>NC_056075.1:33162612-35562612 GCF_016772045.2 Ovis aries | reverse complement strand
TACTTTGGTGACCAAGGCCTGTCTAGTCAACGCTATGGTTTTCCCAGTAGTCATGTATGGATGTAAGAGTTGGACTATAAAGAAAGCTTAGCACCCAAGAATTGATGCTTTTGAACTGTGGTGTTGGAGAAGACTCTTGAGAGTCCCTTGGACTGCAAGGAGAGCAAACCAGTCAATCCTAAAGGAAATCAGTCCTGAATATTCATTGGAAGGACTGACGCAGAAGCTGAAACTCCAACACTTTGGCCACGTGATGCAAAGAACTGACTCCTTGGAAAAGATCCTGATGCTGGGAAAGATTGAAGGCAGGAGGAGAAGGGGACGACAGAGGATGAGATGGTTGGATGGCATCACCGACTCTATGGATATGAGTTTGAGCAAGTTCCAGGAGTTGGTGATAGACAAGGAAGACTGGCATGCTGCAGTCCATGGGGTTGCAAAGAGTCAGACACAACTAAGCAACTGAACTGAACTGAGAAATATAGACTTTTTTTTTTTCTCTTTAGGAAAACCAGATTTCTGGTTGGAATGTGCTATAGAAAATAATAAATGTATGAGAAGTTAAGGTCATATTTGAAAGGCACTGTATTCTAGGCTAAATAATTTTGGCTTTCAAAGATCTCTTCTAGACAAAGTCTGTAAGTGGCAAGTAAACAATTAAGTATTTAGAAAAGTTAACCCTAAGACTCTGACTCCTTGAGATCTAAGATTATGTCTTGTGTGTATGTGTTTAGCCACACCCATCTCTTTGCAACCCCATGGGCTGTAGCCAATCAGGCTCCTCTGTCCACAGGATTCTCCAGGCAACAATACCAGAGTGAATTGCCAGTTCCTTCCCAGGAGATGTTTCCGACCCAGGGATCAAATCCAGGTCTCCTGTAATGCAGATGGATTCTTTACCACTGAGCCACCAGGGGAGCCCTCTTTCCCTGATACCTACCACCAAATATCTCTTTGCTTTCCTCTTTGCACATACAGAACTTCACTCACAGGTCTGAGACCTGGGTTGATTGACTTGGAGGCCTGACCCAGTTGAGTGTGTCAACCGAGTGCCTGCATGGGCCTTCCTCATGTGACCTGGACTTTTAACATCATGGTAGCTCTCTAGAGAAAGTATGTTGAAAGGAAGCATCCAGATGGCAAGTGTTTCAAGACACCACAACAGCAAGAAGCCTTGCAGCTTCTTCCATCCCCAAGTTAGAAGGAATACACTCCACCTCCATTGTGAGTTGCTTCCAGTCCACTTAAAGGGAGAAGAGTAAGATTTTACCTAATGATAAGGGAGTAACAACAGTGTTCTAGTTCTCACTGTTCATTCCATAAGAAGATAAATGTCATATGCATTTCAATTTGAATCTTGGCATATATTTTTCCAGTAGTTATTGTACTAGAAACCAGAAATTCTTCTATAGTAGCCATATAAAAAATTATAGTGCTAATCACTCCATGTAATCATTAGCACTATAATTTTTTATTTAATATACATTATTTAAAGATGTTCTTACAAACATAATTCCATTTACAAGTATCTTACAAAAATTAATGAACACTTGGCATCTTGTGTATACTTCTATCATCCACTAGAATATAACTTCCATGAGAGCAAGAAATCTTTCTACTCTTCATTACTATAGTATTAGGACCTAGCTCAAAGCTTGGTATATACTAGTTCTCAAGGGGTACTTTTAGAGAAAATAAATTAATTAGCGCACTTATGATATGTAATGTTCTGCATCTTCAGTGGGTTTTCAATGATTTGAAGGAAACTTTCCATCTCTTAATTCTCATTATGCCTAAGAACAGTGGTGTCTTCTGTTTTATTTTTATTAATTAAAATTATAAAATATCTCATGAGAACACAGTTATAAATTTACATGAAGAAAGAACAAAAATTAATCCCTAGTTCACTGTAAGAGAAATTAAAGTCAAAGGCATCAGTGGGGAGGTGAAAGTAGAGGTGGCAATAAGGAATAAGGCATCTGACAGTTCAAAAAGAGCTCATTCCACAAATGTATTAAGCTCTCTCACAAAAAGTTTTCTATCTATAGAACCAAAAGCTGAAATCTAAGTTGGGTGGGGAGAAAGAGAAAGGCATGAGATATATGATGTTTCCTACTAAGGGTTTTTGCATCCCTTAATTTTAAGTGTCTGATGCTGAATGCTTAATTTACTTAGGGTTATGTAAATTAGGGATTCCCTGGTGGCTCAGATGGTAAAGTCTGCCTGCAATGTGGGAGACCCGGGTTTGATGCCTGGGTCAGGAAGATTCACTGGAGAAGGAAATGGCAACCCACTCCAGTATTCTTGCCTGGAAAATCCCATGGATGAAGGAACCCAGCAGGCTACAGTCCACGGGGTCGAAAAGGGTCTGGCATGACTGAGCGACTTCACTTTCTTTCTTTCATTCTTTATGTAAATTAAGCGTCCGTGATGGCTCAGCAGGTAAAGAATTTGCATGCAATGCAGGAGACAAAGGAGATGCAAGTTTGAAACCTGGGTTGGGAAGATCCCCTGGAGGAGAAAAATGGCAGGCAACTCCAGTATTCTTGCCTGGGAGTTCCAGGGAGGAACCTGGTGGGCTATAGCGCAAAGGGTTGCAAAGAGTTAGACACGACTGAGTGACTAAGCACACACACACGTATGCACGTTAGAAAGGAAACGGAAAACATCATTATCGTTAAGTTTTCATCAGTGAACTGGCTCTACCCTGGGCTTTATCTTAAAGTACTGTAATTGTTGGCTCATTTGTCTTTCTAAGAGATCTAAGCCTTTTTAGTACAGAAATTGCATTTAAGTCCGTTTTTCCAGACATTATCCAATGACTGGCATGCAATCAGACCCCCAAAAGCATTGGTGGAATGATAATAACCTTGCAAACATACGGATATATTCTTAGACACACAGCCTTATAAAATAACACATGAGGTTATTTATTCAACAAATACTTATGTGAAAGATACTAATCTACACAAAACAAATGTATATAAAAATAGAATGAGGTTACAATACATCCATAATTGCACAGTTGTTAGACTAGAGAGCTTAGGATTCACTTATAATTGCATTTAGTCATAAAACTCTTATTTGAATAATACTTAATTATATGAGGAAATACTCCTGATATAATGAAAGTAAAAATAGCATAATACTAAATCATACAGATGGCATAATTTTAACATTCTTTTTTTAAAAGGCCTGGTATATAGTAATATCACTAAAAGCACTGGTTGAATGGATAAAAACAATAATACATATACAAATACATACATATCCTTACACATTTACCCTTTAAAATAACTATGTTGTTAATTCATTTCTGTGATGATTAGTATAAAGGAATGGAGAGATATACTCTGAAATTTTAGTAGTGGCTATCTCTGGAGCTATGGGTGATTAAAATTTCCTCTTTAAAATGTTCTGTTTTCTAAATTTTAAAAAATGAATATGTATTACTTTTATAGTCAGCAATAAGTAACTATGAGAAAAATATACCATTCAAGGCTTATGGTGTGGAGAGATAAATAAGATATGGTTCTTGTTCTCAAGGAACATATGACTGACTAGGGTAATATTGTTGTTTTTAGTTGCTAAGTCATGTTCCACTCTTTAGCGACCCTGCCAGCTTCTCTGTCAGTGGGATTTCCCAGGGAAGAATACTGGAGTGAGTTGGCATTTCCTTCCCCAGGGAATCTTCCCAACCCAGGGATGGAACCTGCATCTCCTGTGTTGCAGGCAGATACTTTACCTCTGAGCCAGAAAAGAGTTCAGGGTAATATTATTCCCTGTAATGAAATATTACAAGATAAATCCCACAAGAGAAAGATGTGTGATTCTCACAGAGGTCTAGGGGAAGAGTGATCATTCACTGTATCTGGGATGATTAAGAAAGACTTCTTGGGAGAGATATCATTATATTCACATCCTAAGATAAAGACAGATTGTAACAGGGAAGTGAGGAGCAGAAAAGGGCTTCAGATTCTTTATTTGTGTTTTTGAATTTTGAATTTGTGTTTTTGAATTTCATTTTGTTCAAAATTTTAATAAAAGTTTAATTTTGGTTTTATAGCTTTATAAAACTTACTATATCTAATTTAATATTTATATACATAGAAGAGAATAAAATTAAAGTCATCCATAAGAATGATGAGAGTTCTTTTTTTCAAAATTTCTTTTAAAGGTGGGTGTTATATCATTCAAGTTTGAAACTACTGTCTCAAATAAGTACCCTAAGCTCTGATTTCACTTGTAGCATCCTAAACACCTGCTGGGTTTTTCCATCAGAATCCATCTCCATGATACTTCCACAACCACATGCTTTACTCAACACTGAGAAAAAATTAATACACACTTCTGGGGCATCTCCTGGTGAATACATAGACGACATATATTGTTTTCTCAAAATCTGTAAAACAAAATATCAACTGGATTTGAAATGGGAAAATAAACTGAGAAGTGGGAAGATTTGTCAGTGAACTAAGTAGCTGAAACAAAGTGTAAGCAGAGGAAGGGAAAATCTACCAAAGTATCATAAACTGAACACATAAGACTATTTTATTTGCTATTGACATATGACTTCAACATGTATGAGGATTCAAAAATTGATTTCTCTTTTTCTTCTTTTCTCAAATGAAACAGGAACACTGGATCAAAAAAAATTTTTTTAATATAAAAATTAGCCCATATTATTCAGTGAGTTGGAGACATTAATAACATATGACTAGTCTATGTTTTTTTTTTGTTTTTTGTTTTTCCCCCTGGAGAAGGAAATGGCAACCCACTCCAGTATTCTTGCCTGGAGAATCCCACGGGTGGAGGAGCTTTGTGGGCTACAGTCCATGGGTCACAAAGAGTTGGACACGACTGAGTGACTTCACTTTCACTTTCAGTCTTTAAAAAAAAAATTATTATCAGTGTCTTATATAAATGCTTTCTGCAACAGGAAAGGTTATTGCTTTGAAAGTCTAAGAAGCTTATATTCTTAACTTCTCAATGTTTAGCTTAAATTTGCTTAAATTAATACTATCGCTTTGGGTTATTTTTATCCCGTTAATCATTTTCTTTGTACCAATCCAAACATGTTTCCATTTTTATATACTATTTTCTAAAATGCTATGATCTAAGATTTGGTATGTGACATTACAAATATGAATTAGTGGGAGATACTTCTACAAGTAATTGCTGAAATAAGTTGTGTTCTTTCCAATGGGACATAATAAGTCGGAAAGAGAATAGGCTTTTGGAGTCAACCTCAAGCGAAATTCCAATCCTGAAATTTTCTACCTGGGACATCTGGGGCAGATCAACTGTGCTTTCTTATTCCTATCTTTAAAATAAGGATTTAAACATCTACAATGTTTCAAGTTATTGTTAGGATTACATGATATAAAGACACCTAGAATAATTCCTGGTTTTGGCACTCACTTACGGCAGTAGGTTTTATTATCAAAATAATTATATACTACATATAATCACATTGTTTTTATTGACTAATTTTCAAGCTTTGACCAAAATATTTAGTTTTAAAGATTATATTTAAAGTGAACACTTGTAAAAATCCAGTGGCGTTATCCCTGTATTTTCTAAAAACAAATCTGTATGTGAAATTTATTCAGAAGTCTTTTTTTCTCATTTATCACCAGCTTCAGGATAATATCATATCCAAAATTAACTCCAAGTACCCATAATCCAACCCAAAAGCCATGAAGTGGGATGTAAAATTTCAGTTATGATTTTCTAGGATAAGAAACACCTGGAAATTTGTGATATATACATAAAATGAACTACTGTTCAGCTGTTTAAAAGGAGGAAATCTTATCATTTGTGACAACATGGATGGATCTTGAAGGCATTATGCTAAATGAAATAAGTCTGACAGACAAGGATAAATACTGCATGATCTCACTTATATGTGGCATCTAAAACAGATAAACAAAACTCACCAAAGTCATAGAAAAAGAGATCAGATTCATGGTTACCAGAGAGGTAGAGGGAGGAGAAACTGGAGGAATAATGTCACAAGATACAACTTCCAGTTATAAGATAAATAAATGCTAGGGATGTGATATATAACATATAT
Organism: Ovis aries; assembly: GCF_016772045.2. Taxonomy (NCBI): domain Eukaryota; kingdom Metazoa; phylum Chordata; class Mammalia; order Artiodactyla; family Bovidae; genus Ovis; species Ovis aries. The sequence continues at coordinate 35,556,536 of NC_056075.1, read as the reverse complement.
AACACTGCTGTATGATGTATAGGAAAAGTTGTTAACAGGATAGACTCTGTACGTTCTCAACACAGGGAGAAATATTTTTATTGTATTTATATGAGATGATAAACTTAACTAAATCTATTGTGGTAATCACTTCATAATATATGTAAATCAAACCATCATATTGAACCATTTAAACACATACAGTATGTATATCGAATATTTCTTAAAAAACTGGAAAAGAGAAGAAAAAGTAATTCTTTTCCTCTCTCTCTTAAAGAAACATCTTTTTTGTCAAAAGAAGGTAAGAAATCAAGGTAAGAAACCAAAAACTATCAACCATTAAGTGCTTAAAGAATAACATGTATATGTTACCCCCCAAATGAGATGATTTTAAAGAGACTACTTACTTATTACATAATATAATAATTTGTTTTCCCTAGTTAGGATGGTGTTAGTGTCTCTGGGAATGGAGACAACCCATATATTATTAAATTCTCAGTATCTAATATATTGTGAAATATATATATAAATTCTCAATATCTAATAATATGTGCTATATCACACATAAATATTAACTACAACACTTAAAATATCAAATAGTGGCAAAGGAATGCACTGCCTTCTTCTTCACTGTTGTTGGTTAGTAGCTAAGTCATGTCCAACAGTTTTGTGACCCCAAGGACTACAGCCTGCCAGGCTCTGTCCAGGGGACTTCCCAGGCAAGCACACTAGAGTGGGTTGCCATTTCCTCCCTCAGAGGATCTTCCCCACCCAGGGTAGACTCTTTATCACTGAGCACCTGGGAAGCCCTTTTTCACTGTAGGAAACTTGAAATAAAATAAATTAACAGCAATGATTGGAACTAAATGTGTTCAATATTTGGAGCAGATGTATTCATTTTCCTTCAAAAGCAATAATGATAGCAAACATAGAATGTCTTATATGATATTCACAACATTAGAAACTCAAAGTGTTAGTTGCTCACTGATGTCTGACTTTTTGTGACCTCTGGATTGTAGCCTGCCAAGCTCCTCTGTCAAAGGAATTCTCCAGGCAAGAATACTGGAGTGGGTTGTTCAGAGCTATTGCTCCCATTTAGATGAATATTATTTCCATTTTTGAAGAAGAGGCTGAAGTATTAAGACAGTAAGTATTGTGTACGAAGTTAAAAACAAGTTAAGAGGCAGAGCTGATATTAAAAACTCAAAATGTCTGGCTTTAGAATAGAGCTCTTAACCACTATGCTAGTATGTGCTAAGTCACTTCAGTCATGTCAGACTCTTTGCAACCCCACAGACTGTAGCCTGGCAGTTTCTTCTGTCCATAGATTCTCCAGGCAAGAATACTGGAGTGGCTTGCCAAGTGCTTCTCCAGGGGATCTTCCTATCCCAGGGATCAAACCTATGTTTCTTATGTCTCCTGCATTAGCAGGCAGGTTCTTTATCAATAGTTCCAATGCTAGGAAATCCCTCTCAAATTATTCTTTTTTTTTTTTAAATGTATAGCAAATGTGAAACCTTGCAGGAGTGGAACACATTTCTAAATCAAAGTAGAAGGAAACAAGTTATGAAACTGAAGAACTGTTTAAAAAACACCTCTAAGTAATAACACCTCTTCTTGTTCTCAGTTTTTCTATTCGGCTGGGAATTCAGTTGAAAAATATAACAATGTATATATGAAGTTCAGAAACATAATTATACACAAGAATTAAATACCTTAAATTTTACCAAAATTGCGTAAGAAATTGCATTTGATTGAAATCTCCCTACTAGAATGTCAATTTTACCTGGCATATCACTGAGATATTTTTGTGCTCCAGTGAAGATATAGATGACTTATTGCTTGGCAGAGTGTTTCTGGCCTATTGTTACAAAGTGATGCTTTGCTGGAAAGCTTTTGCACTTGTATTATGTCAATAAAAAAGTCACTGTAGTTCACAAGGAAGAGATTCTCCCATGAAAGGAAATGATGGGACTATGTCAGAAACACAATGAACCTGAACAAAGAATGCCAGCTACAAAAGTGATACATGTTGCAAAGTTAGCATTTACCTTATGATAAGCCATATATATTTCTTATAGCTGCAATGAAATACCACCTTGTGGTGAACTCAATAAAGAAATCCAGTGTTTCTACATCTAGATACACTCCAGTTCTTGTGTGTATCTGCTACATCCCCATTTATAAACATTTTATATTCTTCAGAAAACTATTACATTCTGCTGGCAAAATGAACAAGAAACAAACAAAATTCAGGCTTTCAGTGATAATAGTATGAATGTACTTTAACATAAGAAGGGTGACCTATAACAGACCCACAGCTACCATCCTACTTAGCAGTGAAAAGATGAAAGCTTTTCCTTTGAGACCAGGACGAAGATATGGGTACCCATTTTTGCCACTTCTATTCAATAAAGTACTGGAACAGCCAGAACTATTAGGTTAGAAAAATAAATAAAAGCCATACATATGGATAGGAAGAAATAAATTGTTTGCAGTTGGCATGTTCTTACATAGAGAAAACCCTAAAGACTCTACCAAAACACTGTTAAATGTGAACAATAACTTTTTTTTACAGTGACTCTTAACTTAGATGTCCATTAACAGGTAAATGAAAAAGAAAGTGTAATGTGTATATACACGATTTAATAGCATTCATTCATAAAAAGGAAGGAAATCCTGCCATTAGCTACATGGATGTACCTAGATGGCTTTACGCTAAGTTAAATAAGCCAGACAGAGAAAACGCAAATACTGTATGATCACTCTTATATGTGGAATCTAAAAGAAAATAAGTTGAACTCACAACAGCAGAGAGTAGAATGGTCATTGCTAGGGGCTGGGAGGGTGAGGGAAACAGGAAGGTGTTGGTCAAAGGGTATAAACATGTAGTTTAAGATGAATAACTTCTGGGGATCTAGTATACACCATGGTGAATGTAGTTATAGTAGTGGATTATATACTTAGAATTTGCTAAGACAGTAGATCTCAAGGGTTCTTACCACACACACACATAGAAAACAAGGTAACTATGCGAAATGATACATGTACAACTAACGATTATAGTAAGAATTTCACTACATATGAAGTCATCACATTATGCACTTTAAATATATACAATTTTATTTGCTATTATACTTCAATAAAATTGGTGGGGGAGGAGAAACTACTCAGACACAATAAATCAAGGAGAGGGAAATACCTTTAAAAAAAGCTCTTTTGGAGATGCTCAACATCACTCATTATTAGAGAAATGCAAATCAAAACCACAATGAGGTATCACTTCACACCAGTCAGAATGGCTGCGATCCAAAAATCTGCAAGCAATAAATGCTGGAGAGGGTGTGGAGAAAAGGGAACCCTCCTACACTGTTGGTGGGAATGCAAACTAGTACAGCCACTATGGAGAACAGTGTGGAGATTCCTTAAAAATTGCAAATAGAACTACCTTATGACCCAGCAATCCCACTGCTGGGCATACACACCGAGGAAACCAGAATTGAAAGAGACACATGTACCCCAATGTTCATCGCAGCACTGTTTATAATAGCCAGGACATGGAAACAACCTAGATGTCCATCAGCAGATGAATGGATAAGAAAGCTGTGGTACATATACACAATGGAGTATTACTCAGCCGTTAAAAAGAATTCATTTGAATCAGTTCTGATGAGATGGATGAAACTGGAGCCAATTATACAGAGTGAAGTAAGCCAGAAAGAAAAACACCAATACAGTATACTAACACATATATATGGAATTTAGGAAGATGGCAATGACGACCCTGTATGCAAGACAGGGAAAGAGACACAGATGTGTAGAACGGACTTTTGGACTCAGAGGGAGAGGGAGAGGGTGGGATGATTTGGGAGAATGACATTCTAACATGTATACTATCATGTGAATTGAATCGCCAGTCTATGTCTGACGCAGGATGCAGCATGCTTGGGGCTGGTGCATGGGGATGACCCAGAAAGATGTTATGGGGAGGGAGGTGGGAGGGGGGTTCATGTTTGGGAATGCATGTAAGAATTAAAGATTTTAAAATTTAAAAAATAAAAAACTAAAAAAAAAAAAAAGCTCTTTTGGGTTTGAATTATTAAGACCAACTCTCTCTAACTGATACAGTTCAATTTTCAACTTGACTGATTCAATGACACTCAAAGCATTGTTTAAACATCAAAATGTGTGAAGACATTGATTGTGACATTGAACAGTGACTACTAAGGAGCCACAGAAGGAATTCTGAAGAAGGAACAGTTTTCTGCATTGTGTGGGTGGTTCAGTTCAGTTCAGTTCAGTCGCTCAGTCGCATCCAACTCTTTGTGACCCTATGAATCACAGCACACCAGGCCTCCCTGTCCATCACCAACTCCGGAGTTCACTTAGACTCACATCCATCGAGTCTGTGATGCCATCCAGCCATCTCATCCTCTGTCGTCCCCTTCTCCTCCTGCCCCCAATCCCTCCCAGCATCAGAGTCTTTTCCAATGAGTCAAGTCTTTGCATGAGGTGGTCAAAGTACTGGAGCTTCAGCTTTAGCATCATTCCTTCCAAAGAAATCCCAGGGCTGATCTTCAGAATGGACTGGTTGGATCTCCTTGCAGTCCAAGGGACTCTCAAGAGTCTTCTCCAACACCACAGCTCAAAAGCATCAATTCTTCTGTGCTCAGCTTTCTTCACAGTCCAACTCTCACATCCATACATGACCACTGGAAAAACCATAGCCTTGACTAGACGGACGTTAGACGGCAAAGTAATGTCTCTGCTTTTGAATATACTATCTAGGTTAGTCATAACTTTTCTTCCAAGGAGTAAGTGTCTTTTAATTTCATGGCTGCAGTCACCATCTGCAATGATTTGGGAGCCCCCAAAAATAAAGTCTGACACTGTTTCCACTGTTTCCCCATCTATTTCCCATGAAGTGATGGGACCGGATACCATGATCTTCGTTTTCTGAATGTTGAGCTTTAAGCCAACTTTTTCGCTCTCCTCTTTCACTCTCATCAAGAGGCTTTTTAGCTCCTCTTCACTTTCTGCCATAAGGGTGGTGTCATCTGCATATCTGAGGTTATTGACATTTCTCCCGGCAGTCTTGATTCTAGCTTGTGTTTCTTCCAGTCCAGCGTTTCTCATGATGTATTCTGCATAGAAGTTAAATAAGCAGGGTGACAATATACAGCCTTGACGTACTTCTTTTCCTATTTGGAACCAGTCTGTTGTTCCATGTCCAGTTCTAACTGTTGCTTCCTGACCTGCATACAGATTTCTCAAGAGGCAGGTTAGGTGGTCTGGTATTCCCATCTCTTTCAGAATTTTCCACAGTTTATGTGGGTGGTGTATATATGAAATTATGCCTTGGTCAAAACTCAGATAACTATACATCAGGAAGAGCTTTTATGTATGCAGAATCACAGGTAAGATGGGGCTGAGGAGACATGACAACAAGGTGGTGCCTTGGACTGGATCTTGGAATAGAAAGAGATTAGTGGAAAAACTGGAGAAATTCAAATGTAGTTGGGAATTCAGTTAATGGTAATGCGCCAATGTCAGTTTCTTACTTTGACAAAGGTAACAAGGCCATAGGCGATATTAACAATAAATGAATGGTCTGGGGTGTATATGTGAACTCTATACTATCTTTGTAACTTTTTATAGATATAAAGTTATTTTAAAACAAAGAGCTTATTAAAATTAATATTATTACTTTTTCTGTGATTTCAAGTTGACATGCTCATTCTTTTAGCTTTCATTTTCTACTTTTTAAGATAAAGGCAGGTGTTATTATTTTGTTAGTCTAAAAACTCTTAAGGTTGCTAAAAAGAGATGGGTGACTGACAATCAGTGCTATCTTAACTCAACATCTATCAAGTCCTGGAAGGCTTTTAGAATGCCATGCACTGTGTTATGCATTTCCTGATTCCTATCTCACTACTGTTCCATCAAGGAGTTAATATACCTAGTGCTTGGTTTCTCAACCTTAATGCTATTGACATCACAGGCCTGATGTTACTTCCTTTCTGTGGGAGCCATCTCAGTCTGTTCAGGCTGTTAGCACAAAATACCATTAACTGGGTGGCTTATAAACAACGAACATTTGTATGTCACAGTCCTGGAGGCTGGGAATTTCAAGACCAAGGCATTTGACAGATTTGGAGTACTGTGAAGGCCTGCTTCCTAGAAAAATGTCTGCTTCTTAGATGAATGTCTTTGCCCTGTAACCTCACATGGGAAAGAGGCAAGGAAGGTCTTTAGGGCCTCTTTTGTAAGAGTTCCACCTTCATGGCCTAAGTACTTCCCCAATCTCCTAACACATCACATTAGGTATTAAGTTTCAACATACAAATTTTAGGAGGCACAAACATTCAGTCTCTAGGGAGGTATAGGGGGACAGTCTTGTTCGTTGTAGGATATTTAGCACCATTTCCAGCCTCTGTTCACTAGGTGCCAGCAGCATATATTATGAAAACAAAACCGGTAACCAGACATTACCAAACATCCTCGAGAATGTCAAAATCGCACCCCACTCCCACTGAGCACAATTTCTATAAGGTAAGATATTATATATAATCACTTTGCTGGTTCACAAAATATTGCTGACTTCCAGTTGGTAAGGTATCAGGAGGTAAATTACTGCTGTACAGAACAATAGTTTTGTCAGTTCCTCAAAAAGTATCTAACAGAGAATAGCCAAATAGTGCAATAGAATTGACTCAGTATTCCTAACTCAAATTTTAACATGAGAAATTAAAATTTTGAATCTAAAAATCCTAGTTATATGTGCTGTTTTATTTATTCCTTTGAAATTATTAATTAAAAAATATATAAAATGAACTTATCTTTTTTAACCAAAGGTAACAATATTAAGAGTTCCTTGTATATTTCCTGCCAAATGTTGGTGTCTATAACACAACAATGTGTTTAAATTTCTTTTTTAAAGGACACAAGAGTATTGGCTGAGATTAATAAGATGGAGTTCCAGTCTTGGTTAATATTAACTGCCTGGGTGCACTTGGGTAGGTCACTTATTTCCTCTGTGCCTTAGTTTCTTCTGGGAAAATGATAAATTTTTACTCGAAGATTTTTAAGAAATTTTCATTTTAACAATCCATCGCTCTGCAATATATTTCTAATAAAAAATAATGCCTCAGTCCCTCTCCTTAACTTCTGTCTCACACTCCACAACAGTCTTTAATGTCTTAATAACTTTTATTTTAATGTTGGCTTCTACAATGAATATATTATTTCTTCCACAGCTGCATTTTCTATATAAATGAGAAACCATTAGATGTTTTTCCCATGCGGCCTTCAGTTTCAGTAGCCAAATGACCAAGCACACTTAAAAACATTTCCGGAATAACGTTCCTAAGCCAAACCAATTTAGCTGTGGCTTTAAAATTAAATCAACAAAAACTGAGAATTTACTGTCTAATAACACATTTTAAAATACAGAAACAGTGAAGAACTGGAGTAGCTTGACACAGAGCAAGGTGACCTTGATCCTGTGCAGTTCACTACTGGATATAGTAATAGTGAGGTAGGTTAACAAGTACACAAGTGGTTTGGATTCTGATTCTAGGAGTGGAAGGAAGGGGGGAAAGCTGATTTTTTTTCCAAGTCTAAAAATAAGCCTTGAAATGTGAAGAGGACAAATTTTATATCAAATTATTCATATGGTAATTTTCATGTATTGGAAAGTGACTGTAAACCTTGAAGATAAAAATAGATTAACATGAAAAATGCACAACTATTTTATGTCTGAATCTGTTTTTACTGCAAAACATTAAATTGTTTCAAAGCTGTATGCTTATTCATACATAATGGCAGGACATAAAAAGTTAATAAGCAAAATAATGACTCACTATCTTGAACAAAACTATTTTCTTTCTATATATGCATTCTCATAGAAAATCAGAAATAGAAATGATCAAAAACCTACATATTATCCTCATAAATCATCATTGTTCATATCTAAAAGCACAGCAAGGAAAATGACATTTGGGATTTAAAATGGTGTGATGATTCACTGATTCTCTTTGCCATGCCTTTGTCATGGTGAAGCTGTTCTCTGCGACTAAAACCAAGTTCAGGACATTTGACTCTGCCATGGAGACCACAGCATGTGATTAACTGTGAGGCTTGTTATACTTTAGTACAGGGAGTCAGCAAGTTACTGAGGCCATTAGCCACAGAAGCTGGCAAATATTTATACTTAGCCATCTCTTTAGGAGGGAACTTTGATTAAGGGATCAAGAAGGAAAGCTCAATGAGACCAGAAACCAGGGAAAGAAACTACAGTAAGAAGGTTTCCTTTAAGTAAGAATAAGGTGGAGCACATCCTCCAGAATAAAACTTAGGCATTATGATGAATGGACCAAGCAGAGAAATGTCTCAATTAGCCAAGCGGGGTGCCAGAATTCCAAATAAAAAGCCTTGGCTACATCACAGTAATATAGCTGCTGTACTATAAGTAGCTTCAGAACAAGAAAATGAATGGGACTGTTCAGTTTTATAGGAAGCTTAATTCTAAAGCAGATGGATTCCAGCAAGTCCATTCTCTGTATCTAAATCAATTCAAGTGTCTTATATCCATTAATGATTACTCTCATCTCTTCTGAAAGACTCTTCTAAATGACACACGCCCCCCAAAATGGAATGTCATCAAATTCTCTTTTAAAATTCCTATAGAATTTTATTTTAAAGCTTTTATATAATTTACAAACATTTTTGCATATTATACAGTTATATGTAGGCTGCAGTCCATGGGGTTGCTAGGAGTCAGACACGACTAAGCAACTTCACTTTCACTTTTCTCTTTCATGCACTGGAGAAGGAAATGGCAACCCACTCCAGTGTTCTTGCCTGGAGAATCCCAGAGACAGCGGAGCCTGGTGGGCTGCCATCTCTGGGGTCGCACAGAGTCGGACACGACTGAAGCGACTTAGCAGCAGCAGCAGCAGCAGCATGGTACTATAAAGCATACAATTTGACCTATACATTATTTTATTTGTATGTGTTATCCTTTTTAGCTAGATTGAATATTCCTTGAGAGTAGACAGCTTACTATCTATTTTGAAACCCATAAAGCCTAGTGCTGTTCTATGCATAATAATAGTTACTACATAAATATTCCTTAAATATATTTAAATATATAAACAATAGCAAATTACATTATGGCTGTATAAATATAATACTTAAAGTATAAATCAAATGTTACAGATTGCCAAGATTATAATATGTATATGTAGACAGTACAACACAGAGATGAAAAGCATTGGTTTCCAATTCAGACTAACTCAGATTTGACTTCTTTTGCCTGGTTACTAGCTTATAGTCATATCAAGTCAATCTAAACTCTCTGAACCTCAGTTTATTCATTGGTAAATGGCAATAATAATAATAATAGTTTATAGAACTGTTATGTAGATTAAATGAGATAATGTATAATAACATAGTTTATATTATTATATTTATTACTATATAAATATTATTATATTTATAATATCTATTATTATATTGTTTATTAAAATAAAGAACTTGGTACAAACCCTGATATATACTAATAAAGCAACATGGAGACAGCCAGTTTAAAAAGCTGTACTAAATTTTAACTTGCATGGTAAGAAAAATTTTAGTCACTTTTCAGAAGAGACAGCAGTATATATTTTTCACTTAATAGTTTCATTGTTTATATTATTTACTTTATATATTTACACAAATTAATTTTTATCAGGTAATGTTAAGAATATGTCAACTGTTTTCTTTCACCCTTAAACTAATGAGAAGATTTTCAGTAAAATTATTTTTGTCTTATGTGGAACACGATTTTTTATGTCATAAGAAAATCAAGTTACCATCAGGCTAATAATTCTACTTTTCAGATGGTCAGTCATTGGGATTTAGCTTCTCCTATCATTTAAAAACCAACTATTTTTTGGTGTTTTGAAACTGTATTATGAGGGATAGAAAAAAATGAAAAAATCTACAAAGTCCTCCAAATATAAGTGTGTTTTTAAGAATTCACGATTATTCGAAGTGCTTCAGAAAGAATGACAGTGGGATGCAGAGAACACACATCACACTCCTGCCAAAATAACTTTCTCCTACCACCAGTATAACCAGATGAAATTCCATTTTAATTGAGTCATAGCCAAGATCCATGAACTACGTTGTGATTTATTATTACTGAATCCAGATAACTTCTGATCATTTATTAAATTTTAAAGTTTAGCATGACAGAGAACCATGTGGCTGGTATGGAGTCTTAATCTAATGTAAACAGACTGGAGTCTCTTGAAACTGAATCAATCAATAAAAAAGAACAGGTGAGATGTGGGACCGAGAAAACAAAAGCTGTCTACTCATAATCATCTTACTTATACTGTTGGAACCTATATATTGAGTAAGGTTTGTCACATATCTCACTGATATTACTGTGGAAAAAAATGTCGGTTCTTCAATCTGTATTTTATTAAATTTAACCATATTGGTTTTACTCATTTCTCACATTTATCACTTTTTAATACCAATTCAAAATTATTAAAGCTGTCATCAAATGTCTGAGGTGGATAATTTAAAAATGTTTCTGTAGATAAAATACATAAGAAATGTATGTTTGACAATTTTTAAAGATGGGATATAATGAAGGTATTGGCCCAGGATCTTGGGAGAGTTCTGAGGGAAATTAACTATTTTAGCAGGCTGTTGTTCCCGTTTTCCATCAACTAAAATACAGAAGATCCTACTACTATTCCCTAGGTAACGTCTTACGTGCTGAGGTTACAAAGAAACTTATAAATTCTGCCTTTTCAGTGCCCAAGCTATCAGGAAAGAACAATGTAAACTGATAATAACAATACGGTTCCTTTCCTATCTTCTCATGAATGCAAATTTATCAATTATTCTTTTACTGAATCTTTAATTTAATACCTATTGCCTGTTTCTATTAGCATCTAAACCTCCTTAATCAGCTCAGTTCAGTCACTCAGGCATGTCTGACTCTTTTCGACCCCATGGACTATAGCACACCAGGCTTCCCTGTCCACCAACTCCCGGAGCTTGCTTAAACTCATGTTGATCAAGTCAGTGATATCATCCAACCACCTCATCCTCTGTTGTCCCATTCTCTTCCTGCCTTCAATCTTTCCCAGCATCAGGGTCTTTTCCAATGAGTCAGTTCTTTGCATTAGATGGCCCAAGTACTGGAGCTTCAGCTTCAGCATCATTCCTTTCTTAATACACCTCCATTAATGTACATGACTGAATGTACATTTATATATGTCCTTACACTAAGATCATGGCATTTGGTCCCATCACCTCATGGAAAATAGATGGGGAAACAGTGAAAACAGTGTCAGACTTTATTTTGGGGGGCTCCCAAATCACTGCAGATGGTGATTGCAGCCATGAAATTAAAAGACGCTTACTCCTTAGAAGGAAAGCTATGACCAACCTAGATAGCATATTCAAAAGCAGAGACATTACTTTGACAACAAAGGTCCATCTAGTCAAGGCTATGGCTTTTCCAGTAGTCATGTATGGATGTGAGAGTTGGACTGTGAAGAAGGCTGAGCACTGAAGAATTGATGCTTTTGAACTGTGATGTTGCAGAAGACTCTTGAGAGCCCCTTGGACTGCAAGGAGATCCAACCAGTCCATCCTAAAGGAAATCAGTCCTGGGTGTTCACTGGAAGGACTGATGCTGAAGCTGAAACACCAATACGTTGGCTACCTCATGTGAAGAGTTGACTCACTGGAAAATACTCTGATGCTGGGAGGGATGGGGGGAGGAGAAGGGGACGACAGGATGAGATGGCTGGATGGCATCACTGACTCGATGGACATGAGTCTGAGTGAACTCTGGGAGTTGGTGATGGACAGGGAGGCCTGGCGTGCTGCGATTCATGGGGTCGCAAAGAGTAGGACACGACTGAGCAACTGAACTGAACTGAACTGAACTGAACTTACATGTGTACATACATATATTCTATCCATGTCCCTGAGTCACCATCATCTCCACCAAAACTGCAGCCCTATCTTATCTCCTTGCAGAAAGAAATGACAATCCACTCCAGTATTCTTGCCTAGGAAATCCCATGGACAGGAGAGCTTGGCCAGACTTCAGTCCATGGGGTTGTGAAAGAGTCGGGCATGACTTAGAGACTAAACAACAATAAAATAATCTTCTCCCTTGCAGAGAAAAAATCCCTGAAAGGGCTGTCTATGCTCATTCTCTTTGCTTTCTCACTTCTCTAATCTGGTTTCCATACTCACCTCTCCATCAAAACTGGAGGAAGGCATGGCAACCCACTCCAGTATTCTTGTCTGGAAAATCCCACGGACAAGGGAGCCTGATGGACGACAGTCCATGGGACTGCAAAGAGCTGAACGCAACTGAGCACAAACACACCTCATCCTTTTCAGCTGTAAACATTAATATATGGAAAGAACTCAAGCAGATTCACATTACTAGCAATTTGTAGTAGTTTATTACCCTTATCTTGCTACCATCTAAGTGGGTTGGACTTGCCCAAAAAGTACAAAATTAAGCCTCAAAACATGCAAGTCAGAGAAAAGTATTTACAAAATTCAGAAGAGACAGTTACTACAACATGAGATTTTTCTCTATCCCCTAAAATTTACTCTTTTAAACCCTGCAAACTGTTTTCATGCCAGTATTTAAATAATAAAAGCATAAATTGAATAATTTATTAATAAATATACAAAATTATGACAACATGAGACAGCTGCCTAGGATGATGAAGATATAACTCATAATTCAATGTTTTTTAAGCTGTATAATGAAGACATTTTCAATGTCTCTTAACAGCTTTCAAATAAAATATAATAATTGCTTTGAAAAATAGTGTATTTTTGTACTTATTATTCATGAAGTAGAGACTAAACTATGGCAAGCTTCCGTGTTACTGCCTTTGTTCTGATTATGTACTGTAGTTTAACAAACCATACAAATGCTTAATTCACAATTTTGTGGGTAAGGAATTCTGGAAGAACGTGGGATACTTGGTTCATCTCTGACTCATATTGTGTCAGCTGAGGGTACTGGGAACGGAAAATCCACTTCTGAGATGGCTTTGTCAGCCATATATCTGGTGTCTTGATGCTTCTTTGTATCTCTCTTGCTTCTTCTATCCGAATCTCATTCCACTCCCTTCTACCCACAACACTGTACTCTCAAAGAAGACAGACTTTCCTACATGACAGCTGGCTTACCCTGAGTAAATATTCTAAGAAGTATTCTAAACGAAAAGAAGTAGAAGGTGCCAATCTTATAAAGTCTGAGCCTGTAAACTAGCACAATGACATTTCCACAGTGTACAATGGGACAAGCCATCATAGAGATCACCTCGATTCAATGGGAGGTGGCAGAATATCACCTATGTATTAGTGTAATGCCACAGGATTTGCGGTTATCTTAAATTCAACCCATCTTATTTGAGGGAATAATGAAAATTATTCATTTTCCTGTCTAATTCTCATACTTAGCTAAGTGAAAGTGACAGTCACCCAGTCCTGTCCCGCTCTTTGCGACCCCATGGACTGTACAGTCCATGGAATTCTCCAGGCCAGAATACTGGAATGGGTAGCTGTTCCCTTCTCCAGGGGATCTTCCCAACCCAGGAATGGAACCCAGGTCTCCGACACTGCAGGTGTATTCCTTACCAGCTGAGCTACCAAGGAAGCCTCAAAATAGCCTTTGTACCCTTCCTGACCTAGGAATCGAACCTGGGTCTCCTGCATTTCAAGAGGATTCTTTACCAGCTGAGCTACCAAGGAAGCCCGTGCTATCTAAACATGAACACCAAGTACATACAAAACACCATGCTAAGTGCTATACAAAACAGTGTCTTACTATAAGGAATTTAACTTTTCACTCGAAAAATGAAAACGCAACTATAAACAGTTAACAATATTTTTAACTAGTCAAGGAGAAAATGAGTAACAGTGAGAAACAAAGTTATCAGAAATCCTCAGATTTCCATTTTTCTACAATAGCAATGCCAACCCCTCTCATGAGGAAAAGACTAAAAATCACCCCTATTTTGACAAAATGTCAATGATGAATAGAATGATTCAGATTGCATATACTGTATTCAGTTCTGAGGATAAACACATTATCAGAGACAAGTATGGAGAACTATTTCGCTGTCTCACAAGAGAAACCAAAGATAATCATATTTAATAGCAGCATTCAAGATACATTATCTAAACTTAGAAATCATGCATAAAAAGATATGAACATAGGCACATTTAATATTGCATGTGTAGGTGGACCTCATGAATAATTTTGTTTTATAAACATTAATGAAACAAACATTAATTTAGTACTAGCTCTGTGCCAGGGAGTTGTGCTGTGTTGTTTTGGAGATAAAAAGATGAAAAAAGACACCATTTTTGCAAACGAGGAACTCAGAGAGTTGGGGAGAGAAATGAGGAAACAGGGAATTCTAAAACAGCATGATAGGTCCCACAATATGGGACGTGAAGTCTGGGGGTAGGAGGACTTAAAGGGAAATGTCAGCTGAAGGTCCATTACAAGGATACTGTCATTGTTTGGTAATGGAGACCAGTTTGGAGTAATGGAGACCAGTTTGGAGTAATGGAGGAGTTTGAAACATTCTAAACAGAGGCACCAAGGTTATGAACAGATTTGGAAAATGAGAAATCATGGCGGATTCAGAACAAGCCAATGTAGCCTGACGAGATCGGAGGCAGAAACACATTTTGAAATATATGCCCTGGGGAGATAACTACGGTCTTAGCCCTTAGTGTCTTTTATTTGATGCAGATGGGTATGATTTTCACTCTGAAAGCCACGAGGAGGCACTAATAGACAAAGTAAATGAACACGATCATTTTAGATGAATACTTACATATGCACAGCCCCATATATAAAAGCATACTAGTAATCAACCAGTATAACATTTTTGAAAAGTCACATATCAGAGTTCAAAAATAAAAGCACATGAAAGCTTTTAAGTTTAAAGTCATAAATCTGAAGGGTTTTATTTATGAGCTAAATGTGTTTTTTTGGTTGCTGGCATTTATTAGAGTACCTATTGATTTAGTGTTTATAGTTTTACAGTAATAATTATTTTATGCAGTGACAGTATAGACTATTATTTAAAAAGTGACTATTAAAAAAGCTTCAGTTCTATATTTTAAACTAGAAACTATATAATATTTAAATTGGCAATAATAGACTTTCCATTTCACTACATTGAAGGGAGACCCATATTCACTACAAACTTCTTATAATAATTCATCTATACTAAATAACCAATAATGATTTAGAAAATAAGAAAATTCAGAAAAAAGTCCATTTTGTCAAAATAAAATTCAAGATTAATAGCAAACATTTTGTATCTAATTTTTTGGCTTAATAAAATGTAGTGGACTAGTCAGTTATAATACAACAATGTAACCATTAAAAACAATATTTAATCTTTATCTGAATTATTTTCTAGGAATTGAATGATGAATGATTTTCTTATCTCAAATATACAATAAGAAAAACACAAAAGAGAAAAATCTCTAACTCTCTTTAGACTAATCTAAAGCTAACACAAAAACAATGATTTTTGGAAAATATTTTTGAAAAGAGAAATGGTATCCTTAAATATGAGTGAAAATATGAAAAGTATACGTAAAAGGCTAAAAGTGCAAAGAGTAATTCTCTATTAACAATTTTTAGGATTCTACTGTGTAGCAGGAAGTTATTAAAATTTATAATAAATGTGTTCACACAACGGTCACTGAGTATACACAAATAACAAATTCCTATAACCTTACTTTATAAAGGTTTTAATTAAGAAAACTATAGTGGTCTTTATGATCACAATCGTAGGTAACTAAAGAGTTCATCCTAGTGTATAATTTGGTTGCCTAATTGTAAATTTCATATACAATATTTAGACACTGTTGCTATACAGAAGAAAGATCAACTCAGCACTGACCAACCACTGACAAATGACAAACAGCTATAAAAGTCAACTTCAAAGTAAATAAAAGAAGTTAGTTAAAGGTAACATCTTTCATCTTCTTATGAATCCCCATTGTTGTTTGGTCACTAATCATGTCTCCAACTCTTTGTGACCCCATGGACTGTAGCCCACCAGGCTCCTCTGTCCATGGGATTTCTCAGGCAAGAATACTGGGTCAGGATTCTCCACCTCCAGGAGATCTTCCCCACCCAGGGATTGAAACATGTCTCCCACACTGCAGGTGGATTCTTTACTGTTGAGGCATCTGGGAAGCCTTATGAATCCCAACAGAAATACATTTATAATTCCTAGCACGACTGAGTGACTTCACTTCACTTTTCACTTTCATGCATTGGAGAAGGAAATGGCAAGGCACTCCAGTATTCTTGCCTGGAGAATCCCAGGGACAGAAGAGCCTAGTGGGCTGCCGTCTATGGGGTCACACAGAGTCGGATATGACTGAAGCGACTTAGCAGCAGCAGCAAGATGCTAATTTCTTCTTTCTCTCTAATTTTTCATAATCTGTATGACTTTTATGAAAAGTTTGATTATCTTTTCAAAGATAACTCTTCTTTTAACTCATGTCGACTTAGGAACATTGATCTTCCCCCTTATAAACTAAGAAAGTGAAACTATTAGTCATTCAGTCAAGTCCAACTCTTTGTGACCCCATGAACTGTAATAGCCCACCAGGCTCCTCTGTCCATGTGATTTTCCAGGCAAGAATACTGGAGTGGGTTGCCATTTCCTTCTCCAGGAAATCTTCCTGACCCAGGGATCAAACCTAGATCTCCTGCATTGCAGGCAGATTCTTTACCATCTAAGCCACCAGGGGAGCCCTGTATACTTCCAAAGGTGGCCAAAAGGTGAAATAAGGACTGTGGTTAAGTATTTCTCCATGGCAAGCCAAGAGAACACTCAAACTGACTCCTGTTCTGCCTATAACTAAGTACACTGAAGTAGCATATGTGGCTATTTCTTAGAACATGTCCCACATGGTCAAACCTAAACAAGTTCAGCGTTAATATAAATTAGGAGACTTCAGTCACTGGTACCAAAAGAGTACTGCAGAGAAAAATTATCCAGGTTGGGATAATCAACTAACTAAATGACAGAAATGGGAACACAATAATAAACACACTATTAATCTTTTCTTCTTATAAAGCAGCATTTAGTACTTTTAACATGGCTGACTTAAGTGTGCCATTTAACTTTTATTGACATAAAAGAGAAAAATGATAGACGAAATTAAAACAGAAGGTAAAGCAGTAACACAATCCTCTTATAGTTTATTTTCTTCTTTGGTTTCTTTAAAAATCTTTTTAAATCCATATGGTCAGTTTTCCTATTCAACTGAATCTATGTGTGTGTGCATGTAGGTATATTCGATTGGGAGTAATTTGTTTTGCTTCACCCAAATCATTGAATATCAAATTATCTCCCTGATTTGATACCTCTTTAATAGTTAAAAACAAATATCTATTAATTTTGTTATATTCAAGCTTCCCAGGTGCTGCTAATGGTAAAGGAACTGCCTGCCAATGCAGGAGACATAAAAGACATGGGTTCGATCCCTGGGCTGGGAAGATCTCCTGTAGGAGGAAATGGCAACCCACTCCAGTATTCTTGCCTGCAGAATCCCATGGACAGGGTAGCCTGGTGGGCTACATTCCATGGGGTCGCAGAGAGTCAGACATGACTTAGCAACTAGCACACACACATTCAAGCAATAACTTGATTTAAAGCAAATAGTCTTCTGACCAATACAGTTTTATTTCTATATGAATCATGATAAGCAATGACAAGACAAACAGAGCTTCTGTGATATGAAGAAACAGCGTACAGACTGAACTAGTAGCATGTTGGAAAATAATGCTAATTATAATTATAACCACTGTGCATACACTAAGGCCTCAAAGTCTTTGAACATATTGGGATGAAGGTCACTGAACTGATTTATGCTGCTTGTGCACAGCTTAAGTACTATAACAATGAAATCACGTTCTCTTGGAAGAAAATCGTCCAGTGTTAAGTTGCCAAAGGCCATGTTAATAAGGCTTCCTACCTAACTTGGCTGATAGAAGCTTCCAGCCCTAATGCTATTAATTTATTTAGTAATTCTAAAACTCACAAGTGAAAGAAGGAGAAGAGACACTTTCTAAAGGAACACAGATAATTCAGGAGGTCTATTGTTGTTCTTTATAACAATGGAGCTTTTAGCTCTATTCTCTAATTTACTGTCACTTTATCACTTTTATCTTCCATTTTAAGTCTGTTTCTTTTATTGGACTATCTATTCAGCTGATAATTCATTTAGACTTTTGAAGTTCTATGCCATAAAAATTCCATTTAACTGCTTCCTAAATGGTGGTTAATCTGCACAAATTTTGAATTTGACCTTAATGGAACAGCTTATTCCTGAAGTTATTAGGACATTGGAAAACAGATCATGTCCTTAAAAGTGCACTTATTTGAAAGTTTTTTTTTTTTTCCATCATCCACAAAACGAATTTTGCACAGAGAGATGTTTGCAAAGTGTATCCTTTTACAATAAATGCAGAGTCATTTTCCCATCTGAATTCCTTCTGCACAGTTCAGAATTCCACTGAAGTATCAGATGAGGTGTCAAAGTGCTTTGTTAACAAACTTATTTCCCAGATGTGGCTAAAACAGGGACAGAAGGCGTGAATGTTCGAACATACCTAACAATTCAATTACAGTTATCTTATGGTGCCATCACATATTTTTCTTCAACAATCAAACAACCTCAGCTGGAAACCTCTAGCAATAACATAAATAAAGGACCATCTGGCTAGAATAATTAAGGAAGGCTGGAAATAAAACATTAATTAGTGCAGTATTTCAAACGACCTTCAGAGGCCTTATTATGAAATTATATCCAAACAGGTAATCATTTATTTCATGTTGCTGTTAAATTTAACTAGGCATGAATAAATACAAATACCAAAATTTTACTCTTTCAGTAGGACTACTGACTTAAAATGACCATGACATTGTATTAAAGTGACAAATAAGTGAAAAAAATCACACTACATACTTTAAAAAAAGCTGCGTAACTTAAATGTCATGGAATTTTAACACTGAAAGGACTTTTGGAGATCACAACAGCCCCTCAATTTATGGATGGGGAAACACAGGCTCAGGGAAATTAAATGATTTTCCCAAGGTTTCACACTTAGAGAGGGTAGAGACTAGCAGCAAATACAGACCTGAGTCTCACGCTGGAAATATTCTTTGCACTGTCTATGAGAACTTGTGTGTAAATGTTCTATACAAAGTGTGGTGGTTGCTATTTTGCTGCTCCACTGAATTAAAACAAAATTTTGCAAAACCTGCTAATGTACTAAATTACAGGGCCACATAATGAGACAGTAACTAAAGTAATACATACCTTAAAGAGTCTGTGCCAGAGATGACTAGCTATCCATCAATGGATAAAACTACTCTTCTTAGGTAGCCTATGACTATTTCACAACAATGCAATGCAGCAGATCTGGATTTGTATCATTTCAAGCTCCTGGTTTTTAAGAAGCAGGTGTGCCTTCTGCACTAAATATTCACTGTTCTGCTCACTGTAAGACCTAGGGAATGAGGGAGCCACAGATGGAACGGAAAGGCTCCTTGACATACTATATGAAGGAAAACAGACTACTGGCAGGAACAGCTAAATTAAACTGATCCATGAGAGAGAAATAAATTCCTTTGGCTACTAAAATTAGCTTTTCTACATTATCTAACTAATAAAGGGTTCAAACCAGATCTGATGTAGACTAATTTTCATGTTGCTGCTGCTGCTGCTGCGTCACTCCACTCGTGTCCGACTCTGTGCGACCCCATAGATGGCAGCCCACCAGGCTCCCCCGTCCCTGGGATTCTCCAGGCAAGAACATTGGAGTGGGTTGCCATTTCCTTCTCCAATGCATGAAAGTGAAAAGTGAAAGTGAAGTCGGTCAGTCATGTCCGACTCTTAGCGACCCTGAGCAGCCATTATTATAAAGTATCAATATACAGTTTTAAATGAATAATAATTTTTATCTATTACTTTAAATCAATAAAACTTTAAGACCTTTTCAAAGAAAATCACCGCTTTGACATGTCTTCCATAACTTCTGCTGTTCCCTTGGCTTGTGTGGGTATCACGCAGATTTAAAGTTAAAACATACAAAAGAGAATACATGGGCTGAGCATAGTACCACAAAGGAACATGTGATCAGAAGGCAGAAGCCTGGTTTCTCACATCAGTTTTGCCTTGAGATGCCAAAGACTTTAGTCTGTGTTCATCTTCACCATCTTCACTCTTCAGCTTCTACTTCAAACACAACTGGGCGGGGGTGGTGTGAAATGAATGGGACTTCAAGGTCAGTTCAATGACAACTTCAGGCTAACTCTACCCTGAATCACTACCAGAAAACGATTATAAGAAATAACACCACTAGATAAACATTCAAAGTATGTTTCGAATGTCTACTTTGTCAAGTCTCTCCGCAGGCACTCTATAGACCCCCATGGTATGGGACAGAGCTTTTCTTCTTAATGTTTGTGGTAAGAACCCAGTTTGGTTACATGCCAAAATTCTTAGCAAATTCTGTGGTGCTAAAAAGGAAAAAGATTGCTGAAAAATATATACGGAATTAACAATAGCGGGAACCACTAAGAATGGGTTGGGACCTGTGCAGGATGAGAAATGAAAGATGAAGAAAATTTTTCACTGTCTTACTTTTTTGATAATTTTTCTCTAAGAGGGACAGTGTATTTATGGATAACACATTTTTTCTCATGAGTAAGTTAGAGGTTTAAATAGAGAAGCTATATAGGTTCTCATCTGACGGTATAAAGTCTCATGTAAGTATGCACTGACAAGCTAGATATACACCCTCCTACCACGAACACGGAAAACACAGCAGTGCAAATCTTATTAAGTGTTTCTCAGAGTCGCTTGGAAGAATATCCAGCCTTACACTAGGCTTCAGTGATGAGGTAAAATCTTGATATCTTAGATAATGTCCCTCACCATATATTCTCTAAACTCAACTGAGAAATTACATGAAGTGAAAATATCCGATTTTGTCTTACAAATAACTACTTCAGAGCTGAGTGTTTCACTAGAAATTTTTGATAAAATGTTGGGCACGTAAAAGGATTTTAAGAGTGACCCTACGGGAACAAAGATTTCCTCAAATACTCATGCACAACAAAGGCAGGAATGATAAGTGTTACCACTTATTGTTTGCTAACAACAGGCCAGAAATGTTGCCTCTAAGCACCTTATACCTAGTTTTCTAATTACCATGAAATTTCCCTTACTCCAAAATGAGGAAAGGCAGTGAGGCATAATAATAGTTATAATGTACTTAGTATTGACCTGAGACTAAAAAAGATCTTCCTGACCCAGATAATCACAATGGTGTGATCACTCACCTAGAGCCAGATATCCTGGAATGTGAAGTCAAGTGGGCCTTAGAAAGCATCACTACGAAGAAAGCTAGTGGAGGTGACGGAATTCCAGTGGAGCTATTTCAAATCCTGAAAGATGATGCTGTGAAAGTGCTGCACTCAATATGCCAGCAAATTTGGAAAACTCAGCAGTGGCCACAGGACTGGAAAAGGTCAGTTTTCATTCCAATCCCAAAGAAAGGCAATGCCAAAGAATGTTCAAACTACCGCACAATTGCACTCATCTCACACACTAGTAAAGTAATACCTAAATTCTCCAAGCCAGGCTTCAGCAATACATGAACCGTGAACTCCCTGATGTTCAAGCTGGTTTTAGAAAAGGCAGAGGAACCAGAGATCAAATTGCCAACATCCGCTGGATCATCAAAAAAGGAAGAGAGTTCCAGAAAAACATCTATTTCTGCTTTATTGACTATGCCAAAGCCTTTGACTGTGTGCATCACAACAAACTGTGGAAAATTCTGAAAGAGATGGGAATACAGACCACCTGACCTGCCTCTTGAGAAATCTGTATGCAGGTCAGGAAGTAACAGTTAAGAGCTGGACATGGAACAACAGACTAGTTCTAAATAGGAAAAGGAGTATGTCAAGGCTGTATATTGTCACCCTGCTTATATAACTTATATGCAGAGTACATCATGAGAAATGCTGGACTGGAAGAAGCACAAGCTGGAATCAAGATTGCCGGGAGAAATATCAGTAACCTCAGATATGCAGATGACACCACCCTCATGGCAGAAAGTGAAGAGGAACTAAAAAGCCTCTTGATGAAAGTGGAGAGTGAAAAAGTTGGCTTAAAGCTCAACATTCAGAAAACGAAGATCATGGCATCTGGTCCCATCACTTCATGGGAAATAGACGGGGAAAGAGTGGAAACAGGATCGGACTTTATTTTGGGGGGCTCCAAAATCACTGCAGATGGTGATTTCAGCCATGGAATTAAAAGATGCTTACTCCTTGGAAGGAAAGTTATGACCAACCTGCTGCTGCTGCTAAGTCACTTCAGTTGTATCCGACTCTGTGCGACCCCACAGTCAGCAGCCCACCAGGCTCCCCCATCCCTGGGATTCTCCAGGCAAGAACACTGGAGTGGGTTGCCATTTCCTTCTCCAATGCATGAAAGTGAAAAGTGAAAGTGAAGTCGCTCAGTCGTGTCCGACCCTCAGTGACCCCATGGACTGCAGCCCTCCAGGCTCCTCCATCCATGGGATTTTCCAGGCAAGAGTACTGGAGTGGGGTGCCATTGCCTTCTCCGATGACCAACCTAGATAGCATATTAAAAAGCAGAGACATTACTTTGCTAACAAAGGTCCATTTAGTCAAGGTCCACTGATTTTTCCAGTAGTCACGTATGGATGTGAGAGTTGGACTGTGAAGAAAGCTGAGCGCCGAAGAATTGGTGCTTTTGAACTGTGGTGTTGGAGAAGACTCTTGCGAGTCCCTTGGACTGCAAGGAGATCCAACCAGTCCATCCTAAAGGAGATCAGTCCTGGGTGTTCATTATAGCCATCAACTCTTAAATGTAGTAAATGCTTAAACAAGGATATGAATGCAGGTCTGTCTGTCTCCAAGCCTGCACAGTATGTGATGAAGTTATACTTGTTTTGAAATAAAGCCTGAATAGGAAAATGTTTGGCTGTATGACTTTGACCAAAGATAATTCCTTTTTTTGAGACTCAGTTTCTTCACCTGTAAAATGTGTTCAAAATGTTTAAAAGCATTATTGTTTTCAGAATGAAACTTGAGAATGTAGCAGTGTTTGTAATAAACAGCAGTGTTTGGTGGTTGTTGGCTGTTACATTAGTTAAGGTAATGTTGGCTGTTATAAGGAATGGATCCGTCAACAGACTGACTGAAGAGCAAGGAGTTCACTTCTGTACCAAAAAAAGATCTTCATGTAACTGGTTCACAACTTTTAGCAGCTCTGCTCCTGTGGTCATTCGGACACTTGTTTCCTTCCAAATCACTGATCTTTCGCTTTCTCAAGCAACAGCTCTCAAAAGCTTCTGGTCTAAGGACTCCTTTATCCTCTTAAAATATACTAAAGATCCCTGCAAACTTTTGTTTTTGTAAGTACTGCTATCTAAATTTACCATTAGAAATAAAAATATTTGAAAATGTATTGACTGATTCATAATACCGAAAGTAATTCATTTTTTTGAAAATTATTTAATGAAACTAAAATTTGTAAATAGAATGGCATTGTTTTATATGTTTGCCAATCTCCTTAATGTCTAGCTTAATAGAAGATGACTAAATTGTTATGTATGCCTCTGTTTTCCATGTGTTAGGAACCTTGTTTTGATTGAAATATACGAAGAAAATTCAGATGCACACATAGGTAGTTGAAAAGAAGGGCAGGCATGTTAATTATTTATGCATGTAAATTTTATTTTTATTAAATAGAAAACTTTAGGCTTTCTTTGTTCTCATACCTTAAAATTTTAAGGTCAGTTTTTTTGAGGTATGACTTACATATTGTAAATGTCACCCTTTAAATTACAGTTTTATGAGTTTTAACAAGTGCCTACAACTGTGTAACAATCACCATAATAAAAAAATTTTAACAGTTTTATCCCATCAAATCTACTCTTTGCCCTTTTTCTTACTTAATGCCCCCCATATGACAATCATCTATTTTTTGCACTATAATTTTGTGTTTTCCAGATTTTATACAAATACAAATGGGATCTTTTCAGTTTATTGAATTTTACTTCTTTCACTTAGCATAATGCATTTGATATTCATCCATGCCATTGTATCGCTAGTTTTGTTTTCTCTCAGTACTCGGTTATCATTCAATTACATGGCTACATCACTTTGTTTACCAGGTGAACAAACATATGGATTCTTTTTAAGTCTCGACGTTTAAAAGTTACCATAAATATTCACGTATAGCTTTCCTGTGCACTTAGGTTTTTCTTCCCATGGGGTAAATATGAAGGAATAAGATTGTTAAGACACATGGTATATACATGTTTACGTATATTAAAAAGTCTTTCTAAAAATAAACATGATAATGCACTCCCAGAAGCAGTCTTTGGGAGTTCTAGTTGTTTTGCATCATTCTCTGGTATTGTAAGGTTTTTGTTTTCATTTTTGTTTTGTGCATGTAGAAGTAATACTACGAGTAGTAATAATAATATAGTGACAGTAATATACTAATATAATAATAGTAAAATAGTAATATAGTAAAGTGCTTGTAGTAGAAGTGAAGTGAAGTGAAGTCGCTCACTCGTGTCCGACACTTTGTGACCCCATGGACTGCAGCCTATCAGGCTCCTCCGTCCATGGGATTTTCCAGGCAAGAGTGCTGGAGTGGATTGCCATTTCCTTCTCCAGGGGATCTTCCCGACCCAGGAATCGAACCCAGGTCTCCCACATTGCAGGCGGACACTTTACCGTCTGAGCCACCAGGGAAGCCTGGTGTAGTAGAAGTAGTAGTAGTATATTATTATATTATTATATACTTCTCCTGAAGTAGTAGTTGCTGCTGCTGCTAAGTCGCTTCAGTGTGCAACCGACTCTGTGCAACCCCAGAGATGACACCCCACCAGGCTCCCCTGTCCCTGGGATTCTCCAGGCAAGAACACTGGAGTGGGTTGCCAAGTAGTAGAAGTAGTAGTATATTATTGTCTTAATATTAGCAAGACTAATGATATTGAGTATATTTTCATATGCTAATTGGACACATATTTTTTTGTTTAACTGTATGCTCAAGTCTTTTATTTATCTTAAATACTGCACTGTTTTCTTGCTTGTTGAGAATTCTTTGCACACATTAGGTATAAATTGACAGATACAATATTTGCAAATTTTTTTGTCAGTCTACAGTTTTTTTTCTATTTACTTAATAAGTCTAATTTATCATGATTTTGATTTGGATATGAAGCACACACTGGAATCAAGATTGCTGGGAGAAATATCAATAACCTCAGATATGCAGATGACACCACCCTTATGGCAGAAAGGGAAGAGGAACTAAAAAGCCTCTTGATGAAAGTGAAAGAGGAGAGTGAAAAAGTTGGCTTAAAACTCAACTCATTCAGAAAACTAAGATCATGACATCTGGTCCCATCACTTCATGGCAAATAGATGGGGAAACAATGGAAACAGAGACAGAATTTATTTTCTTAGGCTCCAAAATTACTGCAGATGGTGACTGCAGCCGTGAAATTAAAAGACACTTGCTCCTTAGAAGAAAAGCTGTGACCAACCTACATAGCATATTAAAAAGCAGAGACACTACTTTGCCAACAAAGGTCTGTTTAGTCAAAGCTATGGTTTTTCCAGTGGTCATGTATGGATGTGAGAGTTGGACTATAAAGAAAGCTGAGGATCAAAGAATTGATGCTTTTGAACTGTGGTGTTGGAGAAGACTCTTGAGAGTCCCGTGGACTGCAGGGAGATCAAACCAGTCAATCCTAAAGGAGATCAGTCTTGAATATTCACTGGTAGGACTGATGTTGAAGCTGAAACTCCAATATTTGGCCACCTGATGTTGACGAAGAACAGACTCCTTGGAAAAGACCCTGATGCTGGGAAAGATTGAAGGCGGGAGGAGAAGTGGATGACAGAGGATGAGATAGTTGGAAGGCATCACCGACTCAATGGACATGAGTTTGAGCAAGCTCTGGGAGTTGGTGATGGACAGGGAAGCCTGGCATGCTGCAGTCCATGGGGTCGCAAAGAGTCGGACACGACTGAGCGACTGAACTGATATATCTTAAATTGGAAGACTGGGATTGACATATACACACTACTGTATAAAATAGAGCTATTGGGGCCCTAACATAAGGGTTTCACTGACGGTAAAGAAACTGCCTGCAATAGAGGAGACCCAGGTTTGATCCCTCGGTCAATAATTTGCCTGGTGAAGGGGATGGCAATGCACTCCGGTATATTTGCCTGGAGAATTCCCTGAACAAAGGAGACTGGCAAGCTACAGTATATGGGTTACAAAGAGTTGAATACAACTTCCAGATGTTCAGGCTGCATTTAGAAAAGGAAGAGGAACCAGATCAAATTGCTGACATCCATTGGATCATCAAAAAAGCAAGAGAATTCCAGAAAAACATCTACTTCTGCTTTACTGATTACACCAAAGCCTTTGTATGAATCACAACAAACTGGAAAATTCTAAAAGAGATGGGAATACCAGACCACCTTACCTGATTCCTGGACTTTCCTGGTTGCTCAGATGGTAAAGTGTCTTCCTACAGTGCAAGAGACCCGGGTTCAAGCCCTGGTTGGGAAGATCTCCTAGAGAAGGAAATGGCAACCCAGTCCAGTACTCTTGCCTGGAAAATCCTATGGACGGAGGAGCCTGGTAGGCTACAGTACATAGTGTCGCAATGAGTTGGACACGACAGAGTAACTTCACTCTCTTTACCTGCTTCCTGAAAAGTCTGTATGCAGGTTAAGAAGCAACAGATAGAACCAGACATGAAACAACAGACAGGTTCCAAATTGGGAAAGGAGTACAGCAAGGCTGTATATTGTCACCCTACTTATTCAACTTCTATGCAGAGAACATCCTGTGGAATGCCAGGCTGAATGAAGCACGAGCTGGAATCAAGGCTGCCAGGAGAAATATCAATAACCTCAGAAATGCAGATGATACCACCCTTATGGCAGAAAGTGAGGAGGGACTGAAGAGCTTTTTGGCGAAAGTGAAAGAGGAGAGTGAACAAGCTGGCTTAAAACTCAACATTCAAAAAACTAAGATCATGGAATGCAGTCCTCTCACTTCATGGCAAATAGACTGGGAAACAATGGAAACAGTGACAGACTTTCTTTTCATGGGCTCCAAAATCACTGGAGATGATAACTGCAGCCATGAAATTAAAAGAGGCTTGTTCCTTGGAAGAAAAGCTATTACAACCCTAGATAGCATGTTAAAAAGCAGAAACAATTACTTTGCCGACAAAGGTTTGTCTTGTCATGTCTATGCTGTTTTCCGGTAGTCAGGTTATCAATGTGAGAGAGTTGGAACATAAATGAAGCTGAGGGCTGAAGAATTGATGTTTTTGAACTGTGGTGTTAGAGAAGCCTTTTGAGAGCCCCTTGGACTGCAAGAAGATCAAAGCAGTCCATCCTAAAGGAAATTAGTCCTGAATATTCATTGGAAGGACTGATGCTGAAGCTGAAGGTCCAATACTATGGCCACCTGATGTGAAGAGTTGACTCATTAGAAAAAACCCTGATGCTGGGAAAGACTGAAGGCAGGAGGAGAAGGGGATAAGAGGATGAGATGGTTGGATGGCATCACCGACTCGATGGACATGAGTTTGAGCAAGCTCCGGGAGCTGGTGATGGACAGGGAAGCCTGGCGTGCTGCAGTCTGTGAGGTTGCTAAGAGTTGGACATGACTGAGCAACTGAACTGAACTGAACTGAATTCTTTGTGTGAGACTATTATAAATAGTTGTTGTAAATGTTTAACATTATCTCTAGCCTTTACCAGTAGCAAGCTCCCAAATATGAGAACCAAAACGTCCCTGGGCATTGCCGAATATTTTCTCTCCCTGGGAGTGCAAAACAGTGCCCTGTTGAGTATAATTACTTTAGAATATTTTTGAAATTAACTGTTGTGAATCCTCCAGTTTGGCACTTTCTCAAAATTGTTTTGGCTTCTCTAAGACCTTCATATTCTCATATGCATTTTAGAGTAATCTTACTAATTTATATTAAAATATATCCTGGAATACGGGTTATATGAAATCTATAGATCATTTAGAGAACTATTGAAATGTTAACAATATTGATTCTTCTGATTAGTGAGAAAAGTAGATTTCTTCATCTAGGGCTTTGGTATTTTTTTCATCAGTCTTTTGTAATTTTCAGCACATAGTTCTTTAAATATTACCTAAATATTTCATGTTTCGCAGAGATGTTCTAAGTATCACCTTTTAAATTTATTTCGATTTCTCATTGTTCACTGAGTGTGTATAAAAGTTCCTCAATTTTATGCATTGGCCTTGTAAACTCTGATCATGCTAAACTCACTGATTTTTTAAACACTTTGATACTATACCACATAATGCATTTGTTTTAGTTTTATTGAGTTATAATTGATAAGCAACAAACTGGACACATTCAATGTCTATACTGTGATGGGTTCGAACATACATCCAAGATACCATCATCACAACCAAGGTACTAAACACATCCATCATTTCTAAAATCTTCCTTGTGTTTGTGTGTGTGTGTGTTTTGGTAAGGAGAATTAAGTTGAGATCTTTCTTCCTAATAATTTTTAAGTATAAAATATAATTTAAAGTATAGATACTTTATATATATGTTGCACAGTACATCTCTGGAAATTTTTTATCTTACATAAAATAAACTATATCCTCTTTGAAAGGGCTTGTCTGAAGTTCAGCTGGTAAAGAATCTGCCTGCAATGCAGGAGAACCTGGTTTGATTCCTAGATAGGCTACCAACTCCAGTATTCTTGGGCTTCCGTGCTGGCTCAGATGGTGAAGAATCTTTTTGCAGTGTGGGAGACCTGGGTTGGGAAGATCCCCTGGAGAAGGAAATGGCAACCCACTCCAGTATTTTTGCCTGGAGAATCCCTGTGGACAGAGAAGCCTGGCAGGCTACGGTCTGGGGGGTTGCAAAGTAGTGAGCGACTAAGGAAAACACGGTAGTCTTTGAAAAACAATTTCCCATTTCTTTCTCCCCATAGGCTCTGAAAATCACCAGTCTCTGCTTCTAAGAAGCACTATATTAGGTTTGTGCAAAAGTAATTGCAGTTTTGCACTGTTGAGCTTTGCTGGTTGATACTGGAATACACTCTTAAATAAACGTGGTTATATTATATCTAATTTTGATGCACATTTCCTGCTTTATATTTTTGCCAAAGAATTATTACTTGCTGCTTATTGTATATTTATTTTGGACTATGGAAACGATGTTAGACAGTAAGCAAAGTCCAGTGATTTTCTTATTCAATTACCAAATGGGTCATAAAGCAGCAGAGACAAACTCGTCACATCAACAATGCATTTGTCCCAGGAACTGCTAATGAACGTACAGCCAAGAAGTTTTACAAAGGAGACAAGCACCTTGAAGATCAGGAGCACAGTGTCCGGCCATCAGAAGTTGACCATGACCAACTGAGACAATCACTGAAGCTGATCCTCTTACACCTACAGGAGAAGGTGCCCAAGAACGTCAACCATTCTATGCTTGTTTGGCATTTGAAGCAAATTGGAAAGGCGAGAAAGCTTGACAAGTGGTTGCCTCATGAACTGACCAAAAATTTTTTTAAAAACTGTCATTTTGAAGAGTTATCATCTCTTATTCTATACAATAACAACAAACCATTTCTCGATTGGATTACAGTGTGTGACAAAATGTGGATTTTACAAACAACCAGCGATGACCAGCTCAGTGATTAGACCAAGAAGAAGCTCCAAAGCACTTCCCAAAGCCAAACTTGCACTAATAAATGGGTCACGGTCATTGTTCTGTTGTCTGCTGCCTGTCTGATCTGCCGCAGCTTTCTGAATCCTGGCGAAACCATTACGTCCGAGAAGCATGCTCAGCAAATTGATGAAATGCACCAAAAACTGCAATGCCTGCAGTGAGCACTGGTCAACAGAAAGGGCATCTGTGACAATGCCCGACTGCATGTTGCACAACCAATGCTTCATGAGTGGAACGAATTGGGCTGTAAAGCTTTGTCTCATTTGCCATATTCACCGGACTTCTCGCCAACTGACTACCATTTCTTCAAGGATCTCAACAACTTTTTGCAGGGAAAATGCTTCCACAACCAGCAGGAGGCAAAAAATGCTTTCCAAGAGTTCGTCAAATCCCAAAGCATGGATTTGTATGCAATAGGAATAAAATATCATTTATCATCGGCAAAAATGTGTTCATTGTAATGGTTACTATTTTGGTTAATAAAGATATATTTGAGCCTAGTTATAATGATTTAAAATTCAGGGTCGAAACCATAATTACTTCTGCACCAACCTAGTACATTGAATCATATAGTATTTGTCCTTCTGTGACTATTTTATTTCACTTAGGATAATGTGTTCCTGTTGATGCAAATTGCAATTTCTTCTTCCTTTCTAAGGATAAACTGATATTCCACTGTGTGCATATACCATATTCTCTTTATCCATTCACTCATCAGTGCACATTGAGTTGCTTCCATATCATGGATATTGTGAATAGTGTTGCAATCCACATGGAGGTGCATATGTCTCTTTGATAAGTTATTTCATTTCCTTCATATATATGTATATCCAGAAGTGGGATTACTGGATCATATAGTAGCTCTATTTTTATTTTTTGAGGAACGTCCATGTATATGTGCCTAGTCACTCAGTTGCATCCGACTCTCTGTGGCCCCTTGGACTATAGCCCGCCAGGTTCCTCTGTTCATGGAATTCTCAGGCAAGAATACTGGAATAGGTTGACATTTCCTCCTCCAGGGGATATTCCAGACCCAGGGACTGAACTCACATTCCCAGCACTGATGGGCAATTCTTTACCACTGAGCCACCTGGGAAGCCCATGCCCCTCTATTCCTCAATTGTTGATTTTTTAAAAAGTAATCATGAAGTTGAATTTTGTGAAATGTTTCGTCTGCATCAATTTATACGACTATTTATGATAAGAGTTTCATTTGCTGCATATCATGGACAAACTCAGTATTGTCTGTCTTTTCATTTTATCCATTTGATAGATGTGTAGTCTTCTCTCATTGTAGTTTTATTTTGCATTTTTGTAATGGTTAAAGAAACTGACATATTTTACATATGCTTATTGGGTATTTGACTTCCCTGGTGGCTCAGACGGTAAAGCATCTGCCTACAATGCAGGAGACCCGGGTTCGATCCCTGGGTCGGGAAGATCTGGAAAAGGAAATGGCAACCCACTCCAGTATTCTTGCCTGCGAAATCCCATGGACGGAGGAGCCTGGTTGGCTACTGTCCATGGGATCGCAAAGAGTTGGACACAACTGAGCGACTTCACTTCACTTCACTTCACTGGGCATTTGGATATTCTCTTGTGAAATGCCTGTTCAATTATTTTTAAATTTATTTTTATTATGTATTTTTAATTTTGGCTGTGCTGGGTTTGTTACTGAGCGCAGGTTCTCTAGTTGAGAAGCGCAGGGACTATTCTCTAGTTTGGGTATGCAGCCTTCTCATTGCAGTGCTTCTCTTGTTTCAGAGCACACGCTCTAAAGCATGCAGGCTTCAGCAGGTGCAGACATGGGCACAGTAGCTGCAGCCTGGAGGCTCCAGAATGCAGATTCAGTAGTTGTGGCACACGGGCTTAGCTCTCCCGCAACACATGGGATCTTCCCAGACCAGGGATGGAACTGATAACTCTGCATTGCAAGTCAGATTCTTAATTACTGCACCCCCAAGGAAGACCTGTCTGTTCAAATGTTTACCCCCTTTTCTACTGGGTTATCCATCCCTTTTTACTGATTTGTAAAAAGTTCTTTATATATTCTAAATATGCTTCATTTGCCAGATTTAAGCATTAAAAATACTTATTCCCACTCTGTAGCTTATTTTTCACTATCTTAATCATGTACTTTAATGAAGATAAATTATTAATCTTAATATAATCTAATTCATTCATTTTTCTTTTATGGTTAAGATTTTTATGTCCTGTTTAAGAAATCTTTGCCTACTGTAAGGTTATTAAAATATGGTTTAATAAGTAACACATATTTTGTTTCCACAAATTTTGTAATGTGTATTTAAAAATAAATCTAAAATATTTAGAAGTATAATTTCTCTAGAATAGATCAATTGCATCTACTTTGTAAATTACTGAGCATAACGTTTATTACCAGGTGGTAAAAAAATTAAATAGCTTAAAATCTTTCAGATTAAGCATTTTCCTAAATTTCATTCAAATAGTAAAGGACAGTGATGATTTTCCAAAGTACAGTTTTACTCTACTCCATTGGCTTATACAGGATATGGCTATACCAGGCTTAATGGACTACTAAATTACATGAATTTTTGACATCTTATTTGCTTACTGTCTGGTGGTAAATTAAACTCACTGTTCCAGTATGAATTTTATCAGCCATAAAATATGCTACCTTTTACCCGATTCTAAGACTCTCAAAATCCAAATAGATATATCACTATTCTTCAAACTATTGTGGAAATAGGTCAGTGTTTAATATGGTTGATTGAATTCAAGTGCCATTACAGACACTAATGAATTGATACTGTGTAGTGTGAAATAAAAAAATTCTGTTTCACTGCAGTGACTTAGAAAATAGCAAAAATAATTTAGCAAGATAATAAAATTACATAATAATAATGGCATGCTTTATATATAAAAATTTGAATGATCTAAGTTGTTTTATTGGATAAGATTAGTGTGGTTGACTTTTTTCATTGACACTAATTTTAATTTTCAGATCTTGGTATCATTAGTATTATATTATCAAGATATATAAAATACTTGCTTCTGCTTCCCCTTTTCTTTATTATGGTAGAGATTTTGAGGATAATAAAAAGTAAATATAATAAAGGTAATTTTCTCTTATAATAAGAAAAACTTTACCCACAGCCAATGCCAAATACAGGCCTTCTCTCATTTCTACCATGGGAAATAGGAAAAGGCATCCTTGATGTCCAAGTACTTCAGGATTTCCGTATTTGATTACTTCTAAAGAATCTGTTGCCAGAAGTATTAATGCGAATAAATACATTAGTTCATGCTTACAGTATTTACAACCTATAAAATGCCTATGTCACACACATGGTGTTAATAGTAAGCTGCCACACATTCTATTTATGGTGGAAACAATTAGAAACAAATGCAAGTAATCATTTATTAGCATTACTGACCAGGTTTATTTTTGAATCAGAGCCCATGGCTATATGAATGCTACCACAACATTTCAACTCATGCCTTTGAAATGACTCTAAAGATTATAGGAGAAAACAATACTTGTTTCCTTACAGTGTACACCTATAAACTAAATTCAACACACTGAAAGCAACTGTCCAAAATGAGTCCCAAAACAACCCAACCTGAACACTTAATAGTGATAAAAATACTTACATTAGCATAAACAGAACTAAAACTCAAAGATCTTCTGTACTTCATGACAGAAGTGGTTTTCCCATTAGAGATACATGCATTTTTGCAATGAATAATGGACAAGAATACTGTCTCTTGAAATTTTAGCTTTAGGGCCTAGAGTTTGTATTTACAATACTGACTCAGGATTTTAAAACTTAGTTTTATATTATTCATGTACTGTGGCTTACCAAAACACTGTATGTGTATGTGATAATCTCAGTATACCTACTAGGATTTCCTAGTGTGATTAAAAAAACAAATAAATAATGGAGCATATTCCATCACTCGATGCATATTCCCTTTATTATTTAAGGTTTTTGAGAACTCTAAAGAAATATCCAAAATATCACAACATGTAGAATTAGGTAGCTTGCTAAGATAAATAAAATCAGCTAACGTTTGAGTGAAATGAGAAACAGAAACACAGTTAACATTCTACATCAAACAAATTCTTAAAGAAGTATAAAATGCTCATTTAAGAAATACTCTACTTCTCATCTCTCTCTTTACTTTGAATACAAAAGGTAAGGAGTTCTTATTTACAGTCAACTTGCTTATTCACTGAAGACCATAGAAAAATAATCAAGCATTGAGTTTTTTCTTTCTTTCTTTATCCCAGCCATAAAGATACAGTGCTCCATTCCCAGTAACATTGATTGGATCTACACAGTTGTATTCATTTCCAACCTCATAAGCATGTAATAAGCAATTCCTTCACATCCAGATAACTGGACTACCTGCTTATGTAATCTCTTTGCCTTTACCTAGTCACTAGAAATCACTTATCCCACCCCGTGGATTTATGTAACACTGTGAACTATTCTCCAGGGTTCTTCCCTTCTTCCTTTTAACACCAGAATACGCTGCAGGAATAGAGGTGCAGAGCCCATATTTTCCATAGTGCTCTGAAACTAGTATATAAATTTTAAGCACTGAAATGTGAACCAAGGGATGGGTATCAACACTGAAGAATACTCTTTAAAAATTATTTTGCAAAAGTTCTGATTTCTTGTGATTACATGGGCTGGAACGTAAGGACGTGCTCCTTGAGAGTGAGCTGCAGCATGTAAATAAGGAAACATCTGGAGCACAGAAGAAAATGAGAGAATGGACCTCGGGGCCTGGATAAGCTTGTGGAACACAGTTGCCTGTCTGCCCTGAACCATTCTCCAGCCCTGGAATACCATAGCAGACAAACACATTTCTATCATATTGTTTTCTGAAGGGTCTCCATTACAGCATTCAGTCTGTCTGCTAAATACTATGAATAAGATAAACTAAATGTACATGTGCTATGAGAGATTAAGATGTGTTTACTATATTTTTGTTGCTTCTCAGGTGGTTCAGTGGTAAAGAATCCTCCTGTCAATGCAGAAGATGTGGGTTGGATCCCTGGGTTGGGAATATCCCCTGGAGAATGAAACAGAAACCCAATCCAGTATTCTTGCTTGAGAAATCCCAAGGACAGAGGAGCCTGAAAGGCTACAGTCCATGGGGTCATAAAGAATTGAACACGACTTAACAAGTAAGCAGGCAGTGTAGTTCTGTTACACAATTATACAATACACGATGCTTACGTATATGAGTGGAATTAACACCTTTTTCTTGACGAGGCTAATGCACCATTACCTAAATGCTATGTTTTCCCAAAGATCTTCTCACATCATCTTTTAGCAGAACGTGCTCTAGAATGAAAAGCATCTACACAGCAAGGGGTAGGAGTTTTCAAGGAAACGCCCTGTTTTAACCAGTAGAACCTCTTTGTAGAACATCAAACTGTACTTGCTTATATGAATCCTGCTAATCTGAGAACAAGAGTAGAGAAGAGGACTAGAAAATGTTATATTTTCATTATACAATGAAATGACTACAGGATTATTGAGTCAGATGACCAGAGGTCAGGCCCCAAGCCCAATGGTCACTTGCTCTGCAACAACGGGAAGATCACTTTCCCTCTAGGAGTCTATTTCCTGATCAGATGGCTTTCTCACTTACTCTACTGTGGCATGAAATGGCACCATGCTTACAACGGACGGAAGATAACAATGGAGTCCAGGGATACTGGCTAGTTGATCAAGTATGTCTTTTAGCATGGATATTTTAACTGCCTAAGAGAGAATAACTTCTGGTTTTTGGTCTCATAAACCCAGAAATTTGATTTTATCAATGTTTTCGAAATGGAATAACTGTATAGCAAGAAAATACCTATTAGAATAACATTTATTGACTACAAACTTTATGCCAAGTACTGTTCTAGACAGCTCGTGGACAACATTTAATTCTCACAACAACTAAGCAAGAAAGGTTCTATAATTATTATCCTTTCATTCTTTCTTAGAGGCAAAGAACTTAAGTGGCTCTTGGTTACACAGCCAGAATGTGACCAAGCTAGTATTCAAACCCAAACAGGAAGCTGGTTCCAGAGTGAAAAGTCTTAACCAATACACTCTACAGCGTTATTACAATCATGACTCAAAAACACTGAAAACTAAAATAACACACAAATTCATTCATTTATATTGGGGGAAAAATGTCAGGAATAATCAGCAGTTTTGCCAGTCTGAAAAAGGTATTCTTTTGTTAAATGTAGGCAATCTGGGAAATTAAATCACAACGAAAACATAGTGTGGTAAGCATTACTAGTCCATGGAATTCTCCAGGCCAGGATACTGGAGTAGGTGGCCTTTTCCTTCTCCAGGGGATCTTCCCAACCCAGGGATCGAGCCCAGGTCTCCCACATTGGAGGCATATTCTTTACCAGCTGAGCCACCAGGGAAGCCTAATTTGGGAAATTAAATCACAATGAAAATAATAGTGGAGTAAGTATTATCATCTGAAGAAGCAGAGTTTCTGCCACAGATGGAGGCACTCCACCCTGCTGCCAGTAGGGCAGACGGCCATTCTGTCCGTATATTAATAACCAATGCTCAGTTCTAGAAACTCACTAGAAACGTTCTCATGATGTTTCTCCTCCTTTCCACAAATATGATCTTGATTTTATCAGAAGGCATCATCACCTGATGTTTGGTAACAAGACTCTTGAGAGTCTTTTGGACAGCAAGGAGATCAAAGCAGTCAGTCTTAAAAGAAATCAACTCTGAATAATCACGGGAAGGACTGATGCTGAAACTGAAGCTCCAATACTTTTTGACCACCTGATGTGAAAAGCTGACTCATTGGAAAAGACTGTGATGCTGGGAAAGACTGAGGGCAGGAGGAGAACAGGACAACAGAGGATGAGATGGTTGGATGGCATCACCGACTCGATGGACATGGGTTTAAGCAAATTCTGGAAGATAGTGGAGGACAGGGAAGCCTGGCGTGCTGCAGTCCATGGGGTGGCAAAGGGTCGGATACAACTTAGCAACTGAACAACAACAAGTGTATGTCAGATTTAATATACTACTATAGGTAGACATCAGCTAGAACATACCAGGATCTTTTGATTATGACGTCGATGTTTTGAAAGTTCCTCAATTAAGTTATCACTTTGATGTGGTATCAGCACCTCTGGCTTCAACAATTATTTGTTTATTCAAGCATGTCACTGTTGAGCTCTGGAATTTCTCAATGTCTCTCCTACTTATTCCCTTACACGCACTAACCTCCCTAACTGGGTTGACCTGAAAACTAAGAAGTGCAATACATGTGAGAACACACATTGTCTTTGTATATCTATATTCCATTATCCTAAAAATACTATAAAAATCTTTGTTAGCAGAGCTCATGTTTTATTCTTTGTAATCACCACTTCGTGCCCCTTCTTGCAATGCCACTTTCCTTCTTTTTTGCTTAGGTAAGTGCTATCTGTTCTTTAACATTCAATTCAAATATCTTTATTTCTGGGAAGCTGTATCTGATCTTTAGTCATACTTAGATGTACCTCTGGCACTATGCCCCCTTCATAATAAGGATGTTTCAAGTTCAAGAAACATAATTCCATGTTCAGGCTGCCACAGATAGTAAAGAAATTTATGAGCTCATATAAAGGTAGTTCAGTCCTCAGGGTTGGTTGAGCCAACAGTTCAATGATGCCATTAAGGATTCAGTTCAGTTTGGACTCTCGGCTCTGCAGTCTCCACTGCAGCTTTGCGGAAGACCGCTGATACCATTCGGGGAATGCATTTCCTAATTCATTTCCATTGGAAAGAGATCAACTTTCTATGGCTTTCTCTTTAAAGTAATAAAACTTCATTTCCGGAACCCCTTAGAAACCTCTCCTGAGATATCTCCTAGCCTAAAGTGACTTAGGCATACACTGTCATGAAAAAAAATTCCTGGCAAGGGACATAAGGTCCCATGGTTGATTTAGACTAATCATCTGCAGTTGACATAGCATCCTGAGCCCACCTCAATATTACCACTTATTGGACTGAACTTAAATTGCTGATTTATTTATGGTGGCACCACGCCAAACATGAAGCTCTTCCTAGGGAGAAGGGACAGTCACATTCAACTTTACGTTCCCTTCTGCCTAGCACAGTGCCTACAACACAGTATCTACATCAATGTGACAATGAAAATTATAGATTAATAAATTTAAAAGTGTAGATAAAAAATTTCTATGAAATTTAGCTTATATAAGGATAAACATATAAGCCAATGGAATATAATCGAGAGTCTAGATAAACACATACATCTATGGCAAGTTGATTTTGGGGGCCAAGGCAAGGTGGTCAAAACCATTCAGTGGGGAAAATAGCGTCTTTAAGAAATGGTCCTGAGACAAATGGAAAATTTCTGTATCACTTGGGGAACTCAAACTGGGGCTCTCTAATGACCTAGAGGGATGGGAAAGGGTGGGGGGTGGGAGGAAGGTGCAAGAGGGAAGAGACATATGTATGCTGCTGCTGCTGAGTCGCTTCAGTGGTGTCTGACTCTGTGCAACCCCACAGACGGCAGTCCACCAGGCTCCCCCATCCCTGGGATTCTCCAGGCAAGAACACTGGAGTGGGTTGCCATTTCCTTCTCTAATGCATGAAAGTAAAAAGTGAAAGTGAAGTTGCTCAGTCGTGTCCGACTCTTAGCAACCTCATGGACTGCAGCCTACCGAGTTCCTCCGTCCATGGGATTTTCCAGGCAAGAGTACTGGAGTGGGGTGCCATTGCCTTCTCCAGACATATGTATACCTATGGCTAATTCACTTTGATGTATGGCAGAAATGAAATCAATGCTATAAAGCAATTATCCTTCAATTAAAAACATAAATTAAAAGAAATAGTACTGGGACAGCTGGATACCCATATGCAAAAATAAATAAATATAAAAAGGAAAACATGGCAAATTCCTTTCTCATAAGAAATCCAAAAAATGAATCAATGACCTGAATATAAGAGGTAAGACCGCAGAACTCAGAAAAAAACATAGGGGTTAATCTTCATGACCTTAGATTTGTCAGTGAGTTCTTAGCTGCTGCTACTAAGTTACTTCAGTCCTGTCTGACACTGTGCGACCCCATAGACGGCAGCCCACCAGGCTCCCCCGTCCCTGGGATTCTCCAGGCAAGAACACTGGAGTGGGTTGCCATTTCCTTCTCCAATGCACGAAAGTGAAAAGTGAAAGGGAAGTCGCTCAGTCGTGTCTGACTCTGTGTGACCGCATAGATGGCAGCCCACTAGGCTCCTCTGTCCCTGGGATTCTCCAGGCAAGAACACTGGAGTGGGTTGCCATTTCCTTCTCCAATGCATGAAAGTGAAAGGTGAAAGTGAAGTCACTCAGTTGTGTCCAACTCTTAGCGACCCCATGGACTGTAGCCTACCAGGTTCCTCCATCCATAGGATTTTCCAGGCAAGTGTACTGGAGTGGCGTGCCATTGCCTTCTCCAGAGTTCTTAGCTAGGACATCAAAATCACAAACAACAAAAGAGTAAACATAAATTAGACTTCAACAAAATTTAAAACATTAGTGCATCAAGCTAGATTTGTAAGAAAGTGAATGAAAAAACAATCTACAGAATGGTACTGTTTGTAAATAATATATTTTATAAGGGCCTAGTATCCAGAATATATTACAACAACGGAAAGACAAACAACTCACTTAAAAAATGGGCAAAGGACTTAAACACTTCTCCCCAAAAGACTCACAAATGGCTGAAAAGATGCTCAGAATTATTAGTCATTTGGGAGGCAAACTCAGACCACGAGACACCACTTCACACCCACTAGGATAGCTATAATTTTTAAAATGGAAAATAACAGAAAGTTGGCAAAAATGTGGAGAAATTGGAACCTTTGTACATGGCTGAAGGGGATTAAAAGGGTTCATTTAGTATGGTGGAAAACATTTTGGTGAGCCCTCAAAGGTTAAAGATAGAACAAACATATTAACCATAAATTCCACTCCTAGGAATATACCCTCAAAGTGGAAAGCTGGTACTCAAATACAAGTACAGTCATGCTCCTAACAGCAATATTCATAGCAGCCAAAAGCTGGAAAAAATATGCATGTCCATCAATGGAAAAAAAAAATCATCGCATACACATACAATGAAGGACTGATATGTGCTAAAACATGAACTTTGAAAGCACTGCTAAGTGAAAGAAGCCAGACACAAAAGGCCCCATATATGACTCCATTTATATGAATTATTCATAATAGGTAAATCCATAGAGCTGACTCAGACTGGTGGAGGTCAGGGATCTGACCGGTGCAGGGTTGGGGGACAAAGTATATGCTTAATGGGTACAGGGTCTTATTTTGTGCTGATGAGAAAGTTTTGAAACTAGATGGAGGGGGTGGCTGCATATCATTGTGAATGTTTGAAAACACACTGAATTGTTTACTTTAAAATGACTAATTTTAAGTTTGGTGAATTAATTTTTTAATTGACTCATTTATCTGCCTAATTATATTTTAATCATCAGAGCATGAAATATGGAGATTTTAAGGAGGCAAGAAACATGTTAAACATAAGAACTGAGAAATACATATGTGCCAAAGATTTTCAAGAGGGGCTAATCAAGAGCATGTCACATTTACTGATTATTTCCACATGTGGGAATGACTCTTCTATGGGTGCTAGAAGATAGATTCCCTCTTACGTGTAAGCTCAAAATAATGTCATAAGTTGAGTTAGGAAAAACATATTATTTTTTTCTATCAATCAGTGATAAAAATCTTCCTTTGTGACATTTTCACTTATTTTGTTTCAAATTAGCCTCAATTTAGTTTGTGTACTCTGAGAAGCTGATTTGCAAGTTAATCACTAATATAAAATACAAATAAAATGAAAAGCAGATTTATTAAGAACTTAAAATAATTTAATGTGCTGCCTGTGGAAGGGAACTTAGTAAATATTTTCCAAGGGCTATCAGAAAGTCTATGGTTTTATCTAATTATTATAACAGAACAAAATATGCCAAACACAAACCAGAACATATTGAAACATTACAAAAACTAATTCATGGACAGATGCTTAAGCAATATAGAGACCAAAGATAAATTGTTTGAGCCAAATCACTGTTAACTCTAAGTAGAATTACCAGGACAGCTGATGCTTCAAATAAACCTCTGCTGCTTTGTCTACTGGATAATTTATACAATATAATTATTCCTAATCCTTCCCCAAAACAATTGCTATAGGAAAACAAACTATTTATCCTACCATTTTTAGGTTATGTATTGAAAGAAAAGTGAAAGTGTTAGCAACACAGTTGTGTCCAACTCTTTGCGACCCCCTGGACTGTAGCCTGCCAAGTTCCTCTGTCCATGGGATTCTCTGGGCAAGAGTTCTGGAGTGGGTAGCCAATCCCTTCTCTAGGAGACCTTCCTGACCCAGGGATCGAACCTGGGTCCTCTGCATTTCAGGCAGATTCTTTACCACTGAGCCACTGTTGTGTATGGGTTGACCGAAAAGTTCATTTGGGTTTTCCATAATACATAAGCCCAAACAAATTTTGACCAACCCAATATGTCATCTTGTTTATTTTATTTCTTTTACTAAAATCAATATGTTCCAGTTCTAACATTACACTTTTTATTTTGTGTTGGGGGTAGAGTCAAATAACAGTATTGTGCTGGTTTCATGTGAACAGCAAAGGGACTCAGCCATACATACACATTCTCCCCCAAATCCCTCTCCCATCCAGGCTGGTACATAACACCAAGCAGAGTTGCATGTGCTATATAGGAGGTCTTTGCTGGTTATCCATTTTAAATAGATATATTCTTAGCAAAAGTAGTGTATGTGTGGATGTGTGTGTGTGTAGATGATGATTGACATATTATATATCCAATCTACTTCAGGAGGACTAATTACTGTTGAGTATCTTGTTTCAGGTCAGTACCAGTCTCAAGTGGCACAAAGATATACCACACACTAGGAATTATTATTAACAAGATATTTTCCCCGCAGGGCAGGCTGGGGCAAATTTAGCAGGTGAGAGGGAAGGTGTGCACTCAGTAAAGTAAGGGTGCTTAGTCAGGGATATACTGTCAGAGGGCGAGTTGGGATGCCAGAGGGATTCTGATTTAGCGGCACTGAACTTTACTCTGGAGAGAGAAGCTGTTCAATGAAAGAAAAACTATAAGCATGGAGGGTCATCCCTCAACCCTCAGCATCCAAATCCTGGGTTTGCCCTCATCAAACTGCTCTCAGAAGCAAGAATAATAGTCAGTAAACTCAGGGACAGCAAGTACCTTCTAGTTTCAATTGTGGTAACATACCTTGGAAAGTGCCACAAATAGTAGAATGAATGCCAATTCATTGGAATGCCAATTGTTGGAATGCCAATTCAATAGGGAAAACTGTCAAACACTAAATGCTTATACAGTGGTATTAGTTAAAGGCGCAGTGCACAGATGATTGCTTAAAGTAGTACCCAATTTAAACATGAGATTCTGTGGCATTCCTCTTGATAAAGTCTTATCTTTGTGCTGAACATTCACTATTTGCTATGATAAAAAGCAAGAAACACATGAAAATCAACACAGAATAGGATATTTACATAGCACAATCAGATTCTAGGGTTTTGGAAGCCATGCAGTGTCCAGCAGACATGTATATCCCATTAGTAATTGACAGGGGTAAATCAGAATGAAATAATATATTAATCTTTTTTGTTCACTTTGTATGCATTTTTAAAATAGCTGTTAAAGTCTTTAGACTATAAAAACTTGTTAAGCTGTCTGTATGTAACTATTTGCTAAACAAAACAGGTAACTTCTTTGGCTTCAGAGCACAGAGACAGTGACAGAGACACCAAAGGTACTAGAACAGAAAAAGCTTTGGAAACGTCTTTGGAAAAGTTGGCTCACATAACACAAAAGTTCCTTAACATAAATATACCAAAGAAAGAAACGACTGACAATGAAACTCAGTCAACTAAGATACAAACCAAAATAAAAGAGTTGGCTGTGGGAAAAGGACTGGTGTGCTCAGTCAGGACTGACTCTGTGACCCTCTAAACTGTAGCCCACCAGGCTCTACTGTCCAGGGGATTTTCCAGGCAAGAATACTGGAGTGGGTAACCATTCCCTTCTCTAGTAAAAGGACTGGTAACATATCAAATCCATCACAATACATAAACAATACTGCCCAACCACAAGAATTCATAGACTAGAAGGTGACCCTTACAATTCAGCACAATATAGAGAATACACAAATAACAAAGGATGGTCAGGGGAGATGTGAAGTTCTGATGAAAACACTTTTATTTTCTTTTATCAAAGCAGCTAATCAAATGATATAAGAATACATAGAAGAACTATATAAAAAAGATCTTCATGACCCAGATAAACATGATGGTATGATCACTCACCTAGAACCAGATATCTGGGAATACGAGGTCAGGTGGGCCTTAGGAAGCATCACTGCGAACAAAGCTAGTGGAGGTGATGGAGTTCCAGGTGAGCTATTTCAAATCCTAAAAGATGATGCTGTGAAAGTGCTGCACTCAATATGCCAGCAAAGTTGGAAAACTCAGCAGTCGCCTCAGGACTGGAAAAGGTCAGTTTTCATTCCAATCCCAAAGAAAGGCAATGCCAAAGAATGCTCAAACTACCACACAATTGCACTCATCTCACATGCTAGTAAAGTAATGCTCAAAATTCTCCAAGTCAGGCTTCAGCAGTACATGAACCGTGAACTTCCAGATGTTCAAGCTGGTTTTAGAAAAGGCAGAGGAACCAGAGATCAAATTGCCAACATCTGGTGGATCATCGAAAAAGCAATAGAGTTCCAGAAAAACATCTATTTCTGCTTTATTGACTATGCCAAAGCCTTTGATTGTGTGTACCACAACAAACTCTAGAAAATTCTTCATGACACTGGAATATCAAAAATACCACTTTTTTTCCTGAGAAATCTGGATGCGGGTCAAGAAGCA
The DNA here is from genome assembly GCF_016772045.2 of Ovis aries. Classification (NCBI taxonomy): domain Eukaryota; kingdom Metazoa; phylum Chordata; class Mammalia; order Artiodactyla; family Bovidae; genus Ovis; species Ovis aries. Next base: position 35,512,667 of record NC_056075.1, on the reverse strand, counting down.
ACAGTTAGAATTGGACATGGAACAAAAGACTGGTTCCAAATAGGAAAAGGAGTACGTTAAGACTATATTGTCACCCTGCTTATTTAACTTACATGTAAAGTACTTCATGAGAAATGCTGACTGGATGAAGCACAAGATGGAATCAAGATTGCTGGGAGAAATATCAATAACCTCAGATATGCAGATGACAACACACTTATGGCAGAAAGCTAGGAAGAACTAAAGAACCTCTTGATGAAAGTGAAAGAAGAGAGTGAAAAAGTTGTCTTAAACTCAACATTCAGAAAACTAAGATCATGGCATTTGGTCCCATTACTTCATGGCAAATAGATGGGGAAACAGTGGAAACAGTGATAGACTTTCTTTTCGTGAGCTCCAAAATCACTTCAGATGGTGACTGCAGGCATGAAATTAAATGATGCTTGCTCCTTAGAAGAAAAGCTATGACCAGCCTAGACAGCACAGTAAAAAGCAGAGACATTACTAACAAAGGTCCATCTAGTCAAAATTATGGTTTTTCCAGTAGTCATGTATGGACGTGAGAGTTGGACTATAAAGAAAGCTGAGGGGTGAAGAATTGATGCTTTTGAACTGTGGTGTTGGAGAACTCTTGAGAGTCCCTTGGACTACAAGGAGATCCAACCAGTCCATCCTGAAGGAAATCAGTTCTGAATATTCATTGGAGGGACTGATGCTGAAGCTGAAACTCCAATACGTTGGCCACCTGGTACAAAGTACCGACTCATTTAAAAAGACCCTGATGCTGGGGAAGATTAAAGGAGGGAGGAGAAGGGGTAGATAGAAGATGAGATGGTTGGATGGCATCACCGACTCAATAGACATGAGCTTGAGTAAGCGCTAGGAGTTGGTGATGGACAGGGAAGCCTGGCGTGCTGCAGTTGATGGGGTCGCAGAGTTGGACACGACTGAGTGACTGAACTGAACTAAATCAAAAGATTCTCTAACAGAAAGTTAACAAATTAGATTCTGAAATCTTAACATTTTTCACACTTTCTTATTGCAACCTTAGAGGAATATTTGAGAAATTACTGTCTTTTATGGTAATAAAATTTTTGAATTTCAATAATTATTTTAATTTCAGTTAAGTTACCATTTCTTAAAGTAAAACGAAATATAATTATTTTTGTGAAAGTAACACCCCTGTTTACCATGAGTCTTTCTGTCTCTTTATTTTAATTCCTTTCATCCCTTTCTTCTACACATACGGATGGGAAAATGGCAGGAAAGATTTTCAGAATGTTACAGGTGATGATTACTAGACAGAGATATTTGGATTCTTTCTTTTGTTAATATAAGCATTTAAGCCTATAAATTTTCTCTAAGTACTGCTTTTGCTGGCTTCCCAGGGAACTTAGTGGTAAAGAATCCCCCTGCCAACTGCAGGAAACTCAGGAAACACAGGAGACCCACGTTGGATCCCTGGGTCAGGAAGATTCATCCCTGGGAAGGAAATGGCAACCCACACCAATATTCTTGCCTGGAAAGTCCCACTGACAGAGGAGCCTACCAGGATAAAGTCCACAGGGTCACAAAAGAGTAAGACATGACTGAGCGTGCATGCACTGCTATTGCTGTATCTTACAAGTTTTCATAAGTAACATCTTCAGTATGATTCAACTACACATATTTTCTGATTTTTACATCAATTCATTCTTGGTCCCATTAGCATTTGCTTTAAAAATTTTTTCTAATTCCTGGAATTTTCAAGTTAAATTTTTTAATATTAATTTCAAATTCTTCTGTATTAGAGAAACACAATGAGATTTGTATGAAACTGATTATTTAAAACATTCTTGACATTTTATCAAGTTTCCCTTTATGAACAAATGCCAACAGGGCACAGAGAAGGCAATGGTAACCCACTCCAGTACTCTTGCCTGGAGAATCCCATGGATGGAGGAGCCTGGTAGGCTGCAGTCCATGGGGTCTCGAAGAGTCCGACACGACTGAGCGACTTCACTTTCACTTTTCACTTTCCTGCACTGGACAAGGAAATGGCAACCCACTCCAGTGTTCTTGCCTGGAGAATCCCAGGGATGGGGGAGCCTGGTGGGCTGCAGTCTATGGGGTCACACAGAGTCAGACACAACTGGAGCGACTTGGCGGCAGCAGCAGCAGCCAACAGGGCAAAACTTCCTCGGTGCTTTCTTTCTCAATTCTCCTTTGCCCTAGTGTTTTGCCTTATAACTACCAAGGTGTCAACTTTACTCATTTATGCTTTTGAGAAGATTTTTTTAAATTGTATAGTACTTTAAAACCCAGTGGAAAGATTGATCTGATTAACCTCTTCTGTCAATATGAGTCTCTAAATTACTGGCCCTTGTTTTTTCTATATAACATTATTCCAAGCCACAAAGTATGATTAAAATAAAATTAATCAAATATTAAACAAAAGCTGTTTATGTCTGTGTGCATTACATGAGAACTGATGGCATTTAACTAAATATCACACCATTTTGGGTTTCCCTGTGGCTCAGACGGTAAAGAATCTGCCTGTAATGCAGGAGACCTGGGTTTGATCCCTGGGTCAGGAAGATCTCATGGAGAAGGGAATGGTGACCCAATCCACTGTTCTATCACACCATTTAGCTACTTAAAAATTATCCTTTTCAAAATCAATAAAAAGTATGCTATAAATACAATAATTCTTTCATTACATAAAAGTTTCCATTAGATCATAAACACGTGAAAGACAGTAGACAGATGCTTCCTGAATATACTTAAGACATAAACTAAATCCACTGAATTACATAATCCTAAAGTACCCATTCTACTAATTTATATTTTCTAATGTGTCTACCTCTGTTTAACTTTAAATGCTTCATTTTGATAGTATCCAACAAGTGCTATATGAAATAAAATCTAAGCAACTTGATATAAATAAAATTTGTCTCCAAATAAAATGTACATATTTTATAAGCTCAAAAAGCCACCTATAATTAATAATTGTACATTAGAAATAAATTGATTTTCCCAATATTCTTATTATGTTCTTTCTTTATGTTACTTACATTAATCTCCTCATTTAACAACACTATCACATGGCAATTTAAACAATACCCACAGAGGTATACAAATGTCCAACACAATCAGCTCCACCTTATTAAGTTCTTCTCTCATGATTCCACTGCATTATGCAGCAAGTATATAGTAAAAGGAAAAGGAAGCAAAGTCCTTTGAAACCTACTGTGTTGTTTGGGGAGGATTTGTATTTTGGAGCTCTACATTTGTGTATTATATCATCTATATAATCAGCTGAAGCTGAAACTCCAATACTTTGGACACATGATGCAAAGAACTGACTCACCTGAAAAGACCCTGATGCTGGCAAAGATTGAAGGCAGGAGGAGAAGGGGATGACAGAGGGTGAGATGGTTGAATGGCATCACCAACTCAATGGACACGAGTTTGAGTAAACTCTGGGAGTCGGTGACGGACAGGGAGGCCTGGCGTGCTGCAGTCCATGGGGTCGCAAAGAGTGATTCAACTGAACTGAACTGATAAATTCAAATTTTTAAAACAAAGGTAAGTGATTACATTTGTTATTTTACTTTAAGATACTCTTCATTAACTCAAAATGTTACAATAAAAACACTCTTTATTCTATCATTTTGAATGCTGCTTAAGTATATCATCAAAAAAAAGAAAAACTCTTGATGAGGTTTTGGCTCATTCTTGCTACAGAAATAAAGCTACCAAGAGAATATGAAAGTCTTTTGTAGACAGATTTTTCTAGTTCTAAACCATTTTCATAGAATTCAGTTGCTTTTCTTAATTTGTTAAATTTATTCTATTAGCTAATCAAATCCGGTTTTACTGCAAGTTTGGAAAGATGATACAGTGTACCAGAAAGAGCAGTTAAGAGCATAGTTTCTGGAATAATGATGCCCAGGTTTGCATTCTGGTTTCTGCCTTGCTACCTGCATTATGTTGGGTATTTACATACCTCTACAAGCTTGGTTTATCAAACAGGGATAATAATTTTATCTGCTTCAAAAAAGTAAAGGAAAAAAGTGAAATACATTTTCAAGGAGGCACTTAGCCTAGAACTTAACGTAATTTTATAACTTTTGTCAATTATCTTATGTCCTCCTGATCAGACTCAATATCTCATGATATCAGCATGCTTATGCCCTATCACCCCACCCTGTGGATGCAACTTCTTGCAGGTTAGAGAAGAGTTCCTTTCCTTGGATTTCACTGTAGTCTGAACCAGTGTTCTCACTACACACAACCTGGCTACTCCTTTGTCCAGATGCACAGTGTGCTCCATATCATATCAACAGAGAGCAGTGAAACTGAAGAAGTAGTGATGCTTGTGGAGAAAGATGGATAATTTTGGTAGAGTGAAGCCTTAACCGCCCTACTATAATTATATACCTTTTTTAAAAAATTCATAATTTTCACCAAACATTATTCATAGTAATTAGTGTTATTCTATTCTAATAACATTAAAATAAACACTTCAACTTAATTTTTATTTTTGAGTGTATCTGTTAGTTACAAAGTATTTATACTAATAGGATCAAGTGCTTATATATCTGTAATTCATGTCATCCAACTAGAAATTTAAAAATAATCTCCAATAAATATTACCATTTATACACAGCAAATCAGACGAAAGTTTAAAGAAAATTTTTCAATTATGTCTCCTGAAATTTTAAACTATTAAGGAATTCACTACTCCCAATCAAAACTTCAAACCATACATTTTTTAAAATAAAGCTAAGAAAACTAAAGTGTGCCTCTTTCTTTAACCTGTAGGTACTCTACGGAACCTAATCCTTCTGGGAACTTATGTTCCCATAAAAAAAAAAAAAAAAAAAAAAAACTCTTCAAACTTCCAACAATGGAAATTATTCTATTTAGTAACAGTAAAATATTATTGGTATGAAAGTGAAAGTTGCTCAGTGATGTTCAACTTTTTGTGACCCCATGGACTATAGGGTCCATCGAATTCTCCAGGCCAGAACTGAAGTAGGTAGGCTTTCCCTTCTCCAGGGGATCTTTCCAATGTACTTTTACCTTATGGATTTTTAATTAATAAAAAATCTAGTTATTATCTATATAACACAATTTAAATAGCTGAAAATATGAATGTCTATTTTTGGTAATAATTTTTAATTGTCACATATATGAGCTACTATGATTAGTTCAGTTCAGTGGCTCAGTTGTGTCCGACTCTTTGCGACCCCATGCACTCATCTCACATGCTAGTAAAGTAATGGTCAAAATTCTCCAAGTCAGGCTTCAGCAATATGTGAACCGTGAACTCCCTGATGTTCAAGCTGGTTTTAGAAAAGGCAGAGGAACCAGAGATCAAATTGCCAACATCCACCGGATCATGGAAAAAGCTACTATGATACATGGCTATAAAATTTTGTTTAAAAGTATCTGCATAACATCCGCTGGATCATGGAAAAAGCAAGAGAGTTCCAGAAAAACATCCCTTTCCGCTTTATTGACTATGCCAAAGCCTTTGACTGTGTGGATCACAATAAACTGTGGAAAATTCTGAAAGAGATGGGAATACCAGACCACCTGACCTGCCTCTTGAGAAATCTGTATGCAGGCCAGGAAGCAACAGTTAGAACTGGACATGGAACAACAGACTGGTTCCAAATAGGAAGAGGAGTACATCAAGGCTGTCTATTGTCACCCTGCTTATTTAACTTATATGCAGAGTACATCATGAGAAACACTGGGCTGCAAGAAGCACAAGCTGGAATCAAGATTGCCGAGAGAAATATCAATAACCTCAGATATGCAGATGACACCACCCTTATGGCAGAAAGTGAAGAGGAACTAAAAAGCCTCTTGATGAAAGTGAAAGAGGAGAGTGAAAAAGTTGGCTTAAAGCTCAACATTCAGAAAACGGAGATCATGGCATCTGGTCCCATCACTTCATGGGAAATAGATAGGGAAACAGTGGAAACCATGTCAGACTTTATTTTTTTGGGCTCCAAAATCACTGCAGATGGTGACTGCAGCCATGAAAGTAAAAGACGCTTACTCCTTGGAAGGAAAGTTATGACCAACCTAGAAAGCATATTAAAAAGCAGAGACATTACTTTGCCAACAAAGGTCCATCTAGTCAAGGCTGTGGTTTTTCCAGTGGTCATGTATGGATGTGAAAGTTGGACTGTGAAGAAGGCTGAGCGCTGAAGAATTGATGCTTTTGAATTGTGGTATTGGAGAAGACACTTGAGAGTCCCTTGGACTGCAAGGAGACCCAACCAGTCCATGGTAAAGGAAATCAATCCTGAATATTCATTGGAAGAACTGATTCTGAAGCTGAAACTCCAATACTTTGACCACATGATGTGAAGAACTGACTCATTTGAAAAGACCCTGATTCTGGAAAGATTAAAAGCGGGAGCAGCAGGGGTTGACAGAGGATGAGATGGTTTGATGTTATCACCAACACCATGTAGATGAGTTTGAGTAGGCTCCAGGAATTGGTGATGGATAGGGAAGCCTGGCGTGCTGCAGTCTATGGGGTCTCAAAGAGTTGGACACAAATGTGCAATTGAACTGAACTTTTTTTCTATGAAATCACAATGTTATCTTTATGCCAGTACTATCCAATCTTCAATTCTCAATAAATATAAACAAATAAGAATGGAACAGAAGGAAAGGTATTGGATTTGAGGCCAAAAAGCCTAGCTTTAAGTTCAAGCTGTTTGATCTTAGGGTATTAACATACCTGAGTTCAATATCCTCACCTGTAAAATGGGGATAACATTTTCTGAAATACCTACTAAAGAATTCTTATCAGAATGAAAATAAATAATGCATGTGAAAGCAAGTTATAAACTTCAAAGTACTATATGAATGAGAGATGATTACTGAACAAGTAGAATTAATGCCTGGCTATCATATAATAATAACTATTTTACAAAACACTTTCCCTATTCACTGAAGTTGCAAACAGGAAGAAAATGTAAATGGATTAGAGAAATCTACAATCCTACCTCTGTTATATTTCATAAGAAACAACATAGAGAAATTATAGTTAATTATTTAAAATAAAATTAAAGGTTAAAAATGACAGGTTCTTTAAATTGCAATATATACATTTGCCTTAAAATTTAGCAAGTACCTAACAGACTTAAGGAAACAGTTTAAGATAAAAAAATATATTGATTAATAAACAAATTGCTGGAAAAATACAGATGAATCTCATTATTTTGACCTTGAGTAAGAAGTCATTGGGAAATATCATCCTGCATTAATACATTTAGCAGTGCAGGAAGACAATGTCCCTCACACTTTATCACGCATCACTGAACTGTAACAAATGCTGACAGAGAGCATATCTCTAAACATTATGGCACCATCTTAGTGACAGCTAAAGAAGAAAGCTGAGTACAATCATTGTTTCACATTTACTACCACAGGCCTAGCTTGAAAATATAAAAATAAACTGATTTAAAGCATTTGGATAAACATCTTTAATTCTGACATTCTAGGGGGGAAATGGGTGTATTTGTTTAGTCTTTAACCACCATCAATTTATCTTCAGGTCTTATGTATAATCCTATCACAGATACATTTATTTTAAAAAGAGGATTCAATAACCTTGCTCCATTACAAAGTAATACATGACAAAGGTCTTTTGCAATAGCAATAATATTTGCATAATAACTGCAAGCACAGGAAAAATAAAAACTGAAATGCTACAATCATATTCCAGGAGTTTTCGTCTTCATAAATTAAATTTTCACAAAAAGCACTTGGAAAAGTCAATATTTTATTTCTGAAATTTGTTACTTAAACATTAATTTTTAATGGAATATAACATTCTTTTGTTGTGTCTTGAAAATGAAATGTAGATAAGAACACTTCTTAATGAATTTTTTTGATTGAAAATATTGAGCAGGAAGGGATATATTTTCCATGTGGAACTAAATTAAGCATGCAGTTCTCATTAACAGTTTTGGCAGCTGTGCATTTAATTCTATGAGTGCCATGCTGAATATGCACATTCCAAAATCAAATATGCAAAGCCTAATCTATATAACTGCTATCTGAACTTTTGCCTCTCAATTAAATGGTCTGTGTGAAAAATATTTTTGAAAAACACAACATTGTACATTTGCAAAATGACAATCCAAGTTATCTCTAATACATCTTAATTTATTCCAGAACAACCAATGTCAGGGAATGGATCTTGGACTTTTAACACATGATGATATGAAAAAAAAAATGATGATATGATATACTCATCAAAATAATCTACTTTTATTTTTTCCCTACCATTTTTTTTCAAACCATTATGTACGTTATTACTGGAGAGCATGGTAAGGGCCATGACCTTTAAATTCTTATTAGGAAAACTAAATCTTCTACAACTTAGTCTGTAGAAATTAAGATAAAAATAATTCAGAAATAGCAAAATATAAAGGAATTAAATACTTGGATGAATGAGATCCACTGATATTTTGCCTATGGATTTCTGTATAACATACTGAAAGACATTGCTCTACCGTAAAAGATGTTTGAAACGTAAAGATGAGAATAAATGTATTTAATCTATGAAAAGCATAAAGGTGTTTCATTAAAATATTCTCTCTTCATATATACATATACATACAGACACACTTAAATAGGTATGCATGTAAGTGTAGCTACTGGACATTCTCTTATTAGCAATTATGTTTGCACATTCCTCTAGAGGTAAGTTTAATCCATCATCAGGATCTAGCATATTGTTTTCAAGTAAGCAAGGCAAATTACTGTCTTCAAATGAAGGAAACTAACAATCCTGTTGTACTTCCAGCAATCAGAGTTATTTCTCCTGGTGAACACAATAAGACCAACATTGAACGTAAAAAACTCTGCGATCAAAAGCATTATAAAGAAATAACTGTCATAAATGAACTAATACCAAAAAAGTAAACATTAGAGTCTTTCTGCACAGAGGCCACAATTTAAGAGAAAAATCTTTGACAATATGTATTTTAGATACCAATTTTAGAAACCTAATTGGAAATACATTTTTTTAATTAAAAGGCAAATTAAGATGCCCACATCTGGCTATATGATTGAGTTACAGAGATTAGATTTATCCTCCTGTCAGAAACAATTAGAAAAGTGGACAGAGTGTAGAATTGCTTCTAGGTATTGGACAACAGGCAGAATAGCACTGCAATTCCTGAGAGAAGAGAAACAAATGAAGTGAGCCAACAATTGCCCTGGTTTTCTGGTAGGATATCACCTAGCCTGGAGAGCAGGAAGTACATTCAAAAGGAGAGGTGACTTGAGTTAAAAAACCTAAGTTCAGGGAGGCTGAGGTAGTGGCCCCATCCTGAAGAGGAGGGGTATCTGCAGAAAAGGAACTTCAAATATATTTAAATTTCCACTGTTTCCTCAAAGGAATAAGGCGAGGCAAAGAATGACCAAAGAATGATGAGTTTCATAGTTTTCTGAGCTCAAAAATGGCTGGAAAACACTTGAGCTCCAATCAGCCAGGGTGTTGAGTCTTTGTTAGTCATTATGAGTACTCAGTAAAGAAAAAGACTGTACCTTACTGGTTTGAATCTTAGAGAAAAGGATAGTCTGGATTGCTCTAATAAAGCTCAAAATAATCCTCAAAAGAATTAAGTTCAAGTATAAATAACTTATACTGCCTGCCAAAATAAAATTCACTTAGTAAACATTTATTTTTAAAATATTAAAAAAATAGTCAAAAATGTAAAATATATTAAGTCTTGAACACAATACAAACTTACTAGACATGCCAAGAAACAGGAAACTGAGCAAAATGAGAGACAAATAAATCAGTGAATAAACATAGACCCAACATAGAACCCCCCCCAAAATGACATATTATGCCCAGATGAACAAAGACTACAGTAGACTTAATCTTCTTCACCAGAGGCTGTGCAATTTCAGCCTTTTAAAAACATCTTTCCTTTTTCCTCCTTGCATAGCCAAACCTTATTCCAAAATTAGCCTGAACTGATCACAAACATAAAAGCTGAAACCATAAACTAGAAAAAAAACACAGAAGATACATTTTTGTGACTTTTAAATAAACAAGATATTCTTAAAAGTTCACACAAAAAGCAGAAGTAATAAAAGACAAAAATTATGAAATCCATCAAAATTAAAAACTGTGCATATTTGAAAGACACAAGGAAAATAAAAAAGCAAGCTTTCAGGTTTGGAAGAAATGACATGCATTGCATAAAGGGAAATAGATGGGGAAACAGTGGAAACAGTGTCAGACTTTAATTTTTGGGCTCCAGAATCACTGCAGATGGTGACTGCAGCCATGAAAGTAAAAGACGCTTACTCCTTGGAAGAAAAGTTATGACCAACCTAGATAGCATATTGAAAAGCAGAGACATTACTTTGCCAACAAAGGTCCATCTAGTCAAGGCTGTGGTTTTTCCAGTGGTCATGTACGGATGTGAGAGTTGGACTGTGAAGAAAGCTGAGAGCCGAAGAACTGATGCGTTTCAACTGTGGTGTTGGAGAAGACTCTTGAGAGCCCCTTGGACTGCAAGGAGATCCAACCAGTCCATTCTGAAGGAGATCAGCCCTGGGATTACTTTGGAAGGATTGATGCTAAAGCTGAAACTCCAGTACTTTGGCCACCTCATGTGAAGAGTTGACTCACTGGAAAAGACTCTGATGCTGGGAGGGATTGGGGGCAGGAGGAGAAGGGGACGACAGAGGATGAGATGGCTGGATGGCATCACCAACTCAATGGACGTGAGTTTGAGTGAACTCCGGGAGTTGGTGATGGATGGGGAGGCCTGGCGTGGTGCGATTCATGGGGTCGCAGAGAGTTGGACATGACTGAGCGACTGAACTGAACTGAACTGAATACAGACTTGCCCAGGATATACTAAGAACTCTTCCATCTCAATAAGATTAAGAAATAATATAATGAGAAGATTAAAGACATACTTAGCCAAAAAGATATACAACTGGTAAACAGACACATGAGAAGATCTTCAATATCATTAGCAACAAAACTGAAAATTTAAACCACTATAAAATCATTAGAATGACTAAAATTAAAACAACTGACAGTACTATATGTGGAACAGCTGGAATTTTCATATATTGTTGGTGGAAAATAAAGCTGTTCAACCATTTTGGAAGAGAGTTTGACATTTTCTGATAAAGTTAAAACGGACTTTTAGAGTAATATCCAAATATTTTACTCCTCAGCATTTATACAAGAGAAGTAAAAGCAAATGTCCACTAAAAAAAAATTGTAAACAAATATTTGCAACAGCTTTGAAAAACAACTGAGCAATAGAAATTATTGAACTGGTTGTTGTTCCAGTTGCCAAGCTTTGTCCAATTCTTTGCCACCCCATGGGCTGCAGCAAGCCAGGCTTCCCTATCTTTCACCATCTCCCAGAGTTTGCTCAAACTCATGTCCATCGAGTCAGTGAGGCCATCCAACCATCTCATCCTCTGTCTACCCTTTCTCCTTTTGCCTTCAATCTTTCCTATCATCAGGGTCTTTTCCAGTGAGTTGGCTCTTCGTATCAGGTGGCCAAAGGACAGGAGCTTCAGCTTCAGCATTAGTCCTTCCAATGAATATTCAGGGTTGATTTCCTTTAGGACAGACTGGTTTGATCTCCTTGTGTCCTAGGGACTTTCATGAGTATTTTCCAGCACCACAGTTCAAAAGCATCAATTCTTCAGTGTTCAGTCTTCCTTATGGTCAGTCCAATGCTCACATCATAAAGAAGGCTAATCGCCAAAGAACTGAACTGGTGTCAGGCACAAAAATACTTATATATCTCAAGACTATTATGCTGGGTGAAAGAAGCCCTATATACAGTGTACATATTTATTGAAACTCTAGGAAAGAGAAATAAAATCTATAGTGATAGAAAGCACTTCATGGGCTTCCCTGGTGACTCAGTGGTAAAGAATCTACCTGCCAAAACAGGAGACATGGGTTAGATCCCTGGTTCGGGAAGATCCCACGTGCTACAGAGCAACTAAGCCACTGTGGCACAACTAATAGCTTGCGCTCCATAGCCCGGAAACTGCAACTTCTGAGCCCACGTGCCACAGCTACTGAAGCCTGAGCACGCTATAGTCTGTGCTCCACAACGAGAGAAGCCACCACAACGAGCAGCCCAAGTGCGGCAACTAGAGAGTAGCCCTTTCTTGCCGCAACTAAAGAAAAACCCAGGCAGCAACTAACACCCAGAACAGCCAAAAATAAATAAATAAATTTAAAAAAAAATAAAGAAAGCACATCAATGGTGCTTTAGAGTGGAGACGGAAATGGGGAGTGACTATGAAGAGGCACAAAGCAATCTTTGGAGGTTATGAAAATATTATTTATCTTTACTGTTTAGTTTAGTTTAGTTTAGTTCAGTCGCTCAGTCGTGTCCAACTCTTTGCGACCCCATGAATTGCTGCACGCCAGGCCTCCCTGTCCATCACCAACTCCCGGAGTTCACTCAGACTCACATTCATCAAGTCAGTGATGCCATCCAGCCATCTGGTCCTCTTTCGTCCCCTTCTCCTCCTGCCCTCGATCCCTCCCAGCATCAGAGTCTTTTCCAATGAGTCAACTCTTCGCATGAGGTGGCCAAAGTACTGGAGCTTCAGCTTTAGCATTATTCCTTCCATGCATACTTCTCTCAAAATTCATTTAAGTATACAGCTAAAATGGTGCTCTTTATTGTACATAAATTTCATTTTAATTAAATTTATTTTTTAAAATTAGCAAATTGATATAGAGCAATAGTAGTGTGAATTATAGATTCCAGGAAGCTCTACAGAATGCATCTGGGTGTCTACTAACATTTTAACGTGAACTCCAGGATGTCAGTTGCCTTTCACACTGTGTGGACATTTACACAGACAGTGCAAGAGCAAAACTTCTGGGACTTCAGCACAAATCTCAGTGGCTCCAGCCTCCCAGTCATCATGGAATTTCACTGCCAAGCTCTTGTAGAACAATGACAAAAATAAACAAAAAACAAATTCACTTAAACTTTTCCTTGATAAATCAGTAGAAATTACTGATTTAAAAAATTGCAACTCTTGAGTGCATAAAATGGGAAGGACACACACAGCATTTCTGCTGCATAATGAAAGGTGTCTCAGAAATGCACTTATGGGACTGCATTGCCCCTGATCCAGCTGCCTTTTCTGTGGAGCACTATTTATCCTTGACGGGCTTCCCAGGTGGCCCAAGTGGTAAAGAACCTGCCTGCCATTGCAGGAGACACAAGAGATGCAAGTTTGATCCTTGAGTTGGGAAGAACCCCTGGAGGATGGCATGACAACCCACTTCAAAGTATTCTTGGCTAGAGAATTCCTATGGACAGAGGAGCCTGGCAGGCTACCGTCCAGGGGATCGCAAGAGTTGGACACGACTGAAGAGAAATGGTATGCATTTCTCCTTGAAGAATGACTTACAGACAAAGCTATTAAGACTGAGTATTTTGCAGACATTTTCCCAAACATTAACAAAGGAAAATAACTGACGGTGCTGTCAGCAATGGTAAAATAGGAGACTTAAGAAAAAAAATTATATTATACACTGTGATTTTGACAGCTTCCCAATACTTAGACTATTTTTATTCTCTGATGGTGATATACTTGGATACCATAATATGAAATAGGGTAATATTTAGAAGACCTGAATTATTCAATGAATCAGTATTCTCCAAGTGACCAGTGCATGATGCTATACAATCACGCATGGGTACAGAAATTATACTGCTATATTTTCAGATTACATATTGAAACTAACTTTAAGAAATTATCACTTGTCAGGTTTCGATGAAGTATCAAAACAAATATCTTCATTATCTGAAAAGACTTTAAAAACACTCCTTTTTTTTCCCCCAACTACCTGTCTGTGTGGTCAGACTGTCTTGCTGTACTTCCCAATAAACATATCTCAACACGTTAAATGTGAGAAACAGGTTTGGGAATTCAGTTATCTTCTATTGAGCAAGATATTAAAGAGAGAAATAGTGAAATATAAAAAGTGAAACAATGCTACTCTTCTCACTGATTTCTTAAAAAAATACTTTTTTCTTAAAGAATATGTTATTCATTATAGCAGGTATGAGTTTTCGGTTGTTTCTTAAGTAAATTTTGTTACATTTAAAATTTTGTCAATTTATTTTTGTAAAATGATAAACATATATACCCAGATCCCACATAAATAAAACCTCTCTGGGGACTTCAAGAATTTTTAAGCATAAAAAATGGTCTTGAGACCAAAGTGTCTGAGAGCTGCTTTACTGAATGGAATTATATTGTTGCAGTCAATGCGATGATATTCCTGACTGCCCGAAATTGTTCTCAGCCTGTTTTCTCCCCATTTCTTTTCTCTTCATGGCCCCTGCAACAGTTAGGAAAGGTTGACCCTTGCATCCCAGGTAGTTCACTGGTAAAGAATCCACCTGTCAAGCAAAAGATATAGGTTAAATCTCTGGGTTGGGAAGATCCCCTGGAGGAGGAAATGGCAACCCACTCCAGTCTTTTGACTGGGAAATCACATGGACAGAGGAGCCTGGTGGGCGATAGTCCATGGGGTGGCAAAGAATCAGACACCTCTTAGTGACTAAACGGCAGCAAATTCTAAGCCTCATTACTCCCTGACACAAGCATTCAGTAGGTTAACTGTTGCTTTCGACACACGAATATTTCAGCCTCAACCCTTAACAACGCAGGGCATTCCCTGTTGTAAAGAGGTAGAACAAAAATGAAAGACATTGTTATCCTACAAGTGAGAAAACAGGGAAACACAGCTAGCAAATATCCACGCTAAGAGTGATCAACATCAGAAGTGGCTATAAGCAGGTAACATCACCGAGTGACACAAACTCCAAGTTGGAAAGCAACAGAAAGTGGTGAGACCTGGAGTGAACTCAAATATCATGCAGCCTGTTTACGTGGAGTAGGCACTATTCACTCCTAGGCAATTGGTCATTTTGAATTAAGTCTATTGCTCCTATGTCTTGCCATTTTTAAACAGAAGCTGAAAATCTGAATTTTTATATGAAGTATTTTAATTTTTAAAATCCTGTTTAGACTAAAAGAAATGTTGGTAGGCTTCATGAAATGTATATACCACTAGGCAACACATTCAGTTGTATGACTATACTTCTCGCTGCTATAGAAACTGTACTAAAATGTTGAGGATATCTTTGCTTAAAGAGTTTGCATCAATGAACTGTTTCAGAGTATGTTTTCAAAATATTATCCAATGCTTTATAATAAAAATTTTAACATAATTAAAACATATTTGTATATAATTACAATTTTAATTCACATAGTGGGCGAGTATTGAGTAAAACTAAAACATTTTATCATAAAATAGACAGTGAATAACAGAAAGATATTATTCTACTTTGCATTCATGTCCTCTTATTTTTCAACCACTCCAAGAGAAAGCTAGAGTAGCAATGGTTTTATACACAAAATAGACTACAGAATTTTCAATAATTATAACTAGATTACTAGTTTATTTATTTATTATTATATTAGATCTGATAGAGTGCCTGATGAACTATGGATGGAAGTTCGTGACATTGTACAGGAGACAGGAATGAAGACCATCCCCAAGAAAAAGAAATGCAAAAAAGCAAAATGGCTGTCTGAGGAGGGCTTACAAATAGCTGTGAAAAGAAGGGAAGTGAAAAGCAAAGGACAGGAAAGATATACCCATTTGAATGCAGAGTTCCAAAGAATGGCAAGGAGAGATAAGAAAGCCTTCCTCAGTGATCAATGCAAAGAAATAGAGGAAAACAATAGAATGGGAAAGACTAGAGATCTCTTCAAGAAAATTAGAGATACCAAGGGAACATTTCATGCAAAGATGGGCTCAATAAAGGACAGAAATGGTATGGACCTAACTGAAGCAGAAGATATTTAAAAGAGGTGGCAGGAGTACACATAACTGTACAAAAAAGATCTTCACGACCAAGATAATCACAATGGTCTGATCACTCACCTAGAGCCAGACATCCTGGAATGTGAAGTCAAGTGGGCCTTATAAAGCATCACTACGAAGAAAGCTAGTGGAGGTGATGGAAGTCCAGTAGAGCTATTTCAAATCCTGAAAGATGATCTTGTGAAAGTGCTGCACTCAATATGCCAGCAAATTTGGAAAACTTAGCAGTGGCCACAGGACTGGAAAGGTCAGTTTTCATTCCAATCCAAAAGAAAGGTAATGCCAAAGAATGCTCAAACTAATGCACAATTGCACTCATCTCACACGCTAGTAAAGTAATGCTCAAAATTCTCCAAGCCAGGCTTCAGCAATACATGAACCATGAAATTCCTGATGTTCAAGCTGGTTTTAGAAAAGGCAGAGGAACCAGAGATCAAAATGCTAACATCCGCTGGATCATGGAAAAGCAAGAGAGCTCCAGAAAAACATCTATTTCTGCTTTATTGACTATGCTAAAGCCTTTGACTGTGTGGATCACAATAAGCTGTGGAAAATTCTGAAAGAGATGGGAATACCAGACCACCTGACCTGCCTCTTGAGAAACCTATATGCAGGTCAGGAAGCAACAATTAGAACTGGACATGGAACAACAGACTGGTTCCAAATAGGAAAAGGAGTATGTCAAGGCTGTATATTGTCACCCTGCTTATTTAACTTATATGCAGAGTACATCATGAGAAACGCTGGGCTGCAAGAAGCACAAGCTGGAATCAAGATTGCTGGGAGAAATATCAATAACCTCAGATATGCAAATGATACCACCCTTATGGCAGAAAGCGAAGAGGAGCTAAAAAGCCTCTTGATGAAAGTAAAAGAGGAGAGTGAAAAAGTTGGCTTAAAGCTCGACATTCAGAGAACTAAGATCATGGCATCCTGTCCCATCACTTCATGGGAAATAGATGGGGAAACAGTGGAAACAGTGTCAGACTTTATGTTTGGGGGCTCCAAAATCACTGCAGATGGTGACTGCAGCCATGAAATTAAAAGACACTTACTCCTTGGAAGGAAAGTTATGACCAAGCTAGACAGCATATTAAAAAACAGAGACATTAGTTTGTCAACAAACAAAGGTCCGTCTAGTCAAGGCTATGGTTTTTCCAGTGGTCATGTATGGATGTGAGAGTTGGACTGTGAAGAAAGCTGAGCGCTGAAGAATTGATGCTTTTGAACTGTGGTGTTGGAGAAGACTCTTGAGAGTCCCTGGTTGATGGATCCAACCAGTCCATCCTAAAGGAGATCAGTCCTGGGTGTTCATTGGAAGGACTGATGTTGAAGCTGAGACTCCAATACTTTGGCCACCTGATGTGAAGAGCTGACTCATCTGAAAAGACTGTGATGCTGGGAAAGATTGAGGGCAGGAGAAGAAACGGACAACAGAGGATGAGATGGTTGGATGGCATCACAGATTCGATGGACATGGGTTTGGGTGGACTCCAGGAGCTGGTGATAAGACAAGGAAGCCTGGCGTGATGCAGTTCATGGGGTCTCAAAGAGTCGGACACAACTGAGTGACTGAATTGAACTGAACTGAGATTACTATTTTAAGTAGTTTTGAGATTTATTTTTGAAAATATTTGTGTTTTAGAACTTGTACGATTCAGTAGCTAAAATGATGAGCCTCAAATCATCTTGGTAAAACAATGAAAATAAAAAATTAATTTTTGTCTTTTCTGTTGAGAAAAAAATCTTCCAGCAAACACAGGGAAAATACTGTCTTACTGTTAAAATAATTTACTTATCTATCTTTTGAGGTAAATACAATCAAAATACTAGACTGTTTAAGATAAATCTATTTAGGGCTGAAATATGAGATGTCAGTTATAATACCAAAAGAAATTAACATTACAGTGAAAGGTATTTTTTTTCAAGCTTGTTGTTCATGTTTTGTTAACTAACTCAATAAATAAGAAATAAATGTAATGCAAGTTAGTTATGGTATGCAACTTGTAAGTTTAACCTGATTTCAAGATAACAATATGTGGTTTTTATGACAAAGAAATGTTGATCTCAGGTGTATTTTTAATACTACATATTAAGAATAATGATATTTAAACTAACTGTAAAAATAAATGGATTAATCATTTCAAACTAAAGCTTGACAAGTGAATTTTTGCATAAATATTACTTCCTATTGACTATCATGTAAACATCAATACATATGAAATCACAGGTATGCAGTATTATCCTGGCACTTTTCCCCAATTCACATAAACCTGTATACTCACTTAACATGAATGTTCTTTCTACTCCTTTTATTAGCCCATTTTCTCCACTATAAAATGTTTGAAAAAAGCATAAAGACCTTCGATCTGTAACTCCTTTTATTTATGAATGTCTTTGTGTTTACCATGAGGTAAAAACAGTATTTGAACATATATTTAAATGATAGCCTATGCCTATTAACTCAAATGAGAAGAACAGGTAATTTGTGTGACTCATTTCCAATTACATGCACAACATAAACTGTTAACACCATTCCGAATAGTACTTTTCTAATTACAGGATCACAGAGAGAAAGACAGCTGAAGGAGAACTTGAAGACAGTGCTGTCTATAGAAGCCTGCTGGAGTATCCATGCTCACTAACGGACAGATGGAACTGACAGTCTAGTGAAATCCTCACCTCATTCAAGTAGCTTCACAATAAATAGACTGACCTTTTGATTTCAAGTTCTAATTATCAATCCTTAATGCTTCATTATAATTAAATCTAACCTTTCAAATTGAGAGCAAATTGTAACATTTTGAGTTAATAATAAAACAATTCGTAAAATGCTGAGTCATAAATATACAAATGTCAACAGCCATATTGCTATTTTTAAGGTAGAATCTGCTAGGCAATCAGTATAAAACTCTGAGACCTAGATCTTATTTTCAATATACATCCACTGGCCTAACGTTAATTCCTTGGTCTGATAAATTATCACACTCAGATCCAGGGAAGGGCAGTAATTAACTTCTATTCCATATGCCTGAGGGAAAAACAACTGGTGATCATTAATCTTTAGTTCATACATCTGGTCCACTGCAAACTGGCCAGGGAGCATGAAAAAGGGTGATGACTTAATCTGAGGATCAAGAGAAGCCATAAAGATGTTAAGTTAAGCATCTTGATCTTTAAATGATTAAAAATCATGCATTTATAAGGACAGGAGACAACCAAAAATGTAGATATTCAGGCTATTAAAACTGCTGTCCCACCTTTGGGGGGACTGTTTAACCCCTCTCGGAGTCTATGCTGAGGGCTTTGTACTTTCCTTCTCTTTAATAAATCCTAGTCGCTTGCTTGTGTGTTTGTGAACTTCATTCTTCAGCTCTGCGAACAAGAACTCAGATTCCCATTTCATTTTCATGTCTAAAAAGATTCAAATGCATCATATATTGTAACAGTTGAATCTAGAGAAAAATAAAAAATTAACTCTGCCCATTAAATAAAATGAGTGGGAATATACTATATGCTCAAAGAAAAAAATTTTTTTTACATAGACATAGAGCTCTTCAAAAAAATAATAAAGCTCTCCACTCTTTCTAAATAATTTTCTTAACATATTAACCAAATAATAAGTTAAATCTAGAAATGAATAAAGTAACAAGTAAAAGGTGGTACAGCAGCTTTTAATAGCTCTTTTTACTAGATAAAAATAACATTACAAATTTCATGGTGGTCTCTATTTAAACAAAGTAAAAACATTTCATTTACGCTTGAGATTTTCCATTTGGAAATGGATGATATCAGATAAATTTTATGGGTTTCTTGAATTCGACCTCTTGTAAATTAAAAAAAAAAAAAAAAAAAAAAGGAGTGAAGAAAGGAAGGAAGGAAGGAAGGGGAACTTTTTGTTCAAATGCCCAAAGTGGCCAGAGATGATTGCAATTAAGATGTTGAAAGAGTATTATTTTAAAAAGGACTGTGCTTCAGTAGGGGCTAAGTAGATCTTCTGTAGTGCAATTCTTTATATTAACATATGTGGATGCTGGTTATTACACAGGAGTTCTCATTCTGTGAAGATGCTAAGGTAAATTAATTTATCTTGATGCATTTCTGATTTATTTACTGATTCATATGCAGCATACAGATTAAACCTCATAGTCCTACACATAATAATTAATGAAAGGATTTTTTCGTTTTTAAATCAAAGAAAGAATTGCTAAGCATCCATTACTAGAGACTTGAAAAGGGAAGATGGCTCAAGAAGGATGACAAGCAAATTCTGAGAAATCTACTGTGATTTGGAGACAGCAATCACCAGGTGACCTCTTTGGGGAAATAGAGGATTACAGGAAAATGAGATTACTGGAGAATCACTTTCTTACCCTCAATGAAAATTGAGACACATCCAAATTCACACTACCTAAGACTTCGTTTAAGTCAAATTTTCAGAGTCATCAAGCAAAGTTTATTGAAGCAAAATGAAATTCCCCAGGAAAAAATAAGAAAAGAGCCTAAAAAATCAGCTTACACTTAGCATATATTTATAATAAAAGCAAATCAGTTATATGTGATGTTTAAGGGGGATATGAAATAGGCACCATTTTATTTAAGATCTATAATTCATGTATGATTACATACATAGACAGCATTTCAAATCTTGAGGAATTTATCGCATTCAGATATGAAAGATGGGCTAAATGCTTCTTCCTCTTCTAGGAAGAATCATTAAATTATAGTCATAAGAAAGTAGTTATATTCATTCTAAACCAACAAAAGTAAATATGAATTGTGCTATAGCTGATTTGCTGTTGCTGTTTATTCGCTAAGTCATATCTGACTCTTTGCGACCCCACGGACTGTAGCCCGCCAGGCTCCTCTGTCCATGAAATTTCCCAGGCAAGAATACTAGAGTGGGTTACCATTTCCTTCTCCAACAGATCTTCCTGACCCAGGGATCAAACCATGTCTCCTGCATTGCAGGTGGATTCTTTACTACTGAGCCACCTGAGCTTCCCACAGTTGATATAAACAGATCAAATACAAAGCTATCTGAAATCTTGCTGACCAAGTTATACATTTCAGAGTTGATTTCATAGCACAGTATGAAAATCAATCTCTCTTAGGTTACACACACACACACATATACAAGTATATATTGAACAAAATAATCATATACTACGTGGGGGAAAAGATAAGACAAGTAAATCTTTGTTGTAAAACAAGATAATGAGAATACATAATGAGCAAAATACCTATTGTTTTAAAAGATTTTTTGGTGTGGACCATTTTTAAAGTCTATACACAATTTGTTACAATATTGCTTCAGCTTTATGTTTTGTTTCTTTGGTCCTGAGGCATGTGGGATTCTGTCTCCCCAAGCAGGAGAACTACACATTCTCCGCATTGGAAGGTAAGGTCTTGACCACTGGACCTCCTGAGAATTCCAAAAAATATCAATATTAAAAGACAAACTACCCATTTAACTATTGTCTCAGAATGATTACAAGGAAGAGCTGATACTAATTTTCTTACAATGTAAATTTTAGATATAATTGTTCAAACTCTGTCATTAAAGCAGAGATGTGTTGGAAATGTTTATGACATGAAGTTCATTAAAAACAATATAAATTTCCATATATACATGTTCACAAGAACATATTAGGTGCAAATGTAAATAGACATTTGTGGCAAAGTGATGAGATAATTATGATCTGTTTCTGTTCTTTTCAAATATCGCTTTAATGACATATTAGTGTTTAGTAAAAAAGAAAACACAGAAGAACTATACAAAAAAAAATCTTAATGACCCAGATAATCATAACAGTGTGATAACTCACCTAGAGTCAAACAGCCTGTAGTGCAAAGTCAAGTGGACCTTAGGAAGCATCACTTTAAACAAAGCCAGTGGAGGTGACGGAAGTCTAGTTAAGTGATTTCAAATTCTAAAAGATGATGCTGTGAAAGTGCTGAGCTCAATATGCCAGCAAATTTGGAAAACTCAGCAGTGACCACAGGACTGGAAAAGGTCAGTTTTCATTCTAATCCCAAAGAAAGGCAATGCCAAAGAATGTTCAAACTACCACACAACTGCACTCATTTCTCAGGCTAGCAAAGTCATGCTCAAAATTCTGCAAGCTAGGCTTCAACAGTACATGAACTGAGAACTTCCAGATGTTCAAACTGGATTTAGAAAAGTCAGAGGAACCAGAGATCAAATTGTTAATATATGCTGGATCATAGAAAAAGCAAAATAATCCCAGAAAAATACACACTTATGTTTCACTGAATATACTAAAGCCTTTGACTGTGTGGATCACAACAAACTGTGGAAAATCCTTTACTAGATAGGAGTACCAGACCACCTTACTTGCCTCTTGAGTAACCTGCATGCTGGTCAAGAAGCAACAGTTAGAACTGCACATGGAACAACAGACTGGTTCTTAATTGGGAAAGGAATACATCAAGGCTGTATATTGTCACCCTGTTTATTTAACATCTATGCAGACTACATCATGTGAAATGTTGGGCTGGATGAAGCGCAAGCTGGAATCAAGATTGCTGGGAGAAATATCAGTCACCTCAGACATGCAGATGACACCACCCTTATGGCAGAAAGCAAAGAACTAAAGAGCCTCTCGATAAAGTGAAAGACGAGAGTGAAAAAGCTGGCTTAAAACTCATTATTCAAAAACTAAGATCATGGCATCTGGTCCCACCACTTCATGGCAAATAGATGGGGAAACAATGGAAACAGTGACAGACTTTATTTTCTTGGGCTCCAAAATCACTGCAAATGGTGACTGCAGCCATGAAATTAAAAGACGCTTGCTCCTTGGAAAAAAAGCTATGACAAAGCTAGACAACATATTAAAAAGCAGAGGTACACTTTGCCAAAAAAGGCCCATATATTCAAAGCTATGGTTTTCCCAGTAGTCATGTATAGATGTGAGAATTGGACCATAAAGAAGGGTGAGCACTGAAGAATTGATGCTTTTGAACTGTGGTGTTGGAGAAGACTCTTGAGAGTCCCTTAGGCTGCAAGAAGATCAAACCAGTCACTCCAATAGGAAATCAGTCTTAAATATTCATTGGAAGGACTGACGCTGAAGCTGAAGCGCCAATACTTAGAACACCTGATGTGAAGAATTGACTCACTGGAAAAGACTCTGATGTTGGGAAAGACTGAAGGCAGGAGAAGAAGTGGGTGACAGAGGATGAGATGATTGGCTGGCATCACCGACTCCATGGACATGAATCTGAGCAAGCTCTGGGAGTTGGTGACGGACAGGGTAGCCTTGTGTGCTGCAGTCCATGGGGTCACAAAGGGTCATACATGACGGAGAAATTGAACCGAACTGAACTGAACTGATGAAAGAAAACTTTAAAATTTAGAACATTGATACATGGTTTGCTAGTAAAAGATGTATTACTAAAATAAACCTGCTAGTAATCTGTCACTTGATTTGCTGATAAACTGTGGAATAAAAATGAAATTCAGATCAATTATGTGTCCCCAAACCAAACTCTTTGATTAATGAAATTTACAGACTGGCACACATTCAAGCATTTGAAATATTCTAAAATGGCAAATGAGTTAATGTTTAATAAGACTCAGGAAAACTATGAAACAGAATCACTCTGCGTTTGATTGCAAAAATCCTGCTTTTCCAGACTCTCATAATCAATATTCAGTGTTGCATCATCAAAATATAAGCTCCTATTTGAAATAAAACTTTATTTCCATGATAGAAATGGAATTCTTTTTCTTGTAAGACTCTCAAATACAACAATAAACCACACAGAATATTCTGAAACAGTGAACAAACTATTTAGATACTAATCACTTCATTCATTTTCTTACAAACTGGGAGTTACTCACTGATACAAAGAAAAAAATCACATATTTCCTTTCTTTTCACAGAAGATATCACAAATACTCCTCTTGCCACTCATTTTTCCTCATGTGTCCTGCCAGGATTCTTCCTAACCTGTTGACTTTGGACTTGATCATGTTCCTTGCTTTGGTCAATGAAATGTGTGCAGACATGATATACGCCATGTTCTAAAAGAGCTTTAAATGCAATTACACCGTTTGGCTTGACAGCTCTGTTACTACTGGTCTCTGCCATAAGAACAGCATGTCTTCTCAGATGGGTGTTGCTCACGCAATTAAAGTCTTAGGATAAGAAGAACATGGAACAGACTCACAGTCAATCTGCTGCTTGGAGGAGAGCCACCATTAACTGTCCCCACCATCATACGGTAGGAACAATTTCATTACCTACTATGATATAGGGGTTACTACAAAAAATGCTGATTATAAAAAACAAAAGCACAGAAAAAAAAAGGTACCTAAAACTTGGGCTGTTACAGTAAACTAGAGTACGGAGCATTGGCTTCAAAACCAGGAGACAGAAAGGAGGACAGTACACGTGGAGGCTGGATAAAGGTAACCCTTGCTATAAAGTGACAAAATAGTTGGTAAGTCTATAACACTTTAAAGTATAACAAATCATTTCATATATAATCAACATATGATTGTAGACAATAAGTTCCCAAAGAACAATTATTACAATGTGAATTAGCTATTACTGCTAAAAATAATGAGCTAATGCATTAAGGAAACAATCTCAGAAAAGAACTGTCACCCTGTTCAGGAAGAGATGAAACTGAAATCAGACAGCTCAGAAATTCCATGACATGTACGCCTTTTGTTGAAGTCTGTGGTTAGATTAAGTCAATCCCCAGTAAATCTATTAAGTTGAACAAAATGTCTCAGGGAATACAAGTAAAAAAATATATATACTAAAATGTCTGATAAGCTTAAAGTACCTATAACTAGTTAAAGGGGAGAGAGTGATCAGTCAGATACCAGCATTTCCTGTAAAGAACTGTGAGTAGGCACATGTTGCTGACTGTAATCAGAGAGTAACAACAAAAATAACTACGTTTTACAGGGCTTCGTACTGTCAAAAATGCCACCATCCTAGTTGAAAAGAGACAATGACTACTGGGAAAATAAAACACTGTATTTGATATTCTTCAACAACAAACAGGAATGAAGTACTGATACATGATACATCACGGATGAACGTCAAAAACTACAATGCTAAGTGAAAGACAACAGGACTGATTTGGTACAATATGATTTCATTTACAGAACTGTCCAGAATAAGTAAATCCACAGGGACAGAAAATACAGATGATTGCCAAGGACTTGGTGGGAGAAAATGGGAGAGTGCCTTTCAATGGATGGGTTTCTTATTAGAGTGATAAAAATATTCCAGAATTGTGGTGACACTTATACAATTTTGTGAATACATAAAAACCACTGAAGGGTACACTTTCAATCGGTGAATTGCATGTGTACAGATTATATTTAAAGAAAGTAGTTATTTTTAAAAGGACCATCTTTGAAATCTCAAACATCCAGGCAGAAAATGTCTGAATGTGATGGGTATTTTCCAAGCACATTCAAGACTTTATGGGGACTTCCCTGGTGGTCCAGTGGCTAAGACTCTGTGCTCCCAATGCAGGAGTCTGGGGTTCAATCCCTGGTTAGGGAACTAGATCCTACATGCTGCAACTAAAAGATCTGGCATGCTGTAACAAAGATCGGAGATCTCATGCCCCGTAACTAAGACCCAGTGCAGCCAGATTAAAAAAAAAAGACTTTATGAAAAAAATATTACTGGCAAATTACAATAAAGTATAATTAAAGAGCAACAAAATCTTGGAAGGTAAAGATGAGGACGTCCCAGAAGATTGAGGAGCATCTCCCCCAGGAGTATCTGTTCACATTCCTGACCAAAGGTCCCTCTCTCCATATCCAGATCTGGAAGGGAGAGGCGCAAGTACCAGCTGCCTTATAGAAACTCCAAGATTCATCATTTCTCCTGTGGTACAAACCTCACTACATGTGCAGAATAAATCTGATTCTCGCAGGGTCACCCTGCAGGAAAACGAGGCACAGGGAAGTGAAACAAGCTACAGTGTGGGCGCTGTGTCTCTGAACCAGAGTTTTCAAACTCTGTTAATATAATATGCATGCTGTGTGTGTGTGTGCAAGGCCTGTGTATACACGTGCATATATATACATACAGATGTATGTGTGCATGCATATATGCATATTGTAAGTAACTATATATGTTTGTATATATGTGTATCTGTACCAAACCCCCCTTCATGGCTTTAGACTCAACACTCAAACTCCAAAGAAGATAGATTCTGCAACGCCCTCTTCATACATGACCAAGCAAGATCATGGTAATAGAAGGATTTCCCAGAGGGCAGAATCAAGACCCATGAGCAACAGACTAAGGAGCTGCTACCAGAAAGCCTAAGCAAAGAGTTCTGACTCACAGTGAAGAAGACGATAACATACGACAGGAGTGCAGAAATGCTGTGTGCTGTATGCCTTCCATTCTTCCCTTTCCAATGGAAGTGTCTGTTATGGTTATCCTGTCTCGTTTCACCACTGAGTGTTGAATGTGGAGGGAGACGGGGCTAGACACCTTATATTTTTACCTCAAGGTTTTTAAACCATTAGATGAGACTTCTGAGATTCCTCCTGGATGAGGGAGCTGGGCAATAAGTACACACTTTATATAAATGGAAGAGAAGGTCTTATGTGTAAGAAAATGGACTGTAGTAGATTTCACTATTGTTTACAAATATCCCTGCTCTCCTTTCCCCATGACACAAAAAGAGTATATTTTCTTTTCACATTTACTTACTTACTGGGAAAGCAATGTATTTATCACAAATAATGGAAAACACAAATAAAATATATTAAATATCTACCCAAAAACAATAATTAGGAAACGAAAAGTTAATATATACATTTTATCAAATGCATATCCTTTCAGCAGAGTGCTAAGGCAAATCACATAAGATCATAACGAAAATAGGATGCCACTGAAGTAGTTATAAGCCTTTTTCCTCGTGATGAACCAAGTATCATTTAGAGGCCAGAATAAGCCTACTAATCTTGTTAGAACATGCATTCATGTAAAATTAGTTTCTGCATTTCTGTCTAAAAGAAGCACTTAGACCTTTTAAAGTTTTGTGGCCTATGACAGAAAATGACTCCAGTCATTTAACAATCAGACTCTTTACAATTCAGATCTATTTATTCTTAAGACTACTAAAGTCCATGCTTCTAATTTAAGTAACACAACAATGAATTCATTTATTTTGCTATAATATATTCTATACTGTGGGTTTCACATTATTGGAGTAAGGTGCTATATTAGAGGATTTTTTTTTTTAACAGAGAACCAACACAAAGCTATGTTGGCTATAATTTAGTCTCACACAGAAAATGATAAACAGCAGCAAAGGAGATGGCCTATTGCCAAATGGAGTTGTCTGATAAGACTATTACTGGCCACAGACACCTAACCTTTCTATTGGAAGGTTAACAGCCTCATCTCTCTTCAATAAACATTCTGACATTTTGGATTCACAAGACTTTGGGGAAAAAATGATATGTTACATAAACAAATTTAATTCTAAACAATGTCATTCAAAGCTAAAACCAAAATTGATGACAGATGTTAAATCTCTGTCAAAACTTATTGCCAAAAAGATAGCCACAACTGGGAATAGGTGGTCTAGGCCCAGGAAATATTTTATCCTAAACACTCAAATAAGGAAAGAGAAGTAAACTTTCTTTGTCGTTTTGAAAGCATTTGAAAGTCGTCTTTATACAGTGAGAATTTGAGAGTATGAACTCCAGGAGTTGGTGATGGACAGGGAGGCCTGGCGTGCTGCTATTTATGGGGTCTCAAAGAGTCGGACACGACTGAGCGACTGAACTGAACTGGGTGAGGTCCAGAGCTCTTACAAAATTACTGTCAAAGGGCCAGACAGTAAAATACCTATGACAATACAATGTGTTTTGTTCATTAAGTAAATGAGAATCCAGTGATAAAGCAAGAATATAATTATCAAAGTCTGTGAGTAAATATGATAATACCCATATTGATCTAGGTGGCTCCTTTGAGTTTGTTATTTTTCTTTCGAAAGGTAACTTTTTGCCCAAGATAAGTGCTCAAAGGGTACTTGAGTTTTAAATAGATCATTTAAATATTCTTCAAGCTTCACATAAGTAATAACCATAGCAAGCATTTCCTTGACATTACTGGCAAAATTTACCTTATGCTCTATAGATTGTAAGTATGTTAATAATCTTTAAAGTCATTGTAATGTATTATGTTATAGTTGTGGCATAATTTTATACTAAAAAATATTCATTTTTCCCAGTATCCACCATCACAATTCACAGATTTATGTACCTCCCTTATATTTCTTATTTTGCTTGCCATTTCTCTACTGTTCAATTTATTGTCAGGTGGAAGGATCAAGCAGTAACTTCTTTAGTACTTTATATTAATGGTGTAGTCATCTGTAAAAATGCTCAACATGGAAAGAAATGCTACAAATGTAAAGAAATTACCTATAGTTGTTTTAAGTATGCCTGAATTCTACATCTAGGGTGTTTGCAAAATATAGCTGTGGCAAATAGATGTCGTTAACATGCAGAAAGGAAAAAGGTCTCTCTAACACTTGGAAAACACCGGCAGGAATGGAAATGGCTATGTGATCAACAATGAAAAGAGAGTAAAAACACATTATAAAAATGTTGAAAAACACTCCAGATGTCAACAACATTAAACCTTCAGACATTCAGAGAAAAATAAATGCAATAATGTTCACAGAGTTTGCTTCTCAACTTGATCCTAGTTAGGGCAAAATTCTGACACCATTCTCTGCTTCACTGAAAATGAACATGAGCATTCTTTAATGCACTGCATTTCTGTTTTAAAGGTTTTACTACACACATAATTGCTCAGATCTCAGTTCTAGCTTAGCAAACAAAATGACTTGAAAGTGGATGGCCCATTAACAACATACAATTTCTAAGCTCAACATTAAGTAGAAAAAGATGAATATGGATTATATGCTCTACCTAAATCACTTTCCAAAATCTGATGCTCTAAAATAGCACAGTTTATAAATTCTGGAGATAAAGAGTATTTAAAGACTTTCCATTAAAACAATGAGTTTAATAGGTTCAAGGAAAAATGAGCAATGTTTATTACAATTCTATTTTTATTTATTTATTTTTAAATGGTTCAAAGATGAATATTTTTAATAATAAAAGGTACAACTCACAAAGGAGATAGGCATCATAAACCATTAGACATGTAACAACAAAGGAACAAAGATACATAAAGCAAAAATCAGAAGAAATAGAGGGGAAAGGAAAGAATATATAATCATAGTGAGACATGTTAACATTTCTCTGAGAATATTTTATCAAGTGCAAAAAAATAAGGATAGGAGCATCGTGAATGATGTCATTACTAATGTAAATATAATATTTGTTTTTGTATTAATTTATATCGGAGAAGGCAATGGCACCCCACTCCAGTACTCTTGCCTGGAAAATTCCATGGACAGAAGAGCCTGGTAGGCTGCAGTCCATGGGGTCCCTAAGAGTTGGACACGACTGAGCAACTTCACTTTCACTTTTCACTTTCATGCATTGGAGAAGGAAATGGCAACCCACTCCAGTGTTCTTGCCTGGAGAATCCCAGGGACGGCGGAGCCTGGTGGGCTGCCATCTATGGAGTCGCACAGAGTCGGACACAACCGAAGCGACTTAGCAGCAGCAGCAGCATATTAATCTTATACCCAATACAAATATATTTAAAATTTTGTAACTCATACACTGTTATTAGATAACCATAGGACACTTAGAAAAACTGGCAAAAAAGATAAACATGACTAAATTTCAAAAAGTAGAATTTTTTCTTGAGATTCAGTTATACATATACACTATATTATTCTTGAAATTATTCTGCATTACAAGTTATTACAAGATATTGACTATAGCTTCCTATGCATACACTAAACTTTTGTTGCTGTTGCATATCTAATGTTTTTAATTAGAAATCTAGCATATTCATACTAAGCCAAACAAATGGAATCAAAGTATCATAAAATTTTTAGGTAGGCAAAAGTGAAGTGTTATCTTTTTGTTACACTGAATTATGTTTTTTTAATTAAGAGCCAAACCTAAAGTACTGTATACTGTTTTGAAATACCATGCCAATAATTTTCCACAACTTATAGCCATTTCAAAATAGTTTATAACTGCTTTTTTAAAACAATTTTGTTTAATTAAGAAATATATCTAAGTGTACACAAAGAGGTAGGCTATGTTTGAAATGAATCTGCACAGAAAGAATTGGGGAATTTTTGTCCTAGCATCCTGTTTTGAAGTAGAAATAGCAATAGTCAAGAACAGAATTGAGCAAACTCTAACTGGCTTTCATGCTAGCAATGACTAGGGGATTTCTGGGGACACTGGAAATCTGCATATGGAAATCAGCTAAAAAACCTCTGGCATCTGAGGAACAGAGAGTTTAAATGTGATTAGGGTAAAAGAAAATGGTAGAGTGCATTTAGGAAGGAATTTCGGCCAGATGCTCCACAGAGGTGGCAGAAAAATTATAAAAGGTTGAGAAGGTGGGTTTGTCACTAAAGAACTCTAGATAGTTAATGATATACCAGTTAGATCCTTTGATTTAAGTACATAGAAACAGGAAAAATAAAGTTCAAAGAACGTGTTTCAATGGAATAATACTAAAAACTACAGGTATCTTTTTTGAAAATGAAAATATACATGTTAATAGTTCATATATCCATATGTATATATGGATATTTTGCTCTAGTTAGCTTGATTTTTATATAAAGTAGGAGAAATGGCATGATTTCATAAGGAATAACTGAGATAACCATTTTTTCCAAAGACTATACTGCTGTAAATGATTTATTCAATTATGTTTCCATTTTTTTCCTGCTGGTTGTAACTTCTACAGTCAGACACAGAAGTATCTTTTCACTTCATCTTTCAACTCACACATCCACACTGGATGGATCAGTATTTTTAAAACAAAGTGTACATCCATTTCACACCTATGAGGCACTATATCTTAACAAATCCAAATAACATTTTGATTCCTGCCTAACTACCCTCCCTGCATTTTTTCTATCCTGGTTCTTATCATTTCAGGTTATGGTAAAAACCCAATATTTAGTCATTGAAGATAAAACTGTTAGTGGTATAGTGAGAGTCAGACTTTCTCTCTCCCTCACCCATTACATTCAATCTCTCAGCAAGAACTATATACTCCTCCTCTAAAACAAATCCTTAATTTACCTGTCTCTCCATCACTACTACCACCTACTCAGTCCAAACCACTAACATCTCTTACATGGACTATAAGCTAATCTTACATGGAAGATAAATTAGTCTCCCTACTTTTGCTTTTATTATCCTATAATCAATTCTCCACTTGGTACCTAGAGCTTTCTGATTTTCTTTTCACAATTTTACTGCAATATAATATACATACCATAAAATTCACCATAATGCATAATCCAATGAATTTTAATATATTTAGGGATTTGTGAAAACCATCTCCACAATATCTAATTATAAGAACATTTCCATCACCCAAAAAGCAACCTCTTCCCCATTTCCAGTCATTCTTCATTCTCACATTTAGCTCTAGGTAGTCTCTACATATTTGCCTTTTCTGCACATTTCATGTAAACATCAGCATACAATATTTATTTTGTGTCTGAAGCATCCAATATATATATTGTGTAGGCTTTATTTTTATTTTGTTTCCTCTTTAACTAGTAGATGATTAATTAAATTTGTTTTGACCTTCCTGGCTGCTATGAAAATTCACATACACATTTTTGCGTGGACCATTTTTTTTTTTTTCCATTTCTCTTGGGCAGATAACTAGGAGTAGAATTGCTGAGTCATACAGTAATTCTAGGTTTAACATTCTGAGAAACTTACAACTGCTTTCCAAAATAGTTGTACCACTTTAAATTCCCATTAACAATGTGTGAAGGCTCCAATTTCTCCTTCTTTGCCCAAATGTAGTATTTACACAGATTTTAAAGACACTGGATACTGTTGACTAGGAAACTTTGTCACAACCTGAAAGTACAAAGTTATTTTATTTGGTGGGAATGTTAGGACTCTGAGCCCAAGAGACGGCACTTCACGTAGCCCTGAGAGACTGCTCCTGGGAGGCACAAGAAGGAATCAGACTATATACAAGTTTGCAACTAAGAGGGCAGGGCAGACAGTCTGAACATGGAAGATTATTGCTAAGTAAGGAAAGCCAGATTTCAAGTTTAAGAATTTCGTGCTCTTCCATTTGTGGGAAGATGCAGGAGTTTTGGATTATTGAAGTCATTTCTTTCATACGCATCTCAGCTATCTGTGGCCAGCATCCTGCCCTTTTGATTTCTCACATCCCCACTCCCTCCAGCTCATCAGCAATTACCTTGGGGGGTGGGGGCATCTGCTGGATCACAGGCAATGGGTTCCCTTTTGCGAGCCCTCATTCACCTTTGGAGGCCTGAAGTCCCTGATGGCTGTTAGATCCTTGTTTATTGATATGGCAGAAGCTATTTCATTTCACAATACAAATTCAACACAAATTCTTAAGAAAAATACTCAATAAAATAGAATTATAATTTCATATAATTTCATGGATTTATAGATTAATCAATCAGCCCCAAGCCGCAAAACATCTTACTTAATGCAAAATCACTGGAGAGGTTTCCACCGAAGTTAGGAACAAGACAAGGACATCCACCATCACCACCATCACTAATAACACTGTACTATAGACATCAGCCAGAATAATTAGACAAAAGAAATAAATCTAAGGTGTAAATGTTAGAAAAGGAAAAATAAACCTGTTTTCAGCTGATGTGATGGGAACTCATAAGCATGGACCAAGAAACTATTACCGATGATCTGAAAATTCAATACAGCATAAAGATGTTAAATTTAAAAATATGAATTTATAGTATTTATATTTGCACACATCTATGTGCATCTGTGTTTATAAACTTAAAATGTGTAAAATCTACTTGAAGAAAGCTTTAAAACATTCCTTAAGGACACAAAAGTAGAATAGGAAGACTCAAAAAAATACCTAAATTTATCATTTTAATTCAATCTCAGTAAGAATACCGGTAGTCTTTTTCCTCCATAATGTGACAAACTGACTATAAAATATATTTATAAAACCAATTATATAAGAATACACAATAAAATTATGAAAGCAAAAGAAATGAAAGGCAACTAGCCTACCAGAGAGAAACTGTAGTATAAGGCCTCAGTGTGGTGGTGGTGGATGGACAGATAAGCTAATGGAAGCAAACAGCACAGAAATCATCAGAATTTATAACATGGTAATAAAAGCATCTCAAAATATTAAAAGAAAGGAATTTATCCATACACAGTTTTGGAATAATCTAAGAGCCATCTAGTAAAAGATAAAATTGGATCAAATATTTAAATGTGTGGTATATTAAAAACAGTTAGATAATTTTCAACACTTATTCCGTGAAGAAGACAATCTATTCCTCCATACCTTGGAATCTGAGCTAGTCCTATGACTCCTACCGCCTGCATAATACAGTGGAGGTGACACTGTGAAAATTATAGGCCACGCCTATAATTGCAGCTGCCACTTCCTCTCAAAACTCAGCTACTATGCTATCAGAAAAATCGGCAGTCACACGGACAGACTCACTTGCAGGAAAAGGAGCCCTTAGCCAACAACTCCACTGAGCTCTAAGCCAATGGCCAGCTTGTCGCTGACAAAGATCCTCCAATCCCAGTGGAGCTGCCACAGCTGATGCCATCTCGTGAAGAGACAGACTACGTGTGCTGAGTCCTGCCTAAATGCTAAGCAAATGATTTTTCTTATTTTGAGCACTAAGTTTGGAGGTGGTATGTAACAACTGAGTGGCTTAAAGCAAAAAAGCATTCTTTCTCACAATTCGGTGGGTTATCCAGAATGTTCTGCCCCGCTTGAAGTTGGCTGTGTGCTGGGATGGCTGCAATCAGCCAGTGGCTCGAGTGAGAGCTAACCTGGGCTGAAAGGTCTAGCACACCTGAATATTCTGCCTCATCTGGAGATGACCGGACACTCAGTTGAAGCCACTGTCTGGTGATGCTGGTCCTCCCTGATACAGGCCTCTTAGCTGGGGCTGCCTTAATATATGGTGGCTAGGTTCCAAGGAGTGTTTCATTAGTAAGCTTCCAAGATGGAAGAAGAATTGCCAGCTTAATGAAGGACTGGACCTCAAACTAGCAAATCATCACACCTATCGTGTTTGATCAGACAAAATAGTCACAGCCCCACTGGAGAGTCAGTATAAAAAGGGTGTACTACATATAGGGTGTAAATATCTGGATATATGGACCATTGGGGGTGAGCAAAGTAAAAGTCTGCACATAATGTAAAAACTGAAGCTCTAACATTTCCAGATAAAACATGGGAAATCTCCTTATAATCTTAGAGAAGGAAATCTTTCTATATCTGGTTCAAATTCCAGAAATCAGAAAAGAGAATTTTGAGAGATATGACTGCATTAAACATAAACAACAACTCCATGTTAAAAGAAAAATAGGTGAAGAATCAATAACAAGCTGAGAGACATACTTACAACTCATAACAGAGGAAAAAAGGTTAATCTCCTTAAGTATAAAGAGTGTCCAGAAATAAAGATGAAAAAATCAACAATCTCATAGAAGAGTGGACAAAGAACATGAAGAATACAGGAACCGAAAAACAAATGACCCTTAAACATAGGCAACTACTCTTGATCTTACTCTTATTCAAGAAATACAGATTAGAACCACTTTGAAATACCATTCCTTGATTGGCAAAAATCCAAAGCTTGACAACATACTCTTCATGCAGCTGGTGGAGAAACATAGTGGTAAAACTATACTTCCGTTAAAAGCTATAAAAATTACAAATGTGATTATTATTAAGCCAGTAACCCCATTTAGAATTTATACTGTAGTAATATCTATAACACATAAAAAATAATCTATATACAAAGTTTCAAAAACTAGCAAGTGTCAATTATAGGGTCTAAGCAAACTAAAGTGAAAGTGACTCAGTTGTGTCCAATTCTTTGTGACCCCATGGACTATAGAGTCCATGGAATTCTCCAGGCCAGAAAACTGGAGTGGGTAGCCTTTCCCTTCTCCAGGGGATCTTCCCTACCCAGGGATCGAACCCAGGTCTCCCACATTGCAGGTGGATTCTTTACCAGCTGAACCACAAGGGAAGCCCAAGCAAACTAAGGTACAGTCATTCTATGAAATACAATGTACCTGTAAAAAAAGGAATGAAGAAGGTCTGCAGTGCAAAGATATTCAGGTTATATTATTAAATGACAAAAGTTGTGTGTAGCAGAGGATACATACCATCTTCATTCTAAGATGTGAATTTTTCACATTTTAATATTTCTGACATTGCAATATACTTTATAATCAATGCCCTGTTACAGTCTAACTGCCAGCATTTTTCTTCCTTGGTGATACATAAAAATGTGCATTATATTGTGTGCTGTCAGGTTTGAAGAAATAAGAAAATATATTGCTTTGTGTAAGAAATGAGTCCAAAATAATTATATATTTGCCTTTGTTGATATTTGTATCAATAAACCTGGAAGGACATGTAAGAAATAGTGCTCTATGTAAAGGAGTAGACAAGGTTACATCAAGATGTGAAACTTCTCAATTTATAAAGGTTTATTTCCTTATAATTTTAAACTATGTAAATGTATTACTTGTCTAAAATTAAACTTTATTAAAATAAAACATACACTGAAATATCAATTTTAAAATAATGTTCAAAAGAATCTACCTTTGCTTTTTACTCACCACATGATTTTCTTGCTAAGATAACATCTGAGTTTTTGCCAAACATTAAAAACCTGCTGAGAACTTTTAATTTAGAATCTAAATTCTTGTAAAAAAATAAAACTGGAGGTAACATCCAGTCCCTGTAAACATTATCATTATGGACAATACTAA
Source organism: Ovis aries (assembly GCF_016772045.2). Classification (NCBI taxonomy): domain Eukaryota; kingdom Metazoa; phylum Chordata; class Mammalia; order Artiodactyla; family Bovidae; genus Ovis; species Ovis aries. The sequence goes on along the minus strand of NC_056075.1, from coordinate 35,476,803 downwards.
CTGAAATAAAAGTATAGAAGTATTATTGCTGTAATTTAAAAGCTTTAATATAAAAAAAGCTAAAACATAATTTTAGAAATTGATATACTATCATCTTCAATGAATATACTTTATTCTGATTAATGCTCCTGTACTCAGGTTATTAAGATCACTTTCAATATTAAATTTTTGGCATAAAAAAGATGAAGTCAATTAGAATTTGTTTCATTTCTTGTGAACTTCAATATTGACAAAGGACTTACCATAATATCCTTTTTCCTCCAGTTGAAATAACACATATCACCAAGATTTAATAGCCTGCACAAAGTGTGCTGGCCACTTACTATGTATGACAATAACCTCTGCCAGACGTGATTCTATGCACCCACACTCATAAAAAGTTATTCTACTGTTATCGTTAACTGCCAGCTTTCAGCGTCAAAGTCACCTTCATTCGAAATCCAACAAACATTTATCTTAAGAAAAATAAAAAGTAATTCTAAGAACAATAATGAGGCATATTAAGTAGAGTAACAACTAGATAAAGAATGATAGTACTCAAGCTGCCACCAAATATTTCACTCATCAAGAAGCAAGACTGTAAAGGTTTTATAAAGGTTAAACAAAAAGGAAACGCAGACAGTGTGATTACTTATTATGCATTATTCTCCTTGTAAGCGCTTTCTAGAGAATTTATTTGGTTTTCACCATCCTAATTAAACTTACTGTTATTAAAATGCCTCCTAGTTGTTCACTAATGAGCAGATAATTTGCTAATTATGAGATGTAAAAAATGAGTAAGTCTTAACAAAATAAGGAAAAAAATATGTCCTTGCATTAATCTAAAATTACACCTTAAAAAGACTTAAGAGTAAGTACATGATTTTACTTTTCAATTAAAAATAGAATAAAACTATCAACAGAGACATCAAAGTGAAATGAATCTTAACAATTCTTGATTTTTCATAGGTTGTTGGCTGCATAGTATCCCTGACCAATTTTTCTGATATGTACTATCAATTAATATATATTTTTCATGATAAAATAGATCCATCAAAATTATATAAAAAACAAATTTAATTAGGCAAATTCTAATTTTTAATTAACTTCTGAAGCAAAATGAGATGTTTTCATGGAAAAAAAACCAAATACATTTCAAAAAATTATTAAATACAGTAGTGAATTTTACCACAAAACCATAGAGAACAAAAGAACAGCAATCTAAAAGAGCACTAACTCTATATTTGTAAAAATTTAAGATTATAACCTATTACCCAAGACATTAAAGTTCTGAAAACTAATTATCTAGCAACATAAGTTTCCAGTCAGAGCAAGATTCTATTCTCAATTCCCTCTCTTTAAAAGCCTAATAATTTTACAGACTTTTAAAATGAAAAGCAACCATTGTACCCAATATTGAGCAGTTGCTAAACAATGTGTTAAACAAATAAGATGTTCTTGACAAACAGTTTTTGCATGACCGAGGTGACAGACAGGTATACCACTTACTCTGTTTTCTCCAAAATTGGATTTTAGCTGCCAGTAATTGATGTCTGGTTCACCAGTCAGTGTGCAATTAAGTGGTTATTAATGTCTTGATATGAGAGTTGGACCATAAAGAAGGCTTAGCACCAAAGAATTGATGCCTTCGAATTGTGGTGAAGACACTTAAAAGAGTCTCTTGGACTAGAACAGAGCAAATCAGTCAATCCTAAAAGAAATCAGCCCTGAATATTCACTGGAAGGACTGATGCTGAAGCTGAAGCTCCAATACTTTGGCCACATTTAAGGCGAAGAGCCAACTCATTGGAAAAGATCCTGATGCTGGGAAAGACTGAAGGCAAAAGGAGAAGGGGGCGGCAGAGGATGAGATGGTTAGATAGCATCACTGACTTAATGGACATGAATATGAACTCCAGGAGATAGTGAAGAACAGGGAAGGCTGGCATGCTGCAGTCCATGGGGTTGCAAAGAGTTGGACAGGACTTGGCGACTGAACAACAGCAACAATATGCTGATGTCCTTACTTCAGGGCATCCTCCAGGGGTCTGTATCACAGCTCATGGGCAGGACACCTGCATTCACAAGTCTTCGCTCTTACCTGGTGTATCTTACAAACTTATCCTTTTAATTTGCACCTGACTTGAAATAGGCTCCTGTGCTGATGCGCTCAGTTGTGGCCGACTCTTTGCAACCACAGGGACTATAGCCTGCCAGGTTCCTCTGTCCATGGAATTTTCCAGGCAAGAACACTGGTGTGGGTTGCCATTTCTTTCTCCATGAAATAGGCTAGACAGCATAATATAGAAGCAGTAACACAATTTCTAGTGCTATTTTCATAGTAGACAAAGAAAATGCAACACTGGAAACACTTTGACAGTTTCACTTGTTTGAACTGATGGAGAAAAAACCTATAGTGGTGCACAGAGATTACAATTTAGCTTGCATAGACACTTGGTTCATACTCCTCGAATATTCAATAGTCTCTATAGAATCATGTAGCAACACAATTGTCCTAAAATAATAGTGCATTTTAATTAGATTTTGCATCTCAAAGCATTTTCCATATAGAAAATAATTCTATGCAACTTATATCAATACCCTAAGATAAAAGAATAGCCAAAGGTTATATGTAAATTACTAATTATCTAAAGGAAGTAAAACTGATTTACAACTTAATTCGTGTTAGCTCATCTGTTAGGCAAATAACTACTCTGAAAGCAACAATAAATTGTGCACAGCTACTTGAGATTAATGTTTTATATTCAATGATACAATATAAAACCGGCCTTAAAAAAATTGTGCATTTCTCTCATTTTGATTAGTAACTATGGGCTTTATGTAGAATTGTTTAAACAGTTATGAATGGTTTTTGAAAGTCAAATATAATGTTCCAATTATAAACCTCACTGGAGTCCACAATGTCAGTACTTCAGGAAGTAGTACATTAATGCTTTTTAGTGAAGCAATGCAAAAGGAATAGACTAAACAGGATTGTGTCAGCTTGTATTTCACAGAAATAACTTGGATATTTTAAGAAAAATACACTTTTATGCTAGTAGAAATATTTGATAGAGAGCAATATATAAAAATAAAGGTAGACCATTAAAGATGAAGGCAGAGTAATCTCTCCCCAAGAAAAGATAGTCAAAAGGGAAATTTCCAGTATAAATGATGACTCCTGGATTTTTAATTATTATCTTCTACATTTTACCTAAAATGCTAACCATGTGTAGATTTTAACTTTGGATGTTACTATAGTTCAAATTACTAGCAGTTGGAGAGACTGTATTTGGGAAGCCCATTTCAAAAATCAGTGTAAGTCAATTTTCAAAGCAAAAAATTAGGGCCAAGGTAAATAAATACGAACTGTTCTAAATGAAATAGGTGGAAGATGAGTAGTTGAGTGCTGATTTATGAGTCTGTACCTCCCTTAAAAACAATGCTATCATACAAACTTATAACTCCATGACATAATGACTATACAATTGCATAGCCTTACCACACAATTACATAGCCTTACTATGCCAACACAAAACTATTTACATAGAAATATTTTTTAAATTTAAATGAAGCAAAAATAGCATAAGCCAAATTTTATTACTTTTCATTTATTCACATTTCAGAGTTTACAATATAATCTAAAGCAGTTTTATAATATTTTAATTCTCAAAGATTATAATTTAGTTTGTTGTGCTTTAAATTTCTTACTGAAATCCTTAGGAATTTTCATTACATGATTATTATAAACATTATTATTATTACTTACTTATTATTATAAGAGCAATGAATTTTTGAAAGGCACTCCACTGGGAGTGTGGTTTTAAGAATGATTTCTCAGTAGCAGAAAGGGAATGTAAACAAACAATTCTTTGTAAGGTTAAATCAAAAAATGAGAAAACCTGAGGAATAAACCTCACCAAGGAAGTGAAAGATTTACAGAACATTAATAAAGGAAACTGAAGGTGACTCAAAGAAATGGAAAGATATCCAATATTCTCGGATTGGAAGAATTAATATTGTTAGCATGGCAATACAAGCCAAAGCAATCTAAAGAATTAATGTGATCCCTATCAAGTACCAATGACATTTTCCAGAGAACTAGAACAAATAATCCTAAAATTTATATGGAACCATAAAAGACACATACTTGTGACAGCAATCCTGAGGAAAAGAACAAAGCAGGAAGCATAATCCCCCCCATCCATCAAATGATATTACAAAGCAGGAGTAATCAAAATAGTGTAGTATTTGCACAAAATCAAAAATATGGATCAATGGAACAGAACACAGAGCCCAGGAATAAACCCACACACTTAAGGAAAGAATATACAATGGAGAAAAGATGCATCTTCAGCAAATGGCAATGGGAAATTGGAAACCACATGCAAATCAATGAAGTTAGAACACACTCTCACATGATGCACAAAAATAAATTTTAAAATGGCTTAAAGATTTAAATATCAGATAAGACACTATAAAACTCCTTGAAGAGAACCTAAACAAAACATTCTCTGACATAAATGGTACCAACATTTTCTTAGGTCAGTCTTCCAAGACAATAGAAACAAAAGCAAAAATAAACAGATGGGATCTAATCACGTTTATAAGTTTCCACAAAGCAAAGCGAACCACAAGCAAAATGAAAAGACAACCTCACAAACTGGGAGAAAATATCTACAAACGAGGCAACCAATGAGGGCTTAATTTGAAAAATATGCAAACAGCTCACACAATTCAATAATTAAAAAAACAACCCGATTTAAAAGAGAGGAGAAAACAAAAAAAGATATTTCTCCAAAGACATCAAGATGACCAATAACCACATGAAAAGATGCTCATCATTGCTAATTATTAGATACATGCAAATCAAAACTACAACGAGGTACCTTCTCATACCAGTCAGAATAACCATCATTAAAAACTATAACTGATAAATGCTGGAGAAGGTGTGCAGAAAAGGGCATCCTCCTACACATGGGCTACAGTCCACGGGGTGGCAAAGAGTTGGACACTAGTAAGCGACTGCCGCTTTCACCTTCCTACACTGTTAGAGGTAATTAAACTGGTGCAGCCACTATGGAAAACAATATGGAGGTTCCTCAAAATACAAAAATACAGTTGCTATATGATCTGCTTCCGGGGTGGCTTAGATGGTAAACAGTCTGCCTGCAATGCAGGAGACCTGGGTTCAATCCCTGGCTCAGGAAGATCCCCTGGAGAAGGAAATGGCAACCCACTCCAGTATTTTTGCCTAGATAATTCCACAGACAGAGGAGCCTCGTGGGCTACCGTCCAAGGGGTTGCAAAGAATCGGACATGACTGAGCAAATAACACACACACATGATCCACCAATCTCACTCCTGGGCATATATCCAGACAGAACCATAAACTCAAAAAGATAAGATGCACAGTTATGGTCATAGCAGCACCATTCACAATAGGCAAAAAATAAAAACCACCTAAATGTCTAATGACAGATGAAACATACACACAGTGGAGTATTACTCAACCATTTAAAAGAATGAAATTATACCATTTGCAGCAACATGAGATTATCATACTAAGTGAAATCAGGAGTAAGACAAATATCACATGATGTTGCTTTTATGTGGGATCTAAAATATGACACAGATGACCATGTCCATGGAACAGAAACAGACTCATAGACATACAGAACAGACTTGTGGCTGCCAAGGGGGAGTGAGGGTAGGAAGGGAAGTAATGGGAGTTTGGGAATAGCAGATGTGAACCAGTATATACAAGATGCATAATCAAGGTCCTATTGTATAGCACAGGGAACTATATTTTATATTTGTGATAAACAATAATGGAAAAGAATATCAAATATAATATATATGCGTATAACTGCATTACTCTGCTATATAACAGAAATTAACACAATACTGTAACACCTTAATAAAAAGTTTTACAAAAGAATTATTTTTCAGAATTAATAAACTGGTATCCTGGAATTCTTACAAAAATCTCTTTGAAAGAATAGTCTAAGTTCATGACTTCACTGCAGAAATAAATAGTAAAGAAAAAAAAAACATTTTAAATAGTCAAAATGTGATATAGCATGAAAATATGAGTTTACATAATTTTGACTCCTCACTATTAGATATGAGATGTTATTTTAAATAATAACTAAGAATTACAAGAATTTATCAGAATTTTAAAGTTAAATGTTAAAATCTTCCAAACAGGGTATATGCATTATTTATTATTAGAGTAAATAATAAGGGGGCAATGTATGTGCACAGTTACTTGTATATGCATTGAATAACTTCAAAAGAATACAAAAACAAAAATGCCCTGGTAACATGGATTGGCTTTAGGAAGGAGAGAATTGAGTGATAAGGGAATAAGGGTGCAAATGCTGAATTTGAAACAGATACATTGCTTATTAAAAAGATATTAAAAATGAAACAAGTTAATAAAAACAATGTTTGATTTGATAACAATGTACCCATGTTTACTTGCAATAGAGAGGAGAGTGACTGTTAATATTCTCTTCCACTATTAGAATATAATTTTGTAATATAAATTACCAAAGAAATGAAAAACATGTGTCCAGAAAAAAAAAGGGAGGGGAAAAATTCATGCTCGTCCTTAGCTAATCAAATGAGTTTGAGTTTGTATGTGCTAGGGAATAAAGAATCAAGCTGTGATTGTCTGCCCTTGATCAAGGCACTGGTTATATTGTAACAGTGTTTTTGGACTCAAATTAATTAATATACTAAAATAGCTAACTCCTTCAATATTAGATTCATTCAAGTTCTACAAATACCATGTTCATTAAATACACTATTCTAATAGTGTTTTACCGAAATATTACAATTAAAGTATATGAATATTTCAGTGAATGGCAAGCCAAATTAGACTAATTACACAGATATTAAAATAATTTTAAAATAAATAAATGTAATATACTACATAGCAAGAATACCAGGTAATTTCTTGATAAAGACAGTATATGTCATGAAATGCCAATTTAGCATTATTTCCAGTACAACTATGACTCTGGGGCATGAGAAAGGAGAACTGCCTCTCTAAAGGGGACATCAAAATCAACCAGAGTAGACATTTTCAAATTACACTATTTTGAAATGTTCTCATTGACTGAGAATCCCTAATACAGTAAACTTTATATATGCACAGGATACTACTCTAATGGCACGAAGTGAAGAGGAACTAAAGAGCCTCTTGATGAAGGTGAAAGAGCAGAGTGAAAAAGCTGGCTGGAAACTTAACCATTCTAAAAAACTAAGATCACGTTATCTGGTCCCATCACTTCACAGCAAAAAGATGGAGAAAAGGTGGAAGCAGTGATACATTTTATTTTCTTGAGCTCTGAAATCACTGCAGATGGTGATTAACAGCAATTAAACTTCCTTACAGCTTAATCCTTGGAAGGAAAGTTATGACAAACTTAGACAGCGTATTCAAAAGCAAAGACATCACTTTGCCAATACAGATCCATATAGTCAAAGCCATGGTTTCGCCAGTAGCCAAGTACGGATGTGAGAGTTGGTCCATAAGGAAGGCTGAGTGCCGAAGAATTGATGCTTTTGAATTGTGGTGCTGAAGAAGACTCTTAAAGAGTCCTTTAGACAGCAAGACCAAATCAGTCAATCCCAAAGGAAATCAACCTTGAATATTCACTGGAAGGGCTGATGCTGAAGCTGAAACGCCAATATTTTGGCCACCTGATGCAAAGAGCCAACTCATTGGAAAAGACCCTAATGATGGGAAAGACTGAAGGCAAAAAGGCAAAAGGGGAAGGGGGCAGCAGAAGATGAGACAGTTAGATAGCATCAGTAACTCAAGACATGAGTTTGAGCAAACTCTGGGAGATGGTGAAGGACAGGAAGCCTGGCATGCTACAATATATGGAGGTGCAGAGTCAAATACAACTTAGTGACTGAACAACAATTTACAGTAAACCATTACCAGTGATGGGGGCGCACAATATCAATTGTTTCAATTTATTAGTTTTCATGTTCCTTTTAATATGGTTGAATTATTAGGAAAAAAACAATTCTTCAGGATGCTGATATTATTAATAAAAGCACTTTTATTTTGAAATAAAAATACTAAGCACATGACAGAGATAACTATATGCTGTTAGGTAACTAAACTACTTTTGGACAAGCAATATGTAATGCATTACAGTACCTATATTCAGTCAGAACATAAATGTTTTGCTAGAAGCAGATTCTTTCTAACTAGAATCAGTACAATATATATTTAAAGTTCACAAAGAGAAGAAATTTTAGCTCATAAAATTATACAAACCGCTTAAGTATGTATGAGGCTTAAATGTATATAGAAATGCCCAAGTATTAATAGTATACAGCTATCAAAAAACTGTGCAGTGGCAAGGGGGAGGGTGTAGGAAGGACGTAGGAGGTGGGCATGCATGCAGGGTAAGTCACTTCAGTCACATCTGACTCTTGGCGACCCTATAGACTGCAGCCCACCAGGCTCCTCTGTCCATGGTATTCTCCACATAAGAATACTGGAGTGGGCTGCTGTGCCCTCCTCCAGGGGATCTTCCTGACCCAGATTTCAACCCACCTCTTGCATTGGCAGGAGGGTTCTTTACCACTAGTGCCACCTGGGAAGCCCCAGGAGCCAGGCGGAGGGATTTTCAAGCACAGACATGAAAATTATGGAATATTCTTATATGGACCAATTCCTTATTTTAAGGAATTTAAAAAATACGAATGGTGATAATATAGAATGATGGCAACATTATCTCCTACACACTCAACTTTTAATACAATTCAGAAAAAGTCTGTGTCCATCATTTCACAATAATTTATGGAAAACAAAAGATCATAAACTGCTACTTTGCAAAAGATATTATTTTAGCAAGGGCAATGCAAATTCTAATAAAAGAAAAATTCTTTTAGTAACCAGGTATTTTTATGTAAGAGGGAACATACTAGTCCCTAGTTACCTTTCCCTTTTCCAGGGGATCAAACTGGGGTCTCCTGAATTGCAGGCAAATTCTTTACCAGCTGAGCCACAAGGGAACTCCAAGTATACTGGAGTGGGTAGCCTATCCCTTCTCCAGGGGATCTTCCCAGTCCAGGAATTGAACTGGGGTCTCCTGCATTGCAGGCAGATTCTTTACCAGCTGAGCCATCGGGGCAGCCCATCCTAGTCACCTGAAAGTTAAAGTGCAAGCCACTCAGTCGTGTCTGACTCTTTTGTGACCCCATGGACTTTACAGTCCATGGAACTCAGTCATGGAATACAGTCCATGGAATTCTCCAGGCCAGAACACGGGAGTGGATAGCCTTTCCCTTCTCCAGGGACTATTCCCAACCCAGGGATCGAACCCAGGTCTCCAGCATTGCAGGCAGATCCTTTACTAGCTGAGCCACAAGGGAAGCCCAAGAATACCGGAGTGGGTAGCCTATCCCTTCTCCAGCGAATCTTCCCGATCCAGGAATTGAACTGGGGTCTCCTGCATTGCAGGCGGATTCTTTACCAACTGAGCTATTAGGGAATCCTAGTCACCTAGTAGGTGTAAATACAAAACAAAAATGGATTTCTACTTTAGTTTGTTCCCTTTAATACTGACCCATGTAAATGATAGTAAACAAGAAGCATCGATCTTGGATTTCAAATATAAAATGCAATTTATGTGCTTTGTTCTACTTATTATATTCATGAAGACTCCATTTATATTGTTGTGTGTTCATTGTTAAGTCCTGTCAGACTCTTTGGGGCCCATGCTATGCAGCAGGCAGCAAATCATTTACGTTATACAACACCAAAATTAAATAACCAGTTTACATGTGTGGCTTTTTTTTAAGTTCAATTAAGTTCAGTCAACTATATAGTGACCTTATCTGTGTGATTTAATGATGACCATACAGCGTACAAGTAGAAGGACTAGCTTTAGCCTGAAGCACTGAACATAAATTCCCCCAGAACAAAATTCACGAGTGTAAAATATATACACTCTACAGGTACAAGGGTCCCACCGAAGCCAAAATCCTCTTCACGTACACACTGCTATACGCAAAACGGATAACCAACAAAGACCTACTGTACAGCACAATGAACTCTGCTCAGTGTTATATGGCACCCTGGATGGCAGTGGGGCTGGGGGAGAGTGGATACATGTATATGCGTGGCTGAGTCTATTAACCTGGAACTATCACAACATTGTAAATCGCCTATATCCCAACACAAAGTAAACAGTTTTTTACAAAAGAATTAGCTACACTTTGTATTTTAAGTTCTCTTTTCCTTCTCCTATCTCCTCCTTTTCTAACAGCTATTTTGAGATATTCATATACAATTAGCCCATTTAAAGTATAAATTAAATGGTACTTAGTATAGTCACAGAGCTGTGCAACAATCAACACCAATTTAATTTTAAATATTCCCAATGACACAAAAAAGAAACTCTATACCTGTTAGTAACACCTTGCTATCCAGCTGCCACTCCTACTCTTCAGAAACCAGTGACCTCACAGCCCAAGGCAACCATGAAATTACTTTCTGTCTCTACAGATTTGCTGAATGCTGTCAAGGTTCATCTATTGTTGTAGCATCTATCAGTACTTCATTTTTTTCTGACATAGGGTTTGGTTTTTTCGACCCTCTATTGAAATTCTCATGTGATCAATGTCCTTAATTTTCTTTATTTGGTGTATCGTATTGACTGATTCTCAGATGCCAAACCAGTCTTGCATCCATGCGATAAATACCCCCCTAGCCATATAATATAATTCTTTGTGTTGTTGGTTTGTTAGTATGATCTTGAGGATCACAATGGATATTAGTCCGTGCTTGTCCTGTGATGCTGTGGTCTGCATCTGGTATTAGGATAATATTGGTCTCACAAACTGACTTAGGAAGTGTTCCTTCCCATTCTGGTTTTTGGAAGAGTTTGCAAAGGACTGGTACTAGTTCTTTAAATGTTTTATAGGATTCACCAGCTAAGCCATCTGAACATAGATTTTTGTGAAATTTGTGAAATTTTTTAAAAATAAACTTCGTTTTGTAATAGTTTTAGATTTATAGAAAAATTGCAAAGATTTTTTTCCAGAGAGTTTCAGTGTGTCCCATACCCAATTTCTCTTATTAGCCTCAGTTTGCATTAGTATGGCATATTTGTGACAATTAATGAACCAATATTGATTTAGTTAATAATTATTAGCTAAAGTCCATTATTTTATTCAGGTCTCTTCCTTTCTAAACTAGTATCTCTTTTGATGTTTCAAGACCCTTTCTAGGACATCACATTACGTTTAATAGTTCTATCTCCTAAGGGTTTGATGAGCACTAATCAAGTATTTTTTTAGAATTAAGTATTGTTCCTCAACTAGGACTGACCTAATGTTTCACTCATGATCCAATTAGAGGCATAGGTTTTGGGGAGGAAGACCACAGAGATAAAAAAACCTTTCTTGTCATATCATATCAGGGCTACATACTGTCACCCTGACTGGAGGGCTACAGTCCACAGGGTCGCAAAGAGCTGGACACGACTGTAGCGACTTAGCACACAGCACGTATCACCATGACAAATCTTTGTTGACGTTGACCTTGACCACCTGGTTAAGGGAGTGTTTGCCAGAATTCTCTGCTGTAATGTGACTCAGTTCTACTTTTTTAACCCTATTCCTCACTGTGTTCTTTGCAAGGAGTCACTATGTTTATCTCACAGTTAAGAATATCCAGTTAGGGGCAAGTACCTACATAAAATTATTTTGCATTCTTCTTCTTCAGCTGATGTTGATCAGTTCTGCCCCATTTATCAATTTATTTAATAACTTTTTATCAGTATGGGCTCATTGATATTTATTTTATATACCTGGTTATAATGAAACATTACTGTTCAAATTGTTCCTGTATGATCACAGGAATTGTTGCTGGTGGCTCTATTGTTCCTTTGACATACTCACATCATTGTAGTGTTTATGTGGATGTGTGTTTGTGTGTTTGAACAATTCCTAGCATTTTGGCACTACAAAAACCTCCAAACTCAATTTTTATATTCCCTGTCCCAGTCTTAGAACTGGCCAATTCTTGAAAACACCCTGGTTCCTTTCATCTGAAAACTGTATTAGAAAGAAAGGTCTGGGCACTATACGTGCTGGTTGCAGACACGACATTGATCTATCTAGTGAAATTTTTAAGAAATTTTTAACTTACTAATGTAATCCTTCTGTTTGTTACATGATTCAGATTTTATATGTCTTCATTGAATTTGTTTTGACAGTTTATGCATTTCTAGGAGTTTTCCATTTCAGCTAAATTATCTAGTTTGTTGGCATACAGACGTTCAGAACATACCTTTGGATGTCTTTTTATTTCCAGAAGGTCAGTAATAATTTTGCCTTGTTTATGTCCAATTTTAGTGATTTGAATCTTCTTTCATTCTTGCTTAGTGAGCTTTTTTGTCAATTTTGTTGATCTTCCAAAGAACCAATTTTCTCTTCACTGATTCTCTATTTCATTTTCTGTTCTTGATTTCATTAATTTTTCCTCTAGTCTTTACTATTTCCTTCATTTTCTGCTACCTCTATATTTAGTTTGTTCTTCTTTTCTAAGTTCCTTAACGTGGAAGGCTAACCTACTGATTCAATTTCTTTTTTCTTTTTAATATTTGCATGTGCAGCTATATATTTTCCACTGAGCACTGCTTCCGCTTTGTCCCATAAGTTTCAGAATATCATGTTTTCATTTTCATTCCTCTCAAGAATTTTTGCTTGTTTTGCTTCATATTCTTTTCTATTATGGCTTATGGTAGGACACTAAATGTACTTCCCTGTGTTATACAGTAAGATCTTGTAGTCTATCTATTCTATATTAATATGCAGTAGCTTGTATTTGTGAATCTCAAATTCCTAATTTATCCCTCCCCCAAACACTCTGGCAACTATAAGTTTATTTTCTATGTCTGTGAGTCTGTTCCTGTTTCATAAAGAAGTTCACTAGCGTCCTATTTTGGATTCCACATATAAGTGACATCATATGTTATTTGTCTTTCCCTGACTTACTTCACTGAGTATGAAAATCTCTAGGTCCATCTACGCTGCTGCAAAGGGCATTATGTGTGTGTTAGTCGCTCAGCTGTGTCCAACTCTTTGCGACCCTGTGGACTGTAGCCCACCAGGCTCCTCTGTCCATGGGATTCTCCAGGCAAGAATACTGGAGTAGGTTGCCATTTCCTTCTCCAGGGGATCTTCCCAACCCAGGGATCGAACCCGGGCCTCCTGCATTGCAGGCAGATGCTTTATCCTCTGAGCCACCAGGAAAGCAAAGGGCATTACTTCATTCTTTTTTATGCTGAGTAATTTTACATTGTGTATGTATACCATATTGCCTATAACCATTCATCTATTGATGGACATTAAGGTTGTCTGACTATTGTAAAAATTGCTGCTATGAACAGAGGGATGCGCGTATATTTTCGAATTATAGTTTTCTCCAGATACATTCAGAGGAGTGGGACTGCTGGATCATATGGTAGCTCTATTTTTAGATTTTTAAGGAACTTCCATACTGTTCTCCATAGTGGTTACACCAATTTACATTCCAATCCACAGTGTAGGAGGGTTTCCTTTTATCTACACCCTCTCCAGCATTTGCATCTATATATTTTTTAAAATGATGGCCACTCTGATTGGTATGAGGTAGTACCTCATTGTAGTTTTGATTTTCATTTCCTTAATAATTAATGATGTTGAACATGTTTTCATGTGTCTTTGGATCACCTCTATGTTTTCTTTGGAGAAACGTCTGTTTAGGTCTTCTGCTCATTCTCTGATTGGGCTGTTTTATTTGTTATTGTTATTGAGCTGCATGGACTACTTATATATTTTGGAAATTAAGCCTTTGTGGTTCATATTATTTGCATGTATTTCACCCTAATCTGTAGAATATTTTTTAATTTGTTTTGTTTATGGTTTCCTTTTCAGAGAAAAAGCTTATAATTTTGCTTAGGTCCAATCTGTATTCTCCAATTCTGATTTTCCATTCGGTTCTCTTTTTTTTATTTAACTATGTTTTGTTATTGGTATTCTCTATTCAATGAGGTATTTCCATCCTCCTTTCCTGTCCTTCTTTAATCACTGTTTCCTTAGTTCTGTGGGCATATTTACATTGGCTGCTCTGAAGTCTTTGTCAGTGACATCTAACTGCAGAGTTCTCTCGGAAGCAGGTTCTGTTGCCTGCCATTTGTCCTGTATGCACTGCAAAGCCATCTTTCTTTGCACAGCTGATACTTTTTTCTTGAAAAACACTGACATTTTAGGGAACAGACTGCAGCAACTCTGGATAGTGATTCTTTTCCTGCCCCTCACCCAACATACCCAACACTTGATGCTTTTACAAGCTTGTTTGTGCAATAACATTATTGAGCTATTTTAATGAAGTCTGTTTTCTCTGCAGTGCAGCCTGTGGCCTTGCTCCATAGAGACTGGAGCTTTGGGCCTGTGCAGTCACCTGAGATGACAGTGGTTTGATCAGGGCTCCCTTTGACTGCTTCTTTCTAGATCTTTCTTTTTAGCTACCTGCTGTCTTTGGTATTATACTCAGCTGTGAGCCTCATGAATTAATGCCTGATTATTGCTTCTGATAATGCTCTAGGGCTTAAACTGCTTTGTAATCTGATCCACTTAATTTGGGGTCCACTGCAGGGAAAATGGCTTCCCATGTGGCTCAGTGGGTAAAGAATCAGCCTGCAGTTCAGGAGCCAGGGGTCCTATCCGTGGGTTGGGAAGATCCCCTGGAGGAGGGCATGGAAACCCACTCTAATATTCTTGCCTGGAGAAGCCCATGGACAGAGGAGCCTTGTGGGCTACAGTTCATATGGTTGAAAAGAGTCATACACGACTGAAGTGACTGAGCATGCACGCAGGGATAATATTTGAGACCAGTGCTTTGATGTTTTTTACAACTCTAGGAGGGATCTTTGTCATGTTATATAGCCCTGGATTTTTCTAGTAAACTTCTAGCTGATTTATGATTTAGCTTGTTGGTCTCATGGAGAAATTAGTCTCTATTGATTACCACCACAATCTCCATTGTTTTCAAGAGAAGCTTTAGGGTTGAATTTACCTATAATTTGTTCCAAATAAAGTCAGTTCACTTCAAGGGACGCTTTTAAGCTCTCCCTTCTTACAACCTTCTCTCATCCTAGGCAAAATTTCTATTCTACTGCTTCAGAGTTGCTGGTAGGAAGAGTGGCTCATCTCTCTCTTGATTAACTCATCTATTTCATGAAGAGGGTGCTAGAAAGGTATAACAGACTTCTGTGTACTAGCAGAAAGATAATGCTCTTGTGTCTCTTTCTTTTTCATAAGGGCACTATTCCCATCACAACTGTACCAACCTCACGTAAATTTAAATACCTTCCAAATACCTACCCTCCAAATACCATCATGTTGGGGTTCAGAGCCTCAAATATGAATCTGTGAGTGAACACAGTCAGTTTATAACAATATATTTGTATGCCTCAGGGCTTAACTCTCCTCTCTCGGTGATATCATCCAGTCTCATGATTTTATTTGCTCTCTATATCTATATTCTGAGATTTCCAAATTTGTCTCTCCTGTCCAGATCTATTTCCTTATCCAGAATCAAATTCAGCTTCCTTGACTGGTCTAATTATATATCCAATGTAACATGTAAAATTGAACTGTCAAACTTAACATGAAGAAATGAACTCATATCATCAAACCAATTTTACTTGCAATCAACTCCATCTCAGTTGATGGCAACTTTATCTTTACAGTTGCTGAGACAAAAACCTTGAAGTCACACTTGTTTTTATAATCCTTTGAAGTCATGTTTGGTTTATTTCTTTCTCACACCACCCCATTCATCTAATCCAGTTATTATCTTCAAGAAGTACTCATACTCCAATCACTTCTTGCCATATACACTGCCACCTCTTGATCTGAGCCATCATCATCTCTCACAAGGTATGGTAATAACCTACTTACTAGTCTCCCTGGGTCTAAAGGGTCTGTCTATAATTTAGTCTCAACACAGCAGTGGCACTATCAGTTTAAAAGCACATCCTTTTAACTCACATCACTTACCTCCTCTGTGAAAAACCCTTCAATGTTTTTCTCTCTCTCTAAGAGGAGAAGTTCAGTGCTAATGGTGCATATTATAATCAATTATGGGCTTAAAAATAGATACATCAATCTGAGACTCAAAGAAATTTTGATTTATGAATCAGGTGGTGGTGGAGTACTGGAGTGACACTCAAGGATACATAAATATATTTTTAAGATCTACAGGTGATTCCAAAGTACCTGCTAGACTGAGAACCCCTGTGTCAAAGTGGACATGGAAGAGCAAAATAATCCTAGATATATAGGAGCTGCTGTTACTACTATGAATGCATAATGTAACACTAGTCATTCTTTATTTTACATATCAACAACCATAGCTAACTTTTGTTATAGTCTGGTAAGTAATAGGCAGTGAGGTATTCAGCACATATTAACTTGTTTAGTACTGTAAACTTTATAAAGTAGGCCCAGTACTTTGGCCACCTGATGCGAAGAGTTGACTCACTGGAAGAGACTCTGATGCTGGGAGGGATTGGGGGCAGGAGGAGAAGGGGACAACCGGGGATGAGATGGCTGGATGGCATCACGGACTTGATGGACGTGAGTTTGAGTGAACTCCGGGAGTTGGTGATGGACAGGGAGGCCTGGCGGGCTGCGATTCATGGGGTCGCAAAGAGTCGGACACGACTGAGCGACTGAACTGAACTGACCATATTCTATTGACTCTAAGACATTGTTTTCACATTTTAATATCTCTCAAGTCTGATGTGTCTTACAATCAATGAAACTATACAACCAATACTGGCCAGATGGCAGTTATGATATAGTTGTCATTGCTTGTACAGACACATACTTGATTATTCTAGTCAATAATATTATGTGAAATAAACAAAACATTTTTTCTTAAGTCAAAAAGTGATTTATGAAAAAGAACTCTGAATGTGAACAAGTTTTGGTAATAGCTTAACCAATTTATTTTGCGATGATATATAATAAAATCTATATCTAACTAATTATTTAAGAGTCCTTTGAAGAAGTATAAAACAAATAGTCTTAGTGGCAAGAGAACCATAATTAATAGGCAATGGTCTTTCTTTCTGTTACCTCAAATAATGATTGATTTGTATCATAGTGTCAGAGTAAATGTTAACCAAATATAAGGTAATACTAAGGCCATTAACTGTATAGATAGACATTACATGAGCTCATTATTTAATAACTATTTTAGAACTTATTGCTTTTTGGACAAAGGAACATGTTTCATGGAAAGCTTTATCTAGATACTGGAATCTTTGACTATTAAAAGTAAAATGCAAATTCTTAAAGTACCAAGAAATTCTATAAGAAGTTTTATAGAGTACCTAACTAATTAATTTTAACTTTTCCACCCAAAATAATATTTTCTCATTACTTTCTTCATTCTATGTCCACTCTCCTCTCTCTAAATAAATTTGGTGTATTTCCAAAGAGGTAGAGCAACTTACTTTGTAAACATTGATTCATTGCATTAATAATATTTAGATGAGAACACATTTACTGCAAATTTACCCTCTCAGAGATGATTTTATCATAAATTATTTACTCATGACATGTCTTTAGTAAAGTATAACAATGATATTAATTCTTCTCTAGGTATTTTTTTGTGACCATGAACAGATATAGAGAAAATAATTAATGTGCTTGCCTCAAGAAAAGTAGTTTGTTACTCAGAGCTACTAGATTCTATTTATGAGTTTTAGTTTATTATCTCTAACTCAAATTTCAGGTAGATTATGTTAAATTCTAATTTAGGCTCTATCCTGTGTGATTGTGAAATGTGTAGGAAAATAGAGCAACATGAACACAAGATCAGTTACTCAGTGGACACTGTCTTATCCCCAATATTGTTCTTATTGATTTTCAAGCATTAGAGATGCATTATCATGCTATGAAAGATAAACAAATAATGTGATAATAATTTATAATAATATGTTTTATCCTTTAAAGAACAGTAAAGAGAATTAAAGAAATAAAAGCTCCTGGTATAGACAGGTAATCATTCAAAGACACAAACCCACTAGAAATATGAAGTTGATTAAACATAACCTTACCTTTGCTTATGGGATCTATTATTCCATAGATATTTCAGTTAGATTTTAATGGAGGCATAATACAGTTAAACCACCCAAAATAAATGGGAATAAATGTGTCAACTGAAAAAATTAACTTCTTCTAACTATTAAGATATGCACAATAGTTTCACTTATGTTAGTCAAATATAAGAGTAGATTTCTTTATTGCAAGGAGTAATCATAACATTTTAATGAGTGTGTGCCTTTTTATACCTATTAAAATCTCCAATTTCAGTTTAAGCATGAAACTTATTAAGTACAGCAATGCCATTTTAAAAGTCTCCTTTTAACATATACTTGGTTCTAACAAATGTTTTTGTAATGTAATGACTATCTAAAATTAAATATGCTGCTGAAAATGAAGGTTTTCAAGACCTATGTAACAAGCATAAGCTATAAAAATGAACTAATTCTTCTCATATATAATAGCATTTCCACTGATCAATATCCACTTACTGTATCCATTCATTAGCATAGCACCCCCACATACACATACACACAAAAGTTTCCTGTTTTTAATAGAGTTGTCACAGAAATGAGTTTTGAGCTTTTATATGAAGAGGTAACATTAAAATTAAAGTCCTTTCTAGTTTCATTTTTGTGTTTTTAAGAGCCCCTGAATTCCAAGAGGTATTTTATTTGAAGGCAGGAAATTATTAATGGGCTTCTGATATTAAAATTATAACACAAAATTCTATGTGTGTGTTTATGAGACCCAAATTTTCAAATAGCTAAAAATAAAACAGGAGTATATCTTGTTTAATTAACACAATATATTTTTAAAATATTCAAAGATGATACTCACTTTAAAACAGTCCTTATATTTAGACAATCAAATAACACAATTTCTGTAACAAAATTATAGAAATACTAAAAAGGAAGAATCTTTTAAATGACCTTTATTTACTGTTGCAGATAAATTGTCATTCTACTGTTCACAGGGATCCTTTGCGGTTTATAATAACTGAAGTCTTAACGCTTTAGAGAAAGCAACATCTCCATATAAAGAAAAAATACTGAGGTCTTTGAATGTTAGTGTTAATCTATTAGGTATGACTGAATAAAGACAGAAAAAAATACATTTTAACCTCCATTTACAGAAAGTCTATAAATGGAATTACCACACTTGTTACCACTGTGTAGTTAAAAGTCTTTGGGTCTCTAAAACCAAAATGACAATCTTTTAATAATTCAAAAATTACTAATTAAGTAGAGGTCTGGTAGTCATCAAAATAATGTCATCTTCACCTTGGACATCAGCATATGATGGTTTCTAAGACATTTCGAATTTTACATTTAAAAGACTTAGTAAAATTATAAATGATAAAATTCCTCATAATATTTCTTAACATGATATTGCAACATGACATGACCCTTCAACAGGACAGATTTTTAAATTTTCGTAGAGGTAGAAAATTAAATGCAAATATTATTATACTCTAAAAAGACACATTACCTAGAAGATTTGGAAAGAAGGACATTAAATTGCAGATTATCAAGAAGATACAATAACATTTAGAACCACAGATCAGAACAGGTCCAGAGGTCCCTAACCAAGTTCACCCTTCCTAGTTTTCCTTCATTCTCAAATGTGCAACGCATAATTTGAAAGATTTTGACTGCCAGTCAAAAATTAAATATATTAATATATTTTTTATTTACAATTTTAAAAATCTTTATATATCTGTATTTTGAAAATTAAAGTAATTTCAGTTTGCTGGAGCATCCAATAATATTCAGTAAACATTACTATCCTGAGGTCATAGCTTAACCAAAAATAATTTGTCATTTTGAAAATTGTGAAAGTTTCATAATTAAATGAACAATTCTCAACATTTTTCTCAAATATTTAATAGCTTATAAACTTATAAACTCTAACTGAGATTAAGCTATGTAGTGCAAAACAATCTCTTGAGAGGAAAGCAAATTCAATTAGACCACTCACCCAGCTAGTTAATGGCAGAGTTGTACACTGATCTTTCCATAATGCTATATTTATATAGTTATATTTTATAAACTGTAGAAATGAGATACTTAAACATTGCTAATCATAATGAAGTATGAACCCAGTCTCCCTGATTGCTCCTGACCTCTATTTTAATGAATAGAGGCATAAAATGTCCCTTTTTCTCTTCCATTATGGAAGGTCTTCAAACTGCTTCATTTGTTTTTCATTTGTTTTAGCCTTCCTGAATCTATACTTTTACCTTAACAAATTGCCTAGCATGTGTAGAAGACTTTTGATTCCTACACAGAACTCTTTTTGCAAAATATTTATACATTTACACTTTAAAACCTCCTTTTAAATTGGATTACTTTTTATCATAGCATCATACCAAGTAAATTCTCACTGCCATTGCACTGACCATATGCAGAAAATCAGAGAGGTGGAGGGAATTAGGATTATATGCAGGGAAGTGGTTTCAAGTTTGCAAACATAGGTAGGCACTGGATATTTGAAAACAGAATAATTAAGAAGAACTCATATTATTTACTAATCCTATAGTTTGGAATATTCTGGATTGTTTTTAAATATAACCTTTTAATATGTGAAAATAAGTAGGTAAGTAATTATATCTTTGCTATACATCACTGCACAAAATTAAACATATAAAAATATACTGGGCAATGCAACAGCAAATAGAATGCTAATAATACTAATATTAATAGTAACAGACTAAAATAATATTAATAAAAACAGAAACTTGCTTTTCCATTATATAAAGCACAGAACAACAAATCTACTGTACACATGGGGTCCTCATATTATTTCTTTGCTCTTTTCAATTAACTAATATACACAAAGTTAAGAAACTATATTTGTATAATATATTTATATCATAAGCTGTTGTTCCATAAGACTATTATATTTTTTATCAATTTTAAGATTATAACATATACACGATTAATTCTGCTATAGTAATGTATCATATTGAGGGGCAATACAGACATACTTGGATTATCAGATACCCATGAAATGGAAAAAAATTGATTATCAAAAACTTCTATGAGATACCAACCAAAAAATTAATATTTATTGCCCAGAATATTCCTTTAAATTGGAAGTTATAAAAATAAATTATTTTTTATAATATAATTACCTAAATTAAAGTGACTGAAGGTTATTTAATCAATAAAACTAATATTTGTATTCACTATAAATTCTAACACTATTTTAAAAAAACTGCTTTCAACTCAACAATGCTTCTACAGATATGCATTTAAACCGAAAGTGGCAAATTTTGCTCGAAAGCTTAAACAATGCTAGATTGACTTGTTCAATCTTAATAAATGAAATTGATTTGAAAAACTCTATTTGAAAGGAGCATGTCAATTAAGCACTAGAGATCCATATGTTTGTCTGAATCTTTAAACGAAACATTAAGTAAATATTACTATTACCTCTCTCCGCCGAGAAGCCCAACATGTTTGCTTGATCTTCCATACCACGGCAGCCACCAATAACAAAGATAAAAAACAACTAGAAAATAAAACACAAAATAAATTTTGCTTTAAACACTTGTACTATATCATGAAATAATAAAAGAATTTGTAGAATGTTTTAAAATATATTTAAGTAATCACTTTGCCTTGGTAAATATTCAAGAAAAAAGGGTACATTAGAAATTTTTAAAACATTCTCAAGTAAAATCAAAGTATACAGGTAGAAAAAATTATTTATACTCCTTGAGATATAGTATAGTCTATCTCTCAGATTTTCTCTGTCAGAAGGAATGTAACTTTAAAATTCTGTTGGTTTTACACAGCAATAAATCTATCTAGAAGTGCTACGAGTCATAAATTCTGGCAACTTTATAAATTTAAAGATCACACATTTATTCATCTTAAATTATCAGCAACTATCTTATATCTGAGAATATTCCTATAGTTTTGAACTGAAGGTGATGTAGCCCTTTCCCCTCTGCCACTGCCCTGGACCTGGGACATTTAAAAACGTCTAGTCTATGTCTGATGCAGGATACAGCATGCTTGGGGCTGGTGCACGGAGATGACCCAGAGAGATGTTATGGGGAGGGAAGTGGGAGGGGGGTTCATGTTTGGGAACGCATGTACACCCGTGGTGGATTCATGTCAATGTATGGCAAAACCAATACAGTATTGTAAAGTAAAATAAAGTAAAAATAAAAATTTAAAAAAAAATAAAATAAAAAATAAAAATGTCTAGATACGTATTGCTTTTGAACTGCAGTTTTGGAGAGGACTCTGACAGCCAGATCAAACCACTCAATCCTAAAGGAAATCAGTCCTGAATATTCACTGAAAGGACTGATGCTGAAGCTGAAGCTCCAATTTTTTGGCCACCTGATGTGAAGAACTGACTCACTGGAAAAGACCTTGCTACTAGAAAAGATTGAAGGCAGGATGATAAGGGGACAGCAGAGGATGAGATGGTTGGATGGCATCACCGACTCAATGGACACGAGTTTGAGCAAACTCCAGGAGGTGGTGAGGGACATGGAGCCTCACGTGCTGTAGTCCACGGGATCGCAAAGAGTTGGACATGACTTACCAACTGAACAACAAAATACATGTCTGATTATCACAGTGGGAGAGAAGTACAACTAGACTCTAGTGAGTATGGCCAGGATGCTACTAAGTATCCTGAAAAGCACAGGACTACCCCCAGTGACAAAGAATTATTCAATCCAAACCATCAGTTGTACTGAAGTTGAGAATCCCTATATATGCCAATGTGTAAATTAAGAGATAATTCAGTTGCAATGTATATACATGTGGTCAATACGTATAAAGTATAATATGCCACAGACAATGATAATGGTGAATACACATTTTTAGCAGTACTTTGAGACTGATAAATCTCAAAATAAAAGATGTATGTGAATATGATTAATCAACCCCAGCCATACATTACTGTATCTTTTCTCTTCCTTTGCTCTGTGGTCAAAGATCATGCTATCAAAAGACCCAGAAGTGAGTGGAATAGGGCCACTACAAATTCACTGGGCACTGGTCATTACAAAAAAAAAAAAAACTGGTCTTCACTCCTAAATGATAATTGCTGTATTCATCAATTGATTCACTCATGAGCAGTGTAAATGTTGACACTTTCTTCTCTTGTCAAATCCTTACATATATTTTTTCTCCTTAAGTGTATTTTTTCCTCCTTGCCTCACTTAGAGATCTTAGAATAGCTTTCAATGATGATGACAGACACAACTCCAGCACCGATACAGAGTAGGAACACATTCCAGATAAGTGCTAGGTATGCCACACTGTTCTAAGAACATTTCCAGATAGGATATACTATTCTCATTTTAGAAAAGACCAATCCAATGCTCAGAGAAGTTCAAAGCAAGCTGCTTACAGTCATACAGAGTCTAAGTGAGAGAGCAAAAATTCAAAATGAGCCGTGCAAGCCTCAAACTCTTTCCTCCCCACCTGTTAGGAACGCTGAGCTTGCACACTATCTCACAACCAGTTGTTTTACATATTCCCCAGGATCAACCACCGAGGTGCCTTTCTGGTTTTTACATAATTGTCTTTTTCCCAAATATTTATAAACTCATTTATTCATCTAAATTCAATTTTTCAGAAGTGCTCAAGTCCCACATCTCCTAAAAAATAAAAAGCAATAACCCTATTTTATTAATCCTGAAGCTTTCTCTAGTTGATTGAGCAAGTGGTCCACATAGCCACTGCTATGTCAATCTTCTAATAACCTCGTCTTATTTAGTATCTTATTAAATTTGTATCTAATTTTTATACTAATAAAACTGTTGGTATTGATAATGTTTCTGTAGTATGCAACATTTTAGTGACTACTTTCCTCACTTTTTAAAAATTAAAGAAACTAGTCTTTTTCTCTATCAAATGACTTTTACTTCTCAATTGACAATACCAACCATCCATTCTTTTCCTTCTGAACACTTTATTTTCTTGGCTTCCTTTCATCCTTCTTGACACACTATGGGGTCAACGAAGGTAGACTACATTCCAGATTCCTTGATTTACACTACGGACATCCCTGAAATTTTATTCACAAAAACCATGTTGCTATCTACTCTTGCTCTCAGAGAAGGAGGTCAGTTACTCTCATGGCTTCAAGAGACCTCAATTGGAATCATTACCAAATAAAAGTCATTAAACCTGCTAAAGTGAGAATATCTTATGGTTTTAGAAAAGGCAGAGGAACCAGAGATCAAATTGCCAACATCCGTTGGAGCATGGAAAAAGCAAGAGAGTTCAAGAAAAACATTTATTTCTGCTTTATTGACTATGCCAAAGCCTTTGACTGTGTGGATCACAAGAAACTGTGGAAAATTCTGAAAGAGATGCCTGACCTGCCTCTTGAGAAACTGATATGCAGGTCAGGAAGTAACGGTTAGAACTAGACATGGAACAACAGACTGGTTCCAAAAAGGAAAAGGAGTACGTCAAGGCTGTATATTGTCACCCTGCTTATTTAACTTCTATGCAGAGTACATCATGAGAAACACTGCGCTGGAAGAAGCACAAGCTAGAATCAAGATTGCCGGGAGAAATATCAATAACCTCAGACATGCAGATGACACCACCCTTATGACAGAAAGTGAAGAGGAACTAAAGAGCCTCTTGATGAAAGTCAAAGAGGAGAGTGAAAAAGTTGGCTTAAAACTCAACATTCAGAAAACGAAGATCCCTGGCATCTGGTCCCATCACTTCAGGGGAAATAGATGGGCAAACAGTGGAAACAGTGTCAGACTTTATGTTTGGGGGCTCCAAAATCACTGCAGATGGTGACTGCAGCCATGAAATTAAAAGATGCTTACTCCTTGGAAGGAAAGTTATGACCAACCTAGACAGCATATTAAAAAGTAGAGACATTACTTTGCCAACAAAGGTCCATCTAGTCAAGACTGTGGTTTTTCCAGTAGTCATGTATGGATGTGAGAGTTGGACTGTGAAGAAAGTTGAGCACCGAAGAATTGATGCTTTTGAACTGTGGTGTTGGAGAAGACTCTTGAGAGTCCCTTGGACTGCAAGGAGATCCAACCAGTCCATTCTAAAGGAGATTGGTTCTGGGTGTTCTTTGGAAGGAATGATGCTGAAGCTGAAACTCCTGTACTTTGGCTACCTCATGCAAAGAGTTGACTCATTGGAGAAGACTCTGATGCTGGGAGGGATTGGGGGCAGGAGGAGAAGGGGACGACAGAGGATGAGATGGTTGGATGGCATCACCAACTTGATGGACATGAGTTTGGGTGAACTCCGGGAGTTGGTGATGGACAGGGAGGCCTGATGTGCTGCAGTTCATGGATTCGCAAAGAGCTGGACACGACTGAGAGACTGAACTAAACTGAATGAGATTTAGTTCAGACTCCCTCCCAGGAAAGAAATTCCCAGCAGAACCCCAGAGCCTAATTAAATATTTGTGGTAGCTAAGAAGATGCTGACTCATGTTAGTGCACTTTATTTTTAAGATAATAGCTCACACTGCCGGGAGCCAGCACGAGGAGTCCTGCCTGTGGCAAAGGTCATGAGGTTAAGAGGCCCTACAGGCAAAGGCGAGTTGGGCCTTAAGGGAGCCTTGCTGGATTTGCTCGTGCATCTGCCCCAAAACCAGAGTCTGCCTGCTTTACTGTGTTATGCTTTCCACCTACTCTTCTGACATTAACAGGGAGCTGTCCCCCCACCACCTTTTTCTGGAAAAAGTTAATTTAGAGCTTTTAGATAATAAGTCTCCTGGGCATAATAAGAGTGTTTCAATCCAAAAACCCCTGTGATGGCTTTCTAGCCTGCCTGCCGGACTCTTACAGCTGCGCATGTGATTGTTCGTGGCCTCCCGACCACGAGAGGCACAGGAAGCTTAAAACATCCTAGGAATGTAGGGGCTTCAGAGGAGTCAAAATCATTTAGAATAGGACTGATTAAGGGTTTCATTTGTTGAGCCAATACTTGCTGCCAAATTTTCATATCTTTTATTTGTAGATATAGTTGGTATATAGAAAAAACAGGTATTAGCCTTGGTATTAGCAACATTAGATCTTTGAGTTAAGTACTTTCTTTGTTATAACCCACCGCACCTTTGTTCTACAGGAATGTAACTTTATTTAGTATTTTGAGGGTGACGCAGATTAAAGAAAAAACACTTCAAGGGAAGAAGAGTTTTCTGGTTGATAGACATTTAGGAAAAGAGCCATAAAAATGTTAACAGGCGTCTTGGCCAGAAGATAATGTAAACCACCTGAGACCTTTTGTACATGGGAAGGTATGCAAAACGAAAGCCTGGTCTCATCAAGGGTCAGGACTGCTGCCCCTGCATAACTCTGCATATTCCATTATTTCTTTATGTACAACTTTGGGTATACAAGCTGCTTTTGAAAATAAAGTTGTGGGTCTGGCACCAATGCTTGGCTCCCCCATGTCATTCTTTTCTCCCTTTTCTGGCTGAATTCCCATCTGGAGCGTGGAGGCTCACCGTGTATACTTATTTGCCCTGGCTTCTAAAACCCACACGGAGAGGGAGCCCAAGGCGGGGCACCCTCTGCTATTCAAGCAGGCGCCGGTGGCCTACATAGACGGTGCAAGTTCCTTGTCTTGGAACTTTATTGGTTCTACGCATAAACCAAGTTATTCAGCCTCTTTTCTCCACTAATTTTCCTACTGCACTATTCTTTCCTAATCTCTCTTTATATCTCGGAGTAAATAAGTCTTTCCTCGCCGACTCCATCCCTGCTTCAAATTCTCTGGATCCACCGGGGCTGGACCCCAGCATCACACTATAAAATTTTCTATTAACCTTTCTAAGTTCAATTAATCAGTGCTGCTTCTGTCTCTGGGTTACACTGAATCAGTCATTTCCTTCTTCTATATGCTAATACTTCTTTATATAGTTGAAGACACTCACATGATTCCTCTAGCTCAGTGGTTATCAATCAGCAGAGTTTTGCCTTCCAGGGCACATTTGACAGTGGCTGGAGACCGTTTCGGTTGTCAACACTTGGTGGACACAAGTGGATGCTGATAAATATGCTACAATAGACAGGCCAGTCCACCTCCCGATCACAAAGATTTTCCCCAGCCCAAGCTGCCAACAGTGTTAAACCCTGTTCTAGTCTGAATTACTGGCACAGCAGTTACGCTTCCCATGTTATTTCCAGGTTAACATGAAACTGTTGAAATATGGTACTGAGAATTGATAATTTACATATAATCTAAGGATCCATTTATCTGAATTTAAGTCCTACCCTGTAAGAATTTTAACAGACGAGATAAATCTGCCATATACAAACTGAACTCAAGAATAACATTCATAATAAAAGGAACTAACATCTACTGAATAATATGTACCAGGCACTGCATGACGTGTTTCACATGCATTAATTCTTTCATTACCACAATCACACATGATATATATTCAGTAAAATAAAGCACAAATAAAAATTAAAAAAAAGAAAAAAATTTGCTTAGATACTTGGTTGTACTAGACACAGACTAAGAAAGAGAGAAAAAAAAAAGATGACTTTCAATTATTAATTCATCCACCCATATAATTGCGTGTCTATGGATCTATTTACTCTTCAAACTCCGATTATCTCAGAATGTTTTCAGAGTAGAAAAATGGCTCTTTTATTTAATTTTTACAAGAGGTATGTGTTCCTTTTAGTCTGTTTCTCTGCCATGTTTGGAATATACTGATAAATAACAATTAACTATGCCAAGAAGTGGAGCAAGACATAATCTGTAAGACTATAAATCCCATGCTCATAAGAATACAAACTGTTTTTCTTGAGAATGAAAGAGAAAATAATTGATGACCTTGAACAAGTTACTTAATTTTTCTGTAAAAAAATTAATAAATAAAAAATAAAGATGAGAAAGTTGAGGTCATGAAGTATTTATGTAAATTGCCAAAGTTATCAAAGTCTTAAATTTCAAGTCTTCCCCTTTATGTTGCCTTGTCTATTATTTTCCAGGTAAAATGTCAAAACACATTCAATTTTATCTTCCTTTATACTCAGTCGGATATCACATCTTGCCAACTGTTTCTCTCACAATGTCTGCAGTAGTAGGCAATAGTATAAGCACCAAAATCCATTCACATTTAATGATTAAACACAACCTAAATACCAATAAAAAGTATTCATATTTGATAATCAGTAATTCACAATATCTTCCCCTCCAAAATAGTTACATGATCAAGGTTCAGTTTAGGACAGTCAAGACTTATCAAATTTCTCCATTCGGAAGTTAATCTTTCTGACCTAAATTTCATGACACAGGTAAAGTGTGTTACTTTTGTAACGATACAGAAAGCCAGTATAAAATTTTTCAGTTTTAATGATTTTTTCTCCTTGAGAAGAGGCGATATACACTTTAGGGGTCTGCATGTTTTCTATGTTAATTCATACTAGATTGGTACTAAAATGTAAACAGAGATTATCCTGATGAGAAATTGGTAAAATCAATAAATAGCTTAAGCAAATTTTCTTCTAATATTCTAATAACCTCCAATAAATATTAAAAATTCAATAAAAATATATCTCAATTCCTGGCATATAGTACTTATCATTAAACCTTCACTAACTGAATAAAATGTGTTAATTGATTTGAGTATCTTATCCTTTTTTTTTGAAACTGAATGCCTTTTTTGACATTATTATCCTTATGGCAAAGTAAATACTTCATAAAGCTTTTTTATTTCTACTAAACTACACAGCAAATAAAACTTACAGTTCTTATTAAAAAGCTACATAAAATGCATGTAAGAATTAAAGATTTTAAAATTTAAAAATAAAAACTAAAAAAAATAAAAATAAAAAAAAATAAAATCCAATTAATAAAGGACTTTCACTTTATTAAAGTGAAGTTGCTCAGTTGTGTCCGACTCTTTGAGATCCCATGGACTGTAGCCTACCAGGCTCTTCGGTCCATGGGATTTTCCAGGCAAGAGTACTGGAGTGGGTTGCCACTTCCTTCTCCAGGGCATCTTTCCAACCCAGGGATCGAACCCGGTGTCCCGCATTGTAGGCAGACGCTTTACTGTCTGAGCTACCAGGGAAGCTGTTATTCACTTTATTAAGAGGCAAACAAATAAATGAAAACACTTAACTTAGACAGCATAATTGAAATGTTACACTCATCCTTTTGTGACTGTTAGAAAATGCCAGTACCTACTGACAGTCCTGGAAGCCTGAAGAATGACAGCGTTTTCATCAGTCTGATTTCACTGGCGGCACAGTGCCCTCTGTACCACTCTGCCCCTTCCACCTGTTCCCTTTTGCACACTGAACTTTAAGTGAGTGATACATGAACTTTGTATTATTATTATCTAAAGTGAGCAAGATTCTGGGTTTATCTGCTCCAATTAGCTTTTCCCTAGTATATTTCTTAGGTGAAAGGTCTTAATGGGCAACATCAAACATCCTTTAATCTAATATTGCAGCAAGTTTGTCAGATAAAAATTAGTTTTGCTGCTGTCTTTCATGTCTTGTTTTCTATTGTATTTTACAATAGCTTGGATTGTTCCTTCGTATAGGTATCACGGAGTGGGGCAGGGGTACAGGAGGTAACTGGGCTGTCTTTTTATTTTATTTTTTTAAGTCTGCTGTATAATAGTCTAGAAGATGGGAACTATTAAACACCCTTCAAAAAATCCTCCCAATGGAAACAGGAAAAACAGAAAAGAAAAGAAACTCTTAAAAGCAAATGTATAAGCTACAGCGATTAAAAAAAAAAAAAGGAAACATAGGAACTCAGGGAGAGATTTTTCAATAATTTGATTTGAGCCTTCATAAAACGGTCATTATGGAAAAGATTTTTAATGTGAAAAAATAAGGAAGTCATTAGGTACTCTCATTTAGGGAAAATTAAAAAGAATTCAAGAAAAGTAACATGGTGTGGTGTAAGGTTATATTGTAAAGCAGGGTTTTAGTGACAAAGAAATACTCTCTAGTGGTAATCTAGTCAGCCAAATGCAAAAAGAGATAATATTGTCAAGATTTTATAGAAATTTAGGTTAAGTGATCATAAAATTTGCCTTAAATACATTTTTTAAAAGATGCTTTTATTTCTCTGAAAAAAAATGTACAAACTAGGGAATTGTTTTGAAATACAGAAACATAATATTATAAAAGCTCATTTACTTCTTAATTACTACTACTGCAGAAAAAATATTTTAAAGCTTTTAAAAACACCTTCCTAATAATTAAAGGATATTTTTGTCTTAACCAACTAAAATGTTCACAAAGTAAATTATCAACTTAGAATGCAATACATCTGCATATTTTTAAAAAATTACTTATTTCCATCATCATATTTGCAAAGATGAAACCCCAGCAAAGCCTAGGGGGTGAAACTGGAGAAGCAATATGTTCACAGCATAAATTGCTACAAACATTTTTGAGGGTTGATAAGCAAGAGTTAACTACACTTTAGAAGCACTGTCAGTTAAGATGATTTCAAATACAAGTAACACAAACTAACACAAAATGGGATAAACGGCCTTGGAATGAAACAGATTTTACACTGCCTCCTCAGTTCAGTTCAGTTCAGTTGCTCAGTCGTGTCCGACTCTTTGCAATCCCATGAATCGCAGCACGCCAGGCCTCCCTGTCCATCACCATCTCCCGGAGTTCACTCAGACTCACGTCCATCAAGTCCGTGATGCCATCCAGCCATCTCATCCTCGGTCGTCCCCTTCTCCTCCTGGCCCCAATCCCTCCCAGCATCAGAGTCTTTTCCAACGAGTCAACTCTTCGCATGAGGTGGCCGAAGTACTGGAGCATCAGCTTTAGCATCATTCCTTCCAAAGAAACCCCAGGGTTGATCTCCTTTAGAATGGACACTGCCTCCTATGAACTGAATTATGTTCTCTCCAAATTCATATTTTTGAAGCCCTAACACCCAACGTGACTATATTTGGAGACAGGGGATTCAGGAGCTAATTAGGTTAAATAAAGTCGTAAGCCAGGGAACCAGATGCAATAGGATTAGTCTTCCTGTAAGAAGAGACTCTAGAGAGTGTTTTCACTCCCATACTTTCTCCCTCTCTCTTTACTGCCCCTCTGCCCATCTCTCCCTCTTCCCATGGGTACACACTGAGGAAAGGCCAAAGGAATATCCAGGGAAAAAGTGGCCATCTGAAAGCCAGTAAGTGCCCCACATCAAAAACCAGCCATGCCGGCAACCTGATCTGGGACTTGCTGGCTTCCAGAACTCTGAGATAATAGATTTCTGTTGTTTGCGTTCAGTTTCATGTTTGTTACAGCAGCATGAGCTGACTAAGACAGATTTTGGAATCAAATATCTACAAATACAGAAACAGCTTTGGAAGTGGGTAATGGGTAGAAGCTGGGGGGATTTTGAGGTGTATTCTGGAAAAAGCTTTGATTGCTATGAAAGGACCATTGATAGACATTAAAGCCAAGTATGATGTAAGCTGAAAAAACAAACAAACAAACAAACAAACAAAAAAACAGGACAGCTAGAAAGAAAGCTTCCATTTCTTACAGAACACATAAATAATCAAGACCAGAATGCTGATATTCATAAGGATACTGAAGGCCATTCTGGTAAAGTTTCAGATGCAAACAAGCAATAGGTTATTGGAAAATGGAGAAAAGGTCATCTTTGTTATAAAATGGCAAGGAACTTGGCTGAAGTTTGTTCTAGTGTTTTGTGGAAGGTAGAACTTGAAAGCATTGAAATTGAGTATTTAGCATAGGAGGTTCCAAAGTATTGAAGATGTAGCTTTGGTTCTCCTTATTGCTCATAGATAAACTCAAGAGGAGAGAGATGAATTGAAGTGGGAATTAATACGCAAAAGACAACCAGAATTTGGAGAGTTTGAAAATTCTCAGTCTATCTATATGGGAAAAAAAAGTGGGGAGAGCTTGTTCTGAAGAGAATACTAAGAGTGTGGCTGAAGAACCATTTCATAAAAACATCGTGGGTGTGACTCATGGAATTAATCAGCCATTTCAGCGTAAGCCAGGAAAAGAGAAGTGATAATACCAGGGGAGATATCGTGAGTTAAAAGGAAACATAAAATAAGATGGAATGAAAGAAGGTGGTAAGGTATCTTTGATTCTGTAGGATGGGAACATAAGGCTGTTCAGCTGGAAACATGCTTTATCCTTTAAGAAAAGGGAAGAATGACTCCAAAGGTGAATCAGAGATCTTTAGGGCTCCTACTCACACCCCAGGCCCAGCGGACAAGAATGGTTGCTCCTCAGTTTCAGAGTGTGGAGTCTGGTTTTGCAGGACCAGGATG
The DNA here is from genome assembly GCF_016772045.2 of Ovis aries. Lineage (NCBI taxonomy): Eukaryota > Metazoa > Chordata > Mammalia > Artiodactyla > Bovidae > Ovis > Ovis aries. The sequence continues at coordinate 35,444,415 of NC_056075.1, read as the reverse complement.
CCACCACCAAGGGCCTTGGAGCCAAGGCTGCAGCCACAGCTGCAGCATCAGGGTCAGCTCGTCAAGCTACAGCAGCAGGGCTACTCCACAGAGCTATGGGGGTGACACTGCCCCCTCAGGGGGCCTGGAGGGAGAACACTGAACCTAGGAGGAGTATTCTCAAATCTTGAAGGTCCGATGGAGCTAGTCTTGCTAGGGTTTAGACTTACTTGGGACCCATCATGCCTTTCTTCCTTTACTATTCTCCCTGTTGAAATGGGAATATCTATTCCGTGCCTATCCCACCATGGTATTTTGGAATAATATAACTGGCCTGGTATCACAGGCTCATGACTAGAGAGGCATTTTGCCCGAGGTTAAATGATAGGCCCCAATCTCACCCACATTTGATTTAGATGATATTTCAATGAGACTTTAGACTTCAGTGTCGATTCTGGAATGAATGAAGCCTTTGTGGGTTGCTGGGATTGAATAAATGTACTTTGCATGCAAAAAGGACATGACCTAGGGGGCTAGAGGCAGAATGCTACAAATGCACCCCCCAAATCTGTATGTTGAAGCCCTAAACCCCAATGTGATTAACTAAGGCTGAGCATGCCTGCTAAGTCGCTTCAGTCATGTCCAACTCTTTGCGACCCTATGGACTGTAGCTCACCAGGATCCTCTGTCCATGGGATTCTCCAGGCAAGAATACGGGAGTGGGTTGCCAGGCCCTCTTCCATGGGATCTTCCAGACCCAGGGATCGAACCAGCTTCTCTTATGTCTCCTGCATTGGCAGGTGGGTACTTTTACCACTAGTGCCACCCAGGAAGCCCCAAGTGACTAAGGTTAAATGCAGTCATAATGGTAGAGCCCTGAGACACCAGAATTAGTGCCCTTATATCAAAAGACATCATAGAGCTTGTGCTCTCTCTCCAAGCACTCGTACCGAGAAAAAGGCCAGAAGAACACACATCAAGAAGGCAGTCATCTGCAGACCAAGAAGAAAGCTCTCACCAGAAGCCAGTCATGCTGGCACTCAGATCTGACATCCCAGTCTCCAAAACTGTGAGATTATAAAATTTCTGTTGTTGCAGTCATTCAGTCTGTATTAGTTGCTTATGGGAGCCTGAACAGACCCTCCTCAAAGTACAAAGAAGAACAGCTTGCAGGTCTGTTCTGGTCAAGGCTTTGGCTACATTTCTCTCTGTTTTCTGAGCTACATACTCTGTTGTGCATCAGCTTAATTCTCAGGAATGTTTTCCTCTTAGATAAAAAAAAAAAGAATGTAGCAGTTCCAGATTTACATCACACACAGTCATGCACACCCAATATTAATCAATCATTTGGTGAACTGAAGGCTATGAACTTACTGGCTTTAGCCCACCCATGACGCTGGTGTGAGATCAATTCCTCCCAAATTTAATCATCATTACACAGCCATGCGGAAGGAATTAAATAAAGTTGGAAAAGAATCCATAAAATCTACTACAGATAACATTTATGAAAAATTTGTAGAAAAATATCAAAATGAACCCCTCAAAATTGCTAATAGACTTAAAAATCTACAGAGCACATTTGTTAACTATACATTCCTTTCTTGAAATATTTTACAGAAAACAGAGTGCTCTAAAGCCTTGCTGGCAAACTATTAAAAAGGCAAGCAAAATATCACAAGGAAGATCTTCCTGATTAACTCCTCCTATTACAAATCATGTACGTGGATAACACCTTAATTTTACAAACTTACACAAAAATTATCAAGGTCAGTGTATACAGTTTTTTTCTACACTCAACTTTTATTTAAAGCATACCTTTTGAAACCTCGTAGATAGGATAAACAGTTTCAAATACAAAATGTTCTAAATACTTTAAAAGAAGTAAACACTGTTTTTAAACAGTTTTCCTAAAACATTAATGCACAGCACACATACAGAAATGATAACGTAACCACCACTTCCCAGGTGGTGCTAGTGGTGAAAAGAACCCGCCTGTCAATGCAGAGGACATAAGAGACATGGGTTCCGTCACTGGGCAGGGAAGTTACCCTGGAGGATGGTATGGCAACTCACTCCAGCATTGTTGCCTGGAGAATCCCAAGGACAGAGGAGCCTGGCAGGCTACAGTCCTTAGGCTCGCAAAGAGTCCAACATGACTAAAGTGACTTAGCACGTTCACAAGCAACCATCCCAATAAAGAAGCAGTACTTTACCCATCTCCTCTTCCTCATAGATCACTATCATAACAATTTTTAGCACCACAGTTTGTTTCTGCCTATTTCTGAACTTTATACAAATGTAACCTTAAAATATTATTTTATTTCTAGCTTCTTTTGTTCAACACTTTATTGATGAATGCCATCCATATTGTTCTTTGAGGATTAATCTGTTCTTTTTCATTGTTCCATATTCTATTAGTTTTAAGTATTTGGGTTATACCAAGGTTTTAGCTGTTTGAAACACACTACTATAAATGTGTTTAACGTGACCTTTGATGGAATTGAATACTGGATCGACAGAGGATGTGTAAACTCAACTTTACAATATAGTCAAATTATTTTCAAAGTTGCTGCACCAACTTCTAGACTACAAGAAGTGTTTACAGTTCCATGACCACTCCAACATTTGATCTGTACAGTCAACAAAGGTCCACAAACTCAAAGCCATGGTTTTTCCAGTAGTCATGTATGCATATGAGAGCTGGCCCATAAAAAAAGGCTGAGTGCCGAAGAATTGATCCCTTTGAATTGTGGTGTTGGAGAAGATACTTAAAAGTCCCCTTGGACAGCAAGAAGATCAAACCAATCAATTCTAAAGGAAATCAGCACTGAATATTCATTTGAAAGACTGATGCTGAAGCTGAAGCTCCAATACTTTGGCCACCTGATCAGTTCAGTTCAGTTCAGTCGCTCAGTCATGCCCGACTCTTTGCAACCCCATGAATCGCAACACACCAGGCCTCCCTGCCCATCACCATCTCCCAGAGTTCACTCAGACTCACATCCATCGAGTCAGTGATGCCATCCAGCCATCTCATCCTCTGTCGTCCCCTTCTCCTTTTGCCCCCCAAACCTCCCAGCATCAGAATCTTTTCCAATGAGTCAACTCTTCGCATGAGGTGGCCAAAGTACTGGAGTTTCAGCTTCAGCATCATTCCTTCCAAAGAAATCCCAGGGCTGATCTCCTTCAGAATGGATTGGTTGGATCTCCTTGCAGTCCAAGGGACTCTCAAGAATCTTCTCAAACACCACAGTTCAAAAGCATCAATTCTTTAGCGCTCAGTCTTCTTCACAGTCCAACTCTCACATCCATACATGACCACTGGAAAAACCATAGCCTTGACTAGACAGACCTTAGTCGGCAAAGTAATGTCTCTGCTTTTGAATATACTGTCTAGGTTGGTCATAACTTTTCTTCCAAGGAGTAAGAGTCTTTTAATTTCATGGCTGCAGTCACCATCTGCAGTGATTTTGGAGCCCCCAAAAATAAAGTCTGACACTGTTTCCACTGTTTCCCCATCTATTTCCCATGAAGTGATGGGACTGGATACCATGATCTTTGTTGTCTGAATGTTGAGCTTTAAGCCAACTCTTTCACTATCCACTTTCACTTTCATCAAGAGGCTTTTGAGTTCCTCTTCACTTTCTGCCATAAGGGTGGTGTCATCTGCATATCTGAGGTTACTGATATTTCTCCCGGCAGTCTTGATTCCAGCTTGTGCTTCTTCCAGTCCAGCATTTCTCATGATGTACTCTGCATAGACGTTAAATAAGCAGGGTCACAATAGACAGTCTTGATGTACTCCTTTTCCTATTTGGAACCAGTCTGTTGTTCCATGTCCAGTTCTAACTGTTGCTTCCTGACCTGCATATAGGTTTCTCAAGAGGCAGGTCAGGTGGTCTGGTATTCCCATCTCTTTCAGAATTTTCCACAGTTTATTGTGATGCACACAGTCAGAGGCTTTGGCATAGTCAATAAAGCAGAAATAGATGTTTTTCTGGAACTCTCTTGCTTTTCCCATGATTCAGCGGATGTTGGCAATTTGATCTCTGGTTCCTCTGCAGCTTGAACCTCAGGAAGTTCACAGTTCATGTATTGCTGAACCCTGGCTTGGGGAATTTTGAGCATTACTTTACTAGCGTGTGAGATGAGTGCAATCGTGTGGTAGTTTGAGCATTCTTTGGCGTTGCCTTTCTTTGGGATTGGAATGAAAACTGACCTTTTCCAGTCCTGTGACCACTGCTGAGTTTTCCAAATGTGCTGGCATATTGAGTGCAGCACTTTCACAGCATCATCTTTCAGGATCTGAAATAGCTCAACTGGAATTCCATCACCTCCACTAGCTTTGTTCGTAGTGGTGCTTTCTAAGGCCCACTTGACTTCACATTCCAGGATGTCTGGCTCTAGATTAGAGATCACACCATCATGATTATCTGGGTCATGAAGATCTTTTTTGTACAGTTCTTCTGTGTATTCTTGCCACCTCTTCTTAATATCTTCTGCTTCTGTTAGGTCCAGACCATTTCTGTCCTTTATCGAGCCCATATTTGCATGAAATATTCCCTTGGTATCTCTAATTTTCTTGAAGAGATCTCTAGTTTTTCCCATTCTATTGTTTTCCTGTATTTGTTTGCATTGATTGCTAAAGAAGGCTTTCTTATCTCTTCTTGCTATTCTCTGGAACTCTGCATTCAGATGCTTATATCTTTCCTTTTCTCCTTTGCTTTTCGCCTCTCTTCTTTTCACAGCTATTTGTAAGGCCTCCACAGACAGCCATTTTACTTTTTTGCATTTCTTTTCCATGGGCATAGTCTTGATCCCTATCTCCTGTACAATGTCACGAACCTCTCTGCACAGTTCACCAGGCACTCTACCTATCATATCTAGGCCCTTAAATCTATTTCTCACTTCCACTGTATAATCATAAGGGATTTGATTTAGGTCATACCTGAATGGTCTAGCAGTTTTCCCTGCTTTCTTCAATTTAAGTCTGAATTTGGTAATAAGGAGTTCATGATCCGAGCCACAGTCAGCTTCTGGTCTTGTTTTTGTTGACTGTATAGAGCTTCTCCATCTTTGGCTGCAAAGAATATAATCAATCTGATCTCGGTGTTGACCATCAGCCATCTGGTGATGTCCATGTGTAGAGTCTTCTCTTGTGTTGTTGGAAGAGGGTGTTTGCTATGACCAGTGCATTTTCTTGGCAAAACTCTATTAGTCTTTGCCCTGCCTCATTCCGCATTCCAAGGCCAAATTTGCCTGTTGCTCCAGGTGTCTCTTGACTTCCTACTTTTGCATTCCAGTCCCCTATAATGAAAAGGACATCTTTTTTAGGTGTTAGTTCTAAAAGGTCTTGTAGGTCTTCATAGAGACGTTCAGCTTCAGCTTCCTCAGTGTTACTGGTTGGGGCATAGACTTGGATTACTGTGATATTGAATGGTTTGCCTTGGAAATGAACAGAGACCATTCTGTCGTTTTTGAGATTGCATCCAAGTACTGCATTTCAGACTCTTTTGTTGACCATGATGGCTACTCCATTTCTTTTGAGGGATTCCTGCCGCAGTAGTAGATACAATGGTCATCTGAGTTAAATTCACCCATTCCAGTCCATTTTAGTTTGCTGATTCCTAGAATGTCGACGTTCACTCTTGCCATTTCTTGTTTGACCACTTCCAATTTGCCTTGATTCATAGACCTGACATTCCAGGTTCCAATGCAATATTGCTCTTTACAGCATCAGACCTTGCTTCTATCAAGAGCCAACTCTTTGGAAAAGACCCTGATGCTGGGAAAGACTAAGGACAGAAGGAGAAGGGGACAATACAGGATGAGATGGTTGAATGGTATCACCGACTCAATGGACATGAGTTTGAGTAAACTCCAGGAGATGGTGAAGGTCAGGGAAGTCTGGAGTGCTGCAATCCACAGGGCCATGAAGATTTGTACACAATTGAGTGACTAACAACAGAATTTTGTTCTTCCAGCCACTATGACAGGTGAACAGTAAACAGTATTACACTGTGGTTTTAATTTGCATTTCCTAATAAAAACTAAATGGAATGCATTTTGATATTTTGTTAGCCACTTTTATATCCTTTTTCATGAATTGCTTGTTCAAGTCTATTGTCATTTTAGGGGAGAGTTAATGAGATTTAACAGTTTTTTCTTGACTTACATGTTATACATTGTGACTATAACGCCTTTGTCCTTTATATAGGATGTATTTTGTACTCCTGGATGGCTTGCTTTCGCATGATGCTAAAGACATCTTCTGATGACAAAAATTGTTAGTTTTACTGTAATTTTATGATGTGCTTTGTGTGTTCTGTTTATTTCTAAGGATGTGAAGAATTCCCATATTATTCTCTAGATACTTCATTGTTTTCCCTTTCTTCCTGGAATTTATCTTCATTAGTAGTATGGAGTAGAAGTCAAATGTTACTTTTCTCAATATGGATGGTTAACAGATCCAACATATAATAAAGTTTTTCTTAAAGATATGAATAAATATTGACAGATACTCACTGACTTGCTAATCAAGCTGAAGAATGGCCCACTTCCATCACAGCCCTCTCTAATGTATCCAACTTACAGAGGGACTGAGGTCTTACTTTATCCTATAGAGATGTTGGTATTATTATACAGATATTTTATTTTAGGTATCTGTAGGCTATGCTTACAATGTACCCAAAACTTTTTCGGTTCTATTTGAGTCTGTCCTATGGATTCTGTCTAAGGCCTGGGAAGAGTTCTAACCATTAGCCTTTTCTTAAATTTTTTGGTATGGAAATTAGGAAAAGAGCCTCATCTGGAAGCTTCCAGAGGTTCAACTTTCAGTTCAGTTCAGCTCAGTTGCTCAGTCGTGTCGAACTCTTTCCAACAGACCCCATGGGCTGCATGCAGCACGCCAGGCTTCCCTGTCCATCACCAGCTCCTAGAGCTTGCACAAACTCATGTTCATCGAGTCAGTGATGCTATCCAACCATCTCATCCTCTGCCATCCACTTCTCCTCCTGCCCTCAGTCTTTCCCATCATCAGGGTCTTTTTCAATGAGTCAGTTTTTCGCATCAGAGGACCAAAGTATTGGAGCTTCAGCTTCAGCATTAGTCCTTTCAATGAATATTTAGAACTGATTTCCTTTAGGATTGATTGACTGGTTTGATCTTTTTGCTGTTCAAGGGACTCTCCGGAGTCTTCTCCCACATCACCATTCAAGAACATCAATTCTTTGGCACTCAGCTTTCTTTATGGTCCAACTCTCACATACATACATGACTACCAGAAAAATCGTAACTTTGACTATACAGACCTTTGTCATATAAAGTTCAACTTTATGGGATGGCTTTTCTCTCTCTGATGTTTCCCAAACTTTTTCTGGACTTCACTTTTCCTTCCTCTGGCACATAACTACCCACTTCTGTGACTGGACCACATTCTGTGCTGGGAGGACAGAGAAGAGGGAAAAGCAATGGACTTGTGTAGACTGTCCTGTGATCACAGTCCCACATTACCCAGAAGACTCGCAGCTCTTAGAGATCTTGCCCTACCAGCTTTATACTCCCAGGCATTTTAGCTGCAGCTAATGTCACTGCCTCAGGCTGCTTGGAATTGGGGATGAGTAAATTTTTGAAAAGAGAGGAAAATTGGGGGGTGGATCTCCCCTACTCTCTTTACAGCTTTAATAATTTCCTTTTCCACAGAATAAGTCAGGAATAGAGGATTTGGGAACTTCCCCAGCAGTCCAGTGGTTAAGACTTTGCTTTCCATTGCACCTGGGTATAGGTTTGATCCCTGGTCAGGGAAACCTGTGGCTCCCAGGTTCCATATGCCACAAGGCGTGACCAAAAATTAAAAAAAAAAAAAAAAAGAACTGGAAGATTTTTCCAGGATATTTTCTGTCTAGACCACAATAGTCACTTTAAGTTTTCACACCACATTGAGGCTCAAGTCAGAGGAGACTGGAGGGGAAAAACCAGTAACTTTCAAACATTTCAGGGTATTTCTGAATTTTGGTATTCTTCCCTGATCTATCCAATGAAACTACCCAAGCACATCATCCAGGTTTTATAGTTGAGACCAGTGGAACATAAAGAGAGATGTATGGTTATATAGTGTTTCCTGGGACTGGAAACTAGATGAATAGATTTTTGACAGAGTTGCAAAGGCATTTCAAAAGGAAAGACCAGTCTTTTAACGATATTCCATGTCAGCCATTAGAGAAATGCAGATTAGAATAATAAGATACTACCATGGGCTTCCCTGACAGCTCAGGTAGTAAACAATGTGCCTGCAATGTGGAAGACCAGAGTTCAATCCCTGGGTCAGGAAGATCCCCTGGAGAAGGGCATGGAAACCCACTCCAGTAGTCTTGCCTGGGAATCCCATGGACAGAGGAACCTGGAGGGCTACAGCCCATGAGGTCCCAATGAGTCAGAAAAGACTGAGCAACCCCAAGATACTACCACATCTGAATGGCTAAAATAAAAAATTCTGACAGTACTAAGCACTGAGGATTTGAAACAACCAAAATCCTTATACTTTGTTGGTGGCAAAGCAAAATGATACAGTCACTCTGAAAAAATAGTTGCAGTTATTATAAAGATAAATATACATTTACCAAATGATTCAGCAATCTCACTTCCACCTATTTATCCTAAAGAAAGAAAAACTTACATGTGCACAATCCCTATACAAGTTATGTATCTTGTCTATGGCAGGATTATTCATAGTTGCCAAAAAGTGTAACAAGTCATATCTATCCAAGGGTGGATGAATAAACAAGACTGGAGTCTATTCCTTCAATGGAATACCACTTAACACCAAAAATGAAATGAACTACTGATGGAAAAAAAAATCAACTTGGATAAATCTTAAAAGGAGTATGCCAATGGAAAGTAATCGGTCTCAGGAGATAACATACTGTATGTTTCCATGAACATGACATTCTGGAAAAGGCAAAACTCTAGAGACAGGGTACCAGCCAATAGGTGCCAGGATTTATGGATGAAGAAAAAGCATCAGTGTAAAGGAAGCCCTAAGAAGGATTCTTGGACATTCTGGAACTGGTCTATGGTAGAGCTGATGATTACAAGAAACTATACAGATTTTAGTATTCATATGGCTGTATCCCACCAAGTGGAATTTTACTGCACATAAATTTTAAAAGACTTTATAGGAATGAAAAACAAAATAGACAAGAAATAAACCAGATACCTCCAAAGAAAAAGAGACTGTAATATAGCAAATTTGTGGAGAATAAGAGAGGAGGCATATAATTAGGGCTGGTTTCAGAGGAACTTGTAAGTGTAGTTTGAATTATAAATGTGAAGGGAAGCTTTAAAACAATGGATTCTCATAATTTATGTTAAAAATCATTTTTGTTGTTTTGAATATAATAGATTGATAGAATGAAGGCAGAATCAGGTTTTATACATGGATTAAGAGAAATGTATTGAATTGGGGAAGTAGCAGTACCTATGACTTCCCTGGTGGCTCAGATAGTAAAGTGTCTGTCTACAATGCGGGAGACCCAGGTTCAATCCCTGGGTTGGGAAGATCTGCTGGAGAAGGAAATGGCAATCCACTCCAGTACTCTTGCCTGGAAAATCCCATGGACAGAGGAGCCTGGTAGGCTACAGTCCACGGGGTTGCAAAGAGTCAGACACGACTGAGTGACTTCATTCATTCATTCATTCATACCTGAGCTAGAAAATACTATTAATAGAAAAAAGAGCTGTTTGCCAAGACAGAAAGTTTAGGACATGTTGATTTGAATTGTTAGTCAACATTCTGGTGAACATGTGATGTTACTGATATCACTCTTACAGAAGTATGTTTCACTCTATAGTGTTCTAAATCTCAGCATTGAAAATGAGACATGGAGCACTGGTTTAGCTAAGTTGCAATAAACTTGGCACATTTTACTGGAGCCATATTTGATATTTTGGTTTAAAAGAACAGTTGGGACCTATATGTCTGTTTGCTTCTATAGCAAAACCAGGGAGAGAATTCCTGAAGAAACCTCCAATATAATAAGATGTAATTTATGGTTTCTACTTAGGGAAATCTGTATCTCAGGCCTTGTTTCCATTAACATATCTATTATCATAATTTTACTTTGGAAGAGGAGGACTTCTATTTTTCATTCTACCAGTGTTCTTTGTTCTCATAGCATTAAAAAAAAGAATGTTTATACCACATACCCCTGTGGGCTATGTCATTTTGATACTAATGACTTAGGTTTACCTCTCTCCTTATTACATCTCTCCTTTTTGTCTTTTAAAATATCTTCGTGGACAACATGATTGCTTCATTTTCCTAAATCTTGATCACTGTATTCATTTTAAATTATTCTTCCCACTCATATTATTATTTCTATAAGGTTATCTTTGATTATTCTTGTTTTTAATTGCTTAACTCCTACTTTTTCTTTCTTTTTCTATTATTTAGATTCTTAAACCTTTCCTTTCTGGATCCTCCAAAATAGTATCACCATTTCTTTTGGCACTTTATACCCACTAAGATGGCTATAACCAAAAAAAGAGAGATAAAAAGAGAAGTGTTACTGAGAATATGGTGAAACTTGAACCCTCATACATTCCTAGTGAGAATGTAAAATGGTGCAACTCATTTGGTAAATGGTTTGCCAGTTTCTCACAATGCTAAATCCAGAGTTACCATATGACTCATCATTGCCCCTCTTAGGTACATACTCAGGAGAAGCAAAACATATCGCCACACAAAAACTTGAACACAAATGTTCAAGAACCAAATTCACAAGAACCAAAAAGAGGTAAAAATTCAAATGCCCATCAACCAAAAAAGGAGAAATGAAATGTGTCTTATCCATACAATGAAATATTATTTAGCAATAAAAAGCAATGATGCACTGATACATACAACATCATGGACAAATCTTGTCAACACTGTCATAAGTGATAGCATCCAGTCACAAAAGAATATATACTGTATGATTCCACTTATATGACAATGTTCAGAATAGGATAATCTATAGATAGGAACTAGATTCAGTTCAGTTCAGTCGCTCAGTTGTGTCCGACTCTTTGCAACCCCATGAATTGCAGCACGCCAGGCCTCCCTGTCCATCACCAACTCCCAGAGTTCACTCAGACTCACGTCCATTGACACAGTGATGCCATCCAGACATCTCATCCTCTGTCGTCCCCTTCTCCTCCTGCCCACAATCCCTCCCAGCATCAGAGTCTTTTCCAATGAGTCAACTCTTCGCTTGAGGTGGCCAAAGTACTGGAGTTTCAGCTTTAGCATCATTCCTTCCAAAGAAATCCCAGGGCTGATCTCTTTCAGAATGCACTGGTTGGATCTCCTTACAGTCCAAGGGACTCTCAAGAGTCTTCTCCAACACCATAGTTCAAACGCATCAATTCTTCAGCACTCAGCCTTCTTCACAGTCCAACTCTTACATCCACACATGACCACAGGAAAAACCATAGCCTTGACTAGACAGACCTTAGTCAGCAAAGTAATGTCTCTGCTTTTGAATATGCTATCTAGGTTGGATACCCTTCATCCAAGGTAAGGAGCAGTGGCTGCACTTTGCTGGAGCAGCCGTGGAGAGATACCTCACACTCAAGGTGAGAGAAACCCAAGTAAGATGATAGGTGTTCCAAGAGGGCATTAGAGGGCAGACACACTGAAACCATACTCAGAGAAAACTAGTCAATCTAATCACACTAGGACCACAGCCTTGTCTAACTCAATGAAATTAAGCCATGCCCATGGGGTAACCCAAGACGGGTGGGTCATGGTGGAGAGATCTGACAGAATGTGGTCCACTGGAGAAGGGAATGGCAAACCACTTCAGTATTCTTGCCTTGAGAACCCCATAACAGTATGAAAAGGCAAAATGACAGGATACTGAAAGAGGAACTCCCCAGGTCAGTAGGTGCCCAACACGCTACTGGAGATCAGTGGAGAAATAACTCCAGAAAGAATGAAGGCATGGAGCCAAAGCAAAAACAATACCCAGCTGTGGATGTGACTGGTGGTAGAAGCAAGGTCCGATCTGTAAAGAGCAATATTGCATAGGAACCTGGAATGTCATGTCCATGAATCAAGGCAAATTGGAGTGGTCAAACAAGAAATGGCAAGAGTGAGCGTCGACATTCTAGGAATCAGCGAACTAAAATGGACTGGAATGGGTGAATTTAACTCAGATGACCATTATATCTACGACTGCGGGAAGGAATCCCTCAGAAGAAATGGAGTAGCATCATGGTCAACAAGAGTCCGAAATGCAGTACTTGGATGCAATCTCAAAAATGACAGAATGATCTCTGTTCATTTCCAAGGAAAACCATTTAATATCACAGTAATCCAAGTCTATGCCCCAACCAGCAACACTGAAGAAACTGAAGTTGAACGGTTCTATGAAGACCTACAAGACCTTTTAGAACTAACATCCAAAAAAGATGTCCTTTTCATTATAGGGGACTGGAATGCAAAAGTAGGAAGTCAAGAGACACCTGGAGTAACAGGCAAATTGGGCCTTGGAATGCGGAATGAAGCAGGGCAAAGACTAATAGTTACGCCAAGAAAATGTACTGGTCATAGCAAAACCCTCTTCCAACAACACAAGAGAAGACTCTACACATGGACATCACCAGATGGTCAACACTGAAATCAGGAACTAGATTAGTGACTGTTTAAAACTTAGGATGCTTGAGAGGGATGGGAAATGACTGCAAATGTGTATAGAGTTTATTTGGGGGTGATGAAAATGTTATAAAATTACTGTGAAGATGGCTGTAGAGCCATTGAATTTTATGATGTAAATAGATACGTTACACTTTACATATCTCAATAAGGCTATTTTAAAAAATAAATTAAAATTAGAAATTAGAAAATGAATTAAAAATTAGACAATTGTATGTAAAATCGGAAGTTTCAAATTTTCTAGTGTTCCTATATGATTTAGGAGTAGGAAAAAAAAGACAGTGATTAACACTAATGCTGGTTAGAAAAAATATACATGTTAAAATTTAAATATAGTCATCAAAGAAAAAATATAAAATGTATAATTCTTAAACTGATAAAAGGAAAAAAATAAAGGATATTAAAAGGATAGTCAATTTCTTAGAAAGCAGGGGAGAAGGAAGAAAGATGACTTGAGAAAGCATTTTAAAAAGTGAAAAGATGAAGAAAAAACTAAAATACATCAGTAATCACAATAAATAGAAATTCATTAAACCTGTCACTTCTAAAGTCAGAGATTTTTCAGATTATTAAAACAGAATAAACAATGTCCAGATATTTGCGGTGTACAAGAAACATTTAAAATCTAATAAGATAAAAAATGCTGAAAGTAATGAAAATAGATTTATGAAGGAAATTCTAACAAAATGATACTAAGCCTACATAAAACAAGATATAAATTAAGACCAAAATTTCACAAGAGACAAAGAGAATTCAAAATTGTTAAAACAATAATTCAAACTCCTCTTTAAATAATGGATAGGAACATCAGATAAACAGAAGAGTGGAAACAGAGAATTAGAACACAATAAATCAACTATTAACAGACATATATAAAACACATTCCCAACAACAGGATACACATCCTTCTCAAATGCACATGAGATACTGTCTAGGCTATACTATATTTTAGGTCACAAATTGTCTCAATAAATTTAAAATAATAGGTATCATGAAAAGTATCTCCTTCAACCACAGCAAAATAAAGCTAGAAATAAATAAACAGAAAAAAAACCTGGAAAATTCACAAATTTGGGGAAATGAAACACCAGACTCTTGAACAACCAACAGCTCACAGAAGAAATCACAAGGGAAATCAGAAAAATACTTAGAGACAAATGAAAATGAAAACAGAGCATATTAAAACTGATCGGACTCAGTGAAAGCAGTGCTAAGGAAGAAAAGTTTAACTATAAATGCTCTCATGGAAAAATAGCTCTCAAATCCACAATCTAACTTTAAATTTACGGAATCAGAAAAAGAACTAAACCCAAAGTTAGCGAAAGGAAGGAGATAATAAAGATTAAAACAGAGATAAATGAAATACAAAATAATAGAGAAAAATCAACATAACCAGCAATCGGTTCTTCAAACAGAAAAACAAAACTGACAAACTTTTGACCAGATTTAATCAGGGGGAAAAAAAGGCAAGAAGATTCAACTTACTAAAAATAAATTAAAAATAAATATAGTATAGATAATACTACTCATCCTATAACGATAGAAAGGATTTATTAGAGTGTACTATGAACAAATGCACACCAACAAATTGTGTAACCTAGATGAAATGGACAATTTAGGAATTTGTGATTTTAGGAAAACACAAAAGCTACACAAAAGTTTGAATCATGAAAAAACTGACAACGTCTAGAACTATGACTAGTAAAGAGACTGAATCAGTAATCAAAAACCTCCTGACAAAGAAAAGCCTGGGGACGATAGCCTCACTGATGAATTCCACCAAACATTTCAAAAAGAACTAATACCAATCCTTCTCAAATTGTTCCAGACATTAAAGAAAAGGAAACAATTCCTAACTCAGTCTATGTGACCGGCATTATCTTGATACCAAAGTCATTTATGAACAATGACACAGAAAAAGGGAAATTATTATTATTAAAAGAATTATATATGGTGACCAAGAAGGATTTATTCCTGAAATGCAAGGATGGTCTAACATATAAAGAGCATCAATGTAATACACCATATTAACAAAAAGGGGAAAAGCTCACATAATTATCTGGATTCCCATATCCATTTGAATTTTAGGACCCCAAGTAGCCTGAAAAAATATTGAAAAAGAACGAAGATGGAGGATCCACACTTCCAGATTTCAAAATTTACTACAAATCTACAGTAATCAAGAGAGTATGATACTGGCATAAAAATGGGCAAAAGAACAGACCAAAAAAAAAGACATATGGATGACAAATAAGCACATGAAAGTGTTCTTATCAGCAGTAATCATTAAAGAAATGCAAATCAAAACCATAAAGAAATGCCAAGTTGCATCCACTGGGATGGCTACTATCAAAAAGAAGGAAGGAAGGGAAAGAATGAAAATTGCACGTGTTTGGTGAGAATATGGAAAAATCGGAATCCGTGGCACTGTTGGTGAGAATGTGGATGGTACAATTAAACAGTATGGAGGCCCTTCAAAAGTTAAAAACATAATTACCATATGACTCAGCAATTTCACTTCTGGGAATATACCCAAAAGAACTGAACCAAGATCTTGAATACATACTTATATATTCATATGCATAGAAGTATCATTCACAACAGCTAAACAGGGAAGCAACTCAAGTGTCCATCAACAGGTGAATGGAAAATCAAAATGTGGTATATATAATACATATAATGGAATATAATTCAGCCTTAAAAGAAGGGAAATTCTTACATATATCACAACATGAATGAGCCTCGAGAACATTATGCTAAGTGAAATGAACCAGTTACAGAAGGACAAGTATTATATGGTTTTACTTACATCAGATAACTAGATTAGTAAAGATCATAGAGACAGAAAGTAATCACAGAGGCCGCACTTTCTGAGCATCGCGGTGACAGCAAGAAGACCTGATCCTGAGAGATGAGTAACTCCTCTACACGCAGTTTGACTTGAGGACTCAACATTGACCTTGTCAGACTCTTGGACTGCAATGTAATCTAAATTACACTGCACTGTAATTAGGCTCTTTCACTCAACTTTCCTTTCTTCCTGCTCTACTTCACGAATGTCAGATTGGCACTGTGGTCTAAAAGATCTCTCCCTTTCTGCCCTGATCTCTCCGTCACAAGAGTTCCCCCTAATACATTTACTGCAGGGCCGATGCCATTCTGATCTCCACTTCTCTGAGGACTCATGGTCTGAGATATCAGGAGGTAAAACTGAGATTTGTAATTGGCTCACTCACTACTTGGCAGGCTAAAAGGAAACCATCCATGTTGCTTGAGTCATCCCTGGAAGAAGACTTCAACTGCTAAAGATTTCACCAGTGACGATCTGGGAAAAATGTTTTCAAAAGATAGTGGAGTTGGATAATTACTGAATATTTGCATTAACCCTACAAAGGGCTAATGAGAGACTGAAGGCCATTAACAAATATTACAGGCTAAATATAAGAGCCAGAGGGTCTCTTTTATAGCTTTAATTCAGACCCTTATCCCTGACAGTGGAAGAACCAATACGAATGAGCAGCAGAGTAATGATCCAAGGGTGAGAGCTGCGGAGTTCCAGAGACGATAGACTGCTCAGCTAGAGCAGTCCTCTTATGTAAAGACAATGGCCGTGGTTGGGGAAATTGGAGCTCTTGAAATATGAGATAGGAACATCTAAAATGAAATATCTAGATGGATGTTTCTGAGGAAGTCAGTTCAAAAATTATAGAAACAATAGGGTCGTTCCCTCAACAAGCTGTCAGCGTCTCCTCTCCTGCTTGCCAGACTGATACCTAGGGTTTAAGGACAGTATAATGCATCTTTATAGAGAAGGGAATGGCAACCTACTCCAGTATTCTTGCCTAGAGAATTCCATGGACAGAGAAGCCTGGTGGGCTACAGTCCACGGGGTCACAAAGAGACGGATACGACTTTGCCTGTCTGTACTGAACTGTAACTTCCTCCGATTTTAAAGGAAAACTGGAGAAGGAAATGGCAACCCACTCCAGCGTTCTTGCCAGGGCAGCCTGGTGGGCTGCTGTCTATGGGGTCACACAGAGTCGGACACGACTGAAGTGACTTAGTAGTAGTAGTAATGCATCTTGGCCTGATAAGAAAGAAAGGAGATTATATACTTGGAAGAGTTGCAAGAATTGGCTAGCAGGTAATGGCCACAGCTAGGAGAGTATAACAGGAATTAGAAATCAGTGGTATCTGATCCTGGGGGATGGAATCAGCAAGAATTCATGAATTTTGGTACACAGTCTCAGGACCAGGAAATGCAATACCCCATGGAAGACTCCAGGGGATAGTGCAAAGTTGAAGAAGAAGTGACTCTTAGAAGTCTGGATAAAGCAATGGCCAATGCAAAGTGAAATGGAAATGCCTGAGTTCCCTGAGAAGATGGAAGAGAAAGATAAAAGAGGCTGACAGGAGGAAATGTGCCAGAAAGAATGTATTATGTAAGGTCAGAAGAACTACCAGAAGATTACTTTCCATGGACGCACCATTCACTGAGGCCATGAGGAATCTGCTGATGAAAGGGCACACTAAGAAGTTCAGTGATGGCTTTCTTCTGAAGATCAAAGCTGACAATAGGAGAGGCAGTGACAGAGCTAGGCGTTAAATGATGGAGTTCCAAAGTGAAAAAGACCAAGGGTCAGTGTTTAACTGTCAGAATCCAGGGTCACAATTAGGATAATGATTAACAAGCCTGGAGAAGCAGACAAGGGTGCTGCCCAACAAAGAACTGTGGGGTGACTGATAACGGATGGTATCTATACGAGGGGCAAAATAGGTGGGCGGCTAACAATGGTGCTCCTTAATATTACTTGAAGTAGGAATGGAGGGGTAAAGGCTGAGGGTAGTTGCCCCAAGAGATGATTGTGATCCTCTGCTCAGTTCCAAGATGAGTTAATTTACAAATCCAGAATCCATTGACTGAACAGGTAGCTGAGTTCACAGAAAAAAAGGTTGTCTTGAAACACCTTGGAAAGTGTATAAAATGATTCCCAAAGGAACATGTGTATGACTACTTTATAAAGAGATTTGTGTTTATTTGGGTATATACACAAGTATATTTATGGGTACATACTCAGTGTAAGACAAATTAATAGATATTTTCACTACTATAAGACACAAGGTTAGCGATGACACAGCTAGCCAATGATCAGATCACCACCATGGCCCCTTGTTAGAGCTGGGGTGTCTCCAGGGTCCAGATAACAAATTCTGGCTAAATCCTGGCTCATACTGGGAAACTGTGTCTATACATCCACCCTGTGATAGTGGCATCCGGTCCTATCACATCACGGCAAACAGATGGGGAAAATGTAGAAACAGTGTCAGATTTCATTTTCTTGGACTCCAAAATCAATGTGGATGGTAACTGCAGCCATGAAATTAAAAGACAGTTGCTCCTTGGAAGAATAGCTATGACCAACCTAAACAGTGTATTTAAAAGCAGAGACATCGCTTTGCTGACAAATGTTCATATAGTCAGAGCTATGGAGAAGGCAATGGCACCCCACTCCAGTACTCTTGCCTGGGAAATCCCATGGATGGAGGAGCCTGGTAGGCTACAGTCCATGGGGTCGCTAAGAATAGGACACGAGAGAGCGACTTCACTTTCACTTTTCCCTTTCATGCACTGGAGAAGGAAATGGCAACCCACTCCAGTGTTCTTGCCTGGAGAATCCCAAGGACAGAGGAGACTGGTGGGCTTCCATCTGTGGGGTCGCACAGAGTCAGACACGACTGATGCAACTTAGCAGAAGCAGCAGCAGCATGGCTTTTCCAGTAGTCATGTACAGATGTGAGAGTTGAATCATAAAGAAGGCTGAATGCTGAAGAATTGATGCTTTTGAACTGTGGTGCTGGAGAAGACTCTTGAGAGTCCCTTGGATAGCAAAGAGATCAAACCAGTCAGTCCTAAAGGAAATCAACCCTGAATATTCATTGGAAGAACTGATGCTGATGTTGAAGATCCAACACTTTCGCCATCTGATGTGAAGAACTGACTGACTCATTGGAAAAAACCCTGATGCTGGGAAAAATTGAGGGCAAGAGGAGGGGGCAACAGAGGATGAGATGGTTGGATGGCATCACTGACTCAATGGATATGAGTTTGAGCAAACTCAGGGAGATAGTGATGGACACAGAAACCTGGCTGCAGTTCATGGGTTCACAAAGAGTCAGACACAACTTAGTGACTGAACAACAAGTGATAATTTCCTTACTTTTCAAGTGTATAATTAGAAATTATGTACAAAGTGGTTAGAGTAAACCCCTACATTGCGTTTCTGGCCTGTGAGGTAAGATCTATCACAGTAGGAAAAACCAAGTGGCAACCTCTGAAAATATCCTCCATTTGGTCAAGATGGTAAATCAAAAACATTATGTAATCCTTGCACTGCTGCTGCTGCTGCTGCTAAGTAGCGTCAGTCGTGTCCGACTCTATGCGACCCCATAGATGGCAGCCCACCAGGCTCCCCCGTCCCTGGGATTCTCCAGGCAAGAACACTGGAGTGGGTTGCCATTTCCATCTCCAATGCATGAAAGTGAAAAATGAAAGTGAAGTTGTTCAGTCGTGTCCAACTCTTAGCGACCCCATGGACTGCAGCCCACCAGGCTCCTCCGTCCATGGGATTTCCCAGGCAAGAGTACTGGAGTGGGGTGCCATTGCCTTCTCCAATGTAATCCTTGTAGGACAGTGAAAATTAGAACCACCATTAAAAAGTCTAAATGGTACAGGGTCCTTGCTATATCTCCATTTAATTTACCAGGCTGAACTTCTTTAAAAAATTGAGACTTTTCAGATTCACACAGACTTGCTTTTCCATTTTACATACCAGAAAAGTCTTTATTTCTTAAATGATTTCTTTCAATTTTTAATTACTCACTGTTATATATTACTGTATACTACAGACTCTAACAACACCTTTTAATTCTATTATGATAAAGGACATATGCGTATGTGTATGTTTATATATGTCTGAATACCTTCGCTGTTCACCTGAAACTATTACATATTGTTAATTGGCTATACTCCAATACAAAATAAAAACCTAAAAGGACTGAGATTTAGAGGTACTAGGTAATCTGCTTAGGCTTCCCCGGTGGTTCAGATGGTAAAGAGTCTGCCTACAATGCTGGAGACCTGGGTTTGATTCCTGGGTCAGGAAGATCCTCTGGAGAAGGAAATGGCAACCCACTCCAGCATCCTCGCCTGGAAAATGCCATGGATGGAGAAGCGTGGTAGGCTATAGCCCATGGGGTCACAAAGAGTTAGACATGACTGAGCTAATTCACTCTCAGGTGATCTGCTTAGATGGCGCTGAAAGCTAAGGCCAGAGCCAGGCTGTGACTATAAATGATCTCACTAATACTGACTGAATTACGTTTACCACCAGAACTACTCCCAATATAAAAGTTAAAAAACTGGCACTGGCCTCCTTTAAACTTGGCTAAATGAAAGGCTGACACTTCATCTATACTACTTCAGGAACACAGAGACAGCAATAGCAGTAATAGTGGCCTGATTGAAGGATGTCCATAAATGCTGAACTGTCTAAAACTCTCTTTTAAAATTTAACAGTAAGTCTACTTAATAGAAAAATAACCTTAAAAGTATTCTGTCCATGATTTTCCTTAACAATGAGACAATTTTAAAATCATCTAATTTACATTTCACTACTGAAAAAATTTAAATGATAAAAAACCCATCAAATACATTTTATCTCACACAATAACTAGAGTATATTACTTTGTCTGTGATGCCAACATAATAAATAGGATCACCTCTATGACATGGTACACATTAACACTTGCTTTCTTTTACTTAATAAAGAGCTATTGAACTTAAACACACACACAAATTCAAAAGCTTAAACTAAAACCCTAAATATTTAAATAATTTATAAATTCAGCTTTGTGAATTTTTATACAAATAAACTTTTCAGTATATTAACATCTACATTATCCTGTCAAAAACTTATTTTTATGCATTAAATAAAGCTCATTCGATTATAACTTCTAACACTTTTCAAAAACATTATAATGTCATTAGGTTTTAATATCCCTTAATAGTCACAAGTATAAAATCAGAAAATGTTTAAATACATTTAAGATGTTTCCTCAAATTTACTCTTTAAGGGACAAATTTAAATATGAATGAACTTTGCAGTGTTAGTAAGAAATATGTTTTCAGCATTAAATTTCAGAAATTAATGTTTTTAAGGGACAGACAACCTGATTGTTCTCAGAGCAAGGTGACTAACATGGCAAGGATTCTGACAAGAAGCAAATAACTGAACAGATAATGTGTGAATTGGAGAAAAGAGTTTAGAAAACTGGAAGGCCATAAATGGAGATGAAGGAATTAGACTTGCTTTGTATGGGCCCATATGGGTAAATTAGAATAGCTATCACAGGGAGGCAGATTTCATCTCAATTATAAAGAACAACTAATTCTCTGAAGACAGAAAATGCTATCACAAGAGATGTTCTGTTTCCTGCCATTAAAGGCATTCAGGCATAAGTTAAATCAGTGGTTGGGCAAACTGTGTCCACAGGCAGGATTCAGCCTGTGCGCACGCTAAGTCACTTTAGTAGTGTCCAAATCTGTGACGCTGTGGACTGTAGCCCACCAGGCTTCTCTGTCCACGGGATTCTCCAAGCAAGAATACTGGAGTGGGCTGCCATGACCTCCTCCAGGGGATCTTCCCCATCCAGGGATGGAACCCAGGTCTCTCACGTCTCCTGCATTGGCAGGAAGGTTGTTTACCACTAGGGAAGCCCAGAATTCAGGCTACCAGCTATTTTCAATCTAATACAGGTTTTTTGGAACATAAATAATCACTCCCATTTGTTTCCAAACTGACTCAGGCTGCTTTAGCACCACAGACACCTTATAGCCCACAAATCTTGAAATTATTTACTAACCAGCCCTTTATAGAAAAATGTTTGCTCACTCCTGTGGATAAGGGATTAGGAATTCAAGTATTGTATGGTATCTTGATAAGATAACCAATACTTATCACTTACTTAGGTGCAGAGGAAGTACTGGGCATACCATCTGTGTCAAGGACTGGGTTTAACAGGTTCTTTACTGTACAAAGCTTCCCTTGTGGCTCAGCTGGTAAAGAATATGCCTGCAATGTGGGAGACCTGGGTTCAACCTCTGGGTTGGGAAGATCTCCTGGAGAAGGGAACAGCTACCCACTCCAGTAATTCTGGCCTGGAGAATTCCATGGACTGTATAGTCCATGGAGTCACAAAGAGTCGGACACGACTGAGCGACTTTCACTTTCTTTATTGTATAAAGCAGCCCAGACAACTTGGTGAGCGAAGGTCAAAATCACCTGCATCTTTGTGCTGTGATGTGGGGCTATGTCTACCAGAAGGAGGAGACACGATTGTCTAATTCACACAAAGGAATCCTGTGGATCAGTATAAGCTGTACACATCATTTATGTTAATAAAGATAACATTCTTTCTTTTTTTGTTGTTTTTAAGTACTGCATTGACCAACTAGTTCTTTTTATTTTATTGGAGTATAACTGCTTTATAATGTTGCGTTAGTCTCTGCTGTACAAGGCAGTGAATCGTCTACATGTATAGATGTGTGCCCTCCCTCGAGAACTTCCCTCGCTACCCCCACCCCACCCAACTAGATGCCATGTCTCAGATATTCTATCACTGAAACTCAGCTTCTTCCCCTCACCCACTGTTTATTTACATCCTATGGAAGTGAACACAAATGTTTATGAAAAGAACTTTTAGGTTTTGAGAAATGCTACAAGCTCTATCCTCTCTTTAAGAACAATACACTGCAAATGAACACATTAAAAACTGTGAGAAAAAAATCTGAGGAAGTCAGTTAAAAACAAACCAAAAGAGACCTATTCAACTTTGGTATACATAGTATTTTCCAAACATATTTAGTTACGGAACCCTTTTCAGTGAACCTACTGTTAACATCTCAAATAACTGAAGTTCAAGGAAATTATGGTATATTCTAGGTCACATTTAGTACTTCCAGATTACATGCTCTTTGAGGGCAAAAAAATACATCCTTTTCCTCATCCCCTATTGATTGTATCACATTGCTAAATACAATAATAACTTAAGAAATCCAAGAAATTTATTTTAATGCTAGGAAACATACCTAATCAATATGATGAAAACTGTTAATTTCACTAATTAAAACAGGCTTTAATTACTTATGTGACGTAGAACACAGGGTTGTCATCTTCTTTCCACTAAATTAACTAGCTATTAAATAGCAGTATAGCAAAATAATCCTGCAACAGTGCATGTCGAATGTGTTTCTTCTGCTCTGCGGTATATATTTAAGTACGTAAAACTATACAAGACAGACTGTATCATATTCAAGGTTAAAGAATTGATATTACCTAACAGATTGACAGGACATCAGAATACAGATTTAACACATTCAAAGTCAATAAAAGCAAATTACCTGAAGAAGGTGACAAAAAACTGCACAAGATCCATGATTGTGTTGTGCTGTGAGAACGCAATCTGAAAAATCAAAACAAAAGGAAGTTTGAAACTTACTGAATCTGTGTTCTTCTTCGAAGTGGTGATGTTTCACGGCATTTGCAAATACAATATTTTTAAATCATCAAGAAATTTGGATTACCATATTATAAATCATATGTGCTAGAACCAAAATTTCATTGACAACACTTCATAGATCCAAAAACTGAAGACAACCTTTTCACAGGCTATAACACTAAATGCTTTAAGAAAACTATTTTAAAATTACTTCAGTAATGTATGCTAAGACTGTCACTTGAAATCCTATGAAATATGTCTACCTAAAACATGCAAATACACTTCTACATCTAATAATGGTCATACGTTTCTATCAATACAATTGATAATTGTTTATGAGATAAAAAACTTAACTTCAACTCTATGAAGGAAACAGAGGGAACTGGTTTTTCTTGTGTATTATTTGTCTAATGAAGCTGCAGTTATTTTGTTATAAACCCCTGAAAGAATAAAATATATCAAAAGTTTATATTTTCATGTTAATGATTTCAGAAGAGAGTCAATAAAGTTGTTCTCCACTTTTGTTAACATTATAGAGATCATATTGTAAAACATTTGTTGAAGAATTATTATACATTGTACTAGTCAATCGGAGAAAGCAATGGCACCCCACTCCAGTACTCTTGCCAGGCAAATCCCATGGACGGAGGAGCCTGGTGGGCTGCAGTCCATGGGGTCTCAAAGAGTCAGACAAGACTGAGCGACTTCCCTTTCACTTTTCACTTTCATACATTGGAGAAGGAAATGGCAACCCACTCCAGTGTTCTTGCCTGGAGAATCCCAGGGACGGCGGAGCCTGGTGGGCTGCTGTCTATGGAGTCGCACAGAGTCGGACACGACTGAAGCGACTTAGCAGCAGCAGCAGCAGTACTAGTCAATGCAGCATCTGAGTAGAGAATACTTGATATGAAAATCCAATTTTTCACTTATTAGGTGTAAATATTCTAAAAATCTGTTTAACCTATTTTGTCCCATGTGTGAATGGTAATAATAAAAGCATCCACTTCATTGTGTTAGAGGAAAGACTAACTCAATGAATAGAAATAGAATTATTACCATAAAATTTGGTATATAGTAGGCATAATACAATAAATATCATGCTTTTACATCATGTATAAAGGAGCTGGTCAACATTAGTGAATTTTTCCAGGTAGCTGGAGGTGAATAATTAAGTTCTTGAAATCTCCTTCTCTTTTAATCTTTTATGAAAATCTTTCAAAAATATGTAATACAATTTCCACTTTCAGTGAAAACAGACTAACAAAGATGAGATTTCTCTCATCTTAAAGAACTAAAAACTATATAAAATATACAGAAAAACCATTTTCAGACATTAGACGAAAGGCAGACGGGGATATAATCCATGAGTGAAGGAAAACAAAGGAAATGAATTTCACAATTGTACCAGTTTTCAGGGCAAGGAATTGAAATGGCATTCTAAAATAAGAAATACTGTTTCTTATATAAAACAAAGAATTATAGCCAGTCGAGAAGATAGTTAAATTTTTGTATATACATGAAAGCTTAAATATAACAACATTCATTTCCAAAACGCTTCTAAGCATTTGAAGAATTACAAAGCATTTACTCAGAGACTGAGGAAAGATAATTGCTGTAGGAGATTGGTTCTAGGTGAAAACATTTTTAAAAATTTAAGAACAAACATCTTTTAAAATGGAAATGATACAGATGAATCATCTCCCCAGGTACTGTTCATGAGAGTATCTTACAAACAGAACTTACCAAATAATACTGTCAACAATAACTTTAAAACCATAGTGAGATGATTCAAAATACAGCAGTTGAGAACTAACTGGATAATCTTTAAAAGGACAATTATTTTGAAGTCCTAATAAATGAAATTGGTTTAAGATAAATTGGATTAGGAAGATAAAATTAGACGGTGTTGAGAAATATCTAAATAATAAAGAAAAAGAACCTGAATAAAGACTTGAATAAATTAGCAAATATAGAGAAAAGAAAAAGGAAACAAAATAAATAAGCTTAAAAATAAAAGAATAAGAGGAAGTATAGAAGTCGTTGCATTAAATATGAAGAGACTGAATCCTCATCAAAAGAGATTTCCATAGCATGTTAAAAGGCATAATTTACTTTATGTTTCCTATAGACAGCACATCCACAACAGTGACACGTCTATAGTCAAAATATAAAGGAAAGTGAGGAAAAAAAAAAATGGGCTCTTAAAAACAACAACAATGAAGCCATGAAGGATAACATAAGTACCAAAGTGAAATTCAAACTCAAAACCTGGTCTAATAAAACATAAAAGACACAAATAATTCATAAAAATAATAAACCTATATCTACCAAAATACAGGCCAAATAAGTGAAAACACAAAGTTGGACTTCAAGAAGAATTAGGTCACATAATTAAATAGTAAAATTTTAATATGTGTCTCTCTTTCATAACTGATCTGAACAAGCAGACACAAAATGAATTTATTCAGTCATTCAAATCATGAAGAAACATTCAAAGAAATACTGCTTAAGCAAGCTCTGTTCTAGGAGCTGGTGACAACCTTGTAAATAAGGCGGAGCCCCTTGTCTCTTGGAATTGGCATCCCAATAGCAGGAGACAGAAAATAACCAGGCAGACTCATAAATGGATATCATAATTTTTGATAATGACAAATGTTCCGAAGAAAAATAAGGTGATATGATGAAGTAGAAGGCTATGTAAGCTAGTTTAGATAAGGCAGTTACAGCCAGCCTTACTGAAGCCATATGTAAGCTGACACAAAGCAATGTAAAGCCACAGAAAGATCTGTCAGAAGAGAATTTGAGGCTTAGAGAATAGCATGCTTAGGCTAGAGATGTTTAAGAAACTGAAGTCATAACAGCTGCAGTATTGTGAGCTACAGAAAGAATAGTTAAAAATGAGTACAGTGTGACAAGCTGGGGTTAATTCACCTAGGTCCTTGGCATGATAAACAGTTTGGAATGTTTTATAAGAGCTAAATCATATAATAACATGATCTTACTCTCAAGAAAAACATTCTGGCTGCTGGGTGAGGAAGAGATGATAAAGAAAAGCAGGGACATTAACAAGAAGGACACTGGATTTTTCTAGCTATGATAGTAGCTTGTACAAGGATAACATCCTTGCAGACAAAACCAAGTTAATGTGCACATAATTTGGAGCGAAAGGTGAGAGGGCCTGGTAAAGACTGGATATCAGTCATTTAAAACTAAAAGGAAGTTTAGGGCCTCCTCATTATCAGAACTAACAAAAAAGTGTACAATTAAGTAGGAGGAAATCAGGAGAGCACTGTCTCAAGGATGTCAAGAAAAAGGAATGTTGCAAGAAGAAAGTCCTGGTTGGTTTTGTTGGTTGAGTAAGATGAAGATAGGAATATGACTATTAATATTAAATTTGACATCAACCTTGTGCATGGGTAACAAACAAATGTACTTTCAATGAAGGGGTGGGAATGTTCTTTTTTTTTTAATTTAAATTTATTTTAATTGGAGGCTAATTACTTTGCAATATTGTATTGGTTTTACCATACATCAACATGAATCCGCCACAGGTGTACAGTACATGTGTTCCCAATCCTGAACTCCCCCACCTCCCTCCCCATACCATCCCTCTGGGTCATCCCAGTGCACCACCCCCAAGCATCCTGTGTCCTGCATCAAACCTAGACTGGCGATTCATTTCTTATATGATATTATACAGGTTTCAATGCCATTCTCCCAAATCATCCCACCCTCTCCCTCTCCCACAGAGTCCAAAAGACTGTTCTATACATCTGTGTCTCTTTTGCTGTCTCGCATTAAAGAGAGAATGCAAGGCGAACATGTAATGTGAGGAAGTAGAGACAGCAACTACAGATTGAACTTTCAAAAAGATCTGTTAGAAAACAGTAGACAGAATCAGGAGCATATAAAATAGGAAAACAAATCTTTTCCTAAATCCATAGTGCATTTAGAAAAGCAGAGAGTGTACATCATGCAGAGAAACTACTTAAAAATTCCAAATCGTAGGGGTTTTATGTACTATATTATCAGATTAAAACAAAATTAAAACTATAATTTTGAATATAAACAAAAAAAGCTTAACTACTCACAAACTGAGCAATATAATCAGTGAGGTCAAGTTCCAGGTGAAGAGAGACAATGGTAGCATAATTTTTCTTAATATCCCTTAGTTTCTACATTGGGCTTCCCTGATGGCTCAGACGGTAAAGCATCTGCCTACAGTGTGGGAGACCAGGGTTTGATTCCTGGTTTGGGAAGATACCCTGGAGAAGGAAATGGCAACCCACTCCAGTACTCTTGCCTGGAAAATTCCATGGACTGAGGAGCCTGGTAGGCTACGGTCCATGGGGTCGCAAAGAGTCAGACATGACTGAGCGACTTCACTTCAGAAAGAAAAAACTCAGTATCTATCTATCTGCCCATTACCTATCTATATCAAGGAAATTGCAAAAAAAAAAAAAAAAAGAAGAAGAAGAAGAAAATAACTCAACACAGTTAAATGAGAAATTCTCATCCTCTTGATTGCTGAAACATGAACAGGTACTGATAAGCCATAGCACAAGGTACATATGGTACCAGAGTCCACGTGGGAGTAAGAAGAGAATCAACAGGATAATCCAAAAGACATTCACTGGAACCAGGCAGGCCAATTTGAATACAGGAAGTAAAAACTGAAGTGGTTTTGCCTAGTCCAAGAGCATATGAGTGTAAAGGGTCTTCGAGAAGTTCCAAAAGAGGCTAGAACAGCTTGGGACACATGAATTTTCAAAAGCAACCACTCAAATCTCTATTCCAAGACAGACCCCATATTGAGGAAAAACTGTTGGAAGTGAAATCCAAATTGAGCAGAGCAGGGAAAATGGAAACAAAGGAAAAAAGGTCCAACTCTGGGAGAGGAACAGAGCCTGAAAATCTTTAAAAACCAAGTGACATATATCGGGAGGAGGGAAAAAAGGCATATATATATATATATATATATACATACACACACACATGGGCTTCCCTCATTGCTGAGACAGTAAGGAATCCATCTGCATTGCAGGAGGCCCAGGTTCGATCCCTGGGTTGGAAAGATCCTCTGGAGAAGGGAATGTCTACCCACTTCAGTATTCTTGCCTGGAGAATTCCATGGACAGAGGAGCCTGGTGGCCTACAGTCCATAGAGTTGCAAGAGTCGGACACGACTGAGCAACTAATACTGCCACTAAATATTTGTATATGTAGTGTTAGCTATCATCACTCTGACTCTTTAATCTACAAAGGGTTTTGTATTCCTTCCAGATAAGTAATGCAGAAACACTGGTTATAGCCAACAGTGTTAAAATAAATTTAGGATGGCAAAGCACATGACTCAGGCTGGTACTGCAGAATTTTATTATTGCTTTTTGCCCTTTCTAGGTCCATATAGCTAAGTAACTTGGAAGAAAAAAAAATCATGTTTTGAGGCAAGTAAGCAAAACACAGACACACATGAAAATACCTTTCTGAATTTCCCCAAAGAATATTTGCAAAAAGAAAGCAGACAAGGGAAGAATCTACAAGCTACAATAATGAACTAAAGCACTAAAACATTCAGAAACTTGTATTATCTATCTGTAACTAATCTGTTAACATAATTGTGCTGAAGAAAAAGTGTGGATGGCACAAGCAGTCTCTATACTTAGCATGCCATCTGGGTTCTAAGGACTTAAGCTGAACAGCGTTTGATATTGGTTGTTCACATAGTTACAATGGGTGTTGCAAATCTCTTTCATTGTTTCTCCACCTGGGATTTTTTAGGAAGTTCCACAGGTGATAGCCTTTGAAAGATACTATGTCAGCAAGTCCAGCATCAGGTACAGGTGTAAAAATGGAAGGCAGATACCAAGAGATTTGGTTGCACTGGTGAACAAGGCCAAGCAAATACTAACTCAAGCAGATTCCCTCTCAAGATTCCCACTCTGGAGAGTTAACGTATTCAGCCATCAAAATATTTCACTGAAAATCTATTATAATCTGGGCACCATGTCAGATTCTTGGATGTATCAGTGAAAAACAGATTCTTAGTGGTTGTAGCAGACGTAGACAAAAACAGTAATAACAATTGTAAATTATATACTGTGAGAGAATTTAGTGATTCTAATGGTGTTAAAAAAAAACCCTAAATGTACCCTATTTTCTATATAAATGTACATGGTTATCTAAAAATAGGCAGGAATACTGAGAACAGATAGGAGAAAAAGGCAGGAGTAGCAGAAAGAAATGATACGAGCATTAGTTGCAAATGTATCTGACTATTCTCACTATTTCTCTACCTAGGAAGAGTATTCAGCAACTCCAGGTCCCTTCCAAAGAAATCGGAAGACCTACAGAAAAAGAACTAAATAGAGATAAATGAAGAACCGTTCTAAGTGATACTGGCAACTGGTCTTCATATGATATTGGTTGATAGGGCTAGCTCCTTATCATCCAAATTTCACCTCAAACACACTGCTCTAAGACACTTAGATAAAGTAGCTGCCCTCTCCCTTATTCTATACTGTTATGTGAACCTACTTCTTTTATATATATCTCATCCTGAAATTATTTGATTTATTGGTTGATGGTTGATTATTAGTTAAAATATCTTTCCCCACTAAAATGTAAATTCCTATACAGGATGCTTGGGGCTGGTGCATGGGGATGATCCAGAGAGATGATATGGGGTGGGAGGTGGGAGGGGGGTTGAGGATTGGGAACTCATGTACACCCGTGGCAGATTCATGTCAATGTATGGCAAAACCAATACAGGATTGTAAAGTAAAATAAAGTAAAAATAAAATTTTTAAAAATAAAATAAAATAAAATGTAAATTCCTTGAGAATACGAGCCTTGTTCATATTATCTGTGCACCTCTTCTGCTACCTAGAACACTATTTGGTACACAGTACATAGTAAGCATTTAATTTTTAAAAAACCTGCTAAATAAATAAATAACAACATCAAAATTTAGCATATCATAAATCCTTATTAACAGCCATGAAAGGAAGGAGGAACAGATGTTATTCTTCAAAACATTAAAAAATTATTTATTTGATCTTCCTTTATAAATCAATAAACATATAGACTATACCTTCAAATTTCAGATCATAAAATAGTATTAACTCTTAGAAAATTTATATAGAGTTCAGATGTTTAAAAAATTTGCATCTGAATAAAATGTTTGCATTTATAATCACAGAAAAAATTCATATCTACCATTTATAATTTTACCTACATATAAATAAAATATTTTGAAACAAAGACAGCAGAAATAGTTTCTCAATATATATTTTACCTCAGTTCTTAATTTCAACAATAAACATTTTTAACTAGACTTGTCTTCCAGGAATTTCTTTCAGAAGATGACTTAGTTCAGACTACAGTCTTCTCATCTAAACCATATGGTATTGCCTGAAATATTACTTTTTAATCAAGTGATCTTTTAGAGTGGTCTTTTGATCACTTAGCTAATATTATTTAGACAACAGTGAGACAAATTATAACAACAAAACAATACTATAGTCATAGTTTCCCTGAAAGTTTATCTCTAGAGGATATGGGACACTTCTGACTCTAAAATCTCTGTCTAATAAGAAAGACTTGGCTATAACATGGCTCTTTACAGAAAATCAATATGTTCCAATTTGGTTTTGTGGTCATTACTATGAAAAATATGGAAAGTTTACTTAAGTTGAATTTAAACTTAGTTTTAAAACTTTAACCAACAAAATGTATCTCTGAAATTCTCTTTTCTTTAATGATTTTTTTCAAGTTATCTAATAATTATTCAAAGAAAATTATTTAAAAATCAGGAAGACAATGAAAGTTTCACAATATTCTCGTTTTCTTCATGCTTTTAAAGTGTCCCAAATGACTGATAAACTGGAATGCTAAATATCACAGTTAGCTGAAACTACAGCAACAAAGATAATACATTTTGTCCATTTAATCTTAAATGTAAATTCATATAGAAAACATGTCCAAAATCTAAAACCTGCTTTAAAATATGCTGTATTTTTCATTAACAACAATAATGATCAACACTTTGAATATATGATTTGATGAAAAAGTTGCATTAAGTGTGCTTGGAATAGAGAAGTAGATTAATAGTTTGATATTTACCACAAAATGTCAGATTTTATAAAACAGAAAAAATGTTCTTATTATGAAGGACAAATTGGTGTGTTTGTGCAAAATGTCAGCTTGCTATAAATTCTGATATAATATTGAGACCAAAAAAAAGTGAAAATATGAAGAGATGTGTTAAAATGATTAAATTCATCTAACAAACTGAAAGTAAAAGAGAGGTTCTTCAAACCACTATTTGGATTATAGTCCTTCAAAATGATGACATAAAAGCAGAGTTAAGTAATCCAAGTTAGTCATCGAGTCATATCTCAAAGACAACTGGGCTTGTTTCAGCAAGCATTTCAAAATCATATTAGGTCTATCTCTGCATTTTTAAAAATAAAGTACAATGGTGTTTAAATTAACTATCACTGAATAAGCTCAACTAAGATAATCTATTTGAGATATTAATAAGCATAAATTTCCTATAGATAACTAATATACTGCTTATTGATAATATAAATAATAATATAAATTTGTATCATTTCTTTTTAAAAAATGCAGTTAAATTAAAAGTGGATGATTTTTAAAACAGAATAAAATGTATGATGAACAAACATACTGGCCAATTCTGCATAAATACTATACAAATTACTCTGTGATTATAAAACCTTGAATGTTGTCTATAAAAGTTTAATGAGTTTAATTCTTCTTAGAGAAAATACATGCCTTAGTGAAGGCACTTATAACTTTCCTCCTGGTTTAATGTAAAAACCTAACTGTCTTCAATCTCATAAGTTTCTGGTCATCCTTAACCCAGCCTACAAAATGTTCTGTATTTGAAATGGAAGGACTTTCCCATAATTCTACTCCTCAGGATGCTTCACTCCCCCACTTAAATATCTTCACTGTTTTTCCACCACTTTTATCTTGAACTCCAACTTCCTAAACATAGAAGCAATGATCCCCAAACCGTGGCCCTTGCTTCTCTCTACACAGAGCACTGACTCGGGTGGGATCACACTGCGCACATTACCAACCTCTGCGCTTTGTCTGCCACAAACTGTTTCCTCCTGCGCTAACACCTTCTTCTCTTGAGTAACTCCTATCCAAATGATCCGCTTCCTGCCACGTCCAGATCCTGTACAGTGGCCCTCAACTGTACGCCTGTTGTTCCTACCATACACTTTTACTGTGGTACTACTAAAATACTAATATGTATTAAAGTGCTTACCATTGCCCAGGCACTATGCAGAGTGTTTTTTACACACTAGTTTATTTAATCCTCAGAATAAGCCAACAAAGTAGGTAATGTTATTAAATTCATCTTACAGATAAGAAAATAAAGGTTTATAGATTACTCAGGCAACAAGCAGTCGAGGTAAAATGGAAACCAATGCATTCTGAAGCTAGTTCTTAAGTTCCATACTTTCCTAGCAAGAATCAATCAGAGTGTGCTGCAATAATTAGCACAGCTATGTTCTCTTTCCATTCAACTTCAAAATATTTGAAGTTAAGTATTACAATGTTGAGCAAAACACTTTTAGCAAATAGTAAAGAGCCTAGTGTTTTTACTTATATGTCTTTGTGCACTTAGTTGCTTATTGTGTCTGACTCTTCGGGATCCTATGAACTGTAGCGCACCAGGCTCCTCTGTCCATGGGATTCTCCAGGCAAGAATGCTGGAGTGGGTTGCCATTTCCTCCTCCAGGGGATCTTAGCAACCCAGGGATGGAACCCAGGCTTCCCGCATTGCAGGTGGATTCTTTACCATGTGATGCACCAGGGAGTGAATGAACTGCAGTAACTTCTAGAGATTTGCAACTTAATGCTCTAAATAGAAAGTCTCAAAACAGTTTCATTTTACTGAAGGTCAAGCTGTTCAGAAAAACGATCAGTTTTAAACCAAGAGTAGTCAGTAAAAACACATAAAGCTTTAAATCTACATATTCAGAGAGTAAATTTTCTGTAAGTTAAAGGATATTATCATTTCAAAAACCCCAAAACAATGAATTTCACCTTTTTTTCAAGTGCTCATGGAACCTTCTCCAGGATAGATCACATCCTGGGCCATAAATCTAACCTTGATAAATTCAAAAAAAACTGAAATCATTCCAACCATCTTTTCTGATCATAATGCATTAAGATTAGATCTCAATTACAGGAGAAAAACTATTAAAAATTCCAACATATGGAGGTTGAACAACACACTTCTGAATAACCAACAAATCACAGAAGAAATCAAAAAAGAAATCAAAATATGCATAGAAACTAATGAAAATGAAAACACAACAACCCAAAACCTGTGGGACACTATAAAAGCAGTGCTAAGAGGAAAGTTCATAGCAATACAGGCATACCTCAAGAAACAAGAAAAAAGTCAAATAAATAACCTAACTCTACAACTAAAGCAACTAGAAAAGGAAGAATTGGAGAACCCCAGAGTTAGTAGAAGGAAAGAAATCTTAAAAATTAGGGCAGAAATAAATGCAAAAGAAACAAAAGAGACCATAGCAAAAATCAACAAAGCCAAAAGCTGGTTCTTTGAAAGGATAAATAAAATTGACAAACCATTAGCCAGACTCATCAAGAAGCAAAGAGAGAAAAATCAAATCAATAAAATTAGAAATGAAAATGGAGAGATCACAACAGACAACACAGAAATACAAAGGATCATAAGAGACTACTATCAGCAGTTGTATGCCAATAAAATGGACAACGTGGAAGAAATGGACAAATTCTTAGAAAAGTACAATTTTCCTAAACTGAACCAGGAAGAAATAGAAAATCTTAACAGACCCATCACAAGCACGGAAATTGAAACTGTAATCAGAAATCTTCCAGCAAACAAAAGCCCAGGTCCAGACAGCTTCACAGCTGAATTCTACCAAAAATTTTGAGAAGAGCTAATACCTATCCTACTCAAACTCTTCCAGAAAATTGCAGAGGAAGGGAAACTTCCAAACTCATTCTATGAGGCCACCATCACCCTAATACCAAAACCTGACAAAGATGTCACAAAAAAAGAAAACTACAGGCCAATATCACTGATGAACATAGATGCAAAAATCCTCAACAAAATTCTAGCAATCAGAATCCAACAATGCATTAAAAAGATCATACACCATGACCAAGTGGGCTTTATCTTAGGGATGCAAGGATTCTTCAATATCCGCAAATCAACCAATGTAATTCACCACATTATCAAATTGAAAAATAAAAACCATATGATTATCTCAATAGATGCAGAGAAGGCCTTTGATAAAATTCAACATCCATTTATGATAAAAACTCTCCAGAAAGCACAAATAGAAGGAACATACCTCAACATAATAAAAGCTATATATGACAAACCCACAGCAAACATTATCCTCAATGGTGAAAAACTGAAAGCATTTCCCCTAAAGTCAGGAACAAGACAAGGGTGTCCACTTTCACCACTACTATTCAACATAGTTCTGGAAGTTCTGGCCACAGCAATCAGAGCAGAAAAAGAAATAAAAGGAATCTAAATTGGAAAAGAAGAAGTAAAACTCTCACTGTTTGCAGATGACATGATCCTCTACATGGAAAACCCTAAAGACTCCACCGGAAAATTACTAGAGCTCATCAATGAATATAGTAAAGTTGCAGGATATAAAATCAACACACAGAAATCCCTTGCATTCCTATACATGAATAATGAGAAAGTAGAAAAAGAAATTAAGGAAACAATTCCATTCACCATTGCAACGAAAAGAATAAAATACTTAGGAATATATCTACCTAAAGAAACTAAAGACCTATATATAGAAAACTATAAAACACTGATGAAAGAAATCAAAGAGGACACTAATAGATGGAGAAATATACCATGTTCATGGATCAGAAGAATCAATATAGTGAAAATGAGTATACTACCCAAAGCAATTTACAAATTCAATGCAATCCCTATCAAGCTACCAGCCATATTTTTCACAGAACTAGAACAAATAATTTCAAGATTTGTATGGAAATACAAAAACCTCGAATTGCCAAAGCAATCTTGAGAAAGAAGAATGGAACTGGAGGAATCAACTTGCCGGACTTCAGGCTCTACTACAAAGCCACAGTCATCAAAACAGTATGGTACTGGCACAAAGACAGACACATAGATCAATGGAACAAAATAGAAAGCTCAGAGATAAATCCACACACACATGGACACCTTATCTTTGACAAAGGAGGCAAGAATATACAATGGAGTAAAGACAATCTCTTTAACAAGTGGTGCTGGGAAAACTGGTCAACCACTTGTAAAAGAATGAAACTAGATCACTTTCTAACACCGCACACAAAAATAAACTCAAAATGGATTAAAGATCTAAATGTAAGACCAGAAACTATAAAACTCCTAGAGGAGAACATAGGCAAAACACTCTCAGACATAAATCACAGCAGGATCCTCTATGATCCACCTCCCAGAATTCTGGAAATAAAAGCAAAAATAAACAAATGGGATCTAATTAAAATTAAAAGCTTCTGCACAACAAAGGAAAATATAAGCAAGGTGAAAAGACAGCCTTCTGAATGGGAGAAAATAATAGCAAATGAAGCAACTGACAAACAACTAATCTCAAAAATATACAAGCAACTTCTGCAGCTCAATTCCAGAAAAATAAGCAACCCAATCAAAAAATGGGCCAAAGAACTAAATAGACATTTCTCCAAAGAAGACATACGGATGGCTAACAAACACATGAAAAGATGCTCAACACCACTCATTATCAGAGAAATGCAAATCAAAACCACAATGAGGTACCACTTCACACCAGTCAGAATGGCTGCGATCCAAAAATCTGCAAGCAATAAATGCTGGAGAGGGTGTGGAGAAAAGGGAACCCTCCTACACTGTTGGTGGGAATGCAAACTAGTACAGTCACTATGGAGAACAGTGTGGAGATTCCTTAAAAAATTGCAAATAGAACTACCTTATGACCCAGCAATCCCACTTCTGGGCATACACACTGAGGAAACCAGAATTGAAAGAGACACATGTACCCCAATGTTCATCGCAGCACTGTTTATAATAGCCAGGACATGGAAACAACCTAGATGTCCATCAGCAGATGAATGGATAAGAAAGCTGTGGTACATATACACAATGGAGTATTACTCAGCCGTTAAAAAGAATTCATTTGAATCAGTTCTGATGAGATGGATGAAACTGGAGCCGATTATACAGAGTGAAGTAAGCCAGAAAGAAAAACACCAATACAGTATACTAACATATATATGGAATTTAGAAAGATGGCAATGATGACCCTGTATGCAAGACAGGAAAAAAGACACAGATGTGTATAACGGACTTTTTGGACTCAGAGGGAGAGGGAGAGGGTGGGATGATTTGGGAGAATGGCATTCTAACATGTATACTATCATGTAAGAATTGAATCGCCAGTCTATGTCTGACGCAGGATACAGCATGCTTGGGGCTGGTGCATGGGGATGACCCACAGAGATGTTATGGGGAGGGAGGTGGGAGGGGGGTTCATGTTTGGGAACACATGTAAGAATTAAAGATTTTAAAATTAAAAAAATTTTAAAAAAAGATTAAAAAAAATAAAGGTCAGTGGAGGAAAAAAAAAAAAAACAGTATTAAGTGTTAAAAAATGAAACCAAACCATTAAAATGAAAAGATAAAGTTTTGTATTTGTAATGCTACGTGTTCCTGATTATCGTATTAGCATATTTATGAGGTATTCTTCAAGTATCAGGTTTAAATTCAAAGATATAAAGCTGCAAGAGTAATGGCTAATATAGAAGTTTATATGCAGTTTATGTTTATAACACTACCTTCTATAAATTATCGTTTCTCCCCCCCCCACAACCTAGCTTCTCTCCTATAATTTAAGAGGTGAAAATGGACCTTCCTTTTATAAAGTGATATTCACCAAACCTTCATCATTCAGTTCTGCCTCTCAAACTTCAAAAACAGGTTTACATCTAAACCCCAAAGAAGCAAATGGAGCCACAGTCTTACTAAAGCATGTGGTACTTGCAAAATGTCATTTTCTCCATGCATATATACTTCTACTAAATAAGTGATTGAACCATCTGCATTCAAAAAGGCATTAATAGTTGCTAAAGAAACAATGAAAGCTATAAAATTTCAAAGAAAAAAATATTTTCTATACACATCTAATTTTGACACTTTGAAGGTTAATTCTTATTCTCCTCTCCATTAACTTTAGACTAATGGATCAGAATGCAGTGAATAAGGTGCTTTCCATAAGAAAGTGTTTTTAAAACAAATTTAGTAGGTCCCCACAACTGTTCTATTCCATTGCATTGTTCATTTAAGAAAGTCTTCTTCAAGCAATAAATGCTGGAGAGGGTGTGGAGAAAAGGGAACCCTCTTACACTGTTTGTGGGAATGCAAACTAGTACAGCCACTATGGAGAGCACTGTGGAGATTTCATAAAAAACTGGAACTAGAACTGCCATATGACCCAGCAATCCCACTGCTGGGCATACACACTGAGGAAACCAGAACTGAAAGAGACACGTGTACCCCAGTGTTTATTACAGCACTGTTTACAATAGACAGGACATGGAAGCAACCTAGATGTCCATCAGCAGATGAACGGATAAGAAAGTTGTGGTACATATACACAATGGAGTATTACTCAGCCATTAAAAAGAATACATTTGAATCAGTTCTAATGAGGTGGATGAAACTGGAGCTGATTATACAGAGTGAAGTAAGCCAGAAAGAAAAACACCAATACAGTATACTAACACATATATATGGAATTTAGAAAGATGGTAGTGATGACCCTGTATGCGAGACAGCAAAAGAGACACAGATGTATAGAACAGTCTTTTGGACTCTGTGGGAGAGGGAGAGGGTGGGATGATTTGGGAGAATGGCATTGAAACATGTATAATATCATATAAGAAATGAATCAGCAGTCCAGGTTCGATGCATGATACTGGATGCTTAGGGATGGTGCACTGGGACAACCCAGAGGGATGGAAGGGGAGGGAGGAGGGTGGGGGGTTCAGGATGGGGAACACGTGTACACCCGTGGCGGATTCATGTTGATGTATGGCAAAACGAATACAATATTGTAAAATAACTAGCCTCCAATTAAAACAAATTTAAATTTAAAAAAAAAAAAAGCATGTCTTATCTTTCCTTGCTAGTCTCTGGAACTCTACATTCAGTTGATTATATCTTTCCCTTTCTCCCTTGCCTTTTCCTCTCTTCCTCTTAGATGAACAATACAAAGAAAGAGAGGAAAACAACAGAATGGGGAAACACCAGATATTTCTTCAAGAAAATTGGAGATATCAATGGAACATTTCATGCAAGGATGCATATGATAAAGGACAGAAACACTAAGGACCTAATAAAAGCAGAAGAGATTAAGAAGTGCCAAGAATACACAGAATTAAAGGTCTTAATAACTCACATAATCATGATGATATGGTCACTCACCTAAAGCCAGACATACTGGAACATGAAGTCAAGTGGGAAAGCACTGACAGTGAAAAGTGAAAGTGAAGTCGCTCAGTAGTATCTGACTCTTTGCAAACGCATGGACTTTAGCCTACCAGGCTCCTCTTTCCATGGTATTTTTCCCAGCCAAGCGTACTGGAGCAGGTTGCCATTTCCTTCTCCAGGGGATCTTCCCAACCCAGGGATTGAACCCACATCTCCTCCATTGTGGGGAGATGCTTTACCATCTGAGCCACCAGGGAAAGCATTACTATGAACAAAGCTAGTGGAGGTGACAGAATCCCAGCTGAGCTATTTAAAATGCTACCAGATGATGCTCTTAAAATGCTATACTCAATATGCCAGCAAATATGGAAAAGTCAGCAGTGGCCATACAACTAGAAATGGTCAGTTTTCATTCCAGCTCCAAAGAAGAGCAATGCCAAAGAATGCACAAACTACTGTACGATTGCACTCGTTTCACATGCCAGCAAGGTAATGCTCAAAACAGTTCAAGCTAGTTCACCTTTAGCAGTAGGAGAACCAAGAACTTCCAGATGTACAAGCTGGGTTTAAAAAAGGCAGAGGAACCAGAGATCAAATGGCCAACATTCATTGGATCATGGAGAAAGCAAAGAAATTTCAGAAAAACATCTACTTCTTCATTGACTACACTAAAACTTTGACTGTGTAGATCACAACAAACTGTAGAAAATTCTTAAAGACATGAAATTACCAGACCACCTTAACCTGTCTCCTGAGAAACCTCTATTGAGGTCAAGAACCAATAGTTAGAAGTGCACATGGAACAACTATCTGGTTCAAAATTGGGAAAGGAGTACATCAAGGTTGAACATTCTCACCGTGTTTATTTAACTTACATACAGAGTACATCATGTGAAATGTTAGGATAAAAGACAAAGAAGGGTGAATGCAGAAGAATTGATGCTTTTGAATTGTGGTGCTGCAAAAGACTCTTGAGAGTCCCTTGGACTGCAGGGAGATCAAACCAATCAATCACAAAGGAAATCAATCCTGAATATTCACTGGAAGGACTGATCCTAAAGCTAAAGCTCCAATATTTTGGTCACCTGATGTGAAGAGTCAACTCACTGGAAAAGACCCTGATGCTGGGAAAGATTGAGGCAGGAGAAGAAGCCGGTGCCAGAGGATGATATGCTTGGATGACATAACCGACTCAATGCACAGGAGTTTGAGCAGGCTCTGAGAGATAGTGAAGGACAGGGAAGCCTGGCATGCTACAGGGCATGGGGTTGTAAAGGGTCAGAGACGACTCATTGACTGAATTGCAATAACTTTTTTAAAACTTCAAATTTCAGCTATGTACATTGAAAGGTGTATGATAGAATAAAAATTTATTTTAGTTTAAAAATTAATAATGGAGATAACATAGAAACAAATTTTTTTCTGTTTTATATAAAAATATTACAGTCTATGAGATCAAATTATGAGTGTAAGTATCTGAAAATATTTATTAGGTTATGTGAATATTTAACTTATATGCAGAGTACCTCATGCGAAGTGCCAGGCTGGATGAAGCACAAGCTGGAATCAAGATTGTCAGGAAAAACATCAATAACCTCAGATATGCAGATAACAGCACCCTTATGGCAGAAAGAGAGGAGTAATTAAACTAAACTTTAACCTCTTGATGAAGGTGAAAGAGATGAGTGAAAAAGTTGGTTTAAAACTCAATATTCAAAAAAACAAAAATCAAGGCATCTGGTCCCATCACTCCTTGGAAAATAGATGGGGAAAGAATGGAAACAGTAACAGGCCTTATTTTCGGGGGCTCCAAAATCACTGCAGATGGTGACTACAGCCATGAATTAAAAATCACTTTCTCCTTGGAAGAAAAGCTATGACAAACCTAGACAGTAGAGACACTGCTTTGCCTACAAAGGTCCATATAGTCAAAGCTATGGCTTTTCCAGTAGTCATGTATATATGTGAATGTTGGACCATAAAGAAGGCTGAACAACGAAGAATTGATGCTTTTGAACTGTGGTTTTGGAGAAGACTCTTTAGAGTCCCTTGGACTGAAGGAAGATCAAATCAGTCAAATCTAAAGGAAATCAATCTTGAATATTCATTAGAAGGACTGATGCTGAAGTTGAAGCTCCAGGAATTTGGCCACCTGATGCGAAGAACTGACTCGTTGGAAAAGACCTTTATGTTGGGAAAGATTTAAGGCAGCAGGAGAAGGGGATTACAGAGGGTGAAATGGTTGTGTGGCATCACTGACTCAATGGGTATGAGTTTGAGCATGCTCTGGGAGATGGTGAAGGACAGGGAAGCCTGGTATACTGCAGTCCATGGAGAAGACTATTGAAAGTCCCCTGGACTGCAAGCAGATCCAACCAGTCCATTCTGAAGGAGATCAGCCCTGGGATTTCTTTGGAAGGAATGACGTTAAAGCTGAAACTCCAGTACTTTGGCCACCTCATGCAAAGAGCTGACTCATTGGAAAAGACTCTGATGCTGGGAGAGATTGGGGGCAGGAGGAGAAGGGGACGACAGAGGATGAGACGGCTGGATGGCATCACGGACTCAATGGACATGAGTCTGAGTGAACTCCGGGAGTTGGTGATGGATAGGGAGGCCTGGCATGCTGCAATTCATGGGGTCGCAAAGAGTCGGACATGACTGAGCGACTGAACTGAACTGAACTGAACTGATGGGGTCTCATAGAGTCAGACATGACTGAGCGACTGAACAACAATGAATATTTAGACAGAATGCGTTAAAAATCTAAACAGATTAATTAAACATCAAAGGAAAAGTAATGACTTTTAAAAATACTACTATAAAGAAGTTGGAAAATTTCTTAGAAATATTTTACAAATGAAAAGATTGAAAATATCCTTTATAAGCCATATTTTTAGAAAAATATTTTATACTTAAGCTATCATATCTAATTGAAACTATTTTGTTGGTTATAAAAAACAGCATTGGTAGTAATATTTCATATAAGGACTCACCAAAACTCTGCAGAGAACACCTTAGTACATATTTTGTGATTTCTGAGCAATATGGTCTCATTTTTACTACTCAACTCTGACATTATAGCATAAACTTGATATATCTTCCTTCTCTGAATCTCTAGAGCATTTGTACCCATCATAACCAATCTTATTTTGTCACTGTCATAAAAACTTTCCATTCCTCTCTATAAGAATATATTCCTTAAATATTATTAGATTTAGTCCTCACATAGACATTTTCTGATTATCAGAACTGATATATTAGTTGAGTAACTAATAAAATTAACAATTTCCAATGCTATTTCTTGAAATTGTGCTAACAGTTCTAATGAAAGAAGAATCTTAAAAGGAAAGGTTTATTTGAAAATATTTATAACAAATTGGTGATGAACAGGGAGGCCTGGTGTGCTGCGATTCAGGGGGTCTCAAAGAGTCGGACACAACTGAGCGACTGAACTGAACTGATAACAAATTTCTCAAGTCTTTAACAATTTCAGTTCAGTCCAGTTACTCAGTCATGTTTGACTC
This sequence comes from Ovis aries, assembly GCF_016772045.2. NCBI lineage: Eukaryota > Metazoa > Chordata > Mammalia > Artiodactyla > Bovidae > Ovis > Ovis aries. The sequence goes on along the minus strand of NC_056075.1, from coordinate 35,402,120 downwards.
TTTGCAACCCCATGAACCGCAGCACACCAGGCCTCCCTGTCCATCATCAATTCCCAGAGTTCACTCAAACCCATGTCCATCGCGTTGGTAATGCCATCCAACCATCTCATCCTCTGTCGTCCCCTTCTCCTCCTCCCCTCAATCTTTCCCAACATCAGGGCCTTTTCAAATGAGTCAGCTCTTCACATCAGGTGGCCAAAGTATTGGAGTTTCAGCTTCAACATCAATCCTTCCAATGAACACCCAGGACTGATCTCCTATAGGATGCATTGGTTGATCTCCTTGCAGTGCAAGGGACTGTCAAGAGTCTTCTCCAACACCACAGTTGAAAAGCATCAATTCTTTGGTGCACAGCTTTCTTTATAGTCCAACTCTCACATCCATACATGACCACTGGAAAAACCATAGCCTTGACTAGACAGACCTTTGTTGACAAAGTAATATCTCTGCTTTTTAATATGCTATCTAGGCTAGTCATAACTTTCCTTCCAAGGAGTAAGTGTCTTTTAATAGTCATGGCTGCAGTCACCATCTGCAGTGATTTTGGAGCCGAGAAAAATAAAGTCTGACACTCTTTCCACTGTTTCCCCACCTATCTGCCATGAAGTGATGAGACTGGATGCTGTGAACTTAGTTTTCTGAATGCTGAGCTTTAAGCCAACTTTTTCACTCTCCTCTTTCACTTTCATCAAGAGGCTCTTTAGTTCTTCTTCACTTTCTGCCATAAGGGTGGTGACATCTGGATATCTGAGGTTATTGATATTTCTTCTGGCAATGTTGATTCCAGCCTGTGCTTCCTCCTGCCCAGCGTATTTCATGATGTACTCTGCATAGAAGTTAAATAAACGGGGTGACAATATACAGCCTCGACATACTCCTTTTCCTATTTGAAACCAGTCTGTTGTTCCATGTCCAGGAACCTGTCCTGCACACAGGTTTCTCAAGAGGCAGGTCAGGTGGTCTGGTATTCCCATCTCTTTCAGAATTTTCCACAGTTTATTGTGATCCATACAGTCAAAGGCTTTGGCATAGTCAATAAAGCAGAAATAGATGTTTTTCTGGAACTCTCTTGCTTTTTTGATGATCCAGCAGATGTTGGCAATTTGATCTCTGGTTCCTCTGCCTTTTCGAAAACCAGCTTGAACATCTGGAAGTTCATGGTTCATGTACTGCTGAAGCCTGGCTCGGAGAATTTTGAGCATTACTTTACTAGCATGTGAGGTGAGTCAATTATGCGGTATTTTGAGCATTCTTTGGCATTGCCTTTGTTTGGGATTGGAATGAAAATTGACCTTTTCCCATTTGGAAGACAATAATAACAACAGCAGATAATCATGATAATAATGCTATTATTAGTATATGTCCTTTGAGTTAATTTGGGAAAAATTATACAAGGACATCTTTATTATTTAGGTTTTCCCAGTAGCTCATCCAGTAAAGAATCCACCTTCAATGGCAGGAGACCCCAGTTCAATGCCTGGGACAGAAGATCCCCTGGACAAGGGATAGGCTAACCAATCCAGTATTCTTGGGCTTCCCTGGTGGCTTACTGGGTAAAGAATCTATTTGCAATGCAGGAGGCCTGGGCTCAATCCCTGGGTTGGGAAGATCCCCTGGAGGACATGACAACCCACTCCAAGATTCTTGCCTGGAGAATCCCCAAGGACAGAGGAGGCTGTCCATGGGGTCACAAAGAGTTGGATACAACTGAACAACTAAGCACGTCTTTATTAATACACATGTTATAACTTTTACTTTCACACCATATACACAAGGTAAAACTTCCTGTAGGCTCTAATCCCTGTTTGTCAAGTAGCTAGCATCTTCTTCTGTGCTCAAATGACTCATGTCTATGTTCAAAATACTAACAGACTTGTGATAAAAATTTACAAACACCAACTTTAGGATTCTGTTCTTTTTCTCTTTGGTTCTATATAACTTAACCATTATTTGTAAGAGGATATCACCTAGTGTACTATGGAAATTAGATTTGCAAATTAAAGAATGATTCCTAGCATCATTCTCATTAAAAAAATCAAATCTAAATTATGACATCAGTTTGCAGATTGACTTAATAGTGAATTACCAAATTCCATTTACTCAGAAACAGGTAATTTAGATTCAATCTAATTTAATTTAATTTAAACAGTGATATGTAAGTGTTGATGAGCAGCATTATTGCAAGAGAATACAAAGCACTTAAGTTCAATGCACTCTTTCTGTTTTTAAGGTATTAGCATTGCAGTTATAGTAGTAATTTTTTTTCTTTTTTTATTGTCAAGATTCAATTGCATGGCATTACAAGTAATAAAGAATAAGGGTTAACAAAATAAAATCTCCCCCAAGAACCTGATGCAAATCAACTGAACAGCATGATTCCTAACATTACCAAAGAAAAAATTTTCCTGTTTAATTACTACATCATTGGTATATGAATCACATACTACTGCTAGCTAGGGGTGTTACAGTCATAATTAGGAGTCTTAAAGATGTCTGAATGCTAGTGTTTGGCAATCTAAAACATAAAATACTATATTGAAGACAATAAAGAAAATTGTTTAAAAATTAGAATGATTTACTTTAAATGGAAATGGCTTTCTTAAACATATAAATTGATCAAATAATATGTTAAATGGCAGAGGCTCCCCCTTCAATGAAGAGGCTCCCTCTTCAATTAAAGTCTGATTAATGTGTACAAGTGGCTACCTACTTAAAAATGTCCTACTCTGGTAGACATATTACATATCTAGCAGAACAAAATAATCATCGTGATTTCTAAAATTCTACCAGTAAGAATATTATTTATGATACAATTAGAATTAAACCTTTATAATCCATATAACTCAGTAACAGGCAGGGACTAAAAAATAATGGTATAGCACAAAAAAAATAACCTCAGTAAAGATGTTTATTCCTCAAACATGTTCATGAGTATTAAAAAAATGGAGCCAGTGGATTTTGGTGGAAATAATACTTTTAGAATGAGAAGCCTTAATTTACCTTTTAACGTAGCAATTATTACAATATTTAGCCATATGCCATCTGTATAAGGATTGTAGGTCATATAATTCATATTAAAAGGTTCTATTGAATAATAAAAGAATTTAAAAAATTTAAATTTAATGGGATTATTGAGGAAAGGGACAAGAGATAGGTAAAAACAAAAACACTTGATATATAGCTTATGATAAAATATATATTATAACCAAAGGAAACTATATATTTCAGTGAAAATGTAATACAAATACTAATATTATTTCAGTCAAGATTTTATTTAAACAGTCCAACTTAAAAAACTTTCCATTTAATTTTACTTTTACCTCAGGTCTAAAGATAAACAGATGATAGAGAGATGTGTATAGATTTATAATGTATTTTATATGATATATATAATAGCCCACATTCACTACTTTATGTATATTTGTAAGAGTTTACTAGTTAACAAAAAACTTTAAAAGAGTTTGTATTTACCTACTCAAATTGCATTTAAACTATTTGCATTTCATCAGCTCTGACTTTTTCAGAAAATTCTCTTCCTACCTAAAACGAAGCATACAAGTGACAGTAACTTTAAAGCATCTAATGAGAAACTTTTCATTAATCCAACATACCAATTACTATAAGCATTCTAATAATTCAGTGGCAAAAACATTTTTTCATCTGTTTAAAATATAAAATCTTATGGTGTGATTAAAATGGTAGAATTATGAAATACTATGGCTAGAAAGCCACTTATATTTTCCCTACAATACTTATGACTATAATAAAGCCTCTACTTAATTTTGTAAGTGAAGTGATCACTATTAAGGCTGGAAAACCATTCTTTTGGACAATTCAATTCATTAGAAATTTTGTTTTAACTTGCACTGTCTTTCTCTATCCTGGAGAAGGAAATGGCAACCGACTCCAGTATTATCACCTGGAGAATCCCACAGACAGGGGAGCCTGGCAGGCTACAGTCCATGGGGTCTTTACGACCCCACAAAGCAACTACACACCACAGATATCTCTCTATAATATCAACTGACTGATTTTAATTCACGTGTTTAGTGTTCCACGTATATGTGTGCTTAGTCATTCAGTCGTGTCTGACTCTTTGCGACGCCCTAGATTGTACTCTGCCAGGGTCCTCTGTCTATAGGATTTTCCAGGCAAGAATACGTGACTGGGATGCCATTTCCTACTCCAGGGGATCTACCTGACCCAAGGATCCAACTTGCGTCTCTTGAATCTCCTGCACTGGCATAAAGATTCTTTACCACTGCACCACCTGGGAATCCCACACACATACACACATATTTCTCTATAATATCTATCAACTGATTTTAATTCCACTGTCTAATGTTCTATAGAAATAATTAAAATTTTAGTCCACAAAGAAATTTCAAAATATTAAACCCTTATTCATACAATTCCCATGTATAGTTTACTTCTGTACGTATCCCAGTTTGTCAATGTCTGTTAATATGCAGCAACTGGTACTAGATAATCCTCTTCAGTTCAACTCAGTTCAGTCATTCAGTCCTGTCCAACTCTTTGTGACCCCATGGACTGCAGCACGCCAGGCTTCCCTGTCCATCACCAACTCACAGAATTTACTCAAACTCATGTTCATTGAGTCGGTGGTACCATCCAACCATCTCATCCTCTGTCGTACCCTTCTCTTCCTGCCTTTAATCTTTCCCAAAATAAGGGTCTTTTCAAATGAGTGAGTTCTTTGCATCAGGTGGCCAAAGTATTGCAGTTTCAGCTTCAGCATCAATCCTTCCAATGAATATTCAGGACTGATTTAATTTAGGATTGACTTGTTTGATCTCCTTGCAGTCCAAGAGACTCTCAAAGAGTCTTCTCCAACACCAACTTTCAAAAGCATCAATTCTTCAGCATTCACCTTTCGTTATAGTCCAACTCTCACATCCATACATGCCTACTGGAAAAACCATAGCTTTAACTAGATGGACCTTTGTTGGCAAAGTCATGTCAGTGCTTTTTAATATGCTGTCTAGGTTGGTCATAACTTTTCTTCCAAGGAGTAAGCGTCTTTTAATTTCATGGCTGCAGTCACCATCTGCAGTGATTCTGGAGCCCAAAAAGATAAAGTCTGTCACTGTTTCCACTGTTTCCCCATCTACTTGCCATGAAGTGATTGGACTGGATGGCCTGATCTTAGTTTTCTGAATGTTGAATTTTAAGCCAACTTTTTCACTCTCCTCTTTCACTTTCATCAAAACGCTCTTTAGTTCTTCTTCGCTGTCTGCCATAAAGGCGGTGTCATCTGCATATCTGAGGTTATTGATATTTCTCCCGGTAATCTTGATTCCAGCTTGTGCTTCAGGCAGGCCAGGGTTTCTCATGATGAACTCTACATATAAGCTAAATAAGCAGGGTGACAATATACAGCTTTGACGTACTCCTTTTCCTATTTGGAACCAGTCTGTTGTTCCATGTCCAGTTCGAACTGTTGCTTCCTGACCTGCATACAGATTTCTCAAGAGGCAGGTCAGGTGGTCTGGTATTCCCATCTCTTTCAGAATTTTCCACAGTTTGTTTTGATCCACACAGTCAAAGGCTTTGACATAGTCAATAAAGCAGAAGTAGATGTTTTTCTGGAATTATCTTCCTTTTTGATGATCCAATGGATGTTGGCAATTTGATCTCTGGTTTGCTGCATTTTCTAAAACCACGTTGAACATCTGGAAGTTTACAGTTCACATACTGTTGAAGCCTGGCTTGGAGAATTTTGAGCATTCCTTTGCTAGCATGTGAGATGAGTGCAACTGTGTGGTAGTTTGAACATTCTTTGGCATTGCCTTTCTTTGGGACTGGAATGAAAACTGACCTTTTCCAGTCCTGTGGCCTGGATATCCTCTCTATATTGATAATACAAAGGAATAAAGTTGGTTGTTTTTTTTTTTGAGAAAAGATTACAGACAATATTTTTGGACATGTTAGTCTGAAATGTCTTTTATATATCAAGTGGGCATATCAAGAAGGTAGCTGGATATTCAAATCTAGTGTTCATAAAATAGGACTGGGTTGAGGTATAAGATCAGTTCAGTTGCCAAGTTGTGTCCCACTCTTTGTGACCCATGGACTGCAGCACACTAGGCTTCAGGGTTGAGTAATAAGTTTCTAAATAACAAATTAACATTCCTTGGAGATTTTCATCTTATACATTTTCGACATCCATTCTACCACCTATAGTTATTAGGTCTGACACAGACTGTTGTCTACCACAGCTTTCCATATGCAGTACTTTTCAGAGCAGCCAACTAAGCATATACAGCCCATAAGCATATTAAAACTTAAGGGAAAATATGAACACTTTATCAAAGGAGAATCAGGAAACATTTAAAAAATAAAATAAGTGAAAAAAAGCAGAATGAATGGATATATGAAAACAATAAAATATTATGCTAGAAGAATAGATTGAGAAGCAAGAAGGAGAGGAAAAAGGAAAATTTGAAATAAAAGCTAAATGGTTTGGAAGATAGAAACAGAAATGTGATTGGAAAACTAATGAGAACCTGAAAATAGCAAGGAAAAATGGACTTAAAGAAGTATTTGAGCATAAGGTAGATACAATTCCTTGAATTAAAAAAACAAGATGACAAAAATCCTTCACCTGTCTACATAAGAGTAAAATTAAATAATATCAAGTATAAAACAAAAATTCTTCGCAACGGGTTTGCCGCCAGGACACAGGTGTCATGAAAACCACCATTAAACCTAAGCCAAAATGGGAAAGGAGAGGACCCACATCAACATCGTTGTCATTGGGCACAGCAGATTCAGGGAAGTCTACCACGACTGGCCATCTGATCTACAAATGTGGCAGGATCAACAAGAGAACAATTGAAAAGTTCGAGAGGGAGGCTGCCGACATGGGAAAGAGCTCCTTCAAATATGCCTGGGTCTTGGACAAACTGAAAGCTGAACGTGAGTGTGGTATCACCACTGATATCTCCCTGTGGAAATTTGAGACCAGCAAGTACTATGTTACCATCATTGATACCCCAGGACACAGAGACTTCATCAAAAACATGATTACAGAACATCCCAGGCTGACTGTGCTGTCCTGATTGTTGCTGCTGGTGTTGGTGAGTTTGAAGCCGGTATCTCCAAGAATGGGCAGACCCGTGAGCATGCCCTTCTGGCTTACACCCTGGGTGTGAAACAACTAATTGTTGGCATTAACAAAATGGAGTCCACGGAGCCACCCTACAGCCAGAAGAGATACGAGGAAATTGTTAAGGAGTCAGAACCTCCATTAAGACAATAGGCTACAGCCCCAACACAGTAGCATTTGTGCCAATTTCTGGCTGGAATGGTGACAACATGCTGGAGCCAAGTGCTAATATGCCATGGTTCAAGGGATGGAAAGTCACCCATAAGGACGGCAATGCCAGTGGAACCACCCTGCTTGAAGCTCTCGATTGCATCCTGCCACCAACTCGCCCAACTGACAAACCCTTGCGTTTGCCTCTCCAGGATGTCTATAAAATTGGTGGTATTGGTACTGTCCCTGTGGGTCGTGTGGAGACTGGTGTTCTCAAACCTGGCATGGTGGTCACCTTTGCTCCAGTCAATGCAACAACTGAAGTGAAGTCTGTAGAAATGCACCATGAAGCATTGAGTGAAGCCCTTCCTGGGGACACTGTGGGCTTCAATGTCAAGAACGTGTCTGTCAAAGATGTCCGTCATGGCAATGTGGCTGGTGACAGCAAAAATGATCCACCCATGGAAGCTGCTGGCTTCACAGCTCAGGTGATTATTTTGAACCATCCAGACCAAATCAGTGCTGGATATGCACCTGTGCTGGACTGTCACACAGCTCACATTGCTTGCAAGTTTGCTGAGCTGAAGGAGAAGATTGATCATTGTTCTGGGAAAAAGCTGGAAGATGGCCCTAAATTCTTGAAATCTGGTGACGCTGCCATCATTGATATGGTTCCTGGCAAGCCCATGTGTGTCGAGAGCTTCTCTGATTATCCTCCCCTAGGGCGTTTTGCTGTGCATGACATGAGACAGACAGTTGCTGTGGGTGTCATCAGAGCAGTGGACAAGAAGGCAGCTGGAGCTGGCAAGGTCACCAAGTCTGCCCAGAAAGCTCAGAAGGCTAAATGAATATTATCCCCAATACCTGCCACCCCAGTCTTAATCAGTGGTGGAAGAACAGTCTCAGAACTGTTTGTCTCAATTGGCCATTTAAGTTTAATAGTAAAAGACTGGTTAATGATAACAATGCATCATAAAACCCTCAGAAGGAAAGGAGAATGTTTTTGTGGACCATATGTTTTGTGTGTGGCAGTTTAAGTTATTAGTTTTTAAAATCAGTACTTTTAAATGAAAACAACTTGACCAAAAATCTGTCACAGAATTTGAGACCCATTAAAAAAAGTTTCATGAGAGAAAAAAAAAAATTCTTAAGAGAGAAATGTGAAGTTTTAAAGAGAAAGAGTATATCACATAAATAAGAATTAGAATGATGTGGCATTTTTATAATTTAAATCTAAGTTGATATTTTATCAATAAAATATATATCTAGTTTATAATCCAGCTGAGCATTACTTTACAAAATCTGAAGGTCATTTTAGTTTCACATGACTACTTTTAGTGAGAATCAAGAATTCTGCATTTAAATAATATTAATTACAGCTAACACTGATTAAGTCCTAACTAGAAATTTTGACATGTATTACTTTTTTAACTTGCAAAACTACCCTAAAACAGAGTGGTAGACAAAATTCTAATAAGGCCTCCAAGATTCCAGTCCTTGGTGTACACACCCTATATATCCTTTCCCATGAATCTATGAAAAGGATGGAAGCCACACCACTAATCAGGTTACATTTTACGGCAAAGGTGATGGAACAGTCACGCCCATGATTGTTACATTACATCAGACTCCACTTTAACAGACTAAAGAGAAAGATTTTAAACGAAAGAGATTATTCAGCTGATATTGAAGAGGCAACACGCCATGATTCTTACAGGGTCAGATGGCAGGCAATGGCAGTCAGCAGTTAGCTTCTAGGGGCTGAGAACATACCATGACTGAAAGCAGCAAAAAAAGTGGGACCTCAGTCCTACAACTTCAAGCAACCGAATTCTGCCAAAACATCTGGGCACATATAAATAAGAGCCTGGCAGACACCCTGACTACACCTGGGGAAACACTGAGCAGAAGAACGAGCTTGACCCACTAAAACTTACGTTCTACATGGGTGTTGTTTTCAGCTGATAAGTTTGTGGTTAAATGCTATTTAGCAAGAAAACTAATAAAGGCAGACCCTATTATCATTTCCAGTTTTGCAAATGAAGAAACTGAAGTACTGACACTTAAAAAAGACTCCTTTCCAATCATACAGCTCAAAAATGTAAAATGTAAAGCTATATTCTGATTTAGGATCTGTGTTCTCAATACCTACTCTGTAGTGCCATGAAGAAAGTAAGCAACTGTCACCTGGAGAGGTAGATAAAAACATTCACAGAAGACCGGCAGTGATTAAAAAAATATTATGTATAATTTACCTTATACCAGGTTAATTAGAATTAATATATTTCCTGTGTATGTTAAAATTACAGGAAGTCTCCTTTCTCACTTCAATAACAATTGTATAATTTCCTCAGTGAAATCTGTAATATTTTCCTAATATAGGCAAACATCAATTTCAGAAAGATACCTTTATTCCATAAATAATTATATATTTTGAGCAAGGTCACCTATGATAGCATATATTTGTTGTTTTCTGGTCACTAGAAAAAAATCTCCTGCCCCAACAAGGAATTATTTCATTCAAACATTTGTTTTCTTATTGAGGCAGTGCACTCTAGTCTCATATATTCCAGTATGGAAGCTAAAAAAGCTCTTTTGGGGAGATCTTTTTTCTTCCACCCTCCACTACAACAATGGAATAGACGGATGACCTAAATTTGCCAGACTCATTCACCTGCGATTCTCAGATCTTGACTGAGTAATATGGAAGAATTGAAAAATCCATGAGACTTCACTTCCTACAGTAGCCATGACTAGGCAAGAATGTAAAGCACTTCACAGAACTGAAAACTTCTAGGGCTAAGAGCTTTCTGTCTATTGTAAACTGGATTACTTATTCCCTGTTTCACATTGTAAATAGCATGTTATACTAATAATATATTTTCCATCTGCCTATTATCAGAGACAGTTTCTACTCCTTACAATACATTTTATCTAATAAAACTACTATACAATTTCATTTTTGGAGGGAAAAAAAAGGTTTTGCTTGTTTTATAAGAATCCACATGTGGTTACTTCATTCCTAGCTTTTTAAGGAATCTCCATGCGGTTCTCCATACTGGTAGTATCAATTTGCATTCCCACCAACAGTGTAAGAGGATTCCATTTTCTCCAAACCCTCTCTATGTAGACTTGCTGTGATTTCTCCCTCAGGAGAAACAGATTACTCATCTCTTAATTTAAAAACTATTCATTGAATTACTTCACCTAGGCAAAGAGGACAGTTTCTATTGTAACAGAGTTCTGATGCTAATAGGGGATAAAAGAGTCGGACATGACTGAGCGACTGAACTGAGTCAGTTCTTCACATCAGATAGCCAAAGTATTGGAGCTGCCACTTCAGCATCAGTCCTTCCAATAAATATTCAGGACTGATTTCCTTTAGGGTGGACTGGTTGGATCTCCTTGCAGTCCAAGGGACTCTCAAGAGTCTTCTCCAACACCACAATTCAAAAGCATCAATTCTTCGGCGCTCAGCTTTCTTCACAGTCCAACTCTCACATCCATGCAAGATTACTGGAAAAACCATAGCTTTGACTAGACAGACCTTTGTTGGTAAAGTAACGTCTCTGCTTTTTAATATGCTGTCTAGGTTGGTCATAGCTTTTCTTCCAAGGAGCAGGCATCTTTTAATTTCATGGCTGCAGTCACCATCTGCAGTGATTTTAAAGCCCAAAAACATAAAGTCTCTCACTGTTTCCCCATCTACTTGCCATGAAGTGATGGGACTGGATGCCATGATTTTAGTTTTCTAAATGTTGAGTTTTAAGTCAACTTTTTCACTCTCCTTTTTCACTTTCAAATGCTACTTACTGCTGAAAAGACTATACGAGGCTGGGGAAAGGACCATATGAAAGGAGCAGAGAGAAAAATCCTCAAAACTCAGATAGGGTTGGGAACAGTTCATGCTCCAACCATGGCAGATAACCTGTAATTCATGTGTCATAGAGTAGAGTACCCCTATGGGTAGTGCCTCAGGGATGGAAAGATTAACCCTAGACTAAGTTATGCTTTCTTCTGGTCTATTAAAGCAAAAAAAATTTTAAAGTCTTGAAAAGATCAACATTTTCGAAGCAAGTTAACTCTACTGCAAAACAAAGGTAAAGTTTGTTTGTAATTCCATAACTCAAGAAGGCAGAAAGTTGATGGACCATGTTAAGTAGAGACATTCTTGAAATAGAAAATATAATGTCTGAGATGATGGATAAGATACACTGGGTGTGACTGGATACTACAGAAGAAAAGATTCATGAACTTGAAGATACAGGTAACAAAAATATCCAAAGTGAAACACAAAATGACTAAGAAATAAAAGCAAGAATTAGTGAGCAAAAAGCAATTTCAAACAGTTTAATACTATATTGTTAGTATTCCTAAAACAAAAGAGAGAAGTGGGAAAAAAAATCAAGAAATAATGGCTTAATATTTTCTAAATTTCATGAAAACTATAATTTCATAAATTTAAGAATGTCAATAAAACCTAGGCACAAGAAACATAAAACAAAAACTCACAACTATGCATATCATAATCAAATTGGCTAAAATCAGTGACAAAGAGGAAAAAAATTTTAATGCAGATGGAAAGAGAAAAAAGTCACTACACACAAAGGAACAATAAGGTTAAACATAGATTTCTCATTATTAACAATGGAAACCAAAAGATTATATACGAAAATAGTGAAAGGAAAATGCTACAATTTAAAAGTTTTCAAAGCCCTAAGAAAATAAAATATTTTTTCCAGATATTCGAGCAGATATAATGTACTGCCAGCAGAGCTGCACTGAAGTATTAAAGTATGCCCCCTTAGACAGTAGGAAAATGATAGTAAACACTGCTATATTTAAAATAATCAACAAATATCTACTGTACAGCATAGGGAAGCTGCTCAATATTCTGTAGTAGCCTAAATGGAAAAAGAATTTGAAAAAGAATAGATACATGTGTATGAACTGAATCACTTTGCTGTATATCTGAAACTAACACAACATTGTTTGTCAACCATATTCCAATATAAAATAAAATCTTTAAAAAAAGTCTGGATTTACAAATAAAGAAAAAGAAATGATAAATGCTGGATACAATAAATAGGTAGGTAAAAGAGAAAATATTTTCTTACTTTTAATATCTCTGAATAAACCTGACTATATCAAAATTAGTAAAAGTGTAGCAAGAGTTTTATAAAATATGAAGTAATAAAATAGATTCAACAATGACACAAAGGCCAGGGGGAAGGAAATGAAAGCAGACTGTTTTAAGGTTAATGCACACAAAGAAATGAGTGATATAATATTACTTAAACATAGACAACAAAACGTTTAAGATGTATAAAATAAGTTACATAATACCCACTAAAATAACACAATGTAGAATTGCATCTAATAAGCCAATAATAAAATGAAATCAAGAAAAAAAATGTTAAATTCCGAAGAATAAGCACAATAAAAGAAAGAACAAACAATGGACAAATAAGAAAAATAGAAAACAAATAATGATATGTTAGATTTAAACCCCAAAACATACAATAATATCCCAAGGATACTCTAGGTTCAGTTCAGGACCACTGAAATAAAGCAAATACTGCCACAAAACATTTCACATCAATTTTTTGGTTTCTTAGTGCATATAAAAATTATATTTGTACTATACTGTAGTCTACCAAGTGCACAAGAGCACTAACCTAAAAAAATGTACATACTTAAATTAAAAAAAAATTTTATTGCTGAAAAGTACTATCCATCACCTGAGCCTTCAAGTCCTAGTACTAATATTAAAGACTGAAATATGAGAATTACCAAAATGTAACACAGAGACACAGAGTGAAGAAATGCTTTTTGAAAAATGGCATCTGCAGACTTTCTAAGTTCACTGTTGCCAAAACTTCAATTCATAAGAAACATAATATTTGCAAACTGCAATAAAAGCGCAATAAAATGAGGTATGCCTATAAATACATATATACATTATATATACATGGATAAGGATTGGATAAAAAAGACATAACTATATGCTGTCCAATATAATCTACTTTAAATATAAAAACACAAATAGGTTAAAGAAGAAGAATGAAAAAATGACACAGCATTCTAGTAATATTTTTTAAAAGCTTTTTATATTTGGCAAAATAAATTTTGAAGCAAAGAATATTACCAGGGATTCAGAAAGCAATTTCCTAATAATAAAGAGATCAAGTCATCAATTGATCAAGAAGACATTAAAAACCCTAAACATTTATCCATCTAAGTAAAAGAGTTTCAAAATACATGAAGTAAAAATTGCTAGAAGAACAAATAACCTAATCTAAAATTACAGTCAGAGATTGCAACACTTATTCTTCAAGCTGACAGAACATCAATGTGGACCCTAGACAGCTTGAAACACTTAACCCAACTGATCTCTGTAGAAGATTTCACCCAACAAGAGCATAGGACATTTGTAACTGTCCCAGGAACACTGACCAAAGCAGATTCATATCCAGGTGATACGATCTTTAGAAGATGATTAGATAGGTCATGAGGGTGGATTGGTCATGCAGGTGGGTGGTTATGGATGGGGTTAGTGCTCCTATAAAAGAGGTCCCACAGAGCTCCCCATCACCTTCCCTTATGTGAGGGCACAGGAATCATCACCAAAACCCGACCATTCCATTCCGGTGCTTTGATCTTGGACTTCCCACCTCCAGAATGGTGAATAACAAATTTCTGTTGTTTATAAGCTACTTAGTCAATGGTATTTTTTCATAGCTGCCCAATGGACTAAGACATTAGGTTTATTCATTTTCTATTGCTGCGGCTGTTGTTCAGTCACTAAGTTGCATCCAACTCTTTGTGACCCCATGGACTGCAGCATACCATGCTTCACTGTCCTTCACTATCTCTGGAGTTTCCTCAAATTCATGTCCATTGAGTTGGTGATGCTATCTAGCTATCTCATCCTCTGCCACCCTCTTCTCCTTTTGCCTTCAATCTTTCCCAGAATCAGGGTCCTTTCCAATGAGTCGCTCTATGCATCCTGTGGCCAAAGTACTGGAGCTTCAGCTTCAACATCAGTCCTTCCAATGAATATTCAGGGTTGATTTCCTTTAGGATTAATTTAGAAGAAATGGAGTCACCCTCATAGTCAACAAGAGTCTGAAATGCGGTGCTTGGGTGCAATCTCAAAAATGACAGAATGATCTCAGTTCATTTCCAAGGCAAACCATTCAACGTCACAGTAATCCAAGTCTATGCCCCAACTGTTGATGTCAAAGAAGCTGAAGTTGACTGGTTCTATGAAGACCTACAAGACCTTCTAGAACTAACACCAAAAAAAGAGATGTCCTTTTAACCACAGGGGGCTGGAATGCAAAAGTAGGAAGCCAAGAGATAGCTGGAGTAACTGGCAAGTTTGGCCTTGGAGTCAAAATGAAACAGGGCAAAGGCTAACAGAGTTTTGCCAAGAGAACGCACTGGTCATAGCAAACACCCTCTTCCAATATCACAAGGGACAACTCTATTCATGGGCATCGCCAAATGGTCAAAAATTAGGTAGATTATATTCTTTATACCTGAAGATGGAGAAGCAAAAACAAGACCTGGAGCTGACTGCGGCTCAGATCATTAGCTCCTTACTGCAAAATTCAGGCTTAAATTGAAGAAAGTAATTGAAAGAAATTGAAATGGGAAAACCATTAGGCTAAACAGGCATGACATAAATCAAATCTCTTATATTATACAGTGGAGGCGAAAAACAGATTCAAGGGGTTAGATCTGATAGACAGAGTGCCTGGAGAACTATGAACAGAGATTTGTAACACTGTATAGGAGGCAGTGACCACAACCATCCCAAAGAAAAAGAAATGAAAAAGTCAAAGTGGTTGTCTGAGGAGCAATCCAAATAGCTGAGGCAAGAAGAGAAGTGAAAAGCAAGGGAAAGAGGGAGAGATATACCCACCTGAATGCAGAATACCAGAGATTAGTAAGGAGAGATTAGAAGGCCTTCTTAAGTGAACAGAAAGGGAAAACTGGAGAGATCAAGTGAACATTTCTATTGCTGAGTAACCAATAAGAGCAATTGTAGTGGCTTAAGACAAATCACATTTACTCTCTCATAGTTCTGTATGTAAGAACTCTGACAGAAGTTTCAGTGGACTAAAATCAAGGTGTCAGCAGAGCCACATTTCTTTTAAGAGGCTCTAATGATGAATCTGTTTTCTCAACTTTTCTAGCTTCTAGAGTCTATATTCCTTGGCTTGAGTCCCTTTCCCCCATATTCCAACCAAGCAATGTTGTTCTGATCTGACCATTCTCCCATAGGCACATCACCCTGTGACCCTGACCTCCGCCAAATAAAGGTCATAATAAGAACTCATGTAGTTAGGTTGGGTCCACCTCAGTAACTTGGAGTAATCATCCTAATGTACCAAACTTAATCACATCTTCAAGTCTTCTGTCCATGTAACATAATATTTACATAGGTACCAGAGATTAGAATGTGATCACCTTTGTGGAGCCATTATTCTGTCAAACACTTTGAACCATAAAATTCAGTTCAGTTCAGTCGCTCAGTCATGTCCGACTCTTTGCGACCCCATGAATCGCAGCACGCCAGGCCTCCCTGTCCACCACCAACTCCCAGAGTTCACTCAGACTCGCGTCCATCGAGTCAGTGATGCCATCCAGCCATCTCATCCTCTGTCCTCCCCTTCTTCTCCTGCCCCCATAAAATAAGTCTTGACAAATCTTTAAAAATTCAGTAAGTGACAGAAGCATTTCTAGACAGTCTCTAAATAGTTGGAAATACAGTATCTCACTTCTAAATACCCCACTGATCAAGGAAGAAATCAAAAAGAAAATTAGAAAGCATTTACCAGAAGAAAACAGAAAAAGAAGAGCAAATGAATGTCAAGGAAGCACAAGAAAAGGAATAGTTTAAAAGAAGTAATTAATGAAATTAAAGACAGAAAAGTAAATGAACTTGCTAACTCTTTAGCCAGACTGAACAAGAAAAGAAAAAATGAGAATGTGGAAACTAATTATCAGTTTCAGGAATTAGATGATATCAGTGGGTAATATGTCAATATTATGAAAAATCTTTTGCCAAAAAATTACACAAAATAGCCCAAATGGGAAATATACAACTGAGAGACATAAACTGATACAGTTCACTCAAGAAAAATATAGATAACCAGAAAAGTTCTCAATCCATAAGAGAAATTCAATTTGTAATTGAATTTTGACAAAGAAAATCTCAAGTTCAAATAAATTCAATGTTGAATTCTAACACAAATTTTAAAACATATATATAGAGATTGTATATCAATAGCTTTAGAAAATTACAGAGGAAAGAACATGTCCCAATTTACTTTGTAAGGCCAGTAGTACCATCCTACAAAGTTAGTAAGACTGCATGAATAGAAAACTACAGACTAATTTGCCCCAAAAACATAGGCATAAAAATTTGTAAAATTTCAACAAGTTGAATCCATCAATATAGTAAAGTTGTAATACAAAATGACTAAGTGGAGCTTACCCCTCATTACCAAGATTGGCTGACCATTCAAAAATAAATCAGTGTAGCTCAATTCTATTAGCAAACAGATCTCAATTAAAATAATTTTACCATTTTACACTTAAAAACAGAAAGTTTATTACAGTTGTATAAACATACACACATACTCATAAGCCTTAATAGTAACATAACATATTCCACAGGGTTGATATAATGATTTTACTCAAAGAGTAGGAATTAGCATGTACCTATCTTGACCATCACAGTTATTTTCAACATTTTATTACTTTGGGAAAGTGGGATATTTTAATTTCATTATAGAAATTCTGGTTTGGCTTCCAGAACACATTACTAGTATGATATCAAAAGAAAATCCAATTTAGAAAGTTAATTTCTAATCATTAAATATTCATGAACATTCTAAAGTGTGTAATTTGCTTAAAAATAAAATATAATTAGATAGCCATGAAATAAAGGGCAGGAAACAATCAGAAATATAGCAATTCTTTCCATTTTAATTACTATTTAATAAGCTCATGGATGAGCCTTTTGTCACCTTCAATCATAATCTGAATAAAACAAATGAAATCTGATTAATATTTATATATAAATCATAAAAAATAAAATAATACTTCCAGCATCCTAAAGGTCAAAATTCTAAAAACCCATAAGAAAACATTTCTGGCATTTTTTTACTATATTAACATCTAATTCAATCACAATAAAGAAGTAAATTTATCAAATTAATTATCATTACTACACACTGAGTAGTAATTTATACTAATATTTCTTGAACAAGTAAGTAATTTCCTCAATTTAGACATGAAGTCAACCTTACAAATCAAAATTTTTCAAACAAATATCAATTTTAAAAAGTCACTCTGTCTTCCCACAAATCACATAGAAATTGATGAAGCATGCAAGAATTTTCTAGTCACAATAAAAAATAGTCATTTATTAATAAAAAAGAATAAATTATCTGTAATTTTTTTAAAGATCACAAAATGTAACAGCTCAGCACAGGGTTTGGCACACATGAGCTATTTAATAAACTAATCTGAACTCAATCTAATCATACCATCATAAAAGAATGAATAAATAAATCTAAACAGTTTAACATGTAGATATTTCTTTCTTAAAAGAATAAATTAAGAATATACACCTTGACTATTTTAAGATAGTAAGAATATCCTAAATGTCCCTAGCAATAAATCAGAAGCCTTTAGCAGTCTATCACTAAACACAGTAAAAATAAAATATACAACATATACAGAGTACATAAAGAAATCAGTAGTAAGAAGTAGTGAGCCTTAAAGAATTAACTGTAGGTACGGCTCTTTCTAAATTTTTCATGATGATTTGAATTATGTTCAATACATAATAAAGATTGCTAAAAACAGTTAATGCTTTCAAGTGGGATTGTAAGAAAATAATATCTATTTAACCCTCAAAGAATGAAATTAATCAGAAAATATAAATGTCATAGTTATTTCAAGTTCCAATATATTTTTTAAGAATATAATCACACTGAAAAATTGGTACATACTTATTCAGTTCAGTTCAGTTTAGTCTCTCAGTCCTGTCCGAGTCTTTGCAAACCCATGAATCGCAGCATGCCAGGCCTCCCTGTCCATTACCAACTCCCGGAGTTTACCCAAACTCATGTCATACTTCTTAGGACATATTCAGTACTATTTGTTCAAACACTTTTTATGAAGACATTAATCATCACAGACACCCACTGTATCCTTTTTATGAAGGATCAATACATGCTTCACATTGTACAAAATATAGAAACCTTTATCAACTCTTTGAACAAAAACAGCATTCTTTTCCATATGAAAATATTGAGTAGTCATTAGATTAAATACTATTAACACTTACCTGTATTTTAATAGGCCATGAAAAGTTGCTGACGTATACATAGAATGTAATGTTTGGGTTGCTTCTAAAGTTAAATTTTTCATAGGAAAAACTATCTCTGTATTCTTTTATATTAGTCTTGGAAACTATAGGAGTCTCCTCTCCAGATATTGTTCCAGCTAAAATGTAAATAATAACAAATTTAAATAATTCATATTAAGGAAACATGTCTTTATTAATGTAACACTTATATATGATATTTATTTAATTTTAACTGTGCTTATAAGGACATAACTATTCAAATAAACTCATGTTTATAATTTAGAATGACAAGAAATAAGATTTGTCATGAGTATAATGGAAACAGATTTAGTATAAAAACTATTTTTTAAAATAATACCAATTATTTTAAGTGCTACATACTAGGAACTGGCTTAGAGACTTTACATTCTATTCTAATAAAAACTTTATCCCATAGGTATTCCATCTCTATTTTTCAAATTGGAAACTGAACCTCAGAAAGATTAAGACATTTGCCTAAAGTTTGTAGCTACTAAATAGTAAAGTCCTCTTTGGAACTGAAGTGATACATAGCTTCAGGAACTGATGTTTGGCTACTTGTTTCTCCACAGAGCCTTTCAAAACAAAATATGTCTCAATCCAATTAAAAAATGGAAAAGAAATCAATTTTTTTTTGTTTACCACGTATTGAACCATCACTACTTTGAATAAAGTGGGAAGAAGATATAATTTAAAACACAAGCTAAAAATTTAATTAGTTAAAACCATATTGGATACTCAATAAATATTTACTGAAATTAACCAAATGGAAGAAAGGGTTAAGAATAGTTAGGATACTGAGCAACTGAATTATTTTCTAACCAATCATCTGTTCCAAAATTACTATGAATGCTTTTTTAAAATGCAGGTTTCCTGGTGACATCTTCCAAACCAATAAACCAAAATATCTAAGATTTGGTTTGGAGAATCTGAAAGTTACAAGTAATCTCTTGCATATTGAATGCACTGTTCTAAAGTGATAACTGAGGTTTTATATATTTTTGTTGCCAAATTTTAAAACTCTTGTAGGGTCAATTTGTTATACAGAATTTCAAATTAACAGTACAAGTTATTATGAATTCATAGTTAATGAAACTTACAGTGCCAAGATTTTACTATATGCTTATACTACTGTAGCAAAATATGTACATATGTATCTAAAGTTTTCAATTCTTATATATGTAATATAAAAACTGGAATTGCAAAGACCCCTTCTCATTTGAATTATGTTTCTATTAGTCTATTAATACTTATTAAAATAGGACATGATTTAATTTTAAGAAATCAAATATGGACTTCTAAGGATTCCTATATTTTCTTTAAATGTTTCCAGTATTTTTATGCAACAGTGTATACCATTTATATAGAAAGTAGAAATCAACAGCATTTCTTTAAAACAGCAAGCATACTTTTTCATAATCCAACATACAGATATGTACTTTTTGTATTTTTTAAAAGTTAGCAATTTCAATTTATAAACCTTATTATGGAAGAAATGTTAAGTGTAGGGTTTTTTAACCCTCTCTCAGAACCAAATCCAACAATGGTAGGGGGTATAAATCCAAGCATAAAGGTAATAGGTAAGTTGGTAATTTACCAACATACACAATTTGTTGTTTTATATCAATTTTAAAGTTATTAAACTTATAGCTTCAATGGTGGATCAAATAATTGAAATGTCAATCTCTTTAGTCCTTAAAGAAGTAATTTGTCTTAATTAAAATCACAGGAATTCATAACACTGCCATATAAAAAAAATAAGCAGCATAAAATATCTGTTATCCACCTAATATTAACTGAATTAGGGAGAAAGTTAACAGAATAATGACACTTTATTAATAATGCCACTTAATAGTTTTACCTAAAACAGCACAAAGATTCTGGCCTATAATATTTTTATCTCAATTATTTAAATTAACAGTAGAAAGGTCATCTTAGAAACCTTACATATAGGAACAGAAGTAAAAGACACATGGTAACAAAATTCTCTTACCTGTTGAACCAACCGACCATGTAATGTTGAGATTAAAGTTGTTTGATGCATTAATTGAAATATCCAAATTTTTGTTTGACTACCAAGAAAGAAAATATAAAGTTTAAAAAAACAGAATTATACTAGATATTATCTTTAATGTTTTAATTATGTCCATGCTGTTTCTCTAACTGTGAACATTAAATTAATAGTTAAGCGAGAAAGTGCAGACACCAATTACACTTTTCTAATGAAAAAAAAAAAGGTGATAAATTCAAAGGTATATTTAAAGTTCCCATTTATCTTTCCTACTGTAACCTGGTCTTCCACATGCAGCCAGAGGCTGCTATAATTCAACACTTGTATTTTGATTTTCTTGGCTTACCTGTAGTTAATATTTAAATGATATGGGTTTGGTTAGTCCAAACTTATTTCACAGCAATGGATGATTGTTTTGTTGAAAGATTTCATGTTAGCTGCATATAGTATTAGTATATACACATTTTTCAGTGGAAAAAAAATACTTGAAATGTAAAACTTAGAGGTAAAAGTTATAAACCTACTTGGGGATAAAGAGGGGATCAAGTCATATAAACATCTATAGAGAGGAGCACTGAAGAATTTTATATTGATCAACCTGCATCTTGTCATTAATTTAATTGCACAGAAGCAAATACCCAAGAGATTTCTTTAAACATTATTTGCTATTATCCTACTCCAAAAGATGAAGAACAAAAATTATATATGATTATAACTATTAAGACTTGCAGAAACGAATAGAAAGATAGTCATACTGAATAGCTTTAGCTACAGATATTGAGTGTGCTTTGCTGTGTTTTAAATATACAAAGACTCTTAGAAAAAGCTGTTACTGAGACCTAGCTACTAAAATAATTAAAATTAATACCTTGATATTACAACTTTTTCTAAATAAGAATAAGAAAGCCAATAGAAAACATATCGCCAATTTTCTGAGTGGCTCTTAGAGAAAGTAAGCCTATAAGCAATTAAGTTCCCCATATCTGTTAGAAATAGTGTTAGGAAGAAACTGACAGAAGGACATGGTTCTTCCCTGATATGGGAGGAGTAAGAAGAAGCATGATAAAAGGCAAAGGCTGCTGGGTGATGTGTGACAGTCATTCCATGTAAATGATACACTAAGACCCAATTATTTAACCTCAAATAAAAACCACTCCAAGTGACTGCCATAGAGACAGGGACAGCTGGGCCTCTATTAAGAACTACTAACAATGCTCCATAATCATTGAAAGATATTCTCTTCAAAGTTTCCAGGAAGCAAATATAAACTCAACAAGAATGGTCGTTTTGAAAGAGCCTACAAAATAAAATGTGTGGTAGTAAGGCTGAACAATTTTGCCCCATAGATTTTTCAGGGTAATGCTCATTACTACTGAAGAGATAACATCGGAGAATTTGAAGTGATCAAAGAAAAACAAGGCTTGGAGTTTCAAAATATACAGTATTTCAGAAGGGCACTATATTATCCATCAGAGTCATATTTGTAACTGGCCACAAATATAAGAAGGAAGTTAATTTACTGAGTTCTACTGGTAAGCTACTAAAATATCCTCTAATAGGTACCACAAAACTTTCAAACTTAAGACCTTTCCACTTTTTAAAGATATGAAAGCAGATGACACTGATTTAAAAATAATGCCAATATTAATGACTCATGTAATAAATGCAAAGAGCTTTTGTCAGTGTGCAAATAAGTCTAACAGACTGCATTATTCAGGTGTGGTAATAGCATTATTTCATCATACTTATAATGCTGCATTAAGGAGAACCCAGATATGAAAAGAAGAAATTTCTTTGGCAACAAATACTGATATACTCCATCAATAATGAACTCACCAGACCCAAAAACCAATCAATGCTTCATATTAATTAAATCGTGTTCATGAGGCAATGAAGTGAATTTGCAGAGTATTCATTGTTGAGTCGGATGACCTTGGGTTCAATCTTAGACCTTTAAAGTACATGTGTATTGATATAGAGAGAGCTACCCTTATCCTTCCTGAAAATCAGCTTTCTTATCTCTAAAATGGGCTTCTCTGTTAGCTCAGTGGTAAAGAATCTGACTGCCAATGCAGGGGATGGAAGTTCAATCCCTGGGTCGAGAAGATCCCCTAGAGAAGAAAATGGCAATCCCCTTCAGTATTCTTGCCTGGGAAATCCCATAGACAGAGGAGTCTGGCAGGCCCCAGTGCATGGGGTCACAAAAATATTGGACATGACTTAGCAACTAAACAACAACAGTCTCTAAAATGGGAATATCGTGACTTCCCTACAGACTTTTTTGGAAAAATTAAACAAGATAATTTCTCAAAAGTCATGGTTTTAGGCCACCGTGCTGGTAACGGTCGTGTTGTTGATATTATTAGGTCTGGGGACACAGGATTTCTTCTTTTCCTTCTCCTTTTTCATCTTCCTTTTTACTAGAGGACTCAGAAAGAAGGCATGACTGCTGACCTCTGAGAAAGGTTGACTTTCTTTATTATTAATAAAATAGTCGAAAAAAAGAGTTGTTTTCTATGAAAACAAAACATGGTAGAAACCCCTAAGAAAGCTTAAATCATTATTTTTATCGTGAAATTGCATCTTAGTAATTGTGTGTGCCTTATTTTGTGTCAGGGAAATTTTAGAATAGCTGCTATTGTTACTAAAAAAGGTTACACAAAATTTCCAACTGATATAGAAAACTATAAAACTTTTCTTGAAATTTTTTTTCATCCTCTCAAGTTAAGGCATTACTGAATATATGGTACTATAACTAAAGCCCTATAAAATATATTTAAGGTCAAGGAAAATATGCTGGACTCCAAGAAGTAATACTGTGACTACCACAGTAAATGACAAAATTAGTCATTTAGAACTAATGCTGTTAGACATGGTTAAGTTCAACAAGATCATATTATACAAGAAACTACTCCAGAAATTGTTAACATGAAAGCATTGGTTGAAGATGATGTATAGTAGGTTAGAATTAAATTTGTTTTCAAAATGTAATAAATGCATAAAAATGAAAGTGCTTCTTTTTTGTAGAAGAGGCCCAGACTAACAATACATGTTAATTCCAGAAATTGTTCCAAGTTGCATTTCTCTTTAATTATAAATTGTATGTATAGATTTATATGTAATTATAAACTACTTATAATGATGTTACAAGCATTCTTAGCGGTACTAAGATATGATAGTTTACTGTCCATCAGTTTCTCAAAACATGTGTCTGGGCTCTTGGTTTCAACTGAACAAAGCAGAAAGTAAAACTGAAAGCTGTGATATCGTAAGAACTCAAGGATTTCTGGGAATTGAAAGAGGAGGGAATAGTCAAGAGAGAAACAAACTAGAATTATGGCTAATCTGAGCTTATTTATATGACACCACGGATAATATTGGAGAGAAGTACTGTTCACACCTACATTGTGAGCCAGACCTCCCACTAATATTAAATTTCTTATATACTCAATGAACTCCACAAGTTTGGAATTACTATTTATGAACAAAATTCTGATTCGTGCGACAACATGGATGAACATTGGAAACACTGAAACATTAAGCTAAGTAAAATAAATCAGAAATAGAAGTAAAAATGTTCCATGATTACACACATGAGGTACCTGGAATACAGAGACAGAAAGTAGGATAAAGGTTTCCCAATGATGGGAGTAGGGGAGGAATAGAGAGTATTGCTTAATGGAAACAGAGATCCTACTTGGACTGATGAACTATTTTGATAATGGATTGTGGTGACGTTTGTATAGCATTGTAAATTTACTTAAATGCCATGAAACTGTACACCTAAAAATGGTTAAAATATAAATATTACTTCATGTATGCTTTACTACAATAAAAAAGTCTACAGCGTTTACAATGCATTTATTAAAACACTCATTATACTAAAATTGTAGTTTCTGACATATTATTAATGTCTTCATAAAAATGCATGCCATCAGTGAAGAGAGCATTATCATGTAGAGAAAATATCTTCTAAAGTCCTTACTTAAAAATCAAAAGTTTATACAAAGTTTTTTATTTTAATAATAAAATATTTTGTTTTTAAAAATACTCAGTGTGAAAAAATAACTATAAAATGCAACTTGTTATACTGGAGTGTGTTGCCATTTCCTACTCCAGGAAAAGTCAAAACATTAAATATAATCCCCCAAATGTAGGCATTCCTTAAAACCTAAGGACTAAGGAGGAACATAAAACGAACTTCTCTATTTTGGGGAAAGTGAGATCTAATTTACTGAAAAATGAAAATTTAAGAAGTTACACTATTTGCTGGCAAGTTCAGTAAAACAATTTAGAGGCAAGAAGCTTGCAAATGTCAGGATGCATTCTGAGGTTTCACCTATTTGAAAAACTATTAAAAAACATGACATAGGCTTAATAAGCTGAATTAATGTATAGTTAGAATGAAGCCCTACAGAAAGTGACATCAGCAAAATAGTGTAATAGGAAGTCCTAGCCCTCATCCTTGACAAAAACACCAATTTAACAACGATCTATGGACCAAATTACCGTTATGAGCAGACCAAAATCCAGTTAAGAATTTGCAGTACAAAAATTAAATGCAAAACTGAGAATAGCTACAATGTAGTGCATAAAAAGAACAATTTCACTCTACCAAGGTCAGCAGCTCACCCAAGACAGCACAACTCAATATCAGAAAGACCAACATGGCCAATGACTGCTCCCTTAAGGGAAAGAGAGTATAACATGCATCCAATATACAGGATTTTTATTTAATGTCACTGCCCAAATGACCTGTTTCTGTCTCGACTAGATAGAAAGCACTGAAAAATCAAGCATAGTGTGGACATCTGACATCAGTTAAGAACAAGCAAACAAAAAGTGTGTGGCTCACTACAGCCAACATGACTCAGAGTGATTGGTAGAAGGTGCACAACTCTGAGAGTTCTCTCCCAGAAGAAAGTGTTAAGAGATACAAGCTTGCAAACAGTGTGTGCTAAGTTGCTTCAGCTGTGTCTGACTCTTTGCAATGCTATGGACTGGAGCCCACCAGGCTCCTCTGTCCAAGGGATTTTCCAGGCAAGGATACTGGAGTGGATCCCCATTTCCTTTTCCAGGGGATCTTCCTAACCGAGAGATCCAACCTGCCTCTCTATGTCTTCTGTATTGACAGGTGGGTTCTTTACCACTAGCACCACTGGGTAAGACCTAAAGATCTAACGCTCTCCATAGTGATTATGAATAACAATACTGTTGTTGCTGTTGTTATCGTTCAATTGCTAAGTTGTGTCCTACTCTTTGCAACCCCATGGACTGCAGCATGCCAGGCTTCTCTATCCTCCACTAACTCCTAGAGTTTGTTTAAGTTCATGTCCATGATGACATGAGGATGAGCTGGTTGTATGGTATCACTGAGTCAATGAGCATGAATAACAATACTGTATCATAAATTTCAAATTTGCTAAGAGACTTTAATTATCATTAACTCCCCAAAATTACAATTAGGTGACATGACTACAGTGTTAGGTCATGCTATGGTTGTCATCGTATTGCATTATATACATCTATTAAATCAGCATATTATACATTTTTAACTTATACTGTAAGATGTCAATTATATCTCAAAAAAATGTTTTTTAAAACCTAGCATTCATATAACTCAGATAAACCAAAGGGTTTATAAAAAAAGACAATGAAAACCTATTATGCAGTAGTATATTAAAAAAGAAAATATATATAATATAGCTTGTGTTATGAAGTAATAGGTTTTATTTTCAAAGAAGACTACTACCATTGTGAAAATATAGTTTAAAACAGAAACACTGCTGTAAGCCTGAAAAAGAACAGAAATAATGTATACACTGTAGGACTATTTGCAAAATCTGAAATATCAAGGTCAAAAATTCTCTAATTACAAAGATACTTAGGTTTTATGAAAAGAAAAATCTAATAGGATTTGTTTTTCTGCAAAAGCCCTACAGTGTGATAATTCTGAGAAGAAGCACCATTACAATGAAACATAGAGAAACATTGCATCCATTGATATAACTACACTATAAAAGTTAAAGGATCTTCTCACCTGTTCTGGGTTTGCTATGAAGTTTATGGCAGTATGGTGGCGATCATCTTCCTGTAATAAGCTGAATGTAAACTGATAATCAATCAAAAGGCTGTCTGTAGGGGAAAAAAATACAATCCCGATATGTACTTTTAAAACTTGCTTGAAAACAAGTTAGGTGAAAATATATTGAATATCAGCATTGAAAATTATTGTCATTAAATTACTAGTGGTGTACTCAAGACTGGCAAAATATAAATCATTGTTATTAAGCAACAAAAAGTAACATGCAGATATAAAAGCACTTAACACTTCAAAATTATATTTATTACTCCTGTTACCATTATAAAATTTCTACAAACTATAGTTTTTTCTGGAAAAACTACACAAGAGAATAAAATAAAGTCATCCATAATTTTACAATCAGAGAAAAATACAGGTAATATTTTGGTGCATTATATTCAAGTTAAAATTGTATAAACAGATAACAGGGAGACATTTTGATGTTATACTTTTATAAATGCAAAATTTTAAAAAAACATGAACTTTAATGGCTAAGTAATTCTGGTTTTAGAGAAGGCATAGGAATCAGAGGTCAAATCGCCAACATCTGCTGGATCATAGAAAAAGCAAGACAGTTCCAGAAAAACATCTTTTTCTGCTTTATTGACTATGCCAAAGCCTTTGACTGTGTGGATCACAATAAACTGTAGAAAATTCTGAAAGAGATAGGCATACCAGACCACCTGACCTGCCTCTTGAGAAACCTGTGTGCAGGTCAGGAAGCAACAGTTAGAACTGGACATGGAACAAAAGACTGGTTCCAAATAGGAAAAGGAGTATGTCAAGGCTGTATATTGTCACCCTGTTTATTGAACTTCTATGCAGAGTACATCATGAGAAACGCTGGGCTGGAGGAAGCACAAGCTGGAATCAAGACTGCAGAGAGAAATACCAGTAATCTCAGATATGCAGATGACACCACCCTTATGGCAGAAAGTGAAGAAGAACTAAAGAGCCTCTTGATGAAAGTGAAAGAGGTAAGTGAAAAGTTGGCTTAAAACTCAACATGCAGAAAACTAAGATCATGGCATCTGGTCCCATCATTTCATGGGAAGTAGATGGGGAAACAGTGGCTGACTTTATTTTGGGGGGCTCCAAAATCACTGCAGATGGTGACTGCAGCCATGAAATTAAAAGACGCTTACTCCTTGGAAGGAAAGTTATGAGCAACCTAGATAGCATATTCAAAAGCAGAGACATTACTTTTCCAACAAAGGTCCATCTAGTCAAAGCTATGGTTTTTCCAGTGGTCATGTATGGATGTGAGAGTTGGACTATAAAGAAAGCTGTGCACCAAAGAATTGATGCTTTTCAACTGTGGTGTTGGAGAAGACTCTTGACAGTCCCTTGGACTGCAAGGAGATCCAACCAGTCCATCCTGAAGGAGATCAGTCCTGAGTGTTCATTGGAAGGACTGATGTTAAAGCTAAAACTCCAAGATTTTGGCCACCTGATGCGAAGAGCTGACTCCTTTGAAAAGACCCTGATGCTTGGAAAGATTGAGGGCAGAAGGAGAAGGGGACGACAGAGGATGAGATGGCTGGATGGCATCACCAACTCGATGAACATGAGTTGGGTGAACTCTGGGAGTTGGTGATGGACAGGGAGGCCTGGCGTGCTGCAGTTCATGGGGTTGCAAAGAGTCTGACAGAACTGAGCGACCAAACTGATAGTGAATATTTCACTGCATGCCATAAACCATTTACTTGTCCCTATTATTATGGTAATTTTTACTTTGTGAAATCTTTTAAATATTATTTAAATAGAAAAGAATTCTATATTTGGAAACATAACTTTCATATTATGGCCTCAGCCGTTAAGAACTATTAAAGTTAAAAGTAAAGATAGCAACAATATCATTGGATTTATTGTCAGAGCATCCTTCTTCATGTTGCTTCCTTTATACTTTGTAAGATCCACTCTATATATTTCTTTTGTAATTTAACAAAAGGCAATACTTTGTTTTTCCAAGATTTTTTTACAGGCACCATTATCCATTATAACGAGGATTATATAATAGGTCATATTTCTGCTTTTCATATGATTGCCAGAAAATGTAGGGAAAATTCAATGGCCCAGTGTTGTTCCAGACACTGGAAATATAAAATAATAAACGATAGAGATTTCTGTCCCATGTAACTTGTATCAAATGGACATTGAAAATTAATGTGTAATTGAAGCATATAGTATAATAATGAAAATAAGTGTAATAGTCATAATCCAGTGAAGAGGAGAGAAATTTCTGTCCAGGTAGGAGTATGCTTGCAATTTTGAAAAGGAAAATTTAAAGATAATGAAGCTGAAGCTGAAGCTCTAATATTTTGACCACCTGATGCAAAGAGCTGACTCACTGGCAAAGATCCTGATGCTGGAAAAGACTGAAGGTAGAGGGAGAAAGGAGTGACAGAAGATGAGATGGTTAAATACCATCACTGACTCAATGGACATGAATCTGAGCAAACTCCAGGAGATAGTGAAGAACAGGAAAGTCTGGTGTTGCAAAGAGTTGGACACGACTTAGTGACTGAACAACAACAATTTAAAGGTCAAAGGTAGTTAAGAGAAAAGGCCATGGCAGTTACAAGAGAAAGTGTAATCCAGGCAGAGGAAACAAGCACAAAACCTCAACAAAAGAACAAGTCTCAAGTGTGATTCCTATAAAGAGACTGGCAAGAATGCTACAAAAAGTGATGGTAGAGATAGGAATAGCAAGGAAGGTAACAGGAAGGGGTCAGACACAGGGAATGAATTTGGAAGGTGTAACAGACAGAATTAGCTAAATAAACAGATGCAGCATTTTAAAGAAAGAAAATTAAAAGGTTTTATTTTTTGGCCCAAGACCAGGTAAAATGCCAGCATTAACTGAGACAGTGAGAACAGGTTTTATTTGTTGCCAGTGTAGAATAATTAGAAGCTTAGTTTTGAAGATGTTAAGTTTGAGTTACTTATCGAGTTATCTACATGATATGCTGAGCTCAGGAGCCTAGTGGATAACAATTTGGAAACCATACGCATTGTAATGGCCTCTAGAGCTGTGAAGCCAAGAAATCACTAGTCATAAATAGAGCAGAGGTGCCAGGCATGAGCCCTGAGGTAAAACAATGTTAAATAATCAGGTCCTCTGAAGAAGCCCACAAAGGAGACTGACAGGGCAACCTACGAGACAGACGCACAACCAGAATTCAGTGTCCAGCGAGCCAAGTGAATGAAGGGCTTAGAAAAGAGAACAATGATCACCTTGGTCAACTGCCGCAGAGGAGGTTTTGGAAGTACAGACAGCTACAATACCGAGGAAAGATACCATCAATTCAGAATAAAGAGAAAATACTAAACCCAATGGACAGGAGTCTGAGCAAACTCTTGGAGACACCGAAGGACAGGGAAGCCTGGTGTGCTGCAGTTCATGGGGTTGCAAAGAGTTGATCAAGCTGAGCGACTGAACAACCATCACCACCACTGAGGAAAAATAAACATTTCAAAACTATTTTCAAATGCTTATCTGAATAATTATCTTCCTGTTTTTCTAGCTTGAAACTTAGCATTAAAAGTCAGGAACAGATGGCTTTTAGGAGGAAGGGACTGGGAGATTCAGACACTTGAGCAGCCTGGGTAGAGGCTCCAGTGCCCCGGTCCTATGAACATTCTTCTGCTTTAGGGACTCCAGTCCTCAGCCACAGTCACCAAACTCTTACCCAGATATTCAAGTTTGATTTCTCTATTGCTATTTATTACAGTTGGAAGAATAAGATCAGTACAATGTATATTAAGCATGGTAATATCAATCCTAACATCATCTGAGCTAGAAGGTCAGTCTGAATCCTGGGGCAAAATTAGTAGGAGCATTACTGAACTCGTGACTAATCAAGTACTACTCAGTGAATGTGAATTTTTATAAATTGAAGAAAGTTCAGATTTCTACAGAAAATGGTTCCTTTCAAGGTTGCTTAAAGTATTCCAGAAACCAACAGTATAATTTTCCACTTAACCAGAAATTATATTTCATTCCCTAATTTCAAATACTATCATGCTGGTATATTTCAAAGAGGTTGCAAATGAGAAATTACCTGGCACAAAACATATACCTTAATGCTATAATTTACTCTGAACTTCTTACCTAAGTAGGGTACAGAACATAAAACATTAAAATCCTCAAGTTTATGCAAATGTGCATAATTTGAAAATAAGTTTTTGTACTGCTTTAATGAAGCAATTTATTATGGTATAAAAAAGAAAATCATGTTTGACTATAAATCAATTCAAATAACATTGAATTATTGATGAATACAAAGAAATGACAGAATTGGAGGAGTAAGTATGAACAGTGAGGTGAGAGAGCTTCTTTTTTAAACTAGGAGAAAGAGCAGTTTTTCATAATAATTAGCAGAAATAAAATTTAGTGGAATAGAAAAAGTTGATGATAAAGGAGAGAGAAGTTTCAAAACAATACCCTGGGGTAGGTAAAAGGCAGTGACCTCCTAACTCAAAGATGGCCCAGATGTGAGTCCCTTGGGTTTGTGTGGGTTTTGTTTGGTTGGTTTTCCTTTTCTCTATCTCTCTCTCCACTTGTGTGCTAAAGTAGCTGTAATCTAGAAATACCAACAAATTCACAACAAAGGGAAAAAAGAAAGCCTTAAGAAAATCCTGCTACTGAGATTGTGGGATGAAGCCCTGTACCGCATACCCATCCTGTACTATGGTGAGCAGAGGTAGAGCCTGTGCTGCTGCAGGAAACAGGGCAAAGTGTGAAGCTTTGTTAAACTCAGTGATAGGTCCACAATTTGAAAATCATGGTATTGTTCAGTCGCCATGTCCAACTCTTTGTGACCCCACAGATTGCAGCACACCAGGTTTCCATGTCCTTTTACCATCTACCGGAGCTTGCTCAAACTCATGTCCATTGAGTCGGTTATGCCATCCAACCATCTCATCCTCTGTTGTCCCCTTCTTCTCCTGCCTTCAATCTTTCCCATCATCAGGGTCTTTTCTAATGAGTCAGTTCTTCTCATCAGGTGGCCAAAGTATTAGTTTCAGCTTCAGTATCAGTCCTTCCAATGAATATTCAGGGTTGATTTCCTTTGTGATTGATTGGTTTAATCTCCTTGCAGTGCAAGGGACTCTCAAGAATCTTCTCCAACACCACAGTTTAAAAGCATCATTTCTTCAGTGCTCAGCTTTATGGTCCAACATTCTTTATGGTCCAACATTCACATCCATACATGATTACCGGAAAAACCATAGCTTTCAATAGATGGACCTTTGTCAGCAAAGTAATGTCTCTGCTTTTTAATATGCTGTCTACATTGGTCATAGTTTTTCTTGCAAGGAGCAAGGGTCTTTTAATTTCATGGCTGCAGTTACAATCTGTAGTGATTTTGAAGCCCAAGAAAATAAAGTCTGCCACTGGATCATGCAGGAGGTCTTTTAAAATTATATGTCCTACAAACTATATATACTATACATATGAAAATATATACTATACTTTTCAGCATATTTTAATCTTTCATAATTAAAAAGGAAAACCTGCATTCTGTATGTTTAAATGTAGTACTGGGGCAACAAAGGATGAGATGGTTGGATGGCATCACTGACTCAATGGACATGAGTTTGAGCAAACTTGGAGAGATAGTGAAGGACAGGGAAGCCCAATGTGCTGCAGTCCATGGAGTCACAAAGAGTCGGACACGACTTAGTGACTGAACAACAAATATAGTACTAACTAGAGACAATGGCAACACACTCCAGTGTTCTTGCCTGGAGAATCCCAGGGACAGGGGAGCCCGGTGGGCTGCCATCTATGGGGTCACACAGAGTCGGACACGACTGACGTGACTTAGCAGCAGCAGCAGCAGCAGCAGAGACAACTATTTGAAAACTTTGTGAATAGGAAGAATAACAAAGATACATTTCAAAGCTTGAAGAAAACTATAAACACTACATAAATCAATCTTCTGATTTTGTAGGCTGAGCCCTGAAGGTTGTAACAGCTGTACTAAATATTCCGGCTAACAGTTAGCAAACTATCTTTGATAATTCCAGGAAATCTAGACGCTGGTGATTAATTTCCCAATTAGATCTAAAAGCGATATGGGTAAGTGGGATGTACAAACATGGTAGACCTTAAGGTAAACATGAGGTTGCTCATATGTCTGGCCTCAAATTCTGACTGTATAAATGAAAATAATTATGAAAATACAGAGAAAAGAAAAGTTGACGTCTTTTGTATTGTGAATCTGACTTGCATAGAAAGGAGAGAAAAGAGAAAAATATCAGTTTGTCAACAATACAGTAAGTACATATAATTGTATGCATTGATATGAGAATGGTGTTAGGTCATTTAAAATATCTATGTAGTATGCATGAGAGAAAAAAGAAAATTTAAAAATATCCCACATAATTAAGATAAAAGACAAGATAATAACATTGAAAACTACCATAAAAGAGAGTCAGGTAAGTTAAAACTGTAAGAAACAAAACAGAAACAAAATACAATTATATAATGGCAAAATTAAAAATAATAGATCAGAAAATAAGGGAATTAAAACATAATTCTGCATCAGTGCTATCTAGGGCAAATCTGAAAAAGCCTCCGAGAATAAAACAGAGATGAAAATCACTCAAGAAGAAAATTAGACACAGAAATTTTCAATATGTGCATGGAAAATACTGTTAAAGCTGACATCAAAACAAATTGAAAAGAAACACTTCTATGTTAAATATATGATAAAAATCTGTTGAAGATTCAAACCTAAACATTAAAAGGAAATAACCTGCATAAAAGATTTAAAAATCCAGTATTATTCATAATAGCCCCAAAGTAAAAACAACCTCAATGTCCATCAGTTGATGAACAGAAAACAAATATGATATGTCCATACATTTGAATATTGTTTGGCCAGAAAGAGAAATGAAATACTGATACCTGCTATCACTTTGGATAATATGATGTGGATGAACCTTGAAAATATCATGATAAATAAAAGAAGCCATCACAAGAGACCACATATTCCAAGATGTCACTTATATAATATTTCAGAGTGGACAAATCCATAAAGATAGGAAAAAGGATGTCAAAAGCTAGGGGAAAGGAGAAGCAGTGACTGATAATGTCTCCAAGATTTCTCTTAGGAGAAAAATGTTGTAAAATTAGATAATGCTGATGTTTTCACAGCCTTGTGGATATACTGAAAATCACTGAATTGTATTTAAAAGGGTGATATTTTAGGTATGTAGATTATATCTTAATTGTTATTGAAAAAATACTATTGCTATCCAGTCATGTGCACATGGGCCTGTGCACACATGTACACACAACACACACACACATTCACACAAAGGAAATATTTAGAAAGTAAGAGTAGGCAAGATGGTAGGTGGTCTTGAGTAACGACATAAGTCAAAAGATAAGAAGCTGGAGCAATGTTTTATGAAATATATATACTCAAGCATTCCCAACAGAAAAACAACATGATTACTTCAGGTAAGCAAAATGCCATAAAATATACTGAAAAAATTATTTATACACATGTTACAACTAAGAGACACATACAGATACGAAAATAACTTAGCAAAAAGATCTGGCAGTGAATAGACGACAGAATTCAAGTTAGAGAAGAAAACACAGTTCTCTTTTTATATCTAAAATCAGATTGTTTAGAAAGAAATACAAAATGATTAAAAGCTACCAAAATACTAAAAATTTCAGCATGTGGTTATAAAATATAAACATCTAAAGTTCTTCTTTAGGGACTATTTTAATATGTTGGAGAGTATGCCTATCTCTACACCAAAAAAGTCACACCAGCTTAATTACTGTATCAGTTCAATTCAGTCGCTCAGTCGTGTCTGACTCTTTGCGACCCCATGAATCGCAGCACACCAGGCCTCCCTGTCCATCACCAACTCCTGGAGTTCACTCAGACTCACGTCCATCCAGTCAGTGATGCCATCCAGCCATCTCATCCTCTGTCGTCCCCTTCTCCTCCTGCCCTCAATCCCTCGCAGCATCAGAGTCTTTTCCAATGAGTCAACTCTTCGCATGAGGTAGCCAAAGTACTGGAGTCTCAGCTTCAGCATCATTCCCTCCAAAGAAATCCCAGGACTGATCTCCTTCAGAATGGACTGGCTGGATCTCCTTGCAGTCCAAGGGACTCTCAAGAGTCTTCTCCAACACCACAGTTCAAAAGCATCAATTCTTCAGCGCTCAGCCTTCTTCACAGTCCAGCTCTCACATCCATACATGACCACTGGAAAAACCATAGCCTTGACTAGACGGACCTTTGTTGGCAAAGTAATGTCTCTGCTTTTGAATATGCTATCTAGGTTGCTCATAACTTTTCTTTCAAGGAGTAAGCGTCTTTTCATTTCATGGCTACAGTCACCATCTGCAGTGATTTTGGAGCCCCCAAAAATAAAGTCTGACACTGTTTCCACTGTTTCCCCATCTACTTCCCATGAAGTGATGGGACCAGATGCCATGATCTTCGTGTTCTGAATATTGAACTATAACTATATAGCTAACCCTAATATCTAAGATCTCCAGGCCCCTCTCAATGCATATCCTCTGCTTATAATAAAGCTATCCTGACAGGACAGAGTGTTCAAGTCCTATAGGCCTTCATGGAAACTGAACACAACATACTTAAAGCATAATTAAAGCACATGTGTAAACAAATTAAGAATAATGTCAAGAGAGATAACAGGTAGGGGACAAAGTTTTAAATGGACAAAAGATTAAGTGGAGCAGACAGGATTTCAGAGCAAGACACCAACAAAGAGAGGTAAAGTATTGCTTCAGAGAAGACAAAAATTTTGAGTGAGTAAAGAAAAACAGTTATTTGTCAAACTCAAAGGAAGCAAGGCTGATACTATTTCTATGTCTAGATTCTAAGGTATGGACACCAGGAAAGAAAAACAGGAAACAAAACCAAAAAAAAAAAACAGTTAACAGTTTCCTTAGAGAAGACTCAGGTTTCCAGATACAACAAGTTTCTGTTAAATCAAAATAGCAGTTTCAAAAACAGAGTAACAACGTATTTGGTGATTTAATTTTAAAAATAACATTTTTTAAAGTAAAGAAAGACTAATATCCCAGAATCAATGGGCATATGTAGCTTCCATTCTTGTTTCTAAACACCATTCTCTAATATAAGGAACCAAGGCTTCTTGGAAAATGGTTGATTATAGTGCTAAGGAGAGAAGAACAATGTGACTCAAATATCTTGTAGTTTAAGAAAATAAGGCAGTACTTAGAAAATGATACAGTACTGTCAAAAGAACAGAGGAGACAATTTGAGGGAGTTCCCAATGGCCAACTCTAGAGCAATTTCAGCTTTAAAATAAAGAATAGCTATTATAAGCCACAAATGTGCGTGTGTGTTTATCTCCATGGATCTATACTGATAAGTACAAGTAAGTGAACAAACAAATAAATGAAGGAGAAGGGACTGCTCTTCCTTATAGTAATAAATAGAGAAAAAACAGAAGCAACAATGGAATAGAAAGTTACCATCTGGCAAACACATCAATGTCTGGTGAAAATACTAGGTGAAAGTACGATGAGAAATGGGCCATTTACATACTTTAAAAGAACTTCCCCGTAATACACTCATCAAACACAATAAAAAGAAGTAACTTTAGAGTGGAAAAACTGGCAGACATTGAGCATTAACAATGATCGAAGACACCACCACCAATAATGGAACAAACTGACATCATATGCTTCCTGACGGGATGCACTGAGAAAAACACATCACTTCTGCAGTATCCTTACTAAATATGCATAATCTGAACTTAATCATGAAGAAAAACACCAGATAAATCCAAATTGAGAATGGTCTATAAAATAAGTGTCTGACATTTTACAAAGGTCAAAGTCATTTAAGAAATTTGCACCTTTTTTTGCAATTCTGAAATTATTTCACATGGAAAATTAAAAAAAAAAAACTTCTTGTAAAGTTGCCTAGATGTCCTCAAGTTTCAGTCAAGTCTTATATTATAGGATTTCCATATATCTGTCAATGAACACTTAACCTACTTCTACATCTTGGCTATATTAAATAGTACTGCAATAACATTGGAATTCTATTATCTCTTGAGATCCCAACTTCAACTCTCTTGGATAAATACCTAGAATGGTACTGCAGGAGCTAAGTGAAATAAAACAGTCACAGAAGTACAAATACTGCATGATTCTACATATCTGAGGAATCTAAACCAGTTAAGCCCATCAAATTAGAGAGTAGTAAGAGGGTTGCCATGGGCCAAGAGGAGGGGGAAAATAGGAGTTGACAGTCAGCAGACATAAAGTCTCAATTAGCAAGGTGAATAAAAATTTGTTGAGCATAGATTTCATGTTAAAGATGAAATATAATTTTCAAATTAATTCGATTTAAAAACTGCTAACATGTCAACCAGTCCATTCTGAAGGAGATCAGCCCTGGGATTTCTTTGGAAGGATTGATGCTAAAGCTGAAACTCCAGTACTTTTGCCACCTCGTGCGAAGAGTTGACTCATTGGAAAAGACTCTGATGCTAGGAGGGATTGGGGGCAGGATGAGAAGGGGACGACAGAGGATGAGATGGCTGGATGGCATCACTAACTGGATGGACGTGAGTCTGAGTGAACTCCGGGAGTTGGTGATGGACAGGGTGGGCTGGCGTGCTGCAGTTCATGGGGTCGCAAAGAGTTGGACACGACTGAGGGACTGAACTGAATTGAACTGAACATGGAAAAACAATAAATAAAAATAATTTAAAGCTATGATATGCTGATGGAGACAAGAGAACAGATGACATACCTAAAGGTATCAAGAACAAATTACAGAATAATAATGTTGTGAAATACTTCATTTGTAATGCTATGCTTGGAAAGGAAATAAATACACAAAAAGTGTATATGTTTTATTTACTGCTGCTGTTACAAGAAACTTAGTGGCTGAAAACAACACAAATTTATTCACTTATAGTTCTGAAAGTCTGAAGTCCAAATGATTCTTACAAGGTAAAATCAGAGTATGACAGTAGTTCCTTCTGGGGGTGCTCAAAAAAATTCATTTCCTGACTCTCTTAGCTTCTGAAGACCTCTCACTCTTTAGCTAATGAACCCTACTTCTATCTTTCCAATCTTTTGCTTATGTGATTACAGTTCCCACCACGTCAAACCTCCCTCTACCCTCTTTCAGAAGAACAGACGTAATTACACTGGGTCCACCAGAATAATCCAGGATAATCTCAAATTTCTTAATTGAATTCTATCTACAAATGCCACCATTTATGGTAATATATTCATTCACAAGTCAAGGGTTAGAATGCGGCCTTCTTTGGAGAGTGAGGCATTTATTCAGCATAAAACAGTGTTAGTACATAAATAAAAGACTGGGAAAGTATCTGATACAATGTTACCAACAATTTTCTCTGGATAGAAGAATTATCAGTGCTTTTTAATTTGTCTTTTTGTCTGTCTCTTTTCTAGAATGAAATGTGCATAATTTTCATAACTGGGCCAAAGGGGGGAAATTTTTTTTTTAAACTGTGCAGAGAGCTTTTTTCTTTTGATCCTTGATCTTTAATGTGCTTTCCACATGACTTACACTTGCATGTTAAGAAATTAAATTTATATGGCTGCATATCTTTCCAAAAATGGCATATCTAATTCCAAATTCACTTACTTCTTAGGTACAGATGATTGAAAACATGTAAAATAATCAGACTGTCTTCCCAGTCTTCTGTGGCTAGAAAAAATCAAGGGTGAAGTTCCAACACACAACAAATTTTTTTAGATAGTTCAGTCAATACAGGACTAGTAGTTTTGGAGCAAAAAAAAAAAAAAAAAGTGGCTGTTATTTACTACAAATAATTAATAACAAGTTATATATAAAAATCAAGCTCATGAGTAAAACTCAAACAGTATGCTAAAAGGAGTTCAAGCAAATAAAATATCAAGAGAACAGATTTAAAAGGTCAGATATTCCATCAAGCTAATGATTAATTGTAAAGAGATGACTAAAAATTTACACATAGAAAAATACATGTTCAAAGAGAACTTGAACCGTGAGGGAAGTTTTTGAGTACATGCTATATTGGGAGTGATGAGCAAATGGTGAATATTTGCTTTACTCTGCTGGGGGCCAGCATGAGGAACTCCACCCATGGCAAAGGTCATGAGGAAGGAGGCTTGGCATACGCAAAGGCGTGATCAAGCCTCAGGAAACCCCCTGTTCCCAAGCATATACCCCAAAACCAGAGTCTGTTTTATGCTCTCATCTACACCTCTGACTTTACGGGGAGCTCTCCCCCATAACTGTTTCTCTTGGGAAAGGAGTAAACGTGCAGCTCCAAGGCAATAAAAAATTCCTGGGCATGACAAGAGTGTTTCAGACTCTTCTGAAGGTTATCTAGCCCACCTGTATAGGTTCGTCCGGCCACATGTGATTGTTTACAGCCTCCCAATCTAAGAGGCATGAGATGTTTTAGACTTCCTAAAGGCAAATTCTTTTGGGGAGTTGGAAATTATTAGTATAGTGGGTTGGTTAAGAATTATATTGGTGAAGGGTTTTTCATTTGTTGTGCCAATAATTGTTGCTAATTCCCTGCCCTGGGTGTGACAAGGGTGTTTCAGGTCAAACCTCTCTGCTGACATGCTAGCTTGTGTGACAGGATTATACATACTCCTGCCACTAGCACATGATTGTTTACTACCTCTCAACCATAAACTGCACAGAGAGTTTTGGAGTATTTTGAAAGTCTTAATTAGCATAGGGCTTTTCTCATTGTTGAGTCAATGATTGCTGCCAGGCCTCCATATCCTTAGGCACCTGGGAATATATTAATCAATGTATTTGGAATATAGAAAAGGAAATATAGTAGTTTTTAAGGTTAGCAATACTAGACTTTTTGAGTTAATGAATTTTCTCTTTTGTAATAGATCACTGTACTTTGTTATAAACCACTGTGTCCTTGCTATGTAAAAATGTAACTTTATCACGATCTTAAGACTAAATAGATCTTAAGGGGAACATTGGTGAAAGGATTTTCATTTGTTGGGCTGATGTTTGCTGCTAAATCTCCATGTTCCCTGCCCTGTATAAGGAATATAACTAGCATTTAGGAGAAATAAGTATTAACCTTTAAGCATAGAGGAGAAATAAGCATTACCTTTAAGATTAATCACGTTAACCTTGGGTTAAATAAATTCCTTTCTTGATTGTAACTCACTACACCCTCACCCTATAGGAATGCAACTTTATTTGGAGGGTGGTGCCTGGTTTAAGAAAAAACACCCTTGGAAATAATAAGTTTTTTGGTTATCAGAAAGAAAGGATCATAAAATGTCAGCAGGTCTCATGGCCAGAAGATGATGTAATATCCCTAACACCTTTTTTTTATACATTTATGTGAAGCACCTGATTTTGATAAAGGTCAGGACTGCTGACCCCCGCGTGACTCTGTATTCATCCCTATGTGTAACAAAAGGTATATAAGCAAACCCCAAAATAAAGAAATCGGATTAGTTTCCGGAAAGACTGATACCCCCATGTCGTTCTTTCTTGCTCCTCATTTTTCTGGCTGAATTTCCATCTGGAGCATGGATGCTATTCCACATAAACCAAATTACTTGGCCTCTTTTTCTCCACTAATTTTCCTACTACACTATCCATTTCTAATCTCTCTATATATCTGTAATTAAATATGTATTTTTCCAAGGACGCCGACACCGTCCCCACCTTCGAATTCCCTGGATCCACCGGGGCTGGACCCTGGCATTACTCTTTTATCAAAAGCTATATAAAATAATGTTTTTTTAAGAAAACAGTAACCAGTGATAAAACCCAGCAAAGATACTGGAAATATCTATATATCTGAGGTCTAAAGGCAAACATGTCAGGATCGCTAATGAAATCAATCAATTTGCATATGATGTATAAATGCACTGTTCAGACAAATTTCAGAAATTCTTAATTTGAATTTTTTGAGATAGGAACTAAGGTTTAATGATTTGCTCTTTTATGACTGAATATTGCATTTTACTTTTAACTCAGCATTATGCACAGTATTTAAGGAGATCTTAATTGTAATCTCCCATTTACCAACTGGGTTATAGTATGCTGGTTAATTTTCTCAGTGAGATTCAGTGGTACAATGAAGATAATACCATCTACTTCATAAGACCGCTCTGTGGGTTAAACATAATTGTGTTAGTATGTATTAGTGCCATTGTCTCATAAAATCAAGGCATTCAATAAGTATTATTTCACTTTCAATATTCATTGCACTGGGGCTGAATGAATTCTACAAGATTTTAAAAATTAATTTCAGAGTTGCTCAATCATGTCTGACTCTCTGCAACTCGATGGACTGTAGCCCACCAGACTCTTCTGTCCATGGGAATCTCCAGGCAAGAATACTGGAGTGAGTAGCCATTCCCTCTCTAAGTGATCTTCCTTACCCAGAGATGGAACCTGGGACTCCTACACTGCAGGCAGTTTCTTTACCATTTGAGACACAAGGGTAGCCAATATACTAATATATTTGTTTTTAAATATATGAGCTAATGGTTATGTATTTAACCATCCTGAGGAGTGTGAAGAGGATATATATAGACTTTGAGGACAACAACATTGAGAATCCTAGTATGTTTTAAACAATGGTATATGTAAAAGTACATATCACTGATATGTAAACACACGTATAAGTACATGTATATGTACAAAATCACTGCAAATGGTGACTGTAGCCATGAAATTTAAAGATGCTTGCTCCTTGGAAGAAAAGCTATGACCAACCTAGACAGCATATTACAAAGCAGAGATGTTACTTTGCCAACAAAGGTCTGTCTAGTTAAAGGTACAGCTTTTCCAATAGTCATGTATGGATGTGAGAGGTGAACTATAAAGAAAGCTGAGTGCTGAAGAATTTATGCTTTTGAACTGTGGTGTTGAAGAAGACTCTTGAGAGTCCCTTGGACTGCAAGGAGATCAAACCAGTCAATCCTAAAGGAAATCAGTCCTGAATATTCACTGGAAGGACTGATGCTAAAGCGGAAACTCCAATACTTTGGCCACCTGATGCAAGGAACCAACTCATTGGAAAAGACTCTGATGTTAGGAAAGACTGAAGGCAGGAGGAGAAGGGGATGACAGAGAATGAGATGGTTGGACAGTCACCCACTTGATGGACATGAGTTTGAGTAAGCTCTGGGAGTTGGTGATGGACAGGGAAGCCTGGCGAGCTGCAGTCCATGGGTTTGCAAAGAGTTGGACACAACTAAGCGACTGAACTATGTATAAGAACAAGTATGTGCCAATTTAGACAACTGTTTAGTAAATGATAAAACTTTAGTAAATATAAGATCAGGTATACTTATAGTCTAAAGGTATCACTCATAATTAAAAAGTAACTATGGGAACAATGCCTCAGAAAATGAACTAAAACGAGCTCTCATGCTCTATTGCCCTCACCAAGCTATTTGACTCACTGCAATCAGCCTGATATATTAAAATAAAAAGTTAACATTTTACTCTCCTCTTAATATCCTTCAATGGCTTCTCATTTTTCTTAAGATGAAGACCAAATGCTCTATAAAGCCTGTATGCTCTATAAAGCTCTGCTTGATCCGATCCTGCATATCTCACATACCTCATCCCCTGATTCCTTCTCCTACTTCTCTGTGTTAAGGTGGCAGAATCTCATGTGCCATGATCTTTCCAACCACTGGCCTTTGCGGATACTGCCGCCACTGATTCCACTTCTTCCCATCGTCACACCATCACCACTCCACTACCAAGGCACGTCATCGCTTCCTCATTCTCTTGCTTCACCTACTTCTACCCCTTGGTCCACGAATTAGGTCAGACTCTCTTGTAATCTATTCCCAAAGCATCTATAATTCTTATTCAGAGGTCTTATGATCATCATATCTAGGTAATTGTATGACAAGTTTAATATCTATCTTTCCTACTGCTTTATCAGCTTCAATGGAGCAGAACACAAGTAGTTAGTCAATCCCCAGAGTAGTTAGTCAATAAATATACATTGAATGAATAAAGAAAAGTGAGTTAATTCCAATAACTGACAGTCTCTCCAAGCTCTGTTAGTGTAATTCTTGAGTAAGTAAAAATTAAGGAGAAAAAAGATGTCATCCTTGTGCATATTAAATGAAATAATAATAAATTGCTTTGCATGTAATAAATACTCAATAAATACTAACATTTCCTTGCATGCTGAACAGTACTATCCATGCTTACAATTATTAATTAAGAATTTCTACTAAGCTCGAAACATTTAGAATAATTGCAAAGGCAAAATCTGTTGTTTAGGAACTTTAAAAGCTGAACATTTGCTAGGTACAGTATCACAGTAAAAAATACAGAACCCTTGCTATTATCCACACACTGACTCATTGTGAGGCCTAAGATACATACTTCAACCCACTGAGTCTTACTTTTTCCTCAATGAATAACAGAAGATGAACCATGATCACCAATGTCTACATGTCGGTGATTCTAATTTACAAGTTTTCATATAATATACCATGATCTCTTCAGAAGCCACCTCCCTTTGCTTCATACTATCTCCAAGTAGCTAAGCTTTCTGCAATGATACATGGAAAACCGCTCAAACTGTATTGTCTGCAAATGTTCCACAGGTTAACTAGAAAAACAAAGATTGAAACTCATTTTTATTTAAATGAATGCCTGGTGCTTAAAGCTTTTCAATGATGCACTGTACCCCTTTACATAAATTAATTTAAACAATAATGTAAAGCAACTTGTACTTGATAACCTATAACACGATTTCCAAAAATTTTGGTCAAACACCCCACCAGTTAAAAAACGTGCCCACACAGCAACAATATATGTGTATTCATTTATTTATTAATAGCTTACATGTGTACTCCTAGTATATTTACTGAAAGCTTTCCTAGGAGCCACAGGCTTTTCTATTATAAGTATGGTTCTAACAAGAGAAAGTCCTGGGCTCACAGATTTTCTTTCTAGTGAGTGAAGAAAACCCACATTCAGGTAAACAAATAAGTGAGATATAACTTCATTTCAGTGTAAGTGTTAGGACGGAAAAAAAAAGTTCTCATAATCCCTGAGCAAGTCTATTTTAGGTAAGAGCAGAGTAATAGAGATGGAGTATTTGAGGCAGAAAAATAGTAAATCCAAAAGCCATGATCTAAGATAAAGTCTGGGATATCTTAGAACAAGCAGATTAAGTCATTAAGAACTTCTATAAAAATAAATGACTGTCATAGAAATTTCCAAGTGTTCAGGAATCTAATTCTGAACTCTTATTAATTTGATTCCTATACTAAATAGGAACCAGTACAATTAGAGTTACCATATGTCTAGATATCTACCAGGTGGGAATTTCTCACTATTTTTCCTTTTTCTAATTTTACTGAATATTCTAAAAGTATATCGTTTAAAATAAATTTAATGATAACTTACTCCAATGCATATATTTCAAAAACTTAAACTGAATGAATTCTAATTAAACTATATAAAATTTATATATCAATTTTGGTAAGTATATTTTCATATGAAGATATCATTTGAGAAAACAGTTTAAATTTTTTTAATTATTTAGGTCTTGTTTTCATTTTCTTTACCATGACATTTTAATTTTATTTATATATATACATATATATTTATATAAAAACAACTCAGGTTAAATATATCATGAATTTTACTAGAAATGGTTTTATCACCTGTAGTTGACAGTGGGTGATAGAGACCCAGAAGTGGCTGTAGACCCAGGCTGCCTGGATTAAAACTGGATTTGTCATTTCCTCGCCCTGTGATCTTATATAAAGGAATCAACTTTTCTCTGCCTATGTTTCCACAAAAGGAAAAAAAAAAAAAGGTGATAATAAGCATACCCTTCTCATTTGAGGATTTAATAAGCTAATAAATGGACAAAGCTTAGAATAACCTGGCACAGTAAGTGCTCAATAAAGTTTAACTAGTTTATCGCTATTTTAAAATCAGATGGTTTTCCAGTTTTATTTAA
Source organism: Ovis aries (assembly GCF_016772045.2). Classification (NCBI taxonomy): domain Eukaryota; kingdom Metazoa; phylum Chordata; class Mammalia; order Artiodactyla; family Bovidae; genus Ovis; species Ovis aries. The sequence goes on along the minus strand of NC_056075.1, from coordinate 35,357,326 downwards.
TAAATGATCCAAAACAATGAGCTATATATCTGTGAAAAATAGTTGTTCACAATAGGAATATGAGACATGCTATTACCTCTTTTATGTGAAACCATTCTCAGGACATAATTTATTTAGAAAAGCATGCATTCAGCATCAGAAAAGCACATTCAGCATCTTCATACAAATAAGGAGCTATCAACCGTTGCTCAAGACTTATAAGGCCCCGCATAACATTTCATCGCTTAGCAAGAAAAGTAAGTAGGGGCAAACAGCTGTTGCGCTCCCTCGCAGTGGGCACCTTTACAGAGGACACACTCAGCACAGATCCGCTTGGGAGCCCTAGAGGGAGGTTTTCAGACATTTTTTGCTTCCCGCCTTAAACTCTTTTTAAATTTAACTATTTTTACGATGTTTATTTATATAACCAGAATAACATAACACATCTTTATAAATATACAATGAAATAAATTTTCATCTCTTTCCTAAGTTAATAGCAACTTTTTTCTCTCAGCTTTTTTCACTTTCTCATAATTGTGCTGTGTCGTCCTTCATTTTGGAATATGCTAAGATATTCAATAATTCTAAGATGCATATTTAAGAACACTGGCGTATAAGCTTCAGGAAATTAAATAAAAACACATGAATCAAAGAATAAGATTAAAATGTCAACCATGTGGCTCATTTATGTTTTGCCAGATCAGTCTTCAATCCATCATTCTTCAATTTGTGAAATATAAAAATTTAGATTCTTTGTGTCGCTCAAGGTCATTTCTGCTCTATTTGCAGATGTACCAGGCAGATCCTATTTAAATTGCTATTTATATTTATCATTTAAAAAGTCACATTAAACCATTAAAGTACAACATATTTCATTTAAAAGAGGAGAAATTTTTTATTCTGTTTTAAAACAAAACACAGAATAGTTACACTAAACAAGGTTAATTCAAGTTTTAATTGTTTTCAGTATTTTACATGACATAGAATTTTAAGTAATTAAATTGAGGCTGATATTTATTAATTTATAGCTAAAAAACACTAGAAACAACACACACTAGAAATATTATCTCTCATTTATGAAACAAAAGAAAAAATCAAATCCAATAAGTAATACACTTATAAATAATGTCTTTCAGTCAAGACATAAACATCAATTAAATAAATCAATAACTGAGAGGTTTTACAGGGAGATAAATGCATAAATATTTTAATTTTTAGTAATATGAACGAAGGCAAGATGTGATCAGTGGTAGAGGTGAGAATGGAATATAAAACTAGTGACTAAAATTCTTACTCTTAAAAGAGGGAAGTGTATTATTTTCATCACAAAATTGCACACTGAACTCTAAAAAGCAATAGGAGAAAATCAAAGCAAAACAGCTTTTTTCAGAGAAAAAGGTGACAAAAATATATTAGATTACTTGGAAATATACTGAAATACAATCAGCAGTTTGAACAGTACATATAGTAGAAGCATAAAGTAGATGATTTCAGTAAGCGGCTTTTCGTACTCTGATTCTACTCATGGAACTATATCCTCTATAACATCTTCATAGTCCAGTCTTTCATCTTGTGTTTATGGCTTTCTTCACTATAATTGCTATAAAAATTTTTCAAAATGCATTTAAGAAAAAAGGAAATTATACTACTTCATAGCTACTACTTTTCATATTTGCCAAGAATAATTAAGTCCTTCAATGTTTACAGGGATCAATCAAATTTGATATCATTGATAGAAACTTTTTTCCCATATGTGATACATGATAGCTATCAAATACATTTGATTTGGGGGTTTAAACTGAATTTTTAAAAACTACTAAGACTGTCTAGAGGATATAAGTGTTGTAGTATTAGTTTCAATTAAATTGACACCACATTTCGATCAATTGCTTCAAGTTACAGTGTGGACCTGCATTTTAAATTTCACTCCAGTCCTTAAAATCAGGATAGTTTCCATTAACACTATTACAAGAACCACTGATCTTTTTTCTCTTTTTTAAAAAACACCGTTTCTTTTAAATGTTATTAGTCTTTTAAGGTCTCATAATGAGTGACAAGACTGCCACCTAGTGCTTTATGACTATTCCTATAACATTTTAAAGAAACAGTGAGAGTCCTATATAAAAGATGAGCTTCCAATATGGTAGTCACTAAGTTACACGTGTCTTGAGTAATTAAAATGTGACTAATATGAATTGAGATTGGCATTAGTATAGTATAAAACCTGTATTCAAACACTTGGAAAAAATAAAAAGTAAAAATAGGCCATTGATGATTTTTTATACTATGATATATTTTAGATATTTTGAATTAAATAGAATATATTATCAAAATTAACTTCACCTGTTTAATATTTGAGATATAGCTAGTAGAAAAATTTTAATTCTACATATGGCTTACACTAGGTTAATTTGGATAGCACTGATCTAAAGAAAAATCATCTTAGTCTTAAATATAAAAGGCTTAAATGAATGTATTCATTATTTCTAAAAAATGGAATATAATTTATTTGTGTCCATAATTATAACTAAATTACTCTCTGGGGATAAAATAAACACTAAAATTTAAGAAGAATCAAACAGGAATTTCTAATTTTAAAAAGTCAGACAAAAATATGTCCCCATAAAATCCAGGATGTTTGAGAGAAGTAAATAAAATTCATGTGGAAAATACAGAGAAGGAGGATAAATTAAAACAAATAGAAAATAGACAATGTGAATATCAGTAAGGACAATAATTGCAAGCGGACTGAAACATATTAAATATGCATGTGTCCATAAGTTTATGATACAAACACAGCAAACCGAGCTGTAACCTTATTAAGCAAAGTATTCTTTATTTTGAAAACAGATATTTTTTTGAATATATTAAAAATTTATCATGCCCTTCCTATGTGCCTGTAGCAATAAATAAGCAAATGCCTCACTCAAGGAAATTTGTTTTCACAAAAGTTTCCCAATCAAGAAATAAAGGAGTAAGAATACCAGTTTATAACCCCTAAATCAGTTGCAATCTAACATTGAGCATCAGTGTCTACTAAGAACAAAAAAGAGACTTGCGGGCATTATGTGTTTCAGTTACATGTAGAACACAAAACCACCTGTGAAAGTATTCCCTCCAAAACCATATCTGAATCTGATGAAACCTCTAAATCAGGGTTTCTCAACCCTCATGGTGTTGAAATTTGAGTCAGATGAATCTTGGTTCTAAGGAGCTCTCATGTGTAATGTAGGACATGTACCAATAGTAACCTCTACCCACTAGTAGTCCACAGGCTCCACACCCCACAAACACTGTCAAATGTCCCATAGACTACAGAAATATCTTACTAAATTGGGGGATTCTTATGCTACATTCTCAATAAAACTATAAAAAATAATTAAAACATGGGTTTTAGTAAGATTTACTTAATTGAAATCAAGAAAATTCTTAAAAATTTCAAAAAGAAGTTAAAACTGAACCACAAACTATACAGAAAATAATATTAAAAAGCAAACTTAAAAACTGGTCAACTACTTGTAAACGAATGAAACTAGAACACTTTCTAACACGATACACAAAAATAAACTCAAAATGGATTAAAGATCTAAACGTAAGACCAGAAACTATAAACTTTTAGAGGAAAACAGGCAAAACACTCTCCGACATAAATCACAGCAGGATCCTCTAAGACCCACCTCCCAGACTATTGGAAATAAAAGCAAAAATAAACAAATGGGACCTAATTAAAATTAAAAGCTTCTGCACAACAAAGGAAACTATAAACAAGGTGAAAAGACAGCCTTCAGAATGGGAGAAAATAATAGCAAATGAAACAACTGACAAACAACTAACCTCAAAAATATACAAACAACTCCTGCAGCTCAATTCCAGAAAAATAAACAACCTAATAAAAAAATGGGCCAAAGAACTAAACAGACATTTCTCCAAAGAAGACATACAGATGGCTAACAAACACATGAAAAGATGCTCAACATCACTCATTATCAGAGAAATGCAAATCAAAACCACCATGAGGTACCATTTCATGCCAGTCAGAATGGCTGCTATCCAAAAGTCTACAAGCAATAAATGCTGGAGAGGGTGTGGAGAAAAGGGAACCCTCCTACACTGTTGGTGGGAATGCAAACTAGTACAGCCACTATGGAGAACAATGTGGAGATTCCTTAAAAAACTGGAACTAGAACTGCCATATGACCCAGCAATCCCACTGCTGGGCATACACACTGAGGAAACCAGAATTGAAAGACACACGTGTACCCCAATGTTCATCGCAGCACTGTTTATAATAGACAGGACATGGAAGCAACCTAGATGTCCATCAGCAGATGAATGGATAAGAAAGCTGTGGTACATATACACAATGGAGTATTACTCAGCCATTAAAAAGAATACATTTGAATCAGTTCTAATGAGGTGGATGAAACTGGAGCCTATTACACAGAGTGAAATAAACCAAAAAGAAAAACACCAATACAGTATACTAACACATATATGGAATTTTAGAAAGATGGTAATGTTAACCCTGTATGCGAGAGAGCAAAAGAGACACAGATGTATAGAATGGACTTTTGGACTCTGTGGGAGAGGGAGAGGGTGGGAGATTTGGGAGAATGGCATAGAAACATGTTATAATAATGTCATATAAGAAACAAATCCTCAGTCCAGGTTTGATACAGGATCCTTGGGGCTGGTGCACTGGGATGACCCGGAGGGATGGTATGGGGAGGGAGGAGGGAGGGGGGTCCAGGGTGGGGAACACGTGTACGCCCGTTGCGGATTCATGTTGATGTGTGGCAGAACCAATACAATAAAGTAATTAGCCTCCAATTAAAATTGATAAATTTAAACATTAAAAAAATTACATATATTAAAAAAAAGCAAACAAACCAAATGGAGGCAAAAACAACAATTACAAACTATAAAAGAGAAGGACATCACTAAGGACAAAACCTAAAACAGATGAACTAGAAAACAAAATCTGTGGAAACAATGAATAAACCCAAAATTCTGAATTTATAAATGGGGGAAAAGAAGATGAACAACAACAAAGAATCCACCAATTAAAAAACCGCCAGATCCAGAGATCTCAATTGAATTTAGTTAATCTTTGAAGTTCACTTCATACTGTTTAACTATTCTTTTTTTCACTTTTATTTTTATTTATTTATTTTTTTACTTTACAATAACTACTCTTGTTTTAAAAAACAATCTTGTAAAATTCACCTTTGAAAGTTATTACCATAGTTACACAAAATGAAGTTAGAAAAGAAAAACCACACTTAGAATGGCTAAAATGTAAAAGACGATACAAAGTGCTGAGAGTTTTTGAAGAACTGAAATTCTCATACACTGATGGTGGAAATGGAAAATAGTACAACCATTTGAGAAATCGTTTGCTTGTTTCTTGAAAGCTAAACATATATCTGCCATATGATCACTACCCAATAACAGGATCTTTCAGTACAAAATCAGTACTGCTTTTTGGTAAAACAAAAATTGCCTCCCAGAAAAATCTATCACAGAATTCTATTTGTTCAAAATTTAACCATAATGAACAAAGATTACATTAAAATCCAGCTGAGTTACTTAAGTTTTGTTTTTTGTTGCATGTTCAAAATAAGATTTACTGCTGTTTTACTTCTCAGAGTGGAAAAAAGTGCACTAAATATTAAATAATTAGAGAATATAGCAAAGAGACACTGACTTCCCTAGCAAAATATATGGAGCTATAAGATTCAAAAATAGAAATGATAAACTATTAATGATAACATTAGTTATTCAAAATGAATTTTATTACCTGTAAAATCACCTAAAACTAATAAAACAAACAAATTATCTAAAATAAAAAACACAAATACTTACAATAACATGTTCCTCTAAGTGGATTACCAACATAGCGATTTTCAGAGTCACATCTGTAGAAAAACAAAAAACGCATTTACTATTAAATAACAAAATTCAAAAGCTTCATGTTTTTCCTTCAAGCAAACAGGTAATTAAACTCTACATTAAAACATATTAAAAGCTATACTATTAATTAAAGTTTTAAAAGCAAATCTTCAGAAGAATTGATGTAGAAAGCCTATATACAGACATGAGTGAGAGAATAAGCGGAAAAAACACACAAAAGGAATATAGAAGACGGGATAAAATTATGAATTTAGAGGATATGTATTCTTCCTTAACAACATGAGGAAGAATTTTCAAGTCTGGATAAAGATTTAAAGATATTTTGTATGGGGAAGTATGGGAATTCATAAATAATATCATTTTCTTACTTCTGGTAATCAAAATTAACATATTTTCCCCAGTTTCTAAACCAATTAATCTATATTTTTAAAAGACATCCTCAACTGTATCATGGAGAAAAGCTTTCTTTAAATCATCAAGATTAAATTCAGGAGTTCAAACTTTGAAGTCTTGTAAGCAGATTATAATGAAATGGAAGAACAGGTGAGCATTCAGTCTCAAGAATTCTAAGTTAAATTCTTCAAAAATATAGTTAACTACAACAGTAGGAGAAAATCATAAGTATTTTGAAAATTTCTGAAGTTTTTATTTTTCCAATCGCTGTTTCCAGAATTCAGTTAAAATGACAATTAATGCCTAAAAGAGATATAGCTTGGTTTTACATAATGCTACTTCTTGGAATATCCTCCAAATTTAATTATTATAAAATATATATACATGGGTAACTGAATAAAGTGCCTCAATATTAAATTATATGTAGAATTTTAAAAAGCACGAAGGTTCTTCCAAAAACGTCTTTAGTTTTAGTAAAGTCAATTAGAACCAAGGAATACATATATATTTTAATCAACAAAGGTCCAAATACTTGAGAATAATAAAGTAAATAATCAGTTACATTCTGAATGCATTTTTCAGTCATGCTAATATTTTGTATCCATGAAAAAAAATGAAGTGAAGAGTAAATATTTTTCTACATTAACTACAACATTATTATATAGCCCTTTATACCACTAATTTTATTCTCTGGAAAAAAGAAACTTTGGCATATAGGTTTTCTTCAGGGTATAGGTGACTTCTCCAAAAGGTACTTTTAAAATGTGTGATATATAGTAGTTTTGTAGCTTTAGAAAATGATGAAAGCCATTACTGCTGGGTTAAGCACTTCAGAATCCATACTATTCCTCCTATATCATAGTTCCTTTCTTTAGACTTAGCTCCTTAAATTCTACCACTTTATATCATATACATACGCTAAAGGACTGATTTACAATACTGCTATAATTTCTTCTCTCTCACAAAAAGTAAACTTGACTTGTTGCAAATGGATAGCTCAATACTGCACTTCCCTGGTGGCTCAGATGGTAAAGAATTTGCCTGCAATGCACAAGGACCAGGGTTTGATCCTTGAGTTGGGAAGATGCCCTGGAGAAGGGAATGGCAACCCACTCCAGTATTCTTGCCATAAGAATCCCATGGACAGAGGAGCCTGGCAGGCTACAGTCCATTGGGTCACATTTTCAGAATAGGAAAACATTCAACATAATACTCCCTGCATTTTTATGCATGATATTCCTTGCATATCTTATTGCCTAAATATTGAGTAGAGGACTTTCAAGTTCCCGTAGCAATTTAACATGACAAACTTTGACAAACGACAAGGGATTTCAAATACTTTTTAATTTATCAATGAGTTAACTTTAAAAGCTCCAACCCAAACCTATTTTCCAATATGGAAGTTATGAAGTTTTCATTCTTGTTATTAATAATTCATTTTTTAAATAATCAATATAATTATAACATGTATACCTTCAACATAATTTTGACAAGGAATATTTAAAATTTTATTTTCTCTAAACCACAAATTTTCTCAGAAGGATGAAATTATATGTTTCTGTTTAGGAAATAACTTCTGCTGGCTTTCATTACCCAAACTTAGAATTTTAAGAGAAATAAGAAATTAACACGACCTTGATAAGAATAAAATTCAAAGGCTTTACAGAGTTCTTGAAGGTATTCAATATGAAAATGACATTCTCTTTACATTTTCAAACTCAAAAAAGTAAATTAGAAACAACATTGTCTAAAAGACTTTATATTAATCATTATTGAAAATTTTTGAATGATTAAAAGTACTTTCAAAATATGAGCTGAGTTTAAACACCAGTTTTTGGCATTTTAATTTCAGATTTCATTTAAAGACACACCAGTGTTTACAAACAACAGAGAAAATAAATAGTTGCAAAGGAAACATAGTGAAATTTCAGACATAAAATTCAGCTGGAAAAACACAAAAGCAGATATAAGTAAACTGAAAGACGTTCCTTGTTTCTCATTAGGCTATCTCAAGAGCATCACGCTGGCAGTTAATTTCAAAGATAATGGTTAATTTGATCTAAGAAAAATTCTAATGAGCTTTAAAGGAGCTAGAAAAGTTGATCTTAATGTTCACATGCAGAAATAAACATACAAGAACAGCTAGAAGCAACAACGAAAGGAAGGGCTTTGAGGGGACCTAGACTGAAAAGACATTAAAATATACTCAATGTGTATATAATTAAAACAATATGGAATTTGTACATCAATAGAAAGATAAATGGTACAGAACAGAAATTCCAGAAATAGGTACAGCCTAAAATTCTAATGTATGATAAAAGCAGTGTTTTAAATGACTGGGGTAAAAAGATAGTCATCCTCTTACATAGTACTTGAGACAACTGGATAACCATTTGGAAAAATGTAAGATTAGATTCAATCCTCACACCACGCACACACACAAAACACTAAACATAATTACAGAAGTGCTAGCCATCATCTTTGCTAAATTTTCTGGCTTAGAAGTAAGTCACATGCCCTGCCCATACTCCAGGAAAGGGGATTATACAACAGTGCATGAAGACCAGCAGGCAGAAATTATCGGTAGTCACCTAAGCATCTGTCCACAATAATATTTTTGTTATACAGAAAGTTTTTATGATAAGATATTTTGATACAATTATTTGAGAGATGAGTATATATAATTTAATTCACATAATAAATAATTTGAGAAGCTAAAAGTATTTGACTGAGGTCAAACTCAGATTATAAGGGGTAAAGAGAATATGAATGGAAAAGTATACACATAAATAATTCTTCAAACCAATTAGTATGGTACTATATAGATTACATTAATAATAATTCTGTTATATAAGCTAAGTAATGTTTTTAAAATTCAGAATCTTTCTGTATAAAGATTAGAAACAAACATTAAAAGCCTTCAGAAGTCTTCTGCCTGGCTTAATTAAAAACATAACTTCAAAGTATTTCTGGGTCTAAGCAAAGAGATAATCATCCTCTGTTCCCACTAAGCAAACAGCCAGACCTTTTTATAAAACAGGCTTAGGCTGAAATATTCATTAGGGACTTTGCAGGGTAAATATTATCATTACATGGCACCTAAATAATGGTTACCATTTATTTCTGTGATCATATTAAATCATAAATATCATTTTGAAAGAACAAAATATGAAATAATCCCCCATTTCTAAGTGTTAAAATATCACCTTTCATTTTGTTCCTACTGATGTAAATACTTATATATATTTATATATATATATTTTACTGTAAGATACAATTTTTCTACTCAGAAGCTAAAGAAGGGTTAAATCTAATTGCTATAATCTGAAATATCAAAACATAATATTTAAAACAACTGAGAACCTGATAAATAAATTTATGTTTTTGTAAAAATTATGAAAGTTATACACAAGGACACATTTGCTTTTGTTTTGCTTTTCCTCTAAAGGGACTCATAAAAATCATATAAACAAAAAGATTATATTAAGTAATATCACAGTATCAATATTGATATCATACTTCTAAGACAATGTATCATAAACAAACAGTAAAAATTCAGACATGAATGTATGGTAAATCCTGAAATGGTACAAGAGGTACGGGTTCTAAAACTGTAATGCTATTTACGGACTTGAGAGTCCAGTAATAATAAATAGAACTAGCCAGATAATTAAAAACTACTAAAAAGAGTAGGTTTTTTTTTTTAATACTTAAAAATATTGGAAAGCAAAGGGGTGAAAAATTACCAGGCCAAGATGCAGAGAAGGACAGAATCCCAGGATGCTGAACCATTTCAGGGGTCCCTTTGTCTCCAGTTATGAGTGGGAACAGCATATCACAGAAAAGTATTGGAGCCCAGGCACACCAAAGACTGGTAAACTTAACTCAAAGTGAAATTTTAGGATTAAAGGCATTAAAAGGCCTTCCAGAGACCGCAAATCTACTTTGCATGCTAAATCGCTTCAGTCGTTTCCAACTCTTTGTGACCATATGAACGGTAGTCTGCCAGGCTCCTTTGTCCACGGGATTCTCCAGGCAAGAATACTGAAGTGGGTTGCCATTACCTCCTCCAGGGGATGTTCCTGACACAGGGTTTAAACTTGCGTCTATTATGTCTCCTGTATTGACAGGAGAATTCTTTACCACCAGTGCCACCTATGAAGCCCAAATCTACTTTGACCCATCCTTATCCCAGAAAATCATAAGATACTACTATTCTCAGGCACATAGGAGAATTAAATTCTCTTATGATTTAAGCAATGGTCTCAAATTTTCTACAAACATATTTTGCCAATATGGCATCAATAAAAAATGACCAGGCACAGACAGAAATAGACAAGAAAACAAGAATAGGAACCAGCAGAAACTAAGGATAATGGAAACAGAGCCATGGGAATTTAGAAAAAAGCCACTGGCTTTAAAATAACTGTTAAATTGGAGAAGACAACAAGCAAGAATAAAAATCTGTCTAAATTTTGGAAACTATAAAAGGCAACTAGAAACTATAATAGATGAACAATTAGAATTCAGTCTGAAAAACTAGAAAATAAAAACAAGAAAATGAAAATACGATAACCAAAATTAAGAACTGGATGGATGAGATTAACAGCAAACTATACACAGTGGGGGAAAAAAAACAGTAAACTGAAAATAGGTCAGGAGAGAGTGGAAAAATATGAAGAAGAAATAACATCTATGGTGCTACTGGTTCCGAAAGCAGAAGACAGACAGAATGGAGAAGAAGCCACATTTTTGAAGAGTATTAGAAATTTCTGGGATGCCCAACATGATAAATGAAAAATAATAACCTCAGCAATCACTGTAAAATTGGCAAAATAGAGAAAAAACTTAAAGTCAAAGAGTAAAAGAGACCTAGGAAGAAATTAAAAATCTGAATAGCTTATTAGTCTTAAATAAATTCAATAGTTTATATGTCATTTTAAAGACATAATTAAAACCTTTTGACAAAAGAAAAATCTAAAACCATCTGGTCACCTTGTTGATATTACCTAATACAGGGAAAGACAAGGAAATTGCAAACAGAACCCCCCAAAAGCACTAACGATCTGGAAAAGATTGATGTATTGGATTATATTAAAACTAAGAACTTCTCTTCATCAATGACATACAAAACAGTGTGAAAACCTAAACCATACAGTGACATTTACCACGCATCATCATCAATAGAAGATATGCATCTGGAATATATAAAACATTACTACAAAAAATTAAGAAAAAGAGAACAGAATAGGAAAAAAATCACAAGAAACTTAAAAGAGCACTATTTCAGAAAAGAGAACTTCAATTGATGATTAAACACATAAAATTTTTTAAATATTAAGCATACTAAATCTTAGAGAACTAAAGAAGCCCTTCAGTTCTTAAGAAGATGTAAATTCAAATTGTAACCTATCAATTATACATTCATCAGAATCCTTAAATTTAAAATGTCTTATAACAGCAAGTATTGTCAAGAGTGTAGAGCATTAAGTAAATTCATACAGCCCTGGAAAGCATATAATTTCAGATAGCAATTTTATGAGAGCTAATCCTCTAAAACTGAAAAAACGGGTGCCCAACAAAGACTATCAAAAATGTCTGCACTTGTGAATCAAGAGACACATGAGAATCCTCTAAGCCCACTAATTTTAATGGTTTAAAAAAAAACTAGAATTATCAATAGAAAAATAGAAGAATGATTATATGAAGTGAGGTATAATCATATCAATATAATCAAATACTCTATGGCATTGAAAACATCAAATTATAGTTACATGGATGCAGTTATTTATTCTTTCAGGCTCCACGGTTTTCACAGTTCTTTCTATAACACAATGGCATCTTCCAAGGTGAAATCCTTCCAGACTTTCAGGATGTACACCTTATCAGAGTTCCCTTCCGTAGCATTGACAATCCTTTTCATTGAGTCCTGTGTATAATGAACCTTAAAGGTTCTTATGAGGCCCTGATCTAGAGGCTGAATTAGAGACATTGTGGGAGAGGGCAAGGAGAGCTTTGGATGCCTTCAGTATTGAAGTCGAGATGTGGGTGGCCAGGGGGCATTGCCCAATATCAAAAAGAACTTTAAAAGGCAGTTCCTTATAGGCAGACTTCCCTGGTGGCTCAGACGGTAAAGCGTCTGCCTACAATGCAGGAGACTCGGGTTCGATCCCTGGGTAGGGAAGATCCCCTGGAGAAGGAAATGGCAACCCACTCCAGTACTCTTGCCTGGAAAATCCCATGAGCAGAGGAGCAAGGTAGGCTTCAGTCCATAGGGCTGCAGAGTAGGACACGACTAAGCAACTTCACTATGGTCAAGGTACTTCCTGACTTTAGGAACAAAGCATCAATAAGACCAATTAAATATACATATATATATATATATATTTTTTTTTCCTTGTCTAGGCCTTCTTGTACAACCAAAGGCAATCTTTTCCTTTCTAGGTTCCTTGATTGGCAGCTTTATGGATAATGGCAATCCTGATCATAAACCTGATTTCATTTACACAAAACAGTAGAGTTAGGCTATCCCTTCCTGATTTAATCCTGGTGTGTGCTTCTCTTCCTTACTCATAGAAGTCCTTCGTGGCATTTTTTGTTTTTTTTTAAAGAATAGAACATTTTCATCTGCATTAAAAATCTGCTCAAGAAGATATCCTTTCTCATCAATGAGTTTCTTAATGGCATCTGGGAAATCATTTGCTCTCTCTCAGTCAGCAGAAGCTGCTTCTCCTGTCCTCTTGACATCTTTAAGCCAAACCTCTTTTTAAAATTATCAAACCATTCTTTGCTGACAAAATTCTCCAGCTGTAGACCCTTCACCTTCCTTTTGCTGTAAGATGACATACAATGACTTCACTTATCCTTGAATAAGAGATAGCTATTGGTGTATATTTCTTAGAGAAATCATAAAAAAAGAAAAAAAACTAAATAAACTGCATTTTCAATATTAGATTAAAGCTATTATGCAATGAGTACAAGGGTTGAGCACCTTCTGGGGTAGCAGAAGTGACAGCTTCACAAATTTCCTATTCTTTTATTTTTTACAATGGTCCTTATGCTGGATTCATTAATCTTGCAATGGCAGGTAACCGCAGCTACAGACCTCAATCTATAGGACATAGCAAGCAATTAAACTTTTTCCTATAGTGTCATGACTTTGCTTCTCAGGAGCACTTCCAGTATCACAGGTGGCACTTCATATGGGTCCCCTGGTTTCAAGGTTTACAACACTGCACCAAACACGATGAAAAATACACAAGAACCATGAAAGACCACTTTTTACAGTGATGTATAATTTACTGGACATAAGAACTGCTCGTGAAGATATGATTAGCATCACAAGGCATTTAAAGTGGATATTCATAGCACTTGAGCTCACCGCAATAGCAACACAAGTGGCTACAAGATTATTACAGTAGTAAACTATGTATTATTGTCAATTTCACGCAGTTATAATTTAATACTGCACCTTCACATTTATTTACATTAATTCCAACTGCAAATGGGGCCTTGTAAGGTCCTATAAGTGCATGCATAACTTTTCACTAATTTTACCTTTTCATAATAAATTTTTAAAGGCTTCCCAGGTGGAGCTAGTGGCAAAGAAGTCGCCTGCCAATACAGAAGGCATAAGAGAGGCCAGCTCAAACCCTGGGTAGGGAAGATCCCCTGGAGGAGGGCATGCCAAACCACTCCAGTATTCTTGCCTGGAGAATCCCATGGACAGAGGAGCCTGGCAGGCTACAGTCCACTGGGTCACAAAGAGTCAGACACGACTGAAGCAACTTAGCACATAATAAATTTTTGTTTATTTTACTAAATGATAAATTAGTATCAACACATTTTATACATTCATGACATTTTTCTTAATTTTTTCAATGCTTCTTGATCATAGGGTTTGTCTGTGATTTTTTTCCAAATTGTCCCAAATATTCAAACATTTTTTCCAATATATAATTGTTTAAGAGGACCCATCCAGTTGAAACACATGTTGTTCACAGGCCACTTGTAGTCTCATACCACTGTAGTTGGAAAAGATGTTTGATACAATTTCAAACTTCTTTTAATCCACTGCCCCAGTATTTAATGTTTTTAATGGCATATTATCTTTTTGTTCTGTATATCCCTTAACTACTTATTGTGAATACAGATTTTACTATGTTTGTCTTTTAACCTACTAGCTTCAAAAGTAGCTGGTCTATTACTTTTTATTGTATGTTTGATTTTACCAATGAGATTTTCCTTTTCATAATTTTCACATTTCTACGTGGCCTTGTCTTTTCCACTTAGAGAAGTCCTGTTAACACGTCTGGCCTTTAATACCGGTTTTGTGGTGCTGAACTCTTTCAGCTTTTGCTTGTCTGTGAACTCTTCACCTACCCCTTCAAATGTGACTAACTTTACCTGGTAAAATATTGTTCAGTTCAGTTCAGTTCATTTCAGTCACTCAGTCGTGTCTGACTCTTTGCGACCCCATCAATTGCAGCACACCAGCCCTCCCTGTCCATCACCAACTCCTGGAGTTCACTCAGACTCACGTCCATCGAGTCGGTGATGCCATCCAGCCATCTCATCCTCTTTCGTCCCCTTCTCCTCCTGCCCCCAATCCCTCTCAGCATCAGAGTCTTTTCCAATGAGTCAACTCTTCGCATGAGGTGGCCAGAGTACTGGAGTTTCAGCTTTAGCAGCATTCCTTCCAAAGAAATCCCAGGGCTGATATCCTTTAGGATGGACTGGTTGGATCTCCTTGCAGTCCAAGGGACTCTCAAGAGTCTTCTCCAACACCACAGTTCAAAAGCATCAATTCTTCGGCACTCAGCCTTCTTCACAGTCCAACTCTCACATCCATACATGGCCACTGGAAAACCATAGCCTTGGCTAGACGGACCTTAGTCGGCAAAGTAATGTCTCTGCTTTTGAATATGCTATCTAGGTTGGTCATAACTTTTCTTCCAAGGAGTAAGTGTCTTTTAAAATATTGTTGGTTGTAGGTATTTTCTTATCACTTTGAATGTACTGTGCCTTTCCTTTCTGGTCTGCAAAGGTTCTACTGGAAAGTCAGTTTGTAGTCTTGAGTTCCCATGTATGTAATCAGTTGCTTTTCACTCGATGCTTAAGAAATTCTCTTTTACTTTAATTTTTGCCATTTTAAATATAATGTGTTTTGATGTAGACCTCTTTGGATTCATCTTCTTTTGGACTCTGTTTCCTGGGCCTGGATGTCCGTTTCCTTCCCCAGGTTGGTAAATTGTTCAGATATTATTTCTTCAAATAAATTCTCTGTCCCTTTCTCTCCCTTCTCTGTTTGCAATCCGTATAATGAAAATGTCAGTACATTTTATGCTATCTCAGAGGTCTCTTAAACTATCCTTATTTCTTTTTTTTTTTTTTTCATTTTTCTGTTCAGCTTGGGTATTTTCACATACTGTCTTCCAGTTGGCTGGTCCTGTTCCCCTATCTCATTTAAGCCACTGTTGATTCGTTTCAGCGTTTGTTTGTTTGTTTTCATTTCAGTTATGGTACTGTTCAGATTCTCACTGTGTTCATCCATTCTTCTCCCAAGTTTAGTGAGCATCTTTATGATCATTACTTTGAAACTGTTATTGGGCAGATTGCTTATCTCCAATTCGTTTAGTTCCGTTTCAGAGGTTGTGTCTCATTCCCTTATTTGGACATACTCCTCCCTCTTATTTTGCTTAATGCTCTGAGTTTATTTCCATTTCTTAGGTAGGTGGGTTATGTTTCCCAATCTTCAAGAAGTGGCCTTCTGTAGGAGATTGTCCTATGCAGCCCAGAAGTATGCTTGCCTCTGGTAACCAGAACTATATGATGAAGGGGTACCTCCTATATGAGCTGTGTGTACCCTTCTGTGTGACACAACATACTCCTGTGGGTATGCTGGTAGGCAGATGTGGCCTCTGGTCTGGTGAGACTATGCTTTACATAGTAGCTGCAGGCCCGCTAGAATGTGCGGTAGGCTTCCTGTATAGTTGGCTGAATGGCCCAGGGAAAGTGGATGGCAGGTTCAAGGCTGCTACCAGCTCACTGGTGGTCAGGGCCAGGACCTCACACGACTGCCTGCATTCCCCTGCAGGGCTTGGGGCTTGTGCCAGCTCACTGATGGGTGGGTAAGTCCCTGGTGGAAAGAGGCTACAGGGAGAATTCCAAAATGACACTTGCCAGTGCCAGTGTTATCACTATCACAGCAGAACAAGATCTCAAAACTGTCTGCCACCAGTATCTCCATCGCAGGCAGAGATCCAGCTGCTTCCTGCCTCACTGGGAAGCTCTCCAAAATAAGCGCATGCATCTGACCTAGGCTCCTTTCAAACTACTGCCTCAGCACTGGAAGTCAAAGGGTTTGAGATTTTCTGCACATCCTTTAAGAGAGGAGTCTCTGTTTCCAATAGCTCCCTGGCTTTCATGAATGTAAGCCCTGCTGCTTTTCAAAGCCAGACATTCTGAGAGCTTGTCTTTCTGGTATTGGCTCAGTGGGCTGAGAAGCCCAATGTGAGGCTCAGACCCACTACTCCTTCATGACTGTAATATTTCTACCATTTGTGGATCACCAGCCCAGTGGTGTAGGTCCTGAATATACTATGTCGCCACCTCACTTACTCATCTCATTGTGGTTCCTTAATGTCTTTTATAGCAGGAATGTCCTTTCTGCTAGTCTTCAGGTCAACGTTATAGATAGTTTTCCTGTAATTAGTTGTAATTTTGATGAGTCTATGGGAGGAAATCAGTTCAGGTTCTTCCTACTCTGTCCTCTTGGTCACTATATTTTACAATTATTTTATTCTAACAATCCCAACAATTCTATATGTATTGAGACCTACTCTGACATTCTAGAGTTAAAACCACTTAACTTTGCACATGAATTTGAGCAAACTCGGGGAGACAGTGAAGGACAGGGAAGTCTGGTGTGCTGCAGTCCATGGGGTCACAAAGAACCGGACACAACTGAGCGACTGAAGAATAACATCTTTGTTATGTCTGATGCCAATGCAATCATCAAACTGGAGATCAAGGACAAGGCAAAGTCTCCTTAGAGCCAGCTTCCAATGACAAAAGCTCTGATAAAAGAAATGGAGAAGCCTGCAAAGGTTCTAAGAGATGAATGGGAATCAAGGAACAATTTGACTCTAAATCTCAGACATTTCACTAATCTAAACCTAGAAGTCACACTTAAAGAACAGGTCATTTAAGGTTATTCAAATAAAAGTGCAATAGTTAAGGATGTCAAGCAAGCTGCCAAGTGAACATAACTACTTGTGGAAAGGTGTGTGACTCTTGCAACAGTCAATCTTAAAACCTAGTCTTTTATAATAAAGGTTTGGAGCTTAAGGCACACTCCAGTGTAGAGGGGTGGAATGGAGCAAGAGTTATTCCATGCAATTTTTCAGGACTTGGGCTGTTCCTAAGTCCTGCAATCTTGTAGGTCCTCATCTTTATCTCCACTGAAGCATTATATGGGGAAAGAGAGCTTGTATAACACAAGAGCTTTTAAGGGGCCAGGCTGAAGTGGTGGACATAATCCAATTGCATGACCTTCAACCTAATTCTGACAGAAAATGGGAAACAATGCCTAATTGTGTTCAGTAAGTTTTCATAACTGACAACTAAATGAAATTCAATCTAATGGAGTTCTGGAGGATGATGTGTTGGCTTAGAAACACTGATGGCAGAACTAACATTTAAATTTGAAAGTTCCTAATAATCCAAGAGCTTTAAACTCAAAAAGACACACTCAACAATTCAAATATTTACTTGACATGGGAGGTTTTATATTAATATTCAAGTTGACCTTCCTACCAGGATAAGTACTGTTTTTCCCCCTTCCCAAAAGGAAATTTAGCAAGGGGCGGGGGCTGTGGAAATAATTAGGGAAAACAAAATCCTAAAATATACTAATTTACATTTGTTTTATAAAACCCCGTGTGCTATGCTGTGCTTATTCGCTTCAGTTGCATCCGACTCTGCAACTCCAGGAACTGTAGCCCACCAGGCTCCTCTGTCTGTGAGGATTCTACAGGCAAGAATACTAGAGTGGGTTGCCAGGCCCACCTCCAGGGAATCTTCCCAGCCAAGGGATCAAACCCAGGTCTCCCACATTACAGGCAGATTCTTTACCATCTGAGCCACCAGGGAAGCCTAGAAACCCTTACTATATCCCAAAAACTAGTCTAAAGAGTTTGACATCCAAATTTGATCATCCAAAAATGGAAAAGGCACTCACATCATCCTCTGCCTCCCACCATCAAAACAACATAGATTAAAATGGGTAATAATTTTAAATACTGCTGGTCTAAAGGTAAACTAGAGAGGAAAAGTTGCTCAGGAAGAAGATTCTCCTATGGAAATATTTATTGAAGGGTGGCAAAAACTATTACTGTTGCAATGCTTATAATAGAACAAAATTCTGATCCCATCACAGAGTTTAAGTCACCATTTTCCAGGAGATTCTTCTTTACCGTACTTGAGAGCCAGAGTCTTAATCCTACTATAAGTAGCTGTGAAAAAGTTATGATTATTAAAGAGGAAGGATGTAAGGAAGAGAAAGGGTGGACTCAGTTATGAATTAAACTACTAAATTAAAATATCCTGCTTATGAACAGTGCCATATATCTCAAGTATTTATATTTTTAGTTCCAAATGCCTTGGAGAAATTTTATCTTCAATTTACTACTGATAAAAAGTAAAGCATGATTCTGGGTCAACCCAAAAATTTTTATTAAATTACCAACATAATATCTAATAACATCATGAATGTATATACTTGTCTCCAGAAGGAAATAAATTGCTCTAAGATCTCACCCTGTTTATTTAACTTATATGCAGAGTACATCATGAGAAACGCTGGGCTGGGAGAAGCACGAGCTGGAATCAAGACTGCCGGGAGAAATATCAATAATCTCAGATATGCAGATGACACCACCCTTATGGCAGAAAGTGAAGAGGAACTAAAAAGCCTCTTGATGAAACTAAAAGAGGAGCGTGAAAAAGTTGGCTTAAAGCTCAACATGCAGAAAACGAAGATCATGTCATTTGGTCCCATCACTTCATGGGAAATAGATGGGGAAACAGTGACAGACTTTATTTTTTTGGGCTCCCAAATCACTGCAGATGGTGACTGCAGCCATGAAATTAAAAGACGCATACTCCTTGGAAGAAAAGTTATGACCAACCTAGATAGCATATTCAAAAGCAGAGACATTACTTTGCCAACAAAGGTCCATCTAGTCAAGGCTATGGTTTTTCCAGTGGTCGTGTATGGATGTGAGAGTTGGACTGTAAAGAAAGCTGAACACCGAAGAATTGATGCTTTTGAACTGTGGTGTTGGAGAAGACTCTTGAGAGTCCCTTGGACTGCAAGGAGATCCAATCAGTCCATTCTGAAGGAGATCAGTCCTGGGTGTTCTTTGGAAGGAATGATGCTAAAGCTGAAACTCCAGTACTTTGGCCACCTCATGCGAAGAGTTGACTCATTGGAAAAGACTCTGATGCTGGAAGGGATTGGTGATTGGATGGCATCACCAACTTGATGGACATGAGTCTGAGTGAACTCTGGGAGTTGGTGATGGACAGGGAGGCCTGGTGTGATGCAATTCAAGGGTTGCAAAGAGTCAGACAGGACTGAGCGACTGAACTGAACTTAAGATCTTATATACAATAAATAAAACAACAAAGGAAAACACCAATTAACTAGATCAGTGGTTCTCAGTGGGGATAAATGTGCGGGTAACAATTATCTCCATAATTATGGAGTTCTAATGGACCATATTAAAATAACTAAAAAAAGAGGCAGAGGATGATAGATGACATGAATGCACAAGGCAACTCCACATGACAAAAAGAGTCAATCCAAATTTTACACCTTGAAAAACAGAAAATAAAGAGTTTTGTCCATAATTATTTGACAGTAGAACCTAACCTTTTCACCTATAAACAAAAATTAGTTTTCCATGTTTATAATATATAGTGAATTTTCTAGGAATGCAATTACCACATAAGTTGAAAATAGACCATATATAATTTAACAAAGATGAATTTAATATTTCAGAAAACTTCATCAACAAATACTTATGCAATTCATGGTATATAGAGCACACATTTTGGAATATGTGTCCAGAAAATGTTTCAGATTCCTTTCAAGAAAATAAGAACTAATTTTGTTATTTTAATCCTATCCTATATATTTTGAAAAAAAAAGCCCTATTCCTATGATATAAAATGTACGTGGTAAAAATTACATATTAAAACTATTTATTTGAGTAATGCCAATTGATTTTCAGCTAGGAATTCTGACAGCGTTCCCAGAAGCCCAAAACCCAACTCTACCGGCTCAGTATTACTGTGTGTTTTTCCAAATTATCCTCTATTTCCCATTGTCTAAGAAATGATATAATAGTTTCCAAGGTCTTTTTAAGTTCCAGAAATAGAATGTGTGCTTTGACATGTGGTAGGGTTTCAGGTAGAATGAATGCTTTCTGTGACATTTTATCTAAATCTTACCTATTTAGGTAAGGATTTTAATCTAGGGAATTATTTTGGCAGAGTTGGACATGACTAAGCGACTTAACAGAACTAACCATTTACAAGTAAGATCCAGCTAATATTGGAGAATATAATACTTCCTTATTTTCTCCATTTCAACAGCCTATCACTTATCTTGGTATAAGATCTCTAATTTCTAATTTACCATCTTCACTGGGTCCAGAGTGGATAGAAGGAGTTTCAGAGACTCCTTTCACTTGACCCTTTCTACCTAACAGCTCTTAACCCAAGAGTCAGAAGACCAACAAGAGATTCTGCCAGCTGCTACATAAATCCATTCCAATTATGCATGTAGGGACAAGAAAATAACCACAGAGTGAGTTTACAGACCGATGTAGGGGGCTTCCCTGGTGACTCAGACTGTAAAGAATCTGCTTGCAGTTCAGGAGACCTGGGTTTGATCCTTGGATCCAGAACTCTGGAGAAGGGAATGGCTACCCACTCCAGTATTCCTGTCTGGAGAAATCCATGGACAGAGGAGCTGGTGGGCTACAGTCTATAGGTGGCAAAGAATTGGACAAAACTGAGGGATTACTGCTATCACACTGAATTAAACAGATTTGGACCAAAATTCCATTTATAACGTGGTCCCTATAAGTTTCCATGCTAACAAAGGGGTTATGATTCATCCCTAAAGGCCATAACACTATCTAATTTTTAATACAAACTTATTTATTTTAATTGGAGTCTAATTACTTTACAATATTGTATTGGTTTAAGAAAATTCATTAAGTTCTGGAGATGCTATTCCACCATCACTGAAACCACTGACCTAATAATTTGATGTTTCCTTTGTCCAACCAAAATATTTTGAGCTTCATACTTACTGGGTACGATATATAACACGTTATTGACTTACACTTCCTGTTTGTACCTGAGTAGAAATGAGTAGCTTTGCAACTAAAAGAGAAACAAAGATCTTCATTCTTTATGCAGAATATTGAAAGGTACAGGAAACTAACTACTATAGTCATGGTGAAACCATAAAAATCATGGGAATTGACCAGACAATATCATAAGTACATACCATAATATTTTAACCAAACTTCTTCTACCTATTTTCATCTGAAATCTTTTATTTCCCACCAAGAAACATCCATATCTATCAGAAGTGTTGTCAGAGGTTGAAAGAAAAATAAATGAACCACTGACCTTCTTAAAACTTAAAATTTCTTAAAACTTCTGACCTTCTTTAAACATGCATTGAAAATGACAGACATTGTATTGTATATAATGCAAACAAGCATCACCTTCACATTGTTAACTGAGAAATTTTACAGGAAAAATATGTGTGTTTTCCTTAAAGTCTGCATGTTGCTCCTCAAATTGAAAAAATTTTCCAGAGAAACAATTTTCACTCATTTCATGTTAGATTATATTTTCATTAAATTCATTTTTTTAACTTACCAATTTTGAGTTCCAACTGTGTTCAGCCAGTGCCGGAATGAGGACTCTACCATGGCAAGATTAATAATTTGGTGTTCCTTTAAATAAATATTTTGACCCCATCTTGAAGGCCTGCCCAGGATGTCTGCTATTGACGTCCCCCCCCCATCTTACACCACAGGAAATGCATTGTTAAAATTTTCTCTAATTATTTCCCACGGGGTTCATGGAGAAAGACTCTAAAAAGGGTGGAGACCCAGACTCACAACTCCACATTCCCAGGACCTTCATATTATTGATGATGAGCACTTGAGCATTAATTTATCAGCTGGACATTTAAGCTTCCTGCTGGCTTCCCTCCATGTTAGTCAGTATTTCTTTATCATCTCTCCCTGAAAGCTCTTGCTTCTCTTTAGATTTCTGGCCATTTGGTCACCCTATAATCTCAGGACTCCAACGCTTTCAAGAAAACTCAGGAATCTGCATTTGCCCAGCTTTGTTTCTTTCATTGTAAAGGTGGGAACAATGCTTTTTCCGGCTCTCTGCATCCTTGAGCAAAAACTAGAAATGCTGTGATCATGTTCATGTTCACTTCTTTGCTTTGTTAATGTTGTTTCCTCTTCTCTTTACTATATTCTCTACTCAGAAAACTTGAACTCTCTTCAACTTTCATCTTAAATACGTCCTATTCTAACTATCCTTATTCTTCCATGATAAATCAATCATTCCTTTCAGTCCTCATTCAATATTTTTTTCATTCTATTCCACTGAATAAATTTATTGAACATTTACATTGTGGTACTGATGCAACAGTCCCTAAAGAGTTTCACTTAATAAAGGATATAAGCAAGTATGCATATAATACATTGGAAAAATTCATAAATAGGAAGAGGTTTGGAGAGGTTATGAAAAATCTACCAGAAGATGTGATGTCTAACTACACGTGCATGCTGCTTCAGTCGTGTCCAACTCTCTGCAACCCTATGGACTGTAGCTTGCCAGGCTCCTCTGTCCATGGAATTCTACAGGCAAGAATATTGGAGTGGGTTGTCATGCCCTCCTCTAGGGGATCGTCCTGACCCAGGGATCGAACCTGTCTTTACATCTCCAGCATTAGGCGGGTTCTTTACCACTAGTGCCACCTGGGAAGCCCCCTTCTAACTACATTTGTTGTTGTTCTGTTGCTCAGTGGTATCCTACTCTTTGCAACTCCTTACTTAAAGCCAAACAGAAATTATCCTGGGAAGAAGGAAAGGCTCATTCATAAGCATCTCAAAGCACTAATTTAAGATAGTGTAGTATATTTTGCCTAGTGAATCCACTGTAAGCCTAATACTTTAAGTAAAAGCCAAGTATTATTCATCTTCATTAACAGTACAAAGCACTCATTAATGATTGTCTACTGACATGAGTGACTAACTTTGCTTCCTAACAAGAGCATTTTTTCCAGTATAAGCACATGGCAGGAAATTACTGCTTTAAATTATTGCTTTAAGAATGAGGACCCTAGACTTCCCTGGAAGTCCAGTGGTTAAGAATCTACCTGCCAATGCAAGGGACATGGGTTCAATCCCTGGTCTGGGATGATTCCATGTACCGCATGGCAACTAAGCCCTGGAATCACAACTACCGAGTTCACACAAGGCAACTAATGAGCCCAAGCGACCGAGTGTCCGAGGTCTGCACCAAGAGATGAACCAATGAGAAGAGCATGCATCGCAATGAAGAGTAGCCCTCACTCACCGCAACTAGAGAAGACCCAGTGCAACCAAAAAAAAAAAAAAAATTACTTAACTTCAAAAAATTTTGTGAGGATGCTAATGTCACCACTGCCCCACACTGAAATAAATAAAACAAATATGTATACAAAAATAAATATAGGTATTTAATATAAATATGTAATATAAATATTTCTATTTTATAACTATATTGTATATGCCATGTAAATTACAAATATAAATATAAATAAATAAAACAAATAAGTAAAATGAAAAAGCAATGAGAGTAATTCTATCCATAAAAACTTAGAGTGAAGTAAGTCAGAAAGAAAAACACCAATACAGTATATTAATGTATATATATGGAATTTAGAAAGATGATAACGATGACCCTATATGTGAGACAGCAAAAGAAACACAGATGTAAAGAACAGACTTTTAGACTGTGGTAGAAGGCAAGGGTGGGGCAATTTGAGAGAACAGCATTGAAACATGTATATTACCATATGTGAAACAGATCACCAGTCCAGGTTTGATGTATGAGACAGGGTGCTCAGGGCCAGAGCACTGGGATGACCCTGAGGGATGGGATGGGGAGAGAGGTGGGAGGTGGGGGTTCAGGATGTGGGACACATGTACACCCATGGCTGATTCATGTCAATGTATGGCAAAAACCACTACAATGTTGCAAAGTAATTAGCCTCCAATTAAAATTAATTAATTAATTTAAAAAAAAAGAAAAATTTAAACCAAAAAAAACCTATCTACAAAATACACCCACAATTTAGTATTCCAATGTCTCCCATACTTGTAAAAAATTTCCCTTAATTATAGTAACTAGCAGTAAAATGTACTTTCTTCATTCAGAACTACATAAATTATTTTTCTAATATTTAATGCATATGTGAAATCTTATAACTGTATATCTAAGCTTACAAACACATGAGTTCAGTGAATTAAAATACTGTCTCACCTGGAATCAAAAATGTGTTACTAAAGTACTACGTCACCTAAGAGATAATTATTATGGATGGCTCTGCCATTTATGAAAAAACAAAGTACAAATTTAAACTGTCAGTGTTTAAAATGATATTAGAAGCTCAACAAAAATATATTTGTTGCTTAAGACCAAGATTTACTACATAAATCACTAGGAAAAGGGGAAGCAAGAAACAGGGGAAAATGAAAATGAAGGGCTCTTGTTAAGAATCTATTAAAATTTTAATATGGCAACAGCAGAACATTCAATCAGTCACGAAGCTCTCCTAAGCATGAGGCCCTGTGCTAATGCACGTCACATGACAAAGTTAGCCGTGCTTATAACAACCAGTATACGGCACTGCAAAATACTGGTGGCATCTCTGACTTAAAGCATAAGACTCTGCTTAACTGAATTGGTACTGAGAACAAAGTAGCCTTCTTTAACAGGAATTTCCCTATGATCTTATGCTTTGTCTTTACTTTCAAGTTTAGAGACTATGGAGAAGGGATAAAAACTTGTTCTGTTCACCTTCTCTTGAAAACCTATGACACCTCAGAGACTAGCCAAAGACATGATCATCGAACAGGAAAACTGCAGGATAATTCTACAGCAAATAATATATTTGTTCTAAGTAAAAACAAACAGAAAGATCATTTTCCAAGGCTAACAGATTTCTTTGGATATAAACTTTTATTTATATATAGATAGATACAGTTTTGGAGAATGCTTTATTAATCTTTAAAATAATTATGTGGTTTATGTCAAATACAGTATATTATATCTAATACAAAGACAAGCGCATGCAGATAAATAATTCAAAACTATCAAAATGATTTTAATATATAAAGAATATAAGTAACAAAAATCATTTAAATAACCTGAAACAGTTTTTAAAGTTACTTCTTTTGGAGGTGGGTGAGAATCAATCTTCAGATTAACAACTAAATTACAAAAAGACAAAAAACACTCATAGAACTACTAAAAGCAGAGTAACAGCAAGAGTGGGTTCATGTCTAATGAAATAAGAGCAAAAAAAAAAGAAAATGAGTATAAGAAACCAACTGAAAGCATTAATGAGATTTTGATGATCAGGTTTAATAATGAAAGATTTAAAATAAAGAAATACACAGAAACATTGAATTTCAGTTCTTTCAACAATATATAGAGGAAAATTATAAAGATAGCCACCCAAATTTGAGATTTCATATATAAGATGTTCTAGAAAAATAAAACTATTTCTTTTTATCAGAAAGGTACAAAAGACAAATATTCTATGGGCTCTGTTTTAAAACTTCCACAAAATTGTCATTTAAAGGCTTAAGTTGTCTGAAGATTGATAAAATGCAAATCAGCATAGTTGATGATAATATTGGTTGCTTAACTAACACAACACTAAACTTCAAAGGGAAACCTGTAGCAATCACTTCCACAGCACAAACTTAACCCACAAAAGTTCTATAAAGTAATTTTTACTTACAATTGGCATTGATCACCTTTTATTCCTTTAGTTGTGCAGAAACATTTTCCTGTGTGCATATGACAAATATTTGCATGGCCACTGCATGTACAAGCTGTAAGTCAAAACCAAAATGATATTGAATATTCCCCATCACAAACATGAACATCACATTTCAGGGAAGATTTTATTATCTTATTTTTAAAATAATCGATTATCCTCTTGCCATCCAAACACTAGGGTTATGACATGGGTTATTTTTAATTAAAGGGAAGTTAATTTACTCATTTAAAATTTTTTGTGAAACACTTCAAAGTCTTTGGAATATGCTTAAGTCGAGTGTGGATCCAAGTATTTATCTCATCCTTTTTGGACGTTTTTCCATTTCTAATTTGGAACATCTACTTAATAAAATGAGTTTCAAAGAACACAAGATCTTTAGAGTCACAAGATCTTTCGAGTCAAACAGCTTAGCTACAAAATGCACATCTATAATCACTAGTATGTTGACCTTGGGCAATTTATATAAACCTCTCTAGTCTTAGTCTCTCTGTCTTCAAAAGCAGGGAGATGCTCTTGGGACTTTTGTGAGAATTAAATGAGATAATGTATTTTAAATTCTGAACACATATCAAGGACTTAATAAATTTAACTGTTACCTCCACTACTGTAACCACTGCCAACAATAAAATAATATAGTTTTTATGTATTGTATAGTTTCTTTGCCCAAAAATCATTCTTTTAAATTTCCAAAGTCATTCTCAGTTTTAGTATTCCAGAATACTACCTGAAACATGCCACAGTATAATAGTTATACCCAGTGAATTTGGTTCATATGAACTCATTTCATTTTCTTACTCCACATTCCTTTGTTAAAGATCAGTGTTCCAAATATTTAGGACACAAACCTCATACTTCATTGTGCCCAACATCTAATCAGCCAGTAGGTTCTAGATTATACAAGGAAGCATCTTTCTTGTATCTGACCTTTCCTTTCCATGGTGATAGCCATCACTCATGTCCTATCACTTATACTCTGAGACTGATACCAATATAATTCAGTAACTGATCATTCCACCTTCAGTTCGGCTACAATTTCATTCCTCAACCTTCAGACATGTTTTAAAAAGATAGGGCTGATCATGCCATTAGGCCTTTCAAAAACTTTTAATGAGAACTATTGTGTTTCTGCACACAATCAGCTAGTTAAACAATTCTACTGATAAAAATGAAATTATTTGGCTTTCTCCTGATTTTCATACACATTTAAAAATGAGATAATGAGCCACTATTTTGATCAAAATATAAAATACT
The DNA here is from genome assembly GCF_016772045.2 of Ovis aries. Classification (NCBI taxonomy): domain Eukaryota; kingdom Metazoa; phylum Chordata; class Mammalia; order Artiodactyla; family Bovidae; genus Ovis; species Ovis aries. Next base: position 35,329,626 of record NC_056075.1, on the reverse strand, counting down.
GTCATGTGGAGTTATTTGCTTGTGCATTCAGGATACCTATCGTCTTCTGCCTCTTTTTTAATTATTTTAATAGGATCCATTAGAACTTTATAATTATGGAGATAATTGTCATCCCCACACTTATCCCCACTGAGAACCACTGATCTAATTAATTTGTATTCCTAGGATATAAAATCTTTGTGGCAAAATATTACAGAAACTAAGCTTCTCATTGCTTATGATCACTTGCTTTGAAAAAACACATAATTAATGTACAGTAAAAACAAACAACACTACATACACACAAAAAATAATTTTGGCAGTAGGTACATTTTTATGACTCTTGGTTTGCTTTCTTCAAGAGATGAGATTTTCTTTCAAGATTTTCTTTCTTCAAGAGATAGGAATACCAGACCACCTTACCTGCCTCCTAAGAAATCTGTATGCAGGTCAAGAAGCAACAGTTAGAACTGGACATGGAACAATGGACTGGTTCCAAATTGGAAAAGGAGTACGTCAAGGCTGTATAATGTCACTCTGCTTATTTAACTTATTAGCAGAGTACATAATGGGAAATGCCAGACTGGGTGAAGAACAAGCTGAAATTAAGATTGCCAGGAGAAATATCAATGACCTCAGATGACACCACCATTATGGCAGAAAGCAAAGAAGAACTAAAGAGCCTTTTTATGAACGTGAAAGAGGAGAGTGAAAAAGCTGGCTTAAAACTCAACATTCAGAAAACTAAGACCATGGTATCCGGTCCTATCATTTCATGGCAAATAGACAGGGAAACAATGGAAACAGTGAGAGACTTTATTTTGGGGGGCTCCAAAATCACTGCAGATGGTGACTGCAGCCATGAAATTAAAAGATACTTGCTCCTTGGAAGAAAAGCTATAACCAACCTAGGCAGCATATTTAAAGGCAGAGACATTACTTTGCCAACAAATGTCCATCTAGTCAAAGCTATGGTTTTTCCAGCAGTCATGTATGGACATGAGAGTTGGACTATAAAGAAAACTGAGTGCCAAAGAATTGATGCTTGTGAACTGTGGTGCTGGAGAAGACTCTTGAGAGTCCCTTGGACTGCATGGAGATCCAACCAGTCAATCCTAAAGGAAATCAGTCTTGAATATTCCCTGGAAGGACCGATGCTGAAGCTGAAACTCCAATACTTCGGCCACCTGATGCAAAGAACTGACTCATTTGAAAAGACCCTGATGCTGTGAAAGATTGAAGGCAGGAGGAGAAGGGGATGATAGAGGATGAGAAGGTTGGATGACATCACTGACTTGATAGACATGAGTCTGAGTAAGCTCCGGGAGTTGGTGATAGACAGGGAAGCCTGGTGTGCTGCAGTCCATGGGGTCACAAAGAGTTGGACACAAATGAGCTACTGCAGTGAACTGAGGTTTTATTTAAAAAATTTCTACATAACAGTGTTTTTCCTTCATAAAGAATATGGAAATAGATCGGATTTACGTTTGTGAATAAACTCTGGAAACACAATATGTGAGAATCACAGAAATGAATGACAAGGTACAGAAATGCAAGGAAAAGGAAATTATCATGAGCAAAAAAGGAGCTCAGATGTACTGATGACAGGTAACGTCATAAATAGTAAATGAATATAACATGATATCTTTTAATATTAACTTGAAGTTTCACAGTAATACTATTTGTATTAAAACTACACTAAAAAAAAACAAATGATATACATTAATATTTTAAAACTTGGGTAAACATTTTATTTATTCTTACGGCAGAGCTAAATAATGTCATACTTGCAGTGTTTCTTTAAAGAATTATCATTGTATAGTAACTTTAATAATTTCTGAGACCAAAAAAATTGTGTTAAAATACTTTTCAATGTAAACTCATTTTGAGAGAATTCCCTTGAGGTGCTATACTTTGGGCTAAAATGGCACAAATGTATTTTAAATTCAATTGTTTAAAATGTATATTTTATGACATGACAATGTTGAAATTATTCTGTTTTTGTCAGCATTTGAGGTTATCTTTTTATGCTGAATAAGCACCTATAAAATCACCATACTGTGGCCTTTTATTTGGTAAATTTTCTATGATGATGATTTCACAGCTTAGATGTACACTAGAGGAACATTGTGTGGTCACATGGTATTTCTGTTTCCCTATAATATAAATTTTCAATATCAACTTACAACTGAAACTAACAAATAAGGATAGGAAAACAAATGCTATAAAAGTTATTCAAATAAATTGTATATAAAGAACATACTTTAGAAAAATGAAATCAAACAGTAGTCCTTGGCAGTATTTGTTTCAAAGTCAGTTTACGTGCTTAGAGCTTTAATTTCTATGTCATTGCTATTTCTCACAAACACAGACAACTTCTGGGAGTTGGGAAATCATGTCCATTTAATTTCCTTTCTACATTTCTAGCATAATTATACTTGATATTTAGTAGATATACATTAGGTTTCACATATAGTAAGAATTCTGACAAAGACTAATGTTCAAACAGCCACATGACTTAAAATTTTATTTTCCTTCTTATATTTTTATTTACAGTTCTAAGTCCAAATATTCACCATCTGTGGCTTATGCAAATAGGAAAAAAACATAGTTGAAGTAAAATATATATGAAAAGTCAATGTCAATATCTTAGAAGTCTGATTTTTCTCACTGATATAAATAAATATGAAATGTTGGTTATCAATATCTCAGCAATCTGATTTTTCTCACTAAAAACTCAAAAATTACAAATATTATCACATATTAACCTGCTACTCAGAGTACGATTTTGTTTTCTTCTGGAAAGATAAGTCCCATAATTTAAAATATGTCATTTCATTTACAAGATTACTTGGTTTACTTGGGATATTGGGCACCTGTATTTGCCTAAATACAGAGTAAATGAGAAATTAAGAAATGCTTCTTTCCCCAACAAGTAAAGTACAGTGAAACTCAGTTATTCTGTCCTTGTTCCAGTTGCTGGATGCTACTGGGTGAAAGGCAGTACTCTAGAGCTATTCTGAGAATATGACGGTTAACAATAATCTACAGCTTAAGGACTGGAACTGACTAGTAAATGGCACTGTTTTGAGGATTTAAATTACAGACTGAAAAGTCTTAAAGTGCCAAGAGGGCTATAAGTTTCATATTTTACATTTCAAAGCCATCCAACATACTGAAAAATGAAAAAAAAAATAACTCTTAACCATCTGTTTAAGAATTAGTAAACTATATCTATGAGGCCAAGTCCTCATTTCCTATTTTTAAAGGGCTCATAACTTGAGAACGGTTTCTACATACGGAAACAATTGTGAAGAAGGAGGAGGAGTTGAAGCTGGAGGGAAAGAGGAAGCAGAGGAGGCAGCAATAAAGCAACAATCACACCTGGGTCAGAAAAATGATCATTCACTCTCTGATCCTTTAGAGCAAAAAAAAAAAGGCCAACTCCAGAAACACAATCAGAAAGCCTGGAGTCACATAACTGGTCAGTTTTACATTCTGGATGAATGTTAAAAACTAAGTTCTCATTTAAAACCAACAAGGGGGCTTCCCTGGTGGCTCAGTGGTAAAGAATCCATATGCCAGTGTAGGAGACACAGGTTCAATGCCTGATCTGGGAAGATCGTCAAGACTGTATATTGTCACCCTGCTTATTTAACTTATATGCAAATTACATCATTAGAAACACTGGGCTGGAAGAAGCACAAGCTGGAATCAAGATTGCCGGGAGAAATATCAATAACCTCAGATATGCAGATGACACCACCCTTATGGCAGAAAGTGAAGAGGAACTAAAGAGCCTCTTGATAAAAGGGAAAGAGGAGAGTGAAAAAGTTGCCTTAAAGCTCAACATTCAGAAAACGAAGATCATGTCATCTGGTCCCATCACTTCATGGGAAATAGATGGGGAAACAGTGGAAACAGTGTCAGACTTTATTTTTGGGGCTACAAAATCACTGTAGATGGTGACTGCAGCCATGAAATTAAAAGATGCTTACTCCTTGGAAGAAAAGTTATGACCAACATAGATAGCATATTGAAAAGCAGAGACATTACTTTGCCAACAAATGTCAGTCTACTCCAGGCTGTGGTTTTTCCAGTGGTCGTGTATGGATGTGAGAGTTGGACTGTGAAGAAAGCTGAGCACTGAAGAATTGATGCTTTTGAACTGTGGTGTTGGAGAAGACTCCTGAGAGTCCCTTGGACTGCAAGGAGATCCAACCAGTCCATTCTGAAGGAGATCAGCCCTGGGATTTCTTTGGAAGGAATAATGCTAAAGCTGAAACTCCAGTACTTTGGCCACCTCATGCGAAGAGTTGACTCATTGGAAAAGACTCTGATGCTGGGAGGGATTGGGGGCAGGAGGAGAAGGGGACAACAGAGGATGAGATGGCTGGATGGCATCACTGACTCGATGGACGTGAGTCTGAGTGAACTCCAGGAGATGGTGATGGACAGGGAGGCCTGGCGTGCTGCGATTCATGGGGTCGCAAAGAGTGGGACATGACTGAGCGACTGAACTGAACTGAACTGAAGCTCGAGTGCCACCACTACTGACCCTATGCTCCAGAGCACAGGAGCCCCAACTACTAAGACCACACGCCACAACCACTGAAGCTGCTGTGTCCCAGAGCCCGTGCTCTGCAATAAGAGAAGCCAGTGTCAGAGAGGCCTGCACGCTGCAATCAGCCAGCAGCCCCTGCTCCACAACTAAAGGAAAGCCCACACAGCAACAAAGACCCAATGCAGCTGTAAATAAATAAATAAAATGTGTTACAAACAAAACAAGGTTCTGGTTTTCCTTTTTGACAGAAGAGGGTTAGGCATAAACACTGGAAAATTTTGACCAAAATTAATTTCAACCCAACTGTCCTGGAATTGTATTTTTAATATCTTCTATTTAGCTTGGACAAATGAGTAATTTTAGCCATATTTCATTTTCTAACACTAGCAAGATAAATTTCTTGAACACCCCTAATCACTACCATTAGTTTTTGACCTCTTCAACTTTGACTTCTTATATTTTCTTTCTTTAATCTGTAGCTTTCATTCAGCTAAAAAAGTAGGGCAAAATGTTAATACCCTGGGCTAGAGAAAAGGCAAGAAAGCCACATATTATTAGAATTATTCACAAACCAAACATCAATAATAAGTGAAATACCAGGCATTTTTTCCCATATTAAGTTCTACCACCAAAAATTACTGCTTGGCTCAAGTTCAAATTCTAAATTCCAAGTTATTTAATTTTTATCATGTCTCTTTTCAAATCTGCATTGCTTTCAATGAGATTATTTTTTAAAGTTGCATTGAATTATAAAAACACAGATACACAGATAAATACATAGATGCACAGATATATACACAGATAAAATTCACAGACAGACAAAACAGAGAAGAGAAAGCTTTTCATTGTAGAAAAAAAATCTAACTGATACTGTAGAAAGGATGATAGAATTAGAAAATCTCCATTTGGAAAAAAAATCATAAAAATAGTAGATAAAAGTTTGAAAAGTAATATGATATTCACATAGTCTCAAAGTATCTCCTACAAGACATTTTTCCATTAAAGGAGAAAATAGTAATTTCATAGTGAAGAAATCTGGCAGACACTACTTTAACCAAGTGTTCATAGTAAACACTACCATTTACTGAATGATGACAGCATGTAACTCCTGATATGGTGAGAAGAATTTAGCATAACTACACGGCTATTTCTGCCAAAAGTGTGCAATCAAATGTTACGATGAAGAAATGTCACACAAAGCCAAACTGTAGTATATTCATTGTTGTTGTTGTTCAGTTACTAAGTCATGTCTGATTCTTTGTGATCTCACAGACTGTTCAGTTCAGTCGCTCAGTCGTGTCTGACTCTGCGACCCCATGAATCGCAGCACGTCAGGCCTCCCTGTCCATCACCAACTCCCGCACTTCACTCAGACTCACGTCCATCGAGTCAGTGATGCCATCCAGCCATCTCATCCTCTGTCGTCCCCTTTTCCTCCTGCCCCCAATTCTTCCCAGCATCAGAGTCTTTTCCAATGAGTCAACTCTTCGCATGAGGTGGCCAAAGTACTGAAGTTTCAGCTTTAGCATTATTCCTTCCAAAGAAATCCCAGGGCTGATCTCCTTCAGAATGGACTGGTTGGATCTCCTTGCAGTCCAAGGGACTCTCAAGAGTCTTCTCCAACACCACAGATCAAAAGCATCAATTCTTCCGCACTCAGCCTTCTTCACAGTCCAACTCTCACATCCATACATGACCACTGGAAAAACCATAGCCTTGACTAGACGGACCTTAGTTGGCAAAGTAGAGACATGCAAAAACAGGCCATACAGGTTTCCTGGGACACCCGAAAGCAGAGCATTCTATGAAACCTTTCCTAAACTGAAATGGTGTAAAACAAAGGGGACATTAGCATAGGACACATCTTGCTAACAGTGTACAAAATAAACCAAGACAAAGCACAGATGCTCACAGAAGCAATTCTAAGCTACAGCAGCTTGATGCTGAGATGCTGAGGGTAATTCTCAGGGAAGGAGTTTGGTGGTGCCACTTTTGTAGCTTGGGGGGTTGCTGTTTCTCTTAATTGTTCAGTCATTTAGTCATGTTTGACTCCTTGCGACCCCATGGACTGCAGCACGCCAGGCAACCCTGTCCGTCACCATCTCCCAAAGCCTACTCAAACTCATGTCCATTGAGTTGGTAACGCCATCCAACCATCTCGTCCCATGTTGCCCCCTTCTTCTCCTGGCTTCAGTCTTTCCCAGCATCAGGGTCTTTTCTAATAAATCAGCTCTATGCATCAGGTGGCCAAAGCATTGGGAGCTTCAGCTTCAGCATCAGCTCTTCCAGTGAATATTCAAGGTTGATTTTCTTTAGGGTTGCCTGGTTTGATCTCTTTCCAGTCAAAGGGACTCTCAAGAGTCTTCTCCAACATCACAGTTCAAAAGAATCAGTTATTCAGTGTTCAACATTCTTTATGGTCCAACTCCCACATCCATACACGACTACTGGAAAAACTAGAGCTTTGACTATATGGATGGACCTTTGTCCACAAAGTAATGTCTCTGCTTTATAATAGCTGTCGAGGTTGGTCATAGCTTTTCTTTCAAGGAGCAAATGTCTTTTAAGTTCATGGCTGCAGTCACTGTCCGCAGTGATTTTGGAGCACAAGAAAATAAAGTCTGTCACAGTTTCCATTGTTTCCCATCTATTTGCCATGAAGTGATGGGACTGGAAGCCATGATCTTCGTTTTTTGAACGCCGAGTTTTAAAGTCAGCTTTTTCACTCTCCTCTTTCAACTTTCATTAAAAGGCTCTTTAGTTCCTCTTCACTTTCTGCCATAAGGGTGGAGTCATCTGTGAATGTGAGGTTATTGATAGTTCTCCCTGCAGTCTTGACTCCAGCCTGTGCTTCTTCCAGGCCAGCATTTCTCATGATGTACTCTGCATATAAGTTAAATAAGCAGGGTGACAATATACAGCCTTGACGTACTCCTTTTCCTATTTGGAACCAGTCTGTTGTTCCACGTTTGGTTCTAACTGTTGTTTCTTGACCCGCATACAGGTTTCAGGAGAGAGGTAAGGTGGTTTTGTGTTCCCATCTCTTTAAGAATTTTCCACAGTTTGTTGTGATCTACATATTCAAAGGCTTAATGTAGTCAGTGAAGCAGAAGTAGATTTTTTTTTTTTTTAGTTCCCTCACTTTTCCCATGATCCAACGATCCCATGATCATGTTGGCAATTTGATCTCTGGTCTCTCTGCCTTTTCTATATCCAGCTTATACACCTGGAAGTTCTCAGTTCACCTACTGTTGAAGCCTAGCTTGAAGGATTTTGAGTATTACACTGCCAGCATGTGAAATGAGCAAAATTGTCCAACATTCTTTGGAATAAGAATTAAAACTGATCTTCCCCAGTCCTATAGCCACGGCTGAGTTTTCCAAATGTGTTGACATACTGTGTGCAGCACTTTTACAGCATTATCATTTAGGTTTTTAAACAGCTCCACTGGAATTCCATCACCTCAACTAGCTCTGTTCATAGTGATGCTTCCTAAGGCCTACTTCACTTCGCATGCCAGGATGTCTGGCTCTAAGTGAGTGACCAGACCATCATGGTTATCTGGATCATTAAGAACTTTTTGTACAGTTCATCTGTATGTTCTTGCCACCTCTTCTTAATCTCTTCTGCTTCTCTTAGGTACTCGCCATTTCTGTCCTTTACTGTACCCATCTTTGCATGAAAAGTTCCACTGTTATCTCCAATTTTCTTGAAGAAATCTCTAGTCTTTCCCATTATACTGAATCCCTCTATTTCTTTGCATTGTTCACTTAAGAAGGCCTTCTTACCTCTCCTTGCTATTCTCTGGAACTCTGCATTCAGTTGGGTATATCATTTCCTTTCTTCTTTGCCTTTTGCTTCTCTTATCAGTTACTTGTAAAGTCTTCTCAGATAACAACTTTGCTTTCTTGCATTTCTTTTTCTTGGGGATGGTTATGATCACCGTCTCCTGTACAATGCTACAAAATTCCATTTAGAGTTCTTCAGACACTCTGTCTACCAAATCTAATCCCTTGAATCTATTTGTCACCTCCACTGTCTAATCATAAGAGGTTTGTTTTAGGTCATACCTGAATGGTCTAGTGGTTGTCCCTCTTGTTGATCAGTTGCTCAGTGGTGTCCAGCTCTGTGACCCCCATGGACCACAGCACACCAGCCTTCCCTGTCTTTCACTATCTCCCAGAGTTGTTCAAACTCATGTTCATTGAGTCAATGATGCCATCCAACCATCTCACCCTTCGTCACCTCTTTCTCTGCCTAACCTCAATCTTTACCAGTTTAGGGGTCTTTTCCAACGAATTGGCTCTTTGCTTCAGGTGGCCAAAGTAAAGGAGCTTAAGCTTCAGCATCAGTCCCTCCAGTGAACATTCAGGGTTGATCTTTAGGATTGATGAGTTTGATCTCCTTACTGTCCAAAGGACTCTCAAGAGTCTACCCCTTTCTTCAAGTTAAGCCTGAATTTTGCAATAAGGACATCGTGACCTGAGCCACACTCAGCACTAGGTCTTGTTCTTGCTGATGTACAGAGCTTCTGCATCTTTGGCAGCAAAAAATACAATCAATCTGATTTTGGTGTTGACCTTCTGGTGATATTCACTGTAGAGTCATATCTTGTGTGCAGTATAAGCATCAATGTTACTGGCCTGATTTCTATAACTATAATGTAGATAGGAGAATTCCCAGGTTTTAAAAAATAAATCCAAAAATGTTTAAGGAAAAGAGGGACATCAAGCCTATGATATTTAATTGAGAGATAAGAGAAAAAACAAATTTGAAAGAATATCCTAAACAACTTTTCTGTGTAAAATTATGCTCCCCAAAATTAACTGACCCTTTTGACTTTGAAAAGATTAAATATATCTACACTTAAAAGCAGATAATAAAAAAAGATAATAAAATACACTTTTATGAATTCTACTTGTAAGTCAGTAATAACATGCTAACTGTATTTGAAGAGTTCCTTGTTTTTCTTGTATGTTACTAAGGGTATGTTTTTATATTTTTGAGTGAAGGGATGTGCTTAACAATATATAAAATAAAAAATGATTTCATTTCTCAAGAAAATATTAGTCCCTATTTTTAAAAGAAAAGTCACCCAATGTGAAGAATTATCCAAATGCCTTCTATTACCAACAGTGGGATTCATAATCACAATACAGCTTTGAACCTGAAAGAGTTAAGTGCTGGCAGATAGAAGAATAAACAAAATATACTCTTAGAATCATTAAATATACAAATCATATGGTATACGGAAATAAATATTTTTGATGTCAGCTGAAAACATTTGTAGGATGATACATTCACTAACATGACCCCCAAATTAATAAGTAAGTGAAGTGAAATGTAGACGGTAAGCTTAGGGAAGTCAGACACCAAGATTCTATTCTATTGTCTGAAAAACTAAAAACTGAGAAGAATTATATAAATTTCATTTTTTTCCTTATCCAAACTTCATATAACTCCGTTTATAGGTACTTAATGAAAAATTTATATACAAAATATTGGATTACTACTCGATAAGTTATGAGTACAGACTGAAACACCATTTATAATTATTGACACTAACCCTCATTTAGAGAAAAACAATATGTACCCTTTGAGTCAATATTGCTTCTTGCCTCTGTTACTGAAAAATTAAAGAAAACTGAAAAATTAACATGCCAAAAATCATAACCTGCTTTTTACCTCTGGCTCTAAAGTGAAACAATTGGTTGAAATGTGAAAGCCATCTAGCCAGAAAGTCTGAATCCCACTTTCTCTTGGATTATATAAAAATGAGTAAAGCGTATCACACAAACATTATATTTTCTTAGTAACTAATTTTAGCAACGGACGAACTGCATACCAAGTACAGTACTACTACCTATATAATAGGGACACAGAGGTAACATAAAATAATTTTTAAAAAGGTAAGACAAAACTTCTCATCAAGAAGTTCACATTCTACTGAGACAAGAGAACAATAACTTAGAAAAACACTGATGGCTATCACCATGAAGGTACAAACACTGCCTGAAGTCAGAATGGAAAGTACACGTTTTCAGGCTGAAATTTCCCCTCAGCTGAGATTTAAAAAATGCATAATGGAGCTCAGAGGCATAGTAATGTCCAGGAAAGTAAAGATCAGAAAAACGGGTGAAGAGTTGGGTTAATATAAAGAAGCGACTGGAGATGAGGTGAAAAGAAACACAATATTGTGAATATCATAGAGAAGAACAAATGATCAAGTTAAAAAAAAAAGAGAGAGAAGATGAACTATTTAGGAATTATTACAACGGGTTAAGCTAAAGTAAAGATAAATACAACCAGACAATGGCAGTTCAATTATGGCTTTGAAATGCATGAGTTTACCACTGTTTATACCTGGGATTCAACAGAAGTACATATTTCCTTTGAAGCACAAGAATCTGGGAGTCCACATTTGAATTCTGGTCCCATCACTTGCTGGCTTAACCTCTTACATGACTCTTTGGCCCTATGTCTTTGGTTTACTCCTCTGTAAAATGGATGTAATAGTATATACTTGAAAGAATGCTTAGGAGAGGATGAAAAACATTAGGGAAATTTCTTAACAATATTCCTGATAGAAATAAACTATTAAACATTAGTTATCTATGTTTTTAATATAATGTTTGGAGCTTGGCTGACTAGGAAAATGTCAGAATCTTAAATGTGGCACAGAGAAAAAGAGAAGGAAAGATGTGGTAGAATGTGAGAACCATGGTAGGATATAAAACCAGAAATATCACTCAGGGTCAGAGCACAAAAGGCCTTGAACGTCTTGTCAAGTAGTTTTTATTTATTTCACAGATACTTTGGAAGCAATGAAAAATTTTGGGAATGGTCATAAAATCACTGAATTTTGAGGGAAGAAAATGTGTCTTTGTCTTCTGATAGTTCAGTTCAGTTCAGTCGCTCAGTTGTGTCTGACTCTTTGCGACCCCATGAATCGCAGCACGCCAGGCCTCCCTGTCCATCACCATCTCCCAGAGTTCACTCGGACTCACGTTCATTGAGTCCATGTTGCCATCCAGCCATCTCATCCTCTGTTGTCCCCTTCTCCTCCTGCCCCCAATCGCTCCCAGCATCAAAGTCTTTTCCAATGAGTCAACTCTTCGCATGAGGTGGTCAAAGTACTGGAGCTTCAGCTGTAGCATCATTCCTTCCAAAGAAATCCCAGGGTTGATCTCCTTCAGAATGGACTGGTTGGATCTGCCTGCAGTCCAAGGGACTCTCAAGAGTCTTCTCCAACACCACAGTTCAGATAAAGGAGGTATAAAGGTGGATTACAAATGGAGAGACTGCATATAAGGAGGGTAATTGTTCACTAACAACAAATATTTAATAAGAATCCATTCCATTTTAGGGCTTCCCAGGTGGCTCAGTGGTAAAGAATCTGCTTGCCGATGTAGGAGAAATGAGCTTGATCCCTAGGTCAGGAAAATCTCCTGGAGAAGGAAATGTCAAGACCTCAGTTTTCTTGCTTGGGAAATTGTATGGACAGAGGAGCCTGGCAGGTTACAGTCCATGGATTCGCAAAAGAGTCAGACACAACTTAGTCACTAAACAACAAAGAACAACATGTAACATTTTAGGTCATCTGTAACATCCATCAGCAGTGGAAGAGAAGAGGAATCATGAGGGCCTAAACTAATAAGGGGAACGGAATACAAAGGAGGGTGTAGACACCAGACACCACGTGGAGTCTGTTCGGGGCACAAGGGTTGAAGAAAAGGAAAAAGTCAAAGGTACCATAGAAATCAAGCCTAAAGATGCGGGTGAAGGGAGAACATTCTTTCAAATAATAGTTACTGAATTTAGTTTATGAACATTAATTTGAATAATAGGGACCTTCTACAGAAATATTTAACAAGAGGTCAAAATTAAGTTAAAATTGCTTAATAAAGTAGGCTGTTATACATACAGTTTATGTAAAACATAAATTATATGCTAAATATACAATTAAATGTTTATATAGTTGCTTTAAAGCTTAAAAGCATAGACCATGGTTATTGTAAAATTAGCACATTTTATTTACTAAAATTTGAAAGAAAAAGCAGTATAAAAGGTATAGATAAAATTATACGTGATTAAGATTGAGAAAAAAGCTATCACTTACATTCAGGTTTTATGATATATAAAAATGGACCTTTGAAGAAAAGGCATTTCTTCCTAAATAATATGTTAAGACAGATTTTAATATGTTTATGAACTATTTACAGGGAGTATTTATGCTGATGCTTTCTTACACCTGCTCTAGGCATTTCTAATATATAATTAACTTCGCCACCATCACTAAGTAGTTTTGAAATATGAAAAAGTGTGTATGTAAATTGGTATTTAGCTTGATTTTGCTTTTGAAAAAATCTGTAAGTATCAGAAAAAGCTAAATACATGCTGAGAGTTTCTTAGTTAACCTCTAATTTTCTGTAGCATAATAAATAAATGTTTTATATGTTTTAGAATATGAGTGGTACCCCCAATTTAAATTCACCTCTTCAATTTCATCCTACACCTGTCATTTGAAGCTAATAGGAATTCCTCAACATTTGTAGGTCTAGGGTTAGAGCCATTTTTGTCTTTAAATTATAACACCTTATCTTACTTTTAAAAAAACAAATTGTGCCAGATCCTTGCAACATAAAACCTAAAGTAAAACATGATGAGGAAGCTAAGCATTACATCAAGCAAAACTAAAGGGAAACATTGAACACTTTGACGGTTTCTATCTTGCCCCCAACAGGTTAAGTATTATTATCTGGTCCCATCACTTCACGGCAAATAGGTGAGGAAACAGTGGAAACAGTGGCTGACTTTATTTTTCTGGGCTCCAAAATCACTGCAGGTGGTGATTGCAGCCATGAAATTAAAAGACACTTACTCCTTGGAAGGAAAGTTATGAGCAACCTAGATAGCACATTAGAAAGCAGAGACATTACTTTGCCAACAAAGGTCCATCTAGTCAAGGCTATGGTTTTTCCAGTGGTCATGTATGGATGTGAGAGTTGAACTATAAACAAAGCTGAGTGCCAAAGAACTGATGCTTTTGAACTGTGGTGCTGGAGAAGACTCTCGAGACTTCTTGGCCTGCAAGGAGGTCCAACCAGTCCATCCTAAAGGAGATCAGTCCTGAGTGTTTATTGGAAGGACTGATGAAGCTGAAACTCCAATATTTGGCCACTTGATGCGAAGAGCTGGCTCCTTAGAAAAGACCCTGATGCTGGGAAAAATTGAAGGCAGGAGGAGAAGGGGACGACAGAGGATGAGACGGTTGGATGGCATCACTGCCTCGATGGACATGAGTTTGGGTAAACTCCAGGAGTTGGTGGCGGAAAGGGAGGCCTGGCGTGCTGTGGTCCATGGGATTGCAAAGAGTCGAACATGACTGAGCAATTGAACTGAACTGAAAACCATTGAATAGTTTTTCTTTCTTTTTTTTTTAATTCCATAAGAGATATATAGTGAACTTACTAATTTTTCATTTCTTTTCGAAAGCATTCATGTGACACACTTCTCGGTCAAAAACTTACAAATCAGAGGTGGAGATACTCTACATTATGGCTAGGAGCCTAAAAACCATTAAACAAATGCAAAAAATCAGAGAAAAGTTTTAGTTGCTAAACTCTGTGCAATAAAAAGTGAGAAGGGAGATCATCAGGAAAGTGCCAAAGTAAGTCATGCATGGAAAAGTTCCCAGCTCTTAGAAATTCACTGACTAATATCTCTAGCGATTTCATGAGACAGCCCACAGACATTCTTGCAAAAGGAATCTAAGAGAGGAGTGAACCGCATCTTCTAATAATCCACAATCAAAGGTCATTCTAAAATACCTGACGATATCAGAGCCAAACAGTTTTCATAAACTCTTCTTGTTCTTAAAGTTCTTCTTGTCTTTATAATTCCTTTTATGAGGACAAAAAGGATGCAAAGAGCTTGAAAGATGGAGTAGAAAAAAAAAGGGGGGGTACTGAGCATTTGATATAAAGGAATACCTCTACAAGGTAAACAAAGGATATAAAAAAATTAGTATTGAGACTTCCCTGGTGGTCTAGTAGTTAGGACTCCATGCTTCCAGTGCAGAGGCCGGGGTTCAATCCCTCATCAGGGAACTAGATCCCACAGGCCACAGTAAAGACTGAAGATCCCAAATGCTGCAGCTAAGACCCAACTCAAAGAATTTTTTTTTAAAATATTTAGTATAAAGAGAAGAGAAACTAGCTAAAAACAGTACAGAAACTGTGCACTGACTGTTTTTTTTAACCAGGCAGATGAAACGAGCAGCTCTATACTATTTTAAAAGGCTCTCTCATTTTCTTAAATTTATAGAAAAATGTCATTTAAGAGAATTTTAGGTCAAAGTATAACTTCATGACTATACCCTATGCTAAATATCACCATATAAATGCAATTATTCATTTAGTGTCCTCACTTTGAAATATTTAAAATCTCATATTGCCATTTCTCAGCCACACAAGATGATACTGTATACTCAGAAAATACACATTTTTAACTTTGTTGTGTCAAAATAATCCACAGAAACAAGATTTCCATATCCAGTGATTTTTGTTATCTGCATTTTTAGATTATTCAGGCCAATGCTCCCATTTTGAGAGAATTAAACTCTTACATTTAAGAAATGCTCAGGTTCATTTGACTATAAATTTTCAACTGCTATGAACAACCTGCAATATATAAGGAAGATTTAAAATGAAAAAAAAACTCTTATTCGAGCAGAAAGGAGGAAGAGTTCATTCATCTTCTTTACTATCCTCAAGTCTCAGAGAATAGCCCAGTGTGTTTACTAAAGTTTTAACTGTTTCTGTAAAAGCCTGCTATGGACAGATATTAATAGCATGCCAAAGAGAAAAATAAAAGTTTTGCTAATAAGAAACAAAGGTAAAAATAGAACTGTCACTATGTTGAAAGAACTCTTTATATCCCAGACTGAAAAATAATTATTTAACACTATTGAAAGTAAAAATATACAGAAAGAAAATCATATAAGTATACTATTTAAGAACCTAGAAAAAGAATAATAAAATGAATAAAAGACATAAGCAAATACAAAATTGGATTTACTAAAACAAGTTATGAATGCAATGTAAGAGGAAAAGATTTATTTGTAACATCAACAAAACCCATTAGACATCTTGCAGTAAACTGAAAAAAAAAAGTAAGACCTAGATGAAGCAAATTATTCATACAAGATTGTATTCTTTATGATTTTTTTAAAGTGGATCATTTTTAAAGTCTTTACTGAATCTGTTACAATATTAATTCTGCTTCATGTTTTGTTTTTCTAGCCACAAGGCATGTGGGATCTTAGTTGCCTGACTAGGGATCGAACCCACACCCCCTGCACTCAAGGTGAAGTCTTAACCATTGGACCACCAGGTAAGTCCCAAGACTGCACTTTTTTAAATGTCTGTATATTTCAGTATGGAGAGCTTTTTTCTTATTCTACGTATTATGAATAATGAAACAAAAATACATGTAAATGTATTAAAATAGTTTTAAGATTAATAACATTTATAGCTTAGTTTCTTATATTCAGAGTAAGTGTGAAAACATGCAAGTAAGGACAATCACATAAAATAAAGCTTGTAAACTGCCCTCAATTTCAAGGGCCTACCCAACACTCTCATTAAAACTAATCTCCTAGTCCCTGATTCTGTCATTCAGCTTCATAACACCACTAAAGCACCTACACAATGTTCAGCTGATCCCAGAACAACAAGGGGTTTGCTGATGCCAACCCTCTGTGCAACAGAAAAATCCTATGTAATCTGTAGTCGGGCACTCCATATATGCAGTTCCTCCCAATATCAGGTTCCTCCTGCACACAGCTGTACATCCTCTATACACAAGACTCAATAAACTGCAGACAATGTAGTACTACACTATTTACTGTTTTAAAAATTCATGTACAAGTGGGCCTGTGCAACTCAAATCTCTGTTAAGTCAACTGGATATAAATTTAAGTCCTAACACACTACTTCACATATAGTAAGTACTCAATAATTGGGGAATTGAAGAATAATCCTTCATCACAAAGTAATTCAGTATAATGAGTGTTGAATTGTTGTAGCACAATGGGCTGTTACTCTTATTCAATGAAATCTTCACTCATTTTCTCCACTAAAATGGATCAGTCATATTGGAGATAATATAGCAAAAGTAATACTGTCCCACAAATATGATTTATACACATATTAAAACACTTAACCCTAATGATGTTCTAAATAATAATAATATGCAATATCAGCTTGCATTGTAAAGCTAACATTTGTTAGAAACACATGTTATTTCCTGTTTGTTTAAGCCACACAATAAATTCAGCTGCATTTTGCAGGTGAGGAAAGGGAGATACTAAGAGGTTAAATAACGACCCAAGGAAAGACAGTGACAGTGCCAGTATATGAATCCAATCAGTATGATTTCGAAGCCCAAACACTTAACAATGTTATGTTCCTTTATAGCTACAAATACAGATAGACAGATAGATAGACAGATAGATGTATGTGAGCATGCTCAGTCACGTCCAACTCTTTGCCACCCCATGTACTGTAATCAGACTTCTCTGTCCATGGAATTTTCTGGGCTAGAATACTGGAGTGGGTTGCCATTTCCTTCTCCAGGGGTTCTTCCTGACCCAGGGATTGAACCCGTATCTCTTATGTCTCCTGCACTGGCAGGTGGATTCTTTACAACTAGCATCACCTGGGAAGATAAACAGTTACCAGCACCAGAATAAGTAAGTATCAAGGAATCTGACTGAACATTAATAAGAAATAAAATAGTTTAATAATAAAGCACTTTCAATAGTAAATTACACTAATAGAATAGCCATAAATATACCATAGTTTAAAAAATAACTAATGAAAGTTTGTAAGTACATTTATATATTTACAACAATGTTAAAGGGCTTTAGTAGGCTGAATTTTTAAAAGAATATCTACATCTACAGTACATTTAAGCCTTACCATTTAAATATAAATTTATTTCCTCACTTCCCTATGGACTTTGAATTTTAATAAATGCAAATACTAAGGGAAAAATGAACTTTTCTCAATGAGGTGAATGAAAAAATGAAGAAATAAACTTTGCCTCTCATTTTTTTATAAATTTATTTTAGCCTTTGCCGCATTAAATATAATTCACTGCATGTGGCATATTTTTTATTTAGTTAGATAACTAATGTGGCTATAAGAAATAAAAATGAATTTCATATATCACATCACCATAGAAAAGTCACAGACAGCAAAATATTATTTTGCCAAATTTGGGCAACAAGGAAACTATAAGGAATTATTTAAAGCTTCATAAACTACCAGAGAATGTGCAACAGCAAAAAAAAGAAAGGTATTTATCTTTCATTCTCTTTAATTTTCTATTGCATTGTACCTCAGTTCTACAGATGTATAATGTCAGCAACAAAAATAATATGAAATAACTGAATTAATCTTAAACCTAGCAGAGAAGTATGATTCCCAAAGGGAAATATATTTCTAAAAGCACTCTGCCTGTCGGAATAATAATAACTTATTTTAATTTAAAACAGCTTTTAGCTAATAGAGTTATTCAAAGTTTCCTTTTGCCTATGTCGGCAAAAAAATTAAAATAATACTTTGGGTAATCTTCATGACATTATATTCTTGGATTATTAGATATGCACCAAAGCACAAGCAATAACAGAAAAACAGAGAAAAACTGGACTTCATCAAAACTGAAAACTTTCGTGCCTTTAAGAACACTGTCTAGACAGTGAAAAGACAGCCTATACAATAGGAGAGAATATTTGCAAATCATATGTCTGATAAGGGCCTCGTAATTAGAATACAGGCTTCCCTGGTAGCTCACTGGTAAAGAATACGCCTGCCAATGCAGGAGACACGGGTTCGATCCCTGGGTTGGAAAGATACCCTGGAAAAGGAAATGGCGACCTGCTCCAGTATTCTTGCCTGGGAAATTCCATGGACAAAGGAGCCTGATGGGCTACAGTCCAGGCGACACAAAAGAGTTAGATAGGACCTAGCAATTAAATAACAACAATGACTCAGAATTCAACAACAACAAAACCAAATAATCCAAATAAAAAGTGAACAAAGGACTTGAATAGACATTTCTCCAAAGACATACAAGTGTGAAATAGGCACATGAAGAGACCAAAAAAAAAAAAGAACAAATATTTGTACACTCATATTCATCACAATATTACTTATAATAGTCAAAAGATGTAAGCAACTCAAGTATTCATCAACAGATGAACAGATCAAAAAATGTAGTATACATATACATCAGAATATTATTCAGCAATAAAAAGGAAGGATATTCTGACATATGTTAAAACGTGAAAGAACCTTGAAGACATTATGCTAACTGAGAAAAACCAATCACTCAAGGACAAATTCTGAAAATTCCACTTATCTGAGGTATCTAGAGTAATCATAAATTCCACTTATCTGAGGTATCTAATCATATTCAAAGTGACAGAAAGTAAAAGAGTGGCTGCCAGGGGCTGGTGTTGAGGAATGAAGATTTATTATTTAATGGTTATATGGTTTTAGCTTTGAAAATGAAAAAAACTTTCGAGATGAATGGTAATGATGAATGCACAGCAATGTGAACGCACTTAATGCAACTAAACTTCCTTCTTTTAAGGGAAATTTTATGCTACGTACATACCACAATTTTAAAAATTATTCTTTAAATGGTCAAGAACTTGAATAGACATTTCTCCAAAGACTATATACAATGGCCAACAACATCATCACTAGTCATGAGGAAAATACAAATCAAAATGACAATGAGAACTATTTCTACACCTATCACCACAGCTAGAAGCTTTTAAAAAATGTAAAATAACAAGTGTTGGCAAGAACATAGAGAAACTGGAAATTATCCACTGATGGGAATGTGAAATCATGCAGCCCTCATGGAAAACAATTTGAACAATTTGGAAGTTCCCCAAAAGGTTAAACATAAAATTACCAAACGGCCCAGAAATTCCTCTCCTAGTTGATACATAAAATAACCAAAAACTTGAAATCCCCCCAAAAAACCATGTACAGTAATGTTCTCAGTAGCAGTATTCACAATAGCCAAAAAAGGTGGAAAAAGAGCAATGTGCATCAATAAATAAATGGGTAAAACTACTATGATATATGTATACAATGGAATAATATTCATCAGTAAAAAGGAATGAAGATAGATACTATAACAAGAATTAATATTAAAAATATTATGGCTAAGTACACATTTTATAATACCATTATATGAAATATTCAGAATAAGTAAATACATAAAGAAAGCAGATAAGTGATTGCCAGGGGCTTGGGATAACTGCTTAATAAATATGATATTTTCTTCTGGAATGATGAAAAAATTTTGAAACTTGATGGAGCTGATGGTCACACACTATTATGAAGGTACTAAATGCCACTGAATTGTAACCTAAAATGGTTAATATTATGCTATGTGATTTCACCCCAATTTAAGAAAAACCCTCTAAAAATGGGGTTATGGATGGAAGCAATATATAAATAACAGAAAAATATTAAGCAAATTACTTCACAAAATCCCCACGCACTATTATATTAGTATTAAAATAATTTGGAAAGCATAAATAAAATCTTTTATAAAAGTAAATTAAGACAATTATATATAAATATTTGAAAGGTTGCAAACACATAAAAATTGCAATGTAAAAAATACAAAAAAAACCCAGAGATGGTTTTTTCCTTAAAGTCATGGAAACAAAGCATTTGTGTGTGTGTGTATGTGTGTGTCTGCTCAGAAACTCAGTCATGTCTGACTCTTTGCTGTCCATGGAATTTTCCCGTCAAGAATACTAGTATGGGTTTCCATTTCTTACTCCTGGAATCTTCCTAAACCAGGAATCAAATCTCTGTTTCCCGCACTGGCAGGCAGAATCTATCAGCTGCACCACCTGAGAAGCCCTATAAATAATCATTATCTATCTAATCTATCTGAAATACATTTTTTGTCCAATGAAATTTTGGCTAAAGAAAATTTAGTAGTAAAAAGCTTTGGAAAACAGGATGGTTATTTTTACTCAACAAACATAAAATAACAAAATATAATACTATGATTATAATAGACAAGCTCTGAATTTTTTGGATTCTATTGCACAGATATCTCCTGCAGCTTCCTTACACATTGAACACAGCACTAAGCTGTGGCTTTTGGCTAAGGGTTCCTGGATCCTCCCTGTTCATATTAACACTACTTCTGCAATGATAGTCAAGAGTTAGGTCTAAGAATCAGATATTTCTTGCCTGTTAGTAGTAGTATAATCTTGAGCATTTCACTTAACTTCTTTGTATATTTGGCTATACCTAAAACGGAAGCAATTGTGATTCCTCCCTTACAGTTGTCTTGAAATGAGACAATGAATATAAGCTATGAGTACAGTACCTCAAGCACAGAAAATGCAAGTGTCAACCAATTCATGTGTTAGAGCCTCAATCAGGGCAGAGCAAAATTTCCATTCAGCAGAAACGAATGGAAACCTGCTACCGCCAGTTTCATTGACTCTAGGACATAGCTCATCATTCTGTCTTTCTCAACTCAGTATAAATTTGAGTCATTTGGGCAGACTTAGTGCTTCAAGGCTGTATATTGTCACCCTGCTTATTTAACTTATATGCAGAGTACATCATGAGAAACACTGGGCTGGAAGAAACACAAGCTGGAATCAAGATTGCTGGGAGAAATATCAATAACCTCAGATATGCAGATGACACCACCCTTATGGCAGAAAGTGAAGAGGAACTGAAAAGCCTCTTGATGAAAGTGAAAGAGGACAGTGAAAAAGTTGGCTTAAAGCTCAACATTCAGAAAACGAAGATCATGGCATCTGGTCCCATCACTTCATGGGAAATAGATGGGGAAACAGTGAAAACAGTGTCAGACTTTATTATTTTGGGCTCCAAAATCACTGCAGATAGTGACTGCAGCCATGAAATTAAAAGACACTTACTCCTTGGAAAAAAAGTTATGACCAACCTAGATAGCATATTCAAAAGCAGAGACATTACTTTGCCGACTAAGGTCCTCTAGTCAAGGCTATGGTTTTTCCTGTGGTCATGTATGGATGTGAGAGTTGGACTGTGAAGAAAGCGCCGAAGAATTGATGCTTTTGAACTGTGGTGTTGGAGAAGACTCTTGAGAGTCCCTTGGACTGCAAGGAGATCCAACCAGTCCATTCTGAAGGAGATCAGTCCTGGGATTTCTTTGGAAGGAATGATTCTGAAGATGAAACTCCAGTACTTTGGCCACCTCATGCGAAGAGTTGACTCAGTGGAAAAGACTCTGATGCTGGGAGGGATTGGGGGCAGGAAGAGAAGGGAACGACAGAGGATGAGATGGCTGGATGGCATCACGGACTCGATGGACGTGAGTCTGAGTGAACTCTGAGAGTTGGTGATGGACAGGGAGGCCTGGCGTGCTGCAATTCATGGGGTCGCAAAGAGTCGGACACGACTGAGCGACTGAACTGAACTGAACTGAAAGAACCAAGAATCACCCTAGTACCTAAACTAAGAGATTGATTTAATTATTTTAGGGAGTGGCCTAGACATCCATATTTTTAAAAAAGCTTTCCAGGTGATTTTAAAATGCAGGTAGTATTAAAATTCTTGTCTAGATCAGCCCCAGGCCCTCTCTCTAAAGATTCCTCATCTTACCACAGCTTTTCAGTGAGTGCTATTCAGACACTCTCCATTTAGAAAAAGTAGAGTAAAGATTTAAGGAAAAAGGACCAATTTAGAAATGAAGAAGGTTATTGAAAAATTACAACTTGAAAGAAAATTTTTTTAAAGAAAGACCAAAATTTCTTTTTAAAAAAATAGGAAGAAAAAAGTAGCAAGACAGATAAAGAAAACAGATGAAAGGATTTCAGGATCAAAAAACTAAGATGGTAATAGTTAGCACTTACAATGCTCTTTTAATGTGCTTTAATTCCTATTACATATGCCTCCATTACACATGATCTCATTTGATCTTTACAATAATCCAATGAAGTATTATCATTTCACTTTTACATATGAGAAAAATGAAGCACTCTCTAAGGTTAAGTGAATTAACCAAAGCGATACATTTAAACAGTGGCAGAGTTGGAATTTCAGCCAACGACTGATTGCAAACCCATTCTCTTAAACCTTATGCTATATCACCTTGTCAAAAACAAACAAAAACTTACCAGATATAAGGCATACACAAAATCTTTATTTCTTATTTCTAAATTAAAATGTAAAGTGGTCACTTACTATTATTAAAAATAAGTTATAAGCAGTGATTTTTTTTTCAGAATACTGAGATTACACATAATTTCTAAATTTAATTTGTCTGTATTTGCTAAGTTTCCTATAGCAAATATGTATTCATTCTCAGATAAGAAAAAGTAGGAGTTTCTTAAAGCAAGTACATCACAGAATTTTTATAGTTCACAGTCCTCAATAAATATATATTCTCTTCCAAAAATACTCAGACAACAAAAAAAACTTCTTTAATAAAATACATTTTCACAAGAGGCTCATCTTTCTTAATTTTCTTTCCTATAGTAAAAATACATTGAAGTGAAAGAAAAAATAATTACCTGTACACTGTCCTCCATTGGTTGGATCCCCATAATAACCTGGCATGCAGTCTTGACACTGCTTTCCTGTGGTAAGATTTTTACACTGTTCGCACACATTATTATTGATGCAAGTGCTATGTCCATTACACTGGCAAGCTAAAGAAAATAGTAAAAAAAAAAGGTTGATCATATCTACGTAACAATATCAAGTATAACTGCCATAAAGACAAAGAATTTATTTTACAAATCTGAATGACAGCGAAGTACAAATGGTATTTCCCAAGTGTTTTTTCTTTTCTTTTAACATACATCTCAAAATATTGACACGGGACAAATTCTACCTATGATCTGTAAAACATAATGGCTAAAAATTAAAGTGAACCAGAAAAGTTATAGCTAAGGAGAGAATGAAAAGTCAAAGTGTTATTCGCTCAGTCATTCGATTCTTTTCAACCCCAGGGACTGTAGCCCACCAGGCTCCTCTGTCCATGGAATTCTCTAGGCAAGACAATGGAGTGGGTAGCCATTCCCTTCTCCAGGAAATCTTCCCAAACCAGGGATCAAACCTGGGTCTCCCAAACTGCACGCACATTCTTTACCATCTGAGCCACCAGGAGGGAATACATTTTGGTCCTTAAAGATGCATGTGACTATTATGTCTATTAAGTTAACACAAGAATAAATAGCATAGCTCTGATAAAGATGCTAAAAGGTATCAACTGTCCTTAGGTATAATAAAAAAGGATCAATAAACACAGAAAACTGTGTGATGCTAAGGCCTTACTTCAAGAAAATACATTAGTGTAAAATTTAACATAGTACTTTTAAATTAATTTGCATAAATGTTTATCTTCTTTGGCAAGAAAAGCTTCAAGACTTACTAGAAATTTTACTTGAAATGTGAGCTAAAACAAAGAAATCTGAAGCACGAGATATTTTATATCTTCATATGAGATCTAATATATTTTCATATTAATATTACAATAGAATTTTAAAATTTCAGATGAGAAGTAAAGTTTATATATGAAAGCTCCTGTTTATTGTCTATTGGAGGCATAATATTAACTTACTTTGGTAACTTTTTGTAGAAACATCATTATCATTTTCATCATTATTACAACTATGCATTTAATTAGTGCCCTCACCTCAAACCAGGAAAGCCACTATTAAATCGATTGCAATAGTCTGTGCTGTTATCTATTCTGCTTTGTCAGTTCGCATACTGCATCAGTCTTCTTAAATATTGTAACTACTACCCCACTGCAAGATAGAACACCAAGTGGTATACATGAATTACGTAATTTAATCCCCACAACAATTTTGTATAGAAGGTACTATTCTCAGGGTTGTTTCCAAGATCAAGAAGCCGAGATTAAGCAACACATCTAATCAGTGGCAGGAACAAATGCACAATCAGGATATATGAATCAAAGATCAAATATTAAATTTCATACATACTCCATGTAGAAAATGTGAAAGTCTAAGAGGGAAATCCCAAGAGACTAGGTCATCAACATGAGTTAACATCAAAGGGTAAAGAAAAAGTAAAAAAATAAATACCTATATCTTACAGAAATTTTCAGAGGCATAATTCTACTATAATATAGTATAAAAATGGCATGCAGCCATCAGAGAAAAATGTACAATAATCTTACTCCTAATAAAACTAAGAGAATTACAATATAGTTTTCTAACTTTATATTATAAAACAGCTAGGAGTAAATTTAATAACAAGAAAAACATTCATAATAAAGTAAGTCAACTAAGAACCCAAACATTGTATCTAAGTGAAGTGAAGTGAAAGTTGCTCAGTTATGTCTCACTCTTTTGTGACCCCAAGGACTATACAGTCCATGGAATTCTCCAGCAAGAATACTGGAGTGGGTAGCCTTTCCCTTCTCCAGGGGATCTTCCCAACCCAGGGACCGAACTCAGGTCTCCTGCATTGCAGGCGGATTCTGTACCAGTTGAGCCACAAGGGAAGCCCAAGAATACTGGATTCAGTAGCCAACCCTTCTCCAGGGGATCTTTCTGACCCATATCTAGAATGACCACAATTATGTGCTGAAATGTATAAATATGCCCATGGAAAATGGTGGTTATCTTTAGTAATATTTTTCTACATCATCAATTTTCTTTATGGAGAACTTTAGTAAGATTTTTCTACATCAATTTTCTACTATAAATTCATATTACTATTATAATAAGAAAAATAATGAACTTATTTTAATAAAGAACTTTTTTTAAATTGTGCTTAAAATTTTAAGTCATTTTTTATAGAAAATTTTATGTAAGGCCACTAGGGTTGATTCACTCAGGTTAAAACAAAATTTATTCAGTTCTTACTACATGTAAAGTATTATCTGAAAAAGTCAGAATAAGAGATAGGTAACTACAAGTATTTTTATGAAACCCCTGGCTACATTTTTTTCATCAGAAACATAAATGCTTTAACTTCTGAATAAAATTACTAAATTAGTAATCTCACCTAATATCCTCCTCAAAGATAACCAATGAAATAATAAGAAAACTTGCCAGCAACAACAGGAATTGTAGTACGATGTTGTTGTTGTGGTTGTTCAGTCTCTCTGTTGTGCCCTACTCTATGTGACACCATGGACTGCAGCACACCAGGCTTCCCCGTCCTTCATCATTTCCCGGAGCTTGCTCAAACTCATGTCCGTTGACTTGGTGATGGCCATCCAACCATCTCATCCTCTGTCATCTGCTTCTTATCCTGCCTTCAGTCTTTCCCAGCATCAGGGTCTTTTCTAATGATTTGGCTCTTCATATCAGGCGGCCAAAGTATCGGAGCTTCTGCTTCAGCATGAGTCCTTCCAGTAAATACTCAGGACTGATTTCCTTTAGGATTAACTGGTTGGATCCCCTTGCAGTCCAAGGGACTCTCAAGAGTCTTCTCCAACACCACAGTTCAAAAGCATCAGTTCTTCAGAGCTCAGCTTTCTTTATAGTCCAGCTCTCACATCCATATATGACTACCGGAAAAACCATAGGTTTGACTAGATGGACTTTTATTGGCAAAGTGATGTCTCTGCTTTTTAATACACTGTCTGCGTTTGTCATAGTTTTTTCCCCAAAGAGCAAGAAGCATCTGTTAATTTCACAGCTACAGTCACCATCTGTAGTGATTTGGGAGCCCAAGAAAATATAGTTTGTCACTGTTTCCACTATTTTTTTATTTATTTGCCATGAAGTGATGGGATCAAATGTCATGATCTTAGTTTTTTGAATGTTGACTTTTAAACCAGTTTTTTCACTCTCCTCTTTTATCAAGAGGTTCTTTCGTTCCTCTTCAGTTTCTGCCATAAGAGTGCTGTCATCTGCATATTATCTGAGGTTATTGGTATTACTCCCAGCAATCTTGATTGCAGCTTGTGCTTCATCCAGTATGGCATTTTGCAATAATAAGTTAAACAAGCAGAGTGACAATATACAGCCTTGATGTAATCCTTTCCCAATTTGGAACCAGTATATTGTTTATCTGGTTCTAACTGTTGCTTCTTGACTGGCATATGTGTTTCTAGGAGGCAGGTAAGTTGGTCTGGTATTCCCATCACTTTAAGAATTTTCCACAGTTTGTTGTGACCCATATAGTCAAAGGCTTCAGTGTAGTCAATGAAGCAGAAGTAGATGTTTCCCTGGAATTCTCTTGCTTTTTCTATGATCCAACAGATGTTGGGATGACAACTACATAAATAAAACTAGAAAGTAGCAACCTAGTATATCTCTTGGAATTAAAGGAGGACTTCTGGCATAATGCCACTCAACTGTAACCTTCCTAAAAGTGAGAAGTTCTGAAGGCAGCTCTGGGTTATGGTGCAATCAAGAAGCATATCATTGGTATGCCTCCATATTGCTGCTAGAATGTGATACAGCAAAGTCTAAGGTTCCAAGTAATGAATATACCATACAGAAGGCTGATATAATTTAGACCTACTGCTACAAAATTTTCCAGAAAAAAAAAATATATGGTCATTTTTGCAGTTTGTAACTAGTATGGCAGCAACGGCAAACAAGGCATGTGATAGAGAGCAGGATCCAGGAGTAATGACTGTATCAAACATACAGGAAAAGGATACACCACGAAACCTAGGAGGATGCTCTATTCTCCAACACCATTGGCTTGTTGGATCAAAAGGTAATGTAAGCTTGTACCTAACAGTTCTTCCAAAATTCACTGTTACTTGAACAGTTCTAATAATAATTTGGTTCTGTAACATGAGTGAAACTAAAGAGAAGTCATCCATATTGTTTTGTTTAAATTTTAAAACTAGTCCAGATGGCTCTTCACTTACATACATACAAACAGAAAAAAACTGAAAATAGAACATAATGAGAAATACAACATTTGATATGCAAATAAAATACATAGTTTTGAAAAATATGTGTTCTCTAAAACAGATGTAAGACATTAAAAAATATATGCTTGGCATTCTCAATAAAATTTGAAAAATTACACACAGAGAGTCAAGAAATTTACTCAAAACTTTTTTTTCAAAACATAGCCCTTTAAAAGAAAAGGGAATTATC
Organism: Ovis aries; assembly: GCF_016772045.2. Classification (NCBI taxonomy): domain Eukaryota; kingdom Metazoa; phylum Chordata; class Mammalia; order Artiodactyla; family Bovidae; genus Ovis; species Ovis aries. Next base: position 35,301,931 of record NC_056075.1, on the reverse strand, counting down.
ATTGCTAAAAATAAAACTGGGATTCAAAAGAAAAATGTTAAAGAGAAGCTTGAGCTAGTGACAGAACCTTACTATACATGGGACTAGACAAGCAAGAGCTAGTGGGTTTGGGTTTCAAAACCCAGAGGACCAGAAGATATAATCTCTGGCATACTTAAGAGATAACCTGAACCATATTTATAATGCTTAAAGCCTTCAAGTGTAGCCTCTCTCTGTGTAAAAGGTACTAAAATACATCAAAGCCCAAAGAAGCAGAAAAGAACATTAAGTCCACTGGCATATTGTATAGAAGACAAAAGTCACTTATGAGAGCCTGTACCGATCAGATGGGTTGGGTTGAAATTCATTGTCTATATGGTAAAGAAACCTCAACATTAAACAACAGTATTAAAACCTGCTCTGTAAATAAGAAAAGCCTCACACATCTTGTAAAAGCAGATGTAAATGGCCTCTTGAAATATTTCTTCAACTCAGGTCACACAAGTATGTCAGACTCTGCAGACCATGGAACCTCTTCACAACTACCATTGTGGCCTTTGTAGTACAAAAGTAACCACATACAATATACAGACAATTGATAATAGCTATAATCCAGTAAAACTGTATTCATAAAAATAGGCAATCAACAGCTTTGGCCATTAGACCTTGGTCTGCAAATCTTTGATACAGAAAAAAAAAAAAAAAACACTTACTGAATTAAACCTCAAAATGAAAAATTATAAGCCGCATAAAGGAGTCAGGAAAAAGAGAGGGAGATATTAAAAATGAGAACTGACACCCTAAGAATTTGAGTAAAAGGACAGTTATAAGACAATAAAAGTATTCAAAACAAAAGCAAAAAAACTGAGAAAACCAAGTTTAAGGAAGTAAAGGTGGGTATTACTAGATTACAGTCTCATCAAAAAGAAAATATCAAAAAATATAAAAATTATAAAAAATAACTAATGGAAGTGATAAAAATAGAACAATAACTGAAATGAAGGACTTTCCTGATGGTCCAATGGTTAAGGCCCCATACTTCCCCTGCAGGAGGCAGAGGTTCAATCCCTGGTTGGGAAACTAAGATTCTGCATGCCTTGCAGTGTGGCTAAAAGAAACAAAAAGTAAAACAGAATTCTACAAATACTTGGGGGGGGGGGGGGGGGGGTAGGGAAAGTGTTACAAAAACTGAAATGAAAATATACTACAGAGAGGGATTCAACAGTAAATCTGAACTGTCAGAAGAATTAGAAAATGTGAAGAGAGATCAATAGAAACCATGTCAGCTGAAGGACAGAGAAAACAAAATGAAGAAAAATGAACAAAGCCTCAGTTAATTGTGGGAAACCATGAAAAGCGTCAATCTATATGTAATGGGAATGTTGGGGGGATAGGAAAGAGACAAAGAAGGCTAAAATTTACTTAAAGAAATAATTCCTTAAAAGTCACCAAATTTGATAAAAATATTAATCTATACATCCAATAAGCCTGAATATTCATTGGAAGGACTGATGCTGAAGCTGAAACTCTGATACTTTGGCCACCTGATGCGAAGAACTGACTCATTTGAAAAGACCCTGATGCTGGGAAAGATTGAAGGTGGGAGGAGAAGGGGATGACAGAGGACGAGATGGTCGGATGGCATCACCGACTCAATGGACATGAGTTTGAGTAAGCTCTGGGAGTTGATGATGGACAGGGAAGCCAGGCGTGCTGCAGTCCATGGGGTCACAGAGTCAGACACGACTGAGCAACAGAACTGAACCAAGAGCCTAATGAACTTTAACTATAATATATATGAAGAGTTTGACAAATACATTATAATAACAGTGATGAAAGGCAAAGAAAAGTAAAAAATCTTGAAAGCAGCAGGAGAAAATATTACTTCTCACTTACAAAAATCCCAATAAGATTAATAACTAACTTTTAATCAAGAAACATGGAGGTCAGTAGGCATTAGAATAATATATTCAAAGTTCTCAAAAAAAACACATGGTCAACCAAAAATTTTCTACCAACAAAACCACTTTTCAAAAATTAAAGTAGAACATTCACAAATAAACAAAAATTGAGAGAATTCACTGCCAGGAGATATAACTTACAAGAAATACTAAAGCAAGCTCTTTAAGGAGAAAGCATGTGATACCAGACAGTAATTTAACTCCACAAAATAAAACAAAGAGCACCAATAACATAACTGTCATTTATAAAAGAAGGTAAAAACGTATATTTTGTCTCCTTTCTTCTTTTACCTTATTTTTACAGGTTGCATTTTAAATGATATAATGGTATTATTGGGCCTATAAAACATAAAATGTAAAGTACTTCCCAGCAACAGCACAGAGGAAATACATGGGAAAAAAATCTATATTGGTCTAAGGATATAATGTGGTATTACTAGATGGTAACACAGATTCACAGGAACAAATGAAGAAAACTAGAAATGGTAAATACAAAGATTAACGAAAGCTAAAAGTAAATACTCATCCTTCTTTTTTCCCTCAGATTCTTTAAAAGACATGAACTTATCTAAAGTGATAACTGTAAAATGTACTCTTTGGTTTGCAACATGTATCTATGTAATATGTATGACGATACCACAAAAAGAGAAGAAAGAAATTAGACCTATAAAAGTAATATCATTTTATCTCATTGGAATTATGTTAGCATAAATGAAGCATATTTTAATAAGTTAAGATATATTAAGAAAACCCTGGAGTAACCACTAAGAATATAGCTCATAAAATATAATGAAAAAGTTATTAAAAATTAAAATGTGATATTATAAAATATTTACTTACTGCAAAATAAATAAATAAATGAAAAGTGGAAGAACCAAATTCATCATATACAGAGGAAAAATAACATAAATCCAATTACATCAAAAATAACATTAAATGTGAATAGGTCAAATGATTCAATCAAAAGGCAGAAAAGACAGACTAGATGAAAGACAAAGAGCTAACTATGTAACCTTTATAGAAGACATATGTAAATATTTACATACAAACAGCAACAAGAAAGTTGGGATGTTATGAGATGAAGAGGGACATTTTATAATGATAAAGAGGACAATCCATCAATAAGATGTAGAAATTGTAAACATACATGTATCTAACAACAGAGCCTTAAACTACATGGAGCAATCACTGACAGAAATTAAAATAGAAATAAAGAATTCCACAAAAATAGTTGAAGACTTCAATACTTCACTTTCAATAGTGAATAAAAGAACTAGACAGATGATCAGCAAGGGATTAGAAGACTTAGAAAACGCTATAAATCAATTGGACCAAATAGAAGTAAATTTAAAAATCCATTTAACAACAGAATATACTTCATTCTCAATTACACATAAAAAACCTCATCAGGTCGTAAACTTCAATACATTTAAAAGGACTGATGTAATATAAAGTATGTTCTCTAACTACAACTGAATGAAATTAGAAATCTATGGAAAAACCACAAATTATGGAAATTAAGCTACACATTTCTAAGTAACAAATGGATCAAAAACAATCATAGGAAACTTAAAAATTACTTTCAGGTAAACTAAAATAAAGCATAACAGACCAAAAATCTTACAAGATGTGGCCGAAAGACTGTTCAGCAAGAGATTTATATTGTAAAAGCCTTCATTCAAAAACAAAAAAGGTCTCATATCAACCTAACTTTGCACTTTAATAAACTAAAAAATTAATAGAAAACTCAACTGAAAGCAAGCAGAAGAAAGGAAATTAATAAAAATCAGAGTGAAAATAAATAAAATGCATAGCAGGAAAAGAATAAAGAAAATCAATAAAGCCAAATACAAACTGTTACTTGCAATGTGCAACAAAATCAACAAAGCTTCAGCTAGACTAACAAAGAAATTTAAGAAGACACATTATTAAAATCAGTAATGAAAGATGAGACATACTACTGATAAAGACTGGGAAAAAAGACTGTAGGGAAACACTATGAGCAGCTGCATGTCAATAAAGCAGATAACCTAGATGAAAGGGGGAGATTCCTAGGAAGATACTACCAAGAAAATATGCATAGGCTATAACAGTAAGGAGACTGAGTTAGAAATCAACAAAGTGCCAGAAAAGAGTAGCCCAAAAGCAGGAGGCTTAACTCAGTAATTCTACCAAACTCTTTAAGGAGAATTAACAATTATTCACAAACATTTCCAAAACACGGAAGCAAAGTGAACTTAACAAACTAGGAACAGCAGGCAATTGTTTTAACCTGATAAAGGACATGTATAAAAACTTCATAGCTAAAGTCATATTTAACGGTGAAAGACTGAAAGAAAGCTTTCTTTTTAAGGTCAGGACCAAGACAAAATTGTCCTCACTTGTCACTTCTAACAGCAATGTACTAGAGGTTCTGGATAGGGCAATTAGGCAAGAAAAAGGAAGAAAAAAAAAAAAGCAACCAGATTTTAAAAAAAAGAAAACTAACTTTGCTTGCATATGACATAATCTCGCATACAGAAAACTAAGAAATCTATAAAAATTATTTAATCTACTAATGTCCTCAACAATGTTACAGGTCATTTACAGAGAAATCAGTTTCACTGTATTGATATACATTTACAATGAAAAACTTGAAAATGAAGTTAAGAAAACTACAAAATATCATTGAAAAAAGTTAGTGAAAAGGCATCTGTATTCATGAATTAAAAGACTTCATATTAGAATAGCAATTCATCCTAACTGATCTGCATATTTAATGCAAATTCCAAAAGATTTCTTTTTTATAGGAATAAACAGCAGGTCCTAAAATTCATATTGAGAAACAGAAGCCCAAGACTAGGGAAAAAAGTCTTGATAACAAGAGAGTTAAAGGTACTGACACTTCCCAATTTCAAAACTTATTTCAATGTCTTAATAATCAAACCATATGTCATTGTCATAAGGATAGACATATAGATCATGAAATAGAACTAGATACAGAAATAATACCATACATCTATGGCCTATTGATATTCAACAAAGGTGTCAACAAGTTTAAATGGGGAAATAAGAGTCTTTTCAACAAATGGTGCTGGGACAGCTTGATATTCACATACAGAAGGATGAATTTGGATCCACATTTCACAACATATAAAAATTAACTAAAAATGATCAAAAACTTAAAATTATAAAAATGTTAGAAGAAAATATAGATACAAATCTTCATGATTTTGGATTGGGCAACAGTTTCTTAGATATAACATCAAAAGCTTAAATAACTAACAGAAAAAGATATACTAGACACTATCAAAATTAAAAATTAAAAAAAACTGTGTCTCAAATGACACCATCAAGAAAGTGAAGACACAACCACAGAATAGGGGAAAATATCTGAGAATCGTATGTCTTATAAGGATCTCCTCAGAACATAAAAATAACTCTCTCAATTCTACAATTTAAGAAACAACTTAATTTTTAAGTGGGCAAATGATTTAAACAGACGTTTCCCATAGAAAGAACATGAGTAGCCATTAAGCAAATGAAAAGAACATCATAAGTCATAAGAGAAATATGAAACAAAACCACAATGAGCTACCACTTCACATCAAGTAGGAGGGTAAGAAAGAAAATGATGAATAACCGGTATTGGTGAAGAGAGTTATTAGATCCAATACACACTGTTAGCTATAACATAAAATGATGCAATAGCTCTGGAAAAAGTCTGGCAATTCCTTAAAAGGTTAAATATACATGTACCATTTACCAAAAACATCAACTCCTAGATAAATACCAAGAGAAAACATGTTCACACAAAAATTTACATACAAACATTCATAGCAGCAATATTCATAACAGCAAAAGAGTGGAAATTAGCTGAAGATCCATAAACCAATGAAGTATAAATACGTGGTATGCCATTTAATATCGAAAGTGAAGTGAAAGTGTCAGACGCTCAGTCATATCCAACTCTCTGAGACTCCATGAACTGTAGCCCACCAGGCTCCTCTGTTCATGCAATTTGCCAGGTAAGACTACTGGAGTGGATTGCCATTTCCTTCTCCACAATTTAATATTACTCAGTCACAAAAAAGATGTAAAGGACTGATATACACCACAGTATGGATAAACCTCAATAATGTATGCTAAATGAAAGAAGTCAGACACTAAAAGACACATTATATGACTGGGTTTAAATGAAATGTCCAGAATAGACATATACACAGAGAAAAGAAAGTAGATTAGTCATTTTCAGGTATTAGAGGGGAAAATGAATAGATAGTGACTGGTAAAGGGGATGGAATTTCGTTTGGAGGTAATTGAAGAGCTCTGGAATTATATGATGGTGATAGTTGAACACCACTAGCCATACTAAAATCCATGGAATTGTACACTTTAAAATGAAAGATTGTATGTATGCATCAATAAACAAAACAGAACTAATTAGATGAGATGAGAAATAATTCACCCTACTTCTTGCCATCTCTGTATGTACACCATCGATAATATTACTTTATCCTTGCTCTCACTGAAAAAGTACAATGTCTTCCCACGTTCTGAACACGGATTGGCATCAAGACTTTGTCAGAACAGTAGAATGCAGAAGTGATGGTATGGAAATTTTGAGCTTAGGCCTCAAGAGGAAAATATACTCTGCTCTCTCTCCCTCAGAGTTCTGTTTTAAAAATACCATGTAGAGCAGCCCAGTCTACACTTCCGGAGGATAACAGACCAAATACAGCAGAGAACAATCATTTGTAGCTGAGGACTCTGAGATCAGTCATTCAGTTCAGACTACCAGATATGTGAGTAAAGAATTCTGAGATCACCCAAAATCAGTAAAGTGGCCAGATAACTTGAACCACAAGAGAAAAATCAGGATTGTCTGGCAGAACCGCCTAGCAGAATTCAGGAAAACAGATGATATAGAATCATGAATAAAACTGTTTTAATACAGAAATCCTGAAGTGTTATGTTAAATAATGATAATTAAAAGATAGTTCTAAGAGAAAAATGGAAAAATGTGAAGAAAGAATAAGCAAATTGAAATACTGATCAAGGAAGATACAAGGATGTAAAATACAGACAAGACAGTGAGAAAAGACGGGGACATGGTGAAAAAGCCTAACATAAGTGAAGCAAAGCCTTCAAATAGGATAGATGCAATATCTGAAGAGAATGGCAGAAAAGTTTATAAACATGATGAGAAACATAGACGCCATATTTTAAAAAAGGAAACTAACACTTAGGTATGTCATACTAAAATTACTGACATTAAAAACTAAGGAAAAACATGTATTTTAAAAAGTTAGAGGGAAGAAAAAGACATGCTGCTTTCAAAAGAGAAACAAAAAAACTGATAAAGGATTCTTAAGAGAAAGTAGAAGCCGGAAGAGTAAGAAATTAAATCATCTAATTACTAAAAATATATATCCATCAACATAGAATTCTATTACCAGTAAAAATATCCTTCAAATATGGACATACAATAAAAAATTTTTCAGATGTATGAAAGCCAACTTATAGCCACAATTTAGAAACACACCATTTTAAAATGTTACATAAAATTTATCAAGCTAAAGAAATGTTACAGCAAAAAAAAAAAAAAATTCAGATCAATAGGAAACAGCGAAGTTCACGGAAAATGGTCAATACATCGGTAAAGAAAAAGATTTTTTATTACTATGATTTCCTTATGAGAAAATTATCCTTTTAAAGTAAAAAAAAACAACACTGTATTATGTGGTTAATAACATATACAGGAGTAAAATATATGGCAATAATTACACAAAGGACAGGAAAGAGCAAATGGATTACACTTTTGTAATATTCTTACCTTATACATGGAGTAGTATAATATTGATTCAAGGTAGACTGTGATAAGATAAAGATGACTATTACAATCACTACAGCAGTCACTAAAAAAAACACAAAAGAGGTATAGCTAAAAATCCAATAAAAGTGATAAAAGTGGACTTTAAAAACACTCAGTTAATCTAAAAAAGGCAAAAGGAAGAACAAACACAGAGAAAAATAAAGGAAATTTTAAAAACCAATACTCTTGAGGGTAGAACTAAACTCAATAATACCAACATTATATTAAATCTAAATGGACTACACAGTTTGATAAAGACAGAGACTATCAGAATAGGTTTTAAAAACAAAAAAGCAAGTAGTGTATGCTATTTACAAGAAATTCATTGTAAATAAAAACACTAGAAGATTTCCACTTCTTCCCATGAAGGATTAATCACTGCGAGAATTGACCTCTACTGTAAACCATAAGGAAACTAAACAAAATAAATGAAATGACTACTTTCATATATAATAGGCAGTTCAGGAATGGCATCCTTGAGGAAAAAGAAAACAAAATATGACTGCCTTGACTTGCTACCTGGAGGCAGATTTGAGGCTACAGTTCAGGGAAGGAACCCCAAACCCTCACACATTTGAGGATAAAGATCAAAGTTCAGGGAGGCCATGGTTCCAGACTTTGTGAGGCAAATATTAGAGAACAGAGAGCTGCACTCAGCAATCTGCAAATGGTTGCCCTTGAATCGTTGGTTGAATAATGAACATAATGTGAAATTCTGTAAAGCTGGAGAAAGAACCATCAGAAAACAGTATGTTAAAACAATGCCAAGAACTCATATAGGATTGGAAATAGCTTGTATTCCCACTAGCCAGAGTGAAGAGACCTCTTAATACAAAGGGCATCATATAGAGACCACAGAAGGCACTGTCTTAGTAGTAGGAATAAATTAGCACTGAACTTAGGGCTGCTACGTACAGGCCTTGACAAATCTGAAAAACAATCTTCAAAGTAACATAACTTCATGGCAGAATAAAATCCAACATACTAAAAGAAATAAAGCTGAATAACATATAAAACAACCACAATGTCCAGAAAACACCATCAAAAATAATCATCCTGGAAATTTTGATCCATGACCAGTAAATACACACACACACACACACACACACACACAATAGAAACAGAGAAAACAGCATACCAGTTGGGATGAGTAGAGAAGGATTTTTAAAACAGCTATTTAAAGTATGCTTCATATACTCAAGAATACAAAGTAAAATATAAAAATGAGGAGAGAAATGAAAAATATAAAAATGACTAAAATTCAATTTATAAAGATTAGTAAGACAAGAATAGTCTTTCCAACAAATGGTGCTGGGACACTCAGATAGTCATGTACAAAAGAATTAAATTGGGTCCCTATCTTATCCTACAGACAGTTAACTCAAAACAGATCAAAGACCTAAATGTAAGAGATAAAACTACACGTCTAAAAAGAAAATATAGATGAAAATCTTTGGGATCTTTTATTACACATGATTTCACAGGCATGAAAGCAACAGCACAAGAAAGAAACGAAAAAACATCATTAAAATTTAAAACTTGTGCTTCAAGGACACTATCAAGAAAGTGAAAAGACAACCCACAGAATGGGAGAAGATACTTGCAAATCAATCTTTGGTAAGGGACTTATTATATTCAGAATATATAAAGAAGGTTTACAGTCCAATAATAAAAAGACAAATATCCCAGTTAAACAGGGGGCAAAGAATGTGACAGACATTTCTCAAAAGAAGAAATACTGGTAGCTAATAAACACATGAAAAGATGTTCAACATCATTAGTCACCAAATAACTGCAAATCAAAACCACAGTGAGATATCACTTCACACCCACAACGATGACTATAATCGAAATAATATGAAATAAGCAGTGTGTGCAAGGATGTAGAATAATTGCAACCCTCATGCCTTGCTGGTGGAAATCCAAAATAATATAGCAGCTTTCAGTCAGGTGGTTCTTCCAAAGGTTAAACACAGTTACCATTTGACCCAGATATCCCATTCCCAATGTAATGCAAATATGTCCACACATAAACTTGTACATAGTATTCAAGAAGTGTATTTTAAAACCCCAAAGTCAGAAACACTCAAAAGTCCACCAAATAGCAAATGAATAAGTAAAACATGGCATATTCACATAATGGAATATTATTTGGTAATAAAGAGAAGTGAAGTACTGCTATAGGCCACAACATAGATAAACCTTGAAAACATGCCAGTATGAAAGAAGCCAGTCAAAAAAACTACAACGAATTTATTAAGATGATCAGAACAGGCAATCCATAGCTGACAAGGGTAGGCAGGGTAAACAGGCAGTGACTGCTAGGAAGTACAACATCTCTCTGGGAGATGATAAAATGTTTTTAAACTGATTGTAGTGATGGTTGCAAAAGTCTGTGAATATGCTAAAATCCGCTGAGTTCTACACTATAAATGGGTAAACTGTAGTAAGGTATGCTGGTTAGTCTTATGCATCAATGAACGCAGATGGTAATACCTCAGTTATTTAATCAAATGCTGATGGCCTCGTCCTGGGTGTGGTAGCTCGTGTTCAGTTACTGTGTCCGACTCTCTGAGACCGCAAGGACTGTAGCCTGCCAGGCTTCTCTGTCCATGGAGTTTTTCAGGCAAGAATACTGGAGTGGGTTGCCGTTTCCTACTCCAGGGGATCTTCCCGACCCAGGGATCGAACCTGCATCTCCTGCACTGGCAGGCAGATTCTGTACCCCTGTGCCACCCGGGAAGTCCTGAGCATGATAGGTACCTGCCCATATGATGGGACAGTCACTGACTGGTGACTAGGTTATGTCACACGGTGCAGCTGGCTTTGAGAAAGGGAGATCATGCTGGATGGACTCAGTCAGTTTATCCCTCAAAAGGCACTGGTCTTGAAGAAGGAGATACAAGATGTGGGTGTTTGCATTTCAATTGTGGAGACTCTACACTGTTAGTTCTGGAGATGGAAGAGGGATGGGGGAGAGAACATGAGCACTCTCTAAGAGCCCAAGTGGTCTCCTGGGATCTTAGAAACAGTCACCTCAGTCCTACACACAAGGCACTGAATTGTGCAAACATGTGAATGAGCCTGGAAGCAGATTCTTTCCTAGAGTGCTGGTCAAGTATGCTGAAAATGTCCTTCAATCTGGGTTAGTCTGATGCTTGCTCATGACTAAACTGGGTTACAGATTTGGGGGAAGAATGGGAAGAATATTACAAAGTGACATCAGGGGTACATGACATTAACATGACTTATCACTGGTGGTGTGAACCTTGATCACTTGTTCAAGGTGATGTCACCTTATTTTCTCTACTGTAAAGTTACAATATTTCCCTTCCACACACTTTTCATTAAAAGTGAGTCATCATGTCCAATTCACACGTGGGGATAAAGAAATTAAGCTCCACTTCCTAGAGAAAGAAGAAGAAAATGGCAACCCACTCCAGTACTCCTGCCTGGAAAATTCTATGGACTGAGGAGCCTGGTAGGCTATAGGGGATCGCAAAGAGTTGGACATGACTGAGCAACTTCAGTTCAGTTCAGTTCCTAGAGGAACAAGTATCAAGGTTATTTGTGGACATAAGTAAGGTTATTTGTGGACATACGTTCTAACCACCAGAGAAGTTAATAGATACTTTTGAAGAAGATACTTAGAAGCTACACAAATATCTTGTTTCTCTTCAAAGTTTCACCCACTAATTTGAACATTCTTAAGCAGATTCTTCTTACAGCACTTAACTACTGTGGGATTCTAACAGCAATTTTTTATTTCTTTCGTTCATTCTTCGTTTATGTATTTGCCCACATCACACAGCCTGCAGGATCTTAATTCCCCAACCAGGGATCAAACCTGGGCTCCTGCACTGGGAGCGCAGAGTTCTAACCACTGGACCACCAGGGAAGTCCTTCATTTTACATTTATTATTCGGAATTTTCTGTAAAATTTTTGAAATTTTTGAAATATTTCTGAAATATTTATCCATTTTCACTTGTGTATTATTTATTCCATCATTAAATCAGTGAAGAATCATGCATATGTGTTCTGTTCTTTGGGTTACAATCCAATACAGTCGCTATTTTTTCGCCCAGATTTGACCCACTGAGAACTCTTTCAGGTTGACTATGCCCCTTTGACATGCTCCCATTCTCCTTTGTTTTGTTTTGAGCACTTTCTTACTTTCTGGCCTAGGGAATACTTCAGGCTAATCTTGTATTCTCCCTGCCTCAGTTGTACAATCAGTCATTTCTCCAAACAGTCCTAGTTCGTTTCATTGGAAACAGTATTTTGAAACCAGGATGTGGGCACTGAAGATGTTCATTGCTGCTGGGGCACTGTGGCTTCTAGGCCTTCTTGAAGAACTAAACTAGAAAATATATGTATATATACATCACACATCTACATATGTATAAATATTAAAATAAACTCGAATTTATGCTTATATGTGAAACCAATACCACAGGTTCTGTTGTTTTGCTTAGTTTATTTTTTTTTCTTCTTTTTTTCGGCTGTGCCACACGGCATGGGGGAAATCTTAGTTTCCTGAACAGGGATCAACCCTGTGCCTCCTGCAGTGGAACCATAGAGTCCAAACCACTGGAAGGCCAGGGAATTCCACACAGGGTTCTTTATAGTCTTTACTCTACATATTTTTAACTTTTTTCTCTGACAGTGAGAAACCTGGCTCACATAAAACACAATTAATTTATATATTTGTCCCAACCTAGTAAAAATATAAAGGATTGTTAGAATTGTTAACCTGTACTATGTGAGAAACAAATTTACCAATCAGAATATAATGTTTATATAATCTTTTGCTTTAGTTTCACAGTATCCAAACAAAACACTATTTTTAAGGTTACTTCGATCAGCTCATTTTTTTAATGAAGTGATGGCATTCGTAATACAGTTACATTTACTTGTCACAGTTTGCATCCTCTGATATCCTGGTTGATTGACTTTTTAAAAAAATCTGGAGTCAGGAAAGTTTATTTTCTGTCATATTCAGTATGGCTTGACAAATGCATACAGTCATTATCAACCACCACAGTATTAAGAACATTTTCATAACCCTGAAAGTTTCGCTGTGAAGCCCTCTTGAAGGCTATCTCTGCCTTTACTACTTCTGGCAAATAACTCAACTCTTTTCCATCCCCATAGTACAACACGTGGCCTTTTGGTCTGGCTTCTTTCACTAGGCGAAATGTATTAAAGATTCAGCCATGCTGTTGTATGAACCAGTAGTTGGTCCCTCGTCTTCTAAAGCTTATGAAGAAGTGTCACACTTCCCCAGTCTACCTCATTTCAGTGCAGCACACTGTCAATGCCTCACCTAAGGCAAGTTCCACAGTATCTTCTGCCTTTTTGCCTCAGGATGTTTACTCGTATCAGGACAAGCTATTAATCAGACATGCTGGCACAGCGCAGAAGTCCCACATCCTCAAAGACATCACTCAACTCTCAATGGAGGAGAGTTAGTGGATCAATAGCCCACTCTCCTAGTCCTTCAGTGGTTTAACCCTGAGGAGCATTCTACATATTTCTTCAAAGGTCCCAGTGGGTCTGAGTTCGTATTTCCCAGTACAGTATCCAGCTTCATAATGCACATACTATTGGTTTTCCTCTCTTCTTTGAAACTCTCTATTGCTTCAATTATGCTTCCCAGGTTACTCTCGTAAATAAACTATCTCACCCAGTCCTTGTGTCTTCTGGAACATTCTTTCCCCAGACAGCCCCATGGTTCACCCCCTCATCTACTTGAGATGTTTAATAACCATTTCTCCTGAGAGAGATCGTCTCTTACCACTCTATTTTAAATTGCAAGCCTTATCTCCCTTCCTTGATTTATTTAATAGGACTTATGACCATCTAACTTATAACCACACACACACTGTGTGTGTGTGATTAATTTCAATTAGAATACAATTAGGCTCAACTAAGTGTTTACCTAGTGGCTCAGCTAGTAAAGAATCTTCCTGCAATGCAGGAGACCTGAGTTCGATCCCTGTGTTGGGAAGATCTCCTGGAGAAGGGAAAGGCTACCCACTCCAGGATTCTGGTCTGGAAAATTCCATGGACTATATAGTCCACGGGGTCTCAAAGAGTTGGACAGGACTGAGTGACTTTCACTTTCACTTTAGGCTCAATTAATACAGTGGTTTTAGTCAACTTTTTAAACTGTTATGTCCCTAGAATGTAAAACACTCTTTGCGCATAGTAGGCACTCAACAGAAATACACTGAATAAATTAATTTTTCAAGCAGTTGATTTTATTCCATATAAGAACCAACTTTCTATTTTAAAAACTCTAAAAGCTTCACTGACCTTCAAAATTGAATGACACCAAACACCAAAGGTCAAATGACTCTATCATGCAAATTACACAAAATATTTCCATACTTAGCATGAAGTTTGACTGAATCCTCTGAGTTGCCTTTGAAGTCTAAGATATTATATTATAAACAATAGAAGACTATACTATAGTATACAAATTTGGTATGGAACCAATATTATTTTTCCTTGTAATAGTTCACATGAAACCAAATCTGGTAATTATATATCATGCATCTGGTTATCCTATTTAATGATTCCAAACATAATATCACCTATACAACAAACATGGATATTGGGAAGAATTTTTTTAATCCTTTACTTTCAGTCTCATTTTCATTATTTTTTTTCCCTAAATCTTTTTATAAGAAAGGAAAGTAATTCTTGCTGTCCTTGAGCAGAAATTAAAATTTCTTTCAGAATATTTTTATTACCTGGACACTGGATAAAGGACCACTCATAGTTCTTCTCTTTAGGACAAAGACTGGTATCAAGAAGCATCTCATTATTAAGCATTCCAACAAGCTTCATTGGTCCCCGGGAAGACCCTTCAATGCAGTGTCCTCTTCCAGTATTACTAGGATCGTTGCACCAGCCACACCCAGGTTGTTCCAAACACTGGCCACAGGTCCTCAATCCAGAACAATTTTGGGCTGCATGGCAGGAACATTATTAACAAACATGTTACATGACTTTATATTCAACTGGAATTGCAAGCTAATGGAAAAATAAATATGATCTGGAAAAAGACAATAAAGGGTCATTTATGGTTAACGTAAACATTTTTTTGTAATAATAAGAAGCAGCAATTACTTCAAGAGCAAATAAAGCATACATCATGAATAAAGAAGAGATGAATGGACTGGCATTGAGAAAAATGAAGTCGGCATTCACACACTTCTGAGAACTGTGCCAGTACCAGGACCTTTTGGGAACTGATGCAGGCGCCCATAGACCACACTTAACATCATCTGTAATATACAGCAATGTTAGCTCTTCTTGTGCCCAGGAAGTGCCTCTAAGGAAAAACTCTGCATCTGCCTGTGAACGTCCACTCTAAGTCATGTTTACCCACAGCCTGAGATAGCTGACCCCAGCATGGACAATGGTCTCCTTAAGGGTCCAAGATAACTAGCATTTGCCTGATATGCATTGTTTAAAAGTAATTTCACTCAAAGAGCCAAACTGAACGGGAATATGGAAACTGGATACTCTGCCTCAGCAGGCAACCAGCAGGACAGTTTCTCTCTGACTTCCAGGGCTGCAGAATATTATCTCACTGAAGCTCAACCTTTTTTTGTTTAACTGATATCTAGACTATGAGCCTCAACAAAGCCCATGAACACTGTGATGCCTTTCCCAAGGATGAACATATTACCACCTGCCATGATATTCACAATAGTTGCTATGTGATGTTTTGAATTTTTACTTCCAAGTCATAATACCCTGTATCAGGCTGAGGTTTTTTAAATTGGTCTCACTGATTTTTTTTTTTTTTTTTGCTATAAAAGGCACATATCGTCTTGGGAATTGTTTATCCATAGAAGACAGCACATAAGCACAAAGTACCATGAATGGCCTTCTAGTCACATGCTAGAAGAACCTCAGAGAGAAGGAAAAAACAAGGCAGACTCTGGCCGTCTCAGTTTCATTTCTGTTGTGGTAATAACTTAATTTTTACTCAGTTGTTTAATATTACTGGAAAGAGGAATGCTCCTCAGTTCAGTCGCTCAGTCGTGTCCGACTCTTTGCGACCCCATGAATTGCAGCACACCAGGCCTCCCTGTCCATCACCACCTCCTGGAGTTGCAAATAAGCTTCTCAGCAAACAAACAGGAACTCAATACTGTAGACCATGCAGGGATAATAGAATATTGGATTAAAGAATTCATCAATTACAGTATGATTTGTTGTTGTAAATTTTTTCAGTGCTGAGCATTTCAGGGACTAGATGTAAGAAAGTGAAGAATGACTACCATCTCCCATATTTCCTTAATAATAAATTTAAAAGGAAGAGTATTCTTTGAGTCATTGAACACAAGTGATTAATGTTAACCCTGTAGATAAATAATTCAATGACATGAACATATTTCGTTCTGAAAATTTTTTTCAGCAGTACACAGCGTTAAATGGCACTTCATTTAAAACATCCTTAGATAACTGAACCTTTCACATATTACAATACTCCTCCTTAGACTTTTTACTGTGAAATATTTCTCTTTTATCTGTGATTGTAGCTAGCCCACAGTACCGCTGACTAGATTATTCTGTCTTCAAACCTATATTGGGTTGGTATGAAACCAATGGGAAATAATGTTAAACATCAAATTAGCTATGCTAGCTTAACATTCTAATTATTTACTGTCATATGATAAACTGAAGTAAATCTTTACTAGTTCTCATCCAGAATAAATCTAGACTTTATATTTATAGTCTATAGATATCTCTGAGGAAAATAAAATTTATTTTAGGATTAACTTTTTAAGTAAAAGAACCAATCAAATTTCTTAAAGAAACATAATGTACAATATCTGCCTACAACTGGGGAGACCTGGGTTCAATCCCTGGGTTGGGAAGATCACCTGGAGAAGGGCATGGCAACCTGCTCCAGTATTCTTGTCTGGAGAATCCCCATGAACAGAGGAGCCTAGCAGGCCCAGTCCATGGGGTTGCGAACAGTCGGACATGACTGAGAGATTAAGCACAGCAAGTGCATTCTCAAACACAGCCTATCTGCTCTGTTGCTTTTCAAACAGCTGGGTAAATCTTAGACTGAAGAATCCTGCCTTTCTTGCATTGACTGAATGACAAACTAATAATGGTCTGTTTATTAGAATTTATGCTTTAAAAATGAGCTACAAAATGTCATATTTAGAGCAACATTCTACTCTCCTATTTTTTTTAGATGTAAAATTATTACAGAAATTAATATTGGTTTAGTTCTTGCTCAAGAGTGGAGAGCAATGTGCACGCTGAAAAATTAGCAGAATATTCATTCCTTGTAGTGGTAACTGAAAAACTGAAAGACTCTAATGATTTTTATTTCCTTATAGAAAACAATAATATGGGAAAGTTTTTGTAGGCTGTGCTATTTGACTAAATTATGGCTAGAATGGAGACTATGTATGAGCTATAAGTAATCAAAGCAATCATTTTTTTACTTTTTAAATTTATTTTTGGCTTTTTGAAAAATTAACTTTTATAATATTCAATATGGTTTATGAGATGTGTAAGAATTTGAAAAATCAATCTGTAACAAGTTATATTACCAAATGATAACTGGAGACTTCTGGTTTCCAGTCTAGCATGGAAGGAGTTTAGAAGTCACCACTCCATCTTAACAAAAAGAAAAATCAGCCACAAACTGAAAAATCAACAACTCTTCTTAGATCCATCAGACAAGTGAGGTCACAGGGCAAACAACAGCATCCATAATTGGAGAGAGGGCAGAATATTAGAAAATCATGACTCAGTAGCATGGAAACATCTTCAGGACCCAGTGCTGGGGTAAGATAACTTGAACTACTGAATTGCTGGAATCTCAGTGTGGACAACTCTAAGGCTTCATATCTCCAGGGGAACCCAGTTACGGGAGGAGCCTTGACATTTTTGTAAGTGTGACCTTCAGGAGCCCTAACAGGTCCTCACAGTTAATATTGAAGAAAAACCCCATTGTGCTTTTGGCAATGGGAGGGGAAAAGGAACTATTCTGAAATATGCCAGAGTACTATTCTTAATAAGTCTGGAGAAACTGTTTAACAGAGACTAAACTGCTGGGGTTTTATCAGAGCATAAGTGAACCAGTTAAAGGGAAATAACCAACTCTAGCCTGTTCTAGTCTTTCATGTAGGCAAAGAGAAATAAACAACTCCAGCTCCCTCCAGCTATCCTGTACCACCTGAGAGAGGGAAAAAAGAAAAAAAGAAAAAACACACAAAAAACTGGGATGTACTAGTGAAGTGAAGTTCACAGAACAGCACAGAGCACAGGCCCACACACCACAAGACTGAGACCTAAGCACAGGACTGCAGAAGACTTCCCTCCCCCAAATCCTACTACTACATTACTAAAAGCCTACTTACAACAGTTTCTTTTACCCATATTTTGTATCTGACTATCAAGAAAAAAACTACAGGGAATACCAAAAGGCAGAACACACAGAAGAGACAGAGTAATAAGCATCAGACCAGACAGGGCAGGGATGCTGGAATTATCAGATCAGGAATTTAGAACAATTATGATAAATATGCCGAAGGTTCAAAAAAATATGCTAAAGGCTCTAATAGAAAAAAGTAGACAGCATGCAAGAAGGGATAGGCAATATAAGCACAACTACATAACTCTTGGAATATCAAAGATAAGAAAATCCAAATGACCTTGGGTCTGGTGATGATGCTTCAGTCTAACACCAAAAGCATAATTTATGAAAGAAACAAATGATGAATTTGACTTTGCCAAATTTTAAATCTCTGCACTGCAAAAGATAATGTCAAAAGAATGTAAAGACAAGCCAGAAAGTGGAAGAAAATATTTGCAAAAAACACATCTGATAAAGGGTTGGATTTCAAAATATATAAAGAATATTCAAAATGATAATAAGAAAACAACAAACTCAATTTTTTAAAATAGACAAGGAAGTGGGGAGGAACAAGATGGATACATGAGATTAAGGGATACAAACGACACTGAAAAAAATGGATAAGTAACAAGACTATACTTATTCTTGTATAAGTATATATAAGAAATATAGTCAGCACAGGGAAATACAGTCATTATTCTATAAAAACTTTAAATGGAGTATAAACAACAAAAACACTGAATCACTATGCTATACACCTGAAATGAACATAATACAGTAATCAACTATACTTCAATAAAAAAAAAATTTTTCATATGCAAAAGACCTGAACAGACACCTCACCAAACAAGATATATACAGATGCCAAATATCAAAAGATGATCCACATAATTTATGATTAGAGAATTGAGTACTAAAACAATAAGATATCATTATAAACCTAATGCTGCTTTTGTTGTTTAGTTGCTAAGTCGTCCGACTGTTTATGACCTCCTCTGTATTTTCATTCCCCTTATTAGTTTAGACCCTCATGATTCCTCTTCTCTTCTACTGCTGATGGATGTTACAGATTACCTAAAATGGAATGTGTTATTGTTTGTTGTTTAGCCACTAAGTCATGTCTAACTCTTGCAATCTCATGGACTGTAGCCTGCCAGGCTCCTCTGTCCATGGGATGTCCCAGGCAAGAAAACTGGAGGGATTTCCTTCTCCAGGGGACCTTCCCAATCTAGTGATGAAATCTGCATCTCCTGCATTCGCAGATGGGTTCTTTACTACTGATCCAGCAGCGAAACCCCTATAAACCTATTGGAATGGCCAAAATCCAAAACACTGACACCTCCAAATACTCACAAGTGTATAAAATGTGAAGAAAGAGGAACTATTGCTCATTACTGGTGGGATTACAAAACACAGCTACTTTGAAAGACAATTTGGTGGCTTGTTTCCCATTTACAAAGAAAAATTTCCTTCAAGTTTCATTTACTAAGAAAAAAACTTCAAATGATAACTGAAGACAACCTTCTAAAAGCAATATAAAGCTTCAGTTCAGTCACTCAGTCGTGTCTGACTCTTTGTGACCCCATGAATTGCAGCACACCAGGCCTCCCTGTCCATTACCTACTCCCGGAGTTCACCCAAACTCATGTCTATCGAGGCGGTGATGCCATCCAGCCATCTCATCCTCGGTCGTCCCCTTCTCCTCCTGCCCCCAATCCCTCCCAGCATCAGAGTCTTTTCCAATGAGTCAACTCTTCTCATGAGGTGGCCAAAGTATTGGAGTTTCAGCTTTAGCATCATTCCTTCCAAAGAACATCCAGGACTGATCTTTAGAATGGACTGGCTGGATCTCCTTGCAGTCCAAGGGACTCTCAAGAGTCTTCAACGCCACAGTTCAAAAGCACTAATTCTTTGGCGCTCAGTCCAACTCTCACATCCATACATGATCACTGGAAAAACCAAAGCCTTGACTGGATGCACCTTTGTTTGTTGACAAACTAATGTCTCTGCTTTTTAATATGCTGTCGAAGTTGGTCATAACTTTCCTTCCAAGGAGTAAGCGTCTCTTAATTTCATGGCTGCAATCACCTGCAGTGATTTTGGAGGCCAGAAAAATAAAGTCTGACACTGTTTCCACTGTTTCCCCATCTACTTCCCATGAAGTGATGGGACCAAATGACATGATCTTCGTTTTCTGAATGTTGAACTTTAAGCCAACTTTTTCACTCTCCACTTTCACTTTCATCAAGAGGCGTTTTAGTTCCTCTTCACTTTCTGCCATAAGCGTGGTGTCATCTGCATATCTGAAGTTATTGAGATTTCTCCCAGCAATCTTGATTCCAGCTTGTGCTTCTTCCAGCCCAGCATTTCTCATGGTGTACTCTGCATATTAGTTAAATAAGCAGGGTAACAGTATACAACCTTGACGTACTCCTTTTCCTATTTGGAACCAGTCTGTTGTTCCATGTCCAGTTCTTACTGTTGTTTCCTGACCTGCATATAGGTTTCTCAAGAGGCAGACCAGGTGGTCTGGTATTCCCATCTCTTTCAGAATTTTCCACAGTTTATTGTGATGCACAGTCAAAGGCTTTGGCATAGTCAATAAAGCAGAAACAGATATTTTTCTGGAACTCTCTTGCTTTTTGCATGATCGAGTGGATGTTGGCAATTTGATCTCTGGTTCCTCTGCCTTTTCTAAAACCAGCTTGAACATCTGGAAGTTCATGGTTCACGTATTGCTGAAGCCTGGCTTGGAGAATTTTGAGCATTACTTTACTAGCGTGTGAGCTTAGACCATTTCTAATACTGTTCTGTTTATAACTGTAAAAATGGTTGTGAAGACTTACTACTGTCAAAGGTTTGGTGAATAACTAGAAACATATAGCACAAAAAGATAATATAAATCCATTACATATAATTCATATTTAAAAAATGCAGTGTTAAAGGCAAAGCATGACAAAGCTATTGCTCAGCAGCTAACATTTTGAAACAGTAACACGACTGCTAAAAGCACTTGGATCTTGAGCAAGGATATCATCTTCATTCCTAGTCTCTATTTTATTTTCTGACATTTCCTCACTGCTCAGTAAAGGTTTGTTAGTTAAAAACATGGAAAGGAATTAAATGTAATACAGAAGGAGTTTGTGTTCATAAGGAGGGGGTCACTGCCAGGTAAATGCTACTTTCAAGGAACACAAGGGCTCCTTGAGGCAAGGTAAAATGCCCCCTCTTTCCCACAAGGATGCACAGGATGTACAATTTTAAAAGTTATGGAACAAAAACAAATGTGATTAGACATCACCAGCTCAAATGAGCTATATACAGCCACAGGGAAGGCAAATGTGACAACAGATATAACAGTGAAAGAAAAGACCTATAGATATAGAAAATCTAGCAGACTAGACTAACTGTTCAAGGAACAAATGGCAGAAGTAGAAAATAAGACTCTAGAACAATCAAGAAAACAAAAGAAGCAAAACATCAAAAATCAAGAATGCCAAACTGGAAAAGACTTTGATGCTGGGAGGGATTGGGGGCAGGAGGAGAAGGGGATTACAGAGGATGAGATGGCTGGATGGCATCACTGACTCGATGGACATGAATCTGAGTGAACTCCAGGAGTTGGTGATAGACAGGGAGGCCTAGTGTGTTGCGATTCATGGGGTCGCAAAGAGTCGGACATGACTGAGCGACTGAACTGAACTGAACTGAACTGAAAGCGGGTCTAAAGAACTGATCCATGCATGCCTAGCTAACAATCTCACCAACAGTAGTTATCATCATTTGGTTTATCTGTGGTCAAACTGAAGTTCTTATCTGTGTTAAAATAGTTAATCATTTTTAATTTACCTTTCAAAAAATGTAGCTTCAGTCTTTACAATGGGATTACAAGGTTCTCAAAAATTCACTTTAAATAGATAAAAAGCTCCAGATTTTAGAAAACATAAAATAGGAAAAATATTTGAACCTCATTTAACAAACAACAACATGGAAAGTACAAATGAATTTAAGACATACTAAACTTCTACAAGGATCAAAATGGCAGAATGGAGCACACCTCCCCCCACAAAGAAAACAGAAACAGACCTACAAGTGGGACAATTTTCACAGAAAACCAACTGGAAACTGGCAAGAGGTCTCTTATTCAGCCAAAGCTGTAAGAAAAGATAAAAACACTAATTTGAAAAGATAAACGCACCCCAATGTTTACAGCAACACTATTTACAATAGCCAAGACATGGAAACAATCAATTCAAGTGCCCATCAACAGATGACTGGCTTAAAAAGATGTTGTGTGCAAAAATAAACTCAGAATGGATTACAGACTTAAATATAAGGCCAGAAACTATAAATCCCTTAGAGGAAAACATAGGCACTACACTCTGTGACATAAATCACAGCAAAATCCTCTTTGACCCACTCTCTAGTACACTGGAAATAAAATCAAAAATAAACAAATGAGACCTAATTAAACACAAAAGCCTTTGTACAGCAAAGGAAACAATAAACAAGATTAAAAGACAACCCTTAGAATGGGAGAAAACAATTGAAACTGACAAAGGATTAATATCAGAAAAAAAACTGCCCAATCAAAAAATGGGTAGAAGACCTAACTGACATTTCTCCAAAGATATACAGATGACCAATAAACATGAAAAGATGCTCAACAACACTAATTATTAGAAAAATGCAAATCAAAACTACAATGAAGTATCACCTCATACCAGTCAATATAGTCATCATCAAAAGAAATCTACAAACTACAAGTATTAGAGAGGATATGGAGAAAAGGGAATCCTCCTATACTGTTGGTAGGAATGCAAACTAATGAAGCCATTATGGAGAACAGTGTGGAGATTTCTTTAAAAAGTAGAAATAAAATCTACCATATGAAACAGCAATCACACTACTGGACATATACCCTGAGAAAGCCACAATTTCAAAAGACATATATATCTCAGTGTTCACTGCAGCACTATTTACAATACCCAGAACACTGAAGCAACCTAGATGTCCATCTACAGATGACTGGATAAAGAAAATGTGGTACATATATACAGTGGAGTATTAATCAGCCATAAAAAAAAGAATGAATTTGAATCAGTTCTAGTGAGGCGGATGAACCTAGAGTCTGCTATACAGAGTGAAGTAAGTCAGAAAGAGAAAAACAAATGTCATATAATAACACACATATGTAGAATCTAAAAATATGGTATTGATGAACCTATTTGCTGGGAAAGAATGAAGACACAGATGTAGAGAAGAGACTTGAGGACACAGTGGGGGAAGGAAAGAGTGGGGCGAATGGAGAAAACAGCATCAACATGTATACACTATAGTGTATAAAACAGATAGCTGTTGAGAAGTTACTATATAATGCAGGGAGCTCAGCCTGGTGCTCTGTGATGCTAGAGGGGTGGGATGGGGGAAGGGGAGAGAGACTCAAGGAGGAGGTATGTATGTATGATTATGGCTAATGCACGCTGTTGTACACAGACGCCAACACAACACTGTAAAGCAATCCTCCTCCAACTAAAAAATAAATTAAAAAAAAGATGTGTGTGTATAGAATGGAATATTACTTATCCACAAAAAAGAATGAAATACTGCCATTTGCAGTAACATAATGGACACAGAGATTATCCTAGTAAGTGAAGGAAGTTAGAGAAAGATAAATATTATGTATCACATATACAGAGAACCTTAAAATAATTAATCTATACACAAAACAGAAACAGAATCACAGATTTATAAAATAGACTTATGATCACTGAAGAGCAAAGGGAGGGTAAGGATGGGGGACTAAATTAAGAGTACAGGACTAACAGATAAAAACTACTATACACAAAATAGATAAGCAACAGGATTTACTATATAGCACAGGAAACCATATTCAATTATTTTTTAAATAACCTATAATGGAATATAATCTGAAAAAGGAATATATATATACATATGAATATGTGTGTGTATATATATATATCTGAATCTATACACTTTTCTATACACTTGAAACTAATACAATATTGTAAATAAACTATATTACAATAAAAAATGCAAAAACAAGAGCTGTTAAGATATACCCAGAAATTCCAACAACTGTTTTAAGATTTCCAATAAGAGTAAGGAGAAGAAAACAATCTATGACATTAAGGAATATTCTTAGCAAGTGAAGAAAGAAAATACTCTTCAGATTTAAAAAGCCAATGAGAACCCATTTTTGAAACTCACATCAGTTACTGGAAACTGAATGAATGATAAATTGCAAAATTCTGAATGCCAGGGATAAACAGAAAAGTTTTTAAAGCTCTCCAAAAAAGAGGAAAAAAAAGATATCTTATAAAGGAAAGAATATTTGACTGGTATGAAAATTCTAACCCACAACACCAAATGCTAGATATTCTAAGGAAGGAAATATTTAGAACTCTACACCCAGGTATTTTATCATTCAAGTGAATATGAAAAAAATGCGAAGATTCAAAAGATTTACTTCGTGCTAAGTCACTTCAGTCATGTCTGAGTCTTTGCGAACCCATGGACTGCAGCCTGGCAGCCTCCTCTGTCCATGGGATTCTCCAGGCAAGAAAACTGAAGTGGGTTGCCGCGCCCTCCTCCAGGGGATCTTCTTGACCCAGGGATCAAACCTGTGTTTCTCACATCTAATCTGCATCGGCAGGAGGGCTCCTTACCACCAGTGCCACCCGGGAAGCCCAAAAGGCTTACTAACCAACAATTTATTTGGAAAGAATTACTGAAGATTATTTTCCAGAAGACGAACAAATGAGAAGGAAAGAATGGAATATAAGAAAGATTTGTGAACAGAGAAGACAACTTAGACAACTCTAAATAATTTTTAGAAAGTTCTTAAAATTTTAAGAGCTTGGAGACTTTCCAAGTACCTTTTCCCCTACCTTTTAGACTTCTTTTCATTGTGAAATATAACACAGCTACAGAGAACTACATAAAGAAAAATGTGAGATTAAGAAATTATTGTAAATGAATATTCTGTGCCTGCATTCAGTCTGGAAGCAGAACATTGCCCCCCTACCCTTTTCCTAATCAGCACCTCTAATCTTTCCCAGCAGCATCCACTAGCCAACATTTATAAAAACCTTACCCAACAGTTCTACCTAAAAAATTCATTCCTAAATGATACAGCATAGTTTTGCCTAACTTTATCTAAATGGGTCATACATACATAATCTTTTGTCCCAGGCATCTTTCACTAAACATTGATATTTGTGGAGAAACAAAAGCAGCAATTAAGGCAGGAAAGGCTGAGCAATGTCTCAACTCCCCACAAGTACCCAGGGCTGGTATTCAACTCTCTTGGGGAGCCGGTTCCTAGTTATAAGACATTTTCTGTGACAGCAAGACCATTTTATGTCTGCAACAAACCCACTGCTACAGTCTTGATCAAGTATATTCCTGTTCTTTATCAAAATTCCTAAAAAAGGAGAGCAACAGGGAGCTCAATACACACATGCCCAGCCATCCCATCCCAGGAACACCTCTCTACTTGATACCAAGAGCCTGGGAGGATAAATGAACACAACAGCTGCTGCCTGCAAGTTCTAGTCTACATGGTAGCAATTACCCCTTTGTCTCTCTTTAAGCAACAGTGGTGCCCAACATGGAACAAATATGGATTTGGCTAGGTCCCAAGGAGAAGAAAGGGCTTCCCAGGTGGCACTAATGGTAAAGAATCCACCTGCCAATGCAGGAAACAAGAGACTCAGATTCAATCCCTGAGTCGGGAAGATCCCCTGGAGGAGAAAAATGGCAACCCACTCCAAGATTCTTGCCTGGGAAATCCCATGGACAAAGGAGTCAGGAGGGCTAGACCATGGGATCGCAACATGACTTAGCAGCTAACCAACAACACTACATACCACCATTGTGAGGATATCCTCATCAAAAAATGCTTAACTTGAATCTAACCATAAGGAAACAATTAGGCAAATCCAAATTAGGAAACCTGCAGAGCAACTGGTGTAAATTCTTTTAAAAATCACACTTGGGAAAAAAAGAAGACACGGTAAGTGTGCTAGATTAAAGGATACTAAAGAAACACAGTGAAGCAATATATGATTCTTTTGAAGGAGCACTTTCATGAACTATTCCACTGTCTTCAATACACACTCAGAGTTTGGGGGAGCACAAACATGGCAAAATGTTAAAGGCTAAGAAAATTACTGAATTCAAAATGACGGTATAATGTAAATCAGGGGCTTGTAGCATTAAGAGGCTTTAAAACTAGTTTTTAATTGTAAATAGCAATTGTTAATGGTAGTATAGTGTTAATCGCTCAGTCATGTCCAACGTTTCGCGGCCCCACAAACTGTAGCCCACCAGGCTCCTCTGTCCATGGGATTCTCCAGGCAAGAATACTGGAGTGGATTGCCTGTCCCTTCTCCGGAGGATCTTCACGACCCAGGGATTGAACCTGAGTCTCCTGCATTGCAGGCAGATGCTCTACCTTCTGAGCTAAAAGGAAGGTCTAGCAACAGCATTTTTTTCTCATTTTTTTTTTTATTAAACTTCCTCAAACATTCAATGTCTCAGCCCATCACAGAAAGGGGATTTATGTTGCAGTTAAACAAAAAGTGACTCTAGAGAAACACTTACGAGAGCAGGTGGCAGTCTGCCACTCCAGACACTGCCCATATGGAAAGGAGATTATGTAGGCGTTGGAGTCAACACACCGCTTGGTGCTGCTACACCACATACACTCCATGCCGTTGCTCGTACAGTTGGAACACGACGTCCTTAAAGAGCAGGGCTTTTTGCACGGCCTCGCGTTTTGATTTGGACTAACTGGAATAAATTAACAAAAGATAATTATTTTCTTTATTGACTGCTTTTTGGACACAAGGATGTGAGTTTTGTTCATTTTGTTGTTGTTTAGGGAAGGTTTCCATGAAGCCAAGTTTGGAATAAATATTAGAGTCAAAATTATACAAGGTAAAATGAGAATGAAGATGGCATGTCAATACTGCTTAAATTTTTATCTACTTTGAAATTTAGAATACCCTGGAAAATTTTAATCCTTTACAAAGTACACAAAATTGTATAACTTAAATTTGTTTAATAGCAATGTAATACATGACTTAGGGTTTTGTTTCTATTGGCTAGATAATATGTACACTTATCATTATTTGCTTTTCAAGCCAGTCATACTTCTATTAATATAAACATTCCATACCTTATAAAAGCAATTAACAATATAATTTACTATAAAAATTTAACATAAAGCATAATCTTTATCATACCTATTTGTATTGCTATGTTTTAAATGTTAGTAAGGATGTGGAGAAATTGTACCCTATACACCACTTCTAGGAATGGTAAAATGGTGATGCTTCTGTAGCAAACAGTATGGCAAGTCCTCAAAAAATTAAACACAGGATTATCATATGATATAGCAATTCCACTTCTGGCTATATACACAAAGACATGAAAGCAGGAGCTGAAACAGTTATTTGTACCCATCTTCACAGCATCATTATTCACTATAGTCAACAGGTAGAAGCAACAAGTGTCCACCAATGTATGAAGAGGTAAAGAAAATGTGGACTATAAACACAATGGATAAACATTCAGGTTTAAAAAGGAATGATATTCTGACACATACTACAAGATGGGTGGACGTGGAAAACATTATTCTGAAAGGAAATAAGCCAGTCACAAATGGACAAATACCTCATGATTCCACTTATATGAGATACTTAGCAGTGGGGTTAGGGAGGGGTGAATTGGGAGTTATTGCATCATGGATATGGAGATATAGTTTGGGAAGATGAAAAAGTTCTGGAGACGGATAGTGTTGATAGATTAACAACAATGTGGATGTACTTAACGACACTGAACTCGACACTTAAAAATGATTTAGAAATCTCAATCATATCTCAAAACCATTGAATGAAAAAATGGCTAAAACTGTAAGTTTGACATTATGTATATTTCACTGCAATACAAAATATAATATTTAAAAAGAGAAAAGAATTCAGTACTCCTTTCTCACTTAAGAAAACTCCATTTCAAAGGATGTAACAGAAATGTTTCTTTTCACTTGCCAACTAAAATAGTCTATAGGATTAAAATGATTCTAAATTTGTTGCTAATCTTAACAATTAATCTTTCTTACAAAAACTATTATTATAAAAGCAAAACACAGTAAAAAATTAAGAACAGATTGTTACTAGAGCATCACTATTTTAACCAAGAAATAAAGATTGTATAAAACAATACAATTCTATTACTTTTACAAGTTAATGCTGAGGTCACTAACAGTAAATGGGGAAAGTGGACAAAGATAAAATTTATACAGAAATCAGCATCATTAAAAGATGGTGGTGACAGTTACTTCAGGCCTATGTAGGATCACAGGCTGCAAGAGGGATGTGGGGAGAAGAGTTGGAAATATAAATTACATCTTTAAAGAAACATTAGTTTACAGGACTACTTACCAACAGGTTTTTCGCAGACAAGCCCATCTGCCATAGACGTGCAAGGATTAGCTTTCAAGCCTGCCACTGCAGCCCTTTCTAGATATGCACAGAACCCAGAATCATTAGGTTCACCAGGAAGCCACTGTAGTGTTGTATTTGTAAATGGAGACATGTCTTCCCATCCCCAGTAGGATATATTGATCTTGCGTAAGCCTACCCAAGGTGATACTTTCTGTAAACAACAGCAAAAGCAACATTTTTTAAAAAGTGAGATGTAAAAATCCTGTGTCACATTCCTTAGCAAACAGTTCATTATCTTTAAAAATTATATTTTAAAATATATCATAGTACCTTTCTAATAACATCTAATACCAAGGGAAATTAACAATCTAGGACATCTTGGAAAATGATGCATAATAGAATACTATGTTTAAACTATACATTAGTGACATGACTCAGGTCATTTATTTAGCCTTTGTGAACCTCAGTTTCCTATGCTATAAAATGGGGTTATCTGATATACATACCTATCTTATGAAATGCATGCATGCATGCTAAGTCACTCCAGTCATGTCTGACTCTGTGCAACCCTATGGAGAACAGCCCACCAGGATCGTCTGTCCACAGGATTCTCCAGGCAAGAATACTGGAGTGGGTTGCCATTTCCTTCTCCACTTATAAGAATAGATCATTTTTAAAAACAACATACTGTATTGCTACTGTTGTTACTGGTATTTCTGCTGCAGCTGCTATTACTACTGCTGCCATCAATCTAATGAGTTATGGAGTTAAGAATCTAAAGCTCAAGTGCCATTATATGCACTGTAAGAAAATAGAACACAAAACCATGAACAGGAATAAAGGCTGAGTGAAGACTTCACAATAGGGTCACAAAGAGACAAAGAAGTGCCTCTCTTCCAGATCAGACCTCTACTAGTACAGTAGGACTTAAGTGCAGTTTTAGATAAAATTAGTCATCTACTTTCATTATTAAAGAGATCAAGAAATAAATAATAAAGATCTTTGACCCTGTTGCCTAAAATTTAATTAACAGAGGTTGACAAATGCCACCAAAGTAAATATTCTTAACACTCTCAGCAATACTTCAAAAGCAGCTTAAAAACAAAATATATTCTGTATTTATACATTTTAATCATTCCTAAATTATTTTAATAATTCTAATGAGACTGACAAAATAATGATATATTCTTGTGCTAAGCTACTCTCCTCACAAAATCTTTTTAGATTGCAAACATCTCTTTTTCTTGTCTTGTTTCTGCTTACAGTTATACATCTCTTTTTGAGATTTTAACTTTCATTTTTTGTAGCTTAACTGAGGTATAATTGATAAATGAAAATTATACATATATAAGGTGTATGGTATGGCATATTTGTTAGGTATACGTGTTTCACATTGTAAATTATCACATCAAGGTAATTAACATTACCTATCACCTCATATAACTTTGTGTGTGTGTGTGTGTGTGTGTGTGTGTGGTAAGAACATATAAGATCTACTCTCTTAACAAATTTCAAGTTTACAATATAGTCTTAACTACAGTCAACTGTCCTATACACTAGATCTCCAGAACTTATTGTCCTGCATAACTGAAACTTTGTATCCTCTGATCTACATCTAAACATTTCTCCTATACCCAACCCCTGGCAACCTTTATTCTATCTGCTTTTATGAGCTCAACCATTTTAGATTCCACATATAAATGAGAACACCTAGTATTTGTCTAAGTCTAGCTTATTTTACATAGCATAAATGTGTCTCCAGGTCCATCCACGTTGTTAAAAACAGAAATTCCTGATTTTTTTAAGTCTGAATAAAATTATACGTGTGTGTGTATATATATATGCACATAAATATTTATGTTTGTATATTTTCTTTATCCATCCATGTATCCATTCATGAACACTTAAGCTGTGTCCATAACTTGGCTATTTGGAAGTGCAGATATCTCTTCAAGATAGTGATTTAATTTCCTTAGGATATAGAACTGGGCTTCCCTCGTGGCTCAGATGGTATAGAATCCACCTGCAATGCGGGAGACCTGGGTTCGATCTCTGGGTTGGGAAGATCTCCTGGAGGAGGGCATGGCAACCCACTCCAGTATTCTTGCCTGGAGAATCCCCATGAACAGAGGAGCCTGGAGGGCTACAGTCCGTGGAGTCGCAAAGAGTCGGACATGATTGAGCTACTAAGCACAGCACAGGATATATAACTAGATGTGGCACTGTTGGACCATATGATATTTTTAATTTGGTGGTGGGGGGACTCCATGCTCTTTTCCAAATTGACTATTCCAGTTGTATTCCCACCAACAGTATATAAGGATTCCTTTTCCCCACATTGTTGCCAATATTTGTTATCTCTTGTCTTTTGGACAATAGCCTTTCCAACAAATGTGAGTTGATATCTCAGTTGGTTTTGATTCACACTTCCCTGATGTTTAGCGATGCTGAACTTTTTATAATATACTTAATGGCCATTTGTATGTCTTCTTTGAAAAATATCTACTTATGTCCTTTGCCTGTTTTTTAACTGGGTATATTTGTGTGTGTGTGTGTGTGTGTGTGTGTGTGTGTGTGTGTGTGTGTGTGTGTGTGTTGAGATGCTTGAATGCCTTATATATTTTGGACAATAACTCTTTATTAGATACATGGTTTGCAAACATTTTCTCCCATTCCTCAGGTTGTGTCTGTATTCTGATGATTATTTCCTTTGCTATGCAGAAGCTTATTAGTTTGACACAATCTCATTTGCTCTTGTCTGTGCTTTTGGGCTCATATTCAAAAAAATCACTGCCCTGACCAATGTCAACAAGACTTTTCTGCATGTTTGCCTCTGGAAATTTTACAGTTTCAAGTCTTAAAGTTTAAGTCTTTATTTTGAATTGGTTTTTGCATATGGTATGAGAAAAAGACTCCACTGTCATTCTTCTGCATAAGAATATCCAAAATCATTTATTGAAGAGATTGTCCTTTTCCCATCCTGTATTCTTGACACCTTTGGCAATCATCAATTGATCATAAATGCATGGATTTATTTAGGGCTATTATAATGTGTCTTGGTGAAGATCTTTTTATGTTCAATCTGCTTGAGGTTCTTTGGGATTAATGGCTCTGGATGTTCATTTCCTCCTCCATATTAGGGAAGTTTCCCATCATTATATCTTTAAATGAGCTTTTGGATTCCCATAAAGCATACATTGATTCCTTACGGTCTACAATAAGTTCCCTAGGCTTTCTTCACGTTTTTTTTTTTCATTCTCTTTTTTTAAACTCTAGGTAATTTCAAATGACTTGTATTTGAGCTTGCTGACTCTTTATTCTGCCTGTTAAGAGTCTGCTATTGAAGTTCTGTGTGGAATTATCAGTTCAGTCATTGCGTTCTTCAGCCCCATTAATTACTCTTGGGTTCTTTTTTTATAATCTCTATGTCTCTGCTGAACCACTCAATTAACTCTTCTTTCATATACTGTTCTCCTAATATTGTTGGGCTGTTTATCTGTGTTTTCTTATAATTCACTGAGCTTCTTTCATTGGTTATTTTGAATTCTTTGTCAGGCAGTTTGTAGATCTCCATTTCTTTTGAGTCAGTTATTGTTTAGTTGCTAAGTCATGTCCAACCTTTGCAACCCCAGGGACTGTAGCCCTCCAGTCTCCTCATATCCATGGGATTTTCTAGGCAAGAACAGTGGAGTGGGTGGCCATTTCCTTCTCCAGGGGATTTTCTCAACCCAGGAGTCAAACCCACGTCTCCTGCAAGCAGGACGTGGCAAGCAGACTCCTTATGCTGAGCCGCTAAAGCCCCTACATGTGCTTCACTTTGTTCTTTGGTAACATCATGTTTCCCTGACTCTTCATGATTCCTATGGCCTTGCATTCGTGAATGCATATTAGAAGAAGTAATCACCTCTTCCAGTCTTTACAGACTGGCTTCAGTAGGGAAAGCCTTTCTCCAGTCAGCCTATCTAGGGATTCTGGCAGTCTGTGTGGTGGGGTCTGTGGCAAGCTTACTGTTGAATTCCTCAAATGGGCTGTCCCCTTGAGGACAGCCTAGGCCATGGAATTCGGTAAGCAGGCCTAGAATTTGGATCCAGAGGACCTCTCTGGTGCCTGGGTTCAGAGGGACAAGCCTGGATCCTGGGTCCACTGGAGTGGGTCTGGAGTTTAGGTCTGCATAGACAGACTCAGAACCAAGGGCTCCACAAGGGCAAGCCCGGAACCAGAGCCTGAGTGCAGGCCTGGATCCGAGGTCTGAAGGGGTCACTATGGCACAGAGGTCCACTGGAATAGGGCTGGTGGTGACTGAGTACAAAGTGGTGGGCCTGGAATCTAGTCCACAGTGCCAAGCGAGGAAATTCAGTCCACAGGGGTCAGTCTGGGGCCTGGAGCCACCCAGAAGCATGGATCCACAGGGCTTACCTGGCACTGTAGCAGGCCTTGAGCCTAAATCCACTGGGGCCAGTCTGGTGCTGGAGCAAGCTGGGCACCTGGGCCCACAAGTATGGTCCTAAGGCTGCAGGGGCTAGCCTGGTGCCAGGGTCCACTGGGACAAGCCTGGCCCTGAGTCTGTGAGAAAGGTGTGATACCTGTGTCCATGGGGGAGGGCCTGAAGCCCGAGTCCACTGGAATGAACCTGACCCTTGGTTTGCAGAGGCCAGCCCAAGGGAGGACGTGGATCTTAGGTTTCCTAGAGCCCAGGAATATGTGGGAGCTGGCCTGGACGATAGGTCTGTGGGTACCAGTCTGCAGTCTGAGGCCACAGGAGCCAGTCTAGCACTGGGGTGTGCTTGGTGCCTGGGTTCACGGGGAAAATCCACACACTGGGGTTCATTAGAGCAGAGCTGGGGGGTGGGGACCACAGCAAAACAAGTGCTCATTTCATCCTCTTTCCCCTTTTCAGGGGGTATTTCTCACTAAACTTCACTGCACTGTGGAGACGTAGGGGAAGGATGAGGCAGGTAATGTGGAACTGTCCTTTCGACCATTTTTAATCAGTCTTTTCTTATTTCTGTGTTCCTTCTGCCATCTCTGATGCTATAACCTCTCGCCTGGACTCCTGAGC
Organism: Ovis aries; assembly: GCF_016772045.2. Classification (NCBI taxonomy): domain Eukaryota; kingdom Metazoa; phylum Chordata; class Mammalia; order Artiodactyla; family Bovidae; genus Ovis; species Ovis aries. The sequence continues at coordinate 35,268,203 of NC_056075.1, read as the reverse complement.
TTCTGGAAAGGTATTTTGTGTATAGGTAATTTGTTAAATCAGTGTTTCTGGGAGGGAATGAGTACCAGAAATTTCCATTTTACCAAACTGCTAACATCATTCCAAAACATTCCCACTTAAATACACATAATAATATATTTATGTTTGAAGTTATCAAGTTAATAATATTATATTACAATGTGAAGTGGTTTCAAAACGCCACATCATCTCTTTTTTATATTACCGTGTGTCAGGGTAGAGAAAAACATGTTCCTCCACCTGAGTCTTTGACAATATATAAGTAAGATATATTAATTCAGTATTTATTCTAAATATGTTGTACAAATGGTCCTTGAGAGCTTCTAAAGAACTTGTAGACCTTGAAATTTATACAGTGTACAAATATAATGATTTTTACACATAAATACTCAACAAATATTTCTTAAATAAAATTAAAGTATTATTAACATTCATTAGGGGCTTCCCAGGTGGTTCAATGATAAAGAATCCACCGGCCAAGCAAGAGACACAAGTTCAGTCCCTGGGTCAGGAAGATCCCCTGGAGAAGGAAAGAGCAACCCACTCCATTATTCTTGCCTGGGAAATCCCATGGACAGAGAAGCCTGGTGGGCTACAGTCTATAGGGTCGCAAGAGTCAGACACGACTTAGTGACTAAAGAACAACAAACATTCATTAGAACAGATCTCATATCACCCAGCAGAGTACTGTACATATCATAGGTAGACAAGAAATTTTGCTAAACAAGGCCAGTAGGACAGAGACAGTTATTTTCTAACATTCAGTTTTTGACACAGAGATAATAAACAATGTTTTCGAATTATAAAAACACACATGCTGCTTTGTCTTGTGACCATCATATATTTCATACATTATTCTCAACATATTTTGATAACAAAAAAGCTATAATATTTTTATAGTTCTTGATAATAACAGCAGGAATCAATCCAACATAGATATTTCAGATTAATGACTGTGCTTTACATTATAGCAACTCTGTCTGTGTTTCCAAACTACCTATATAAAGACAAGTTGTTGAAAATGAAACATTTTTCTCTAAATCGTCATGATAAGAATCTGTAAGGAAGAAGAGAAGAGCAGGAAAATAAGCAGTTGATAAAATATTTAAAGTAACTATTACCCAGTAAATGAGCTGGACAGGCAGTTGAGAAACAAAATGACTATATTATGAAAATTTACTCCAGCACACCGTAAATCACTGCAAACTTTCATTAGCCACTGCCAATAAGTAAATGATCATTTGACCCAGGATATCTCTTTAAAGTGCATGAATTTGTCAATCTCCATTTATGATGGAAGGGTTATCTTAAGTTTATACAACTGCAATGACTCAGGGTATAATTCACTTTCTATAATGATACGTTTAATGCAATGTCACCTTGCAGAAAATTCCACCTTTGAAATTTTGCTAAACTTCATATTTCTAATGAAACAAAATATTTATTTACAGAGAAGGATAGTCCACAAACTACTGAATCTAAGTTCATCATATATTCAACTTAATTGTTGGTCTAATCTTTATGATTTATAAACATAAGCAAGAAAAACTAAGCAACTTAGAGAAGAAGTCTTGAAATATGAAGCTTCTAAAAGAGCGCTTTTTGAGATTATAATGTAAAAACTAAGAATAACATAAACAAAGGAAAAAGCAGTTGAGTTCTAAAGCCAAACACTGTGCTTGTTTGTGCTTGTGCTCAATTGCTCAGCTGTGTCAGACTCCGCAACCCCATAAACTGTAGCCTGCCAAGCTCCTCTGTCCATGGGATTATCCCATCAAGAATCCTATAGTGGGTTGCCTTTTCCTTCTCCAGGGGAACTTTCTGATCCAAGGCTTGAACTCATCTTCTGCAGCTCCTTCACTGGCAGGCAGATTCTTTATCACTGAGCCACCTGGGAAGCCCAAAGCCAAACAGAAGTACTTTTCTAAAATTCAAAAAATGTAGAACTACCAATAAGAAGCTCTTTGTAAGTTAAATATATTCAGTAGAAAGAATGTCCAAATATTCACTGATAACTACCCCTCAATTCTGTAATGAAAACAATGAAGCTCTTGCTAGTACAAAAATGTAAATAGATTTTAAATTATGTTGTATGCTCCATATGACCAAAAACAAAACTTTACAAATACTACTTTGTTGCATTTTTCTAAAATATTTTTAAAAATCAGTAGATCTCTCCTACATGATACCATGTGCATCTTATCCTCAACTATAAGGCTAGTAGCTCTCAAACAAGACAAAAAACAAAAACAGAGGTATTTCTCTGAATCGTTATAAATATCTTTATGTACTACGGCCAACTCCAAGTCTTGCAACAACTAACTAGGGTATTACTTTAGGAAACTCCTTAAGTTGACATTACATGTCAGATATCTATCCTCTAACTGCATATATCGCCCTGTGTGCATTTATCATTGCAATTATCACACTTTGGTATAATTGGGTTGGTCTTTTTCCTCTGAAAGCTCTTTGACAACAGTGATTGTTTTAATCTCTATATTCTCAGCAAGCCGTAGACTGCCAAGTACACTGAGGGTGCTCATACTAAACAAATGAAGATTAGCCCATCCTTTCCCGAAAAATAGCTTTAGTTCACAAAAAAATGGTTTAATAATACAAATTGAATTATTATAGTTTTTCTTTACCCTATTTATATCAACCATTTAATATATTTGTTTGACAACCAAGTATCATATTATAATGCCCATGTAAAATTTTTGAATATTTATAAAAACTAAGGATATATTACTTTGCCGACAAAGGTCCGTCTAGTCAAAGCTATGGTTTTTCCAGTAGTCATGTATGGATGTGAGACTTGAACCATAAAGAAAGCTGAGCACCAAAGAACTGATGCTTTTGAACTGTGCTGCTGGAGAAGACTCTTGAGAGTCCCTTGGACTGCAAGGAGATCCAACCAGTCTATCCTAAAGGAATTCAGTCCTGAATATTCATTGGAAGGATTGATGCTGAAGCTAAAACTCCCATACTCTGACCACCTGATGTGAAGAACTGACTCATTGGAAAAGGCCCTGATGCTGGGAAAGATTGAAGGCAGGAGGAGAAGGGGATTACAGAGGATGAGATGGTTGGATGGCATCACTGACTCAGTGGACATGAGTCTGAGCAAGCTTTGGGAGTTGGTGATGCACAGGGAAGCCTGGCATGCTGTAGTCCATGGGATCACAAAGAGTCAGACACGACTGAGTGACTGAACTGAACTCAAGGATATAAATGATCAATTTCACTAATGAAAGGGAAGACTTTAGACTCTGTACAGATATAAAATGTCATTAGAAATTAAATTATCCATATCAATACTTATGAGAAACACATATGTTAATACCACCACAAAAACTGTGGTAGGGAGTAACAGTGAATTGAATATTCATACAAACACTTCAAAAGGGTATGTGCTTCAGTCCCTCTAATTTGTTTAATATTTATACAAAACTGTTAAGTCACTTTTTAAAACTCAGATGCTTATTCCCTTGTTATTAGCAAAAGGAAAATCCATAAAATATATTCATATGCTTTAACATAAGTCAGGAATGTTCTTAAGAGGAAAAAGATCCTAGTATAATTAATGGAGATGGGGGGAAGGCTTTGTAAAATGGAAAAAATTAAAACATCAGTTTGGGGTAAATATTTTTCTATAGACAATATCTATATTAACTCTTCACTGAATAAATTCATTTAGTTACCTAAAAATTCATTATCTGATTAATGATTCCTGGAAATAGTAGTAATAGCAATAAGTGGAAACATACAAAAATAACAACCTTAAAAGTGCAAACAATAATAATCATAAGTAAACACTTAAATAAAATTTATATTCTTCACATACAACATCTCACTTATTTCTCACAATAAACATTAGTTCAGTTTAGTTCAGTCGCTCAGTCATGTCCAGCTCTCTGTGACCTCATGGATTGCAGCACGCCAGGCCTTCCTGTCCATCACCAACTTCTGGAATTTACTCAAACTCATGTCCATTGAGTTGGTGATGCCAACCAACCATCTCATTCTCTGTCGTCCCCTTTTCTCCTCCTGCCTTCGATCTTTCCCAGCATCAGCGTCTTTTCAAATGAGTCAGTTCTTCACATAAGGTGGCCAAAGTATTGCAATTTCAGCTTCAGCATCAGTCCTTCCAATGAATATTCAGGACAGTAGCAAATAACTATCCCAGGTTACAGATGAGAAACATAGGGCTGTGGAAGTTAACTTGCTACTACGTTGTAGCGAAAAGCAGCATTTCCAGATTGCCTGCTTTCCATCAGTTTGATACTTAAGGCATCATTTGTCCTCAGTGTTGTTTAAAAATCAGCTATATCAAAAATGTATCCCTTAACTGTTTCAACGGCAAGCAATTGGTAATATATGTTCTGAAAAGTTTTCAAACCAAAACCATCTCCACTGCACTGTACCAAAAGACTCCTTGCCCAAATAAATGTATAACCTCAGCTCAAAATAAATCATTGAAATCTAACACCAATATCTGAATTATTGTCATACCTCCATTAGTGAAAGTTGCTCAGTCATGTCTGATTCTTTGTGACCCCCTGGACTATATACAATCCATGGAATTCTCCAGGCCAGAATACTGGAGTGGGTAGACTTTCCCTTCTCCGGGGAATCTTCCCAACTCAGGGATCGAACTCATGTCTCCCTCATTACAGGCAGATTCTTTACCAGCTGATCCACCAGGGAAGCCCCAAAATATTGGAGTGGGTAGCCTATCTCTTCTCCAGGGGATCCTCCCGACCCAGGAATCGAACTGGCCTCTTCTGCATTGCAGGCGGATTCTTTACCAGCTGAGCTATCAGGAAGCCCTGTGTAGAAATCATGCCACTTTGCGGATTATTTAGCCCACAGTGTCTATATGTGTGTGTATATTTTAAACATTGGGCAAAACTGTACATACCTCAGATCTGAGGTATTTATTATCGTTTAGCTTTATCACTTAACTAATCTATACTGAGCTCTAATTTTACTTTTGATACAAAATACAAAAATCTATAATGATGCTATGACAATTTACATTAGCATATTTCAAGTATTTATTTAAACTAAATAAGTTATTTCAAAACTAGATTTAGTAAACTATTTCTACATCTCCTACTTAAGCTATTCTTAAGCATTGACTATATTTTTTCTTTTAATTGATGTATGTGAAGTGAAAGACACTCAGTCATGTCCAGCTCTTTTTGTGACTCCATGGACTGTAGCCCACCAGGCTCCTCTGTCCATGGATTCTCCAGGCAAGAATACTAGAGTGGGTAGCTATTGCCTTCTCCACGAGATCTTCCTGACCCAGGGATCGAACCTGGGTCTCGTGCACTGCAGGCAGATTCTTTACCGTCTGAGCCTTCAGAAAAGCTCTATTAATTGATGCAAGATTGACATATAATATTATTTTAATTTCCAGAATTCAAAATAATGATTCAATATTTGTATACATTGTAGAATTATAAGTCTAGTTAAGGTATGTCACCATACACAGTTTCTTGTGAAGATTTTTAAGATCTACTCTCAGCGCATTTCAAATATGTAAGACAGTATTATTCACTATAGTCATCACATTGTGTATTATAGCCTCATAGCTTATTTATTTTATAATTGTAAGTCTGTACCTTTTGACTGCTTTCATCCATTTTGCCCACCCTCCACCCTTACCTCTGGGAAATACCAAACTGTTCTATCTGTGAGCTTAGTTTTTTAGTTTTTAGGATGTTTGTTTGTTTGTTTTAAATTCACCATATATGTGAGATCACAGAGTACTGAAATATTGCCATTTGCAAGAACATGGATAGATCTAATTTAAATAAGTCAGGATAAGAAAAATACCATATATTTTTATATGCAGAATCAAAAAGAAATCCAAGAACAACATATATCATACAAATATCAAATGATTATGTTGTACACCTAAAACAATGTATAATATAATCTACTCAATTTTTTCAAATGTCTTCAAGACACTTCAAGTAAGTATATGAACTAAGATATTTCAAAACTACATTTAGTAAATTATTTCCAAACCTCCAACTTAATCTGTTCTTAAGAGTTGACTATATTTTAACATCCAAGAACAGCAAATAAGTACTATGGATTCCCATTAGAAGTTTATTGTAAAATGATATTTGATACCATTTCCAAGCAAATAGTCCATTTCTATGGAAATATTTTTCATAAAACAGTTTTCAAGGAAATTAAAACTGCTTCCAAGTGTTATATGTTCCAAATCTTCCATATACTTTAATGATCTGTTTAAGTCCAGCTAACTATTTGTATATTATTTCAAGCATATCTATACTAAGAGGATAATCCAAACTTTTAACCCTCAGAACATACACATAAACACACATACACACAAATATACCTATACAAATATAGCCAATATGCTGGTCTAGTGTTCTGATTATAAAAGACATCCTAAGTTACAAGAATAATAATGCTCCAAACAAATTATTAAATTATACACACAAGTTTTAAAGTATATTTATTCATATGAGATGACTTCTTGCTAAGGTAATACAATGGTTTACTGAGCAAAACATGAGAGAAGCAATTTAGAAAATTACCAAACTACCAAATGCTGTGCTGTGCTCAGTCATGTCCAAATCTTTGCAACCCCATGGATTGTAATCTGCCAGGTTCCTCTGTCCATGGCATACTCGAGGCAAGAATACCAGAGTGGGTTGCCATTTCTTTCTCCAGGGGATCTTCCTGACCCAGGAATCGAACCCACATCTCTTGCGTCTCCTGCATTGGCAGGTGGATTCTTTACCACTGCCACCTGGGGGGAGGGGCATATTACCAAATACAAGTACGGAATGAGCCCCCTGACTGCTCACTGTTGAAGTGAGTTCTACTTTCACTTCCAAGGTTTATTAAACATAATGGATTTAAAAACAAAAAAGAATGACTCATTGCCAATAGCTATATGATTAAAAGCATATTCCCATAATAAAAACAAATATAGTTGTACCTGTTGTGTATACTTCTGTATTTCATCCAGTACAAATTCTACTTCTTTTGAAGTTGTTAGCGAAGCAAGATTTCCACTAAGATTATAGCAGTAAAGTTTAGCATTGTCATAGTTTTCTCTACTGGAATTAATTCTAAGACAAGCATCCCCGACATGAATCCATCCTTCTCCACAAAGATGAGCTAGTCAAAAAAAAAAAAAAAAAAAAAAGGCTTATTTTTTGATTATCCAAACACATGCATATTTTTCAATTATTTCAGAATGGTAAATAAATACAACTTCTAGATTTGCTTAAATAATTTTTATGATAAAAATTCAAATATATCCTCATATTATACTAAACAAAATCTGACTAATATTTTGGTGAAGAATCAGAACAGAAGATCCTAATTTTTTCTCTAATTAATAAACATAAGAAAAGCTACGGCTCTGTAACATCAGTCAAAATCTGTTGACTGTTAGGTCTTCTGTGTAAATCTAGTGTATTGATAGATGGTTTTGCAGCAAGTGAAATCACTACCACATTTATATGTCACAAGGTTTACTTTATACAAGATTACTTCAGTAGAAAAATAACCAGCACACAACAAAAGCAAAGTTATTTCTACAAGTATAGCTATTAATAACTGTCCTCTCAGCTATGGAATTAGATTAACTAATCTCTTTAGCCCAGGTGTACTATTTTGATATAAGCTGGGTTCTTTGATTCTTTTATTATAATTATGGGGCGAGAAGTCTCATTTCATTTATGCTTCGTAAAAAAACTAGAAAGTTTGCTTTCCAATATTTATTTTTACACAACCTTTCAGGTCTTTTGAAAGTTTAAACATACTATTCAGTAACAGTGGTTTTTCCTTAGGCTCCAAATTGAACTTAAAACAGTGTTTTCTAAAACACAGACTTATAAACTCAATATAAAGTTATGCTCTAGGATACATTAACACTGAGGTGTTTTATTGACACACCAATCTGTGAAGCTTGACTTGACTATCCGTTAGTTTCATATCACTAAATATTTCAGTGCCTCTTGCCCTTTCAGGTTGGATGCATCAGTTCGGTCTTTATGGAATTATTATAAAGCAGCAGTTCTCCAACATTTTGGTCTCAAGGGTTTAAAAACCCTTAAAAATAATGGAGAATGCCACAGATTTTTCCTTATACATTTTATATCTATGGAGCTTGACCATATTAAAAATTAAAACTAATCTTTAAAAAATATATATATTTATTCATTTAAAATTTTATTACAAACCTACTCTTCCAGTTTCTTGGATGTCTTGCCCCTTAACGCTATTATTACACACCCAAGGAAGATGTATTAATATCTTCACATTTTATCCTTGAGAAAGGAAAGCTGATGGTTTAAATTAGGCCCTTGGCATCAAAAATTGAGATGGGTTGATAAATGAATAGGGCATGGATAGGCAGAGAAATCAGAGATAGAGCAGAGTAAAATGTGCATTGCAGAATCTAGGGTGTGGGTAGTGAGTGTCCTCACTACAATTCTATTTTTCATAAAAAAATGTTTGAAATTTTTCATTAAAAAATGTTAAGGAAATATATAACAACTTAAAATAAATAGCATATTTAATTTCTCTTAATGACAGTCTCCAAAAAACAAAAGAGTTAAGAGTGTGGCTTTGTTCTATATTTTTGCAAATCCCTTTAATGTTGGTTTAATATAACATTCAGTCTATTAGAATCACACACTATGTAGCCTTTGGAAAACTATTGATACAGAGTAAACCTATAACAGAATGAGAATTACAAAAGCACACAATATCTTAGTATCACAGGGCCCTTTGCTTCTTGAATAACTACTGTCCTATTAAACCAGGTAATGAGAATAACACATAGTGCTTGGAACATAGTAAGCACTCGATATACCAGATTCATTTAGTAAGACTTCTAACGCCTCTGGTTTCATTTTCAGGCTACATATAGCAATCTTCCTCGTCTTCTGAAACCTAAACTACCAGCACTTCAAGGAAACAGCATAGGAGTTTTTGTTAAATTTCAGCTTTTTCTTTCCTTACTGAATCAAGGAAGGATTTACATTAGTTTTGGTTATCTTTTGTTTTATAAGATCAAAAATACGTGGTTAATGAATCACACAAATGCAAGCAGCGTGTGGGCCTTTGGGGCTAAACTAAATCAGAGCACTAAACCAAATGTTGCGATGTCGTAAGTTTCTGTAGCTTTGAGCACCACCTCAACTTCAGGATAGTAGCTAATTTTTAAAATAGGTTAAGCTTGATAAATTCAAATTGCCAATTTTACACGAGATCAATGGAAAAAATGCAATTCACAAATTTCCATGGAAAAAGGCAATTGCTACAGACTAAGTTCTCCATTTAGGGGCTTCCCTGGTGGCTCAGAGGATAAAGCGTCTGCCTACAATGCAGGAGACCTGGGTTCGATCCCTGGGTCAGGAAGGTCCCCTGGAGAAGGAAATGGCAACCCATTCCAGTATTCTTGCCTGGAGAATCTCATGGACAGAGGAGCCTGGCGGGCTACAGTCCATGGGGTAGCAAAGAGTTGGACACGACTGAGCGACTTCACAGTTCTCCATTTAGAGCATTCACTTCCTTGAGACAAGCTGAACAGAAACCAAACTACATAGAATGCCAAGCTGGCTCTTGTAAATATGAATACAGAATAAGGGGAGTTAGTGTATAATAAAATAGCTTATTATATTTATTATTCTCCAAAGTAATAACCTGGTCAAGTACAACCCTTAGGCCAAACTAAAATATTTTCCCAGGCAAGAGTAGATGGCTATTACTAAATATAACTTCACTATTATTTTCCCAAATTTCCACTGGTAATCAAATTCTCTTCTTATTGAATAATATTCCTTTACAATATATTCCTTCAGTCAACTCTAATTTTAGTCCAGGATTTACTCTGTCTTTTTAAAGAAACTTTGTAAGTATTTTTATTGATCTACATGTAGCTTTTAGACTTTAACACTTAGAAATGATTACTTTCAAGTTTTTGCTTGAAAAAACTATTGCTTCTCACTATTGCTTCTCAAATCTTACCTACTGCATGAATATCCTCTAAATTACTCAAAATGAACACACATGCATATATGGCTACTTAAAAGCTTACTACATAAACAAAATTCCAAAATCTCAGTGGTACTTTTAAAGGCAATCTAATTTTTATTTTATTACATGAACTTATAAGAAAGACCTAAATCCTACGATGGGATTTTCCAACACTTTCGAGAATTACATAGGTTCAGATATTTCTCAATGAAAAAATGAAAAAAAAAAATCATGAGATAGAAACAGACAAAAAACTGAACAGAGATAAACACCCAGTTACTAGTCCCCTCTGCCAGTTACAAGTCATGCACTTTTTTAAGCAGGTCATGTAACCAGTCTCTGCTTATCTGTATAACAAGAAGATGGAACTGGTTAAATATCTATACAAGTTTTCGATTTTTCTGATTTTCTCTTTCATATTCAGAAGAAAGAATACTTAGGGGTCTACTAAGAAGAATGCTAACTGTAAAAATAAATTGAAATTTCTTTTTCAAATGAGTTTTGTTCTGATTTACAGAACTTAAGCATCTCATTGAATCATATAATAATTATTATAAATGTTACCATTTCTAATAAAAAAAGGACAGTCAGTAAAAAACTGCTCCTGGAATTTAAAAAATAAAGGGCACTTAAATCCAATATGCCAAAATGTTAACATTGTTAGATCTGGATATTACTCTGAGTACTTACTATTTTCTATGTTTTTAAGATATACTTTTTAAATTGAAAAGTATTCTGATCAAGTCAACAGTAATAAACAGAAGATACCCTGAAAGTCTTAATCAGAAACAAATGTATAAATCTTTCTTGTAGGAACACTGCTATCTTTACTCCAATACTATTGTTTATTTGCTACTGATTTAATTTTAGAAAACGGAATATCCTTACTAAACGTTCTTTACAAAAATAGCATTCACCTGTGGACTATAAAACTGATTTACCAAATGTAAATCTTTACCTGGTAGAGCCTGGCACTCTTGCTGTCGCTGATCCCACTGGCAATTCAAGTTTAGTGAACAGCTTTTACAGCTAGTAAGTTTGTTACAAATCTGCTCATTTCTCACATGGCATTTGGTATAGTTTTTCACAGACTATAAAGTTAAAAGATAAAGCATGTTACCTTTCGCCTTTGTACAGTAATGACTCATGAAGTTTAGCGTACACATAAATTACCTGGTGAACTTTACAACACAGACTTCTAACACCAAATCCAGTTCTACCGAATCAGAATTTCTTATTCATTTATTTATTTAAGCAAAGTTCTTAGAATTAGAATGTATGCTTATTGAAAAAACAAACAAATTACACAATCTGAAACAGAAATCAAGTAATGAAAACATATTCTGTTGAATCTGATAACAGGCTTCCAATTCAATAAATAAAGCAGATGAACAAAGTCATTTCTCTCAATGATCACATCAAAGAATTCTACTCATAATAAAACTATCACGCAGACTCCTGGGAATGAAGTGGAAGTAATGAGTAGCAAAAGTTAAAGAGATGCTTTATCAAAATCCAATACAATCTAAAACGATAAATTATTTTCTCAACAACTCAAACCAAGTTTACTTCCACATACATTAAATAACGGTTTGGGTTACTTCTACAGACATTAAATAATGATTTCGGTTGACTGATGTTTCTCCTGTGTGTATCTATCACATTTCCTCAATAAAGGTTGAAAAGAACCCGCAAAAGTTACATTTTGATCAGTCCTATTGCACAACTACTCGTATTTCAACTAATTTCAGGTCTAAGAGGTTGAAGGTTAAAGATCAAAAAACAAAACAAAAGGCAATATAGGAACTTTGGTGTGAGTTCCCTATGTATATCAAGGTTTGATATTTCACATGATATTATCAATATCTGTGATTAAAAAAAAATCAGACTCTTCTTGTGACTCACTTTTGAGGAAAAAAAAAAAAAACACAAAGGAAAAAAGCACATGTTGCATCATAAGCTCCCTTTCCTTTCCATAGGTAGACACTCTTACCTTAGGCTTTCTCATGTTAGGGCGATAAATATTTCTTTTCAACCAAAAACCTTGACAATTTAAATTTACTTATAATTTCCCATATATAAAAATGGTTGAAGAAATTTTTATCTTATTCTTCCTTTAAAAAAAAATCACATAAGATACATTTTTTAAAGCCCAAATTGTACTGCAGGTCTTATTCAACCTCCATTTTCATTAGGAGCATGCAAATGTTCTTAATGTTATTTTTCTGATTCAAAGCTTTTTTTTCTCATATAGCATAAAAATCTTAGTATTATTCTATAGGATTACTATACTTCCGAACATTTGTCACATAACTGAAAACAAATCAATTTACTTGAATCATCGAAAAATAAAATAGCCTATAAGAAAGACAAGAGAATAGCTAAACAACATATTAGAATAAGAGAAAGAATGAGAACTTAACGCCAGTCTTTAGAACAACAATGGTAGTGTCACCATTGAAATAACTCTACTGCTCTTCATAAGAACAGTGTAATCCTTTATTGATACCGAGCCAGCACAATAGATGAAACTGTATTTCCATCACACACAGGGTCAGTTTATTCAATGATAGAAGAAAGCTGACTGCCACTCTGAAACATGGCTGGCATTTTTTGGCCTAATGAACCAGACGCACATTCATAAACAGACTATGAAGAATAACCAGTACACTACTCATCTTCACCCTAATATATCTAGATGTAAATTTAAAATGAAAATCTGCAAGAAGAACAGTTATTTGGGCTGTTAGAGCACGAAATATGCAACTTCCAGTAAAAATGACTAAATAATGAAACAGAATATCAATAGATATCATTTATGCTAAAATCTCATAGACCCTTCTGTATTTATTAGCATTTGGTTTATTTTAATCACCCGACATTCTGATAAAACTGTCCAAAAGACACATTACATCAAAGTCTAAATTATAAGAGACTTCCATCTGTTCACTTGTAGTATCTCACCCAGTGCTTTCCTTTTTAACACATTATCAACACTAAACTCTAAAGGAAAAGGCCACTTTATAAAATGAATACTTTAATTTGCATAATGCAATTTTTGCGACGTGTACATATAGTGTAAATGTCTAAATACAAATTAACTCAGAGTTATTGAACAAAGTTTTAAATAAAATCTGCTTGCAATTCTTATCTAATGACATTCTCCATTTTAGTCCCTTATTCCCATGTTTTATTTTACATTGCTACCATGTCCACATTATTCACTAATGTAACTCCCATTAGATAAATATTATGCAAACATAAAAAAGTAATTCAAACATTCAAAGTGAGTCATGTTCTATTAACATTTAAACTCAAATAAAATTGAAGTATCTATTATTATTAAAGCAACATATCACTGCAAAGTATACATCAACACAGTAAGTATAAAAACAAAAGGGTTCAATCTGATGAGGCAATAATTCAAAGCTTTTCTTCATTTTAAGTTTTTTATATTATTTTAGAATAGAATCATAAAGCTTTAATTATTTCAAAATATGATTGGTTACTGGAGAAAAATCTTAGGTAATAAAAACTTTTTACTTTAGTTTTCAAACTCCTTTTTCTTTACCTTTTACTTCTGCCTGGTACCTTGAAAAACAAGTGGATACTTTTCTCGCTTAATAAAAATTCAAAAAAAGAAAAAATTAATATGCATTTAGTTTAAAATCTGTATGGGAACTTTTTAGTTATTTAAGCTACACTCCAAAAAGAGAATCTCTAATCCTACTGAATACAATCCTTAATAATTTTTAAAAATTTTCCTTCAATTTGTTGACATCTAAAACACATGGAACATTTTGATGCTATCCATTAAAAGGTTAGTTTTTACTCCTCTTGACCTATTTTAATCTATCAACATTAATTTTATTTTCAATAGTCTACCTAAAATAGGCTCTTGACCTCATCACTAGTGAAACTTTGAGCCAGGTGATGATTTTTTGCGTCAGCGCTATTTGTTCACTGTAGATGTTTACTTGTGTCCCGGGCTTCTCTATGTTAGATGCTGGCAGCAGTCCCACGGAGAAGGCAATGGGACCCCACTCCAGTACTCTTGCCTGGAAAATCCCATGGATGGAGGAGCCTGGTAGGCTGCAGTCCATGGGGTCGCTAAGAGTTGGACACAACTGAGTGACTTCACTTTCACTTTTCACTTTCATGCATTGGAGAAGGAAATGGCAACCCACTCCAGTGTTCTTGCCTGGAGAATCCCAGGGACGGGGGAGCCTGGTGGGCTGCCCTCTATGGGGTTGCACAGGGTCGGACACGACTTAAGTGACTTAGCAGTAGCAGTCCCACAGTTTTGAAAACAACCAAAAAATACACATTGCCAGATGTCCCAAAGCAGGAGAGAAATGCCTCAGAGAACCATAGATCTAAAGAAAAATTTTTTTTAATTTTAAACACAGACCTATAGACGATTTTAATGATAAAATGAAACTACTACTATCAACACTTCAGATTAAGCTTGCACACAAAGCATATAAATAAAACCTACGTCACAACACTATTAACACATGTCTGACAAGATTCTCATAGAAATGACTTCAATACTTACTTATACATTCCTATTTCTATCAGCACAGAAGACAATGTTTCTAGGTAGAGTCTTTTAAAATTAAGTTTTGAAAGAATTTTCCCAATCTTATCCATGGAAAGTAAAGGTTATTGGATTCAACATGGAATCTAGACTGACCAACAACATATCAAGAAGTGATGCCCTAGATATTTTCTAAGTGTCTTTCTTTTATAGTTGGCTTACAATATTGGGGCTTCCCTCATAGCTCAGTTGGTAAAGAATCCACCTGCAATGCAGGAGACCCCAGTTCAATTCCTGGGTCAGGAAGATCCCCTGGAGAAGGGATAGGCTACCCACCCCAGTATTCTTGGCCTTCCCTTGTGGCTCAGCAGGTAAAGAATACACCTGCAATGTGGGAGACCTGGGTTTGATCCCTGGGTTGGGAAGATCCCCTGGAGAAGGGAAAGGCTACCCACTCCAGTATTCTGGCCTGGAGAACTCCATGGACTATACAGCCCATGGTATCGCAAACAAAATTTTATAGGGCTTCCCTGGTGGTTCAGATGATAAAGCGTCTGCCTGCAATGCCAGAGACCAGGGTATGATCCCTGTGTCAGGAAGATCCCCTGGAGAAGGAAACAGCAACCCACTCCAGTATTCTTGCCTGGGAAATTCCATGGACCGAGGAGCCTTGTAGGCTTCAGTCCATGGGTTCGCAAAGAATAGGACACAACTGAGCGATGTCACTTACTTACTTACTACAATATTGAATTAGTTTCAGGTATACAACATAATGATTCAACATTTTTTAAGATTATATATTCCATTTAACATTATTACAAAACAATGACCATAAATTCCGGTGCTGTACAATATATTCTTGTTGCTTATCTATTTTATACATAGTAGTTTATATCTCTTAATACCATAATTTTATTTTGCCTCTCTCCTTTCCCTTTTCTAAATGTCTTGATACAGGTAAGCTAATGATTATAAAGTAGCAGTGTTTTGTACAGGTAAGCTAATGATTATAAAGTAGCAGTGTTAGCTACATCATCATTTACCCGTAAATACTAACCATGCTGCAGTTACTGGTTGATGAAATGCATTTCTTGTCATCACACCACTGGCACCCATTCGTATTGGCAGTGCAGCTGGCACAATCTGCGTATCTGTAACATCTGTCATCAGAAGCAGCTGTGATACAAATGGGAGCCAGAACACATTAGGATGAAAAGAAAATGCCACACTTCTTAATTCACATATTTTTAACATCTGCTAAGAATCACGAGGACATTTTTAAACCATAAATATAATCATCAATATCAAAATAAGTTCTCCAATATGAAATCAGTTTTGTAATTTAATTGGATTTATAGGGATTTAAATACCTCCTGCCCTCATCTTGATTATTCACTCTAGCAGGATCCTACAATCATTTGACATTTACACATTATGGAGGAAGAAAAAGACTTAGAGGTATTTTATTAAACAAAATGTATTACTATACATTTAAAAGAAAAGATTATAACAAATGCTCATTGTTTATCATTCTTCATAAAGCTATCTAGAGACATCTGACTGATTATAGATTAGCAAAACCTGATCTGTTCATTGTAGCACAAAAAATATATAAAAGCCCCATTCATTTAAAGAAAATTGAAAATTTATATCCAAATCATTCTTTATAAATATTTACTATTAATTATTCATAAATCAGGGCATGCCAGGTGGCACTAATGGTAAAGAACCTGCCTGCCAAAAGAGGAGACATAAGAGATGCAGGTTCAAGCCCTGGGTCAGGAAGATCTCCTAGAGGAGGGCATGGCAACCCACTCTATTATTCCTGCCTGGAGAATCCTCAAGGACAAAGGAGCCTGGAGGAGTATAGTCCACAGGGTTGCAAAGAGTTGGGCATGACTGAAGCAACTTGGCATGCACATTCATAAGTTTGAATTATTTATTCAATATTTTATAATAAATATTGAGTTATAACAGGACATCAAAATTCTAGAAACTTTTTAGCTTTATGGGATGGTTTGACAATTCAGAAAGAAAAAAAGTACCAAATGCAGAATAATTTACTTCATTTTATTTCTTTGAAGCATACACTATATCTAAGAAAGGATGTATTTGAGTGAATTTTATACTTACATACAAAAATAATTCATATATATATGGCCATGTTACATGTCAAAATTGATATATTACTATTACACAGAGATATATGACTATTACACATTCAAAAAAGAAAACTAAAGATAGCTAAGAAAGATATTAAATTATTAATCACTGCTAAACTCAAACATTATGATTCTTAATTAGAGGATTATGAGTTTTTAATTTTTTAAAACTATTAAGGTAATTCTTATGAGCAGGAATGCACTTCCATTTCAAGTCAAGTAGAGATGCTTTATGTCAAAAAGAAGTAAAAAAATATTTCACCTGTTTTCAGAGGGCACTTTGCTCTAAGAATATTATTAGTATTCCCAGAGTCCCAAGATTCACAGTGATTTTTGTTCCAAATACATTTTATTCCTGGACCAGCATTTTTACAAAGTTCTTCATCTCTGAAAGCCTTGCAATTTGGAGGCTTGTATACAAGTATATCATTAAGGAGTACACTAGAAAATCCTCCAAATATATACATGGACCTATTAAAAATAAAACAAGAATCTTAAAAAAAGTATCTAATGAGTTTTTAAAATAAATTTAAATATGTATTTTACATTTTTTATCTAGGTAGGAAACAGTTTTAGAAATATATAGTAGCTATATGGAGATAACAAGATATACTTAAGAATTTCCATATAGAATTAAATTTTTTTAATACAAAGAATTTAGAAATTGGATATAGAATTCTTTGTATACTGTTATTATCCTTTTATAAAATAAAACGACCAAGAGTAAAATAATCAAAAGGATTTTCAAAGTTTCAGTTTGAAAAGAAAAGCCCAGATAATTACTGAATTAATACTACCAACACCAAAGAAATTTGAAATGGCCTCAAAACAGCCTAATTTTCATTTCTAAAAATATTATTGATATAATAAATGGAAAAGATCAGAAAGTACTTGAAGAATATTTTTATTATTTAAAAAGTAAAATAAAAATCAACAAAATGCAATTTTCAACAGAGAAGCTTAGAGTCTTTACGTTTACACTCTGGATTTCACTTATTTCCATTACAAAAGCCAACTGATACCATTTACACAGTTTTATTTTTAGCATCATACTGGACAATTTTTACATAATTAGAATAAGGTAGTAATAAAATGACCTCATAAAAATGTCATTATGAATCTCAAATTTTAAGCTAATGGATGATCTAGCATGTTATTTATTGTCATGAGTCCACATTAATGAATTTTTGCTATAGAAATAGCAAAATCACACTACCTTACAGGAGGAAGGTAACTTAATGATCATCCAGTCCAAATTCCCAGTGAATATAAGGGTACTAAAGGCCAGATGGGCTTCCCAGGTGGCGCTAGTGGTAAAGAACCAGCCTGCAAATGCAGGAGACATAAGAGATGCAAGTTTGATCCCTGGGTCAGGAAGGTCACCTGGAGGGGGACATGACAACCCACTCCAGTATTTTTGCCTGCAGAATCCACTGGACAGAGGAGCCTGGCAGGCTATGGTCCATAACATCACAAAAAAAATCAGACAGGACTACAGGACTAAAGCAACTGAGCACACACGGATGAAAAAGCCAGATAGGTTAAGGGACTTGTCACAAATCACACACTCAGTTATGACACAACCAAAATGAGAACCTAACTGTTCTCACTTCCCTTGCTCTCCTCAATAGAAATATGTGGCTAGCCTTTCTATAACTTCAGGCTGATTTTTTTTAGGGAAATCATTCATGATCTGCTCTCTGGAAAAAGAAATTCAGGCAGGATGAAAATTTTAAAGAGTATCTGAAGCTCTGTCTCAGCATCTTTCCTCTGATACTCCCCTGCCCCTTAAATAAATTTAAACAGAAAAGAAAGAAGGATAATGGTTAATGAACCAAAATTTATTTCCACAGTATCGAAGCGATACGTAAAACTACTGTCATTGATTACAAACAATAATTTGCTTAAAGAATAGCAAAATACGTGGGTAGTAGGACTGCTAAACATGCTTCTTTTACCCGTTAATGACAACTGCAGAGTGTCCAAATCTGTTGACATCTCTATGAAGATTTGGTTTCGGGAGTATTTTCCATTCGTCACAAGCTAGAAAAATGAAAACAGTAAAACAAAAAATGAAATAAAAGCACAATTTAAGACACATACTACAAAACAATCACTGGACAAATAAAGACACAATACTTAAAATTAGGAAACCTTTCATTAATTTCCCATGACCTACAATTTAACTTGATTTACCCAACTAGCATTATTCCTTAAATAAAAATAACTTCTGTCTAAAATTCTCACAAATAACTTTATATGTATGAGAATAAAGGAAATTAAAGGAAACAAATTAGGTGTACTTTATTTTGGAGGGTAATTTCAATGACATATAAAACAAGGTTCATATGGCAAAATTCATGAACATCAGTATTGGGAAAATGTATCATAAAGTTAAATTATTAAATCAAATTTTACATGTATGCAGGCAAAATTAAATAGAATATAAGTGAGAAACGCCTAAAATGGAATCATCAAAATAAAATGTTTAAATCAGTTTAATAATTTGATATTTCAAAAGAAAAGTTTTCATTTTATATAAAGAAGAGCTTTAGTTGCAAAAAAAATAGGAACAAATGAAAAAAATCTAAGTAGTTCATGAGCTACATAAAGATTATGGAAAGAAAAATGATTAAAGAAAACTTTTTCATTTAAATATAACCTCAGAATCCACACATATATTATTAGAGATCTTGAGATGTCAAATACTTCAGTATTCAATGACTAGAAACATTCTCAGGACAGTGTTCTAGATTTTATCCTCTTAGGTGTAGCCTATCTAAAAGCAGGCCTAGGTATTTAATATAAGTACATAGGTATGATAAGCTTTAAAAACATTTTTTCCCACATTTTGGCAACTTAGAAGCCCTTCTGAAACAGAAAAAAATAATCTAAAATACAATTAGTTGTAACTGTTGAATTACTTGTTTTCCTACATAAAGAGCCATACATATTATGCTAGAAGTAAAATAATAAATTTGGTTTCAATTAAATATTATTACTAGTAAAGATCAAGGGAATTACAAAAACCAAAATCATAGCTTGGAAAATTAAACTGGAAGACTCGGAGTAATAAAATGTATCTTGGGTTGTATCTCCCCCAGTACATAAATACCCTCCACCAAAGGGGTATTTTTTAGTTGATATAATCTTTTTAGTCCACGAAGTACATGCACTTATTAAATACTCTGAAAAAAAGAGAGTACAAAGGCACAGAAGCCTAACTTTACTAAATCCAGCATTTTCCCAATGTTTCCTCCATAGAAGCACTATTCACATAGCACCTATTTACAATCCGAGGAGAGCCAACACTCTGAAGATCACATTTTGAGAACTATTACAAAGGCCTACATGTAACATTCATAGTCTACCATTTTTTTACATGCTAAAGTTCACTTAAGAAATGTGCATTAATATGCACATAGTAATATTAAAAATTTCCAAGTGCTTTCATCTGCATAATTTAAGTAGTCTTTGTTAAGCATTCAGTGAGGCTAACTGAGCAGGTATCACCATATGCTAGAAATGAAGAATGAGACCCAGGAGAAGTTAAGTAATGTCCTTAAGGCCCATTAGATTACCTTTGTTTTGCTATAAATTATGTTTATGAATGCCTGATTTATAAAAGTATATTGATGGGATTCTGAAAGATTATTCCCATTCAGAGAGAAGGGGTGACTTGTAAAGGGTAAAGACTTTGAAAAAGAAAAGAGATGAAAATGTTAGAGACAGCTAATGAGTTAGCATAGATAGATTTTAATCATGCCACCAAAACCCAACATACACACACACACACACACACACACACACACACACACACACATACACCCCTCACATGGCCAATAATTCATAAACTGTGTGTTCAAGATAGTATTCCAACAACAGAGTCAGAAACCTGAATACGCTTCAAGGAAGTGAAACAGAGTCAAATGAAAGAGTAGGACTTCTGGAAATCAGTTCATCATAAAAACCTCCAAAGAAGAATCATCTCCTGCATCATTTTGGGGACATCTGGAGTCCAAAAAAGAAAGTGACCCAATAATCTGAGCCTATCCAGAACTGAAGAATAAGTACTTTGGCCCATCATCCAAAACAAATCAGCAGGAGGGAGAAAAGCACATTTCAGAGATGAGAACCAGGAAAAATGCCCAGAGAAACCACTTAAGAAGTAAGCCAGGAAAAAGAGCTGAGGGAATAAAGGTCATTTTCTAACAATTAGGCCTTTCTAAGAACTCTTTCAGTTGTACAAGCTACCGTCTTCAGGAAAAAAGAAAAACTTTTAAGCACACAGAGTAGTAAAAACAATGACATTATAATTACCTACACACCAGGACCAGACTTGGCAAAGGCAGTATTTTACCATGTCTATGGCAGAGTTTTTAAAGAAAGCATTACATATACGATGGCGGTTCCCTGGATACTCACTTTCAAATTTGATTACTTTATGTCTTCTGTCTGGATGCAACCACTACCCTGTATTTGCTTATCAATTTCATATTTATGATCTGTATATTTTTGTAGGTTATAAACTTTATATTAATACATCTGGTATCAAACTATGCAAACTATGTGGATTCTTCTCCACCTTGTTTATGCTGTTCAACCTGTTGTTTTTTGTTTTTCACCATTTTAACTATTTTTAAAGGGGACAGATCAGTAACATTAAGTACATTCACACTATTTAGAAATTATCATCACCATTCATCTCCAGGGCTTTCTTCATCTTACAAACTGGTAATTCTGTACCAATTAAACAATACCTACCCATTCCTCTCTACGCCAGCCCCTGGTAAGCATTATTTGACTTTTTTGCCTACAAGTGTGACTGCTCTAGCACCTCAAATGAATAAAATCATGAAGTATCTCTCCTTTTGTGACTGGTTTATTTCCTTCAGCATGTATTCAAAGTACATCTGTGCTGCAGAATGTTTCAGAATTTCCTTCCTTTTAACCCTGAACATTAATAATATACAAATTGTATGTTTATATGACACTTTTGTATATACAATGAAATATTAATATTATATTATTAAATTTATTTTATTCCATTAATATTATATTATATTTATATTATTAACATGTTATTGTATTATTACTATTTGACTGCTATAGCAGTCAAATTTGTTCTAATTTATTCTTTGACTGTGTGGATCACAACAAACTGTGAAAAGTTCTTAAGGAGATGGGAATACCAGACCATCTGACCTGCATCCTGAGAAATCTGTATGCAGGTCAAGAAGCAACAGTTAGAACTGGACATGGAAAAACAGACTGGTTCCAAACAGGAAAAGGAGTATATCAAGGCCATATATTGTCACCCTGCTTATCTAACTTATATGCAGAGTACATCATGAGAAACGCTGGGCTGGATGAGGCACAAGTGGAATCAAGATTACCAGGAAAAATATCAATAACCTCAGATATGCAGATGACACAACCCTTATGGCAGAAAGTGAAGAAGAACTAAAAAGCCTCTTGATGAAAATGAAAGAAGAGAGTGAAAAAGCTGGCTTAAAGCTCAACATTCAGAAAACTAAGAACATGGCATCTGGTCCCATCACTTCATGGCAAATAGATGGGGAAATAATGGAAACAGTGACAGACTTTATTTTCTTGGGCTCCAAAATCACTGCAGATAATGACTACAGCCATGACATTAGAAGACGCTTGCTCTTTGGAAGAAAAGCTATGACCAACCTAGACAGCATATTCAAAAGCAGAGACATTACTTTGCCAACAAAGGTCCACCTAGTCAAAGTTATGGTTTTTCCAGTAGCCATGTATGAACGTGAGAGTTGGACTACAAAGAAAGCTGAGTGCCAAAGAACTGATGCTTTTGAACTGTGGTGTTAGAGAAAACTCTTGAGAGTCTGTTGGACTGCAAGGAGATCCAACCAGTCAATCCTAATGGAAATCAGTCCTGAATATTCACTGGAAGGATTGATGTTGAAGCTGAAACCGCAATACTTTGGCCACCTGATGCGAAGAGCTCACTCACTGGAAAAGACCCTGATGCTGGGAAAGAATGAGGGCAGGAGGAAAAGGGGATGACAGAGGATGAGATGGTTGGATGGCATCACTGACTCAATGGACATGAGTTTGAGTAAGCTCTGGGAGTTGGTGATGGACAGCGAAGCCTGGCATGCTGCAGTCCATAGGGTCACAAAGAGTCGGACATGACTGAGCAACTGAACTGAGCAACACTTTCTTTGTTTATTCATCCATAGATGGATATGTAGGTTGCTTCCAGATATGGGCTACTGTGAGTAATGCTGTGATAAAAATGGATGTACAGATATCTGTTCCTTTCCCTGTCATCAAATTTTTTTGTGTATATTCCCAGAAGTAGATCACTAGATCTACTACGTTTAAGCTAGATCACTGTTTAAGTTTTTGAGGCACCTCTATATCCTTTCCTATAGTGGCCACACCATTTACACTCCCCTCAGCATTGCACAAGCGTTCCAATTTTTCCACATCTTTGCCAAAAACTGCTATTTTCTATTTCTTGATATTATTTTACACCCATCCTAATGGGTATAAAGTAGTATCTCATTGTGGTTTTAATGATTAGTGATGATTAGTGATGTTGGGTGTTTTTTATATCCTTATTGGGCCACCTCTATATCTTCTTTGGAGCACAATTCAACAGAAAGCTTGTACATTAACTTGGTCAAACTTATTATTTTCCTTATGATTTGTGCTTTTTTACTTACCTCAAAAGATTTTAAAGATAATCTCTAATTTTCTTCAAAGATGTATAGTTTGGCTTTTACTATTTTTATCTTCAATCCATTTGGAAGTTATTTCGCATTTGTTACATGGATCTAACTTAATTTTTCCCATATACCACATTTCCCAGATACTTCTCAGTCTATTTCAATATACCAAATGCCTAGAACCATTTTTTGAGCATTTATCCCTGACCCACTATTTGTCTCATTTCATCTCTATACTGCCATGGTTTATTTTTATTCCAGTTGCATATACATACACATACACACACACACACACACACACACACACAAAGTTTACAAGTCAAATAATCCCACCAGGCTCACCACAAAAAATGTCTCCGGATCCTCTGCTACAGGCTGTGTGCTGTGTGCTGTGCTGTCATTTCAATCATGTCTGACTCTTTGTGACCCCATGGACTTAGGCTCCCCAAGTTCCTCTGCCCTTGGGATTCTCCAGACAATACTGGAGTGGGCTGCCGTTTCCTCCTCCATTCTACAGGCTATGAAAGCCCAAAATAGAAACAGATATAGCTGCTTCTAATAGTTAAAAAACACTTTAAATTACTAGAATAATACTGTATAAAATTAACTGAAGAATTCACCAAACCTTTTATAGTCCATTTAGGTAGGTGGAGGTGGTGGTGGTGGTGTAAGTCGTGTCCAGCTCTTTTGCGACCCCATGGACCGTAGCCCACCAGGCTCCTCTGTCCATGCAATTCCCCAGGCAAGCACACTGGATTAGGTTGCCATTTCCTTCTCCAGGGGATTTTCCTGACTCAGGGAATGAACCCAGGTCTCCTGTACTGCAGGAGGATTCTTTAGCACTGAACCACAGAGAAAGCCCTTTTAGACAAGTAAAGATTCCTAAAATAAGTGGCAGCCATGACCTTTCACCTAGTAAAAATAATATGTTAGTTGCTTACCAGTGCTATAAAATATTTAATTCTCAGAACAACTGTGAGGAGTAAGTATTTTTGTCACTATTAAAAATAGGGAAAGAGTCTTTAGGGGTTAGGTAACTTCCTTAAAGTCATTAAATATTAAAGTCAAAACAAAACCACATCTCTTCAACTTCTTTATGCTATACTGCTTTAACACATCATCAAAAGATCCTTTTTGATATAAACATTAACTTCATGAAAATAAAAATACAATAATATTGTTTTTTTAAGTACTCAAATCCCTTCAGAAGAAAAGCATTCAGTACACTATTTAATTACACATGAGAACAATTAATTTGGACAAATAATAATACAACACAATTCTACTAAAATTCTTTGCCTTTTAACATATGTAGTAGTAAGAGATGAAGGTTTTATAACTATCTCTAGAACATCACCTTCAATTTTACTAAATGTTCAAAAATAACTGTAGACACTATTTGTGGTAGACATTGGTGGTGCTCAACAAATATTCCAGTTCTCTTCCTTAAGGTCTATGGCAAAATGATACTTGCACACTCCTGAGAACTGGGATGTGACAGTATGACCTGTTTTAGTCAAGGAAATGCAAGCTACAGGGATAACGCCACTTCTGGATGGAGCCATTTAATTGCCAATGAAAGAAAATGTAATGTAGCCTTAACCTGCAAGTGATAGAGTAAGCAAATCTGTCCTCCCCACCATCACTAGACATGAATCAGGAGTGAAAATAAACTTTTATTGGTGTTAATCTGAATTTTGGAGATTTGTAATGGACATGGATATGTGCTGCCTAGACCATCATTCAAGGCAGAAACTGTGTTGCTAAGAATGCTGTCAGTGAACAGTCATCTGCTTAAGCTCACGAACTGTCTCAGGAGCAGAGTCACTTCATTCAAGGACAGATTTTTCCAAGGATGACCTATATGCAATGGTTGATTAAAGGAGGGTTTTAAATATCCCGCCATTTCAGCCCAATACAGAACAACTCTGAGCAATAATTTTATCTCTGGAGATCCTTGTAGGGCTGATTGAGGTTATCCATCCAGCATCACTTTCCCTTTGTCCAACCCTGCTTCCTCCCCTGCCTCTTTAGAGACACTGATCTTAAGGATACTCCCAATGGACATCATGAATACTAAACTCTATCATAAGAGTCTGTTTCCCAGAGAATTCAAACTATGGCATTTGGTGTCATGAGTGGTACAAGAATACAAGAAATAAGATGGAGTTTGGGAGCTAAAGCACAGACTGCAAGGATAATAAAGAGGAATCCATCACTGGTGGCAGGTGGGGCACAGATAGCAGCCAGCACGCGGTTGTCATCCAACTGTTGAAACTTAAACCAGTGGTATATTAGGAAGGTATGCCCATAGAAGGTAATCCTGCACAGGTGTGAAGAACTAGATGTTTGAGAAGCATCAATATTAAAAGTATTAATATACCAGAATTCATGTCTACTGCTTAGTCATACTGCACTGTAAAAAAAGATAATGAAAGGTTGGGAAAGCAGAAGCCCTCCTTAGAGCCTTATAAATAGGCTCCCAAATATGGAGAGTCTGCTAGTTAAAGAAAGTCCACTATTCCAAAGACAAGGTCCTGAGAGGAAGAGAATAAGACACTGACATATGGCATGGGAACATCTGAAGTGATAACCCTGAAAATCCCCCCAAGTTTTGCATTCTCAAATTTTCCTCTATCAGCTGAGACTGCAGAAGTGGTCTACCCTACTGCACTGAGACAGTATTCTACCCTCGCTTGAACACAGTGCAGAGGCCTCCCGCCAGCAAGACCTGTACCTTAGTTCAGAATCTGCTCACACTTTTCCAAATGGCCACTAGGCCTATAACTTGGCTCAGCATAACCCTGCCAGATACAGGCTGGGACTTCTAAGAAAAGAAAGAGGCTACATCCCAAATGACCTATAAGACCTAGACAGCACATATGGTAATAGTTGGAGGAGGACACATGGTACAAGCTGCTGAAGGGGGTTTGATCAAAAGGGCAGACCCTTATACTGGATTAGGAAGAATTTATTTATATGAAAGCACTCTCCAAGATGCAAGATTTAGGATTCATCCCCTTACAAGAACCCTGGAAGATAGTATGAACTCACTACAAAGATCAAGGCAAAATAAACCATCAACAAAATGAAAAAGTAACTTACTACTGAGTGGAAGAAAATGTTTTAAATCATATATCTTATAGGAGTTAATATTCAAAATATATAAGGAATTCACACAAGTCAATAGCGAAAAAAAAAAAAGCCGAAACAATTTGATTAAAAAATAGGCAGAGGAAATGAACAGATATTTTTCCAAAGAAGACACACAAATGGTCAACATGTACATGAAAAGGTACTCAACATTCCTAGTCATCAGGAAAATGCATATTAAAACCACAGAGAGATACCACCTTACACATGACAGAATGGATATCAGCAAAAAGATAAGAGATGACAAGTGCTGGCAAAGATGTGGATAAAAGGAAACCCAGGTGCACTGCCAGTAGGAATGTAAATTGGTGCAGCCACTGTGGAAAACAATATGGACATTCCACAAAAAACTCAAAACAGAACTGTCACATGATCCGCCAATCCCACTTCTGGGTATATATCCAAAGGAAATGTAAACAAGATCTCAAAAAGATATCTGCACTCTCCTTCACTGCAGCATTAATTCTATAGCCAAGTTATGGAAACAATCTAAGTGTCCATCAATAAAAGCACACCCGCGGCGGATTCATGTCAATGTATGGCAAAACCAATACAGTCTTGTAAAGTAAAATTTAAAAAAATAAAATAAAATAAATAAATGAAAAATAAAATTTAAAAAATGAATGGATAAAGAAATTGCAGTATATATACACAATGGAATATTATTCAGCCATGAGAAGAAAGGAAATTCTGCTGTTTGTGACATGTATGGGGGCTTGAGGGCATTATGCTAAGAGAAATAAGCCAGAAAGAAAAAGACAAATAATGAGCCTGGCATGCTGCAGTCCATGAGGTTGCAATGAGTTGGACACGACCTGACAACTGAAAAACAACAAATCATTTATATGTGAAATCTTAAATAAAGAAAAAGAAGAAGTCAAACTCAAAGAAACAGAGAGTAGGAAAGTGGTTTCCAGGGGTGGGAGAAATAGGAGCGGTTGATGGAAAGGTGCATACATTCAGTTATAAGATAATATGGTCTAGGATCTAAATGCATAACTCGGTGATAAGACTTGCTAACCCAGCTCTGTACAACTGAGAGTTTCTAAGGGAGTAGAACTTAAATGTTCTCACACACAAAAAAAGAAAATCTGTGAAGAGACGATGGGTGTACGAGTTAACTAGATGGGGTGGGGGGGGAATCCTTTCACAAGGTGAATTTATATCAAGTCATCAAGAATCTATATCAAATCATCAAAATGTACACTTTAAATATGTTACAGTTTTATCAACCACACCTCAATAAAACTGGCGGGGACGGGGGAAGAAACATGGAAACATGGAAAATTAGGCTATGCTAAGTAAAGTCAAAATGTCATAACATGAAAAGCAGAGATTTAAAAGTCTAGGAATACGACTGTCACAGTTGGAAAAAGTAGTATGTGGTATATATAGAAAGTCCCTGTGAAAGAATCCCAGTGCAGATTCTACAAACAAAGGCCACGCCATCTGCAGTGGAAATCTTTACACCTCTATTCCTGTCGTGCTACTGAGCCATGGTAGAGATGGAGTGCTTGACGTCGACAACAAGTGAACATGTGCCCTGAGTTTTCTATCATGATATTCCGTGTAACACCAGACAACCCACCAGGTCATTATAGCTACAGAACAGACCAGAAGGGATGCCATTTCCTGAAACCATGACATGATGCTGAGAGGGACAGTGGCATCACTAAGAAAGCGGTGGCTTTCCTCCATGGGCCTAAGCCGATGGCATAAAAAACCATAATGGAACTGTGCTCAGTGATGGAGACAACAGGAAAAACAGGGGCCAGCTGGTGACTTGAGTAGCATGCAATTATTGTAATAAGCAGCAAGGCTGGAGTATCAGTCAAGGGGACTGACCTGTTGAGAACTACAGAGACATTTAATAGAACACAGCATCCCTAGAAGCAAAATAGATGGGTAGCCAATGAGGGTGCTACCTAACATGCTATGGGAAAAAATCAAGGATAAATGATCAGAATTCAGATGGCAGATGGTGCAATGAAGTCATAATTCATCACTCAATTTCTGCACTTGAGTCACTTTTTAAATCCACAGCTGATACATTTAAAATTCTGAGGCCCAGGAAGAAGGACCCAGCAATACCACAGCAAGTCTATATGATAAGAGTGTCCCTAGCTCTTCCTCAAAGGTACCAATGGTCATTTTATTGGGTAATCCTAGCCTAGAGAAAGAAACCACCACAAACATGGCAGGTACTGTTGGACACAAGGTCTGAGCTGACACCAGCGCATCTCAGCCTCTCTGAATAGCAGGGACAGCATGAGGATGATGAGATTAAAGCTGTCCTGGCTGAGCTTCTGCTCAAAATGAGCCACTGGGTCTGCAGGCCTATGCAGTGGTCCTGTCCTAAGTCCCTAGATTAATAACTGGAATAGACATTCTTGGCAAATGGCATCATCTTCACCTTGGGTCCTTGGATGTTACACTGAAAAAGAACTGTTATCTGTGGGTTATAAAATAAGTTTTAAAATATCGTTACATTTCACAGGGAGTGACTGGGACACATTAGTATTATTCTAAATAATCTACAGAAAGCTGGATCAATGTGTTCTTTTCTAAGCCTATCAGAAAAGAGGACCTTGAGCAGTATGCATTCATATGGACTAGAGGAGCATACATTCACAATTTTGCTTCAGGGTTATGTTAACTTTTATCAGAATACATTTGGTCCAATAGAACATCTTGCAGAACATTTTATTTTTCTGCTACATCAATGGCATCATTCTAATAGTGCCAGATGAACAAGAGTTGGTAGTGCAATGGAGGCCTTGTCAAGACATAGATACTTCAAAGGGTGGAAGATAAAAGCTACAAAGATTCAGAGACCTTCCACGTTACTAAGTTATTTAGGAGTCTGGAGGCTGAGAACATTCTGAGATAGCTTATCTGAACTGAAACACCAATTATTACACTTTTCAACTCCCACTGCAAGGAAGAAAGCAAACATCCAGTATGTCTTTAGGGGTTCTGAAGGCAGTATACTCTATTCCTGGGAATACTGTTCAAACCCATATACTGCGAAATATCAAAGGCTGCCAGCTCTTGAGTACACATCACAGCAGAAAACAGTTCTGCTATAGATCCAGGATACAGGGCAAACAGTCCTGCAGCTAGGGCAACATGGCCCAGTAGATACTATGGCTATCGGTGGAGTCACTATTGGAATAAGTATCATGTGGAATTCTCTGGAAAGCTTCTGTGAATGACTCCCAATGAAAACCCAACATACAGGTAGGTCAAAGGCCCTGCCATCTGCAGTGGAAAATTTTACATCTCTAGTCCCACCACACTATTGAGCCCTGGCAGAGATGGAGAGCTTAACATGGGTTATTAAGTGACCATGTTTTCAGAGTTTTCTGAAATTGTCTCTCGCCAGTAATCACAGGAACATAGAATGGACTGTACTCAAGATCAAGCATGAACAAGAGTGCAGTGCACAAGCAATCTGCACGAGCTGGGAGTTCGCCCTCATGCCCTCTACCACTGCTGCCTCGGCACTCATCCTGCATCTGACACCCATGGCCATTAAGGAATCCTGTGTGCCCAGACAACAGGAAGAGGAACAGGCAAACATGGAGGCTTCGTGTGCAGACACAATTCAAAAATGGTCATCACTACAAGACAGCTTCACTCAGGGGTGGCCTGGAAGAACAGTAAAAAGGAAAAAGCTTCCCACTTAGGGCAGGCCTTTGAGAAACACGCTCATGTACATTGTGTGGAAAGAGAAACGGCCCCAGAGCAGTAGTTAATGACCTAGCAGGCTGGTCAAGACACTAGAAGAAGAAACACTGGCGATCAGAGACAAGGAGGCTCTGAAGTAGACAGACGTGGATGGATGTATCCGGACGAGCGTGAAATGTCAAAGTCTTTGTGATGTAGGTAAAAGGCCATCAGAGGGCATGCAACATGGAGGAGACATTTAACAATAAACAAACAACTGAGATAGCTAACACCAGTCAGCCTCTATCATAGAATGCCTCGGTGCCAACGAAATGCACAAGAACTTAGCCACACAGCAGAGATAGAAGTCATCCAGGAATTCACTACTAGGGGCTCCTTCTGAGAAAAGTTGATGGAGCTACTCTTACCACTAAGTGTCCAGCCTTGTAACGAGGTATCACTTCTGACCCCGTGATAAGGCCAATCCCCAAGAATACCAACTGGACACTTGGGGCAAGTTGACTATGCTGGGCCCCTTCCACTCTGGATGGGCTGATAATTCATTATGACCAGAACACGTATTTCGAATACATGTTTGGTTTTTCCACCCATAGGGTCTTAACCAGCATGAACATCATAGAAATGACGAAGCATCTGATCAACCAGCACAGGATCCCATGTATTAGGAGACACACTTCACAGAAAAGAAGGTACAGAATTAGGCCCATTACCTTAAAACCCACTGGATCACAAACCATACAACCTGCTAGGGATTTCCATAGGCACAACTGAAGCACCAGGATGTAGTTGAAGTGAAAGTCACTCAGTCACATCTGACTCTTTGCAACACCATGGACTATACAGTCCATGGAATTCTCCAGCCAGAATATTGGAGTGGGTAGCCTTTCCCTTCTCCAGGATATCTTCCCAACCCAGGGATCGAACCCAGCTCTCCCGCATTGTAGGCGGATTCTTTACCAGCTGGGCCACAAGGAAAGCCCACCAGAATGTATGATATACCTCAACTTAAGACCTTTAAATGGTGCTACATAACCAACAAGAAGAACACACAGTAGGTCCAAAAATCCAGGAGTAAAAGCCACTTCTTGTGGCCTCATTTTGGACTTCAAGATTAGAGATACTGTTCTCCAAGGGGAAAAATATTCTGGCAGAAGAAGTAGCAATGTCCCATTTAACTGTAAGCTATAATTGCCACTTGGGCACTTCAGGCTCCTTGTGTCAAGGGACCAACAACCAGGCAAAAAAGGAGTTGACCATCAAAGGGAGGGACTGCTGTTACAAATGCGGGAAGGGGATATATCTGTTACACAGACGACACATTTAGGAGTCTCTCGGCATCCCTTTGCCAAGTGTGATGAAAAATGGGCAGGTACAGTAACCCAGGCTAGAAGGTACATGGCAATCAGGAGATCATATACTTAAAGGCAAAAGGCTGGGTCATGCTACCAGGTAAGACAACAGTTCCCAGAAGAGGTGCTAGCTGAGGGGAAGGGACGTGAAAGAATAATGGACGAGGGCCATGGATACAGCCCTGAGACCTTACATAAGCCAGTGCGATAATCGAGGCTCCCCCAACTGGAGCTGTTAAAAAAAAACAGATTAGAAGTGGGCTGAGTGGTCCAAAGAATGAATCGTGATGACTATGGAAATGTACTGCCTGCATATCCCTTCAGGGAAGGACTTGCCACTGGTAGACATCATTCAGCTGCCAGCTCCTGCAGAGATGGCCTTAGCTGTGGATAGCTTCTGCACCCAAGGTCCTACTTTCCTGGGAGCGACCCTCATATACTGACCCATCAAGGTCCATTTCACCCTAATGAGGAACGCCTCTGATGGGCATTTCAACCCAAGGTGCCCTGAGGTTGCCTGTAGCTATTAATTAAGTCTGCTTGACTTGTACTTTCTGCCCAATCCTGCATCTTCCCCTTCTTCTTTCACAGCTGCTCACTCCAAGGACCTAATTAGTACCCTGAACACTAAACTCTGTCTCAGAGTCAGTTTTTCAAAGGATCCAAACTGACAGGATTGTTTGTTACCTCAGTCTAACTTAACCTGTACTGATGGATACACTATAATAAGTGTAAATTTCCCTCTAAAGTATCTTAAAATAGTTAGTTAATTGTTTTCGCTCCCAAAATTGTTTAGGAAGAAGAAAATTTAACTTGCAAGCTTATAAAAAGCTAGTTGAGGTAAGTAATCTTGCAGCTATAGAGACATTTCATGCTTGCTGGTTATCTGCCCACCTGTCAGGATTTGTCAACACAACGAGAAGAGAAAAACATAGGTACTGTTGTAGCAAATACACTTTCCACTTATCCCTTCCAACTTTTTCAATAACAAATAAAGAGGATGTTGGGCTAGATAAATTTTGTTGCTAAGTTTTCACATTCTTGATCAGGATTCTCTGTAAAATCTAGAAATTATCAAATGCCTTAAAGCTCAATATTAAATTAATATAACTTGTTTACATGTAGTCTCTTTCCATTCTTACAATATAAAGTCTCTTACATTATTAATGTCTGACTGCAAGACCTACAATCATATTTTTTTGCCAAGAAGAAAATATATTTCCAGAGCACTCAGGTCATTATCACTTCATAAACAGTTAAAGGATAGACAGACTAAAGCAAATTCCACACAGTTACTGACATCATGAAGACTGACAGAAATACCATTCCATACCAACAGAAAAGTCACACAGCAATAAAGACCAAAGTAAAATATATGCTCTGGAATACAGACTTTTTAAAAATCCACGCTACAAGGTACTAAATATTGATTTATAAACCATACTTTCAATAAACACAATCAAGAAATTAGAGTTGCTATTCTCTCAAACACAAATCTCAGCAATGAGAACACTGTGCTGCCAAGACTATTCACATATGAGGGACCATATCATATCAAAACTAAGGCTGAAATTTAGAGACAGATTTATCTTATGACTTCTGCATAAAACAGTACAGGTGAAAAAACGCACGTTCATTGGCTAACTTTTCTACTCACATTCTTCCATGAAAATATGCATCTCTAATACTCTAAGGACACATTTTACAAATTCATTTAATACTCCATCTCAAATGCCAGTTCACAATTCAGTCTTAATTGCACACTCAAAATACACTAAAAAGAGTAAAGGTCACAGGCATAAGACTCAAAACTAGATGAATACGAAGACAAACTTGCATTAACCATTTGGATACTTATATACCAAAGACCCACATTTCTCAATGTTGCCAAAAATCTTTCCCCTCTAACCCTGAAATGCTGATGCTTCATTGGCCCCCACTCCCCCAGGTAAAAATTGATCCTAATATTTTAAAAGGCGCACTTAATGTACCCACAGTTTCAACTCCACAGCTTCTCTCGGGATTTTTATCCTCTGGCATTCATTCCACAAATATTTGTTTAGTTTCTCATCCTCTGTCAGGCAAAGTGGGCATCACTATTTGACATTTCCCACTTTATCATGTCAGTGTGGTTTCCTGTTGGCTTCAGTAAATAGTCTTGAGGTAATAAATCATATTTACTGATTCCCTGATAATGAATCGTACTTGAAATCCTAGAGTAATTCCTATTGGGTAAAGTTCATGATAACTTTGAAACACTGCTGAATTCTATTTGCTAATATTTTACATTAGATGTTTGATTTTCCATTCATGGCTGTGTTCCTTGCCCTCCTCCACATTTAAATACTTTTCTTTCAGTATACATTTCCTTTCGAGAATCTTTATTCACCAAATTTTGCATTCAAGACAATCACTCAAAATGCTTATAGATCATTAAGAAAGAGATTTACTGCTCATTACTCTTTCCTTCTAGATTTTCTAACTTAAAGGTCACTGATTAAATGTATCAATAAAGCTAATTTTCTTGAGTGTCACATCACATTAACAAATATTATATGCCTTTTCCCAAACTAAAGATCATTCAAACTTTTTCCTGTTACATCAGGAAAATATCAATACATGGTACAGTGGTAAAATCAAAAGAACTTTGAACTTAGACCTACCTTCAAATTCTGAATATACCATCCTACAACCTATGTGAATTTGGATGTAGTCAGGCTAAATCACAGTTTCTGCCTTTATAAATGAATATAATAATACACTTTACACAGGTGTTATGAGACGCTATGCGAATTACCTTATAAATGTTTGCAAAGTACAAAACACTACAGGAAGCCTTCAGGGATTATTAGTTCTCCCTTTTCTCAAAAGAAAGGTCACTTATTCCCTTACTTACTGGCCTCTTTTTAAAAAAGAAGAAACTCTTATTTTTTCTATGCAACAGTTTATTATGGAAAGAAGAAGAGAACCTTGGACAAAGGATATAGGAAAGCTTAAAACAGTCAACAGTTGGTGACATTTTTTGAAAAAATTACATGATGGTTTTAAAGTTTTTCTGACAAAGAAACAAACTGGGTCTTTCAGGACAAAGGGTTCACCTGGACAACGGGTGCTGCTTTTGTTGAGGAAGAGCCCTACCTAAGAATTTAACAAAGTGCATAGGGAAATTCTGATTAATAAAGAGAGAAACAAATAAAATAACCTCCAAAAAATAATTAAAAACATAAAAAGTGAGCAAATTTGAATTTTTATAGTTTTACTGGAAAGTTCCAAAAAATTGGAAGTCACATGATTCCTTATATTGTATGTATATGTATGTGTGTGTGTATATATGTATCAGTTTACAGGGCTGTACAAAAACAGTGATTTGAGGTATACATAACTATAACTTCACTGTGTTTAAAATGATTTTTTATATATTACCAATTAAAATAAGATGACTCCTTTGAATACAGAATTAAGTATTTTTCAGGGTTTTTTAAACTATGTTTTTAAATTATTGTCTACCAATAAGTATGGAAAATTCTCAGAGAGATGGGAATACCAGACCACCTGACTTGCCTCCTAAAAAATTTCTATGCAGGTCAAGAAGCAACAGTTAGAACTGGATATGGAACAACAGACTGGTTCCAAATTGAGAAAGGAGTACATCAAGGCTGCATATTGTCACCCTGCTTATTTAACTTATATGCACAGTACATCATGAGAAATGCCAGGCTGGATAAAGCACAAGCTGGAATCAAGATTACCAAGAAAAATATCAATAGCCTCAGATATGCAGATGATACCACCCTTATGGCAGAAAGTGAAGAGGAACTAAAGAGCCTCTTGATGAAAATGAAAGAGGAGAGTGAACAGGTTAGCTAAAAACTCAACATTCAGAAAACAAAGATCATGGCATTCAGTCCCATCACTTCATGACAAATAGATGGGGAAACAGTGGAAACAGTGGCTTACTTTATTTTATTGGGCTCCAAAATCACTGCAGATGGTGACTGCAGCCATGAAATTAAAAGACGTTTACTCCTTGGAAGAAAAGTTATGACCAATCTAGACAGAACATTAAAAACCAGAGACATTACTTTGCCAACAAAGGTCCGTCTAGTCAAAGCTATGGTTTTTACGGTAGTCATGCACAGACATGAGAGTGGGACTATAAAGAAAGCTCAGTGCTGCAGAATTGATGCTTTTGAACTGTGGTGTTGGAGAAGACGCTTGAGAGTCCCTTGGACTGCAAGGAGATCCAACCAGTCAATCCTAAAGGAAATCAGCCCTGAATATTCACTGGAGAACTGATGTTGAAGCTGAAACTCCAATATTTTGGCCACCTGATACGAAGAGGCCTTACAAATAGCTGTGAAAAGAAGAGAGGCAAAAAGCAAAGGAGAAAAGGAAAGATATAAGCATCTGAATGCAGAGTTCCAAAGAACAGCAAGAAGAGATAAGAAAGCCTTCTTCAGCAATCAATGCAAAGAAATAGAGGAAAAGAACAGAATGGGAAAGACTAGAGATCTCTTCAAGAAAATTAGACCTACCAAGGGAACATTTCATGCAAAGATGGGCTCGATAAAGGACAGAAATGGTCTGGACCTAACAGAAGCAGAAGATATTAAGAAGAGGTGGCAAGAATACACAGAAGAACTGTACAAAACAGATCTTCACGACCCAGATAATCACTATGGTGTGATCACTAATCTAGAGCCAGACACCCTGGAATGTGAAGTCAAACGGGCCTTAGAAAGCATCACTACAAACAAAGCTAGTGGAGGTGATGGAATTCCAGTTGAGCTGGTTCGAATCCTGAAAGATGATGCTGTGAAAGTGCTGCACTCAATATGCCAGCAAATTTGGAAAACGAAGCAGTGGCCCCAGGACTGGAAAAGGTCAGTTTTCATTCCAATTCCAAAGAAAGGCAATGCAAAAGAATGCTCAAACTACCGCACAATTGCACTCATCTCACATGCTTGTAAAGTCATGGTCAAAATTCTCCAAGCCAGGCTTCAGCAGTACGTGAACCATGAACTCCCAGATGTTCAAGCTGGTTTTAGAAAAGGCAGAGGAACCAGAGATCAAATTGCCAACATCCGATGGATTATCCAAAAAGCAAGAGAGTCCCAGAAAAACATCTATTTCTGCTTTATTGACTATGCCAAAGCCTTTGACTGTGTGTATCACAATAAACTGTGGAAAATTCTGAAAGAAATGGCCATCCAGACCACCTGACCTGCCTCTTGAGAAATCTGCATGCAGGTCAGGAAGCAACAGTTAGAACTGGACATGGAACAACAGACTGGTTCCAAATGGGAAAAGGAGTACGTCAAGGCTGTATATTGTCACCCTGCTTATTTAACTTATATGCAGAGTACATCATGAGAAATGCTGGACTGGAAGAAACACAAGCTGGAATCAAGATTTCCGGGAGAAATATCAATAACCTCAGAAATACAGATGACACCACCCTTATGGCAGAAAGTGAAGAGGAACTAAAAACCCTCTTGATGAAAGTGAAAGTGGAGGGTGAAAAAGTTGGCTTAAAGCTCAACATTCAGAAAACAAAGATCATGGCATTCAGTCCCATCACTTCATGACAAATAGATGGGGAAACAGTGGAAACAGTGTCAGACTTTATTTTTGGGGGCTCCAAAATCACTGCAGATGGTGATGACTGCAGCCATGAAATTAAAAGATGCTTACTCCTTGGAAGAAAAGTTATGACCAACCTAGATAGCATATTGAAAAGCAGAGACATTACTTTGCCAACAAAGGTCCATCTTGTCAAGGCTATGGTTTTTCCTGTGGTCATGTATGGATGTGAGAGTCGGACTGTGAAGAAGGCTGAGCGCTGAAGAATTGATGCTTTTGAAATGTGGTGTTGGAGAAGACTCTTGAGAGTCCCTTGGACTGCAAGGAGATCCAACCAGTCCATTCTAAAGGAGATCGGCCCTGGGATTTTTTTAGAAGGAATGATGCTAAAGCTGAAACTCCAGTACTTTGGCCACCTCATGTGAAGAGTTGACTCATCGGAAAAGACTCTGATGCTGGGAGGGATTGGGGGCAGGAGGAGAAGGGGACGACAGAGGATGAGATGGCTGGATGGCATCGCTGACTTGATGGACGTGAGTCTGAGTGAACTCTGGGAGTTGGTGATGGACAGGGAGGCCTGGCGTGCTGCAATTCATGGGGTCACAAAGATTCAGACATGACTGAGCGACTGAACTGAACTGAACTGAAATGAACAACTGACTCATTTGAAAAGACCCTGATGCTGGGAAAGATTGAAGGCAAGATTGGGGATGACAGAGGATGAGATGGTTGGATGGCATCATCGACTCAATGAACATGAGTTTGAGCAAACTCCGGGAGTTGGTATGACAGGGAAGCCTGGCATGCTGCAGTCCATGGAGTTGCGAAGAGTTGGATACAACTGAGCAACTGAACTGAACATGTTAAATGTCATAATTAAAACTGTGATAGGCAGGAAATTTATTTTTTTAAATTGTGCTATTGTTTTGGTTTGAAGTTTAGGTAATTCACTTTACATGATGTATTTCTTATGTAAATCTGACACCCTACTCTATTGTGAAATAACCCTCTCAACAATTTAATCAACTTATCTCTGAGCTATCTTTCATCTTGTTTCACAATTCTATGCATTATCCTAACTATTCGATAAGTTTTCTAATTGAAAATTAATAACCACCATTTGTAATTAAAACCATCATAATTATGTTAGGCCTACTGAAGATCTTATAATAGATATTTTTTGATAATTCTGAAATAACGTCCCAAGATTCAATTCAACTTTAAGGTATGTTTAAATTCAGGAAAATCTCTCATTTGCAAATGCTGAAATCTTCAGTCGAACCCCTCAAAAGATTGGTGGTTTACTAAAAGAGGTGAAAAATTTACAAACTGCTTGACTCCTTTTATCCCATGGACCCTACAAAACTAACTTTCATGACACTATTTTAGACAAACAGCTTAAAAGCATAAATGCTGCTGCTGCTGTAATTTAGCCTCTAAGTTGTCACTGCCTCTTTGTGACCCTGTGGACTGCATCCCACGAGGCTCCTCT
This sequence comes from Ovis aries, assembly GCF_016772045.2. Taxonomy (NCBI): domain Eukaryota; kingdom Metazoa; phylum Chordata; class Mammalia; order Artiodactyla; family Bovidae; genus Ovis; species Ovis aries. Next base: position 35,229,456 of record NC_056075.1, on the reverse strand, counting down.
GTCAGTGGATTTCCCAGGCAAGAATATTGGAAAGGGCCGCCATTCCCTTCTCCAGGGAATCTTCCCAATTCAGAGATCAAACTCATGTCTCCTGTTTGGCAAGAAGATTCTCTATCACTGAGCCACCTTGGAAGCCCCGAAAAGTAAAACTATGTCTCGGTAATTCCCGGGCAGCCCAGTGGTTAGGATTCTGTGCTTCCACTGCAGGGGGCAGAGGTTTGCTCCCTGGTCTGGGAACTAAGATCCTGCAAGCCGCACAGCACTGCCAAAAATAAATTATTTTTTTAAAGCATAAATGTAACTAATAACCTGAGATCAGCTCAGTAAGACAAGTTCTTCCATTGCACCTTTAGCCTCAACAGTACTACAAGGCTGTATCTTTACTAGATACAGATTCATTTTAATCTTGAATCAGGTGTAATAATGATACCACTAACAATGCCAAAAATATATTAATAAAGTTTTCAGATTTAAAATGTGTTCAAGCTAGATTTACAAGCTAGAAAATTTAGTAACATATCATTTTATCTGTTACAGTCCACTGAGTCTTACTCACCAGGCTGGTTCTATGATCACTTGTGAAGAGTCATTTTTTAAAAAAATATGAATACGCAGTGCCTAATCTAAGAGAATCAGATTACTGAGGACTGATTTTTCTCCCTTCAACCTTCAAAGGGAATGCCAAGGTAAGTCATGCTTGAAAATCACCATCATATGCCTTCTACATCCATCATGTATAGTATAATGAGAACTGGGAAGGCAAGGTTATGTCCTCAAAGATTAATGATATTGGCTATATAAAATTTACTATGGCAGTACGGTTGAAATAGTACATTTTAGAGCAATGAAAAATTAGTATTACCATACATATTTTTATTGTCTAAACATCACAGAACACAAAGCAATCAACTAAATCTTAAGGTGCGTTCCAATTAAATATGCCATAAACTCTGAGTGTACTGTACAAAAGAGAAAAACTAGCAACATGACTTTTTTCCCCGAAAGGATCTATCTCATAGTCGGTTCATTATGCAATGGTTGTATTTTATTTCCACAAAATTATACTTCATAAGGAAAACAATTATTTTGAAAGACATTTTCTGAAATGTGAAAAGCACTTTTCCCAAGAAAATATTTCAATATTTGATGATACAAACCCAGGAGAATAAATACAGATTGGGCAGGGAAGGAAGACTTTATTGGGAACTGCAGAGAAATAATCAAATAAGGTAAAACAAAATGCTTGTATCCTGTATTGATTGTAAGGCTGTTTTTGTTTTTGTTGTTACTTACTAGCACAGGGCAAACAAAAACCTATGTTAAAAAAAATACTGTTAAAACGTGCTATTCTTCCTCCAATTTTAACAATTTGCTTGAAAAATGAAACTAATTATTTGCTTCTATCTTTCCATAGCATTGGGCTTCCCTGATAGCTCAGCTGGTAGAGACTCCGTCTGCAATACAGAAAGCCCTAGTACGATTCCTGGGTCCGGAAGTTCCCCTGGAAAAGGAAAAGGCTCCCCACTCCAGTATTCTTGGTCTCCCCTTGCGGCTCAGCTGGTAAAGAATCTGCTCGCAGTGCAGGATACCTGGGTTCGATCCTTGTGTTGGGAAGATTCTCTGAAGAAGGGATAGACTACCCACTCCAGTATTCTGCCCTGGAGAACTCCATGGACTTCATAGTACATAGGGTTGCAAAGGGTTGGACACGACTGAGCAATTTTTACTTTTTCCATAGCATTAAGAAACATTACTAAAAATTACTAAACATTACTAAAAATTAAGTGTCTCATAATTTACTGACAAAATTAAGAACATACAATGGAGTCAACTAGATACCACAGTGTAGTCAAGTGGAAAGACTATCAATTTAGGAGTTTTTAACAAAACTGGATTTACACCAGCAGGGCTTTGGACTAATTCCTTTTAGTCTTGTGCTTAACAATCTAAAATTGAGTTTACTGAAATCTTGTTTACAAGGTTATTAGAGAGGTTACAGACATTGTAAATAAAGCTCTTATTATAGGGCTTCCCTGGTGGCTCAGCAGTAAAGAATCCTCCTGGAATATAAGAGACATAGGTTCAATCCCTGGGTCAGGAAGATCCCCTGGAGGAGGAAATAGCACCCCACTCCAGTATTCTTTTGCCTGGGAAATCCCATGAACAGAGGAGCCTGGCAGGGGTCACAAAAGAGTCAGACATGACTTAGCAACTAAACAGCAACAACAGTACCTAGCTCTTGGAACTGACTTAATAAAGAGTAGCTATTAGAATAATAATAATCTGAGCCCTTTCTTTCTCTGAAAAACATATTTCTAGTGTTTTTTACCTTGGTATATTTTAAATGTATAATACCTAAAATATGGTTATCTTGAGAAATAAGCTTACTGTCTCAACACCACAGGCAAAATAATATGTTAATAGCGCCAACTTGGCAATGACGGATCATAATAAGCCAGCCTAGATTCTGTATTTCATTTAACTGATTTTCTGGATCTGGGGCACTGATTTTTTAAGCCTTATAAAAGCCAAGACAATCAATCCCATTTCATCATGAATCATGACTTCAAATTATTATTTCAAAAAGGCAAATATTTGACTGTTTAGGCTCTAAAAGACAGTGAATTCTTTTCAATGATGACTCACATGCAAATACTCATAGAGTTTTTAAAACTATGCCTAACTTTATTACTAGGAATTTCTTTCCATACATGCTTACAATAGTTTAGAAGTCAAAGTGCTTATTGATAGTTCATAATTTTCTTTATATACTGATACTTAAAATAATTTTCCAAAGTAGATTATGTACCATTATGATGTTTAAGAGCAGAAGTATACTTCTTATATCCATTAAATGTGTTATTCTTTGGTCTCTTTTATTTTTATTTATCAAAATGCTCCTTAATAGCTTAAAATTGGTATATTATTTCACACAATCAATAAAAGGTGCTCTTAAGTGCTGCTAAAGATTTAAATCAGCTAGGTTTTATCTATAATATACAGAGAGAAGAAATTTTTTCATTACAGTAGTCTAACAGGTAGCTAAATTTAGTATTTCAATAAACACATTGTTTAACATTCAGAAATTTATAGGACTATAGATAAGATAATTAAAATCAATTAAAACCATAGACATAATATATTTCTAGATTCCCTGGTAAAAACTTATTTAGTTACTTCCATTCTTAGATATGTTCTGGGTTTCCATTTTGTCCCAAAACATTATTTCATTAGCTCTTTTATCTTTATATGTCTTTCTCTATCAGCTTCCTGTACCATGAGAGTATATCTTGTGAGTTTAATTTAAATTTTTCTGTGCTCATCCCCACTAAATCTAAAATGCTTGTATTCCTACTCTCTGCAATGTAAATTTGGTAGTGCTTCATATCTATCCATTATCAAAACTAACACAGTAATAGTCAAACAAAACAGACTAATGAAGTGCTCATGTAGGAATACAAAACATAAAAGCCTTCAAATAGGACACTCAAACCCAGATTTCTCAATTCCCCTGCCTCCACCACTAATTCACCTCAGCTCATTTGTTCCCTTCCCCTATACTACTATTTATGCTGAAATTGGAGAGAATTCCTTTCAAAATCTGTCACTAAATTTCTCTCTCTAAAATGACATATATACATGCTGACTAGTAATGTATTTGAGAATCTCTACATGAAAAATTTCTGGTATTTCCTACTTTGTACAGTCCTAACAGATACATACCTATGTCATATGCCAGGAAATCGGCAGAAAAACATTTTGCACCGTTACTCAAGGAAGTGTCATTATGGGTATTTCCTCCAAAAATAAGCATAGCTCCATTGATAAGAACAGCTGAATGAAGGTATCTGGCAAACCCACTTTCTTTCAAAATAGTCCTACAGGATAAAATTTAAAAATGTATTACAAAAGATAAAAAGACCTCCCTGATCTTATATCAAGCACAGAAAGGATCTAGTTTGAATACAGAATTTTCCTTGGAATTGTAAAAATAACACGCTTTATTACTTCAACAAATGGCCTCTAAACTTCAATATTTTTAAAAAATACTTTGAGATTCAGAGTACCTTAAAATGCTTTGAGGAAACACAATATTAAACATAATCATTAATGATTTCATAATAATTTATATTTTGCATTTTGTTTTTATTTATAAAAGTAGGAAACAAATTTTCTTTTAACTAGAGGACTGACTTATAATCAGTTTTAAATACCAAAGTAAATAAATAGTTAAACGTAATAAATTTACTCTAAACAGTATGCAGTTAAAACTATAAGACTCATATGGATCCAATAAAATGTTTTTTAACTCATTAAATATATACATAAAAGTGCACATAGGTCTAAAAACCAATGAATTTCCACAAGATGAACACAACTAAGTAATGAGTACGAAGACCAAAAAATAAAAAATTACCACTATTCTGATTCTAATAGCAAACATTTAGATGGCTGTCTTTGTGCTTTACAAAACGGAAGGACATAGTTGGTATTCATTTGTATTCATGTTCATTTGCTTAAGATTATTTTTGAGGTATATCTATATTGCGTATAATTGAAAATCTCAATGCATTTTTGAGAAACAATAAAATTAAGACAAATGTTCGTTTAATTAACTACAGTACAATTCTGAGAGAAAAACTACAAATATATGTTCACAAGTATACTTTACCTGAATGAACTAATATATATTAAAGGTTCAGGACAATATGAGTCAATACTTTATAAATAAATCCCTAGTACAAACAAAGAATCAGAATATAAACACAGTTAACATGTATGGTACAGTTAGTAAGGCAAATATACTATCTTAAAAACCATAGATTTAGTACCACTCACAGGACATGAGTTTGAGCAAACTCCAGGAGAAGGTGAAGGACAGGGAAGCCTGGTGTGCTGCAGTCCATGGGGTCGCAGAGTTGGACACAACTGAGCGACTGAACTACCACAAATTCTTAAAGAATATGGAACTGACCTCCAGAAAGGCAACATAAGGAGATCCATAAACAATCTCACCAGGGAAAGAACTATAATTGGTAAAAATTATTTTTTAACAAAATGTCTTTTTTGGATCTCAAAACCTTTTGCCAAGAGCAACAACAAATAAAGAAATAATTACTCAGGAACATCAACTAAATCTCAGTAAGAACGGCAACAGTTCATGATACCTGACTCATTACCAACTCTCATTCGTCCCGTTACCACCACCTCCCCACACATACACAACCTGTTCAGCAAGACTGCTCAACCCCAGGCTGGTAAGGTTGAGAACAGAATACTCCTTTGTCCCTCAGTTCCTAGTTCAGGCCAGTAATATACAACCAGGAGCAACAGATTGCCAGTACTTCTCATGCCCCCTAATTCTTGGTGGCAGAAGCTCTATTCAAGGAGAAAGCACAAGAGGTCTGAGTGCTCATTCTCTACCTTGCTCCCACTTGCAGGGTGGAAGCTACACACCAGACAGATTAAGAACACAAGGACCCAGAAATCTTCACCCCTAATTTACAGGGCAACAGTTCCAAGATAAAAGAGGAAGGCTGAGAACAGCAAAGGCTACCATCAATATCCAGTGTACATAACACAGTGGTGTCACTGAAAGAACAAGCTATGAGCCCCTACCTATACTTCCAAAGCAATCACAGCGAGGTTATCCCCAACAGGGAGAGGCAGCCTAAGAAAAGGAAAGGCCCAAAGCTCTCCTAAGGGAACTTGACTTCACTGGGTACAGGGCAGCAAACTTCAAGCCTTAAAGGCTTCAGAAACAATCGAGGTTGTTTCTCAAGTATCTATGTGAGAATAATAAGTTAGAAATAGACCAACCAGAAGTTTATTGGAGAGAATCAAGGGGAAAGACAGCTAATAAGAGCCTTACTGGGGTCAGAACATCAATGACTAGCCTCAAAGACTACCCCGTAAAAGGTACAAAATGCAATTCAGACCGTGGAGCAATTCATGCCCACAGAGCTTTGCTGAAAGTAACAGAACTATCAGTTGGCAATTAGTAGAGGCTAGGGTGTGAGGAAATGGCAATCCACTCCAGTACTATTGCCTGGAAAATCCCATGGACAAAGGAGCCTGGTAGGCTACATACAGTCCCTGGGGTTGCAAAGTCAGACATGACTGAGCGACTTCACTTCAGAGGGGGTGAGGATGAGACAAACAGAGGCAGATAGCTTAACAAAGAGCTCAGAGGAAAAGTCGAAGAACTCTGCTAAAATCCCGATCATCCCAGGGTGACTATGTGCCTCCCCAGCCGGTACCATCTGAAGAGGAACATCAGAGGACGCATGTGGAGAAAAAAAGAGACTTCACTAAAAGAATTCAGCCAAGTCTCTAAACAAATGAAATTACAGCAGCCTCAGGGAGGGAGGAAAAGTCAGGATCCAGAGTTGCTGCAATGTACTGCCTAAAATGCCTGGCTTGCGGGGAAACTTATGGCATGCAGTGAAATAGGGAAGTGTGACCCATGCCACACACAGGAATAACAGCAAGCAACCACCTTTGAGAGAACCCAGATGCCAGATGAAACTAAAAAAGACTCTAAAGCAGCCATTAAAAATACTTAAAGAAAACAAAATTTAAAGAAGTATAACAATGTCTTATTAAATATAAAGCATCAACAAAGAAAAATAACCAGGAAAAGAAAAATGTGGAGTTTTAAAGTATAAAATTGAAATTTTAAAATTTAGCAGAGGCTCAATAGCATATTTCAGCAGGTAAAAGAAAAAAATCAGTGAACTAGTAGATAAATCAGTAGAGATTCTGCAATTCCAAAAACAGAGAGGAAAATGAACAGTCTATGAGAAATGTACATCACCATTAACAGCAAGAGCATGGATTTACTGGGAATTCTAAGGTAGAGGGGGAAAAGGTAAAAAATTGTTTGAGAAATAATGACTGACAACTCCCTAAATTTGATGAAAAACATTAGCATACATATCGAAGAAGCTCAACAAACTGCAAGTAAGAAAAAAGTACAGAAAGAGCCACACTCAGACATAAAATAGTAATACTGAAAGCCAAAGATAAAATCTTGGGCAAAAGAAAGAAGGTTATTTGCATACAAAAGAACCCCCATAAGATAAATAACTGACTTCTCATCAGAAACAATAAGAGCCAAAAGGCAATGGGATGGCATATGAAAATGTTGAATTTTTTAATAAGCCAGAATAAGAAGATACAGGGGAGAGACATTATCAAGGTGCTGTAATAAGACTTTCCTGCTGAGAATAAAAAATATTGCCTGTCATATCAGTTAAAAAAAAAAAAAAAAAGATGCTGCAGCCGTAGAGCAATCACATTGCGACCTCGATGGTGAGCCCTGAGGAAACTCAGAATGGAGACAGAACGCCGCCAATGAGGCCACCCTGGACAGAGCACCCTGGGCAGACTCAGGATGAGAAGCACAAGATACTTGGCCCCAGATAGCCGACGTGCATCTCAAAGCAATGATTTCTATGAGCCTTGATTTTGTATCTTTTCATACGTAGGAAAAAGTGCTAAGTTCCTTCATTTGAGATGTCTGGTTTTCCTTAAGTAACAGTAATCTTCTGATGTTCTGACTACATGGACTTTGCTGCAAAAGCTCCTATTAACCTGGCTTCTCTCTTGCCTTTCTGGAGCAGTCTCTCAGTTATCTGAGATGCTGTGTCTTGGGCCTACGTCCTTAGAATTGTCCACCAAATAAAACATAATTCTGAACTTTTAGGTTGTGCGTTATTTTTTCAGTCAACACCGCCTTGGTGCTCCCACAGAAGCAGTGATTTTGTCAACTATTTGGAGACAGGAGGACATTTGTGAGAGCCCAGCAGTCCAGCAGAGAAGTCCTAGCACTGCTCAGAGCAAAACTTCCAAGAACAGGATGGAAGCGATTAGTAACAGTTTAACTTTCTCACTTCACCTGCCCCAAGGCAACAACAGCTCACTGCCAAGAAAAACTTCTTCAAGCTGCTGTTTCACCCATGAGCAAAGAGACAGCCTAGTGGGTGACTAGCGTCCGCCCAAGCAGGGTAATGCCCAAGAAGCCCACTTCTTTTTCACGCCATCCAAAACAATAATGGGATCAGCAGGGGAGAGAAATCAGGGCTCTCAGCAACCAGGGTACAAAACCCAAGAAGGGCAAAGGTTTCTATTAACTACCTCAGGAACTTTATCAAGAACCCCAGCCATAAACTACATAGGATGAAGTAAATTCACCCAAGCTAGCGTATGCATGCTGCCAACAATCCATAAATCCTTCCCCCATGTAGCCAGGACCCCAAACACATCCTTGCACGAGTACACATGTATAACTGGCTCCACTCTGTTGAGTGGCAAAATGTGAATAACCTTGAACACTTTAGACACTTGCACACTTCAGGCAATGCCCTGGGGAAAATAAATAACAAGTTCTCCATAGCAGGCGTACCTTTGTGGAGTTGAGAAAATGCAATCTCTAAAATGCATAAAAACTCACATAACTCAATAGAAAAAAAAAAAAGAACAATTTAATTAAAAAATGAGCAGAGGATCTGCATAGACATTTTTCCAAAGAAGACATACAAAGAGTCAATAGATACATGAAAATCACTCAACAAGGAAATGCAAATGAAAACCACAGAGATATCCCCTCACACACACACACACACACATACTTGTTGGAATGGTATTCTTGAAAAAACAGAAAATTACAAGTGCTGGTGAGGATGTGGGGAAAAGGGAACACTTATGAACTATTGGTGGGACTATAAATTGGTTCAGTCACTGTGGCAAACAGTATGGAGGTTTCTCAAAAAATAGAACTACCAAATTATCCAGCAATTCCACTCTATTTATCCAAATGAAATAAAACAACTATTTCAAAAAGAAATCTGCACCCCCATACTCACTGCAGCATTATTTATAATAACTAAGGCGTGGAAACCACCTGAGTGTCCATCAACTGTTGACTGGAAAAAGCTAGAGAAATATTATTCAGGCACAAAAAAGGAAATCTGGCCATTTGTCACAGCACAGATGGACCTTGAGGGCACTACACTAAGGGAAATAAGTCAGAGACAGGCAAATACATTATGATCTCACTCATAGGTAGAATCTAAAAAAATCTTTTAATGACCTTATAGATATGAAAGGTAGACTGGTGGGCATAAAAGGCAGGTGGTAAAGGATGGTCAAAAGGCATGTTTCCAGTTATAAGGCAAATAAGCCCTGATAATATAACATTCATGGAGATTATATCTAACAATACTGTATTATATTTGAAAGTTGCTAAGAATTTAAAAGTTCTCATCACAAGAAAAAATAATTCATAACTATACGTATGAGTTAACTAAACTTACTGTTGTAATCCTTTTACAGCACAAACATATATCAATTCACTAAGCTGTACACCTAAAACTAATATAATGTTATATGTCAATTATATTTTAATTGAAAATAATTAACAAGTTTGAAAAGCTAAGTCTTGGTAAGGATGTGAAGAAAAGATATAGAAGTACTACTGATGGGAATAGAACCAGGTATAGTCAATTTGGAAAACAGTATGGACATTCCTGAAAAAGAAAAGAAAAACTAAACTACCAAGAACTATCATATGATCAAGCAATCCCACTTGTCTGTATATATATCCAATAGATATAGCAAAAGCCTTGAAAAATTCCAACACCCTTTCCTGATTAAAAAAAAAAAAAAAGAACACCCAACAAGAGAGAGACAGAAGGTAAATTCCTCAACCTGGTAAGGATGAATGGTGCCCACCCCAAGAGATGCATCCATGTCCTAATCTCCAGAACCTGGGAATCCTTATTCGGAAAAAGTATTTTTTTCAGATACAATTAAATTAAGCATTTAAAGATGAGGAACTCATCCAAGTTTATCCAGTGGATTTAATCCAATGACAAGTGCCCATTTAAGAGACACAACAGAAAAAAGGAGGGGGTAAGGTAACCGGCCTAATACCAAATATTTAAAAAACAAAGACCATGGCATCTGCTCCCATTCAGTTCAGCTCAGTTCAGTTCAGTCACTCAGTCATGTCCAACTCTTTGCGACCCCATGAATCGCAGCACACCAGGTCTCCCTGTCCATCACCAACTCCCGGAGTTCACTCAGACTCACGTCCATCAAGTCAGTTATGCCATCCAGCCGCCTCATCCTCTGTCGTCCCCTTCTCCTCCTGCCACCAATCCCTCCCAGCATCAGAGTCTTTTCCAATGAGTCAACTCTTCACATGAGGTGGCCAAAGTACTGCAGTTTCAGCTTTAGCATCATTCCTTCCAAAGAAATCCCAGGACTGATCTCTTTCAGAATGGACTGGTTGGATCTCCTTGCAGTCCAAGGGACTCTCAAGAGTCTTCTTCAACACCACAGTTCAAAAGCATCAATTTTTCAGCGCTCAGCTTTCTTCACAGTCCGACTCTCACATCTATACATGACCACAGGAAAAACCATATCCTTGATGAGATGGACCTTAGTCGGCAAATTAATGTCTCTGCTTTTGATTATGCTGTCTAGGTTGGTCATAATTTTTCTTCCAAGGAGTAAGCGTCTTTTAATTTCACGGCTGCAATCACCATCTGCAGTGATTTGGGAGCCCCCCCAAAATAAAGTCTGACACTGTTTCCTCTGTTTCCCCATCTATTTCCAATGAAGTGATGGGACTCGATGCCATGATCTTTGTTTTCTGAATGTTGAGCTTTAAGCCAACTTTTTCACTCTCCACTTTCACTTTCATCAAGAGGGTTTTTAGTTCCTCTTCACTTTCTGCCATAAGGGTGGTGTCATCTGCATATCTGAGGTTATTGATATTTCTCACGGCAGTCTTGATTCCAGCTGGTCCCATTACTTCATGGCAAACAGAGGGAGAAAAGGTGAAAGAAGTAACAGATTTCCTCTTCTTGGAATCTAAGATCACTGCAAATGTTGACTGCAGCCATGAAATCAGATGACGATTGCTTCTTGGCAGGAAGCTATTATGACAAACCTAGACAGTGTGGTGAAAAGCAGAAACATTACTCTGTCGACAAAGGTCCCTATAGTCAAGGCTATGGTATTCCCTGTGGTCATGTATGGTTGTGAGAGCTGGACCATAAAGAAGGCAGAATGCCAAAGAATTGATAGCTTCAAACTGTGGTGCTGGAGAAGACTCCTGAAAGTCCACTGGACAGCAAGGAGATCAAACCAGTCAGTCTTAAGGGAAATCAACCCTGAATACTCAATGGAAAGACTGATGCTGAAGCAGTATTTTGGCCATCTGAAGCAAACAGCAGACTCATTGGAAAAGTCCCTGAAGTTGGGAAAGATTGAGGGCAGAAGAAGAAGGGGGCATCAAAGGATGAGATGGATGGATGGCATCACCGATGCAATGGACATGAACTTGGGCAAACTTCAGGAGATGATGAGGGACAGGGAGGCTTGGCAAGCTGCAGTCCACAGAGTCACAAAGTCGGACACAACTGGGCAACTGAACAAGAACAAAAACCAGAATGTAACTATGGAAGCAAATGGAGTGGTTCAATCACAACTCCAGGAACATTAACAGGCAAAGCTGGAAGAGGCAAAGAAAGGCCTTTTCCCAGTGCTTCTGGAAGAGGCATAGCCATGGTTATGCTTTGATTTTGCATTCCTGGCCTCTAGACCTGTAACAGAATATCTTTTCATCATTTTAAGCTACACAGTTTGTGATAATTTGTTACAGCAGCCTAATACAAAGGATATCTACAAAACTAACAAACAAAAAACATAGCTAATATCATACTTAAAGGTCAAAGACAAGATGTTCTCCCTCTAAGATCAGGAATAAGCAGGATTTTTACTCTTGTCACTTCTGTTCAACTTTGTATTTGAGATTATAGAAAGGAAAATGGGCAAGAAAATAAAGTGCATCTAGATGGGAAAGGAAGAAGTGAAACTCTACTTGTAAATGGCATGATCTTACATAGAAATTCAAATAAACTTACAAAAAACTGTTATAGCTAATAAATCAGTTTAGCAAGTTTGGAGGTTAAAAGAACAATGTGCAAAAAATAAACTGTACTGCTATTACAAGAAATGAAAAGTATTAAGATAAAAATAATAAAATAATTTTCAACAGGATCAAAAACAATAAAGCATTTAGAAATAAATTTAATGAAACACATAAAATTTATACCACGAAGACAAGAAACTATTTGAGGAGAGAAATTAAAGACAGCCTAAAAAATGAAAAGATACCTTTTTACCTAGATTGGAAAACAAAATATTGTTAAGATAGTCATACTCTCCAAACTGATCTACAGATTCAACTTACTCTATAAAATTCCAATTGGATGTTGTTTAACTAATAAACTCTTTGTAAGTAAAGCTATGATAAACATAGACAGCATAGTTAAAAGCAGAACCATTGCTCTGCCGACAAAGCTCCATATAATCAAAGCTACAGTTTTTCCAGTAGCCACATACAGATGTGAAAGTTGGACCATAAGGAAGGCTGTGCACCAAAGAATTTTTTCTTTTGAATTGTGATGCTGGAAAAGACTCTTGAAAGAACCTTGGACTGCAAGGAAATCAAACCAGTCTATCCTAAAGGCAATCAATCCTGAATATTCACTGGAAAGACTGCTGAAGCTAAAGTTCCAATACTTTAGCCACATGATACAAAGAGCAGACTCATTGGAAAAGACCCTGATGCTAGGAAAGATTGAGGGCAGGAGGGCAGGAGGAGAAGAGGGTGACAAAGGATGAGATGGTTGGATGGCATCACTGACTTGATGGACACTAATTTGAGCAAATTCCAGGAGATAGTGAAGGGTAGAGGAGCCTTCAGTCCTGAGATCGCACTTAGCAACTGAACAATAGAAACAATCCTATGATTCATGTGGAAATTCAAGAGCCCAAAATAGCCAATTCAAAGAAAGGAAAGAATACTCTTTTCAACAAATGGTGCTAGGGCCACTGGATATCCAAAAGAAAGAAACTGAACCCTTCCCTTCCAATATATACAAAAATTAACGAAAAATTGAATAAAATGCCTAAATTTAAGAGCTACAAGGGATGAAACTCATAGAAGAAACTGCAGAAGCAAATATTCTTTGCCTTGCATTAGGCAATGGATGCTTACTATGAGACCATTTTAACAGTATAAAATGTATAACAGATAAAACAGTCTTAAAAATTAAAAAATCTTGAGCTTCAAAGGACAATAAAAATAACATGAAAACTAACATACAGCATGGAAGAAAATATTTATAGGTCATGTATCTGATAAAGAATTTCTATCTAGAACATATAAAGTACTCTAACAACTCTAAGAACAATAACTCAAGGAATGGGAGGGGCATTTCCTCACCTTGATAAAAAAAAAATTATCCAAAATTTAATGGCAGGAAAACATATGCTTCACTTCTAAGAAAAAGAAAAAATACAAGATATATTCTGTACCACTCCTATTCAACATTTTACTGGAAGCCCTAATTAGTGCAATTAGCCAAAAAAAGCGGGAGGGAGGGAATAAAAGATTTACAAAATGGGAAGGAATAAATAAAACTGTCATTTTCACACATAACACGATCATCTATGTACAAAATACCAAACAATCAACAACAACAACAATTTTAAAACTCCTGGAACTAATAAGTAATTATAGTTTCAGGATACAAGGTTAATATATGAAAGTCAGTCGCTTTCTTACATACCAACAATAACCAATGGATACTTGAAATAAAGACACAACACCATTTACACAGCACCCGCACAAATTGAAACAGGTATAAATCTAATAAAATGTGGATAAGATCTATATTAGGAAAATTATAAAACTCTGATGAAAGAAATCAAAGAAGTAAATAAAGGGACAGTCCATGTATATGGACAGGAAGATTTACTATTATCAAGATATCACTTCTTCCTAGTTTGATCTATATGTTCACTGCAATCCCAGTCAAAATTCTAGAAAGAACAGTCAACACAATATTGTGGGAGAAGAACAAACTCAGAAAACTGACATTACTTGACTTCAAGACTTACCATAGAGATACAATAACCAAAACAGCATGGTACTAGGGGAAGAACAGACACACAGATCAACGGAACAGAACAGTGAGCCCAGAAATAGACCCACGTAGTCAACTAGCTTCTACCAAAAACAACTCAACAGAGAAAGACAGTCATTTCAGTAATTGGTGCTGAAACAACAGGAAATCCAAATGCAAAAAAAAAAAAGGAAAGAAAGTTGACAGATCTTATACCTTTCACAAAAATTAACACAGGATGAATCATAGGACAAAATGTAAAATACAAAACTGTAAAACTCCTAGAAGATAACACAGGACAACCACAGGGTGGCCATGAGTTTGATGACTTTTTAGATACAGCAACAAAAGGACAGTTTATAAAAGAAAAATGCTAAGTTCAACTTCATCAAAATTAAAAACTTCAGTTCTGTGAAAGACATCATTCAGAGAATGAAACAGTAAGCCACAGACTTGGAGAAATTATTCACAACAAGTACCTGATAAAGTACCTGAATCCAAAACATACAAAGAACTCTTAAAACTCGACAGTTAGAAAATAACTCAGTTAAAAACTGGCAGAAGATCTGAAAATACAGCCTTTCAAAGAAGACATAAAGATGGCAAAATAAGTATATGCATAAATCCTCAACATCACAGGGCACTAGGGAATTACAAATTAAAACAATGACTCACCACCACCTAACAGAATGGCTAAAATTCAAAACATTAACACCAAATGCTAGCAAGGGTGCAGAGCAACATTCATTGCTGGTAGGAATGAAAAATCGTACAATCACTCTTACAGCACTAAACACATTCGTTAAAAACTAAACACACTTACCACACAATTCAACAACTGTGATCACTGGCTGAAGATTTATGTTGATGCAAAAAACATTTATAGCAGCTTTATTAATAACTGTCAAAACTTGGAATAACCAAGATGTCCTTCAGTGGGTGAATGGATAAACAACTGTACCACATCCATACAACAGAATATTATTCAGTGATAAAATAGGCTATTAAGCCATGAAGAGACTTCAAGGAACCATAAAAGCATATTGCCAAGAGAAAGAAAACAATCTAAAAAAGGATATATACTGTATGATTCCAGCTATATAACAATCTGGAAAAGGCAAAGCAATGGACACAGCAAAAATATCAACAGTTGCCAGGGGTTGGGCAGGAAGAGCAGGAGGTAAGCACACCATTTCAAGGGCAACTGAAACTATTCTGTATTACCATATAACACGACAGTAAATCCTAATGTAAACTATGGACTTTAGTTAGTAATAATGGATCAATATTGACATCAATTGTAATGAATGTACCACGCTAATGCAAAATGTTAATAATAGACTGGGGATGGGGAACATACGTACGTATTTGGGGATGCTTGCTGCCTACCTTTTGCTAATTTTTCTTTAAACCTAAAACTGTTCTAAAAAATAGTCTATTAATCAAAAGACAACAAGAATATAAAGATGGTGATAAAAATTGCAGCTGCTTTTCCAGATATGATACCTTTATTACAATATATAAACCAACTTCCAGTACCTAATAAACAGATAATTTTTTAAAAATACATGAATTGCAAAATGGGATCTGAATTTCTCACTTTCAAAAGGGATTTGGGATTTAAAAACATGAAGGAGAATAAGCCTAAAATAAATCCTACAATGTTGTATTACATTATTATGCAGCTTAGACAGACAGATATACAGTAATAAAGATATACACCAATTTCTATAAATAGATACAGATGTATGTTTGTAAATCTTCTGGCTCTATCTTTTGACAGGGTCTATAAACAATAGAATTGGAAAGACTAGAGATCTCTTCAAGAAAATTAGAGATACCAAGGACAAATTTCATGCAAAGATGGACTCAATGAAAGACAGAAATCGTATGGACCTAACAGAAGCAGAAGATATTAAGAAGAGGTGGCAAGAATACACAGAAGAACTGTACAAAAGGATCTTCATGACCCAGTTAATCACAATGGTGTGATCACTCTACCTAGAGCCAGACATCTTGGAATGTGAAGTCAAGTGGGCCTTAGGAAGTATCACTATGAACAAAGCTAGCTGAGGTGATGGAATTCCTATTGAGCTATTTCAAATCCTAAAAGATTATGCTGTGAAAGTGCTGCACTCAATATGCCAGCAAAGTTGGAAAACTCAGCAGTGGCCACAGGACTGGAAAAGGTCAGTTTTCATTCCAATCTCAAAGGCAATGCCAAAGAATGTTCAAACTACCACACAGTTGCACTCATCTCACACACTAGTAAAGTGATGCTTAGAATTCTCCAAGCCAGGCTTCAGCAATACGTGAACTGTGAACTTCCTGATGTTCAAGCTGGTTTTAGAAAAGGCAGAGGAACCAGAGATCAAATTGCCAACATCCAACGGATTATCCAAAAAGCAAGAGAGTTCCAGAAAAACATCTATTTCTGCTTTATTGACTATGCCAAAGCCTTTGACTCTGTGGATCACAATAAGCTGTGGAAAATTCTGAGAGAGATGGGAATACCAGACCACCTGACCTGCCTCTTGAGAAACATACATGCAGGTCAAGAAGCAACAGTTAGAACTAGACATGGAACAACAGACTGGTTCCAAATAGGAAAAGGAGTACGTCAAGGCTGTATATTGTCACCCCGCTTATTTAACTTATACACAGAGTACATCATGAGAAACACTGGGCTGGAGGAAGCACAAGCTGGAATCAAGATTGCCGGGAGAAATATCAATAACCTTAGAAATGCAGATGACATCACCCTTACGGCAGAAAGTGAAGAACTAAAGAGCCTCTTGATGAAAGTGAAAGAGGAGAGTGAAAAAGTTGGCTTAAAACTCAACATTCAGAAAACGAAGATCATGGCATCTGGTCCCATCACTTCATGGCAAATAGATAGGGAAACAGTGGAAATAGTGGCAGACTTTATTTTTTGGGGCTCCAAAATCACTGCAGATGGTGACTGCAGCCATAAAATTAAAAGACACTTACTCCTTGGAAGGAAAGTTATGACCAACCTAGACAGCATATTAAAAAGCAGAGACATTACTTCGTCAACAAAGGTCCATCTAGTCAAGGCTATGGTTTTTCCAGTAGTCATGTATGGATGTGAGAGTTGGACTATAAAGGAAGCTTAGCGCCAAATAATTGATGCTTTTGAACTGTGGTACTGGAGAAGACTCTTGAGAGTCCCTTGGACTGTAAGGAGATCCAACCAGTCCATTCTAAAGGAAATCAGTCCTGGGTGTTCATTGGAAGGACCGATTTTGAAGCGGAAACTCCAATATTTTGGCCACCTGATGCAAAGAGCTGATTCATTTGAAAAGACTCTGATGTTGGGAAAGATTGAAGGCAGAAGGAAAAGGGGATGACAGAGGTTGAGAAGGTTAGATGGCATCACTGACTCAACGGACATGAGTTTGGGTGAACTCCGAGAGTTGGTGATGGACAGGGAGGCCTGGCGTGCTGCAGTTCATGGGGTCACAAAGAGTCAGACACAACTGAGCGACTGAACTGATAAACACATCAAAAGAGTAATAAACATACCTAGTCCCCTCATCTTGTTTTTAAATACAATTATGTACTAGAAGCAATCAAGGTTCCTTGAGGAAATAAATGACTTACTAGAGCAGGAAACTACAAGATGTAAAAAAATTTTATTTATCTTATGCCTGTGCCTAAAAGTATAGAAAGGCACAAGAATGATTGGGGACGTGTCTTAAGAATACAGAACACTTACTGAAAAAGTTCACAGAGGCCAAATCTGGGACACTTTCGGCACCAAAAGAAAGAATAGTAATAGATTATAAAACATTGAATAAAATAAAAATCTATCAATTCATACTGATATAAGTGAACATACAACTTGTGATATTTATATGGAAAAATATTAGCATACCACCACATGGTAATCATCATAGTAATAACTGTTTCTCACAAGAAGTATTAATGGATGCTAAAACTAGTGTAAAATATACAGAATCTAGACAGTGCTACTGATGAACCTATCTGCAGGGCAGCATTGGAGATACAGACAGGGAGAAGAGACTTATGGATATGACTGGGGGAGATGAAGGAGGGAGAAAGTGAGATGAATGGAGAGAGTCGCATGGAAATATACACAATTACCATGTATAAAATAGATAGCCAATGTGAATTTGCTGTATGACTCAGGGAACTCAAACAGGGGCAACCTAGAGGAGTAAAATGGGAGTGGGAAGTGGGAGGGAGGTGCAAGAGAGTGGGGACATATATCTACCGTGGCTGATTCATGTTGATGTATGGCAGAAATCAACACAATATTGTAAAGCAATTATCTTTCAGTTAAAAACAATTTTTTTTTAAATTTAATGAGAAACTGTGTTTACCTAAGAGAAAAGTATCCCCCACAAGGTTATTACTTAAAAAAGAAAAATTGTATCTTTACAGAGAAGAAACCTGAAAACACTTTAAACATTACTTTAACCAAAATATAAAGTTAAACTCTACAGAAGGTTCACAGCAGCCTCACTCACAATAGCCCAAAGTGAAAACAACCCATCAACTGATGAGTGGATTAACAATACGTGGTATATTCGTACAATGGAATATTATCCAGCCATTACAAAGAATCAAGTGCAGAAACATACTACAGTGTAGACAAACCCTGAAAAAATTATGCTAAGTGAAAGAAGCCAGATGCAAAAGGTCACGTACTGTACATTTTATTTGCCTGAAATACTGAGAATAGGTAAAACTATAGAGACAGAAAGTAGACTAGTGGTTTTCAAGGGATGGAGGGAAAGGGTAGAGGAAAGTATAGGAGTTCTTTTAGGAGAGAAGGAAATATTCTGAGATCAGAATTGTAAACTTTAAATGGTTAAAATGGAGAATTTTATGTTACAAGACTTCTATTTTTTTTTCTCAGAAAAAAGTCATAGGAGAACACATTTTACTGTTCTACCAAAATGCAAACTCTGAATATAATCATGAGGAAACATAAGACACACTACTTTTTTAGTATTTCTAAGTATAGTTGAAATCTTTTTTTAAGCTAAAAAAAATGGAAAAAAATACCAAATTAAAAATGACAGCTGTAAGTTGTAAATGATAATGTTTTGCATGTATCTTATGTGTCAAAACATACTATGCTTTTATTATTGCGTTTTAAAGGAACACAATAATAGAGAAAACAACTTCAACAATAGGACAAAAAAATCTGAGGTCTCTGTTACATAAAAGCCTTGACATAGAAGAAAAATGAAGATGCGAGCTGCTGCTACAAGCTCTACAAACATGTACATGCACAAAACATTATGAGACACCTCATTTAATGAGGCTAAGAAATGGAGACCCTAATGGCCCTGGTACCAAAAATCATTACAGCAAATTTAAAGACTCTTAGCAAAGGATAATACCAATGAATAAAACATCTTAAAATACAAGATCTAAATGTAAGATCAGAAACTATAAAACTCCTAGAGGAGAACATAGGCAAAACACTCTCAGACATAAATCACAGCAGGATCCTCTATGATCCACCTCCCAAAATTAAAAGCTTCTGCACAACAAAGGAAAATATAAGCAAGGTGAAAAGACAGCCTTCTGAATGGGAGAAAATAATAGCAAATGAAGCAACTGACAAACAACTCATCTCAAAAATATACAAGCAACTTATGCAGCTCAATTCCAGAAAATAAACGACCCAATCAAAAAATGGGCCAAAGAACTAAATAGACATTTCTCCAAAGAAGACATACGGATGGCTAACAAACACATGAAAAGATGCTCAACATCACTCATTATTAGAGAAATGCAAATCAAAAAACCTCCTACACTGTTGGTGGGAATGCAAACTAGTACAGCCACTCTGGAGAACAGTGTGGAGATTCAGCACTGTTTATAATAGCCAGGACATGGAAACAACCTAGATGTCCATCAGCAGATGAATGGATAAGAAAGCTGTGGTACATATACACAATGGAGTATTACTCAGCCGTTAAAAAGAATTCATTTGAATCAGTTCTGATGAGATGGATGAAACTGGAGCCGATTATACAGAGTGAAGTAAGCCAGAAAGAAAAACACCAATACAGTATACTAACACATATATATGGAATTTAGGAAGATGGCAATGACACAGATGTGTATAACGGACTTTTGGACTCAGGGGAGAATGACATTCTAACATGTATACTATCATGTGAAATGAATCGCCAGTCTATGTCGGACGCAGGATGCAGCATGCTTGGGGATGTCTGGGAAAGCATGTAAGAATTAAAGATTTTAAAATTTAAAAAACTAAAAAAAAAAAAAAAAAAACAAAAGGAATCATTTTTGAGAAATGAGAATTTCTACAAATACAGGATGTTTTAGATAATGCTTCTGTGGTACTATATTAAAATCTCAAAAAAATCTCTGAAATCACATATACTTGAAATATGTTTTCATAATGATGTTAATCTGGTTACATGAAATGATTTTTCATAGCTTCTTAAATTTGATATAATGAGAGTTATTTTTACATTAAAGTATTCAAAGCTAACTCAATGGACATGAGTTTGAGAAAACTCTTGGAGACAGTGATGGACAGGGAAGCTTGGCAGGCTCCAGTCAATAGGGTCACAAAGAGTCAGACACAACTGAGCGACTGAACAATTCAAAGCTACTTTATTGAACTATCAAGATTTTGGACTTCTCTAAAAACACAACTTTCAGAGGTTTTGGAAAAGTGATACAAGACGATTTCACAAATATGTTATTAGTTAACAGTATTCTACAAAATACTGATGAAAGTGCTATTGGTGCTGTTTATCCTCGACAATTTCTCTGCATGAGTGTCTGAAATATAGTGTATTTGTATACTATGAGAACTCCCCTGGTGGCTCAGACAGTAAAGCGTCTGTGTACTGAGAGACTTCACTTTCACTTTTGTATACTATATTTATATACACTGTATTTATGAAAAATTGAGGGTCACTCAGTTGTATCCAGCTGTTTGCAACGCCGTGGACTGTAGCCCGCCAGGCTCCTCTGTCCATGGAATTCTCAGGCCAGAATACTGGAATGGGTAGCCATTTCCCTTCTCCAAGGGAATCTTTCCAACCCAGGGATCGAACCCAGGTCTCCCACATCGCAGGAGGATTCTTTACCCTCTGAGCCACCAGGGAAGCCCACAATATTTATATATATTTGTATACTATATTTGTATATAGTATATAGTATATTTATAATACATTAGTTGAATATATAGCTAGAAAACTATTTCATAGGATCATATATTACATATGTGTATGAATGCATTCAAATTTAGCAGAAACAGTCATCAGGTTTTTCAGAATGCTTCTACCAGTTTATACACACTTGGATAAACAACCTTATAAATTTTAACCGTTTAGGTAGATGTGTAGTGGTATCTGAATGTTATCTTAAATTACCTTGTGGTAATGGAGGTTGAGCAGCTTTTAATATGTGTTTTGGTCATTTGGATATATTTTTGTTCAAGTCGCTTCCCCATTTCCTACTGAGTTGTCTGACATTTTCTTGCTGACTTGTAGTACTTCTCTATATATTCAGGAAAAGGGACCTTTGTTGACTTTATGTACTATCAGCATCTACACTGCAGTTTGCCTTTTCAGTTTCTTAGTGATATTTTTACACATATATAGTTCAGTTTATCATTTTTCCTTCATTGAGAATACTGTTTAAATTCTATTTTTAAAGTCTTTCTTTACCAATAAAAACAAAGACATTTATCTGTTATCTTCTACAATATTTATTATTTGTACTCTACACCTAGATTTACATTGATCTGAAACTATTTTTTGTGTATGAGATGTAAAACAGGGCCCCATATTCATTTATTTCAATTGTATAACCACTGACCCAGAATCACTTATTGAAAAAACAACTGTCTAGTGCCAACTGTGTTATACTCTGTGTCTGTACTTACGTGCTTAGTCGTGTCCAGCTCTTTACGACCCTCCAATTCCCTCTGTCCATGGAATTTTTCAGGCAAGAATACTGGAGTGGGTCATTGTTTTCTCCTCCAGGGTATCTTCCTGACCCAGGGACTGAACCCACGCCTCCAGAATCTCCTGCACCCCAGGAAGATTCTTTACCCACTGAGCCATCGGGAAAGCCCCATGTTATAAAGTTCCGATAAATGTGTAGGTCTATCTGGGAACTCCTATTTGCTTCAATGCTTTATGTCCCTATCTTTGCAGCAATACTTAATTACTGTAGCTTCACATTCATGAGATCTAGAAGAGAAGACTTTCAGCTTTGTTCTTCTAAAAGCTAGTTTTAGCTATGATTGATCCTTTGAATTTTCATATAAATTTTAAAATAGGCATGTCAATTTCCAAAAGAAAGTATTACCTTCTGCAACTGTGTTTTGGGATTATATTAAATCTAAAGATCAATTAGGACAGAATAGATATCTCTACAATACTGAGTATTTCCATTAATTATCATAACACATTGGGTTGACCAAAAAGTTCGCTGAGGTTTTTCAGTAGGATCTTATGGAAAAGCCCAAACGAACTTTTTGGCCAACACTGTATCTTCCACTTATTTATGCCTTCAATTTCTCACAAGGTTTTGAGTTTTTTATGTAAAGATCCTGCATATATGTCATGACATTTACTTCTCAGGTTTTTGACATCCTGATCTTATATGAATTTTAAATTATCATTTTCCAACTGTTCTTGATATATAGAACTATATTTTCCTTATATTGATCTTATGTCAAGCAAACTATTACCTATGTATCTTTTATATTCTGTTATTCCCTTTTACTTTAATTGTATTATTGCACTGTCTGGATATTCCAATACAATGGTGAATAGAAACAGTGATAGTAACCACTCTTATTCATTCCTAACTTTAAAGGGAAATTTTTCAACAATACACTCTAATGTTTGCAATAAAGCTTTTTTTTAATACATAAATAGTTTACTTCTATTCCTACTGCATTAGAGGTTCTTCATGAATATAAGTTAAATTTTATCTAAACATCCTATGTATTGTTTGAGAAAAATATGTCTGTTTCTTTATTCTTTTAATGTGTTAATTATTCTTTTATGAAATTTTATTTAATTTTTTATTCTTAAAGTGAACCCAAATAATGTACTATTGTTTCCATAAATTGCTGGATTCACCTGATTTTTCTATCTATTTTAATGAAAAAGATAACACTATAATTTCCTTAGCTGTAAAATCTTTTTCATATTTTTGTCTCAAGGTTTTGCTACTGCATAAAACTGCAAAATAATTATTTCTGTTCTCTGAAAGTTTGTGAATGATTGGTGTTATTTCTTAAATACGTACTTCTTAAATATCTGGGCACATTCACGAATAAAGTTATCTGAGCCTAGAGAGTTTGGGGTTTTATTTTGTCTTGCTTTGTGTCTGTTTCTTTAACGGAAGAGGATTTCAAGCATAGACTCTACTTTTTGTTATAAGATTATTCCAATTTTCTGTCTCTTCATGCATCAATTCTAGTAAGTTTCATTTTTCTAGATACTTGACATGGCTCATTTAATTTTTTTAAAGTTACTCTCATACAGTTGCTTATCATGTTCATTTATTATCATTTAATGTCTATAATGTCCATAATGTCCATTTTCATTCTGAAAATTGGTTATTTGAGTATACAGTCATCCCTGAGTGTCTGTGGGAAATTGGTTCGAGAAGCCTCGCCAATTCCAAAATCCACAGATGTTCAAGAGCCTTACATAAAATGGCATATAACCTATACACATCCTCCTGCATAATCTAGGTCATTTCTAGATTACTTATAACACCTAATACGGTGTAAACGCTATGTAAACTGCTGTAAACACAATGTAAATGCTATGCAAGTAGTTGCTGGTGCATGACAAAGTCAAGCTCTGTTGGCTTTTTTGAACTTTTTTTTAATATCTTCAATCCATGATTGGCTGAATCCACACATATAGAAGGCCAACTGTGATCTCTGTTTCTAAATCTGGGTAGGGATCTATCTCCACAAAAAACCAACTTTCCTGATTTTTGGTGGCTGTATCTCTATTACACATTTATTTTCTATTTCACACTAACTTGTGCTCTATCTCCTATTGTCTTACTCTACCTTTACTTATTTTATTCTTTCTTTGAGATTAATCTGTTGCTTATTTTCTGACTTCTTGAGGTTATGCTTCAGCTCAGTTCAGTTCAATTCAGTCGCTCAGTCGTGTCCGACTCTTTGCAACCCCATGAATCGCAGCACACCAGGCCTCCCTGTCCATCACCAACTCCCAGAGTTCACTCAGACTCGTCCATCGAGTCAGTAATGCCATCCAGCCATCTCATCCTGGGTCATCCCCTTCTCCTCCTGCCCTCAATCCCTCCCAGCATCAGAGTCTTTTCCAATGAGTCAACTCTTCGCATGAGGTGGCCAAAGTACTGGAGTTTCAGCTTCAGCATCACTCCTTCCAAAGAAATCCCAGGGCTGATCTCCTTCAGAATGGACTGGTTGGATTACCTTGCAGTCCAAGGGACTCTCAATAGTTTTCTCCAACACCACAGTTCAAAAGCATCAATTCTTCGGCACTCACCTTTCTTCACAGTCCAACTCTCACATCCATACATGACCACAGGAAAAACCATAGCCTTGACTAGACGGACCTTTGTTGGCAAAGTAATGTCTCTGCTTTTCAATATGCTGTCTAGGTTGGTCATAACTTTTCTTCCAAGGAGTAAGCGTCTTTTAATTTCATGGCTGTTCATGGGTTAAGCTTAGACCACTGATGTTCAGGTTTTTTTAAATATTTTCTAATAAATGCATTTAAAGTTATAAATGTCTTTATTTGGCAGCATCATAATCACCTTGTGCTATTATTCAGTACAAAAGTGTTCTAATTTTCTGCATAATTTAGTTAACCAATTTTAAGGAGTTTATTAATTACAGACACCCTTTCCTAGTTACTTTTTATTTATTTCACTGTGGTTAATTACTTCGTATGATTTTACTCTTTTTAAATTTCTTTAGACTTGCATTAAAACTCAGTATATGGTAAATTTTAGAAAAATGTTCCCTGAGTACTTGAGAACAACATATATTCTGCAGTCATAAGATAACATGCACTCATATACCAAAAAACTCCAAAATTATAACTCCAAAATTGAGCTTTTCAAATCTTTTCTATCTTTACTGGTTTTTAATCTTCATGTACTATGAGTCACCAAAATAACTGGGTTTAAAAAATAATACTATGATTTGTCCCATTTTCTGTCAGTTTTGCTTTGCTTAACATAGAGTTATAAGGTACATTTAAATTCAGAACTATTATATTTTCCAGGCATATGCCTGACTTAAATTCTTAATGGTCTGATAGTGGAAAATTCTGAAAGAGACTGGCATACCAGACCACCTGACCTGCCTCTTGAGAAATCTGTATGCAGAGCAGGAAGCAACAGTTAGAACTGGACATGGAACAATAGACTGGTTCCATATAGGAAAAGGAGTGCGTCAAGACTGCATATCGTCACCCTGCTTATTTAACTTATATGCAGAGTACATCATGAGAAACGCTGGACTGGAAGAAACACAAGCTGGAATCAAGATTGCCGGGAGAAATATCAATAACCTCAGATATGCAAATGACACCACCCTTATGGCAGAAAGTGAAGAAGAACTAAAAAGCCTCTTGATGAAAGCGAAAGAGGCGAGTGAAAAAGTTGGCTTAAAGCTCAACATTCAGAAAACGAAGATCATGGCATCCAGTCCCATCACTTGATGGGAAATAGATGGGGAAACAGTGGAAACAGCGTCAGACTTAATTTTGGGGGGCTCCAAAATCACTGCAGATGGTGATTGCAACCATGAAATTAAAAGACGCTTACTCCTTGGAAGAAAAGTTATGACCAAACTAGATAGTATTTTTCAAAAGCAGAGACATTACTTTGCTGACCAAGGTCCATCTAGTCAAGGCTGTGGTTTTTCCTGTGGTCGTGTATGGATGTAAGAATTGGACTGTGAAGAAGGCTGAGCACTGATGCTTTTGAACTGTGGTGTTGGAGAAGACTCTTGAGAGTCCCTTGGACTGCAAGGAGATCCAACCAGTCCATCCTAAAGGAGATCAGTCCTGGGTGTTCATTGGAAGGACTGATGTTGAAGCTGAAACTCCAATACTTTGGCCACCTGATGCGAAGAGCTGACTCATTTGAAAAGACCCTCATGCTGGGAAAGATTTGAGGGCAGGAGGAGAAGGGGACAACAGAGGATGAGATGGTTGGATGGCATCACCAACTCGATGGACATGGGTCTGGGTGGACTTCAGGAGTTGGTGATGGACAGGGAGGCCTGGTATGCTGCGGTTCATGGTGTCGCAAATTGTCAGGAGCGACTGAGCGACTGAACTGAACTGAGTACAATTATACCAATATTCTTTTGTTTCGTGATTGCATAATATGTACCTTTCTTCCACCCTTTACTTTCAATTGCTCTAAATACCTTTATACTTTTTGTATATTTTCTAAGAAGCATATGGCTAGGCTTTAATTTTTATACCCAGTGTAAAAATCTTTAGCTTTTGATTGGAATATTTAGTCTCTTACATTTAGTGTAACTGGAATATTTACTTTAGTGTAATTATGACTTACTTGGAGTTAATTAAACCATCTTCCTTTGTATTTGTCCCAATTTTACTTTGTTCCCTTTCCAATCTTTTCTTGTTTTCTTCCAAATGCATTAAGTAATCTTCTCATTCTTCCCTGCATTCACTTGTTGGACACAGAATGCTTTTTTGTTACCTAATGATTACAATATAAATCCTTAACTAATTATGTCTACTTTAAATTAGTTTTCTAATTTAATTCCCATATAATACGAAGACCTTAGAAACACTGAACATCATTTACCCTTCTTCCTGAGTTATGTGCTGCTATTAACAAACGTTTAAATTTTGATATATTTAAGCCTCTATTACCATTATGAAAGTGAAAGTGAAGTCGCTCAGTCGTGTCCGACTCTTTGCAACCCCACTGGGCTGTAGCCTACCAGGCTCCTCTGTCCATTGAATTTTCCAGGCAAGAGTACTAGAGTGGGTTGCCATTTCCTTCTCCAGGGCACCTTTCCAACCCAGGGATCAAACCCGAGCCTCTGAACCACCAGAGAAGCAATTACCATTAAACCATCTTCCTTTATATTTGTCCCAATTTTACTTTGCTCCCTTTCCGTTCCTTTCTTGTTTTCTTCCAAATGCATTAAGTAGTCTTCTCATTTTTCCCTGTATTCACTTGTTGGACATAGAGGGCTTTTTTATAATCACCATTATACTATTTTACAATAAATAATCACTTAGATTTACCCTTTCCATTTCTCTATTCCCTCCAGTATCCAGGATTATTTTTCTTCTACTTCAATAGAATTTTCTTTATTTATTCAGTATTTTCTGTATTACAAATCTGCTATTGTCAAATTCTATTCTTGTTTTTCTGAAAAGTCTATTCTTTGCTTTCATTTTTTCAGGGTTTTCCGCTGGGTAATTTTGCACAGATGATTATCTTCCTTCAGCCATTTGAAGACACCATGCCTTCTAGATTCCATTTTTCCAATTTAAAAAATATCATTTGTCAGTCTTAGTGTTGCTCCTTTAAAGAGAATATGTCTTTTCCCCCTCTGGCGGCTTTTCTCATTCCATTTGGGTTTTCATCAGTTTTACAATGATATTTCTAAGTGTATGTTTCTTTGTATTCACCCCTTCATACTCATAGAATTTCCTCAATTTGTAGGTGGACATCTTTTGTCACTTTTGAAATTCTCAGGCCTTTGAGACTTCAAATACTGCTCTACATTATTTTATCAATCCTCTTCTGGACTTCAATCACATGCATGTTACAATATTTCCACATGTTCCTCATATTTCTTTCCCTCTTTTATTTTTCATTCTTTGTCTTTCTTTATTTCAATATGACCTATCTTCTGTTTCACTAGTCTCCCCCTCAGCTATGTCTAATTTGCTGTTAAACATATCCAAAGAATTTGTAAATAATCAATTTTCCAATTCTATAACTTCTACTTGATTATTTAGTAATCAAGTTAGTATGTTTCCAGTTGTCTGTCAATATTTTCCTACCTTTAATTCCTTGATCATAAAATCCTAATTATTTTATAGTTTCTTTATGAAACCACCATTATCCTATTGGTATATTTCAAAAGGCTGGGGTTTTTTTCATGGCTTTTCTTTTTTTTGCTGCTGCTGCTAAGTCACTTCAGTTGTGTCCGACTCTGTGCGACCCAGAGATGGCAGCCCACCAGGCTCCCCGTTCCCTGGGATTCTCCAGGCAAGAACACTGGAGTGGGTTTCCATTTCCTTCTCCAATGCTATTTTTTGTTTTGCAACATATATTGTAAATGAACTAATTTGAGCCTCTGTATGATACTATTTTACTCAAGAGAGGATTTACTTTTGCTCTGTCACCAATTTAGGCCATGGGAAGTTCACCATAATCCAATCAAAGAGCATGATGTTTCAAAGATAAGCTTATCTTTCTAAACTCTTTTAGGTTTAGAACTTCAGGGACCAGACTACATCATTAAGTGTGTAATAAAAACCTCTCTTCCTTAGCACACCTAGAAATACAATTTGGTCCTCCATATTGATTAACAAAAGTTCTGCTCAGTTTCTCAGGAAGTTTTCAGGATTCACAATTGTCTCAAGAACAACAGTTGTACAAAATGCCAGTCATACCTCCTTTGTCATTTACCTTTCCTAAATCTTGAACAACATATTCTTACCGTCTTTATAGTTCTCTTATGCCTTAAAAAGAGGTAATTTCTAATTTTTCTAAGTGGAAATTATAGCACAGAATAATCAACTTCACCACTGAAAACTAATTCTCCAAATACACATTTTCTAAAAGTTCAGCAAAGTAGCCTATCTACTAAAATATAATATTACATTTTATTTAAGCTAAAAAAAAAATTAAATTAGCAAAGCTACTCAAAGGAAAAGTCTTCATTTTCTTTAATTCTGTCTTTCTTTTTTTTTCAAGTAAAGCAAAAATTAGAATATATGTGTAAAAGTGAATGGGGATAAAACAAATCACAATTCAGTGTAAAACTATTTCATTTAAACATATAGTTAATTTCATGTAAGTTTAAAAGAATGTTTAGTATCTTAGAACAAAAAACTGGTCACTTTCCAGATCTTAGAAAAGAAAATGAGTACAACAAAAAGAATCTAAAAAAAGAGTGAATATATCTTCACTTTGCTGTACACTTAAAACTAACACACCACTGTAAATCAATTATTTTCAACAAAAACTTTTAAAAAGAAATAATTGCTGAAATTTTCCCAAATATAATAAAAACTTTACATAAAAAATAGCATATTGGTCAATCAAACTCATATACACAGAAAATCAATAAATGAAAAATTAATATTTAAAACACAAAGAAAAAATGATGGCTGTGAATAAGCAATTCACTAAACAGAAACACAAGTGCAAATGAACACATAAAAATATGCTTATTCACTATATCAATCAGGATATGCACATTAAAATATCAGTCAGATAATATTCATATCCATTGCACTGGCAAAAGGAAAATATTCTCATAATTATCAAGTATTGGTGGGACTATGAAGAAACAAGAACACTCATGCCCTGCTGGAGGAAGTGGTGTGTTATCACAGTGACTCGAAAGGCAATTAGGCTTGCTAAATGTGCCTTAAAGTTGAGGATGTGAATATCCTCAGATACAGCAATTTAACTTCTAGAGATGCACCCTAGAGAAATGCTTGCTTATGTAAAATGACTGGTTCAAGATATATACTGTAGTATTATTTATAACAACAATAAAAGAAAATTTACCTAAATGTCACAGCTTTGTATTTCACAGAAAATTAGATGATGAAACTGAAGAAATGCTTTCAAAATTTACAACTGACAATAAAATATGAGTGTAAAGAAGAACAAATCCCAGTACAGATAATGTCAAAACTCAAAGATATATTGGTAAGAAAACTGCTCTTCTGAACTGCACATAGTATCAGCGCTTATGAGTGATACAGAACAAGACTATCCACAGGACTGGAAAACACTATAAAGCCAATCATTTACAGTAAAGATGGCTACATAGAAGATGTATTATGTAGTGCCTCTGCTACATAATAGGAATATCATTAGTCAAAATAAAGATGGAAAAAAGTCAAGAATACCTCCTTGAAAATATCTAATACACACCACTATTATACAAATATAAAATAGAACAGTGCCCAATTTTCCCATCATACTAAAGCCCAATCTACTCACCAAGTCTTTGGGTTAACTTCATACTTATAAAGGTCATCTACCAATCCATATTTGTTGCCTGGCAATGCTTTATAGCCTCCATGAACATAAATGGACTTTGTTATTTCATCATACACACTGGTATGGCCATATCCCCCTTGAACAATAGCTCCTTTAGTTTCCGGAACAAGCCAAGTGTTTGATGCTATAAGAGAAAGAAGATAAAATGTGAACTTAAATAGTATTTTTAAAAAACTAATATACTACCAAACTACCAACAAGTTCATTCTAATACCACATTTTATGAGTAAAGTATATCTAATAATAATTTAATTGTTTTAAAAAGTATTAAATATGTGCTAGTTACTATGTTGGTGCTAAAGACCAAAGGTGAGTAAAACTGGTCTCTTTGTAGATTTTAATTAAACTTTGAAATATCAAAAATATCTAATTTTTTGTATGTGCAAGAAAAAACTAAACCTTATTCTCACATATATCTCTGTATCTGTAAATAGCCCTGAAAAAAGAAAGATTCAATAAAAGTTTATGAGAGGTTATTATGTTACAGGCTGAGGTAGTCCAAGCCAGGCTTCATCAATACGTGAATCACCAGAGATCAAATTGCCAACATCCGATGGATCATGGAAAAAGCAAGAGAGTTCCAGAAAAACATCTATTTCTGCTTTATTGACTATGCCAAAGCCTTTGTGTGGATCACAATAAACTGTGGAGAATTCTGAAAGAGATGGGAATACCAGACCACCTGACCTGCCTCTTGAGAAATCTGTATGCAGGTCAGGAAGCAACAGTTAGAACTGGACATGGACCAACAGACTGGTTCCAAATAGGAAGAGGAGTACGTCAAGGCTGTATATTGTCACCCTGCTTATTTAACTTATATGCAGAGTACATCATAAGAAACGCTGGACTGGAAGAAACACAAGCTGGAATCAAGATTGCTGGGAGAAATATCAATAACCTCAGAGATGCAGATGACACCACCCTTATGGCAGAAAGTGAAAAGGAACTAAAAAGTCTCTTGATGAAAGTGAAAGAGGAGAGTGAAAAAGTTGGCTTAAAGCTCAACATTCAGAAAACAAAGATCATGGCATCGAGTCCCATCACTTCATGGGAAATAGATGGGGAAACATGTCAGACTTTATTTTGGGGGGCTCCAAAATCACTGCAGATGGTGATTGCAGCCATGAAATTAAAAGACGCTTACTCCTTGGAAGAAAAGTTATGGCAACCTAGATAGCATATTGAAAAGCAGAGACATTACTCTGCCGACTGAGATCCGTCTAGTCAAGGCTATGGTTTTTACAGTAGTCAATAATGGATGTGAGAGTTGGATTGTGAAGAAGGCTGAGCGCCGAAGAATTGATGCTTTTGAACTGTGGTGTTGGAGAAGACTCTTGAGAGTCCCTTGGACTGCAAGGAGATCCAACAAGTCCATTCTGAAGGAGATCAGCCCTGGGATTTCTTTGGAAGGAATGATGCTAAAGCTGAAACTCCAGTACTTTGACCACCTCATGCAAAGAGCTGACTCATTGGAAAAGACTCTGATGCTGGGAGGGATTGGGGGCAGGAGGAGAAGGGGACGACAGAGGATGAGATGGTCGGATGGCATCACTGACTCGATGGATGTGAGTCTGAGTGAACTCCGGGAGTTGGTGATGGACAGGGAGGCCTGGCATGCTGCGATTCATGGGATTGCGAAGAGTCGGACACAACTGAGCAACTGAACTGAACTGAACTGAGGTAGTCACTGACATTACAAAGACTAAAAAGATAAAACTCTTGTCTTAAGAGTTTTTAGCACTGTGCTAGTCTTTTATCTCTTGGTTATGAGTTTCACTATCCCTTCTAAGAGTCCTTCGTATTACTGATAAAACCTAAAAATTAAATTTCCAAGACTCATTTGACAGCTGTGTTACCATCAGTTTCCAGGAATGAAAGTACTTGGGAGAGAACAGAAGGCAAATGGAAGAAAGACACTCTACTTCCTTTCTTCTCCAGCAATAGGAACAGGTAGGTGACTACTGGGCAATGGCAGTGGTGGTTTTACAGCAGCAGAAGCAGGCGCAGCCCTTGCTCAGTGGCAGCAGTGGCATCTACAGTAAGCAGCTCAGTTACAAATGTGGTCCTAAGTTCCAGCCTGGGTATGCAGCAGCTACAGATTTCTGACTCATTCCCTCATTTTGGTGTCTCTAGTACTACTGTAATTAACTCCCTATTTTAAGTCCCATTCTACCTGACACATCTAGGAGGAACTCTCATTTCTATAGCAAATAGAAACAAATTCTAATCATATGCAAGGCATGCTTTTAAGAATATGCAAATGAAAAAATACATATCTTTTGACCTTAAAGGAATTTAGATTATAAAGAGCAACCATACAGAAATCTGTTATTAGTTTTTAAATATCCAATCATATCACACTTGCATCTTCCCTCTAACTTTGTCACCTAAACTTTGGCATTCTAGAGAGCTCATTGAAATACTCAAAGCAAGTAACAGAAAACAAAAGTGATGCTTAAAAATTCTTCACATTCACACAATTTTAATGTAGTAAAGAATATACTTCATCAATCATAAAAAGTCATAAAAGAAGTATCAGAAGGATTTGTTAAAGCCAATTTTACTCAGAGAAAACTAGATATATTTAAAGAAATTTCAGAGTATTCTTGTAACTAATGGGCATTCTTTTAATATTCTTCAACTACTTATTAAAGCTATATGTGTGTGTGTGTGTGTGTGTGTGTAGCACCAGATTGAAGGTTTTCATGTTTTTATTCATTCTCTTTTTAATAAAAGATAAAACTACTTCTTATCAAAAAATATTGTGGCAATAAAGAGGTATATAATGCAACAGTGAATGTTACCTTCTCCTCTAGCCCACTATCCAGAGGTATTTTTCACAAATTGTTAGGTTCAGAATATTTTGAAACTACAGTTCTGAATATTTTATTACAATAGACAAGACAAATACATGTGACTTACATGTACATAGATACCTATAAATATTTATACCAAAAAATCATGTGATTTTACAACTATATTTTCACTTAACAAAACATCTGGGGCATCTTTTCACATCCCATTTATTACTTTCACTTTCATTAGCTAAATTCTATTGTATCGATGATAACTTATTTAAATAATCCTACATAGTGACTCATTAGTGTTTCTGTTTGTTCTTAAAAATAATGATGCAATAAGCAACCTGGCAATCAGCTATAGCATCATTATCTATAGAGTATATATTATGTCTCAGGGAGTATCTCACTAGTTCATTTGATAATATTAAAGCTTTGAAAGTTTACTATTGCTATCCTTTCTTTACAACTAAGGAAATTTAGAGTTTAAAAAATTAACACATCAAATGTTTAAAAGTTGGTGTAGACTAATTTCTCCCTCTCCTTCCCACTAACAAACCCAGTGAACAGTCCCAAAGACAACCACAGGAGAAATATGAAAGGTGTAAGGAGGAACGCTGACTCTTAGGACCTGCAAGACGATAGGACGGATAGCTCACTGCCTCCAACCCAACAGAAGAAGGCCAGTCAGCCCAGCATTTCTCAACCCATAACCCAGCAATAAAAAGCAACTCAGGCAGGCTTATTCCTTCCGCAAATTGAAGAGGAACCCGCAGGGATAATCCCGGGTGACACCAGGAGCACCAGCAAGAGGGATTCACCAAACATTGCTTACAGTGAGCAGACGGGGAAGAGGTCCACTTTCCCTAAAGGCCTGAGATTGCAAAAGAAGATCCCACCACAAGATCTTAATGCTAAACCTAAACAGAGTGACCAACCTGCTAAAATATAAGATTTAAGTAAGACTCAAAGACTCCCAATATAAAAGCCAAAATGTCCAAGATACTAACAAACAAACAAACAAAAATCACTTGTCATGTTGGGAACCACATCAGTCAAGTGACACTAACTCTGAGATGCTGAAATTACCTAACAAGAATTTTAAAGCAGCCATGATACAGCAAGCAACTATAAGTTCTCTTGAAACAACAAATCTCAGGAAAAAAAAAAAGAGAAAAACAGTGAAGAGACAAAGGAAGGAAAGAAGGAAGGGAGGGAGGGAAGGAGTGAGGAAAGGAAGAAAAGAAAATACAGTAACAAATAGGAGTTAACTGGACAGACTCAGTAGTAGAGATGACAGATAGAATCAGTAAAATTGAGGATACAGCAGTAAAATTTACCCAATCTGAACACCAGAGAAAATAAACTAAAAAAAAAAAAAAAAATCAACAGTCTAAGAAACCTTTGGGACAGTAACAATTGGTCCAACATTTATTCCACTGGAATCCCAGAAGAAGAGAAAAAAGAACAGAGCTGAAACAGCTATTTTTAAAAATCGTGGCTGAAAACATCCAAATTGTGTATAAGACATAAATATACAGACTTTCCCGGCAGTTCAGTAGTTAAGACTCAGCACTTCAATGTCTCCACTGCAGGTGCTGTGGGTTCAATTTCTGGTCGGGGAACTAAGATCATATGTGCCATGTGACACAGTCCAAAAAAAATTTTGGTTAAAAAAAAAAAAACTAAACTAAAATACTTTGAAATCTGTGGCCTCCCCTTAAAGACTGGCTTAAGAAAATTCTTCAGACAAATGAAATGATCACATCAGGAAAGAACAACAAATAAAGCAGATATATGACTACACACAATAAACTCTCCTCTTTGAGGCTTACAAATAATATCTGATGAAGGAAACAAAAAGTATAACGTCATCTGACACTCACGCCAATGATATTTAGAAGTAGGTAAAGTGAGGGATGTAAATGAAAGCAAAGTTTCCACGTTTCACTTGATGTGGTAAAATGTTGATACTAGTAGACAGACAAGTCACTTACATATATTTTAATACCCAGAGCAATCTCTAAGAAAAGCATACAGAGAAATACACTCACAAACACTATAAATAAATCAAGACTGAATTCTAAAACTTGTTAACCCATGGCTAACAAGTGAAGAGAAACAGAGGCACAAGAAACAGGAAACAAAAATAATAAAATAGCAGACTTAGGCACTAACACACCAAAGTTCCCTTAGATGAAATGATCCACCTATGACATTCTTAAAATTGTAAGATTACACAAAGAACAGATCAGCGCTTGTCAAGGGTTGGGATGGGATGGGAAAGGAATAAAGGCATCAGGGAGATGATGTTGTTGATGTTTAGTCACTCAGTTGTATTGCAACCCCAAGGACTGTAGCCCGCCAGGTTCCTCTGTCCATGGGATTTTCCAGACAAGAATACTGGAGTGGGGTGCCATTTCCTTCTCCAGGGAATCTTCCCGACTCAGGGATCAAACCCGCATTTCCTGGGCTGCAAGAGGCTTCTTTACCACTGAACCGGAAGTAGGTGTGGTCTAAAAAAGCTAATGTGAAGGATTCTTGTGTTGACAGACACTGCAGTGGTAGACACATGAGACAACATGCAAGAAAACTGCCCAGAACTAAATACACACACACATCTATACACACTACATACATGCACATGCAAATGAGCTTCTAAATGACACGGGAGAAATCGGAACAATATCAGCAGATCGTATCAATGTTAATATCCAGGTTGTGATTCTGTATTATATTTTTGCAAGATGTTTACCACCAAGGAAAACTGCATAAAGGATATACAGGATCACTCTGTTTCTTTTTACAAGTGTATGTGAATTTACAACTTTCTCAAATTAAAATTTAAATGGGAAAAAATATATCACCCTACTAGCAATGGAAAGTTCATCATGAAATACACTATTGCACTCAACTACTCATTACATATTTTAAAAAACTAAAAGTGTAAGAGCTATGACACAGGTCTGACACCAAAGTGAGTTACTAAATACCCCTGCAGAATCTCTGCAGGTTTAGTCACCAGCAGTTCAAATAAGAAATGGTGATACGGTAGTTTCAGATGAAAAATTAAGAAAATAATTTTGCTCAGATATAGGTGATTAACTTGAAATGTAAAATTAATTATGATTACATTCTCACTTTATTATTATTTTTGCATTTGGAAATGTGCACATAGTAAAAGATCCATTTTTGTCTCAATAAACATTTAAAGTAACAAAATACGTCATTTCAGAAAAAGTATTTGCTTATGATTGATATGTTATTTGTATATGAATGAATTTTGTTTTTAATTCTGTAATGTGCTCTATCACACTCCCAATTTATTAAAAATGAAACACTGATTCATTAAAAAGAGAGAGACAATAAATACACAAATACATGAAGCAACAGAGTAATTTTGAAAAAGTAAAAAGCAAAAATGACTTATATATACCAGGAGTTCTTTATCAGGTTATGATGGAAATATTTAGATAGCATTTAACAGCCTGCCATAAACAACTTAAAAAGCAGAAGAAAATATTAAAAAAGATACTGGATAACAAGCAGCACAGAATTATCGTTTTAAAGAAAAGAGAAACAAGGTGAGCCCTGTGATTGCTGAAAAATATGCTGAGGGGAAATTTCTCACCACTGAGCAAGAAGGGGGATTTGACTGCAAATAGATTCTGGTGATCCTACCAGCTTGAGAAAACAAAGATCAGCATTTCAAAGAACAGTCCCCTACCTTATCTTTGACAAAGGAGGCAAGAATATACAATGGAGAAAAGACAATCTCTTTAACAAGTGGTGCTGGGAAAACTGGTCAACCATTTTTAAAAGAATGAAACTAGAACACTTTCTAACACGATACACAAAAATAAACTCAAAATGGATTAAAGACCTAAATATAAGACCAGAAACTATAAAACTCCTAGAGGAAAACATAGGCAAACACTCTCAGACATAAATCAAAGCAGGATCCTCTATGATCCACCTCCCAGAGTAATGGAAATAAAAGCAAAAATAAACAAATGGGACCTAATTAAACCTAAAAGCTTTTGCACAACAAAGGAAACCATAAGCAAGGTGAAAAGACAGCCTTCAGAATGGGAGAAAATAATAGCAAATGAAGCAACTGACAAAGAACTAATCTCAAAAATATATAAGCAACTCTTGCAGCTCAATTCCAGAAAAATAAACAATCCAGTCAAACACTAGGCCTAAGAACTAAACAGACATTTCTCCAAAGAAGATATACAGATGGCTAACAAACACATGAAAAGATGCTCAACATCACTCATTATCAGAGAAATGCAAATCAAAACCACCATAAGGTACCATTCCACAACAGTCAGAATGACTGCTATCCAAAAGTCTACAAACAATAAATGCTGAAGAGCGTGTGGAGAAAAGGGAACCCTCTTACACTGTTGGTGGGAATGCAAACTAGTACAGTGTGGAGAGAACAGTGTGGAGATTCCTTAAAAAATTGCAAATAGAACTGCCATATAACCTAGTAACCCCACTGCTGAGCATACACACCGAGGAAACCAGAATTGAAAGAGACATGTGTACCCTAATGTTCATCACAGCACTGTTTACAATAGCTAGGACATGGAAGCAACCTAGATGTCCATCAGCAGATGAATGGATAAGAAAGCTGTGGCACATATTCACAATGGAATATTACTGAGCCATTAAAAAGAATACATTTGAATCAGTTCTAATGAGGTGGATGAAACTGGAGCCTATTATACAGAGTGAAGTAAGTCAGAAAGAAAAACACCAATACAGTATACTAACACATATATATGGAATTTAGCAAGATGGTAACGATAACCTTATAGGCAGGACAGCAAAAGAGACACAGATGTATAGAACAGTCTTTTGGATTCTGTGGAGAAGGCGAGGGTGGGATAATTTGAGAGAATAGCATTGAAACATGAATATTATCATATGTGAAACAGGTCGCCAGTCCAGGTTCAATGCATGAGCTCAGGGCTGGTGCACTGGGATGACCCTGAGGGATGGGATGCAGAGGGAGGTGGGAGGGGGGTTCAGGATGGGGAACACATGTACACCCATGGCTGGTTCATGTCAGTGTATGGCAAAACCACTACAATATTGTAAAGTAATTAGCCTCCAATTAAAATAAAAAGAAAAAAAGAAAAGAAAAGAACAGTCCTACAAACTAGAATTCATAGGAAATAATACCAGATATGTAGTTTCTACAGAGTGGATGCTCAAGAGATCGGCGGGAATGTTCCAAGTTTTTGCTGAGTACTGATTTGCATGTGCATAAGAGAAAACTACTTAAAGCCATGGAAAGAACCACCAGAAACTAGTAGACTGAACAATTCCTGGATCTCACACAGGGCTGGTAACAATCTGAGCTCCCAGCAGCCACAGAAGATAGACCTCATACTATAGGAGGCATTAGGTAGAGTCCTGAAAATGAAATGTAATACTGGATGTAAAGGAATGAAATACTAGGTTACATTAGCCATCAACTAAAAGTTACTCTGGATCCACTCTAACAGATCTCAGAAGCAATCTCCCAAAATATTTACACTTGAAGCTTAACCCCGTGCTAGTACAAAGTCCAGCATTCTTTAAAGGAGTAGAGCAAAGTCCCCAGTAGCCAACAGAACAAAAACATACAATATTCAAAATGCATTAAAAAATTAACAAGTATAGAGACCAAAGAAAATATAATCCATAACAAGAAGAAAAACCAATCAATAGAGACACAGGCATAAAAAAGACAAAATTAAAAGAAGAGAATGCTTCAAAAGCTACTGTAAATCCACTCAAATCTGTTCAATAGTGTTAGAAAAAATATGAACATGAGATTTAACAAAAGGCTCAAAAAGAATCCCTGGAAATGAAAAATACACTGAATAGAATTAACACAAGAGTAAACACTATGGGAAAAAAGAACAATTAATTTAAAGCACAGAAATAGAAACTACTCAAAATGAAGCACACAAACAAACAAAAACAATGAAAAACAATTAACAGGATATCAGGGACCTGTATAACCGTATCAAGTAGCCTAATCTAATATGATAAGAGTTTCAGAAGTATGCCAGTGGCAGACAGAAATAATGACATCTTTACAGATCCATAAAACCAAGAAGATCAATGATATAAAACAGGGCAAAATAAAGAAATAAACCCATGCCAAGGAATAGCATGAAGTGATAAAGACGAACAAGCAGAAGAGCAAAAATAAGAATGCCAGCTGACTCTCAACAGAAATGAAGGAAGGGGGAAGACAAGGAAGTTACACTTTTAACTTAATGAGAAGGGGGGACAACCATTCACCCAGCACTCTATACTAACAAGTGACTATCAAAGTAGAAATCTATATCCCATAAAATATTTTCCAAAAGTGAAAGTAAGTAAAATCTTTTTTTGACAAAGGAAAAAAAAGAAGAGAGGATATATCACTGAAGACTTTCCCTATAAAAAATAACCCCAAAAGTTCTTTAAACTGAATAAAAATTACACTTAAAACTAGACAGAATTTGGATTTCTATAGATGAATGATGAATGATTTCTATAGATGAATGATCAACCATAAGACATGGTTGATAAATGAGTAAATATTCAAGGTGTCATTTCTCATTTTCCCTCCCAGTAAATGATGATTAACTGTCCAAACTAAAAACTGTAACAATGTATTCTGCTCTTCATAGCATACAAGATATGATATAAGCACAAAGGGAAAAAGAGGGAAATGCAGGGATACTATTCTGAGTTTCTGACACTATATGTAAAGTGGTAGCTGCCGCTGCTAAGTCACTTCAGTCGTGTCCGACTCTGTGCGACCCCATAGACGGCAGCCCACCAGGCTACCCCATCCCTGAGATTCTCCAGGCAAGAACACCGGAGTGGGTTGCCATTTCCTTCTCCAATGCATGAAAGTGAAAAGTAAAACTGAAGTCGCTCAGTCCTGTCCAACTCTTAGCGACCCCATGGACTGCAGCTTACCAGGCTTCTCCGTCCATGGGATTTTCTAGGCAAGAGTCCTGAAGTGGGGTGCCATTGCCTTCAAAGCAGAAGCTGATAAGCTAATATACATATTACAAACCCTAGAGTAACCTTTATAAAAACAAAATTTTAGAGTATAGTTAGCAAATTAATGGTCCTACAGATTCAAGGAGCAGAGAAAACTACAAACAGGATAAATTTCGTGAAATCTATACCACAATGCAACTGCTGAAAACCAAAAGCACAGAAAAGATTTCAGAAGCAGCTACAGAAAATCTTAAAAAAATTTAAAAAACCTATAGGGGAAAAACAGCTCAAATGACACAGACTTTATCCTAAGAAACTATGAAGGACAGAAGGAAGTAGCCTTGTTGTTCAAGCACCAAGTCCTTGTCAATTCTGTGACCCCATGAACTACAGCAGGTCAGGTTTCCCTATCCTTCACCATCTCCTTGAGTTTGCTCAAACTCATGTCCACTGAGTCATGATACTATCCATCTTATCCTCTGTTGCCCGCTTCTCCTCCTGCCCTCAATCATTCCTAGCATGAGGGTCTTTTCCAGTATCAGAGCTTCAGCTTCAGCATCAGTCCTCCCAAAGAATATTCTGGACTGATTTCCTTTAGGATTGACTGGTTTAATTTCCTTGCTGCCCAAAGGGTTCCCAAAAGTCTTATTCTGCACCACAATTCAAATGCATCAATTCTTCAGGGTTCAGCCTTCTTTATGGGCCAACCCTCACATCCATACATGACTACAGGAAAAACCACTATATGGACCTTAGTCGGTGAAGTGATGTCTCTGCTTTTTAACACACTACCTGGGTTTGTTATAGCTTTTCTTCCAAAGAGCAACCAGGTTTTAATTTCGTGCCTGAGTCACTGTCAGCAGTGAATGTGGAGACCAAGAAAATAAAATCTGTCACTGTTAACTTTTTCATCTATTTGCTATGAAGTGATGGGACCAGGTGCTGTGATCTTCATTTTTTGAAAGTTGAGTTTTAAGCCAGCTTTTTCACTCTCCACTTTCACCTTTGTCAAGAAGCTCTTTAGTTCCTCTTTGTTTTCTGCCATAGGGTGGTATCATCTACATATCTAAGATTATTGATATTTCTCCCAGCAACCCTGATTCCAGCTTGTGATTCACCCAGCCTGGCATTTTGTGTGATGTTCTCTGCATATAAGTTAAAAAAGCAGGGTGACAATATCTCCTTTGATGTACTCCTTTCCCAGTTTGGAACCAGTCTGTTGTTCCATGTCCAGTACTAACAGCTGCTTCTTGTCCTGCACACGGGTTTCTCAGGAGGCACGTAAGGTCATTGGGTATTCCCATCTCTTTAATAATTTTCCATAGTTTGTTGTGATCCACACAACCAAAGACTTTAGCATAGTCAATGAAGCAAAAGTAGATGCTTTTTTGGAATTCTCTTGCTTTTTCTATGATCCAGCATATGTTGGATCACATGTCATTTCTATGATCAGCATGTGTTGGCAATTTGATCTCTAGTTCCTCTGCTTTTTCTAAATCCAGCTTGAACATCTGGAAGGGCTCGGTTCACAAACTGCTGAAGCCTAGCTTAAAGGATTTTGAGCATTACCTTGCTGGCATGTAAAATGAATCCAACTGTGTGGTAGTTTGAATATTCTTTGTCATTGTCCTTTCTTGGGATGGGGATGAAAAATGACCTTTTCCAGTCCTGTGGCCACTGCTGAGTTTTCCAGATTTGCTGACATACTGAATGCAGCACTTTAACAGCATCACCTTTTAGGATTTGAAATAGTTCAGCTGGAATTACATAACCTAAGTTAATTCCATCAGCTAAGTCCGTGCACTACAGCTACTAAATTTGTGTGCTCTAAAGCCTACGCACTACAACAAGAGAGAAGCCTGCACACCACAACTAGAAAAGTGGTCCCTGCTTTTCACAACTAGAGAGAGCCTGGGTGCAGCAATGAAGGCCCAGCACAGCCAAAAATAAATCAGTAAATGAATAAAGAAAGTAAATTTTTAAAAAAATTAAAAATAAACGAGTAAAGCAAAAACCAGTAGAAGTTAAAAATGAAATAGATATATCCACAATCATAACTGGAAATTTCTACACTGTTCTTTTAAGAACTAAGGAAAGTACTACACAGAATACCAGTAAAGATACAGAAGACAGGAATCATTTTATCAACCATAATATAACTGGCATTTATAGAACACCCCAACCAACAACAGCAGAAGATGTATCTTTTCAAATTCCCATTTAACATCCACCAAGGTAGACCATATTCTGGGTCACAAAATAAGACTCAAGAAAAAATTTAACTGTAAAATATACAGTCTCTGTGAACAGTAGAATTAAACCAGAAATAAAGGCAAGAAAGATATCAAAAAAATCTTCATATATATATGAATCAAACAAAATACCACTAAACAACCCAGGAGCCAAAGAAAAGAACCACACGAAAAAAGCATAAAACATTTTGAACTAAATAGAAACAAGAAAGAAGCAGCCTCTTTCAAAATGCATGTGATACAGCTAAAGCAGTACTTACAGCGGTCATTCTCAACAGTGGTTCCCTGAAGCAATTGGCATTACCTGGAAACTTTTTAAAAACGCAAATTCCCTGGCAACAATCCTAACATAATTAATAAGAATATCAGAGTTTAGGGCATAGTGATCTATTTTAACAACCCGCCAGGTGCTTCCTAGGTATTAAGTTTGAGAACTACTCACTTGGAAATTCATAACAATACTTTTTTCAAAAGAAGAAAGGTCTCAATCTCAATTCAATGATCTGTTCTTTCACCGTAAGAAATCAGAAAAACAAGAGCAAATAAAACTCAAAGAAGAAAATAAATGTAACAAATAAAGCATTAATCAATATGATAGAAAACAGGAAACAAAAGCTGGTTATTTGAAAAAGTCAATAAGATTGAGTAACCTACTAATCTCTAGTCAGACAGACCAGAAAAATAAGACACAGATATTCATATCAGACATAAGAGGAAATATCACTATAGATATTACAAGTATTAAAAAAAAAATAGGGAATATAATGAACAGCTTCATGCCAGTAAATTTAACATCTTAAATGACACAGACAAATTTCTTAAGAACCCAGACTACCAAATGTCATTCAAAAAGAAACTGATCATTTGAATATCACTAACATTTATTAAAGAAAATAAATGCCATAGTCAAAATCTTTCCTACAAAGAAAGTTTCTGGGCCAAATAGTTGCACTGGTGAACCAAACATTTAAGAAAGAAGTAATACCAATTCTACACAAACTCTTACAGAAAATAGTATAGGACAAAGCATTTCTCAAATCATTTTACTGTTACCCAGATTATAAAAGCAAAGACATTACAAGAAAAGAAAACAATAGTCCAAGATCTCTTGTGAGCATAAAGATAAAAATCCTGAATACCATTTTTGCAAATCAATTTTAGCAGTGTATGAAAGGAATAATACATTGTGGCCAAGCAGAGTTTATCCAAAATGCAACAGTAGCTTAACATCTAAAAATCAATGTCATTCACCACACTAAGAAATCCAAAAGAGAAATAAAGAAATAAAAAAACAAACGATCTTCTCAATAGATACAGAAAATTATTTGACAAAATCTAACATTATTCATGAAAAAGACTCAGCAAACCAGGAATAAAAGTGAATTTCCTTTACAGCTTATGGAAACACACTTGTATCCAACTGGTGTGTGAAAACTGTATACATCTTAATTATGTTGAATTGGTTCACAGTGCTTTTCAGGTCTACCATATCCTTCTACTTCTCTGAATATTCATTCTATTATTTGTGAGAGTTTGATATTGAAACTCCAACTAAAAATTTAAATTTATCTACTTTAAAAAAATGAATTTCCTCTACCTGATAAAAGCACCCCCAAAAACCACATCACTAATACAGTAACAGTAATTAAAAGACTGGAGCTTTCTTTACTAAAATTTTTAAAAAGGCAGAAATGTCGGCAAGCACTACCTCTACTCAGTATTGTACCAGAGATCCCAGCAGTCCAAAGAAAATAATAAAACGTATATAGAGTGAAAAGGAAGATAAATATTTATTAGCCTGAGCATAATACATGGTCATCTGTGTACAAAACAAGAAAGAATCTACCTAAAATCTACAAGGAATAATAAGTGTTTTTAGCAAAGTTGCAGGGTGCCAAATGCTGAAGTGTCCGTAAGTTAGAAGACTCAATATTGTTAAAGGCTCAATTTTCCCCAATATAGATGGAATGTACCTCCAATTAAAATTCCTACATGCTTTTCCTTAAGAAACTGACCAACTGATTCTAAATTTTAAATGGAAATGTGAAGGACCTAGAGTAGTCCAATTTTTTTAAAAACAAAACAAACAGAAAATGATGGGAAGACAGACACTGCCTGATTTCAAAGCTACAGTAATCAGTAGAGTGTGATGTTAAATATAATATAAATCAAAGAACCAGAATAGAATCCAAAGGTTGACTCACACGTATATTGTCAATTGACTCTTCAATATATCTACCAAGGTAATTCAATAGGGAAAGAAAAATCTTTTCAACCAAAGAACAATAGTATATTCCATAAAAACCGCAGCCCTTACTTCACACCACATATGAAATTTAACTCAAAGAGAAGACAGATCGGAGGATGAGAGCCAAAACTAAATATCTAGTAAAACATAGAAAGGAAAAACTTTCGTGACCTTGGGCTTGACAAAAGATTTCT
Organism: Ovis aries; assembly: GCF_016772045.2. Classification (NCBI taxonomy): domain Eukaryota; kingdom Metazoa; phylum Chordata; class Mammalia; order Artiodactyla; family Bovidae; genus Ovis; species Ovis aries. The sequence goes on along the minus strand of NC_056075.1, from coordinate 35,184,654 downwards.
TAGGTAGAACACATTGATAAACTGTATGTCACCCAAATTTAAAAGCTCTGCTTTTTAAAAGGCACTGTAAAAATGAAAAGGTATACCACAACTGAAAGAAAGAACCTGCAAAATATACATTAGAGAAAGGACTAATGTCCCTAACACATTTTTTTAAAATATCCTAAAATTCCATAATAAGGAGTCAAACAACCCAATTTTTAAAATGGACAAAAATTATGAACAGACATTTTACCAAGGAATATATAAATGGCAAATAGTGAAATAAAAAGACATTCAGTAACATTAGTCATCAGGGAAATGCCAATAAAAAAGCTATAAGATATCCCTACAATTCCAGAATAGCTAGAATTAAAAAAACTAACATTACCAAGTGTGGGTGGGGATGAGAAGTAACCGGAACTCTTGCTGGTAGGTTGCAGATGGTAGTATCACTTTGGTAAATAGTATGGAAGTTTCTTATAAGGTTAAACAAAATAACTGCAAATAAGCCAGCAAGAATCATGAGAGACTGACTGCACAGGGACATGTACTCATACTCTCTGCAGTACTGGAAATGTTCTATATCTTGATTCAGGTGGCACTTACACAACTATATCAATTTGCTAAAGCTCATCAAGTTGCTCTCTGAAAACTAGTATTTTTATGCACACGCACACACACATACACGCAACACACATACATAGGTACTGGTGACAAGCAAATCTGCTTTACTCAGGCTCCCTCAACTTAGTATAGTGCCTGGCCAAACATCTTAGAACTATCCTTGACTCCTTTTCCTCACATTTTACATACTCTCTCAGTGATTCCTAAGTAGTGATCTTAGATAAAGATCGAGAATGTTAAAAGATCAATATACAATCATAAAGCTTCAAAATAGGTAAAGTAAAAACTGAAAGAATCATACAGAGAAATCAACAAAATCAACAGCATCATGGAAAATTTAATGTATCCTTCCCAGTGACTGACAGCACAGTTAAAATGTCAGAAAGATCTAAAAGATTTAAACATGAGTAATTAAATTTAATAAACAACTGCATTAAGCCATTTTGGAAGAAAGTTCTGAAACTTTCTTAAAAAATTTAAAGATATTTTTCCCTCCCGATCCAGCATCCTTAGTCATTCAAACAAGAGAAATAAAACCACGTCTACAAGCTGATTTGTATATTATGTGCACTGCAATTGTATTCACAACAGTCCAAAACTGGAAATAGCCCTGGCCCTGGAGAAGGGAAAGGCTACCCACTCCAGTATTCTGGCCTGGAGAATTCCATGGACTATACAGTCCATGGGGTCACAAAGAGTTGGACACAACTGAGCGACTTTCACTTTCATTCATCAGTAGGAGAATGAAGGAAAATGCCATGTATTCATACATTGGAAAAGCACTCAACAATAAAAAGGAACAAATTACTAATAAATACAACATGTTTATTTATTATTACTAATAAATACATCATGCTCAAAAGCAGCATGATGAGTGAAAGAAGCCTTATTGATTCCATTTATATAGAATTTCAGAACAAGCAAAACTATTTGATGATGAAAAAATCAGGAAGCAGGACAGGTGTCAACTGCAAAGGATCATGAGAGAACCTTCACAAGTAATAGTCAACATCCTATATCTTGATATAAGTTTGGGTTACAGATGTATGTTTTGTCAAAACTCAGTGAATTGTGCACAGAATTTATGCATTTCACTATATGTAACTTTTGCAAATAAAAGACGCTTTCTCCTTGGAAGAAAAGTTATGACCAACCTAGATGGCATATTAAAAAGCAGAGACATTACTTTGCCAACAAAGGTCTGCCTAGTCAAGGCTATGGTTTTGCCAATAGTCATGTATGGATGTGAGAGTTGGATTATAAAGAAAGCTGAGCACCAAAGAATTGATGCTTTTGAACTGTGGTATTGGAGAAGACTCTTGAGAGTCCCTTGGACAGCAAGGAGATCCAACCAGTCCATCCTAAACGAAATCAGTCCTGAATATTCATTAGAAAAACTGATGCTGAAGCTGAAACTTCAATACTTTGGCCACCTGATGTGAAGAACTGACTCATTTGAGAAGACCCTGATGCTGGGAAAGATTGAAGGCGGGAGGAGAAGGGGATGACAGAGAATCAGATGGTTGGATGGCATCACCAGCTCAATAGACATGAGTTTGAGTAAGCTCTGGGAGTTGGTGATGGACAGGGAAGCTAGGTGTGCTGCAGTCCATGGGGTCACAAGGAGTCGGACACAACTGAGCAACTGAACTAAACTGATATGTAACTTTTACATTAAAAATCTAAGTACAGAACTCGTTAATAACAGACATGGTATTATCTTTAGAGTCTACTGATGTTTCCAACAGTCTTTAAAATGCAACAACAGCAAAACTGACAGACGGATGAAGATACATTGGAAACTGAAAAAGCAACAGATTAACTGTAGAATGTAGGTAGGATGTCTATGAGAATTCAATGTACAATTCTTTCAACTAATATGTATTTCTGAAATATTTCATAATTTTGAGGGGAATTCCATGGGATATGTTCTGTGATCATAATATAACTACCTAGATATTAGTAATAAAACATAAATAACTAGAAAACCCATGTTTGAAATTTTTAAACTGCACTACTAAATAACCCATGAGTGAAAGAACAAATGACTATGGAATTTTACACACATTTTGAGCTAAAAAATAATTAAAATACTACATACCAAATCATGTAGGATACAACTATAGCCAGGTTTACATTGTTTATGTTACAGCTTTAAAGGCATATATTTTTAAAAATTCAATGAATCAAACCTGAAAAATAATGAATTAAGCAACAATATAAAATGGAAAAAAAGCATAACACATCAAAATATATTAAAAGGAGATCATAATAAAAATAAGAGTTAATGAAATTGATAAATATATTAAAAATCAATAGCTCCAAAAATTAGTACTCTGAAAAATATTAAGATTTATAATCTTGTGGAGAATCTGATCAAGACAAAAGTAAGAAGGCCCAGAAAGCCAACATTAGGCATATAACAGGGGATATGGCTATAAAGTAGGGTTTTCTAGGTAACTCAGTAGTAAAAGAATCCACCTGCCAATACAGGAGACACAGGAGATGTGGGTTCGATCTCTGGGTTGGGAAAGATCCCCTGGAGGAGGATATGGCAACCCAGTCCAGTATTCTTGCCTGGAAAAAAATGCCATGGACGGAGAAGCCTGGGGGGGCTACAGTTCATGGGGTCACAAAGAGTCGGACATGACTTAGCATACACACATACGGCTATAATCTATTTTAGACTTCACTAAGAGCATATTATGAAAAACTTTAGATCAATACATCGGAAATTTTTAGATAAAATGAATAAAAATTCTGAAAATAAAATCAAATTACCAAATCTGACAAGAAGAGAGAAAAAACTTGAGTAGTCTTACTATCAGATAACTTGAATCTATCATTTTACAGTCTTGCCAGAAAGAGGACAGATGACTTACACCAAGCATTTCCAGGAAAAGTAGTAACTGAAAAGACTTGCCGACAATGGAAAACAGAATTATATTGCCTAGCAAAACAGAAACTGTTTCTCAAAAAGTTATCTGTAGAAGAGATTATGACTTTACTCCAAAATCCCTAGAGGTCTGCATTGTGAAGCTCAAAAAAAAAAAAAGAAAGAAAGAAAGAGTTAATTTTTAAAACCTGTAAGTATCCAGTTAGTATTCAGATTTCTAATTATCTTATAAGTTTCTTTTTTTTTTTTTTTGAAGTTTGTTGGAATCTGGATTTAATGAGATCCACACACTGCAGTTGCCTGATGTGATTTTTGAACCTCTTTAAATCTACGTATTCTCTATCCCCTTGTTTTGGTTGCCAACAGTTTGCTCCTCAACAATGTTTGTCAGTGCCTACAATGAAGGCATAGAAGTTGTACTTATTAAATGACCACTGACCCAGTAAAAAGAGGAATTAATTAAATCTTTAGATACAAGAGTTATGAATCAAAAGCAATGATGAGCTGAAACTATTTTAACAATGTATTAATAGGTCAAGCCTTTCACTGAGAGTACAACATTCAATTGATAACTACAGGATAAAGTACCTTACTTCCCAGAAATTACATAAAAAAACAAAAATCGATGAACTACAGCAAAGAATCTGCCTGCAATGCAGGAACCACAGGAGATGTAGGTTCAATCCCTGGGTTGGAAAGATCCCCTGGAGGAGGAAGTGGCAACCCACTCCAGTATTCTTGCCTGGAGAATCTCATGGACAGAGGAGCCCGGTGGGCTACAGTCCATGGGGTCGCAAAGAGTCGGATACAACTGAAGCAACTTTGTACACACGAACTTTTTTTCTTTGTAGGCTAGCTACAAAATCAACATAATAATATTAGCATAAAATATAAATTTAGGTTGCAATAAAAATATTAATAAAATATGTCCAGAACAAGCGAAAGCAATGGTCTCACATTAGGGAACACATCATTAAGCTCTGATAAGTTTGAAAAGGTCAAAATAGTAGTTTGTCCAGAGAGTATGATAAAGACAACAAAGGGTCAGCTAAAATCATGTGTATCTTATATTTATATAATCCTGATTTTGCCATTTAGTGGCTGTGTGATCACTGGCCAGTTAGGTGAGACATCTAAGCCTCAGTTCCGTTATCTGAAAAATGGGTAAAAAGAGCACAAATTTGCATGTTCATGCTGAGGACTAAACGAGTCAATATTTGTCAAGTGTTAATACTAACACTGAGCACAGAGTAACACTTGCTGTTATTATTACTGGAAAATATTCTTTAAACCATTAATATGTATTAATGTAAGACTATCAAAAAGACGTTAAGTGGAAAGCTTGTTATATGAAGACTAAAGGAACAAAGGATGCTTATCTAAAGCATGGAAAATAGTAAGTTGAAACTAAGATATCTTGAAATATTTGTAGGGCCAATGTGTGGAAGAGTGATTACCTTGCACAGGTACAGTTCTATATAGTTATAAAAATCTAAGTACGAATTATAAGAAATGCATATTTCTTCTAAATAAAAATTTTAATACAGAAAATAGCAGGATGGCTGTCTTTTAAGGGACGGATACTTCCATCAATGAAAGAATGTTAAGCAGAGACAAAAAGACCAGAGTCTTCTGAATCCTGAATGCACACCTATTAAAACATTTCAATATAACCAATGCATATTTTCAAATTTGTGTATAATATTTATATAGCTTATAAATAGTTTTAAAAGAATATAGTTTAATAATTCCACGTATCAAAACTAAAGGGCTTTTTACTGTGGTACTTTGGGAAACATTTAGCAAATATAAAAACATATACCATCTTAACAAGTAGTCTATGTCACACAAACTAGCACTTTATTAAATATTTTATTTATTACATTGCAACTATTTCACTTTATCTAATTAGTTCTCCAAGTTCTTCACAACTGAAACTACGCATCAAAGTGAGTGAGTGAAAGTCACTTAGTCGTGTTCGACTCTTTGTGACCCCATGGACTGCAGCCCATCAGGCTCCTCTGTCCATGAGATTCTCCAGGCAAGGATACTGGAGTGGGTTGCCATTTCCTTCTCCAGGGGATCTTCCCAACTCAAGGAGCAAACCTGGGTCTCCTGAATTACAGGCAGATTCTTTACTGTCTGAGTCACCAGGGAAGCCCCACACAGCAAATGCCAAACCTAATTTATGCACCATTAAAATTTGTCTTCTCTGATTCCTATGACTGGATTATTTTTAAAGGTAGATTACATATATTAAAAATTTCTAATTCTCACCACCTAAGATTGTGTTCTGTAGGTCTATATTTCCAGGTAACCAGTGTGCTGAAAGTAATGTTCAATCTACATTTGAAATTCACCACAGACTTTTGAAAAAAAAAAAAATGTGGTGTTAAAAGTGAAGAGACGAGAAAGCCATATAGGATCACAATTCCTATAGAGAAAAAAAATTACCTTGCTAAGAACACCATATCTAATGGTTTTTAAATCAAAAGAAAAAATGCAAAGTAAAATGACATTAATAATGGCTTCCGAACTATACCTCCAAATCCTCATGGCATGTAATATAGTACAGCAAAACATTAATATTATACTAACATTGAGATTCACACTGAGAGTCTTAGAAAGTGTATAATGTACTGCTAACCTAAAATGAAATAAATTTCCCTCAGGACTAACCCAGAAGAGCTTTATGACCCAACTGAGTAAAACCATGCACATAATTCCCCTTTGAGATTTATAGATTTCCTAAAATTCCTATAATTCTAAGTGCAGCAAAAAGGACAAGCTGACATTTCCTTTACTGCCAGAGCAAGTTCACAAGTAGTCCTATCCTCCTCAGTTCAAATATATATCCTATATAACCCAAATGAAAAAAGAATCTATTTCCTCTCATCTATTTCAGCACTTTATTTAGATCTAATTTCAAAGATACAAACAAGTTATAAGAATAGTCAAAGGAATTTCATATACTCATTACTCAGATTCACTAATGGCTAATATTCTGCCCATTTGTTTTATCGTTAGTTCCCTCGCTCCATCTCTCACATGAACATGTGAGCACGTGTGTGTGCAAGGGTGTAGACTCACACACACACACACACACAAAGGCATGATCATTCCTATTACACTTAAATATTTGGTGTATATCTTAAGAACAAAAACTTTTTTTACAAAACAATATTATAGTTATCCACATAACATTTATATACTGCTTAATAAAACACATATATTTCAATCTATGAATTCAAATTCTCCCAGTGTACAATTCAGTCTTTTACCACTTAACTGCATTCAATTGTTATGTTTCTTTAGCCTTCTTTAATCTGGAACAATTTCCAGCCTTATCTTCTCTCTCATGACATTGACACTCTTGAGGAATAGCTATTTCTCATTTGAAGTTTATACAATATGGCCTCATGACTCGATTCAGGTATTATTTTTTAGACTACTGTAAGCCAAAGGTCAGCAACCTATGTTCCATGGGCCAAATCTAGCCAGCCACTCATTTTCATAAACAAAATGTACTGGCACACAGATATATCCATTCATTTACATACTATTCATGGCTTGCTTTCAAACTTCAATGGAAGAATTGAGTGAATCAGAGACTGTATGATCAACAAAGCCTAAAATATTTACTATGTAAGTTTTTACAGAAAAAGTTTATAGAACTCTGCTCTAAGTAATGTTTCTTTTAGCAGGTACCATATCCAGAGGCACATAATGTCCAATTTCCCATGGTTTGTAATGTCAATTTTCATCGCCTGACAAGGTTCTAATGGATTTTTACAGTACATAGTTACTATTTTTCCCCTGAACCCAATGAACAATCTGTGGGAAAGACATCTAAATATCATCCACATCACATTAAAAATGTGTTCCCACCCCCACAGATTTGGCATTCCATTGCTGATTCTTTCCTAAATTTTCACTGTGATTGTCACAAAAAAAAAAAAAAAGAAAGATTTTTCAACTTTAGCAATGTCAGTCAGCATTCCGTGCAGGAAAGAGGCTTCCCTTCTCCTCTATTTATATCTGTCAATTTGTGTAGGTTCACGATTTCCTGTGTTTTCAATGGTTCATAAATTATTCTAATTACTCTAAATTACTCTGATGGGCTTCCCTAGTAGCTCAGTTGGTAAAGAAGCCGCCTGCAATGCAGGAAACCCTTCGTTCAACTCCTGGATCAGGAAGATCCACCAGAGAAGGGATAGGCTACCCACTCCAGTATTCTTGTGTTTCCCTGGTGGCTCAACTGGTAAAGAATCCATCTGCAATACAGGAGACCTGGGTTTGATCCCTGGATTGGAAAGTTCCCCCTGGAGAAGGGAATGGCTACCCACTCCAGTATTCTGGCCCGGAGAATTCCATGGACTCTATAGTCTAAGGAGTTGCAAAGAATCAGACACAATTGAGTGACTTTCACTTTCATTTTTCTTTCTGATGCTCAAATCATCCCAGATATACCAAAGGAACCCCTACGGAACCCCTTCAACCTGACCTCTATGTTCTTTTCACATATTTTCTTTACTTAACATAACAAGATATAGCAGGCTTATCTTTATATTTCCCTACCACAACCCTAAAATCAGCCAGTTCTCCAGAGTCCTGCTTCTTTTGGTAAAAATGTTATTAAAAACTCTATCTGGGAATAAGGTTGACCAATGTGTTCACGATTACTGGGGTGTCTTCACATCTAGACCCTTCCTGAAGAATTAATAAGTATCTGTAACTACCTACCTTCTAATCATAAACTCACGCTGATACCTCCAATCCCAAACCATCTTGGCAGTATCCTTCCTTGCCTTCCTCATTTCTTATTTGTATCTCCTGTCTTCCATATCAGGAACTCTAACTGCCAATAATATCAACACATGTACTCATTCTTTCAGTTTAACCATGCATCTGAAATAATTTTAGAGCTGCTTTACCAAACCATTAAAAAAACAAGCCTGCAAGATCTGTTAGGAGTTCTTCCTCACATTCACACATATTCTAAAGGCAAACAAACATCACTGTAAAAAGTGCCTTGGATTAGTTCTTTTCTCTCCTTTCAGCATTTAATTATACTATTCGTTTGAAATGCATTTGGGCTCATTTGTTTCAGTTTGCATTACTCTAGAGTTTTGTTTTCTTTTCTTCTTTTCCTTGTTTACTTAATTTTTATACATAGATCATATATGTTTCTAATGGCAATATGCTTTTAAAAGTCCAAACTATTTTTTTTAAATACGAATTGAGGGAAATTTATTTTCATTTCCTGTCCTTTCCACAGCATTCTCTGCTGGCCCTTGTAAGTAATCAACATCACTGTCTTCTGGTCTATCTTTCTGGTGTTTTTGGCTCATATAAACAGGCATAAGTATGTTTTCTGATTTCCCTTACTTCACTAATACACAAAAAATAGTACATTATATATATTATATACTTGGTGACAATATATCCTGTAAATCACTCCATTTGATTTCAAAGAGTTCATCATTATTTTCTACAAGTACATGACCACTAATGTGAATGTACTAGCTTATCCATCACTTTCTTAGTTTTATCATTGAAGGAGTTTCCAAATAATGTTACAGTGAATAACCTTGAACATATTAAAAAAAAAAGTATCTGCAGGATAAATTCCTTGGAATGAAATTGATATGTATTTCTATTGGAGATTTAAGTGATTTTAAAACACATCCCAAATTCTCTTCAACACTTACCATTAAGAAGGAGAATCTATGAGCCCTCCCTCTGAATCAAAAGAGTCTATGACTACTTCAATTCAGAGAATATGGACGCGATGCTATGGGGCTTCTAAGGCTCTGCTATAAAAGATATCAGATAGATGGATAAGAAAGCTGTGGTACATATACACAATGGAGTATTACTCAGCCATTAAAAAAAGTACATTTGAATCTGTTCTAATGAGGTGGATGAAACTGGAGCCTATTATACTGAGTGAAGTAAGCCAGAAAGAAAAACACCAATACAGTATACTAACACATATATAGGGAATATAGAAAGATGGTAATGATAACCCTGTATGCGAGACAGCAAAAGAGACACAGATGTATAGAACAGTCCTTTGGACTCTGTGGGAGAGGGAGAGGGTGGGATGATTTGGGAGAATGGCAATGAAACACGTATAATATCATATAAGAAATTAATCACCAGTCCAGGTTCGATGCAGGATACAGGATGCTTGGGGCTGGTTCACTGGGACGACCCAGAGGGATGGTACAGGGAGGGAGGATGGAGAAGGGCTCAGGATGGGGAACACGTGTACACCCGTGGTAGATTCATGTTGATGTATGGCAAAACCAATACAATATTGTAAAGTAATTAGCCTCCAATTAAAATAAATAAATTTATATTTTAAAAATTAATAAGTAAAACAAAATCTAATAAAGGCAAAAAAATAAATAAATCAAAGTATGCAGCCTCTGCCTGATTTTTGTGGATGCTTGATCTTCTGATGTTCCCTCTCAGGATACTTCTTTTCAAACTCAGCTGGCTTGCTGAGAAGTCCAAACTATATGCAGACTGTATAAGTTACCTAAAAACTGTCCCATTTGAGCTTAGCTTTCAGTCAACTCAACTGCAACACAATATATATGAGTGAAAAGGCTACAGATGATACCAGCACCACCCCCAGTCAAGTCACCCCAGCTGTTTGGGCCCACCCAGCCGAAGTCTCAGATATCACAGAAATGGGGATATGGTTCATTTATTTTCATTCATATTAATATAGTTGATCAATGCTAAAAATATTCCTCTGATGATTGCTATTAAAAGTATCTCACAGATTATTATACATGGTGCTTTTACTGTCATTATTTTTCAGCAATTTTATAATTTAAGTTTGCATTTATTTCTTCTTTCATCCAACCGGAAGGCTTTATTTAACATGCAGGTATTTAATTTCAATATTTGCACCTTTTGGAAACTACTGTTTTCGTTATACCCTAGTATATGGTCAACTCATTTTTTGTGAGTTTTCTGTTTAGTTGGAGAGATAACATTGTCTGCAATCAGGCTGTATTGTTTGACATTTATGTGTGTGTGTGTCTGTGTGTGTATTTTTTTGTCCTCTTAAGTACTGAAAGTAATGTTTGACTTGTTTGCTAATGACAGTGATGCTATCTATTTCTCTTTGCATCACCTGTAATTTCAGTTTTGTATAGGTGGTTGCTGGGTTATTTGATGCACTGATATTCTTCTCATATGTCATATCATTATGGTGAATTGTGGGTTTTTTCTCTTAAGGTGTTCTTATGTAATGTTTTGGTGATCTGAATTCTACTTTCTCTGATTGAGGATCACAGCCTCTCTTTCTCACTGTATCCACTTTTCCTAGTAAATCTTCCTTTGTCTCCTCATTTTAGTCTTTCTGAATCAACATGTTTCAAGGGCATTTCCATGACCAGCATAGAGTTGAATTTTGCTTTATGCACCAATGTGAATATGTTTTCTTTGAACAGGCAACTTAATCTCATCCATGTTTATTGATAATACTATGTTGGATCTCAACTCTGTCATACTAATTTATAATTACTGTGTGATTTAGGATGAGTTTTTCTGAGTTTTTTTTCTATATGATATCTTCTTTTATTGGTATTTAAGAAAATTTCTGTTTTTGCTCTAGTGGTTTCCTCTATGTTCATACCTTCACAGTGGCCTTAATTCTCTCCTTTCCTACTTAAATTTTAACATTTGTACCTCAGTTTTAATCCTAAGTATCCCAGGAACAACAGTAATCAACTATCTTGGTTCAATAATACCTTTTACTTGTTTAATGTTATCAACTCTTATTAAAAATAATTATAGAAAACTAAGAGGAAAGTGAAAAACTACTTCTTGAAAATATCAGTAAGAATTTAAATACAGCAAAAAAAAAAAAAAAAAAGTGAAACTGTGAGTTGCTCAATCATCTGACTCTTTGAAACTCCATGGACTGTAGCCCACCAGTTTCCTCCGTCCATGGAATTCTCCTGACAAGAATACTAGAGTGGATAGCAATTCCCTTCTCCAGGGGATCTTCTTGACCAGAGATTGAACCTAGGTCTCCTGCATTGAAGGCATATTCTTTACCTTCTAAACCATCAGGGAAGTGAAAGTGAAAGTTGCTCAGTTGTGTCCGACTCTTTGCGACCCCATGGACTATATGGTCCATAGAACTCTCTGGGCCAGAATACTGGAGTGGGTAGCCTTTCCCTTCTCCAGGGGATCTTCCCAACCCAGGGATCTAACCTAGGTCTCCCACATTGCAAGTGGATTCTTTACCAGCTGAGCCACCAGCTGGGAAGCCCAAGAATACTAGAGTAGGTAGCCAATCCCTTCTCCAGCGGATCTTCCCAACTCAAGAATCGAAACAGGCTCTCCTGCACTGCAGGCAGATTCTTTACCAACTGAGCTATCAGAGAAGCCTGAGCCATCAGGGAAGCCAATATCAAATAAATGTTGGGGCATAAATATACTAAAAGATTAAAATATATTGCTCACTCATCACTCTTTGAGCCTGAAAAAATTATTTAGGGTATGAACAGTCATATATGAGTCATATATGAAGAATCATCAAGTGAAGAGTCACAGTCTGAGATTTGAAGTAAATGATCTATTCCATTATCACTACAGGCATAAATGAAAAAGTCTACATTCTCAACTGTGTTCAATAAAAGCTAAAAACAGGCTACTATGATGATGCTTCCAGTCTTCTCTTATGCTTCCTTTAAATGTGATAAAATAATTTGGGCACTACCATAAGAAAATAGAAAGATGACAATATATTTCACTGTAGCATAATCCTTCTAAACAACTTATTTTCTTGGTAATTTAATTTTTAGTACAGTTGGGAATAACTGATGAGCAATGAATTCCTAGGAAAAAGTAACAAAATATTTCAAAATATAGGGAAAAAAAAAAGAACACTAAGATCCCACAATGTATCTTAGATTTGTAGAAGGGTCCAACAGATCCATCTAGGTAATTACATACAGAATATTTTATTTCATATTTTAAAATAAGTGAAAGTTCTCTTTGTTCTTTGGAAGTCTTCTAAGGAAGAATGAAATTTATGAAACAACTTCATAGATAACTGTGTATATGCTTAGTCGCACAGTCATGTCCGACTCTTGCAGCCCCATAGACTGTAGCCTGCCAGGTACCTCTGTCCATGGGATTCTCCAGGCAAGAATACCGAAGTGGGTTGCCATTTCCTTCTCCAGGCGATCCTCCCAACCCAGGAAAAGAACCTAGGTCTCCTGCATGGCAGACAAACTCTTTACCAACTGAGCTACGAGGGAAGTCCCATCATAGACAGTTGCAGTGAAGTGAAGTGAAAGTCGCTCAGTCATGTCCTACTCTTTGTGACCCAATGGACTGAAGCCCGCTGGGCTTCTTCCTGGGATTCTCCAGGCAAGAATACTGGAGTGGGTTGCCATGCCCTTCTCCCCATAGATAGTTTTGAGGTCTGCTCAAAAAAGAAACTAAAAAACTAAAACTGGGTCCAACTGACCCATACAGTATACCAAGCATTAAACAGTATTCTACCTATTATCCTACCCATTATCTATGCAACAGTCCAGGTTCTGTTCCTGCTTTCCCCTTTCTCTTTCTTCTCCTCTCACTTTTAGTTGTATTCTTTCTACTTAGATCATAGTAACAACATTTGCATACTATTCATCTACTGACATCCCCACCACTCTTGTTTTACTCAGCTCTAAAATTAAACACATAAATGTTCTCTATCAGTTTTTTATACGAAGTGTTCCCATTCACCTCCTCATTAAATATCAGTAAAAACTATACACACATATAAATTTTACTGATACCTATATAAACATATATGGTACCTATATAAATACATATATCTTTCATATATATAACATATTTATATAGGTATCACTAAAAGTTATATATACATGTGTATAATTCTGACTGATATTTAATATCTATACAAAAAACTGCAATAACATAAATATATTACCACTTAATTAGATGGAGCTTATTCTCTAGGATGAATTGAGTGGTGACAATATAGACTATGGCCTACCAAGCCTAAACTACTAAATAGCTAGACCTTTAAAAAATTTCTATTTTAATAAAAATGGTAATGGCCCACATGTACAGAATTATCTGAGTTTGGCCATGTTCAAAACATTTTTTCTCTAGGTTTGAAAAACTATTTGGCAAAATATAAAAACCTTTAAAACTCAACATTCAGAAAACTAAGATCATGGCATCTGGTCCCATCACTTCATGGCAAATAGATGGGGAAACAGTGGAAACAGTGACAGACTTTATTTTAAATCACTGCAGATGGTGACTGCAGCCATGAAATCAAAAGACACTTACTCCTTGGAAGGAAAGTTATGACCAACCTAGACAGCATATTAAAAAGCAGAGACATTACTTTGTTAACAAAGGTCTGCCTAGTCAAGGCTATGGTTTCTCCAGTAGTCATGTATGGATGTGAGAGTTGGACTATAAAGAAAGCTGAGAGCCGAAGAATTGATGCTTTTGAACTGTGGTGTTGGAGAAGACTCTTGAGAGTCCCTTGGACTGCAAGGAGATCCAACCAATCCATCCTAAAGGAGAGCAGTCCTGAATATTTATTGGAAGGACTGATGCTAACACTGAAATTCCAATACTTTGGCCACCTGATATAAAGAACTGACTCATTGGAAAAGACCCTGATGCTGGGAAAGACTGAAGGAAGGAGGAGAAGGGGATGACAGAGGATGAGACAGCTGGATGGCATCACCGACTCAATGAACATGAGTTTGAGTAAACTCTGGGAATTGGTGGGAGAAGGCAATGGTACGCACTCCAGTACTCTTGCCTGGAAAATCCCATGGACAGAGGAGCCTGGTAGGCTGCGGTCCCTGGGGTCGCTAAGAGTCGGACACAACTGAGCGTCTTCACTTTCACTTTCCATTTTCATACATTGGAGAAGGAAATGGCAACCCACTCCAGTGTTCTTGCCTGGAGAAGCCCAGGGACGGGGGAGCCTGGTGGGCTGCCATCTATGGGGTTGCACAGAGTCAGACACGACTGAAGCGACTTAGCAGCAGCAGCAGCAGCCGGGAGTTGGTGATGGACAGAGAGGCCTGGCGTGCTGCAGTCGATGGGGTTTCAGAGTCAGACATGACTGAGTGACTGAGCTGAACTGAACTGAAAAACTTTTAGCTTACATTTTCTTTCCTTTAGTTTCTTGAAATATTTGTTCCATGGCTGCCATGGGTTTCAAGCTGTTAATCTAATTTCCTGCCCTTGTAAGATCGTTCATCTTTCTGCCTAAAGAGTCTAGGAATTTTCTTTCTTTATCTTTAAAAATATAGTATTTTTACCAAAATGTCTCAAAATTGCTGCTATGGGTTAAATTTTACTGGATATCCAATCCGAAAGCTTATAAACAGGAGAATGGATAGGCAACCACAGAAGAGTCAGACAATGAAATACATCAAAAAAGTTAACTACAGGAATACAAAACAACATGATTTAATCCTGGTAATACAGTGGTGAAAGAAATAAAAATATTATTCTGCTTTATAAAAATTAAAATATAAGTAAGCAAAATAATATCCCATATAAGCATATATGTATATGTGATAAAGCTCTCTTCCTTTTAAGGAAAAAAAAAGTGCATTTTAAGAAATTCTGGATTTCATACTAATGGAAAGCAGAAAACATTTTTTTAAATAAAAAAATTATGAACATGAACTATTATAAAGAGAAAACTTAAAAGAACACTATAAATTGTTATTTTAAAAAAATATATCCTCTTATCAGGTATAGACTTTTGGGGGTGATTTTTCTAGTAAGACATGACTACTTCTACTTTGATGCATAATAACCAAATAAAGTTGAGTTAGAATAAACATAATTATAAGAAGAAAGCTTAAAAGAATATTCTACAAATGTTTGTTTTTCAGTAATTAGAAAGTAATAAATTGACAGCTAAAAATGCTGCTTATTTAAAAAGTCAGAATAGTTAATGCTCTTGAAAAACGGTAAACAAATATATCAATCTTTAACATTAAGAAAAACTAAAATGCCACAGATAACTGCATTAAAATGTAAAAATTCAAGAACAGTCGCAGTAGAAATGGACTAAAGACTAGCTGCGCCCTATTTCAAAAGTCTGTATGTCTTCTGACATTTTTCTCCGTGAAGTGTGAAGTCCTGTCACAAAACACTTCGTTCTCCCAACTTCCAGGATCCTAATACCTCAGTACACACCAAGTCCCATTTAGGTTAAAAGTTATATTTGACTCTCTAAGAACGAAGAGTAGGTGTAGTCAGTCAGCGGCTGGACAGGAAACACAACACGCTCAAAATGACTACCTGTGAAGAGTCTAACAGGGCTTCCCCAGAGGCTCAGTGGTGAAGAGTCCATCTGCATTATAGGAGACACAGGAAATGCGGGTTCAGTCCCTGGGTTGGGGAGATCCCCCAGAGGAGGGCATGGCAACCCACTCCAGTATTCTTGCCTAGAGAATCCTAGGGACACAGGAGCCTGATGGGCAATAGTCCACAGGGTCACAGAGTTGGATATGATTGAAGAGACTGAGCGTGAGTGCGTGTTCACACACACACAGAGTCTAATAAAAAGACTATTTACAGAAGTATGTGAAAGTGAAAGAGTTCGTCGCTCAGTCATGTCCAACTCTTTGTGACCCCATGGACTGTAGCTCACCAGGCTCCTCTGTCCATGGGATTCTCCAGGCAAGAATATGGGAGTGGGTAGCCATTCCCTTCTCCAGAGGATCTTCCTGACCCTGTCTGAGCCACCAGGGAAGTCCTACAGAAGTATGGCCAGGGTAAAATCCTGGGACTAGCATAGCAGCAAGCCTTTACTAACCTGTTGCATGAAAAAAGCAAGAGGAAGAGCATTTCTAGAACTCAAAAGAGCAACTGCTATGGGGACGAATACCTGACAGTGCAGGCTTCAGCTGCTGCTGCTGCTGCTGCTGCTAAGTCGCTTCAGTCGTGTCCGACTGTGCGACCCCAGAGACGGCAGCCCACTAGGCTCCCCCGTCCCTGGGATTCTCCAGGCAAGAACACTGGAGTGGGTTGCCATTTCCTTCTCCAATGCATGAAAGTGAAAGTGAAGTCGCTCAGTCGTGTTCAACCCTCAGTGACCCCATGAACTGCAGCCTTCCAGGCTCCTCCGTCCATGGGATTTTCCAGGCAAGAGTACTGAAGTGGGGTGTCATTGCCTTCTCCAGCAGGCTTCAGCAGGACAACACAATTAAACCAAGAAGATCCAGCAGGGAGGGAGCAAGGGGAGAAAAAGACCTCAACCTCACCCATCTCCCACCTTCTGATCCCAACTAAAAGCTGGAGGGCATGGGAGCAGAATGAAATGATGAGGGTAGATCTGGAGAGACAAAGGAAGAATATCAAATCCAGTATCATACAAATCACCATGAAAAAAGAATAAAGTGTACAGTTCATAATCGAAATAATTTGGCTAATTTAAAAACATTCAGGAAAAGAATAGATTCACTTTTAAGAAATACTGCTGAAAACATTGCACTTTACTAGAAGTACATACAGAAAGAGATATACAGCAGGATTCTGCTCCAAAATTAACTTAGCAAAACAAATATAAATATAACAAGAATACCTTTTTAAAAAAAGCAGTATATGTGTCATATTCATTTATAAACAAAGAGATGCAGGAATTTAGAGGATAATTAAACCATTTCCAGAAAATGAAACAGGCAGAAGTACAACTGTGGAATACAGAGAGTCTTTCATCATTACGCAATTATAAAGGCCACCTCCACTTTGTTACTTAAACCAAAGTTTATGGAGCATTTACTGCTAGCTAATTTTCTCATTATACATACTCCTGTTAATTTCTAATAATTTTTTGCATGAAGCTTGTTGGTTACTGTCACTCCCAACCCCTTGATAACCAAATAATTTTAGAAGTTGTACTCTAGGGTACCTGATACAAAATTTCTCCACCAGATCTATTCACGTGTGCTCCACACAAGCGATTACCGTACTAAGTATTCTGTTGTTATATTCTGTTATGTTATCTGCACACATTTTAATATAAATCAAGCCACACTCGATGAAACAAATCCTTGGCTAAAGAATCGACTGACTTTATAGAGACAGCCCATAGAACAGAAATAGTACGTGCTGATTTAAAGCCTGGACAACTAAGCTCCATCACCACTGGTACATGCCTTACTAACAGACCCTTTAATGGTGGCCTTCTCACACTTGCATCACTTCTCACATCCCTTAAGAGTGACACCTGCACTTTCAAGTGAAGTAAAATTCCCTTGAATTCTTGTTTCATGGTCTGCTTCAGTTTTTAAAGCACCCTACATTTCCGGCCGCTAAATTTCTTTGCTCTTCTTCACAAGCAAATTTCCCTGAAAGAGCTGGCTTTGCCCACTAAATCAGATTCCACTCCTCTCACTCAGTCTTAAATCCAATCCAGCAAGGCTTTTAACCCCAACTCTACACGAAAACTGCTCTTGTCAAGATCACCAAAGATCTGCACAGTACTAAATTTACTGGTCAGGCCTTAGTAATTATTCTACTTGACCCATCAGCAGAGCAGCATTGGGCACAGTTGATTACTCTTCTGTTTAATAATCTTTCATCACTTAGCTTCTAGTGCACTGTACTCTATCTTGCTTATTTCCTTCTTCTCCCTTACCTCTTATTACTGGAACAACCTAAGGCTCAGTCCTTTCTATCTATACCCACTGCCTTAGTGATCTGATCCAGTCTCATAGCTTTAAATGCCATTCAAATGCCAAGAGCTCTCAAATTTACATATCCAGCCCAGATCTCTCTCTAGAGCTCCAGATCCAAACAGCCAACTGCCTACTTGAAGATTTCACTTTAATGTCTAACAGATATCTCACATAAAACATGTCCAGACTGAACTCCTGACCTTCAAACCACCTTCACCTCAAACCTGCTTCAGAGACTTCTACTTGTCAGTCAACGGCAACTTCATCTTTCCAGCGGCTCATGCCAAAGACTCTGGAATCATCCTTCACTTGTCATTTTTCCTCAGACTCTACATCCAAACTCTAAAAACAACTACCTTGTAATACATCATATATTCTGAAGGAGATCAGCCCTGGGATTTCTTTGGAAGGAATGATGCTAAAGCTGAAACTCCAATACTTTGGCCACTTCATGCGAAGAGTTGACTCATTGGAAAAGACTCTGATGCTGGGAAGGAATTGGGGGCAGGAGGAAAAGGGGATGACAGAGGATGAGACGGCTGGATGGCATCACTGACTCGATGGACGTGAATCTGAGTGAACTCCGGGAGTTGGTGATGGACAGGGAGGCCTGGCGTGCTGCGATTCATGGGGTCACAAAGAGTCGGACATGACTGAGCGACTGAACTGAACTGAATACATCATATGAGGCTACTCTGGTGGTTCAGTGGTAAAAAACCTGCCTGCCAACTGCAGAAGACGTAAGAGACCCGGTTCAATCCCTGGGTCAGGAAGATCCCCTGGAGAAGGGAATGGCAACCCATTCTGGTATTCTTCTCTGGGAAATTCCATGGACTGAGGAGCCTGGTGGGCTACCTACCATCCATGGGGTCACAAAAGAGTTGGACATGACTTAACAACTAAACAACAACAGCAGAAGTCATATATAAGCATACCTATTATGTTCATTTTTTACTATCTGTATCTTCCTGTTAGAAATAAGTTCTATAAAGAGAAGGAAAAACACCTGATATATCCTTTGCTGAGAAGCTTTACTGTGGAACCAAAACTGAGCTTCAATAAGCTACAAAGTTGACACAATATTTGAAGGTGCTCTGGCAGAACAGATACTCTAAAACTCATAAATACCATTGACTATACCTAAGACTTTTAACTACAGTCTCAAGAACTAAATAATATTCTGCAGTATCTCAGATATTTTTCAAAAGTCAATGTACAATGTTCAAATTAAGATAATTAGAGGTAAGTTAACCAGATAGTTCCTTTGTTCTAAATCACATTACAAAAATCTCAGAGAAGATGCACAGTACTAATCACAGCGCCAGAGATACTTCAGAATTATCTGCAATATTATTAGAAATTGAGTAAGTGGTCACTTGGAGTATGCTAATTGAAAGTTTTTAGTCTTTTTTAAAGATTTCTACAGAATGGTTAAGACCAATATCCTTTGAGTATATTTCAGAGTAAATTTTTATCTAGTAAAATGCCCTGTTTTCTTGGATGACTATGCTATAACTTCAGCTTTCTTTTCAGCTACCCTTACTGCAATGCTGGCTGAAGAGATAGCCCCTATTTAATTTTTTTAAAAAACACTTTTTTCTTAGTTATCTAGAAGCTTTAAAAAAGTAAGGATAATCAAAGTAAATCCAGTCTACATTTGGGTAGTTAATGCCATTAAAAACAGCCAAGAAAAGAGAGCCTAAGTCATATCACAGTGCAGTAATTACCACTAAGAACAAAGGGAAAAATGTTTTTAACTCTGCCCATAGAGATAAGCATTCATTTATAACTAAGATAATTATCTCATTACTTATGTTCAGAGCAGCCTTACTTACCTTCGTATCATTACCTGAAGTAGAACTTGTCTATGGTATACACAACTTAGCTATTCTGACAGTCTTTAAACTATATACACCTATTGTTTTGTATTCTTTTCTAAGCACTTTTAAAAGTGGAAGTACTTACAGATTATTTTCTTGATGTCACATCCTTTAACAATAAGCTACAAATTCAAAATGCTTTAGGAGTAAAGTAATATTAATATGATAATTTTATTATTAAGATATAATTTTAGAAAACGATGAATTTTACTTTGTACCTAAGTAATTTATAGAATTTTGAAACTACTCATAATTCATTTACTATCCTCATAAAACTCATAAATCATGTATTCTTCCCATTTCTATCTTATACTACATTCATAAAGGTGCCTGACAAATAATACAAATAACAGGACAAAAATCAAACCAAAAATTTATCCTTTTGATAAATTTACTCATTGACAGAAATAATATTCTGATTAGTAGAACATAGTAGCCAATTGGAGGTTGACCAAAGAGTAAAAGTTCTGGTTAACAGTCAACTTAATCAAGTATTCATCTTAAAACTTCAAAAGTCATCACATGTGGTTTAATCCTGAATCTTCCTGTTCTCCCCGAGACATACAAAATAAGGAAAACATGGAGTGGGGGAAGTGAAAGAAAAAGAAAATTAATTTTCCAGAGAAACTAGGAATGAAAATAAACTCCACAATTCCAAATCAGATGTGAATGTGCAAAAAGCCAATGAAACTAAGAGAACCAGATAGAGAAACCCGCAAGAGCGCAGAAAGGAAGGCAAGGAACAAGGAGCGCAGGAGAAGCCTAGCGGCAGACCTCAAAAACTACCTTCTCATTCTCACAAAAAAATCGGCCCCACGCTCCCCAAACATGAGAAGAGCTATAATCTAAAAAGGCAAACAAAACACAGAAAAGGTACAAAAACCAGATGGGATCACAAGGCAAAATCCAACTTTTCTCTTGTACACAAGAGATACATTTAAAGTGACTCTTAATGGCTAACAATAAAGGAATGGGCAAAAATACACCGAGAAAAGATCAACTTGCCATCCCCCAAAATTCAAGAGCCATAATATTAGACAAGGTAGAAATCAGGTCAGAAAACAATAAACAAACAAAGCACCTTATACGATTAAAAGACACAATTCACAATAAAGATTTAGTAGTTATGAATATCCATGATATTAAATTCTACAAAGCATAAATTCAAGAATATATAAGAAGATAAAAGCAAAAATAAACTAGTATTTTTATACTTTTATTAACTTTCAGAGCATGATAGATCAAGTTAATAAAAAAAAAAAATTGTAAGTAAGGAAGAGAAGACCTAACCAGAAGGAGCAGTAAAGTAGATTTCAGACAGACTTTATTTCCTTGGGCTCCAGAATCACTGTGACTAGTAACTACAGCCACAAAATTAAAAGATGCTTGCTACTTGGAAGAAAAGTTCTGACAAACCTAGACAGCATATTCAAAAGCAAAGACATCACTTTGCCAGCAAAGGTCTGTATAGTCAAAGTTATGGTTTTTCTAGTAGTCATGTGAGAGTTGGACCATCAAGAAGGCTGAGCACTGAAGAATTGATGCTTTTGAACTGTGGACCTGGAGAAGACTCTTGAGAGTCCTCTGGACTGCAAGGAGATCAAACCAGTTAATCCTAAAGGAAATCAATCCTGAATATTCATTGGAAGGACTTATGCTGAGGCCGAAGTTCTAAAACTTTGGCTACCTGATGCGAAGAGCCGATTCATTAGAAAAGAACGTGATACTGGGGAAGATTGAAGGCAGGAGGAGAAGGAGACGATAGAGGATGAGATGGTTGGATGGCATCATTCACTCAGTGGACATGAGTTTGAGCAAAATTCTGGGAGATAATGAAAGACAAGCAAGCCTGGTGTGCTGTAGTCCATGGGGCTGCAAAGAGTTGGACATTACCAAGTCACTGAACAACAAAAACAACCTATGCTGTATCTTAATATAATAGGATTTACCTCCTTTTCAACTATCTATGGAACAATTATGAAAACTGGATTCCAAAGAAAATGTGAATAAATTGCAAAAAGGAGAAATAATACCCAAAACATTCCCTGAGCACTATAATAAAACAAAAAATTAAAAACAAAATTTAAAAAGCAACTTTTTTTATACAGAAAATCTGTAACTCTTGCTTAAACAACTCTGGGGCCCATTTGAAAAATGAGAATGACTTACCCACATCTGCTTCATTGCGACATGAGTGTTTGTGACAATAATGCATGTACACAGGCTCATTTAATGTAACATTTCTTATTAACCATTACATCTAAAATATTCCTCTCACCAGAAGTCTCTTTCAGTTCAGTTCAGTTCAATCACTCAGTCATGTCTGACTCTTTGCGACCCCATGAACCGCAGCACACCAGGCCTCCCTGTCCATCACCAACTCCCGGAGTTCACCCAAACTCATGTGCATCAAGTCAGTGATGCCATCCAGCCATCTCATCCTCTGTCGTCCCCTTCTCCTCCTGCCCCCAATCCCTCCCAGCATCAGGGCCTCTTCCAATGAGTCAACTCTTCGCATGAGGTGGCCAAAGTATTGGAGTTTCAGTCTCTTTAGAGTTCCTCTATTTTCTCAGTAAAATAAGAAGTCAAGTCATCAACTGAGAGTAATGATGAGGCGTGAAGTGTTAGAAGTTTTAAGGGAGTGGAAAATATATGAAACAGTCATCTTGGAGAGCCGTAAGAGACAGTGGTGACTATGAACTCAAAACTTGGTCAGTGATAAGTACAGACAAAAGAGGCCGGGGAGAGACTGAAAACTTGACAGGAGGCACAATGGACTACTGAGGTAAGGTTGAAGAACTACCGGTCTGGATCCTCTTCAGAAGTAAGCTGGAAACATCAGCAGCACTTGAAGAATAAGCTATCTGAAGTGCAAATTACAGGATTCACTGCAGGTACACAGAATCAAGGGTACCACAGAATGGAAGACAAGATCTTTGGAAGAGAGATCAAAAAAGTTGAGAGTCCAGAAGTATTTAATTGGATGTTAATATACCTGACTAATGTATGCGGGACACAGACAGTGAGCCAGACACTATATTCTTCCAGGAATTAAGCACAGTGACCAAAGGAACAAGAGAGGAGTGTAAGAAGAGGTAATAGGTGGTACAGTCTGATGACAGAAGATTCAAAGCTGAGTGATTTCAGGGAGGATAGAGTAAAATCAGGAAATGGCAATAAGAAGTAAAGAGGATATATATACCAATTCTAGCCCAGCTGCACTTTGAGATGAAAAAGAAGAGATCACGTCAAAGGACTGCAGGCGAAACAGTGGAGTATTCAAGAGGGAGTCCTTTTCTGCACATACAAGCTCTCTCCTGCTGCTGCTAATAGTGATCTGCAAATGAGTCTTCTCACTGAGACTGCACAAGGACTCTAAATAATTGAATAAAGTTATCTATACACAAAAGGGCCAAAAACTTGAGTTCATAATTCTGGCCAGAACTAGAGATGAAGTACGTTCTTGAATCTAAATAGCAATCATAGTAAATACATATTTGTAGACAAATTAAGGGGAAAAAAAAAGCTTACAGCTGTTTGAAAATGTCATAAAGAATTCAAAGAAATAAAGTACCAGGAAAATAAACTAGAATATTTAAGAGTATACTAGAGAAAGTCATATATGATTGTCCCAGTCACCTTCACACATCAGATATCATCTTTCATAGAAGCCAAAAGACGATTCTTGGGAAGCTTACTTCAGAAGAGTAATACATACACAGAGATACTGCAATAAGATTAGGAACAAAACCCTGAAAAATGAAAAATCCTGAAGTCATGGAATGCATAGTAAAGATAACTGGGTTAATTTTAGCTCTCAATTCATAAGTAAAATCCAAAGAAATAGCACCATCTATTGGAACTTCTCATACTTAAAAATACACATTCTCCATCCTTAGAAAATATGTCTATAACATTTCCACACATTGAGCTAAGAAGATAAATATTATAGGGCAATATCTAACACAAAATTTAAAAGTTTATATTAAAAAATACTAATCCTTGGCTTGTAATTCTAATTTCAAATAACTAATCATTTTGATAAGTTCAAATTACTATTCTATTAAAGATAAAAATATTCTCAACCAATAAAAAAAGAGTATAGCTATATGTTCAAAGTAACTCACAGATATGGTATTCCTGAATGCTGCTTGTATAACCATATATTGCAGAATATCCAAATATTATGATCATGACAACATCTCTACTATCCAGCTCCATAATGTGTGCAGAATGTCCCTCCACAGCATACTGCTGACCATGTCCAAGCACAGTGGGCGTTTTTGTACTCCACGACTGACTGTGTATGTTAAACACCCACAATTCATCTGTGACATTGCCATCACTTGTTTCAATTCTGCCTCCATACATAAAGATGTTGTCCTGTAGATTAAAAACCTATGTTAATACATAAAATATTTATATCTTATCAAGATACATGAATTAAAGACTATGTTTAAACATTAAATTTTAGTAATTGCTCACAACTATGCATAAGACATAGTTCTTATGTGTAAAAAAATCAAATGGGAACACATGAGCAATGATGATTAATTCTTTTACTTACAAGATGGGGGGAAAGCCACACTTTCAAAAAGTTACTTTAAGGTGTTTTAATTAAAAATTATATGGTTAATTAACCATCCTAGTTGTTAAGTCCCTAGTTGTTACATTTGAATTTTACCATCTATTTGTACTGCTTTGTGCAGTACAGACATTCACCGTTTTCATCAAGCATTGTCCACCAGAAAAAGTAGACACATTTGTATCTATTATATGGAGTACATTTTTATTACCACTTCTCATGGCTATAAGCAGATACTTTAGAGCACTTATAAATTATAAAAATCATATGTCATTAAATCATATGTGATTGAAATGAATGATATATAAATCATTATTATTTCAATAACCTAGAAAGAGAAAAGAATTTCTTCAACCTAATAAAGAACACCTAAGAAAAACACAAAGCTAATATTGTATTTAATTATAAAAGGCTGGATGTTTCACCAAGGTCAGTTATAAAGATGCCTGCTTTTTGCCACTTATATTCAACACTGTACTCAAGATTTTTAGCCTGAGCAAATATGCAAAAACTAAATAAAGGCATCCAGATTGGAAAATAAGAGTAAAATATTTCTGTTTGTAGATGATAGGAATTTGTATATAGAGAATCCTAAGAAATAAAAAATAATTAGAGTTATTGACTTCAGCAACACTGCAGAATAAAAGATCAATGTACAAAAAAATCAATTTATATTTCTATACACTTTCAGTGAACAATCCAAAAATGAACTTAAGTAAACAATTCAATTTACAAAGCAGCAAAAACAATAAAATAACTATGAATAATTTAATAAAAGAAACTCCAAATTTATACTGTGAAAGCTACAAATAATTGTTGAAAGACTTAAATTAATAGAAAGACATCCTGTGTTCCTGGATCAGAAGACTTAATATTGTTAAGACTGCAGCATTTGCCTAACTGATCTACAGATTCAATGCAATCTCAGTTAAAATTCCAGATTTGTAGAAACTGACAAGTTGATTCCAAAAGTCAAACAGAATTGCAAGAGATCCAGAATATTTAAACAACCTTGAAAAAGAAAAATAAAATTGGAGGATTAACACTTTTCAACATTAAAACTTTCTACAAAGCAAAAGTAATTAAGATAGCAAGCTACTAGAAAAAATAAATACATAAATCGACATAACTGAGAGTCCAGAAAAAAAAATCCATATCCTACGGCTAACTGATATTTGACAAAAGTGCCAAGACCATTCGATGAGGAAAGAATAGTCTCTTCAACAACTGAGGCTAAGAAAATAAGATAGTTACATGCAGAAGGGTAAACCTAAATCCTTCCTGCACAGAACATACAAAACAACTCAAAATGTATCAAAGACCTAAAAGTAAAAGCCAAAAAAAACTATAAAACATTTAGAGAAGATGCAAGCTAAACATGCATGACCTTGGATTTGACAACATATTGTTAGATATGACACCAAAATCACAAGCAACAAAAGAAAAAGTATATATACTGGATCTCATCAAAGTTAAAAATTTCTGTGCTTCAAAACACACCACCAAGAAAGTAAAAGCTCAGAGAATGGGAGGAAATATTTGCAAATTACATATCTAATAAGGGACCTGTATCTAAAATATATAAAGAACTCTGACATCTCAATAATTTTAAAATGGGGAAAGAACTTAAACAGACATTTCTTCAAAGAAAATACAAATACCCGAAAAGAATCACATGACTACTAACATTATTAGTCAACATAAAATACCACTTCATACCCATGAGGATGGCTATAATCAAAAAGGCACTAACTAGTGTTGGCAAAAATGTGTAGACATTGGAACCTTCATACAAAACTGGAAATGATACCAAAAGCACAGGCAAGAAAAGAAAAAAACAGATAAACTGGACTGTTTCAAAATTAATAACCTGCCCATTAAAGGACACTATCAACAAAGTAAAAAGATAGCCCAAAGGATGACAGAAGATATATGCGAATCATATATCCAGTTAGGAGATAAAATCCAGAATATATAAAGAACTCCTACAACTCCACACCATAAAAAGAGAAAAACTTAAAAATGGGCGAAACACTTGATATATGTTTCTGCAGAGAAAGCATACAAATAGCCAATAAGCACTTGAAAAGATGTTCAACATCATAAATCATTAGGGAAATACAAATCAAAACTACATTACTGCTTTACACTCATTAGGAATTTTATTATTTAAATAAAAAGAAAGAAAGAAAAATAGAAAATAGTATTAACAAGGATATGGAGGAATTGGAATCCTTGTGCACTATTGGTAGGAATATAAAATGGTCTGAGTTTCAGTTTTGCAAGACGAAATGAGGTCTGGAAATAATGGAAATGACTGTACAACAATTTGAATGTACAACAATTTGAATTAAGTACAGCCACTACATGGACTGTACTGTTAAAAATGGGTAAAATGGTAAACTTTTGTTATATGTATTTTATCAAAATTTTTTAAGTGATTGATCTGATGACAAGGTATAAAGTCATGGACAAAAAGTCAATCTTCTTTCCTCCCCATGTTCAATGGAGGATAGTATGCTCAATGGAGAAAAACAATATGGCAGTTCTTCAAAAAAAATTAAAAATAGAATTACCATTAAATCTAGGAATTCCCCTTCTGACTATCCAAAAGAATGGAAATCAGGGACCTGAACAGATAGTTGTACATTCATGTTCATAATAGCATTATTGATACTAGCCAGAAAGGTGAAAGCAACCCAAGTATATACTGATGGACGAATGGATAAACAAAATGTAGCATATACACACAGTGGAATATTGTTCAGCCTGTAAAAAAAGAAGGAAATTCTGACACATGCTATAAGACAGATTATCTTGAGGACATTGTGCCAAGTGAAATAAGCCAGTGATTATATAAGCCAGTCATTTATTAATCATTAAATACTGTATGATTCCACTTACATAAGGTACCTAGAAGAGTAAAACTCACAGAGACAGAAAGCAGAAGGGTGGTTTGCCAGGGGCTGAGAAAGGGGGGAAACGTAGGGGCACGGGTACAGAGTTTCAGTTTTACAAGACGAAAAAAAAGTCTGGAAATAATGGAAATGACTGTACAACAATCTGAATGTACGTAACGCCACTAGATGGACTGTACTGTTAAAAACGGGTAAAATGGCAAACTTTTGTTATGTGTATTTTATCAAAATTTTTTAAGTGATTGATCTGATGACAAGGTATAAAGTCATGAACAAAAAGTCAATCTTCCTTTTTCCCCATGTTCAGTGAAGGATGGCATTAAAATCTATCTTTTTACTAAAATAGTATAAAAAAAATCAATAACACTTCAAGTTATTGTGATTCATCAGATCTCTTGTTTTCATTAAGTATTTGAAATAAATCTGAGATTTAGTATTTTTTTCTCTAAGGCTAATTAAAAAAAAAAAAGATTAAAATTTAAAGCAGGATCCATACCTGATACAAAGCAAGAGAATGCCCATATCTCTGGAGAGGTCCCCTTGATACAGCTCCTACATTCCATATACTGCTTTCTAAATTGTAACTAAAAACAAGAAGAAAATAAATATAACTTCATAAGCTAAGATTCATTTTAGCTTTTTTAATTTGCATATGCTTTCTTTGTATTTAAATATTCATTAAATTCAAAAACAATTACAAATAAACTCATAATTTCATACACCATATTAGAAATTTTTAATAAAGACTCATTCAACATATACCTACTCTAAATTAGGATTCAATCATCTAAATATGTAATATGCATTAACTTGACTAGGCTATTTATTACTGGAATTATTCTGTTCAGCTTAATCATTTGAACCAGTTGATTACCCTAAACAATAGTTCTACACTTTTAAAGTCACATGAGCCTGTTTGTGGCTTCTTGAAATCTCCAAGCAGCATCTACCTTAAGGCTTTTGTCTGGCTCTTTTCTCTGCCTCCAGATACCTGCACCACCAATGTCTGCCCTCCTTCAAGTCTGCTCAGTTCTCATCTATCTCATGAAGCCTACTTTAACCACTGTGTTTATAACCGCAATGCCCTCCTCTTCACCATTTCTAATTTGCTTACCCCTGCTATCTATTTTGCTATCTATCTATATCTGTCTGTGGATAGATGTGCATATACATAACTCATTTTGTTGCTGTTGTTCAGGGGGTAAGTCATGTCCGACTCTTTGCAACCCCATGGACTGTAGCCCGCCAGGCTCCTCTGTTTATGGGATTTCCCAGGCAAGAATACTGGAGTGAGTTGCCATGCCCTTCTCCAGGGGATTTTCCTGACCCAGGGATCAAACCCGAGTCTCCTGCTTGCCAGGCAGATTCTTTACCACTGAGCCACTTATGAAGTCCTGTATACTTGTTATCACGTTAGTTACATTTTTTTTTCCTAATTGTCTATCTTTCCTCACTAACAAAGACAGGACATTCATCATATCCAGTGATATATCCTAAGCTGTATCGTTCAGTCACTAAGTTTTTTGCAATCCTGCGGACTATAGCCTATCAGGCTCCTCTGTCCATTGGATTTCCCAGGCAAAAATATTGGAGTAGACTGCCATTTCCTTCTCTAGGGAATCTTCACGACCCAGGGACTGAACCCACATCTCCTGCCCTGCACATGGATTCTTTACCACTGAGCCACCTGAGATGTTCCATATTCCAAGTACTAAGCACAGAATGTGTTCAAAACAATTTGCTATGCCCATGATTACAAGTTAACTTTCGCTAATGTCAATGAATAAATATTCTGTAAAATACTCTCTAATAGACACTAATACAGAACTCTTGTATCATTTACTGAATAATTTGTCTTAAATGTAACATGTACACCTCAATTAAATTCTATTATAGAAGATTAATCAACTTATTAGGGACACCATCACTTCTAAAAAGCTTTTTAAACATCCTCACCTACAACTAAACCACCTTTGAGAATAATGAAAAAAATTCTCTAACCTGTGAAAACAGCAACAAAGTTATTTCTAATTTTATACCTCTAGTTTACTACAAAACTACATAAACACTGTAACCGAAAGAAACAGGTTTCAAACAAACAAAAAAAAGCTATCTGGTTCAAATAGAAAATATATGTTTAGGAGAATATCAGTAAAATTCATCACTTAATTTAAAATGTGCTATTTAACTTGTACAGAATACAAACTTTTAAGATGTCCAAGTTTCCTTGACAACTATACTGTCTTCACAACCTTACTTTGTAAATGCCACAACAATTTAATCCAAACTTCCACTCTATTTTCACAAACTTTTCATTTTCATGAATCAAGACTAATTTCCTTTTCTTTTACACATTTAAATCTCAGTTCCTCAAATTCTTTGCATATCTTAATAATCCTACCAATTCTCTTTCAGTTCTTTCTACTATATTTTATCTTTCATTTATTGTTACAGGATATTGAAATCCTTCATTTAAAATGTTTACTTAAAATTCTTCTTCCCTCTCTCCAGAATTTATTTTACACTGTAATTCCAGTCATAATCATAGTTTTAAAGGAATCTCCCCTTATACACAGAATTTTTTAATCCCCCAAATTAATAGGGCTAATATATTCAGAAATTAGGGTTTATAGATACAGCATGCTCAGCTAAATCTGAATTTCAAATAAACCACAAATTTTTTGGTATAAGTATGACCCATGCAACACTCGAGACAAAACTGAAAAATAAAATTACAAAAGGTCTATTCATACTAAAAGTATTCACTGTTGACCTGAAATTCAGATTTAACTGGGTGTCCTGTATATTTATCTACTAAATACAGCAAGCCTTTTGGGGCATACACCATATGGTACACTGTCCAAGGTCATTTCCGACTGCTTGATACCCAAGTTGCACCAGTTATTACATATTATGAATGTGACCCCTGAAAACAACACTGATAATCAAATTATTCTTATTTCCTCTTTTATTTTGTTATTGAATAGTTCATAAAATACAATCACCAGCTGAAAAAAATCAGATAAAGCTGGCATTCGTGCAACGCTCCTTATCATCCAATCATGCAAAGGACAATCTCCATTAAGTTCACAGTAAATCAATAACCTATTTAACAACACTGGTACCACTCTATCAATAAAACTTTGCAAAGTAAATGCAGAGTAAAACTTTAGGTAAATTAAGATTTGAGGGGAAAAAAAACTGAAAGTATTTTTATATAAGTAATTATATTTCATTCTGAAAAAATAAAAGGTGACCAGGATTCACAAAGGCCAATATAGGCCTGGCCTGGCCTTATTTAAAGCTAATACTTACTTATTCAGAATTTAATAAAAGCACTCTAGAAAGTTAAAGAAATGTCTACATAGAACAAACATATATGCACAGTGACAAATAACTTTCGGATATACTGAGTTTATATATTCTCAAATCAGTCCCATGTGGAAAACAGATACTATTACAAAGACAACCATTCATAAATTAGCATAGCAATAAGACATTTAGGATAGTCTTCATTATCCAAAAATACCCAGCTTAAAAAATAGATTGTAAAAATATGGGGAAAAAACTTACTTCAAGACCATTTGAAAAGAACTGTAGTTAAAAGTATATCCACCGATCACCCACATAAATTTCCCATGTAAAACAGCTTTATGGGAAGCTCGACCTACGGAAGGACTGAAGGGTTTAACATTTGGCAGAATCCAGTAAGACTCAGTGGAAGGAACATTCAAAGAACAATCAGGACCTATTTAAAAGAAAAATCAAACAATGCAATGCATTAAGCAAAGACCTTAGACTACAGAAATAGAATATATGGGTTAAGAGAATTTAAGAATTCAATGCTCATCATATTAATAAATATAATGTACATAAGAAATAGTCTGAAATATAACTTACAGGAAAAACTCTAACAGCAAATGTAATGCTTAAAGGAGGAAAAAAAAATCATATACTTAATTTAGGCTTGAATTTATTCAAATACATATCATAATTTGAAAGAATTCTTTAAATAATATAAATTTCAGATTTATTTTAGTATACTAATATTCTACTTGAATATGAGAATGGAAAACAATGTACTCAAACCCTAGTTCTGTCACTAAAAGTGTGACCTTGGGAAAGTCTGTTTACCTCTGCCATCATCAAGCCTTCATCTATAAAACAGAAATATTTCCTAAGAGTTATTATAAATATTTAATTTTTTAAAGAGAGTGGAAATTAAAGCATTTGTAAATTGTAGCACTTTCTGTTTACAACTATATTAAAGAAACACAAAAATAAAAATTACGTTTTTTCTTAGCAGCATTCTTATTAAGGACAACCAAATTTGGCATTGGTAGAGAGGCTTACTGTCCATAAACTGAAAAAATTATTATGCATAATTTTAAAAAACTATTAATGAGTACAGGATAACAAATATTACAAGCTGAAAACACTGTCTTTTCCTATCCATATTCACTATGTTGCTCATGAGTCTTGGTTCATCATCTATAAAATGTAGACAACTAGGCTAGATCAGTGTTTCTCAAACTTGAGTTATGGAAGGTATGCTCCTAATGGAAATATATTTATTTTCATCAAATTTAAGGGCTCATAAACTATTTTAATGCCAATGAAACTAATAGAAATATATTATGTTCAAAATTCTTTTATAAATATAAAATTAACATAAGCTTATAAATTATGTTCATAAAAAGCTTATAAAATCAGTAAAATTAATATTCGCTTAAAATGATGGATGATGTTGTTCTGCTCAAAGTAATTCATTAGACTCCAGTTGGAAATGATATTAATGCTATAGCACCTTTTTTACACTTTAAGATACCTGTATTATTTTGACAAAATCATTCTCACAGCACTTTTCTTTCATCTACCATTTACAAACCTTTCTAATTTATAAAATAGACCCTAACATCATTTGACCTCCACTTATCACAATGGTATCAGTACATTTTATTATTTTTTTAGCCTATAATAAGAATACTATTTGGTCCTAATTCAACAGTCAACACAAATGCTGGCACTGCAATCAAGTAGCATTTTTACACAATTATGAAAGTAATGATTTCTTATCAAAAAAGTTTTAGATCATCACTGAATCACAAAATTTTAAAACATCCAAACAGACCCTAATTTCAGAAATATTAACCTTTACAGTTTTTATTTGCTTATTTATTCACTCACCCATGCATTCATTCATTCATCTTCAAAGTCCTTTTCAAGGTTTACATTCTATGAGTCTGTATTTTTCAGGTAAAAATTAGGTAGATCATCTCTTTGATAACAAAAAAATCTTTTAAATCAGATACAGAAAATGTTATCATTTCTAAGTGAAAAGTCAGTGAACTACACTTTAGTAACCAAAGAAATTAAAGGAACATGTTGATATTTTTTAAGTTAAAATTGCAATTCTAAACCACTGGACCTCTTTTAACTCAGGTTGGCAAACAACAGTCCATGAGCAAAATCCAACCCAGTACATGTTTTTGTAAATGAAGTTTTGTAAGAACTCAGTTAAGTATTATTGAAGGCTGTGTTTGCCATACTCAGCAGAGTTGAGCAGTTTCAAGAGAGACCATACAATTCACAAAGCCAAAAATACTTCCTATATGGTCTGTTACAGAAAAGTTTGCCAACCTCTAATTTAACTGAAAAGAAATAAGATCATATGGGCATTACACATTAAGTGGTATACCTACTGGTCTGAATGCTAAATGCTGTTTTCTTTAAAATAAAAATGTAGATTTAAGTCAGGAATAATAAACCAAAAAGTATAAAATGTTAATAATAGGTTAATCTGGGTAAAGGGCATTTGTGTATTCTTTGTACAATCCCTGTTCTTTCCATTTTTCTATAAATTTGAAACTCTTTCTAAATAAAAAGTTAAAAACAAGTCTGCTGCCTAAAGGCACAGAGTTGGAAACAGTCAAATAATACATAGTTTTTCCTGGCAGAGGTTGATAGAGAATAATGGCATGCAAACTTCTTAAGATATTTAAATCAATAATCATGTATGAAGTTCACACTAAAAAAAAATAGTTCAGAGCAAGCTTCTGGTAGGCTAAATAATGAGCCCCAAAGATAAAGCAGGTTCTAATCACTAGAATCTATGACTCTTACCTTATCTGGCAAAAGGGACTCTGTAAACATAATTAAGTTAAAGATCTTGAGCTGGGGAGTTATCTTGGATGAACCAAGTGGGCTCTTCATGTAATCATACATGCCTTTCTAAGAGAGATTTGACTACAGAAGGAGAAATCAACAGGACCACTGAAGCAAGATGCTGTGCTCCATGCTTTGGAGATGGAAGAAGGGGAAAAAGCCAAGGAAAGCAAGCATTGCAACTCTATTGCTACAAAAGTCAAGGATGCAGATTCTTTCTTAAGAGCCTCCAGAAGGAGTGTGGCCCTGCCAACACCTTGATGTTGGCTCGGTAAAACCGATTCAGACCTCTCACCTCCAAGATGTTAAGAGATTAATAAATATATGTTAAGACACCAAAGTGAAAGTGAAAGTTCCTCAGTCATGTCCAACTCTTGGTGACTCCATGGATTGTCCATGGAATTCTCCAGGCCAGAATACTGGAGTGGGTAGCCTTTCCCTTCTCCAGGGTATTTTCCCAACCCAGGGATCAAACCCAGATCTCCCGCACTGCAGGCAGATTCTTTACCAGCTGAGCCACAAGGGAAGCCCAAAAACACTGGAGTGGGTAGCCAATCCCTTCTCCAGGGGATCTTCCCGACCCAGGAATCGAGCCAGGGTCTCCTGCATTGCAAGTGAATTCTTCACCAACTGAGCTATCAGGGAAGCCCCCGTTAAGACAGCAAGTTTGTGGTAGTTTGTTACATCAACTATAGGAAACTAATGCTAATAACTAAAATTTTTGATTTAACTTACTTAAGATAAATATTGTTATTTAGTACAAGAAATTGGACTTTAGAGATTTTAAAAATTTTTACTGTGCAATCTGGAATATCTACTTTTCTATGCAAAACAGCAACTTTTTCCTGTCTTTGTTACTACTGTATTTTCTATAACTTCTAGCAGTAATTAGAAGGAATGGTCAACAGCCAAACTACAGATTGTCATTATTTTACTCTAAATTAATATGATTATATACAGAATGCAAGATGTATGAATATGACTTAAAATTTTAAGGAAAATTAGATGTCTTAATTTGTAGTTTTCTGTACTCTACAACTAAAATGATTAAAAGGGTAAATTTATGTACTGAATATTAGTTTAAAACACAAATAACTATAAAGAATGCATTATACACACAAAGGCTCCCCCACCCATTAAATATCATTTAAGGCCATCCAAGACTCACATTTCATAAAAATATATCCATGAAAAATTTACCACTTTATTATCTGGACACTTATGGACTATCTCTGCATAATTCTCCCTGTATAACTTTCATCAATTAATATGGGAATCTCGTCAAGGTAAGTAGATTACAGCTCTCTTGAAAAAGATGTACTAAACTAGTTCAAGTTACAGTGTGTTTTCATAAATACTTAATATGCTACCTTTTCCACGGGTTAATCCAAAGAGCACAAATGAATTTCTAATGATGTAACTTTTGGCACTAGTGACAGGCTGCTGAGAGACACATTTTTGAGGCTACTCTATAACCCCAAGTAGAATTATACTCTGATCCCTCTCAAAGTTATATCTCCATCCTTACAATCTCTCTTGAATTCTAGATGCAAAATTAAACTACCTATATATAGTGTCACCCTGCTTATTTAACTTATATGCAGAGTACATCATGCGAAATGCCAGGCTGGATGAAGCACAAGCTGGAATCAAGATTGCTGGGAGAAATATTAATAACCTCGGATATGCAGATGATACCGCCCTTATGGCAGAAAGCGAAGAACTAAACAGCCTCTTGATGAAAGTGAAAGAGGAGAGGGAAAACGTTGGCTTAAAATTCAACATTCAGAAAACTAAGATCATGGCATCCAGTCCCATCACTTCATGGCAAACCGTTGGGGAAACAATGGAAACAGTGACAGACTTTATTTTGGGGGCTCCAAAATCACTGCAGATGGTGACTACAGCCATGAAATTAAAAGACGCTTGCTTCTTGGAAGAAAAGCTATGACCAACCGAGACAGCGTATTAAAAAGCAGAGACATTACTTTACCAACAAAGGTCAGTCTAGTCAAATCTAAGGTTTTTCCAGTAGTCAAGAATGGATGTGCGAGTTGGGACTATAAAGAAAGCTGAGCACCGAAGAACTGATGCTATTGAACTGGGGTGTTGGAGAAGACTCTTGAGAGTCCCCTTAAACTACAAGGAGATCCAACCAGTCCATCCTAAAGGAAATCAGTCCTGAATATTCATTAGAAGGACTGATGCTAAAGCTGAAACTCCAATACTTTGGCCACCTGATGCAAAGAACTGACTTACTGGAAAAAACCCCTGATGCTGGGAAAGATTGAAGGCAGGAGGAGAAAGGGGATGACTGAGGATGAGATGGTTGGATGGCATCACTGATGCAATGGACATGAGTTTGAGTAGGCTCTGGGAGTTGGTGATGGACAGGAAAGCCTGGCGTGCGGCAGTCCATGGGGTCGCAGAGTCAGACACAAATGAATGACTGAGCTGAACTGAACTGACATGACATTTCCACTGGGATGTCTCATAATCATCTCAAACTTAATATGTCCAAACCTAAAATCTTGATGCCTCCCTCCCAAATCTGCTCCTTCACCTGTGTTTACCGTCTCAGTAAACAGTACTCCCATTCACCCAGTTGTTCAGGACAAAGATCTTAGAGCTACTGAGTTCTCTTTTTCTCCCATATCCATATCCAACAAATCCTGGACTGACATTCATTAGGTGTGTAGGAACACAGCCTTTCCAACTGTCAAAATATGGAAATACTTCACTGATTAAGTAGATGCTGCAGGTTACCAGGTATTCCCCTTCCAAGTTCCCTGGCCCCTCTGCAATAATCCAGACTCTTCACAAAAGACAACTAAAGGGGTAATGCCTGACATAGCATGGCTTATCCAGGATCCTGTTGATTGGTTGGTGTCTCAGTGTCTGTACTTTACCAATTATAAACATTTTTAAATTCGATCAACTCTACCAGTCTCTTCACACAGATCCTTTCCTTTACAACTACCATACTTATCCAAGCCACCATCCATCTCACCCCGATTACTGAAACAGTCTCCACACTGGTGGTCTTATTTCTATTCTTCTTCTCTACCTATCACATTCAACTCTCCACAATGCAACCAGAATGATTAAAAATATAAATCTACTCTTATCAATTCCCTCAAAATCTTTCAATGATTTGCTATCACACTAAAAATAAAAATCCTGAAGATGGCCTACGACTCCTACATGACTGGCCTCAGTATTCACTTATTGAATAGAAGAATGAAAATGTCCTTAGGATCACAAAAGATTAAAATGAAGTCAAACCTTGCTTTCCCACTTATTAGCCATGAAATCTTGGAAAAATTATTTAACTTTTCTAAACTTCATTTTAATCATGGAGATTATACCTAAAGAACATAGAATCCTGTGTAAATAAAGACTGAATGAAACTGTACTTAATATTGAATATTACTATGAAAGCTTCATAATAGTAAACATATTACTATTACGAAGTTTTTTCTCTCATTTCAATTTACAAGGAAACTAAGTATAATTAAGTCTACAGGCAAAATATGCTAATGAAGCCTAGCATTATTAGGTATTATAAATATACATGCCAAAAGAAAACAGTAAAATTACAACGAAAACATTTCTATAATCACAGGTAAATCCAATTAAGAAATAATTGCAAACAACAAAACCCAGAATAAAGTACTACAAAGTTTTGAAAGTTTTTCCAAAGCAATTCCAGAATTACTCAATTACATTCTTCCTTCCTTCTCTTTTACCCTGGAAAAGTTTTTCTAAGGGAATCTATCTCTGATATGATAATGGAAATCAGTACAAAAATTTTATTTAGACAAATAAAATTAGACAAATCTTATAAAATACTTTTTCTTCCATAAAGAATGATATAAATTTAAAGTCTTCAACTGAGTGAAACAGCAATTCCTGGAAGGTCCCCTAACTTTATGAATAGATTTATACACTAACTGCTGATTACTAGAAAAACTGTAAGTGCTATATACAAAGATGCAGGCTGGAAAAGCAAGCAGTAAAATTTTATCTCTCCTAACAACTGACTGGCATTTTAACAGCATGCTTCGATTTCTCAGAAAAAAAAAAAGAATTAGTCTGAATAGAGATCCTTTATATCATTTTAAAGCAGGAAAAAAAAACTGAAAAGTAACCCAGTCAAATAAGAGTTTAGCGGGAAAAAAATCGTGCTCCAGAGTTTTAGACTTCTTTTTGATACAGTTTTGGCTCATATATTTAATTCAAATTTAATCTATGACATCATGAAAAAAATACTTATCTTACTACAAAGGTGAAACATATTAAGGACAAATTTTTTATTTATTTTCTTTTTGTAGTTTCTCAACAGGAAATATTAAATAAACATTGCTAACTTTGACCTATATCAACACAATTCATTAAGCTGCATTTATATAAATAACTCTATACTGAACTTTTGGTATTTTAAATAAATCTAGTAACAGAAAATACAAATTGTCTTCTAATAGTATCTCTAGTGTTACATATCAGATTTCTTTGATTGTAAGCCACAGAAACTCGTTTTGGGGAAATTAAGGGAAAATGGGAATTTGTTGAGAAAATATGGGGAAATTCAAAGAATTTTAAAAGAGGCTGAAAAGTTACACTTAAAATAGGTAGGTATATGGATTTATCATTGCATCAAGATTACTCGCAATGCCTTAAAGGCAATTGCCCAAAAAGAAATTGAATTGCTAATAGGAAAGGAAAAAATATGCTGAGAATGGAGATGTGAAGAGCAGTACATGTAACTTACTGTAATCACTCCAGAAATGGTCCTGTGATCTAATATGTGCACTGCATCTGAAATTCTCTACAATAAAAGGCAAAATGAGATAACACTGCTACAAGCGTCCTATCTTCTAACATCGTTAGAAAAATCTGATTTGGGTTCTGTATCCAAAGTATTCTAAACATTTTCAAGGCCCATAAAACCAACCTCCAAAGGACAGTTATCAATTTTAGTGCAGTTTAAATGTCCACAGCTGTTCTGACAATATCTGAATGTTATAAAACAATGAATTGTGTGAGCGGTAATCACTACAGTAGGTCTGTTCCAAGAATACATGGTTCTCCCAGTTTAGGTCAATGATGCTATTACAGTATGAAAAGGAACTGTCCTTCTTTTAGCAAAGATCAGTGCTCTCCAATTACTGTTTTTGTGTTGTGAAAGGCCTGAAACAAAGCTTTACAGACTGGTTCTGAAAATGATAAATACAGTGCGATGGGACTGGGGACAGGATCTGCCTATCCTACCTGTCTCAGCCAGAAGCAATAAAATAAGCAGTTTTAAGTTTTTCTACATTAGGTAAGTTTCTATAAGCAAGGAACCTCTGTCCAGCACAGAACAGTCTATGAATTTTGTTGTAGCCCACAACTCAGGCCTTTGTTCCATTCTCTCTCTGTACTCCCTTCCTTCATGATCTCAGCTGAACTCATGGTTTTCGGTATCAACTATTTCCAATTTAATGTTTTTAAGCCAGTCAGCCCCAAACAGTATAGACCTCTCTCTACTAAAGTCCAATTGCCTTTTCAACATCTCCTCTAAAACCTCTAAAAGATATCTCAAACATAACATACCAAATCCAAACTGATCTTCCTCTTAAAGTCTCCCTCATATCAGTTGATGACAACTCTATCTTATAAGGTCAAAAAATCTTAAAGTCAATTTTAGTGTAGTTTAAATGTCTCTTTTCTTCCTCCCTTTATTAAACTTCTAAAGGAAAATGTAAGTAAGTTATGCTGTGTACTTACACACACTATCCTAAAGTAACTATGTCCTAATACGTTACATGACCTACCCTGAAAAAAATAATTTACGATAAAATATTCATGGATCTGAGATAAAAGATTTCCTATTTTTCTAAAACAAACAAAATCATCAAGTTTTTACAACTTGAAAAATGCCATGGAGTCTTAAGTGCATGCTTTGGTAGTCAACACTGCCACCCAATGGCAAATACTAAAATCTAAAACCAAAGGACAGAAAGTACCTGACCAGACAGTTCAAATTCAAATGTTCACCTCAATATTTAAAATTATGTTTTATTTATCAAGTAAATTTCATAATTTATTGGAGTACTAGTCTACTGAAACATCTGTATTTGAACGTCCACATAGCACTAAACAGGCAAACTAAACATTTTTAATTCATTCATTTGAGAAAAAAAAAAGAAAACAATTTGAGTGCCTACTATACAACAGGCACTAGAGAAGATGCTGAGGATATAAAGATGATCAAAACATAATTATTCTTAACTTCATGGAGTTTACATTCCAGTAGGAAAGATAATCAAAGAATCACACAAACATGACTGCAGTAGATGCTACGAATTTAAAGGATTCAGTGCTATGAAAGCATCTAACAGGAGTATCTGACCCGAGAATGTCGAGGGTGTGAAGGAGGAAGTGCAGAAATAAGAAAGGTCTTGAAATAGTTAGGGACAAAGAACATGCAAGGAGCTGAAATAAATCCAAACAAAGTGTAACTTTAAAGAATCAGAAACACTACAGAAAACTATCAAATTACCTGACTTATACATTAAGATGCTATCTTTTAATCAATAATCGAAAAGGCTGCAAACATCCAACTTCAATCCTTACCTGAGAACTATGACTGACCTGGACTGAAAAGGAATACTGAATATTCATAAAGAATTAGGACTAAATGACAGAATTGAACAGGATATTCTGGAATAGGAAAGGACCGGGGACAACTTTTCAATGTCCAAGTAATGATCTTTTATACAAAACCTGGTAATCTGTTTCCAACTTCATAGAATTGGGGAGAGGGAACGTTTTGTGGTAATAAATTAAGAATTGTACCCTGAAGCCTGCTGGTTTGTCTTTTCTACCTGTCGACTACTACCATCTATTCCGCATCGCAAAGTTTTTCTGAGCAGACACGAGACAACTGTTCAACACATTCCTCGTCAATTACGGCAACAATCTATACTTTAAAATATTGGGAGAATGACATTCTAACATGTATACTATCATGTGAATTGAATCGCCAGTCTATGTCTGACGCAGGATGCAGCATGCTTGGGGCTGGTGCATGGGGATGACCCAGAAAGATGTTATGGGGAGGGAGGTGGGAGGGGGTTCATGTTTGGGAATGCATGTAAGAATTAAAGATTTTAAAATTTAAAAAAAAAAAATAAATAAATAAAAATTTAAATAAATAAATAAATAAATAAATAAATAAAATAAAATATTTTATTTGTATTTTTTCTTTATTTAGTAGATTCTAATCATCTGAACCCCCTGCCTCATTTAGGAAAATCTCTAACTGTGTGGATTTTGTTCAGAAACAAAATCTATTCCCACACAATTCAGAAGGTAGGGGTAAGACCTAAATTTAGTCAAGTAGATATTACTGAGCAGGCCTTCAAATCTTCATAAGTGATAACAAAGATGTGGGGAGAGTTTAGAACTTCTCTACCCAAGCCTGCAGCATGCCGCATCCACAGTAAGGACATAACGGTGGTACCCTGGGATTCAGTGGCAGCGACAGGAATATCCTAATCAAACTTTTCTGTGGTGGGAACCAACCCACTTGCCTTCTGTTACACCTACCCCTTTGCAACCAAGGTTTTTACAGCCTTCCCATCTCCTTTGTGAGCTACCCAATGTCCTTTTGTATTAGTCAGAGTACAGGTTAAAACAACCAAAAGTAAGTTGCTTAAATAAGCTGAAAGTTAATTCTTTTCTCATAAAACACATTCTACAGGCAAATATGCAAGTGCTACCAGTTACCACAGTTACTGCCATTTACCAGCCATCGTTAAAGATCTCAGTGACGTAAAATTCCCACACAGCATTTCTACTCATATCCTACTGACCTAACACAGTATAATAACCATGCTAGATGCAAAGAAGGCTGAGGAATATGGTATGCAGCTGAAGACCATGTGCTTGAGAGCTACAAACTCAGTGAATTCTATCACCAAAAAGAAGGCAAGAACAAATCCTGGGAGGCAGAGGCCCCTGACCTACACCCCAATAACTGCCTTTTCTGCTCAGGGAAGCCAGAACTGTATCTGTTGCCTACAGTCAAACCAAAGACTTCCAGAGGTTCTGATTTTTTAAAGTTATGTAAGAGAGAAACCTTGAGCCACTCTGATTAGGGAGTTGATTGGGGGCAGGGGCAGGGGCGAACACATAGCTACTCGAAGCTCTGCTTCCTTAAATACAAAATTAGGGATCAGATCTGAGGCTCAAAGAAACCAGACTATACATCATCTGTCTTGAAAGAAGCACAATATCCATTTCACCAAACACTACCCATAAAATATTCATCAGAGATAAATTAATTACTAAGAAGCAGTAACGATATGCAAATGTCTGGCTTCTATGTAATATTTTATAATTTATAAAGCACTTTCACATTATCCTCATTTTTAAAATGTATGTGTACACGTATTCATGCGTATGCGTTAATACATACATATATATATAAACTTCATATTATCACTTTGCTTTAAAAGTAAACATACCCAGTATTTGTTCCCCCATTTCCACTTTCTTTAAGACATTTAAGAGTCAAGAATTTTTATGATTTCAGGCCCTCCTGACAAGAATAATAAAATGTGAAATGCCAATAAACAGAGCCAGAAAAACAACAGGTAACATTTTCAACCACATACATATTACAAAACACCCAGAAAATAAAGTATTTTAAAGATGGAAGAAAAGAACAAAGAAAGGATAGAGATGTTCATAGGGGATATTTTACAAATATATTTCTCATTTGCTTTTAAGACTGTTGAGATGAGCTAGGGACTAATAGCAGATGAAGAGAAGTTAGAAAAAAACCTTGCATATAAGCTATACTTCTATTTCTCAGGCCTTAGCTTAAGCATATTCTTGATGTACTTACTAGTCTCTGCAGAGAAAAGGACATTATTTTAGATTCAAGACTGAAATGGAAAAAAAAAAAAAAAAGATACCTCAAGGCACTTTTAAGGGAAGAAAGGCCATGAATTATTAAAATAGCCACTCAACAAAATACATGCCTCTATAATTAAAAAGACTGAGAAACTTGTATCTGTCATAATCATAATAGGGAATCAAATGCAACTCAGTAATCACTGATATTTCATATGGTTGGAGTAACTGATTTTTTAATGAAATAACATGAGTTAAAGATGGGCATAATTTATGGAAAGCCTAAAATAATTGCTCCAAATAACTACTCAGCACACTCGGCCACATTTGTTTAATTTGTCTGAGGAAAGTTAAATATGAGGAGCACACTCTCTTTGGTTTTTACCTGGGTCTGATAGGAACACTGCTACTACTGCTACACATGGTCATGTAACTTTAGATTACGTATTTCTTGAGTCAAAGTTCCCCCATCAACAGGATTAATACACAGGATTCTCAATGTGTCAATACAAGTTGCACAAAGCAAGCTCTTGGTAGGTAAGTACTGTAGTTGGCCAAAGAGTTCGCTGGGATTTTTCTGTAACATTGCAAGGGAAAAACCCAAATGAATGCTTTGGCCAGCCCAATATATAAATATATTTTATACAGGCCAGCCCTATATAAAGATTGATGACTTTATACCCAAATACTTAAAGCTAAAACTTATCAATATACTCTAAATTTAACCTTTAATAATACATGTTGATAAAAATTATTTAGAAATTCTTCCCTAATTCTTACTGCTTTTGCCACAAGCAACTGAAAAACTTTTTAAAATATTCTATGTTCTTTTAAAAATAGCCACAAGAGGTCAGTCTTTACTAAGAAAGAAGTTTAATACAGTCCAGTACCTTCCAAGACAAGCATCTACTTTTGCAATATGCTATTTATGTTACCCATTATAAATCAAGTTTTGATGTACCAGGTGTTAATTTTAGCCAAGCCACCAAATCTTTGGGAACTCATCAAAAAATTAAAGAAAATCAATAATCATACATCTACAATTTAAAGAGTTTCATTTATAACTTTACTTGATTCTCATAGTAGCATGTAGACAAAATCTTTACTGATTTTGTGAAAAAAGTGAAAGCTGTTCAATCACGTCCAACTCTTTATGATCCCAGAGACTACAGACCACCAGGCTCCTCTGTCCATGAGACTTCCCAGGCAAGAATACTGGAGTGGATAACCATTCCCTTCGCCAAGGGATCTTCCCCACCCAGGGATAGAACCTGGGTCTCCTGCATTGCAGGTAGATTCTTTACCATCTGAGTCACCAGGGAAGCCTTATGAAGAAGCAAATTATTAAGACGCTGACGATTACTAAAATTCTAAAAATAAAGCCATGAGATTTGGGTGTGCAAACTACAGCAAATGAGTGTAGATATTGTTTGTATTAATATATTAGCTATGTGACTATATGTTCAAAAAGCCACTTACCTTGCCAACTATCGTTGCAGACACACAGCTTTTCTCCTGTTAGGTCACAGTAACCGTGATCTGGACTGCCGCAATTGGCTTTACAGTAGGGGATATCACAAGCTTCACCCTTCCAGTATTTATCACATTCACAATATGCTTGACTTGAAACAGAGACACTAGTTGTACACTTCCCGTGACCAGAGCAATTGTTAGGGCAAGAATTGATTCTGTAAAATATAATTCATATATATTCAAATTCAAGATGATGAGAAAAATAATCTGGGCTGGTATTTTCTTAAATTTACAAATGTTATATGTGTCTGTGTGTTTCATTTAACACGTTTTACAATGTGACTTCAATTCTTTACTCTGTACCTTTTTACCCCTAAGGCGATTCAGGTATACGTATCTTCAACTGGCCTCAGTTCATTCAATGAGTTTACTCTGCTAACAAGACTACACACTCAACATCTGCAGGATCTAGACAGTCCCAAGCACAATGTTTGGTAAATATTCAAGTACTCAAATGTTTTACAGGGTATGAGTACACTTTATAGGAAAAAAATAAGGTCATGAATATGTGAAACAGTAAGAGAAGGCAAGACATAAACTGGTTATAAGATACTTAAATAGCATGCTATCACCTAAACACTGCTGTGGAAGTTAAAAGGTGTTTATCAGACTTTATTTTAAGGCTCCCTAACTGATTATATTTTACTATATATTTATTCTCCCGTGTGTACATGCTTGATATAAATAAATTCTATAATAAATTGCTGATTCAAGGATATTTAGGATGTCTTACTCC
Source organism: Ovis aries (assembly GCF_016772045.2). Classification (NCBI taxonomy): domain Eukaryota; kingdom Metazoa; phylum Chordata; class Mammalia; order Artiodactyla; family Bovidae; genus Ovis; species Ovis aries. Next base: position 35,139,714 of record NC_056075.1, on the reverse strand, counting down.
TCATGAAAAATCCTCAGTTATTATTTTCTACAGTACTGAAGAAAACAAACAAAAAAAAATGTATCAAATTCTTCTGTGGTCATTCCTAATGAAAATAATGAAAAGAATCTCTGGCTAATTCACTTCACCCTTGGACTTCTATAAAAATTTGCATGGAGAGTTAGATATAAGAGACACACAAGAAATATTATTTTTCTAATTTTAAAGAGACAGTGGTATATAGCCACTTACCTTATCTCCTAAGCCTCAATTTTCTCATGTGCAAAATGGGGAAAATACTCACTTGACAGAACTGACATGAAGAGAATTAAAGAATCTTATTGTATATACGGCATTCAGCACAGTTTCTGCAATAAGAAGGACTATGAAAATGTAGCTCTCTTCATAAAATACCATGGAGCACAGAGGGGCAGATGACAGCTCTCTGCAATCCTGAGCATTTGGGACTTAAAGTTACACTCAGTGTGTGCTTCTTTAATCATTTCCCATTGATTTTTAATTTTGTAATTAATTTTCAACCAAACCTAACTTGTTACCATGGTGCCCTGAGGCTTACAAATTATCCTAATAGAAGCTTAGACAGGATTTGGGGGATCATATTATTAAAAATCTTATGTAACTTAGGGAGAGATGCTGTATATTCTGGAATTTAACACCCCAGCCGACTCCTGGTACACAAGACATTTATACAAACAAACAATGAACTCTTTTATGTCAAATTATAAGAATCATTATTACAATATAAATTTTTAAAAAAAAACACCTACGAGTAAAAAATGTTGAAACCAGTTAAATTATATGCAGCATCACTAAAAAAATGTAACAGTGCATAGCCAGATGTTGTAACGACTTCAGGCACAGTTTCATTTCCCCGTATTTCAGGAACTATCAAACCACTGTAAGAGAGCAAAGTTGAACATTGTGTATATTAATGTACGTATGACTGTTAATCACGTAAGACTTATTCAAAATATTCTTTTCACAATCACTAACTATCTATTGTATATTACAATGGGCAACAAGAAGAATAAATCTAAAAGAATAAATCTAAAAAACCTAAAATCATTTCTCACCAGTGAGCTCTACTGCTGCTGCTGACAGATTAACATCTACTCTCAGGCTACCATACTCCTTTCTCTCGTCTCAACACTAGACGGTAATGTCCCATTTCTCCCCTTTGCCCTGTCGTCCATTCTCTCATAAGACCATAGGGTGCTCTTTTACTTAAGTTATATGTAAACCTTCATTTAAAGATACCTTGGGAAAGAACTGTTGTTGCTAAGCTGCTAAGTCGTGTCTGACTCTTTGGAACCCCGTGGACTGTAGCCCGCCAGGCCCCCTGTCCATGGGATTTCCCAGGCAAGAATACTAGAGCAGGTTGCCATTTCCTTCTCCAGGGGATCTTTCCGATCCAGATATCAATCTGCATCTACTGCATTGCAAGGCAGATTCTTCACCACTGAGCCACCTGGGAAGAACTAATATGGTTAAAATGTCCATACTACCCAAAGCAATACTACCTTTATTTTCTTGGGCTCCAAAATCACTGCAGACGGTGACTGCAGCCATGAAGTTAAAAGGCGCTTGCTCCTTGGAAGAAAAGCTATGACAAACCTAGATAGCATATTAAAAAGCAGAGACACTACTTTGCCAACAAAGGTCAGTCTAGTCAAATCTATGGTTTTTTCAGTAGCCATGTATGGATGTGAGAGTGGGACCATAAAGAAAACTGGGCGCTGAAGAATTGATACTTTTGAATTATGGTGCTGGAGAAGACTCTTGAGAGTCCCTTGGACTTCAAGAAGAGCCAACCAGTCCATCCTAAAGGAAATCAGTCCTGAATATTCATTGGAAGGACTGATGCTGAAGCTGAAACTCCAATACTTTGGCCACCTGATGCAAAGAACAGACTCATTGAAAAAGACCCTGATGCTGGGAAAGATTGAAGGCAGGAGAAGAAGGGGATGACAGAAGATGAGATGGTTTGATGGCATCACTGACTCAATGGACATGAGTTTGAGTAAACTCCAGGAGTTGGTGATGCACGGGGAAGCCTTGCATGCTGCAGTCCATGGGGTCACAAAGAGTCAGACATGACTAAATGACTGGACTGAACTGAACACAAAGCTCTACAGAGTCAATGGCATTCTTAGCAAAATACCCATGACATTGTTCATGGAACTAGAACAAATAATCCTAAAATTTGTATGAAACCACAAAAGATCTTGAATAGCCAAAGCAATCTTGATTAAAAAAAAAAAAAAGAACAAAGCTGGAGGTATCCTGCTCCATGACTTCTGGCTATAATACAAAGATACATGAATCAAAACAGCATAGTTTTAGCATAAAAAGAGACAAAAAGATCAATGGAACAGAATAGAAAGCTCAGAAATAAACCCACACACTTTATGGTCAATTAATCAATGACAAAGGAGGCAAGAATATACAATGGAGAAAAGCTGGTCTCTTCAACAAGTACTGCTGGGAAAACTGGATGGTTACATGCAAAACAATGAGATTAGAACATGCCCTCAAACCATAAACAAAAATAAACTCAAAATGGATTAAAGACTTAAATATAAGACCAGAAACCATACTACTCCTGGGAGAAAACTTAGGCAGGATACCCTTTGACATAGTTGTAGGATTATTTGGGGGATCTGCCCCCTCAAGAAAGGGAGACAAAAGCAAAAATAAACAAATTGGATCCAATCAAACTTAAAAGTTTTTGCACAGCAAAGGAAACCAGCTGCAAAACAAAAAGACAACCTACTAAAAGGGAGAAGATATTTACAAATGATGTCTCATAAGGGGTTAGTGTCCAAAATATAGAAAGAGCTCATAGAACTCAACATCAAATTAAAAAATAAGTTTTTTTATCTGATTAATAAAATGTGTCTATGCGAAGACATGCACAGACATTTTTCCAAAGAAGACATACAGATGTACAACAGGCACACGAAAAGATGCTAAACATTCCTAATCATTAGAGAAACGCAAATCAAAACCAGAATGAAACATCACCTCACACCTGTCAGAATGGCTATCATCAAAAAAGACGACGTAATAAATGTTAGGGAGGGTGTGAAGAAAAGGGAACTCTCTTGTACTCTTCATGGGAATGTAAATTGATGCAGCCACTACGGAAAACAGTATAAAAGTTTCTCAAAAAATTAAAAACAGAACACTGTATGACCCAGCAATTCTACTCTGGGATATATCTAAAGAAAACTAAAACACTAATCCAAAAAGATATATGTATTCCAATGTTCTTAGCAGCAATATTTCAAAGTCAAGATATGGAGGCAACCTAAGTGTCTACCAAGAAATGAATGGATAAAGAAGATGTGGCATACACACACACACACACACACACACACACACACACACACACACACACACACACTGGAATATTACTTAGCCATAAAGAGAATGAAGTTCTGCCATTTGCAATAACATGGATGAACCTGAAAGGTATTTTGCTTAGAGAAGCAACTCGGAGAAAGACAAATAAACACTGTATGTTTTCACTTACATGTGAAATTTAAAAAAAAAAAGACAAATGAATAAAACAAAACAAAAACAGACTCACAGACACAGGGAACAAACCAATGGCTACCAGTGGGGAAAGGGGTGGTGGAGGGAACAAGATAGGGGAAGAGAATTAAGAGGTACAAAGTACTGGGTATAAATAAATAAGATACAAGGACATAACATACAGCACAGAGAATATAGCCAGTATTTGATAATAATTTTAAATGGAATGTAATCTATAAAAATATCAAATCACTATGTTGCATACCAGAAACTAGTATAATATTGTAAAGCAACTATACTTCAATTAGATAAATAAAATCAAATAAAACCACCTTGGTACTCTCTAACAAGTGACCTTATAGCCATACTCTTCCCCACTTTCCCTTCATGAGCAAATTCTCATGAAGCTAGACAGAACACTTCATCCAGATCAGCTAAGTGATTACAATGATATTCCAGTTAAAGTTGCACATCTGCAATACACTAGCCTAGTTTTAGATTATCTTAACATACATACTTTTTATAATTCTTTAGAATTTTGCATAATTATGCAAATTACATCAATATATAATTATTCCAAAAGACAATAAACACAGAAGAAAATGCAGTTTGTTGGGGAAAAAGATAACTGCAAAAGCAGGAGTTCTGTATTAATAACTGGTATTTCTCCCTTTTTAAGCATCCTTGTTCACAGGGGGAAACTGCATTTCTTCATTTACTTATACCATACTATCCTCTCTAAACCTATGAAAACATATAAGAAAAAAAAAAGCTGCTAACAACAAATTACATTATTCAAAATATCTGATTCCTTTAGACACTGTTAAACTTATGTTTAGGTACCAACAGGTACTGAAGACCCTCATTCAGATTGTGTTTCACAGAACAAAATTAAATACTATAGTCAAGTAATTCCTTTTGCGAACACATTTTAAAAAGCAAACAAATTAAAAAGTAAACAACTCTTGATGTTTTAAATATTACTGTAACATTTACTAGCTTATGTTTGTGAAGGAACAAAAGATTTTAAAAGACTGTCAACAGAATTAATTTCTATAAGATCAGTTTTAGTTACACATATATAATTTTCACTGTAGTGAGATTATATCACATGAGTACATTGCTAAAAATAATATTCCCAGATCTTTTTAACAGATATGACTAAATGCTCTGAAACAGATGAAAAGAGCAGATTTGTTTGCTGGCTGTTTGTTTGTAAGTGTTTTAAAAACAATAAATGAAAGAAGATTCCCACTTCCCACATAACATACCTATTTGGACCAACTAGCCTTCTCACTGAAGTCAACTAGAAAAGGAATTGGCCCCATCATTTCTCCATACAGGCATTCACTAATTTCAAAGTGGGAGGTCAGGTTCAAAGGGCTAAGAAACTGGACTGTTTCACAGAGCTAGGAAACAGAGTGTAGAACACGGAACCCCCTTTGACCTGAGACCCCAAAGACTAGGAGTAAAAGTGAACCCATGAAAGACAGGCCCTTCAGAAACTACAGTATGGTTGGGAATCACCTCAACACCTGAATCAGAATTCAGCTGGCTGTGAATTTCTAGTGTCCCCAGCATTCTCCGGGAATATAAAAAATTCCTAGGCCTCAAATTATTATTATTATTGATTTTACCATCAAGGTGTCCGGCACATGGTCGTCCAGCACACAATAAAAAAAATAACACATCTCCATTCCAACCCATCTCCAATAAAATGGAGAATTATATATAGTTCTGTCTTGCCTACAGAATAAAATCAATTTCTTTAGTGTGGTAACAAGAAAGCAATGTTACAGTGATCAAGGGACAATAAAACCAGGTTTATATTCTGATTCCACTGCTTACAAGTTAAGCAACTCTGAGCCACTCACAGGATCTCTCTGCGCCTCAGTTCTCCATTTACAAAATAGCAATAATACCTACCTGAAAGGTTACTGTGAGGAGTCAATGACTTAATGTATATATAAAGGACTTGATGTATATATAAATGTTACCTGGCACGTGAGCATTCAGGAGATGCTATTGATTACCATTTATAGGGTACTCTGGCTCCCACCTATCCCTTCATATTTCCTATCACCAAGCTACTCATCACTACTTACTACTGTCCCAAAATATAATGTTCTTTAGGGTGTATATGCCACTATGAACAAAGCTAGTGGAGGTGGAATTCCAGTTGAGCGATTTCAAATCCTAAAAGATGATCTGTGAAAGTGCTGCACTCAATAGGCCAGCAAATTTGGAAAACTCAGCAGTGGCCACAGGACTGGAAAAGGTCAGTTTTCATTCCAATCCCAAAGAAAGGCAATGCCAATGAATGTTCAAACTCCCGCACAGTTGTATTCATCTCACACACTAGCAAAGTAATAGTCAAAATCCTCCAAGCCAGGCTTCAACAGTACGTGAACCGTGAACTTCCATAGGTTCAAGCTGGCTTTAGAAAACATAGAGGAACCAGAGGTCAAATTGTCAACATGTGTTGGATCATCAAAAAAGCAAGAGAGTTCCAGAAAAACACCTACTTTTGCTTTATTGATTAGGACAAAGCCTTTGACTGTGCGGATCACAACAAACTGTGGAAAATTCTTAAAAAAGATAGGAATACCAGACCAACTGACCTGCCTTCTGAGAAATCTGTATGCAGGTCAAGAAGCAACAGTTAGAACTAGACATGGAACAACTGACTGGTTCCAAATCGGGAAACGAGTACGACAACGCTGTATATTGTCACCCTGCTTATTTAACTTATATGCAGAGTACCTCACGCGAAACTCTGGGCTGGATAAAGCACTCTATACAACCAAATCAAGGTTGCCAGGAGAAATATCAATAACCTCAGATACACAAATGACACCACCCTTATGGCAGAAAGCAAAGAACAACTTAGGAGCCTCTTGATGAAAGTGAAAGAGAAGGGTGAAAAAGTTGGCTTAAAACTCAACATTCAAAAACTAAGATCATGGCATCCGGTCCCATCACTTCATGACAAACAGATGGGGAAACAATGGAAACAGTGAGAGACTATTTTGGGGGGGCTCCAAAATCACTGCAGATGGTGACTGCAGCCATGAAGTTAAAAGATACTTGCTCCTTGGAAGAAAAGCTATGACAAACCTAGATAGCATATTACAAAGCAGAGACATTACTTTGCCAACAAATGTCCATCTAGTCAAAGCTATGGTTTTCTTCAGTAGTCACATATAGATGTTAAGAGTTGGACTATCAAGAGAGCTGAGCGCAGAAGAATTGATGCTTTTGAACTGTGGTGTTGGAGAAGATTCTTGAGAGTCCTTCAGACTGCAAAGAGATCCAACCAGTCCATCCTAGAGGAAATCAGTCCTGGGTGTTCATTGGAAGGACTGATGCTGAAGCTGAAACTACAATACTTTGGCCACCTGATGCAAAAGAACTGACTCATTTGAAAAGACCTTGATGCTGGGAAAGATTACAGGCAGGTGGAGAAGGGGACCACATAGGATGAGATGGTTGGATGGCCTCACCAACTCAATGCACATGAGTTTGAATAAGTTCCAGGAGTTGGTGATGGACAGGGAAGTCTGGAGTGCTGCAGTTCATGGGGTCACAAAGAGTTGGACACGACTGAGCAACAGGACTGAACAGAACTTTGTTTTTCTCCATCTAGGATGTCCTACCTAATCCCCACACTTTGTCTTTACTCTTCTACTGACAATGAAAGAAACCATGAAAAATTAGCTACTTCTGAAACTATATAGCACTCTTTTCATAATCTGATTACGACACTTGTTACATGTAAAAAGTCTGTTTACCTGTCACTCACAGGGCACGTCGATTGTGTGGTGATGCAGCCTCCAAAACCTGGGCATTTCCCAGCTGACAAGAATGTCTCTATTATTTACTGTGGGCTCACAGTTTATGCTAGAGGTGACTCAGGATGGGAGCTGCCCACACCAGAAAGACCAACCAAGTGACTGATTCAAGTCCTGGAGTTCTAAGCCACAAGAAATTCACCTGACTTGCAGAGTCAGAATGGGGCTGGAGACTGAGTTTGACCATATGGCCAATGATTCAATCAATCATACGAAACGTAATTCCCAATTAACTCGATACACCTAAAACTCAGGAGAGCATCCTAAGACACACTGATACATTGGGAGGGTAACATCTGTCCAAAGGACACAGAGTGCTTCCCTGGTAGCTCAGCTGGTAAAGAATCCGCCTGCAATGAAGGAGACTCCAGTTAGATTCCTGGGTTGGAAAGTTCCCCTGAAGAAGGTACAGGCTACCTAACTCCAGTATTCTTGAGATTCTCTGGTTGTTCAGATAGTAAAGAATCCATCTGCGATGTAGGAGACCTGAGTTCAATCCCTGAGTTGGGAAGATCCCCTGGAGGAGGAATGGCAATCCATTCCAGTGATCTTGCCTGGAGAATCCCATGGACAGAGAAGCCTGGTAGGCTACAAGCCATGGGGTCGCAAAGGCAGACACAACTGAATGAGCAAGCACACATAAGGACACAGAAGCTTTGTCTGTGATGCTCCCAGATCTCATCCTATGTGTCTCATTTGACTGGTCCTGATTTTTATAATTTGGAATAAAACTATAATCATAAGTACAGTGCTTTTTCTTGAGTTCTGTGAGTTATCTAGTTAATGACTGAACCTGAGAGGGTTACGGCACCTCTCAACTTGTAACCAGCTGGTCCAGAAGCGCAGGTGGCCTGGGTACCCCTGAACTTGCAGCTGGTATCTGAAGTGAGGGCAGTTTGGGGGAGGGCTGTGCACTTAACCTATGAAGTCTGACCCAGCTTCAGGTAGGTGGTATCTGCAGTAACCTGTACCTTACTCCTTACTGCATCCTCCAGGCTTACGGTAATCTCTGGAACTGGGTAGGTTATCAAACGTTTATTGAACAATCAATACTCATACAACTCATTCTTAGTAAAGTACAAACAGTATAAGCTTTAAGTTAGGAGACTAGAAGTCCTAATCCTGGCTCTACCATCTATTAGAAGTCAGACTTGATTTCTTTGGGGCTCAGTTCTCTCAACAATAAATGGGAGCTAACAGCACTTCTACAGTGTCCTTATGAGGACGTGATGACATTTAAACTGCCTGGCACAGTGCTGAGAATCAAGTGGATATTTAATAAACATGAACTTTCTATCTCCCTCAGGATATCTAACAGAAACACTTGCTAATGAAAAGTCATTGGTTCCACATTCACGGTCATACTAAATCCCATCCTGCTAATTATCTAACAAAAGTTTCCTTTAGTATCAAAGAAATGGTTGGTAAGAATGTTAATGAATTACTGTTAATTAACAGAAAGTCATCACAACTACTAGAAACACAAATAAAAAGGCACACATCTAAATGATGGTCAGCAAATGTAGACAAAGCTAGAGGAACGAAAGTTACATCTAAATTGCAACAAATCAATGTAACAACCTAGGATCTTATCTAACTATTGCAATGTAATAATTCACAAAGCTTTGCTCCATTTTCCAGCTACTATTCTTAGACGAAGGGTTACTCAAGAACACCCTTTATATAACTTTCAAACAACTCAAAAATTAAGTTCTAAAAGTTTCTTGAGCAATTGCAATGTTACAGAGTAAGTATCTAAGGTCCGAAGGAGTCACTTTAAAACAGTCATTCCGAAATACAATTGTTTGTCCAAAAAAATAATAATTTACATTCCTGTTAAAACAGGATAATGACAACATAAATAGTAAAAAGAAAAGTAAAATAAAAAGGAAAAGGGAACAGTAAGTTTTTACCCATATATAAATTTTTAATGATGACAGAACATATAAAAGATACTGGGGTAGGGCATCCTTAGTGGCTCAGGGGTAAAGAATCTGCCTGCCAATGCAGGAGACTTGGGTTCGATGCCAGGTCCCGGAAGATCCCACATGCCCTGGGGCAACTAAGCCCAGGCGCCACAGCTACTGAGTCTGTGCTTGAGAGCCCAGGAACCGAAAGCACTGAGCCCCTGAGCTGCAGCCACGGAAGCCTGCACACCCAAGAGCCCCTGCTCTGCAACATGAGAAGGCACCACAATGAGAAGCCCACACACACAACTAGAGAGCAGCTTCTACAGCAAGGAAGACACAGACAAAAGAAGTAAATACAAGTATTTTTTAAAAAGAGAGAGACTGTGTAAACAACAGAAGTAAGGAACAGTGTAATGAATAACTCAACAATCATGCTAGTTAAGTTGTACACAAAACCTATACTATAGGCTCAAAATTTTTTCTAATATATTTTCTTCTGTTCATAGAACATTTCATAATAATGTACAAATACACACATAAAAAAGATTTTTAAATTGATCCTGAAAATGCTGTGGTTTTAAAATTTTTTAAATTAAGTCTGACTATCTGACTAACAATAATATATTTTGAAGCAACCAAAATTTCCACACTGTGAGAACTAATACAAACACCTTTATTAAACTGCTACATAAAATATAATCTTTTTTTTACAGAATTTAAAATTTATAATTTCTCTAAAATTAAAAACAGCTATAAAATATATGTCTATTCCCAGAGAAGGAAATGGCAACTCATTCCAGTATTCTTGCCTGGAAAATTCCATGGACAGAGGAGCCTGGCAGGCTACGGTCCATGGGGTCACAAAAAGACAAGACGGAGCAACTGAACACACACACTATGTAACTGTGTGTTCATATATATATATATATAATCATGTTATAAAATTTAAACTAACACAATATGTCAATTATACCTCAATAAAGCCAGAAAACAAAATTTTCATTTTCTTAAAAAAAGAAAAGGTCTATTAATTTTGTCAGTTAGAAGTCACGTTAACCTATCCATATAGGCAGTTTTGAAAACATATACAATTCATTTTAAAAATATGAACTATGCATGGCAAGAATAAAGGATACTTATAAATAAATCTATATTTCTGAGACAGTACTTATTTATCTTTGTTATATCAATGTTTACCTTATTATACATACACCTAAGTTGACATAGTATCAACAGTCTTATACCAGCTTTGAAATTTAGCCACCAATATCTATGCTAAATTTATTTTTGAAGTACAGATGAGTATATATTTAAAATTAATAAACTATACAGTTACTTTTCTACAACTGACTATAAGTTCACCAATTAAACAAAACTACTCACCTAAGTACAGCTATTAAAGGTGCATATATTGAATCTCCATCATAAACATACATATGATCCCAGCTACATTCTGTAGCAAAATGATTGAATCTTAATCTTAACACTGCATTTGGACTGAAAAAATTAAAATATTTTAAAATTAATATGTAATATATAAAGCATGTCTGAAGAAATCTTACAATATTTTATTAAAACTCTACAGAAATTTAGCTATAAATCTCTAAGTCATCAGTATAAATGATGGATAAGCAGTCATATGCAATTTGTAAAAAGACATACAACTTCAAAATCTACTAACCAGCCATAGGTATGCATCATTCTTTTCTAAAAATTTAATCAACAGGAAATGTTCTATGTCTTAATTAAGGTAGAGATACATAAATTGTAAACTTCATTGAAATTTTATTGACATGTACACTTAATATATATGCAAACCGTACTTAAATAAAGTTGATTTTTAAATTCAGCACTCAAGACTATTCATATTTCTATCAACCTTTAACTACAGGTACTAATAAGGTTTTCAAATTTAATCAAAACATCTCAGTATGATACACTGCCATTTGTTAACAAATAAAGGAGACCATAGGTACACAGGGAATTAATAACTCTAAAGTTTTAAAAAAGCTTTTAAAGTAACTACAACAACAACAAAAAATACCCAGCTTTCCAGACTCTTCAAAAATCATAAAACAGTTTAAAAATAACTAATATCAATTCATCTATGATTCAATCATATGTTAAAATAGATAAATTCAGTCACAACCCTAATTATTGAAAAATGCCTCTAAAAGGACAATTAACTCTTTTACAAAATGTTCTTTTTTTAACACCCTTAGAACTAAAATGATGAACAGTATGAACAAATGGCATAATTCAGCATGGAATATTTTTATACTTTCTATGGAGTTTTCAAATTCTATAACAAGCTATTTAAAATAAGCCAAAAATTCATACTTTATTTAATGCCATAGTGACAGAACTTATAAATAAAATATATGCAAAAATTAAACTACTGTCACAAGGGTATTGTAATTTATATTAAACATGGTATCTAAAATTTATAAATCCCACTTTAAAATATAATGAATAATATTTTCCAACAATAAGCAACAGAATATGTAACTTTGAAGCTGTTATACCTTTATAATGTTTTATACTGATAAGCATTTATCATTGCAGAATAAATTAATTTAACCCAAATTGTATACTTACTAGCCTTCAATTAGCCATGTACATTTAGTTTTATATTTATAGTTAATTGGACCATCTGTTAAATATCCAGAAGGTTCTGTTAACCTAGAAAACAAAATCACAAAAATACATTTAAAGACACTAATCCAAGCTTCCAAAAAGGAGAATTTGTTTACAACTTAAGAAAATTTTCAAATTGCCATTTATCTCTCTAAATCTCAATTTAAAAAAACACTTGTTTTTTTAATTTCTTTAAGTTTTTATATGATTGTTTCATTTTACAAACTGGAGAAACACATTGAAAGACTGAACATTATACAGATGGGTTCCATGCTGATGCAAAATGAATTCAGTAACACTTCCTCTGCACAAAAATTAGACGGAGGCAAAAGAAAGATCAAACGCACTTTGAAAGATGCAGATCTATGGAGCAGAAAAATAGTATATGTACCTAGCACTTTGGGGGGAGGTTACACTGTTAGCTCTATTTGTTTTTCATGGAGCAGGATTGCAAAGTAGCTATCACCAGACTTTACCAAATTCAGCTACCTGTTTTTATTATCATTTTCTTTTGCCTACTTTATACCTAGTCCAAGAACTCAATTTTAAAAATAGGGTAAATCAAGGGTTTTTTAATTATCCTCTATTTTAAACACAAAAAAGAAAAAGATAATTAGAAAAGCTTCAGATTTTCAGACTTTTAAAATATTTAAAGAATAACCCAATTCTACTTCATGTTGTTCTTAGCTCCAGCCCATTTATTTTATCAAGAAAAGACAATGTCTTAAATAATTAAGGTATCTTTCCATTTAGCCTTGATATATTTACATAGGCATACATACACACACAGGCTTCCCACGTGGCGCTAGTGGTAAAGAACCCGCCTGCCAGTGCAGGAGACATAAGAGACGCAGATTTGATTCCTGGGTAGGGAAGATCCCCTGGAGGAAGGCATGGCAACCCACTCTAGTATTCTTGCCTTGAGAATCCCATGGACAGAGGAGCCTGGTGGGCTATAGTCCACAGGGTGGCAAAGACATGACTAAATCAACTTAGCTCGCACACACACACATACACAGAAACATACCCTGGGGCTTATCAGCCTTTATACATTCACATATAGATACACACGCACACACATATATATACATGTACACAAAGTTATCAGGGTCATTATCTAGTTTAAGGCAATATTAAATTCTCCTTATAGCAGTGAGTATTAAAAACATTAGGGGGGAAAAACGCTTCATTTACCTAAACCAGCATTGACATAAAGGTCAATTAATATAAATGTTACTTATAAATCTTTCAGAATCCCTGAAAATTACTTTGGGCAAAAAAAAGGGCTAATTCATGCTTGGAAAACTCCAGTGTTCTCAAATTAATCTAACACTAAATTTCCTATGTATCAGGTGTTACTGTAAGCACACAATGCTGCTGCTGCTGCTAAGTCGCTTCAGTCGTGTCTGACTCTGTGCGAACCCCATAGAGGGCAGCCCACCAGGCTCCCCCATCCCTGGGATCCTCCAGGCAAGAACACTAGAGTGGGTTGCCATTTCCTTCTCCAGTGTATAAAAGTGAAAAGGAAGTCGCTCAGTCGTGTCTGATTCCTAGCGACCCCACGGACTGCAGCCTACCAGGCTCCTCGGTCCATGGGATTTTCCAGGCAAGAGTACTGGGGTAGGGTGCCACTGCCTTCTCCGAAGCACACAATGTTACCTCACTTAAAAATCTCAAAAACCCCACGAGAGAGTAAACATTATTAATCCCATACTACAGATAAGAAAACTGAAGTACATTTTTAATAACAGGTTAGATAACTTGTCCTGATTTGCCACTTCCAATAACAGGTCCAGATGAAGTAATTCAGACAAACTTCCACTGAAGATAACTGAAAGAGCTAAAAGAACAATTTTTAAATCTTATAAGAAACAGAATGGTAAGATCTACTAAGCCAAGATCCAGAAATTGCAAATTCTTTAAGAACTGGGCATCCAGGGTGACTTTTGTTATGGAGAATTTCATCTATTTATTTGAGACTGCCAAAAGGCAGAGAGTGCTTTTAGCAGCCTCAAGGAGGGAGGGGGACAAAAGTTGGAGGCAATAACCTACAAAAGTAGGGCCTCAAATAAACAATGTGGCACTCTGATCTAGAGCATGATGATTTGCTAGTAGGGTGAAGATGTACCAGAAACGAAATCTGCATGGACTGCAACCCAGCTACAAGTCATCGGGATGGCAGAAAACTCCAAGACCTACCACTGGCTTAAGGTGAGACTAGAACTACTACTTGGAGAAGGAAATGACAACCCATTCCAGTATTCTTGCCTGGAAAACCCTGTGGACAGAGGAGCCTGGTGGGCTATAGGCCATGGTGTATTAGGCCAAGTCTCCTAACAGAAGATACAAAAACGTTCTCTATAAGAAGATAACATGATCCCAGTCCTCAACTTATTCCTAGCAGTAATATTTCAAATAAGATGTCTACTATAATCAAAGATCGGAGAAGGCAATGGCACCCCACTCCAGTACTCTTGCCTGGAAAATCCCACGGACGGAGGAGCCTGGTAGGCTGCAGTCCATGGGGTCGCCAGGAGTCAGACATGACTGAGTGACTTCACTTCCACTTTTCACTTTCATGCATTGGAGAAGGAAATGGCAACCCACTTCAGTGTTCTTGCCTGGAGAATCCCAGGGACAGGGGAGCCTGGTGGGCTGCCCTCTATGGGGTCGCACAGAGTCAGACACGACTAAAGTGACTTAGCAGTAGCATAATCAAAGATAATCAGGTATATGAAGATAGAAGACAACAAAATAACAACCAACAGAATAGCTTCAGAAAGAGATCGGAAGAATTCCCAATATGTGGAGATTATCAGATGTGCCCTACATAATAAACATGATTTACTAAGTCCAAAAAGACAACAGACAAGATTTAAAATTTTGGCAGTTAATTGAAGCCATAAAAAGTAACAGTATGTTTGAAAAATAATGAAGATTCTAATTATGAAAGCTATATTAATCAAAATTAAGAATTTGATGAACAGTTTTAACAACACATTGTTGATGTTGTTACTGCTGTTATTGCTGTTGTTCACTTGTCCAGTCATGTCCGACTGTTTGTGACCCCATGGACTGCAACACGCCAGGCCTTCCTTCCTGTCCCTCACCATCTCCCGAAGTTTGCCCAAGTTCATGTTCATTGCATTAAATATATTAAACACAGCTAAAATAGGATGAGCAATCTAGAAGACAGATCCATAAGAAAATATCCAGACTACAGCAGGACGATTGAGGGTTCAACCCACTGAGTGTGAGTCACTCCAACAAGCAAAACTCCAAGAAGATGAAATCCTAGCCAAGGGCAGGAGAAATATGGAATAGGGACTGGAAGAACAAAATCATATACATTAATTATGGTCTTTTAACACATTAAATAACACATTAAACCCAGATAACAATGAAGGTGTGATTACTCACCTAGAGCCAGACATCCTGGAATGGGAAGTCAAGTGGGCCTTAGGAAGCAGCACTACGAACAAAGCTAGTGGAGGTCACAGAATTCCAGTTGAGCTATTTCAAATCCTGAAAGATGATGTTGTGAAAGTGCTGCACTCACTAGGCCAGCAAATTTGGAAAACTCAGCAGTGGCCACAGGACTAGAAAAGGTCAGTTTTCATTCCAACTCCAAAGAAAGGAAATGCCAAAGAATGCTCAAACTACTGCACAATGGCACTCATCTCACACACTACCAAAGTAACGCTCAAAATTCTCCAAGCTAGGCTTCAACAGTACATGAATTGTGAACTTCCAGATGTTCAAGCTGGATTTTAAAAAGGCAGAGGAGCAAGAAATCAAATTGCCAACATCTGTTGGATCACAGAAAAAGCAAGAGAGTTCCAGAAAAACATCTACTTCTGCTTTATTGACTACGTCAAAGTCTTTGACTATGGGGATCACAACAAACTGTGGAAAATTCTTGAAGAGTTGGGAATATCAGACCACCTGACCTGCGTCCTGAGAAATCTGTATGCAGGTAAAGAAGCAACAGTTAGAACTGGACATGGAACAACACACTGGTTCCAAATTGGGAAAGGAGTACGTCAAGGCTGTATATTGTCACCCTGCTTATTTAACTTATATGCAGAGTACATCATGAGAAATGCTGGGCTGGATGAAGCACAAGCTGGAATCAAGATTGCTGGGAAAAATATTAATAACCTCAGATATGCAGATGACACTACCCTTATGGCAGAAAGCGAAGAAGAACTAAACATCTTCTTGATGAAAGTGAAAGAGGAGAGTGGAAAAGTTAGCTTAAAACTCAACATTCAGAAAACTAAGATCATGGCATCTGGTCCTATCACTTCATTGGCAAATAGATGGGGAAATAATGTAAACAGTGAGAGACTTTATTTTGGGGGGCTCCAGAATCACTGCAGATGGTGAAAGCAGCCATGAAATTAAAAGGCGCTTGCTCCTTGGAAGAAAAGCTATGACCAACATAGACAGCATAGTAAAAGCAGAGACATTACTTTGCCAATGAACGTTCATCTAGTCAAAGCTATGGTTTTTCCAGTGGTCATGTATGGATGTGAGGGTTGGACCATAAAGAAAGCTGAGTGCCGAAGAATTGATGCTTTTGAACTGTGGTGCTGGAGAAGACTCTTGAGAGTGCCTTGGACTGCAGAGAGATGCACCCATCCTAAAGATTCAATCCTAAAAGTTTCCATCCTAAAGGAAATCAGTCCTGAATATTCATTGGAAGGACTGATGCTGAAGCTGAAACTCCCTCCAATACTTTGGCCACCTGATGCGAAGAACTGACTCACTGAAACAGACCCTGATGCTGGGAAAGACTGCAGGCAGGAGGAGAAAGGGATGACAGACAATGAGATGGTTGGATGACATCAGTGACTCTATGGACATAAGTTTGAGCAAGCTCCAGGAGTTGGTGATGGACAGAGAAGCCTGGCGTGCTGCAGTCCATGGGGTTGCAAAGAGTCAGACATGACTAAGTGACTGAACTGAATTGAACACATTAAATAGGTATCCTAACAGCTTTGAACAGTATCTATTTGATACACACACACCCACATCTTCTCTCTCTGACACATTTTTATTTACAAGTTGTTATAAGTTAACTTTACAATTTCAGTTCAGTTCAGTTGCTCAGTTGTGTCCAACTCTGCGACCCCATGAATTGCAGCACACCAGGCCTCCCTATCCATCACCAACTCCCGGAGTTCACTCAGACTCACATCCATTGAGTCAGTAATGTCATCCAGCCATCTCATCCTCTGTTGTCCCTTTCTCCTCCTGTCCCCAATCCCTTCCAGCATCAGAGTCTTTTCCAATGAGTCGACTCTTCGCATGAGGTGGCCAAAGTATTGGAGTTTCAGCTTTAGCATCATTCCTTCCAAAGAAACCCCTTTAGTTAACGTGTGCCTATGACTGAATATGGAGAAGGAAATGGCAATCCACTCCAGCACTCCTGCCTGGAAAATCCCATGGACGGAGGAGCCTGATAGGCTACAGTCCACCGGGTCGCAAAGAGTCGGACACGACTGAGCGACTTCACTTTCATGACTGAATATGAAGAGCAAGTAATACAACCAGTGATGGATACAATGACTCTGGAAACTGTTTCCCTGTTTTGGACAAAAGAGAACTTCTTCACTTAGAAAAAATATATATTCTTAGGTAGAAACACAGCTTTGTTGGTTGTTGGGGAGCTCATATGTGTTTAAAAGGATGCGTACAGAAGAAGCTAATTAAAGGGCAGACTGTATCAGTTACCCATTGACTCCCACTTCAAAATTTTGCCTACTCTGTGAAAATGGATTTAGGCCCTTTGAACAATTTTCTTTTCCCAGATGGCAGGACACGAAGCCTGCAGGCTTTCTCAACAGAGCACACTGGACACTGCAAGAGGAAAGAGATCTGCCTCCTTGGTTCCAATGTACACACTCAACAAGCTCCTGCACCATGCTGGCTTCTGCAGCACTGGGCTCCTACAGTGCCTGACGGCCCCCAGCACCCAGCCACCAACAGCCGCCCCCAGCACTTCCCCTCAGGTAGTTCTGCAGAGGAGTACCTCCAGGGAGACACCACTCTGTGAACAGCTTTCCCCAGCATCCTGTAAGTAACCACAGCAAGTTACAAAGGGCAAATGTCAAGCACATTTCACAGGCAGAGCTTTCCAGTGACTTTTCTGCCAAACAATAAGCCAAGTTTGCTCTCCCAACAAGGTCTGGATCTCAGGCCATTTTCCAGGGACTCTCACTTGTGTGCTCTACCTCAGACATAACGTGGTAGGCACTGATCCTTGTATCTACTATTTCCATATCCTGCAGAGTTCTCTTTATTTCTTGGAAAAGACCCTGATGCTGGGAAAGGTTGAGGGCAAGAGGAGAAGGGGATGACAGAGGATGAGATGGTTGGATGGCATCATCGACTCAATGGACATGAGTTTGAGCAAACTCCAAGAGATAGTGAAGGACAGAGAAGCCTGGTGTGCTGCAGTCCATGGGAATGCAAAGAATCATACACAACTAAGTCACTGAACAACAGCAGCAGCCAATTTCTCATTGCTCCAATCCTTGTTATAGTCTATAAGCCTTTACATTAAGCTCTTCCTACTAAAATTACTCTGTGATTCTTTCCTGATTGGACCCAAGTTAGTTAGTGTCAGTCGCTCAGTCATGTCTGACTCTTTGCGACCCATGGACTGAAGCCCTCCAGGCGCCTCTGTCCAGGGGATTTCCCAGGCAAGCATCCTGGAGTGGGTTGCCATTTCCTCCCCCAGGGGATCTTCCCGACCCAGGGAGGGAACCCACATTTCCTTCGTCTCCTGCATTGCAGGCGGGTTCTTTACCCACTGAGCCATCGGGACCCAAACCAACCAATAATAATAAAGGGTATGCAAATTTAAATCACAGCAGCATACCACTATGCACCCAACAGGATGGCTAAAATTAGAAAGATTAATAATACCCAATACTGGCAAGGATGTGGATATAAAGAATTCTCACAGGATAAATCAGTACAATAACTTTACAAAGTAATCTGAAATTATCTTACATAGCTGAAAATAGACATATCTTACACAGTAGCCAACAGAGTCAGCATTAACCATACTCTCTTATCATTTCCATACACTCCAGTCTGTCTTTTCCAGGCCAGCACCTGCATCTATATTGAAGGGCTCCCTCTATCTACTAAAACCCACTCTTCCTGTGCCTGTGGTGGGCTGAAAGTGCCTGTGAATCAACATCCTCCCAGAGTGGGCCTTGGCCAATGAATGACCTGGAAAAACTCCAGGCCTCCTTACCTCTTTGCTGGGATAATAATGAAGTGCACTTCCTTGTGGGATTTGGCTCCAGCCACCCAATGTGGCACCTGACTTGCTAATATACCTTTTTTACTAGCTTCCTCTCTTGTCTTGCTTCACTTTTGTCAGTGTCCCTAAATCTCCCAAATACACTGCTGCTGCTGCTGCTGCTAAGTCGCTTCAGTTGTGTCCAACTCTGTGCGACCCCAGAGATGGCAGCCCACCAGGCTCTTCCATCCCTGGGATTCTCCAGGCAAGAACACTGGAGTGGGTTGTCATTTCCTTCTCCAATGCATGAAAGTGAAAGTGAAGTCACTCAGTCATATCCAACTCCTAGCTACCCCATGGACTGCAGCCTACCAGGCTCCTTCGTCCTTGGGGTTTTCCAGGCAAGAGTACTGGAGTGGGTTGCCATTGCCTTCTCCCCCAAATATACTGCACGTGCTCAATTTTGGTTTTAGAAACCAAAAAATTCATGTGACTTGCTTTACTGCAATATTGGCTTTATTGTGGTGGTCTGGAACAGAGCCTACAATATCTCTGAGGTATACCTATACTTCGGAAAAGGCAATGGCAACCTACTAGAGTACTCTTGCCTGGAAAATCCCATGGACGGAGGAGCCTGATGGGCCACAGCCCATAGGGTCGTGAAGAGTCAAACACGACTGAGTGACTTCATTTTCACTTTCATGCACTGGAGAAAGAAATGGCAACCCACTCCAGTGTTCTTGCCTGGAGAATCCCAAGGACGGCAGGGCCTGGTGGGCTGCCGTCTATGGGGTTGCACAGAGTCGGACACAACTGAAGCGACTTAGCAGCAACAGCAGCAGCATGCCTATACTTGTTCTTAAGTCACGACAAGTAACAGCAGAAATGATTAAATCAATGACAGCTGGCTATAGGAACCATGCACTCAAAAGCCATGTAATTACTGACAGCCATATATATATATATATAGTGACCAAAAATAAGTAAATTTAAAATCCCCAAATGTTTGGCAGTTAAACAGACTAGTAAGTCTCAAGGACAATAACAAAACAAAAAATTTTATTGTTAATACTAAAACCACATCATATCAAAATTTATAAGATGAAGCTCAAGCACTGTTCAGAAAGAAATTTATAGCTCTAAACATATATATTAAAAATTTCAAAATCAATTATTTTGACTTGGGAATTTGGGAAGCCACATGCATGCTCAGGGAGATTTTTCTTAACACTGCAAGCTCAGAAAAGACCTGAAGAGACTCTACATTTCCACCTCTGGCTGATTTTTAGACTCAGAGCAAGAAGGAAGTGAAGGCTAAGGCAGAGTCATAAATCACTTGCCAAGCACTGCAGGAGTGTCCAAACAGAGTTCATCTGCACACAGTACGAGAGTTCTTTATTTTTTCTTGACACCACACACTTGAGGAAATCTATGACAAAACACTAGCTTACCATACACTAAGGAACAGAGACTTCAGAAACCACACACAATGAAGAATACAGTCATTACAAAAAATAGTTTAGAAAAGTCATTGAACAAATACACTTCTACAACCACATTAAAAAAAATACACATCTACACAAATACACATCTACAACCACATCAAAGAAACCCTGAATGGGGGAAGAACTCAATTTCTAGAGTTGTCATATTAAAATAATCCAATACCCAGTCTCAACATAAATCACAAAGCATATAAAAAAACATGAAAGTTTAGCCATTCACAGGAGAAATTAATAGATACTGTCCTGGAGCACACACAGAAATTGTATTTGTTAGACAAACACTTTAAATCAAGTATTCTAAATATACTCAAAAATGCTAAAGGAAATCAAGACAAACAGCTGATGAAAGATGGAAACAGGAAAATGATGTCTTGACAAATAGAGAATATCGAGAAATATTTAGAAATTTTACTATCACAACTTCAAAGTCATATATTATTTCCATTCTCTCAAAAATCAAGCGAATAAAAGGAAATTCTCTATAAAAGTTTCCTCTGGATTTAAACAAGGCTCAGATCCATCAGTGGGGTCCATTAAGAAATCCTTCTCCCTAGTTTCTGATAGTGTAACAAACCCCTAAAATCAAAATATTGCTACAATTTAAAATGCAAAAATCCCAAATTGGGGCTGAACCTAATGATACAAATTATCAGACATAAATTACACCCGTTCGATAACAGTTTAGAGCTTCAGAGAGTCAATTTTAAAGGAATCCTAATTTGTTCCATGACCCTACACAGCCACTTTTTCCATTTTTTCTCTAATGGAAGAAGAGGACTATAACATATTCAACAAATACCTTAATAGTCAAAAAATGTGCAGCTCTTTTATTAATAGTAAGAAAAGAAACCTGGAAATTTAAGAACAGGCAACTTTGCAACTGTTGTTGTTGTTGTTGCTACACAATCGTTAAGCCATGTCCAACTCTTTGCAACCACATGGACTATAGCATCCCAGGCTCCTCGGTTCTCCACTATCTCCAAGTTTGCTCAAATTCATGTCCGTTGAGTCAGTGATACTATCTAACCATCTCATCCTCTGCTGCCTTCTTCTCCTTTTACCTTCAATCCTTCCTAGCACCAGGGTCTTTTCCAGTGAGTCAGCTCTTCAAGTCAGGTGGCCAAAGCATTGGAGCTTCAGCTTCATCAACAGTCCTTTGCAACTATTATCTACAGTATAATCTACCTTCTGCAAAGAGTTGGACATGACTTAGCAACTAAGCATGCATGCAATCTATCTTCCTAGTTAGGAATACCCCTCCCAAATTGCATATGAGGAAATCTACTGCTACTGGGGACTTCTTTCCCCAAAACCTCTCTATTTCTCTATCACCCACCCTCAAACTAACCCAGTCCTGTGCTATGTTCAGAAACTTCATCCCCTTGGTTTAAAATATATTTCCCCTCCTCTAAAGAAATACATACTGTAAGAGTTACCACTATAACCCTTATTTACCACCCATAAAAGGTCATGCAAAAGAACTATTATATTCCCCCACCTCAGCTGCACAACAAGAGCACATGAAACCTACCTACTCCGTTCCACCCTCTTCATCTTCAGAGGCACAATTACACAGACTTAAGAGAAAATGCTACTCACCTGAAATTCTTCTCTACCTTCATCCCCATCCCTAACAAAAGCACCTACCAAGAGCTTTATCTTTTCCCTGGGTTGGAAAGATCCCCTGGAGAAGGAAATGGCAATCCACTCCAGTATTCTTGCCTGGGAAATCCCATGGATGGAGGAGCCTGGTAGGCTACAGTCCATGTGATTGCAAAGAGTCAGACACGACTGAGCAACTTCACTTCACTTCCTTACTGCAAAGAGGTTTCCTTTTTGCCATTTCACTCTATTAGAAATAAGCAGGGTGCTGACATAAACCAAGACAAAAGGGATGGAAAATCCTTTCTTATCATCAAGAGGTAGGAGGAAAAGGGGGAAAACTCCTACCACTTCCACAATAATGAAGGAGCTCCTGATCTCTTCTCCAGCTGAAAGAATCTTCATCTTTATGCCACTTGAACAAAGCACTCCCATTACACACTTTGGACATCTTCACAACCTGGAACTGTTCTTCTAAAATTCAGAAGTCTTGCGCTTCAAGGTCACACTCTGACCACAAACACCTAGTTTCCAATCTATTTCTTGACCTCTTACTCTTAACGTCTATACATTCCAGATGGGTTGAGATTTTTAAAAATTAGGTAGCATACACTACAGGACCAAAGGTCCATAGCACAGACATTATTTTGCCAACAAAGGTCTGTATAGTCAAAGCTATTGTTTCTCCAGTAGTCATGTATGGATGTGAGAGTTGGACCATAAAGAAAGCTGAGCACCAAAGAATTGATGCTTTTGAACTGTGGTGTTGGAAAGGACTCTTGAGAGTCCCTTGAACTGAAAGAAGATCAAACAAGTTAATCCTGAAGGAAATCAATCCTGAATATTCACTGGAAGGACTGATGCTAAAGCAGAAGCTCCAATACTTTGGCCACCTGATGTGAAGAGCTGACTCATTGGAAAAGACCCTGATGCTGGGAAAGACTGAAGGAGAAGGGGACGACAGAGAATGAGATGGTTGGATGGCATCACGGACTCAATGGACATGAGTTTGAGCAGGCTCCAGGAGATGAAGCACAGGGACGCCTGGCGCACTGCAGTCCACGGTGCTGCAGAGCAGGAAACGAGGGCGCGACTGAACAACAGTTCAGCTCCATAAAAGGTGAAACAGGCTGCTTCTGTTTCTCGTGTTGTTCCTACAATGCATTCTAAGTTTCAAGCAGTTAACTTCTCTCTTAATTTGTAGCAATTGTGTTCTTGAATTGAGAACCATATTGACATGGTTGATCTAGATCAGGGCTCCACAAACCTGTAGCCTATTGGTTGTTTGTGTAAATGAAGTTTTATTGGAACACAGCTACACCCATTTGTTTACATATATCTAAGACTGCTTACACACTACAAGAACAGTTGAGTAGTAGCAACAGAGACCATATGGCCTACAAAGCCTAAAATATCTACTATCTGGCCCTTCACAGAAAAAGTTTGCCAGTCTCTGTCTAGATGCCTGCACATGCCCATATGCCTTGCCAATGTCTCACCAGCTGAAACGCTTCAATCCAGAGTCCTTAATCAAATAAGCACGCCAAGATGTTTATAACACAGGAAGGGCCACTACTAAATGCAGGAAAACCAGCAGAAACACTAAACAGACTTAACATTAAATCAATTAAAGTGTTATTCTCTACCCTGGCCATGAATACAAAATCTGATTAAGACATTTTAAAAATAAGAAAAATGCAATCATTTTAATATTATCAAGTATTACAAGAAACAGTAAGTCCTGCTTATCAAAGTATACGGGTTTATTGCCAGCATAACCACTCTAGAGAGAAAAAATTAGATCCACCCAGGGATAGTCTTTACCCAGAGTTGCCTTTGGAAGTCAACTTCACATGCAAGTCTTTTATTAAATAGTGTTTTTAATTAAAATACTACTTACTATTTATTGGCTTATTTTTAAATAAAATGAAGAGAGCCTCTAGATTATATTCTTTGGTATTTTTCCCCTCTGCACTCTGATACTTTATCGTGTTACACCGTGCTGAGCCTGTACCACTTTCTGCCTTCTTTACAGTGTTGCTGTGCATCCTCACTCCCAAGTCTGCACTCTCTGTCCACCAGATCCCTAATAAAAGTTGAGGTGAGATGACCTTGTCCATTACAGTAGAAGTCTCCAAGCTTTAATTATCATGTTCTCTCATCAGGAATATTTTTTACTACATAAATATAACATATGTATGTGTGTGCTTATCGTATCTGACTCTTTGTGATCCCATGAACAGTAGCCCACCAGGCTCCTCTGTCCATGGGACTCTCCAGGCAAGAATACTGGAGTGGGTTGCCATTTCCTTCTCTTATATGTATATTTACATGTTAATAAACATAGACCATTTAAATATTATGTACAATGAAGCATAAATTTGAGAAATCAAAATTAAAAATAATAGTAACAGAAGTCCTAATGTTTTCTTCCACACTCCAGTAAGTCAGTCACCTTGGGTATCAGCTCACTTTGGAGATCACTAATTTGTATAAGTCATATCCTGGCCACAGCAGTATTGACTTTATTAGCTAACATTTTCCCCCATATAGGTACACTAACTAAGCTGCATATACCAATTGGACTGGCCACAGCACACACTAACTAAAATGTCCACAAACTGACCTCAGTGATAGCAAACAATATGTGCTTGCTTAGCTATCAAGCCTAGTATTGAAGGAAGGCGCTTTTATTCCTCACTCTCCCAGGATCTGGGGTGGAAAATCACTGACTTCTGGTTGAATGCCACTGGTAGGACCATCACCATCTCCCTTCAGCAAATAAAGAGAACTCTTTTCTATGATCCTTCAAAATACTGTATTCCCATTGCTGAGTGAGAGTTAGTCGTTCAGTTATGTCCAACTCTTTGCTGCCGTATGGATTGTAGCCCACCAGGCTCCTCTGTCTAAGGGATTCTCCAGGCCAGAATACTGTGAGTGGGTAGTCATTCCATTCTCGAGGGGATCTTCTCCACCCAAGGATAGAACCCAGGTCTCCTGCACTGCAGGCAGATTCTTTACCACTGAGCCACCAGGGAAGCCCCATCCCCACTGTTAATCTTTCCCAATTTAATCTTCAGCCAGACTTCAAACAGTTGCCAGGACAAAATAGTGTCTTCAGGTAGAATGTTACTAAGACCAATCTCAAAAAGATTTCATCATTTCAATCTATCAGTTTTTGTACGTCAATACTTATCAATGGATAAGTTATATTGGACTTGACAACAGTTATTCTGGGTACTCAGAGGCCTCATTCAAATATTTGAGTATCTGTGGGCCAAATATCATAATTAAGCATTTAATTTACTTTCAGATTTCTGGCCATGTTAAATATGGTTAATGTCAAGTTGAGTTCCACATCAAGCAAGGAAACTGCAAAGATAGGAAGAAAAATTATTAGGCAAAGCCCTTTCAATTTTGAAGAGGCTGTTCTCAGTCATACTCTTTTTTTTTTTTTAGTGACTGTAAGAGAGCATATACTGTCCACTCTTCATGTTTCCATGTGGAAGGATTTTGATGAGACTGACACTCCTGGCCTCTCTTCCCACATCTCACTCCCTCCTCCTTCCCCAGTGGAGAAGCGGTGACTTCTGATTGGTAAGTTAAGAAGAGAAAGCTGGACAAGTGAGGCTCAGCCAGCTCAGAGGTGATGCATTCTGCCTACCTTCCTCTACACAGTAAGGGCTCTGCCTGGAACTATGGACCGGCAATTGCCTAGTGCTGCCTATGGATAAATTATATAATTCAAGTATTTTTTTAGTTACATAGTCCCTTCCACATGCTAATTATTCTTTTCAAACTCATCTACTATCTAATAACACAGACGACCTCTTCCCCTTTGGCTAAACTGACATCACATCTACTAATCATTTCAGAACCTTAATGTGTCTATAACAACATTTTCTGATTTATTTTTAGGTAGCATATAGTTTAGGTACCTACAGGATAAAACAGGTATCTTTGGCTCAAGCAGTGTTTCAGAAAAACACTGAGGCCAAACTGATGAGACCATCAAAATTGCACAGCATCTTTCTTATCAATTAGTAAACTTATACCAATCACTCAGACTATGAATTCCTCTAAAATCATTCCTCTAAAATAATTTAGAGTGTGAATAACCATTTAAATGATTCCTCTAAAATCATTTAGAGTGTGAATAATCATGGTAGATCAAAGAAAGCCAAGGAAGGTATACAAAGCATTATAAGAAAATGACCCACAAATTATCCTATATTATTGTTGTTAAAAATAACAAAACTCAATTGTCTACCATGCTTAAAGAAATGATTTAATCTTCTGGTTAATTGCGTAATATGATTAACTCAAACAGAATACCTTCTTTCAATGATTTGTTGCTATATGTACTCTTGAATTTGTTTATTTTTATCGCTATGTTAACAAACTACCATAAACTTAGAAATCCCAAAGAGCATGCTTTTCAACATTATTTTCTCATAGTCCTATAGGTCAGAGTCCCTGTGGACTCAGATGAGAGTTAGCTGAGCTGAGCTCTTATCTGGTGGCTTCTGAAAAGAGTCTACTTGCAAACTCATTCAGCTTGTTGACAAAGTTCAATTCTTTGAGTCTGTAGGACTGAAATCCCCATTTCCTTGAGAGCTGCTGTCCAGGGGTGGCTCTCAGCTCCCAGAGGTCACTCTAGAGTCCTTT
This sequence comes from Ovis aries, assembly GCF_016772045.2. NCBI lineage: Eukaryota > Metazoa > Chordata > Mammalia > Artiodactyla > Bovidae > Ovis > Ovis aries. The sequence continues at coordinate 35,112,743 of NC_056075.1, read as the reverse complement.
GCCACATGGCCCCTCCATCTTAACCCCTCCAGCAACAGTATGTTAAATCCTTCTTGCACCTCCAATCTTTGCCTTTCTCTCCTTCCAGCAATTCTGAGCCACTTTTAAATGGCCCATGTGACGAGATTAAGTCTACTGAGATAGTCTCCCTTTGGCCACACAACATAAAATCAAGAGAGTAACACCAGAGAGCAAAGGTCATGAAGGCCATCTTAAATGCCAAGCAATATTCTCGGTGTGGGGGATAAGATTTTGAAAGGTCTTTAGAAAGCAGATCAATATTAACCTAGGGAAAGAAAGGAGAGTGAACGCTCTTGAATACAAGGTTGACTTTATGGAATGATAAAATGTTCTAAAGTTATAGTCACAGATGCACAACTCTCTAAGTGTATCTTAAAAACCATTAAATTGTATACTTTAAACTGGTGAGATTTATGTTATGCAAATTACATCTCAATAAAGCTGCTAAAATTGATAACAACAACAAAACAAAAGTAAAAAAATGTCTTTGCCCTCCTGGACCTTACATTCTAGAACAATGCTATCCAACAGAACTTTCTGAAATAATAGAAATGTTTTTATATATGTGCAATATGACACCACTCTTATGGCAGAAAGTGAAGAGGAACTAAAAAGCCTCTTGATGAAAGTGAAGGAGGAGAGTGAAAAAGTTGGCTTAAAGCTCAACATTCAGAAAATGAAGATCATGGCATCTGGTCCCATCACTTCATGGGAAATAGATGGGGAAACAGTGGAAACAGTGTCAGACTTAATTTTTTGGGGCTCCCAAATCACTGCAGATGGTGACTGCAGCCATGAAATTAAAACACGTTTACTCCTTGGAAGGAAAGTTATGACCAACCTAGATAGCATATTCAAAAGCAGAGACATTACTTTGCCAACTAAGGTCCGTCTAGTCAAGGCTGTGGTTTTTCCTGTGGTCATGTATGGATGTGAGAGTTGGACTGTGAAGAAGGCTGAGTGCCAAGAATTGATGCACTTGAACTGTGGTGTTGGAGAAGACTCTTGAGAGTCCCTTGGACTGCAAGGAGATCCAACCAGTCCATTCTGAAGGAGATCAGCCCTGGGATTTCTTTGGAAGGAATGATGCTAAAGCTGAAACTCCAGTACTTTGGCCACCTCATGCGAAGAGTTGACTCATTGGAGAAGACTCTGATGCTGGGAGGGATTGGGGGCAGGAGGAGAAGGGAACGACAGAGGATGAGATGGCTGGATGGCATCACCGACTCGATGGACGTGACTTTGAGTGAACTCCGGGAGCTGGTGATGGACAGGGAGGCCTGGTGTGCTGCGATTCATGGGGTCGCAGAGTCAGACACAACTGAGCGACTGAACTGAACTGAATATGGTAATCACTAGGCACACGTGTCTCTTGAGCACTTGAAATGTGACCAGTGCAAAAAGTGAACTGAACCTCTAAACTTTCATTTCAATTAACTTTATAGCCACACTCGGATAGTGACTGCCACATCGGACAACTTAGGTCTAGAAAGAAGGGAGACAATATACAAATAGCAAATAAATGCAGAACATATAAAGTAATGATACGTATCATACAGACAGAGTGATGGAAAACCTCCCATCACAAAGATGGAGATCTATAGAAATGTGTCAAGTATATGCATCTGTATATATATACACACACATACCTATACCACATATATATATATCTATAGAGAGAGAGAGATTCATTGTATCTATATGTATCTACATGTAATATAGATATTCGGGTAATACAAATATTGAACACTGTAATTCAATCTATAATAGGAAAAATTTTTATCCTCATTGTATAATCTTCCTAAACTTTTTTGAAAAAATAAATTAAAAAACTACTTTTGATAGTTTTTTTTGATAAATGATTCCATCTGTCAAAAACTATTTTTAATTGTACACACACAGTGACCATTATTATACTTCCTTTCCTACAATACAATGATTCTTACCATTTTGAGATCTGAGATCATTTTTGAGAATCTTATAAAAGCTATTACCTCCTGCTTAGAAAAATTCATACTAATAATATTTTATATACAAATCTGAGGGCTCCCCTGGTAGCTCAGCTGGTAATGAATCCGCCTGCAATGCAGGAGACCCAGGTTCAATTCCTGGGTCGGAAGGATCCCCTGGAGAAGGGATACTTGGGCTTCCCTGGTGGCTCAGACAGTAAAGAATCCGCCTGCAATGCGGGAGACCTGGGTTTGATCCCTGGGTTGGGAAGAGCCCTGGGAGAAGTATCAATAATCTCAGATATGCAGATGACACCACCCTTATGGTAGAAAGCTAAGATGAACTAAAGAGCCTCTTGCTGAAGGTGAAAGTGAAAAACCTGGCTTAACACTCAACTTTCAAAAACACTAAGATCATGGCATCCAGTCCCATCACTTCATGGCAAATAGAGGGGGAAACAATGGAAACAGTGACAGACTTTATTTTCTTAGAGCTCCAAAATCACCACAGATAGTGACTGCAGCCATGAAATTAAAAGGCACTTGTTCCTTGGAAGAAAAGCTATGACCAACCTAGACAGCATACTAAAAAGCAGAGACATTCCTTTGCCGACAGAGGTCTGTCTAGGCAAAGCTACGGTTTTTCCAGTAGCCATGAATGGATGTGAGAGCTGGACCATAAAGAAGGCCAAGCACCAAAGAATTGATGCTTTTGAACTGCGGTGTTGGAGAAGATAAGATCTTGAAAATAACTTGGACTGCAAGGAAATCAAACCAGTCAATCCTAAAGGAAATCAATCCTGAATATTCACTGGAGGGACTGATGCTGAGTCTGAAGTTCCAATACTCTGGCCACCTGATGCAAAGAGCCAACTCATTGTAAAAGACCCTGATGCTGGGAAAGATTGAAGTCAGGAGGAGAAGGGGACGACAGAGGACAAGATGGTTGGGTGGCCGACTCGATGGACATGAGTTTGAGCAAGCTCCGGGAGACGGTGCGGGACAGGGTAGCCCGTGCTGCAGTCCATGGGGTCGCAAAGAGCTGGAAGCGACTGAACGACTGAACAACAACATACAAACCAGAGGATTCACCAACCACTCACAGCCCATCCAGGAACCTGAGATGAAAAGTCCTGTTATAATACACATTCAAATAATCAACAAGCTTGGAGACACATGAAATACTGCTATATCATGGAGAATTATTTAATGAGCTTAAACATTTCTTTCGGTATCTCTGTGTGCTGTAAAATGTACTCATTCATATTAATTTCATAAAGGACACGTAAGAACTCTGTAGAATATTCTCTTTTCACTCAGGAATAGACACGACTAAGAAACTAGAAGAAACATGAAAAATGTCAGAAGAGCTACAAGAATCTCAGCCTGGCCACCTGCTGGATATGTCACGCAAACTCCCTAAGCCACAGTCTCTTTGTGTGTAAAATAATTAGAGTAATAATACTTATTTCACGAGATTGTTTTAAAACTATAATGACATAAAACTTAACAAGTGTTCAATAAAGCAACAAAGTAAATCCATGCAACATTCACGGCACAATGGCAGAAACAGATCTCAAATCTGTGTCAGTTTGGTGCCAAAACTCATGATCCTAAGAACCCCTATGCTAACTAGAAATCCAGAAGATTAGAAATTTATATCTAAGGAGAAACTTTATTTTGAAGAGTAGAAGATGGCTTGCTATGGAAAAAGACCTAAAAAGACCTGTTTGGCAATGCAGCTATCAATTTAGTAGCTATCAGACTTTGCATAAATAACTGCTTCAGGTTTTTCATTCTCTACTGCAATTGTAAAATGAGAATAACAGGATTTTTATCAACAATGAAAACGGCAATACATGTAAAAGCTTTTCTCACCACATAATATCATTTCTCCTCTAAACTCAAAATTTAACTCGGGAAATGCTAGTTTCAATGCCATTAATACTAGTCTTACATGAGATAGCTGGAATAATAAATTCTATTTTCTAGAAAAAAATCATTATTAGCATAATTATAGTGTCATAAAAGTACAAATGAAGCCCGGCATAAAACTTAATACATCAAAATGTGAAAAATGCTCTTAATCTTCTATTTTTTATAAGAGACAGAGAATCAACTTAGAAGTTCCTAATTTACACAGTGGCTTTATTTTTTTAATGTTTTATTTTTAAAATGCTTATATTCCCCACATCCTATGGGGGAAAATGGTATCTCTCCCTCCTCATGGGGGTTGGGGAGGGGGTAAATCGGGGTAGAGTCACTTCAACCATCCCGCCTGTTCTAAGCAAATGGCAGCAGAGAGGCAACACTATTGCCTCTCACCCCTGAGGGTGCAGCAGCTACAGAGACTGCGGGGTGGACCATCTCTGCCCTGCACTAAGCAAATGAAAGCAGAGTTAGCACCAAGGGAATGGCAAACCACTCCAGTGTTCTTGCCTGGAGAATTCCATGGACAGAAGCCTGGCAAGCTACAATCCATGAGGTCGTTAAGAGTCAGACAAAACTGAGAAACTAATACACACATCCGCCTACCTAGAGAATGGAAAGAAATGACAAAGATAAGAAAGGTGAAACGGGATTCTTTACATCTGGTATGAAGTCCTGAACATTCCCACAGTTTCACATGTGTATGAAACTAATCAGAATCAACACAGCAAAAACTTACAGAACTGAACGATGGTATGGAATGCCATCTGTGTTTCAGAATGGTCTCTGGGTGGTAGACAAGCAAGGCAGATGAGAACAGCACTGCCAAAGCCAACTAAATTGTAACTGAATGGGTCTTCGAATCTCAGCACAATGAACAGCAAGCACACTCCTAGGATACACCCAAAAGAAATTAAAATGTGTCCAAAACATGTACACAAAAATTCATAGCAGCATTATTCATAGTAGCCAAAGGATAGAAATAACCCAAATGTCCACCAGCTGATAAACAGGAAAACAAATGTGGAATACCGATATAATGAAATTTGACAACATGCTAAGCAAGAGAAGTCAGGGACAAAAGATCATAGGATTACATGATTCCACTTATGTGAAATATCCATAAGAAGCAATCTCATAGAGAAAGTAGATTAGCAGCTGCCTAAATTAATGGAATTGGTGGGTAAGAAAATGGAGAGTACCTACAAATGGGTGTGGGTTTCCTTACAGGGTGATGAAAAAGTTCTAAAACTAGAGAGTGCTGATGGCTGCACCACTCTTTGAACATAGTAAAAACCAATGAATCATATACTCTAAAATGGTATTATGGTATGTATGAATATTATGGCTATAATTTATAACTCAATAAAGCTGTCACTTTTTAAAAATCAGCTACATCATATATGCCGAAATGAGCTGACTGCCTCCTAGAACAGAATATTTAAACAGGAACAAGAGTCTCATACACGGTACTCAAAATAATTCAGAATACAATCCAAAATTACTTGCTATATAAAATCTCAACTCACTTGAGAAGAGATCAATCAGCAGGTACCATTACTAATATGTCAAAGATCCTGGAATTATCTGTCAAGAATCTTAAAGCAGTTATCAGAAAAATGGCCTAACAACAGATACAAACATTTTTAAAACAAATGTAAAAATAAAAGTTTCAGCAAAGAAACAGAAGACATAAAGAAGAACAAAATGTAAAAATATAATAAATTAAACTTCTCATAAAAACTCACAAGATGGGCCCAAGAGCAGAATAGAGAAGATAGAGGAAAGAATCAGTGAACATAAAGACGCATAAAAAAAAAAAATCATCCAATCTGAAGAGATAGAAGAGACTGAAGGAAATGAACAGAGCTGTACTGACCTAAAAGTTCATAACAAAACATTTCACATTTGTCTCATTGGGATCATGGGAGAATTAACCAGAGAGCTGAAAAAAATTTCTGAAGAAATGAACTTTTTGCAAATTTTGAAAAAGATACAAGCTTACAAGAAGCTGAGCAAATAATAAAGTAAAATCAAAGAATTGTACATCATAACCAAATTTCTGAAAACCTAAGCGGAAAAAAAGACAAAGGAAGATGACATAGTACCTAAAGGAGAATAACAATTTAAATGACAACAGATCCTTCATCAGAATCCTTGGCATCACTCACTATCTTAAATACTCCAGTTCTTAGGCAAAAGAGTGCTCAGTCACTCACTCGTGTCCAACTCTTTGTGACCCCATGAACTGCAGCCCTCCAGGCGCCTCTGCCCATGGGATTTTCCAGGCAAGAATACTGGAGTGGGTTGCCATTTCCTTCTCCAAGACAAAAGAGATATGATCAAATTTTTCTTCTATCAAACAAACTCTGGCAGCAGTACAGGATAAATTAGCAAGAAGAAAAAAAAAAAAAGAATCAGAGAGATTAATCACAGGGCTACTGCAACACCTCAAGAAAGAAAACTTTAGGACCTGCCAAAAATGGCCAGAGAGATGGCAAGGATGGCCAAACCTGGAGAGAACGGCAGCAGTACATACAAGGGTAGATCAATCTTAAGAGAAATTCTGTCTCTTCAACAGCAAGAATAACTGGCCTAAAGTGTCCTTTCAAGACAAAAAGTGTGGGAGGAATCATAAGAAAGAGGAGAAGATGGAGATATTCCAATTTTGTATATGAATTCACGGAAGACTCAGGCTCAATCTGAACTGCTAATGTGTGGGACAGACCCAAAAGCAGCTTAACAGAGGCTTTGAGAACTGATATAAAATTTAAAATATTGCAAAGTTTCAGAGTAATCCCTGAGTCGCATGTGTGCATTCAGATCAAAAGGCTTTGAAAACAGAACTAAGATTAGAACCACTGGCCCCCGAAAGCACGATACAGAATTTGCTGCTGCTGCTGCTGCTGCTAAGTCACTTCAGTCGTGTCCGACTCTGTGTGACCCCCATAGACGGCAGCCCACCAGGCTCCCCTGTCCCTGGGATTCTCCAGGCAAGAACACTGGAGTGGATTGCCATTTCCTTCTCCAATGCATGAAACTGAAAAGTGAAAGTGAAGTCACCCAGTCGAGTCCGACTCTTAGCAACCCAATGGACTACAGCCTACCAGGCTCCTCCGTCCATGGGATTTTCCAGGCAAGAGTACTGGAGTGGGGTGCCATTGCCTTCTCGGAGAGAATTTGCTACTTGCATCTAACTGGTGGGTTGCCCTACTATATAAATACAAATAAACAGACAGGGCTTTTCAGGTGGCTCAGTGGTAAAGATTCTGCCTACCAAGGCAGGAGATGCAGGTTTCACCCCTGGGTCAGGAAGATCCCCTGGAGGAAGAAATGGTAAGCCACTTCAGTATTCTTGCCTGGGACATCCCATGGACAGAGGAGCCTGGTGGGCCACCATCCAGTGTTGAAGAGAGTTGGACATGACTGAGCACATGACCACCATCATCAAATAACTAAATAAATCAGTATTCTCCAGGACCAGAACCTACATACCATCCAGAAGACATCCAAAACCACTCAACATCCACAGAACTAGGACCATGTGACAAATTCTCAATGGAAGAGAAAATCAACAGATATCAATCCTGAGAAAATCCAGAAATTGGAATCATCAAAGATGTTAGATATTATAACTGGACTCCATGAGGTAAAGGCACTTAAATGAAATGGGAAGAAAAATTTTTAACAGAAAAAAACAATTCATAAAAAAGAACACAACAGAAACGTTACGACTGGAAAATATATCTTAAATTTTAAAATGACTAGATGGGTTCAAAAGCAGAGTGACTACAGAGGCAACAGTCAGTGAAGCTGATGATAGAAATTATACAATCTAAAGAAAGGAAAAAAAAGAACAGAGCCTCAAGGATTCGTGGTACTAAAGTTTAATATTAGTATCACTTAAGTCCCAGAAAGAGAAGGGCAAAAGACTGGTGTAGAAAAATATCTTTCAAGAAATAATGCTTTTAAAAAAAAAATCCTTGTATTTAGTGAAAGACAGAAATATAAATTCAAGATGCTCAGCAAACCCTAACCAGGGTAAATTCAAAGAAAGCTACACCCAGATACATCAGAATCTGAACTGCTAAAAACAGAAGATGTATAAAAAGCTTAAAAGTAAGTAGGAAAAATGGAACTGGACATACAGGGGGAAAACAATTAGAACAGAATGACTGCAGACTTCTCATCAGAAACCATGAAACCTAGAAGACAGTCAAGCAACATCTTTAAAACACTGAGAGAAAAGAACTGTCAACCCAGAATTGTGTACTTGGGAAAAATATCCTTCAGTAAACAAGGCAAAATAAAGATATTCGCAGAACAGACTACCACTCCAGTATTCCTGGGCTTCCCTTGTGACTCAGCTGGTAAAGAATCTGCCTGCAATGTGGGAGACCTGGGCTCGATCCCTGGGTTGGGACGATACCCTGAAGAAGGGAAAGGTTACCCACTCCAGTATTCTCACCTGAATTCCATGCACTGTACATGGGGTCACAAAGAGTCAGACACAATGGAGCAACTTTCACTTTCACTTTCAGAACAAGGAAAACTAAGATAGTCCATTAGCAGCAGTTCTGCTCAAAAGAAAAGCAAAAGGAAGCAATTCAAACAAAAGGGAAATGACCCTAGCAGGAAATTTATATCTTGAGAAATAAAGACCAAAAGAAAGAGCAGATATACGAGAAAATATATAAAGACTGTTTTCCCCTTCTTGGATTCTTTAAAATATATATGATTTTTTAAAGCAAAATTTATACCTTTATCTGATGGGATATGCCATACATGTAGATGTGAGATATATCTGCATATATACACCCACTGCAGTATTCTTGCCTGGGACATCCCATGGACAGAGGAGCCTGGAAGGCCACCATCCACAGGACTGCAAAGAGTTGGACATGACTGAGCATATATATATATATATATATATATATATATATGACAATTATAACAAAGGTCAGTGGATGAGGATAAATGGACCTATGTGATCCCAAAATTTCTTAATTCTCCTAAAGTAATATAAATATTAACTCTGAATACACTATAAAAAGCTACCTATGCATATTGTAATCAGTAACACACTAGCATAACCACTAGAAAATAATACAAAGACAAACACCCAAAGGGACAATGGAAAATTTAAATAGAATGCTAAAAGATATCTGGATACATTAATGTAAACAGCCTCAACAGACCAATATAAAGACAGAGATTATCAGACTGGATTTTATATATATATTTACATATGCATACATACATATACTTAGGTCAGGAAGATCTCCTGGAAAAGGAAATAGCAACCCACCCCATTATTCTTGCCTGGAAAAGCCCACGGATAGAAGGAGCCTGGTGGGCCACAGTCCATGGGGTCACAAAAAGTTGGACACAACTTAACAACTAAACAACACAACCACATACATAAAAACACACATTATTCTTTCCAAATCAAAAAAGATACATAAAGCAAACAATAAGCAAAACTACTGTGGCTCTTAAGGTCAAAGTAGACTTCAAAGTAAAAACAATTACCAAAGAAAAACAGGAAACTATATAATGATGAATGGGTCAGTTCACCAAAAAGACATAACAATTCTAATTGTGTATGTGTCTACCAAAAAAGCTTCAAAATACAAGAAGCAAAACAGACAGAAAGGAAAGGAAACAAACAGATAAATCCACAAATAAAGTTGGAAATTTCAACACTCCTCTTTAAGTAATCAACAGAACAAGTGGACAGAGTATCATGAGGGATATGAAAGAGCTGAACAATTTAAACAACCAACTCGACCATCTTGACTTTTCTGTAAAAGACTCCAGTCAACAACAAAACGTACATTGTTTCACCTGTACATGCTACATTCACCACAACAGACCCTATTAAGTCCAAAAACAAGTCTTAACAAATTTATGAAAACTGGAATCATACAAGGTACATTTTTTTTAACATAGTAGGATTAAACTAAAAATAAATAAGAGAAAAAGATCTTGTAAATTCCCAAATATTTGGAAATTAAACAAAACACTTCTACATAAGCCAAAGAGAACGTCTCAAGGTAAACTATAACTTAGTTTAATGACACTGAATAAAATCAAAGTACTGCATATCACAATATACGAGATTCAGCTAAAGCAGTGCTTAGAAGAACATGTATAGCATTCAAATACTCTTCTTGAAAGGAAGAAATATCTCAAATTAATGACCAAAGCTTTTCATCTTAAGAAAAGCAAATTAAAACCAAAGGAAGCAGGGAATTCCCTGGTAATCCAGAGTTTAAGATTTGGGGTTTTCACTATTGTGGGCCTAGGTTTAAAAATCACAAAAAAAAAAAAAAAGGAAGCAGCAAGCAATGAAGCTGAAAACAGAAAAACAAACATCAGGAATCAATGAAACCAAACACATATTCTTTGAAAAGACTGACAACATTAATAAACGTCCAGCCATTCGAAGCAGGAAAAAAGAAGGGAAAAAGACATAAACTACCAATCTCAAAAGTTGAAGAAGAAATTTTAAAAACCCCACACACTTTAAAAGGATAAGGGAATATTATGAACTTTATGTCCATAAATTTGAAAACTTAGATGAAATGGACTCATTTTTGTTAAGGTACAATATGCCAAAACTCATTTAAGAAATAGATAAAATGAATATCCCTGCACCTGTAAAAGAAATTGAGTTCACAGCTGTAAGCCTTCCACAAAGAAATTACAAGCCCAGATGGCATCACTGATGAATCTGTCAAACATTTGTGAAAAAAGTAATACCAATTCTACATACATTATTCCAGAAAACACAAGAAAAAGCAATTTCTAACTCACTTTATAAGGTTAGCATTGTACCATGATAAGGAAATCAAAGATGTTACAAGAAAATTACAGACCAATCTCTCTCATCAACACATAAGCAAAAATCCTCAACAAAATTTTATCAAATTAAATCCAGCAATATATAAAAAGTGTTCAGTTTAGTCACTCAGTCATGTCCGACTCTTTGCGACCCCATGAATTGCAGCACGCCAGGCCTCCCTGTCCATCACCAGCTCCCGGAGTTCACCCAAAATCGTGTCCAATGAATCGGTGATGCTATCCAGACATCTCATCCTCTGTCGTCCCCCTCTCCTCCTGCCCCCAATGCTTCCAGCTTCAGGGTCTTTTCCAATGGGTCAACTCTTCGCATGAGGTGGCCAAAGTATTGGAGTTTCAGCTTTAGCATCAGTCCTTCCAATGAACACCCAGGACGGATCTCCCTTACAATGGACTGGTTGGATCTCCCTGCAGTCCAAGGGACTCTCAAGAGTCTTCTTCAACACCACAGTTCAAAAGCATCAATTCTTCAGCGCTCAGCCTTCTTCACAGTCCAACTCTCACATCCATACGTGACCACTGGAAAAACCATAGCCTTGACTAGACGGACCTTTGTTGGCAAAGTAACGTCTCTGCTTTTGAATATTCCATCTAGATTGGTCATAACTTTCCTTCCAAGGAGTAAGCGTCTTTTAATTTCATGGTTGCAATCACCATCTGCAGTGATTTTGGAGCCCCCCAAAATAAAGTCTGACACTGTTTCCACTGTTTACCCATCTATTTCCCATGAAGTGATGGGACCAGATGCCATGATCTTTGTTTTCTGAATGTTGAGCTTTAAGCCAACTTTTTCACTCTCCTCTTTCACTTTAATCAAGAGGCTTTTTAGCTCCTCTTCACTTTCTGCCATAAGGGTGGTGTCATCTGCATCTCTGAGGTTATTGATATTTCTCCCAGCAATCTTGATTTCAGCTTGTGCATCTTCCAGCCCAGCGTTTCTCATGATGTACTCTGCATAGAAGTTAAATAAGCAGAGTGACAATAGACAGCCTTGACGTACTCCTTTTCCTATTTGGAACCAGTCTGTTGTTCCATGTCCAGTTCTAACTGTTGCTTCTTGACCTGCATACAGGTTTCTCAAGAGGCAGGTTAGGTGGCCTGGTATTCCCATCTCTCTCAGAATCTTCCACAGTTTCTTGTGATGCACACAGTCAAAGGCTTTGGCATAGTCAGTAAAGCAGAAATAGATGTTTTTCTGGAACTCTCTTGCTTTTTCCATGATCCAGCGGATGTTGGCAATTTGATCTCTGGTTCCTCTGCCTTTTCTAAAACCAGCTTGAACATCAGGGAGTTCACGGTTCACGTATTGCTGAAGCCTGGCTTGGAGAATTTTGAGCATTACTTTACTAGCATGTGAGATGAGTGCAACTGTGCAGTAGTTTGCACATTCTTTGGCATTGCCTTTCTTTATAAAAAGTGTAATACATTGCAAACCAAGGAGTTTACCCCAGGAATGCAAGGTTGATTAAACATTTGAAAATTAGTCAATTTAATTCACCAATATTAACACTCAAAAGAAGAAAAATCAAATGACTATCACAATAGATGTAGAAAAAGTCATGCGACAAAATTCAATACCCATTAGTTAGTTCAGTCGCTCAGTGGTGTCTGACTCTTTGTGACCCCATGAATTGCAGCACACCAGGCCTCCCTGTCCATCACCAACTCCCAAAGTTCACTCAGACTCACGTCCATCGAGTCGGTGATGCCATCTAGCCATCTCATCCACTGTCGTCCCCTTCTCCTCCTGCCCCCAATCCCTCCCAGCCATGACTGTAAACGGAAAAACTCTCAGTTCCTCTCCTCCTGTGTAGAAAAAAATCCAGCTCTGCCCCACAGTGTATTGTTCCCCCTAAGTCTTCTTTTCTACTCACACCACCTTCACTTTGGTCACCAAATGTAGGGCACTTTCTCCCCCATTACCAAGGAATTCGGCTGAAGCTCCAATACTTTCGCCACCTGATGGAAACAGCCGACTCGTTGGAAAAGACCCTGACACTGGGAATAACTGAAGGCAGAAGGAGAAGAAGGCGACAGAGGGTGAGATGATGGGATGGCATCACCGAAGCAATGGACATGAACTTGGGCAAACTGCAGGAGATGGTGAGGGACAGGGAAGCCTGGGGTGCTGCAGTCCATGGGGTTGCAAAGAGTCAGATATGACTTAGCGACTGAACAAAGACAATAACCAAGAACTCACAGACACCAGAAGGGTGTCCCAGAATTCAACTCAATTCTGGAGTTCAACAGGAGACAGCATCAGGTTCCACAGGTTAAGGGTTCAGTCCTATAAAGCTCCTCCCTCAACTCTGACACCAACTGCAATCCCATTTAACACCTAGGCTTCTGACCAACTAGCCATAGGCCGGGGGATCCAAACACCCGCTCCTTGTATTGGATCAGCTTGCTACAGAGGCTCACAGAACTCAAACATTTTATTTACTAGATCACTGGTTTATTATAAAAGTATATGATACAGGAACAGCCAGATGGAAGAGCTACATAGGATAACATATGGGTAATGGGGTTCAGAATTTCCCTGCCCTGCCCAGGCACATCATTCTCCCAGCACCTCCAAGTGTTCATCAACCAAGAATCTCTCCAAACACCAAACTTTGGGGATTTACGGAGGTTGACCATGGAAAAGAAATGCAAAAAAGCAAAATGGCTGTTTCAGGAGGCCTTACAAATAGCCGTGAAAAGAAGAGAAGCAAAAAGCAAAGGAGAAAAGGAAAGATATAAGCATCTGAATGCAGAGTTCCAAAGAATAGCAAGGAGAGATAAGAAAGCCTTCTTCAGCAATCAATGCAAAGAAATAGAGGAAAAGAACAGAATGGGAAAGGCTAGAGATCTTTTCAAGAAAATTAGAGATACCAAGGGAACATTTCATGCCAAGATGGGCTCGATAAAGGACAGAAATGGTCTGAACCTAACAGAAGCAGAAGATATTAAGAAGAGGTGGCAAGAATACACAGAAGAACTGTACAAAAAAGATCTTCATGACCAAGATAATCATGATGATGTGATCACTAATCTAGAGCCAGACATCTTGGAATGTGAAGTCAAGTGGGCCTTAGAAAGCATCACTACGAACAAAGCTAGTGGAGGTGATGGAATTCCAGTTAAGCTATTTCAAATCCTGAAAGATGATGCTGTGAAAGTGTTGCACTCAATATGCCAGCAAATTTGGAAAACTCAGCAGTGGCCACAGGACTGGAAAAGGTCAGTTTTCATTCCAATTCCAAAGAAAGGCAATGCCAAAGACTGCTCAAACTACCACACAATTGCACTCATCTCACATGCTAGTAAAGTAATGCTCAAAATTCTCCAAGCCAGGCTTCAGCAATACATGAACCGTAAACTCCCTGATGTTCAAGCTGGTTTTAGAAAAGGCAGAGGAACCAGAGATCAAATTGCCAACATCCGCTGATCATGGAAAAAGCAAGAGAGTTCCAGAAAAACATCTATTTCTGCTTTACTGACTATGCCAAAGCCTTTGACTGTGTGCATCACAAGAAACTGTGGAAAATTCTGAGAGAGATGGGAATACCAGGCCACCTAACCTGCCTCTTGAGAAATCTGTATGCAGATCAGGAAACAACAGTTAGAACTGGACATGGAACAACAGACTGGTTCCAAATAGGAAAAGGAGTACATCAAGGCTGTCTATTGTCACTCTGCTTATTTAACTTCTATGCAGAGTACATCATGAGAAATGCTGGGCTGGAAGAAGCACAAGCTGAAATCAAGATTGCTGGGAGAAATATCAATAACCTCAGAGATGCAGATGACACCACCCTTATGGCAGAAAGTGAAGAGGAGCTAAAAAGCCTCTTGATGAAAGTGAAAGAGGAGAGCAAAAGAGTTGGCTTAAAGCTCAACATTCAGAAAACGAAAATCATGGCATCTGGTCCCATCACTTCATGGGAAATAGATGGGTAAACAGTGGAAACAGTGTCAGACTTTATTTTGGGGGGCTCCAAAATCACTGCAGATGGTGATTGCAGCCATGAAATTAAAAGATGCTTACTCCTTGGAAGAAAAGTTATGACCAAACTAGATAGTATTTTTCAAAAGCAGAGACATTACTTTGTCGACTAAGGTCCATCTAGTCAAGGCTATGGTTTTTCCTGTGGTCATGTATGGATGTGAGAATTGGACTGTGAAGAAGGCTGAGCGCTGATGCTTTTGAACTGTGGTGTTGGAGAAGACTCTTGAGAGTCCCTTGGACTGCAAGGAAATCTAACCAGTCCATTCTGAAGGAGATCAACCCTGGGATTTCTTTGGAAGGAATGATACTAAAGCTGAAGCTCCAGTACTTTGGCCACCTCATGCAAAGAGCTGACTCATTGGAAAAGACTCTGATGCTGGGAGGGATTGGGGGCAGGAGGTTAAGGTGACGACCAAGGATGAGATGGCTGGATGGCATCACGGACTAGATGGACTTGAGTCTGAGTGAACTCCGGGAGATGGTGATGGACAGGGAGGCCTGGCGTGCTGCAATTCATGGGGTCGCAAAGAGTCAGACACGACTGAGCGACTGAACTGAACTGAACTGACCATGTAGACATCATAGATCATTATCTCTGTTTTCAGCCATTCTCCCTTCTCAAGAGAATGTGGGACAGAGCTGAAGAGTCCAAGCTTCAAACCATGACTTGGTCTTTCTCGTAACTAGCCCTTATCCAGGAGCCAACCAAGAGCCCACTGTGTCACCTCACTGAACAAAACACAGTGCGATCACCAGGGAAATTACAAGGGTTTCAGGAGCTCTGTGTTAGGAACAAAGGTTAAAAAAAACAACATTAGAACACGAGATGCTTCTAGTACTCTTATCACTTAGGAAATTATAAGGGTTTTAAGAACTCTATGCCAGGAACCAGGGTCAGATCAATATACATTTTCTGTTATCACATAATGATCAACTCTCAAAATTAGGAACAGCAGAGAATTTCTTCAACCTAATAAAGGGCATTTATTAAAAAAAAAAAAAAAAGCCTGCAGCTAACATGATACTTCATGTTAAAGATGTTTAAAGACTGAATGTTTTTCACCTAAGATTGGAAACAACGCAAGGATATCCACTCTTCTCTTATTCAACAACAGGTTGAAGATCCTAGCTAGTGCACCAGAACAAGAAGAAAAACAGGGGATATAAGGGAAAAGGAAGAAGTAAAACCGGTATGACTGTAGCTACTGAAACTGAGTTTAGCAACACTGCAGAAAACTAGGTCAACATACAAAAATCAATTGTTATTTATACATAATGAAGAAGAACAACTGGAAACTGAAATTAAAAGAAACACTATCAATTATAATAGCATGAAAGAATACAAACTACTTGGGTACAAATCTAACAAAACATGTTCACGATCTGTATCTGAAAAGAAATCAATTAAAATCTAAAGAAAATGAAGAAATATACCTGTTGAAAGACTGGAAAACTCACTATTATCTAGATGTCAATACTACCCAAAATGATCTCTTGAATCAACACAATCTCAATCAAAATTCCAGCTTTTTAAGAAATTGACAAACTGACTCTAAAATTATTTGGAAAAAGCAAATGAACTAGAATAAACAAATTAATTTTCAAAAATAAAAACAGTTGAAGAAATCTCACTATCTAACTTCAAGACTTACTATAAAGATTCAATAGTCAAAAAAGGCATCCATAGAAGGACAGACACATGGATCAATGGAACAGAACAGAATCAAGAAACAGATATAGCGATGACCAACTAATTTTCAATGGAGCAAAACATCCATGAAAACAGGATAGCCTCTTCAACAAATGCTCACTCCATAATGAAAAGGGGATCAATCTACCAATAGGATATAATACAAAATTTCATGCACCTAATAACAGAGGCTCAAAATACATGAAACGACAATAGATATGACTACAGAGAAATAGATAATTACAAAGTTATAATTGAAGATTTCAATATGCCTTCTCAATAACTGACAGAAATAGAAAATCAGAGAAGTTTTAGAAATCTTGAACAAAACTATCAACCAACTTGACCTAATTGAAATTTACAGAACACTCCCCCATCAATAGCACAATACACACTCTTTTCACATGCACAAGGAATATTTACCAAAGTGAACAATACTCTAGACAATAAGTTTAAGTGATATTCATACAGCCTTATACATATTAAATAAATTGAACTTCTAGCTCTAACTATTAGATGAACTGAGTTTATATTAAATAAATTAAATTCAAACTTAAAGAATTAACTCCAAGTCTTGAGGGCTTCACTGGTGAATCCTACCAAACATGTAATGAAGAAATAATGTCAGTTCTACACAAACTTTCCTGGCATATTGAACAGGAAGGTCCCAGCTCATTCTATGAGGCCAGCATTACCCTGACTCTGAAACCAGACAAAGTTACTACAAGAAAAGAACAAAACAATATCCTTCCTAAACATATACACAAAAATTCTTTTAAAATTTTAATAAATCAAATCCAAAGAATACATAAAAAGAAAAATATATCATTTCTGATGAGGTTCATCCCAGGAATGGAAGGCTGGTTTAATATTCAAAAATTAAGCAATATAATTCATGTTAAGCTTAAAGTGAAAAATTATCATCTCAATAGATGCAGATTCCAATCTCAACTCAATTCCAATAAAAACTCTCAGAAAACTAAGAATAGAAGGGAACTTCCTCAATGTGATAAAAGGGATTTACAAGAAACTTACACATACTATCATATTTAACGGTTAAAGATTGAATATTTTCCCCTTAAATCAGGAATAAGACACAGTCAACTACTCCTTATCACCTGTATATATCACTATAATGGAGGTTCTAGCCAGAGAAATAAGGCAACGAAAAGAAATGAAAGGCATCCAGATTGCAGAGAAAGGGCTTAAAGTATCTTTATTTGCAGGTAACATAATCAAGTTTGTAGAAAATCATAAGGAATCTACAAAAACTACTACTACTACAAACAAATAATTTTAGCAAGATTTAAGGATACAAAATCAAAATACAAAAATGGAGGGAGGGTGTAAAATGAATTGGGAGATTAGGGTTGACACATATACACTTTGAGGAGAAGGAAATGGCAACCCACTCCAGTACTCCTGCCTGGAAAATCCCACGGACGGAGCAGCCTGGTGGGCTACAGTCCATGGGGTTGCGAAGAGTCGGATACGACTGAGCGAGTTCTCTTTCACTTTTCACTTTCATGCATTGGAGAAGGAAATGGCAACCAACTCCAGTGTTCTTGCCTGGAGAATCCTAGGGACGGGGGAGCCTGGTGGGCTGCCATCTCTGGGGTCGCAGAGTCGGACACGACTGAAGCAACTTAGCAGCAGCAGCAGCAGCAGCAGCAGCATATACACTTTGATACCGTGTATAAAACAGACAACTAATGAGAACCTACTATATAACACAGGGAACTCTACTCAATGCTCTGTGGTTATCTAAATGGGAGGAAATCAGAAAAAGAGGGGATATATATACACATATAGCTGATTCATTTTACTGTACAGCAGAAACTAAATGCAGAAGTAAATCAAAACAGACTCAACTTAAATGCAAAGCATAAACCTACAAAAATTCTAACAAAAAAAAAAAAGAATTAAAGAAAATCTTTCATTTAGGCAAAGGTTTCTTAGATACTAACACACACACACAAAAACAAAATCCATAAAAGGAAAAACTTGAGAAGCTGTAATTCATTAAATTTAAAACTTCCATCCATTGAAAACTGTTAAGAGAATGAAAAGATAAGCCCCAACATGCAAGAAAATATTTGCAAATCACGTATCTTATAAGGAAATAGTATGCATAATATGTAAAGAACTTATAAAAATCAATATTAAGAAAAAAACAATTTTTAAAATGTGCAAAAGATCTGAACAGACACCTCACCAAATGAAACTACAGATGGCAAGTAAACACATGACAATATATTCAACATCATTAGTCATTGAAAGTTAAAGGAAAGTCGCTCAATCATGTCTGACTCTTTGCAACTCTATGGACTATATAGTTCATGGAATTCTCCAGGCCAGAATACTGGAGTGGGTAGCCTTTCCCTTCTCTAAGGGATCTTCCCAACCCAGGTATCGAACCCAGGTCTCCCGCATTGCAGGCGGATTCTGAGCACGGAAGAACTGATGACTTCAAACCGTGGTGCTGGAAAGACTCTTTATAAAGAGTCCCTTGGACAGCAAGGAGATGAAATCAAGTCAATCCAAAAGGAAATCAACCCTGAATATTCACTGGAAGGACTGATGCTGAAGCTCCAACACTTTGGCCACCTGACTCGAAGAGCCCGACTCACTGGAAAAGACCCTGATGCTGAGAAAGATTGGAGGTAGGAGGAGAAAGGGACGGCAGAGGATGAGATGGTTGGATGACGTCACCAACTCAATGGACATGAATCTGAGCAGACTCCAGGAGATGGTGATGGACAGGGAAGCCTGGCATGCTGCCGTCCATGGAGCTGCAAAGAGTTGGACGCAACTGAACAACAACAAGGAACTTTTGAGAGTGACTAATATTTTTAGGATCTTGACTGTGATCATAGTGTAAGAGGGGCATACGTACATCAAAACTTTTTAAATTGTAGTTTACTGCGTGTCAATTATACCTTGATAAAGCTCTTAAAAATAATTTTTTAGAAAAAAATTTCAACTCTGATTATTCACTTTCAAAGTGCTACAAAGGAAAAGCAGTGCTATAAGAGTATATAATGAGGAGTCACGTAGT
The DNA here is from genome assembly GCF_016772045.2 of Ovis aries. Lineage (NCBI taxonomy): Eukaryota > Metazoa > Chordata > Mammalia > Artiodactyla > Bovidae > Ovis > Ovis aries. The sequence goes on along the minus strand of NC_056075.1, from coordinate 35,093,241 downwards.
CTGAAGAATTAGAAAAGCTTCCTTCAGACACTAGGATATGCTAAAATTTGAAGGACGCTTAGTAATCAGTCAAGCAAAGACCACACAGGAAAGAGGGCTCAGAGAGATGTAACAGTATGTGTGAAATGCCCTGAGTCCAAAAGCAATGTGGCACTTTGAAGGCACTTTAAAAGGCAGGCAAGCTGGAAGAATGAGTCAGTCATCTGCTAAAGGAACCAAATTATGCAGACACATGGTCTTGAAAACCATGCTACTCCAAGTAACTTATCAGTTGGGGATCTCAGAAACACTCAATTTAAATTACTATAAAATTCCATTGTGTGATTTTCATAGTTTAATAACATGAAAAGAACCCATGCATATAAATTACATATTAGAATCTTAGTTTGAAATAAAGTCTTGGGGACAGGGAGCATTCAATTTAAACATCATAGTTATTGATAGCCTCTCTATTATTATTAAAAAGGATTCCAAATGATGTATGTGTATATACACACATATATTGGGGAGTTTTAGCAGTTACTTAGGAAAAATATTTACACATTTAACCCTACTGCTTCCTATTTACAACAGTAACCTCACTCCTGGTAGTATATCTTCATTTTGCTATTAAAATAGAAATAGATTATTTCTATCATAAACATGTGAAATTCATCATCCATATTTGACTGATCAAAGAGGTTCAAAAAAATCTGCATACATTAAACATACAGCAAGATTTAATAGATGATTAGGAATATTCAATAAATATACTTTAATAATAAATTTAAATTTATAAAATATTTAGAATATAATGAGGTATTTTCCAGTCTCAGAACATTAATCTCAGCTATTTTCTTTACCTAAGAGAAATTAGAAGTCTTAGGTTCCTAAGTCATATAAGCAAATAAATGTCCAAGTATGAACTCAAATTATAAATTTATATAAATATAAATCTCAACTACGCTACAAAAATAATTCTAAAGACCTAGCTTATAACAGAGTATTATTCATTCAAATAGAGTTTGTAGCAAAATGCTTTCTAGCCCAATATTATACAATGCTGCACAAGTAAATGTAATTCAAATTTGCATATATTTCATATATCATAGCTCTTGCCTGGAAAATCCCATGGACAGAGGAGCCTGGGGGGCTGCAGTCCATGGGGTCAGAAAGAGTTGGACACGATTGAGCGACTTCACTTTCAGTTTTCACTTTCACCCATTGGAGAAGGAAATGGCAGCCCACTCCAGTGTTCTTGCCTGGAGAATCCCAGGGACGGTGGAGCCTGGTGGGCTGCCGTCTATGGGGTCGCGCAGAGTCGGACACGACTAAAGCGACTTAGCAACAGCAGCATATATCATATCCTTGATTACTGTATTTCAAATTGGCACTGTCCTTTCTTCAGTCCTAAGTCTTTCAGTCTAGCTTTGGCTAAAGATCAGTGTTCATTCTGTTTTACCTAGCTGAGGAATGGCCTATAATCTGAGAGTTTTATTCTTTTCAAATGGAAACAGAAGGCTGAAATCAATCCTAAGAGAACTGAAGCACCACTTTTGATAACATATTTGCTGCTGCATTTCTCCCCCCAACCATCAATCTTCCCTTCTAAAGTAGCATTTGAAGAATACTCATTCCCTAGTGAAATCCCTACACTAGAAAAAAAGAGCTAAGTTACCATGGAACCAGCCAATTAATTTTGACACCTGCTTACCAAGATTGATCATTTTTGATGTCTGTGTGTAAGGCTGCTATCCTTCAGTTTAGTAAAAGATTTTCAAGATAATTAATGAAGTCAGAATTTCCAGTTAAAAGTCTTTCCCACTGTGTTATTACTTCAAATATTGGATAAAACAAGCCAACATTCTGAAAGAAACCTTTCTTAGCTTAGCAGGTACTTTACCAGGCAGAAATCTTTTCTTCTAAATTGATTCATCCCTTTAACATTAAATACTTCTTTACCCTAAGAGTATATATAACAAAACACAAAGAGTTGTACCAGTTATATTTACTCTAATTAATAGCTGGTACTCCACAGAGAATGAAAAAGTACTTACTAATAGAGTACAATGAATCATAGGAAATAGCTTCCAAGGAAATGAATATTCAATGATTAGTCAAGGGTTTATTGTTATTTAACTACATCTATATTTTTAAAAAACTATTCCTCATTTACTCGCTAATGTACTGTTTATGAACAACAACCATCTCTATATTATTTAAGCCGGTTTTAACTTGATCTGTGACCTTTCCTACTAACGGGGACAACATCTGCTAGTGAGGTTACAGGCTGCTGATCTAGCTGATTAACAATTCCACTTCTATACAATGTAGACAGAGGCTTCTCAGGACTGCAGCAATTTTTGTCCTCTTTAGACAAACAGAGCAATTCCAACCAAAGGCCAATGTCCCAAATTACATATGAATCAGGCAATCTTTGTAAAAATGGATATAAAAAATGTATGTGGCTTTTTAATTACTGACTACCAGTTTCTATGTTCAAAATCCTCTCTTGCCAGGTAAAGAGGCTGGGCTGGCTGTTTCCATCAAAGCAAAAGTTTAAGAACACTTAAGTAAAACAGACTACTAACAAGCCCAGTTCAAAACAGTATCTTTGTGGGTCTTGAAACATTTTTTAAAAACTTTTAATTAGTAACTCTACTAAATTTTTTAAAGTATTTTAAAAAACAAGAGTGTTACACTAATTTGTGAAATTACGAAGCTAGGAAACATTTCAACTTACCTCTACAAAAGAATTTCATAAAACTTCATTCTGAGATTTCACTTCCAAAATCTTGCTGTAACTTAAACAGTAAGATCTACTTAAATTTAAAAGTCCCCTTTTAAAAAATACATTTTTACAAGAAGGTTTCAGGGACTTGTCTTAACCGGCAAGTTTAAAAAAAAAAAAGGAAAATACACTGTTTAAAACTCCCAGGAAATTTTCTTTTGATACGTAGGTAAAGTGAACCATCGGCTTCCCTGGTGGCTCAGTGGTAAAGGATCCATCTGCCAATGTAGAAGGCACAGGTTTGATCCCGGGGTGGGGAGGATCCCCTGGAGAAGGAAATGGCAACCCCCTCTAGTACTCCTGCCTGGGAAATCTCATGGAAAAAGGAGCCTGGTGGAATATACAGTTCATGGGTTTGCAAAGAGTCTGGTCACAACTTGGCAACTAGACAACAACAAAGGGGAACCATATTCTCATCTTTGCCTTAGAACCCAAGAGACACTCCACTTAGCTTTGGCTATCACTGTGACAGTAAGTAACCCACAGAATGCAATTTCTGAGCCACTAACCCAACCAGCAAACTTGATCTGAACTATCTGGATGACACAGAAGTTGACTTACTTAAGGACTGTTCTGTACAAGTTGTCAGATGGATACCCTATTGGTCTCAAGTATTTTATTTGCAGCTGCCCCACACTCATCCATTTCTTTTCATATCAGGCAGCGACGCAATACACATGAGCCAATGGGGGACAAGTATTTTTACTGCTGTAAAGCAAGCTCCTTTAGGGCCTTAAGCTTCCAGAAAACCGAAGTGATGCTTCCACACAATAGCTGATAGTTAAATAACCAGTTAGGAATATCTATTATCGCCACCATATTATGAAGTCCAGGTATTTCATCCCTTTATCTAACTCAAAATCACTCCGTATTTCTCAATACAATATTCTTTTCGCACAATTCAGCACAGTAATACTGGCTAAAAGTAAACGTTCTGGAGTTAGGCTGGCTGATTTGGATCACAATTCTGCCATCAGTACTGTGTAATCTTTGGCAAATTACTTAAATTCATTACCACGATTTCTCTCTGTAAAACCTAGGAATCCTAGTAACTCAGGAACTCTTTGAAGAACAAATGAGATAACCCATGTAAGGCACTCAGAACAGTGTCTGGCACATAGTAAGGTCATCATAAATTCGACTTATGATCACTGTTACTAAATACACTAACAAGTTAGCAGGGGTTACCTCTAGAGAAGGGAGTAGGCTGGGGAAGAGGGAGATACCGGCAGACCAGAACTTTTAACCTTTACACTTCTGCACTGTTTGAACGCTTCACAATGCGGAAGTATTTCATGACTTACGTGCATCATTTTTTACCAAAAAACAGTGTCCGCTAAGAAAATGGTGTTTGGCACCGTAACTGAGTGAGAAATTTTTGACGATCAGGGAAAAAGACGGGCAGCGGACAGGTGGACCACCCGGAGTGGCTTCGCGTCCACGGCGGTCGGTGCCGGGCGCTGGGCGCAGGGTCGGGATCTCCGGGGCGCGGGGCCCGGAGGAAGGCAGCGCTGGGGGCCGCTCCCAGCCCCGGGACCCCGGACCAAGAAGGGACGGGGGTGGGGGGGAGGCCGCGACGCTGCGGGGCAAGGCTGAGGTTCGGGGTCCGGCGAAGGCACTTACTTGAACCTGCCCTGGCAGTGCTGGCACTGGTCGCCCACCCAGCCCGGGTCGCAGAGGCAGGTGGAATTGACACAGCGGCCCGAGAAGCAGGAGCCGGTCCTTTCGCAGGGTTTGGACTGGGACACCTGCGCGTAGAGCGCCAGGTAGATAAGGCCGTAGCACAGCAGCCAGCTGTTCCCGTCCAGCAGCCAGGAGGAGGCGCCCCCGCCGCCGCCGCCGCCGCCGCCGCCGCCGCCTGCCGGCCGAGCCCTCCACGGCCCCGGGGCCGCCGGCTGCGGGGGGCCAGTGCGGGCCCGGCCCCCCGGCTCCATATTCCCGAACGCCCCGGGCCGGCGGGGCTGCGCTCGCGGGCGCCGACAGGGATGCTCCAGAGGGGAAACCCGGCCGGAGAGGAAAACCCCGCGCCGCCGCCGCCGCCGCTCCTCCTCCTTCTCACCGGCGCCTGCCCCAGTCCCGCTCCCCGGTCCGGACGGGCAGATCCCAGCCGCGCTCGCCTCCGCTCGGCTCCCTGCAGTCGCGCTCGGGCATCGCCTCTCCGTCCGCTGACCTTGTCCGCTGCAGGCCGAGCCCACCGCCGCGGCGCCCCGGACCGGGCCGGAGGCGGGGACCTGCGGGAGGGGGAGGGGACCCCGCGCGCGGCCCCGCCTCGCCCGCCGCTCGGGCCAACAGCCTGGGCGCCCCGCCGCGCGCGCCCGGGAGGGCGGGGGGCCACGGGAGCCCCCCCCGAGGTGGGCGCGCCCACCGCGGGAGGGGGTACTCGGGAAGCGGGGCTTCAGCCTCGTCCCGCCCGGCCGGCCTTCGGCGGCCCTCCAGCAGCCATCTGCTCTCCGGTGCCGCTTTAGCCAGACGCCAGGGCTGCCTCTAGGGCCCGCAGGGTGCGGGGCCACCTCCCGCTCGCGCGCGGGCCTCCGCTCCTCCCCGCCGGGCCCTGCGCGTGGTCTCGCCCCGCCCCTACAGGGACCCGGGACTGCCCCCCGCGCGCGCTCGCGCGCGCACCCCGCCCGGCCCGCCGCGGGAGGGGAGACCGGCCCCCCCAGGTGTGGCTCCCGGCGCCCGCGGTGCCTTTCCCCTCGTGGCCCCGGGCACCCCGGCCCCCGCGCCTCCGGATCTCCCCCCGCACCACCCCCGCGACACCCCGCCGCAAACGAAAGATCAGAGCGGGACCGGCTTCGCAGCTTCAGCAGAAAAGAAACCCTTCCCGGCCACTGTCTACAGTGGTAAAAGTGCAGCGTTTTTCCCCCTGCGCTCCCCCCGCCCCTTCCTCCGTCCCATCCTCCAGCCTATTTCTTCTTTTTTTCTTAAAAGAGAAAAACTCCAACAACACACAAAGAGCTGAGCATGTGCAGCAGGCAAAAGTCTTAAAGGCACCGCAGTCCGACCACGTTGAGGGGTCCCCAAGAACTGGGAGGGGCGGGGGCGAGGGACGGAGAGGGTCGCGGAGCCGGATCCGCCGAGGGACCTCTCGGGGCGGTAGGGGGGTGGTCATTTCTTCCACGGAAATAATGACTCCCCGGCCCCCAACAAAGAGCGGAGAGGTTCTGACCCCCCCCCACCCCGGCGCGCCGCACCCCTCCTACACTGCCTCAGAACCCCAGGTATCTCCTTTTCTGCTTGTCAGTGTTTCCTTCTCCATCTGGGACAATATTCTGCCATGAAAAATATTGCAACATCGGGGCTTTTTTTTTTTTTTTTTTTCCCAGAAGGGCAGAAATGATGCCCAGAGAAGAGCCTTTTTTTTTTTTTAACTTCCTCTGTGGCAGGCTTTCCTCCTTTAGATGACTTTCCAAGATTTGATGGCATATTGTGAAATTTTTGCTTTGTACCTTCGTACCTTCTCTGAACAGGCTATTTGAACCCTTGAGAAAGATGAAATGCAGCCATGGACACTCGAGTTACAGCAATGTTACTGGATCCCCACCAAAGGGCAGGCAGTATGGAAAAGAATTTGAAATCTACCAAAGGCATTTCTGACAGCAAAAGCAGAAAAAGTTTTTATTGTAACCACACAGTCATAATATTATTGTTAAGATTGAACTCGTGTTTATTTGGGGCATAATGTACCCACGTCATCTGTTTTAATCTCTGTTACCCCCACTTTGTAGATGAAATCCTCCATTAACCCCATTTTGCAGATGAGAATAGAAAGACTCAAAAAAGTCCAAAGATTTGTCAATGACATATTAGAAGTAAGCAATGAACCGCACTTTAAACACAAGTCTTCTGACTTCTGTGCTTTTTCAACTATTTACCAGGCTGTTTCTATTAGCAGATGCTTCGTTCTAGTTTGATGAATAAAATGTAAGTGTTGGCTTGGTTTGCAAATACCTCAGCAATGACTTAAGGAGGGGGAAAAAAGGTCAAGAAAGAGGTGACTCCTTCGGAAGTAAAAAAAAAAAAAAAAAAGGAAAATGAAAACCATGATTTTCGTTTATATAACAAACAAATCACAATTCCCCCAAAGTAGCAGAACCAGAAATGTCCTCCTCAAACCTAAAAATTAGGATAGCTCCCTCAACTCACAACTTTTCCATATTCAGTTTGTCACTAAGAGATGAGTTGAAATAAGGAGAGGAGAACATTTTGGAAAAAAATTTAAAAGGAGGATATTGTTCTAGATCACACATTTTAATTTCCATGAAGGCAAAATCAGAAGTCTCTAGTATTAGCCATGCATGAACAATCCCTTGTGACTTTCTCCAATCCTCTTATGCCAGCCAAAGTTTAAAGTCAACCACATCCTTCTCATGTCTAATGTAGAGGTGCTTTCAGACACGTGGAAAGTGGCCAAGCTCTTAAAACCATCACTGAGTGCAAAGGTAGCTCAAAGGGCACACAGGAGCCACTTTAACAAGAGAGATCACTGCTCAGCCACTTACTGACTGTAGGCTATATTTAAGCAAAGGGTTTGTCCATTAAAAATACACATCTTTTAATCTTCTAACCACTATAATCAGCTCAGTACACTGAAGAACATGCAGCCCTACAGGCCTCCTCTCAACATTGCCTTTAGAATCAAGCTGAATATATTAAATTTATATAAAATTGTTCTCAGAAGGATCTCACAGGATTTTCACTTGCCCTATATCCTATTTTTCTTTCAAACTCTTTCAGTCAGCATTTACTGAGTAACTATTATGAATTTAAGCAAGAGAAAACAAAGATGAATAAAACATGATTTCTACCCCTGGATAAGCTTATCTTTTATTAGGCTCACTAGACTGGGAGTTGCTTATACAGTTGAATGTCACATATTTTACAAATGTAGACACAGAAAACTTAAATGATTTACAGTGGTCTAACAAAATAGTCAGTGATAAAACTTGCCCAGAATCTTGACAAATGTTTCAGTATCTTGTTTGATCAAGAAATTTTAAAACTCCAACATGATGCTATCTCTTTTTTCCAAAGAAGGAGAGTCAGCATCCTAGCTGTGCTACATGACACTACAATAATTCATAGTATTGGTAATAGCAGTCATAAATCCAGCAGAAAGGTGCAAATTTACTCCAAAGAGATAGCAGGGAAAAGTCACTTTTACTGAAGTAGAATGAGGCTGTTAAGATTTTGAAAGTATCTATTAAATTTGCTCCAAGGGGAAAGATAAGAAAGTATATTTGCTCAACAATTAGCCTTATATCAGGACCTTTAAATGTTAGGGGGAGTGTGTTCCATTTCCATTCATACCACCTAACAATGGGTCTGTAGTATAAAAGGCAAAAGTCTGAAACTTCATGTTGCCAAACTGAAGGAAATGCAAACGATTTTGCTTTTAAAGAACAAGAGAAATTATAGATCCATTGCTCTGTTGACTGCTATTCAAAATAAAGTAAAAGATCCTATTTGAACTTATGAACCAAAGCAGCCCCTTCTCAGTTGCTTGATTGAAGAATCATCTCTACTCTGGTTATTGTTCATCATTTGGCTCATGGGAGGCTTCTGAAAGCAGCCAAGGTAATGAGAGCTATAGCTAGTGTGGCCCCACGAGCCAGAAATGCATTAATTCAGAGGGACCCTTAGTGCAAATAGGGCAGTATTTTAAGACACTGATAGAGTATGAATGGTCTGTGAGTTTTGAGCGTAGGGGGGAAAAAAATCACCTTTAGGTACTCATTAAAGTATATTGATCATATTGAAAATATTGATATGGCTCTGACCTAAAACCTTACCTTCCCTCCACAACCAAAATCAAACACGCTGCTTTCTCTTGGATTCATTCTTTTCTTCTAGCAGTTTCTCCTGCTGTCACACTTGCAAACACACACATACAGACTGATCCTGCCAATTTTTCAACTTAACACATTTCAAACATATTGTTATAAGTAAATCCAAGGAAATAAGTCCAACAATTCTAAATATACTCTGCTGGACTAATACATTTTTGTTTAAAACTGGGAAATAAAATCAGCATGTCTAAACTTTTTATCCTATTCGGACTTGTTACCCAAAAACGTTGATTGCCAGCACTCAATTGCAAAAATGTGTCTTTTGTGAAACAATTCAATAAAAATATGGGCTAGGATGTCTTGTTAAACATAGTGGACTAAGTATATGCATTTACTCCTACTCTGAACTTTACCAACATGGGAGAAAAAAGAATTTTTAAAAAAAAATTTTAAAGGTATAAACTCACAGTTACAAAGAAAATGAGAATAGAACCAAGTAGTAGATGACAGGTGTCCATGCATTTGGAAGAGTCAATTCACTGGAAGGAGGAAAGTGAATGGAGAAATACATTCCTGCAAAGATAAATTATAAGAAGAAGCCTGTTTCTCTTGAATGCCCCAGGAAAGTCTCAGGATTCAGAGGCAAGAGTTATCATGGAAAGTAAAGATGGGGCTTTAGAATGAAAATGGGGTAAATGGTTAAGGTAACATAAGGACCCACAGTACCCTTCCTCACCCCAAGCAGCTAAAACTAACCCAGGCCCAACTGACAGGAGGTTAAAGCTCTTAAGAAATTAAATCAAAGAGGTTTCAGATTTGGGGCACCAGAGATGATGGAAGGAGCCAGTGAGGAGGTACATAGTTGAAAATGGAGAGATTAAGTGAAAATCTATATATTGAATGATATCATTTCCTTGCCTCCTTTGCCTACCTATTCCCAGAACACCAACTGAATAACCTCCAGGCAGAAACCTGAAGGACGCTTATCTGCAAAAATTGAATAGTCCAAGAGAAAACATACTGTCATTTGGGGTCTCCCAACCAGATGGCAAACCTACAAAGAATGAAGTCCAATGGATAACCCTACAATGAAGCCTGCTAGTCAGTAAGCCCAATTCAATCCTTTTTCTTATGACTCTTTCTTAAATATAGACAGCAAAAGTTCATCTGACATAAAATACAGAAACCAAAACAGAGAAAAAGAAATTAGACACAACACAGTCAAGGCAATAAAAGAAAGTTTTGCAACCATGAAATAAGTACTGGATAGTCTTAAAAACATAAAAGGACACTCAGAGAATATAAAAAAAAGAAAATAAAAAGGATAGCCAAAATTAAAATGCAATAGAAAGTTGCATTTTAAATAAATGTAGATAAATATAGGAAATCATCTAGAAACTAGAATAAAAGACAAGTCATCTCCTCTTATGGATAAAGGGAAAACTATGAAAATTAGAAGCTTCATTAATGATGACGTATGATTATAAATTAAGCATTTATCATATGAATACATTTATTAATGTAATGGTTCATTAATGCACAACTCCATGCAGGAGCAGAAAAAAAATCATCTAGATTAATTTATTCAATATAAGAAAATTTCCCAGAACTAGACTGAGCCTCCAGATTCCTAAAACACTGAGATTAACAGACCCACATATTAGGGGGGAGTGGAGAACAGAGAGAGGAAGGAGACAGGCAAATGGAATGGTGTCCGCAAGTATGAGGATAAAGACATTTTCAGACACACAAACCTCCATAAGTTGTATCTCCTAAGGGACCCTTCTTTAGGAAACTCCTGAAGAATGAAACAAAGGGACAAGAGGCTGAACGTAAGGGAAATGTGAAAGGATATCCTAGGACGGTGCACAGCAGTGCCCCAGCAGAGGCTGGGGAGAGAGGTATCTAGGAAAGTAACTGGTATGAGTGCTTGAAACTGTTGGAGCTTTTGGAAAAAAAAAAAAATTAACAATATGTGACAGATCTTGGAGTATTTGGGTAGAAGATGGAATAAGCCAACAGCGACCTAAGTAAATGAACAAAATGAACCAACTGTAGGCTAGAGAAAAAAAAGAAAGGATGAGAAAAAGGAAACCTTCATGAGATGGTTCAGCAGGAAATGATACTTACATAGCCATAATAATGCAAACCCTATTGATTTGGGGACTTCCTCCATGGCTTCCCCTGTGTCTCAGATGGTAAAGAATCTACCTGAAATGTGGGAAACCTGCCTTAGATCCCTGGCTCCGGAAGATCCCCTATAGAAGGAAATGGCAACACGCTCCAGTACTCATGCTGGGAAATCCCATGTTCAGAGGAGCCTGGTGGGCTACAGTCCATGGGGTAGGACATGACTGAGTGACTAAGACTTTCTTTTCTTTCCCATAGCTTAGCAGGAAAAGAATCTGCCTGCAATACAGGAGACACAGGAGACGTGAGTTTAATTCCTAGGTCAGGAAGATCCTGGCGGAGGAAGGGTTCTTGCCTGAAAAATCTCATGAACAGAAGAGCCTGGCAGGCTACAGCCCAAAATGTCACAAAGAGTCAGACATGACTGAGTGACTAAGCAAGCGCACTATTGATTTAACCAAAAATCTATAAAATGTCTATATTAAAAAGATGAGAGCAGAGTAAAGGAGGATAGTGCTAAATCTTAATTCTTTAATAAGAAATGATTACAAGTTCAAAGCTGATAAATGCAGTAGTAGTAGAATAAGTACATGACACTGAAGAAAAGAGTTGAAAGCTACTTTCTCTTAGGGAATAGGGAAGAGGAGCAGGAGATGCAACACTTTATAATAATACTTTCTGTACTCCTTGATTAAAATTTTTAAATTACTTCTAAAATATACAGAAATAATAAAAATATAGGTCCCTAAGAAAATAAAGAAGGTAGCATGGGACCTAAGACTCACAGACTATTGAGTTTGATTTTGAATTCTGCCACCAATATATTAGTTACCTTTGTGTGGCATTAACCTCTGTGACTCAGTTTTGTCACCTGTAAGATGGGAATAATCAAACTACTTGTCAATGCCCATTTCAGAGCTGAGATGATGGTCCAAACAGAATAATATATGAACACACCTAGGAAATGGTAAAGTACTATACAGTGTTATACTATATATTAATATAGTATATACTATATTATAAATTATAATATATTAATATATATTAATAATATTGATATTTAATTTTCAAAAATTACTTTTAGGAACAGAATTCTAATCCCATGTGAGGGAAAGAATTATTGAGAGATTTGGTCAATACAAAAACACAAAGAGGCAGAGCTATAAGAAAACTGCATTATTTTAAAGATGAATCTAGTCCAAGTTCTTCATTTTACCGATGAGATGCTGGGACCCAGAAAAGTGAAGTTTTATGCAAACTCGCACAGTGATAGAGCTTAGTTAAACCTAGTTTACTTGAAAAGCAGTCCAGTTTTCTTTGTCTTATACCTTAAAAGTTCAGGCTTATAGGAGAAATCTTCAGGTTAGTCATCCATACCTAACTCCATAAAGGCCTTCCAAGGCTTTAATGAAGTTAACTGATTTGCCCAACATCACATAAATTAGTAACATCAGAGGCAAAACTAAGCCAAGGCGCAGACAAAGAATGAACCTTGTATCAAACACTTAGAACCAAATGAAAAGTTGCCAGCAGAGCTAAAGGCAGACCTTGAAAGCCCAGCTCAGACTCTGCAGCATACAGATTATCAGTTAGTATCAATTAACTGTCTGAAGGTAAGAGGTTTCTCTTACCCCACGTCCAAGGTAAGAGAAACCCAAGTAAGACAGTAGGTGTTGCGAGAGGGCATCAGAGGGCAGACACTGAAACCATAATCACAGAAAGCTAAATCTGATCAACAGACCACAGCCTGGTCTAACTCAATGAAACTAAGCCATGCTGTGTGGGGCCACCCAAGACGGGCGGGTCAAGGTGGAGAGGTCTGACAGAATGTGGTCCACTGAAGAAGGGAATGGCAAACCACTTCAGTATTCTTGCCTTGAGAACCCCATGAACAGTATGAAAAGGCAAAATGACAGGATACTGAAACAGGAACTCCCCAGGTCAGTAGGTGCCCAACACGCTACTGGAGATCAGTGGAGAAATAACTCCAGAAAGAATGAAGGGATGGAGCCAAAGCAAAGACAATACCCAGTTGTGGATGTGACTGGTGATAGAAGCAAGATCCGATGCTGTAAAGAGCAATATTGCATAGGAACCTGGAATGTCAGGTCCATGAATCAAGGCAAACTGGAAGTGGTCAAACAGGAGATGGCAAGAGTAAATGTCGACATTCTAGGACTCAGTGAACTAAAATGGACTGGAATGGGTGAATTTAACTCAGATGACCATTATATCTACTACTGCGGGCAGGAATCCCTTAGAAGAAATGGAGTAGCCATCATAGTCAACAAAAGAGTCTGAAATGCAGTACTTGAATGCAATCTTAAAAACAACAGAATGACCTCTGTTCGTTTCCAAGGCAAACCATTCAATATCACAGTAATCCAAGTCTGTTCCCCAACCAGTAAGGCTGAAGAAGCTGAAGTTAAATGGTTCTATGAAGACCCTACAAGACCTTTTAGAACTAACACCCAAAAAAGATGTCCTTTTCATTATAGGGGACTGGAATGCAAAAGTAGGAAGTCAAGAAATACCTGGAGTAACAGGCAAATTTGGCCTTGGAATGCAGAATGAAGCAAGGCAAAGACTAACAGAGTTTTCCCAAGAGAATGCACTGGTCATAGCAAACACTCTCTTCCAACAACACAAGAGAAGACTCTACACATGGACATTACCAGATGGTCAACACCGAAATCAGATTGATTATATTCTTTGCAACCAAAGATGGAGAAGCTCTATACAGTCAGCAAAAACAAGACCAGGAGCTGACTGTGGCTCAGATCATGAACTTCTTATTGCCAAATTCAGACTTAAATTGAAAAAAGTAGGGAAAATCACTAGCCCATTCAGGTAGGACCTAAATCAAATCCCTTATGATTATACAGGGGAAGTGAGAAATAGATTTAAGGGCCTAGATCTGATAGATAGAGTGCCTGATGAACTATGGAATGAGGTTCGTGACATTGTGCAGGAGACAGGGATCAAAACCATTCCCATGGAAAAGAAATGCAAAAAAGCAAAATGGCTGTCTAGGGAGACCTTACAAATGGCTGTGAAAAGAAGAGAAGCAAAGAGCAAAGGAGAAAAGGAAAGATATAAGCATCTGAATGCAGAGTTCCAAAGAATAGCAAGAAGAGATAAGAAAGCCTTCTTCAGCGATCAATGCAAAGAAATAGAGGAAAAGAACAGAATGGGAAAAACTAGAGATCTCTTCAAGAAAATTAGAGATACCAAGGGAACATTTCATGCAAAGATGGGCTCGATAAAGGACAGAAATGGTATGGACCTAACAGAAGCAGAAGATATTAAGAAGAGGTGGCAAGAATACACAGAAGAACTGTACAAAAAAGATCTTCATGACCAAGATAATCACAATGGTGTGATCACTCACCTAGAGCCAGACATCCTGGAATGTGAAGTCAAGTGGGCCTTGGAAAGCGTCAGTACGAACAAAGCTAGTGGAGGTGATGGAATTCCAGTTGAGCTATTTCAAATCCTGAAAGATGCTACTGTGAAAGTGCTGCACTCAATATGCCAGCAAATGTGGAAAACTCAGCAGTGGCCACAGGACTGGAAAAGATCAGTTTTCATTCCAGTCCCAAAGAAAGGCAATGCCAAAGAATGCTCAAACTACCACACATTTGCACTCCTCTCACACGCTAATAAAGTAATGCTCAAAATTCTCCAAGCCAGGCTTTAGCAATACATGAACCGTGAACTTCCAGATGTTCAAGCTGGTTTTAGAAAAGGCAGAGGAACCAGAGATCAAATTGCCAACATCTGCTGGATCATGGAAAAAGCAAGAGAGTTCCAGAAAAACATCTATTGCTGCTTTATTGACTATGCCAAAGCCTTTGACTGTGTGGATCACAATAAACTGTGGAAAATTCTGAAAGAGATATCTGACCACCTGACTGCTTCTTGAGAAATCTGTATGCAGAGCAGGAAGTAACAGTTAGAACTGGACATGGAACAACAGACTGGTTCCAAATAGGAAAAGGAGTACGTCAAGGCTGTATATTGTCACCCTGCTTATTTAGCTTCTATGCAGAGTACATCATGAGAAACACTGGACAGGAAGAAGCACATGCTGGAATCAAGATTGCCAGGAGAAATATCAATAACCTCAGATATGCAGATGACACCACCCTGATGGCAGAAAGTGAAGAGGAACTAAAAGCCTCTTGATGAAAGTGAAAGAGGAGAGTGAAAAAGTTGGCTTAAAGCTCAACATTCAGAAAACTAAGATCATGGCATCCGGTCCCATCACTTTATGGCAGATAGATGGGGAAACAGTGGAAACAGTGTCAGACTTTATTTTTTTGTGCTCCAAAATCATTGCTGATGGTGATTGCAGCCATGAAATTAAAAGTCACTTACTCCTTGGAAGGAAAGTTATGACCAACCTAGATAGCATGTTAAAAAGCAAAGACATTACTTTGCCAACAAAGGTCTGTCTAGTCAAGGCTATGGTTTTTCCTGTGGTCATGTATGGATGTGAGAGTTGGACTGTGAAGAAAGCTGAGCACTGAAGAATTGATGCTTTTGAACTGTGGTATTGTAGAAGACTCTTGAGAGTCCCTTGGACTGCAAGGAAATCCAACCAGTCCATTCTAAAGGAGATCAGTCCTGGATGTTCTTTGGAAGGACTGATGCTAAAGCTGAAACTCCAGTAGTTTGGCCACCTCATGCGAAGAGTTGACTCACTGGAAAAGACTCTGATGCTGGGAAGGATTGGGGGCAGGAGGAGAAGGGGATGACAGAGGATGAATTGTCTGGATGGCATCACCAACTTGATGGACTTGAGTTTGAGTGAACTCCGGGAGTTGATGATGGGCAGCGAGGCCTGGCATGCTGTGTGTGATTCATGGGGTCGCAACAGTCGGACACAACTGAGTGACTGAACTACTGAACTGGCTGAATAAAGGTCCTGCCAGAGTATGAAGAGAAAAGTCAGAAAGCAAACAGAAAAAAAAAAAAAAAAGCAAACAGGCACACTTTAAAAAAAAAAAGCTGCAGTTAACATAAGCCAAGTCAGCAACAAAATTTCTCTTGAAAATGGAAATGTAAGAATTTGACTTACTGAATGAGAGAAGGATGTGAGAAAGATGGTGGAAAACGAAGAGAGGGCATGGCCCGTGATATACAAAAAATGTCAAGAAATGGTACCTAAATTTAGGATTCTCCAAAATACTCCAAGATAACTCATAGGTCTCCCTATCTTCTCCTTTTTGAGACTGTGTTGAAAAAATGAAGACAGAGGACAGTTTCTCTATTGCATACTCAGCATCTCATTTGCTGGTACTTTCCTTCATGCAAAAGAACAAAACCCCCTTTCAAAAGAAAACCATACTGTCTTATTAATAGAAATATTAAAACCTTCAATTTGCATGAGGTAGCCAAAAAGGAAATATTATATAGTCTTTTATTTTCAAAAGTCATAATTTTTCTCCAATAGATCATTCTGATTTCTCCAGATGACTCTTATTAGTAATCACTGCATTATGCTGTATCACCTCGCTTCCAAAGGAACCAACTTTAAGAAAGGTCATACACTGAAAAAATAGTGTCATTGAATACAAATGACTTTGAGTAATAGAAAGAATTGCTCTAGTTGTGAGAAAAATCCAACAACTGCTACACACTCCTAAGCCACTGTCTACATGTAGTATGCTAGGTAGAATTTCTATAAACCTTAGTTAAGTTGGGATTTGCCTCATGCTCTCTGTTTTAAGAAAAAGTGAGTCACTGTGAGCAAAACAGGAAGTACTTCAAAAACAAAAGCTCCCAAGCAAAATAAACAATTCATATGAACAGTAACATACTAGCTTAGAAAGCTGGGGTTCTGACATCAGAAAATATGTTTATGTTTACAAGGAAAAGAACATGAAAGAGAATTATGGACATTCTGATCAGGAGAGAACAAGCCATCAGGATGCAGCGAGGTTTCCTCGAACAGAGCTCAGACACACAGAAGAACCGTGAAACAGCCCACATGAAAAAAGAAAAATATCTGACAAACGATAGCCAGGCCCCACAACTCCCGATAACACGACATTCTGCTTATTAAAAACATCAGTCTTGGAAGACTCCAGGCACAGTAATTTTGAAAATATACACAAGTAAATTAAAACCAGACTTATGATTCTTCCTATCGTAAGGCCCTCACCCATATCCCTCTGCAAAGCTGATGTGAAATTTAAAATGCAATGAAAAAAAAATCAACTTGAACATTGCTGATTTTAAGCAAGACCCCAAGTTTTCTATTTTTAAATCAGAATGTAGTTGGAGAGACTTTCTGCATGTGAAGAGGATATATATTTTTCCAGGAAAATTCCTTCTACAGTAAACAGAAAATACTATATCCACAACTAGGAAGAATAAGCAAGAGCTGTATTTATTAAATTATCTAATCCACTTGACAGCAGATTTTTTTGGACATGCTTTATGGCCATGCTCTTCCTTACTGGACACGGTCCTTTAGTTTTTGGAGGTAGCACACAATAGTGCCAAGAGGATGGAATGAAGAGCCAGGAGACACAAACTCTAGACACTATGTGCCTCACTTGCTGTCAGTTCTTTCATTTGTAAAACCGCAAAAAAAAAAATATTAGCCATCCCTGAATGTTAATGGGAGAATCAAAGTTCCAAATGAGATAAAGTGTCAAAGTTTTTTAAAAACTGTAAAGCCCTATTTGTGCCTCCTTTTATTCTTTCTGGGCAAACACTGTGGTGGGACCCATAGGGGCCACCTGACGCTGCAGAGTCAAAGAGCAAACTCAGTAGCTCCTCAGTATCTTGATTCCCATTGCAGTAACCTAGCCCGTTGCCTTATGCCTGGGTGGAGTAAATGACCACACCTGTTCAGTGACCACTGGACAGGCCCAGAGAACGAAACATACTACCCCCACACTCTAGTTAAACCCTGGAACTCAAGCTCAGTGCTTTTGTCTTTTAGCTTCAGTTCAGTTCAGTCGCTCAGTCGTGTCCAGCTCTTTGCGACCCCATGAATCACAGCACGCCAGGCCTCCCTGTCCATCACCAACTCCCAGAGTTCACTCAGACTCACGTCCATCGAGTCCGTGATGCCATCCAGCCATCTCATCCTCTGTCGTCCCCTTCTCCTCCTGCCCCTAGTCCCTCCCAGCATCAAAGTCTTTTCCAATGAGTCAACTCTTCGCATGAGGTGACTCAAGTACTGGAGTTTCAGCTTTAGCATCATTCCTTCCAAAGAAATCCCAGGGCTGATCTCCTTCAGAATGGATTGGTTGGATCTTCTTGCAGTCCAAGGGACTCTCATGAGTCTTCTCCAACACCACAGTTCAAGTGCATCAATTCTTCGGCACTCAGCCTTCTTCATAGTCCAACTCTCACATCCATACATGACCACAGGAAAACCATAGCCTTGACTAGAGGGACCTTAGTCGGCAAAGTAATGTCTCTGCTTTTGAATATACTATCTAGGTTGGTCATAACTTTTCTTCCAAGGAGTAAGTGTCTTTTAATTTCATGGCTGCAATCACCATCTGCAGTGATTTTGGAGTCCCAAAATATAAAGTCTGACACTGTTTCCACTGTTTCCCCATCTATTTCCCATGGAGTGATGGGACCAGATGCCATGATCTTTGTTTTCTGAATGTTGAGCTTTAAGCCAACTTTTTCGTTCTCCTGTTATACTTTCATCAAGAGGCTTTTTAGTTCCTCTTCACTTTCTGCCATAAGGGTGGTGTCATCTGCATATCTGAGGTTATTGATATTTCTCCCAGCAATCTTGATTCCAGCTTGTGCTTCCTCCAGCCCAGCGTTTCTCATGATGTTTCTGGGCACATGCACTAATGCAAATGCCTTCCACAAGTTAAAGTATTTAGTTTGTACCAGTCAATAACATCTTAGTATGAATGACTTTGTACCAATTCCTGAGACTAGTTTTGATAATAACTATAAGAAAAGTATAAAGATGTATCATCTTCCCAACCACCCCTCCCTACTACTCAAGATACATGGCACACAGGGCTACTACCCAGTCTGTTCTTAAGAAAATAGTAACACTCTTTAGCAATTTAGTATAACATGGTGTCAATAGGCTGGTAGGCAGGGGCGGGGTGAAGTGGGGGAGATCAGAGAGGGCTGGAGGTTTGTTCTCTTGTCTCCTCTCTCTTCTAAACTATCTCTTGGCTGCAGACCTCGGCTTTTCAGTGAGGACGAAAAAAAAAAAATATATATATATATATATAATGTCCATGGAGAGAATGTTTATATGTTTTAAAAGAAGTCTAAGGAATTCCCAAGCAGCCCAGTGGTTAGGACTCCATGCTTCCATTGCAGGGGTCATGGATTTGATCCCTACTCAGAGAACTAAGATCCTGCACCGTGTCGCATGGCCAATAATTTTTTAAAGATTAATGAAGTCCAATGAGAGAACAAACACAAATGAATTAAATGCTATTGGCGGGATTTTAGACAGTGGCTCTGGATGAAAAATTTGACACGGGCTGTATGGTGGGTAGCTAACCTACTTCTAAATGGAAATTGGACTAGCAGTAGAATTTTGGCATCTCTGACTACACGATGAATGAATTTAAGGGAAGAATTAGAATGAAAGGTTGGGTGTTCACTTGGAAGCACCCTCCCCAGACTCAATTCTGGTAGGAATCATCAGCAAAAATCCTGACTATTTTTAACGGCTAGGAGGATGCTTAAGTTTAATGTCAGTCTCTGAGATTACCCCAAGTCTCCTCTGCATAAATAATAACATCACTGCCGACAGATTCTTGGCTCAACTGATCTTCTTTTAAACATGCAGACTAGTCAAAATGAAATACTTATTAGAGAAAGATTGGAAAGGATGAAACTGGAAATGATCACTCAAAATAAAGAAAAAAATCAGCCTCATTAATAAGGGGGAAAATCTGGGCATTCTGAGCTAGCCAGACACCAAAAATTATGTAGGAATAAACAGCAAAGCAGCAATACTGTTGGTATGATGTCTTTGAGTGTAGAGTAACTCAAGGAAACCACTGAAAAAGCTGATGCCAGCATCCGAGCACACGCTCAGAAGGCTTAAAGATACCGGACTGTCCCACTGGGTGAACAGTGTTACATCAAATGGAAACATTTCCTCTGGCTTCTGATCAATGTATGCCCTGAAACCCCAGGACTTGCTGGTGCTCATTATTTTTATTCTAAATCTGTTGCTGCAAACGCTATCCTCATTCACATGAATGCTTGATCTTGCTAAATCATCCTAAGCTATCTGCAGCAGTTATCCCACGATTAAATTTCTAAAGTTAATTGTTAAGTTAAAAAAAAAAAAAACTCTTTTATTAGTTTAAATTTTTTCTGCTCTTTCATTTTACCAAGTGTTATTTTAGTCCTTAATTATTAGAAAACATAAATAAAAGTGTCCAATTATCCTTCTCTTTAACCTTTATCATTTTATAGCCCTTATCAGATTTCTGCTTTCTTTTCTCCCGACTAGAAATTCCTCACCATTCATCTGTGGGTTCTGTCTTCCTATACAAGCTGTAATTATTTTACTTGAACTTGTCTAATTTATTTCTGATCTGGCTCAGTCATTTTTGAGATAAAAATGGAAAGAAGCCATTCAAAATTAGGACATGCCCTTTGTAAAAATGAACATAAATTTATTACAATATTTTCTATAACCCTTTTAACCAGAATGGTTTCTTATTACTTATTTGGCTACCACTACTCTTTAAGATGTACTCTTTGAACAGTTCTTGATGGTGTCTACATACTTTTCCAATATGGTTTAGAAAAAATTCAATACCCATGGGGATATTATTGAAATTGTTCCTTTCTCAGACTCATTAGAATCAAAGAATTTCAAGATAAATTTCTATCTTTGGTGTGATCCTCTACTTAACTAAGTAAAATGTGTAGGTACTTCTAGATTTCCATAATTGTGGATTTTGAGTGGTCCACTATTTCTTTCCCATCTGCACTAGATAATTATAATTCGAGAGAAAGCCTTCGACTTCTTTTAAGGAAAAGAAGCAATTTAGCACGCATGCATGCATCCTTTCCCAGGTGGCCCTAATGGTAAAGAATCTGCCTGCCAATGCAGGAGACATTGGATTCAATCGCTGTGTTGGGAAGATCCCCTGGAGGAGGTCATGGCAACCCACTTCAGTATTCCTGCCTGAGAAATTCCATGGACTGAGAAGCCTGACAGGCTATGGCCCCCAGCATTGTGCAGAGTTGGGCACGACTGAAGCAACTTAATACGCACATCTTTCTGATATCCTCCTCCACTTATAAAGCCTACTTAGGCAGCCCTGTTTTGTACACATGATTGAATGAATGAATGTGTTAGTCGCTCAGTCGTGTCTTATTCTTTGTGACCCCATAGACTGTAGCCCCCCCACCAGGCTCCTCTGTCCACAGAATGCTCCAGGCAAGCATACTGGAATGGGTTGCCATTTCCTTCTCCAGGGGACCTTCCTGACCAAGGGATCCAACCTGGGTTTCCTGCATTGCAGGGAGATTCTTTCCTGTCTATGCTATCAGAGAAGCAGCTCTGCTTAACTACTAAAGGCACTTCCCAGATGGCTCAGATGGTAAAGAATTTGCCTGCAACGCAGGAGACCCGGGTTTAATCCCTGGGTCGGAAAGATCCCCTGCAGAAGGGAATGGCAGCCCACTTCAGTATTCTTTCCTGGAGAATTTCATAGACAGAGGAGCCTGGCAGGCTACAGTCCACTGGGTAGCAAAGAGTTGGACACAACTGAGCCACTAACACTAACTACTGGTAATTAGCACAGAGACATGCGCCAACCTAGGGGCAGCCAATCCTTAGGCTCACCAGTGCTAATCAAACAGAGATGAACTAGGGCAATCAAATTCTCACATTTGGGCATTTGAATTAGGAAATATAAAAAGGATTAAGCAATTAAGAGCAGCAACTAAAGCTGAAAATTTGTGCAGAAAAAGAGAAACCGTTGGGTAGAGAAGGAGCCAAAAAGGTATAACTCAACTTATGAGAAGGTCAGAGCTATGAAGAAGAAAAAATTGTAGATAAGTAGCAACTCTGACATAGAGAAATGATAAAGTAGAAGATAAGGAGATTTTTCTCTCTAGTAATTAGACAAAGAAACAAATCCATAGAGAGTTGTTGAATCATATTGCCAGCAGTAGAGTGATGAGCCATGAACTCCTGTGGCTGAGGATTCTAGAGCTGCCTTGAAATGACCACTGAATTCCTATCTCCATGACTCCCTGTCACAGATTTTCATGAGAGTCAAGCTTGTATTTATCCAATAACTCCATTACTGGAGCTGGCTTGAGTGAGTCTAATCCTAGAAACTCTGAAAGCCTAACTATGAGCATCATTCTCATCCATATTTTAGCTCAGATCATCTTCCACTGGGCTTCCCTGATAGCTCAGTTCGTAAAGCTCAGTTGGTCGCCTGCAATGCAGGAGACCCTGGTTTGATTCCTGGGTTGGGAAGATCCGCTGGAGAAGGAATAGGCTACCCACTCCAGTATTCTTGGGCTTTCCTGTTGGCTCAACTGGTAAAGAATCTGCCTGCAATGTGGGAGACCTGGGTTCGATACCTGGGTTGGGAAGATCCCTTGGAGAAGGGAAAGGCTACCCACTCCAGTATTCTGGCCTGGAGAATTCCATGGACTGTATAGTCCATGGAGTTGCAGAGAGTTGGACACAACTGAGCGACTTTCACTTTCACATCTCCCATTACAAGCATTTTCTCCAGTTTATGTCACCTGTCCTTGCCTTGTGCTCCCACCCTGAAATCCCACGATGTCTTCGACATACCTCTCTGATAAGATCTACATCACTGCATGTTACACAGTCTCCTTTCCTAGACAGTGAGCCTATCGGAGGCAGGCACTGCCTTGTTCCAGAGGTAGGAGATAGTTGGTACTTGATAAGCATCTGTTAAGCTAAATGAATAAGTGAATGACTCTGTAATCTATACTATAATATTTATTCTCTCTTCAAGATCACTAATGAATATATTAAGCTTGGAAGTGAACATTGGAGATATAAACAAACCAATTGAAAATGGGCTTGAATAGATATTTCATAAATGAGAACATCCAAATGGCCAGTAAGCACATGAAAAGGTGCCTAACATCAATAGCGATGAGGGAAAAGCTAACTGAAGCCACAATAAAATACCACAAGGCAGTGATCAAAATAGCCAAAATCTAAAAGGTCAATGATATCAAACATTTCCAAGGATGCTGAGCAACCAGAATTTTCATACCTTGTTCAGTTCAGTTCAGTTCAGTCGCTCAGTCATGTCTGACTCTTTATGACCCCATGAATCGCAGCGCACCAGGCCTCCCTGTCCATCACCAACTCCAGGAGTTCACTCAGAGTTGCGTCCGTTGAGTCAGTGATGCCATCCAGCCATCTCATCCTCAGTCGTCACCTTAACCTCCTGCCCCTAATCCCTCCCAGCATCAAAGTCTTCTCCAATGAGTCAACTCTTCGCATGAGGTGGCCAAACTACTGGAGTTTCAGCTTTAGCATCAGTCCTTCCAAAGAAATCCCAGGGTTGATCTCCTTCAGAATGGACTGGTTGGATCTTCTTGCAGTCCAAGGGACTCTCAAGAGTCTGCTCCAACACCACAGTTCAAAAGCATCAATTCTTCGGCACTCAGCCTTCTTCACAGTCCAACTCTCACATCCATACATGACTACTGGAAAAACCATAGTCTTGACTAGACAGACCTTAGTCGGCAAAGTAAAGTCTCTGCTTTTGAATATACTATCTATGTTGGTCATAACTTTTCTTCCAAGGAGTACGTGTCTTTTAATTTCATGGCTGCAAATCACCATCTGCGGTGATTTTGCAGCCCCAAAAAATAAAGTCTGACATTGTTTCCACTGTTTCCCCATCTATTTCCCATGGAGTGATGGGACCGGATGCCATGATCTTCATTTTCTGAATGTTGAGCTTTAAGCCAACTTTTCCACTCTCCTCTTTCACTTTCATCAAGAGGCTTTTTAGTTCCTCTTCACTTTCTGCCATAAGGGTGGTGTCATCTGCATATCTGAGGTTATTGATATTTCTCCCAGCAATCTTGATTCCAGCTTGTGTTTCTTCCAGTCCAGCGTTTCTCATGATGTACTCTGCATAGAAGTTAAATAAGCAGGGTGACAATAGACAGCCTTGACGTACTCCTTTTCCTACTTGGAACCAGTCTGTTGTTCCATGTCCAGTTCTAACTGTTGCTTCCTGACCTACATACAGATTTCTCAAGAGGCAGGTTAGGTGGTCTGGTATTCCCATCTCTTTCAGAATTTTCCACAGCTTATTGTGATCCACACAGTCAAAGGCTTTGGCATAGCCAATAAAGCTGATTAGAGTATAAATTGGTACAAGAGTAGTTTAAATACCTACCTACATACATACATACATATACATATACACATATATTTTTATTAATCATGGTATACTCATGTCACAGAACATTATAAAGCAATTAAAAAAGGAACTACAGATATAAGCAATACCGTGGCTGACTCTCACAAATGTAATATTGAGCAAAAGAAGCCAGGCGCAGCCAACTTTGTCATTTATTATTCCTTGTAAATAAAGTTAAAGCATGGGCAAAACTGATATGTGTATAGACATCAAAATCATGGCAACCTCAAGGTAGGGGATTGCCAAGTGCTGAAAATGTTCTATAACTTGGTCTGTGCAGAGGTTACAAGGAAGCATACAAATATAAAAAATTCATTGAGCTATATATATATTTAACATTTGAGCACTAAACTGTATGTATGTTATAACTCACTAAAAAAAAGAAGAAAAGTGAGCACTGGGAAGCAGAAAATACACTTTCCTAGAAATGTACTCTTCTCTGGTTTGCTTTATAGATTTACTACATATATTAATATTTAAACCTTGTATAGTATGCTGCTGCTAAGTCGCTTCAGTCATGTCTGACTCTGTGCAACCCCACAGATGGCAGCCCACCAGGCTCCACCATCCCTGGGATTCTCCAGGCAAGAACACTGGAGTGGGTTGCCATTTCCTTCTCCAATGCAGGACA
Organism: Ovis aries; assembly: GCF_016772045.2. Classification (NCBI taxonomy): domain Eukaryota; kingdom Metazoa; phylum Chordata; class Mammalia; order Artiodactyla; family Bovidae; genus Ovis; species Ovis aries. The sequence continues at coordinate 35,068,506 of NC_056075.1, read as the reverse complement.
GTGAAAAGTGAAAGTGAAGTCGCTCAGTCATGTCCGACTCTTCGCAACCCCATGGACTGCAGCCTACCAGTCTCCTCCGTGCATGGGATTTTCCAGGCAAGAGTGGGTTGCCATTGCCTTCTCCTTGTATAGCATGTTTTGCTCAGTAATAGCACCAACCTTTATAGCCAATAGCATGGTGTATTCGAGAGATTTGGGGTTAGAAGACTGGGTTCCCCTAGATACATAAACTGACCAAGTAAATGAATCCAAACTTCATTTTTTTCTGCTCTTACTTCTGTGCTCTAATGAGAGGAGGTAACAAACAAGTAAGACATACAGAGTGCTAATGAGAAAAAGAAGTCAAGAAAGGGCAACGGAGAGGGCAGGAGGGAACTGCGATTTTAAAAAGAGTCATCTTGGAAGTGTCCACTGACTTTTGAACAAGGGTGACAGAAGCAGAGAGTTAGAAGAGGGGCCCAGGTGGAAAAAAAAAAAAAAAAAAAAAGCAGCAAGTGCCAAGACTCTGAGGCAGAAATGTTGGTGGCATGTTTGAAGAGAAGGCCAGAGTCCCTGGATCAGATTGAATTGAGGGACAGCATAGAGGGGATGAGATCAGAAGGGTGGAGGGTATGGGCAGATGACACAGGGTCTTACAGACCAAATGCAGGGACTTTGACATTCATGAGAAGCCACAGGGAGGTTTTGATAAACCTATAACATGATCTGGTTTAGGATTTTAAAGTTTTTTAGGCAGTCCTTCTACCTGTTTCATGAAGAGTAGACTGTAGTAGGCATAAGGATAGAAGAATGAAGATAAATTAAGGAGGGTATCACAATAATCCAGTTAAGAGATAATGGACAAAAATTGTAACTGCAGAGGTGGAGAAAAGCGGTCACATTCTGGCTTTGTTTTGAAATTAAAGGCTTCAGAATATGCTAGTTGATTGAATGTGGGGTTTGAGAAAGAAAGTAATCAGGAATAATGCCCAGGTCTTTTAGTAACCCTGGGAGGATGGAATTTCCATTTACTGGGATGAGGAAAACTGTGGGAAAGGCAGCTTTAGGAGGGAAGATTAGAACTTCACTTCTGGACATGGCACGTTTGAGATGCCTATCACAGATGCAAGTGAAGATATTGAATAGGCAGCTGGATATCCAAGGCTGAGCTTAGGAGACTGATCAGGAATGAAGGTATATATTTGAGAATTGTATATAATCGAGAAAATCACTGCAGATAGTGATTGCAGCCATGAAATTAAAAGACGCTTACTCCTTGGAAGGAAAGTTATGACCAACCTAGATAGTATATTGAAAAGCAGAGATATTACTTTGCCAACAAAGGTCCATCTAGTCAAGGCTATGGTTTTTCCAGTGGTCATGTATGGATGTGAGAGTTGGACTGTGAAGAAGGCTGAGCTCCGAAAAATTGATACTTTTGAACTGTGGTGTTGGAGAAGACTCTTGAGGGTCCCTTGGACTGCAAGGAGGTCCAGCCAGTCCATCCTAAAGGAGATCAGTCCTGGGTGTTCATTGGAAGGACTAATGCTGATGCTGAAACTCCAATACTTCGGCCACCTCACGCGAAGAGTTGACTCATTGCAAAAGACTCTGATGCTGGGAGGGATTGGGGGCAGGAGGAGAAGGGGATGACAGAGGATGAGATGGCTGGATGGCATCACTGACTCGATGGACATGAGTGTGAGTGAACTCCAGGTGTAGGTGATGGACAGGGAGGCCTCGGGTGCTGTGATTCATGGGGTCGCAAAGAGCTGGACATGACTGAGTGACTGAACTGAACTGAGAAGTATATAAATACAGCATATATCCATTATATAATACAGAGTAAGATATATAGATTAGCATTTACATTTAAATTTTTTAAAAGATAACACTGGATGAGGTCACTCAAGAGTGAAAATAGAGAAGTTTTCCAAAGATTATAGAAAATAATATGCTTAAAATATCAATACAGTAAGTGTAGACTTCTGGGGACTTGACACACTTCCCAACACCCTTTAAAAAATCAAGAATTGTAATCTGATGGATCAGGTTCCAGGACACTGATGGATTATTTATACTAGTGTTCAAGATCACTGTGTGTGTTAAACACTGCACGCATGGAGGTGGCAGGTTGTTTTTCCCCCCTGCTTCATCTGATCAAGTAGCTAGAGCAATAAGAGGACAGCCCCCTTGAGGTCATCATCTTCCTCTCCTCTCTGACCAAGTGTGCTTGGAGTCTCTTGTCCTTCTTTATCTCAGTGGAGTGGCTGTAAGATTTAGATTTGGGCTTAACAGAAAAGAGAGATTTCCTTCTCTGCCTCCTATACTACCCCCTTGGGTCTCTTCCATTGTCCCTGAAATCCAGTCCATTTTAACAGCAAGTTGACATAGAATTTTGCAAGCAGACCCAGATAATAATAAAGTGGCACTTTGATTTTCTAGACTTTCCATTAGTCCTTGGACATCTATCCATCCCACTTTAGGAACTTCAAGGGGAGAGGTAGATGTAGGTTAAGGTAGGATTTTAGCATTCCTGGATCCCAGGCCATAATGTCATCAAACCAGTAGTAACCTCTATCAGTAGGCACTTAATATCTGTTCATTCTTTTCCTTTAACATTCCAGTAATTCCTATTACATAGACATTGACCTACACATCAAAGAGAAAGCTTGCTCATAAATGGAAAACTTACTATTCCTTTAGTCCTTCATTGTTAGAGCAACCCCATTTCCAACTCCCTCCAGGGCCGCACACCAGAGACAAGAGGGAGGGAGCAGAGTGATGGGCACAAGTGAAAAAATTATAGGAAACATAGGGAGGTGAATAGAGACAGGCTGCCAGCTTGTCTGATAAACGCTTCTAGTTACACATATGTGCATATGTGCTAAGTTGCTCCAGGCAAGAATACTGGAGTGGGTTGCTGTGCCCTCCTCCAGGCATCAAACTTCCTGACCCAGGGATCAAACTCGCATCTCTTATGTCTCCTGCATTGGCAAGTGGATTCTTTACCACTGGTGCACCTGAAATGTGAGCAGATCTAGATGCAGTGACGTCTAGGTGCAATGACGGGGAGGAGGGTTAAGGAAGACTCTAAGGCATGCTTCTTTTAGGAAAAGGCTCCCATCATGTGCCATGATGGTGTGGGCATGGACAGTGAGCAGAGGGAGGGCAAACCCTTGCTGTTCTTGCTCACCTCTTTCAGGCTGCAACTCCCAGCATAGGTATCATGCCACCTTCTGAGGTCGTTTCACCAAACACTGAACTGCCTTCATTCCGTGCAAGCAGAATACATCAAGGGCCTCACCAGGGTGCCCAGCATTGCTGCAGAGCTACCTGGGCCATTTTCAGAACTGGTTCAATTTTCTATTGTTCTGTAGAGTCATCAAGTCTACATTTTTATCCTCCGTGGGATACCAGAAAGCAAACCAGTTTAATATAACCTTTCTAAAAAGGCAAATAAAAATCTGCTTGATGCTGAGAATACGAAATAATGAAGATATGATCCCGCAGTCCCACCACTGGGCATATAACTGGAGAAAATGTTCGCTTGAAAAGATTCATGCACCCCAGTATTCACTGCAGCACTATTTACAATAGCCAAGACATACAAACAACCTAAATGTCCATTGACAGAAGAACATTTAGATGATGTAATACATTTATACACTGGAACACTGCTCAGTCATAAAATAATAATAAAATTACGCCGTTTGCAGCAGCATGGATAGACCTAGAGATTAGTCTAAGTGAAATAAGTCAAAAAGAGAAAGACAAATGCCACACGATGGCAGTCATATATGAAATCTAAAATACGACACAAGGGAACTTATCTGCAGACTTGCAGACATAGAGAACAGTCTTGTGGTTGCCAAGGAGAAACGGAGATTGCAGAGCGATGGATTGGGAATTTGGGATTAGCAGCTGCAGACTAGTATACAGAGAGTAGATAGACAAAGTCCTCCTGTGTAGCACAGGGAACTATATTCAATATCCTGTGATAAACCACAGTGGAAAAGAATATTTTGCTGTACAGCAGAAATTCATATGACATTGTAAATCAACTATACTTCAATAAAAAGAAATTAAAAGAAAAAAGGAGATAATGAATCCAAGTTTTTCTTTTTATGAAAAAATTTGAATGTTGGTCAAAATGTCAATATTTTTCATCCAAGATTTAGGGAGCTGGATGAGGCTGTTTCCTTGTCTTTTCTATTTAAAAAAAAAAAAAAGAAAAAAAAGTGGTTTACTTGTGAAATAATGGAGTTTTAAGTCATATTTATTAATTTTAAAAACTAAAAATTTAGCACGTGGAAACCCCTATATGACCAAAAGTTATCTTGCAATTAGAAAGAACATTTCAATTATTTAAACTTAGAATTTTGCACAGATGAGTATTCAGTTATTCCAGGGTCCTTGTAAATAAATTCTATTTAGATTTCTGTCATCAGATGCCATAGTTAAAAACATCTTAGGCAAAAATTCCCAGTATAAGTAGCATTCTTTAAATGCAACTTAAGATAGTGTATTTGAAAAGCATTAATAAACACAGTGTGCTCACAAAGGATTCTTTAATTTTACTACTTGCTGTCAGCTCTTTGCTTGTTGATCAAACCCATGGTGAAGGGCCTTAGACACAGTTTACAAAGAATGTTTAAGAGTATCCAGCTGATTGATGGTCCATTTTGCCTTTGATATTTAATCTTTGCTTCTTTGTCAACACAGAGAATATTTTCCAGTCAAGTTAGAATGTGTCAGAACTCAGCTAAAAGTAACATTTTAGATCAAATTCAACAAATGACAAGAATCTTTTGTTTTGCTAAAAATAGAGGTACCCAGAACTGTTCCAATAAATTTTATAAAAATCTTCAGATGTAAACTTGACTTCAGAATACAGTCTGTTCCTAAGCTTAAGCATTTGATTTGTTTTGCTTGTTCTACTGGAGAAACAAATTTCCCCTGGCAATCAGCGTTGATACCTTCCTAAATTATTTTTTTTCTTAATTTTTCCTGTGAAGGGAAACTATTTTAATTGACATTTATCACAAAACAGGATAAGAATCATTTCAGTTCTAAAAATTTGGAAGAAACATTTCCCATCTGTTTCAATAACCCAACTGGCTAATTACATTGCCAAGAATAATTTGTCAGAAACAGAAAGACCATTCTTTGGAGAAAAATGCTTACTGCCTTATCTTACATTACGTACTGATTGATGAGCAATTTATAGAAAATGCATGATTCTAACTTATGCTGTGAGTTTACTTCACAAATTAGAGTCCAGAAAGAATCTCAGAATTCTGGTCAATCATTGACATTGCTTTAAAAACAGGGGATGGAGTTTCTTGATTAGATCAAATTATATCAGAGCCCACTGGAGTATGAATGGATAGTCCTAAAAAGGAGGAGACAAATACCAGAGGTGTGTCTAATAAGATGACCACTCTTTGTAGCAAAGTATAAGCACTGATCCTAGACCGAATTTGGATCCCAGCTTGAGTACTCACTTACTTGTCGAGTTATTTAAACTCTGGGTGCTTTGGATTCCTCATCTGTAAAATGGGTATATTTCTAAGATTTTATTCCGTTTATGTATTTTGTATTGGTGCTTAATTGCTTTATATTGTTGTGTTTGCTTTTGCTGTACAGCGGCATGAATTGGCCATATGTGTGTGTATACCCCTTTCCTCCTGAAACGCCCTCCGCTCCCCCCATACCCCTCTAGGTCACCGCAGAGCACAAAGCTGAGTTCCCTGTGCTACATGGCAGCTTCCTGTTAGCTTTCTATCTTACACACAGCAGTGTGTATATATGTCAACCCTACCCTCCCAATTCATCTCACCCTCCCCTTCCCCTTGCTGTGTCCATGTTTGTTCTCTACGTCTGCATCTCTGTTCTTCCCTGCAGATAGGTTCGTCAGTATCATTTTTCTAGATTCCATATATATATGTTAATATACAGTATTTGTTTTTCTCTTTCTGACTCACTTCACTCTGTATGACAGACTCTAGGTCCATCCATATCACTACAAATGACCCCAATTTCATTTCCTTTTATGGCTGAGTAATATTAAAATGGGCACATTAACAATAATAGTAACTATCTCACAGAGTGGTTGAAAATGAAATTGGCTAACATGCCTAAACTCAGTGAATATTAAGTATTCATATTAATAATATTATTACTATTATTACTGCTATTGTTCATATTGTTTTTATATTCTTTTAAGTGTTAACAGTTTTCTGGTCTCCCAAATCTCCAAGAAAAGCAAATTCTCCCTGGAAAAGTTCACCTCTTAAGCTTTAATTATCCATGTGGTTCTCAACTTTGGCTGCACATTAGAAACGCCTAAAAAGGGGCAAGGGTTGGAGGAGGGAGGGAGAGAGGAGAAGGGATACTCAGGATCCGCAGGAAGAGATTCCAAATTAAAGGGGCTTAGATAGGGCCTGGCACTCATTTAAAAAAATTTTCCTAAGAGTTTCCTATGTACAAGCAGAGTTGAGAGCCACTGCTGGATCTTAGCAGGGAAGCTGAATGTTTGCAAGGAACAAACCCTAGGATCAAGCACACTAACACCAGTAAGGCAGACAGGAAAAAGGTGCTGAAGTCCAGGAGAGCAAGAGAAATTGCAGGGACGACTTTTTGCCCACCAAGAGTTATGCTGTTTGCATAGCTATGCTGTTTGCATTGCTTACATCTCAGAGCTTGTTCTAGTATAATTATTTCTTTTAAAAAAAATTACTGATTTATTTATTTGGCTGTGTTGAGTCAGTTGTGGCACGGGGGGGTCTCTCTGGTGGGATCTTAGTTTCCCAACCAGGGATGGAACTGTGTCCCCTGCATTGGAACATGGATTCTTAATCCCTGGACCACCAAGGAAGTTCCCATAATTATTTCTTGATATGGCTGTAAGATTAAACTTAACAACCAAGTCTCCTGGTGACCTCTGGCTTTTCCTTTCCTTCCAACCAAGCATCTTGCTGTTATCTTTTTGTGCCCCCTCATTTAAAAAGCACCAGAATCCTTCTTTGGATATTTGATTTATAAATCCCAACAAGGAACCTCATTTCTTTAGTGATAACTTAAATTTCAGGCAGATGGAGTATAGTTACGATGATGAATAGTTTCAGCTCAAGGGACTTTTAGCCACTAAATGGATGTGCTTGTTCTTTCGAAGGAATGAGAGGCTCAAAACCTTGAGGATGAACTAGGTTATTGTTCTTGTTTTGTAACAGCTTCAATAGCTCACTTTACTCAAATGAAAAGAGAGACAGGAGGGGAAGGTGATAAGCATTGATACTTTCAAAGAGTCAGAGAAATGGGCCAAGTGGAAGAAGCAGGAAAATAGTCTTGTATTTATGAAGTTCTAAAAACCTGAAATTTTTGAGTGATGTTATCATTTCATTTCTGTCTCTACTCCACAACATTCATTTTAGAAAATTTTCAAAAAGTAATGAAAGGTACAAAAAGGATGTTAAAAATGACTTACAATTCTAGTACTTTTTTCCTTGCTTTATTTTTAGAATTATAATAATACCCTCCTCCATTTCTCCAAAGATAAACCCTTCCCCAAATGTTTTATATTTATGTGTTTCATAAAGACATCTTAGCACGCTTATGTTTCAGAAACATGATAATCTCTTTAAGGGAATTAGCTCACTTAGTCCCCATGATAACCCTCAAAGGTGGATGGATATTATTAATCTCTCCATCCCCTAACATCCATTTTAAGGGTGAGGAAACAGAGCCTTGGAGAAGTCACCTTACCCAAATTTGCTTCTCATTTATTCATTCACTCAGCAAATATTTATCGAGTCCCTATTATGTGCCAAGTACTATATGCCACATAGCCTAGACATAAGGGGTGTAAGAGTGAATCAGCTAGCCAGCCATGTCCATCATCCAACTCCTGCCTCCCTTACTGCTATCATCCAAGCCTAAACAAGCATCACCTCTCACCTGGATTGTTATAATAGCTGCTAGCTGGTTTTCCCACTTCCACTCTTGTTCCCCCGCTGCCCACTCTAAACACAAGGAAACCTCAGGTTCAGAACCGTCAATGTTTGTGCTTGATGCCCAACATAAAAAGCACAGCATTAGGTCTCAATACTTGACTTTTCAATGAAGTTAAAAGCACTGTTTAATGCTATGGAGCAGGAACAGAAGATTAAATTTAATGCCCAAAACTGAGTGAATGTTACAATGATGGTACAGATAGTTCTGAGAACTTTCTACTGAAACGACTTGACACTATGCAAGGGGTGCAGGTTGAATCACAGTTTGCTTCTAACATTTTGAGATAAGCCAAGGCTGGTGAGCATACAGTGGAGGTTTAGGTCCATCGGCTGTGAAGTCTTTTAGCTCTGATACCTTTCTTTTACTGTTTTCTTTCTATAGAGGATTTTCAGTTGCTGACTATAATAAAAATACTTTTAAGAAATATACTGTAAATAGACAGCACAAGAGAAATTGGGTATTCTACTTTTCTGCTGAATTTTTATTTCTTCTAAAAACCAGATTAACATATGTAGAAACAAGCTGTTCAAATTAAAAAAAAAAAAATACTATCCCTATTTCCCTACTGTACTATCAAAGCACAGTATTTCTCATTTTTCTTGATACCTGTCGAGTTTTTTAAATTTACTTTTAATTGGAAGACAATTGCTTTACAATATTGTGTTGGTTTCTGCCATATGAATCAGCCATAGACATATATATGTCCCTTCCCTCTTGAACCTCCCTCCCACCACCCACCCCATCCCACCCCTCTAGACTGTCGTGGAGCACTGGGTGGGTGTGCCTTAGAGCAAGTTCCCACAGGTTCTCTGTTTTTCATATGGTAATGTAGCTGTTTGAAGCTGCTCTCTCAATTCCTTCCGCCCTCTCCTTCCCCCACTGTGTCCAGAAGTCTGTTCTCTGTGTCTGCAGGGCAGCAATGTACCTGTCTAGTTTTCGTCTCCAGGCTCACTCTTAAAACTACACAAATTCTGTTTAAAGAAGAATTAGGTCACTCATATAGTTGAGCTAAGTTGCTGCCACATTCTTTCTAGGAATCTCTCTAAATAGGAACTACCCGATACGCTAAAGTAACAGCTTCATAGGGCTGGAAGGGACCTCAGAGATTATGTGGTTCAGCCTCTGCATCTCAGTGGTGGCTACATTGTCCGAGCGGTTGGCCTTAGTAGTTAGTTTTAAGAGCTGCTGCCGTTCATTCACCAGAAATACGTGTTGGACACCTCCGCTGTATTACCTCTAATTTACCTGACAACGCTGCAAAGAAGGAAGGAATACAAATGACCTGGCTTTGAGTCCTATAACAGGGGGACAAGAATAGCACAACTTCCTAGGTTTATAGGAAGGATTAACTGAAGTGATATATGTAAGTTGCTGGGCATTGTGCCTAGCTATTTTCATCATTGTTGCCCGTGTTTCAGTTAAAGAAACTGAGGCTCAGAAAGGTTAAATAACTTTCTCACATCATTGGTGCTTCAGTTTCTTACACATCCCCCTCAGCTAGTGCCTAGGACAATGTTTCACAAAATTACCTAGAATACAGGACAAAAATCAAGCGTCCAGGGCCCTTCCCAATCAGCCACTCAATCGGACACTCTGGAAGTCGAGAACAGGAACACCCATTTTAGAAGTCTGGTAGGTGCTTCTGTGCATTAGAGTTAAGAGCTAGCTAATGCTCTGCTCTCCAAACTCACCAGCCAAGGGCTCTAGTTGAAGTTTCTCCCTCTATGAAATGGGAATATGATTACTGCTCCTCAAACTGGTTGAGAGGATTAAACTAGGAAAATGTTTTGTAGACTGTACAAGCGTGATTGTTTCTATCTCAACCAGATAGGAAAGGACAGTGTCGAAAATCTTCAGGTAAACAGTACATCACAGACACAGCCCATGCTGGGCCCAATCAAACACACCCAGTGAAACTGACTTCATTTGTTTTTCTGTCATTATTCAACCTCTGCTCTATAAACACTTTTCTGAAGACCTGATGTCAGGGACTTCCTCGGCAGTCCAGTGGTTAAGACTCTGAATTTCCAATGCAGTGGTGCAGGTTTGATCCCTAATTAGGGAACTAAGATCTCACATGCGATGCAGCCAAAAAAAAAAAAAACAAAAACAAAAGACGATGTCATTTCTTTCTATCCCCCATTACCGTGGTCTTCCCAGATAAAATCAGACATTGCTACAATCGGCATTGTCACCCTCCTTATTTAACTTATACACAGAGCACATCATGTGAAATCCTGGGCTGGATGAATCACAAGCTGGAGTCAAGATGGCCAAGGGAAATATAAACAACCTCTTGATGAGGGTGGAATGAGGAGAGTGGAAAACTTCCTTAAAATTCAACACTAAAATAACTAAGATCATGGCATCCAGTCCCATCACTTCATGGCAAATATAAGGGAAAAAAGGGAAACTGGCAGATTTTGTTTCCTTGGGCTCCAAAATCACTGTGAATGGTGACTGCAGTCACGAAATTAAAAGATGCTTGCTCCTTGGAAGGAAAGCTATGACAAACCTAGACAGTGTATTATTCAAAAGCAGAGACATCACTTTGCTGACAAAGGTCCATATAGTCAAAGCTACGGTTTTTCCAGTAGTCAAGCACAGATGTGAGAGTTGGGCCATAAAGGAGGCTGAGTACCAAAGAATTGATGCTTTTGAACTGTGATGCTAGAGAAGACTCTCACAGGTCCTTTTGACTGCAAGGAGATCGAACCAGTCAATTCTAAAGGAAATCAACTCTGATTTCCTTTGGAAGGATTGATGCTGAAGCTGAAGCTCCAATACTTTGGCCACCTGATGTGAAGAGTCACTGTAAAAGACCCTGATGCTGGGAAAGACTGAGGGCAGGAGAAGAGGGTGTCAGAGGATGAGATGGTTGAATAGCACCACTGACTCAACAGACATGAATTTCGGCAGACTGTGGGAGATAGTGAAGGACAGGGGAGCCTGGACAGTCCATGGTGTCACAAAGAGTTGGACACAACCTAACAACGGAACAACAACAGCAGTTGCTGTTAAGTACTATCCTCCAGCACGTTCTTTCCTTGCCTGTTCCATTAGTCTGTGAGCAATGAGAAAGCCTGCAGCTCGCTTTGTCCTCCATGTTTTATATCTTGAACTATTAAAGAGTGTCTGACGTTTTCTTTCCCAGGTTTATGATTATGAGTATATTCAAACCAGCCCACTCGACTAATCTCCCTCTCAACAGAGTCGCTTTTAGAGGAGGGAACATGAGCAGTAGGCAAAGAGAAGAGAAAAAGTTCAGAAGCCACAAGTGTACGGAATGACATGTGGACCGGGGGAAGGATAGGACTAGACTGCCAGGAGGACGTAGGTGCTCCCAAAGAGAAACAGCTTGAGCTGTCTTCTTCCTTCTCTCCCACGAAGCTCGCCTCTCCATGGAAACTCCTCACAAAGAATATGGAAATATTTTTGGCTGGAAGAATGTGGATTTTCATCTGCCTCAAAGAAGATGTGTAGGCCACATCGGCTCTGGATATCTGCTCTCTCAGACCCACATACTATAGACTCCGGGGAGGTTTGTTGTTTTCACTTAACTAGTTCTTACTTTGCTCTGTTCTTGTGAGTCTTGTGGAATTACCAACGCTGGTTGAATTCTCCCTCTCAGAAGCCAGGGCGTACAGGCTGAGTCAATGCATGTTCTGGCCTGGGATTCTCTTCAAAATTTAAAGCCAGGAGAAAAAGTCTTGCGCTTTTGGTCACAGATGTGGAAAGATATATTGTTGGTTGTCATCACCATCATGGATAAAAGCCTGTTTACAGAAAGAGAGAATATAAAGCCTTGTGGAATTCAAGAGAATTGGAAGTGAGAGAGACACCTGCTTCCCCGCAGTTACCCTTCTGATAAGCTTTCTTTGACTTGAACTAGCCTGAATTCGGAGAAAGCAATGGCACCCCACTCCAGTACTCTTGCCTGGAAAATCCCATGGACGGAGGAGCCTGGTAGGCTGCAGTCCATGGGGTCCCTATGAGTCAGACACGACTGAGCAACTTCACTTTCACTTTTCACTTTCATACATTGGAGAAGGAAATGGCAACCCACTCCAGTGTTCTTGCCTGGAGAATCCCAGGGATGGGGGAACCTGGTGGGCTGCTGTCTATGGGGTCGTACAGAGTCGGACATGACTGAAGTGACTTAGCAGCAGCAGCAGCAGCAGCCTGAATTAGCCAAAGGGTTCTCACTGCCCCTGCCTGGGTCTCTCCTGTCTCCTCATACTGCACCTGAAATACCCAACATTCCTCATTTCCAGACTCCAGATTTACAGTAAGTCTTTTCTGTCTATTTCTCATCTTGATGAACCATCCATTGGGGAAATGGCATGAAAAGGCTAGTAAACTAATCCCCTCGAGGTAGCTCATGGCTAATCCTGGCTTAATGCGCTGCTTTTCCCAGGTTATGACGCTACTGGGCAATTGAAAATAGTGGGCTTGGTGGCTCACACGGTATGGAATCTGCCTGCAATTCAAGAGACTCAGGTTTGATCCCTGGGTCAGGAAGATCTCCTGGTGAAGGGAATGTCTACCCACTCCAGTATTCTTTCCTGGAGAATTCCATGGACAGAGGAGCCTGGCGAGCTATAGTCCATGGTGTTGCAAAGACTCGGACACCATTGAGTGATTAACACTCACACACATTGGATATAATAACAACTGCACCAACAACAGTAATTACTATTTATTGAGTGGAGGTACTGTGCTAGGCACATATATGAATTAAAACATTCAAAACTTATCATGACCTTACTATCTCTATTAGGGATGTAAGGAAGTAGGAGAGGAAAGAGAGGAGACTCTTAAAGCGAAGGAATAATTTTCAACAATGTAATTTCAGGGATTGTAGCTACTCCTTGTGTGCCTGCTTAGTGTAGTCTTGTCCAGCTCTTTGTGACCCTATGGACTGTAGCCTGCCAGGCTCCTCTGTCCATTTGATTCTCCAGGCAAGAATACTGGAGTGAGTTGCCATGCCTTCCTCCAGGGGATCTTCTTGACCCAGGGATCAGACCCAAGTCTCTTACATCTCTTGGATTGGCAAGCAGGTTTTCTACCACCTGGGAAGCCTGTAGCTTCTGCTTACTCATCCTTAAAACTATGTCACCACCCATATTCTACAGCTCCCATGGATAACTGGTTGGGGTACAGGGTAGGCAGGCCTAAGTAGGGAATCCCATCTTTTCCTTTTGATTTGGAGACTTGGTGGCTAAGAGAGGCCAAATTTCAACATTTGCCAGTAGAAGGGAAGGCCATGTACTATCTGTTTAAAGCAAACAGGGTGCAGGCTGGAAGCCAAGGAACCCTGGCCAAAGAGACCAGGGCAAGAGAATATTTATTATCAACTATCACCCACACAGTGAACCCATGATTGAAAACTCCCCAAAGGAAAGGGATCAATGACACTGAGCATGTGGTTCAGAAAGATGAGCCAGGGTTTTCTAGCCAAGCCCCTTGCAAGACTGAATCTTGCCAAGTTTAGTAACAGGACAAGCTCTGCCCCAAAGTTTCTTCACCTGTAGTTGCTTCTCTCCCTCCCTTCCTACATGAGACAGGCACTTTCTCTTTCCATTCTTTAATTCTTTTAGTGAGCCTCTACCACATATTAAGACAAGATTCCTCCCCCTGAGGAAGTTATAATTCATAGGAAAATCAGGCAAGAAAGCTAGCGATAACAATAGAGTATGAAGCGTGTGGTGATAGAATATAAAGAACATAGGTTTAAGAAATTCTGAGCCAAATAGATTTAGCTCAGAATCATTATTCTGCCTTCTACTGATATGATCATGGACAAGTTATTTACCTGCATGTGCCTGCGTTTCCTCATTTGTGACAGGAGGATAATCATCATTCCTATTGGATACGGTTGTTGGAATGATTAAATGAGGTCTATAATCCATGTAGGGCTTCCCTGGTGGCTCAGACGGTAAAGAATTTGCCTGTAGTGCAGGAAATACAGGTTCGATCCCTGGGTCAGGAAGATCCCCTGGAGAAGGAAATGGCTACTCATGCCAGTATTCTTGCCTGGAGAATTCCATGGACAGAGGAGCCTGGCAGGCTACAGTCTATGGGGTCACAAAGAGTTGGACACAACTGAACTACTAAACACTTCACATAATCCGTGTAAGACACTTGGCATATCTGGCAAATACTGAGTATTCAATAAATGGTTCTACTACTTCTCTACAGGTGTTTGTCCTGAAGAGGCAAGCTGGTAAAGCAGCCCTTCGTTGCTTCTGATTTTATTCAACAAGCATTATTAAGAGCCTATTAAGAGTATGGTATCTGGTAGGTTGTTGTTGTTGAGTCACTCAGTCATGTCTGACTCTTTGAGACCCCATGGCGTGCAGCACACCAGACTTCTGTGCCCCTCACCATCTCCCAGAGCTTGCTCAAACTCATGTCCACTGAGTCAGTGATGCCATCCAACCATCTCATCCTCTGTAGGTGATTCAGGAAAAATCAAACAATATAAGACTCAGCCTCGATCATCAAACACTTTGCACACTAGCAAATGAACAGTTTGGATACATAAGAAACTGTGCATTTAAGTACTAAGAAGTGTGATTCTACTAATAAATGTCCTTGGAGAAATGGAGTGGTCAGAAAATGTTTCATGGAAGAGGTGGGCCTGGAAATGGACTTTGAATGAGAGAGAAGATGTGATCAGCAAAGGAAGATATTCAAGGGGGGGAAATTGCTTAAGTACTATTGGGAATCCATAGGTCAGAAGCTCAGAAAGGTCCCATAAGTCCTGTTTACCATACTGGGGAGTAGAACTTGATCCTGAATTCAATGAATAGCCATGAAAGTCTGTATAGTGGGAGAAAGGCAGAATTTGAGTGCAGGTTGAGAAATATAAATTGCTCCATACAAATAGGATAGATTGCTGGGGATCAGCTTCAAGGGAGTGGAGGAGGGGAGACTAATTTGATAACAATTGTCCATACTTGGGGCAACAGAACCTGAATAAGACTGTAGTTAGTGAGGAAGACAAGGAAGCTGACTAAAAAATATTTTTAAACTGTTTTTTTTTTCTTTTAAATTGTGAAAAAAATATACATAACATAAAATTGACCTTCCTAATCATTTTCAAGCATACAGTTCAGTAGTCTTAAATACTTTTCTATTGTTGTGTAATCCATCTCCAACTTTATCAACTTGCAAAATAGAAACTATACCCATCAACTTCCCATTTTCCCCTCCTCACAGCCTCTAGTTACCACCATTCTACTTTCTGCATAACAGATATTTTTATATTGCTTAGAACTGTTGATTTCAAGAGCAAAAGAATTTAAACTAACATGCAAAGGGGGTAGAAAGGGATGTATTAAAGATTTATACAAGCAGATCATGATGCTCCCAGAAGCGAATGCATCTGGGCCTCTGAACTGGCTACAATCTAACCGGAAAGCTATCAGGCTTCTCTGAACTCCTGTCTGCTTCTCTGTGCTACTTCATTCTCTATGCAGGCTGACTTCCTCGCCATCTCTCTCCACTTCTTAGTATCTTCTGTTCCTCCAGCTCTGAGTTTATGTTTCAGTTCTACCCTCATGCAGAGACTAAATAGCTATTTCTGAATCTCAATTCAAAATCCAAGAGAGAGAATTCGATTGGTTCAGTTAGTGGCCATTGTGCATCAGTGTTCCAATCAGTTATTGCCTCCAAATGTGTCACGTAGTACAAACACGGCTGGTAAGGCTGATTTCAAGAGAGAACGGTGGTCTTTGGAAACTGGCAGATATTCAAAAAGGAATTTCAGAGAAAGGATTAAGATGGCTTGGTGACAGATGGTTGGAATCCTGTGGCACAGAAGTGGCTGAGGAAATCAGGGAGGAGTTAAGAGATAGAGGGGCTGCCTTAAGGAGCTCACAACCTAATTGGGAAGATGAGTTATTCAAGGAGCTTCAACTCAGAGTGGACTGCAAAGAATTCTGCTGTTTTCTAAAGTAGCCACTGCGGCAGCCACCTTCCAGAAAAGCTGCCATAATCTCATACCATAGGAATCTCATACCATAGGAAAGGAGGCTATTAATATCATTTACATTCTGTGGTGAAAAACAGAAGGGACACCTTTTCCCCCAAGGTCACTCATTGCAGAGGAGAGCTGACAGACCTCAAATTATAGCCTATATGTGTTAGTTGCTCAGATATGCCTGACTCTTTGCGACCCCATGGACTGCTGCCCACCAGGCTCCTCTGTCCCTGGGATTTTCCAGGCATGGATACTGGAGTGCGTTGCCATTTCTTTCTCCAGGGGATCTTCATGACCCAGAGATTGAATCTGGGTCTCCTGCACTGCAGGCAGATTCTTTACTGACTGAGCTTCCAGGGAAGCCCATGAGAGTTATTTGTCCTGATTTATGAAACCACCTCCAAGGTCAGGGTACTTCCAGTTTTGTTTTTTTTTTTTTTTTTTTTTGGTAGCCAAGCTCCCAGGATATTTCTGCAAAGACGATTTGTTTCTATTACTGAGGATTAAAAAGACAAAAAATAGAAAGCATCGTTCAGAGAGCTCAAAATTAAAAATAAAATTCAAATCAAATCAGCCTCTGAAACATCCTGAAAACCTCCCACCAATGATTCCAGACTTTGTTATCAGGAGATCAGTGACTCCAGCTGTACACAAAATGCAATAAGCAATTAAATACAGGATGCAAAAGGAAAAAATGATACAGTCACAAAGCTACTGGAGCCTTCCTTTCTTCAAAATATTTAAACTCTAGCTTCTTTAAGTTTAATTTCACTTAAAAATTTCAAGAGACTAGTTGACTTCTCTGAGATTATATATTCTGTTTTAGATGAAAGCTGAGCAGTTCAGTGAATTGTATTTCAACTCATTTCTCTAGACATCAGTTACCAGAAACCTTTTTAATGAAAGCTTTGAGGACTGTCTGTCCATTATGCTGCTAAGGAGCCTGAGTCAGCAAGCTCATTCAGATTTAAAAATTTAACTGGCCTTCTTCCAATCTTTAATCAAAAGCTAATGTACTTTTCCAACCTAAGTCTTTTGCATTCACTGTCTATGGAGGATACTGGATAAAACATTCTCGGGAAACAGCTGGTTCAGTCTGTAAACTCCCATCACCACTGTTTTGCAGAAATACTGTGTGTGCGTGTGTGCGTGCTTAAAGAAATGACCTATAGAAGGTCCTTAATGTCATCCAGCATTAATGTACCCTTGTAAAGTCAGTTTTGCCACAAAGACATTTTCCAGTACAGAAAATGGACTAGGAGTATTTTCTTCTTGCCTGTCTTCCAGAACTTAGGGACAGAATAAGCAATTGAATGAATCTGAGTGATGGAAGAGATGATAGAGATTCTGCAGAAATCTAAATGCCTTCCCTAGATCTTTGACATAAGGCTGAGTATATCCTAGAAGGCAAGCTGAACTTTTGTTTACAAATTTTGAACTGTATTGCCATATATCTGAGACTCAAATAATGAAAAAATAAAAGGAAGTTGAACACTTAATTCCATATATTTAAGTTGATCCCAAATAAGAGAAAAATGAGCAGTGTCAGGGTCTGGGAAAACATGTAATGAATTAGAAAAGGTAACTACTATTAATAGAGAGAACTCTGGCAGAATGACTTCCCCAAGGATGGAAGAGGTATTCTCATAGAGGGATTTGTTTATTCTCTTTCATTCACTGAAAGATTAAAATATAATCCAGAGTGCTTTTAAAAGCAAGCCAGGGCACTTATTTCAGTGCTAGACGAGATTTTATGGCAAAGCCACCATTCTATGTAAATACAACAGGTCAGAGAGGTTATCACTGACCACTGGAATCAAGATAATTCTCATAATAGACTCTCAATGACCTGATTAAAGAAATACTGTCTTTCATGCAGTTTCTTTTGTCTTATTTTTGTATCAGGGAAAGTCAGTCTGTTCATTTAACTGTATGGATTTTATTTTTTTCCTGAGTTGATGATGCCTTTGTTACATGTGAGCATAGAAATGGATAAATCAGTCTATCTCAGCAATCCCATGAATTCTTGACATGTGTAGAGAAAAGATCTTGGTATCAGAGTACTCAATAGCCTTTGCATGTCAGCCAAGAGCCATAACACATATAAAACATTTACACTTGAGAAACACAGCTCTCATTAATACATATGTATTAGCAAAGCCAAGTGCTGCATGGGAGAGAATTGTGTGTGAATGACTTACAGGAAAATTGTACAAATTATCAGTGGATTCAGAATAATTATGCTATAAAATGGGGGAACTTGTAAAAACGAGGTTTATCTGAAGAGCTCGGCTTTCTCATTTCACTCCTATAATCTATCACAGGTCCTGCAGCTCGAACACTGAATGCTTTCTGGGACTGTCAGGATTACTTACTACTCCAGGTGATGGTTTTGAGGATCCAGGCACTGCTTTTCCTGTGGAGAGTCAGCAGATACCACAGCTGACTTCTGAAGGAAGGAAGGCTGGCCAAACAGAAGAGATTGGTTTCACTTCTGAAGCTGTGTTGCATGAGACCAACCCCATGGATATGACAGACATAGGAGTGTTAATTTCCAGTGCTGTGCCCCAAGCAAAGCTTTTGGAGAATAGATTATGTGCCCAAAATACTGCTCTCCAGAACATTCCACATTTAGCCCTCCCTACAGTTCGGGGGCAGACAGTAAAGAAGCTGCCTGCAATGCAGGAGCCCTGGGTTCAGTCCCTGGGTTGGAAAGATCCTCTGGAGAAGGGAATGGCTACCCACTCCAGTATTCTTGCCTGGAGAATTCAATGGACAGAGGAACCTGGCGGGCTACAGTCCATGGGGTCACAAAGAGTTGGACACAACTGAGTGACTAACACTTACAGTTCAGGGGCAGTCTGGCTGGTGTTGCTTTAAGTGGGGGCATGTTTCAGTTTCAAAGTGTGAATCACTTTTACTACATAGCAAGAACAACCGGATTTTAGAATGCCTACTGTGAGCTAGGTTTTTCCCTATCCAGGAATGCTTGATTTAAGCTAGACCTAAGCATGCTCCCCAACTGGGAGCATGGCCCAGCTGGAGCAGGGGGAAGACTAGCCCCCTTTGCTACAGTTCATTTGGTTTAAGGTAATCTGAAGACTGCCCTCCAGGATCAAAACAAAAGCAAAGTTAGGCAGTTCATGCCAACAAGTCATCAGCCCCAGGGGTCAGGAAATGAGGGAGCTCACTAGTATAAAGCAACAGGGAAAGGGCAGAACCATATGAGGAACCCAGCATGGGAACCACTTTGTAGAAGCTTTTTGCAGGCAACATATCAACCCACTCCAGTATTCCTGCCTGGAGAATCTCATGGACAGAGAAACCTGGTGGGCTACAGTCTATAGGGTCGCAAAGAGTTGGACACGACTGAAGCGGCTTAGCATGCACACAGGCATAGCCTCAGGCAGTGAGTGAGCTGTTCAAGGCCAGCATGAGGCTCAAGATACAAGAACAGCAACCGCAACCCTGTGTTCTTTCCCCGTGTGATACTTTGTTGGAATTATTTGCACAATTTAAGAAGATACCAAAAGCACCATTTCAAAAATGGTATGGTGGCCCTTACCCTTGTCTGCTACCCTAGCATACACCCCTTCCTCTAAGAAGCCTCCACTATCATCCTACCAACTCTGGAGCAGGTGGGCAATCCACCCTGGATTAATCCGAGTATCCCAGTCTTTTGTCCCTGAGGCTCGGGTTGATTGGAACTGAGTATCTGTCACTTGCAACCAGAGAGTTCTGAATAATATACATGATAGTCTAGTTTTCACTTTTTCTTTATCTCTCATACCAAGAAAGATGGGCTTTCCATAAACACACACCAGAGTACTCAATATTTATACTGCTATGATTAAATAATAATTTTGCCTACATCTGGCTCCTAAACTCTAGCAGTTTACTCCCTGCGGAGAGTCCAGAGTGGGTCCATAGTGTGAATAGAAGAGAAGATGATCAAAAATAGCCCCCACAGTTCAGTTTAGTTCAGTTCAGTTGCTCAGTTGTGTCCCACTCTTTGTGACCCCATGGACAGCAGCATGCCAGGCTTCCCTGTCCATCACCAACTCCCAGAGCTTGCTCAAACTCATATCCACTGAGTCGGTGATGCCATCCAACCATCTCATCCTCTGTCGACCCCTTCTCCTCTCTCCTTCAATCTTTCCCAGCATCAGGGTCTTTTCCAATGAGTCAGTTCTTCACATCAGGTGGCCAAAATATTGGAGTTTCAGCTTCAGGATCAGTCCTTCCAATGAATATTTAGGACTGATTTCCTTTAGGACTGACTGGTTGGATCTCCTTTCAGTCCAAGGGATTCTCAAGAGTCTTCTCCAACACCACAGTTCAAAAGCATCAATTCTTTGGCACTCAGTTTTCTTTATAGTCCAACTCTTACATCCATACATGACTACTGGAAAAACAATAGCTTTGACTAGACAGATTTTTGTTGGCAAAGTAATGTCTCTGCTTTTGAATATGATGTTCATAGCTTTTCTTCCAAGGAGCAAGTGTCTTTTAATTTCATGGCTGCAGTCACCATCTGCAGTGATTTTGGAGCCCCCAAAAAACAGTCTGTCACTGTTTCCACTGTTTCCCCATCTATTTGCCATAAAGGGATGGGACCAGATACCATGATCTTAGTCTTCTGAATGTTGAGTTCTAAGCCAATGTTTTCACTCTCTTCTTTCACTTTCATCTAGAAGCTCATTAGTTCTTCTTCACTTTCTGCCATAAGGGTGGTATTATCTGCATATCTGAGATTATTGATATTTCTCCCGAAACCTCGATTCCAGCTTGTGCTTCATACAGCCTGGCATTTCACACAATGTACTCTGCATATAAGTTAAATATAGACAGCCTTGATGTACTTCTTTCCTGATTTGGAACCAGTCTGTTGTTCCATGTCCAGTTCTAACTGTTGCTTCTTGACCTGCATACGATTTCTCAGGAGGCAAGCTCTTCTATTCACCAGCGGGCCTCAGAAAACTGAGGGCCTGATACCAGGGCAGGATTATATTTTCCTCTCTGGGTTCTCCTTTAGCTGCTGCAGGGATGGAACCAGAGTCTCAGGTAAAGCTAATTATTTCTCTGGTACTCTGTGGAGATGTTTGATGTGAGTGGCGAGCAGCTGGAGATAAGGAAGGAGAAAATAGAACAATCAAATCAATCAATGTCTGTTGTACACTTCATTTGTCAAAGGCACTGCCAGGTGCTATGCAACATCTATGGACGGATGGAACATGGACCAACAGCCTTGAGACCACATTCTATCCAGGGAGAAAAGACATCACACAAACATACACTCAACAAGAAAAGCTGCATAAATTCAGCAGCAACATAGGTCAATACAGACTGGTGTTTTATTAGTCTTTTGGTTGCAAGAAGACTCTGGCTAACTTAAGCCAAAATAGGAATACGGTTGAAGGGCTGGTCATTGAATGGGAGAAAAGGTTGAGCAACAGACCTCTGGATGGACAGGAACTAGGGTGGCCCTAGGTGACCTCCTTAGTGGCCATTGCAGTGGTGAAGGTGAAGAGAAGGGTCTCACTGGTAGGGAGGCAGTAAGAAAGAAAAGGGAGCAAGGAGAGAGACATTTAGAAGTTCCCCTGTCCTCTAAACCTGGTAGAATCCATATGTATCACTCTTGGAGACTTGAAAGAGACAGTTGATCAGATATAGCTGACTCAGGGAGCTAAGAAACTGGAAAAAGATTTGTGTTTATTAAGGGCAAAAATGTCATAGCAGCATCTCAGCCATAACTAAGATTTCTTTGGACCCGGATAAGAGACCAGCTGGGGATTTTAACCACTTAAGAACTAAGACTAACATTCTAAAACTGACTGCCTGAAAAGTACTTCTGTACTGAGAAATCTGATCCAGCCATTAGCATGCAGAAGGGAACGCTTGGCCTGGTGGCTTTATTGAGCGCTATTGACAGGATCAGGGATCCATGACACCGAATCACAAAACCCCAATCCTCTCTTGTGATTGATCAGCCCTACTGCCCCTTCCACGGGCTTCTGCCCCCAGAGAAGGCTGGCACATGCTTGTACCTGAAGGGGACCCCACAGAGAAAGCTGCTGCTGCTGCTAAGTCGCTTCAGTCGTGTTCGACTCTATGCGACCCCAAAGACGGCAGCCCACCAGGCTCCCCCGTCCCTGGGATTCTCCAGGCAAGAACACTGGAGTTGGTTGCCATTTCCTTCTCCAGTACATGAAACTGAAAAGTGAAAGTGAAGTCGCTCAGTCGTGTCTGACTCTGTGCGACCCCATGGACTGTAGCCCATCAGGCTCCTCCATCCATGGGATTCTCCAGGCAAGAGTACTGGAGTGGGGTGCCATTGCCTTCTCCGCACAGAGAAAGCAGGAGGCCCAAATGCTGTCTGGGAGTTTCATCAGAGAGTGAACAACACAAGCATCCTGACAGTGGTCTGTATTTCATAGGAGAAGGAACACATTTTCTTTTTTTTTTAAGGAACAATTTGAAGGCCACATGGTGGGAAGTTAGGGAGTGGGTGTGGAATTATAAAGTTGACAAAATCATATGCAGCCGCCACAGATGGCTCCCTTCAGCTCAGCCACGTGGGAGGCAGAAAGAGTTGAGGAAAGATACCCTCTGATCCTTGTTTTCCTATTACTAATAAGGATGTGATTCTTCACTGCTGAGAGGGAAACTTTCTTCTCCGAAACCTCAGATTTCCATATTCCCATAAAGACACCCAGCAGGCAAAGACGGGGAGGAACTCTTGCCCCTTTTGTCTCCACACCCACTCACTGGCTTTGTCCAGACTGAGCGATGCGCTGTTGACTCAGTAAGGAGGACCTGACCAGCTGTGGCTGAGGGCCATCCATGCTCTGCTCTTTGGAGTAGCCCGTCCTTGGCCAGTTTTCTCCTCCATCACTGAGCAGGAAGATGCTGCCCTGTGAGAGAGACACAAAGTGTCCAGATCTGTCAATGACAGGTCAGTAGGTCTGCGTCCTTATTCAGTTATGAAGTGTTCGGAAGCCTGCTGCGGTCACACGTACACCATCTCCTAATCCAGATGATAGCTCATTTTCATCTGTTAGACTTGTGCAGGTATTGCAACTGCTTCAAAACGCAAGGCAGAAAAAGAGGAGTGGGGATCCCAAGGCCCCAGTACTCTTTATGATCTTCTGCAGAGGTCTGAGAGATTTCTCCATGGTGTTCCCTACTGTAAGCAACCGTGCTAATATTTTACATTTGCAGAGAACTTTCCCACAAAATCTCTATGTGTTTCACAAAATCCTATGAGGTAAGTAGAGAAGGTATGACTCTTTCAGTTTTATAGATTAGAAAACTAAGATTCACAGAAGTTGAGCGGATTCCCCAAGGCTATTCAGTTACTGTGTGGTGGAATCAGGAGTCCAACCTGGTTTTCTGACCCCCGTTCTACAGAAAGAGACAGTTGAGATTCAGTTTTATAGTAGGGTTAAAAGTCACATGGATTTAGATTCTGGCCCTAGTACAACCTGTGGGTAAGTTAATCAGTTCTCTAAATCTTCCTTTTCCTTATCTATAAGATAGGGATAATAGTAATATCATTTTGAGAAGTACATGGAATAATACAAAGCCATTTGCAAAGTGTATATCGAACATTCAGTAAGTGTCCATCTTTTTTACAGATTTAAGTTCGTTTAAAAGGCAACCTGTTTACTATCCTATGTTTGGTTCAGATCAACCTATAAATGCCTGTTTTGCCATACTGCTTTACAATCTCATAAATAACTCAATAAAATTGTTTAAAAGTTAAATTGAAAGCACTCGATGTTCCTACATCAAGTGCTTTCAACATATTATCTATTACAAAGTCCTTCTGAACAAGAAACCGATTATTGTAGTGTTTTTCAATAGTACTTTCAGTAACATATACAAAATGTAAATTGGTATAATCCTCTTAAGAAACATTTAAGTAATTTATATTAAGAATCAGAAAAATGTTCATATCTTTTGACTAAGTAATTCCACCTCTAGGAGATTACTTAAAATATGTAAAAAGCCATTAGACACACATACAGTCTTGCATATAAAGATGTTTATCAGAGAAGTATTTGAAATAGTAAAAATAACTAAAGATGCCTAGCAACAAGTTTACCATTTGGAATTCCTTGGTTGTAAGAACAGAAAACAACTCCAACAATCTTCAGGAAAAAAGAATATTGAGAAGTTTGGGTAGTTTCTGAAATCAATGGCATCAGGAAGGATAAGAACCAGGGTAACTCCAGGAATCTAAGTTAGCAGATGATGTTTCTCAGGGATGCTGTGATTAGGACGACCTAACTTCAACTGACTGTATAGCACAGGGACTTCTACTCAATGCTCCAAGGTGACCTAACTGCGAGGGAAATCCATAAGAGAGGGGATATGTGTGAACATACAGGTGATTCACTTTGCTGTACAGCAGGAACTAGCACAATGTTGTAGAGCAACTATGTAAACGTAAATGTTTTGGTCACTCAATTGTGCCTGACTATTCATGACCCCTTGGACTGTAGTCCGTCAGGCTCCCCTGTCCATGGAACTCTCCAGGCAAGAATACTGGAGTGGGTTGCCATTTCCTTCTCCAGGAGATCTTTCTGACCCAGAGACTGAACCCAGGCCTCCTGCATTGCGGGTAGATTCTTTATTGTCTGAGCCACCAGGGAAGCCCTATACTCCAATATAAAGCAACTATACTCCAATAAAAATTAATTTTAAAAGACATGTAACATCTCCTCAAAAAGTAAGTCCTAAAACATGAAAAGAAAAAGAGAATGACCCAATGTCAGTCAGAATTTTTAACTTAAAAATTAAAAGTTTGTGTAAATAAGGAGAATAACAAAAATACATTTTAAGTTGTTGGCTCATCAAGGAAACTTTGAGTGGGGTGATATTTTGCTCAGTACTATCTGGAGAACGTATCTAACCAGCCTGCCTTGGGTCATCTGCTTATCTCTTAGTGAAGCAAAATGAGGAATAAAAATACTGTGATCAACAAAATCTTATCCATGGGCCTCCCTGGTGGCTCAGTGGTAAAGAATCCGCCTGCCAGTGCGGGAGACTCGGGTTCGATCCCTGTTCTGGGAAGATTCCCACAGGCCTCGGAGCAACTAAGCCTGTGTGCCGCAACTACCGAGCCCGTGAACTGCAACTAAGTCTGCAAGTCCTAGAGCCCATACTCCACAGCAAGAGAAGCCACGACAATGAGGAGCGTGCGCAGCACAGCTAGAGAGCAGCCCCTGCTCTGCATGACTAGGAAAAAGCCGATGAAGACCCAGCCCAGAAAATAAACGTAAGTAAATAAATAAACTCAGGGAAAAAATCTTATCCAGAGGGGGAGTGGCATTTCCAGAGAGGAAAGAGAGATGCTGAGAAGAAAGAACAGATGTTCACTCTTGTGGCAGAATGGCAGAATGACCCAATAAATTGTTATATATCATTTGGAGAGTACTTTCTTACCTTAAAAATGATGCTTATAGAGATGATATTAAATACTTATAATGTAACTTTAAAGAAAAAGACAGGCTATTCAATTGTATGGGAGTGTCCTATAACTATGAAGGAAAAATGATGCTAGAAAAGGACTGGAAGGAAACTCAAGCAAATCCTTGGGTTTCTGAAGGATTTAGGCCCACTGGATAGGAGTGCCTGCCTTATGGACTGAAGCCAGAGAGAGGTCTAGGTCTTAGAGTCCGTTTGGTTCTGAATGAGGGGTCTGGAGGTAGCAGAAGGGGCTAGACCAACCAGAGGGAAAGGAGGAGCTTTATCCATCAATAAGCCAATCAGGTCCTAGGGACTGAACTGCAACAATTACCAAAAGTCAAGAGCTGAGATCAGGTTGGAGGAGAGAGACTGGGAGGGTCAACGGCTTTGGTCTGATCAGGACCAGGTTACCTAGACACTCCTGTTGTGAGACAGGGGCTGCACACTAACCAACCCCTATGCCTGAGGAAAGGCGCTTCCCTCATAGCTCAGTTGGTAAAGAGTCTGCCTGCAATGCAGGAGACCCGGGTTTGATTCCTGGGTTGGGACGATCCCTTGGAGATGGAAATGGTAACCCACTCCAGTATTCTTGCATGGAGAATCCCATGGATGGAGGAGCTTGGCAGGTTCAGTCTATGGGGTCGCAAGAGTCAGACACGGCTAACTAAAGCGCGCGCGCGCACACAAACACACACACACACACACACACACACACACACACCCCTGAGGAAAAGGCATAGATTTGAAGGAGGTGGTTGGGGAGAGATAAAGTGAGTGATCTTTTGCTCTCTCCTTCTTTCAAATCTTTTGTGGGGATTTAAAATTTTCATATAAGGACTTCCTTCGTGGTCCAGTATCTAAGACTCTGTACTCCCAATGGAGGGGACCCAGGTTCAATCCCTGATCACGGAACTAGATCCTGCATGCCACAAATAAGACCTGACCTGGCACAGTCCAGTAAATAAATGTAAATACTTTAAAAAATTAAAAATTAATGTAAATAAAGAGAATGAAAAAACGCATTATAATTTTTAATTGTTGGTTCGTTCTATTTACTTTCTTCTTAAAGGCAGGACCTCTATTAGCCCGGTAAAGGAAGTTTTAAATTTGGAATGGGAGAAGTCTATTAAACTAAACTGCTGATAATACCCTTGACTTGAATTATTTTACTTGTTTGACTTAAAGTTATCTAGCTTTATCTGAATCTCAAAAGGCAATCTTTCTCTTCTTCTATAACTTAATGATCCAAGAGGAAATTTTGCTTATACTTAAATGTAATGGCTTCACGATTGTTTCTCCTGTAGGTTCAGTAATCTATTTGCTTTTATAACTCTCCAAAGATTCAGGAATGAAAACATTGCCTAGAGCTTTCTTTAAAATTTCTACAATTTGTCCCTTGATAATATGAGGACAAGAAAACTGTGAATAACAAATTACCTTTCCTGAAAGGAAGGGCTTTTTTGCAAAACAACGTAAAAAAAGAGGGGCCTTCAAAATTTTGTATGCCTGGGTGGGGATATGGCCCTCCTTTTTCATCTCTACATAGTAATAATAATAATAATAAGTCATTGGTCCTGGTGTCATGCAAAGAAACATCTCAGCTTCTGGAAGGGGAAAACAAATCTGTGGAGAAAAATAAATTTATGATTAGGAACAGTTTTTGAGGACATTGAAAAAGAAGTAAATATATATATATATGGTTTTATAACTGCTGATATGAACACTTTGAAATACATATTCTTTAGAGCAGGAAGAAAAACACCTGTATTTTATAGAAAGACTGTCAGCCTTATTGTACAGAGCTATTTAATGCTTCCTTGAGGAAAGATGGGCCATAAGTCAAGTGAGCTTCTAAAGCCATATCATGAAACTTCTTTTGATTTAAAACTGTATCTTCTCTTCTTTGACATGTCCTTCAACCACGGAAGTCTTTCTTTTTCTTTTAAAAAAATCTTACAGAATATAAAGAGCATATTGAGAAATACAGGTGATGAGAGAGGAAAGAAACCTGAAAATGCACAGAATCGTTTGCTGGGCTGAGAACATCTTGAGAAGAATCACACACTTTAATCTCCCATGCTGTCAGCTTTTCATGATGAAAGCTTAAAATGTTAAAACCTGAACCAAAGTTTCTAAGGAAAATTAATTTATTATATTAGAAGGAAAAAAAAAAAACCCACAGCTTGTCATTTGAAGCGATGAATGGCATAATTCAGTGCTTACATGATTATGTCTTAGACCTAAATATGCAAATACACCCATGGGGTTTTGAATTGGGCTTTTATGCTAGTTGAGCTTTCTTCTCTAAGAAAGGATAGGAAAGATAGAAAAAAAAATATTTTT
This sequence comes from Ovis aries, assembly GCF_016772045.2. Classification (NCBI taxonomy): domain Eukaryota; kingdom Metazoa; phylum Chordata; class Mammalia; order Artiodactyla; family Bovidae; genus Ovis; species Ovis aries. Next base: position 35,040,707 of record NC_056075.1, on the reverse strand, counting down.
GTGGTCTATAAGTCGGCATAGGTAAGAATTACATTGTCAAGTTTAAAAAAGTTCTTGCTACCCTTTATTTGTTTAATTTTTTTTTTAAGATTTCTTTTCTTATGGGGACCATTTTTAAAGTCCTTATTGAATTTGTTACAATATTCTCCCTGTTTTATGTTTTGGCTTTTGGGGATATGGGATCTTAGCTCTTCGACCAGGGATTGAACCCATAACCCCTGCATTGAAAGGGGAAGTCTTAACCACTAGACAACCAGGGGAAGTTCCTCTTTCTACCCTGTAAATCTGCTCTAGAACCTCATTTTTCCCCTGCCCCAGCATAAACAGTCTGTCAGGCCCCTCAAATTTTCTATATGCTCTTAAGAAATTAAAAGAATTCTTTTATCACTTCAAGCTTCAAAACATGGTCTTGTTTTAATAATTAAAATAGTCCCACTATCATCAAGATATAACATGCTTTTGAATTAAATAATAACACCAAGTTTTTCATTTTCAACCGAACGTTTCTTTCCCTCCCCCAACCCGACCCTGTGGCAAGGGAGAAACTTGCAGCTGAGAAGGAGGGAAAGCTGCCTGGCTGTCTTCCCACCCCGGGTTTCTACTCCTCTTCTCCTCTTATGAACCTCCTATGAACCCTAAGATTAGAGGAAACAGAAAACAGAGGAGGAAAAGGTGAAGGGAGGAGCAAAGCGCTTACTGCCAGGTATCCTGGTAGTGATTTAGTGTCTGAGTTTTCAAAGGCTTGGCATGGGTTTACAGCTGAATGGTTAACTAGCTTTGTGTGTGTGTGTGTGTGTGTGTGTCTGGGGGGCATGTAATTGTTAGAGGTATCCTCATTTCCATTGACTGGCAGTCTTATCTTTCCCAAGTCACTCTTACACGGGGTGAATGAAGTCAGGCCCCACTGATTACTCATTCTTCTTCCTTCAGCCCCGAAGGTAGTTCTGGCCTCTCTCTGCTGCTGTCTGTTGCTTCCTCCAAGAGCATCTCTTGGCCAAGACCCAAGGAAACATTTTTTTTTTAATGAAAATAATAAATGATTTCAAGTTTTTTTATCGGAGTATAATTGCTTTACAACACTGTGTTAGTTTCTGCTGTACAATGAAATGAATTAGCCATATATATATATATATATATATATATATACATATATCCGCTCCCTCTTGAACCTCCCTCTTACACCCCACTCCCGCCTCCCCACCCACATCCCACTTCTCGAGATCATGACAGAGCACTGAGCTGATCTCCCTGAACCATACAGCAGAGCCCCAAGATAACATTTAAGAGGCACTCCAGCGCAGTTGATCTTCACTCCGCCATCAAAGCAGCCAACCAGTGTCTCTCCCTTTCCTTGAGAGTCAGCAACCAGAGCCCTTTGTTTCCTGAAGCACAGTTTTCCTGCAGTAGGCTCTTGAAAGCCCTGTTGAAGGCCCTTTCCAAGCATGTTGGAAGGGAAGGATAGGCCTCCCTATCCTATCTCCATGGGAGGAGGAGGTTCTAGAAGGGGTGGGATTCATTCATAGCAAACGAACACCTCTTCCATACATGCTGTCTCCCTGATTTCCAAATTCCACACTTCCATTCTCTTATCAAGGATGAAATATTTAGAAGTTGTTAAGACTGATATTTTTCTCATCTCTCCCCACCACACTCTGCCAACACACTTAAAAAAAATCTGTATGGTGGTCTGATATTCATTTTGGAATCTGGTATTTTTATTGTGCTCATGCGTGCGTGCTACATCACTTCAATCGTGTCCAACTCTTTGCAGTACCATGGGCTATAGCCCGCCAGGCTCCTCTGTCCACGGGATTCTCCAGGCAAGAATACTGGAGTGGGTTGCTATTTCCTCCTCCAGGGGATCTTCCCAATCCAGGGGTTGAACCTGTCTCCTGCATTGCGGGCGGATTTTTTACTGCTGAGGTACCAGGAAAGTCTTAGATAAAACTTCCATTTTGATATTTGATATTGATGTTTACCAGGTGGCTCAGTGGTAAAACTTCTGCCTGCCAATGCTGGAGATGCAAGAGACCTGGGTTCAATCCCTGGGTCGGGAAGATCCCCTGGAGAAGGAAATGGCAACCCACTCCAGTATTCTTGTTTGGAAAATTCCATGGACAGAGGAGCCTGGCAGGCTGCAGTCCATGCAGTTGCAAATAGTCAGACATGCCTGAGTAACTGAACACATTAATGTTCACAAGAACGTTCTAGTTTAGTCCTCGGACTTCAGAAACTGTCAGCTATTGGATGCTCCAGATTATTATAAAAAGTCACAGATCCTCAGTGCCACCCAAATGTAATATAAATGTGAGTGATTATACTTTCAATAATGCAAAATAAAAATATCAGAAAGGCAATGCCTGCAAGCTACATATGGTTCTGCTATTGTCTTATTAAGCAAGTCAGTATCAAAGAAAATAAGTCGAGAACATGTTAGGTGCAGAAATTATTTACTTTTATCAAAGAGCCATTGTTTTCATGCCTGTTCCTCTTCTTAACACTGTATTTGCTACCTCCCCAGAGATAGCCTAGTCAATTACCTGGTCTTCCTTTCACACTTACATCAAGGCCAAGAGTAAACTGTTCCAAGCACAATGCAACAGCCTGTTTCTTCGGAAGCAAATAAAATAGGACCATCGTTTTCAATCTTTTTTTTTTTCTTTTGAAAAGTGACAGGATAAGAATTAGGCTAAAGAGAAGGATGAAGAAACATTTTCTTCCAGTAGGCTGAACAGCACTCACTATATTCACAATACACTTCCTGATGGGTAAGCAGTGAATCCTTTTGTTTACTAAAAATACCTCAATCAATTTTTCTTTTAATGACTTTCATCACCACTACCTACATAGTGCTGAAGGACATCTCAGTCCCGACTCTTATCTTTCCTCCTGTTCTTTATTGTTCAGAACAAGCACATACACTGTGGTCATGTGATATACCTTATTAGCTGTAACTGAAGCTTAACGGACATAATTAATGGATTATTCCAACCCTCTCTTTAGTTCCTTGGTTCCTTTTATTCTTAAACAGATGAATTCTAATAGTGGCATTATCAGATTCTACATATAGTAGAGACATATTAGAAGAATAAAATGCCCCTTAGGACTTACCATGTGGCTTATTGTAGTTAATAGAATGAATGTCCATCCAGAGAGAGACTGTTAGCTTTTTAGTGCTTCTCTCTTAACCATTTCCTGGAGACTAGATATCTGTGTTCCAATATCCTTTCCAAGCCCTTATTAGCATGGGATTGGCAAATCACTTACCTTCTCAGTTATCCGCAAAATAACCCCAGCAAGGAGATGCCCAGCCTAGATAATTTCTTAAGTCAAATATGCTTCTCCAAACTATAACCTTTAATGCTATACTGAATTCCTAGCATTTGTTATCATTTAGTCGCTAAGTCGTGTCCAACTCTTTTGGGGACCCCATGGACTGTAGCCCACCAGGCTCCTTTGTCCATGGAATTTCTCAGGCAAGAATACTGGAGTGGGTTGCTATTTCTTTCTCGAGGGGAATCTCCCTGATCCAGAGATCAAAGCAGTGTCTCCTGCATTGACAGGCAGATTCTTTACCACTGAGCCACCAGGGAAGCTCATTCCTAGCATTTACTTAAGGCTTAATAAAATCAGAATGTATGGTACAATTATGGCTGGAATCAAGGTTGCTGAGAGAAATATCAATAACCTCAGATATGCAGATGACGCCACCCTATGGCTTGAAGTGACCCTTATGAAAGTGAAGAACTGAAGCGCCTCTTGATGAAGTGAAAGAGGAGAGTAAAAAGCTGGCTTATAACTTAACATTCAAAAAACGAAGATCATGGCATCCAGTTCCATCACTTCATGGCAAATAGATGGGGAAACAATGGAAACAGTGAAAGACTTTATTTTGGGGGGCTCCAAAATCATTGCAGATAATGACTAAAGCCATTACATTAAAAGACGCTTGCTCCTTGGAAGAAAAGCTATGACCAACCTAGACAGCATATTAAAAAGCAGAGACATTACTTTGCTGACAAAGATCCATGTAGTCAATGCTATTGTTTTTCCAATAGTCATGTATGGATGTGAGAGTTGGACTATAAACAAAGCTGAGCACCAAAGAATTGATGCTTCTGAACTGTGGTGTTGGAGAAGACGCTTGAGAGTCCCTTGGACTGCAAGGAGATCCAACCAGTCCATCCTAAAGGAAATCAATCCTAAATATTTATTGGAAGGACTGATGCTGAAGTTGAAACTCAATACTTTGGCCACCTGATGCGAAGAACTGACTCATTGAAAAAGACCCTTATGCTGGGAAAGATTGAAGGCAGAAGGAGAGGGGGACAACAGAGGATGAGATGGTTGGATGACATCACTGACTCAATGGACAAGGGTTTGAGCAAGCTCCAGGAGTTGATGATGGACAGGGAAGCCTGGCATGCTGCAGTCCATGGGGTTGCAAAGAGTTGGATACCACTGAGCAACTGAACTGATGCATTTTATTCCTTTACTATGTTTAAGGTTTCCACAATGAACAGGAATTATTTTAATAATAAAAGTTATCTAAAGAGTACAAAAAGAAAATAAAAATTAACAGAAATATGTTTTGGCATCTAACACACCCCCAGACCTCACCCAGTTGCATTATAAAATGCAAAACAACTTGCTGTGTAAAGATCACTATGACACATTTAAGAAATCTAATCAGATGAGTTTAAAGGTAGCATTGTATCAGATTTGAATAACATTTGTAGAACATCACATGGAAAAAGTATATGAACAAAAAAGCCAAAAAAAAAAAAAAAAAAAAAGCTTAAGGGCAAATGACATGTGATCCTAGTTTCCAGTGTACCACACTACGATTGAGAAACCTGGGCTCAACTCAGTTTGGTTCAACCAGTATTTATTGAGTCCAAGACACTGGAGAATAAAGATGAATGAGGGGATTATGATACAGTTGAAGGGACAGATATTTAAACAACTCCCAAACTAGTCAGACTGGCAACTGTTCTGAGAAAGGCAGAAACGAGACTCTGTCAAGTGTGAGTTCGCGCTGACTGGGGCACATCAAAAACCTTGCAAGTTTATGTTAATTAAGGAGTTTGCACTGCAGGGTGAGTTGTGCTCTGCGTTCTCAGACCAGTTATTTAGCCTCTCTGACCATCTGTTTTCCCAGCTGAAAACTAAAGAAACTGGATTTTTAAAAATTTCTAGTCATATCTGTTTTTTTAAGGGTCCGTGATTTTATGTTAAACAATAATGAATGAGGCTCCTTATTGGTGCTTCTTTAGACTTCTTTCTGTAGTCTACCTAATCACAACTGTTGTCACTCTTTATAATTAAATCCATCTAGGGTTATTCCTCTCCTTCTAGTCCCATTTCTCTGTGATGGCAAAACTATGAAAGCACCCAAATTGCCGATGGAAAACTCAAGTGTTTGTCCTGAGGGTACACAATAAAGAAAATTTGGTTCACAGCTTCCCATTCTTCATTATTTCTCTTTAAGGCTTATTGATTAAATGCAAGGTGGGGCAGAAGGCAAATATGAAAACCTGTTAAATTAGCTGTTTTTATAATTAACTGGCTTGGGCTGTCATTCTGATTTAAAGGCATGCAGAGAGCTCATTTTTTTTTTTTGTCATAGTGATATTTTTCAGTTTCTGTGAATCTTACACATTAACCTTGAAGCCACATGACATTCTTTGAATTCTTTAAATAGATCTGGGGGGTTGGATTCATGGCTGGCTTTTATTAGCATTACACTTTCAGCAAATAATAGCTACTTTGTTTTCTCTTTTAAAGAGCATTATTCTTGGATCCATTCAAAGGGAACTGCATGTAGCCTGTGTTTGATGATTCACTCAAGACAAAGAGAAGTCCTAGTCTAAGTAGCCATTTTCCTGTTATTTATTAAAATCTGTATGAAAGCAATATTTTAATCTGTTCATCCATTTAATTAAAAAATATTTATTGAGCTTCTGCTATGTGAAAGGCAAAGACATCATTAAGTGAAATGATCCATCCTTTTATGTGAATTTATTCTTTTCTTGTGATATTAAAATGATTCAACTGTTTAAAAATTCTCCAGAAACTGCTGGGGCAACTGATTGTGGGATGAATCTTAGATGCTGAAACAGTTGACTAGAATGTAAAAGGGAAAAGGAAAACAGGGTTTCTTAACTTTGGACCGATTGACATTTGGGGCTTCCTGGTTCCTTGTGGGGAGACTGTCCTGTGCTTTGCAGGACGCTTAACAGCATCCCTGGTCTCTACCCACTAGATGCCAGTAGCATCTCACCACCACCCGCTCCCAACTAGAGTGACAACTGTAAATGTCTCCAAACCTTGCCACTGATTCCCTGGAGTCACATTCACCTCTAGGGAAGAACCAATGAGCTAGAATGACTTTCCCTCTGATAAAGTGCCAGTCTCTACTCATGAAAGTTTATTCTTTTTGTTCTTAGAGATGATATCTAAACATATGCACTTCAACCTGTGTACCTTGAGATTGCACATAAAGCAAATTCCACTCCTATGTTTCTCCCTCTGTCACCAGGGGTAATAATAATAGGTGGCCCCTTCTGGGAAATGACTGAAAAGATGACTACTGACCTAAAGTCAGGGCTAGAACTTTGTTTTCCAAAACTGGGGTAAATTTTTACAAATATATGTATTCTTGTAATGGGGGAAAGCCTTTGTATCCTATTATAAGTTAATCACTAAATTTATGTTGGCTAATTTTAACAGATAGCACTCCAGGGGGAAAAAAAAAAAAAAAAAACAAGCACCAATCTCCATGGTACAAATATTCACACTTCTACTGGGTTAAACTTCCAGCTACTAGCCCAATGTTAGTTTATATGGAGTTATGGAGAGAACTTCATTATAAAATATTATAACCATATGTTTACAACAAATGTAAAGAATCTTGAGGAATAGATAGTAAAATAATTACGAAAGGAAGAATATGGAGTAACCATTGCTTTGGTTTTTATTTAATAAATGTATTTATATAAGTTGATTTAAAATAGTAACTGTTCTGGGACTTCCCTGGTGGTCCAGTGGTTAAGACTCTGCTTCCAATACAGGGGGCACAGGTTCAATCCCTGGTTGAGGAACTAAGATCCCACATGCTACACGGCGAAAAGGAAAACAAAGCAGGCAAACAAAGAATCCCATTTTTAGTAACCAGTTTACAAAATTTCTAAAAATTTAACAACTGGCTCTCATGAGCTTCTACAAGCTGGCTCCAGCACACCACTGAAGGACTAACCTATCACCTACCCCAAATGGTACCTCTATTTCAAGCGTGCATATTTCTCAGAGTTTCTATGTGGACACAGAAAAGGGTAGTAAGCTCCGTATTACTACCCACTTGGGCTAAAAATCTCATTTTTAGAGTGTACAAAGAGCCCTTGTGCATATAATTTCAACTGATTTTTAGATCACTTTATGCATGGAATATAACAGTTATTTCCCGCAAATTACAGATGGAGAAACTAAACTGAGAACAGCTAAATTACTTGCTCACACTTAACAAGCTATGATATGGCAGAGCAGAGAAACAAGGAAACATTTGTTGAATGTCAGCCATAGACTAAACATGGACATTGTGGCTAATCCTCAAAGCAATCCTATGAAATAAATAGAATTGGACCTATTTTAAATACGAGGAAACTGAACTCGGTGAGATTATGCAACTTTTTCAAAGATCATATCTCTAGTGTGTCTAGAAAGTGAAGTCGTTTAGTCATGTCCGACTCTTTGCGACCCCCATGGACTATAGCCTACCAGGCTACTCCATCCATTGGATTTTCCAGGCAAGAGTACTGGAGTGGGGTGCCATTTCCTTCTCCAGGGGATCTTCCCGACCCAGGGATCGAACCCCGGCCTCCCGCGTTGTAGGCAGACGCTTTTATCGTCTGAGTCACTAGTGTTTCTAAGTTAGGATCAACTACACAGTATTTCTCAAGCTCTAATGCACATCAGAAGCACAGGAGAGCCTACGAAAAGAGAGATTTCAGAGCTCACACCTACTGATTCTGATTCACTGGGGTTAGGATCAGACCCAAGAGTTTGTATTTCTAACAGGTTTCCTGGGGAGACCTGATGCTGGTCTGGGCACCCACTTTGAATACCCCCGAGTGTACCATGCAGCCTATTAATTCCTGGGAGCCCAAGGGCTCTGACTTCCAGCCCTACACTCTGTCCACTTCAGCAGTGTTCACCACATATTATGATCGTTTATTTTGACTTCTAAACTAACCAGGCAAAAGGTGATATTGTGTATATAAGTATAAATGTTTATTACACATACTAAATTAATGTTCTCATTAATAATATATTCATACATTTAATCCATCAATGTGTGGTGGTTCTGAGCTTTTGTGTGAACTGATATTACATAGAAAAAAAAGTTAATTTTCATGACAGTCATTAGGTAAATACCTAATAACTAATTTTAAAAACCTCTCATTGGGGTTTTATTAAGGTTCTGAACATTCCTGGAAACAAAATTTTTACGTCAAATTTTTTTGTCAATATTCCACGTAGGAAAAAATTATGTATGTGTTGCACAAACTTTGGGATCATATAAGGCAAAATAAGCCACCAAACTTGCATTTTCTAGTTTCATTTTTGTTTCAGGGAAAACTGACTTCTTACTCAGCTGATATTTATACTTAGAAGATCTGCATTGAAGCAATACTTAAGGATAACATATATTATAATATTTATAAGACATCTTTCCACGAGGCTCTTAAGTAACTACCTACAACCATGTAATCTTTTTCCCAGTGTGGGCTTAGGATAGAGACAGAATTATCAACTCCATCTTAAAGATGACAAGCCTGCAGTTCTGTGCACACCTCAGGTGTCTTGCTGAAGGTCATTCGCAGACTTAACAGTAAAGAGAGAATCAGAACCCAGGCTTTGGAAATCCTGGCTTGGGAGAGCCCTAGTTACACAATCATTCTTTATTTTAACAGAGAAAAAGCCTCTGCACAGTAGGGTCAGGGAAACGGTGAACACAATGGTGAGACTCAAGCCAACCTGAGTGGTTACTGGGTAATGACCTAGGCAAGAGGAAAGGAGAGGAGAAGTGTCAAGCTATGGCTAAATGTAAACCATTAGTTTGAATTACTCCTTTCTCTTTATTTCCCATTATCACAGGAAAAAATATGAGTTGACATTGTTCTTTATGGCTTATCAAATGTGACCTGGGAGAACCTCCTAGGGCTTCTAAAAATTGATGCTTTATTCAAATAGATGTAATGTATTGGATTTGCACATAAACAGTTAGGAGGCAATTCATTTTCAAATAATAAGGGCTCCAAGAGTACTTAATTAAAATTATAATTTGATTGTCTTCAATTGCAGTATATGATTGGGGAAAATGTATTTGAAGCATTTGCCCCACCCCCACTCTTCTTCCCTTCGCCATCCTTGGAAAATGCCGTGTATGCCTGGCGAGCACTCATTTTGCCCTGCTCCAGGTGACGCAGCAACTTACTGTACCTCCCAGAATGTTCATTTCACGGATGACTGAAAATAGTGTTTTCATTGCATCGCGGGTGCTTTACCCCTTCCAAATGATGAGTGGCTTTATGAGTTGAGGAGCTTGGATTGTTTTCATGAGTAACATCCAGGGGGTTCCGGGACCTAGGCATTACACTGCTGGGAAAGTTCTCCATGTATTAGGACCTCGGGCCAGTCCCTGGAGGCCCAGGAGGAGCCTGGAAGCATGTCCACAGGTGCCACACTGAGTGTGAATTTGTGAGAAGGCTGAGTTGTCAAGATTTGGTGAAATGTCTCTCTCCATTCCAGCCTCGCCTTTCACTCCATCACTAGACACTAAACTAGTTCAGGCTTCCCCCGCATCTGATCCCTTCCTCATTCCCTGGCCCAACACAAGTGCTCATATGTTAACTGTTGTTGCTATTGTTCTGCAGTCTTTTAAGACCGCCCAGTTTCTCCCACATCTTATCAAATTTCCTCTGCTGCAACATAGATGTCCTCTGGTTTCCACTTTGCTTATGTGTATGCTAAGTCACTTCAGTCATGTCTGATTCTTTGCAACCCCATGGATTGTAGCCTGGGCTTCCCTGGTGGTTTAGCAGTAAAGAATCTGCCTGCAATGCAGGAGTCACAGGAGACGCAGGTTTGATCCCTGGGTTGGGACGATCCCCTGGAGGAGGAAATGGCAATCCATGCCAGCACTATTGCATGGAGAACCCAATGGCCAGAGGAGCCTGGTGATCTACAGTCCATGGAATTCTCAAACAGTCACACAGGACCTACGTGAATTAGCACACATGGACTCTAGCCTGCCAAGCTCCTCTGGGTTGCCATAACTTCCTCCAGGGGAGCTTTCCAATCCAGGGGCTGAACCCATGCCTCCTGTGTCCTCTGCATTGGCCAGAGAATTCTTCACCACTAGTGCTTCCTGGGAAGCCCCCACCCTGCTTAAAAACCTTCAGTGTCTCTCTATTAATTTCCCCTGTATGTCTCAAAATACATCAGAATCACTTTGGGATGCTTTTTTATACAACTGCAGACTTGTAGGTTTCCCCTACAGTGTACTGTATCAGACCCTTTTGGAGCCAAGCCTGGGAATGAATTTATAACAAGCTCTACAAGTGTTCCTTATACACTCCATTAATAATTAGAGGCTCACTGACCTGTAAGATAGTGTCCACAAACTTTTGTGTGGCTCTTTCTCCCTTAAAACATGGCCCAACTCTTTCCCCAGTCTCACTTCCTGCCACACAAAATCAATGATACAACTGAAAAGTTGTGCAAGACTTTGAAATGAGAAAAAAAATCCTGGGCGTCCTGTCTAGCACACCCTTCTGTGTTATCTCTGCCTTTCACTGTTTTTGAGCTATTGCGCAACCCCGTTAGTTGTAGAAAACTGATAATGATGCAAATAATCCTTGACTGTAGAAATGTAACAGAATCATGTCTCATGGAATGTGATTGGTTATTGTTCTATGGATAAACCAGCTATGCATCCATTTGCAAATTCATTTCAGCATTCCTCACTGCCTGTATTTGAATAGTTCTTGAATTCTCCTTTGAACTGGTTATGACTTGAACCATTTGAACTAGTTGAATCTTACTGGGGTTCCTCATTAATAAATTAATAAACAAAATCTTTGGCAAGTGTTCACTTTACATTTGTACGAGGTCATGATTTGACCTTTAAAAATTATCCTTTAACATGCTGAACATGCTCTAGCATCTTCGGTTTCTCCATCGTAGGATGGTTCCTTGTGCCTCCTTGCCTCCTCCACTCCTCTGCCCTACCCACCAGCTTCTGTGAAGTCCCTCATACTTTTCAAGGCTCCATAAAAGTTGTGAAGCATGAGCTTCTCCATCAAACTTTAGGTCCAATCCATCTGTCCATCCAAACATCCATCTATCCATCCCCAAGTGCCCAACTTAGGCTCAGTGCCCTTGCTCACACCTTATTAGACTATTTTGCACACCACATTCCAGCTGATATTGTAGTAAGTGCTCTAAAACTGAGGGTGCATGTATGGCCCCTTCTCTCCTAAACCTCTTTGCATTTCAGTTTCCTCATCTATAAAATGGGGATTATGACAGCACTGACTTCATAGGGCTGTTGTAAGGATTAAATGACTTAATCCACCTCTGTTACAAACGACCCTGAACAACATGGGGGTGAGGGACCCAGACCCTCCTCACAGTAGAAAATCTGCCTATAATTTATAGTCCACTGGCCCAGGTCTCCTGTATCCGAGTTTCCTCCATATCCATGGTTCTGAATTCACATCAGAATTCACGTAGCTTGGAATTCAACCAACCTTGGATCATGTAGTACTATCATGTTTACTACTGAAAAATCTACCTATAGGTAGACCTGCACAGTTCAAACCCATGTTGTTCAAAAGGGTCAACTATATGAAGTTCTGAATAAATGTTAGTTATCACCATTTTTCATTATATTTTTCTCATTAGCTTCTTGAGATTCCCCATATCCTAGGTAGCAGAAACTACTAACTGTCCAAAAATTCCATCTTCCTTAGATTACATTTTCTAGCCTTCCTTCCAGCTGGGTATGATCAGAAATGGAATATACACATTTCAGGTCTAGCCCATAAAAATTTCCACACATGCTCCTCCAAGCTACATTCTCTTTCATCAGGGCCACGGTAGAGATATCAATGATCAAAGTCACCTTGGAAACCTGATGTCAAATGGCAGCTTTGCTTTCAGCCTAGGTTCCTGAATGACTTCCTGAAGCAGTACTCACCCTTCTTCTCCCCCACCCAACATCCCAGAGGGTGCAGTATACACCTCATTAGATTGCCTTCTCCCAGGAGTTACTGGGTTTGCTGAACACAAAGATCAATCAGTCTTCTTCCAACACCAAACGGAGATGGAGACTCTTTGGGGCACCACTTTTACAAGGTGTGACAGTCTCTCTCATAATGTCTTTTTACTAGTCTGATCATGCCCTTTCTAGCCTAGATGGAAGCACTCATGCAATGATTCTTTACAAATGTACAGCCCTCTCTGCTAGAGCTCACCTTAGCCAATGATGTGTACACTTGCTCTGAAAGTTACAGCTGCTAGCGCTTAGTTCTTACAGCTCAAAGTCAAGGGCATATGGGGTCCGAGTGTCAATCTCATGTCAGTGTCTGCCACCTCACAGAATCAGATAAAACAGGTCCCCTTTACCTGGACAGTTGTCACCTGGCCACCCTTCACCTAAAGAGTGAGGCTGCCTTTTGAGTGCCAGAAAACACAAAGATCTCTTTACACTTTTCTTGAAGCCTGCTCATCCAACCTTCATACAACAAAGAGCAGCCATTTACCTGGCTTTTCCTTGAGCCAGGCCATCTACACTCTGGGATGCTGGAGAAGCTGGGATTTTTAGCCCAGCCTTCAATAAGCACCACGTTTGATCATTCAATCACTGTCTTGACTAGCACCGATACACAATCACTTTCTAAATCTCCATTCTATAATGCATATCTCAGACATAGAAGCAATACGTGGGGTTTGAAGACAAGACACATTCTTATGTTTGCAGGGATCTGAAGAGGGTGCCTCTCCTGTTGTTTAGTTGTTAAGTCATGTCCAACTCTTTGATACCCTGTGGACTGTAGACCACCGGTCTCCTCTGTCCATGGGATTTCCCAGACAATAATACTGGAGTGGGTTGCCATTTCCTTCTTTCCAATGAAGTGAGAAACTTCCTGACTCAGGGATTGAACCTGCGTCTCTTGCGTCTCCTGCATTGACAGGAGGATTCTTTTCCACCAGCCACCAGGGAAACCAGGGGAATCTCTTCTAGATTGTCCTTATTGCTTTTGCTCCATGCCTACTCCCTTCTGATAACCATGAGGACTAGATGTGATTACACAGTAGAGCTCTTAGCACAGCAGTTGGCACACAGCGAACACGAGGAGATGTAACCTTCCATTATAATTCTGGGAGGACAGCCATGCCCTCCAGTCCTTCCCTCCACCATTGTCAGAGCAAGAATGCTGAGCAATACACAAAGTACAATCCATGTGTCTATGCAGGAATAAATATACCTCAGCCTTAAGAAGTTCTTCTAATACTTACAATAGGTCCTTGTGGATTTTGCCAAGTTATTTCAGCGCAGTTAGCAAAGTGACAAAGCAGTTACTAGAGGGGTAGACCCTTTATTTCACAGTAAGCACCATAGCCTGACCTTCACACATATTTCATCACCCATCACATCTTCAAGTGGCTCTGCTCATGGGTGACCCTCACCCAAACTCCCTTTCTGCTTCAGAATCTGTGGGGTGGGGGCGGGAGGTTAGGGAGAGAAGCCTGCAGCATTGCCAACTCTTGGCAGGAATCCTTCTATTTCATTTGGAGGACTGCTTCTAGAGATCTTTCAGCTGTGCAAAGACAAAGGCATAAAGCATTGTCGTCACCATTAAGAGCAAGGTTAGTCGGCATGGTTTTCATCAGAATGAGGTTTCTTTCCAAGAGAGAGAGAAGCAACTCTCTTACTGTTGGCAGTGAATAAGTAAACGTGTGCAAGTGTGGGACAGAGAGACAAAGATGGGCAGGTGGCAGGGGGTGGAGGGTGAAATGTGTTTCCTGCAATGCCTAGGGAGAATGTGAACCTCTTCACAATGCAGTTCTGCACTGAAACCACGTGTTAGGAGAAGTCAGACTTTTGTGCTTTTCTCCTCTGTGAGCATTTCGTTTCCTCAGTCTGCTGGGCAGTTACTTGAAGAGCATTTTCCAAAGAGGATGATGCAGCATAGTGAGTGGCCCTGGGGACTGCTCTGTTCAAACCTAAATCAAAAGTCGCTAACACTGTCTGATGGCTACTTGGCAGTCCTTGTGAAAGGCGCTCACAGCAGCAGCTCCGCACCCCGTGGGCTTCTGAGAGCTCCAGCCAACTGACCAATCAGGACTGAGCTGGCTGCTGTGCAAGGACCGTTAAAGGCGGCCAGGTGAATCCTGATCTACACGGCAACCCTGGGGAGGGTGGGGGTCACAGCTTCAGAAACCACACACTCTGAACAGGACCCAGGACCTGACGTGGCCAGGCTGGAGTGTGTGCCAGAGATTTGGGTGTGTAGGAACAGCAGACTGCCCAGTCATCACATGCATCAGACTCCCCCATAGTGTCTGCTTTGAATCATTTGAAAGTGAAAGTGAAAGTCACTCAGTCATATCTGACTCTTTGCAACTCCAAGGACTATATGGTCCGTGGGATTCTCCAGGCCAGAATACTGGAGTGGGTAGCCATTCCCTTCTCCAGGGGATCTTCCCAACCCAGGGATCAAACCCAGGTCTCCCGCATTGCAGGTAGATTCTTTACCAGTTGAGCCACAAGGGAAGCCTTTGAATCATTTAGTACATCAATAGGTAAGAATAGATGAACAAATGCTCTTGTTCTTTTCATATCATAATATAATTAAAATAGATTTGTCAACTCAGGATGAACCAAAATTATATACAGTTATTTACAGGAGCATGTCAGATAAATATTAACTGACTTTAAGGACTTCCCTGGCCAACTAGCGGTTAAGACTTTGCCTTCCAATGCAGGAGGTACGGGTTCAGTCCTTGGTGGGAGAGCCAAGGCCCCACATGCCTCGCAGCCAAAAACTCAAACCCTGAAACAGAAACAATATTGTAACAAATAAAAAAACAACAACAACAAAAAAAAAAACTTTAAAAATGGCCCACATATAAAAATCTTTTAAAAAAATTAACTGAATTTAAATTACTGGCTTATGAAGGCATACAGAGACAAGGAAGACACGGGAGAGAGAATCCACGTATAAGTAACAAATGTAATTTAAAAATTAAAATAAATATAAGTTATGGTGAGCGCTAGAAGGAAATATACAGGGTAAAAAGAAAGAGTGAAGGGATCACTTGAAGCAGGGTGAGAAGACAGCTGAGCTGAGTCCCACAGGATGAGAAGGAGGCGGCTTTGGGAGGAGGTGGGACAGCTGGGTCAGGGCTTCGAGACAGGAAGCGGTTTGGTTTGCTAAGGACCGGAGAAGAGGCTCCAGTGTGGCTGGGATGAAGTGATCAGGAGGAAGGAAGTTAAGCCATGAAGGTAACACATACTAAGACACAGAGAGAGAAGTAGGAGGAACAGGGCACACGAGCCTTCCAGACCACGGCAAGAATGGATGACAGGTGAGCATTTCCAGCTGGCCAAGTGGAACGGGCTGCTTTGCCTGGAAGAGAGATTCTCATCAACCAAAGCTTAACTCTGCTGCTCTCAAAACTATGATGCAAGACTCTTTGGGTCTAGAGTCTGGTTACACAATTATCCTCATCACGTATCATATTATTGGATTCATTTCCTCCTTCTTGCCTGAGAAGCTCTTTTCAGATAACTATGCCTCCAATGTTCTCATCTGAAAGCCATAGATAAAAACTGATGAGGGTAAGACTGAGGACATGGTCACCACCAGCTGGCAGCTAAACCTGCCTGCCAGCAGGGGCTAGAAGCCATGCTTAGGGATTTCATGTAGGAAATACCCCTTAGATGGGGAGAAGATGACCTTTACTATCTCTGCCATTCCTGAGAGGTAATGAGATCTGTGTGAATACATTACAAAGCATAGCATACTTCCTGGTGTTCGTGGATATTTAGGGGAATATTGGCTTCATGAAAATTTAAGATGTAGATCTGTGGAAAGCAAATCTTTTTTCTTTTTTTGGTAGTATATAATGAAGACAATTTTTATTATAACTGATAAATATTTATTTTCATGCCAACAAAATGCCTCTGTCAAGTATGCATGGTATCTTTTCAGCAATTGCTTCATCACTTGGACCCTGGGAGATATTTTGAAATACACAGGCCATCCATCATCTTCATGTTCTAAGGAGAAAGTTATGTTACAATCACTGTGCACTGGGTCCCTTTTTAACCTCACTCAGTGTTAGTCACTCAATTGTGTCCGACTCTTTGCAACCCTATGGACTGTCGCCCACCAGGTTCCTCTGTCCATGGAATTCTCCAGGCAAGAATACTGGAATAGTTTGCCTTCCCTTCCCCAGCTTTTTGACTTGGATGCATTTTTTATTTTTGCCACAATTAGAATGTTCCTACTTAAGGAAGCTAGGCTAAAAGATAAAGCCTTTTGAAGAACCACTTACCTTAAGCACTGAAGCACAGCAGGCAGAACCAATTCTTTTTGGAAAATGCAGAGCATCCCACAACTGATTGATATTTTTGCCCTGTGACCACAATCCACCTCCATCTCCACTGCTGTGAATCACTTGGAGCTGAGAACTTTCAGCTTTGGTAACTTGTTCCTCTAAGTGCAGTGTTTTTCCTTATTTTCAGAATTAGTGAGATGGGATTCATGTCATAATAAAAATGTTCATGTTTAAAAAATCCATCTCCTGAAACTACTGAAGAGCTCGAGAGGGAAGGTGCTAAGTGTTCCCAACAAGAGCCACGTTTGCCCACGACAGGGACACACAGCCCTGCCTCTCAGGAGGCAGTTGTGCTACTTGGGGTCCTCACTGCCTGTCATAGAAGAGGCCCAGATCCCAGAAAAACACCTGTGACCAAAGGGCTTCATACCTTCTTCTCTCCTGTTACAGACATACCAGGTCAAAAATGGGCTGCTTCCTTGAGACTGTTTCTCAAAGCTTGATCCTTGGAATCACATGGGGTGGGGGTGGGGAGAGGCTTGTTTAGAGTGATGAATCCTGGGCTCTGAAAGTGAAAGTTGCTCAGTTGTGTCTGACTCTTTGTGACCCCATGGACTGTAGTCCATGGAATCCTCCAGGCCAGAATACTGGAGTGGGTAGCCTTTCCCTTCTCCAGGGGATCTTCCCAACCCAGGGATCGAACCCAGGTCTCCCACATTGTGGGTGGATTCTTAACCGGCTGAGCCACTGGAGAAGCCCAAGAAGACTGGAGTGGGTAGCCTATCCCTTCCCCAGCAGGTCTTCCCAAACCAGGAATCGAACTGGGGTCTCCTGCATTACAGGCAGATTCTTTACCAGCTGAGCCACCAGGGAAGCCCCACCCTGGACTTTAGTACAACCTAGTGAGTGAAAATTTCTCAGGATGGAACCCAGGACTTTGCTTTATTTGAGATGTTACCCTTGTGACTGTCAAGTGTGGGAACCCCTGGTATTGATTTTCTTGGATAGACTTTTTGTCCATTTTTTGTCAAGTAATAACAATAGTGGCAATAGTGCTTAGTCACCACTCTAAATACTTCCATTTGTTGACACTTCTAAGTGTTGACACTTACAACAACTTTGTGGCAGAAGTATATTTGCAATCTCCATTTATAGAAGAGTGCACAGAAGCACAGAGAGGTTAAGAAACTTGCCTGAGATCACACAGCCAGGATTCAAATCTAGGCAGAGTCT
Source organism: Ovis aries (assembly GCF_016772045.2). NCBI lineage: Eukaryota > Metazoa > Chordata > Mammalia > Artiodactyla > Bovidae > Ovis > Ovis aries. Next base: position 35,022,842 of record NC_056075.1, on the reverse strand, counting down.
GGTTTCAGAGTCTACGCTGTTAATCCTAGATGAGTCTGTTTTCATACCTTGGCTTTTTATAATGTGAGCACAGCCCCCATGTCCCATTTATCTGGCCAACACTTCTTCTTATAAGACTAACTTAGCACTTCTGCCTCTGTGACCCTTTCCTCATCCCCTGTGAAGCAGAAAACTTCTTTTCACTGTGAGTGAGAGGAGAGATGAGAGCCCAGGCAAGGGGCAAAGCTGCCACTTGCTTCTCCCTCTCTCCACAACACTGTTGTTAGGGAACCATTGACCAAAACTGCCCAGCCTGGCCAGGAAAATTAATAATTACTTGCCTGAGTTGTCTCACAACAGGAGGTCCCAATAAGGAACACAGTGCTGCAAAAAAACAAACAAACAAACAAACCAACAACAACCAACTGGGAGAATTTGGGAGAGGCCAAAAGGAGGGAGGAGACACCAGCCCAAAATATGTCCTGCCAACCTCCCAGAAACCCTCACACTGGAATCCATCTTGGCTGAGAGATAACATGCCACCAGGAGAGGCCTGAATTGGGCAAAATAGGGGCACAAACAAGATGACTGTCCAGAGATGACCTGGAAACAAACCCCATTGCCATAACACCTGAGACTGTAAGCCACATGGCAGAGCAGTCCTCCTGGTTTCCTAGGCCTGCCACTCTCTACCTGGGCGCCCCTTCCCAGTCAAGTCTTTCCCTGTGTCAGCATCTGTGTCTCCCTGGACAATTCATTTCTAAGAGTTAGACAAGGCCCTGGGAGGGGTCCTCCTTCCAATATCTCTGTGACATCTACCACTTGGCAGCATTGGAATGAAAACCACAGTTCTTAGGTTAATAAAAGTAACCATACCCAGCAAGTCACTGGCATTGAATTTACCTAGCAACTGAACCTTAAAAACCCATATCAGATTTCCATATGTGAGGTGAAAGTTCTCATTTACTAATAAGAGCAGGTCCAGGTAAATGGCGGACCCAGGCCAAGGTACCAGTGACCTCCTAAGGCAAGACAAATGTTTCTAAATGCCCAGGAGAGAGCAGGAGTTCTATAGGAGTTTGTGGAATGAATGAATGAATTCAGTGTAACTATATGCCCCTTTGTTTTCTCATCAGTGGAAACACCAGGGCCTAGGGTCTTCTCAGACCTCACCAGCCTCCAAGCCAGGGATCCTGCTTTGCTATGAGGATGCTAACCTTTCCTTCCCAATTGGAAATGAGCTGATGGACATGAAAATGCTTCATATTTATGTAGTGCATTTATCCCAAAATAGACTGCAAATCCTCTTGAATTGTCTGATCCGCCCTACAATAGTAGAAGGAATTGGGCTTTGTTATCATCCTCACTGGGTGTGTAGAAGGAGCCGAACTGGAGGAAGGTTAAGGACAGGCACAGGGTCAGCACATGTGAGAAGCTCAGCCATCTTTAGAAGCAGGTGCCCTAACTCACGGGCTGGCCTGTGAGTTCCTTCCTGGGGTCCTTCCTGCTCTTTGACTCCTAATGACATCTGCTTCACTGCATATCTGCAAGCTCCGGTCACATACATGTTTCTCATTCTCCACCAAGAATATTTCCAGTGTGACCATTACTCCACCAGCCACTCCAAGCAGGAGGATTTGAAAGGAGGGCCGCTATTTTCCATGAGCACAATTATTTATGTGGACAAATGATTGTGCACATAATTGGCTAATGGAGAGTGCAATCGGCCACATGTGGGCATAATTAGCCACTTGCCCCTCATTTGGAGGGTGTAATTATCAAAGCTGGCAATTTTATATCTGTAGATAATTGTACGTGCAGAAGAGAATGATGGGTAGGAAATCCAGTCCTTAATTACTTTTCACATCATTATTTCCAGAAAAGCATTTAAAGGTAAAGGTAACTTTCTGTTTTCAATTTCTTGTTTGGATCCACTGATCTAGTTGTGGGGGGTGAGAGCAAGGCCTAAGGGAGAATGAGCCAGGATCTGTGTCCCAAGCTGAAGTCTGAATGGTCCTTGCCAAAACACCCCAGCAGCCAATTACCCTGGACGTTACACCGAGGCCCACCTAGTGGTCAGCCATCTGCCTCTGCAGACAATAGAGCTCAATTTTTATCCTTCTTCATTGCTGTGTATCATTTTTGCTTTAGCAGTTTTAACCTTTTCCAAACTTTGTGGTTTTATAATCTCAGATACGCCAGTTGGTTTGGCACAGTAAGTGATTTTGTTCACTGCTGGAAATGGGTCATTTAAAATGCTTTAACAATACCTTTAGCTAGTCATTCATCTGGGGATGAACACAGAATAATAAATTGAGAGCACGTCTCTCTGTGGTTTTTCCGAGACCTTAGATGGTAGCGATTTTATATTCTCTGCTGTGCCCCCTGCATTCTGGCTTAAACAGCTCTGCAAAACTTTTCCCACTCTCCCACTCAATCACACAAAAATACACTTGCTAACAGCAGATCCTAAAAATACATGTCACATGCGAGCACAAGGGAAATTATTTCTTAACATGAATTGACTCTTTAGGAATATGCCAACTGAGGAATTTTTTAAAAAGAAATCCCAAATCTCCTATTACACCATCCTGCACCTCCATCAGAGTATTATCTGTATGGGTGGGGAGGGCAGTATGCACAGTGGTTAGGGAACAGACTTTTGGACATTAGAAAGACCTGTGTTCCAGGCTTGGTTCTGCCACTTGCTAAGTATGTGACCTTGGACTCAATTTCCTCATCTATGAGTTGGGCTGGTCTAAAGATTAAATGGAATGCAGGGAAAATGCTTAACACAATGTCAGGCACATTTTAAGGACTCTAGTAAATGGCATCTATCAGTAATATTAAGAGCCTCATTTTTTAATCCATAGTATACTTTATCTGTGGGCTTCCCAAGTGGCATTAGTGGTAAAGAACCCACCTGCCAGTGCCGGAGATGCAAGAGACGTGGGTTCAATCCCTGGCTTGGGAAGATTCCCTGGAGGAGGGCATGCAACCCACTCCAGTATTCTTCCCTGGAGAATCTCATGGACAGAAGAACCTGGTGGGCTACAGCCCATAAGGTCACAAAGAGTCAGATATGACTGAAGTGACTTAGCATGCACATCTTGCGTGCAGCAGTCACATGACCCTCCAATTAGCGGTGCACTGGCCGCATTCCCTACTAACTGGACAGGAATGTCTTCTGCGTCTTTATAATCCACGCGTCAGACCCATAGAAGAGGCTCAATAGCAGGTGATAAATAATGGTGACATCACAAGAAGTCCATCTCCAACATCCGCTGGTCTCGAGCACCATGTCACATGTCCTTTATGGCTTCTGGACCTGGAAGCCACAGAAGATGTCTATAAACTCCATCTTCCACCCCCTCTATCCGCACAGATTTAGGGATCTTCCTAACCTCCGTTTCCACCTCGTCAGCTTCATAGCCTCTGTAGTCACTCCTACACCCACCCTTAGCATAGCCATCCTGTAGTGGTTCATCATCCCTCAGACCCGAGGCACCTCAAGATCTGGAATTTGCTTTGACCTTGTTGATTACACCTTCCTTACCTTCCTCCTTGGCTGGGAACCAGTCATGTGCAATCTCTTCCCAGCTCTGCTTTCAGGGCGATGGCTTGAAACCAGTCATAGTGGGAATATTTATACCACAAAGATAAAAAATGCTGCAAGTCAGGATTTCCCTCCACGCCTAGGAAAGCCAGGTGCTAACCATTTTCCACTGCTGCACTGTGTGTGTTTACATATAACATCATAAGAATCCCTTCACACCTAACTGTTCCCCATCACCCGCTAGTGGCATCATTTACCTTCCTGTTTGGTACCCCAAAGCCAGCTCTCGCAACAATGCATGTAGCATCCCCCGTCAACCCCAAGCCCTTTGATCCTCTGCTGATTCTACTGTCCTATCTCTGCTTATGGTTCTCTGGACCCAATCTCTTCCCCTGATTCCTTTCATTCCTCCTGTTACCCATTTCTCACTGACTCCTAACATGCTCCCACAATGGATATTCTTAAGCTTCAGCTCCTGTGCATGCTAAGTTGCCATGTCCAACTCTGTGTGACCCTATGGACTATAGCCTGCCAGGCTCCTCTGTCCATGGGATTCTCTGGGCAAGTATACAGAGTGGGTTGCCAGGCCCTCCTCCAAGGGATCTTCCTGGCTCAGGGATTGAACCCGTATCTCTTGCATCTCCTGCACTGGCAGGCTGGTTCTTTACCATTAGTACCAACTAGGAAGCCCTCAACTCCTGATACCTGTATAATTTTAAATACGATAGACAACTGTCTGTCTGCACTCTTACTCATCATTCTGATAGTCTCATCTTTTTGAGAAACAGCGGGGGAGGGAGAGAGAGAAAAGAGGTCACATGCTGGTCTTTTCATGGCTGGCCCGTAAGTCCCTTTAGAATTTTTTAAACCCTGTTTTAATACTAATATAACCCTTCAGGCAGTGACTTTCATGTGGCATTTGATGCTTTTTTTCATTCATTTCAAAATGGAATTTGTTACTGTGGATCCTTGCACAACTCTCTCAGTGCATCTTAGCCTCGAAGTGTTTATCAAAACTGATAGAGCTCTTCCTTGAAAGAAACAAATCATAAATATTGCTTTTTATAAAATTTAAAATCTACAGTGTGGTGCTTACCATAAGTCATGCATCTGAATGCTGTTTATACTGCTCCTGCAAATAACACCCAGTGTTCCTCTCCGGAATGCTCACTGGACAGAAGCCCTCAGGGGGCTGGAGGGAGAAGAAAGGTTACAGGGAGGCAGGAGGGAGGAAGGAAAGGGAATGCTTACAAGGGCTTTGTGCACTGCTGTCTGTGACCGTCCTGCACGCGGCTAAGTGAGAGCCTGAAGACGGAGCTGCGTGCATTTGGCCTGCACGGTCCTTTTGGAAATTTAAGAGATTTTACACACAGATCAAGATTTCTGGACTTTCTTGAGAAATCGTCGGTATTGGCCATCCCCAGCCAGCATTTCTACGTGGGAAGACAATTGGCTGGAAAATGAGAAGCAGCTGCCCCTTTAAAGCAGGCGTGCTCTCCAGCTGGAATCAGCCCTCACGCCCCACCCACTGGCCCATAATTGTTTTACATCCAGCCAAAATCACTCCTTTCTGTTATCAGCTGGGCCTCTGCAGGCCTGTGAGTTGGTGACTTCTAGTCTAAAGAAGCCCTGGAGCTTATGCACATTTTACAAACTTCCCAACGTACTAGTTTATAGGATATGGTGGAATCTCAGGACTTCACTCATCTCTGATGAATCTTTGTGCATCTCCATGAAAGTGAAAGTTGCTCACTTGTGTCTGACTCTTTGTGACCCCATGGGGTCTACAGTCCATGGAATTCTCCAGGCCAGAATACTGGAGTGGGTAGCCTTTCCCTTCTCCAGGGCCTCTTCCCAAACCCTGGGATCGAACCCAGGTCTCCCACTTTGCAGGTGGATTCTTTACCAGCTGAACCACAAGGGAAGCATGGCAGCTTATAGATAAAGCAGGTTCTCAGTTAACTAGAATGAAGTACTCAGTGAATGAGAGGGATGGAACATCTGAGCAAGACAGACCCCAGGTGGCCTTGCTGAAGCTCAGTTACATAAGTATGCCTGGGACAAGAGCCACAGAATGTCTCCCATAATGTTGTAGGCTTTGCTGTCTTGGCAGTTGTTGCTTTTAAATTATGGTGCTAGAGAAGACTCTTGAGAGTTTCTTGAATGGCAAGGAGATCAAACCACTCAATCTAAAGGAAATCAACCCTGAATATTCATTGGAAGGACTGATGCTGAAGCTGAAGCTCCAATACTTTGGCCACCTGATGCGAAGAGCCCACTCACTGGAAAAGACTCTGCTGCTGGGAAAGATTGAAGGCAAGATGATGAAGGGGCAACAGAGGATGAGATGCTTGAATGGCATCACTGACTCAATGGACATGAATTTGAGCAAACTCTGGGAAATAGGGGAGCCTGGTGTGCTGCAATCCATGGGGTCGCAAAGAGTCGGACACAACTTATCGACTAAACAACTACAACTCTGAGCAGTGGAGGTGAAATTCCCTCCAGATGTGTGCACAGAATGCATAAGCCCTTGGGAGAACACCAGTTAGAACCAATAGGGTAGGGGAGCTTCTTTCAATAAACAAATTTATTACCAAGTCAAGATTTCAGTGCTTAATAAAAGGACCAGAGCTCTACCTAGTCATTTAACCCACAGTTTACCACTGTAAGCCTTGGCCTCTGTTTCCTCATTAGAGCAGCAAGCGTTTGATGGTGGAGTGAACTTCTACCTGATTCCATCTGGCTTCCTCCAGAAGAGGGATTGGTGAACTAGTTAATCTCAGTGCTTTCACAGTAAATGTCTTTATAATTAAGCTTGTTACCGATGTTAAGGGCTTCCCTGGTGGCTTAGACGGTAAAGAATCCACCTGCAATGCAGGAGACCTGGGTTCGATCCCTGGGTTGGGAAGATCCCCTGGAGAAGGGAACGGCTACTCACTCCAGTATTCTGGCCTGGAGAATCCCCAAGGACAGAGGAGCCCAGCAGGCTACGGTCCATTTGGTCTCAAGTAGTCAGACATGACTGAAGTGACTTAGCACACACTGACTTTAAAATAAAATTTTTAAAATTTCTGAATTCCAATTAAAATCATCAGTGTTGTTTTTCTGATGTATAAGGAAGTGGGAGATGGTGAGAATGCTATTTTCTAACCATCTTGACTTGTTCTTTTTAAACCCTGGGTGGGTTGGTGGGGGCTTCAAGACTGCTTGTCTTCCTGAGAGTTGTTACCTCCAGCCTCAAAGTTTAGAAGCAAAAATCCTGCACGGAGATTAATGAAGACCTGTGTCACACTGCCTTCAAAGCATGTGCCGGCTCTCAGAAAAGTCATGCACTGGCTCTCATACTAGTTTAGGGCAGAACAAAATGGGTGCCTTTCCTTCTCGGTTGAAAATTAAAAACCAAGAAACTGTTCCCCCCGTCTTGATGTAACCTGACACCACTGTGCATGTGAAGCATCTCTGGTATTGAAATGAAGGATAAAGAAAACACCAAGGTGCTAATTGAATTCATATCTCCTCTTCTCCCAGATGCTAGAAAAACAGAACTCACAAAGTACTTTCAGTTCTCAGAATCTAAATAGCCCAAATGGACCCCTTCACAAGTTAAAATCCTTTTAAAGCATCTGAAACTATTGCCAATTAGATTTGATGCTTAATACTGCTGTGTACAAACTGTCTCAGTGGAGGACATTCCCCAAAAGGAAACAAGAATGTTATTTCACCAAATAATGTGTTTATCACATAAACAATGATATAAAATCTATGGGGGCTTAATTAAGAACTGCCAGAAGCACTCAAATCAAGTCAAAATAAATGAACAAGGATGAATTTCTTAGATGAAGACCAAGATGCACATTTGAATCAATGCAAAGCTTTTGAATCATTAACAATATTTACGGGTTTTAGTTTTTAAATATTTAATAATTGGTAGTACAAAACAATAACTCTTAAATAAACCTTCAATAGCAGCTGTTATTGTTAAGTACCTATTTCATATTAGACTCTATCTTGACACTTCATAAGTTTGTTCCTCAGTGCAAACCATTACTATTCTATCTTACATGTGGAGAAACAGATGCTGAGAGAGGCAAAGTCATTTGAGGTCATTCAGCAAGTGGCTTTATTAGGATTTGAATCCAGGTCTAACTAATCCTACCACCTATGCTTTAAATTATAAAAGCATTTAAGATTATGAGTTTGACAATAAGCGCAGCTTTGACCACATCCAGGAAGTTAAACATTCACTGTTCTTGTTGTTTTCTAAATTGTTTATCATAGTTTTTATTTTTTCCTTTTCAGACACATCTCTTGAAGTCATAAAATGTTTTTACGTGTATGGCTGGAAGTTGTAATACTGTAAAATTATTAGCTTTTTGTTGTTCACCATGTCTGTCTTGACCATTTCCTTCTACTTCTGAATACTGTCTATCAAAAATCTACTCTCCATAGTTGGACATTCTGCTATTTTTGTTTCATTCTGATCAGGAGAATTAATGGATAGGAATGAATAATTAAGAGATGATGGAAGGATGTGAGGTTTAAAAAAACTAAGCAGTGAAGAAAACAACAGTGTTTGTGTAGGTAAAGAAATGTGCAAAATAAAAGGTCTTAAAAGAAGTAGTGAGGCAGAATTCTAAGAGTTTCTGGGTTTCTAGTAGCTCTTAACAGCTATTTATAAAAATGCCAAACATTTATTTATTCATGTGTTTGTGAAAAGCAATAACACTTCTCCAGTAAAATATCTAATAAGTCCCATATCAAACCCTCGAAAGAACATCTGATTTTAAAAAGTTAGTAATGTTGACCTCCATGGCTGGTGTTAAACACCATTGCCGCATTGCGTTTTTCTGTATATATTTTTTTGCATTTTTCTGTATATATTTTTTGCATTTTTCTGATCACTTTTCCATCTCTTTACTTTCCCTGTCAGGAACGTTGGGAAAGCTACTGTGTTTACTTCTCCTAGCATCCCCTGTGCCTAGCACAGTGCCTAACATGGAATTGACCTGTGGTAAATTCTTATTGAACAAATAGAGGTATTGCCTGGAAATGCCTACTGGACACTGACTGGATTGGACCCGGTCCAGCACAAGTTTTCCAAGACCTTTTGAATACAAAGTGTTAAGCTGCCATGTCCCCAACCTGGGAGATGAGTCAATTTCCCTAGCTTTGGTTTGACCAACTTCAGCTTCCTCTTCTCCATCAATGTCTTAGCAAGCCCATATACAAGAATACATGAATTATGGTACTAAATGTCCAACTAATCTGAAGACATCCTAGATGAAGGGATTCTTGGGCACTGATGAGAGTGCAAAGTGAAAAGCATGGCATAAAAACTGGGAACATAGGAGACAATCAATTAAAAAGAAAACTTGAAAAATTCCTTTACATTTGCCAGTGAGATTGGAGGTCATAAGCAAATCTTTGTCATATAATTTCAGACATGAGAAAATGGAGACAGTGTGCACAGACTTGCTAAAAATCTTTTGTGCCAAGGAAAAGAGAAACAGTATGGTAGCTAGTGGGGAAATTAGCATGGAGGATTTGGTTTGCTTTCGGCTTTTGTTTTTACTGCTTGGTGACAATGCAATAGACAAAATCTGAAACAAAGGGAAGACAGAGCCCCTCACCCTTAGAACTCACACTGAAAGGAGGTCACTGTAATTTTAAAAGGGATCTAAGTCAGCCATGACATAACCTTCAAAGATTACAAGAAATCAGGAGGAGAAGCAAAGGCCTTAGAGAATGTGACTGTACAAGTAAACGTCATTTTGACAGTTTCTTTCTTGGAGGTACATTTAAGATTATTCGAGTTGTCATTTTCTCTAAGAAGACTTAACTTTAATGATACAAATATTGAATATTTTTCAAGATAAAAATGGTAAAGAATTTGCTTTGAAGTCCTTAGCCTTCAAACACTATTATGTGAAATCCTCACTGGAGAAACAGTGAGGAATATGGAAATAAGTGCAACCCGGCCTCATAAATGAGGAACTGTGAACGTTAATGGTGCAGTTTTACCACGAACCTTTTAAAGGGCCAACGGAGAGGCTTTATTATTTCAAATATCACAGATCTGAGGACTCCCTGAGGGAAATCATGATAAATATTGGTAAAATGCCTATAAAGACTGCAAGGCAAAAAATAAGCCAAAAGTTTGAGTTGGCCATTTAAAAAGCCACCTAACCTTTCATTTAATTGCCTTTTTGCAGCAAACCAGACATCAGATTCAAACGCAATGTGTTCTGGTTGCCCTGAATATGCTCTGAAATACCTGCTATAAGAGGATTTAAAGTGCAATTGCTTTGCTTTCAGCTTGACTGCAACCAACTGGGGACAAATTGAATTTTGGTGGTGGACTGTGGACATGTGTGTCTCCTGCAGGGGTTGGGGGTAGAGGGTGAAGAGGAATCCATAGACATGCTATTGAGTGATGGGCAGCCTGATACAGTGGAAAGAGCCAGATATCATTTGAATGCCAGCTTTTTATAGCTGAGTGATCCTGCCAAATTTACCAAGCCTTCCTGAACTTCATATTGTTCATCTGTAAAATGGTTGCATTAACATCTAATTTGGAGACCTACTGTTAGGGTTGGTAGACATCAATTCATTCATTCAATAAGCACTTACTGAATACTGTGTGCCAGGCACTGTTCTTGGCTCCAGGATTAGAACTCTGAACAAAACAGGCTGGCATTTTAGTGTAGGAAGACAGGCAACGTAGAAGACAAAAAATCAATTAAGTAGCATGCTAAGTGAGAAAGAAAAAGCAAAGGCGAGGGGGCCAGTTGAATTGTTGATAGGTGGCATCAACAATATCTCCCATCCCACAGGCTCTTATTACAATGCTACTCAGACTCTTCTCCAGTAAAATGATGGCTTCTTTGTTTTCTCCCCTTGAAACTGGATGGGGCTTTCTGTCTTTCCAACCAATAGGACAGAAGATGTGGCAGTGATGCTATGTGAATTCCAAGGCTAGAGGCTAGATCATAAAAGACAGTGAAGTTCCCACCTCACTTCCTGGAATGCTCACCTACAAAGCCTCAGACACCATATAAACAGCCCACTGCCCTGAGACCACCATGAGGCAACGTAGTAAAAACTAACCCACATGGAAAGACCCCATGGAAGGGCGCTGAGACTGTATGGAGAGAGAGAGAGAGACAGAGATAGGCAGATGTCCCCCGCTACTTGCACCCTGGTTTGTTCCAGTTCTAACCACCATTTGTGTGTTCTTCGTCGCTCAGTTGTGTCTGACTCTTTGCACCCCTTTGGAATGTAGCCCACCAGGCTCCTCTGTCTATGGGATTCTCCAGGCAAGAATATCAGAGTGGGTTGCCATTTTCCTCCTCCAGGGGACCTTCCAGGAATCGAACTTGTGTCTCTTGTGTCTCCTGCACTGTAGGCAGATTCTTTACCCGCTGAGCCATCAGGGAAGCCCCAACCACCATCTGATTACAACCATATAAGGGATTCCAAAACCAGAACCTATAGCTGAGCCCTTCCAGAATTCCTGATCCTCAGAAACCATGAGAATAAAATGTTGACATTTTAACCCACTAAATTGGGGGGGAAGACTTATTACATGGCAAAAGAGGACTAGAGTGGTGGATAAAGGACTAGAGTACAATTTCATGTTGGGGAGAGAGAGAGAAGACTTCACTGAGGCACTCAGTCAATGAACTGGGGAGTGAGGGAACAAAGATATCTGAGGGAAAGCGTCCCAGGCAAAGACAGTGCCTGGTGTCTCCAAGGAACAGCTAGGAGATCCAAACGTGACTGGAGCAATTAAGAGAGAGAACTGGAAACAGCAGGTGAGGTCAAAGACTAGACAGTCTAGGGTCTTGCTGGCCATGGTAAAGATCAGTTTTTACTCCGCGTTCAGAAGCTACTGGATGGTTTTGAGCAGAGTACTGCCAGGATGTGATTTATGTTTTAATAGAAACACTCCAGGTGCTCTGCTAAAACTGGTACCTTGATTAGTACCTTCATTACAGCATCTCTGTAGAAAGCAAAGGTCAGTTCGGTAAGGTTAAAAAATTTATGCTGTCACTAAACTACAAATAGCAGAGATGGGACGCAAACCGTCATTATCTTTCCAAGTCTTAAGGAGTCAGTTTTACAGACACTAAGCACACGACCATAACTTTCAGGCTGGTCACTGCCATCACCTTTGGTAGAGACTATAAAGTATAGAGTCACAAGTTTGGACTCTGGAGTCAGATGGGGTTCAAAACCTGGCTATGCCACTTACCAGCTCTACAATATTAAGTTATTTAACCTCTCTGTGCTTCTATTTCCTCATCTGAAAAATGAGGATAACTGTACTGGCTTCAGAGAGACCTGGAGAGGGGAAAGAGACAAGCCTCTCAGGCACTTAGCCCAGTAACTGGGACATAGTCATGTCATACTGGTCATAAGCACAGGCATCCAGTGACTCCCCGAATTCTGCCTCTTTCTCTTCTGCATTCAGGAAAGTACCATCCTACACTTAGCCCCACCCTCCCTTGCCACCTCCAACCACATTCTCTTCCTTCTGGGCTCATCAGCACCTTTCCTCGTGTCCCCCCAGTCAGAGCTGCTAACCTCATACTCTATGTCCTGGGTTTTCCCTCTCGGTGTTTCTAACTCCTCTCTATGACAACCTTGTCAATTTCGCCTTAGGAGACCCCCGCGGACCTGCTTTCCCACCACTCCTTTCAGGCTCTCCTCCCACCTCTGGTTTGCAGTCACGACTGCTCTTAGTCATCATCCTCATCAGCATATTCCACCCATTCCCTGTTCTCTTCTACCTCTGGAGTCCTTTCTCATCTTCCTGGATGATTCCCAGAGCATGGTTCACAGCCTTTTTCTCTACTGTTTTTCTAGACTTTCCAACATTGGTGCTAATCGTGTTCCCCAAACACTCTGGGCTCATAGTTCATCAGACTCTTCATTTTCAGCACCTTTAGCTTGCCCTTCTGTCAGTCACTGCAATGCAGGAGACAGTGATTTGATTCCTGAGTCAGGAAGAATCTGTTGGAGAAGGGATAGGCTACCCACTCCAGTATTCTTGGGCTTCCCCGGTGGCTCAGCTGGTAAAGAATCCGCCTGCAATGTGGGAGACCTGGGTTTGATCCCTGGGTTGGGAAGATCCCTTGGAGAAGGGAATGGCTACCCACTCCAGTTTTCTGGCCTGGAGAATTCCATGGACTCTACATCCATGGGATCACAAAGAGTTGGGCATGACTGAGCTACTCTGACTTCCACTTCTCTGTCAGTCACAGGCATGCCTGTGATGTAGTTCTCATGACTTCTCAGCCATTTCACCTCTGTGATTATGTTAGTTCTGTTTGGGCTGTTATAACAGAGTTCCATAGGCTTATGAACAACAGAAATGTATTTCCCACAGTTTTGGAGACTAAAAAGTCTAAGATCAGAGGGCCTGCATGTTTGGTGTTTGATGAGAGCCCGTTCCCTGGTTCATAGATGACTAAGACCTCACTGGGTCCTCATGTGGTCGAAGGGGTGAGGGAGCGCCTGGGGCCTCTCTTAAGGGCGTGAACCCATTCACGACACTGTGCCCTCATGACCTACCTGTTGTTCAGTTGTTAAGTTGTATCTGACTCTTTGCGACCCCAGGGACTGTAGCATGTTGCCAGACTTCTCTGTCCTTCACTGTCTCCCAGAGTTTACCCAAACTCATATCCATTGAGTCGGTGATGCCATCCAACCATCTCATCCTCTGCCGCCCCCTTCTCCTCTTACCCTCAATCTTTCCCATCATCAGGGTCTTTTCCAATGAGTCTACTCGTCACATCAGGTGGCCAAAGTATTCGAGTTTCAACTTCAGCATCTGTCCTCATGGCCTAACCACCCCCCAAAGGCACCACTTTCAAATACTCTCACATTGATTAGGTTTCAACATATGGATACTGGGGGGACAGATTTAGTCTGCAGCAGGGATCTGGTGCAGGGGTGGAGGAAAGAGTACCAAGAATCTAAACATGCTAACAGACTGGGTGACTCGAGCAAGTCGCTCTCCTCTTCCGAGTCAGTTTTCTTCACTGAGGACACGGGAACTTGGACATTAATCTGGGAACTTTAGTTATAGCTTTTCTGTGTGACCTTGAGAAAACCACCTAAACTTTATGGGCTTTATTTATATATCTGTAAATCAAGGTGGCTGGAGAAGAATGACCTTTGATGGCTACTATAAGCATGAAAAATTTATGTTCTCTAAGACTGAAATTCCATTTCTGATTCCCTCCCTTCCTCCCTGGTCTCCCACTTCCTTACTTCATCTGGAGCCATTTTTTTGGTTCTTATTATGGTCCAGCCTTCACCTTGGCGTTTGTACCCTCCCAGCCCCCTCACCAGGAATCCTGGTGGCTCGGCAGTAAAGAACCCTTCTGCCAATGCAGGAGACATAGGTTCAATTCCTGGGTTGGGAAGATCTCCTGGGTAAGAAAGTGGCAACCCACTCCAGTATTCTTGCCTGGGAAATCCCATGGACAGAGGAGCCTGGTGGGCAACAGTCCATGGGGTCGCAAAGAGTCGGACATGACTGAGAAATTAAACAACAGTCTCCTCATTGTCCCACCTGCAGTTTCCCAGGTATCCATCCCATCTCCTTCTCTGCATTTGCTGATGCTATTTCCTCAATGTGGGAGAACCTTACTCACTTCTTCTCCAACAAAGCTCTGAGTCCCCCTTGACAATCTGGCTCAGGGTCACCTCCTGCCTGGAAGCTGCTCTGGACACCTTTGTCCCACCACTTTCTACCCATCTCTACAGCATCTACTGTTTATCTCCATCAGAGCCCTTGTGCCATAAGATCATCTATTCAACTTTGAGAACTAGGATGGTATTAGTCATTTTCATATCCTCAGTTCCTAAAGTACAGGGTACTTGGTGAACTGCCACTCAGCGAGTGAAGAGATCCCAGCACACCAATGAGGGTTTATGTGCCTTTTGTACATGTGCTGTGGGATGCGTCTACTAAAGAAAGACCTAAATTAGAACCTCTATCTCCCCCCCCGCTTTTTTTTGGCTGTGCAACATGCAAGACCAGGGATCCCAGGACCAGGGATCAAACTCTCAAGAACCTACACCCCCTGCAGTGGAAGGGTGGAGTGTTAACCACCGGATCATCAGGGAAGTCCCTCTATCTCCTCATTTTAAAAGGCAGATACTTTCAATGGGATATCTCTTTAAAACACATAATCAGGACATCATGCCCTATATTTCCAATGCTGAACTCACTTTCCCTCCCAGACCAGACTTTTTTTTTTTTTTCTTTTTTTAAAGACACACTGTCTCCTGAAGGCTTAAACCTTGGAACCATCTTTGGCTCCTACCAATGTACTTATCTCATTCTTTCTTGAACTTTCCTACTGGTTTTCTAATGGGCCTCTGATTCTCTTCTATCACCTTTGAATATACCCTACAGATGAATCTTCCAAAAGTTCAATCCCAATTGTGTCATTCTTCTTTTAAAAGAAAAGTCCTCATGGCTTACTAAATATGATCTAAGCTCCTCCGGCTCTCATTCAAGCCTTTTATGATCTTATGCTAACCTCACTTTCCTAGATCAATGATCCATCAATGGATGGCAAAAAATACTTTCTTCAAATTTCAGAGTCTTCATCTGGATTTTGGAAAAGATGGATGGAATTCAACGTGGTCTGGTGATCAGAGCTATGAAGATATGAAAATTCTTAATCACAGTTCTATCACTTATTGTTTGAGTGACCGGGACAGCCACTTCACTTCTCTGAATCTTAATTTTCTTAATTAAAAACAAGAGTTCTGACAGTTTTCCAGGATGCTATTGGGGCAGAAAAGCAAGGAAAAGCTCCCATTTGGTACGAGACGCCTTGCATTCATATAGCTAGTTTCTTTGATCAACCAAGTCTAATTATGATACTGGGGTAAAATTTACTTAGTTTTCTCCCAAGAGAAATTCTCTGTACAGGTAGTAACAGAAAGTCCCGGTGCAGAGGACCTTGCTTGTCTTATATTGAGTTTCTTGGGTGGTTCTGTGGTTTATAAAAGCGCAGCCAAGCAGCGACCTATTATCTTAGGTAAGGATTATATAACATGGTGTTTTTGCCTCTTAGTCATGTGAAGAATTGACTCATTGGAAAAGACTGATGCTGGGAGGGATTGGGGGCAGGAGGAGAAGGGGATGACAGAGGATGAGATGGCTGGATGACGTCACTGACTCGATGGACGTGAGTCTGAGTGAACTCCGGGAGTTGGGGATGGACAGGGAGGCCTGGCGTGCTGCAATTTATGGGGTTGCAAAGAGTCGGACACGACTGAGCGACTGAACTGAACTGAACTGAACTGATAGAAGTTGCTTCCAGTTATGAAGAACTTTGGGAAGGGGAGGTGTATGTATTTGCAAACTAGTACAGGAGCTCCTATGGGTTGGGTTGTGTCTCTCCAGAAGATACGTTGAAGTTGTAACTTCAGTAAGAATGTGACCATATTTAGAAATAGTATCATCACAGATGGGATTATTAAAATGAAGTCATACAGGAGTAGGGTGGATCCTTAATCCAACATAGCAATTGTTCTTATAAGAAGTTTAGGAGAGACACAGAGACACTGGAGAGGAGAACACTTTGATGATAGAGACAAAGATTAAAGGGCTGCAGGCAAGACATTCCAAGGATTGCCAGCAAACCACCAGATGCCAGGAAGGATTCTCCTCTACAGGTTTCATGGGGAATGTGGCCCTGCCGACACTTTGACTTTGGACTTCGAACCTCCAGAACTGTGAAAGAATCAATGTCGGTTGCTTTAAGCCATCCAGTGGTGCTTTGCCGTGGCAGCCTGGCAGCACTAGTACAGGGGCATTCTGGAGGTAAAGGAACTTGATTTCTGCTCCCCAAGATTCTAAATAATCCCATGGCTGATAAAAGTAAAAATATTGGTGAAATAAAAGACCTTGCAGAAAGAGGATATTGGGAGCAGTGACCCAGCTTTTCCACAGCTCTGGAGGTAGGCAGGTTCTGGTACAGCATGTGGTCCAGGCTGGAGGCTCTTCCAGACTCAGCCACTTCAGTGTGGTGGGGGTTCTCGGGGATAAAAGGGCTGACCATGTGCACAGGGACTGGAAAGGGCTGTTACTCAGGACTCATAACAAGCTGCTAGTCTCCACCAAGGGCTTCCTTAGTGGCTCAGCGGTAAAGAATCCACCTGCCAATGCAAGAGACGTGTGTTCAGTTTCTGGGTTGGGAAGATCTCTTGGAGAAGAAAATGGCAACCCATTACAGTAGTGTTGCCTGGAAAGTCCCATGAACAGAGGAGCTTGGTGAGCTATAGTTCATGGAGCCATGAAAGAGTTGGACACAACTTAGCAACTGAACAGGAATTCCCTGGTGGCTCAGACAGTAAAGACTCTGCTTGCAATGTGGGAGACCTGGGCTCGGTCCCTGGATTGAGAAGATCCCTTGGAGGAGGGCATGGCAGCCCACTCTAGTATTCTTGCCTGGAGAATCCCATGGACAGAGGAACCTGGTAAGCTACAGTCCATGGGGTTGCAAAGAGATGGACATGACTGAGTGACTAACACACACACTGCTCTACCAGTGGCTGACGGTTGATTATTCAGTGCCTGCTGCAACCTGTAAGTTTAACAGGAGCACAGCTGCAGCTCGAACAGGAACCTTGCCCAGTCAGCATGCCATCATCAAGAGGACATGGGTCCACAGATCGACATAGGAGCAGTTTTCCAAAGTGAGCCTTTGTGGATGACAATGGCTACAGTTCTTTCCCCTTGGATATTTAGAAATAAGACTGACACTTTACAGAACAAGTATGTTCCTGGATTGAGAAAAGGACGTTCACAAGAAGATACTGAACTTCCTGCTGAGAAGGGAAAGTGGGAAATCAAGTAATTACTTAGAAAAATAAAAAGAAATTGTATTCTTTTGTATCTCATGTTGAAAATGTAGGTCATAATGGCAAACACAGAACACAGTGAACAACAAAGCTAGCCACATGCTTGGCTGTGAAGGATAAAGTGTTCCAGGAATAATAGATGAGAAAGTCTATTATTGGAAGGTTCAAAAGACATTTTGTGAGAACTGTAGTCCAGCTTGTTGAACCAAATCTCTGAATGGACTTCAGATAAAATCTCCTTTCTGCAGAAGTGAAGCTATTACTCACAATCAACCAAGAGCAAAAGAGCCACATTACAACAATGAAAATTGGTCAACTGTTTCCACGCAGAACTGAATTCAGAAAAATTTTCATTTTCTCCACACCAGCTTGTCACTGGATATGAGTTCTGCTTGGAAAAAGCCAAGTAATGCTCACAGTCTGACATTACATGGATATAACATAGATGCAAGAGCCCCTCCTCCACGGGCAAAATAAATAAGTTGGCAAAAAATGATGAAAGAAAGCATGTGCACCCTCTGAGTGCTCAAGATCAGCATGATGGTGCTTAGCTATTCCTGCCACCTGCTTCAGTGGGGTCTTGGTGGGACCTGCTGAGAGTACAGTGCTGTGCTAAAGCGGGAACTGTGTGCGCACATAATGATGAACAGTTAGGACGTGCTCAAAGAACATGACTGCTGATGTTACTGAATGTATAAAGGGGACTTTACAGGGCTGTTATAATCCTAAGGAGCACGGGAAACAAACATGATTTTCTGCTGCACAAGAGAAGATCATAACTTTGGAGAGACAGACAAAAGGTGACGGGTCACAAGCTGGGAATCTGAGTCCTATCACCAGCACCTGGAGGTTTATACTTCATTTCTATGTTACAAGTCCCTATTTAAGTCAGTGATGCTGAGCCAGCCCATCTATATAATGGACAGAGAAGACTTTCTCATCTACAGGGATACTAGAAAGTTTGATGAGCCAACGGCTCCTATGTTAATTCACCAAAACTAAGGTGCACAGAAAGTGAACTAAATACAAAGTGAAGAAAGATTATTATGTACTCAGGTAATGGCACCCGGCTCCAGTGCTCTTGCCTGGAAAATCCCATGGACGGAGGAGCCTGGTGGGCTGCAGTCCGTGGGGTCGCGAAGAATCGGACATGACTAAGCAACTTTACTTTCACTTTTCACTTTCATGCATTGGTGAAGGAAATGGCAACCCACTCCAGTGTTCTTGCCTGGAGAATCCCAGGGACGGGGGAGCGTGGTGGGCTGAGGTCTATGGGGTCACACAGAGTCGGACATGACTGAAGTGACTTAGCAGCAGTAGCAGCATACTACTGAATAAGGAAGGATGATTTTCCTGCATATTATTCTTACTTGACCCCCATTTTCATGGTTCCTCTTTTTCTTTTCTCTTGGTCTCCTTTACATGAAAACACACATAAGACAGACTACAATTTTTTTCTTTTTGACAGGATCCTTCATGGCAAGACCATAGGGAAATGGATTTGTTCATTCTATAAACATCTATCCCTTGCTTTTGATAGATAAAATATAATATGTCAGCTACTAGGGAAGCTAGAACATAGCTTTTGCCTTCAAGGGGTCGAAAACTCTTTGAGGAGTCTAAAATCATTAGGGCAAGTAAGGCGTGAATTTACAAAGAACAAAATCAAGCAAGTATTTTGCCCAAAAGATTTGTAAAACCAGGTTTATGGATTTTCAGAAAAAAGAAAACTCTTCTTGGAATTTGAGCTAGCATTTAAAAGTCAGGTATGGAATTCAGCATGGGAAGATGAGCACAGGACGTTCCAGGAAAAGGCAATGGTGGAATGAAGGCTTGGAGGGTTGGTGGATGACTTGATTCCACAGGTGACAACTCAGTAGTCTAGTTTGGTTAAAACGTGGGTTGTCCGTGGGTGGCTAGTCCTATATTAAGCTGGAAGGTCATTTAGAGTTTGATTGAAGGGGGAACTAAGTGTCAGGCTGAGTCTAAAACAGTGTTGAGAACATTTTTTTGAGCTTTTAAAGATTATTATTATTAATAGTATTGGGATTATTATTTCATTATTTATCATTATTATAAAGTATTATTAATTGGGGCAGATGGAGCTGCTATGGCTGAAGTGCTTCTTCTCATCACACTCACATACTTTGGTGCCTTTAAGGAGCCCCACGGAACTCAGAGTACCTTTGTACTTTGCAGTAGGCAAAGAGCAGTCATTAAATGTTTTTCGTTTTTAAAATTTTTATTGGAGTGAGGTTCCTTTACAATGTTGTTAGTTTCTGCTGTACAGCAAAGTGAATCAGCTATATGTATACATGTATCTCCTCTTTCTCGTGTGACCCTCCCATTTAGATCATCACAGAGCACTGAGTAGAGTTCCCTGTGCTACGCAGTAGGCGCTGACTAGTTACTACTTTCTACATAGCAGTGTATATAGGTCAACACCAGTCTCCCAATTCATCCCTCCCCCACTTTCCCTCCTTAGTATCCATATGTTTATCCTCTCTGTCTGCTTCTCTATTTCTGCTTTGTAAATAGGTTCATCTGTTCTAAGCAGAACAGAATATTCTGAATATACAGCTGGTAGGACTTTTGAATTAATTGACAGGGGATGGACTAAGCCAGGAAAAACAAAACAAAATGTGCTGGCAGAATGTTTGGTATATAGTAGGTGTTGCAGAAGACTCTTGAGAGTCCCTTGGACTGCAAGGAGATCCAACCAGTTCATCCTAAAGGAGATCAGTCCTGGGTGTTCTTTGGAAGGACTGATGCTAAAGCTGAAACTCCAATACTTTGCCACCTCATGCGAAGAGTCGACTCATTGGAAAAGACTCTGATGCTGGGAGGGATTGGGGGCAGGAGGAGAAGGGGATGACAGAGGATGAGATGGCTGGATGGCATCACTGACTCGATGGACATGAGTCTGGGTGAACTCCAAGAGCTGGTGATGGACAGGGAGGCCTGGTGTGCTGCAGTCCATGGGGTCGCAATAGTTGGACACGACTGAGCGAATGAACTGAACTGAATTGAACTGAAGCACTAATAAATGTTTGCTGAATGAGTGTATTATAATAGGAAAGGAAATTTTTCAAGGAAATTGACTGTTTGCAGATTGATTATGGGAGACAAGAGGGAAGTTGTGAAAACATTCACAGTTTCAGGTCTGAGTTCCTAGAAGCGTGGTATCATGAATAGGACAGGGAAAGCTTAAGCCGAACTGATTTGATGGGAAAGATTATCTGTTAGGTATTCAACAGGCTAAACGCAGAATATATTAGAGAGATATTCAATTGGAAACACCTAAGGACTTCTGTAATGGAAGATAATGGGAGACTGGGGCTTTAGAGAAAAACCAGGGTAATTGACATAGATAGAATAATGTGATAAAGACACTGTGGACAGGATGGGCTTGAAGAAGTCAAAGAAGTGAGGCTGATCCTGGGACAAAATGACATTGAGGAGGGGGAGGGAAGCTGAAAAGATAATGGCATGGCTGGAGAGGGAATTAAAAAAATTTCATCACTTCATATCCTGAAAACCAAGTGAGAGACGCTTTAAAGGAGAAAATAAACAACACAGTTAGATGCTCCAAGAGCGTAAGAAGGAAAAGAACGAGAAAAGGTCACTAGATGTGGAGCTTATTAGTCACCCTCAGAGAGAAGTTTCAAGCAGTGGGAAAGGAGGCCTGATTATCCTAGATTAAGGAATAAAAAATGATGGAACAAAATTAAAACAATGATATAGGCCAGACTTTCAAGAATTCCAGCAATGAATGGAACAAGGGAATCAGACAGTAACTGGATAGTAAGAGAATTTTTTCTTTGTTTTTTAAAGCTTGGAGAATCCTGAGTGTGTTTCTAAGCACATTGGCAAAAGGGAAAGAGTTGATGGAGGGGAAGCTGATAGAAAAAAAAAGAAAATTACAATCACGTTAAATTTTCTGAGTGATTAAAACCATACTTTCCAAGTCTGGAGATACAATCAGTGAGAAGAGAATGGATGAAATGCGGACATAAGTCTTGTAATTGGATACTTATTGCATATTACGGCTGCATCTTAAGAAATCCCAGGAAATATACCTTACCTGGAAAAATGCTCTAGCATACCCAATTAGTCATCTGGCAAGAGAATAAACAGCAGTGTTTTCAGTTGGCCCAGAAAACAGAGATGTTTAGTACCTTTAAACACTGCCATCATAACATGAGGCTGTTCGTTCACCGCATGAAAATATGGAGCTGTGATGCTTCAAAGACACTAAGCTAACGTCCTCATACTTTGCCTAAGGCAGATTAAAACTCAGTCCAAGCCAAGAGGAGCCTAGGGAGCCATGAAAATCAAATGTCATGTGGCATCCTGTGGGTTCTTGGAAGAGAAGCAGACATCAGGTAAAAAATAAGGAAATGGGAATGAAGGATGTGTGTGTTAGTCACTCAGTCGTGTCTGATTCTTTGCAACCCAATGGACTGTAGCCTGCCAGGCTCCTCTGTCCATGGGATTTCCCAGGCAAGAATACTGAAGTGGGTTGCCATTTCCTTCTCCAGGGGATCGTTCCAACCCAGGATCGAAACCAGGTCTCCTGCATTGCAGGCAGATTCCTTACTGTCTGAGCCACCAGAGAAGGCTGAATGAAGGATGGTCTTGGGCTAATAATAATGTATCAGTATCGGTTCATTAATCGTAATAAATGTAGCACACTAAGGTAAAATGTCAATAATCGTGGACCCTGATGGCATGCGTGGGAACTCTGTTGTCTCAATTTTCCTGTATTCTAAAACTGTTCTAAGAAATGAAGTCTAAAGCAAAAAACACAAAACAAAACAAAACTCATTCAACCTCAGGGCCTGGAAACCGCACCTTAACTCTGGCCGTTTTTAATGTGTAAGACGTTAGAGCATAAATGCATGGGCCAGCTGGAAAATATCAGTGAGGTTAGTATGTACAAACACACACTAGCAGGGAGAGTTCATCAAGAACACTAGCTCTCTGCCTTGAGATTCTTTTTTTTTAATTAAAGTGAGATATGATCACACTTTCTGTTTCGGCTACTGGAAAACACAGAGGCAGATTTGGGCCACTTCTGCCAAGCTTGATACTAACTTTAGTGCAATGATTGAAAACATGGAACCGAGTCAACTCTCAGGTTCAAATCCTGCCTCCACCACACATCAGCTATGAAAATTGGGTCAGTTGCTCAGCTGCTTTGGGTCTGTCCTCATCTATTAAATGGGGATGATAATGCCTCCTCCAGAGGGGCAATGAAATGAGTTAATGAATACCAAGAGATCAGAATGGTTACATTGTAAGACCTTAGCTATATTTGTGGTACTTTTGTGTGTTAGTCGTATCCTTTTCTTTCATTCAAAAGCAAATTTATTTCGCAGCCCTCATGGTGGCTGTGCCCCAATGTCCTCATTTATTACTTTTTTTTCTTTTGCTGCTGTAGGCAGCATGCTGGATCTTAATTGACCAGGGATTGAACCTGTGCCCCTGTGCTGGGAGCATGGTGTCTTAACCACTGGACTGCCAGGGAAATCCTTCATTTACTATTATTACTTTATTCCATCATTTTGACTATATTTCATCATGTCATTTTGAGTCTTTAACCATTTAATTTTCCTTTAGGTAACTTAGGGTTGATTGTGGAGCTACTGATATTTTTCTTACTAGCATTTCTTTTTACAATTTTCAAAATTGTAAAATACACATAGAGTTCATCTTGAAGAAGTGAAGTGAAGTGAAGTCGCTTAGTCGTGTCCGACTCTTTGCGACCCCGTGGACTGTAGCCTGCCAGGCTCCTCTGTCCGTGGGATTTTCCAGGCAAGAATACTGGAGTGGGTTGCCATTTCCTTCTCCAGGGGATCTTCCCAACCCAGGGATCAAACCCAGGTCTCCCGCATTGTAAGCAGATGCTTTTACCATCTGAGCCACCAGGGAAGTCTAATTTATCTTAGTGGGTTTTAAGTATACAGTTCAGTGATGTTAAGCACATTGTGCAATCATTACCACCATCCATCTTCAGAACTTTTTTCATCTTGTAAAACTGAAACTCTGTACCCACTAAACAGTAATTTCCGCTTTTCCCCTCCCCACAGCCTCAAGTGACTACCATTACACTTTCCGTCTCTGTTACGATTTTGACTATGCCAAGTCCCTCAACTAAGGGGAGTCATATGGCACTTGTGTTTTGTGACTAGCTTGTTTCACTTAGAATAATATCCTTCACGTTTCATGCAGTTGCATATATTAGGGAGCCTTCCCCAGTGGCTCAGACGTAAAGAATTCACCTGAAATGCGGGAGCTACAGGTTTGATCCCTGGATTGGGAAGATCGCCTGGAGAAGGGAATGGCAACCCACTCCAGTATTCTTGCCTGGAGAATTCCATGGACAGAGGAGCCTGGTGACTATAGTCCATGGGTCGAAAAGAGTTGAACATGACTGAGTGACTAACCCTTTCCCTTCACTTCCTTATCTATTCATCTGTCAACAGACACTTGGATTGCTTCCACATTTTAGCTATGTACTGTGAATAATGCTGCTATGAACACAAGTACATGGATATCTCTTCAAGATTCTGTTTTCAATTCTTTTGTGTATATACCTAGATGTGGAATTCCTGGATCAGATGGGAGCTCTATTTTCAGTTTTTTGAGCTACCCCCATACTGTCTTCCACGGCAACTATACTATTTTACATTCCCATCCAGCAGTGCACAAGGGAGCTAGTTTCTCCATATACTAGCCAACGCTTGCTAGTTTCTGGTTTTGCCTTGGTCTATCCTAGAGGATATGAGATGTCTAACGGATATAAGATGGATCCTTAATGGATATAAGGCTATTTTTATGGATATAAGGATATAGGATGTCTATATATCTGAGAGGATATATTATGCCTATCCAAATGGACATGAGATGGCATTTCATTGTAGTTTTGATTTACATTTCCCTTACTATTAGTGATGTTGAACATCTTTTCATGTGTTTATTGATCATTTGACGGTCTTCTTTGGAGAAATGTCTCTTCAAGTCCTTTGTCCATTTTTGAATTGGGTTATTTGTTTCTTTGTCACTGAGTTTTAGGAATTCTCTGTATATTTTGGATATTAATTTCTAATCAAGTGTATGATTTTCAAACATTCTTTCCCATTTTGTGGGATGACTTTTTATTTTGTTGAAAGTGTTGTGCTGCAAAAAATTTTAAAAAACTTTAATGAAGTCCTACTTGTCTTGTTATTTCTTCTGTTGCCTGTGCCTTTGGTTTCATGTCCAGGAAATCATTATCACATTATGAGTAATTTTTGAAACACAAAAGTACAAATTTTATATGCATGTCAGTTGTTAGGATTTAGGTTGTTTGACATTTAGGACTGAAGTTTAATATAATTTATAAATGTCTGTGTTTCTGTGTATATATTTTATCTGAGCAACTAAAATCAGTCTGTTGAGGAAAATAGTTAACATAAATGAAATGTATTATTTTGTGAAGCTAAGCCAAGATCATTTTGATATGCTAAAAATTCCCAATATAAACTGCATCTGTTGGTTCCGTAAATAAATTTAATCATCAAAGCGTCTAAGCAGTATACTCGACTAATTTTGCTTGGTGTTAATAGATGTCAGAATTAGCTCAACTTTAACTCTGACCGCCCCCCCCCACCCATATGCAAAGAACTGTCAGTCTCCTGGTCCTTCAGGTATAATGTTTGTTTTTAACAGGGTTGAAAAAAGAGAAACTGGTCCATCACTTGTTTTTTAAAATATAAGAGGTTCCTATATTGAATGGGATGATTGAACTCATCATATGATAAGCCAACTTCCATATTAATGCTCAATCAGGGAGTCAGTGCAGAATGTTAAAAATAAAATTCTTTTTAGGAAGAGGGAGGGGTGGAGAGGTAAGATAGGGGTAGAGGATTAAGAGAGACAATCTACTATGTATAAAATAAATAAGCCATATAGATATATTGTGCAACACAGAAAGTACAGCTAATATTTATATAACTATAAATGGAGTATGGGGCGTCTTTGGTTGATTTGACAGTAAGGAATCTGCCTGAAATGCAGATGTGGCTTCGATCCCTAGGCCAGGAAGATCCTTTAGAGAAGGGAATGGCTAACCACTCCAGTATTCTCACCTGGAGAATTCCATGAACAGAGAAGCCTGGTGGGCTACAGTCCACGGGGTCACAAAGAGTCAGACACAACTAAGCGACTAAGGCTTTCACTTTCTCACTTTCATAAATGGAGCACAAACTTGAAAAACTGTGAATTACTATGTTGTACACCTGAAACCTACATAATGTTATAAATCAACTATACCTCAATAATTTTCAAAGTAAAAAAAATTTACTTAAAAAAATGTTTAAAGACAAACATGTGTAAACTATCAATAAATGACACCCAGACCGTCTAAAAAAATTTCATAACAATGCTTTGATAAACTGGATCTGTTTTACAGTTCTGCAACTGTAGTTCATCAGTGGCATGGTTGGTCCAGAAGATATTAAAAAATATATATTTTCAATGTACTTAGCTTGTATAGGTGTCTTTTGCGTACATGCTTAGTTGCTCAGTTGTGTTCAACTCTCTGCAAACCCACAAACTGTAGTCTGCCAGGGTCCTCTGTCCATGGGATTCTCCAGGCAGGAATACTGGAGTGGGTAGCCATGCCCTCCTTATAGATGTCTTTTCTCCATCTCCAATTCATTTAGTATAAGGGATGAGGTAGAGAATAAGTTTACTTCTCTCCTAGTGACAAGGCAATTATCTCAATGTCAATTATTCCGTGGTCAATTTTCTTCCACTGGTTCACCATATTAGCTCTATTTTATATTAAATTACTTTATGCATTTGAGTCTATTCCTGGACTTGATGTCTGCTTCATTGATCTGTTTTTTTTTTTTTTTCCCCCTGCACCAGTTCAGATTTAATAACTATTGCTTGTGGCTTCATAGCCCATTTTGATATCCTCTATTTTATGTTACAGATATGCAATTTAACACTTCCTGGGAGCAGGATCCTTTGCTGTGCAACACTGGGAAGGTTTTCAGTGGTGGAGATGGGTCAGCAGCACATATAAACCTCTTAGAACACTACACTTCTCTGTCACAGAGCTGCTTTTTTCTTTTTCATCTGACACTTGTGATTTCAGAGTGTGAGTAGTAAGAAATCCCGGGTGTTCTGCCAGGGAACTGCCTGCTCCCTCTTGCTCTCATTCTTGGTTTATAGTCTTTTCCTCCAGTTTTATTGAGATTTAATCGACATGTAACATCATATTCATTGAAGGTATGTAGTATAATGATTTGTTATTTGTCTGCTTTGCAAAATGATGACAACAGTAAATTAACACCTAGCACGTCACACAGTTACAGATGTTTCTTCTTATGATGAGAACTTTAAACCTTTACTCGGTGGCATTCAAATATACAGTGCAGTGTTAACTGTAGTCACCATGATGCTTCACCTTACACCTGCAGAGCTTTATTGTATAACTAAAACTTTATACCTTTTGTTACCTTTATCCATGTCTTCTGCCTCCCACGCCTGCCTCTGGGAACCACTAATCCGTTCTCTGTTTCTATGAGTCCAGTCTTTCAATGTTCCATGTGATAGTGAGATGAGTATTCTGCCACTATTTGTCTTTCTGTCTGACTCCTTTCACTTAGCATAATGCTCTCGAAGTCCATTCATGTTGTTGCAAATGGCAGGATTTCCTCCTTTTTATGGTCGAATCATATTTCATTGTGTATGTACCATTTTCTTTGTCCGTTCATCCACCGATGGACACTTAGGTTGTCTCCATGTCTTGAATATTGTAAATAATGCTGCAGTGAACGTGGAGGTGTAGGTATTTCTCTGAGACAGTGATTTAATTTCCTTTGGATACACACACAGAAGTGAGATTGATGGATCATATGGTTAGTTCTATTTTTAATTTTTTGAGGAAACGCCATACTATTTTCCCCAGTGGCTGCACCAGTTTACATTTTGAAATTTACATAGTATATAAACTTGCATGTAAATACAGCTTATGTATATTAATTACATTAAAGCTGAGTCCTAAATACTGCATAGTTTAGAAGAGATGAAGAACCATTCTGGGTAGATAGAGCATCTCCTACAGTTTCATGTTTCTTTGAATCTCTTCTTGATTCTACTTGTGGGTCTCTTTACTCAGAAAGGATCAGATATGATCTCCATAAATTTCACTCTATGGAAATATACATGAGTATAAACTATGTCAACCTTCTTTGATGCTATTTTCCTAACAAATAAGTCATTTAGGTTATTATCTTGGTTCTCTTCCCTCTTCTCTTTTCTTTTCCCCTCCCTGTCAGTTTCTAATTGAGTCAAGTATCTTCTCCTTACTATTAGTATGCTGCCTAACGTATGCTTTCATTTTTACTACCAGTTATTATACTTTCATTCCTTGTTAAGCAAAAGGTAAGCAGCTTCCTTGTCTTTCCATCTCTAACAGAGAAGAGGGAGATGGAGACATCACAGCATAGTCAGAGTCGACTCTGAAGACACGGAACTCAGAAAAAGAAAAGGAGGAGAAGACAAAGAGGAAGGAAGAAAGCCAGTTTATGTTTTCCTCGTTGGGCTGGCTGCCAGACGGGGTGTCAACTTTTTCCAGGCTGCCAGAGAGCCTATCCACATGAAGAAGAATCTTCCATCCACGCTTCTTCCTGCTGGGAAAGGCCCTTAAGTCTTGCCCTGCAAGGATGGGATGACTTTCTGGCCTGTCATGTGCTCCAAACTCTGATTCGAAGGAAGAGAAGGAGAAAAGCGGACCTGGCGATGGGAATGCCCATGGGCCTCTGGCCTCAGAGTCTTCTCGCAAGAATGATCAGGATGGACTGAGTGGCTCACAGGTCCTACCAGTGAACGAGTTTCTGAGTAGGATGTGGTGACAGCCCTTTCCTGGGGCCTGGTTCCGTGTTAGTGTGACTGCTCTAGAGAAGAGGACCCAGCAGACTTGTGGGTCCCTGAAGGTGGTCACACCCCAGTGTCAGCGAGTGGATGCGCGAAGCAGCCCTAGGAAGCCAGAACAGCTGACCGAGTCTCCCCAGCAGCTGGCAACTCCAGGACGCTCTCTATAGGAGCCCTCCCTGAGCTCTGGGCTACACAGGGCAGCTCTGAACTCCTTCCCAATATGGATCAAGCTTCATCAGGCGTGTCTCTTGGATGCCTGTGCTTCATGGGCACAGACTATGTCGGTTTCACCTCAGGGCCTTTCAGAGCCTAGATCCATGACCCTATCGTCCATGGCTCAAGCCCACAGGGGCCTCTTTCCTTCCAATTTTTCCCATGTCCATGCTGATATGCATTATCTTATCGCATCATACTTTGGCATTACTTTCAGAGGAGGGAAGTAGTCAGTGTGCTCTGTGAAATATTATAAAGAATCATAACAGTGGAGTTTGTTACTAGCATTCAGTTGAAAGATAAGACATACAGGAGAAAAGAATCTGTTAGAAGCTCTTTATTCTATTAGCCAATTTGATCTACAAGGTAATAAGACACCTAAAGTTTGACGACCAGAAGTGAAAATTAGTCAGCACCAAGTTAGAGGCATGCTTTAAATCCTTAGTTAAAGAAACAAACAATTTGAAAGAAATACAGTATCAGTATTATTTTTTGCAGAAATACTAAAGGAACCAGAGAATTTTCTAAAGTTCCATCTTTGGAAGTTTTACTTAAATGCATTACTTCTACCATGAACAATAAGGTAGAAATGAAGGCTTGAGAAGCAAAATATAAGATCGAGAAAACATAATTAAATACTTCTCTGAAGAATTTCAACACTGAAGTCAGCTCTCTTTTATCACACATGGTTAAAGATCTCCCTATATTGGGGTTCTGGAGCATTTTCATGGAGTTTGATTTGGGAGTTACACTGGATATACTGCAATTGTTTGTTCTACCAGATTCATGTGGGAATCGAGACATAAAAGACAAGCCTTTGACCATATCCATGCAAGAGTTTATATCCCACATAAAGAGGCTATTAATTTTTACACACTTAGGATCTGAAGTCACAGCTTCTGCCTCTTGTATGAGACTGTTAGACAACACGCAGTGACACACGTCACCTCTCTCCATCCCACCCTAGAAAAGGAGGTAACTGAGATCACAAACAATAGTCTGTTTACCCAACTGGTTACACCACTGAAGATGCATATCCTGTTCTGAAGCTCAAAATCTCTGTAATTTCCTATTGGAACACTAGGCTTGAGCCTGGGCTGAGCACACTATGTTTAAGGGGCATGAAAGCCACCCTTAGCTTCCATAAAATTATTCTTCCCAGAGAATTTACAAGGATTTCAATGCTTGTTATAGCTCCTTTGAACCTCAGTTTCCTCATCTGTAAAGTGGGGACAATGGTATCCTCCAGATTAGGTTGCTGGGGACACACAGGAAGGCTGTGTGAGGTGAGCTGTGACATAGGGCTGGGCACTCAAGGGCCCTGCCCCATGGAGGCTGACCATTCATGTCCTGGCTGCCTGGCAGGCCCAGCCCTGCCCCCACACCTCCCCTCCCCTTGGGTCGGCCCAGGGTCTGTAGGATCCCCACAGGTTTCCCAAGAGTGTCCTGTCTGAGAACTCAGCTAGGGGTCAGTACATCACCTGTCAGGGAGGTGGATGGTGGACTGACCCATGGAGGTGACCACCATATCTGTCACGTGGTCCAGAGTCACAGCCCCACACCCACCAGCTAGAGAACCACAAAGGCATGCATCTCTCTAAAGGTCCCCTCTTAACTCAGGAAATTGAAGTAACTTTCAAGGGCAAACCTTCAAATAAATAAAAGGAAGACAAGAAAACTTACCTGTAGTTTTCTCTCCCAGAGATGGCTGTTGGCATTTCCAGTCTCTTCTGCTATGCCTGTGTGTATCTATATTTAGATAAAAGGGACAAAGCTGTTTTTCTTTTTAATGGAATATAGTGTATGTCCTGGGTATTAGGTGCTTCCCAAGAATTATTTGCCGAAATCATGAGTTGAAATCAGCAATATTTTGAGGCCAATAGAAGGGATGAAGCAAGTTGAGGCTGCTAGAGTTTGCAGCCCCTGAGTTATGTTTAGCAAATGCTACCAGCTCCAGGCACACTGGCCTCACTCTGCTGAATCCCCTGTCGCGATTCTGATTTGTTCCACTCAGTTTGAGGATCTGGCCAAAATTACAGTACCCTGCTCCTGGGCTGTTGGTAAGATCAAATGAGATCATCATCTAAAACACTTAATATAGAACCTAGTATATAGGTATATAGGTTCTATATTAAGAACCAAATGGAGAGATAAGAACTGTGGAATATTCTGCAGCAATTAGAATCAATACATGTGATATGCACACAGCAACAAGGATAAATCTTAGAAACCTAGTGAAGTAAAAAAAGAAAAAGATACACAACACAGTAAGTATCATTATGTAGATTGATAGTACAGGTTTGCACCATTTGTAAGAATGCACACAAATAAATAAATACACAGTAAACACATTAGAGCAATTACCTATGGGGGCAAGCAGGGAATGGTTAGTGCAGAACAGGAATGTGCAAAAAATACATGAAGGAAGAGCAGGCACTGGGAAATTGGCACTGAACGTGCCATGGGACTTCTCTGGTGGTCCAGTGGCTAAGAATCTGCTTGCCAATTCAGGGGGCATGGGTTCGATCTCTGGTCTGGGAAGATTCCACATGTCGCAGGGCAACTAAGCCTGTGAGCAGCAACTACTGAGCCTGTGAGCAGCAACTACTGAGCCTGTGTGCCCTAGAGCCCGTGTTCCACAACGAGAAGCCCCCGCACAACTAGAGAGTAGTTCCCACTCATTGCAACTAGAGAAAAGCCTGAGAAGTAACAAAGACCCAGCACAGCCAAAAATAAATTAGAAAAAAAAAAAAGTGTGCCGTGAACTGAGCAGTATAATTAACCCCATTCCCTGCATCTGAGGTTAAAAATAAAAATGATAATAATAGTTCTTATTAATACTCTCAGACCTCCCACATCCTTTCAACTGTAAAACATCGGAATATCCTTCAGACGGCATCCTTTTCGCCCCTGCTCAGGAAGGAAAGCGTTTTCCTCCAGCTTTCTGGGTGATTTAACACATCGGGGAATAAGCATCTGAAAAGACATGGAGCTCCCGTGTAGCCATTTCTGGACCTCAGAGCTAAATTGCAAAGTCGGTTCTACACATGTGGTTTCATCTACGAAATTAGGGCAAGGTAGGACTGACACGGAAAAAAAAGGAAAAAAGATTTCTTATAGTGTTTCTATCCCTTTCAGTGGAAGGTCAGCTGCCTCTTTTTTTTCCATTAGTTCAAGGCAAGATTGACTGAATGTGGCTGCTATAGCATCCCTTCAAAAGCACAGCCTGTGAATAACGCTTCAGCAAACATGGGAGTGCATATTCACATTGGCCCAAAATGGAAACAGCTCAAATGCTCATCAACAGATGCATGGATAAAACACATGTGGTACACATACATAACAGTTTAGTCATGAGAAAGGAGGATATCCTGCCAGTTGTGACAACGTGGATGGACCTTGAGTATATTATGGTAAGTAAGATAAATCAAAAGACAAGTGCTATATGATATCAATTATACATGGAATCTAAAAAAGTCAAACCTATAAAAAAATAAATAGAGTAAAATGCTGGTTACTAGGGAGATGGGGAGTGCCAAGTAGCAAATAAACCATAGAGATCTAATGCACGGTATAATGGATGCAGACAATAATGTGCTGTAATTATGCAATGTAATAAATATCACTCAGCATATCACAATACATAAATGTATCAAATTAGCACGTGGCATATCTTCAGCATACACAATATTAGGCATCCCTGGTGGCTCAGATGATTAGAGTCTGCCTGCAACGCAGGAGACCCAGGTTTGATCCCTGGGTCAGGAAGATCCCCTGGAGAAGGGAACGACAACCCACTCCAGTATTCTTGCCTAGAGAATTCCATAGACAGAGGAGGGAGTCTGGGGGGCTACAGCCCTTGGGTCACAAAGACTCGGACTCGACTGAGCGACTAACACTATACAACGTTACATGGTAAATTAATTCAATAAAAACTTTTTTGAAGTAAGAAAAGAAAACCTAAGGACTGAAAAAAAAACCATTGCAAACCATGTATTTGACAAGGGGCTAGCATCCCAAATATATAGAGAACTTCTACAAAAAAGAGAAAGAAGCCAAAAACCCACAGCCTGACCCAGGAGCTGTGCTGCCCCCATCTGCATGGCCAGGTGCAGTGAGTAATCGTGGCATCTTGACGGTGCAGACTCGCACTTAGCTTGACCAGTGCTGGCGCAGCAGAAAAGGAGGGATAGGGCAATGTTTGGATTTTAGAGGTAACAGAGAGAAGTTGGAAAACAATTACTGGCCAAGCCTGAGAGCGCTGGTGGAGGCTGGTGTGGGACTGTATTTTTCTGCTGACAGCTGAAAGTGAGCCCAGCTTTAATGGAGCTGTTTTTCTTCCTTTTTCCAGGTTCCCCCAATTCTAATGATCAGTTCTCTCAAGAAAGCAAGAAAATGGATTGGGGAAGGGGGAGTTCGGTTCGTTGTTTTATTATCCATAGTAGGACTGAAAACATGTTTTCCCACCAAGTGTCTGCTCGTAAACACACGGCTGCAGGCACACTAGTGCTTTTACGAAGGTGAACAGGTCTCAGCAGTCCCGGAAGGAACCCCATTTCTGCAGCTCCGCCAGGACTGCCACCCTCTTCTTATATTACACGTCTCACCCCCTCCCCCAGCTTCACTACGAAGTCCGGTCCAATTCTCCTCCCTTGGCCTCTGACTGATTCTCTCTCGGGTGGCTCATTCTGTTCCACTTCCTCTTCCCATCTGCCAACTCAGGGATGCACAAGTGTGTGTGCGTGTTGTCAGCCTGTGTATAGACACGTTTCAGAGTCTGGGAGTAAGGGCTGAGTTCAAAAACAAAGTGGCATTTTGTCCTGTTGCTTTGATTTCATTCCCCACATTTAATGGGATTTGCTGGCTCAGAAGGTAAAGAATCTGCCTAAAATGCAGGAGACCTGGGTTCGATCCCTGGGTTGGGAAGATCCTCTGGAGAAGGAAATGGCAATGCACTCCAGTATTCTTGCCTAGAGAATTCCATAGACAGAGGAGCCTGGTAGGCTACAGTCCATGGGGTCACAAAGAGTCAGACATGACTGGAGCAACTAACACAGGGCATTATAAGTAACATCACGGGTGGATATGAAGTTCTTGTGCTCATCACAGGGGGATGTGAGTTTTTGAGGGTCTAAGAAACATGACTCCATTGGTAGATATTCTCAAGGGTCTAAGCACCAGCCGGTGATCAGCTCACCATCCCTGCCCCTGTTACTGGTGTGTCTCTCTCTCTTCCATACACTTAATTTCACTCTCCTCACTGACCTCATTTACTGTTACAGCTTTAATTTTTATTTCTCTGTAAACAACTCCTGATTCTCTAGTCCAGAGGTGCTCCCTCTCTCCCTCCCCCTCCCCCTGCCTCCTTCCCTTCCCTTCCTTTCTCTTTTCTCTTTCTCTCCCTCTCTCTCTCACAATCTTCTATGAGTATCAGCCTAGTAACTAAGAGCAGGGGCTCTGGGGTCACAGTGCCTGAACTGAAATCTTTGCTCTGCACTAATCATCTGGTATACCAGGCAAGCTACTTAATTTCTCTATGACTCAACGTTGTCGTCTGTAAGATGGGCACATGGTACTTACCTTAGAGGGCTGCTGGGAGCATGGCCTGCAGTAACTACTGGTTGTTTTTCTGGTCCCTTGGTCTGGAGTAATGCACACACCCAATAAGTCTTACAAATAATTTTGAATGGCCTCTGAACCTACTCTTTTCAAGATCACCAACAAACCTGGGGGCTCCAGGTTTAGTGATCACTGGTCCTGATCTGACTGGTTCTCTCAGCAGCACCGACCAGTCCCCTCCTCAGTCCCCCTGGGCTTCCTCCTACCACACTGGCCTGACTTGGGATGCCTAAGGACCCAGGAGTCGTTTAGCTTCCCCATCTGCACTCTCCTTAGAAGGATGACTGGTCCTGCCCCATGGTTTAGAGCATCTGTCGTACGCTGAAGAAACTCAGCTCCTCAGCCTCCGTCTCCCCTTTGAGACCAAGCCACCTGCCAACTCCTGAATATCAGACACTTCTCAAAGCAGCACAGTGGGGTCTCACTGTCCTCCAGACTTCCACACTTGCTTATCCCTCACTCTCACCTCTCCCAGGTGCTCAGAGAGGAGACCTGCGTAGGGAGAGAAAGAAACCCACTGCGGAATCCAGGCAAGAGCGGTGTGTAGCTTGGACTGGAACTGTGCTATGGGGAAGGTGAGCGGTGGGCATATACCAGCTTGCCTTGGCAAAGGATGGGGTGAGGAGAGGAGAAGCCTTGGAGGCAGATGCCAACACGCAGTGTATGTGAGACGGGCAAGGTTGAAAGAGAGTGAACTTACATCAAAGATGGTTCGAGGCAAAGGACAAGGCATGTTCTGGGCACCTGAAAGAATGTGTGTTGTGCTGCCTACCATTGGATAGGTGTGGGAGAAAGAAGACTCGTTTCATGAAAGAATTTTTAGGGAAGCTAAGTTACAGCTAAAGGGAATGGAATGTTGCAGAAAAGGATAGATAAAGGCAACACAGATCCTTATAACCAGATATAATTGCCTAGTTCCCTAAATTAATTCTCCCAGTAGTAAATACAATGCTATATACATTAAAAAAAAAAAAACTTAAATGACATTTCAAACATGCAGGAAACTATAGACTTGTGTTATAAACATCCTTATATCCACCACTCTGTTGTGATGTATATATATATTTTTTTCAATTTTTCAATTTAAATATATTAAAATTTTTTTTACAATGTTGTATTGGTTTCTGCCAAACAACAATGCAAATCAGCCTTAATTATGCATTCATCCCCTTCCTTTTCCACATCCCATCTCTCCAGGTCATCAAGGAGTACCAGACTGGGATCCCTGTGCAACACAGCAACTTCTCACCAGCTATCAGCAAATATACACTATCAGGTGTAAGATGTAATCTATATATCTTTCTGGGCTTCCCAGGGTGGTGCTAGTGGTAAAGAACCCACCTGCCAATGTAGAAGACATAGGAGATGCTAGTTTGATCCCTGGGAAGATCCCCTAGAGAAGGAAATGGCAACCCACTCCAGTATTCTTGCCTGCAGAATCCCATGGACAGAGGAGCCTGAGGGGCTGCAGTCCGTAGGGTCACAGTCAGACACAGCTGAAGGGATAAGTGTCTTTTTAATGGCACTTGCCTCTGTAGTAGTATTGTGTTGTTATGCCTTCACTTTATTTTCTTGTATTATAGAAGATGCCTTGAGGGCAGAGGCTCACCCTCCTCTTTGTATCTTAGAGGCACCTTACATGATGCCTCACACACACAGTAGGTTCTCTAATCTTTGCTAAGTTAAACTGAATTCTTGAAAGACCTCAAAGGGATCTTCAGGAAAAAAGAAATTGTGGCCATCAGCGTATACTATTCTTACAGGTTTGAGAATCTGCAGCTATTTTT
The DNA here is from genome assembly GCF_016772045.2 of Ovis aries. Lineage (NCBI taxonomy): Eukaryota > Metazoa > Chordata > Mammalia > Artiodactyla > Bovidae > Ovis > Ovis aries. Next base: position 34,986,860 of record NC_056075.1, on the reverse strand, counting down.
AAGAGTTATTAATTCAGAAGGAAGGCTGTAAGAGAAAATAGGGCAGTCGCTGCATCTCATGACATAAAACTAAGAAAATGTATTTCATTTGCTGACATCCTTGGCTAACATTTCTGACTCTGGAATCAAAGGCACAGGTAACCCAAATCTCAACTTTCCCCTATAGGCTTTCAATATCTGTGCCCTCCTACAAACGCTAAGTACATTTGATTCATTAAGAGAGATGTTTGCTGCTGCTGCTGCTGCTGCTGCTGCTGCTGCTGCTGCTGCTGCTGCTGCTGCTGCTAAGTCACTTCAGTTGTGTCCAACTCTGTGCGACCCCATAGACGGCAGCCCACCAGGCTCCCCCGTCCCTGGGATTCTCCAGGCAAGAGTACTGGAGTGGGGTGCCATTGCCTTCTTCCAGAGAGATGTTTAGGCATGTAATATGGTAACAATTGACTATCAGCTATGGCGGGTTTACCATTAGGCAATGTTAAAGGTTTTGTCAAGTCCTAGTTGCTGTATCTTCTGCCCTGATAAGTCTTTTACCTCCTACACATTCGGGAAAAGTGTTGTACTGACTGATACATTAGAACCTTCCATTGCGCTCCTTGACACAGAGCTACATCAGTGACTTATCAGAATTCCCAGAAGAACTTGCTATATACCATGGTAAATGAGACTGTTAATAGCCGTGGCAAGTACTTAGGGTGACAATGGCATCTGGTTCTCCTGGATAATCTCAGTTTAGACCTGTTGTAGATCAATAATGTCTCAATTATTATTAGGAATCCCATGTCACTCTCAGAAGCATCTGGGTTGAGATAATAAATTATCTTTACCTAAACTTTTTATACCACATGACTGCCATATGTGAATGAGGCTTCTATTTTTTTTTTATTTATGTATTGTCCTGACAGATGGATTAAATAAGACTTTTTGCTTTGTTTTAGAAAGCCACGCTAGACATCAGAAACAAGACTATTTGGGGCAAGCTTTCTGAACAGAACACAAACTGAAATAAATCCATTCACCCAGATGTTTCCGTCACAAATTGTGCCGACACGGCACAACTGCCTTTCCACAGGGAAAGAGCAAAGCGTCAAAAAACAGTAGGAACTAAAACTTAAATTACACAGTAAAAATGTTCAACATTTAAAGTCTAGGGCTGTGGTTACAGAATTTAAGTCAAAACCAGCGTAAATTTCAAACACAACAACAAAGATCCAGGATGGCTTTTTATTAGAGAAATGATCTCTTTTATCTCATCTGCATCAACTTAAAAAAAGGAAAAATCATATAACATTAGAGTAAAATGTATTTGTAACTATATTTTAAGCCTAGCAATTTCAGCTCAATTTTCAGCAGCAATGTTTCACTAGAATCAAAGATTTCCTAGGTGGTTTAAAAACACAGTGAAAATTTGGCACTTTGAAACCTTACGTGAATACAGCTTTAACTTCCTATTTTCAGAGAAAAATGAGATTTAACATAAAAAAACTAAGGCAATGCCCCTTAAGGTCCTTAAAAAAAGAGAAAGAAAAGAAATTCAACCTGCTGTACACATTAAATAATTCAAATCAATGATCCTTTTAAGCCCTTAGCAATGCATGAACCAATGGGGAAAAGCAATCTAATACTTCATGCATTTAGGGGATTGCATTAGAAAGACTCTTAGCCTGCTTCTGCTTTTATAAATGCAAATATATGCAGAGCAGACAGATTGGGATCTGTACAATTTAGCAATGATCGAAACTTGTAATTTTTGAAAATGGGACAGATGTCCAGACTAGTTATATTAAGATGTTGCTTATTGAAGAAGAAACCAAACAAACAATCCAATTCCACCTCCTCCTTAAAAAGGAAACAAATAAACAATGCTACCACAAATTCAAATAAGCTGTATGTCATCTTGTTTCTTTTATAGAATCTGAAAGCTGAGAGACAGCTTAGGGTAGAGGAATAAATATTTCCTGACTGTATCATTCACTGCATTACTCATCTTCCTGTCCCTAAAACACAGAAATGGGGGGAAATGCTCCCCCATTCAAGGGCCACTGAGGTCAGAGATCAGCTAGATCTCTGGTCAACAAATAAGTGCTGAATGAATGCCATCTTACTTTATTCACTCAAAGTTGCTGAGTGCTTACTGTCTCTCTATACTTGGAATATAATGGCTCCCAGGGCTTATTTGATGATATTGAGTGCCTAGAACATGCCAGGCACTGAGGAAATATGATGAGAACATAGTAATTGCCTTAAGTCTCATGGGGAAGACAAGTAAATAAATACATGATTTAAATGGGGTGCTAAGTATGGTAATGAATGTATATGAGGTACCATGGCAAATGAGATGAGGATGGATTGATTCTGACTGGGTCATGAAAAAAGACTTTATTCCTATACACTTGGGCTTTCCTGGGTGGTGCAGTGGTAAAAAATCCCCCTGCCAATGCAGGGAATGCAAGAGACGTGGGTTTGATCCCTGGATCAGAAGATCCCCTTGAAGTAAGAAATGGCAACCCCCTCCAGTACTCTTGGGTAGAGGAGCCTGGTGGGCTACAGTTGTGGGGACACAAAGAGTCAGACGTGACTGAGCAACTGAGCATTTATGGACTGTACGCTTCGAGACTTGAAAAATTGCTGAGTATATTTCCTAAGAGTTTAAACAGAGAAATGACATGATCGGTTGTGTTACAAAACAGCCACTCTGGAGGCGAAGTGGAGTAGAGTAGCATAGGGAAGAGGCTAGTGGCGAAGAAGTCTGATTATGGCAGCTGCAGAGCCCAGGTGAGATGACAAGGGTGTGAGCTAATAGAATGATGCTGGGCTGGAGAAAGGATGTCTAGACACGAGATTCAGCCAAACATGTCCACCACTGAGCCTCAGCTACATTTCCAGAGAGCTCCAATGGCTACAGGATCCACTGTTACGCTGAACTGGAATCAACGTCACTCCATCTACCATTTGCCGGCCTAGTTGTGCACTCTGGAGAAATTCAGACAGGACAGATCCTCAAATGCTGGCTCTGTGTTCATGCCTGATTGCTATCAGCGAAATTCAAATAAAATATTTATATTCTTCTAACTAAAAAAACAGCAGAGTCAGGACATACATTTCAAATGTGCCCTAAATATTCACCTTCAAGGTAAGCTGAGATCTGCTCTGAGAGGTAAAGTGGAGCAGTTGGTTTTTTAAAATCTTTAAAAAAAAAAAACAAAAAACAAACTTTAGCTTCATAGATGTTTGCTGGGTTTTGAAATCATTCACCTTGTGAGTTACTCCTCTCCTTGCTTTACAGACTCTACAAATGAGGTTCTTCATTCAAGAGAATAGGATACGGCCATTCTGAAGGCACCTGCTTCTCTGATCAATGGCCACTACTTTACATGAATAAGGGACAGGAACGCAGGAGAGGTCATTCATGGTTCTACAACCCTGCTCTCTGCACTTTCACTGTAGCAATTCAACCGGCTGAATCTACCACTAGAAGCCTACAATTCCAAGAATTGTCCCGGATTTCCCTCGCAGTTTTAGAAAGAGAGTCCTTCAGCCCAGCCCAATCTGCCTCCCAGAGCAAGATGGTGAGCAGAAGCCCTGGTCAAGCAGGTCTCTGTGTGTGTCGTCGGCAAGGTTTTCTATTCAGGGAGGCCAGGGATTAATATACTATTGAGTTTTGTTCAGGGAAAGAGAGATTTTTTTATTATGAAAGTTTTCAAACGTATATAAAACAAACTCACATACGACCTTCCTTCAGATTCAACATGACCAACATCTGCCGCTCTTGCTTCATTTATCCTTTTCATCCTTTTCCTTTCCCCCTTTCTTGACTTCCTTTTTCTTTCCCTCCCTCCCTTTCTTCCTCCCTCCTTTCTTTTGTGTAGTATTGTTAAGCAAATCTCTTATATTGTGTTGTTCTATCCCTATGCTGCTGCTGCTAAGTCGCTTCAGTCGTGTCCGACTCTGCGCAACCCCATAGACGGCAGCCCACCAGGCTCCGCCGTCCCTGGGATTCTCCAAGCAAGAACACTGGAGTGGGTTGCCATTTCTTTCTCCAATGCATGAGAGTGAAAAGTGAAAGTGAAGTTGCTCAGTCGTATCCAACTCTTAGCGACCCCATGGACTGCAGCCAGTGGCTCCTCCGCCCATGGGGTCTGCCAGGCAAGAGCACTGGAGCCGGGTGCCATTGCCTTCTCCATTCTATCCCTATATGTCAGAGTAACTCTAAAACATACTTTCTAGGGACTTCCCTGACTGTCCAGTGGTTAAGCCTCCGAGCTTCCACTGCAGTGGGCACAGGTTTGATCCCTCATCAGAGAATCAAGATCCCACGTCCCACAGCCAAAAAAAAAAAAAAGGACATTTTCTTATATAAACACACTGACCAAATTCACTATTACACCTGACCAAATTAATGATCAGTCTTTAAAACCATCTAGGATCTAGTTCACAGGAAAGTTTTAGAAGTAAGAAGCCTTGTAATCTCTGTTGCTTCTCTAGGGAAACACTATGCCACAGAGCTTCCTTAGATTATCAGGATATTTCCCTTTATACTCAGCTTAAATGTGCATCCTGTCACTATATATCCTCATGTATCATGTTAAATAATTAATCTACCTTTTTAGTGTCTACACATTTTAAGTATTTGTATATAGTTAGCTGGGTTTTCCCTAGTCTTTACTTAACTGAGCTATACATATTTAATTCTAATCTTCTCTTATTCACTGATGCCCTCAGCCCCTTAAGCATTTCGGTGCTTTGCTTTGAACCTTGTCCAGCTGGTTTCCATAAGCCCGGTGATGAGTAGCCCAGAACCAGATGCAGTGTTCCAAGAGTGTTTGCACCCAAATGAAACTGCTCCCCATTTTCCCCCCTGAATGTTCAATGCCAAACCACAAGAGCCGTGCTCTCTGTCATATTATAACAGAAACAAATGTCTTATTTTCTGCTTTTATTCCCAGTTATTTTTTGGCATTACAGCATGTGTTTCATTCCTCCCACTAAACATCTGTGCTTCAGATCACTTTCCTCCAGATGTAATACAAACAGCATCTGGGAATCAAAAGAGTACAGAGACCCAGCTCTGCCTCTCTAGCGATGCGCCTCTGGCAAGTCACTTAGTGCCACTTCAGGTCCTTCACCTAAATAACAGATAAAGACATTCTTTCTAATTCACAGGATTGCTGGAGGGTCAAATGAGATGCTGTAAATGAAAAATGTGTACTAACCATTTTTTTTTTAAGATTTTTTTTTTTTTAATTAACGAATTTATCTATAGCTGTGTTGGGTCTTCATTGCTGCATGCAGGCTTTCTTTAGTTGTGGAGGGCAAAGGCTACTCTCCACCTGCAGTGCACGGCTTTCTCACTGCGGTGCCTTCTATTGTGGAGCACAGGTTCTAGGTGCATGGGCTTCAACAGCGCCCAGGATCAGCAGTTGCGGCTTGTTGGCTGCAAAGCATGGGCTTCGTTAGTTGCAGCACAGGGGCTCATCAGTTGTGGCTCATGGGCCCCAGAGCATGCAGGCTTCAGCAGTTGCAGTGCACAGGCTCAGCTGCTCTGCAGCATGTGGAATCTTCCAGGGATTGAACCCACATTCCCTGCATTGGCAGGCAGATTTCTAAACCTTGAGAAGTCCACAGTTTACTATTAATAACTTTAATGGCATGTGTTTATGTGTGTGTGTGTGTATCTATCTATATTAGTACATCAAATATAGAAAAGGTGAACACTGACATTCGCTAAAGACTTTTTCTACTTGTATCAATAACCTATTGTACCATTTAATAATCTCTGCTATCAGGAATTTTTTTCTTCCAGCCCTGTTCTTCTCATCAAAACAGAATCGTATAAAGCATCTTATATACCTGGACTACATAAGCCATAAGAATTTCAGGTTTATCCTTCACTTACATGTAAATCAGGTACAGGACATTTGCTTCCGTTTACTACTTACTGAGTTCTAGGGAAGTATGCTAAACACTTTACCTGAAAAATGACCTCATTTAAGACTTCATAATTTCATGAAATAGTCACCATTGATATACCCAATTTACATATGAGGAAACTGGGGCTCAGGAAAGTTAATTAACTTTCTTAAGGTGAACAGCTGAAGATAAGCAGTAGAGCTTAGTAAACCTAACAACTTCAGAGCCCTTGCTTCAACAAAGGGCATGAGTTAATATTTCAAATAATAACTAGGAACCCCTAACTACAGATGAAATTCAACAAACACTTAGAGCAGTGAAAAGGAATAATTCTTTTCAGGAGGCTTATTGTTTGATCACAGAACTTATAGCTGTTATAAAGGAACACGTGACCATGGCTGTTATGATGATGACTCATGGCCATCGTTATCAGAGGCAACTGTACCAACTATCCAATGCCTAAGAAAACGCTTAAAAGTGTTAGTCCCTCAGTCATGTCCAACTCTTTGCCATTCCATGGACTGTAACCTGCAAGCTCCTCTGTTCATGGGATTCTCCAGGCAAGAATACTGAAGTGGGTAGCCATTCCCTTCTCCAGGGGATCTTTCTGACCCAGGATTGAACATGGGTCTCCTGCTCTGCAGGCAGATTCATTACCATCTGAGACACACTCTTCTGCAAAAAATCAGGTTAGCTTCTTTTAAGAAAATCTATTTGATGATTATTGCTAATCATTTTTCCTCCAATTCTCTGGCTGTCAATTATCTAATACATCACTGAATAAAATCTCTTTCTTTAAACTGTCCATTCAAAGATGGATTATCTGAGAAGGCTCTAGTTCAGACTTTTTATTACCTCAGTCCTGGATTACAGCATTAGACTCAGTTCCAACTGACTTTCTGCCTATTTCCACTTCCTTTGAGCTTCCCTGGTGGCTCAGTGGTAAAGAATTCCCTTGCCAATGCAGGAGATACAGGTTCAATCCCTGGGTTGAAAAGATCTGCTGGAGAAGGAAACGCCAACACACTCCAGTATTCTTGCCTAGGAAATTCCATGGACAGATGTGCCTGGAGGGCTACAGTTCATGGGTTTCAAAAGAGTTGGACACGACTTAGCAATTAAACAACATTTCTACCTCTTTAGTTCCTGCCAGACACCACTGCCAGGTAAACCTCCTTAAAATAAAGCTTCCATATGAACCAGTCCCTCCTCTGAAGCTTTACTCAGTTCTGCCTTTCAAGGCTCCAAAAGATATCATGGCAATTTGCTTTTCTAACCATAACATAAATTCTCCTCTCCACCCAGACCATCCTCTTCTTTGCTGATTGAATGTGCCTTGTATACCACCATCTTTGCCAGAACTCTTCTCCCCTCCATCTGACTTGTTTCCTCTTTGAATAGTATCTATTGTTCAAGGCCCAACTCAGGTCTTCCTTCTTGAGGTAGCTGTCCTGGTCACTGAATGTCCATGTTCTCCTTCCTCTGTTCTCAGTAGGAGCTCAGCAAGTGTTTGCAGAAATTAATTATAGCTCCACTGAACATCAATAGCATTTTGGGGGCAATCTCACTCACTGATACAAAATTAAGTATTGTCATGTGGCACCACATATGTGTGCTCAGGCGCCCAGTCACCTCTGCCTGTTTGTAACCCAATGGATTGTAGCATGCCAGTCCCTTCTATCCATGGAATTTTCCAGTCAAGGATACTAGAGTGGGTTGCCATTTTCTTCTCCAGAGGATCTTCCCAACCCAGGGATCGTAGCCGGGTCTCCTGCATTGGTAGGCGGATTCTTTCCCACTGAGCCACCTGGGAAGCTCAGTGGTGTTACATAACTTTCTATATGTACATTTCTTGAGATCCTATTTGAAGTAAAGTGAAAGCTTCTTAAAGGCCTGAACCATGTCTTCAAAACTTTTGTATATCCTATATTGTTCTCCAGGCAAAGGCACTGTATACTTAAACTGACATACAACTGACCCTGATGCTGGGAAAGATTAAAGGCAGGAGAAGGGGGCCACAGAAGATGAGCTGGTTGGACGGCATCACCGACTCAATGAACTTGAGTTTGAGCAAACTCCAGGAGATGGTAAAGGACAGGGAAGTATGGCGTGCAGTAGTCCATGGGGTTGCAGAGTCAGACACAACTGAGTGACTAAACAACAACAAATACTTAAATAATAGGGAATAAAATCACCTAGTCAACACCTTTAGACAATATAGGCAGTTTGGCAGGCCAAAAGAACAGTCACGACTTAAGAAATCTGGCCTCTAAGTCTTAGCCTTACTAACGCATTAATTTGGAGCTAACGAAAATAAACTGAAAATGCAAGAAATTCAGATGACCTCAAAAGGATAAATGCAAAGGAAACCACGTAGACACATCAGAGACAAACTGCTGCAAGTCAAAGATAAAGCCTTGAAGGCAGCTACAGAAAACTATGCAAGCCAGAAGGTAACTGAACGATGCCAAAGTGCTTAATGGAAAGAAAAAAAAGTTAGCGAATCAAGATTTATATATCCAGGAAAACTGTAATTCAGAACAAAAGGTAAAATAAACACTGTTCAGACAAACAAAAGTAAAGGAAATTCAGTGCTCTCAGACTTGTGTTATAAGAAATGTTAGAGGAAATTATTCAGAAAGGAGTATGATACCAGATAGAAACTTAGATCTACATTAAAAAATGAAAAACACCAGGATGTAGATAAATATAAAAGTTTTAAAAACCTTTTTAGATTTAGAGGTATTCAGAAGATAACTAACAGTCAGGGGTCGGCAAGCTACAATATGAAGGTAAATATAGTTTTATTGAAACATAACCACATCCATTCATTTATGTGTAGTGTCAAGAGCTGTAACCTCTGGTCTAAAGCACCAAAGTAAAGAACAATTTAAAAAAAACCCAATATATTATAAAGTTTATAATGTAAAGTATATAATGTAAAAGCTTATAATGTAAAAGTATGAAAATAGCCCAAAATATAGAAGATATTTGAAGGTAATCTGTGATAAGGACATGTATCATAAACATAAAAAAATTTTAGAGAGGTAATATTAACAAGTCAATAGGGAGATATAATGGAATACTGCTGCTGCTGCTAAGTCGCTTCAGACGTGTCCGACTCTGTGCAACTCCACAGATGGCAGCCCACCAGGCTCCTCTGTCCCTGGGATTCTCCAGGTAAGAACACTGGAGTGGGTTGCCATTTCCTTCTCCAATATTCAAAACTGAAAGCTAATCAAGTGCCCATCATTCAGAAAAATGGATAAATGTAGGTATATTCACACAATGGAATGCTAAACAATAATGAGAATGATTTATGACTGTATACAAGACAATGGAAGAACCTCACAAATGTAATCGTGAGCAAAAGAAGCCAGACATAAGAGTATATATACTGTTCACTTTATTTATAGAAAGCATGAAGGCAGACAAAATAACAATCTGTAATGTTAGATGTGGTTACCCTTGGTGGTGGGGTGGGGTTAGAGGGCTAGTGACTGGAAAGAACTTTCTGGAGGACCTCCAGTGAATTAGTAACCTTCTGTTTTTTTAATTTAGTTGTTGGTTACACATGCTTGCTTTATGAAAATTTACTGGGTGATATATTTATGATATATGCAATTTTCTATATGGATATTAAATATCTGTAAAAATTACAAATATACATATATTAACTTTTCTGATACTTATATAAATATTTATGATATGCTGCTGCTGCTAAGTCACTTTAGTCATGTCCGACTCTGTGTGACCCCACAGACGGCAGCCCACCAGGCTCTCCATCCCTGGGATTGATATATACTTAAACTAAAACCCTGATGAAAGAATATGACAACACACACCAAAAGAGGGATTTGGGGAAAAAGTTGATGTTCTGTAAACTTAAAAAAGTCACAGTAATTTTGAAATAAATATATAGGTAAATAGTAAATTAAAATAGCAGAAGAATGAATTCATTAGCTGGGAAAAAGGTTAAAGGAAATTCTCTAAGAAGCACTGAGATAAAGAGCTGGAAAATATGAAAGAGTAATTAGACAGAATAAAGTGAAAAGACATAAATCTAACAGGACTGCTAGATGGAACAGATGTGATATTCAAAGAGATAAAGGATGAGGACTTTCCAAAATTGATGAACAACATGAAAGTTCAAGCTCAAAAAGAACAGGCTCTGAACAGAATAAACACAAATCATCTATACTCCAAAGCCTATGTTAGTGCTGCAAAAATTCTTAGCGATAGACTAGCTGTCTCCTTTGTTTTAAAGATAAGAATACTGAGGCCTAAAAAGATTAAGTGATTTGCCTCAATCAAAAAGCTAATAGTAGAGATGGAAATAATCTTAATATGTTATAGTTTAAGGCTTACTTACAGATAAGAGGAGCAAAATCGTAATTTCTGACTTCAACTTTCCTACTGGAATCATCACTTGTAATAGCAATATGAGATATTACTGTTCACAGAGAGAACTTAACTCAAGTTGAAACTATGAAGACATTACGGATTCAAGTGCATGCAGTTAAGTGTTTAACAAGTGATACTCAATAAATGATTAGGCCAGGCTACTGCTGCCCACATATACCTTAAAGAAGTAGTTTCAAGATAAATTTCCTATTTCAATTAACTACAAGACCATTATAATCATTTCAACCCCAAAAAACTTATATTTTTCATATTCCTCTATTTAAATGTTTCAATATTTTACAGTGCTTCTGAATTACAATTTTTCTGTTATATGCACCAACATATAAGGTAAATTACTTTCTTCCTTTGAAACAGAACTAATTAAACCTCTAAATGCCCACTGTAAGTCTGATACAAATTTCAAACTGGTCAGAGAGACAGAAAATGTACTAAAGACCTGATAGAAACCATTCTTTTCTTATGTAGTACAGTGAATAATTTCTGACGGTGGATCTCGAATAGGTATTAAGTCAAGTATTAAAGAAGAAAAGATCTAGTTAGTGTTTAGTTCTTATTCAAATTTTATAATTTTGAATTATCAGAGAAAAAATTATATTATATGATCCTGGATCTTAAAGCTATAATAAAAAAATTCTATGGCCAAGTCTGTTGACTTTTCAGACAATATTTTTCAGAAATATAAAAAAATTAAATGTCAAAATAAAATTATCTGTATATTCCAGGTGGAAGCATTTTCAGAAATTTCTAACACATGTTTTCTTACAAATAAGACAACTTTATTATGACATGAAATACATAGGCACAGATATTTCTTTAATATTTTGACTGAAGTGAAAAAAACAAAGCAATTGGTACATAAATACCAGACTCAGGAGAAAACTAACTCATTTTATGGATGAGTCAAACTTTTTAGAGCATCTTGATCAGTTACAGCTGCTTATGAAAGTTAATGTTTTAAATTTTCAATAAATTTTAACTTCATACTCATAAATCTGGCAACTATAAAAGAATTCTTAAAATTAGTTAGCAAATTTAGTCAGTAAAAATGAAAAATGAAACTAAAATAAGACAACAGACCACGAAAATACTTCTACCAAGTATTTACTGCACAAATAACTCACACAAATGTATAAAGAAACCATTAAGACATTTATTTATACAAGTGACAAAGTATATGAAAAAGTCACACAGAGGTAAATCAGCAATTTTGAACTCTTTTAACTTAATAAATTAGCAACAATAACATAAAACCCCCACCCAAAGCTGTAAACTTCTGGTGAACTGATATATTCAAATGGTAACACTATAAAATGTTACAACTCTCTGGGAAAGCAATAAGACAAACTTATTAAGAACCATAATACTGTTTATATTACTTCATTTAATAATTCCACTTCCAGGAACTTCTCTTAATAAAACTGAAAATAACCTAAGAATTTAGCAATAGGGAAATGGTTTAAATGAAGTAAAAAGATTAAATAATCATTATCAAAACTAAATACAAATAGTCAAATAACATGAAATAAAACATAGTTTAAAAAAGAGTAATACAAAATGAAAGTTCTGAAGTCACTGTATCAGGGTGGGGAGGATTATGGGTAATTTTTCCATTTGGCAAAATTTTCTTCAGTGTTTTCAGTAAAAGAAAAAGATCGGTTACCGTTTCAGAAAGTCACTTGTCTTTTCGAAACATTTACACGCTTTACCATTAGCAAACTATACATGCCAAAATTTAAGTTGCGAAACAGAGCCAAGGTGCCCCAGGTGCTTTCTATTCCTTACCAGGCAACGTGTGAAGGTGGACTGTCACCCGTCCCATTCCAACAGGAAGAGGCAACCACGGCCACCTTTGGTTACACAAACCGCAGGGCACTAGACACGGACAAGCAAAGCTGGAAAAGTTTCCATTTACAACTCTGTATGTCTGAAGTTTTATTTAAGGCATTATGATAACTAGCTCTTTTCCTTATCATTTTCTGTGTCACTTAAGAAAGCTCTAACATTTTCGTTTTAAAAATGCTGACAATACGCTGAAAGTGCTCTACTGAAGCATATAACTTTTTAGACTGAGTTTATATGAGGTTCACCATAAATACGACCATTTTTCTTTACGTATTTAAAATTTTGAGGTTAGAGGTTACAAAACAACCACCTTTGCAAGAAAGACAATCCATAAAAATCTAAAAATTCTTATTTGATGAAAATTTAACAACTCTTCCCTTTGAAACCATATTTATTTGAATAAATGTAGTGGGATTTGAACAGACTGGCTGCATTATATATTGCTTTCCCATAACAAAAGTATGAAGCACTCATTACACATGAAATTTATTCTTTTGGAATGTGACTGTTTTCAAAACTATGGTAAAGAGGGACAGGGACCTGTCAGTAGGCCACTTGAATGAAAACGTTTGAGAACAACTGTTTTTCAACATTTAAAGAGAAGGGATAAACTGCAAATATAGGGCAAACCTCAGTGTTTGTAAATATCACTTGAAAAAGCAAACTGAAAACAAAATACCAGGGGCTTGATACCCTAGAAAAAGGTATAAATAAATATTAAAAAATAAAGAAGTTTTTAATTGAAGACACATTTTTTAGCTTAATTTAAAAAAATTAGGTTATTTAGTATATTGGCACAGGGTGATCAACTGTATTGATTACCAGGAGAACATCTCATAGCTGCCGAAACATAAGCCATAGGAGCAGTCCTATGCTAATGGTAGAGTAGAGGTGAATTTAATTAAACATTTAGTTTTCTCTTTACATTCCATTAGTGGTAGCAGCAATAATTTGGTTCATTTACAAATATTTATTATAAAAGCTTATTGGTTTCCAAGATCTAAACAATCACAGCTATTACCAAGATAAGTGTAACATTATTAAAGAAAGGTTCTTAATAATCATAAACTCTCTAAAACGTAAGAGTTAAATAATGGCTTTTTCAAACATAGATAAGGAGTTTCAATAACCAGAGCCACCAGGAAGCCAAAATAAAGTCCAAGAAACAAATATACATTCACTTCATGACACCAAAGAAACATGTAGCTCATTGTTTTTCCCCTCTGATTACAAAATATGGTCAACTTTTTCATACGAGAAGACTTTTAAGAGAGATCAAAATCAGAAAGTTGCTTTTCCTGAATCTGATCTAACAGCATGACAATGTTCTATAGTACAGCAAGAAATGAACAAGTGCAGGGCTATTTATAATGTACAGCAAATAAACTGTGCACCATAGAAACCATAAATGATGGACATTTTTCTTCATGCAAAAAAAGAAAAAAACCCATAGGCATCATTTGTCTTTTGCACGAAGCCTGTCATTCTGCACACAGGATTCAAATGTCAACCAGGAAATGATAGCAATCCCAAGCTAGTCTTAAAGTGTCTTAATTACATCGTCTTCTCCCTTTGTCTCATTCAGAGTTATATACTCACAGCTCAAAACTTGCTCATTGGACTCCTCAGGTTTTGATTTTTTAAGTGCCAGCTCTGCTGGGAAAAGAGATGAGCACCGCTCAAGAGACTGTGCAATGTCATCAATCGTCCACTTGTCCTCGGGCAGGGCATGCTCCTCCAGGGTGAATGGTCCCTGCTTGGTTCGCGTCAGCTCTAGCACATTGGCACAGGAAGAGAGTTCTGTGACAACAAAAAAGAAAAAGAAAATGCACGATAAATGATTTAGTATTTCATAGTCTATCATTTTTCAAATGACTGAGGGACTCAATTCAAACCTTTCAAAACTACCCTAAATGTAATGTTGCAATCATCCAAAATAATAACCAGAAGCCTTGAGATTAAGAAATGATTAAGTAGCCAAATAATATTCAATAGCTCACCTAATAAACTGGTTTAAAGTTAGAAGGAACTGGCACTCACTTTTCTTATTTAACCCATGAAGCAACCTCCTGAGGTAATATTACTCTCACTTTGCAGATGAGGTAATGAGGCCTGTCCGACGACACCACAGCCAGCCAATGGCAGGGCCAGATTGCCAACTCCACGGTTGTTAGTAGGACGATGGCTTCTGGGTTGTTTGAAAAAATTTGACATGTAGCAATGAAAACAATTTTTTTTTTTAAAGGAGTAATCTTTTCTTTTTGTCCCTACTTTTGAGTTAAAACATTTTATGCTTGAAAAAAAAAAAATGTTGGTCCTTAGATTCACTATTCACATCTTCATTTTCTGTTCCTCTTTTTCTCCTCCCTTCCATTACAAGCATTTCACTGCAGCTGTGGATGCTGCTAATTGTCTGCCATAAACCTAGAATGCTTTTAAGGCTGAAAGCACAGCCTTCAGTACTGGCACAGTACTGGCACAGCTCCTAAGGCCAGTACTCAGAGACGTGAAAAATGGAAAATTCCTTTTTCCCATCAAAAAGGAATACTACTCTCTAAATGGTAATTCATAATTCATCTTTATGCTTACCTTTGCCAATGTCACTGACCAAGCTTCTGATATAAAAACCTCCTCCACATTCGACATCTGGAATGTTAATAGTGACATGGTGAATTGCTAAGCTCCTATGAAATCCACTTTACATAGAAATGATGCCCCTAAACAAATGTAAAAATGCACTATGCAAACAATCATGTGATAAAATATTTATGTGCTAAAACATAAATTATTCATCCAGCAGCATATGTGTGAGACTGAAAAGTCAGAGTGTGGAGAAAGCAAATAGCAGAAACTCATGAGCATGTTTTAAATTACATGGCAAGTCATACCACTTTAATACTTCAGCCTTGTTCATTTAATAGGTTTTAAATAGTCAGAAATCTCAGCTTTGCTATCATGAGCTGCAGACTTAAAAAAACATTTTTCAGATTTGCACATCTTATTCATTTAATAGGTTTCAAATGGTTAAACATCTCAGCCTTGCTATCATAAGATGTAGATTTTAAAAATATTTCCAGATTTACATACTCAAAAAATACAACAAACAAACAAAAATTCCCTTTTCAGTGGCAGGAATTATGTTTGGGGTAATATATTAGAGAGAACTCAGCATATTTAAATGTTCTTTTGGAAATATTCCTGAAAAAAAATCATGAAATAACTTAAAATTACACAATGTACCAGAACTGACTGCATGTCTTAACAGCTTCTTAGCTTAGCCAGTATAATACACGTTTATTGGTTAAGAGCAAGGCTCTGGATTATTTTTATTCATCCACAAGACATCCTGAAAAGAACTGTATTTCCACACAAAAAGACCACATTCCACCTGTTTCTAGCTTAGCATACAAATAAAGTTATTTGAGGGAATTAATCAAAATTTCCCACTTAGGTATTTTAATTTTTTTTTTTCCCCATCAGCTCAAGGTGGGAGCCACTGCTGAGATTAAAAAAAAAAAAAAAAAAAAAAAAGAGCACTAGGACCAATTGGAGCTGTGCTACATTCTTGCACTATATTTGACTTTGATGAAAAGAGTCAAATGTGGCCTACTATAAACTCCAATGAACAAACGCAACTGGAAAAATCTGAGGGTTTTTTTTTTTTTTTTTTTTTTTTACTTTCATAGATAATATCTGCTTTGCCAACACAGCTGATGCTTTTTCATGGAACATAGTAAAACACTTTTTAGCATATTTGTTTCATTGTTTGTCTAATATTTTAGAATCAGGGAACTTAAGGAGTGACTTCCTAAAAAAAATCGTACAAAACTCACAATCTACAGGAACTTACATTAAATAATAATGTCAAAAAGAGAAAAAAGAGCAACAAAGTTTAGAAAAAAAAGATTTGGGACATTACTTCTAAAAGTCAACCCATTCCGAATGCACCATGAAATTAAGAACAGGGTCAATTTCAGGGAGCAGGATCAATTTCAGGGAGATTGAAGATTAAGAAGAACTACAGCTTTTGATTTTTCACAACTCTTACACATTCAGGGCTTTAGCCAGGAGATCATAAAATTTTCAAACAATAGAAAAAGCCTTTTTGGGTTTTAAATTTGTTTCAAATATTGATTATAGATAAATTCAATTTGTTAATTTGAATTAAACTTGACCACATGTCCAGGAATACATTTCTGCATTACCCATTACTCCTACATTTTCATTATCTTTAGCAGTAATTTGCTGGTGACAAAGAGAAAGAATACTCAGTCAACTTTTAGAATTTCTTGTTCAAAAACTGAAAAAGCATTGTTTTAAAAGGACAAATAAATGTTAATTAAAAATACTGAGTGTAAACTATCAGGTACTAGCCAAAATGGGAAACAAGTGTTCATAAGACAATAAAATAGAAAATACAAAATTTTGAAAATATGTATTCCTTACCTACTCTTCTCTATAGAGATCCAAAGCATGTTACTTACAACTTTATAGTAAGGTAATATAAGAAACTCAGATGATTCAGCACAACTCTGAACCCCTATAGAGCCATAGGTATTCTCATCATATGTGTTGTCAAAAAGTTATTAACAAATTCTAACCTTCTTTAAATTCAAACTTTAAAAAATTTCCAATATCCTCGGGATCCATTAAAATTACAGAAAAGTAGCCAACTCTAAAATAAAGGCACATGTAAATACAAACGATTTCCGATTTCTCCATCTTACCTAGTGTGAAAAATGGTGGCTGGAATTTCTGAAGGGAGAGACTGTATACAGTAACTGGCCTGGCGGGCTTTGCTTCCACTTCTTCACCTCTCTTCATCAAAGCTGAAAGCCTCTGGCCATCTTTCTTCAATGCAGAATAGCTTGCAAAGTAGAGGAGGGAGACAGAGAGAGAAGAAGGGAGCAGGAATAGAGAGAGATTGAGAAAGCGAGAGAGAATAATTCTAGATTACAGCGTGGAAAGAGAAGATGATTAGCAGCCTTTTCAACTGAAAATCCTTCTAAGAATGAACTCTTTTTTCTTCTAATCTACTCCACACTGGTGTCGGGGATAGAGATCCTAAATATCTTTGAGGCTAATACAGTTCATTCTGGCACTCAGTGAGCAATGTTGTCAATATTCCTCTTTAACCATCTTCCTGGAGAAGGTCTATTCATGTCTTCACTGGTCCTCATTCTGGGTAAAGGGTACAAGGCATCCAGTAACAATGATCTCAGCTATATTTCCTTGAAACAATGTTATTTCCATTGTAACTATATTCATTTTCATATGAAAGTTAGCAAAATGTTTCCAAAGAAAAAATAAGCAAATAATCTACTTAACAGGACTTAACTTTGTGTGATTAAGTGTGATTAGTCCACAAAAATCCTTGGAACAATAACAGGGAAGAAAATCCTAAGACGATTCTTAAATATATAGATGTTTACTATATCTTAACAATAGTGATCCAAAATAATGTTCGTTCAGATCCTGCTACAATTTCTAAGTCTTCCCATTTGAGGCAAAATTATAAAGAAACATTTCCCCATAGATATTTCAGTGTTCTTAAAAAACACTAAGATTTAAAAAAAAACAAAATTCTAAAAGAATTTTTAGTAACATATCCTGACACATTCTATATGCCATTTGAAAAAAAAGGAAGCAATTTGCTTGGAATTATAATGTGCACAAAAATATGGCTTAGGTGGTAAATCAATATATTTTTAATAAGTTATAATTCTCATCTGCTTCATTTGTTGCAGAGAATTGTGAAATATAAGACTCTGGGCCCAAAAAGAATGGTCCCAACACCGGACAGGAAGTGTCAACTGGACTCTAAAGCATAACTCTGATGCCTGTACCAGACGGGACTGGTCTCTTTTCCTGCTGTTCTGGGAAAAGCAACACGTCTTCTGCTCTCCGTAACTGCCCTGATGACTACAGGTAGAATCAGAAAGACCAACAAACCCTGGAAGAGCACAGATGTTAGGCTGGGGCAATATCAAGGGACAAAGGAGACTGCACCCCGTGTGTGTATGCGCTGTGCTCAGTCGTGTCTGACTCTTTGTGACCCCACTACTGGAGCCCACCAGGCTCCTCTTAAAGACATGAGAGGCTCTGTATCCTGTCTGAATCAGGGTCACCTCACTTGATCAGTTGCTAGGTCTAAAACGTGCCATGCCGTAAAGTAAATGGAAGCCCCTCTCCTTTTTCTTCATTAACGTGATGTCAGCCACTGGAAAATAAAATTAAACATTTCTTCAAATTCAACAATTGAACTTACAGGGGAGGTACTTGCATTATATTCCCAGTGAATTTCTGTAGAATGCTTTCAATATCTTCTTGTGTTATTTTATCTGCCAAAAATGAACCCAAAAAAGTGACACTAAAACAATCACGGAAGTACATATGCTATTTTCACAGTACTCACAACTCTGAAAAAAAAAAAAAATTTCAACAAAGCACTTATTACAGTATACATTTTGTAGGTCAAATTCTACCTTGTTGAGACGGATAAAATACACAATAATGAGACAAAAGGGGGAAAGTCTTATACTGTCCAGTATTAAGACTAAATTCAACTTCCTACGCTTCATTTTTTTCTCCATTAACAAGAATCCAATTATTTTATGTGCATTGACTACATGCTCACTAGGGCCTTCAGAAGACCTAAGGAAAATGCTGCATTAGCTACAGAAATGGTCCTGCAGTGACCAAAACTAATGTGGCACAAATGAAGTAGAAAAATACCCACAAAGTTATATCTAAGGTTCTCCAGGGTTCAGATATTATAAACAACTACGTAAGTTATTGAAAGCTATCAAATACCAATCACATTTAAAATTTTACCTGATAGACTTCAAAACTGTTGTCTGTATGGCATGGTATGAATTTCCTACACTCACATGTTAACTCTGTCCCCAAATAAAGCTGTATTTATCTGTCTCCTTCCCCCTCTTCACTGCTCTTAGAATTTCAGTCAGGAGCCTGGTCTCAAAAATAAGCCAGTGTAAGAAAGGAAATATATTGGGTTGGTTCCGGTTTTGATGTTATGGAAAACGTGAATGAACTTTTTGGCCATCCCAATACATAACAAAGACTCTGTCTGTCTTAAGTCATGTTTTCAGCTTTTGTTTGATACTCTTTCAAACAAAATGATGCAATATTAAAATACTGTTCTATAATTTTAACAACTGGAAACTAACACACTGAAATTCAATATTGGGGATTTTCACATATAGATAATTATACAAATTTCATATTCAGTAAAAAACTAGGTTACAGAAATATTCTATAACTTCTATAAATTATAGTCAATGGAAAGAAATTAGTCTTCTATTTTCACTCTGTAGGAAATTTACTTGAACTTTTTATCCTGGTATATACATGTTGCATTTGATCTTATTTGAACAATATTAAACAAAAACTAATTGTTGTGTTTTGAACTACTGTACTAACACCAGAATAAAAATTAAAAGACAGCAAGGAACACTGTCCAGATTTTAATATCAGTGCAGCAAGAGAGCTTTAATCTCTGTGTGACCTTGATCCTTATGAGCTAAATATGAACAAAAGACCAGAATCTACAAGATCCAAATAGAGAACACCTATAAAACTCAAAAGAATAGCACCTAGCAGCTCCAAAAAGGTAGAGCTGAAATGCCCATCTTGTTCAAATTGTTTTACAAACAGATGTATCTCATGATATGAATGAGGATTTTTTTCCATGAAAAATGTTTACTCTCTTGAAACCTTAAGACATAATTACTGTTGATATTTTAGTTATGCAAGACTTCCAAATCTAGAGAGCCAATGCTTCCACCATGCTGGTAATTGCTGAAAGAAATGCCACTGCTGATAAAATTGCTACAGTTCATAATTTAGTCATCCATACATTTTAAAAATAAGCGCAAACAGCTTTCTAGTTCCACCAAGCTGGTCTCTTTACTGACATTTCTGCCAAGGCCAATTCCCCTGTCCTGCCTGGGTGACTCATTTACTGATATTGTCCCACACAAGGTGATGAGATGTATTCTTTCTCATTCTACTTCTGCCATGGTGTCGCCTTCTGACTTAACATCCTAGGCAGGTATGGTTTTGCTGTTCATTCTGCAATTAATCACTCACAATTTTTAACAGCTATTTTATATATATATATATGTATATATATATATATGTAGGTATTATCTCACCAATGGAATTCTAATGTCCTAAGCTTTTCTTCTTATATAATGCACACAATTAAGATAGTGCTCAAGACATTCTTGTTGAATTTAATTTGCTGAGGAATAATAGAATCTCAAGGTCAAAAGAGCATTCCTGGTCACCTAGGAATCATTTATTTGATGCTTGAATCACCAGACAGAAAGCCTATGCAACAAAAAAAAATTTTTTTTATGAAATTCAATAGTTGTTCATGATTAAAAAAACAAACAAATGGCAAATTAGGAACAGAAAGCAATTTCCTTACTTTGATAAGAAAACTAAAAAGCCTATAGAAAAAAATCTATAAAAATAAGGCACAAAATTTGCTCTTTCAGATAACAAGATTTATTCTAAAACTACAGCAATTAACATAGTTTGGTGTTAACACAAGGATAAACAGACCAAATGCAAGAAAATAGATTCCAAACAAACCCACGCTTATAAGATGCTTGATTTGTGATCCAAGAAACAAGGTAGCGGGGAAAAGTGCTGAGTGAACTGGATATCCACACAGAAAAAAACGGTAGACTGTAGATGTAATATGAAAGGCAAAGCAATAAAGCTGCCAGAATGTAGAAAAATATCTTAATGCTTTTGGCATGGGAAAAGTTTTCTTAAACAGGATGCTAAAAAATTAACCACAGACTAAAGTAAAATCAGCAACTTCTGTTTTCCAAAAGACACAGCTAAGAGAGTTTTGTAAAAGACAAGCTACAGAGAAGACAATATCTGTAACACACGTGATCAAACAGAAGAGCACATATCCAGAGTTGTTTGGGTTTTTTTTTTTTTCCATAAAACTCATACAAATCAATCTTTAAAAAAAAAAAAAAGTGACTCAATAGCGAGGGAAAGAAGAAACAAAACAAAGAAGTGGGCAAGAGACCTGGACAATAAACAAAGATGGCTTAGTACCCAAAAAACACATGATAATCCTGCTGAATCTCATGGTGTGTGTTAGTTGCTCAGTCGTGTCTGACTCTTTGCAACCCCACGGACTGTAGCCTGCCAGGCGTCTCTGTCCATGGGATTCTCCAGGCAAGAATACTGGAGTAGGCTGCCATTCCTTCTGCAGAGAATCTTTCTGACCCACGGATCAAACCCTGGTCTCCTGCATTGCAGGCAGATTCTTTACGGTTTGAGCTGAATCTCATTAGTAATGAAATTAAGGCCACAATGAAACACTATGACCTACTGATCAGAATGGCCAAAACGAAAAACGTTACTCATTACCATGTGCTGCCAAGGGTGTGGTACAAGTAGAATGCTTATACACTGCTGGTAGAAATGCAAGGTTGTACAACCATTTTAAGAATTACTTGTCAATTTCTGGTACAGTAAAATATGCACTTACCCTATGACCCAGCAATCCCACTTGGGTATATATCAAGGAGAAATTATTGCACGTCTATCAAAAGACAGGCATAAAATAGCAGCTTTATTCATAAAGACATAGCAGCCTTATTCATAAAGTCTCAACCTGGAGTCAACACAAATATCTCATGACAGAAGAATATGTATGCATACACACACACATCTCTCTACATATTTTATATAGATGCACATAAATGTATGAGTGTGTGGGTGCTAAGTCACTTTAGTCAGGTCCGACTCTCTGCAACCCTATGGACTGTAGCTTGCCAGCATCCTCTGTCCAGGGGGATTCTCTGGGCAAGAATATTAGAGTGGGTTGCCAAGCCCTCCTCCCGGGGATCTTCCCAACCAAGGGATCAAACCTGCATCTCTTAGGTCTCCTGAATTAACAGGTGGCTTCTTTACCACTGATGCTACCTGGAAGCCCACATAAATGTCTATGTATATGTACATATATGGGCTTCCCACGTGGCGCTAGTCGTATAAGAACTCACCTGCCAATGCAGGAGATGTAAGAGAGGCAGGTTCGATCCCAGGGCTGGAAAGATCCCCTGGAGGAGGGCATGGCAACCCACTCCAGTATTCTTGCCTGGAGAATCCCATGGACAGAGGCTTTGGTGGACTACTGTCCAAAGGGTCACAGAGTCAGACACGACTGAAGCAACTTAGCACATGTACCTATACATACCTTTTTCGCACAGTAGCATAGGCAAAGCTATACTATAGTTTTAGGATTATCAGCAAAGTGTTGGATGTTAGAATAGTAGTCATATTTAGAAAAGAGAGATGTTATAGTCACTGGGATGGGGCAGGAAGGGGGCTTCTAAGGATTTTTCTTTTTTTTAAGGATTTAAAATATTTATTTATATTTTTGCTGTGCTGGGTCTTCACTGCTACACACGGGCTTTCTTTAGTTGTGGCAAATGGAGGCTACTCTCTAGCTGCTGTGTGGATTTCTTACTGTGGTGGCTTCTCTTGTTCCACAGGCTCTAGAGCGAGTGGGCTTCAGTAGCTGAGGCATGTAGGTTCAGTAGTTGTGGCTCCTGGGCTCTGGAGTGTGGGCTCAGTAGTTGGGTCTCAAGGGCTTAGGTGCCCCATGCCATGTGGAATCTTCCCAGACCAGGGATCGAACGGGTCATCCCTCACCACAAGGCGGGTTCTTAACAACTGGACCACCAAGGCAGCCCCCTCTATTTCTTGACTAGACTGGGAGCTGCATGGATGTTTGTTTTCTGATAGTTCATTAAGTTGTAAACTTACACTTTCTTCACTTTCCTTTATTTGCATAATACTTTATAAGAAAAAAGTTTCAATATAAATAAAAGGTACCATGGGATGACTGATGCCCAGCTACACCTTAGCCCCAATACAGTGTGTGCCTTATTTGTTTAAATGACAACTGGAGACCCAATTCAACTTTTCAGCTTCCTCTAGGAAATGTGGGCAAGCCAGACCACAATCCAGGAGGAACCACTTGCATCAGATACAACATTAGCGGCATCCATTCGAGAAGAATTGGCAACATTCTATTACGGAACCAAGAGGTGGTGGTGTTTAGAACAGAGGATTAGCAAGAGATGGCCCTTACAGTTTACATTTTTTGCCTCCCAGTAACAAAGCCACAGGAGGCATAGAAAAAAGCTATTCGCATCACCAGAGCAGTAAGGCCTTCCCAGAAGCTTGGCTCACCTCCAAGACAGCTTGGGAAGCCACAGCCTCAATGTCCTGAGCTCCCTGAAGAACAGATGAGCACACTGGAGCCATGTATCCTCAGAGACACACCGTACCTGAAATGTAATACCTCACTGTGGCTGAGAAAAGAGCAGCAGAAGGTAGGAAGATGCTTTGTCTTTCCTGGGACTTCCCTGCTGTCTTTTCAAGGCCTCTATCACCAGCCTGGTTTATTCATACCCACTAAATACTTTATTCTACATGCCACGCATTGCTCTAAGCATCAAAAACCAAGAGAGACATGGTCTCAGCCCAGCTTAGGAATTAATATATAAAAATATATTAAATAAATGGCAAAAAATACTATTTAGAAATAACAGAAGGTGTCAGGATAGATAATAAAAGGGCCCTATTAATAGGGTTTGAAGGTTGAGTCTGAGCTAGAGACTCATTTTGTATGGCTAAAAATAGTAATTTGTCTAGATAGGATAAAGTGACCCAAGGTCATTCAGGTGCCATTTACTGCATAACCCCTTGTTTTACCCAGATGGCGGCTGTTTTCAATGGGTCAATTAAAAGCTGTATTTTTTATTGCTGTGATGACTGGTGGGCAGCGACAGCAGCAGCACTTAATAGGAGGCCCAGAGACGCCAGAGCGCCTGTGACGTGCATGGGCAGCACAGCGAGGAGCTGTCCACACTCTGCACGAGTGCCGGGCAGCTGCCAGATGCTCCAGCGGGCAACCTTCTGTTTAGAGTTACTTGAGGCTAGCGCTGGGCTTCCCTTGTGGCTCAGGTGGTAAAGAGAATCCGCCTGCAATGCAGGAGACCGGGGTTCGATCCCTGGGTTGGGAAGATCCCCTGGAGAAGGGAAAGGCTGCCCACTCCAGTATTCTGGCCTGGAGAATTCCATGGCTTGTCTAGTCCACAGGGTCGCAAAGAGTCAGACGAAACTGAGCGACTTTCACTTCATTTAGGCTAGAACCGGAGTCCATTTTCCACTTAAATACAGAATTTTTTGTACAGTCTTGTTGCTTAGTTGCCAAGTTGCACATGACTCTTTTGCGACCCCATGGACTGTAGCCCACCTGCCGCCTCTGTCCATGGGATTTCCCAGGCAAGGATGCTGGAGAGCTGCCTTTCCTTCTCCAGGGGATCTTCCAGACCCAGGGATTGAACCTGCGTCTCCTGCACTGCAGGCGGATTCTTTACCACGGAGCCACTGCAGAAGCCCCCAAATCATTCTCTCCTTCAGGCGCTCCCACAAGGAGATACTGAACTTTCCAGTACTGAGTCATGAACACAACACACCTGTCTGTCTGCACTTGACTTGTGGCATTCACAGCGATTGATCTGTAAGTATCTGTCATATATATGTATCTGATTACTTCATGAAGACTTTCAGTGTAGTAATATCTGTGCATTTACATACTGATATGACTATTTTACTATAAATTCCCTTTATTTCTTCTTTATAGTCCATTTACTATAGTACATTGATTTTTTTTTTTTTAATGTGTAGGTAGGGGAGAAAACCTCTGAGTTTTATTTCAGCATAATAAAGAAGGCATTACAAAATACCGGTTACAGGTCTTAGGATTAAGTCTCAGAGGGTTGAGAACACAGGTCCTAGTTCTCCATAT
The DNA here is from genome assembly GCF_016772045.2 of Ovis aries. Lineage (NCBI taxonomy): Eukaryota > Metazoa > Chordata > Mammalia > Artiodactyla > Bovidae > Ovis > Ovis aries. The sequence goes on along the minus strand of NC_056075.1, from coordinate 34,961,809 downwards.
GACACAAGTTTCTTAAGGATACAAGGTAGGTTTTATATTTATTTCCCCCTTGGTACCCGCTGTGCAGCTTAAACAGATGACAAACTATGCTGACTTACCAAGAGCATACCGAAAAATCATGTCAATCAGCAAAACTCTCTGAGCTCTCATTTTCTGGGACTACAAACAGTGTTCAGTCAACTATAGGGAGCTCTCCTTTTGAGGGCCTAAAGAAACTTGTTTCGTTTCTTAGATTCTCAGATTTCAAGATTATAAACAGATGATTTTAACACACTAACTTACTTTCCTTAAGGTAAGTAAGGTCATAAATGATACAATACAAAGTATAGTTTTTAAAAATTCCAAAATGCTTCAGGGTAGTCCTTCCTACCAGTGTATATTTAAGTGGTTCATTACCCTGGTCCTCTTGTAATATTCCCTACTCAAAGAACTGCACCATCATGTAACAGTTTTAAAACCCAGAAACCTAGATCTTTTTTAACAAACTTCCTCTCTGTCCCCATCCAACCAATGACTCTCACCAACTTTACCGCCTCACCATTCTTCTAACTATATATAAACTGACATATGATGTAGGATACTCTGGAAATCTCTGACATCCTCCTAGCCCTCTTTAATCTTACAAGCATTCTGGCTGAAGATTACGGCTGGGTTTCCATTAAGTGGGCATACGCTGTTATTTCATAATAATAATAATAATGATCTCAAGGTTAATTCAACATTTATTTTTTAAAAGACTCAAAATAAATTGGTGATTTTTCTCTTCATTGTGGTGCTTGATTAATCATGCAAGATACTAAGCCACATATAAATGTTAACAGGACAAGAGAAGCCATTATGAACAAGGAGACGGCTGGTCTCTCTACTGGGGGAATATGTAATATACATTAAGACCACTCAACACAAAAACATAGGGAAGCCGATGTTAAACTGCCTAAAGCTACATTTAAAAAGGTAACATTAAGCACAGGCAGAAAACAAAACAAAACAGAAAGCTTACAAATAATTCAGTTGATGACATAATAATTTAGGTGAACTGACGGTACAAAAACCACAACTGCTGCATTATAAATAGCAGAAGCACTACGAGAGTTGCTAGGAAACCATTTCATTTATCTAGCCTTTCTTAAAGAAGTGAAAGAAGGGATGGTAGAAAAATTAAAGTGTGCCTCAGTGAATTCTGTTTATTTCCAGAGAAATAGCTTTCCTTTTGTTATGTCTTTTTGTATACTCCAAAAGCACAGGAATATGGTCAATTTTAAAGTATTAAACCTAGTACATTTATTTCAACAGCTATGAGATAATTATATACACCAAAACCAAAACAATAACAATGACAAGATGCAGGTAAAATCGAGCAAGAGAGCAAGAGAATTTCTCTGCTTTGTTTCACCTAAGACTAGGAAGAATGTCCTAGATCCTATCTATTGTATAAGTGGTTTTTGCCAAGGGAGTTATTCGGAAGAATTCTGCATGTTAAAAAAATATTGATTATAGGAAAAGGCAATTACTGCAATTCTTTACTAATAGGCATACCATATAAGCAACAATGTGATAAACAATTTCCAACCTTTTTAACCTACAGAAATGTACTGACAATTAAAATCACCGGAAACATAAGAGGCTTATTTTTAAATTCCAAATTCAGAGAAACTTCCTTTAAATATTAGAAACAAGGACTACATATGATGAGCTTCATACCATAAGGTTTTTCTTCTGTTACTTTCCCTGTAGAATCTAGCGTGTCAGTAGCCTTCCCCAGTTCCCCAATGGCAATATATCTCTAGAGGAAGAGACACAAGAGAGGGAAACAGGCCATAAGGTAAAGAACTGTTATGCATCTCTTAAAGCTTATACAGAACCTTACTAATAAACCTAACTGATACAAAATAAAGGCAAAATCAATAGACTGTAACTTCTTGGTTAGTTGTTGATATGTGGGAAGCATTGTATAAAGTGAGGAACAGGCAAAAATTTGCCAAACCAGCCAACATGACAAGGAAAAATCTGATTTTATTGATAATCATCGCTTATAAATATACAGTTCTTGTTGTTCAGTCGCTAAGTTGTGTCCACCTCTTTGCTACCCCATGGACTGCAGCATGCCAGGCTTCCCTGTCCTTCACTATCTCCTGGAGTTTGCTCAAACTCATGTCCATTGAGCTGGTGATGCCATCCTATACTGTACAAAAAGTTTTAAAAATCAGTTTTCTACTGGGCAGTGTAGACTGTGAAGGAAAAAATTTAAATATACCGAGGAGTAGAGATAATGGTACAGTAATCCCCTACTTAGTCATCACAAGATTCAATAATCTGTTGCTGTTGCTCAGTTGCTAAGTCGTGTCCGACTCTGTGACCCCATGGATTGCAATAATTTTACTCCACATGCAATTAAAATTAATTTTAAATTATTATTTCTCATATGAAATACCAAGCTCAGTCTTAGGAACTTGACTATGCATTTAAACAAAAGCTAAACACGTAAAAAAAAAAAAACTAGTATAGCAGAGATAATGTACATATGTGTTTCTTGTAAGAAGAAATGGCTACGTCTTAAGCTCTCTGAAAGGATAAGTGTCACTTCTCAGAACTGCTCATTACTCACAAGTGAAGAATTAGATCACTCCTAGTTAACTGAGGATTGTTCTGCTTTCTGTCTTGGGTTTCACTGGTACTACCTATTCTTTATTCTCCTCTCGTTTGGTCAAATTCAAATTTCATTTCGAGGATCACAGGAATTAGCAAAAAAAATGCAAGGAACAGAATTCTCACTGAAAAGAATAGGCAGTTATGTGAGCAATTTAAGCTGGAGTACTCTGCAGAAAAATGAGTTTATTAATGATAAGCTTATTATGCTACCACACTGAAACATAGTTTTGAATATCTTCATTAACAAGGAACAGCTCTATACAGTGCATAAAATGTAAGTCCTTCAAATTTTTCAATATAGTACTTATGAAATATAATGAATATTAATAGAGTGCAAAGAAAAGGTGCAAATTGGACGAACCTCTGGAGAAAGTGGATTAGAGATGCTCCAACTTTAGAGAATTGCTAAGTTTCACAGGAGGAGCTTTACTCAAGTCACACTTCGCAGTTGACACTGATTAGTTAACCTAAAAATGCTTGTGTACACCTGGGGGAAATTACTGTCCTCTGAACACATCTGGGGGGGAACATCTGTAGACCCCAGTGACAATACCCTTCAATGGTTGGAGGGGATACGAAGGCTGCTTTCTGCTGAAATGCTGGCTTTGCCTACAGGCACTATGGTTTTTCTCCACATAGACACGAGAGTAGGCCTATACCTGGGAAATGCTAGTTAAGAGCATTTTCACAGCACCAGCAATCTCGTAACAGAACATCAACCCTTCCATGGCTCATCTGGTTTCAAAAGCACATATAAATAACCAACTTTTAATCAGCAATATAGGAAGCTAATAAAGATAACACTCCAAAACCTCATCAAAGGCTGTTACTTCAAGGTACATCTGCCATCCAGATTCTCCTGAATGACTACTGGCTCAAGGAAAGTGTAATTTAGGGAAGACAGTAAAGGGACTGTGAATCTATTGCTTTCTTCTGGGTAAGCTATATTCCATACTTAGATCAAGTTAAGACAAAGGGATATGTTCACCTAACCCCCTTAGAATCATTTTACCTGTTGTATTTCATGCAGAGCCACTTCTACACGTTGTAGAACTATTTTTGAGAACATCTATCATTCAATCTCCCTTACTGTAAAAAATTTCTTTTTGACTTTAATGCCCAGAGTAAAGTTTCTTCCTTAAATAACTGGCATGCTTCCTCTTTCTCATCAATGTCATATTTTTGCCTAGGCCATCAAAAAGTCAGAGATAGAAATAAAATGAACGAAATTAACTGCATTCAAGATTTCCAACAGAAATTGCTTGAATAAAATTATGGCATCTGTAGTTAGAGTGATCCAACAGGCCTGTAACTCAGGAGGGAGAGATTTGGGGATAGATGAAACACATGGAAACAGTAATAACAGTATTTACTGAGCAACTTTTGTATAACAGGCACTGTTCAGAAAACCTATGTGCTTTTTTTACATAATACACTCAGAACCCCAAAACAGAATACAGCGAGAAAAAAATTACTCAAGAGGAAGTTGATCATTGGCAGAGCAAAGCCTGGAAGGAGAGAAAGCTAATGATAATGACAGGAAAGGCTCTTTTCTTAAACCTTGCTCTGATCTGACTGGGTAGGAAAGCATATAAGGAGTGGTGGTGGCGTAGTTGCTAAGTCACATCTGACTCTTGCCACCCCATGGACTGTAGCCCACCAGCCTCCTCTGTCTAAGGGATTTCCCAAGCAAGAATACTGGAGTGGGTTGCCATTTCCTTCTCCAGGGGATCTTCCAGACCCAGGAATCAAACCCGAGTCTCCTGCATTGCAGGCGGATTCTTTACCTCCGAGCCACCAGGGAGTGGGATGCTCTAAATAACTTGTGGTCTTTACAAAATGAAGGCGAATTAATCCAATGGCCTAAAGAGTTTAATGAAGAGGTTAGTTCTCTACTCATTAATTGATAGTGTTGCATGGACTGGTATTTAGCACACTGAACAGGATTCTAAGGATGTCTCTTGGTTCAGCAGGAAAGAGTGTTAGGCCCTGTTTCATTAGCAACCTCTTTCATTAGGACTGGATGGTAAGGCCTCGGGGTATATGATATGGTTGTTACCTAAACATTGAGTATCTGCCGTCCTGGAACTAGATATCTCTACTCTTGTGGTAACTCCCCTCTATATATACCAAGATATATTATGGGTCCTGGTCAAAAAATTTTTTAAAGTCACTGCTTAAGAAAAAAGATCTCCAAGATTCTAGCCAATGTGAAAACAAAGGCTATTTTAAAAAATTCATTAACAGCTTCTAACTACTTTGATAAAAGTGTCATCTTCAACATGAAAGTGAAAGTGAGTCACTCAGTCATGTCCAACTCTCTGCGACCACATGGACTGTAGTCTACCAGGCTCCTCTGTCCATGGGATTTTCCAGGCAAGAGTACTGGAGTGGGTTGCCATTTCCTTCTCCAGGGGATCTTCCCAAGCCAGGGATCGAACCCGAGTCTCCTGCATTGCAGGCAGATGCTTTACCCTCTGAGCCATCAGGAGCGCTGATAATTTAAAAGTAAAATGTAAAAGATTTAATTTTTTCAACAAGTGAGTGAAAGTCGCTTAGTCATGTCCAACTCTTTGCGACCCCATGGATTATACAGTCCATGGACTTCTCTAGGCCAGAATACTGGAGTGGGTAGCTTTTCCTTTCTCCAGGGGATCTTCCCAAACCAGGGATCAAACCCAGGTCTCCTGCATTGCAAGTGGATTCTTTACCAGCTAAGACACATGTACATAATCTAAAATTAAAAGTATAAGAAATACAAATAGCTACCAAGATAATAACTCTTATTTTGCAAAGGTGAAGTATCCAAGAACTAGGTCTCTATAATAAGATACACCTGGAGTTTTCTTACACTAGAGTCATCCGAAGATCAGTGATTTCACTGTATGACATTCAGCTTTCCTAGCTGAATACCAAAATGATTTGTGATAAATAAAATTTAAACAAGAGCCAATGATGTATGTATTTTTCCAGTCATCATACTTCTGGAAATGTGTCTAGAATTTACATGTAAAACCTTTCAAAAACATATAATGTGTTACATGTACTAATGGGGTTTTTTTGGGGGGTGGATAATGAATATTTCAGTGAACTTAACATGTTTTATCTTGGTGGGGAAAACAAACAAATGCCTTAATGTAAAATATATCTTCTGTTTTTATTAAAAAGTGACTTTTCATTGTAAAGATTTTGAAGAATACCGAATAGTATGAAAAAAAGAAAATAAAATCATCCATAATCTTGTATCAAAATAACCACGGTTTATATTTTAGAATTAAACATATATTAAGCAATTGGAAAATTCTGTACCAGAAACAGATTCTAACCTCCACATGTCAGTATTTAAATACACTGTTCAAATTACTGTACAACTGTCAAATTCCTCCATTTTAACACAACTGTTATATACTATGATTTTGAAGATTCTTCCATTTATCTAAGGCATGAAGATCCTTCCCAACTGAAAGACAGGCTTTTATGCCAGTTAGTAACTAAAATGGGGGTGTTAAAGGCAATAAGCTTTCCAGGGCTTTTCATTTTAAGAAACACTTACTTAGACCCCTGGCCCTCAGAGTCTGGCCCAAGGGCCATTACCTACCATGAAATAAGTTCAGAAAATGAAGGTGCTTAGAAACTTATTTAGCAATTTGATATTAATTATATTTTTATAAGTCTGCAGTGAAATAGTAAGTATTTTAAATGGTCTTTGACCACATTTTCTTTTCTAAGAAAAAATTTAGACGGAAAGCACCTTACCAACTATTTATAACCTGCTTGCAACAAGGGTTTTAAAACAAATAAAAAGTTTAGTCCAGGAACTTGCTGAAATTCTCCCCTTCCTAATGGCATATTAATCTTCCTTCCACATTTTTCGCATTTCCTATCCTCCCCATTTTCACTGGTCCCAAGTCCAAGCTATTATAATCAGCATCTAGCTGCTAATTAGAATACAGATCTCTTTTAAAGCTGGAAGAGGCCCAGAGAGGTGAAACACTGACATCTAGACTTGTCTCAGGACTCCTTCCACCTTGCCAGTTCAGTGAGGGTTCTCACTCAAGGCCTAAAGCCCAGGTTTAGAACCTCTCCTGTCCCCACTTAATCCCTCCTCCCTCTCCTATTCAAAGCCTTAAAGATGCTTTTGGATGCAGTCAAGGAATGATGTAACATCATCTTTAAGAAGCCCCATTCTTCTAGTTAGTAAACATTTTGTAAACACTGAACAAAACATGTCTTTTGTTGGAAACTGCATGGTTTACCAAATGATATTGTTTCTACAAAAATTCTAAGGTTTAAAAAAATTCTAATAGAATTTATGATCTGTAAGTTTTCTTTAAGAACTATAACTATACAAACAAACAAAAAGAAACATACAAAAAACACCCTCACAAAAACTAAACACATATATTTTAAAATCATAGGTACAAAAAATTTTTGCTTCTATAAGTCAAATTTATTTTTCAATTACGAATTTACAGTCTCAATATTTTGAATCTCAGATTTCATGATTATAGACACTGAGATTAATACCCAGGGCTGACACTCATTTAAGCAAGTTATACAGTTTATTTTTTAACTGATAAAATCCAACACATAGGTCATTAAGAAAACATTCAAGAAAAACAGAACCATTCCAGTATTCTTACCTTGGACCCTGATAACATACTGGTCAACATTTTTGTTCCCCTTCCAATTCCAACCACTACAAATCAAAGAAAGAGATATTATGACATCCTATTGTGAAAACTAGGTTTTAAAAATATGCTTTATGACACACACTGGGCACAGTTTCCTGGCAGATGTAAAGTTAGAAAAAGCACTTATTTAGCATAATGTCAGGGCTCCCGTCACTCCAGTCAGTTGAGCTCGTCATGCAAGTAAGAAATTCTGAAGTGGGGGTGGGGGAGAGACCTTCTTTCTTTCTCTAAGTGTGAAACATAATGTTAGAAACCTCAATCCAGACAATCAGATAACAAAAAGTTTTGAAAAAAATCTCCAAGGACTCACTGGAATTTTATATGGGCATCAGTGAAAAAAAATGCTACAGTTAATCTTGGTATGATAAAGTCTCTGACAGAGTTCACTATTAAACAAAGCAAAAGTTATCATCGTAACTAAATGAACCATTTAAAGATGATTAGTGCCCAGAAGTATATGATCAAGAAAATAGAAACATAACAAATCAACTCAACACAAAGAATAATACAGGGTAAAATATGAGTCTGGAGAGTATATGTTTGCATAGACCAAATAAAAAGTACAATGGCCCTCTTGTCTCCTCAGTTTCAAACATTATCCTTGTAACAACACATTTCACCAGCCAAAGATGAGAGGATGTAATCATTTCTTCACTTACCAGCAAGCAAAGTTTCACAAGAATTGAAGTATTTCTCATTAGTGGATACAACTTTGTAAAAGAACACACACAATACAACCGTCACAATTCAGAATTATAAGAAAGAGAAATGACCGGCAAGTTGAACGAATTATCATGAATATTTACGGCAGATATCATCCACTGAGTTTACCATGTATCAAATTCTACTCTACGTGCTTTCCATTCATTAGCTCATTTAATCCTTAAAACAAGAGGATACGATTATCCCTATATGATAGCTGAGGAAACTGAGGCATAGGAGTCTAAGAACTTTGCCCAGGATCTCGCAACCAGTAAATGCTGGAATTAAAATTCCAACCAAACTAACAGCAGACCTTCCTTTCATCCCCCTGCCAACTCACTCATCCAGGCTTTCCTCTCACCGCCACCAGCCTAAATCAACCTCTCTGTTCTACAGCCTATCTCTTCTCCCAATTCATACCATTTCATAACCAATTCTGAAAACTCCACTGCACAAAGCTCCTGAACAATCCTCAATAGGGTCCCAATGCCTACAGTACCAACTTCTTAGTAAAATATTCAAAGTCTGCCTTTGAAACCCAGCTCACATCCCCATTCCTTCATAAAGTCTATCCCAAAGCCCCTCTCAGCTTCTTTGATAGTCATAGTGGTTCAAGGACTAACATAAAAACGGTCTGCCTTAGGGATCCTCTGTTGAGCAGAGCACTCTTCAAATAAGAGCGCCTGCTGCTAAGGCAAAAACTTTGTATAATGATAACAAAGATCCAATTCAGTTTTATTCCATTCAGGAAACCCCAATCAATATTTTGCAAGCAGCTACCAGGCACTCCATCCCAAGAACACTTTTAATGGAATAGCACATACCCTGACTTTGAAAGGGCTTATAATCTCATGGGCAAAATACAATACAGACGAGGGAAACTGCAAATGCGCAAAAAAAAAAAAAAAAGGTTGCCTGAATTAATGAAAGAATAACATTAACTAACAATACAACAGTACATGATTGTGTCAAAATGAACACAGGGCTGATAACTACTGTAGGAGGTCACTCTAAATGGCAACAGAGTCCAGAGAATGCTTCACTGAGGCATTCAGAGTTAGGCCTTAAAGGAGGTACAGGATTTGAACATGCAGACAAGAGAGGTGTGTTCTAAAGAAGAAACAAATTGACTAATTCTCAGACACAAGGATGAGCACAGTGGGTTTATCATCCAGAATGCAGGGTGTCTTAAGAGCAGGCTGATGTGTCTGACTCTATCATAGTTAAAAGGCTAGACTGATGACGATTTCTCTGCTAGTTCAGTGATCCACAGTGAAACAAGAAGGCTTCTGAGAGTAACCCAGCTCGTACATGTATACAGTGTCCAGTGTCAAGGGCTCAGATGCTTCTGACTCTTTGCGACCCCGCCAGGCTCCTCTGTCTGTGCGGATTCTCCAGGCAAGAATGCTGGAGTGGCTTGCCATTTCCTCCTCCAGTCCCAGCCCAGGGACTGAAGCCACATCTCCTGTGTCTCCTGAAATGTAGGTGGATTCTTTACCCGCTGAGCTACCGGGAAAGCCCAGAGTATGTATAAAAGAGCTCAATTTTAAAAAAAAATCTGCATAGACAAAAAGCTAGGGAGAAATATAATCACAATGTTGACAATAATTATTGCTGGAAGGTGGCTAATTTTTACTTTCAATTTGATGTTTTCTTGTATTTTCTAACCTTTTTCACCATAATTTTCTAAGTTTTAAAGTTAAACTTCAAAATAGTATATCAAAACTTAGTTCCGTTTTAAGTAATTTATACTGAATATCACCTTCCTACTGTTTGTGCAACAAATTACCAACACAGTGGTTTAAAACAATGCAAACTTATTATCCTACAGTTTCGGAGGTCAGAAATCTGGGGAGGCTTTTACTATGGTAAAAATCAAGGGGTCAACACACTGCCTTCTTTTCTGGAGGCCTGAGGGGAGAATCTTTATCTAGAGGCTTCCCAGGGAAAGTTCCTTGCCTTTTCCAGTTTCTGGAGGCTCTTTATCTTCATTGGCTCAGGACCCCCTTCCTCACCAAGGCCAGCAAACACATCACTGCAATCTCTGCTTCCATTGCCACATCTTCTCTGACACTCTTCTGCCTTCTCTTCCAATTTAAAGACCCTTGTGATTACGCTGGATCCACCAGGATATTCCAGGATATCTCTTGAAGTCAACTGATCAACAACATTAATTCCATGTGCAACTTTAACGCATCCTTGTTATGCAACCTAACATACTTATAGGTTCTGGAGACTGGGACACGGACATCTTTAGCAAAGTCATTATTCTGCTTACCACAGCGTTTTTCAGAATTTTGTAAGCCCTCTTTATAGAATTATATATGCTTCATATAATATATGTTATATGTAATAATTATTTAATGTTTGAAAACATTTTATAAATATTTCTAGTACTTATAAAATATAGATTAATAGAATTATAAAGCTGAATTTCAGATTATATTTTAAATTGTCAGCTAAATTCTTAAATCTTTACCATCAATATTTCCCCCTCAAAACAGCAAAAACAGCCAAAAATGTTGAAAGTAAAAGTATATTTTCCCACTAGGTCCAGTTTTGTTAACAACAACAATATAAAAAAGCCCTTTTACAAAGTTCTTCACAGGGTAGAGTATATATCAATACACTATAGACACTTCTCCAGTACTTTGGCCACCTCATGCGAAGAGCTGACTCATTGGAAAAGACTTTGATACTGGGAGGGATTGGGGGCAGGAGGAGAAGGGGACGACAGAGGATGAGATGGCTGGATGGCATCACTGACTCGATGGACGTGAATCTGAGTGAACTCCAAGAGTTGGTGATGGACAGGGAGGCCTGGCGTGCTGCGATTCATGGGGTCGCAAAGAGTCGGACACGACTGGGCGACTGAACTGAACTGAAGATAATTTCAATAAACCTTCTGAGAATTGGGCTTCCCTGGTGACTCAGACGGTAAAGCGTCTGCCTGCAATGCAGGAGACTCGATTCCTGGGTTGGGAAGATCCCCTGGAAGGAAATGGCAATCCACTCCAGCACTCTGGCCTGGAAAATCCCATGGACAGAGGAGCCTGATAGGCTACAGTCCATGGGGTCGCAAAGAGTCAGACACGACTGAGCGACTTTACTTCACTCACTCTGAGAATTACAGTAGATGTTATCACTTTTTAAGAGAGAAACTGAAATTCTGGGAGGTTACAGGATTTGCTCAGGGTGTATGTACTTAGTAAATAAAATAGCCAGTATACAACTCATGATGATTACAGCCCAGTGTTCATTTCACCATACACCAAAAATCAACTTTGCTTAACAGTCTGTAGAATTTAGACAACAAACTTCCCTTATTCTGTGACTAAATGTCTACTTTTTAAAAAACGATTCTTAATAGAAATCACAGGTATTAGGAAAAAAGTTAATAATTTTGACATATGAACACATTATATCATCATTGAAGGACATGTGTGATCAAATATAAATTAAGCCTCCAAATAGAAAATTATTTCCAATGCAATTTCTTCCACTCACACAAATCTCTGCCAAATGCCACCCCTTCACAATATTAAAATGGAAGCTTTCAACACGATCCCTTAGATTTAGGGTAAAAAATAAACTTCTTTACTCAGTGCCCTGAATATCACTATTTTCTGCAAGCCAATGAATAACAATCTTAAATTAATACAATTGATCTATTCATAAATAAGTGCACATTTTATCCCCTTTCTTCTTGGACTTCTGTTCTTGTGCTTTAGAAAGGGACTTCCCAGGTGGCTGGGTGGTAACAAATCCACCTGCCAGTGCAGGAGACACAGGAGACACGGGTTCAATCCCTGGGTTGGGAAGATCCCCTGGAGGAGAAAATGACAACCCACTCCAGTATTCTTGCCTGGAGAATCCCATGGACAGAGGAGCCTGGTGACTACAGTCCATGGGGTCACAGACACCACTGAGCAACTAAGCATGCGTGGACACCTTAGAAAATGGAAGACTGTAATAGGCTTCAACTCAAGAAGAGCTGAACTGATAAGAATCATGAACCCACTTCTGGAAGCAATGGTAAAGAATGCTGTGATTGATTAGTAATTTCTGCTGTGGACATGGGGAACAAGGGCAGGAGTACCAGCTATCTGCCATCCCAGATTAGGGCAGAGACTTTAACACTCAGCACGTCCAGGTTCAACTCTTGATCTCACCACTCACTAACTAGGGGACCTCACATACAATAAGTGCTCAATAAATGATTATCAATTATTATGGTAAGAAACAGTAGTTAAGGTGTCAGAATTTGCCTATTCAAGTTCTCTGCTGCTGCTGCTAAGGCGCTTCAGTCATGTCTGACTCTGTGCGACCCCATAGACGGCAGCCCTCCAGGCTTCCCCATCCCTGGGATTCTCCAGGCAAGAACACTGGAGTGGGTTGCCATTTCCTTCTCCAGTGCGTGAAAGTGAAAAGTGAAAGTGAAGACGCTCAGTCGTGTCCGACTCCTAGCGACCCCATGGACTGTATCCCACCAGGCTCCTCCGTCCATGAGATTTTCCAGGCAAGAGTACTGGAGTGGGATTCAAGGTCTCTAACTCAGGAAAATGAATTTTCATGTGTTTTTTCCTGTCTTAACCTCAAGTAAAGATGTTTCTGCCAACATGCATCACATAAAATCTGTAAATTAAAAAAAATGCAAATCATATACTGTTTCCAATTTTCTTGAAAAATATAATTTTATTCACCAATTTTATCCTTTTCTTCTAAATAAGCATTCATTTCCTCTGGCTGGCTTAGATCAAGTTTGTTTTTATTCGCATCTAATTTTAGCTCTAATAAAATGGACTGGATGCTGTAGCACAGTATTTTTCAAAGCATGAGTCACATTCCATTAGGGCAGCATGAAATCAATTTAGGGGATTCTGATCAACATTGTAAAAAAAAATGGAATAGAGTAAAATGAAAAGACACCAGGGCATGTAAAAAGGTAGGCTTGTCCCATAAAAGTTTGTTTCTACTATGTGGGGCAGGGGGAAATGGGGAGAATTCCAATTGTGTATTTCTGTGACTACGGATACAGTTATAAAAAGGTGTCTAAAAACATACCCCATCCTGCGGATACACACTTTGGCAGTCTAAAAAGATAGACTTCAGGATCTCTGCATGTGTGCTAAGTCATTTCAGTCGTGTCTGACTCTGCGACCCTATGGACTGTTGCCTGCCAGGCTCCTCTGTCCATGGGATTCTCCAGTCCAGAATACCGGAGTGGGCTGCCATTCCCTCCTCCAGAGGGTCTTCCCCACCCAGAGACTGAACCTGCATCTCCTGCAGATCCTGCATTGCAGGCGGATTCTCTACCATAGAGCCGCTGGGGTGTTCCCTCAGAACCTCCACTAGATGCGAAAAAAAAACAAACAAATTAAAAAGGTGGAAGAAAAAGGGGCAAATGACTCTTCTTCCCTCAATCAATTCTATCAATCTTCTTCCACATGCAGCAAGACACTCAACTAATGCCCCCAAGAGAAAGTGACTTCCTCTGAGAACTATAAGGTTCATTTTCTGAAGATACAGGCAAAAAAAACAAAAAAAGTCATATACTGTGTCAGGAGTCCCCAAGACTCTCCCACGCTGAAAGATTCATCCATGGCTAAGATTTATCTACAGTGACATCCTAAGGTTACACAGCTGGATCCTTTTTCCTTCCATAATTGAAAAAGGAGTAACATGTGTACAAGGTTCCTGCTCGAGGGAGCCCACTGGAAACCCAGCATCCAAAGTTTTATTGGAGGGGATGAGAGGAATGGTTATCATGCACCCTCTCACTGCATGGTGGGAAAAAATCTCAGACTCCAAGGTGGACAGCAGGTGTCCAGCATAAACCACACTGTTCACACAAACCAATGAGGCACACCAAACTGCGCTTATTGGATGGGGAAGGGTGGGTTCAACCCCAAATCCAGGTCCCCAGATGCAGGCAGGCCTTCAGAAAGATAGTGAACTCAGGCCTGCTGTGTTAATTCTTTTCTGCACAGATACAAACCCTTTCTCAAGGTCCAACCACACTCCACACATGAAAGTGGCTATTTCTAATAGCCTTCTGTACCTTGTAGAAGGGCTTCTTGAGACGATGGCACTGTAAATCTAGTAGATTTGAAATACTGCAAGTAGACTGAAAATGACATGGCTTTAGTCAATTCTGCCTGTTCTTAATCAATATTTCTTTCTAATATAAGTGGCAGTTACATCAAATTTCCATTCATATCTCTTACCCAGGACTCCTCGAGCTGCACTGTCCAGGGTCCCTCCATGCCCAATTTTCAAAGTCTGCTTTTTCCTCTTGGTCCATTCTGGAGAAGGCATTCCAGCTTCTTTAAGAGTAATTGAGATTTAAAAAAAGAGAAAAAGGCAATTACTTTGAGAAATGAAGTAGAATCTCCATTACTATGGGATGAGGCAGTGTGGATGGAGTACTCAAAACAAATAAAAAGTATTGTACAAACTTAATATATTAAGGTTATAAGAACTGTCTCATTTGAAAAGACCCTGATGCTGGGAAAGACTGAAGGTGGGAGAAGAAAGGGACAACAGAGGATGAGATGGTTGGATGGTATCACCGACTTGATGGACGTGAGTTTGAGTAAGCTCCAGGAGTTGGTGATGGACAGGGAGGCCTGGTGGGCTGCAGTCCATGGGGTCACAGAGAGTGACACAACCGAGTGACTGAACTGATAACAATACTGACAAAGAACAGACTTTAAACTATACAGACACTATCTAAATTACAAAGAAACAGTATTCCCAAATTAGTTGTCGAAAACCTAGAACTCATTTTGTAAGGGGGAAAAAAAAATTTTTTTTTAACTGGGTAAATATCCACACTAATCCACAAAGATGCAGTAAATTCCTGGCAGTAGTGGGCTGGTAGATGGAGGATGATGAGCAGAAGTTTTTACATAGGCAGCTAGTTTTAAAAGTCCTCAATTCCACCTCTAAAATCTCTTTTGTTCCCTGGTGTTCTCTGCTGGTCACTCCAGCTACCTAAACATCTGGAGTATATCTCATACAGGGTTACTTCTGAGAACACTAAGTCCCCAAACTATCTGTATATCTGCCCTCCTCTCCAAATCAAAAGTCACCAATTCCTTAAAGAAGCTAATCTCAACAAAAGGTTACATGGGAAGAAGGTAACAGTTTAAGATGCCACTTATACGCCAAAGCATTCAGATTTTAAAAAGAGAAAAGGAAAAAAACAAAAGATGCCAGCCTGGCCTATCTCATATTCCTACTGTAAAGAATAAAATGAAATAATGCTATCTGAACATGCTTTGGAAACTCAAAGCTCTATACCAATATGCTGTTATCATCATCATCGTGGTATATAACAATATATTGAGAGAATACCAGCTACCGGACTTCAAATGAGAATGGAGAGAGAAGCAGGAAGAGCTGTATTGATCTGTATCCTTCCAAACCCATAAAACTTTCCCTACTTCCCAGGTGACGCTAGTGGTAAAGAACTTGCCTGCCAACACAGGAGATGTAAAAGACCAGGGTCTGATCCCTGGGTTGGGAAGATCCACTAGAGAAGGAAATGGCTACCCACTCCAGCATTCTTGCCTGGAGAACCTATGGACAGAGGAGCCTGGTAGGCTATGGTCCATAGGGTTGCAAAGAGCCCGACACAACTGAAGCGACTGAGCATGCGTGCATTACCACTGACACAGAGAAGATGGGAAACAGAGTACAAGAAACTGAGAAGCAAGGACAGAGCAAGGCGAGGAGAGAAGGCAGAGCAACAATGGAGAAGCCAGGTGAAATGGCCAAAAGGATGTGCTGGGTTGTAATCACCACTTAATTACCACCTTAGTGAGTTGGAGGAGAAGGCAATGGCACCCCACTCCAGTACTCTCGCCTGGAAAATCCCTGGACAGAGGAGCCTGGTAGGCTGCAGTCCGTGGGGTCGCGAAGAGTCGGACACGACTGAGCAACTTCCCTTTCACTTTTCACTTTCCTGCATTGGAGAAGGAAATGGCAACCCACTCCAGTGCTCTTGCCTGGAGAACCCCAGCAACGGGAGAGCCTGGTGGGCTGCCATCTATGGGGTCACACAGAGTCGGACACGACTAAAGTGACCTAGCAACAGCAGCAGCAGTGAGTTAGAACTCTGCGGTGTCTGGAACACAATCCTAATGTTACTCTCTGATTATGCTATCACCATGCTTGGAAAGAGATGAGGATATGCTTTAACATGAACCTGTAAGGCTAGGCCTAGACTTCAAACCCTACACCTTGACCTATAACCCATTATGACTCTCTCAAATTGTATTTATAGAAACATTTTGGGATCTCTTTTGTATTTTTAACTTAACAGTGCTTGGAGAATGGAGGCCCTACAGTTTACTGTCTTCCCTTTTTCCAAGTCTGAAGACACCTGACCTCTACTATGTTGGAATCTGGTTCACCCCATTGGCATCATGGATGAATATTTACTAAGATCTTTTCTAGCTATAAAATTCTGCCATGTTTTAGGCCTTGAAGGATTCAAAAAGACAGAAGAGCAGAGATTTTAGTGCCAGATGAATCAATGTAAGGAAAGGCAAAGAACATTAATAAGGGCCATGACAACTGACTGTGGCCTAAATCGGCAACTGTCAAACCTGGCTGGCATTAGAATGTTGTATTCTGAAATCTGTATCTTTAAGAGAACCTTCCAGGTAAATCCTGACAACCAGTCAGAATAGCATTTAGAAAGCCCTGGTCTAGCTAACAGAAATATAGAATCGGCCAATCACAAGCAACATAGAAATGGAGAGTAATGAGAATGTCTACTTTTCAGTGAGTGGCTTCCAGAAGACAGTTCAGCAACAGCATGGAAACAATCAATTTTAACTAAGTTTCAACAAGAAATTTCAGTTCCTGGAGACCAATTAACCAGAAAGCCAGGCTATCGCTTTAATCCTATGAGAAATCCTATGAGAAACCCATCTGAAAGAGAACAGAAATTATTACTTTGAGGAACAAAAAAGCCATAGCTTAGCTAACAAATAAGGCCAAAGGAAAGCAATTCTATGAATGAATCAACTCCATGATGACACCACAAAGCTTGTCCCTGATGTAATTCCTTCCTTCAACATCCTTACAGGTAACAAAGTATAATGAAAGTATAACAAAAGAATGAGCAGATATAACACAGGTATTAAATATCTTCAGGAATTTACCAACAAACATCTGAACCTGTAATGGGTCAGTTTAAATTAACAAATTCCTACCAGAATACTTTGTTTTTGCAATAAAAAGGGAAGCAGTAACATTTGCCAGGGGACACTATTCAAAGAAATCTCCTGTACTGATTTGATGGAAAAATAAGCCAGGGCCAGACTCTGGAGGGCCTTGAAAAGCTAGTTAAATAGTTTTATCACCAAAGGCTACAGAAATTACTGCTATGAGCTCAGTTAAGGAGGAGTCGGTGTCTTTCAGATCTGGCTTACTGCAGGTGTCAAAAAAAAAAAACCTAAAAGTTCCTTGATTTCACACTATGAAACGAACTACTGGATTGACAAACTGAGAAATCCTTTAGAATTTTCAAATATTCTCCCAGTGTATATAAAGACACAAACAAACAAAAAGAATGCTCTTAGAAGTGACCAAGTTATAGTGTTCAACAAAATGTGGTCCAGACTGCTTATACCAAAATCACCCGGAGCAACAGTTTAAAGACGGACTTGCCTAAAAACACTCCATACCCTCAGAATCACTATCTCTGGAAGGGTAAGGATTAGAATCTGCATCTGTGCAAGGGACCTTAAATAATTCTTATGTCCACTCTGTGAAAAACACTGTGTTAAGACTTGGTTAAGTAATCTACATTTCCAACGTAGTTTTAGGAAAGCAGCTTTGGAGTGTAGAGAGCCAGTGATTCCTTTGGGTACAGTTCACTTAAATGAGCCAAACAAAAGGTTTCTGAGGGATTAGATTACAGAAAATTGGTCTGCATGCCCAAGAGCAGAGGTTTATTTGTGGGTGTGTAGGTTTTGTTTTTTGTTTTTGCTTGTTTTTTTCCCTTGAGAACGACAACTGCCAACTAGGCTACAGGAGTTCACGTTAGGACAAGTCCTAGCCGGAGATGCTCCAGATTTCTGTCCAGAATTTATACAGTGGTCGTTCTCCCTTTCCCTTCCTTTTATCACTTGAGCCTTGAAAGGGCAAAAAGCCTAGCGTGCTCCGTGCGGCTTCCGCTCTCACGGCGACCGCATGGCCTCCGCCTGGTCCCCACCCGGCTGCAGTACCTGCCAGCAGCTTCTCCTTCAGCCGATTCAGCAACTCGGCTGAAGTGGGCCCTTTGGGCTTGTGCACAGCGAACACGCCGCTCAGGGACAGCAGCTTAGTAGCCAACGCGGGCTTCGAGACCCTGGCTTCGGATCCGGTCCTGGCCGCGGCCGCAACCGCCGCGGCTGCAGCCATCGCTGAGGATGTGGCGGCCGTTGCTGCAGCTGTCCCTGCACTTTCGGGGACTGGAGCTGGGTCTGGTTTCAAACAGGACAACACCACCGCCGCCGCCTCAGCAGCTGCCATGCTTTTGTAGTCCAAACCGGTTTTGCATCTTGGAGTCGCACGCTAATGACGCAACAAGGAGTGCGCCCGACATCCCTCCTGCCTTTCCCTTGCTTCGAAGTTACCTGGGTGGGTGGAATCGCAAGGTCTTGTGGGAATTGTAGTCTTTGGTCTTTCTCGTGCTGGCTGAGAGTCGCTGACCCTTCTGAGGGCTCTGATGGAGTAATTTTTTTTTTCTATCATCCTGTTTGCTTGTTAAGTAGGGTCAATTCGGTGCCGCATGTGTAACTCACAGTTTCCGAACCCGAACACCAAGACTGTATAGATTTTCCGCGAGAAATATCTTCACATCTCTCCCGCATCCCTTTTAAGAATTAAGAAGACCTAGACCCCACTCCAGTACTCTTGCCTAGAAAATCCCATGGACGGAGGAGCCTGGTGGGCTGCAGTCCATGGGGTCGCTAGGAGTCGGACACGACTGAGCGTCTTCACTTTTACTTTTCACTTTCATGCATTGGAGAAGGAAATGGCAACCCACTCCAGTGTTCTTGCCTGGAGAATCCCAGGGACGGGGGAGCCTGGTGGGCTGCCGTCTCTGAGGTCGCACAGAGTCGGACACGACTGAGGTGACTTAGCAGCAGCAGCAGCAGCATCCAAGAACAGAAAATTTACTAACAAAATGCTGACTTCTGCTGCAGCTTGTGAAGAACTACGGTTCCCGTGGTTGACTGCGTTATTCAATGCATTGTGCGCTTGGATTCATGATTCAGAATTAAAATACACCTAAATGTAAGCTCTTTCAGAGCAAAGAATCTGTTTTACCTAGTTCACTGTTGTATTTCGGTGCCTCACACAGAGTAGGCACTTAGATATTTGGGAACACATAAATGGATATGAATCCTTCAAATTCCTGAAAGAAACCTCTAGGCCAAGCCGGTGCTAAATCTCATGGGCTTATTTTGATGCCCTTCATGCAGGACTTTCCTCCCCTTGAATCCTGCAACTCACGTGCAATTCTTAAGAATTCTAAGACATTTAATAGTAATTCTTCTATGGATTGCATTCTTTAGTAACACTAAAGAATTGCTTAGGCATTATTGCAGTTCATAAAATTAAACTTTACTTTTGATCTGAGACCTCTCGAAGTTATTCACTCCCAAACAAGATTCAGGAACACTGTTCTGATCCTGGTAGAAGGCAAAATGAAGAAAAATTCTTCATTTTACTTCCCCAGATACATTAAATGGTATTATGAGTATTGTGAGACAGATCAAGTTTGTGTTCACTGTTCTTAGAAATTTCCTGACAATCACCCTTTCTCCGCATCATCTTTTTTCCCATTAGTGTCGAGAATCCTAATGATGCCTCTTAGCTACTCAGAATTACCCACTATGGGATCCCATTTGAATTTGCCCCATTCCTTCAAGAACAGGGGGAAAAAAAGTTTTAAATACAATAGTTATTTCTTCCTATATTTCCAACCCTCCCCTGCTTCAGTTAGATCACCAGACCCTCATTAAATCTTTGGGGTGCCCAACAATGTAAGTGTACCTAGCCACACAACTGTATACTTTTAAATGGTTAAATGGGAGATTTTTATGATATATATTTAAAAAGAAAGGAGGAAAAACACCCAGTATCTGAGGAGGAGTGGAGAAAGAGGGAGAGTTTTTGTAGGGTGGAAAGCTGAAATACCTAGAAGAAATTTACTTACTCTTGTGGTCTATTATAAAAACCTAAACTAAATGAAAACATTGTATGCAGTCTACCTTGGATGCCAGAAGAGAAGAGAATTGTTTTGAAAATCAGAAGAGAGAAACTGAGATTGACAGGTCCCATAATTAGTGAACATCTGAGCCTCCTTCAGGATGTTCCCTTTTTCAGAAAGGTGGCTTGACTTCAGGTGGGATGGCTGCACCCTAGGGAGCCAAGTATCCTTCGACCTTTGGAAGGTTTCTGTGCTCTCTTCTTGGCGTAGAATCAGAGAGCCAGGGACTTTAGGAGAAGATATAGAGCAGGCTTGTACAACGATGACGTGATTAGAGAGCCCATAACGATTGTCTAGACATCAGTAAGCTTCTCTAATTCTGTTGTGACTCTAGGGTTGGGGGAGTGGAGGGAGGTCATAACTGGGGGTGAAAAATAACACTTTCATTTGAATTTTCCACAGGCCCACTGCAGGATCAGAGGTAATTTGATTCAAAGAAAACAAAGAAATAAGTATTTCTTGTACATTTTATTCCTGGATGCTAGGGAATAGGAGAGGGCTTCCCAGGTGGCACTAGTGGTAAAGAACCTGCCTATTAGTGCCCAGAGTCCTAAGAGATGCAGGTTTGATCCCTGGGTCAGGAAGATCCCCCAGAGAAGGGCATGGCAACCCACTCCAGTATTCTTGCCTGGAGAATCCCATGACAGAGGAGCCTGGTGGGCTACAGTCCATGAGGTTGCACAGAGTTACATATGACTGAAGTGACTTTGCATGTGCAGGGAACAGGAGAATTAATTCAACTCTGTATCACACACATCTTCATTCTTGTCATCAGAAGCACCAACTTCTAATTTTCTGAAGTAACCAGCATCTCCCACTTTGAGTGAGCATTGCATTTATGCTGCTGCTGCTGCTAAGTCGCTTCAGTCGTGTCCGACTCTGTGCGACCCCATAGACGGCCACCCACCAGCCTCCTCCTTCCCTGGGATTCTCCAGGCAAGAACACTGGAGTGGGTTGCCATTTCCTTCTCCAATGCAGGAAAGTGAAAAGTGAAAGTGAAGTTGCTCAGTCATGTCCGACTCCTAGCGACCCCATGGACTGTAGCCTACCAGGCTCCTCCATCCATGGGGTTTTCCAGGCGAGACTACTGGAGTGGGGTGCCGTTGCCTTCTCCATTTGCATTTATAAGTTATCCTAATACATGTGTGAGTTAGGATTCTTTGATTAAGAGTGACCAAAACAGATTCATTTCAGCTTGGAATTTATCAGAAGGGTTTATTTTGGAAAAGTTTATCAGAAGACTACAGAATATTATGCAGAACCTTGGAGATTCTTTTTGTCCCTCTCTCCCCTCATTCTCCTTTCATGATACTGGCTTGTATCTTTTCTCTTTTGCCAACCTACACAGCATATTAAAAAGCTGAGACATTACTTTGCCAACAAAGGTCCATCTAGTCTAGGCTATGGTTTTTCCAGTGGTCATGTATGGATGTGAGAGTTGGACTATAAAGAAAGCTGAGTGCCGAAGAATTGATGCTTTTGAACTGTGGTGTTGGAGAAGACTCTTGAGAGTCCCTTGGACTGCAAGGAGATCCAACCAGTCCATCCTAAAGGAGATCAGTCCTAGGTGTTCATTGGAAGGACTGATGTTGAAGCTGTAAGTCCAATACTTTGGCTACCTGATGCAAAGAGCTGATTCATTGGAAAAGACCCTGATGCTGGGAAAGATTGAGGGCAGGAGGAGAAGGGGACGACAGAGGATGAGATGATTGGATGGCATCACTGACTCAAGGACATGGGTCTGCGTGGACTCCAGGAGTTGATGATGGACAGGGGGGCCTGGTGTGCTACAATTCATGGGGTCACAAAGAGTCGGACACGACTGAGCGACTGAACTGAACTGAACTTTTGCTTCAACAGACTTTTCCCCCCTACTCTTTACTCTGCATTCTTGGTTCAGACCCTCCTGTTTTGATCCAATTCCAAAAATACCCTGGATGAAGCCACTTCTGGCCACCTACCAAACATAGCACTTCACTGATTTCTTTCCTCCACTACAGCACTTTCCTTGCTTCTTTTCCGGCTTGCTTTTTCTCCATAGCATGTTTTATCTGACATACCAGGTATTTACTTACTGTCCTGTTTCCTCCATCAGAACGTAAGCTCTGTGAGAAATGCCTGTATGTTTTATTCATTGCTCTATCTCCAGGACCTGAGCTAGTGTCCGACGTAGCACTCAATAAATAGCAGTTGAAGAAAGGACTGAATCAACATGACAGCTTCAGCAGAAACCATGTAGATAGAGGAGAATTAGCAGCTGTTCCCAGAAAAGTAGAGTGCTGGACACAAAAAATATGTATATTCCCACTGCAGCTTATCTCATGTGGCTTCAATTTTTCAGTCTCCATTTTATATGTGTGAAACTGAAGCAAAGAAAAAATAAGATTACCCAATGCTATATAAAACTTCAGCTTTCTAGACAAGCTTCCATGCTGCCCTCACCTACCCATGTGTCTTGAAGGACTGCTAATTAACAGCAATTAAAAACTGACAAGACTTTCAGGTTTTATTCCAAATCCGTCCCTGGGTCTGCTGTGGTTGCGTCGCTGGGGCATTTCTCTGGTTCTTGCATAGGCACAGATGCCTGAGAAAGCTATTCTTTACGAAAGTTTCTCCAGTTGTTGGTCATCTGTGCCACTTTCTATAGAGATAGAATCATAGAAAATAGTACTTGATGAGGACTTACAGAGGATATAACCTGAGTCTTTCATTTTAAAATGTGCTCCTGATACTCAAAAGAGAAAGCTCAAATCTATACCATAGACTTGACAAAAGCGTAGATTTTTAAAGTTTAGAGAAAAGATGGATATGTTTCATTGCCTGAAATTTGAGAGAGCCAGAAACTCTCCAGAAAGAAACCCTTCTGTTTATTACATCGAGAATTGTCTTAATAGGGAAGAATATGGTAAGATAATTAAAGAAACCAGTAACACAAGGATCTCTACTGTGAGCTGAAGTAGATAAAAGAAATACATTGTGATTTCTTTAGAGCAGAACTTCTAAGAAAATTTAAACAGGTATTTTAATTGTTTTAATTTTGACTATACATTTCTTTGTAATCGGGAAAAACATGTAGCAATAAAATATTTTTTTAATTAGGCAAAGAATTTTTTTAAAGGGTAGATAATAAAAGATGAATATGAGAAAGTGCCACAAATATGTAGGAGTAAGGCCAGAAAAGTTTTATTGGGAACAGGAAGAAAATATCAGAGACAGGAAAATAAAATGGAACTTTTAAAGCAGATCAAGAAACAGATATATTTACTGCTTGAGGCCAATAACTAATAAAGGTCAAGCAAAGCTTCTACTTCGCCTGTCTTCTCTATCGAGGAGAATGATTTTTGGATGAAAATAAAGAGTAATCAGTTGATAGGAGAAGGAGGATGTCCATGGGGGACAGAAAGGTTGGAAGAGGACATCACTGTACTCACTGAAGTTAAATCTCCTAGTCCAGACAGTTGCATCCAGAGGTGGGGAGAGAGCGGAGATATAAGAACTCACAAACAAGATTGCTTAAGAAAACTAACTTTTGTTGAATACCTATGCTTTGTGCTGGTACTTTATATCTTCCTGGAGTTTCTATAGTAACTCTTCAAGTTATGCTTGCAAAGAAAATACAGTGTAGGCTGGCTGCCATAATTTCACTGCAAAGCAGGTATTATTATTATTATTTTACAAATGAGGAAAGTACAACTAAATGAGATTAGATAATTTCATTGAGGGTATACAGCTTGCATAAAGTGAATGTGCCAGGGGTCCCTAAGACCAATCTTAGACTGAATTTGCTTGAAGGACCAGCAGAATTCAGAAGAGCTCTAATGCTCATGATTATGGTTTATTATAGCAAAAGGATACAGATTAAAATAAGCGAAAAGAAAAGGCACATGGGATGAAGGCACCAGGAGAAAGCAGGTGTGAGCTTCCAGATGTCCTCACTTGGTGTAGTCCCAAGGACCGCTCTTAACTCTCCCATCAGGGAAACGTGACAGTACGTGTCAAGTGTTGCCTATCAGGGAAGCTCATCTGACACTTGGTGCCAGTTTAACTGGGGATCAATTATGTAGGGATACAGTGCCTGTGGGCTTCCCTGGTTAAGAGCTCAGTTAAGAGCCCTTAAGAGTTCAGTTAAGAGCCCTTAAGAGTTCAGATGATTAAGAGCCTGTCTGCAAGGCAGTAGACAGGGATTCAGTCCCTGGGTCAAGAAGATCCCCTGGAGAAGAGAATGGAAACCCACTCCGGTATTCTTGCCTGGAGAATCCTATGGACAGAGGAGCCTGGTGGTTGCTTCACAGTCCTTGGTGTTGCAAAGAGTCGGACACAACTGAGCAACTAACACACACATGCCGTGCCTGTATGACTAAACTCAGGGGCTCAGTCTCGCCTTCCAGAGGTCAGACTGATGCAGTGTAGCCTAAGGTCTCAGGCACACAGAAGCATCCTTGTCAGGCAAGACACACCAAGGGCTCAGAGGTTATCTCCCAGTAGCTTGACAAGGGCTAGTCTTTCCTTTGAATGTGCAGAATTAGCACAATAACTCATCTGACCCACATGTAACTCATTAAACAACCCTGAGCAGTATTATTGCAAGGTAAAGATGAGGAACTGAGGCTCAAAAAGATTAAGCAACTTGTTGAAGTTCCAACAGCTAATAAAAGGCAGTTAGATTCAGTAGAATTCAGGTTTGCCTGACTCCAAAATCCATAAACTTAACCAGTTCTCAGTGACTTGTAAATCAGAATGGATAGCTGAATTCAAATGAATTTTTAAAGAGATGAACTTAAGTCCTAGAATAGAGATGCCAAAAATCAATTTTCAAGGGCAAGTCATAGAAAACATGATATGGAATCAACCTAAATGAAAAAGTTGGAGGGATTTCTGTCTACAGTGAGGCTTACACAAGTGCATTATAAACTTTATATGAATATTATATGGCCACCGGAACAACTAATGTTATCTTGGGAGCAATAACAGAATTAATATGTCTGGAATGAGGGAGGTGTTATCAGGCCCTGATAATATGGCTGACTCTAGGTTGTGTTTCATACTCCAAGCCTTTCCCTTTAGCAAAGATCTCTGCCCTCTCCTTCCTTAGTTTTAGTTCAATAACAAGGCTATCTGATAAACTATTCCTATGAAGGTATGATGTTGAATCAGATACGAGTACTACCTATGTAGGTCAAAATGTTTAAATATCAGCAATTTCAGTCTAATATAAACACTTAATAATAATTTAATATGTCATTTCTCTGGGGTATTTGCATTTTAGTGTAGAAATCCATGAGACAACATTTCAAATTAAGAAAGACAGATACTTGTGAACTTGGAAATATTCTGATGCTTGCCAAAGTACACCATACCCAACCTATGTTTTCTTGACAGTTTGTTCCATTAAGCCATACCAATATCTCTTTATGGCCCTGTCAACTCATGTCCATTCAAATAAGTTAATGTTCCTATCTCAGCTGACTCATTTGGCAGTAAAAGCTAGTTCACATGCCAATGCATTAGCTGGCTCATATGACCTCTCTATCAAAAAACGCATGTTTTCACAGCAATAAGCAAGAAGGAGCAATATACCCTTTCTTGCCCAATGTAGTAGTTCAATTTAAACAAATGTGAAAAATGTAAAGGGCAAAGGAATGGAAAAGATGAGACAATGCAGAAAGACCTGGGATGATACAGATATCTTACAGTGTATAAGAGTTCTTAATGTGTTATGTTTTTAGGTCTATAAAAAGATGATTGTAACTACTTCTGAGCTCTCAGAATTTTCATTCAAAGGGCACAACTGATTCCCTACAATGTATACAATATTATCAAGGTACATTAAGGACATTTAATAAACTCTCAAATTAAATCAATATACACAATTGTAAATATTAAAATTTATTAAATGGTATGAATAATATAAAGTTGATAGTTTAATGTAAGCTAAATATATGTGATTTTATATATATATTAAAGTGAAAGTGAAAGTTGCTCAGTCGTGTCCGACTCTTTGCGACTCCATGGACTATGCAGTTTGTGGAATTCTCCAGGCCAGAATACTGGAGTGGGTAGCCTTTTCCTTCTCCAGGGGATCTTCCCAACTCAGGATCGAATCCAGGTTTCCCGCATTGCACGTGGATTCTTTACTAGCTGAGCCACAAGGGAAGGCCTTTCACTTTCACTTTTATATTAAGCAAATTACAAATACAAAAGAACGGATTACTCTGGGGTTGGTTAAATGTTGTCTTTAATGCTGCAGAAGTGACACAGCAGATCTGATTGTTTGTGTGTTATTTAACACTTATTTGTACAACAAATGTTTATTATGCACTTGCTCTGTGATAGGCATGTGAAATAACTTTTATATTGACCACTTCTGCAAATAAAGTCATTTATAAACAGCTTGGAGAAAGTGTTATCAGTATCTGTTTTTAAGTAGGCTCTGAGGATTTGAAATATTTAAACCGGTTCTACATCCACATTCCAAAGATAACGTACAAATTGTCTTCATTGATTAACGATGCTATCATAAGCTGGGAAATGTCCTTCTATGACTTCAGTTTTCTTTAAATGTTTAATAATATTCTCCACTAGAGGAAAGGTTTAAGGCTGGACTCAGAGACAAAGGTGATGGATGATTCCCATTACCAGGTTGAATGAAAAGCCTCTTATTTAGCATGGACTATGCCTAGAGGCTAGCTGAACAGGAAAGCTTCAACTGGTCATTTGTTATCTCAAAACTCCTGAAAGATTCAACCTTTTCTTTTACTACTTAATTGAATTTAGAAAATTATGATTTCTTCCTTTTAAATATTTTACATATTTTTACATGTAAAATCAGATTTTTTTTTTTTTTTTTTTTTGGCCTGGAGAAGGTTTGGATATGTTCCTTCTAATCTGTGATTTGCTATCTATTCCACAGTTTTAAAACATTATAATGTTTTGGTTAAGTTAGAAAATAAAAGTATGTTCCCATATTTTGGAGCCAAAGCACAACTACTTAAGTTTCTTGTTTATGTAGATATACCTTGGCTCCAAAAAGTTCTTGATTTTTGTGGTTAGCCTGAAGTATGGAAAACTATTTCAAAAAAAGCAAATCTTGAGTATGAAATCCCCAAATTACTTCTTACTATTAAACATTGGATAACATATAGTATGTTATACATTTATCACTATGAAATAAAATTAATATTTTATGTCAATGAGAAATTTTTTTAAGGACTGCTGCTACTGCTGCTAAGTCACTTCAATCATATCCGACTCTGTGCGACCCCATAGATGGCAGCCCACCAGGCTCCGCCATACCTGGGATTCTCCAGGGAAGAACACTGGAGTGGGTTGCCATTTCCTTCTCCAATGCATGAAAGTGAAAAGTGAAAGTGAAGTCGCTCAATCATGTCCGACTCTTAGCGACCCCATGGACTGCAGCCCACCAGGCTCCTCCGTCCATGGGATTTTCCTTAAAAAAAAAAAAAAAAAACACGTGTTTTGCTGCGCCAGCTCTTTAGCTGCAGCATGTGAGCTGTTAGTGGCAGCATGCGGGATCTCGTTCCCTAACCAGGGATTGAACCTGGGCCCCCTGCATTGGGAGCATAAAGTCTTAGCCACTGAGCCACCGGGGAAGCCCCTAAAAACTTAAATGTGAAAAAATTTTCTCTTTGACCTCCTCTCTCCATGCTACTGTGCACTGTGTATCTATATTAGGTATTGACCAAACCTCCTCATCAGCAGAAATACCTGCTCAACATAAAAAGCAACATTCTCCTAGTATCAGCAAGTATGTGTGTGTGTGTGCTCAGCTGCTCAGTCATATCCAATTCTTTGTGACCCCATGGACCATAGCCTGCCAAACTCCTCTGTCCATAGGATTTTCCAGGCCAGTTATTAATAAGTCATGTGTGGTTTTTTGCGACCCCATGCACTGCACAGTCCATGGAATTCTCCAAACCAGAATACTAAAGTGGGTAGCCGTTCCCTTCTTCATTATTAGTAAGACAACTCCTTAAAAGATAATATTCCTTCTTGATCTTGTAAGGGGTCCCAATGACCCACTACTCACTAGACTGTATGCACTATCAATAATACATCACTTAATGTACAGCCCTCTGTCTCAAAAGCTTATGCAACTGTTCTTTGGCCCAAAACTTGTTCTTAGGTTCTGAGAAACAGTTCTTAGACCTTTCTGAGTGGCTGTTCCCAGGTTATAATCCTCAATTTGGCTCAAATAATACTTTCCATTTCATGAACTTATTTGCAAAATAGAGACTCACAGACATAGAAACAAATTTAAGGTTATCAAAGAGGGAAAGTGAGGGGAAGGATAGATTAGGAATTTTGGAGTAACATATATACAGTGTTATATACAGTACACACATATGCAGTATGATACATAAAGTAGATAACCAACAAGGACCTACTGTATTTCACAGGGGAATATACTCAATATTTTATAATAACTTTTATGGAAAAAGAATCTGAAATATATATATATTTACATATATAGTACACTTTGCTGTACTCCTGAAACTGAGACAACATTGTAAAATCAATATACTTCAATAAAATAAGTAAATAAACAAGAGAGTAAATCCTAAGAGTTCTTATCACAGGAGAAAATTTTTTCCTTTATTCTTTTCTTCTTCTTCTTTTTTTTTTTTTTTTTTTAATGTATTTGGCTGTGCCCAGTCTTGGTTGAGACATGTTGGATCTAGTTCCCTGACTAGAAATCAAACCCAGGCCCCCAGCATTGGGAGCTCAGAAACTTAGTCACTGGACCACCAGGAAAGTCCTTTTTCTTCTCTTCTTTTTAAATTATAATCTATATGAGAAGATAGATGTTAGCTGAACCTATTGTGATAATCATTTCACAATAGATGTAAATCAAACCATTGTGCTGTATACCTTAAAGTTACACAGTGATGTAAGTTGATTATTTCTTAGTAAAGCTGGAAAAACTTACACTCCTAAAAAGTTTTTTCTGTTTGTTTCTTGGATCGGTTGATTTTTTTGTTGACATTACCCTATAGACTTCATATTAGGAATCTCAAGAATAAGACCTTAGTCCATAATGATTTTTCTTCTTTTTTTTTTCTTTTTTCTATTTCACTCTCCCACTTTGAATAACCACTAGCTCTCTATGAACACACTGGTCATTTTCCCCAGAAATAAAATTTGGGTCTACTTCACAGGGTTTCTGGAATTGTCACTGACAAAGCCCACTGGCGTAGGCATGGGGGGAAAAGTTAAGGGCTAACCTCTTCTTTTGTGCTTAAGTCTAGCTTCACTAACCTACAGGCGGCACCTGCAGTAACCTTGCGCCTAACACGTGGGATCAGCATTCTCACACGTGGGATCAGCATTCTCAGTGCAGAATTGATGCACCTGGCACGTGACTGCAGAGGTGATGCACCTGACACTTCAGTCACCATGGCAACAGGGAGCTGTGTACAGAGATGCTGCACCTGGTGGGGCAATCTGGAGCCCTGAGCAACACACCTGCGCCTGCCCTGCCCACAAGACCTTCATCCCTCCCCTCACAGATGAGATCCCCATAAAGCAGCCTCATCCGTGGCCTGTCTGGAGAGTGTGTGCCCTGGAACTATGGCTGGCACCTCTCTGTTTTGTTTTGTTAAATCAAAAACACTAAAGCTTTTCTTTGCTCCTGAACACTATTTGAGATTTTTCTACTGAATTGAACGACAGCGGGCAGCAGGACCGCAGCTGGGGGCTGACTCTGGAGGGTCAATAACAGAGGGAAAGAAAACAATTTTCTCTCGGTTTAGTGAAGATCACTCTCAAACTCATTGTTACTGGGCATTGATCTGTTTCTTAAGCTATAAGATGGGAACTTCAAGTTTATGCTTGGTTTGTGAATGAATCGTGCCAGCTCAGCTAATGGTGGAACTATCCTGCTAAAGGTTATGTCCTACCTGTATGGGAGGAAAAAGTTTTCCTTCACTCCCTTAGGTTCCCTCATAGGGTCAGAAAATTAAGATGGCAGATTAATGGGAGAAAAGCATATACATTTTACTGAATTTTTATATATATGTGGGAGACTTCATAAAAGAATGAAGACCCAAAAAAGTGACCAGGAGAGGAGACTTTCACACCTTTCAGACAAGTGTTGTCCAACCTTTTTGGCACCAGGGACCAATTTCACGGGAAACAATTTTTCAATGGACTGGGAGTGGGGGCGATGGTCTGGGGATGATTCAAGCACATTACATTTATTGCGCACTTTATTTCTATTATTATTACATCAGCTCCACCTCAGATCATCAGGCATTAGATCCTGGAGGCTGGGGACTCCTGTTAAACAAAGATGAAATGAATAATTGACAAGGCAGAGGGATTTGGGATTGGGGTGGTAAATAGTGAAGAAATAACTAATAAGGGTTAGTTTAACAAGGTTTGTTTTGTACGGATTTCTAGGCCCCAAATTCTTGGCTCTAGTGTGATAAGAAAGCCTTCTTTCCTCGTGGCACAGAGAGGGTACCTTTCACGTGGGAGATTTATCTCCTGCTTTCAGGGAAGAAAAACAAGGGGGTAAGGTCAGAGTGACCTTCTCGCTTCTGCCCTCTTCTCACATTCCTTCAGCTTAAGATATTCAACATAGTAAGGTGAGAAATTTTGGAGTAGCATGTCCTGAGCCCAATTATAACCAACAAATAAATGTATCTTTGTTCATAAATACCTCTTCCAGGGGAACATCTCTCTCTCAGTCTCTTTCTCTCTAATACATATAGTTTTTAAAATAATATCGAGATCCTGCCATCTAACAAAATAAATATCCCATATTTTATCAGAAAGCTGGGGTACTTATGATATTCATAAAGCTGCCAGTCTGTGTAATTCATCAACTAGATGAGCAAACCCACATATGAAATTTTAACCTTGATTCCTTTCAGAGTTTAGAACAAGCCAGCCTATTTTATTAAACATGTGTGTCTAATATTTAAGTATTTCACATGCATAAATTCTATTTTCTGATTACCATGAAGAGACATTTAGTTCACACTCCAACATGAAACAGATAGGGTTGCCAGGCAAGGATTTTTAGACATGGTGTCATTTTACTGAGAGATACATTCTTTGCTGATAAATGGCTTTGAAAGCAGCTGTGTGGCCCTCCCCTTCCTCATCCCCCCCACCTCACAGAGGGTGTCAGGGCACCTTTATAACCTGCCTGAAGAGAATTATAATCTGCAGTGTGACTTTGCCAGCCATTAATCTTCCTCCCGTTTTAGTGTCTGAAAGGAGAAATCCCTAGAGCATGTTTTCCCCTGGCCTCGGAATCATCCTGTTAGCTTCTTTGGTCATAGATAAAAGAGCAGTCCTGTGCTCACGCATCAGGTCTCTGGGGGCAGAGCCAGCCACACAGCTCGATTCCTGCGATTTTTCCACGAAGGATTCATGCTTGTCACCAACTAGCAGAAAATCAACCCTATCAACGTCAGTTACGGTGTCACTACAAGCAGAAGATGTTTTCATGGCCTGGACACAGCTCTGAAAATAAGGAAATGACACACGCCATTGAAATCTTAAATACATTATCCTTCAGGGTGTGGGGAAAAGATTTCTTTTAAAAGCTTTCATAAAAATAACATTTTTCTGCCAGCAGCAGCATTTTATCACCAGTTGCAATAACGTACTCCTTAAATGCATGTCTTCCCTTGGAAGTCATGAATAAGCCAATTCTGATTCCTGGGTACATAAATTGTCCAGGATGTCTCTTCCAAGTGCCAGATTATATGTCTATCTTCTGCCCACAGAAGAGCGCTGAGCTTATCTTACAGCCTTGCATTATTCACTGGAATGCTCCAGCGAGGCAGGGTAAAGAGCACCACTCTCAATCAACACAGTGTGTAAATCGCACCACTTAAAAGCATCTTCAACGTCTGTCACTAAGGCCCATGATCAAAATGACGGGAAGGTTCACTGATACGTCCACACTTAATTCTTTTTTCACCAAGCACCATGAATTAAAACTCAGAAGCAACGTTACCTCATGGGTCACTGGTCACTAATTGTTCCATTTAACATTCATCAAGCACTTCCTGCGACTCCCTTTGTTCCAGGCACCAGGCCAGAGGAGCTTGGGGGCATACACGTGCTCCCTGGAGTGGCCCAGTGCTCCCAAATCCCTCAGAAACAGACCCAGGAATTGGTTAGCAGTCTATCAGTACAGGAAGGAGAAAAGATCTATTTCTGGGTATCCTAGTGGTGCTTATAGAAAAATCATACTGGGGGCTTCCCTGGTGGCTCAGGTGGTCAACAACCTGCCTGCAACACAGGAGACATGGGTTCTATCCTGAAATAGGAAGATTCCCTGGAGAAGGAGATGGTTACCCACTCCAGTGGAGGATCCCATGGACAGAGGAGCCTGGTGGGGGCTATGGTCCATGGGGTTGCAAACAGATGGATATGATGGAGGGACTAAGCACATACACACAATTCATGTGGACTGATACTTTGGTAAAATATTTTTTAAAATGAACTACAAGAAAAATTAAATTTAGAAAATCCACCAAATATGCCATGTGATTATTTTGTATTATTCATTATTATGTTATTTTGTATTATTATAAAATTATTATTACTCTGTCAAACTGCTATAAAAGTTCCTAAATGCTTACTTTCAGTTTCTGTGTTTAGCTCATCAGAGACTGATAGGACATAGGTCACCTAGCACAGGTGTGTTTTTGTTGTTGTTCAGTTACTAAGTCGTGTCCAACTCTCTGTGACCCCATGGACTGCAGCCTGTCAGGTCCTTGGTCTTCCACTGTCTCCTGAAGTTTGCTCGAATTCATATCCATTAAGTCGGTGATGCTATCTAACTATCTCATCCTCGGTTGCCCCCTTCTCCTTCTGCTTTCAACCTTCTCCCAGCATCACTGCTGGTCTGTAAATTAGGCTTAAAGTGGCACTGACCTAAGTCATAGCCTTTGTGCTTGAAATACCTTATGTGTTTTAAATGTGTGCCTTTATGAATCATAATCAAATGGAGATGTAAACATTTTCAGAGAAAACTCAGGAGAGGAGAAATCCCTCTTCAATGTGGTGGTAAATATCCTCCAATGGGGAGCTTATCGTTCCCTTTCAAGGAACGGAATATTATCATGGAATAAACATTGACTTTCAGTTCAGTTCAGTTCAGTCGCTCAGTCATGTCCAACTCTTTGCGACTCCATGAATCGCAGCACGCCAGGCCTCCCTGTCCATCACCAACTCCCGGAGTTCACTCAGACTCATGCCCATCAAGTCAGTGATGCCATCCAGCCATCTCATCCTCGGTCGTCCCCTTCTCCTCCTGCCCTCAATGCCTCCCAGCATCAGAGTCTTTTCCAATGAGTCAGCTCTTCACATGAGGTGGCCAAAGCACTGAAGTTTCAGCTTTAGCATCATTCCTTCCAAAGAAATCCCAGAGCTGATCTCCTTCAGAATGGACTGGTTGGATCTCCTTACAGTCCAAGGGACTCTCAAGAGTCTTCTCCAACACCACAGTTCAAAAGCGTCAATTCTTCGGCACTCAGCCTTCTTCACAGTCCAACTCTCACATCCATACATGACTACTGGAAAACCATAGCCTTGACTAGACAGACCTTAGTCGGCAAAGTATTATCTGTGCTTTTGAATATGCTATCTAGGTTGGTCATAACTTTTCTTCCAAGGAATAAGCGTCTTTTAATTTCATGGGTCCACATAAATCAGAATTTGAATTCCAAATCTGTCTTTTACTAGCTGTGTGACCTTTGGCAAGTTAATTAACCACTCTAAGCTTCTTCCCTATCTGTAAAATGCAGTGGGCAAATGACTTTCTCTCAAGATTGTTACAAAGGTTAAATATAACAATTGCCAGTCCAGGTTGGATTCATGAGACAGGGTGCTCAGGGCTGGTGCACTGGGATGACCGAGGGATGGGATGGGGAGAGGGGTGGGAGGGAGGGTCAGGATGGGGAACACATACACACCCATGGCTGATTCATGTGAATGTGTGACAAAAACCACCACAGTTGTAAAGTAATTAGCCTCTAATTAAAGTAAATTACAAAAAAGAAAAAGAAAAAAAAAAAACAATGGATAAAATGCATCTGAAATGAAGCAGATGTACAATAATGCAGCCCACTAAACTGGGAGCTCCTCTGAAGCAGGTTGGAGGAAAAAGCACATCTCTTGGAATGTCTCCCAGCTCCTAGCTCAGTAGGGAGCAAAAATGCTTCTGGGTGTAAATAGAAAGGGAAGGGAAGGGAGTGCAAAAGAAGAAGGGAAGAAAAAAGAAAGCAAAGGAGGAAGAGATTGCTAGCCATGGTAAATCAAAGATTTCTTCCCTTTAATGAGTTTCAGAAAGTGCTTCATTATAACTTCCAGAAATCGGAATGGATGGAACGGAAATTCCTTGGTGAGCTGCCAGTGAGGGTTCAGAGTAGGGTCACTATCTTTCATCTGGCATTAGACGTCCGCTCGGGTTAATCCACATGCAGTCATGGAACAATCCATCAGTCAGTGGTATTTATTGAACAAGGTACCCAGCCCTCTGTTAGGCATATAGAGCATGAGGTTGGGTGACCTTGGGACACACCTATTTAACTGGGGAAGAGGGGACACAATTCCATAATTCAATATCACCTTGAAAATTAGAAATTGTCCATAGCTCCTGAAAGAAACATACTTAGCAGTTTTTGATGAACAATTAAAGTATGTCAGTGGTTTCTAACATGTAAGTGAAGTTGGGTATCATTATTCAGAAGATCGATCTAGAGGAGCCGAGTTTGCTTCACAGACAAAAGTGGCAGTGTAGGCTGAGTGGGATTATTTATAACCTGCCGCAGCTTCGGCAATGCTGATGGAAGCTTCGGAGTGTGAGTCCTTTTCGCAGATGACGTCAATTATTTTGGTGTGTGTTCTTTTCTAAAAGGTTGTTAACTGGCTTCAGCTGTGATAGGAAATGATCTTGGTCTTTGGCCTTTTGCGATTACAGTAATAAAACCTGTAATTGGGTATTAGTGTTCAATGATTCATTTTAAGACTACAGCCTTTGCCTCGCCCCTCTTTCGTAGGGAAGAGCTGTCACTGGAGAAACTACATTTTGTTCTTCCTGAGAAAGAATCACAATTTTCAGGATTGCCTAGAAATCTATAACACAATGTTCTTTTTCTTGCACTTATAAGAGAAGCTTTTCTGTGATTGTTTTTAAGTACTTGGCCTGGTACTTCTGGTAAGAGGAAGATTTTAGTTTTTACTGAGGCTACAATAAAATATTCACCCATCAGCAATACTGTGATGCTCTATGCTGTGAGAATACTCACTGTGGCAATTACTTCTCTGGATAGAATGGATAATGACTGCTCTTTTTCTGAAATGATTCTCTTTTATTTCTAGGGATGTGTAAAGGAAAATGTGTAGGCTTACCAGGGCACTAAGAAATCAGTCTCCATTCCTACAAGGAATTCTCATTTTCATTATGTGGAATTTGCCAAGTTCTTTAGTTTCCTTTATTTGAAAAAGAAAACAATTTTTGATTGTATAAGTCCTTCCAAACTAAACCCCAAAAGATAAGTTCTGAAAGTGGATGAACAACAAGGTCTTTAATAAAGTCTCTTCCCTTTCAATACATTAAACATTTGTGATCATCCGGAATCATTTGTGATCATCCGGAATCTATGTGTATAATTAGTAATGTACAGTGTAATATCTTATCTCAAATATCAGCACAGTTCTTCATATTATGACAAGATAGCAGGCAGATCCTGACATTGGAAGAATCAGGCCACCCAAGGGAAAACGAATGAAATATATTTTACAGTCCTTTGATTTCCTCCTAACTCAACGGGGCTTTTATTCCTGGTTTAAATTTATAAGATTTATGATCATTCTACTTGCAATAAAAATATTCTCATTTTTCAAGCAGGAATACTCTAATTAATAGTTGAGGAAGAAATGACTATAACACAGTGGAATGTAAAACTTTAAGAGCTTTCAAAAAATTATCAGTATAAACAACTGGTTATTTAGGGTCTATGATGGATCGTCTTTTGTTCTGGCAAGACATGAGAGAAAAATTATTTCTATAGTTTTCATCCTCTGTCAGTGATAAAGACAAAGATTAGGACCCATCCTGGCATGTGAACACACCAGTCATGGCAACAATCATTTATGAAAAGCTTGGAGCAGAATTTGGCTCCACACTGAAACTGTAATGAACCCCAGCTGAGTCCCCTAAATTGCCTAGGAAGCAGTGTCCTATGTTTAACATCATCTCCCAATTCTTTAGTGATACCTAGAGACACCCAGATCACACCTTCTGGATGTGTCTCCAGTGACCCTCTCCTGGCCTTTGGTCATGATTTAAGTTTCCAAAATTGAGACAAAGTTGAGATAATGTCACATTTTTCATCAGAAGATCCAAACTATTTCTCTCTTCCTCTTTATTGTACTCTACCTCTCTGAGCCTTGCTGTTTCATTGTTCCAATAAGCTGAAATACCATAAGGGTATATTTGCATACATGTTGTTCCTTTATAATCTCTGCGTACAGGGTCCTGGGACAATGGTTGCAGGCTTTTGTGCTTCTCACCAAAGCTGACTGCCTCACATCTGCTACTATCCTCTTACGCCCCCTCACCCCCTCTCAAACTTTTCCTTGGATTCTCACTTTTACTAAGGTTCAAATAACTGATCATGACCTAAAGTAGTAGATCTCATACCAGAGAGCACATCAGAATCACAATGGGAGTAACTTTTTACATGGTTTGGTTCTATTCCAGTCTTAGTGAATCAGAATCGTTAGGAATGCACACCAGGAGTTTTTATTTTGTAAAAGCCCATAAACATTCTTGATTAAGAAATATTGGCCTTCCATTGTATCTGCCCTTTAATTGGTTCAAACTGGCAACTAAAGTCACTATGATCAACTGAAGAATTTTAAGCAGCTGTGGAAGTGAACTGCAAAAAGCCAAGAATTCCCAGGACAAAATGGGTGGAGGACTTTGGCTCTAAATTCTTTGCCTGTAACAACTACATGTTTTCTTTTTACAATAAAAATTTTAATAAACTTTTTTATGACTAAAAACTGCATATTCTTTATAGAAAACATGAAGAATATATAAAGGGGAAAAACCTACGTTCATAAGACATAAACTCAACATTTTGTCTTAGATCTTTCTATTCTTTAGGCAACTATTTGTATTAAAAAAATTTTTGCTTTTTATAAAATTGGCCTTATCTTTTTCATATTGTTTCCTGTCAGAAAACAGTCTGTTTGATGAATGTAGGATCTATACATAATATTCTCTTTCTCCCTCTCTCTCTCACACACACAGACACAAACACACATACACACAGTGCCTAACATATAGCACCTCTAATATTTTATTTACTCAATAAATATGTGCAGACTAAATGAATTCAGAAGCCCAGTTTTGGATTCCTTTCTAGGCTTTCACAGAAAGATAGTGACAAATTATAATAATTTCTATTTCTTGCCTTCTCAATCAACTTCAAAAGACAATCATTATTTTTAGGATGATTGTGCGAAAAATACAAAATAGAATTATTAAATAAAAATTGAATAGCTCTTTGCTCTTTCAAAATAACTCAACAGCAACATTTAAATTTGAAAAGAATCTGTCTCCTAAGAAAGCTGAATGCAGAAGAATTGATGCTTTTGAACTGTGGTGTTGGAGAAGACTCTTGAGAGTCCCTTGGACTGCAAGGAGATCCAACCAGTCCATCCTAAAGGAGATCTGTCCTGGGTGTTCTTTGGAAGAACTGATGTTGAAGCTGAAAGTCCAATACTTTAGCCACCTGATGCGAAGAACTAACTCATTTGAGAAGACCCTGATGCTGGGAAAAATTGAGGGCAGGAGGAGAAGCGGATGACAGAGGGTGAGATGGTTGGATGGCATCACCGGACTCAGTGGACATGAGTTTGGGTAAACTCTGGGAGTTGGTGATGGACAGGGAGGCCTGGCGTGCCTCAGTTCATGAGGTTGCAAAGAGTTGGACACGACTGAGCAACTGAACTGAACTGAACTGTCTCCTAAGAAACAAGGTTTCTTCTGCTAATTTAGTTTCTTCCAAAAACTTTCACTTGCAATGCCTTTCAGCAGCTGTA
This sequence comes from Ovis aries, assembly GCF_016772045.2. Taxonomy (NCBI): domain Eukaryota; kingdom Metazoa; phylum Chordata; class Mammalia; order Artiodactyla; family Bovidae; genus Ovis; species Ovis aries. The sequence goes on along the minus strand of NC_056075.1, from coordinate 34,923,387 downwards.
ACAGTCACAGTTGGGGCTGGTTGCATACATCAGTAATGACAAATAATCTGGCGGGCTTCCGTCTATGGGGTCGCATGGAGTTGGACACGACTGAATCGACTTAGCAGCAGCAGCAGTTGAACAAGAAAAAGTAAAGGGACAGACAGTTCCGTGCTGGCCTGGTGGTTCCATGGTCAGTCAGAGACTAAGCTCCTTCTTTCCGTCTGCTCTATCACCTTTGTGAGTCACTTCCATCTTTAAAGTCTCCTCACAGTCAAAAATGGCTGTTGGAGTACAATTTACATGTATATTCCAGGCAAGTAGAGGGAGCATCTTGCCCAAGTTAATGCTCTTTAGGGAGCAATCTCAGAAGACAAACCCATCAATTTCTGTTGACTTCTCAGTTAAGCCCTAGCCTCAAGAGAAGCTGGGAAATGTGTGAAATGGTTACTGAGAATATAATCAGGGTTCTATTCATATGAAACAAAAATGGACAGGAGATAACCATACAGGCAGCTAGCAGTCTCCCTTCCACAGCATAGCCTTTTATGCCATTTATCGGTTATGTTTGTGGCTACCAATAACAAAATATCTAACAGTAAGTGGCTTAACAGCCTGGTGTGCTCCAATCCATGGGGTTGCAAAGAGTTGGACACCACTGAATGACTGAATTGAAATGGCTTAAACAGTAAATTTTATCTTAAAAACTAAGTCAAGCTGGTTGAGAAGCTCATGGATGTTGTCAAAGCCCAAACACCTTCCATTATTCTGCTATGCCATTCATAATATATCAATGGTATCTTTCTTTAGGGGTTTCCCAGGTGGCAAAGTGGTAAAAGAATTTGCCTGCCAATGCAGGGGACGCAAGAAACATGGTTAGATCCCTGGGTAGGGAAGATCTCTTGGAGTAGGAAATGGCAACCCACTACAGTATTCTTGCTGGAAAATTCTATGGACAGAAGAGCCTGGCGGGCTACAGTCCTGCTGCTGCTGCTAAGTCGCTTCAGTCGTGTCTGACTCTATGTGACCCCATAGATCCAGCCCACCAGGCTCCGCCATCCCTGGGATTCTCCAGGCAAGAACACTGGAGTGGGTTGCCATTTCCTTCTCCAATGCATGAAAGTGAAGTCGCTCAGTCATGTCCGACTCTTCGTAACTCTATGGACTGCAGCCTACCAGGCTCCTCCATCCATGGGATTTTCTAGGCAAGAGTACTGGAGGCTACAGTCCATGGGGTCACAAAAGAGTCAAAACTGAGTGGGCATCTTTCTTTATCTTCAAAAGATGGCTGCACCATGACTTCACATTATAACATCCAAACATTGGAAGGGTAAATTCTCATTTGTGTCTGTTCAGGGTGGAAAACACCTGGATGACTCATGGGGTGTCACATATCCATGCTTAAACCAATCATTAGCAAGAGTGATGGAATTACATCAAGTGGTTTAAAGTGATTCCCTTCTGGGGCTGAGTGTGTGGAAAGATAATTCTACAAGATCGGGGTTCTGCTACTAAGGAAGAAAGGAGGCAGTCAGGCAGTGGGAAATGGCTATTGGATAGATAAAGGTTTGAGTCTGCCATCCTTTTTCTGTTTTACGAAACAGTGATTTACAACTGCTTTCCTGAGTAGTGAAAACTTAGGAAATTCCATGATATCCGACTCATTACTTAAACAGCATTTTCTTTCTAAAGGGCAAAAGACAAGCCTGAGATTGGGCAATGAATCATTAAGCATTAACACAGAGACTCATTTCTGTTTCTATTTGTTGTTGTTCATTTGTTAAGTCATATCTGACTCTTTGTGATCCCATGGACTGAGGCATGCCAGGCTCTTCTGTCCTCCACTATCTTCAGCTGTTTGTGCAAATTCATGTCTTCAAGTCGGTGATGCTATATAACCATCTCATCTCATTCTATATCTATAGTTGTAGAAAATAAAATGATTGTATCAGTATTCTTTAAGTGTTAGACATTTAGCATTATAATGGTGTTGAGGGAAAGGACCAAAAATCCCAATTATTTGAAAAGTCAAATAATCATAAAATAATGTGCATTTCTCCCACATAGATGAAGATATATTTTCACTGGATGTTCCATTTAAACTGCTAAGGACATGAATAGGTCAATGTAAAATTACCCTTTATTTTTCCCCCAGTCATAACATTTGCGTTCTCTGTTGTAAACATCACTCCTCTCGCCTCAAATTAAGCAATTCAGCCTCCTGTATTGAAGGTTTTAATTTCCTTAGCTTCAAGAAGAACTATTTGACCTGAATTCTCAAAATCTTAAGCTGGTAAGGGTTTCAGACTTAGATTATCCTGGTTTGGGGAAAGAGAGGTTTCTGGAGGTTCAGGGAGAGACAAGTGAACCTCTTGGGAGAGTTAAATTCCATCAGACTGAGTAGGGTGGTGGGATGGGAATGCAACTTCTACAAGGTGTGGGATCCACTCCCACCCAGAGCTCTGGGGGTGACTTAGCACCTGATGGATGCCCCTATGGAGACTGGATCTCTAGCACTGTAGTCTGGAGAACTGCCTCTGGCCAATGGATTTCTGTGGCAGCAGTCTTGGATCCCACTCAGAACACTGTTGCTTGGTAGCAGAGCACGTAGTTAAAGAAGCCTCAGGAAAGATGGCAATTATCATAAAATCAGGGCCTTTCTTGTTTTCCCAGAGTCAAATACATTCTTGGATTCTTATGATCAAATGAAGAGAGGGAGGGAGTATGATTGTGTCTATCTAATATTCACTCTTTCTCGCTTGCAAAACTATGCTATTGAAGACAATTGTACTTCAGTTCAGTTCAGTCGCTCAGTCGTGTCTGACTCTTCATCACCATCCCTGTTCATCACCATCTCCCGGAGTTCACTCAGACTTAGGTCCATCGAGTCCGTGATGCCATCCAGCCATCTCATCTTCGGTCGTCCCCTTCTCCTCCTGTCCCCAGTCCCTCCCAGCATCAGAGTTTTTTCCAATGAGTCAACTCTTCTCATGAGGTGGCCAAAGTCCTGGAGTTTCAGCTTTGGCATCATTCCTTCTAAAGAGATCCCAGGGCTGATCTCCTTCAGAATGGACTGGTTGGATCTCCTTACAGTCCAAGGGACTCTCAAGAGTCTTCTCCAACATCACACTTCAAAAGCATCAATTCTTTGGCACTCAGCCTTCTTCACAGTCCAACTCTCACATCCATACATGACTACTGGAAAACCATAGCCTTGACTAGACGGACCTTAGTCAGCAAAGTAATGTCTCTGCTTTTGAATATGCTATCTAGGTTGGTCATAACTTTTCTTCCAAACTTGGCCTGAAAAAAATACATTATCTGATCTTTCTCACATGTGTATGGCTGATGAGAATAAAGAGAAGATGAGAAACACTTTTGAAAAATTTCCTTTGTTCTAGGACTTGCCCTTCTTCCTTCCAGGAATGACATCTGGAAATCCAACAAGTATCTTTTAACCCAGAAGGTTACTAAAGATTGCTGTGCAGAAATTCAGGAAGCTGGGCTTTTCTGGGGGCACAGCGGATGGAAGTCTGCCTGCCGATGCAGGGGACATGTGTTCGATCCTTGGTCCAGGAGGATTCCACATGCCAAGGAACAACTATGCCCATGAATCTGTGCTCTAGAGCCCTCGAGCCACAACTATGGGACCCATGTGCTGCGATTACTGAAGCTTATGTGTTGCAACTACTGAAGCCTGCATGGTTAGAGCCTGTGCTCCGCAAGAGAAACCATCACGATGAGAAGCCCTTGCACAGCCACGAAGAGTAGCTCCCGCTCACCGCAACTAGAGAAAGCCTGCATCCAGCAATGGAGACCCAGTGCAACCAAAAATAAATAAAGAAAAACATTTTTTTTCCAAAACAAGGGAAGAAATACAGAAAGAGACTTGGTTCCTAGTGACTTCCTGGAGCATCCATACCAGTTCAGGCTGCCTCCATGGGAATTCTACATGACAAGTTAAGTGATTCAGGTGTCTTTATTGGCAGAAGTATTAATCTCCTAATCAATGTATGTCACTGTCACAACAACCTTGGAAGGATTACTATGACTGATCCCATTTTTTTAAAAGATTTTTTAATGTGAGCCATTTTTAAACTCATTATTGAATTTGTTACAATATCACTTCTGCTTTATGTTTTGATTTTTTTTTTTTTGGCCTCAAGGCACATGGGGTCCTAGCTCCCTGATCAAGGATAGAATCCACACCTGCCTTGGAAGGTGAAGTTCCAACCACTGGACCTCCAGGGAGGTCCCCAGTCCCATTTTTTTACATGATGAGGGACTGATAAATCATGGAACCAGAATTCAAACCCAGTTTTGTCTGTCCGTAAATCACATACTTTTAAGTATCATGCTATCTGGTAAATCAAGCTAGAATAGTTAAGGTTAGGAAGTAGTTGGGTTGGGGAGAGACTGTGCAAATACCAGAGCAAGAACCAGGTAGCCAGAAGCTAGAGGGAAGAACCCTTGGAGAGGTATCTGTGTATATGTATGCAGATACAAGGCCCAGGAAATATCATCAAACTGATGAGTACTGTTCCATTTGCTTTTTAGCCCTGATTGTTACACTCAAAGTATTTCTGAGCTTGAAATCTGAAGCTCAAATAAAAAATATGCCTAACCATTGGTCCACTAATTAAATTAATGTAAGTGCCAATCCTGATAAGTCAGAATCTAAAGAAGAAATTTTGATCTGAATTAACTAGTTTAATTGTCTGCGAAATCCAAATTGACCAAATAATTGCAAGTTAATCCTTTCATTTAATGCTGTGTAGATCCTCCCACTCTGATTGGAAACATGCTGTTTGTATTCTCAGAGCTTTCAGCCTCTATCTGACAGGCTTGACTCCCTTTACCAAGCATGAAGTACAAATGTCTTCAGGGGACCTTTAGCAATGTCTGGAGACATTTTTGGTTATCACAACTGGGTGTTGTTATTGGTATCTAGTGGATAAACGCCGATCTGCTGCTAAACATCCTGCAATGCACAGGACAGCTCTCCCCAACAAAGAATTATCCAAGCCAAAATTTCAATTGTGTTGCTATTGAGATACCGTGCTCTAGTCCAACGGTACTTAGTGAAGGGAAAATCGGGCTCTTTAAATGGTTAATGATAGTCCAATCGGTTACTTCAGGCTCCAGAGTAATATTTAAACCTGGCCTCTTGATTCATCAAGTTAAGCAGGTAATTGATCATGCCTTTTTCCTTTTGATTTCCCTTTTTCCATTGTGGATGCCGCCAAAAAGTGAAGCTGATGGGTTGCTAAAATCCTTCACCCTTTCTGTTTCAAGTCTGTGTTTACTGGAAGGTCATTAAGTTGCTTTGCTTTTGAAGTCCATTTATTACTTCTAAATCTAGTGCAGTCTCTTTAGTCTTTCTTAATGCTGTCTAGTGAAACATTAATGAGAAGCTCACGCATAGTCATAGAATTTGTCTGATTACATCATTAATTTTTAATGAGTTTGCTGCTTACACTTCAGGATAATAGAACAGAAATTGGATAATGTAATTCTTTCCGGGTGGAGTGCCTTAAATTTGACTCTCAATTATTAATCATGTAGGCCGGGGACATTAAAGAGTCTTTTGCCCATTAATTTACCCAAATCTTTGGCTACATAATTTCTATAATATATTCTTTTCCCAGAAATTTCTTTTGATCAATTATTGTGGCTGAAAACATCCAATTTTCTCCAGAATGAAATCCACAGAAATAAAAATCTGAGAAATTGAACTTCACTGTAAGATTCAAACTTGAGCCTACTACCATTTAGAAACATTATGATCACATCCATTTCTTAAAAATGAAAGTGAATTGTTATTTTAAATATTAATTTATGGTTTCTCTAGAATCCAGGTAGTATCTTCAATCTATTTCTGTACCCAGAGCATTTAAGTGTTACACATTATTTTAAAATTCCTTTGAATTTGGGGCACAAATTTTATTAATATTCTACTAATTTTGCATCTATGAGTAATTTAAGTCCCATGGTAGCCATGATTATAAGATTATTTGGCCAATAAAAATTCGTTTTACAATTGCAAACATCTCAGTGCAAAAAAGGTTGAGTTAGTTATTTTAGTCAATAAACCTAGAACTTCTGTATCCTAGCCCTTTTCTAAGAATGGTAGCAACCATTTCTTTCTAATAGAGCAAGAATAACAAAAATATTTCTTTCTATAAAATAACATAAAGGTTATGAAGGCTCCTATATATTCCTGACTATATCAGTCCTATCTACTCCATGCCAAACCCCGCCCCCTCCCCCCCAAACAAACCAAAAACAGCAGACTAATTCTGTCAGTTCATGGGAGCTATAAATCAATTCAGGCTGTGTTCATGTGTTCAGTCTAGAAACATTACAAAAACTACAAAGGAAGCATTCCACTGAGTTAATCAACCTCAGATCAGCAACACAGGAGTACAATGCGGATGACCAATTCTTCCCAGTCTCTAGTAATCCACCATCATTTCTCTCAGCCAAAACCAATTGGCTTGACTGCAAACTGGAGTAATAAAGCTACAGCAAGTGCTTTGTAGTGCTACTTCACAGCATGGCTTTTATGGAAAAGCAAAAAATCAGAGTCAAACGGGTCATTTCAGTAATGTAGATGAAACTGCTAGGATGGGGCTTATTAGTCACATCTTTTGCTGAATTAGTTCAGAAGCAGACTCAGAAGTCAAATGATGATCAAAATACGAATTTATTGCTAATAAAGCTAGACTTGGGTTTCCCAGATGACGCAAGTGGTAAAAGAACCCACCTGCCAATGCAGTAGAGATAAGAGACACAAGTTCGAGCCCAAGCTCAGAAAAATCCCCTGGAGGAGGGCATGGCAACTCATTCCAGTATCCTTGTCTAGAGAATCCCACGGACAGAGAAGCCTGGCAGGCTATAGTCCATAGGGTCGCAAAGATTCGGACATGATTGAAGTAACTTAGCACATCACGCGTGCAAAGGAAGCTTGGAGATAATTTTGAACAGTGGTTCTCATCTCTGGCTGCACATTAGAGTTCCCTGATGAGTTTTTAAATACTGCATATGTGACAGTCCTCATTTCCAGAAGTTGTCATCTAATTGGTCCAAAGTGTGGCTCAGACATTAGTATTTGACGAGATCTCCAACCATGTAAAGGGTCTTCGCTAGGTGGATGCAGCCCCCAGCCAGGGGCAGGGTTTGGGTCCAGTTGTGCTCTGCCTTCTACCTCTCAGCAGGGCCTTTTTGGATCAGTACAGAACTATATGAGTATTCATAGTCGCTCTGCTTCTCAAGTCCTACTCCACAGATGTGGAAAGAAACTAAACCCAAAGGTAATTGTGGAAATAGAAGGAGAACTAGATTGAGAAGAGCCACAAAAATCTGGAGTTACAAGCAGCAACCGCAGGAGTTAGTCTGAGGTCTCTCTCTTACAAGCTGTGTGATCTCAGAGACTCAAGCTCTCTGGGTCACTGTGCCCTCCTCTGTTACAAGGCACAGGGGGAGTGAGTTGGATTTCTGTTTCAGCTCTGGGGAACTGTAGAGTTGCTTTTGTTCAATTTAATCCAAATATAGGTGTGGGGTGTGTGTTAGATTAAGGATGTGTTTTCCAGTTCCAGAGGAGGTGTTAAAAGCAGATTTCTCCCCTAAATAAGTGGCTTTTTACTCCAAGACAGAATTTTCCTTGTGGCTCAGACGGTGAAGAATCTGCCCACAATGCAGGAAACCTGGGTTTGATCCCTGTGTTGGGAAGATCTCCAGAAGGGAATGGCAACCCGTTCCTGTATTCTTGCCTGGAGAATTCCATGGGTAGAGGAGCCTGGCAGGCTACAGTCCATGGGGTCACAAAGAGTCAGACACAACTGAGCCACACACACACACACACACACATAGATTCACGGCTGGTTGTATTGCTTCCAATTGTCCTTCTAAGACCTGGTGGGGAAGAAAGGAGAGGATCCCTGACTAAAAGAGGAGGTTTAAAGGGCAGAGAATCTCCCCACTCTTGGTGAATTCGGGGTCTGCTCAAAGTGAAGACGGGCATGTGGAGTTGCCCTACTCAATCAGGATGCACGGGGAAACTGGCCTATTCTTTGCTCAAGATCAGAATTTCACTGCTTTGTCAGATCTCAGTAAACAGAAAACTGGTCATTGGACTGATGCTTTACTGCAGGCGCACAAACTTTAGCATGCAGCAGAATGACTCAGAGGAAATGTTAAAACCCAAACCCAGGTTATTGACCTCTCCCACTTAGAGTTTTTGTGTGAAAGGGGGCCTAACAACTTACTGTTTTGCTGGTAAGAATCTCTGCTTAAAATTGTCTTAGAAAGAGCCACGAGGCTCTCCCTTTTATATTAATAAATCAGTTGCAGCGTTTTGGGGCCACTATAATATCCTTTGAAAACTTCTGAGTCCACCTGTATTCTTTGTAAAAGACAAGTCCATTCTTTAGGTTTCATCAGGATAAATGTATGATATTTTTGTTAACCAAAGTCAAATGTTATTCTATTAAGCTATAAAAAGAAACCCCACAAAACTTGACCTTTTATTTGACAAATTAGTATCATAAATAAAGATCACACTGAGATATGCTTCTATATATCTCCTCTGACAGTTTTCAAAGTCCTATATGGTGGCTATTAGTAAATATGCCCTTTTCTACACTGTAGCCAGGAGACTATTTAACATTTTGCTATTATGAGTAATGCCTCAATGAATATATTTGGGTATAATATTTTTCACAGAATTTTGGATTACAAATATAGCTATTGTCATATTGAGCAAAATTACACTTCATGTACTTTATTAGCCTGGGTTCTCCAGAGGAACAAAACCAATAGGATGTAAAGGAAATTTATTAAGAGTAATTGGTTCATGCAATTACAGAGACTGAAAAGTCCCAGGATCTGCCAACTGCAAGCTGGGTCCAGGAAAGCCAGTGGTGTAATTCAATCTGAGTCTGAAGTCTTGAGAAACAGGGGAGCTGATGGGTAGAATAAAATGAGAAATTCTAGCTCACGCAATGAGGCCGACAAAAGAGACAAATTCCTCCTTCCTCCAACCTTTGTTCTATTCAGGTCTTCAACCGATTGGACGGACAATGCCCAGCCGCATTGGGGAGGGTCATCTACTTGAATCAGTCTACTGATTCAAATGCCAATCCCATCCAGAAACACTCTCACAGATTCACCCAGAAATAATGTTCAAACAGGTATCTGCACATTCTCTGATCCAGTGAAGTTGACACATAAAATGAGTTACCACATGCACATTATAAAATATCCTCTTCCCAGAGAATGCTTCTGACCATTCTCCACCTCCTTCACCTACCATAGTTATTGAGTACCTACTATAGTTCTGAGCTCGATGACAGAAATACAGTGATGGACAAAACAATCATAATCCCTAATTTTATGGAGCTTACATTTTTTTTAGAGAGAGACAAAGAAGAGAGAGAGAGGAAGCAATTGCAAGTTACAATACCTACTATAAAGAAAGAAATAGGGTGCTGAGATAAAGACTGACATGAATGATCACCGAGGAAGGCCTCTCTAAGGAGTCATTTACGCTAAAACTGAGGATAGATAGTAGCTAGCCATGCTACTGCAGGTAGAACATTCTGCACATTGCATGTGCAAAGGCCTTGAGGTGGAAAAGACTTTCAGGTGGAGAAACTGAAGAAAGAACAGGACATCTAGAACCAAGGAGACAGTGGTGAGAGATGCATGCTTCAATAGTAAAAGGCTTTGTAAACCTTTGTGAAAAATTGGGATTTTTATTCTTACTGACATGGATGGTTTTAAGCAGGGGAATTATATAATCAGATTTTTGTTTTAAGCAGATCACTTTTGCTGTCGTGTGCAGAGATAGAGGAGGAAGGGTAGAAATGGGGACAAGGTCATTGTGCTGTTCAGGCAAATAGTGTTGCAAATCAGACAAAAGTGGTGTTGTGGAGATGTTGATTAAAGGACAGATGATAAGCAAAGGAAACATACTTGGAGGTAAACTCTGAGATTTCATGAAAAACGGGGATGAGAGATTTAAGGACAGGAAGGAATCAAGGATGACTGCTGGATTTCTCAGAGATGGAGGGAGTAGTCATGCAACTTAGAGGCCTATGTAAGATCTGTGAAGTTAGGGAAAGATTGCCTATGAGGCGCATGAAGTGGGGATTGTTGAGTGGGTTTCCATGATGCCCTGCTAAGGAAGTCAGTTGAAGGGGAGGCTGTGAGATGGGTACCTAATTTTCCCTCCCTATCCCAAATGATCCCTTATGTTTGGAATTCTTCCTCTCAAATAAGGCTACAGGCTGCAATAGTCTTTCTAGTTACCTCTCAAGACCAAAGCCCCTCCTACTTTTCTTGCTACTTCTGTAGCTCTGAAGGATTTTACTGCTAATTACAAAGGGAAAATAGATAGATATTAAGAACTTTGTAAATACGCTACCATGTGTAGTGTGTTAAATAGCTAATATCTATTAGGGAAGCTGAAGGGAAGCTGCTGCATAGCACACGGAGTTCAGCTCATTGCTCTGCGATGACCTAGATGAGCGGGATGGGGGTGGTGGGAGGGAGGTCCCGGAGGGAAGGGATATATATATATATACTTACTGCTGATTCACTTCATTGTGCAGCAGAAACTAACACAACATTATAAATCAATTATACTCCAATTTTTAAAAAATTCCCATTCCTGGTTCTTTCCTTGTCAGTCATGGTAAATGTAAGCCCAGTTGAGTTCCATGCTTTGAGATTTAACTTACTTCACCTACTTCTCCATCTCAAGCCCTCTTGTTCTCAAACTTCCTCTTGAGCCCAGCTCCAGACCTGCTGGGCTATTTCCTCCAGGAACAAAATCACTTCATGCACTTTGGGTTTGTGAAGCCAACGTGTTCCCTCCCTCCTTAAATAGGTGTACTTTTCTTAGGGCTTCCTTAACAAGTGATCACAACCTGGGGTGGGGAGGGGCTTCACACAATCTCATTCTCTCACAGCTCTAAAGGCTGAACATCTGAAATCAAGGGCCATGTTCCTCCCAGGGCAGAGAATCCTTCCTCGCTGCTTCAGCTTCTGATAGCCCCAGCTGGTCCATGGCTTGTGACAGGCATCACTCCAATCTTGCCTCCAGGCATGCTGAATTGAAGCCCAGCCCTATTTCTTTATGTCCTCATTTTAACTGAACTAATTCCATCTACAGTGATCTTCTTTCCAAATAAGATCACATTTTGAGGTACTGGGGAGTAGGGGGTGGGGGGACTAGGGCTTCAACATATCTCTCTCAGGAACTCAGTCCAAATCATAACAGCATGCAATCTGAATTTCCTTTAATTCCAGACCATGTGACCCCTGTGGACTGGTCCCCCTGGGGTATCCCTTCCATACCAGCCTGTACTCTCAGAAGCTTCCTGGGGCCCCAGAGGTGATGCACCTCTATAGCTTACCCTGGACTGTCATATAAGAAGGGCGTGCTGTGCTATGCTCAGGCATTCGGTCGTGTCCGGCTCTTTGCAACCCTAAGGACTGTAGCCTACCAGGCTCCTCTGTCCATGGAATTCTCCAGGAAAGAATACTGGAGTGCATTGCCATTTCCTTCTCCAGGGGATCTTCCTGACCCAGAGATCAAACCTGAGTCTTCTGCATTTGAGGCCAATTCTTTATCACTGAGCCACCAGGGAAGCTCTATAATTAGGGTACCTGCTTTTAATTTTTAATGTGAAATACAAGCATGAGACAGGCTGAATGTAGGGCTTCCCTGATAGCTCAGTTGGTAAAGAATCCACCTATAGTTCAAGAGACCCCAGTTCAATTCCTGGGTTGGGAAGATATGCTGGAGAAGGGAAAGGCTACCCACTCCAGTATTCTTGGGCTTCCCTTGTGGCTCAGCTGGTAAAGAATCTGCCTGCAATGTGGGAGACCTGGGTTTGATCCCTGGGTTGGGAAGATCCCCTGGAGAAGGGAAAGGCAACCCACTTTAGTATTCTGGCCTGGAGAATTCCATGGAGTGTGTAATCCATGGGGTCGCAAAGAGTTGGACACGACTGAGCGACTCTCACTTTCATTTTCAACCTGAATGTTTGTGTCTGACTCATCAATAAATTTTTTTCCATGTAGACAAGCCACATAGGGAAACAGTTATCAGACACTTGTTTGCAAAGGATGGAATAAGCTGGAGGTGTATGAGTGAGGAACATGCCTGTCAGTGCAAGAGATGTAAGAGACAGTTTTGATCCCTAAGTTGGGAAGATCTCCTGGAGGAGGGCATGACAACCCATTCCAGTATTCTTGACTGGAGAATCGCATCGACAGAGGCTCTGGCAGGCTACAGTTCATAGGGTCACAAATAGACACGACTGAAGTGACTTAGCATGCATACATGTGGGAGGCAGGAGTTTTACAATTTGGATATTTGGTGGCATCCATGCAGGATCACAGTAAGAAGAAGGGTCCCCGTACGCGACTAGTGCTTAGATGGGCACTGTTAGTCATGTCTCTGACAAGTGATTTCTAACTCCTTGGCTGACCAAACCTTCCCTTGTCCTCACTTAGATACATTTTCCTGGTTTCCATCTGATTAATGTCCATTCTTACTGTCTTGGGAACCATTTAGTCCTGTTAAGGTACTTAGTAATCTCTGCTCTGATCCATTAGGAATTCATGCATAGTTTAACTCTGAGAAAGTAACTTCATTTCTAAGGTTTTGAGGGACACAGTGACTGCCACACTAAAAAGATTTTGTTTTTCCTCAGTTTCTTGGCTTCAAAAAGAACAGACATTGGCATTTTCGGACCAGCTAACTCTTTGTTGTGTAAATTTGTTACATGCCTTATGGGATATTTAGCAGTATCCCTGGCCAGGGGGAGAGTGGGGGCAGAATCACCCCCAGTTAGGAATCACTGGTACTTTGTGTCTGTCTGTCTATCTATCTATTATGTAGCCATGCCATATTTACACCCATGTCACATTTACATCATGTATCATTAGAAGTAGATACCAACAAATGCACATACACACATACATGTATAAGATTATATATATATATATATATATATACACACACATATATATCTAAGACTTTCAGTTCAGTTCAGTCGCTCAGTAATGTCTGACTCTTTGCGACCCCATGAATTGCAGCATGCCAGGCCTCCCTGTTCATCACCAACTCCCGGAGTTCACCCAAACTCATGTGCATTGAGTCGGTGATGCCATCCAGCCATCTCATCCTCTGTCATCCCCTTCTCCTCCTGCCCTCAATCCCTCCCAGCATCAGGGTCTTTTCCAATGAGTCAGCTCTTCGGATGAGGTGGCCAGAGTATTGGAGTTTCAGCTTTAGCATCATTCCTTCCAAAGAACACCCAGGACTGATCTCCTTTAGAATGGACTGGCTGGATCTCCTTGCAGTCCAAGGGACTCTCAAGAGTCTTCTCCAACACCACGGTTCAAAAGCATCAATTCTTCGGCACTCAGCTTTCTTCTAAGACTTTATATATTCACAAATTATAATAATACATATATAGATGTAGATAGAACTATAGATAAATAGATGATAGCTATAGATAATAGCTAGCTAGCTAGGAGCTCCCGACATCCAAGTGGCCTTGAGCTAAGAGGTGGCCTGGTACTCATTGCTAGGTCTTGATTTCTTTTGTTAAGTAAAAGTGAAGTTGCTCAGTCGTGTCCGACTCTTTGCGACCCCATGGACACCAGGCTCCTCCGTCCATGGGATTTTCTAGGCAAGAGTACTGGAGTGGGTTGCAATTTCCTTCTCCAGGGAATCTTCCCAAGCCAAGGATTGAACCCAGGTCTCCTGCATTGTAGACAGATGCTTTACCATCTGAGCCACCAGGGAAGTCTATCTCCTTCTTTTGTTAAGCATTATTTAAAAAACAAAATAAAAAATAGCAGAGAGAGCATATTCTGATGGAAGGAGGGAGACAAGGAAGATGGAGGTCCAGGTAAGGGCTCCCTTGTTAGGACAGTGGACTGTTAACTCTCAGGAATGGTGGGGCTGGGCGGCACCAGGGAGGGGGCTGGTGATAAAAGGAAGACCCTGAGGAAACAAGAGTGAAACCTAACCTTGACTTGCAATTTTGCCCGTCAGTTCAGACAGTATCCTACTTCTCCACAGAGAGCAGCCAGTGAAAACTGAGATGACAACAGTGTTGTTGTTTTTTTTTTCCTTGTAAAGCTGGGCTCAATTTGAAACAGAATATTAACGGCAAAAGGCTCAGTATCTCATTACCAATCCCCACAGGCATAGAGTCCCCAGAAAAGATAAATATTTGAATAGATGATGATAATATGTATGATAATTTGTAGTCAGCATTCCACATGCATTTTCATCGACTCTTTTATTTTGAACTAGTGCTTCAGAGTGAGATTTGCAGTAATTACATACATATAAATTTTGAATTTTGAACTCAGGATTTGAGGATCATTAAGTCCACACAAGCCTTTGAAATAGAGCAGCCTCCTTATTGATTTACCCAGAATGGGCAAGACAATGTCTAGAGTCTTTCCCTTATTCCTTCACCTCATTGAGTAAAAATAGATTGAGGCTTATACCAGTTTCCTCAAAATTTTGCTTGAAGGGGAACTTGAGGTCACCTTAACAGCTATCAAAACTCTTCTTATTGTCAAGCTTGGAAAACTTTCCCCAATTTTCTGTTTGAAAGTCTGTCTTTGGGGCAACTTTAACCTCCTGTGACTTCTAATCAGCTTTTTTTCAATAACAAGAGTTCAGTATGAAGTGAAAAGTCACAGAGGTGGCCCTGGGCACACAGGTTGCAGAAGTAATGGAACTCTTTCGTCTCTTCCTCTGAAGCAGTTTCAGGAATTAATATTGTTGTCTTTAAATCTTGCTTTGGAGCTAAACTTCCCAAAGAAGGTATTGAAATATACAAGCAGATACAAATTCCCATATCGGCCATTGGTTGATTTATGCTGATCCATGCATCTACACTTTCAAGAGTTTGTCTTCAATGACAGCTCTTACAAGATGAGTCATTCTTACATGGACTCTTCATAGACAACATTTCAGATCCTTCATTCCTTGTAGTCAATACATTCTGGAGTCAAGCACTTTCCTACTAGTGGAGAACTCTTCCTCAAGTGGAAAGGGAGCCTTCCATTCATCTGGATGTGGGGTAAGGCTAACTGGCAGAAGAGTCATTGTCTCAAATATCTTCATTCCAAAAGAAGTTCTTTGCTCTATTTTCACATTGCTAAAAGACCCAGTCAGGTGATTTTTTTTTAAAATTAAAAAGCTGCTAAGTTGCTTCAGTTGTGTCCGACTCTGGGCGACCCCATAGATGGCAGCCCACCAGGCTCCCCCGTCCCTGGGATTCTCCAGGCAAGAACACTGGAGTGGGTTCCCATTTCCTTCTCCAATGCATGAAAGTGAAAAGCGAAAGTGAAGTCGCTCAGTCATGTCCGACTCCTAGCAACCCCATGGACTGCAGCCCACCAGGCTCCTCCATCCATGGGATTTTCCAAGCAAGAGTACTGGAGTGGGTTGCCGTTGCCTTCTCCTTCCATTAGTCTACCTAACCATAAATTTAAAAATTACCTCTATATCCCTTTCTTCCTGAGACACAAGAGAGCCAGAATCAGATATCATATTGCAGATGGTGTAAGAGAGGAAGTTTCCAATAATGTAGTCCCAGCCATGTGTGACCCAAGTACATGTGAAATGCTCATCACTTCTTTGTATTTTTCTGGGCTTTAGTAATCTACATTCTAGTTGCAGGAACTATTCTGACTGAGCAACCTAGGTAGATTACAAAATTATTTCTTAATGCAACAAATTTGCTCTTCCATTGCTGCAAACCAGCATACCTCCGGAATTCAAAGATCAGAAAAGGTTTTGGGGACACGATTTCCTTCTTGTAAATCTCTTTTTTAAAAGGTCTGTCTTAAAAGATAAATTTATTTATTTTATTTAATTTGATAAATCCTCTGTTTTATTCAAAAAATATTTACTTTGCACCTACTGTGTGTCAGGAAATTATGCTTGGCTTAAAGTAGAATTTCAGTTTTCATAGAGTTTACATTCTGGAGAGGAAGACAGAGGAAGGAGCAAGCAAAGACAAGAGAAGGAGAGACGTGAGAAGTGAAAGAAGAGTTTTTCAGGCAGAAGGACTATGGAGAGCAAAGATCATGAAGTCAGAAATAAGAGAAGCAGAATTTTAGAACAGAAGCAGTCAGCATGCCTGATGGAAGTTAGGTGAGAACCAAGAAGTAAGCAGGAGCTTTGCTGAGAGAGACCTGTTACATTAAAGTCAAGAGTCTGGAGTTTTCTAAGGCAATGAGGAGCCACTGGGATTTCAATCATGTGAGTCACACAGTCCAGCTGAAAGATGACCCATTCAATAAATTTATCCATTGACAGAAACCTTGTTTTTATAGTCATGTATAATCATTATGATTATTTAGAGCATAGTGGATTTTACCAGCTCAGTTTTGAAGCATCTCAAACTGAATGTAACTGTTTTAACAGCATCTGAAGATTCCTGTGAAGTTTTAGTTGCCTGGTTTTCTGTTTTGTCTCCATAGCAGCACATTTAGGAACGATCAGATAGCCAACCACTCTGGATTATAGAGTGGTTTAGTCTTCTACGAATATATTTTATATCAAATATCAACTGTAACTGACACCTTAACATTTTACTTAGGAATTTTTATGTTTGCACTGATTTCTAACTCTTTCAAATGTCATTTTAAGAGTAGACTTTTCTGTTTTCTTAATATTTTATTTTTATTTTTTGGCCATGCCTTTATTTTTTTTTGCCTTAGTTCCCTGACCTCAGACCTCAACAGTGAAAGGACAGAGTCCTAACCACTGGATCACCAGGGAATTACCTGTGCTTTTCTAAAGTTTTAGCACTTTTAAGACACTTTATCTTTCCAAGTAACAAATCAATGTTTGTTATTTTCAGCTATTTGTAGCTTGAATTTCTTATGTGATGTGATTGCCTTTGTCACTTTCTCATTCATCTCTTGACTTAGACTTTTAAGGATTTTTAAACCTTTTTTTTTTTTTAATCTTCCTTTACAATTCCATGTTTATGGTTAAGGTAACCCAAGTTTGAAGTACTAATCCTATAGTACGTTATGCTAGCCCCTTCCAGACATTCTTTCCACTCAGCTAAATAATTTCCCTCTTTTTACATTGAGTCTTTCTGCAAACTGCTACAAAATCAGTGTATAGTATATCTTCTGGTTTGTTGTAGATATTGTTCAGGCACTCAGTTATGTCTGACCCTTTGTGACCCCTGGACTGCAGCACGCCAGTCTTCTCTGTCCTTCACCATCTCCCAGAGTTTGCTCAGACTCACGTCCATTGAATCAGTGATGCCATCCAACCATCCCATCCTCTGTTGTCCCCTTCTCGCCTTCTATCTTTCCCAGAGTCAGAGTCTTTTCCAATGATTTGGCTCTTCACATTAGGTGGCCAAAGTATTAGAGCTTCAGCTTCATCATCAGTCCTTCTAATGAATGCTTAGGACTGATTTTCTTTCTGACTGACTGGTTTGGTCTCCTTGCAGTCCAAGGGACTCTCAAGAGCCTTCTCCAACAGCACAGTTCAAAAGCATCAATTCTTCAGCACTCAGCCTTCTTTATGGTCCAACTCTCACATCCATGCATAACTACTGGAAAAATCTCTTGGTGAGAAATAAAATTTTTAGCATTTAATACATGGCAGGTTTGTGTAACCTACTTTTCTTCTGTTTGGGAGACTCCTTAATGTTTGAAAAGTCAAAAATAATATTGTAATAATTCTTAGAAACTGTTTTTAAATAAATCAATAAATTCAATAAATTTGGAGATTTGTTCATTTGGTAAATTGTCATTGGATGAATTGAATTTCTGTAAACTGACATTAGGCAAATTGATTTTCAGATAATTCACTCAGAAGTGATTCAATTTCCATTAGAGTATAAAGAACACCGACATAATGTGGAAAATGTATATTGAACCCAAGCCTTTACCTTTTGAGAGAAACACAGCCTGCCTAGAGAAATAAATGGGTAGTTTTTAAAGATCATAATCATCAAAGTTGCAAAAAACCTTTTAGCCCACTCCTAGGCATGCATCTCTTTATATCTGACTTTTATGAAACATAAAATGTCATATTTTTTGCTAGACTTTCAGGATAGACTGTTCAAAGGCTCACCTTTCATAAATAATTCTTTCCTAGGATGAAAACTCAATTAGTAAGGAGAATAGACAGCTTCAATACAACAGAGACATATATTTGTTAGTGCTTCTCATTAAGTGTTTTCCTGGATTTTTTTCTCCAACGAAGTTCCTGGTATACTGCCGGATGACTACCCAAAATGCTTTACAATTGTGGGATGTTATGATTTAAAAATAATGTTAAAATCAATCCCTCCGCCATTTACTCCAAGAGACAGTCCCTTGCTTTGGTTTGCATTGTTTTGAAATATGGTCAAATGAAAGATGCCTTCCCTGGCCTTCAGTGTCCTCTGAGTCAGAGTTTTTACCTTCCTCTCAGTTGAGTTCCATTTTATGAGAATGGCAAATATTTTTTCTATGCTTGGCCTTTTTCTTTCTTTTGTTTTTCTCCCTGTCTGAAGTTATGTTAAGAAGCTGCTTCTGAATTTTTGCCTACTTTCTACTCTGCATCTTGCTTAAACTTTTCTATCTTTTCTTTTTCTTATCTTTTACTTTTCCACATGTGGGCAGTGTAAAAATTAAAATGAGTATGTTTTAAGAAAAAGATGAACAATTTCATTTCTGCAGAGGAAGCAAGTGTTCTTGAAATCCCAGTGTTCTTCACCCAAGATAAAGAATGAGAAACACCTGAATTCGAGATACTTTTGGTCAGAAGACGATCATTTCCTTTAAATGGGTGACTTCAAAATTCCCATTATTATTATTACATTATTTGGGCAGGCACCACAGGTTTGTTTGTTTTGATTAATGAATACATTCGTTCAACAGTATGCTAAGTAATGGCTTCCCTAAAGCTGTCCATGTCCTAAACCTTGGAATCTGAATTTGCTACCTTACATGGCCAAGGGATTTTATAGATGTGATTAAGCTAAGGAGTTTGAGATGAGGAGATTATCTTGGATAATCTGGATGAGACCAATGTAATTACAAAAGTCCTTGTAAAAGGAAAAGTGAAGTTGCTCAGTCTTGTCCAACTCTGCGACCCCATGGACTGTAGCCTATCAGGCTCCTCCATCCATGGGATTTTCCAGGCAAGAGTGCTGGAGTGGATTGCCATTTCCTTCTCCAGGGGATCTTCCTGACCCAGGAATCGAACCCAGGTCTCCCACATTGCAGGCAGACGCTTTACCGTCTGAGCCACCAGGGAAGCCTGTAAAAGGAAAGCCAGAGTCTAAAAAGATAATAGATGGTAAAAACAGAGGTTAGAGTGATGACATTTCTAGAAGAGGGCCATGAGTCAATGAGTGTGTGTGTGTGTAAGTTGCTTTAGGCCGATTCTTTGAGACACTATGGACTGTAGCTCACCAGGCTCCTCTGTCCATGGGATTTCCAGGAAAGAATACTGGAGTGGGTTGCCAGGCCCTTGTCCAGGGGATCTGTCCAACCCAGGGATCGAACCCACATCTCATTTCTCCTGCACTGGCAAGTGGGTTCTTTACCACTAGCACCACCTGGGACTCCTGAGTCAACAAATACTCAGTTTTTAGTAATTGGAAAAGGCCAGGAAGCAGATTCTCCCCTAGAGCTTCCAGAAGGCATGCCACCCTGCTGACCACTGGTGAAATGACCTAAATTTTCATTCCCCAAGAGTCTGAGTCCTCCAACATCCTGCTTTATTTTTTTGCTTCTCTAATTTTCTTATTAGCCTTTACTATTGGCATGAAAGTACTAAGAGGAACTCTAGAGAGTCCTCTGTGTTCCAGACATAGTCTTTTTTGCTTCTATTGTGTAGCAGCAACTTAATTTCCCCTGGGTGATTGGGATCAGTTATTCTAGTCATTAGAGTCACATCATTATCTGCCTATTGACTCAGTGGCATAAGAATCCCAAAATGGCCAGATGGCAGTCTCATCTTCCAGTACACTGCAGTATCACAATGCATGGCAGAGAAGGGTGGATTTGAAGCTGAGAGATAATAATAAATTGATCACTGGCATGATTATCTGTTTTTCCAGTGAGAAAACTATGGTTCAGGGAGGTTGATTGGTGTGTCTCATGGCACCTATTAACAAGAAGCAATGTTCTTGATCCTCAAACTTCAGATTCGAATATTCTTTTCTGCTCTTTTAAATGTGGTGGTTCAGCTAGACTGGATCAACCCCCAGACCTGGGTCTGAACTCTAGCATTTACTCACTATGAGACCTGGGGCAACTCACTTAACTTGTCTAAGCCTCAGTTTCCTCAGCTGTAAAGCTGGGGTGATAGTTCCCAACTCAGAGGATTAGAATGAGAATTGAATGTGTCAGCTAACAGCCTATGAAAGCACTGTGTAAACTCGGCAGACTTCACAAAGGTACCATTATTAAGGATCGTACAACTCTCCATTTACTGCTTACCCACTGAAAATTTTGATTAATTCCTTAGCACCTCATAGTTTATGAATAATGGTCTCTGTTAAGGGGAGTTGCTGCTACCTTGGGCAGCAAATGGGGTAAATTCTAAAACCAGCAGAGAACACAGAGCAAGTGAGCAGAGTCTGGCGGAAGAAACTGACAGAGTTCTTAGTACCAGTAATCTCTGAATCTCAATTATTTTTGTCAAATATTTCTTTCAAGTCATTTTGGGAAATGGCTCACTGCCTTTTTCTGTTTTATTAAATCTAAGAACCTCATTAAGTCAAACTATCAGTGATGCATTGTCAGCAGGCAGAAAATGGGGAAAATCCTCAGTCAGTGTTTGATCATGAAACCTTTCTAAGGAACCCAAGACAAACACATTCCCCTCCCACTGCCTATTCATACGAGATTAACTATTGTGTTGGTTCACAATATTCAATCATCATTTCTTATCCATTTAAGAGCTGCTGCACAGAATTAGGAAGTGGAGACCCAGCAGGCTCCAGGGCATCTTTCCACATCCTCAGCACTAGAAATATGGCTTAATTAAATGCAATTAAAACAGTGACACAACTTAAAGCTTCTCTCTCCCCTCAATAAGGGAAGAGTTAGTAGGAGATTTAAAATTTATTTTCTGCTCTCTAACATCCAGTCCTGGCTGCTCCTATTTTTTGGTTGTCCCACATTTCATAGATCATTATTTATAGTCCTGCCACAAACACCTGTACTTTGCTTTAAAAAAAAATTTATTTATTTGGCTGTGCTGGGTCTTAGTTGCTGCATGTGCTACCCCAGCTTCTTTCTCTTGCATGTTCTCGGCACTCCTGCATATTTTTAGATACCAAGGAGTGATTTCTTTTAAAAAAATTATTTATTTATATTTACTTTTACTTATTTATTTGGCTGTTCCGGGTCTTAACTGTGGCGTGCAGAATCTTTAGTTGCCGCATATGAACTCTTAGTTTCGGCCTGAGGAATCTAGTTTCCTGACCAGGGATTGAACCCGGGCCCCCTGCTTTGGGAGCATGAAGTCTTAGCCACTGGACCACAAGGAATTCCCTATAATTTGCTACTTGCCTTTACCTCTTACACTGATGGTGCTCACTGATAATAAGCACTTGAACATGTCTGAAGGGAAAAGCATAATCTCAGAAGCTCAGTGCAACTGATGAAAGTGTCCTTTCCACCTGTTTTTCAGGGAATTGTTACATCACTAAAGTGGGACCACTCTCTTATACCATCTGAGAGCCTAACCTGGTGTCCAGTTCACAATAAACATGTATTGAATGTCAGTCTTTGGAGTCATATCATGGCTTACTTCATCAATGAAAGACTATTATAAGAAGACTCACAGGGGATCTCAGATGTCACTTAAAATAACTGGTTAATGCTGAAGCATGATTTTTTTTAGAAACCATCTTCTCCCCTCATTATCAAAGTGATAAATGGTTATTACAGGATTTTTCTTTTGAAAATTAATTAATTAATTAATTAAAAGATAAAAATCATCCATAGTCTCAAAATCCAGATGGAACTATTTTTAACATTTTTGTGCATTTTCTTCCTAGTTTCTCTCTCTCTTGCCCACCCCCCAACCCCTCATCTCTCTGTCTCTCTGATTTGTTCTCGTTCAGTTACTCAGTTGCCTCTGACTCTTTATGACCCCACGGATTGCAGCATACCAGGTTTCTCTGTCTGTCACTAACATGCAGAGCTTGCTCAAACTCATGTCCATTGAGTCGGTGATGCCGTCCAACCATCTCATCCTCTGTCATCCCCTTCTCCCCCTGCCTTCATTCTTTCCCAGCACCAAGGTCTTTTCCAACAAGTCCACTCTTCACATCACATGGTCAAAGTATTGGAGCTTCAGCTTCAGTCCTTGCAATGAGCGTTTCAGGTATCTCTGATTAGGATCATACAATACTGAATAGCTCAGTATTCAGTCATCTCATATTACGTATTTTAAACATCTTGCTTTATCAGTTCAGTTCAGTTGCTCAGTCATGTCCGACTCTTTGCAACCCCATGAACCCCAGCACTCCAGGCCTCCCTGCCCATCACCAACTCTCAGAGTCTACCCAAACCCATATCCATCAAGTCAGTGATGCCATCCAGCTATCTCATCCTCTGTCGTCCCCTTCTCCTCCTGCCGCCAATCCTTCCCAGCATTAGGGTCTTTTCCAATGAGTCAACTCTTCGCATGAGGTGGCCAAAGTATTGGAGTTTCAGCTTCAACATCAGTCCTTCGAAAGAACACCCAGGACTGATCTCCTTCAGAATGGACTGGTTGGATCTCCTTGCAGTCCAAGGGACTCTCAAGAGTCTTCTCTAACACTACAGTTCAAAAGCATCAATTCTGGGGCACTCAGCTTTCTTCACCATCCAACTCTCACATCCATACATGACCACTGGTAAAACCATAGCTGGGACTGGATGGACCTTTGTTGGCAAAGTAATGTCTCTGCTTTTAAAAATGCTATCTAGGTTGGTCATAACTTTCCTTCCAAGGAGTAAGCATCTTTTAATTTCATGGCTGAAATCACCATCTACAGTGATTTCGGAGCCCCCAAAAATAAAGTCTGACACTGTTTCCACTGTTTCCCCATCTATTTCCCAGGAAGTGATGGGACCAGATGCCATGATCTTCGTTTTCTGAATGTTGAGCTTTAAGCCAACTTTTTCACTCTCCTCTTTCACTTTCCTCAAGAGGCTTTTTAGTTCCTCTTCACTTTCTGCCATAAGGGTGGTGTCATCTGCATATCTGAGGTTATTGATACTTCTCCCAGCAATCTTGATTCCAGCTTGTACTTCTTCCAGCCCAGCGTTTCTCATGATGTACTCTGCATAGAAGTTAAATAAGCAGGGTGACAATATACAGCCTTGACATACTCCTTTTCCTATTTGGAACCAGTCTGTTGTTCCATGTCCAGTTCTAACTGTTGCTTCCTGACCTGCATACAGGTTTCTCAAGAGGCAGGTCAGGTGGTCTGGTATGGCCATTTCTTTCAGAATTTTCCACAGCTTATTGTGATCCACACAGTCAAAGGCTTTGGCATAGTCAATAAAGCAGAAGTAGATGTTTTTCTGGAACTCTCTTGCTTTTTCCATGATCCAGCGGATGTTGGCAATTTGATCTCTGGTTCCTCTGCCTTTTCTAAAACCAGCTTGAACATCTGGAAGTTCACGGTTCATGTATTGCTTAAGCCTGGCTTGGAGAATTTTGAGCATTACTTTACTAGCATGTGAGATGAGTGCAATTGTGCAGTTGTTCGAGCATCCTTTGGCATTGCCTTTCTTTGGGATTGGGATGAAAACTGACCATTTCCAGCCCTGTGGCCACTGCTGAGTTTTCCAAATGTGCTGGCATATTGAGTGCAGCACTTTCACAGCATCATCCTTCAGGATTTGAAATAGCTCAACTGGAATTCCATCACCTCCACCAGCTTTGTTCGTAGCGATTCTTTCTAAAGCCCACTTTGACTTCACATTCCAGGATGTCTGGCTCTAGGTGAGTGATCACACCATCGTGATTAACTTGGTCGTGAAGCTCTTTTTTGTACAGTTCTGTGTATTCTTGCCACCTCTTCTTAATACCTTCTGTTTCTGTTAGCTCCATACCATTTCTGTCCTTTATCGAGCCCATCTTTGCATGAAATGTCCCCTAGGTATCTCTTATTTTCTTGAAGAGATCTCTAGTCTTTCCCATTCTGTTGTTTTCCTCTATTTCTTTGCACTGATAGCTGAGGAAGGCTTTTTTATAGTATTTGAAAATAAACATTTTAATAAATGCATGATATCTCAAAATAGATTTGTATTTATGTATGTTCGATAGTATACACACACACACACACACACACACACACACACACACACACACACTATTGTTTACCCCAAAAGCCGAATGTATTGCTGACTGTGGTAAGGGAGCAATATGCTGGTCAACCAGTCTCACCAAGCAGAACACTGATCATCACACGCAGGGTTTAGGGGAGTATGGAGTTCAACTGATTTGCAGTTTTTCAAGGATAAAACTGGATCGACCTCTGCTCAAGAAATGTGGTTAGTCTAGTGAGACTTCTGTTGATTGGCTGGCATTGAAAAGCGTATTGGACCAACTTCATTCTTGATTGGCTGACTTTTGGAATGTAAGAGACTGTCTCTTATTGGTTGGTTTGCCAATGCATGTTCACCGAAGCAAGCTAGTGGATAGAAAAGGTCTAAATCCCAGTTGTGGTGGTACTTGTTACTAGGGTTACAGAGCAATCTGTAGTTTCCTAAGACTATGAAATTTTTTTTTCAATTTACCATAATTTATTTACTCATTCTCTAAAGTGGAAGTTAAAGTCGCTCAGTCATGTCCGACTCTGCGACCCCATGGACTGTACAGTCCATGGAATTCTCCAGGCCAGAATACTGGAGTAAGTAGCCTTTCCCTTTTCCAGGGGCTCTTCCCAACCCAGGGATTGAACCCAGGTCTCCCTCACTGCATGTGGTTTCTTTACCAGCTAAGCCACAGGGAAGCCTAAGAATACTGGAGTGGGTAGCCTGTCCCTTCACCACCAGCAGATCTTCCCCACCCAGGAATCAAACCACATCCTCCATTGCAGGTGGATTCTTTATCAACTGAGCTATCAGGGAAGCCCTGTGGGGTAATTGGATTATTTACAATTTTCCGACTATTATAATTAATGCTACAGTGACCATCCTCAGCACTCTTTGAGCCTATCTCTGGGTATTTTCTTAGGAAAGATTCCTAGAATGATTGTTGATACAATAGAAGAGTTAAAAGAAAAATTTTATAACAGTAATATAGGTTCATTACAGAACATTTAGGAAATATAGATGAATTAAAAAAAGAAAATTAAAACCATCTATAAGCCACCCTCCTACCCACCATATAATCATTGTTTAGTGTTTAGTGCTTATCTTTCTAGTCCATTTTTTGTGTCTTTAGATCTACACACAAAAATACAAATAAATGCTGATAACACTTTTCAGTTTGCTTTCTTCACCTAGTTAGTTATATCTTTCGTTGTAATCATACAGCCCCTTTTAATGGGTGAATAATAATGTGTGTATCTATTTCTGTACATAATACAGTTTATTTAACTTTTTTCTGTTGTTGAATCTTCAAATCTCCTTTCCTCTTTCTTTCTGTCCAGGCCTGCCTGTGCACCTGCTTTCTTTTTTCTCTCCTTATTTTGTTATAATTATTATTATATTATTTTAAATGCTATTATAAGCAATGACATTGCATATACCTGTACCTAAATATTTGCACATATCTATGTTTATTGTTTTAGGACATAGTCATAAAAATTGAATTTCTGGGTCAATTAGCAGGTTAGAGTTTTAAGACTTTTGATAAACAAGGTGCAAAATTAATTTCTGGAAAGATTAAAAATTTTAGATACCACCAACAGTATAGTATGTATACATGTCTATTTTTCTGTACCGTTGGAAGTACTTTCTTTTTTTGGCTGCACCTCCCGGCTTGTGGGTTCTTAGATCCCTGACCAGGCATCCAACTCGGGCACTGAAAGCCCAGAGTCCTAACCACTGGACCACCAGGGAATTCCCAAAAGTACTCTGTTTTGATATTTTTTCCTGCTCTTTGCCAGTTAATTGAAATAATTAATATTATACTAATTTGTATTTCAGTGAGAAGGGGTTGAAAGCTATTTACATTTTTATTAACATTTTGGTTTTTTCTTCTATCAACTCTTTTGTTCATAAATTGTGTTCTTTTCCCTGCAAGCAGGCTTGCATTTTCATATATGGTTGTTAGAAATCTCTACATGAAACATATCCACCCTTGTTGCATTTCAGGTATCTTATGGTTTCCTTTAAATTTTGTTTTTAGTGTTTAAAAGAATCTCTTTTATGGAAAATTTCATGTTTTTCATATTCTGTATTCGATACTAAACAGAATAGTGTAAAGAACTTCTGTGAACTCTCTACTCCATTTGAATGATTATCATGACCTGTTTTATGTTTTCTATACTTTTGTACTCTCTTATACTCCCGATTATTTTTAAATGAATCTGAGACATAAAATAGTTTTGTCTGTAAATATTGCTGTATATGTATATATTTCAAAGCATAACAGTACCACATCAAAAAATACTACAATACCACATCAAAAAGTGCTACAATAATTCCTTAATGTTTTAAAATATCCAGTCAGTATTCATAGTTTACATGACTATGTATCATGTAAGCACTGGATTGTGAAGTTAAACTCACACAATCAAAGGTCTGACTCAAGATCCAGCTGCACAAGTAATTGCAATAATACAGGCAATCAAGAGAATCAGAAAAATATGGAGAGATCTGGAACATCAGGGGAAAGTTTCTTAGGTCCTTCATTCCTAGAATAGACAAATGTCTGGCCTAAAGAGAACTAAGTCTCAAAGTTAAGTTTGAAGATTTTCACCCCAGAAAGTGTTTAGGATGTAAAGCAACCATTTTTCAGTTTACGTGACATTGTCCAGAAAGTCAATACCATAAACCTATAAACTGGAAGCTCTCTGAACCCAATGCTTTTAAGTTGAAAAGCATTGGAAGAAGAACTCAGTGGAGTTCCCAACTCCCGGGAGCCTGGCAAAAGCAATGGCCAACTCTCAGGAAAGTGGAAATGCTTGGGATGCCCTGACAGATGCTGGAGAAAGACTGCTAGCTAAGAAGAGTAAGCATATTGAAATGGATATTTAATATGAGGCTGGAAGACCCATCAAAACATTCTGATCCTCGGAGAGCCCAATGACATGCCATTTACTACAGGTTTTTAGGAATGTGCTGGTGAGAGGAGCCAGAATTCCAGCAAGTTCAGTGATGACACTTCTCTGATGGTTGAAAAGATGGCCTCCAAGTTGGGCTTGTTAATATCCATAGGAATGATGGGCCTCAAGATAATTTAGACTAGTTAGTAGTGTTTACCCACCAGAAGCCAGGCCATGATTACTGTAAAGACTAACTCTATAGAAGGGGCAGACAAGGGGGCTTGACCCACAAGGAGTTATGGATATAACCAGTAAAGAATGACACTCTTTGGTACAAAATGGACAAGCCAGCAATGGTGGTGCTTAACATCTATAACCACCAAAGAATAGGAACAGAGGCACAGTATAAGAAAGTGCCTGTCTCACAGCTCCTCATCAGTACTGAATGTTACTTTTTTAAAAAGTATTTGCCACTAATTGCAGTGCATTTTGCTAAGAAGGTGGGCTATAGTCCATGGGGTTGCAAAGAGCCAGACATGACTGAACAACTGAGCACGCACATATGCACGCACAGGTGTAGAACCAGTGTTCCTCTGTAGCATTCGAGAACTAGCTGCTTTGTTTTTCTCTGAGCATTCCCTTGCCCATTCTCCTTTCCCCTTCTGGATAATTCCTGCTCCTCCTTTGGAAGTCATCTTCGATTTCACTTCCTTTCAGCAGCATCCCCTCCGCCCATGTCTAGGTGAGACATCCTTCCTGACCCTCCCCCACAACCTCCTCTGCTTACACTTATATCAGTCAGGATCCCTGCAGGAAACAGACATACACTCAAGAGTCAAGAGAACCCACAAGGAGTGATGAAGCATCTGGGAGCCACTCCCACCCCAGAACCTAAAAAGGCAAAGAGAGGGAATGGGATATCCTTGCGAGAGCTGGGGCTGCAGAGGAGAAGTCACTAACAGAAATTAAAGCCCTGGAAGAATCAAAATCTCTGCTAGAACTGAGGCTCGGCAAGGCCGAGGCGCTGGTGAATAATATCCTAACTTCTCTCTGTCTCCTCCCTCATTCCAGTATCTGCTCAGAGGTATTATACCTAAGCAGAAATCAGAGGGCAAGAAAGCCCAGGTCAGTCTCCTGGGCATCAGGTTTGACTTAGAGTCGGGTGGCAGAGATGGAAAGTGGCAACAGCTGCCATAGCTCTATTGCAGACCTTTCTCACTTGGTGTATTGATATATTTGCTGATTTATTTCAGCTCTTCAGAGTCAGGTGCTACATCCTCTGTGCTATGTCACATATATATAAATGCTTGATAAATATATATTCAGCAAATTCAATACACATGTTAGGTCATGTAACACACACGATTAATTCTCCTATTAACCCCATTGCTTCAAGTATGAGGAGAAGAATGGAACTATTGATACCATTTCTGCAATAATTAGTGAGAGGCAACTCAGGGCACTGGCGTAGCTGAGAGCCCAGACTTTGGAGCCCCACTACCTAGGTTTGGGTCTGGTTCCATCACTTCCTAACAGGATGACTCTGGGCTGGGTGCTTAACTTTCTGTGCCTCAGTTTCCCATTATGAAACAGAAATAATAACAGACCTACTTCGTAGGTTTTGAGTGAGGAGTCAATGATTTAATACATGTGAAATGCTTGGAACAATATCAGGCACATAGTAAGCATCATAAAATTGTAAGGTGCCTATTATTAAAGAAATTATAATGTAAAAATGAAAAATATTGCAGTTATTGGTCTTGTTATCTATGGTTGCAGCTGTGCTCCATCTTGGAAAGGAGCTGCTTTTTGAGTATCGTGGTGCCTGTGGATGTTTTGGTCAATATTCGTACAATATGACAATCATGGCAAGTGTGCACACATATAAAAGTATCTACTTCATCTGGTAAATACACCTCAAAAGAACAGAAAACGACTCTGTGGTTTCCATCTGTGGTAGAAAGCTGGCAGCTATAGGAAATGCATGGAATTATGGCCTTCAGGTCAAACAGATTTATGAAGATTCAAATCCCCTCTTTCCACTTACTAACCGTACAGTCTTAAGACAATTCTTTACTTCTCTCATCCTTGGAGTCCCCATGTGTAAAAACAGAGAAAACAGCATCTGCTTCATAGGGTTATTTGAAAAGTAAATGAGGTAATGCATATGCTAACACCTAATGCTTTGTTTGTACTACTGTAGACAATTCAGTAAATATTGCTTTTCTTTCTTTTTTTTTATAAAGAGAACACTTAAAAGGACACTTTAGAAATAAAAACAAAATTAAAAAGCAGCTAGTATGTGTTTGCTGAGCATTTACTATCACCAACTCTGAAGCATCTGGCTGATCTTGGCAAATCAGGACCACCCCAGTAATAGCTGGCTGACCGTCAGCAAGTTACTTAAACTCTTGGTGTTCAGTTTCCTTGTCTGTAAAATGAGACCAATAATGGTAACCATCCCTTGGAGTAGTTTTGAAAATTAAATAACTGAGAACAAAATTAATTAATTAATTAATAATTAATTAAAATTAAATAATTGAGACATTATTCTACACATCTGCTTAGAATAATGTCTTGTACCTGCAAGCACTTACTAAGTGTTGGCTGTTCCTCCTATTATGGTTGTTATTAATATTTGATCACTGGAAGAGACGCTAAGATGCTTTATACAATGCCACTGCCATCAAGACGACTGTCATCTTCAATTCAAGAAGCCTCTTTTATGGAACCACATCCATGCCGTCCTTTTATGTTGCTGGGAAGGTTTTCTTCAAAACCCATAAGGATAGATGAAGCCCCAGGATGCTTAATGCAGCATGATAGTAAAAGCTGGTGCTTCCGCTATATCTTTGCTGTAGGTTGTATTCGGGTCCCAGCTGAGGGAGAGACTGGTCTTGCTGGGGCTTCCCAGGTGGCGTGAGTGGTAAAGAACCCACCTGCCAATGCAGGAGACATAAGAGATGGTGGTTCGATCTCTGGGTCAGGACGATCCCCTGAAGGAGGGCATGGCAACCCACTCCAGTATTCTTGCCTTTAGAATGCTATGGACAGAGGTAGGCTACAGTCCCAGGAACTGTGAAGAGTCAGACATGACTGAAGCAACTTAGTATGCACACAAGCTGGTCTTGTTACTACAAGACACAGATACAGAAGAAAAAAAAGATAGGGGAAGGTTTATCTCTGAAGGGACTTGAGGCTACATCAATGTAATCAGTAAAGGCAATGAAACTGGCCTAACTGAGTGGCATAAACAGTGTGGGGAATATGAACAAAGCAAATGGTGATTACATCTGAGACAAGCTTACAGCACAGCTGCTTAATTCTACCTTGCTTTGCTGGCACAAAAATTCTTCGTGTCAAAGAGCTGGCACACCAAACACCAACATCATGAATTTATATTGACTAAGTGTCCAAAGTCTGTTGGGTACGGCAGAGCAAGAACAATTCCCAGCATTAAGATAAAAAAGAACATAGAGAAACAAGTCACCATCTTTTCATGCTTGTTTCCCCAGGAAAGTAGGCAGGATGGGAAACCATTCATTTAAGGATATTCTTACAGTGAAATGGAAACCATCATCCAAATGATGATAATTGCAGCTACATTTACTGAGTTCTTGCTATGCATCAGGTACTGTCCTTGTACTTTACAGATGTGGAGTCATTTAATGCAGGTGTTTAATCCTTTTTCCCTAATGAATGAAGAGAGAATCGGCTAACATCTAAGGGCTTAATAAGTGTTTGGCACTGTACTGTTCTTTTATACACATTCCCATTAAATGCTTAAATGGTCATTTTTTCAGCTGAAGAAAAACAGGTTCAGAGTTATGCTGTTTGCTAAGGTCTCAGCACTAATCAGTTGCAGATTAGTGGTTTAAATTAGTTTTTCCTGACCCTCAAAAGCCATAGTCTTCTTCTTCTTTTTTTTTTATCATAATAACTGTGTTCTTATGACATTATTTGAACAAGTTTCAGAGTTTAAACAGTAGGTGTCTACCATCAACATTTTGTCCAGGGGATATCTTCTTTCTCTTGGGACGGGACCATACTAACCGAGCGGAAGGCACCATCTTTACTCAAGTTCTACTCCCTGGCCCCCCTCATCGTTTCATGAACCTTCCCATCAATCAGTCATTTTCTTAAGCTAATTCAAGTTGAGTTTCTGACACTTGCAACCTCATGTATCCAATTCAATCCCCACTGCAACCTCAAGGATGTGGCAGGACATTAATTCATTTTTGGAAGATCACATTGTGAGATAGATGTATTACGCTGTACATAATGGAACCAAAATCAAATGGATCTTTGTGTGTGAAGGATGGAGAACTGGACTCTTGCTGTCTAATCATACCTTTTCTGAGGGAAGTATGATTTAATCTGTGATATAAGAAAATCTATTGTGTATCATTTTAAACTGGAATGGAATATTGCATTTATATTCCTTCAGTATAAACCCATCGGATGCCCTATCTTTTTTACTCTCAAATAAAGGCATAAGCAAAAGTTGTTTCTTCTAATAGTAAATAATTAGGGCCATAAAGGCATATGTTGAGGGAGAGTGTTCTAAAATGCATGATATCTTTGAAATCAGGAATTTATGATGTAGATGAGAAGATACAAAGCTATGAAAAAATGAGGATTAAAACAATGGGTCAGTCAGTCAGTCAGTTCAGTCGCTCAGTCATGTCCAACTCTTTGCGACCCCATGAATCGCAGTATGCCAGGCCTCCCTGTCCATCACCAACTCCCGAAATTCACTCAAACTCACATCCATTGAGTCGGTGATGCCATACAGCCATCTCATCCTCTGTCGTCCCCTTCTTCTCCTGCCCCCAATCCCTCCCAGCATCAGGGTCTTTTCCAATGAGTCAACTCTTCACATGAGGTGGCCAAAGTATTGGAGTTTCAGCTTTAGCATCATTCCTTCCAAAGAACACCCAGGACTGATCTCCTTCAGAATGGATCGGTTGGATCTCCTTACAGTCCATGGGACTCTTAAGAGTCTTCTCCAACAATTGGTAAAGCCCCACATATCTTATCAGTTAGTTGGTTGTATTCCAGAAGTCCTTTAGAAAATTGATTTGTGCAACTTGGAATATTTCCCATAGGAAGAATGTGATAGACTGTCCTGCAGTTCTAGGTGTCATCTATAGAAATGATCGAACCCTGTCATACCACAAAATGACCCAAAATCCTGAGCCTCTAAGCCCTTCCCCAGTCTGGCTCCTGCTTTCCCTCCCAGTCTCTCAACTCTCCTCCTTACTTTGTCCCCAGTCATGTGTCCCTGACCTTTTTAAGTGACTCCAATTCTCCGCTCTGTTGAAATACTTTCACACTTCCTGGTCCTTCTCCTGGACAGCACTTTTCTCCCCATCCCTGACTTGCACCTTCACTATCCCTGTGTCTCTGTATCTTTCTGGCTCTGGCTTCAACATGACTTACTCAGGAAGTGTCTCCTGACCTGCAGACAAAATCTTCCTTCTAAACACTAACACCACCACAGCTCCTCCTGGCATGTCTTCTGTGATCCTCACTTGCTCCTTAGAAGAAGCTATGACACACCTAGACAGCATATTAAAAAGCAGACACATCCCTTTGCCAACAAGTTCCATCTAGTCAAAACTATGGTTTTTCCGGCAGTCACATTCAGATGTGAGAGTTGGACCATTAGTTCTGAGTGCCGAAAAATTGTTGCTTTCGAACTGTGGTGCTGGGGAAGACTCTCAAGAGTCCCTCGGACTGCAAGATCAAACCAGTCAATCCTAAAGAAAATCAACCCTGAATATTTGTTACAAGGACTGGATGGAAGATGAAGCTTCAATACTTTGGCTACTGGATGCAAAGAGCTGACTCACTGGAAAAGATCCAGATGCTGGGAAAGAGTGAGGGCAAGAGGAGAAGGAGGTGACAGAGGATGAGATGGTTGGATGGCATCACTGACTCAATGGACATGAATTATTTGAGCAAGTTCCAGGAGACGGTGAAAGACAGGGAAGCTTGGTGTGCTGCAGTTCATGGGTCAGAGAGTCAGATACAGACTTGTGACTGAACAACCACAACTGTTTTGTAAGAGTTCATTTAGTATCTGTCTCCTCTGAGCCTGTGTCCCCATCTGCATGATGGAGTGTGCACCATGTGGGGTTGTAGGAGGATGGAGATAATGCCAGCAAAGCCTGTGGCGCAGACTAGAGTCTTCAACCAGGAGACCTCCTCTTGTCCTGTGAAAGGACCTGAAATGCCTCCTCCTTCACTTAGAGGTGCCTCCCTGAGGTTCCTGCTGGAGGTTTTCAGGCTCCTGGGAGGTGGTGAGTAGAGACCGCCCGGCCAAGGCTGCTCAGAGAAAGCCTGTGAGCATCTGTTCAGCTCCCTGGTGAGCTGATGTGTGCACATGGCCACACACGGTGCTGATTCGGGTCAGCAAGCCTGAGCTCTCTGCTCATGTCAGGCCAAACAGGAAGGACCACATGTGGCCTCATTAAAGCAAAGAGATGACAAGCAAGCAAATTACATGCACACACACACACACACATGCTCACAAGTATGATTTAATAACTAGGTCTTGACTGTCTTTGAAATAGATTGGCCACCTGGGCTAAGTAAACCTACAAATAAACCAGGTCGTGTTTGGCATCCCCAGGAGGGAGGGAGAGGAAGAGAGAACTCTGTGTGTGTGTGTGTGTGTGTCTAGCAGAGCTCTGAGATACCCTAGAATGGGCATTTAGGGAGAACCACCAGGCTAGCCATCCTTGAAACGTGTAGCTCTTCCTCATTTTTGAGGCTCGGCAGACAATGAGGACCTACCTGTCAGGCTGAATTAGTGGCTCTGTAAACTCAGCCTCTGTGGCTAAACAGTAGGGACAAAAGTTTCTGAATTCTCTTACATCCTGGCAGGCACCTCTAAAATATTTATTGAGGGAGGCAACGTGGTAAGCCCAGGAGCTTGGAGATCTAGGGCAAAGGCCCAGAACAAAGCCTGCAGGGTAATCATGGGCAAATCTCTCAACTTCTCTGAATCTCCTCTCTTTACCTGCAAAAAGAAACTTTAAAAATCCCTGTGTACCTTACAGGGTGATGGTGAGGAGACGCATACTAAACAACATCTCAGCTCGTGGGCAAATGATAGACAAGCAACAAAGATTCTTTTTTGCTTTCCAAAATTTTTTTATGTGGACCATTTTTACTCTTTATTGAAGTTGTTATAATATTGCTTCTGTGTTATGTTCTTTTTTTTTTTTTTTCTGGCTTCTTAGTCAGGAAACATGGAATCTTAGTTCCCCGACCAAGGATTGAACTTGCAACCCCTGCATTTGAAGGGGAGATCTTAACCACTAGACCACCAAGGAAGTCCCAACAGAAATTTCTTTCCTAAGTGTTGTTCCAGTTTCTCTGCCTTACCTTGGAAGGCCTTTGGAAAGCTCTCCAGAGGTTGTGACCTTGTAATCAACCTGTATTTATTTGCAGGCAGGCTTCTGTAAATCAAGGTTTTAAAAAGGGACCGGGCTACGGAAGTATTTCTGCTCACTGAGAAAATGAGCTTCAGGCCCAGGAAGGAGAGCTGGGAGGCTGACGAGAGCTTGCAGGCGTGTTTGCCTCACTAAACACCCACATCGGTTAGGGCACCGTGATTGTCTGAAGTCCCTGAGCCATTCTCCTCCAGATCAGCGATGTCCGGCCTCTCAGCAGTTTGAAATTGTTTCCGGGCATTTCTGTTATTTTTACACTTGAAAGTTTCTCCCTGTCTCTGGAAGAATGGAATTTCCCTATAATAATGGAGCTGGCCTTGTGCAGAAGCCAAGCCCCTGTTGCAGCTTTGGCAAAGAACGGAAGAAGAGGAGGCTTTTATCTTGTCTCTGAAGCAGAGCCTTATTCTAGCGCTTCCTGAATGCTTGTCTCGATCTTCACTCAGAATCACCAGAGTGCTTTCTTAAATTACAGATACCTGGTGTGCGTGCATGCTAAATCATTTCAGCCATGTCCAACTTTTTGCGACTCTATGGACCGTAGCCTGCCAGGCTCCTCAGTCCATGGGATTCTCCAGGCAAGAAAACTGGAGTGGGTCGCCATGCCCTATTCCAGGGGATCTTCCCAACCCAGGGATCAAACCTGTGTCTCTTATGTCTCCTGCATCGGCAGACGGGTTCTTTACCACTAGTGCCACCTGGATAGCCCCTACAGATACCTGAATCCCAGAGAAAGGACCCGGGATTCTGTGTTTTAAACAAACCCTTCAGGTATTCAGGTTCCCACCTGGGCCCAGGAAAGTGGGCGGGAGCTTTCCCTCCATGTTCAGCGCATAGAGGGCCCTGGTGACTACTTGTGATCCAGGGCTGCACCTACAGGGGTCCTGGGAAGACGGACATTTGACTTCCTTCAAGCAAGTGTTCCTTAAATACATACTCAACACCTATTGATGCTTTTGAACTGTAGTGTTGGAGAAGACTCTTGCGAGTCCCTTGGACTGCAAGGAGATCCAACCAGTCCATCCTAAAGGAGACCAATCCTGGGTGTTCATTGGAAAGACTGATGTTGAAGCTGAAACTCCAATACTTTGGCCACCTCATGCGAAGAGTTGACTCATTGGAAAAGACCCTGATGCTGGGAGGGATTGGGGGCAGGAGGAGAAGGGGATGACAGAGGATGAGATGGCTGGATGGCATCACCGACTCGATGCACATGAGTTTGGGTGAACTCCGGGAGATGGTGATGGACAGGGAGGCCTGGCGTGCTGCGATTCATGGGGTCGCAAAGGGTCAGACTTGACTGAGCGACTGAACTGAACTGAACTGATGGCTCAGCAGTAAAGAATCCGCCTGCAATGCAGGAGACACGTATTCAGTCACTGAGCCAGGAAGATCCCTTGGAGTAGGAAATGGCAACCCGCTCCAGTATTCTTGCTTGGATAACCCCATGGACAGAGGAGCCTGGTGGACTACAGTCCAGATGGGTTGCAAAGAGTCAGACATGACTGCGCACAAGCACAGCACCTATTCAGAGGAGAGACACACGTATTAAGTGGGGAAGACTCCTCTGCTGCCTACAGCAAACCTACTCTGGCCCCAAACCTGCCAGTGTTACCCAGTTACCACGTGCTGTGTGATTCCACTGACACCAAACGTCCAGAGAAGACAAATCCATAGAGCCAGAAAGCAGATTTGTGGTTGTCTAAGGCTGGGAGTAGGGGTGGGGCAGTTGGGATGATGGCTATGGGAAGAAGGGTTTCTTTGAGAATTAACAAAAATGTTCTAACATTGATTAGGGAGATGAAAGCACAGCTCAGATGAAAGCCACTGAACTGTACACTTTAAATGGGTAAATTGTATGGTATGTGAATTGCATCTTAAGAAAATTGTTTTCAGTAAACAGACTAAAGTTTACTAGGAAAAACCAAAATCTTGCAGTGAACCATGCCCATTTCTCCTTGTAAGGTAGCTAAGTAGCCATCTGTTGCTACTGGGGGAAGGGGAAAGGTCCATTTTCAGAGATTCAGTAAATCTTGTGCAGGGCTCAAATACTTGTATTTTAAACAAGTACTTCTGGTGATTCTGATATAGTGAGAATACACACAGGTCTTTGGAAACTGCTATAGAATGCTCTGTTCCAGAGATCATTTTTCTTGTATCACTGCCTTTTTTGAGAAAAAGAAGTGCCCCTGTGTGTGTATGTCTGTCTGTCTGTTAGCATTCCATATGGATTTACTCATACATGCTTTAGTCTGGCTGGTATAACCAGACTAACTCTACATTTTATATATGAGATCAGCTCCTTTCTCTATTCCAGTTTTGGGGCTTGCCAAGGAAAGGAGGTAAAATGGGGATTAAGGGGTTTGCTGGAGAGCTTTTTGAGACTTCTTAAGACAATATCCAACTTTATAAGAGTTCTACAGTAGTCTGATCCTACATTAAGGTCAGGTCACTACATAATTATGGGCTGCCCAAGATTGCTTGGCGTTTTAGCAATAGTGAGGGCTTTGGCTGCCTGAGTTCAAATTCTGGTCTGCCTTTAATAACCAGTATCTTATCCTTTCCAGCCTGTTTTTTTTTTTTTTTTTCTACTCATTCTTGCTATCCCTTGGATTGTAGCCCATCAGTCTCCTCTGTCCATGGGACAGGCAAGAATACTGGACTGGCTCACCATTTCCTTCTCCAGGGGATCTTCCTGACCCAGGGATCAAACCCTCATCTCTGCATCTCCTGTGTTGTGGATTCTTTACCCCTGAGCCACCGGGGACGCCTTATCTCTTTTAGCCTATAGATGTGAATGATTCTGAAGTGTATATGATGTAATAATTGATGTATACAAGATGGCACCAAGTGTCTGCTCAATAAACAGAAGCAGGTATTACTGTTTTTTCACTCCTTGTTTCATGCACACTGTTTCTTCATTTGGATTCTAAGCTCCTTTGAGCACAGTTCTTTGACTCCCACACAGCTCCTCTCATAGAGAAACTTAAGGACAGATAGTGGAAAACACCCATGGGCCGCCAGCCCAGCCTCCGCTCTCCTAGGCTGATCCTGATCCCACCGCCTGCAAGGTCACAGCTGGGCACTCCCAGCCGCGTCTCTCACAGTGTGAACTCATCCTATGCCACAGTTGATTGAATTCTCTGAGGACTCCCAACCCAAGCTTGGTTAATGAGTCCCTTTCCAGGAAATGTTATTGGGCCCAAGATTCCAGCTGGTGTCCCCAGGCCTCTTAGAAAGAGACTACGTAAATTACCTCTAACAACACGCAGCTACTTTCTACTAGAAGCATAATACCAAGGCCTGCAGTGAGGGATAGAGCTTCCCAGGTGGCTCTGCAGTAAAGACTGCCTGTCTAGCAGGAGACATAGATTCAGTGTCTGGGTCAGGAAAATCCTCTGGAGAAGGAAATGGTAACTTGCTCCACTATCCTTGCCTGGGAAATCTCATGGACAGAGGAGTCTGGAGGGCTACTATCCATAGGGTCACAAAGAGTCGGACCTGACTCAGCGGCTAAACAACAGCAACAACATTGGGGCGTGAACATAAAACACTTGTTCTCCTGTTTCCCTGTCACTTCGTAATGTGAAGGGTATTCATATGGTGTGATTTTAGCTATTCATAAGACTTCCGAAGAATTTTTTTTAAAGCATGGAAAATGTACATACCATAATATTAGGGTAAAAAGGATGAAACAAAATTATGTAGATCTCACAGATTAAAAATATACATACAATCATAAAATACTGGAAATACATTAAAGTGTCAATAGCAAAAGAGGGATTGTAGATGATTTTTATAACTTTCTGGCTTTTTAAGAAAAATCTATATACAGGGGTAAGAAATTTCTTCTCCCTTTTCTTTTAAAAAATTAAAGCTCCTTTGACCTCAGTTTTGTCAGAATCCTAGATATTTTGATCTTGGAGAAAATAATTTGCACTCTGGAAAGGCATTATTGAAAATGGGCTTCCATAGGTAAGGTGATTTTATGCAGAAATTCTTAACCGTTGATCCCTTCTAGAGGAGCCCTTCTGTGAGAGGTAAGCAATTCTACCTCTAAAATCAAATATCAATAGTGATTTTCCAATTTGCTGGAGAAAACATGATAGAATTTTCCAAAATTAAAATTTTCTCTTGATGCCTGCCACCAAGGTCCCAGTTAGAACCGCTCAGAGTGAGCATTAGACTCACTGGGGAGCTTTAAAAATATGCAAATACCACGGCTCCATTTTCCAGAAACCCCTGATTTAATCAGTTTCTTCTGGAGCCCAGATGGTTACAGGTTTTAAATCTCTTTAAGTGATTCGGATCTTCAAGCAGGATTGAGGACCGCTGACCTAGTATAT
Source organism: Ovis aries (assembly GCF_016772045.2). Lineage (NCBI taxonomy): Eukaryota > Metazoa > Chordata > Mammalia > Artiodactyla > Bovidae > Ovis > Ovis aries. The sequence goes on along the minus strand of NC_056075.1, from coordinate 34,884,369 downwards.
CTAGTTGTATCAAAATTCTACTTTTATTTACTTTGTTGTCTGAGTTTAATATACACATATTTATTAGGATTCCAGGAGGAGCATCACAACTTTCAAATGCCCTACTAACTGAAGGAATTGGAAACTCCAGCCAGAATTCATTCCCTGGGCACTGCCATTCCTGGTGGCCAGGGAGACTGTTTGGCGACATCGCCCTCCTGTGGCAACACTTGGTAACTGTTTAGCAGGGCCTGGCTTCACTTTTCCTTCCCATTGTTTCTCTCTGTCTCTTTTTTCTTTGTTTCTTTAATAAAGTTCCAAAGTCAGCTCTGAACCTTGCCTGGCAGAGCCTCCGGTGGAGTTGACCTCCCTTTCAGCCACTGACTGGCTGGGTGTCGCGCTGCCCTTTGAAAGCTCCCTTGAATTAGTAACAATGTGTGCCCCTTCCTGACATGTCAGCAGCTGGGCTTGGAACTGTACACCTGGGACAGTTTTCAGTCTAATTCTTTGCTGTCAGGAGTGACAACAGTTGCCGATAAAAGCTACAGAGTTGCTTATTGACACTGGGAATGCTGAACCGACTCAGAATGTTCCGTAAATTTACAGGGGTGGAAAATGCCATCAACATAGTCAGGGAAAGAGGGAAAGTGTAAATCTTGAGCAAAACAAACTCTTCAGAATATTCGGTTTAACTCTTTCCCTTGTGTAGGGGCAGAAGTCTGAGGAGGGGCGGGGGAGAGGACAGCTGAGGAGAGGAAGTGTCACCAGGGTGACAATGGGCGGTTCTGCAGACCTGGGTCCTGGAGCTGGCAGGTGGGGAAAGACTAACCTCGGTGAAGAGAACTTCATTGCACATCAAAGCCACCTGGAAACTTGTCCAGAAAGTTCCTATGTAAGCTTCCACCAGTTTGATTCAATCCGTCCAGGAATCTGAGGGGACTGAGAAGCAGAGAAGGACCTACCGCTCACCTGGTGCCCATTTGGTCCCAGGCACAGTGCTATCTCATCATTCCCTCCTCCAGTCCTTACATCAACCCCCTGAGGTAAATGGTGCTGTTCCCATTTTACAGATGAGGAAGCCGAGGCTCAGGGAGGTAGTGTTGGGTGCCCGAAGCCCCACAGCCAGGCAATGATGGTGCATGGATGGCAATGCCAGGTAGGAAGGAGTTGGCAGGGAGCTGCTCACAGGAACAAGCCGTGAGAGTAAGTCAAATTCTGCATTACTAGGCGCAAAGCCAAATGTCAGAGCCGGACCCGAGATACGCTGGGGCTTCCGAGGGGGCGCTGGTGGTAAAGAAGCTACCTGCCAATGCCGGTGACATAAGACATGTGGGTTCGATCCCTGGGTTGGGAATATTCTCTGGGGGAGGGCCTGGCAATCCACCCTAGTATCCTTGCCTGGAGAATGCCAAGGACCGGGAGAGGAGCCTGGTAGGCTACAGTCCATGCGGTCGCACGGAGTCGACAAGGCTGAGCACACAGAAATATGCCAGACTGCAAGCTCCGTGGGGACCTTCTGCTCTCCTTGAGGACAGCTGTGGTCCCAGAGCTTGGATGGTGCCAAATCCATGCCAGGTGGTGAAGGGAAGCTTGGGGAGGTAGGGATGCAGGAAGGGAGGAAGGAAAGGTAGAAAGAGGAAGAGGAGGCAGGACCCAGAGACCAGCCAGACCAGAGGACTGCAGAAGCCACGGGGCGGTGACGTGAGGAGCCAAGCACTGCAGCTGTAAGCTGGGGCTGGGGTCGCCCCCGTGCCCTCGCCCTCCTGCAGCCCTTTCTCCCTGAGCTTCTTTCTTCCTTCTGGATCTTCTCATGCTCCTCTCTTCTCCTTTCTTCCTGTTTCTTTTCCACATTAAAGGAAGGTTTTTATCTTCCCTCAGAAATCCTCGGCGTGTCCTCCCAGCGTGTCACACACTCCTCACAGGATATCAAGGGGGAACAATCAATCGCTTGAGTAAAGAAAAACATCAAAATCCAATCCCTCTGTAATCAAAACGCACACCAGCCTTCTTCCCACAGCGTGCACGTCCTCGCCGGCCCTGAGCCCTCCTCCCCGGCGCCTTCCCACTGTGGTGAGATCAGCCCGGGCTGGGAAGAGCTGCCTGCATTTCCTTGTGGCAACAGCACTTATCAAGCAAGCTTCAGAGACAGGAAAGCTTTCAAGATACAGGTTAAGATACACAAATGCTGCCCTTTCCAGAGCACACAGATGTATATGCAACCCATGTGGGTTGGTTAGAGTACTTGCGTTCTCACCTGTACAGATTTAAGCAAACCAGTTCTGTCAGAGGAAAACGTATCTACCCAAGAGCCTCTGTGGCCCAGAGAAGTCTAGGTCCCCTCCACGCTTTGAGTCTTCCAAGTATTTTTAGAATGTTGTTGTTGAGTCTCTAAGTTGTGTCCGACTTTTTGCGACTGCAGCACGCCAGGCTTCCCTGGTCCTTCACCATCTCCTGGAGCTTGCTCAAACTCAGGTCCATCGAGTCAGTGATGCCATCCAACCGTCTCATCCTCTGCTGCCAGCTTCTCCTCCTGCCCTCAGTCTTCCCCAGCATCAGTGTCTTCTCTACTGAGTTGGCTCTTTGCATCAGGTGACCAAAGTATTGGAGCTTCAGCATCAGTCCTTCCAAGGAGTGTTTGATCTCCTTGCAGTCCAAGGGACTCTCAAGAGTCTTCTCCAGCATCACAGTTCAAAAGCATCAGTTCTTCAGTGCTCAGCCTTCTTTAGAATGAAGAAATGCCAAAATCAGGCTTTAAAAATTCTAGTGGATTGTCAGCGCTTGTCATTAGCAAGTTAATATTTCTAACAGAAAATATATAATGAGTTACCAGCTAATTATCAGATTTGCATAAAGTAATATAATTCATGGACACAGGGTAAAGCTGAAAAAGCTGAAAGTTTTGAAAAACTTCTTTCAATCCTGTCAGTATATGATTCCTTTGGCAATAACATGAAAGTCTAAAATTGAATACTTCTGTGGGGCCATGTTCGAGCTAACAATGTTGGTGCCTGTGGAGGTTTCCCTTCTGTTAACACGGACCCTCTTGTCTATAAGCAATACTGTTCTTCTCACTCTGTCTTCCATTCTGAATCAGATAGTATATCAGTGTCTTCTGGTCTGTTTCAAGAATGCTGAGGTCGGAAGGGCTTTATAAATAACACACGTTTAGTCCAATAGCCTTTCTTAGGCTATTTGGACTCAAAGCTTCATGTCAAGTCAATGCACCGCTGCAGAATTCTCTCTCTCTCTATTTTTAATGGTCCTGGTGCTGCTTGAAGAAACTGCTGATTCTAGGATTAGGGCAGAAAACACAGATGAGCCTGGAGCATCTTGCGATGCCAAAAAGTAAGGAAATGTTAAAAAAAACAATCAAAAGAAACTCCTACATTGATGGCGGTGTCAGTGGGGCAACTGGGGCAATTTGAGCAGACAAGTCAAGGAAGCAGCACTGGCTTATAACCCGAAGTAGAAAATAAATATTCATGAGTATATATCAATATAAAGGATTGAATAAATAAATACATGGGGGAGGGGACATAGATTTTCCTTGAATAACTGCAAATAATTTATGTAGACACTCGACCTTCAATAAGATAGCATGTGACTCCCCAGTTCTTAAGTGTAGACTGTGCATTGCAACTCACCTTCAAAGACAGCAGCGTGGAAAGAGGGCGGGAGTAACTTTATTGTGGGAATGGAGTCAAGAGAAGATAAAAATGTATCATTAAATCAGGCCAAATGTATTGGTGTATTTATTGGAGTCTAGATTTAATGTCCGCTCACCCAGCTGGACATGGCTGTAGCAGTGTTCTTGGTTGATTTAATGATGCGTGTACTCATTGGTGGGGCTTCTCTGATAGCTCAGATGGTATAGAATCTGCCTTCAGTGCAGAAGACCCTGGCTCAATCCCTGGGTTAGGAAGACCCCCCCTGGAGAAGGGAATGGCAACCCACTCCAGTATCCTTGGACTTACCTGGTGGCTCAATGGTGGCCTAAATCCACTGAGCTGAGATGCCAGAATTTCCTAGTGTAATGTAGAAAAGGCACGCAAAAGCTTAGGGAGACAGGAATGTAGATTTATGTGGGCCCTGAGTACCCAAGCATATCTCCAGGTGGGGGCCAGATGGCCATGTTCCCACTAAGGTATGAAGAAATGTGAGGAGAGCATCCCCATCATCGGAAATGTCTGTGGGGCTGTCCTCTTGAGGCTGAGGCTCAGACAGGAAGATACTGCCATCGAGATGGGTCCTATCAGGACAATAGAAACCAAGGAATTCTCCAGGCAGTAATATTGGATCAGGTAGCCATTCCTTTCTCCAAGGGATCTTCCCAACTCAGAGGTTGAACTGGGGTCTCCTGCATTGTAGGTGGATTCCTTACTATCTGAACCACTAGGGAAGCCCTAATAGAAACCATACCATAGAGATGTCAGCAGAGGGAATTTAATATGGGAATTCATTACACTAAAGTTGGAGGGCTGAGTGAGGAAGAAGGGTGACTCTCTGTGGTGCTCCAGAAGTAATAACCCAGGTTGGGCCCTGGGAAGCCAGGGCTCAGGCCTCTGAGAGAGGGCGTTGCTACGCTGCTGTTGCTGCCTCTGGGAAGCCTGAAGAAATTGTTTCTGGGAGAGCTTAGGTAACTCATGCATACTAAGTCGCTTTAGTCTGTCCAACTTCGCGACCCCAGGGACTGTCACCCCCCGGGGCTCCTATGTCCACGGGACTCTCCAGGCAACAATACTGGATTAGGTTGCCATGCCCTCCTCTAGGGCCGACATAATATAGAGGCCAAAACCAACTGCTGAGAACCCAATTCTGAACAGGTATGTCTGGAACAGCAAGTAAACTCAAAGAAGTTCCTTCTCCCCTCGGGTTTCGCTGTCTCCTTCTTGAACCCTTGATTGACAAAACCTAGTAGAAAGCCAGCTAGTAAAGGAAAAATATAATTTGTGGAATTCCAGGTTAGGACCCTAAAGAATAGAGAAGAGTGGATTTGGAAAATGAAGGAGCAAGTCTTCATCGTCTGCACAGAACTCACCTCATCCCCTCTTCTTTAAAAAGCAAATCCCTCAAAGACACACACTTTCCTGGACTCCCCTCCCTTTGCCAAAACCAGATAAAAGTGAAAGCAAAAGTGAAGTCACTCCGTCAGGTCTGACTCTTTGATACCCCTTGGACTGTAGCCTGCCAGGCTCCTCCGTCCATGGGATTTTCCAGGCAAGAGTACTGGAGTGGGTTGCCATTTCCTTCTCCAGGGAAAGCTAGACAGGGTATCAGTAAATACTGGCTGAGCATCACCACTGATGTTACTATAATCCTGCAACACAGCACAATCCATTTTAGACCTCAGATCCTCATATTTACAAACACAGAGCTCAGTTATAGTGTTTTATGTATTTAGCTAGAAGATTCTTTCCACTCCAAGCAGGATCATTTTGGAAAGTCACATCAGGAGAGCAGAGCCCTGCCTTTGATATAAGGGGTATAGACTCTTGATGTCAGTGGTCTTGATGAACAGAAATGCTGAAGGCAGCTTAACTACTTCTGTAAAATACCTTTTTCTTTTCAAAAATCTTTGTAAGAGACAGGGATCAGCTCAGCTTCCATGGTGATGCGGGGATTTCTGAAGAGTTCACAGATTTTTAAAAAAATGTAAGGCAGGGTATGAGAAATTTGCAAGATCTTTCTAAAAATAACCTCAGAAACAGCAGAAAACTCAGCATTTATATCTACTCAATGCCTGGCGTGATGCAGTCCATGGGGTCGCAGAGAGTTGGACATGACTGACTGACTGGACTGAACTGAATGTCTTTCTTATCCAAAAAAGGCTGATAGTGAGGATTTCAGTTTTAAGGCCTTATGGCACAGTTGAGAGACTGGTCACACAGCTCCCTGGAGGAAGGGCCAGAATACAATAGTTTTGTATCAGAAAGTATAGAAATGGCACGCTGTATCATGAGGACGAAGAACTTTTCATAATGGCCTTAAAACGGTGTTGATATGGAAATGCTCAGCCCAGAATTATCTATGTCAAACTAATTACACTTCCCTGGTCTTTTTCTTCCTACTGAAGTAAAAATGATAATAAATGAGCAAAACACTACTTGGCAAGATATATATCAGCTTTTTCTTTGAAATACTCAGAACTCAATGAATATCAATTATATTAGAAGCTGTGCATGAGAAGACTCCAACTGCTAAGAATGGTGCAAATTTTATTTCAATGTCAAATTCCAAAGAAAAGCACCCAGAAATTGCTATGTGCATTCACATTTACAGCTTTTACTATTTTGGGGATGTGGTTTGGAACCCAAACTCCAATGAGTCGTGTGCTCTTGCTGACAGTATTTTAAGGGAAAGTCTTCCTTGAAACTCCATCACATTGGATCTTTTTAAGGAAAATGCAAGTCTTTGTAAAATAGAACCTGTTTATTGTCAAGGAGTCCAAGGTACATGGACTATTGGGGTAATGTTTCTATCCTAAAAGGAGACATTTTCTTCTCAACTTCCATTTCTGTTGGAATCCAACACCAATTCGACTCAAGAAGAAGATGTTCTATTTGCTAATTATCTCTAAAATGGAATTGATATGATGATTGCAGGACACTAGTTGAAAGTGAAAGTGAAGTCGCTCAGTCGTGTCCGACTCTTTGCAACACCATGGACAGTAGCCTGCACCAAGCTCCTCCGTCCATGGGATTTTCAAGGCAAGAGTACTGGAGTGGGTTGCCATTTCCTTCTCCAGGGAATCTTCCCAACCCAGGGATCGAACCCAGGTCTCTCTCATTGTAGACAGACGCTTTACCGTCTGAGCCACCAGTAGCCAACAAAGATCACAGAACAATGAAATGCTCTGCGACTTGCTACACTGTTATAAGAGCAACAGGATAAAGAGATTTAAGAAGGAAAGTGTGTTTTAAACACAGAAGAATAATGTTTGAGGAATGACTAGTTTGTTTCCCTCTAGAAATCTCCTATACATGGGTCTCTTGGGAAGTCAAATCAATTAAAACCCTACATGCTATTCTATTTGTGAGTGGAATGAAGCATACATTTCTCATGTTATTACACAAATGAATCTCATCTTCAGGGCTTTAAAATATAACATTATCCAGACTGTAGCAAATGTGCATGCCACCTCATCTTTCCGCATTATGATGAAATTGATTTTATGATTCTCATAAATTACAGGCCTGAGGCAGTAACAGACGTGAAGATGGTTTTGCTTTGTCTCCTCTAATCTCGCAGGCTGCATGTATTACTTGCTCTTTTTCCTTTTTTATGTTTCCTGAGCTGCAGATAGCTTTTCAAGTTTGCAATTCTTGTTCGAGTTCTCAACCAAAAAATGTGCTTTGAAAAAGATTCATCTGTTAGACCCAGGATGTATTCTTGGCTTATTTAGATCCTCTAACCTGAATATTGGGTTTCCCTGGTGGCTCAATGGTAAAGAATCCACCTGCCAATGCAGGAGATGCAAGAGACACGAGTTTGATCCCTGGTTCGGGAAGATCCCCTGGAGAACGAAATGGCAACCCACTCCCGTATTCTTGCCTGGAAAATCCCTTGGATAGAGGAGCCTAGCAGGCTACAGCCCGTGGGGTCGCCAAGAGTCGGACATGACTGAGTATACACACGCACCTTAGGACTGAGAATGGGAAGGGAGATACAAGTCAGGCCTCCTCATCTTGTCCTGGCAGGGGTGATCCCTTACCTGTCCACCTGCCTGCTAGACTGACCCTGGCCTTCAATGTCAGGAACAGATGGAGTTATGAGAACCTAGTGAAGGTTTACAGATTCCATCTCCACACGTATCCAGCATGAGGTTTCTGAATTCTCCTGTTCTGTTTACATCAGCCCACTTAGTTCTCTCTTAATTGGATATGCTTCGACCTGTGTCCCAGCCCAGCAGAGAATAAAGATATGTGGCCAAGGGAACACTGAATTCAAGCCAGGAGAAAGGTTTCTTTCTACAAATTTATTCAACCAAATCTCACCCCTAATCTTCAGAATATCTTTTAGCCTTAAATCTTTTGGTTTTAGTATTTCAGTTGACTTTTGGCCCTCTCTCTATGTAAACAACAGTTCTATAAAGAGATAAGTCAGATCAGAACTGCTAATTACTATTCAACAATTGAGAAAATAGGGGCCCCCGAGTACAACTGGGGCTTTTCTCATAACTCAGTTGGTTAAAAAATCCACCTGCGATGCAGGAGATCCCGGTTCAATCCCTGGGTCCAGAGGATCCCTGGAGAAGGAAATGGCAACCCACTCCAGTATTCTTGCCTGGAAAGTCCCATGGACAGAGGAGCCGGGCGCGCTACAGTCCATGGGGTTGAAAGAGTTGGACACAATTAGTGACTAAAGCACAAGGAGCAATCACTTGGGCTGGTGCCTTATACCAGTCTCAGAATGAAGAAGGTGAAGGAAACAACCATGGTAAGTCTGACAGGATACACAAGAGCTGACTGTTCAATGCTGAGTGGACTTTATCATTATAACTTCTCAGAATGTCTGGCCTATCTGTACTTACAAGTATGAATGTAATTCAGTCAACACTTGAGGTTGGGGTTTTCCCCTTTGGCTGATCTGCAACACCATGTGCTCTCACAGTGCTCGGGTGCTGTTTCTCTATCAGTGTTCCAGTGTGTACTTTATTTCTGTAAAAACACTGAACCAGGACTGTGACTTTTTGAGGGCAGAAAAGCTTCTTCCTATTCATTTTCCTACAATCTTAAAACTTGGTTCATAGGAAGCTCCCAGTATTTGTTGAATAAACCAAATTATTGTTTTGGTTTGAAATTACATGTAGGTATCCTATTTCTGATACATTTTTAGAAATGCTATTATAACACAAATAAAAACTCCTAATGCACACAACAGTCAAATTGGAAGAGTATATGAAACTGGCTTAATCTCTCTAAGGTGGGTAGTGGGGTCTATTTCCAGTGAATTTAAAAAGCAGTCTCCTATGAGGTGAGGTGTACAGGGAACAACTTTCCTAATTGGCTTTAGACCAACCAAAACCTATTCTATTTCTTCCATGGAAACTTCAGTACCGAACTGTCAGGCAGTGTTTTTGCTTTTTTTTTTTAGATGAAGAGATAATAGCTTTTACTGGAAAGATTTTACTCTAACAAAAATTTCAACCCTAACACTTTTATTTCTTTAAATTCCCTTGAGATAACTAGTATTCTAGATGGAACACTGCAAAATTCAGAACCAGGATTTTGGACTGGGAATCCGCTGATCCTAAAATGCAGGTGTCTTTTGAAGAAGCTCATAATCAGGAGGTAACTTTGATTCTGCAATGCCTAAACCTTACCCTGCACCACCCCCCCCAGAATCCTTAAACCTGTTACCTTCTTTATTTCCCTATAAAACTATTTTGAGAAACACTGGCTGAAAAGAACCATGGGTAGGTGGGATTAATAACTAGATTTTTTTCCTCATTGGGCCATGTAGTACGTGTTTCTTTCAGTTTCCAATTAAGGGACTTGGCACATACTTAAGTGAATGGAATAAGCTTAGAGTCAAATTGTTTTAAATGTCAGTTAAAGAGAAGAGTTTTTATATGTTATAAATCTATTAAGAAATAATGCTTACAATGAATTACATTTCTTAAATTGCATAAACAATCTTTTCTTTAGGGAAGTGATTATGAAGGAGGTGGGGTGGAAAATATAAAGCTCACCCAGGGGGATTTTTTTTTAAGCTATACATTCTCCCTCCACAAATATTCTGATATATTCCTTTTTGTTCTCTCTCTGGAATCAATGCTATAGTGAACCATTGACTGTTACGTGTCGTATCCTCTTGTATATTATGAATTATTGTTTTATATTTATCAGTGAATGAAATGTTTCCAATTAGAATTCTACAAAAATATAAGACAATATTTTGTTTAAATTAATGATTTATTTTTAATTATCCCTCTTAGTCCTGCATGCATTGTTAGCACAAAAACTTGATTACAACCTCCACTAAAGAGATAGTAGGTACACAATCACCATCTGAAGAGTTTTTTCAGAGATGACCGACCTAGAATTCCAGGCCATCATAACACTGTCAGTAACCTATACAATGTTCAATAGAAAAATTTACCAAATATCCTTTGTTTAATGTAAACAAGGCAGGAGGCAAAACAGGTATTATAGTAACACTATTTTACAGGGCCCAGAAATATGATTACCTACCATGTTTTAACACATCAAGTGTCACAATGACATGCATATTTTGATTAACTGTACAATCCAGAATATAATTACCATATAAATTGTGGTTTTAGCAATTCACTGTTAACTTCTGTCAATACGTATAAACTTCATAATTAAATGGTAATTGTATATTAATGCAACAATTTATGGAAATGTTACCATGAATTATGAAGTAATTCCATAATTTGTGCCCCGTAAAATTAAGTGTAATAATCTTTACACTAGCAACAGTGTAAGCAAGCTAAGGATTTTGGTCCTCATAGATATATACACAGATATATATACAGATATACACATACAATAATGTACAATTAAACCAAAAAGCTATGAATTCACTCACAGCTTATATATTGCACAGACAGATACATTATGAGAACATTACAGAGTTAGAATGTGAGTACTACAATGATAATTGGCTGGCTAAGGACAAATCTTGAGTTCTATCAAGTAAAGAATGTGGCTCATTACTAAAAAAAAAAAAAAAACACACGCACAAAAGCCAAAGACTATACTGTTAAGAGAGAAAGTTTAAAAAAGAATGTTATACCCACACACCAATGTGAAGCAAGACTGAAATTCAGTTTGGAACTTGTTATGGCAAGCGATCCCTAGGGTGGTGCTGTCCACCCAACACAATGTGCCACAGTCTCTGTTTGGCACATGCTAAGGAACAGAAACAGTCACCTTCTGAAAGTATGAATATGGCTAGTCATGTAGGACAATGTTTCACTAACAAATCAAACTCACTCTGCGAACTTGTGCTGGCTCTAGGTCTGAACTAAATAAGAAAAAGAAAAGAAAGACAGAAACCAACTTAAAAGATAAGCAAACTATACCTTAAGCTTTAGCTGATTACAAATCAAAGTCATTATAATAATTTAGGAAAATAATTATCTTTTAAGAAGCAGCATACACACACACACAAATAGGAGTTAAAGCTTTTCTGAGCTTGGTTTCATGGATTAGCCAAAAGGTCCCATTGTGAAATCAAGGATAAAATAGTATTTGGCTTTCGAGGTAACATTGCCATTACACTTACTGAACTCTATGCAAACATTAAGAAATATCTAATACCTCTTAATGTTCTATTTTAAATACACTTACATCAAAGTAGACTACAACTACATCTAAACATAAAGATGTTGCAGTGTTCCTTGCATCAATAAATACAGCAAAAAGAATAATATGCCTTCCCACATTAAAAGTCATTTAAATAAAAACATGCACAAAGTAACTATCTCCCACTTATTTCTTCATTGTTTCGCTTAATAAATCTCCTAGAGTGAGCTAACAAAGATTTGCACTGAATTTAGAAATTTAGCTTTTCTGTCATTTTTAACAGTGGTAAGCATTCTAGAGCCAAGAATAGTCATAATTTTTTTTGACATTTTGTTCTTAATAGCAAAAACTAACTACAAAATAAATCAGAAAAACAAATACAACAAAATTAGCAGTAGGTGTAAAATATGCTTCTACACACGTGCTGTAGGATATAGAGATGCAAATAGGCTAAACAAGTTCTCTCAAGGAGCAGTACGGTCCCTTTCAGGCTGGAAGGCTCGCCGCTAGACTGCTGCTCCTACAAACGTCAGTAAATGGGAAGGCAAGGAGCAAAGTGCTGCTGCTTAACACATCAACCGAAAAAAAAAACAAAACAAAAACCCAAGAAAGCTCAAAAGCATATTTGAGTGATAAACATCACTTAAAGGAAGCATAGAAAGTGGATCAGCAAACCCCACTGTGTAAACCAAGGACAAGCGTGCTGTGCACAGCGCAGCCAACTCCCCACACCACTCCTTCCTGCACCCATGCCCACACAGACACCACTTTACCCAAGTTCTTTCATATGTAAACAGGAAAGATTGGTTGGTTTGCTTTGAAATCTCTTTAGAATGATTTAAAACAAAAGACTGAGAAAAGAAAATTGTAAACATTCAGGAGGCCATTGGCATTTTGATTGCTGCCACCGACACTACAATGCATTTCAATACGAAAATCAAATTATAAAGCAAGTTTCAGAGAGGGACGGAGAGATAGAAATAAAGAAAAGGGTCTCAACCCAATACATGTTAATCACCTTAAAAAGTACTATTTTAGTAAACAATACCAATGGTGAGCACAAATTCAATGTTGTTGCAAAAATGACAAAGTTTAAATTAACTGGGACCCATACATGAAAATCAATCACTAACCTGGCTATGTGCACAAAAGAGTAAAAGAACGTTTCTTTAAAAAATATATATATATTAATCAAGAATTTATCATATTAAACTGTTATTCTTAGAAAAGCTGAAGAAAGTTAATGGTGTTCTACACATTTTTATCTTCTATTATTAATTCATTTGATAGTTGCTAAATTGTATTTTTTCTCATTTACAGTTTTTTAAATATTTTGTTTGATAAGAATTCTGACCTTAAAAAGTTATAAAATTAGGGTTTTGGTTTTTTTTTTGCTACTTGTTAATCCAAAAGAATGTAAGCACTTGAGTCCCAAAGAATGCCAAAAGGCCTTGCTACCTAAAAGGATATTAGATTAACAGAAATATCATCAAAGTCATGACATCAGAAATTTTGCAGCTTTCACACAGGCATTCTGAAATGCTTATTTCCTGAAGTTCCTTTGATTGTATCCTGGATTCAAGGACGTGCAACTTTATATACAGAACCATTATGATAAAGCCAGTGAAAACAACATCACACAACACTGTACTGAGAGCGTCCACTTAGTGGGTTCTGAATGGTTCTGTCCAGTTTACAGCAATGCTTCATTTAAAAAGGCTTTTTATTGTCACGTGGCTGGGTGGAACTGAGGCTTTTTTGATGAAATGTACATGGTCATTCTGTTCCCCTGGTGACTTGAAAGATTCTGTTTAGGGTGTGGAGGCTGCATGGTATTTCACAAAGGCGATAGCCGCCAGCTCCTTACAGAACTCTTCCAGCACAATCACACCCTCCAACAAGGTGATGTGGTCAATCCTAGGAAGGGAAAGCAGGCAATTAATCAATTCAGGATATTAGCAGATCATCAAACGAAGGCAAAAGCTTTAGACAAACAGCGTGAGAAACACTGACTTACACAGGTCCTTCAGGTTCCAGACCAAGTAATCGCTTTCGGACTAGTAGAAGCTTGGGAGTAAAGTCTTGAATACGCTGGATTCGAACCATGAGGTCTCCAACAACCTGCATCACAGGGACGAATGGGGCTCAGCTGCTGAACAACTCCATGGGGGATTTTCAGGATAAAGAAAAAAGTTCCATTTCCTATTACTAAATGAAGACTGTCACTTTTCACTATTCATGTAACAATCTTGGACAAAGGACCCAAAGCTATCCCTTAAAATACAAGAGCTACACGTATCATTTAAGAGAATGAATCTTCCTTTTTTCTCCACATTCTGCAGTGAAATAATTCCAAACAGAAAATACATTATATTTTTCATTGTTGTTGTTGTTTAGTGGCTCAGCTGTGTCCGACTCTTTGCGCCGCCACAGACTGTGGCACACCAGGCTTCCCTGTCCTTCACCATCTCCCGGAACTTGCTCAAACTCATGTACATTGAGTCGGTGATGCCATCCACCCATCTTGTCCTCTGTCGTCCCTTTTTCCTCCTGCCTTCAATCTTTCCCAGCATCAGAGTCTTTTCTAATGAGTCGGCTCTTTAGATAATTTTCATTATATGACACTAATTACACACAATGTTATTAAGATGTTAATTGGTCAGGCTGATCAATCCTGGAGAATATAACAAAACTGAGAACTCACCCTGACGATTACAGAGAATAGAGACCTACAGCCAGAAGCAAGGTTCACGTAAGGGTCCAAGAGGTACTCATGTATGTGCGGATGAGGGAAGAGAGAAAGTCTGGATAACACCGACGTTACTTGTAAGTTGACATCATATGGCTACAGAAAGGGAGAAAGGAAAAAGATATTTGACATTATCTCTATGTATATACCTGAGCACTGAATTTACCATTTCAATTTGTCTTTTTAAGAAATGACGATCCATCATCTTAATCCTTCTCTATATGCTCTTCTACAATGACAGTACCTGTAACTAAATTAGCTCTAGCTCTTAGCGTCTCAAAGTACATACATCATAGTCCTGGAACTTTAAAACCAGAAAAGCATGCACATGAACATATAGGAAAAATAAACATGTCACACTGACAGAATGTCTCTGCTTTTTGCAGGCTTTTTAAGTTGGTAAGATAGTTCAAGAGGTCATCAAAACCCAAAAAGACTTACATACTACAAACAATAGAAGACACATTAAATATTAGACAAAAGACAAAAGATTAAAATCTTTCAAGTAATCTAATTTTAGAAATGATAATCCTTGTTTTAAATTATTCAACTGCTGCCAATTATCAAAAGCATATATACAATAAAGTCATATATATCACAGAACCTTGTCAACAGAGTAAAAGTACTTGAGGGGTAGAAATAACTACCACAAGCCTTAATAGTGAACTAGAAGATAAAAAAAATCACTATTACAGAAAAGATCACCACCTTTACTGGGCAAGAGCATTAACTCTTCCAAAACAATGACTATATATCTGTGTAAAGTTCCTCATACACGTCTTGTATTACAGTATTACAATTTTACTAGTTTTTTATACTTAATCTGTTTATTCCTCATAGAAAGCAGCTTGGAGGTGCTTTACAGAGTATGTGTCAAAATCAAAGCAAGATGCATGATGTGCAGAGTTGCTATTATGGTGCCTAGAATTTTCAACAGAAACCTCTCGTCCCTTTCAGTTTTCTTCTTCTAAGCAGTCAGAGGCAACTGAGTGGCTGAGACAAAAATGACTTCAGTGAGAAGGCTGGAAAGAACCATAGTGACTGGATGAATGAGAAACAGATGCTGCAGCAGGAGGAAGGGAAAAGTGATTCAGGACCAAGATAATATTAACCAGAAATGGTTAATCAGAATGGTTTACCCTCACTCACTGAGTAGCTTTGAGGCCCTTGATCATAATGAGCACCAATTAAGAAGTGAGTATTCGGCATGCAAAGGATGACCAATGCTTGACCATGTGCCAGAAGGTATCAAAGATTCTGTTATACGAATAGAAATTCAAGTCCTGGGGTAAAGTCTAACTTCAGTCTTTTTTGCTTACTACTAGGTTCATGAACACAGATTTTCTGAAAGAAGTAAAACTTCCCCTAAGTCACTCTTATTTAAAATCTAGCCTTACGCAAGATAAATGAAAGCAGATACAACACCCACTAAGGGATAGATTGAAGGGCATCTTTTCCTACTTGATAATATTGGCGACAGAATAGCCTTCTCCAAGATTCAATTCAAAACAATGAATTCACATTAAATTGCATTTTAGGCACAAAGGAAACACTTTAAAAAATCTTTAAGAAGAATACATTTGGTAAAAAATGTGGACAAAATCATTTAAAATACAACTTTAGTACAGTATTGTATACGACTTCATTTCAGGTAGTTCAGATTTTCAGGTCACTAAATTCCGCCATTTATAGGTGCTTTAAGTAAATAGACTGACAAAATTTGGCTTTTAACAATGATATATTACCACTTAATTTTCTCTATATGGTGCTACTTTGGTTTTAAGCTTTTTGAAACAAGAAGCTGTATCTTTGGTTGTTTAAGAAACTTAAGGCTGACTCAGATTATATTTTAACGTTGTGAAAATGAAAATAAAATTCAGCTAGACAGAAACTGTTCCATCATACTCTGAAATGGTTTCTACTTCATATTGGTAATAACTTTAAAACAAGCTAGCTTTTTAGGGGATTCTTAATAGTAACTGCTTGCATCTATTATTTTGATTCTGTTGTACTTCATAGAGTATTCACCTGAAATAAAAGTTAACTAGATTTTTCTGACATGTTAAATGGACTTGGCCCATTTTTTAATAAGCTCACCCTAAATACAAGGTGTGAATTTTAGGACAATGAACTTTGACTTAGATGTCACCTGCTAACTCAGTCTCAACTCTTTTAGTAAAGGCCAAATATGTGGATGGCCAAAATTATAAGAATTTATAAATCTCAACAACTTGGTAGTCTCTGTAATTTCTTATAACACCTGCATTTAACAAGATTTTATATTTTTTAAAGCAATTTAAATTACTTTTATCCCCCCATAGTCCTCTTAAGCAAATCAAGTAATGTCAACTTCACTTGAGCAATAAGAAAATGTGAGAAACAGCTAACTTGAGTTGCCCAGATTAAAATTTTTCCCTTTGAACTTGGGTTTCCCCACATTTTTCCTGGTATTCTTTATATTCTGTTGTGGACCTTAGCGTTTTACTATCTTTTTAAAATCACTATAGTTAAAAACAATACTAAACACACTATATTTTTCAAAAATTAAGGCTGCGACAACACAACAGTTTCAGGAATACCTGATGTCATAACTTCTCAATTATACACACAGAAATTAGCTACTTCATTACTAATTATCCATAATGTTTAATCCCAGCCTGGTTAGCCTGATACTATTGGGGTATCTATGTACTATGAACATACAAGCAAACATCATCTTTAGCAAAAGCAGTTAGAAAAGAGAGAAAATGAAATTAAACCAAGCACATTAGACCCACCAAAACTTATGATTATCTTTGCGATCTGATTATAAAGTCCTTATTCAAAAAGGCTTGGGAAGTCAAGGTTTTTAAAGACAGAAGGATTGAGGCTAGGCTCCACAGTGCACTCACTGAGTCACATTAACTAAAACTACCGACAGTCCCTCCTGTCGCTCAGGGTTCCAGGAAGACTGAGTGGGACATTGTCTGAATTGTCTCTGCACTGTGAAGAGCTATCTGGTGAAAGAAAAGAACTGCACACATTTCAGGATATGGTCTCCTGCGTATCCTTTGTGTCAGCGCTCTACAAATGGAAGGGAAAAATGCTCAGTGCGATGGGGATTCCAGGGGGATCTTTCCACTCAATTCAGATACTACTTTTTAATATTTAGATTCCTTTTGAGTGCTTTTGGTCAAAATTTCTAAAGATTACTGACTTGATACTGATTGTTAATGTCTCCTGGGTGTTTCATTTCAGTTCAGTTCAGTTGCTCAGTCGTGTCCGACTCTTTGCAACCCCATGAATCGCAGCATGCCAGGCCTCCCTGTCCATCATCAACTCCCAGAGTTCACTCAGACTCACGTCCATCGAGTCCATGATGCCATCGGGCCATCTCATCCTCGGTCGTCCCCTTCTCCTCCTGCCCACAATCCCTCCCAGCATCAGAGTCTTTTCCAAGGAGTCAACTCTTTACATGAGGTGGCCAGAGTACTGGAGCTTCAGCTTTAGCATCAGTCCTTCCAAAGAAATCCCAGGGTTGATCTCCTTCAGAATGGACTGGTTGGATCTCTTTGCAGTCCAAGGCACTCTCAAGAGTCTTCTCCAACACCACACTTCAAAAGCATCAATTCTTCGGCGCTCAGCCTTCTTCACAGTCCAACTCTCACATCCATACGTGACCACAGGAAAAACCATAGCCTTGACTAGACAGACCTTAGTCAGCAAAGTAATATCTCTGCTTTTGAATATACTATCTAGGGGGTTGGTCATAACTTTTCTTCCAAGGAGTAAGCGTCTTTTAATTTCAGTCACCATCTGCAATGATTTTGGAGCCCAAAAAAATAAAGTCTAACACTGTTTCTACTGTTTCCCCATCTATTTCCCATGGAGTGATCGGACTGGATGCCATGATCTTCATTTTCTGAATGTTGAGCTTTAAGCCAACTTTTTCACTTTCCTCTTTCACTTTCATCAAGAGGCTTTTTAGTTCCTCTTCACTTTCTGCCATAAAGGTAGTGTCATCTGCATATCTGAGGTTATGGATATTTCTCCTGGCAATCTTGATTCCAGCTTGTGTTTCTTCCAGTCCAGCGTTTCTCATGATGTACTCTGCATAGAAGTTAAATAAGCAGGGTGACAATATACAGCCTTGACGTACTCCTTTTCCTATTTGGAACCAGTCTGTTGTTCCATGTCCAGTTATAACTATTGCTTCCTGACCTGCATACAGATTTCTCAAGAGGCAGGTTAGGTGGTCTGGTATTCCCATCTCTTTCAGAACTTTCCACAGTTTCTTGTGATCCACACAGTCAAAGGCTTTGGCATAGTCAATAAAACAGAAATAGATGTTTTTCTGGAACTCTCTTGCTTTTTCCATGATCCAGCAGATGTTGGCAATTTGATCTCTGGTTCCTCTGCCTTTTCTAAAACCAGCTTGAACATCAGGAAGTTCACGGTTCACGTATTGCTGAAGCCTGGCTTGGAGAATTTTGAGCATTACTTTACTAGCACGTGAGATGAGTGCAATTGTGTGGTAGTTTGAGCATTCTTTTGCATTGCCTTTGTTTGGAATTGGAATGAAAACTGACCTTTTCCAGCCCTGTGGCCACTGCTGAGTTTTCCACATTTGCTGGCATACTGAGTGCGGCACTTTCACAGCAGCATCTTTCAGGATTTGAAACAGCTCAACTGGAATTCCATCACCTCCACTAGCTTTGTTCATAGTGATGCTTTCTAAGGCTCACTTGACTTCACATTCCAAGATGTCTGGCTCTAGATTAGTGATCACATCATCATGATTATCTGGGTCATGAAGATCTTTTTTGTTCAGTTCTTCCATGTATTCTTGCCACCTCTTCTTAATATCTTCTGCTTCTGTTAGGTCCAGACCATTTCTGTCCTTTATCGAGCCCATCTTTGCATGAAATGTTCCCTTGGTATCTCTAATTTTCTTGAAGAGATCTCTAGTCTTTCCCATTCTGTTCTTTTCCTCTATTTCTTTGCACTGATCGCTGAAGAAGGCTTTCTTATCTCTTCTTGTTACTCTTTGGAACTCTGCATTCGGATGCTTATATCTTTCCTTTTCTCCTTTGCTTTTCGCCTCTCTTCTTTTCACGGCTATTTGTAAGGCCTACCCAGGCAGCCATTTTGCTTTTTTGCATTTCTTTTCCATGGGGATGGTCTTGATCCCTGTCTCCTGTATAATGTCATGAACCTCAGTCCATAGTTCATCAGGCACTCTATCTATCAGATCTAGGTCCTTAAATCTATTTCTCACTTCCACTGTATAATGGTGTTTCATTTAATCAGATTCAAACTAAGCCTAGAGAACCAGCACAAAGACACAATACACTGGGAGGTTTATTGTAAACCTCCCCACTAGCTGGCGGGGTGGGGATGCGGGAGGGGGAGGGGTGGGGAGGAGGGGCCGGGGAGTGGTTTACATAGCCATGATGTACACAGCATAATACCTACAGTGAAAGTCAAAGTCCCTTCAGTCCTATCTGACTCTGTGACCCCATGGGCTGTAGCCTACCAGGCTCCTCTGTCCATGGGATTTTCCAGGCAAGAACATTGGAATGGGTTGTCATTCCCTTCTCTAGGGGATCTTCCCAAATCAGGGATTGGACCCGAATACTTCGGTTCTTAAGTATTAAATATCAATCAACAAAAAATGAAACAGCAGAAATGCAGTACATGTTGTTAGGATGTTAAATCCTTAGTTTTAGGTGATGTGACTTAGTGAGTGAACTGTGGAGCCTAGCCTCAAGCCTTCTGTCTTTAAACACCTTGACTTCTCAAGCCTTTTCAGATAAGAACGTTATAATCAGATTGCAAAGATAATCTTAAGTTCTGGGGGGTCTAACGTGCTTGGTTTAATTTCATTTTCTCTCTTTTCTAACTGCTTTTGCTAAAGATGATGTTTGCTTGTATGTTCACAGTACATAGATACCCCTAATAGTATCAGGCTAACCAGGCTGGGATTAAACATTATTATGGATAATTAGTAATAAAGTAGCTAATTTCTGCGTGTATAATTGAGAAGTTATGACATCAGGTATTCACGACACTGTTGTGTTGTCAGTCTTAATTTTTGAAAAATATAGTGTGTTTAGTATTGTTTTTAAAAGAAAAAAAGGCCTTGACTCTATGTCTTTATTGATTATCAGCAGAAGTCAACCCAGTGATATACTTCTTAATTATCGTTTCTTTATTTGGCTTTCTGGTTATCGAAGACAGCCTGATGGTACAATAAATTTCTTTTGTAACTCCCTAGGCTCGTATAAATATTCAACTAAAATGCTAAAAAAAAAAAAAAAGCACTTTAATATGGATTTCAAATTAATTCTAATTGGCTAACTCAGTTTTCATGCTGAGGCAAGTTTAATGCCACATAGTTTCATTTCAAGTGTCCATATCAACATATAAAACATTTCAAAGCTCTATCGTTACTCTATGTCAGGGAGAGAGGGTAGGAGGGATTCTCTAAGCTCAAGTTCAGTTATCCTGACAGTCAGTGAGAGAGACACAGCAGCATACCAGCTACCGGGGATTTTTACTTCCCTTGAAATAAGTAAATTGACTTTTTATATTTCATTTCCCCTTATGAAAATGAATATCATTCACAAATTCTTTGTCTGAAGAAGCAGGTTCATCTAATACTGTTCTGTAATTTTAGCGAGACCAGAGCACTCAAGATTTGGTTTGAAATGACATTTAAGGTTTTCTGTATTCAGCCTAACAAGTTTCACTCTATCTGTACCTGTACTAACCACAAGGCTTTCTAGGAAAGCACTCTAGTCACTGCCAAAAGGTGTTAAGACTACTGTTAATAAGACAATGGCCTACAATGAGAAGTAAACACAGAAATCCGTAACACCTGTCAGGCCAGATCAAAGTTTTAACATAATGAATGCATCAGAAATCCACCAATTGTTGGCAATCAAGCTTTATGAAAAAGTCATCTGGTGGAAAAAAGAAAACAATAAAACTACTGAAGATGTAAACAGAACCCATGGTGAATGGTAACAAAATAGTAAGAAATTAATACTTTAAAACTTATTACCTGATCAAGAATTCTTCCCATCCTGTCAAATAAGACTTTCAAAAAATGACCTTCAAAGAAAGCTGCTTCTAAATTGCACCTTTCCAGTGCTTTTGGAGAGCCAGGCCACTCCCATCTTAAGCAGATAGCACAGTAGTCCCGGAACTGCGGAGAAAGCATTTGACTCATTAAAGAACAACTGAGCAAAAACAGATTGAGATTAAATAGAAACAATTTCCCCCCATAAGCATAACAATCCACTCGAATGCTGAGTGTCTGCTAAGTGTCAGGTACCGCGGGAGACGGGAGAAGACAGCACAGATGACACCCTGACTGCAGAGAGGCACAGGTAAGGTTAACAGCCACCAGTACCAACACGCTGGTGAGAAAGCAGGCAGCTTCTAACTTCACCATGGTGCCCCTCACACTGCTGGGGCGAGCATAAGCATATGCTGCTCCCTTTGGAGGACTTCAACCCTTTCCTTATTCTCATCACAGATTTAGAGTACTTAGAAAGCAAAGCAAGTCTCAGCCACATTTCCCAATCTACTCTTAAATGTCACATGTAATGTACGAAGTAGATGGAATAGAATAGGTGAACAGATGCGTGTCATCTGAGAAGGCAAACTTGACCTTGCTGCCATTTGTTTACCCAGGCGTGTTGCTGTGACTGAGGGGAATACATGGGGCTGCTGCACGAACAGTCTGAAAACTGCTCACTACCATCGCAATGGGATGAGTACAAACACAGAGAGCCAGTTTAGAAACTTCTCTTTCAATTTCACTGAGTAAATTTTACGTCTGTTCAATCTAATAAAATAACTGGGGCCTGTATTTAGTGTTTTTTCATTTTTGTGGTATTTCATTTTTATATTTTACAAAAGCATTGGTCCGTGACAGGTTAAAAGTAAGTGGAAACTGGCCCTTACTGTACATTTTATCAGTAAGGAACACCACAATATGGATTTTTGTAAGCACAAGAATATCTGTCATAATAAAAAGAAAATTTAAAAGTCTTCTCTGACACGTAATCTACTGGAACTTAAAAAAAGAAATTTGGAGCATAGTTTTCTTCCATATTCTTTTCCTTTTCACATTCTCCTTATTAAATAAAGCAAAATTACTTTGATATCTGTAGTTTACAAATTAGCTGAGATTAAAACATATTCTTACTACAAAGCACTAGCTTCAACTTTTAAAAGAAAAACATATTTAAAATGACTAAAAACCCAACTTCTTCAATATCTTGCGAGTTTTAAACTATTTCTTTCAATAGACAATTTTCTTTATAAAACCACATCCCAATATTTAATAAAGCATTTTTATATTAAAATTTTTGAATTTCTGAGCTAGAAAATAAGTCTAAATTTTTTCTATTCTTTTTGTCTCATTTAAAATATCCCTAAAACAATTCTAACTGTTATCAGATTATGGAAATAAAACTTTTCAGAGAGAATCACAGTAGTTTAAAAATCCAATCGGTACTACTGAGGTTGGGGCTGCTTTCATTGTCTCTATATTATTGTTACATGAATGTATTTGGTACCCTGGTACTCTAGTTATTCACATAGTGATGGGGACTTGAATTTAGGCTTAAAGCATCATGAATTAACTGTAAGGGCATGCAAGTTAATTATTGATAAAAGCACACTTCCACCCAAAAGATTTAAATGAAAATTAAATGCATATTTTTCTGATGTGAGGCATTTCAAAACTTTGGAATTTGTTAAAATGTAAAATGGTACAGGGGGCTTCCCTGGTGACTCAGCAGTAAAGAATCTGCCTGCAGTGCAGGAGATCTGGGTTCAATCCGTGGATTGGGAAGATCCCCTGGAGAAGGAAATGGCTACCCACTCCAGGATTCTTGCCTGGGAAACCCCATGGACAGAGGAGCCTGGTGGACGATAGTCCATGGGGCTAGACAGACTGAGTGTGCGCACACACACATACACACACACACACGCACGCACGCACAACGCTGCAGAGGGAAAAGATGATTGACAGAAGTCCATTTAATAACTAAGAGGAGATGTTTGAGAAAGTGGTTTCAGGGAAGTGGAAAGCTGGGAAGCAGAGGATGAGGCAGTCCTTGGGAATTACAGATGAGTGCGAACAGTGGGGAAGAGGGAAGGAAGCAGCCTGTGGGTTGGGAGTAATGCTAGAATCACTTAAAAGTCATGGTTTAGATCAGCAGGGAGAAGGATCTAGGGGAGAAATAACTTCAAGGACAGAAAGAAAAGGAAGAAAGGGGCGGGGGGTGGGGAGGAAGCACAGAGAAATCTTGCGACAGAGACACACACTCAGTGAAAGGCAGTCAGGTCACTGACAGAAAGCTCAAGTGGCTGAGAGTGGAATTCAGGTCTCGCAGAGAAGGGGGAACCTCTGGAGAAATAACTGCGGCCCGTGTGACGAGGGCTGTGTGTGTGCATCTTATTAGGTCTCGAGTCAGATCACTTCACCTACCTGCCTGTGAGCGTCTCGGAGGTAGGTGTCATATCCAGTGCCCTCCACGTGGTAGGACGATTTTGCTTCGTCTGGGACCAGACAGAGAAAACTTAAACGAAAAACAGGCATAATCAGTAACACAAATACTCTCACAATTCAATCTCTCTATGTGTATTAAAATATCTAGCAGGATCTTCAGTTTAGCCGAGTATTAAGGCAGATGGAAACTTGAAAAGCATTTATCGTGAATCAGTCCTACAATTTACTGATTAAATACTGTCATTATTTTAAAAGTTTTCTTTAAAAATTACTCATTCCACTTAAAGTAGAAATCAAGCAGAAGATGACCTGACTTTTTCTACATTACAGGGCAATGACAGAGAGCCCTGATGTTTGTTAGTCTCAGGGAACTGGCTTTTAAGTAACAGAACCTTAGATCCTCACGCACCCTAACTAAGCATCTTGTACTACTGCAGTTTTCTCTAAAGCCACCTCGCAGCACCTGGCACGTCACTGATAGGATTGCAAAGGAAGAGAAAGAAGAAAATTACTGGGGAAAAGGCACTTAAAAAAAACCCCTTATAAAGGACTTCTCTGGTGGTGCAGTGGATAAGAATCCACCTGCCAACGCAGGGGGCAGGGGTTTGATCCCTCGTCCTGAAGATTCCACAAGCCGCGGAGTAAATAAATAAGTCCCTGCACCACAACTAGTGAGCCCATGCGCTGCAACTGCTGAAGTTCGCACACCTAGAGCCCGTGCTCCGCAACACGAGAAACCCACACACCGCAGAGAACAGACCCTCTCTCCGCAGCTAGAGAAAGCCTGAGCCTGAGCAAGGCAACAATGACCCAGCACAGCCAAAAATAAATAAATATAAATCAATTAATTTAGTTTAAGAATATATATAAACACACAAACTAATGAGAAGAAATAGCCCTCCGCTTAGCACATGTGAGTACATGGCTCGTAAATTCAATCCGTTAAACTGGAAATTCTCAATGTTGTTCCAACTGGGAACTACTTAAAATTGTTTACATTTAAAAAAACAAAAGGAGAGTACCCTGAAGATTAGTTTCCTCACTATCACTCTAGAGGTTTCTTTTTTTCCTTTTTTGTATCGATTGTTGCCTCTAGGCTGTTCACTAGCTACATCAGCATTTCAAAAAGATGACATAATCTTTAAAAAAGGGAAGACTGAGTTCTTGGCATATCTCTATAATGATCAAAGAGCAGAGCTGTTATACGTTGTAAAAACAAGTGAAAGAGATGTAAGTCAAATACATACAGCAACTCACCTATTTACAATTTTGTGGACTTCAGTTTTCCCATCGGTTTTGGGGTGGTCTGGAGTAGCAGGAGGTGAGGAACTAAGCCACTCTTGATTTGACAAAGTGTTATCTGGTGAAATGTCAGTAAATAAGGGATCTTCTTCCAGATCTCTAAGTTTAATTTAATGATGCATAAAAAAAATTTATTATATTTTCTAAACCAAAAGATTCTCTGCTATGTTCTCAGAAACCTTTACATAATTTTGCTAATAAAGGAATTAAGGAATAATGAATGTATTTATATTGTACAGAGAAATTAACATTTTTTACTAACATCAAACTCAAGGTTATATTGACTTTGTTAGGTTCAGTGACTAGATACTGCCGCTTGTGATTTGAAGGGACAATAATATCAGGACATCTAAGTTTTATTTTTAAAATCTTTTAAACTGTTTAAGTATTTTTTAAAATACTTTAAAGAGAAGAAGGAAGAGAAGAGAAATTAAGAGGGGAGAAAATCATGACTTAATATGAAATGCTAAATTCAGAGCTGGATAGAAACTTACACTGCTCCTGCTATTAATCCATTCTCCACTACATCTTTATCTTCTGGGCACACAGGTTTATATTCTGTATAGTTCCTTTCTTCGAGATTTCTTAGGACCAAATTGTAAAGAATGTGCTCATTGGGTTTTTGTAAAAGATGTTCAAACATTCTTAACGTCATTATGCTGATCTGAAACCCAAAATGATAAAAGGTAACTGGAAAATGCTTAAACTACTTTTCATGATCTCAATTTTCAAAATAAAAAGCCACATAAAATAAGGCTGTATTCAAAACATGACAAGTACATCAAAGTCAGTATGTCAAAGAACCTAAGTCCAATTCTAAATCCTTGTATAGCTCACCTCATCAGATATGTGATCACAGTGTTCAATTAACCTATGTCTTAAAGGATGTCTGCTAATTTCTGCCAGAGTTTCTGGTTCCCTCTGTTCTCCAAGGATGAAAAACACCATTTCTTGAAGCAAAATGTCGGAGGTTACTTGCCGAACAATGCGATGGAGCAGAGCAGTTGATGTCAGAATACCCATCTCAGAACTGCATAACAAACAGGTAATTAGGGGTCGAGAATAACAAGAACGCAGTTATTTTTTTTTTTTTTTAAAGTAAAGAGGCCACTCATGGGCATCCCTGGTAGCTCAGAGGTAAAGGATCTGCCTGCAATGCAGGAGACACGGGTTTGATCCCTGGGTTGGGAAGATCCCCTGGAGAAGGAAATAGCAACCCACTGTAGTATTCTTGCCTGGGAAATTCCATGGACAGAGGAGCCTGGCAGGCTACAGCCCATCGAGTCACAAAGAGTCAGACATGACCTAGCTACTAAACAACAACAAAGAGGCCACTCACGTTTGCATTAGCTGAGGTTCCATAACACCAATAAAAAATCTTTCATGAACGGCTTTGGCAAGAGCAACAGCAGCAGTCTAGAACATAGTATTAAGTATCATATTTAATGAGAAAGATTAATTTATAACACCAACAAATCAATTTGTACTCTCCATCTAATTTACTGTAGAAAAACAAACTTGCCTAATGCTTATCTTGTTGATGGCATATAAACCTAGATGAGATGTTAGCTACTGGTTTCTTTACATGTCATTTAAATTTCCAAGAATAAAGACAAACAGGATAAAAATATTATCCCAACCACTTATTGTATTAACATCTCCCCAAAGAGGAGAAATGCAGGGAAGCCGATGTTATCTTGTAAAGGGTTGTGCTATAATACTTAAAGAAACATCAGGGCAGAAGTTAACTGTGATTTATTCCAGAGACACGCACACACGCACAAACACATATATATATATTTTTGGAGGGTTAGTTATTTCATTTTATTTATTTCACTAACTGTGCTATCTATCCTAAGACAATTAAGACATATTTATGAATATAGATTGAGTATTCAAATTCACTCAGGAGTTGTTTACATTTTTAAGTTATCAATAAACAACAAAAGTATTCAAACCTTTTGTGCTTCCTTTATGAGTTGATCACAATAATCAAACCAGGAGAGAAATGAAATTAAGGCTCTTTTTCCGGGAAATGCTGAAGCATCTTCTTTATGACTATATGAGTCCAAGCTATAGGACACAGAAGAACACAGAGTTATTCAAAAGCATTAATCCAGTTCCGTGCATACAGGGAGATGAAGGTCTGTGAATGAACACACGGGATGATATATTCAGGTGGGTGAGACTGGAGGACAATCAGAAGAGGGTTTTATACATGAAAGCCAAAGATAAAAGTTTTTACATAAAAGTTGTGAATAATTTTCACTCATTAAGTGGGGAATGGAGCTACAGCAGAAAAGACACTGAGACAGCTCCTCATATTTCCACCATAAATTTGACCAAGTAACAGGAATGGAAAAGTTAGAAGTTCTCAGCCTCTAGGATGAAAGGAAAGGCGTGTAAAGGAGGGACGGCAAAAGGAAACGACTGGCCTGCTTCTCTTCCTGCCTTAAAATACTACTCAGTAGTGAAGTTAAGAAGTGGGTCTGGCCTACAGATGTTGACAGAATACAGGGTGTAAAAAAAACAAGTATAAACCAAAGAAGGGTTAAAAACGCACAGAGAAACAGTAACAGGTTCTGATGTCCAAAATGTTAGGCTGCCTACAAGTGGTGGGATTACGAGTAATTTTATTTTTGCTGCTTTACACTTTTAATGAGCTTCCCTTGTGGCTCGGCTGGTAAAGAATTGTCTGCAATGCAGGAGACCCGGGTTCAATTCCTGGGTTGGGAAGATCCACTGGGGGACGGATAGGCTATGCACTCCAGTATTCCGGCCTGGAGAATTCCATGGACTGTATAGTCGATGGGGTTGCAAAGACTCAGGACACGACTGAGCTACTTTCACTTTCACACTTTTAATAATTTATAAATGTTCTGCAGTAATCCTAATTTCATATGAGAATCAAGTGGGTAGCCCTAACACTGGGGGAAACAGGTGAGAGAGGTGGGAGGTGAGGTTCCACACAAGTTTTTTGGTTTTTTAAAAAATACAGTCAGATAAAGTTATCGATCTTAAGGCATTAACGGATCACTACAAGAGACAAGGGGAAATAGCTTAACTGTGTAACACCTAGACGGTCACCACGCCAATTCGCTCCTGATAACAAAGTTTAAAGCAAGCCTCAAAACAACAATCTGGTTTAATGATGACTAGCAATGTTATATATTTCAAACCTAAAGAGGTCTATCACTGCAAAACGCAAATGGATTTAAAAGTGTATGTTTAAGAGGTCACTTTTCATAGGAAAACACAAACAGCGGCTCTTACCCCCAGTTAATTGCTTCCACTGTTTCAATATCTAAGGGGTCCACTGACTGAGGTAGGGCCTTGTACAGGGAGGCGAGCCTGTCGGTGAGCAGTTCGCACAAGCACGTGCTCTGCGTGAGGCACTTGGCGGCGGCTGGCTCCGGCAAGCTCACTAAGAGCATCAAGCCCTCGCAGGCTTTCACGGCTATTCGGCCATCCTGAGGGGAAAAACACACACCTTTACAGTGCTTGAATCAGACACGCCTCAGGTTGTTCGGAAAAATTCCCCTTAAACAGGTTAACGTTTTCTGCCAAAATAAACGTAGAAGTTTTTTTTTTCAATGCATTTAATGGTGATTATGTTGGTGGGGAGAAAGAAAAGAAGATGACTCACAGGACTTCTAGTAAGATTTAACAAAGAATTCACTAGGTTGTAATCCTGGTTTGGACGAACAACTGAGGCCTCTGGCAATTCAGTGACACTGAGGTTTTCCAAGCTCGCGGACAGGTCACCCATCTGACGAGAAGGCTCATCTTCTAAGTCTGTGTGCTCCGTTCCAGAAGCACCCGACGGTTCCTCTGGCTGACAGGACTGGCCTGTATCTGTTGACAAGGAATCTTGACCTTTTAATACATCTTCTGAAATTGCATTTGGGCCTCCTTGGGAAGCCAGTGATTTAAACTTGTTCTGAAAAGGAATACATGTTTTATAAGATTCACGTCAAAAACCTTATAGAACAGAAATCATATTTTACTGAGTTTTCCTGTAATTAACACTCAATATCTGGCCACTGTCATAATGGATAAAACTGTTATGACAAATGAAAATACCCAGACTTAAACAAACTGTGCTTTAGATGTCTTAAAATTACACAGGCGTTTATAATAGTCTTCAGAACAGGCTCTACAAAATGTTTTACACTGACTGTAAACAATGAACAATATTAGTAATAATTATTTGACTGCTACTGCAAATAACTGATGTTAGTGAGGAAAAAATAAGATTCAGGAAGTTTCAGTTGCCGTTAATTGTTTTCTCATCACTGGCCTACTAAAATTAAATAGTCCTAATGCTGATTCTTCTAAGATTAGTTTCTAAGATGATTTTTCTAAGGCTTTTCCTAATACCTCTGCTCTGTAAATACAACTCAATACCCTGAGGACATTCTTGTTAGTATTTTTGAGGGTAAAAACAAAGATCTGCTTGAATTGTACATAGCCAAACACAAAAAGAACCTAAATTGAAGCAAATCATTAGTTTCCAGGCAAAGGTTTTTTGCTTTCCATTTAAACCTAAGAGCAAAAAAATCAAATCACACATTTCATATCACAGTTTTTATGAATGTAAAATTTAGACATTCACACAATTTAGAATTCATCATAAATCAGCTTCTCTGCAGGACCTATCAGAGTGCTTCATCAGAGAAGTGCATTAAATGCTGAATAAAGTCAAAGTTCCACTTCCAAAATTATATGATAGATATTATAAATCACTTTTCAGTCGCTCAGTTGTGTCTGACTCTTTGCGACCCCATGAATTGCAGCACGACCAATCTTGTTGAGAAATTGGGCTCATAGCACATACATTAAAAGAAAACAATCCTACGGAACTAAATGAATATTCCAACCGACTTCCCAATTTCCTAAGAAGTCAACCGTATATCATAGTTTTTATGAACGTCAAATATTTTATTCCATCTGAAATGTTAATACTGTTGTTGGGAGCAGCATCTCGGATAAGAATGGCAAGAGGAAGGACAATCCTGGGGTCACAAAGAGTCGGACGTGACTAAGCAGCTAACACTTTCGCTTTCAGCACTCACTCCCTGGACTACTGTTTCTCAACTCAGGACTGCTGGTTTTCTGTGGGGCTTGATAAAAACACAGAATGAAAATATCTGGAGGTGGAACCAAGGGATCGGCATTTTAAAAAAAGCTCTGCAAGCAAGTACGAATTCAAAGCCTTTGACAGTTCCAATCTGTCTGGGCCCCTTTCTTACCACACAGCCTGATTAAACTGTGTGAGCCACACCACGGACTTCCCTATCTTCACTCCTTTCCTTGTGCTCGCCCATTCTTATTTAAACATCTGTCAAGGCTCATTTCAAGGACAGCCTCTTCCATGCTCCCTCCTAATAACCAAGGCAGATGTAATCTCTTCATCCTGTGAAGTTTTAGGGGCATTTACTCTGTATCTTTCTTATGATACTCGCCTTACTCTACCTTAGATTACAGTATTTGAACGTTAGTCTTCGCTCATCACCAGACTACCAAACTCCTTTACAGCAAAGAGTGTTTCTAACTTATCTACCATCTGCATTTAACTCACAGCAAACGCCGTCTACTGGCTGATGTAAATGAAGCGAGAGATCAGATTTCAAGGGATATATACTTGAGAAATGCAAAGTACTTCCATTACTAGTGAAAGTGAAAGCCACTCAGTTGTGCCTGACTCTTTGCAACCCCGTGACTGCACAGTCCATGGAATTCTCTAGGCCAGAATACTGGAGTGTGTAGCCTTTCTCTTCTCCAGGAGATCTTCCCAATTCAGGAATCGAACCCAGGTCTCCAGCAATGCAGGCGGATTCTTTGCCAGCTGAGCCACAAGGGAAGCTCTATTACTATCATGCTAGTAATAAAGCTGCATGTCTCAAAAGATTCATTCATTCAATGTGTTAATTAAACAGTTATTGTGCATTGTGCTAGATACCAGAGAAGCTATCGGGACTCAAAGATTAATAAAATAGAATCCTTGTCCTCAAGGAGCTTCCTGACCAGGAAGAGAAAATAAAATGCACATAAATGACTCTAATGCCAGGGAGACTGTAATAACTGCCATTAAAAGCATTAAAATTAATATTAAAAGCATAGGAATAGTCCAGTCAGTTTAGAAAATGGGGTCACCTACCGCCTCAGGCTTTGGAGAAGTAGGTGTTATAAAAATGCAGGATCACAGCAGGCAAGACACTAATTCAGAAGGGTGGTTTTTATACTGAGGTCTACACGTAAATGTTTCTCTGAAGACAGGCAGCCATACATATGCCTGCAAATTTTCAATTTCTGATCTATGGCTGTGTACTTCTGAAACAAGTATTGGAGATTCTGAGAAAATCTCCTTTAAGCTTAAGCTTGGGAAAAAAAAATCTATGCATCTAAAGTAATTTGGTTACCTAAGAAAACTTAAGTAAAAATGAACTTTGAGAAGAAAAATCTCACAGTTAGCCAAATGAAGATATTTGGTATGTTTATATCACAAGGCTATTACAGTCATTTTGAAGCAAATTTTCAAAATACATGTCATGAAAAACAGGTATTCATAGTCCTTAACACTAACTTAGAAATTTAAATCCATGCAATTTTACAGCTTGGTAAGGTAGGTGCTTACCTACCTGCAGTAACAGTTCAGAATAATATCCTGAATTACTTACTCAATAAAATGAAATTAAAAATGAACCCATCTATTACAATGGCTAAAAGTTTTAAAAACAAAACAACAACGACAAAAAACTTGACAACACCCACTCTGACAAGGACATGGAACAACAGCTCTCATATGTTGCCCCTGGGCTGCAAAATGATAAACCCACTTGGAAAGAGTTTTGCAAATATACACTTACTACTACATGACCCAGAAACCCTACTCTTAGGTACTTCCCAAAGTGAAATGAAAATCTAAGTCCACACAAAAATCTGTGAATGTTTATGATGGCCTCATTCGTAATTATCTCAAACTGGTCCATAAATCCCTCGACTGGTGAATGGATAAACAATTGTGATACATCCATACAACAGAATACTACTCAGTAGTATAAAGTAGTATCTGTTTGTGACCAAACTCACAGAAGACTCTCAAATGCATGGAAGGGAAATAAAGAGAAACCAGATTCAAAAGGCTGACTATATTTTTATGACTTTCTGAAAAAGAGAAAACTTGGACTGAAAACAGATCAATGATTGCTGAGGGCAGAGGCAGAGACAGGATGACCAGGAAGGAACATGGGGTAAGGTGATGGGGCTGCTGTGTACCTGGATTGCAGTGGTGGTTATGAAACTGTATGTGTCTGTCAAGCTCACAGAATCAGAGAGACTGAGTTGTACTGTGTATAACACACCTCAATTAAAAAAAAGATTAAAAAAACCTTTTTTAAAAACTAAAAAACACCACATTTTCCTTAATATATTTCTAAATGACTACTGCTAGAAAAAAGTAAATGAAAGCAGGAAAAACAGAAGAGTTATTTTCTAATTTAAAACTGGAAATACAATCCAAATATTAACTGACGTAAGTAAACCACAATTTGGTGACTATGGCTAGGAAAAGATAGTACCAATCAGCAGAGCAATCCCAATGCTATACCAGGGTGGGGAGGTGACTCGTGATGTTTCACATCTTGTCCAAATCTGCTCACACCATTCTTACCCTAGGTCAGGTTACCCACACACCACGCTTGAGCAAGCCTGGCTGAAAATATGATAGCTTAAAAATTCCCATGACTTCCCTCTTCCACATCTGCCCTTCGAGCTGTGCTCCTAAGCTGTAGCTTTGTATTTGTCCAGCCCCTGCTCTGCTCCCTACATGTGGTTCAGTCACATTCTTTGAGAGTAGTTTTTCTCAGGAGATTCCAGGTTAAAATAAAACAGTGCTCGTAAATGAAAATAATTCTGGGGAAGTAAAACAGGCTATCTGTTATTCACAAAATGTAATTCCTTCTAATATTATTTAGAGACTTCAATTCTCATGATAATTTTAATACACACATACTTTGAAGGTTGACAAGAAGTAAACTATACCTCCAGAAAAAAATTAACCAAATAGGGATCTTGTTTCAGCTTTGCACACACAATGCAGAGAAACTGAATTTCTTCATTTTCTGTTGGTGTTGCAAGGACTTCACCACACAGTCGAATTAACTTCTGTCAAAAAAATTTAAAACAAAATTTTAAACTTAGGCTATTTTTTTAAATAAACATCTAAACAGCCATTCATTCACCAGCAGGACATTTGAAATTTTCAAATAATGCAAATACATTGCATTTTTCAGAAAGAACATTATTTGCAATCACCTATATCAAATAGGTGCTAGAATTAAGTTTTTCAAATATGTTATTCTAAAAAATTAGTGAGGTATTTAATAAACTTCTTGACATGTCAGGGAAGTAAGTAAATGACGAAATTAATGTATAAAATTTTAAGAGAGAAATATAGAGACATGAAGTACATTTAATATAATGTCACGCATCAAGAAAGCTCAAGTATCAACATTTGCTACTTTGCATGTTATTTTTACTTTTAGAAAAATCTATGCAAAAAGCAGCAAACCAAATAGTTTTATGTAAAGGGAACAAACTACCTGCACCGGCCTGTGCACATTAATGTGTGGAAGTAGCGGCTGCCGGATTTTCCCCAAAAGTTTGGTATAGAACACCAGGACTTGTTGTTTCATTCCTGGAGGACACTGGGAAAAACAAAAACAAACAAGAAAAAAAATAGACAATGCAAACTTATTACTCAAAAGCTTGAAAAAAATCAGAGGCAATGTATGTGAATATATTCCACCTTCAAAAACCAATGCAATTAGACAGTTAATGACTTTGTCTAAATAAAATTCTCAATCAAATTATTGCTGACTGGTATTCTATAAATAAAATTTATAAGAGTGTGTGAGACCATAGACTGATGTAATCACAAACAGCAATGTGATAATATGCCATGGAGATTGGAGTTTGGTTCAGGTGATGCCAAGCTGTTAATATTCTAAATGCTAGGGTAAAAGGAAACTCCTTGGCCCAGGCAAAGGCAGCATCTTATCACTTACATTTATGACAGGTAATCAATAACCTTTCATCATATATATGGAGGAGTAAATAAAGTCTAACACATATATGTAAATAAAGGAATCCTATGTATAAATTGCTGTGATTTATTCTAACAATGCTATTTTAAATTAGTTGCAAAATTATTTACATTATGATTATTACAGGCAATGAATATTTAATAAATAAGTTTTGATAACATGCCAATTGTTTTAAATATTTGCTGAAAGGCAGATAAACCTGACGATTACGCATGCTGTAAATTAAGAGAGTATGAGTTAGCAAGGTTATACGTTCTAAAATTAACCTGCTTATGTAGACTCAGATTTAAAATAGTCACAAAATATTTCCAAAATATCACCATAGACACATTATATGGAAATAGCATTAGCTATAATCTTAAGCACAATAGTATGTGAAGATAGTAAATACCTTAAGTTATTCAGATAAACACAATATTTATAATCACCAATATAAAAATAAATTTTCTAGTAGTATAATTACTAACATTTGCTCACAAATTTATTAATATTTGTTCAATATAATGTTGCATAATCTCTCTCTCTACAAAGGACAGGAAAAAGGAGGGAGGAAGGGAACAAATTGGAAGATACTAGGGAGTAGATATTTAGCTAGAAAATGTAAACTGAACGAATCTAACCTAAAAATGAATTAGAGAATTAGACTTAATTAAAAGGAAATCATCTTCAATACGACTTCATATTTCTATTTGGTGTTTAAACATCTGTTTGAGGTTTCTTTAGTTTGATTTCCACATATATTACAGAAATTCACAGAACAGAAGCTCCAATTTTTAGAGCTGGGGGAGGCCCCTTGCTGATCACCTCTTTGTTTTTAAAGAGGAGGAAGATTCATCAAAGAGACTTACTTGCACTGGTTCTACTCATCAGAAGTGTTCATGTCAGAATGATCAATGACATTTTCTTTCAGGATTATGAAAAATAATTATTGTAACCCAATATTCAATAGGATCTTTATCATTTCCTTTGATTCTGAGCATTTGCACTTGAGTAGATTTTTATAAATGTTTACACTGTAATTCTAAGCAGCCTAAGTACCAGTTGTCTAGAGGATTTGGGAGCTCTGCTGTTTCTATGGAAAGTCATACTCATACAGGCCATACAACTTTCTCTTTTTTTTTTTTCATGTACTGACTTGAATCCTTCCATGCTTAATATATACCTCTACAGTTAAATTTAGTGCTTGGCAGCTTCTTTATCTCTAAGACATGAAAACATATATCACATGTACTTGCCTAAGAACATCTTGTGGATTAGGAACTTACATCAGCTTTCCCTAAGGTATATAATGTTTCCAAGATCTTGTGATGAAGTAAATATTCCATACATGGCCCCGTCTCTCCAAATTCCCGTTCATTTTCTTCTTGTACTAAGATAACTAACATCTGTTCCAGATGAGATGGAATATTTGTATCTGTCACCGGGGCTTTATCATCTAAACAATAAAGACATCCATCAAATATTCAAACATTTTTAAACTGTACATTTGCACCTAAAATACTCTTTGTATTTCCCTGTTTCTATTCAGATAAAAATCTGAATTGTTCACACGGGTGAGGTTTATATCGTATTCAAACACAATCTATATTCTGAAAGATATTCTAAAGTTAATACTCATGATAATAATTCAGAAAAGGAACCATTTATGGGGTATGGAAATGAAAACATGATCAGAAAAAAATACAAAGAACATCAGAACTTTGTATGCATTTATAATATTAAAAATGTTATTTCAATTAGCCAGTTCAGATCTAAACTTTCAGTTCATTTTAGTCACTCAGTTGTGTCCAACTCTGCGACCCCATGGGCTGCAGCACACCAGGCCTCCCTTTCCATCACCAACTCCTGGACTTTACTCAAACTCATGTCCATTGAGTCAGTGATGCCATCCAACCATCTCATCCTGGGTCGTCCCCTTCTCCTCCCGCCTTCAATCTTTCCCAGCATCAGGGTCTTTTCCAATCAGTCAGTTCTTTGCATCAGGTGGCCAAAGTATTGGACTTTGAGCTTCAACATCAGTCCTTCCAATGAACACTCAGGACTGATCTCCTTTAGGATGGACTGGTTGGATCTCTTTGCAGTCCGAGGGATTCTCAAAAGTCTTCTCTAACACCACAGTTCAAAAGCATCAATTCTTCGGTGCTCAGCTTTCTTTATAGTCCAACTCTCACATCCATATGTGACTACAGGAAAAACTATAGCCTTGACTAGACGGACCTGTGTTAGCAAAGTAATGTCTCTACTTTTTAATATGCTGTCTAGCTTAGTCATAACTTTTCTTCCAAGGAGTAAGCGTCTTTTAATTTCACGGCTGCAGTCACCATCTGCAGGGATTTCTTGGAGCCAAGAAAAATAAAGTCTGCCACTGTTTCCTCATCTATTTGCCATGAAGTGATGGGACCGGATGCCATGATCTTAGTTTTCTGAATGTTGAGCTTTAAACAAACTTTTTCACTTTTCTTCTTTCACTTTCATCAAGAAGCTCTTTAGTTCTTCTTCACTTTCTGCCATAAGGGTGGTGTCATCCGCATATCTGAGGTTATTGATATTTCTCCCAGCTATCTTGATTCCAGCTTGTGCTTCATCCAGCCCAGCATTTCTTGTGATGTACTCTGAATATAAGTTAAATAAGCAGGGTGACAATATAGAGTCTTGACGTACTCCTTTTCCTATTTGGAACCAGTCTGTTGTTCCTTGTTCAGTTCTAACTGTTGCTTCCTGACCTGCATACAGGTTTCTCAAGAGGCAGGTCAGGTGCTCTGGTATTCCTGTCTCTTTAAGAATTTTCCAGTTTGTTGTGATCCACAAAGTCAAAGGCTTTGACATAGTCAATAAAGTAGAAATAGATGTTTTTCTGAAACTCTCTTGCTTTTTGATGATCCAGAGGATGTTGGCAATTTGATCTCTGGTTCCTCTGCCTTTTCTAAAACCAGCTTGAACATCTGGAAGTTCATGGTTCACATATTGCTGAAGCCTGGCTTGGAGAATTTTGAGCATTACTTTACTAGCGTGTGAGATGAGTGCAATTGTGCAGTAGTTTGAGCATTCTGTGGCATTGCCTTTCTTTGGGATTGGAATGAAGACTGACCTTTTCCAGTCCTGTGGCCACTGCTGAGTTTTCCATATTTCCTGGCATATTGAGTGCAGCACTTCCAAGGGATCATCTTTTAGGATTTGAAATAGCTCAACTGGAATTCCATCACCTCCACTAGCTTTGTTTGTAGTGATGCTTCCTAGGGCCCATTTGACTTCGCATTCCAGGATGTCTGGCTCAAGGTGAGTGATCACACCATCATGATCATCTGGGTGGTGAAGATCTTTTTGTACAGTTCTGTGTATTCTTGCCTTCTCTAAATTTTAGGTCTCTTTATATAAAAATAGGTTGGCCTTGAATGTTAAGCTGAATAAGGTAGGATATGCAGAGAGGACAGGCTTGGTTTTGATCACTACTGCATTGCTTTGTGGGGTTCCCAGGTGGCACTAGTGGTAAGAACCTGCCTGCCAATGCAGGAGACTTAAGAGACATGAGGGTTTGATCTTTGGGTCAGGAAGAGCCCCTGGAGAAGGGCATGGCAACCCACTCCAATAGTCTTGCCTGGAGAATCCCATGGACAGAGGAGCCTGGTGGGCTACAGTCCACAGAGTTGCAAAGAGTCAGACACGACTGAAGTGACTTAGCACGAACATTGCTTTGTAACACTGGGAAGTCAAGACTCGAACGGCCCCCAATTCATCTCCAGATTTGCAAACATAAAGAGCCCAAAGGAAAACCCTCTATGGAAAATTTCTGACATCTCCTCTCACCAGCAGATACCTATTCCCAAAGTAAAAGCTGCTTCTCAGGAAAATTCTTACAAAACACTGATTTTTTTTAAGTAAAAATTCATGAATACTTTTAACATAGTAAAAACACATGATTTTACCAACCTAAATTTATTATATAAGGGTTAAATTATTCTTATAAAATGTTTAAATATAAAGTGTATTAGGGAATGACAGGTTTTTTATGTCTCTGTTGTTCTTTACTTAGTCCTGCTATAGTTTGTGCAATACAGTCCTGGTGTGCTACGTATCCGATGATATACAGCTTTGTCTGTCCACTTACACATGTATGTGTATATATACACACACAGACTAAACCATAATACTAACGCCTTCTGGAGCAAACAAGGGAAAGAGAAGAGTCACTTGTGTTCCCAGGAGGACATATCAAATATGATTGAGTATGGGATAGTTATTAAGAGCATGAGTCCTGGACTTGGACAAGCTGGATTCAAGTCTTGGCTCTGTCGCTTTTAGCTGGGTGACCTGGGCAAACTACTTAAGCCTCAGTACCAACATCTGTAAAATGGAGCTGATCAACGCCAGTAACTGCTACTGTATGATTTCAGCAAAATAATGTGAAGCCCAGTGCCTTAGCACACAGTAAGAATTCAATAACGTTAACTTATGATGTCTCACTTCATTTTCTTCTAAAATGAGTAGCCTAGGGCTAATAAAAAAGATGGTGTGTAATTTTATTTGAAATTTACTTTTTAAAAGTATTTTTCACCTGTTTTATATAAACATTCCAGGAAGGAATGAATATTTAAGCATGGTTTGATTACACATATTTATGGAGAAAAATAGTAAAAAAAAAAAAAAAAAAAGGCCCTTATTTTGAGAAATAAATGAACTATAAGCTCAACTTGACAGGATTAAAGTCCGAGCTCCCTAGAAGACCTAGTTTCTGCCGATCACTCTCACCACCCCAAACCATGTTTAGACCCCAGTGCCTTTGCATAAGCTATTCCTTTTACTGAAATGCCTTTGCCCTCCTTCTCGACCTCAAAACTTACTGCTCACCCTCAAGCCCAGGGTCAGACACCGCCTCCTAGTTTTCCCCCTGCTTCCTTCTCTCTCTGTGCCTGGCCCACGTTTTTGTCCCATACTCTGTTGTAACATATACACTTGCTTTTGCTAGGAGATTGCAAAAAAAAAAAAAAAAAAAAAATCATTTAAAGCAAGAACTTACAGGCCTTCCTTTAAAGTATTTCCTTAAGACTATGGAGGGGTGAAAAACTCACAAGGGTTAAGAATAGTCATTTTTTGAAAAGACTGCTCCTGTCAAAAAACTTTTCTATAGATCTGCCGTCTAAACATCCAAATTAAGGTCAAAATTACATTTTATATTTAAAGGTATATATATAGATAGTTTGACTATCACTTATTACATAAAAATGAGGAATTTCTTACTTTTAAAGAACTATCTATGACTCCACCAGCTTGCCAAATCAACTTTTTTTTTTTCTTCATG
This sequence comes from Ovis aries, assembly GCF_016772045.2. Taxonomy (NCBI): domain Eukaryota; kingdom Metazoa; phylum Chordata; class Mammalia; order Artiodactyla; family Bovidae; genus Ovis; species Ovis aries. The sequence continues at coordinate 34,845,155 of NC_056075.1, read as the reverse complement.
TATTCTTTCAGTTAAAAAAATATGTGTTCAATCTGCACACCCACTAGCATTTACCTCTATATTCCTAAAGGGAGCCCACAGGGCTATGGAGCAAGGTTACTACTCTATTTCCTATTTCAGAGGTTGCCAAACTTCAGCTCATGGAACAAACCCAGCCTTGCCATCTGCTTTAATAAAGCTGTACTGAGCAAAGAATGCTCTGCTTTTAATGTATTGTGGAAGGTTGCTTTTGCACTGTAACAACAGAATTGAATAGTTGAAATAGAGAGTGTATGGCCTACAAAGCCTAAGATATTTACTATCTGACCCTTTACAGAAAAATTTTGCCAAACTTTGACCTAATTTATTCACATTTCCCATATTCACTCTTCAGCCTATTCACTAAGATTGAAGCACAAAGAAGATAACTTCCAAAGACGTCCACACTATGTCCACTCTGTTCCTGCGCTGACACCCGTATGTTTTCCTTTCTGCCTTAAATTTATGGATGAGCTGTCCACAAGCCAATGAAGCCTTCACTAATGCACTGGGAGCCCATAACCCACTTGCCAACTTAAGGATGTGGCTCAGAAATTATCTCCTATGACTCTTGTGCCCACCTTTCCTTCTCTACTAACTCATTCTCACCAAAGTACAAATGGCAGTACCTTCCATCTTAAAAAAAAAAAATTACCCCCTGCCCCTACCCCGTCCCCCCCTCCCCCGCCCCTGCCCCCCGCCACCAAGGCCACTTCTCCCTGTGGCTGTTGATCTGTCTCTCAGCTCTCCTTGCCACTAACACTCCTCAAGAGAGCAGTCTTCGCACACTATCCAAATATGTTCTCTGTCCACTGTCTCTTACACTTTGTCCAATCAGGTCTCCTCTCTCTTTCTTGCTATTAAAAGGGCTCTTATCAAGAGCTCCTCATGGCTGAATCCAATGATCCATTCCTAGCCTTCATCAACTTGACATCATTAGACACTTTGATCCTTCTCTCCGCTTCCAGCTTCAAGGACACCATTCTCTCTTGGCAGTCTGGTGCATCACTGGCAAAAGCAAAATCTCCTTTGCTTGCTATCATTCTCATTTTCCTAATCGCTGAACACTGAGTATGAGGGCTCAGTTCCTGAATACTCTTTTTCTTCCATCTGTCTGTAGCTACCCTGGGTAATCTCAGCCAGGCTCATGGCTTTAAATCCCACTGACATGCTGATGACTCTCAATTTCATGTCTAGTTTATGGCTCCACCCTAAATCCCAGATCCCTCTTTCTTACTGTCTGCTTGACAATATCCAGCTGCACATATAATGGGTGTCTCAAACCAAAAAAGTCCAAAATGCTCTCACAAACCTGCTCCTCCTGGAGTCTCCTCATCCCATTCTCAATGAGTGCTCCTTCTGTTATTCCAACTGCCTAAGCCCCAACATTCGGAGTTATCTTTGATTCTTATTCTTTCATACCCAATATTCAATCCATCAACAACTTTCTTCAAAATATACCCAGAGTACAATCATTCTCAACACATCCACCCTGGTCTGAGCCACCGACATTGCTCAGACCGTTGCAACAGTCCCCTAACTGTTCTACCAACTTCACCTCTACACACTTGCAATCTAAGTTTCTTGCAGAAGCCAAAGTGATCTCTTTAAAGCCAATAATGTTACACCTCTGCTCAAAACCCTTTAAAGGCTCCCCATCTGAGAGTAAAAGCCAAAGCCCTCGCAATGGCTTACAAGGCCTTGGGTGAACCTGCGCCCCTGCCCTGTTGATGTTATCTCCTCCCATTTCTCTTTGTTCGAGTTGCTCCAGCCACACTTCCTGTGGTCCCAAGCACACTCCAAGCACTGCGCCCTGCAGCCTCAGGGCTTGTGCACTAAGTGCTCTCCTGGATCATTTCCCTAGACACCTCCAGGCTTGCTTCCTCCTTCCTGCAGATTCGGCTCAGAAGTCACCTGGGGTAATGAGGATGGCTCTGTCCCCACTCCCCAAACACTCCCATCCCTTTCAGCCTGCTTCATTTTCTCCTTAGCACTTATCATCTGACACACTATGTGAACTTGTCTATTGTTTGCTTCCTCCTAATCAGTATATCTCGGAGAAGGGAACAGCAACCCACCCCAGTATTCTTGTCTGGAGAATCCCGTGGACAGAGGAGTCTGGCAAGCTCTAGTCCATGGTGTTGCAAGAGTCGGACATGACAGAGTGATTAACACAATCAATATATCTGGGCTTCCCAAGTGGCTCACTGGTAAAGAGTCAGCCTGTCAATGCAGGAGACACAGGGTTCTATCCACGGGTCGGGAAGATCCCCGGGAGTAGGAAATGGCAACCCACTTCAGTATCCTTGCTGGAAAATTCCATGGACAGTGGAGCCTGGCAGGCTATAGTCCATGGAGTTGCAAAGAGTCAAACACAATTTAGCAACTAAGCAACAACCATCAATATACAAGCTCTGTTAGGACAGATATTTTTGTCTATTTGAGTGGCATACCGTCCAGTGGCCAGAACAACACTTACACATAATAGGTGTTCAACAGCTGTATTTTTGAATGAGAGGAATTAAAATAAATTGCTTATAAGTTTCATGCAAAATAACTTTGAAGAGTAGTTTGTATGTATTTTAATATTTCATAAATTTTCTGTTTAATTAATATCTGCATGATTTCTTACCTGAAGTCTCTATATAGTAATGGGTAATTGCTTTCCAGTGGTAAACAAAATCTTCTTGTAAAGGAAGAGAAGGTGCAAGCTACACAAACACAAACAAAAAGACCACAACAATTAAGAAAATGGCGTTAAAATCTTCATATTAAATGTAACTGTATTTTTCTACTAATGATGCAAAAGCAGCATATTAATAAGGAATGAGCTTTAATTTGATTCTGTATGTCAAATATCAAGGAGAAATAAAAACAATGTCAAATCCAAGAAAGTAAAATAATTTATTAAGAAAGAGGAAAAACACATTTATCAGTGTTATTAGTAATTATAGTATTGGGTTTTTTTCTCCTTCCCTGCAAGTAGTTACTATACATGACTTCAAAAGTAACAGAGTTAAAGGAAAACACATAATATTCTATTACTAAAGTATCAGGAAAATGAAATTATTGATAACCAGGGATCTTTGTACCTAGGACTTTGAAATGCAAAACAGTAAAAAGCTGCTGTGTAACTAGTTACACATCACCACTACGAAAATATATACCAAAGTCAACCCTGTAATCAGATTAAAACTGTTCTCTATTCTCAGTGACATACAGAAGTAAATCTTTTCTTTTTAAGCCTAGAATAGGCAGTGCATATTTTTAGCAAAATGACCACATGAACAAGACACTACCAATTTAAATTCCACAAAGTCAAAAATGTCTCACATTTTGATTTTGAAATTTACTTCAGAAGTTTTAGGGCCAAAATTATATCCTTTCAACCATCTCATTGCAAACTTACAAGTATTTTAAATGGGTATTAAACGGATAGAAAAAGATTTGGATGCACCTTTACAGTATTTTCTTTTCTTTAAAATGAGTGACAGAGAGAGAAAGCCCTCCCAGTCCTAGCACTGTCAATAAATTCTCATCAGAAAGTACAGCTGGCCCAGTTTTCCTAACAGCAAATAGGTTTCCATTTTGGGAACCTCAACTATGGCAGCGTAATCTTCCATTTTCACAGATTCATCTAAACAGATGATCTCAGAGGTCATGTTACTTCTGACCTTCTACTTATTCCATTTTGATTGGTTCTCCCAGAAAGACCTCAAAGTTCAAAACCTTTCAAAACAATTTCCAAACTACTGAGTAAATTATAAACATTGGTCATGATACCCTAAGTGTTTCAATCCAGAAGATGAAACGCAATCAGGAAACAAATGGACCTGAAAATTTTTCTGCAATCATCAACATCTTTCTGCCAGCTTTTTCATACGAGCCTGTTCACACCACTCTGAATAGTACTGCATTAAGAGAATGTAAATATTCATCTCATTTCCAAATAGAAGGCTATGAAAAAACTTTAAAGACTTTAAGACCCTTAACAATGGAGTTAAAAATCTTTGGGGTTACTATACGTCAGGAACATGGAGAGAGAAAACTCGTGGGAGACAGAAAAAAATCAGAGAAATAAGAAAGAAAGAATTAATTTGGGAAAATAACCTTCCTGAAACTCTTAGATTAAAAAGTCAGTTTTAATCAGCTACTTATTTTTAGAATCTTCCTAAAAATATATAGAATTTCTCTTGTGTTAGAGACCTTTTAACACATTAGCTTTATGCAGTATTATTATTAATCAATTAATTCTGTATTAGAAATTGGGACAAATCCAAATGAAATTTGGTGTTTCAAAAACTGTACTGAGTTTCTTAAGTATAAATATTATGCTTTGTTTAATTTTTCCAAAGGAATTTCCAGAGTATATCACTTTCCCGGAGAAATCTGGCCAGACTTCCTGCCAAGGGCACAGTCCCTTCCACACATGCTTGTGGCATCCTCTCCCTGACTGATGGCTCCCTCTCTCCCAGCCCTGAGCCCATGCTGGTGACTGTTGAGTTATCCATCTCCTCCACCAGATTGTGAACTCAATGAGTTTCCAAAGATTATATCATCTTGTTCATCCGAACCCCCGGTTTCCAAGTCAATGATGGCACGTAGTAAGCGCTGAGTAATGTTTATTGAGTGGATACAGGGCAGCTGCTGCCATTTAGTGAGTAGTTATATGCCAGGGCTTCCCAGGTGGCTCAGATGGTAAAGCATCTGCCTGCAATGCGGGAGACCCAGGTTCGATCCCTGGGTCGGGAAGATCCTCTGGAGAAGGATATGGCAACCCACTCCAGTACTCTTGCCAGGAAAATTCCATGGACGGAGGAGCCTGGTAGGCTACAGTCCATGGGGTCGCAAAGAGTCGGACACGACTAAGCGACTTCACTTTTCTTTCACTTTTATGTGCCAGGCACAGTACCAAAGTTTACACTTACGTGTGGTCTTAAATTCTCACAATAACTTCGACTTTTCCCAAACAAACTCTTGTCATTCACTGACCTGCGGAAGGCAACACTATTGGTAATTAAAAACCTGGAGGTCTTTCCCCAAAATACCTACCACACAAAAGGACCTACCTAGGTGATAACTCCAGAGAAGGCATTGGCACCCCACTCCAGCACTCTTGCCTGGAAAATCCCATGGATGGAGGAGCCTGATAGGCTTCAGTCCATGGGGTCGCTAAGAGTCAGACACGACTGAAGGGACTTAGCAGCAGCAGATGATAACTCAGATAGTGTTCTCAGAGCCACGCCTGCAGCCTCACAGGCATCATCAACATTCCATGCCCAACTCTTTTAAAGTGCTTCTTCCTCCAGGCAATTTTCTGACACCCACCCCCTCCTATCTCCTCTGCCTCTATAAGTCCAGCTCAAGTCTCACTTCCTCCAGGGAGCCTTCCAGTCCTAGGTGCTTGCTCCTCTCCTCCTACAGAACGCACTAACAAAACAATTATCCAAATAATAACAATAATGATTAACATTTATTAAGCTTTTACTATGTGCCAGGCACTGCATTAAGTACTTGCCATTCTAACTTTCACAATTCTATCAGATAGGCCTAATTGCTTCCATTTCACTCTGAGGGAAGCCCCTGTGCCGCAGCCCATGGGATCCCAAAGAGTAGGACACACTGACTGAACAGCAAAAATGAGGAACTGAAACATACAAAGACTAAGTAAGCTGTCCAGTGAAGAAGCAGGGGGCAGAGGCAAGCCTAGAACCCTGCTCTGTCTGGCTCTAGGGGCCAGGCCACAAGCTTGTGCATGGCTTATACTTCAACCTGTGCATCTGTTTTGCCTACCAATGCAGTCTCCCCGTGAACTCGCACCGTGCTTCTTGATGGGCTCCTAAAACGTATGCTGCATGACTAAAGGATGACAGTTAAAGAGCACTTGCTGGAAAAGAATACACTTAAGAAAACACTACCTACGTTTCATTTGACATTTTAATTCCTACTGCAGAGTAGATTTTTAAGGAATCGCTAGTCTCAACAATCATCATTAAATCTTAATTATAATTTTACAAGAAAATAATAATGCATCCAAATTCTGAAAGATGACTTACCTTGAATTAACCAGTTAAGACAGATAAAACATTTTTCCCTGACATTGCCCTTTTATCCTCCTGGAGTAAACCTGCCTTCAAGGATGGAACTGACTGGAATTACAAGATATTAGTCCCTGGCAGACGACCTCACACAGACCAAGGCCCTCAACAAATACGGAGTTGTACTAATGGAAGGCGTTTTATTTATCCTTTGGAGAAGCTGGGCTGAAATGATCCACCTCAGAACTAACTACATGAGAGGCCTGATTTCAGATTTGTGGCAACTAGCTAATTTCCCGACTCTTAACTAGCCAATCATTTCTATACTGAAGGAAAACTATCATTTCTGATAAAGGAGGCAAGAGTTACATTACAGTTTCTGTTTTTGCTCAAGGTGTGAATTTCTCTCCTAAACTTAAAATGTAGCCTATCAGATTAATAACACATCTTCAAGTACTGATCTTTGAAAATATCTTAGTTGTATTTCATCCTTTTAAGTAGTTAACAGGAAGTGAGAAGAAACCATTAATTAAACAATAAGGAAAACGCTACACCTAAACCCTATTTAAATGAATGTGTATCTGGTTGACCCTAAAAAACACATTTGAAGGTGGATCCAACTGAATAAAAAAACCTAGGAAATAATAATACCAAAATGGTTGAGAAAACATTATAAGATTCATACAATGATACAACTGAAAAAAGGTCATGTCAGCATCTGTCTACAGGATTATCTCCCTTCTCTGTAGAACCCTGATAATCATAATTGCAATACTATATCAGAAAATACTAATTGGGCAAACAAATTAAAAGGCGGATAGAGAAAGGCTTATGAACTGAGGAATGGTAAGATTAGGCCATAGAAAAAAAGTCAAGCAAATAAAGAAACAGAACTCAATAAATGGAAACCAATCTTGGGCTAGGGGAAAAAAAGATATTCTTCAAATAACACAAAGATGGCTTATTCAGCATTACATATGGGTTCATTTCCAAGAGAATGGTAAAAGGGAAAAGAAAAAAAAAAAAAGCACGCCAAAAATTTTTCATTACATTTAACTGCCTATCAAGGTAAACTAGTAAGTATCACAATTGAAAACATTAATACTAAGTAAATAAAAATGTTACTTTTCTAAATGCAGTGCATTAACTCCCAGGGGCAGGTGAATATAATCCACTCTTTTTCTCACTAACCCTAGCAAAGCAGACAACCTGGATATTACAGAGGCAGCGTCAGACAATTTACATGGATAATTTGAGAGATGCCAACATACACAATTATAAGAAGATAATGCAGACAGAAAACACAGGCCTCGGGACAAAAACGAGTCTTTACTGTGAGAGCACTGAAAGCCATCTTTCTTTTCCTAAGTACTTATTTCTGTAAATATCAGCCTGAATTAGTATAGAATATAAATGATATAATAAATTCATATTCCCAATTATCTCAGTATGAAGCTGTATTCAGTGTCAAAAAAGTAAATGATTCTTGATATTTTCAGTTAAGGAATAATATAAAATGTAAATATCACTGTTTTTTATAAATTTAAATTGAATTCTAAAAGTAAAGTGCTGTAGCTGGTGTATAAGCAAGAAAGAAAAATTAAAAATTGCCTTAGAGTCTAAGGCTATCATCTTCCTCAAGAGTAATACTGCTCTTCATTCATGAAAAACTGTCTTGCCTGATTTGATACATTCCTTTTCTCAAGAACCTGTGGCAGATCTAAAATGACTCTTAAACACAGCACTTAAGAACCATACAAAAGTTTTCCATTACTGAGTTTTAAAGATCCATTTTATTTTTATCTGGCCATAAAAACTGTTCTATTGCAAATTGTGTGTTTCCCCCCCTTAAAATTATGTAGATCTGAATGTGCTATGTCACCCAAAAACTGAACACAGAAAGAGAATGACATTTTTAAAACTAGCCAAGTAGCACGTCGAGCAAAACTGCACTAGTTATGAACTTCACAGGGTGCATTTTTCGATTTGGGCATTTCTGCCAGCCTAAAGTAAAACAACCGAAGTAAAGCAACGCGACCCCTTATCACTGAATCAGCAGGAAGACACGTTCTTGTGAGTTACTTCTCTTTTAGTGGTGTTAGATTTGAGTGTTGTTTCCCTATGCTGGTGTCTGAAATCCTCAAAGAGGGGTACAACTGCAGGAAAGACGAAAAGCGTCCAAGAAAGGAAGAGAAGAAAGGAAACAGATGGTCCTGGGGGTGGGTGAGGGCTTGGAAAATGTCTAAAGCACACTCGACCAGACCTTCCAAATGCATTTCACACCGATCAAGGAGATCCAGCTGAGTTCGGCCGCCCGGCCTGCGAGAGCAAAACCTGGCTAGATTACGAAACCGGGGCGGGTGGGCTGCCTCCCTGCCAGAACCGCGCCCCCGGGCAAGAGCACCCCGTCCTGGGTCCCCCACCCCAAACAAAACAAAACAAATCCAAACAGTGTTAGGCCGTTTCTTTTGTCTCGGTCAAGGCTGACCACTTTTTGAGGGAGGAGGTTAACGGTCAGGGAGTCCGGGGGAGGGCCCCAAGACCTTGCCAGGTGCTCCCCGACTCCCCTGGTCCCATCGGAGTAATCGGACGACCCCCGATGCGGGCCGGGAGCGGTCGATCCTCCCGGGGACTCCCGCCTGCCCTCTTAGAGCGAGAAAAAGGGCTCCACGCTGGCCTGGAGCAGGAAGGAGAGAAGGGGGTCAGCTCAGAGCCAGGCCCGAGGTCCCCGGCGCCCCGACGACCCCGCAGCGCCCGCCCCGGGCCTCGCTCCTTCGCGGGGCCGGGGCCGCCGAGGGCCGCCGGGCCGAGGCCGCCAGGCTCTCTCTGCCCGGGGCCGGCGGCGGGGAACGTAGGCCGCCGCCATCCCCGGCCTGTCGTGCGCCCGCAGCCCCGCGGCCTTACCGCCTCCACGGCGTGCTGCAGGATGGAGGTGAACTTGGAGAACATCTTGTCCCGGGACTGCAGCAGCTTCTCCCGGGACGACCTGGAGAGCTCCTCGATCCGCCGCCGCCGCCCCTGCTGCGGCTGCCGGGGCCGCTCCAGAGTGAAGGCCGGTGCGGGGCGGGGAGGACGAGCAGAGGGCCGAGGCGGGCCGGCCCGGCCGCTTCAGGTGTGTTAGGGCGGCGCGGCGGCTCCGGCGGGCGCGGCGACGTGGCGGGCGGCGAGGAGGGCGTTCCGCGCGGACTCTGGGCCCCGCGACGCTCCGGCGGCGGTGGCTCCGGCTCCGGCTCCGGCTCTGGCTCGGACACGGTGGCAGCTCGGCTCGGGTTCCTTCCGCCCGCTCTGCCCGCCGCGGCCTGCAGGGGGCGCCGCCGCGGCCTGGGGAGGCCCCCGCCAGGCCAGGCCGACCCTGTGGCTGGGCGGCCGGACGCCGCGGGGGCGGGAGAGGCACCCAGAGGTCGCGGCCCGCCTGGAGCCGGGAGTCGGGCCTGGCCGCTGCCGCCTCAGTCTCCTGCCCACACACTGTCATGCTTACGTTTAAAAAACATAGCCGTTCTCACTGCGACTTGTTTCTCCAGTGGAAGTAAATGCTGATTTTGTAGGAAAACGAAGCCATATATGTATGTGGAATTCAGAGGTTCGTCTTTTAAGGGCAGATTTGCAAGACCGGCAAGAAAAAGCACAGTATTCCCAAGGCAAAGAGGAACGGTGGGTTTAGATGCGAAGAATGAGAACAAATCAACGAAAGCAGATGAAATGGCTTTGCTAACCGTAAAGCTTTATTATTATTCTTATTGTTATTATTTATTTATTCAACATTAAAACAGGAAGCCCCAGATTGACGAATGGTTAAGATGATTCAGTTGTTAGTTTGGAACATTTGATGGAAAATGAATTCAGTATAGCATTTTTCTATTCAGTTCATCAGTTGATTCTGGGAAACATCAGTGAGGGAAAAGAATTGAAAGGGTTTCTAGGAAGTGCAAAGAACAGATAAGTGGAGCTACAATGTAAGCACTTGAATGGAGGTTTCTTTAAAATAGTATGCAACAGTATATTCAGCAAACCTTGAAGAAATACGACTTGGACTAGTAAAGTTTAGGTTGGGTTGATACAGATTATGAAAATGTTCTTATCCTGGAGAACTTTGTTTTTGCTAGGATTGGCATTTTATCAAAAGCACCGTTAAATTCTTGATGAGGGTGGAGTCAGTGCTGGACAGCCCATGCTGAAAATATATATTTGTAATTGAATTAGTTGAGCAGGGGAAAGGCAGAAAAGATAGCAGCGGTGCAGAATGGTATTTAGGGCCAGTCTCTGGAACTGGGTAGCCTAGATTTATAATCTCAGTTTTGCCACTCACTGCAGCAACAGGGGAGCCTGGTGAGCTGCCGTCTATAGGGTCGCACAGAGTCAGACATGACTGAAGTGACTTAGCAGCAGCAAATTGTTTAACCTCTTTGTGCTTTGGTTTACTCATCTGTAAAATTCCCGCTGGGGGGCTGGGGGTTGGGGTGTAGGGGTTGGGGGGTGGTGGTAAGACCTACCTTCATGCAGTCGAATGAAAAATTTTCAATATATGTAAAGTAGTTTAACTTGCCCAGTCTGCAGTAAGCAATGCACCAACATTTGTTGTTATTGTGGTTATTATTAGTAACAGTTTAGTCCAGTCGCTCAGTCATGTCCGACTCTTTGCAACCCCGTGGACCAGAGCACAGCAGGCCTCCCTGTCCATCACCAACTCCTGGAGTTTACTCAAACTTATGTCCATTCAGTCGGTGAGGCCATCCAACCATCTCATCCTCTGTTGTCCCCTTCTCCCGCCTTCAATCTTTCCAACATCAGGGTCTTTTCAAATGAGTCAGTTTTTCACATCAGGTGGCCAGAGTATTGGAGATTCAGCTTCAACATCAGTCCTTCCAATGAATATTCAGGACTGATCTCCTTTAGGATGGACTGGTTGGATCTCCTTGCAGTCTAAGGGACTCTCAAGAGCCTTCTCCAACACCACAGTTCAAAAGCATCAATTCTTCAGTGCTCAGCTTTCTTTATAGTCCAACTCTCACATCTATACACGACTACTGGGAGAAAAAAAAAAACCATAGCCTTGACTAGATGGACTTTGTTGGCAAAGTAATGTCTCTGCTTTTTAATATGCTGTCTAGGTTGGTCATAACTTTTCTTCCAAGAAGTAAGCGTCTTTTAATTTCATGGTTGCAGTCACCATCTGCAGTGATTTTGGAACCTCCCAAAAATAAAGTCTGTCACTGTTTCCACTGTTTCTCCATCTATTTGCCATGAAGTGATGGGACCAGATGCCATGATCTTAGTTTTCTGAATGCTGAGTTTTAAGCCAACTTTTTCACTCTTTTTCACTACTAGTAATAGTAGTATTTAACAAAATAATAGGGCCAGAAATCAAGATTTAAGGAGACTTTTACTAGTCCTGTCTTCTTTTCTCCCGTTTTGTTACCTCTGTCCTTGGATATCAGGTGAATTTGACCTTAATTCCCTGTACAGTAAGTAGCCTTCAGAATGCTGGAGGCAAATTCTGTCATTCACTGAAAATCAAAACATGCTCCTTATCAAATTCTAGCTAATCATGTCTTCTTCAACCAAGAGTACATGCTGCTTATTATTACTATTATTACTCAACAGTTTGAGATGGTTAGTTATATTATTAACTATAATTATTTTCCTGACCTAATTGTCAAACATTTATATGGTATTTTATATTTTCATAATACCTCACAACCACTAATTGTATGAAGAGGTCTATTTAAAGCACGCCTACTTAGAGTTGTTTGTATTTGAAGATGTCTGTCTCTGAATACTTATTGTAAGTACAATAAAATGTATATTTTGCTCTAGATTAATATCAGTATTTACGATGATGATTCCTCTATTTGATATGTAGGTTCCACAACATGCAAGTGGGATAGAACTATAACTGAGCAGATACTCTTACTTATTCTTATCCTAGAATGACACTATCACAAGCCTTTATTCATGGGCAGAATTGGACCTACCTCAACAGAGTAGCTTATAATTTAAGAAAGCATAACAAAGGCTTCTCTGGGTCTCCAAAACACTTAGATATGGATGCCTGAAATTATTCAATTAGAACTTTAGGGAGTTCTCTCGTGATCCAGTAGTTAAGAATCCTGCCTTCCAATGCAGGGGACAGGGGTCCCATCTCTGGTCAGGGAGCTAAGATCCCACATGCTGCAGGGCAACTAAGCTGGCATGCCAACTGGAGAAGCCTGCACACTGCAATGAAGACCCAGAACAGCCAAAAAAAAAAAAAAGTTAGAACTCTTATTTCTTTATTCCTGTGACTTAAGGCAAATAAGAAATTTAGCCCCTGCTCAAATTAAGACACTTTGGAAATAGATAATACATTAAACTCTAATTCATTACACTTCCTCAGGGTGAATAAATTTGTTAAGTTCTTTTATGAATGAAGTTTAATCAGCAAGGATGCACAAAAAAAATCTATAAAACTGAAACTCAATTGGAATGGAGTTGAAGAAGAAATAGAGTTGGAGGACATCTTCCAAAATCTGGCAAACTTCTGGACATTCCATCCCCAAATTTCACTAAAATTACAGTAGAGGGATTTTTTTTTTTAGTACAAATCCAAATGGTACAAATACATTAAGAGACAGCAGTAAAAATTTGAGAACTGGAAAGTTGCTGTAAAGGCCATAACTGATATGACTGACATAAGAAAGCTGAATCCCAAGGTAAAAAAAACAAGAACCAAAGTGATGTGTTAATACATTCACAGAACCTCTCAGTGGCTCAGGAAATGGTAACATTAAGTACCTCTGGAGGTAGAGGTAAAAGTGGGACTGAAAATAACAGGATGGCTTGAAAGTTTATTTAGAATTGGATGGATGCACCTCCATTCCACAAGACTGCTTGGCTGCCTCCTTCCCACCCTGAAATAACATGAGAGACTTCTTCCTAGAAAGGGAGGGGCTCCATATCGAGAAAAGAAAAAAAGAAAAAGGAGGACAAAGTGAAAATAAACCTTGTGAATGTTGAGACACATGTCCCCAACCCTCATCCTCCTCTTGGCTCAAAATAAAGGCATCAGGCTGATCCCTCCAGGTGGAAGATAGAAAGGTCCTTTCTGGAGAATCTGTTTCATCCAAGAGAACAGATCCAAAGATCCTGCGGAGGGAACCCAGACAACTTTACATTGCAGCCCCCAGTTGACAAGCTCTGACCACATACTCAGAGTTTCAGTCAGATTCTTTGTGCACGTCTCTTAAATAGGAACACACAGTCTAGGATCATCAACAATTCTAAGAAAGCCTGCAATATTCAAGTTAGAGCCCAAAGGGAAACCAGGATCAAAAAGAAAACTTGGAAGAAACAGAGTTGCTTGCATTGAACAGACAGGGAAAGATGGGAAGAAAACTTCCATAAAACAACTATTTTAATATCCTCATTAATATTGCATATATAAAATAAGAATGTTATGCTATTTTTAAAAAGCAGCATTTAGGGAACAAAAGAGAGACACTTAGAAATCAAGTATAAGATAGCAATTTTTTAAAAACAACATAAAAAGGGTAGAAAATAACCTTGAAAAAAGTTTAGCAAGCATAAACTAGAGCAAAAAAAGAATGGAAAGTAGTACGCAAATTTGTTTTTTAAATTAAAAGGCTAGTCCATTCTATCCAACATCTGAATAATTGGAGAGCACAGAAGTGAAATCGTGAAATCGCTCAGTCGTGTCCGACTCTTTGCAACCCCATGGACTGTAGCCTACCAGGCTCCTCTGTCCATGGGATTTTCCAGGCAATAGTACTGGAATGTATTGCCATTTCCTTCTCCAGGGGATCTTCCCAACCCAGGGATTGAACCCAGGTCTCCCACATTTTAGACAGTCGCTTTACCATCTGAGCCACCAGGAAAGAGAGCATAGAGGGAGGAAATAATTGACTATATTAACAATTTGATATAATTTTATAGATTTGAAAGACATTTTTCTCTGGATTGAGAGGGTCCCTTAAATGCCAGAACATGAATGGAAATAGACTCACTGTAGAGGACATTATTGTGAAATTTCAAAACAGTGGGTTCAAAGAAAGCTCCTATGAAACTTCCAATGAGAGAAAAAAGAAAACAAGTGTGTGCAAATAAATAAAAAATCTCAATGGCATGATACTTTTCAACAACAACGTGGGATGTCAGAAGGCTTTGGGACAATGCCTTCAAAATTCCCAGGTAAAACAACTTCAATCTAGAATTCCATACCAAGAAACTGTCAATCAAGAGTGAGGGTAAAATAAATCATTTCAGGTGTGCAAGGTGTTGAAAAATTTCCTACCTTGCTGTCTTTCTCAGGAAGCTTCAGAAGATGTACTCCATCAGAACTCAGGGAGTAAACCAAAGGAACAAAAGATAAACAATCAGCTAACAAAAATCCACCATGTGAAGTCGTGACAGAAATGGCCAGGATGATGGTAAAGCGGAGTCTCAGGATGACAACCACGCATCAAGATGGGCTTACAACCAGCTTCTCCAAACTGGAGCAAGTCAGAAGCCATTTTCTGCAGAAACAGACCTGATGAAGACAAACCAAAGCGGGGAGATGGAACGGGGAAAGGGGAAATTAGAAGTGTGGGATTAAGAGGTACAAGCCACTATGTCTAAAATAAATAAGCAACAAAGATATATTGTATAGCATTGGGAATTATAGCTATTATCTTATAATAACTTTTAATAAAGTATAATCTGTAAAACTACTGAATTGCTATGCTATATATGAGAAACTAATAAAATGTTATAAATCAGCTATATTTCAATTAAAAAAAAAACAAGAGATGTCCTCAAGAAGATGAAATAGGTGGATGGACTACTTATGTGTTTGAGCAGATTTATCAGTTAGGAGGAGAGTGAGAATGAATTAGTAATAAATACATTGGAGAAGGAAATGGCAACCCACTCCAGTATTCCCGCCTGGAGGATCCCAGGGACGGGGAGCCTGGTGGGCTGCCGTCTATGGGGTCGCACAGCGTCGGACACGACTGAAGCGACTTAGCAGCAGCAGCACAAAGAAAACTAAGCAAGGGGGTGGGGGAGAAGCTAGATCATTATTAACAGCAGGAAAAATGTTGTGTAGAAATGTGTAATCATAGTACACACACGGCTCAACTGTAAATAGTGCTTATATAACCATAATCGTGTAAACACTGATCCAATTAAAAATTACAGCATTGCTGCTGTATTTAGGAAAGATGAAAAGATGTATGATGGGGGTGGTGTGTGTGTGTGAGAGAGAGAAAGCAAGGTTAATCTCTATCAACGGTAGTCAGGAAACACTGGATATTGTTTAAAACAGAAATATCAAGAAGTAACACTATAAGCATGTCATTTAAAGAAAGGAAGTAAATAACAAAAGAGTCCGTCCAAAGTGTTGAAAGAGGTTGCCTCTGCGAAGCAGGAAATTGGGAGTTTGGGAGGAAAGACTGGGACTTTCATAACAAACCTTGTAAAACGTCTTGACTAAACTGTGTGCTGGTGTAACTGATATGACCAAAGTTTGTTTGGCAAAGGAAGAAACTAAAGGCAAGAACACATTTTTTGGTGTGTGTGTGTGTGTGTGTGTGTGTGTGTGTGTTTTAAAGTTCAAACAAGAGATTGCAAAAGTTAATAACTGTGGGAAATAGGAAGGAGATGGTAGACTTGAAAGATGAAGCAAGATCCACCACATTTTGCAAGTGATTAACTACAAAGAGTGAGGAAGAAAAAGTAGTCAGAGATGTTGACATTTCTAACTTGGATGAAGTTAGGTGAAGATGCCATTCCTTGAGATACAGACTATGGAAATGTAGAAAGATAATGAGATTTTTTTTGGAACATGTTAGATTTGATCACATCTGTGTGAGGATGCTGAGTGTAGGATGATAAATTTGGAGTAGGAGGTCAAGAGAGAAATTTGGGCTGGAAACAAAGATCTAAGCGTCATTTCTTAGAGATAGATGGTAATTGAGATACTAGAATAAGTTAGTTAGAATAAGGTAGTTTAGTGAGATAGCATATATATTTTTAAAATTTTATTTTTATGTATATTTTTAACACCAAAAACATTTTGTACTGGGGTATAGCCGATTAACAATGCTTTGGTAGTTTCAGATGAACCGTAAAGGGACTCAGGGATACATATACATGCATCCATTCGCCCCCAAACCCTGCTCCTATCCAGGCGGGCACATAACGTTGAGCAGAGTTTCATGTGCTATACAGTAGGGTTTTTTGGTCATCCACTTTAAATATAGCAGTGTGAAACTGACCTTCCCAAAGTCCCTAACTATCCCTTCACCCCATGAGATAGTGCATTAAGCATGCTAAGTAACTTCAGTTGTGTCCAACTCTGTGCAACCCTATGGACTGTAGCCCACCAGGCCCCTCTGTCCATCGGATTCTCCAGGCAAGAGTACTGGAGTGAGTTGCCATGCCCTCCTCCAAGGGATCTTCCCGACCCAGGGATCGAACCCCTGTCTCTTATATCTACCTGCGTTGGCAGGCAGGTTCTTACCACTAGCACCACCTGGGACTATGTTAAACAAACAAACAAAGCCAGAATGGATGTAAACTTGAGAACTCCCTGGATTTAAGGATTAGGAGATAGAAGAGGAACTCACTGAAAAGAGCAGGAAAATACATTGTGAAGAAGTTCAGGATGAAATGAGTTTCAAAATTAGGTGGCTGGTTCAAGATAAATGTAGCATAGGCTATACTGACTTCATCTCCTGAACTCAGCCCTCCAGCTGCCACAGAAACAAGAGAGAAGCTGATAGATTCTAGACCCTTTAGACCCTTACATAAAAGCTGTGAAAACTCCGTGGCAAGTATAGCAGATACTGCTGGTGTCCAGGGTCACGACCCTTTGCTCCTCCTCTAACTGCAGCTGCAGCTGATTGCAAATCTGTGCATGCTCAGACTCACCTCGTGGGGACAGCATCTCACCCCAGTGCCATGCAGCCCTCTTCAGAATTACTGCCGAGGAAATCTCTGTGTGGGAGAGCCTGTGGTAGAGTTAGAACCCACTGGGATGACTGTCAGCCAGTGGGGAAGGGAGTCTGGTGGATAAACACTCCAGTGTCCTATCTCTCGGGTAGGAAGCGATTCTCAGGAGGTCTTGGTGGGGTCAAGTACCTGCTGACCACAGTGGCGACTTCAATAGCTCCCATACTTTTCCTTCTTCTTTCTTCTTTTTCCCCACCTTCTCACTTCCTGGGATCTGAACTATTGATAAATTACTTACAGTCAAGTCTTTGTCTTGGGGTCTACTTTTGAGGAAAATCTCAAAAACTGTGCCTGGGAGTTAGAGTAGAGGAAGTCTGGAAGGGGAGGCCAAGTGCCACAAATTGGGTCTAGACTGTAGGCTAGAGAATTATAATAAAGGAAGCCAGTTTTGGAAATGAGCAGTGCCCATTAGGCCCAGCTGCATGTGACCAAAAAAAAAAAAAAAAAAAAATTAAAAAAAATTTTTTAAATAATAGTGACTTTTAAAGAAGTGTTTTTCTTTTTCAAGTAAAAAAAGTTTGTCTGGTAGGCTGTCAGGATTCTTAACTTTCTGTACTCCATCCAGCTCTGCCATACTCAAGATCACTTCATGGTCTCATAGTTACTCATTTTAGGGCAGTTACGGGAAGAAACAAAGAGAAAAAGGATTACCTCCTTCTTTAGGACAATTTTTTTCATAAAAATTCCACACTTCTTATGTTCTATTGGCTTACATAATCACACCCAGTTGTTGGGAACGAAAGTTGGGAAATAAAAATCAGAGTATAACTTTCAAATTCAGCACAAAAGTTTTCTGAATCCAGTGAAATGCAGGAAAGAACAAAAATATGTAAAAAAGAAGTATGAAAAATAGAAAACATAAAGCAGGTCTATTAACTATAATTAATGTCAGTGGGCTAAACCCACCAATTGAAAGCTAGAAAATCATAGGTGGGATTTTTAAACATATCTACAATTTGACTCTTGCTTAGGTTTAAATTTCAATATGGCTTTGAATTTCAAGGATCCAATTATATGTGGATTTTTAAAGATATATATGCATTACAGTACTACATGGGGCTTCCTAGGTGACTCAGAGGTAAAGAATCTGCCTGCAATGCAGAAGCAGATGTGAGTTCAATCCCTGGAGGAGGAAGTGGCAACCCAAACCCACTCCAATATTCCTGCCTGGGACATCTCATGGAAAGAGGAGGCTGGCAGCGTACAGTCCATGGGGTTGCAAAGAGTCTGACATGACTGAGCAACTAACACTATTTTAAATAAAATGGCCCAGGAAGTCTTCCCTGTGGAGGCGCCATAAGGTCGAAGCTAGGGAGTTAGCTATGGAAATAGAGTGGTTCTGGCAGAGATAACGTCAAGTGCAAATATCTTCTTATATGAGAAAGAGTTCGGCATATCTGAGGAAGGCTGGGGTAGCTGGATTAGGTAAGTGTTTGAGGAGCAAAAAAAAAAAAAAAAGTTGAATATGTAATTAGGGAAGTAGCCAGAGGTTAGATAACCTAGAGCAGTAATTCTCAATGCTGTCAAGTTCTAAGGGCCCCTTTCCTTAATGTGAAAATGGTAATGCAATTATTATAAACACAGAGAAGTCATATGTGCATATCTTAATGAATTTTCACTTAGTGAACCACCTGGGCAGTCAGTACTCAGATCAAGAAAGAGAGCCGAGGGCTTCCCTGGTGGTCCAGGGGTAAAGAATCTGCCTTGTCATGCAGGAGACACCGGTTTGATCCCCGGTCTGGTAGGATCCCACTTGGGACAGGGCACCTAAGCCCATGCACCACAGGTATTGAGCCTGTGCCCTAGAGCCCAGGAGCGCAACTACTGAGCCTGTGCTCAGCAACAAGAGGAACCACCACAATGAGACGCCTGCACACCACAACTAGAGAGCAGCCTCCACTCACTGCAGCTAGAAAAAGCCTGCACGCAGCAACGAAGACCCTGTGCAACCAAAAAGTAAATAAGTAAATAAATGAAAAAAATTTTTTTAATCTTTTTTTTTAAAAAAACCACTTCTTCAGAAGCTTCTCAATGCCCATCTGGTCACTAATCCTTGCATGAGCCATCACTAGTCTGACTTTTAACACCATGGACCGGTTCTACCTCATTCTGAACTTCCATAGGTTTGGCTGAGAAGGAAGTGAGTCCAGTTGGATTCAGAAAGCTTATTCCTCCCTTCCCATGAGAAACATAAAATTCATGCTTTACAAGAGCTCTCCTTGCCTCCTGAGTCCTCAGAGAGGCGATGTAGAGCAGGCCCAGGGAGACACCACACTCGCAAGTTCATGTCACAGCTGAGAAACGCTAAGTGTAGGAATCCGTCAGTCTTATAAGGGGACTGCTAACCAACCTGCCCATCCTCTTTTCTGGAGAGATTCTATCTTTATTATCCTGGAATATAAGCAAATCTTTCCTAGGAGAGGGAACTTCTCTATCTTGGAATGCCTCTGGGGTTTTTCTATCTAGGTCTCCTGGTCAATAAACAAATCTGCCCTCTGACTTAGAGAAACACCATGTGATGCACAAACATCCTTGAAAAGATAGTGCTGGGAATGTTGAAACTCCATGGAGAACCGCCTACCATAAGAAATACCCAGTGAAGACTACCCTGGGGAAGAGACCAGTCTCCCCAAGACCGGATTTCTAGTCTTATACCATCTGCCTCAAGAGTCGTTTTTTTAAGAGGGCTTGAATGAAATTTTGCTTCATCCAGAATTAGAGGCACACACTGGAAGGCAGACGCCAACATTTGACATATGCCTCTTTATTATTCATGCTCTGCAATTCCTGTATCTTTCAGAATCTGTGTCACCTCCAGGGCACCTTGAGATTTTCTCGGGAGTTGCCAGCCTGCTAGCCTCTGTGATCTGTCCAGTGCTCTAGAAGTTTCTTTTTTAATTTTAACAATGAAAAAATTTTGAAACAATCTCAAAAGTACAATAAAGGTTCAAGTACAGTTCCAGAAAAAGATGAGGGTTTTTAAGTATGAGGTTAGGTTGCTGATATGATGCCCATCACTGCCAAATACTTTAGTGTATATTTCCTACACACAGAACATTCTTCAACAGAACCACAATACAATGTATCCATTTCCTAGGGCTGTCATAACAGAGTACCACAAACTGGAAGGCTTAAAGCAACAGAAATTTATTTTCTCACGGTCTGGAGGCTGGAAGTCTGAAATCAAGGTGTCAGCAGAGCTGTGCTTCCTCTGGAGGCTCCAAGGAATCGTCTCTTTGGCTTTTTACAGTTCCTCGTGGCTCCAGGAGTTCCTTGGCTTTATGGCTCAGTTCAGTGGCTCAGTTATGTCCGACTCTTTGTGACCCCATGGACTGCAGCACGCCAGGCCTCCCTGTCCATCACCAGCTCCCTGAGTTAAGGCTACATCACTCCAATTCCTGCATCCATCTTCACATGGAGTTCTTCTCTGTGTGTCTTATCCAAGGACACATGATTTAGGACCCATCCAGGGAATCTGGATGATCTTATCTCGAGATCCTTAACTTAATTATATTTGCTTTAAATAAGTCACATTCACAGGATTCAGGAATTAGGACCTGGGTATACCTTTTGGGGAACCACCTTTCAACCCTCTACAATAACCAGAAATCTAGATATTGAAATTAACACATTACTGTCATCTAATCCACAGACCCCACTCCAAAGTTGACCAGCTGTCTCAATCATGTCCTTCTTTAAAACAAAAAAATTAAAAATTTTTTAAATTTTATATTGGAGTATAGTTATTCAACATTATTTTTTTTTAATTTTTAGTTTCAGATGTATGGCAAAGTGATTCAGTTATGCATATACATGGATCTATTCTTTTTCAAATTCTTTTCCCATTTAGGTTATTACAGAATATTGGGCAGAGTTCTCTGTGCTATACAATAGGTTGTGTGTGTATGTGCCCAGTCACTTGGTCATGTCCGACTCTTTGCAATCCCATGACTATATAACCCACTAGGCTCCTCTGTCTGCAGAATTTTCCAGGCAAGAATACTGGAGAGGGTTACCATTTCCTACTCCAGGAGTATCTTCCTAACCCAGGGATCGAACTCACGTCTCTTGCGTCTTCTGCACTGACAGGCAGATTCTTTACCACTGCGCCACCTGGGAACCAACTAACCAACAAATCAGCCTTGTTGGTTATCTAGCAGTGTGTACATATCAGTTCCACAGTCTATCCCTTCCCCCCTCCATGAGTTTGTTTTCTAAGTCTGTGAGACTATTTCTGTTTTGTAAATTAAGTTCATTTGTATCTTTTTTTTTTTTTAATTCCACATATCAGTTCAGTTCAGTTCAGTCGCTCAGTCTTGTCTGACTCCTTGTGATCCCACGGACTGCAGCACGCCAGGCTTCTCTGTCCATCACCAACTTCTGGAGCTTGCTCAGATTCATGCCAATTGAGTCAGTGATGCCATCCAACCATCTTATTCTCTCTTGTCCCCTTCTCCTCCCACCTTCAATCTTTCCCAGCATCAGGGTCTTTTCAAATGAGTCAGTTCTTCACATCAGGTGGCCAAAGTATTGGAGTTTCAGCTTCAGCATCAGTCCTTCCAATGAATATTCAGGACTTATTTCCTTTATTTTAGGATTGACTGGTTTGCTCTACTCGCAATCCAAGGGACTCTCAAGAGTCTTCTCCAATACCACAGTTGAAAAGCATCAATTCTTTGGCACTCAGCTTTCTTTATAGTCCAACTCTCACATCCACACATGACCACAGGAAAAACCATAGCTTTGACCAGACAGACCTTTGTTGGTACAGTAATGTCTCTGTTTTTTAGTATGCTATCTACGTTGGTCATAGTTTTACTTCCAAGGAGCAAGCATCTTTTAATTTCATGGTTGCAATCACCATCTGCAGCGATTTTGGAGCCCAAGAAAATAGTCTCTCACTGTTTCCATTGTTTCTCCATCTATTTGCCATGGAGTGATGGGATTGAATGTCATGATCTTAGTTTTTTGAATGTTGAATTTTAAGCCAGCTTTTTTCACTTTCGTCTTTTACTTTCATCAAGAGGCTCTTTAGTTCTTCTTCACTTTCTGCCATAAGGGTGGTGTCATCTGCGAATCTGAGGTTATTGATATTTCTCCTGGCAATCTTGATTCCAGCCTGTGCTTCATCCAGCCCAGCATTTTGCGTAATGTACTCTGCATATGAGTTAAATAAGCAGGGTGACAATATACAGCCTTGACATATCTTTTCCCAATTTGGAACCAAATTAATTCCACATATAAGGGACATCATATGATATTTGTCTTCCTCTGTCTGACTGTCCTTCATAGTAAAAGAATCCTATTCAGAATCATGTGGTATATTGAGTTGCCTCTTTATCCCCTTTCAGTCTGGAAGAGTTCCTTCATCTTTCACTGTCTTTCTGACCTGACAGTTTTGAAGATTCAGGCCCTTAACTTGAGTTTCTGATGTTTCTTCATGATTATGTTCAGGTATGCTTTTCTGGAAGGAATGTCACAGAGAGACATTTTCTTCCCATACTTCCCATTAGGTGACACATATTTTCAATTCGTTCCATTACCGAACAGTGTCGCTTTGATCTTTTGGTTAAGGTGGTGATGCCAAACTTTACTGTTAAATTAGTCTTCTCATCTTTGTAAAGATCTTGTTCTTCATCAAACTTTTTTATTTAATTGTATCATTATGAACTCACCTCCTTTGCATGAAATTTTCCCTTGGTATCTCTAATTTTCTTGAAGAGATCTATAGTCTTTCCCATTCTGTTGTTTTCCTCTATTTCTTTGCACTGATCACTGAGAGGGCTTTCTTATCTCTTCTTGCTATTCTTTGGAACTCTACATTCAAATGGGTGTATCTTTCCTTTTCTCCTTTGCTCACTGCGTCTCTTCTTTTCACAGCTATTTGAAAGGCCTCCCCAGACAGCCATTTTGCTTTTTTGCATTTCTTTTCCATGAGGATGGTCTTGATCCCTGTCTCCTGTACAATGTCACGAACCTCCATCCATAGTTCATCAGGCACTCTATCTATCAGATCTAGTCCCTTAAATCTATTTCTCACTTCCACTGTATAATCATAAGGGATTTGATTTAGGTCATACCTGAATGGTCTAGAGGTTTTCCCTACTTTCTTCAATTTAAGTCTGAATTTGGCAAGAAGGAGTTCATGATCTGAGCCACAGTCAGCTCCCGGTCTTGTTTTTGCTGACTGTATAGAGCTTCTCCATCTTTGGCTGCAAAGAATATAATCAATTTGATTTCAGTGTTGGCCATCTGGTGATGTCCATGTGTAGAGTCTTCTCTTGTGTTGTTGGAAGAAGGTGTTTGCTATGACCAGTGTGTTCTCTTGGCAAAACTCTATTAGCCTTTGCCCTGCTTCATTCTGTCCTCCAAGGCCGAATTTGCCTGTTACTCCAGGTATTTCTTGACTTCCTACTTCTGCATTCCAGTCCCCTATAATGAAACGGACATCTTTTTTGGGTGTTAGTTCTAGAAGGTCTTGTAGGTCTTCATAGAACTGTTCAACTTCAGCTTCTTCAGCATTACTGGTTGGGGCATAGACTTGGATTGCTGTGTTATAGAATGGTTTGCCTTGGAAATGAACAGAGATCATTCTGTCGTTTTTGAGATTGCATCTAAGTACTGCATTTCAGATTCTTTTGTTGACTATGATGGCTACTCCATTTCTTCTAAGGGATTCCTGCCCACAGTAGTAGATATAATGGTCATCTGAGTTAAATTCACCCATTGCAGTCCATTTTAGTTCGCTGAGTCCTAGAATGTTGACATTCACTCTTGCCATCTCCTGTTTGACCACTTTCAGTTTGCCTTGATTCATGGACCTGACATTTCAGGTTCCTATGCAATGTTGCTCTTTACAGCATCAGACCTTGCTTCTATCACCAGTCACTTCCACAACTGGGTATTGTTTTTGCTTTGGTTCCATCCCTTCATTCTTTCTGGAGTTATTTCTCCACTGATCTCCAGTAGCATATTGGGCACCTACCGACCTGGGGAATTCATCTTTCAGTATCTTACCTTTTCGCCTTTTCATACTGTTTATGGGGTTCTCAAGGCAAGAATACTGAAGTGGTTTGCCATTCCCTTCTCCAGTGGACCACATTCTGTCAGACCTCTCCACCATGACCTGCCTGTCTTGGGTGGCCCCACATGGCATGGCCTAGTTTCATTGAGTTAGACCAGGCTGTGGTCCCTGTGATCAGATTGGCTAGTTTTCTGTGACTGTAGTTTCAGTGTGTCTGCCCTCTGATGCCCTCTCTCAGTGCTTACCGTCTTACTTGGGTTTCTCTTACCTTGGACGTCAGGTATCCTTTCACGGCTGCTCCAGCAAAGCGCAGCCACTGCTCCTTACCTTGGACGTGGGGTATTTCCTCAGGGCCACTGCTCCTGACCTTGGACATGGGGTATCTCCTCACCATTCAACAGCCTCTAGCGGTTCCTTGGACATGGAGTATCTCTTCACAACTGCTCCAGCAGCTCCTGCCGGCTGCTGCTCCTGAACTTGGATGTAGGGTATCTCCTCTCTACCGCCCGCTACTCCTGACCCCCCTGTGCCCATTTAAATGCAGAGTTCCAAAGAATAGCAAAGAGAGATAAGAAAGCCTTTCTCAGCGATCAATGCAAAGAAATAGAGGAAAAGAACAGAATGGGAAAAACTAGAGATCTCTTCAAGAAAATTAGAGATACCAAGGGAACATTTCATGCCAAGATGGGCTCGATAAAGGACAGAAATGGTATGGACCTAACAGAAGCAGAAGATATTAAGAAGAGGTGGCAAGAATACACAGAAGAACTGTACAAAAAAAGATCTTCATGACCCAGATAATCACGATGGTGTGATCACTCACCTAGAGCCAGACATCCTGGAATATGAAGTCAAGTGGGCTTTAGAAAGCATCACTATGAACAAAGCTAGTGGAGGTGATGGAATTCCAGTTGAGCTATTTCAAATCCTGAAAGATGCTGCTGTGAAAGTGCTGCCCTCAATATGCCAGCAAATGTGGAAAACTCAGCAGTGGTCACAGAACTGGAAAAGGTCAGTTTTCATTCCAATCCCAAAGAATGCTCAAACTACCACACAATTGCAGTCATCTCACATGCTAGTAAAGTAATGCTCAAAATTCTCCAAGCCAGGCTTCAGCAATATGGG
Source organism: Ovis aries (assembly GCF_016772045.2). Lineage (NCBI taxonomy): Eukaryota > Metazoa > Chordata > Mammalia > Artiodactyla > Bovidae > Ovis > Ovis aries. The sequence goes on along the minus strand of NC_056075.1, from coordinate 34,819,961 downwards.
AACCATGAACTTCCAGATGTTCAAGCTGGTTTTAGAAAAGGCAGAGGAACCAGAGATCAAATTGCCAACATCTGCTGGATTATCAAAAAAGCAAGAGAGTTCCAGAAAAACATCTATTTCTGCTCTATTGGCTATGACAAAGCCTTTGACTGTGTGAAAGTAAAAGTGAAAATGAAGTAGCTCAGTCGTGTCCAACTCTTTGCAACACCGTGGATTGTAGCCTACTGGGCTCCTCCTTCCATGGGATTCTCCAGGCAAGAATACTGGAGTGGGTTGCCGCTCTGTGGATCACAATAAACTGTGGAAAACTCTGAAAGAGATGGGAATACCAGACCACCTGACCTGCCTCCTGAGAAACCTGTATGCAGGTCAGGAAGCAACAGTTAGAACTGGACATGGAACAACAGACTGGTTCCAAATAGGAAAAGGAGTATGTCAAGGCTGTATACTATCACCCTGCTTATTTAACTTATATTCAGAGTACATCATGAGAAATGCTGGGCTGGATGAAGCACAAGCTGGAATCAAGATTGCCAGGGGAAATATCAATAATGTCAGATATGCAGATGACACCACCCTTATGGCAGAAAGTGAAGAAGAACTAAAGAGCCTCTTGATGAAAGTGAAAGAGGAGAGTGAAAAAACTGGCTTAAAGCTTAACATTCAGACAACTAAGATCATGGCATCTAGTCCCATCACTTCATGGGAAATAGATGGGGAAACAATGGAAACAGTGGCTGACTATTTTTTTGGGCTCCAAAATCACTGCAGATGGTGACTGCAGCCATGAAATCAAAAGACGCTTACTCATTGTAAGGAAAGTTATGACCAATCTAAACAGCATATTCAAAAGCAGAGACATCACTTTGTCAAGGCTATGGTTTTTCCAGTAGTCATGTATGGATGTGAGAGCTGGACTATAAAGAAAGCTGAGTGCCAAAGAATTGATGCTTTTGAACTGTGGTGTTGGAGAAGACTCTTGAGAGTCCCTTGGACTGCAAGGAGATCCAGCCAGTCCATCCTAAAGGAGATCAGTCCTGAGTGTTCATTGGAAGGACTGATGTTGAAGTTCAAAGTCCAATACTTTGGCCACCTGATGCAAAGAGCTGACTCATTTGAAAAGACCCTGATGCTGGGAAAGATTGAGTGCAGGAGAAGAAGTGGACGACAGAGGATGAGATGGTTGGATGACATCACCGGCTCAATGGACATGAGTTTGGATAAGCTCTGGGAGTTGGTGATGGACAGGGAGGCCTGACGTACTGCGGTTCATGGGGTCGCAAAGAGTGAGAACACGACTGAGTGACTGAATTGAAGTGAACTGATGAACTCACAGTTGCCTAAATTTCAATCAATGGGTTATAATCCGTTGCCTTTTTTTTTCTTTTCTTAAAAAAAAAATTGCTATTTGATGCTCAGTTTTTGGCCAAAAGGAACCTCTCCAATCTGGTTTCTGTGTCTTTTTAGCTTGTTACCATCATTCTTAGAGCCTTTTCTTGCTTTCTGCTAAAAGATGTTCCTGCCTCATCTTGTACTCTCCCTATCTTAGCTGTCGAATCAAATATTTCACCCTGGTTTCTCTTATTGCAGAACGGTTGTTAGAAGCTAAGATAATAGAAGGGAAAATGGTTTTTACTCTGAGATAAACAAAGAATGTCCCCATGTAATTCTGGTTCCCACAAATAAATGAAATCTTAAGCATTTTTTTCCCCAGGAAATTTCTCACTCCCTAACAAAAACAACCAACGTTGTCCTTGACTTTCGTAGTACTAACGCCTGAGAAAATATGTCACGGCCTTTGTGAATATGATAATATTAGAAAATTGCTATTTCTCCATCATGGACAAGTGAACTATAAACTTAGGTAACATTGGTAACTTTGTGGGATTTTGAAAAATCTATTGTATTTTTTTTTGTTAATATTGTTTCTAAAAATCTCCTTTGCAAGCTATTTTTCTTTTCTGAGTGCTTTTGTGTCTGGGTTTTCTTTGGACAGAATGTCATATTCACACCATTTTTCTAACTCTCCTCAGGAAGCCATTCACTGCTGTATCAGGCAGACACTGAGATCCGAGTCTACACTGACTCAGGGGTGGTCAGGGTGGGTCTTGAGAAGGATATGACCCTCTTCACGAGGAACTTCCCTAGGTGAGCTTACGCAGGATCTTTAAGCAAATCTAGTCTCCTCAGACACAGGAGGATAGGCTGTTAGTGCTGGCAAGAAAGGCTCAGAGAGAGCAGAGCATTCTGAATTACCTTTGTTCGGTTCCGCTGGAGGTCCCCACTCCAAGTGTCGTCCACTTCCTCTCAGTGCTGTAACTTTACCATGAGACACGGCCAGTCTATGAATTCAACATTAAGGTTCGTTTTTTGTTTTTGTCCCCCACCCCAAACAACTACATTTGGGGTATGATTTTCAGTGAGTTTGGCCTTGTAGCTGTAAGAAATTGCAAATTAGTTTAGGGTTAATCTAGATGCTTTCTAGTTCTTTGTGACTTGAGATGAAAGTTTAAAACCTTGAGGGTTTTTTTTTTTTTTTTTTTTTGCCACACTGTGAGAATTGTGGGATCTTAGTTCCCCAACCAAAGATTGAAACTGGGCACCAGCTGTGAAAACACCAGAGTCCTAACCACTGGACTGCTAGGGAAATGCCTAAAACCTCTATCTTGCTGTTTTCTTTCTGTAAGCGCTCCAGTGCCGTCAGAAACAGCCAATGACCACACAGATCTCAAATACTTCATTATTATCATAGCAGCCTAGGGCACAGGTCACTTGGTCCCCCAGGCTACTTGTTTCAGTAGACACTTCTTTATGATCAACTACAGGAGATATTTTTAGTTATTTATGAATATCTAAAATTTAGATATTTTAGTTAATCACGAAGACCTGCATGACCAGACTGCTTGATTCCCATTTTCTATTAGCAAAGATCTCAGCACTGCTTTCAAAGTTAAGGACATAACCAAACAATCCCAAATCCCACCTTTGAGGCTCTTTTTCCTGGAACCACTCTGCCACCAGGCACTGCACTTGTTAGAGTGCAGTCAGGAAGACAGAGGCCACACCAGTTACTTCAGCAGAGGGAATTTCATGTAAAAAAATGTGTTGCCCAGAAATAATGACCTGCCCGTGGAACAAAGGGAGAAGGTCGGTGCTTTCAAAAATCCGAGGCTTGGAAGAGGGGCCCCACAGAGCTAGGACTTGGGCCCCTGAGATGAAGATGCTGCCTTGCTCATATCAGTACCTCAGAGGGGGTTACTATAAAGCCAATTTTGGAAGTCTTAAAAAGACTAGAACTAACTGCTGCCGCCAGAGGGAAGTGCTGCCCAGTTGCCAAGGTATAATAACGATAAGAACACAAGGGCAAGAGGCCGCTCTGCTGCTTTCTTCCACTTCACCTCTCCCTCTAGCACCTCCTGCTGGCAAAACTGAATCAGTTCAGTTCATTTCAGTCCCTCAGTCGTGTCCAACTATTTGCGACGCCATGGACTGTAGTATGCCAGGCTTCCCGGTCCATCACAAACTCCCAGAGCTCACTCAAACTCATGTCTATTGAGTCGATGATGCCATCCTACCATCTCATCCTCTGTCGTCCCCTTCTCCTCCTGCCTTCAATCTTTCCTGGCATTAGGATCTTTTCCAATGAGTCAGTTCTTCACATCAGGTGGCCAAAATATTGGACTTTCAGCTTTAGCACTGGTCCTTCCAATGAATATTCGGGACTGATTTCCTCTAGGATGGACTGATTGGATTGCCTTGCTGTTCAAGGGACTCTCAAGAGTCTTCTCCAACACGATTCAAAACCATCAATTCTTCAGCGCTCAGCTTTCTTTATAGTCCAACTCTCAGATCCATACATGACTACTGGAAAAACCAAAGCTTTGACTAGATGGACCTTTGTTGGCAAAGTAATGTCTCTGCTTTTTAATATGCTGTCTAGGTTGGTCATAACTTTTCTTCCAAGGAGTAAGCATCTTTTAATTTCATGGCCGCAGTCACCATCTGCAGTGATCTTGGAGACCCTCAAAATAAAGTCAGCCACTGTTTCCATTGTTTCCCTATCTATCTGTTACCCTCAAAAGAAAAATTAGTTTACAGACCTAGACACAGACTGAAAAGTGGAGTTTAAGAGGGTGACTTTGGGCCTGTGTGTTTTAACACTAAATACAGAGACTCAGTTACAGAGAGGACATGATAAAATAGATGCTTATATGCATATGTGGAACCAGCATAAAGATAACATCTATACATCTATTCATGCATGTTATACTAGTGAAGCAAATGACAAATAGTGATGCCAAGAATAATGTGATCCTTCAGTGTGGTGAGGCGCTATTGGTAATGCTCCCAAAATGTTCCAGTTTCCCTTAATTTACAAATTAGTGCATGCCTGGAAATATTATTACATTCTAAATGTTCAACTAGTGGTAAACAAATTTTTCATCTGCATGAATATCCATCCAGAAATTCAAAAGTTTTATGGGACAGAAGACAATTCTTTCTTTTATGGGAATAGCTTGGATGTTGCAGGATATCTAGCGTTGGGAAGTAAAAAAGCAAACGGGAATGACAGAAGAGATAGAGGGTGGCGGTGGTGGTGAACTTGAAGTTTTGAGAAAAGTGGAGAATATTTGAAACAGTCTCCATGGGGACTCGCTTGGGAAACACTTGTTATGGAACTAATGGGTGATGTTGGAAACCAGTGTGAACATGACCATGTATCTGGTCTATACTGTTATTTTATTTTTTCCAGCAGCCTTCGTTAACCTGGTCATAGGTAGTAGCAAAGGTATAAGATTGGCAGTTGAAATCACTCAAAACTAAGGCATTTCCAGGCAGATGGGAAGGAAAGCCTCAGACAAAGGAGGTGAGGAACCTATGCAGAGAGGGGTTCAAGGGATGAACTTTAAAATCTAATTCAAAGTGGAAATGAAGACAAGAGAGATTTGGTACAGGAAAAGCAGACGTGAGAGTTTCCTGGAAGTTCCACCCAGGTCAGGGAGCTCATCTCAGGACTTGCTGATTAGAGAGTGGAAAAAACAGAAAGTTACAGTGAGAGAGTGAGAGGACTGGATTTATTTACCAAGTTCCCTGGTGGCTCAGGGGTAAGGTATGTGCCTGCAATGTGGGTGACCCGAGTTTGATCCCTGGGTCCAAAAGATCCCCTGGAGAAGGGAATGGTTACTCACTCCAGTATTCTTGGCTGGAGAATTCAATGGACAGAGAAGCCATGGGGTCAAAAAGAGTCAGACACAACCAAAAGACTAACACTTTCACCAAGTGGAACAGTTTTGGTGATGACAAGTCCAAGGTGTTGGTATGGAATGGTGTCTGAATGGGGCTGGATGGTAAGGACACTGGAGATAAGGAGGTTAAGGAACTGAAGGCCGTGGTGAAGGATGGGTCACCCATGGGGATGTGGAAGTCTTGGGATGATGGCAGGACTTAAGAGCGAGAAGGACAACTGTAAGCCAGGTGCTAAGTCACTGTGACCAGGAAGTCTAAAAATGACAGCAACATGGAGGGAGGAAGCTTGGTATAACCATATGGCTTAAAAAAGTGAAGTTGCTCAGTCGTGTCCGACTCTTTGCGACCCCATGGACTGTAGCCCACCAGGCTCCTCCATCCATGGAATTTTCTAGGCAAGAGTACTGGAGTGGGTTGCCATTTCCTTCTCCAGGGTATCTTCCTGACCCAGGGATTGAACCTGGGTCTCCCACATTGCGGGCAGATGCTTTACCCTCTGAGCCACCAGAGAATACTAAAAGGAATAGGAATTTCTACTTGAGAGTGAAAGGCAAGGTCTGAAGGTTGCGTTTGGGAGGCATTGAGTAAAGAGGAGGTCATGGACATTAAAGTTTGTATAGTTAAAAGATCTCACTTCATAGATAAAGAAACTGAGGTCAGAGTGCATGGTGGCCAGCCTCTGAGATGTTCCCCGGGGAGCCCTATCTTGTGTAGACCTCTCCCACAGTGCACCAGGGTAGTGCACATGAACAGTACAATATAACAAAGAAGACATGGGTTTTCACTTCTGAGGTTAGGTTCGCAAGAATATTCCAGCCTGCCTAGCTACTCTTCTGTTTTCTTAAGAATATATATATGTATATTTAATGTGGACCATTGTTAAAGCCTTTATTGAATTTGTTACAGTATTGCTTCTCTTATGTTCTGGTTTTTTGGTCACAGGGCATGTGGGATCTCAGCTCCCCAGTCAGGGATGGAACCCAACCCCCTGCACTGGAAGGCAAAGCCTTAACCACTAGACCACCAGGGGAGTCCTTGGCCCGTCTCTTAACTCTTGAATCACTCACTTTGGGGGAGCCAATTGCTTTATCATGAGCAACGCCGTGGAAACACCCACATGGTGAGGATCAGAGCCTCTTGCCAACACCCGTGTAAGCAAGCTCAGAAGCAGATCCTTTAGCCCCTATCATACCTTAGATGACTGCAGCTGCAGCTGACATCTTGATTTCGGCATCATGAAAAATCCCTGAGCCAGAACCGATTAAGTCACTCCTGAATCCCTAGTCTACAAAAACGGGGAGATAATATTAATACATGTTTGCTGTTTTAAGCCATTAGGTTTGGTGTAGTTTGTCAAGTAGCAAGAGATAAATAACACTGAAAATTTGGATAACTTACCCAAAGGCACAGGGCTTCCCAGGTGACACCAGTGGTAAAGAACCCCATGTCAATGCTGGAGATGCAAGAGACATGAGTTCAGTCCCTGGGTGGGGAAGATCCCCTGAAGGAGGAATGGCAACCCACTCCAGTATTCTTGCCTGGAGAATCCCACGGACAGAGGAGCCTGGTGGGCTACAGTCTGTGAGGTCAAAAAGAGTCTGATATGACTGAAATGACTTAGCACACACCCAAAGGCACAAAGCTAGGTAGTGGCCAATTTAAAATGAGAACACAGGGTGCCTCACTCTGAATTCAGTGTTCTTGTAGGTCATGCTGTATTCTGGTGTATCTTGGACTATCTTTTGTACTGAAACACACGTACTCAGGAGCGGTAAATAAATAACTAAAAATGTTTCATGGATCATAGTTCTGCTCATTTTTAGGCAAAATAAAATAAAAATGAGCCGTGCTTCCTTATGGAATGCAGAATAAGATTCATTAAGATAAAATTTTCTTTGTCCTCAATGCAGAGTATAACACAAAAGCATTTCCAAAGCGTGCCATAATGTTTTGCCATAATTTATGAAAAGATTAAAAGGACTCATCAAAGTTTGTGCAATGGCTTAGTGGTAAAACCACTAAAAGGTAGTTTCTACTTGGCTTCTTTTAATCACTTGACATGAATAAATAAAGAAACCAGTGTTCGTTATTTTATTTAAATAATTCAATAATTCTGCCCTTCCTATGCAGGACTCGGGGTCTAGTGTCTACATTTTTCTTTTCTGCCTCTAAATGTCATAGTCATAGATGGGCAGCTTGCCAAAGAGGTACTTTGTGGCTTCTATTTCCATGCCACAGAGCCTGCCATTTGCATGCACAGGACTGTCATGTCAGAGGAATTTTGTGTGACCATTTGACTTCGAGTTTGAAATTCAATTTTTAAAAATAGGCTTATATCATTACTTTATGTTTTTCTCCCCTAAGAATATAGCTAAGAAAGATGGGAGCAGAGTAGAAAATTAGATTTAGGTTTCACTAGAACGTGGGTTTAAAAAAATCTCGTGTGTTCAAGGCTTCAGTTTCATTAAATATCACAAAAATTCAGATGTATTTCCAATTACTCCTCATTACAGTCAGCAAGTTAATTTGCTGTCATATATTCTCAGCAGTCTGGAGATTCTTGAATGCTTTCCTGTATTTTTTTCTCACCATGCTTGAAAAAAATAGATTTGCCAGCTATATCTCAGTATCACTTATTATCTGGAGAGTCGTAGAAAGACAATTTTCACTCCCTTGACATTTTAGCACCTTTCTGGTTACAAGTTAGGTAGTTAAGTGAGCTTGCTTACTTAACTTGCTTTCTTGCTCAGGTAGTGGCCTGAGCTTGCTTGAGCAAAAGCACTATTTCATATTTTGTAATAGGTTAATGATTAAGATGAATTTTGAATTTTTTAAAAATTCATCATTTTTTATAATCAGTGAAAAAAATAAGGACGCAAAAATATATGCTTCTAATCACCGATGGTACTAATTTTTCTAGTTGTGCTCTTGTTCTTCAGAAAACTCATACGTTCTTAATCAAACTTATGTTTGTAAATTCCTTTAATTTTTATGATCTCAAACATGGATTTTAGTAAGACTTCATTCATTCAACAAAATCTATTGAGTACTTATTATGTGCCAGGTACTTTTATTTGTGTCGGGAGTATTTGAGTGACTAAAGCATACAATGTGTCTGTTTTTATAATGAAGGAAGAACTAATAAGAAAATAAACAAAATAAATACATAATGTGTGAAATGGTGATTAAATGCTATGAAGAAAAATTAAAGCAGAATAAGAGGATAGAAAGTGACAGATCTGAATGAGAACAATGATCAAAATATGTAGTCTGGAGCAAAAGCATTCCAGATGGGAAGACAAGTGTAAAGGCAAGCGAACCCAACCAGTGGAACAAGAAATGACCAGAAGACTTGTGTGGCCGGAGCAGAGTCAGCAAAGAGGAAATGAGATCCACGAGGAAGCAAGGGCCAGACCTTGTGAAGTCCACAGACCAAGGTGAAGGGTTTGATTATAATGCAATCACTTCTGGCTACTGTGTCAAGAGACTATAGGATGAATTGCACCCTGAGAAGCCAAGATGGGATTAGATATGTAGGAGATTTTTAAAGGAAACACCTGTGAAAGGAAAAGGAAAGGGGTGTCAGAACAAGCAGAGCATTCAGGATGCAAGGCAGATCTGATCCAGGTCAAGGATAGAAGGAGGGCAGGAAGGTTAGATGAAGAGTGTGAAACTGCAGTGCGCGTCTATGAATGTTTGGCAAGGCCGACGGGGAACCCATGAGTCAAAGTCATCCATTGTAGAAGTCCTCCGTCTCCCAGGAGTGGGCATTCCCCTATGTTTTCTGCCTTGGGAAACATGGCCTCAGGGTGAACACTGATGGATTTCAGAGTGCATTAGCTGGGGCCATCAGTCATTGACTGGGAAATCTGAGATGGCCATCACAGAGACTTTTGCTGTGATCTAGGTATGAAGGATCATGGTGGCTTGGGTTCAGAAAGTAGATGGAGTTTGGCTGTATATTAATCTGGACATAAGTGAGGGTTAAGCTGACCCCTTTTGCCATAGATTTGATATGAAGTGTGAGGGAGGGAAAAGAGACAAAGATGCCTCCAAGGTTTCTTGTTCTGGGTATCAGGAGAGACGGCTGGCCATTTACGGGGACAGGGAAGACCATGGAAATCTGGAACGAGGGGGATCAGAAGTTCATTTTGGCCATGTTTACTTTGAGATGTTGAGTTGACCCTCAAATGGGCATATTGAGAAAGCAGCTGAATAGATTAACCTAGATTTTGGAGGAGTGTTCCAAACCAGAAATATAACTTTGAAACTTATCAACATATGGATAGCAGTTAAAAGCATGGGACTAGTTTTGCTTTTGGTAAAACCAAAAGCATTGGTTTACCTAAGGAGTGTATATAGATGGAGAAAAGAAGAGGTGGAGGCCTGATGGAGTAGAGGATCATCCCACGAGAGGCTGAAGAAGGAGCTGCCGTAGCGGGCAGGAGGAGACCCTCAGAGGGGTGGTGTCCAGGAAGCCCAGTGAGAGAATGTTCTGGAAGGATACACTTTCAGTTTTCCACTTCTATAATCTTGATATCTGTTAAGTGAGAGTTCTATGAAGTATTAATAGCTTTCTAAGCACATCTACTAAATAACAAAGAGGAAAATAGAGCTTGTAAGAGTATGGGCTTTGTGGCCGATTCAAAACCTGTCTCCTTCATTCAGTGTGCATACTCGGGCAAGCTTCTCAATTTCTTCTTGCTTCTGATTTCTCATTTCTATACTGGGGATTATCGAGTTGTGAAGAGGATTGAATGGTATAATACTTGTAAATGATTATTGAGACGGTGCCTGACACACGTTTAAGTGTTCAATAAATGTTATATATCATTACATAAGAAATGTTGCAATTAATGATGGATTTTCTCTCTCAAGTTTTCTGATGGTTGCAGCTAGAATCAGTTCCCTGGTGACTCAGTGGGAAAGAATTCTCCTTCAATGCAGGAGATGTGAGAGATGTGGGTTCGATCCTTGGGCTGGGAAGATCCCCAGGAGGAGGAAATGGCAACCCACTCTAGTATTCTGGCCTGGAAAATCCCATGGACAGAGTTGCCTGGCGGGCTGCAGTCCATAGCGTCACAAAGTGTTGGACACGACTGAGCGCGCATAGTATTAGCAGCAGCTAGGATGTAAGATCCTTTCAGATTTCATTTCTCTGACTGGGATCCTCATGTACTTGTTTGTTCCTCATATTTGTTTTCGCCTTAATATTTTGAAATAGAAGTAGTTTTAAAAATCCGAACAACTTCTTGGATTTAATATTTTTTAAAATGAGTTGCCTGCGGAGGCTTCCTTAAGCAGAGCACAGCTGGGCAGAGAAACAAAGACAAAAAAAGAAGAAGAATTTTATACAACAGCAGTTTTAAGTGTTTGGGAGCTATTGATCTCTTTGAGAATAAGGTAAAAGCTCTTCTCTGAAAAATGCATATGCAAACACACACACACACACACACACACACACACACACGCACACACACACGCACACAAGTTTGATTGTAATTAGAGAGTTTGTGAATTCCTAAAGCCAATCCATGTGCCCTTTATGCAGCCATGAAGCCAGGCCTTGAGTTGCCTGCAAAATCCATATTATTAGCTTTATTTTCTTCTTGATTGTTCAGTAGGTCCACTAAGTAAGATGCTAAATATCATGAATTTTAAGTCACTCATATACTTCTATTTTTTAACAAATGGAACTTCTCTCAGAGAGACTTAAAGTCTAAACCAATTCGGTTGGTGAAAAAAAAATGTCTATACAGAGCATGGAAACTGTGGAGTCAGGATCCTATTCTTAGGAGGTTCCCAGCTTAATGCTGTGCTGTACCATCTTGAAATTCTTAATAATTTTTTGAACAAGAAGTTCCACATTTTCATATTGCATGCTGCCTTGCAAACTGTATAATCATACACACACACATACAAGTTCACTAGGATTTTTCTTTCATCATTTAAATAAGAACACAAAATTATCTGGAAATGCAATATCTTCCAGTGTGTCTTTCCAAAGTAATGTTTTTATGTGAGTTGTGAGTTCTTTTTTCTCTTTTCTCTTTGAAATGATAATTTAATTATAATCTGCTATTGTAATTTTTACACTCACTTAAGTCCAGCAGTAAGATGTAACCATGTAATAAAATTATCAGAGTGAAGTGAAAGTGTTAGTCACTCGGGCATGTCAAACTCCTTGTGAACCTTTGGTCTGTAGCCCTCCAGGCTCCTCTGTCCATGGGGATTCTCCAGGCAGGAATACTGGAGTGGGTTGCTGTGTCCTCCTCCAGAGGATCTTCCCGCCCCAGGAATCAAACCCAGGTTAATTGCAGGCAGATTCTTCACCTGCTGAGCCATCAAGGAAAACCCAAATTATCATAAACAATATTAAAAGGTACACAAACCAGTAACCTCTGTACCTAGGCCAAAAGAAATGTCTAAGCAAAGGGAATATTCTGATGTTGACTGGATGTTGGTGGTAAGGCAGAGAGGAGCAAGATGGGAGCAGAGACATGAATATTCTTACGATGCTGTGTTAAGATGCTCCTCCATTCTCCTGAGGCCAATGGGGGATGATTGAAACCTTTTAAGCAGGAGGATATGGTCAACATTATTATCTCCATTTTTAAGGGTTGCCAGATATAGCAAATATCACTATAGGATGACCAGTTAAATGTGTATTTCAGATAAAAAATGAATAATTTTTTGTATAGGTATGTCATATACAATATTTTGGACATATATATGCTACAAAAAGTACTGGCTTTAATTGAAATAAAATCTGAGTGAGAATTCTGTATTTTATTTAGCAACCCTAGCATTTTTATTTTATTTTATTATTGGAATATAATTGCTTTAATGTTGTGTTAGTTTCTGCTGTACAACAAAGTGAATCAGCTATATGTATGCATATATCCCCTCCCTTTTGAGTCTCCCCCCCGTCCATCCCACCCCTCTAGGTTATCCCAGAGCACGGAACTGAGTTCCCTGTGCTTTATAGCAGCCACAAAGCCTGAGCCATGGTAAGTGATAACTGCGTTTTAGTGCCGCTCTGCTTTTTCACCACCTGTAGGTGGCAGGGTGATCAAATGATTTTACGGGAGCTGCTGAGCAAATCCAAATTTAATACTCTATTTTATTCATATATTTAAAAAGTTATTCAAAAATATGGAGATAATGAAATTTTCTCAAAAGAGAGTTTTCAAGGTACTTAAAACTAAGTATAATTGAGTCTTCATCTTTCCCACACCCATCATCAAATGGATTGAAACCCTATGTGGTTCAGTTCTAGTGGGCTACAGTGCCTTTATACTTCCAAAGGTATTTTGAGAATTTGTAGCTTTTGATGATACTGTAAATGTAATTTTTTTCCTTGTATTTTCTAACAGACTACTTCTTACTACTTGTAAGGTTAATTGTATGTTTCTTTTTGTTTTAGACCATACTCTATATTTCAAGTAGTATTAATATAAATACTCTGAATTTTCTAATATACAATTAAACTATCTGCCTATAACATATGTTTCTCTCTTTCAAAATAACAGTGAATCTCCCTTTTTATAATGTAGGAGAACTAAATATAATTCTATTAAATGTAGGCATAAAGAAGGAAAATATATTAATTGTACTTATGCTCTTAAGAAAACTATTTCCATTAGCATGAACTTTTATATTCATTCAAAGCTATTATCATTATAATAGTTTAATACTATAATCCAAAGATACAGTCATAACCTTAAAATTGTATTTACACATAAATGATTTAATATAAAAGTGTGTAAAAATGGAACCTCAATTATCTCCATCCATTCTACTAAGAAGGCTTATTCTCTTCACAAAGATCTGTTTTCTTATAAACGGAAGGAAAGCATCCCCACAAAATTCAATAAGGTCCTCAATTTCTTTTAAATTTCAATATAAGAGCTTTTGACTTTTTACAGAAAAGTTATACCACTATCTGATTCCTACCACCATTTACTGTCTTTTGAGCCATGACTGTATACTTTTGAGCCACCGCAGAAAGCAGGACTTGGACCTTTCCTGTATGTAATATTGTGAAACCATCTAAGAAGTTCAGTTCAGTTCAGTTCAGTCGCTCAGTCATGTCCGACTCTGCGAGCCCATGAATCTCAGCATGCCAGGCCTCCCTGTCCATCACCAACTCCCAGAGTTCACTCAAACTCACGTCCATCAAGTCGGTGATGCCATCCAGCCATCTCACCCTCTGTCGTCCCCTTCTCCTCCTGCCCACAATCCCTCCCAGCTTCAGAGTCTTTTCCAGTGAGTCAACTCTTCACATGAGGTGGCCAAAGTACTGGAGTATCAGCTTTAGCATCATTCCTTCCAAAGAACACCCAGGACTGATGTCCTTTAGAATGGACTAGTTGGATCTTCTTGCAGTCCAAGGGACTCTCAAGAGTCTTCTCCAACACCACAGTTCAAAAGCATCAGTTCTTCAGTGCTCAGCTTTCTTCACAGTCAAACTCTCACATCCATACATGACCACAGGAAAAACCATAGCCTTCACTAGATGGACTTTGTTGGCAAAGTAACGTCTCTGCTTTTCAATATGCTAAGTTGGTCATAACTTTCCTTCCAAGGAGTAAAGTGTCTTTTGATTTCATGGCTGCAGTCACCATCTGCAGTGATTTTGGAGCCCCCCAAAATAAAGTCTGACATGGTTTCCACTGTTTCCCCATCTATTTCCCATGAAGTGATGGGACCAGATGCCATGATCTTAGTTTTCTGAATGTTGAGCTTTAAGCCAACTTTTTCACTCTCCTCTTTCACTTTCATCAAGAAGCTTTTAGTTCCTCTTCACTTTCTGCCGTAAGGGTAGTGTCATCTGCATATCTGAGGTTATTGATATTTTTCCGGCAATCTTGATTCCAGCTTGTGCTTCTTCCAGCCCAGCATTTCTCATTATGTACTCTGCATATAAGTTAAATAAGCAGGGTGACAATATAGAGTCTTGACGTACTCCTTTTCCTATTTGGAACCAGTCTGTTGTTCCACGTCCAGTTCTAACTGCTGCTTCCTGACCTGCATATAGGTTTCTCAAGAGGCAGGTCAGGTGGTCTGTATTCTCATCTCTTTCAGAATTTTCCACAGTTTATTGTGATCCACACAGTCAAAGGCTTTGGCATAGTCAATAAAACAGAAATAGATGGTTTTCTGGAACTCTCTTGCTTTATTGATGATCCAGCAGATGTTGGCAATTTGATCTCTGGTTCCTCTGCCTTTTCTAAAACCAGCTTGAACATCTGGAAGTTCACAGTTCACGAATTGCTGGAACCTGGCTTGGAGAATTTTGAGCATTACTTTACTAGCATGTGAGATGAGTGCAATTGTGCGGTAGTTTGAGCATTCTTTTGCATTGCCTTTCTTTGGGATTGGAATGAAAACTGACCTTTTCCAGTTCTGTGGCCACTGCTGAGTTTTCCACATTTGCTGGCATATTGAGTGCAGCACTTTCCCAGTAGCATCTTTCAGGATTTGAAATAGCTCAACTGGAATTCCATCATCTCCACTAGCTTTGTTCATAGTGATGCTTTCTAAGGTCCACTTGACTTCACATTCCAGGATGCCTGGCTCTAGGTGAGTGATCATACTATCGTGATTATCTTGATCATGAAGCTCTTTTTTTGTACAGTTCTCCTGTGTATTCTTGCCACCTCTTCTTAATATCTTCTGCTTCTGTTAGGTCCATACCATTTCTGTCCTTTATTGAGCCCATCTTTGCATGAAATGTTCCCTTGGTATCTCTAATTTTCTTGAAGAGAGCTCTAGTTTTTCCCATTCTGTTGTTTTCCTCTATTTCTTTGCACTGATTGCTGAGGAAGGCTTTCTTATCTCTTCTTGTTACTCTTTGGAACTCTGCATTCGGATGCTTATATCTTTCCTTTTCTCCTTTGCTTTTTGCTTCTCTTCTTTTCACAGCTATTTGTAAGGCCTCCCCAGACAGCCATTTTGCTCTTTTGCATTTCTTTTCCATGGCGATGGTCTTGATCCCTGTCTCCTGTACAATGTCACGAACCTCATTCCATAGTTCATCAGGCACTCTATCTATCAGAGCTAGTCCCTTAAATCTATTTCTCACTTCCACTGTATAATCATAAGAGATTTGATTTAGGTCATACCTGAATGGTCTAGGGGTTTTCCCTACTTTCTTAAATTTAAGTCTGAATTTGGCAAGAAGGAGTTCATGATCTGAGCCATAGTCAGCTCCCGGTCTTGTTTTTGCTGACTGTATAGAGCTTCTCCATCTTTGGCTGCAAAGAATATAATCAATCTGATTTTGGTGTTGACCATCTGGTGATGTCCATGTGTAGAGTCTTCTCTTGTGTTGTTGGAAGAAGGTGTTTGTTATGACCAGTGCATTTTCTTGGCAAAACTCTATTAGCCTTTGCCCTGCTTCATTCTGTCCTCCAAGGCCAAATTTGCCTGTTACTCCAGGTGTTTCTTGACTTCCTACTTCTGCATTCCAGTCCCCTATAATGAAAAGGACATCTCTTTTGGATGTTAGTTCTAGAAGGTCTTGTAGGTCTTCATAGAACTGTTCAACTTCAGCTTCTTCAGTGCTACTGGTTGGGATACTGGATGCCCTCCTGGATACAACCAGGCCTGAGTGCTGCCCGCACTGAGCAAGTGACTCCGTGCACAGAGTACAGACACCACACTGCAAAATGCTCCCTCCGAAGACCAGTGGCACAGCCCCCCACAGCATGCGCTGACCTCTGCTGTGTGAGACGCGTATGCTACCAGAAGGAACTACATAAAAATAGTAACAGTGGGCCGAGAGGAGGTACTCCACGTTCAAGGTCAGGAGGGGCGGCGGAGAGGAGATACTCTTCATCCAAGGTAAGGAGCAGCGGGTAAACAGATACCCCACGTCCAAAGTAAGAGAAAGCCAAGTAAGATGGTAGGTGTTGCAAGAGGGCATCAGAGGGCAGACACACTGAAACCATAATCACAGAAAACTAGTCAATCTAATCACACAGACCACAGCCTTGTCTAGCTCAATGAAACTAGGCCATGCCATGTGGGGCCACCCAAGAAGGGCGGGTCATGGTGGAGAGGTCTGACAGGATGTGGTCCACTGGAGAAGAGAATGGCAAACCACTTCAGTATTCTTGCCTTGAGAGCCCCATGAACTGTATGAAAAGGCAAAATGATTGGATACTGGAAGAGGAACTCCTCAGATCGGTAGGTGCCCAATATGCTATTGGAGATCAGTGGAGAAATAACTCCAGAAAGAATGAAGGGATGGAGCCAAAGCAAAAACAATACCCAGTTGTGGAAGTGACTGGTGATAGAAGCAAGGTCCGATGCTGTAAAGAGCAATATTGCATAGGAACCTGAAATGTTAGGTCCATGAATCAAGGTAAATTAGAAGTGGTCAAACAGGAGATGGCAAGAGTGAATGTCGACATTCTAGGACTCAGCGAACTAAAATGGACTGGAATGGGTGAATTTAACTCAGATGGCCATTATATCTACTACTGTGGGCAGGAATCCTTAGAAGAAATGGAGTAGCCATCATGGTCAACAAAAGAGTCTGAAATGCAGTACTTGGATGCAACCTCAAAAGGACAGAATGATCTCTGTTTGTTTCCAAGGCAAACTATTCAATATCACGGTCATCCAAGTCTATGCCCCAACCAGTAATGCTGAAGAAGCTGAAGCTGAACGGTTCTATGAAGACCTACAAGACCTTTTAGAACTAACACCCAAAAAAGATCTAAGAGTTAGAATCTATTAAATTGTTAGTTCTGAAGGTAGCATCTTAAGGTAGTTTAGTTCACAGAAATGTAAATGTGTGTTGATTTATAAGCTGTAAAATGGAAAGGAAGTTCAAATACTTATCTGAGAAGTAAACTTTGCACTAGGTGGCACTGTTTGGTAATAAGCTATTTATGTTGAACTTGACTAGCTAATGATTTTCATATACTTTACTGTATGCCAGTGTTACATAACAAACATAAAATCTATTATATTTATATAAATATTTTTATGATTGTGAAAGTAATTTATTCTCTTTTAAAAGTCTTCTAATGAAAAGTTGAAAAATCCAGAAAAGTATTAAAAGAAAAATCATCTATAATTCTATGTTTAGATGGATTATGAAATTTTTTTCTGTATGATTCAGGAAACTCTGAATAAGGCATAAGCTTTAGGGTTAAACAAAACTGGGTTCAAATCCTATCCCTGCCGTTTGTACTATTTTAATGTATTTTAGCACAAAAATCCTAGTAACGTTGAGTTTGAAATTTTTTTTTTTTTAAATCTTGACTCTTCTCTCTGCTGCAATCTGCTTCTTCTGGGAAGTAGTATATTGTCTTTCCTTTTTTGCTTTTATTACACTACTCAACCCACTTCAATCTGGCTTCTGTCCCCATAGTCCAGAAATGACCCTTATTAAGGTCACTAATGACCTGCACATTGTCAAATTCAAGGTACATTTTCCAGTCTTTATCTCATACTCCCTCTCAGCACCGGTGTTGTCCTGGAGCCTGATGGTAATGGTACTTGGCAGCTAATTATGTGAATTCTTTTTCCAACTCCAAGTTCAGTGAAGACATGTTGGTAGATTGAAATTAGGCATGGTGAGAATATTTGCATCATAGAAACCAGAAAATGCCAGAAACCAGAGCCCTCCCACCTCCCCAATAGCCATTTGTCAAACATTTACCAACACACTGCTGGATAGAGGTGACCATTTTTCCCTTTACAGAACTACCCCTCTCCCCGCCTTTTTTTTTAAAGGCAATCCCATACTCTCTTGGTTTTTTCCCATTGTAGCTCCTCCATCTACTCCTTTGTGGGCTCTTCCTCAGTTCTGGGCCTTCTCTTCTTCCTTTTATATACTAGCTTCAAAAATAATCTCACTAATTTTCAGGTATTTAAATACTACCATTATGCTGATTTCAGATTCATGTCTGTAGCCCACTCTGCCCCAAGAACCAAAATCAAACATCAAAATACGTATTTAAATTTGTTTAAAAGTTATTTAAACTCACAGACATCTCAAACTCGCAGCCAAAACAAAGTTCCAGTTTTAAGTCCACAACCCTTTCCCCTACTTATCTCCTCCATCCCAACATTCTGCATTTCTGTAAATGGAACCATTGTCTACTTGATTACCAAAGTCAAACACATGAGCATTATCCACGGTTCTTCCTGGTCCTTCATCCTTGTATCTAACTCGGCAGCAAATCCTGTTAATTATGCTTCTGAAATACCTTCTGACTGTTATTTTTATTCTCTATTTCTGTTGCCATCACATTTTGTGCTGCCACCATTTCTCAACTCAATTACTATGACAGCCCCAAACTGCTCTCTGAACATCAATTCTTCCTTCTCTCCAATCCATCTCCATGTAGCTGCAAAAAGGGATGCAATGTAAATCAGGTCACAGCATTTCCCTGTTTAAAACCCTTAAACAGTCTTTCACTAGATTCAGCTTATAAATCAGATTTCAGGGTTTTGATCTGGTTTCTGCTAATCTGTCCAATTTGAAGTGTAATCATTCAAGCTTGTTTATGTTCTGCTCAAACCCACAGTGGCTGGCTTTTTTGGTCCTCGAGTATGACAAGATTTCTCCCCCATATAAAGCTTTTGTATAGGCACACCTTCTCTGAAATGACCTTTTCCTTTTCGTTTTGTGGTTAGGTATTTCTGTTCCTTTAATTATCAAATCAACTTAAGTCTACATTTTCATTGTTCTTTGTCTCAGTTCCCTGTTTATTTCCTGGTTGAATGAAGAATGAATCTATAAATAAAGATGTATTGTATAGGAATAAATAGCAAAAAAAAAAGTACTTAAAATTTCTCAGCCTAAGTTGTAGTACAGAGAATGTGTTAAATAAATGGCAACTCTTTGGGGGGAAGGGGACAACTATTTTAAAATTTAACTTTTAGCATTCCAGAGTTCCAGAATTAAGACTTGTGCCCTGAAGGTGGCAGTATTTAAACTTTTCACTTTCTAGTTTCACAGATGGGTAGTTTTACTTAAGCAGAACATCTCTAGCACTTATGCTTTGAATTACTAAGTATGTACTAGTAAAACAAAGAGCTAGAATAGGAATTGAAATATTTCCGCTAATCCAAATAAAATAAGAAAGAAAAGCACCACTAAAACTATTAAGCAATATATTCCATTTGTTTTTTCCTGATCAAACACATATGGAAAGAGTGCATTTGGACTTCAACAATTTAGCAGGTTAGACTGTGATGCTAATAATATTCTGGTTGTATGATTTTAAATTTATTACTGAGTTTGATATCAGAGAGTTCTGAAACTTTAATCTGATATTAAAAATGCAGCTTATTTATCATTAGAACTTCCAATGAAAGAGAAAGGGTAGAGCTGCATTTTATCATTAAAAAATAAATAGAGGTGGGTGGCTTAGAGAGCAACATCAACCTGCTAGTCTAAAGAATACATTCAAGTAAGATAATATTTAAAATAACATTATAAATAACAAATAAATAACATCTTAAGTGATACCAATAACTGATATGAAGTAACGCTAGGACCTGCATCAAACTTTAAAATCATTTAAGGAGGGAAATTTATTCAAATGCTGAAACATGGTCTGATGCACTAAGGATCACTAGCCACTACCACATGACTTTTCTGAAATCAGGAGGGATGTATGTCCAAGAGACACCCAGGCAATTACACAGGCTTTCTAGCTATATCTTTAGTCCTCATCCTCTCTGTTCACTGGTCCTCCCCGGTAGCTCAACTGGTAAAGAATCTGTCTGCAATGCAAGAGACACTGGTTCGATTCCTTGGTTGGGAAGATCCTCTGCAGAAGGGATAGGCTACCCACTCCAGTAATCTTGGGCTTCCCTGGTGGCCCAGACGGTAAATAATCCGTCCGCAATATGGGAGACCTGGGTTCAATCCCTAGGTTGGGAAGAATCCCCTGGAGAAGGGAAAGGCTACCCACTTCAGTACTCTGGCCTGGAGAATCCCACCCATGTGGTCACCATGGGGTCACAAAGAGCAGGACATGGCTGAATGGCTTTCACTTTCCTTAAGGTATTAAAGCAGATTTCTCCTGAACTCTTCACTTCATGGTGTCTTGACCCTGAATCTTACACTATCCAGTGCTCCTTTCAGGTATAAAGGGACATTCCCAGGGACCCCCTCCCCCATCTTAGGTCGCAGCATACAGAAGAGAGAGACTCGAGGGAAGGAGAGCTTTGACCCACTTCATTATTTTCCTACAGAAAGTTTCACTTCCTTCTGGCCTGCCACCTTTTTTGTTGGGAATCCCATTGCATGTTCTCTGTTCTGCAAATTACATCAAAACGTCTCCTTTCTGAAGATAAAGTGGTGAAGAGAGAGGATCTTGGTTTTCCTTCGTGTGTTCGAGTGCTTAAATGCAAAATTGATTTCCTGGAAACAGAACAGCCTCAAGCTTTTAAATCTGTGAATGACAAAGAAAAGAACTCACAGCCTCAGCTTGTGAGTCACCGTTAAAAAAATTGACACAACTTTCATCCCCAGAAATTTTATTTCTAAGTGTCTTTCCTAGATGTATATTTACAAATAATCATAAAGACATGTTCAATGATACTCAGTGTAGCATCATTTGTAACGGTGAAATAAAAGACAACATAAATGACCAATAAAGGAAACATGGTTAACTGAAGTATAATGCTATATACCCATACTATGCAGCATGCAAAGAACAAAGTACATCTCTCTCTCTCTCTCTGTATATATATATATATGCAAAAAACAAAGTAGATCTCTCTCTCTATATATATATATGCAAAGAAAAAAGTAGATCTCTCTCTATATATATGTATATATGCAAAAAACAAAGTAGATCTCTCTCTCTCTATATATATATATGCAAAGAACAAAGTAGATCTCTCTCTCTCTATATATATATGCAAAAAACAAAGTAGATCTCTTTCTCTCTCTCTCTATATATATATGCAAAGAACAAAGTAGATCTCTCTCTCTCTCTCTCTCTATATATATATATATATATATATATACATATTGATGGAAGGATCCTTAAGACAAATTGATATCTTTTTTAGAAAAAAACCCTTTTTATTTTATATTAGAGGATAGCCGATTAATGGGCTTCCCAGGTGGCACTGCCCATTGCTTCCCTGGTGTCTCAGATGGTAAGGAATCTGCCTGCAATGTGGGAGACCTGGATTGGGAAGATCCCCTGGAGAAGGGAGAGGCTACTCACTCCAGTATTCTCGCCTGGAGAATCCCCATGGACAGAGGGACCTGGTGGGCTACAGTCTACAGGGTCACAGAGTTGGACACTACTGAGCAACTAAGCACAGCACTCCCATTTCTGGGCTTCCCAGGTGGCCACCTGATGTGAAGAGCTGACTCATTGGAAAAAGACTCTGATGCTGGGAAAGACTAAAGGCGGGAGGAGAAGGGGATGACAGAGGACGAGATGGTTGGATGGCATCACCGACTCAATGGATGTGAGTTTGAGCAAGTTCTGGGAGATGGGGAAGGACAGGGAAGACTGGTGTGCTGTAGACCTTGGAGTTGCAAAGAGTTGGACGTGACTGAGCAACTGAACAACAACAGGTGGCTTGAGTGGTAAAGAACCCGCCTGCCCATGTAGGAGACTTAGATCTGAGTTCAAACCCTGGGTCAGGAAGATCCCCTAGGGGAGGACATGACCATCTACTCCAGTATTGTTGCTGGGAAAATCCCATGGACAGAGCAGTCTGGCAGGCTACAGTCCACAGGGTTGCAAAGAGTTGGACACGACTGAAGCGACTTAGCATGCACAGTCAATTAAAAATATTGTGATAGCTTCAGGTGGACAGCAGAGGGACTTGACCATACATATACATGTATCCATTCTCCCCAAACTCCCCTTCCTTTAAGACAAACTGTTAAATGAAAACAGTTATCTTTAGAAAAATGTTTCTCTGTATATATGTACACACACATATATGATGTATACATGTATGTAAACAAAGGAAAAAGGTTTGGAAACCTACCCATCAAACAAATAGAAATGATTACCCCTGGGGAAGAAAGCTGGATATGGGTGGAAGTTAGTTAGATTAAGTTGGGCTTTTGCTGTGTTTCTGAATTTTTTACCATGTGCTTGGAGAAGGCAATGGCACCCTACTCCAGTCCTCTTGCCTGGAAAATCCCATGGATGGAGGAGCCTGGTAGGCTCAGTCCATGGGGTCGCTGAGGTCGGACATGACTGAGCGACTTCACTTTTGCTTTTCACTTTCATGCATTGGAGAAGGAAATGGCAACCCACTCCAGTATTCTTGCCTGGAGAATCTCAGGGACGGGGGAGCCTGGTGGGCTGCCGTCTATGGGGTCACACAGAGTCGGACACGACTGAAGTGACTTAGCAGCAGCAGCAATGTACTGCTTATACAGTTAGACATTTAAGACAAAGGAACGAAGGAAGCAAGAAGATGAGCAGTATAGTAGAGTGGTTAATTTCATGGTCCCTGGAACCAGACAACCTATATCCAGGTTGTAGCTTGCTACTTATTTAACCTTTCTGTGCTTCAGTTTTCTCCCCTGTGACATGGGAATAACAATAGTACCCATCTCAGAAAATGGCTGTAAAGATGAAAGAAGATGATATGTGTAAAGGGCTTGGCACATAGAATAAGTTATATAAGTGTTAGCTAGTGTTCCTGCCTGGAGAATCCCAGGGACAGGGGAGCCTGGTGGGCTGCCGTCTATGGGGTTGCACAGAGTCAGACACAACTGAAGTGACATAGCAGCAGCAGTGTTATTGATTAAGGGAAGAAGGAATCATGGGTTATTCCACTTTAGTCTGAATAATTATTGCTTTTATTCATATTTTGGCACTAGTGGGACCTCAGGAAATGTACTTAAAAAAATCAATATCAAAAAGCCCTGGGGATGAAGCTTCTAATGGTCTTGCTATTATCTAGTCATCCTGGAACAAAAAGCAGGATGGCAAATTGGAATGTACAGTCCAACCAACATTAATATCAAACACTGGAATGCTAGAGGCAAAAAGACTAATGGGGTAAATTTTCTGCTTTTAAGGAATTGTGTGATGGAAGGTGTGGTGGAGAGAAGAATCAAATCAATGTACAGATCATTTCAGCACAATGTGGGGCTCCGATAGGAATGATAAATATAGTCAGAGAGCAAAGGTGTAGATCGGGATGAGGAAAGCTCCTCAAAAGGTGAAGACACTGGAAAGATGGAGAAGAGTTAGCTATGACAGCAAGGAAGGAATGGGCATTCCAGGCAAAGGAAATATCATGATTTATGTGAGGGGGCTACTAGGAGGTCAGCATTGCTGAAATATAGTATGTATGTGTGTGTGTGTGTGTGTTTGGTAGCAAATAGGGGGAAAGGAGAAAAAAAGGTTGGAGGAAGTAAAGAGTAACAAATCTGGAAAGAGAGTGACACCAAAGATGATATTTGTCATATAGTATCGATGATGCAATACGAGCAGAAAGCAAGGCTATAGGGGAAAGCTTACTAAAGATAACCTGCCTTGATAGATCAGGGGATTCTATGTAACAGGTCAGGTAAAAAAATAGTATAGGACCATTTCTGACTTCTGCTTCTGTATGGAATGTAATAGGTCATGGCATAGCGGTGCTCAGCTGCAACATTTAGGGGGAAAAAGGATAATTTACAAAAGTCACAGTTTAAAATGTTATCAGAGAGTTGTGGAAACAAGACTCTATGAGCTGAAATTCCAGACAGGGAAGAGCCCTTCCTAGATGAACTGACAGTCTCTGGCTATTTTCTGCCCTGGAGATATTTGCCAATTCTGAATGAGGACTAAGAAGGGAGAGGGACCCCTCTAGGGAAAAGAGATACAAGCAAAATTTTTGGTGGTTGTGTGGGGCTGGCTTGATAGATTGTCAACTCATATAGGACCAAACACAAATGACTATTTGTTAATTCTTGGGTGTTGCAAGATACTAGGAGACTTAGATAAAAGCTTCAAAAAGGCAGAGTGAAATATCTGTTTCACAATACTTAGGAGACAAAGTCCCACTCTAAGGAGAGGTCCTGGCACAAATATATCTCCAGTTACTTCTTCAAGACATTTGCTAAATATTGAAACTGCATGGGGTAAGAGGCAAAGAACTGAACTCAAAATGTCTAACAGGTAAATGACTCTGAAGAACTGAAGACATAGAGACCCAGCAGGCTCTCAATCAAGAGCCAGGAGGGCCACACGTGGGAAATAGGGACGAAGAGAGATCCCTGTTTGTGCTAAGGTGATCTGCCTACTTGATGGAAGATGACACATTTGCAGCCTCTGAATTCCTATATATGATGTCTGGCATACAATAGAAATGACAAAATGACAATGTAGCCAGTAATGAAGAGAAAAAACAGATAGTGCAAGCAAAACCACAGACAATTATATATTACAGGTAACTGACAAAAATTGTAAATATAACACATGATTAATACTAAAGAAAATATGGGGAAATGGATGAAAGGATAAAGTCCAACACAGAATCAGAATCTGTAAAAAAGAATCAAGTGTATATTCTCGAAATAAAAAGTATACCTTCTGAAGTTAGAAACACTTTGGATGAGTTTGACAGAACACAGCATAGTCAGAGCTAGTGCACTTCAGATGGTCAACAGAAAGTATCCAAATTGAAATATACAGAGAAATATTATGGAAGAAAAAGAACAGCACATAAAAGACATGCTGAACACAAATGGTCTAAAAACAGTCTTATTTACTACTTGAAAGAGAAAGAGAGAGAGAATAGAGTATGGGGCAGAAGAAATTTATGGAAACATTAACCCAAATGTTTTTTTTAAAGATGACTACTGAACTCCCACCAGGCTTAAGTAAATGAAAATCACACACAGAGCCATATCACAGACAAACTGATGAAAACCAAAGGTAAGAGTAAATCTTAAAAACAGACAAGTGAAAAGTTATTTTACTTTCAAGGAACAGGTAGAGTAGTTGTAATCTTTAACAGGAACTATGAAAAAAGATGATGAAATGGCATCTTTAAACTGCTGGGGAAAAAACAAACTATGCACCTGGATCACAATCTTTAAAAAATGTAGGTATCTTTGTTTACTTATTTATTTGTTTATTTTGGTTCTGCATAGTAGTATATGGGATGTTAGTTCCCCAACCAGGCATTAAACCTGCTCCCCCCTGCAGTGGTAGTGGGGAGTCTCAACCACTGGACTGTCAGGCAAGTCCTTGATCACAAACGTTTTACCTATACCAATTATGGATGTGTTTTTCACCATCTCATCAGTTCAGTTCAGTCGCTCAGTCATGTCCAGCTGTTTGTGACCCCATGGACTGCAGCATGCCAGGCTTCCCTGTCATCACCAGCTCCTGGAGCTTGCTCAAACTCATGTCCATCAAGTTGGTGATGCCATCCAACCATCTCATCCTCTGTCGTCCCCTTCTCCTCCTGCCTTCAATCTTTCCCAGCATGAGGGCCTTTTCCAAGGAGTCAGTTCTTTTGCATCAGGTGGCCAAAGTATTGGAGTTTCAGCTTTAGTATCAGTCCTTCCAATGAATATTGGGACTGCTTTCCTTTAAGATTGACTGGTTTGATCTCCTTGCAGTCCAAGGGACTGTCAAGAGTCTTCTCCAGCACCACAGTTCAAAAGCATCAATTCTTCAGCGCTCAGCTCTCTTTAGAGTCCAACACTTTATGGCCAGTGTTACATCCTTTCAACATTCTTTAGCACTCTGAGTTGTGCGGCCTCACATTCCATTAATATTATTTATATAATTTGGGGCTTTGTCATTGTGTGGCATAAAGATCACCTACTCCAGGTTGTGTATACTGGAGCTTTATACTTCTTTAAGGTGATATTTACTTTTGTACTCCATTGACTTGACTCTGCAATCAAATCATAGCATCCATATAATCTCACCCAGAGTTTAAATTGCTTTAACTTTATTAGTGAGAGCTTTCTGCTGTAAATTAGGAATCTTGCTTGTATTGGTAGCTTTTATTCTAAGTTTTCTAGTATATAACATTGGATCTCAGTGACTGGGGACATTTTTAAGGCCATTATAAACACCAGGTTTAGAGTTTAATCACAAACCATAGGCCAGGTCATTTTTATTCATGTCACTTAAGAGTTCCCTATATTCACAGCATGGAGACAGATGGAACAGTTGAATAATATAGGCAACAGTGCTATTATTGAGCTAGAGGTTCCTTCTGGTGTGATTTAACACATCTAAATAATGACTGAGAGGGTTTGTAAAATGTGTATCTTCAGACGTAGTGAATGGACATGCAGACACAGCAGAAGGGGAGGGTGGGATGAATAGGGAGATTAGTACTGACATATATATACTACCCTGTGTAAAATAGGTAGCTAGTGGAGACCTGCTGTATAGCACCGGGAGCTCAGCTCAGTGCCCTGTGGTGACCTAGATGGGTTGGATGGGGATGGAGTGGAAGGGAGGTCCAAGGGAGAGGGGACGTATGTATACATATAGCTGATTGACGCTGTTATACAGTAAAAACCAACACAACATTGTAAAGCAGTTATACTCCAATAAAAAGTGCTCTGATACATTCATCAGAAGGGAGCAGGACAGGGAGAATGTCCTCTAGCTAATGTATCCTCTCTGGCCTGTCTTTGCAGGCCTGTTTGGCTGCCTGACCTCTTTCCTGGACCAACCAGCAGCTGATGAGTAATCCTTGAGGACTGGAATTAACCAGTTGCCACTCTCCATCTCTCAAACACTCCATTGACCATCCAGCTACGTTCTTTTCAGGCCCCTTGAATACTTTCTGTTTCTCCTTTCCTCCCTCCTTCCCTTCCTTCCTCCTCCCCCCTCATCCTCCATTTCCTTCTGTCTTTCTTTCTTTTTCTTTCCAAGGCACTTGTTCCTTGGATGGGCACCATTGGGCACCATTTTTGCCTAATTCCTGTAGGAGCTAGAATCTGATCTTAACTCTATCTTGATTTCATCTAATAAAGAAGCCTGCATCTAAAGTATTTAAGATCTCTACTCTGTTCTATCAAACCCTGCTACTGGCCCTGTATTAGAGAACCTTAAAAGTTCCCTTTCTGGCCTGGATTTGGTCTCAATTACTCACGGCTCTGCTTTTCACTTTTTCTCTCCTCTTTCAGTCCAGTTTTTCTCTGTTTCCCCAAGTTACTGCCAAATGCTGTATACCTTTCCCAGTATGCTACATGACCGGCCTCTAAGCCTCTATTAAGTTTCATTATGTAAGGGCTTCTACATAATGATAAGCAAAGCATTTACTAAAGGACAGAATAGAAACCATTCAGTAGATCATTCCCAAGAAGTTAACTAACATTAAAGCTCCCAAGCGATATCAATCCTCCACTTCCAAATGGCCATTTTAAATGTGAAATCACTTAAATTTTTTACACGTGGGAACAGTTAGGAGGCTGAGAGGAACTAAATGCAGGTTTCAGAATGGAAGTAGTGGATAATTAGGTTGGTGGCTCCACACATTAGCTCAGAAGCTCCTGAGATGAAAAGTAGGACTCTAGTGGTGATACAGAGGCATCAGTTCAGTTCAGTCACTCGGTCATGTTCAACCAAAGTCTCAACTATTTGTGACCCCATGTATTGCAGCACGCGAGGCTTCCCTGTCCATCAGCAACTCTCGGAGCTTGCTCAAACTCATGTCCACCAGGTTGGTAATGCCATCCAATCATCTCATCCTCTGTCGTCCCCTTCTCCTCCTGCCTTTAATCTTTCACAGGATCAGGGTCTTTTCCAGTGAGTCAGTTGTTTGCATCAGGTGGCCAAAGTATTGGAGTTTCAGCTTTGGCATCAGCCCTTCCAATGAATATTCAGGACTGATCTCCTTTAAGATTGATTGGTTTGATCTCCCTGCAGTCCAAGGGACTTTCAAGAGTCTTCTCCAACACCAGAGTTCTAAAGCCTCAATTCTTCCATGTTCAGTTATTAGCCAAGTAAATACTTACCATTCATCCAAAGGTCTAATTAAAAATTTCCTTTATATAACTCAGCCTCTTTTTCTACAAAAATATTTCCATCTCCTACTATTTCACAGCTGCATTCATTGTTGTTTAGTCCCTAAGTCATGTCCAACTCTTTTGTGACCCCATGAACTGTAGCCCACCAGGTTCCTCTGTCCATGGGATTTCCCAGGCAAGAGTACTGGTATGGGTTGCCATTTCCTTTTTCAGAGGATCTTCGTGACCTAGGAATTGAACCCGCATCTCTTGAATTGACAGGCGGGTTCTTGACCACTGAGCCACCGGGGAAGCCCAATGTGACTTATGTTCTAGAGCCCTTCATGGTTCAGGCTATAGAAAGCTACGGTTTACCTGAGACCATATTCATGTGTGTTCAGGCGTGTCAACTGCTGTGTTCTTTGCGATTTTTGCAATGTCTACCTTCCATTTCTTCTCTGGTTCCAAGAGAAGAATTTCTGTTTTACCTATTCATTGAATTAAAACAATTTTTTAACAGTTGATGTTTAAACTTTTGATTTTCAAGAAATTTACTTGGTCATTTTTGGTAATACCTTGTTGGGTTTTTTTGTGTGTGTGTGATGTGTATATTTGATTACTTTATTATCATATTTTATATATTTCATCTCATTTTATATTTGTTATCCAGAAGTTACAATATCTGAAGTACTTTATATTTGCTATTTGTTATTTTTGATAACTCTCATTCAGTGTGGCATGTTTTCTTGTATATTTAGTAATCTTTGATTGTGACCTCATTTTTGGTTGATCATCTGTCAAATTTTATCAGAATAGAATTTTTGTTTGTTTCTCTAGGGAGCCAGGAATACTGGTGACCCCTTTAGTGACTTGGCTTCATGATGAGTCTCAGGTTTAGCTTCTCCAGCTTGTACATGGTTTAATTTTCTCCTACTAGAACATAAATACCATGAAGGCAAGGAACTAATCTAACTGGTTTGCCATGTCTTCTTCATTGTCTCTTACATAGTAGGTATTACAAAAGTATTTGCTGAAAAATTACTGAGTATCTCAGCTAGGGTTTTAAAACTTGAAGGTATACAGAAAGCAGAATTGAAGTGATGATAAATTCGCAGTTGAAAGTTGTGTGAGTATGAATGTATATTCAATGACTTTAAAAGTCAATAAAGAATAGAAAACACTAATAATGCATGTTAACTTTCCTTTTATTAGAAGCTGAAAGGGTATTTTTGGCAAGAGTCATATAGTAACATCTTTTTTTCAAACACAGACCGGAATGTGTTTCTTCCCATTGGTCTATATAAAATTGCTATTTATAGTTTCAACCAATAGATTATGCTTTAGTTTCTGACTTTAAAAAGTGGCATTTAACATTTCTCTCAGAATTCTTGCATCTCACAGTTTGCTTTTACAATGATCTCAAAAATATTCTGAGTTATCTTAGATGAAGAATTTGTTAGGATGCTCAGGTTACAAATAGGAAACTGGTTCCTGTGTGGTTGGAAGAATTAGTTTTAGATTTGTAAGATTATTGGGATAGATTATAGAATGGCGTGTTTGACCCTAATTGGCATTTTAATCATAAGTCCAAAATATAAGCAAATCATATATATTTTAAAATCTAATCTGGTACTTAAGTTGAAGAAGACTAAAGAAGACTAAACTTTTTATTTTGTTATTGGGGTATAGCCGATTAACAACATTGTAGTTTCGGGTGAAGAGCAAAGGGACTCAGCCATACATACACATTCTCCCCCAAACGCCCCTCCCATCCAGGCTGCCACATAACACTGGGCAGAGTTCCATGTGCTACACAATAGGTCCTTATTGGGAGAAAACTTTCTTTAGCCAAAAATAATCTTTGACAATAAACTTACCATTTTCTAAACTGCCAATCTATCAGTTACTAAGTACTAGTGTGTGCTTAACAGTTTTGTGTAAGTTACCTTATTCCAGACTTGGAATTAAATATAGGACTGTATTTTATAAGCATCTGTGTAGTCTATTATAAGTATCTTGGGGACCAGAGTAAGCTCTGTTCATTATTAGGCTTTTGCATTGTACCTATAATTCTGGAGTGAGGTTATAAAGGATGAGAACTTTGCGGCAGTTAGAGAAAAAGGCTGGCCATCAATTACAAGAATAAAAGTAGAAACCCACATAATTCTGGGGCCTCCCTATTTTATCACACTGTATGGAGTCTGATACAGTATGTGCTCTGCAATATACTTCCAGAAAAAATTCAACAAGACAATCCAAGTCCCTCATTTTAAGGATCTGAAAATCAGCCAGAAAGGCAGGAAACACATACAACAAAACCATTAAATGGCAACACAAAGCTGTGTCTTCAGTAAAAATAGGTGGTTCTGAAAACAAGTTGAGAGAATGCAGAGATCCATGTGAGTTGAGGTAGCTAGAGAGCTTTGCATGAGGAGGCAGTGTATAAATTAATTGTGGTGAGGAGGAGGGCATTTGGGAAGAGCAATGGGAATGAGCCACGAGGAAGAGGGAGAGTGGATATTAGAGTATGGAGAAAACAGAGGGGAAGCTATTCTGTCTATAACAAAGCATTTGCTTAGAGGAGTAGCTAGAGATGATGCTTGAGAGGTAAGACAGCACAGACTGTGGAAGGCCTCACAATCTTCATAGACCTTAAGCTCCATATAGACATGGAAAAAGTCTGTCTTGTTCATCATTATGTCTGGCGCTTACCTAGGCAAAAGGAGAAGAGGGTGGCAGAGGATGACACGGTTAGATAGCATTACCGATTCAATGGACATGAACTTGAGCAAACTCTGGGTGATAGCGAGGACAGGCAAGGCTGGCAAGCTGCAGTCCACAGGGTCACAAAGAACTGGACATGATTTGGCAACTGAACAACAACAACATGACCCATGCAATATTGGGGACAGGCTGGTACCAACAACAAGAGCCTACCATAGACTGGTATATAGTTTATGTTCAATAAGATTCTGTTGAATGGATTAACTGCATGGATGAAGACATTTTGAAATGTTGAGGCTTTGTCTGAAGATTGGTGGGGATTCACTGGAAATTTTGAAGTATGAATGTGTCATATTATAAATAGTGTTTTAGGAAATCTGTTCTCAAGGCAATAGGCAAAACAAACTGAAGTGGGTGGAGGCTGGATGTTGGGACAGCAGTGGCTTTCATGGAATCTCCTTTGGGTGAGAAGGGTTCACAGTAGACCGAGGATGCTGGGAAAGGAATTGTTTTGAAACTGAAGCAACTGAATTGTGGTTTATTGGCAAATTTGCCTCCTAGAAGATGGTGAAAGGAATGTCATCAAGATGGATAAGTAATAGATTAATTTTTGCAGTTGGTAGCTGAACTTTGGAATTTCTACTCTCATTACTTATCTTTTTCCTACTATTTCCCTCCCAACATGGTTATTTGCTTGATTATTTTTGGTTATTTTTTTCAATGATGCTTAATTATCCATCAATCATTTTTTTTCTATAGAGATATTTAGTTCAACTATTCTTGGAACATTTCTGAATTATCAGACCCATTACACAATTCCCGTTATGGGATAGGTTTGGGAAGTGCCTCCATAGAAAATACCTAGACTATCTTTTGTGAGAGCTTACCCAGGAAGAGAGAGATAAGGGAGTGAGTGTGAATTCCTGAAACTTGGAATTCTTCCATCAGTGTTAGAGGTCTAATAAGCTGCTGTGCCCATTCTCCTCGAGGCTTAGAAAGCCACTTCTTCAGTTCAGAACTTCTGGATCTGGTGGCTGTTGTAAGGTTGCTTACAAGCATCAAGCTCTAGTCCATAAACCTCCAAGTAGTAGGATATTGTTCTCTTATTATGCATTTTTTCAATTGTACTCTGATAAATAGAAAAAGTGCATTTGTTTCAGCCCTCAGCGACTAAACAGCCCAGCCCTGACACTTCAGAGTTGACACAATAAAGCAGATGTGTTTAGTAAAGCAGATGTGTTGAGTACAGATCTTCCTTGGGTGTGTTGACTCAAGCCCTTGCGCTAAGTCAGCCCTGCTCTCAAGGGTCCTAGGAAGAAAAGTCCGCCCATCCCACCCAGCCGACTTCGAAGGGGCTCACTACTGGCTTATCTTGCTTTGAGGCCTTTCTCCTACCGAGGGCCCGGCCCCGCTGGCACCGCGGTCTTCCCCTCCGGTCCGGGGCATCACTTAGGGGAGGGAGCAGAGCAGCTCTTTCCTGCTTGCTTTCTCAAAGACCGAGCGGGAGGCTGGACGGGCACTGGAACAGCAACACCGTTATTATTACTACTATTATTTTCCTAAGGGCTCGGGGCGGGGAGGGGAGCCGCAGCCCTCTCTGCACGCCGCCGCACCTCGCTCGCTCGGGGACAAAAGCTCGGGCCGGCGGCGCCGCGGAGCGGGCGGCGCGTCCCCGCGGCCGCTGGACCGGGCGGGCCGGGCGGGCCGGGGAGGCGGGGAGGCGGGCCCCGCCCAGCTCGGGCAGCCGGCTGTCAGCGCTGCCGCGCCCCGCGGGTCCCCGCGTCCGCCGCGCCCCCGCCCGCCGGCCGCGCGGCGCCCAGGTGTCCTGCGGGAGGCGTCCCCGCGCGGCCAGCCGCCTCCCCTCGCGAGCGGCCGCGGGTGCGCCTCGTGCGTCTCGGAGAAATTTTCCTCCGCACGCCCTGCCGGGTGTCTCCGCCGCCCTCCCGGCTCCGGCTCCTGCTGCTTGAACCATGTCCGCCAGGGGTGAGTGGCGACCAGGTGGGCGCCGTCCACGGAGCCCCCTAGCCGGGCCCGGCAGGTGCAGGAGGGCTGGGGGCTGCGAGAGCCGCGCCGGCCCCAACCCGGCCTGAAACTTTGGCGTCGGATCCCTGGGTTCTCGGCTGCGGGGGATTGGCGGGGGGTGTTGGGGAGGGGGAGAGTAAAGCGGGGGTGGAAGGAAGCCCTCGTCCTTGACCTTGATCCCCGGATGTGGGCGAAGTCTGAGGGCCAAGGTCGGTGTCCGGCTCACCTGTACTAGCTGCACGTCTGGGCTGGCAGGGCTTGGGGGATGGGCTCGCCGCTGCCCGCAGCGGCTTGGAGGGCTAGCCGGGAGGGAGGAAGAGGTTTTTTTTTTCCTCCTTTCTTGTTACCATTTTGCAGCTTGATTATGGAAGGTATCCAGGGCTTGATGCAGTAAGATTTAAAGCTGCAGTGCTTACACCCTATTAAAAAAAAGTAAATTCCCTACCTGTGCTCCTCTGTGCATGCATCTCCCCTCACCCCCAGAGAGTTTCTTCCTGGAGTGAAACGATTACGGCAGGTGAAACTGGGCGAAAGAAAAAAAAAAAAATCAGGATTGCTTTTCAGGCGAGAGTGAAGGGAATGTATTCCTTCCTTACCATCTGGAGCCAGTGGTGATGCTGAGAGAGTGGGTTAGTCATAGCTCAGTGGCTGCTACTATGAGTGAAATATTAAAGAGATCAAGTCATTGTGCAGCTTGCCAGCAATGAAAACGAAGTGACTCGGTCGCTTTGCCATAAGCCTTTAAGGAAAATGTTGATTATTTTTAGAAAGTATATTTGCAAAGCAAGAATTATCACCCCTTTTGATACCCTGAAGCTTTAAGAGGAGTTGCAGAGTAATTTTTTTTTTTTTAAACACTGATGGGTTAACGCTGCTTTTTGAGGGGAGTTTAGGTATTTAATAACATGTGTTGCTTAACTCAGTGCTGCTTTTCAAGGTTCATTCTGGGGCATATAATACATAAAATAAATTATATCCAGGATGTTTAAACTCCTTTTTGAACACACTGGTCTTTGCTGAATATGGTTGGTTAGTTCCGTACCTGGAAATGAGGTGGTACCAGCTGGGTGGAGTGATAGAATTTATATTTGCAGATCTCAGGCTACAGAGGTGATATGGGATCCTGAGAAATTACCTGCCTAGTGATGTCTAAAAATTTGTGTGTGTTAGAGAAAGAAAAAAGAGGGTGGAGCAAATATGATTATAGGGGACTGGGTGTATGCGGGATCTTCAAAGTGATTCCAGCTGTATAATCATTGAATTGTGTTCTAAGATGGGAGCTTTTGGTCCTGAGTTCTGTCCTAAGTACAAGGAAGATGTGATTAGTTCTCATAGATTGTAAAACTCTCTGTGATCAGAGTCCATCTCTGATGGTTTGCACCACTCAGAGCCCTTAGTACACAAGACATTGCTCACTGTAAGAGCCAAGTCACCATCACAAACCTTGGTACGTCCTAGGAAAGAGCATCAGGTTCATTAGGTAACACTCCAGTTTCACCTGGTCTCTGGTTCCATCTATTACAAGCTTTCTGTGGTTTATCTGAAAATATGAAATGAAGATGGCCTCGGTGATTTCAGAGGCTAGAGCTCTGGCTTGAGTCCTGGTTCATGATTTTGTTTTTGAACCTGGTTTCAAACATGATGATCTGGAGTTGGACACAAATCTTCACTCAACGGTCTTGCTTCCGCTTCAAACTCCATGTTGATAATCTTGTACTTAACAGTTTAAAGTATGACTCATATTGCACGGGGAGAAAAAAACATGATAAGTATTAGTAACTGCACCCTTAGTATGTGTCAAGTGCTTCACATGCATTATATCAGTTAGTCCTCTCAAACAGTGAATCAAGAGATACTGTTATTACCTCTCCATTTCAAGGTGAAATGAACTGAGGTTTGGAGAGATTGTGTAACTTGCCTGAGCTCAAACGGTTGGTTGATGGAGGATCCTGATTTCTACCCAGAGCTGTCTGACTTCTGATTAGTAGAAAGTCTAGTACAGTATCTACTGAATTAAGCTTATGTGGAAAAATGTCTGTTTGCCATTTATTTTTTATGAAAAATATTTTCAGAACCAAATTCTACTATGCTTTTGTAATTCAGTATCTGCTCTCATTTCTAATCCTGAAAGTAGAGATAAGCTTTTATGGTTTTGTTATGTCCACTTAAATACCTAACTTATCATTAGGAAGGTCTTTAAATAATGGGGAAGATAAATCTTATTAATTTAAAAAATATATTAACTTATTTCTAATATCTAGACTCATAGGTTATGGTAAGGGTAGATTTTTTTTTTTAATTGAAAACACTGAAACTAATTGAACCTAATAAGTAATTTTATTAAAATATTTTAGAGTAAAAAATATTTTTAATTCACTTTCTCTTTAAGATATAAGGTGAGTACTAAAGTTTGATTCATTAAATTAAACTAGCAAAAGATATTCCTAAATTCCATGGAAGGCCAGCTAAGACACTCCACATCTTGTGGTCTTTTAGAATATTATCATCAAAGACTTTTAACTTGATATCATATTTTTGCTACTAGAGACCAAAATGGAGCTATCACGTCTTCATTTTTGAATTGACAAACTGGAGAAAATTGTAGCACTTAGAATAGTGTTTCTAAACTTGGGAAGAATCATCTAGGTAACCTTTTCAGAAGTGTAGATTCTTGGGCCTTATTCCAGGTCTAATGGCTTATAAAGTCTAGAGGTAGAGGCCAAACATCCATAAACTATGTGAAAAGCTCTCAAGGTAATTCTAAAAATCATTAGATTAGAACAGGGTCAAAGAATCATCTGGAGTATAGTATT
The DNA here is from genome assembly GCF_016772045.2 of Ovis aries. Classification (NCBI taxonomy): domain Eukaryota; kingdom Metazoa; phylum Chordata; class Mammalia; order Artiodactyla; family Bovidae; genus Ovis; species Ovis aries. The sequence goes on along the minus strand of NC_056075.1, from coordinate 34,784,219 downwards.
ATTAAACATGCTCTTACCAGGGTTCTGCTTCAGATCTATGGAATCAGAATATTCAGAGACAGGCCTGGAAATCTGAATTTTTAAACAAACTTCAGTTGATTCTTATGTACTAGCCAACTTGGGGGCTATTGAATTGAAGCTTGTTCCTTTTAACTCAGGGTTTTTTATCATCCGGCAAGTTTTGAAAAAAGATGTTTTTGAGTTATAAAAGTAATACAATAAAATTATCAATATATTAGTATAATCAAAATATGTCAATGTATTAATTGATGTATTAAATATTTTAATTATAAAGTATTTTAGTAAAATTTCATCCAGAAATATGTTAAAAATGAAAATTCACTATTTTTACTCCCTACAAAATCCTCAGAATTAAGCATGGCTAACAGTGCCTCTTATGTATCCTTTCTGGCATTTTCTATCTGATTAGATTTTGGTTCAGTTCAATAAATATGAAATACTTATTTAATATATAAGACACATGGCAAACAACAGGCACTATACACAGAAAAGATTGCTCAGGAGCCTATTAGTTTTGCAGAAGCTTGAGTCTTGAGAAAATAGATCCAAGTGTGTGAGGGTAGAGTCCATAGCACTGGCAGAGAAGTAACTCACAGTATGTATGCTCTAACAATGTTAGATCAGTTTTGCTATCTGTTTTTAGAACTTAAATAAAACTAGGAGCAACCTGGATGCTCACTCATCAGAGAATTCGTGACTAAATCATGGCTCATCCATATTGTAGACTGTTAAGCAACTATTAGAAAGAGTAAGTTAGGTCCATTTGAGTTAGGTCCATCTGAAGTGATGGCTATAATACATTATAAGTGAAAAGAGCAGTTTTAAGATTTTATATATATATATACACATATATATATATATAATGTATGATCTCAGTTCTATATATTGTGAAAAATCTCTAACTATGCACATGAGTGTGTGCCAGGAGCATAGAGGAAATCATAGGGCAGTACACACCAAGCATTTAACAGTGGTTAAAAAAAGTCAAGGATAAAAAATGTTAGACAAGGAGAGGGAGGGAAGAGAGTTGGCTTTCCTTTGAATGTGTCTTTGTGTTGTTTGATAACAAGTAGCTGCTAAGTCACTTCAGTCGTGTCCAACTCTGTGCAACCCCATAGACGGCAGCCCACCAGGCTCCCCCGTCCCTGGGATTCTCCAGGCAAGAACACTGGAGTGGGTTGCCATTTCCTTCTCCAATGCATGAAAGTGAAAAGTCAAAGTGAAGTCGCTCAGTCGTGTCTGACTCTTAGCGACCCCATGGACTGCAGCCTACCAGGCTCCTCCATCTATGGGATTTTCCAGGCAAGAGTACTGGAGTGGGGTGCCATTGCCTTCTCCGATAACAAGTAGATATAACTTTAAAAGATTGACTTGTTGTTCAGTTGCCAAGTCATGTCCTACTCTTTGCAACCCCATGGACCTCAGCATGCCAGGCTTCCCTGTCCTTCAACAGCTCCCAGAGTTTGCTCAAACTCATGTTTATTGATTGAGTCAGTGACGCTATCCGATTATCTCATCCTCTGTCGCCCCCTTCTCCTCTTGCCCTCAGTCTTTCCCAGCACTGAGAGGAAAGTCAAATAAATAAAAAATGTTCATTTCATGTATTCATTCATTTATTCAAGTCAATGATGTAGATCTGCTTTCATTTATTCAACAAACAGATGTTATGTGCCTGCAATCAGTGACTAGGACACAGCCTCCTCCCTCAAGGCGCTCACAGTTCTGTGGGGGAGACACATACATGCTATTTATAAAAGGATGTGCTGAGCGTGCGAGAGAAAGAGAGAAAGTGGGCCGGAGAGAGTTCTGATGATAACGAAGGAATGACATCAAATGTAGCCATGAAGGGTGAGGACCATGAGATCAGGTGAGGCTTCCTGAAGAAAGCAGGGACTTTTGGGAGAATGGCTATAGCCAGATGAAAAAGGATGCGGTGGGGGGAAAGGCTTTCAAGGGAGACTCAAGCATGAAAGAAACAATTCTATGTGTGTCAACCTGGAAAGCAAATAGGTGCAGGATGGCATGTTTGCTAGGGAGAGGGGAGCCAGGTCTCAGTGGAGTGAGGCGGTGCGTTGGGCACTTTGTGGAAAGGTTGAGGGGGTAGACATTTTCATTTATGGAAGTGTGGTTCCAGGGAGCATGGTAGAAGGATGTCAGCAGTGGACGAGGCGTGTGGAAGAGGAGGGAAGAAGCGCGGGGCAGGGAGAGTGAGGGGAAGAGGAAATAAGGGAGGCTGAATCTTCTCTGTCTGTCCACAACTGTGACTGCGGGAATGAGAGAGATGGTTGGGCACGGTTGGCCTCAGATGTCTTAATTTATGAGCAGCTCTGGCTGCAGAGTGAGCTGAGTCCCAGACAGCCCCGGCTGAAAGGCAGAGAGGTGGTGAGGGCTGCCCACTCCAGTATTCTCGCCTGGGAAATCCCATGGACAGAGGAGCCTGGTGGGCTACAGTCTGTGGGGTCTCAAAGAGTTGGGCATGACTGAGTATGCATGCTAGCCAAGCCCTCTGCTGGACCGTGGCTCTTCCCTAGGCCTGGGGCACAGAGGGACTCCAGGAGTCAGAGCTGTGCTCACCTTTGCTGATGTCACCTTCCATGCTACAGTAGGCTCAACAAACATGAATCTGCTAATCCGTCAAAATGGAGACTTCCATTGCATTTCTTCTTTCCGTAACTCTTTCTCTCTGTTATACCTCTAGTTGCATCCCTCTACCTTTATCACTTTCTTTCATGGTGGTGTTGCAGTGATTAATGCACTAAGATGATTAATGCACTGGCTTGTTTGGTGTTACAGGGGGACCAATTTTTTGGCCTGAATTAGCTAGAGCTTTGCTTCTCTTTGAGTTCCAGAACTCTCAGCAATTTATCGAACTGAAATAAAAGGACAATATACTTCAAAGCCAAGTTTAGCCATTATAAATTTTGGTATTAAAAAAAATAAAACAACAGCACACTGCACTTCTGGAAGTCATTTTCCACACGTAAATGAGTTCCAATTAAATAAATAGATTTTTTTTTACATGAGAGAATTACTTTTGTTTTTGTTTTTTATAATTATTTTTTTGGCTGCCCTGGGTCTTTGTTGCTGCTCATGGGCTTTCTCTAGTTGCAGCGAGCAGGGACTACTCTCTACTTGCCGTGTGTGGGCTTCTCATTGTGGTAGCTTCTCTCATGGTGGGGCATGGGTTTTAGGGCGTGTGGGGTCCAGTTGTGGCTGTGGGCTCCGTCGTTGCAGCTCAAGGGCTCTGGAGCACGGGCTCAGTAGTTGTGGCACATGGGTGGGCTTAGTGGCTCCACAGCATGTGGCATTTTCCAGCACCAGGAGGTGTGCATTCTTGCTGCTGCTGCTGCTAAGTCGCTTCAGTCGTGTCCGACTCTGTGCGACCCAATAGACGGCCTCCCACTAGGCTCCGCTGTCCCTGGGATTCTCCAGGCAAGAACACTGGAGTGGGTTGCCATTTCCTTCTCCAATGCACGAAAGTGAAAAGTCAAAGTGAAGTCGCTCAGTCGTGTCCGACTCTTAGCAACCTCATGGACTGCAGCCTACCAGGCTCCTCCGTCCATGGGATTTTCTAGGCAAGAGTACTGGAGTGAGGTGCCATTGAGGAAATAAAACAGCACTAATTCAGAGTGCCCTTTAAAATGGGAGATGAAATTTTGTAAAATTTATGAAATAATCTCTCTGAGATGGTAAATTAGTCTTCATCATCTTTTATGGGAGAAATGTTTCTTTTTTTATGAGCCTGTAGACTCAGGTTCTTCTCTAACTCAGTTCACCTTAGTGTCTATTAGCACAGGTAGTAGTGATCATTTGATACAACTTAGACATTTTGTTGCTCCATTCACAAGGGAAAGCTACTTTTTAAGTCCTGAACTGTGTGGTGCCATTATCTGCTTAATCTCTGGTTTCTGATTGTTCAGTAGCCAAATGAAAAAGAATGTGAGTGATCAGTATTTCACCCTGGTAAAGCAGCAGTCTCTTGGAATATCATCCATCCATCCATCCTATAAACATCTATTCAACCTCCTTAGAGTTCATAATAAACATCATCAAATGAACAGCTGTATGTCTATATTAAATTTTATGATGTCACTTGGAGTTGACGTGTTGCCTACATTATCCTAGTGTGGTGGGGTTGTTCTCTCTCTAAATGTGTAACACTAACTGGTTATAAAAGCTCATGCCAAAAGCAGCTATTTTCTTCATTTTCCCTACAGACTTCTTGATGTTTTTTGAAGCTGTGTGGTGCTCTCCTGCAGCCCATCTTGGTGACAGTGTGGCAAGGTTAAGAAGGTTCCTATGCCTCTACCCCATGGATAGAACAATCCCTGTGTCTCCCTTAGCTTCTCCTGGGGCACTTCCATGTTTGGCTCATGTTTCCTCCTGTACAAGTTAGGGAATGCTCTTTGCTGCCTTAGTAAATACCTCATGATTTAGAGCACAAACATCATCATTCTGTCACAGGCAGCAGGCTGAGGAGAAAACCAATTCGCTTACAAACTGGAGAGGAATTTGCTGTGAGAGTGAAGAGTAGGGGAGTAGGAGGGGAAGATGGAGAAGGAGGGAAGGAGAAGGGGAGAGAGAACATGAGAGCAATAGGGGATGGATGTAGATTAAACGACTATTAAACATTGAAAATAGAGATATCAGGTTTGAGTGAAACAGATATTTGCTAGTGTAAGTTGAATTATCACATTTTTCTTTGTTGAAAATGAAATAGAAACTAGTGGAGTTGAAATTTATGTTAGATATACACAGGATTCCACAATTAAGAAAATACATCCTTTTTTTCCCTCTCCCTTCCCCCAAGAACAGAAATGCCAACTATTTATCTGAAAATTTATTGGCAGCAAGCAAGAAGGCACTGTGATGGGTTAATTCATGCCTATTCAACCTTCTCCACTGATATTTAATCAGTTAATGTTCATTGAACCTCTTTCCTAGAGCAGCCAGATTTATTCTAAATCTATTCCTGAACTGATGATGCTAATAAATTAATGAAGTCATTTAAAAAATATTTATTGAGCACTCTGGAGTGAGGATTGTCATGATTTTGAGGGAGAAAAATATTACAAAGTGTTAGAATTTGTGATTGAATGAGGCTGGAGCAAATAAGGCCGATAGATGTTTGTTGCTGACGTTTGATCTAACATATGTGTATCACACAAGTTATCATCCAAATTGGGATACTCCTGTCTAAGGCAAATTCTAAACCAGATGGAATACTGGGATGACAGGTATAGAGTGGGGCTATCTCCTGCAAATTGGGGCGGCGCCCTTTCTAACTAGTCAAGCTTCCAGCCAGTATGTGTTTTGGTGTCAGCGTGTTGCTCAGTCTCAAAGGATAGAATTTTTGTCAACATCTGATTATCTGTGTATAGTGTTAGCTATGTTGTATATTCAGAGAAGGTGATGGCACCCCACTGGAAAATCCCATGGATGGAGGAGCCTGGTGGGCTGTAGTCCATGGGGTCACTAAGAGTCGGACATGACTGAGTGACTTCACTTTCACTTTTCACTCTCATGCATTGAAGAAGGAAATGGCAACCCACTCCAGTGTTCTTGCCTGGAGAATCCCAGGGACAGAGGAGCCTGGTGGGCTGCCATCTATGGGGTCACACAGAGTCGGACACGACTGAAGCGACTTAGCAGCAGTAGCAGCATGTTGTATATTACCTACATGAAAATTTAACTTGACTCCTAGACTGGTCATCTCTTCCCCATCATTCCAGCACATTTCTGAGCAGTTTTCTCTCATGGGAAGTTGATATGCTCAGGTATAATTACCATTGTGCTTAGTCACTCAGTGGTGTCCAACTCTCTGTGACCCCATGGACTGTAGCCCACCAGACTCCTCTGTCCATGGGGATTCTTCAGACAAGAATACTGGAGTGGGTTACCATGCCCTTCTCCAGGGGATCTTCCCAACCCAGGTCTCCCTCATTGCAGGTGGATTCTTTACCATCTGAACCACCAGGGAAGCCCAAGAATACTGGAGTGGGTAGCCTATCCCTTCTCCAGGGGAACTTTCTGACCTAAGAATCAAATCAGGGTCTCCTGCATTGCAGGTGGATTCTTTACCAGCTGAGCTACCAGGGAAGTCCATAATTACCATTATAGACTACCAATAACATTTGATATGAAGTTAAACCCAAATGAATTTTTAGAAAGTTTTAGAGTAATTCACATGATAGTTTTCTTCCTCTGAGATAAATTATCTAGAGAAGGAAATGTTGAGTGCCTTTCATCCTCTATAGTCATTTAAAATGAGTGGCTCTGGGGATTTCCCTGGTGGTCCAGTGGTTGAGACTTCACCTTCCAATGCGGGGGGGGTGCAGGTTCGATCCCTGATTGGGAAGCTAAGATCCCACATGCCTCATGGCCAAAAACCAAAGCATAAAACAGAAGAAATATTGTAACAGTTTCATTTAAAAAAACTTTTTAAATGGTTCACATAAAAAATAATCTTTAAAAAATAGTAAAATTAGTGGCTCTGTTTCTTTGTAAAGTAAGTAAAGTTGCTCAGTCGTGTCCGACTCTTTGTGATCCCAATGACTGTAGCCTACCAGGCTCCTCTCTCCATGGGATTCTCCAGGCAAGAGTACTGGAGTGGGTTGCCATTTCCTTCTCCAGGGGATCTTCCCAACCCAGGGATCAAACCTGGGTCTCCCGCATTCCAGGCAGACGCTTTAAACTCTGAGCCACCAGGGAAGCCCTGTTTCTTTGAGTTAGTGCAGTTTCAAAGCATCTTTAGCATGTGTAGCCAGCTCTACCTGTGGTTGTTCTTGGACTCACTACCTGTTTGATGGCTCTCAGTCAATGTATTTAAGATCTGTTTCCCCAGTACATTCTATTATCTTATTGGAAAACTTATCTAATATGTATTTTCCAGTATAAAGAAATTGTCCATATTTTGTTTTATAATTACTGGGTGGGCAAGTTCTTATTTAGTAGATGTACCCACGAAATCTTTTGTATTATTCAGTTCTACATTAGGATAAACATGGAAGCAGAAACTGTGGGTCAAGCACCTCCAAATTACTTGCTGATTGATTAGAGGTCGTATGATTTTGGTCCTTTGTTAGAAAATTCCTTCTTTAGGCTTGCATGAGGAAGAACTCTACATGCATAATTACTGTTATTCACATCTTAATACATCAAAGTGCTTTATTCTGTGCTGTGTGTTCTTTTCGCCAGCTCTTTAACTTTATTGCATATGAGAATAATATTTGATGGTATATATGTAATCATGCTGGAGTCAATTTATAAATAGTTTTCCCTAAAGAAAATACCCTCTAATACATTTTGCTTAAAACCATGTCTAAGGTCTTTACCCGTGCTTTTCTTTCTCAACTTATTGAGAATTCTTAAAAAAAAAAAAAAAAAAAAAAAACCTCATCCACAACAGGGTAGCCATCAGAGAACTGAATGCTAACAATGAAGGGAAATGAGGACAATGAAGTAAACAGCTATTTCTGGCTTTTAGCTCCAAATAGGAATGAACAGAAGGAGAGGAGTTCCAGAGTCTGGGGAAAGGAGGGTGGGGGGGAAAGCCATCATTTTTCAAAGTTAAAAAATGTAGGTTGGCAGTCTCTAATGGCTTCTAGGGAGATTTTTTTTTTTTTGTTATTCTTGTTCTGTGTAGAACAAGGGAATCTTTATTTTGATTCATTTAAGCATTCAGGTGAGCAATGAGCATGAACACCAGTGATGGTTTAGTTTTTTCACCAGTTCCTTAGCTGCTGTTTATTTTAGGAGAATCTATTCAGTGATTAGACACTTTACATAAACTATAGAGTTGGAGTTGTAAATATTGTATTCTTTTTTTTTTTCTTTCTGGTCTTTCTGTAAGTATTAGCTGAACACCTGCTAAGTCTTCAAGTTATTCCAGGTGTTGGAGTGGGATAGTCCCTTACCAAATAAACCTGTAATGGGACAAGCGGTAACAAAGTGCCATGAAGAAATAAAAAGAAGAGTAAGGAGGAGAGAGGAAGTTGGGGAGATGAGAGACAAGGCAGGTGTTATTTTATTTGGGATGATAATGGAAGGCATCTTTGATAAAGTGATGGGGGAGCAGACCTGAAGGAAGTGAGAGGTCATGCAGATTCTGGTAGAAGGGTTTTCTAGCCAGTGAGATAAGCAGTGCAGAGGTGTTGAGGTCTATACAGTGTGTGTGTCCTTGGACCAAGGGAGGCCAGTGTGGCTGGATCAGGGACTGAAGGGGAGAGATGAAGTCATAGGGTGGGGCAGGGGGTGGTATGTCAGACTGGTCCTTGCAGGCCACGTGAGGGCTTGAGTTTCCCTGAGTGAGACTGAGTGAGTTAGGAGGTCTTTGGATAGTTCTGAGCAAAATTGTGACATGATTTGATACAATTTAAATGGGTCACTCGGTCAACAATATAGAGAATAGATTACAGTGAACAAGCATAGATGCAGGAAGACCAGTTAGGAGCTTATTGTAATGGTCAGAACAGGAGAAGATATGACTTAGACCAGGTGGTAGGAAAATGACTGGTGAGAAGTCAGTGGATTCTGGAAATCTTTCTAAGGAAGTGCTTTTTGGACTTGTGGATGGGAGGGAGCTTGGAGTAAAAGAAGGGGGAGAATTGTGAGTACTTCTCTCTTCTCAGCCCCTGGAAGGACAGAATGGGGAAGAGTGTTGCACCAACAGGTTTGTGGGGTGGGAGAACCAAGTATTTTGGACGTTTAAATTTGAGGTGTTTCTTTTAGGTATTCTGAGGATATTTATTGTGTCCATTTTACAAAGAGAAAAAATGAGGCCTATAGGAGCAAAGAACTTGCCTGATACCATCTAACGGATAAGTGGTTGATCCAGGATTTAAATTCAGGTCTTGTTCATGCCAGAGTGTGTATTATCCACCACAATGCTACCTCTTTACATTAGGCTGAAATACATGCCAGAAAAACAATGCATCTAGTTTTTACTTCCTAATTATGATTTCTCCTTCTATAATTTTCTGCATTTTTAAACATGGCTTATGTTTAAGAGAGGGAGAAAACCATCAGTCACATTATCCCAAATTCTACTATTTATTAGTGTTATCATTGTTAGCATTGCAAAAGTGCTACTGAAATATGAAGAAGCATATTATGGCATTCATTCATTCATTCATTGATCTGGTCATTGAGTGCTTGTGATAAGCCAGACTTCAGGGTAATAATTGGCTCCTCCACTAACAGAGCTCCCAGGCTAATGAGATTAAAGGCATGTGTCACCGACTCTGTTGCTGGGAGAGATTGAAGGCAGGAGGAGAAGGGGGCGACAGAGGATGAGATGGTTAGATGGCATCACCGACTCAATGGACATGAGTTTGAGCAAGCTCCGGGAGTTGGTGATGGACAGGGAAGCCTGGAGTGCTGCAGTCCATGGGGTTGCAAAAAGTCGGACATGACTCTGCGACTGAACTGAACTGAACTGAACAGAATGTTCAACATTGTGTGACCAGTGGTGATGGTGGGACATACAAGGTGCTGCAGGAGCACAGAGGAGGGAACTGGCTCCATCCTGACTGGAGGTGGGGCCAAAGCAGACTACAAAGCAAGTGATGCTGAAATAGGGCCTTAACCAATGGCTGCCAAATGGGAGAGGTGCTGGAAAAGCATTTCAAACATAGGAAACAGTGTGCTTTTATAATTTTAAAAACAGTAGTTAAGGATATGAAACATTAAGAATAAGACATTTGAAGTGAAATGTTAACATAAAGGAACAATATCAGGAAACTGAAAAACTACCCTGAGAAGAGATGTAAAGATTTAAGTCATTGAAGAGACCTACTATGCTCTTGGATAACAAGACGCCATATTGTAAGCATGTTCATTTTCCCTAAATCTCTCTATAAAAGAATGAAATCCTGATTAAAATGCCTACAGAATCTTTTTTCAGAGACATGGCAAAGTGGTACTATTATTAATCTGCAAGATGCCTGTGTGGGCTCAGTTGTGTCCGACTCTTTGTGACCCCATGGACTATAGCTCGCCAGGCTCCTCTGTCTATAAGATTTTCCCAAAAAGAATTCCGGAGTGTGTTGCCACTTCTTCCTCCAGGGGATATTCCTGACCCAGGGATCGAACTCGTGTCTCTTGCATTGGCAGGTGGGTTCTTTACCACTGTACCACTTAGGAAATTCTGAAAGAGAGGTGTAACTAAGGGAGTCTACCCTACCAGCTATTCAGATGTAATATGAAACTATAATAATTAAAACAGTTAAATATTGGAGAGAAATTAGAATAATGGAAAAAGATTATAGAGTACAGTGAGTGTACATATGCAATTTAGTTATAGTAAAGTGGCAATTTAAGATCATTGTGAGAAGAAAGATTCAATAAATGCTATGGGTACAACTGGCTATTTAGAAAAAAGAAATCTGGGCCCTTTAATTCTTCCATCCAGGCATACACAATTCCTAATGTATTAAATCATTAAGTGGAAAGTAAATGAAACAATAAGTGGTCCTAGAAGAAAACATAGGTGAATTTATAGCCCGAGGATGTTAGAAGATTCTTGACCTTTTCTACAGGATACAAGGCTTAAAAGTCATTAAAGAAAAGATAGATACATTTAACTACATACAAATATGAAAGAGCCCAGCCTTCTGTCTTGTATCACAGGGCCCCTGCAGGGCTGCATTGACCTGGCCATCTCCACTGAGGAAGTCCAGACAGCAGAAGGGGCCAGAGAAGAGGCCGAGATGGCCAAGGTGGGGGTGGGGGGTACTGCTGGGGCCTTTAGAGAGCGTGGCAAGTGCTTTGACAGTGTCAGCGTCGGGGCTCAGCTGAGGACCTCTCTGAAGTTTTACTCTCTGCACTAAGCAGGCTAGACAGATTCTGAGAATGGCCATCACCCCTCGCTCCACAAACACAGAGGGAGGGTTTTCAGTACCAGATTATGGGTGCAGCGCCGCGGGCGGCAGAGCCCCCGCCGTGCAGAGGCCATGTTGCACATCGGTTGGATAACCGGAATCGGAAGGCTTTTCCCCCTCTTCCTGCTTTTCAGAACATTGGCATTCCTTAGGATAGTAACGGCTTAGGAATGGCACTACGTGGCCGTCAACTTTAAGGTCAGTTCTAGGCTGCCTGGTGACAGTGGCTCACCCTTACCACAGAAAAGAGGGGACACTGTGGGTCGGTTGTGCTCCTGCAGACAAAGGGGCAGAGGAGCATTCGGAGCCAGGCTGGAACCGGCCGCCTAATGAACTCATTTATCTCAGCCTTTTCTCTTCCCAGAGCCAAGCTGCCTAAGGTGATAAAGAATATTTACTTGCTGGTGTTCTGAACATTTGACTTAAGTGAGCCTCCTGTTAGTGGTTCTTGGAGATTAGCCAGCCTGTTTCTCTGAATCCCTTTGATTAAATCAGCGCTTGCTTGGGAGGCATACTTTTGCCCTGGTTTCTCTGCTAATAAACACATTTTGAACTTGGTGGTAAACTCTACTCTTCCTCTAACAGTTACACTTCCTCCCCCCAGACTGTTTCATTTTAGTGTCTAATCCAGTGACAGTAAACTGTGCAGAGCTGTCTGAGTGCCTCTATCCTCTCGGGTTGTTGTTCATTCACCAAGTCGTGTCCGACTCTTTGCAACCCCATGGACTGCAGCATGCTAGGCCTTCCTGTCCTTCACTATCTCCTGGAGTTTGCCCAAGTTCATGTCCACTGAATTAGTGACGCCATCTAACCATCTCATCCTCTGTTGCCCCTGTCTCTTTCTGCCCCCTGTCTTTCCCAGTGTCGGGGTCCCAGCATCGTCTCCTAGGCTGTGAATTCTAGGAAGCCAGAGAACGAGTGTTGTAAGTGCATTCCCAGATCCTAGCCCCACCCCAGAGCTGGAAGCTGAGTAGATATTTAATGAACAATTACTGAGAGATTGGGAGAAGAAAGGTTGCAGTCCATGAGATCCGCAGTCTGGTGGGATGCTCAGACATATGAAGAGGGGTAGGGGAATTTCTCAGTCCTTTTGGTTGAATGCTTATGTTGGACATGACTTGAAAGTTCGTTTCCTCACATGCCTCTGCTGTTAAGCCTGATCAAGGACACAGTTTTTCCTACTTGAAAAGGAGTGTTTGGCATGTGCATTCTAACTCCGTCCTTTGTGTTCTTCAGTGGGCTGAGTTCTGGGAGGAGAGAAGCTAGACTCTGATGTGGTTGCTCTGATGGGCAGTTTCACCCCTCTTGTTTCGTATTCCTACATGGTAATGTATACCCCAGGGACCCATCTGTCATGAGGCTCTGGGATGTGCAAGGATACTGGGGTATAGATTGGGTATATTATTGTGTTGCCCACTGTACCTTTCACTACAAATTAGTCCCCTTCAAAGTCTCCTTCAGCTATTTCCAAGAGTTTCCTAAGGTATTGTCCCACGTGTCTTATGTTTGGACAGCAAGCTGCAACCCTGCTACCGTGGTGTAGACAACATCCTTGAGCGCTGCTGTATTGCTGGGGCTTCTGGTCACCTCTTCCTCCCCCATCCAGTCTTGGCCATGGTCTCCTTGAACTGGTTTGAGCTAAGCACTGCCAGAGGTGCTTTGCCAGAGTGTAACTGAGACCAAGGTGTAACTTAGAAAACTAAAAAGGCAAAAGCTTCTTTCATAATCCTAAGAGCTATAGCATCACTGTCCAGGGAAACTCTTTTGACTGAAAGGAGATCAAACCAGTCAATCCTAAAGGAAATCAACCCTGAATATTCCTTGGAAGGACTGATGCTGAAGCTGAAGCTCTAATACTTTGGCCACCTGATGGGAAGAGTAGACTCACTAGAGAAGACTCTAATGCTGGGAAAGACTGAAGGCAACAAGAGAAGAGGGCAGCAGAGGATGAGATGGTTAAATAGTATCACGAACTCAATGGACATGAATTTGAGCAAACTCTGGGAGATAGTGAAGGACAGACAGCGAAGCCTGGTGTGCTATGTAGTCCATGGGGTTCAAAGACTTGGATACAACTTAGTGAATGAACAGCATCAACAACACACACATATGCTTAGATTTAAAATAACAAATAGCATAAATGAGAATGGAAAGTCCTCATCCTTTGAAGTAACCATCGTTACCAGTTCCTTGCAATTCTCTTAAGAAAAGTTTTGTGTGTACTAGGACATTAAAATCAACCTATTACCTATAAAACAATGATCTACTTGCTTATTTACTTAAAAACAAACAAACAAACCCAGTTTGCCTTTTTTCACATAATGTATTGAAGTTGCTTTACCTTGGTTTCTACAAATATAGCTAACTTTTTATTTTTTTAATGACTGCACAGTGTTCATGCAGAAGGTTGTACCACACCTGATTTGATAGATATTTTCCTTGTTGGCTTTTATACATGCTGCTGCATTGAGCATCTTTGTGCATATATCTTATTGAGATTTTTAGAGCATGTTTACAGTTTAGTCTCTAAGTTGTGTCTGATCCTTGCGATCCTGTGGACTGTAGCCTGCCAGTGTCCTCTATCCATGGGATTTTTCCAGGCGAGAATACTGGAGTGGGTTGCCATTTCCTTCTCCAGGAGATCTTCCTGATCCGGGGATCAGACCCAGGTGTCCTGCATTGCAGAGAGATGCTTTTAGAGATAGCCACAGGTGTTAGCTATAATTTTTAATGAGGCTTTACTGATGGTTCAGAGAAAATGGCGAGGGAGCGTGGTCCCCTGTGCGGCTGACTTCCTCTGGGCTCTCTCCTGTGTGTATCTCTTGCCTTGTGCTTGTTCAGTCTCCGCCCAGTAGGAACAGCTTGTTTCTCCAGCACTAGAAAATGTTACAGACATCTCCTTTATATATATAAAGGGACAGACCACTTCGAGCCTAGAGGAAAAAAAAAGAATATATATTTTTCCTTACTTCATCTAAAGCCAACCTTGTTGCCTGTTGCAGGATTCATTTTCTCTAGAATGACCCATGGATTTTAGGATAAGATATTCACAAAACAGTATGGTGCTGATACATTTCACAGAGGCTGGATTATTTATCTTTATTCATGATCACTCATTACCCTCAGTTAAAAAAATGAAACCTGAAAATTAATTCTCTTTAATAAAGACTGAGTCCAAATCTCCCCACTTACAGATAATCAAATTGGCAGGCTCTCCACAGGAGACAGCATATTCTAGTGGGAAGAGCTGGCGGAGGAGCTGGGAGATTGGAGTCGTACTGCAGCTCTGCTTCTCCAGCTGTCTGATCGTGGGCACACCGTACAACAGACCCTGACCTTGGAGCCCCATTTCCTGTTCCCACCAATTCCCTCCATGACCTCAGAAGACTCTTCTGCTACCAAGTCTTGAAATCAGAAATGAATTTCCAGATCAGATGATTCAGTTTTGCTTTGATTAAATTCCTGTAAGGCTTCACTCTTGGCTGGAGTTTCAGCAGGCAGGAGCAGAGATTAGCAGCATCTTATGTAAGGCTACTTGGGCAAATGGGTTGGGAAGGGGCTGGCTGCCATCTCAAGTCATGGCATTAAAATTTTAGGCTGCTCTTGCCATTGCAAGCTGTGACTGCTGATTTCCTAGGAGAGCTGATAGAATTTCCAGGAAGCTTGTGGTGGGTTTGGTGTTCTGAAGCCAACAAATTAAAAAAAAGAGAGAGAAAATTTTGCTAGTAAAAGGAGAGCATTGTTTTTTTAGTTTGGTTGTTGTAAAATGTTTTTAATGATGCTGATAGCAAATTCTGATCAAGGAGCCAAAGCCTAAAACTAACAGAAAGCCTATTTTACTCTTTGAAATGGTCATATGTGATTCATTAAGTTGGTTGGATGAATTTATATGGGAATTGACAGATAAGGCTTAATATAAGAATATCATATCTAACTTACAAGAGAATTTAAATACCAACTTTTGTATGGGATAGAGAGAACTAGAAAAATATCAGTATCTTCTTTTTTTTCCATGCCTCTTTTTGTTATTTCTGGTACCAGTCAATCAAACAAAAAATACCAAATATTTATTGGTAAAGAGGAAATGCAGCTGACTCATTGGAAAAGACCCTGATGCTGGAAAAGATTAAAGGCAAACGGAGAAGGGGATGGCAGAGGAGGAGATGGTTAGATAGCATCACTGACTCAATGAATGTGAATTTTGAGCAAACTCTGGGAGTTAGTGAAAGACGGGGGAGCCTGGCATGCTACAGTCCACGGGGTCACCAAGAGTCAGACACAATTTAGCGGCTGAACAACAGCAACAATATCAACAAAAGAGGAAATGCAAATTTGAGAAGTGGGGGTTACCTACTAGAGTGTGTGTTCAGAGCTGCTCCTGCTTCCCGACATGGCTCTTTGACTTTGCAGTGACGCATCAGTGAGTGTTTTCATTTTCTCTTTTTGAACGAGTTTGGTCATTAAGGTAGCTTCTCCATCAACCTCTTCTGTCTTTAGACTTATGATGGTCAAAGTGTGCAACATCTTTCTCAATTAAGAAAAGAAAGTCAGGGGGGAAGGCTCTTATACACTAATTGACTGTTTTTAGTATACACAATGATTTCTACTTCCGAATTATTCATTACAGAAGAAAATATTCCCCAGGAAACTGAAGTTGGGATGCTAAATGTAATGGATAAAGTATGACTTTAATGTCAGCACAAGTTTTATTTTGAAAAAAATTTTTTTACTGTTTTATTGTCTAGGCAATAAAAGAGGAATGACATTCAGTGGAAATATATTTCATTAATAGAATGCTAGAGGAAAAATGTTTTCTAGGAAATTGTTGTATATAATATATGTTTAAAATATAGTAGAGTGCTTTTCAGATGTTATGAATATTGATGCTATAAAGCTTTGGCAGAAGAGGGATGTGTTCTATCTGGCTTCGGTTTTGTTGAGAAGAATATCAACAACATTTTTTACTTTCCTAACCTTTTTTTTTCAAATTTATTTCCTAGTCATCATTTGAGTTTTTTATGCTGCCTAAATTAGACTATAGATGTAAGTGCACTTCCTAAGGAGAGTGTTTAAATTTGCTTCTCTAAAGGAGTTTTGGTCTAATGTTGGAGAGGATGTGGAGAAAAGGGAACCCTGGTACACTGTTGGTGGGAATGTAAATTGATTTAGTCGTTATGGAAAACAGTACAGAGATTCCTCAGAAAACTAAAAATAGAACTACCATATGATCCAGCAATTCCACTATATCCATTTCTAATATATACAAAAAATGAAAACACTGATTTGAAAAAATACATGCATCCCAATATTCATAGCAGCATTATTTACAGTAGCCAACATATGGAGCAACTTGAGTGTTCATCAACAGATGAATGGATAAAGAAGGGATAAATAATATACAATGGAATATCACTCAGCCATAAAAAGAATGAGATTCTGCCATATCCAGTAACATGAATGGAGCTAGAAAATATTACGATATGGAAATAAGTCAGACAGAAAAGGACAAAAACTTCATGATAACACTTATATGTGGAATCTAAAAAAAAATACAGATGAATGTATAAAGCAAAGCAGAAACAGACTCACAGATATAGAAGGCAAACTAATGGTTACCAGAAGGGCAGGGGAAGTGGGAAAGGGCATAAGAGGGGTATGGGTTTAAAAAATACAAATAGCTAGGTATCACATGGGCTTCCCTGGTGACACAGATGGTAAAGAACCTGCCCACAATGCAGACGGCCTGGGTTCGATCCCTGGGTTGAGAAGATCACCTAGAGAAGGGAATGGCTACCCATTTCAGCATTCTTGCTTGGAGAATTCCATGGACAGAGGAGCCTGGTGGGCTACAGTGCATGGGGTTACAAAGAGTTGGAACCAACTGAGCAACTGACGCTTTCATGTATCAGATAGATAAGTAACAAGTATATGTTTTATAGCACAGGGAATTATAGTCACTATCTTGTAATAAAATTTAATGGAGAATAATCTATAGTGATTATGGATTATAGTCTATCGTGAATAGATAGTGAATCACTATGCCATATACCTGAAAGTAATATCATGTTCTAAATCAATTATATGTCAATTAAAAAAAAGTTTTGGAGATGATTTAAAAAGGTTGAGTACATCACCACACTGATGAGGACCCTCATGTAGATAATATGATGGGGTTGACTTTACTTGAGAAGCAAAATTCATGGATACTGTTATCATCTGAATAGGAGGAGCATTTAGTTAACATTCTGTCTAGCATCTAGTACTTTCATTCTAAAAATATTTAACCTGCTGTCTTAGGAGCAGTAGATACAGTAGTATACAGAACAGACTAAAAAAAATCTTTTCTAGTAGGTGCTTTCTAGAAAGCATACACTTTTTTATTTTATTTATGTAAAAATTATATTTGTGAAATACAAGTAAAACATTTAGCCTATCAGGTGGTGATGAATGCTCTAGAGAAAATGAAGGAGGGGCAGGATATGGAGAGTGCAGGTTGAGCTTGATCAAGGAAGGCTTCTTTGAGATGACATTTAAACAGAAGCAGGAGAAGATAATACCTGGAGTAAGAGAATTCTAGGTGGAGGGACCAATGACTGGAGCCCTGAGTCAGGAACATGCTTGGAGTTTTTCAGACACAGTGAGGTTAGTAGAAGAGGGAGGTCAGAGAGCAGTTTGGGGGACCAGTCATGTGCTGTCTTGCGAACCAACAGAAGGACTTTGACTTTGAGTGAAAAGGGCACCTCTGAGTTATTTGAGCAGACAAATACACTTAGTTAAATGTTGATCTGAACCAAACATGCCTTTAAAGAAAACGTAAAACCCTGACCAGTGGCTATAGCTTGCTTATTTGTGCAGTATTCGGTCATCTTTGGGCTTTGTGGTGTGTGTGTGTATAGGGCCAGGACCAGGGTGAAGGGAGTAAGACTTGACCCTTAGCGTGATGCCTCCCAATTTTTGCACCCAATCACCTTACTCCCCTCCCCGTAGTCCTGCCCTGTGTGTGTTTATTGTTTTCGTTTGTGAATAACTATATGAATCAAACTCACCTCTGGCTACTGTTACCATTGTAGTGAGCAAACAAAGCCTATATCCTGCACCACAGATCACTGACATTGTTAGAACAAGAAAGAAGCAAATGGAGCCAATGGGTAATGGTCATTGCCTTACATTTGGCTTAGAGCACTTCATACAGCCCAGAAGAATAGCCAGGGGAGGAAGGCAAACCCTTCCTTCTGTGGTTTCAGAAAGGAAAAGCTGTAAAGCCAGATAACCACCTCATAAAGGGTGTGACCAAGCTTAGAAATCAAGATGTCTGATGATAAATCATTATATTCTCAAGTATACCCATGAATTTTGGGATGGTACGTCTGTTAAGTTACTAGGCAGTTGTAAGGATAGAGTGCAATTCGAGCTAGAAGCAGGTCCCCCTGGGACAGAGATTATGTGCAGATGTGACTGCTGTCCAAAATCTCAGCTGCCATCCTTGCCTGATCTTTTATGATATGCATGCACCAGGATATTTTATTTAATTCTTTTGGAAAGCAGACGAAATGGAGGGAAGAGATGAATCTATTGGACACACACCCTGAACAGAATAAGAGACAGGTACACTCAGCAGATATGATTTCTGAAGGCCCGGAGCTGTATTAAAACACACACAGATACCGTTTTCATTGTTGTTTTGTGTCTGTCTCTGCATATCTGACGGTAGAAATATAATTTTAGAATTGAACTTCACTTTTCCTTCTGGATATGTTTTGGATAGATTGCATTTTGTAAGCTGGGCAGCCAGAGACAGTATCTAATATCGTTTTTGTTTACTACTATGCTTCTTAAGAACCGAAAACTAGTAAAGATTAATGATAGCTAAAAATAGGGTCAGCTCAATTTTCCAGACTTTGTTCATGATTTCCATTAAAATGAGAATTTCTTAAGCACAGGACTTCACACGTTTTGTAATTTTTTCTCATCATTTTGGCAATTCAGCCACTCAAGTGAAATCATGTCCTGGTTAAAACATTTTAAGCAACTGTGGGTAATGCTCTTCTTAAATTTCAAGAATATATTAAAGCAATGGGGGTGGGGGGAAGGATTGGGAGTTTGGGATTAGCAGATGAAAACTATTATATATAGGGTAGATAAACAATACGGTCCTACTGTACAGCATAAGAACTATATTCAATATCCTGTCATTAACCATAATGGAAAAGAATATATGTATAACTGAATTACTTTGCTATATAGCAGAAATTAAACATAACATTGTAAATCAATTATACTTCAATACAAGTTTCTAAAACAGAAAGCAATTAAAACTGTGAACTAGGTCAGTTGTACTTATGGACAGTTGTTATCAAGCCCACTCACATCCCCTTTCTACTTCTTTCTATGTATCACTGCTAAATTAATTTTCTATGGCTTGGTCTTGTTTGCCTGGCTCCCTTCTCAAAAAGCTTCCATGATCCCCCACTGTCTCTTGAATTACCTTCAGATTCTTCTGGCACTTCATTCAAGGCTCCTTTGTGACAAGTAGCAAGATGCTTTAATTTTTTTGGAGAGAAGAGATGAATTCATTGGACATGC
This sequence comes from Ovis aries, assembly GCF_016772045.2. NCBI lineage: Eukaryota > Metazoa > Chordata > Mammalia > Artiodactyla > Bovidae > Ovis > Ovis aries. The sequence continues at coordinate 34,764,735 of NC_056075.1, read as the reverse complement.
ACACACATTGAGTGGACTGAAGAGACAGGCACACAAAGCAGAAATGACTTCCAAATTAATTAATTTTCTACAGCTTGATTGCATGATTGCAAAAGCTTTCATAATTTCCCTGCCTCCCACCCCACCTGCTACTGTTGACTCTTGAATTGCCTTCAGATTACTTTAATTTGGTATTCAAGGCTCCTCATGAACTGGTTATCCTCAGATGGCTCAGATGGTAAAGAATCTCCCTGAAATGCAGGAGATCCAAGTTCGATCCCTAGGTCAAGAAGATCCCCTGAAGAAGGGAATGGCAACCAACTCCCGTATTCTTGCCTGGAGATTTCCATGGACAGAGCAGCCTGGCGGGCTACAGTCCATGGGGTCCCAAAGAGTCTGACACGACTGAGCGACTAACACTTTCACTTTCATGAACTGGATGGCCCACTTCACTTTTCTGGTCTTTGAAACCTTTGCTTAGATCAAGCTGGACTATTCATCTTTTCCAAACACAACTATACTTTTGACTCTATTTCCACCTGGAATACCCTTCTCTTCAGCAATTTCTGATAAAATTGTGTCTATTTTATAAGCCCCATCTGATATGCTATGAAGATTTTTCTTTTGTGTGTGTAAGAGAGCTCTTCTGCTTATTTGGAGTCTCTCATCTTGTGTAACAGTCTCCCTGCATTATGGAGATTGAAGTGCTTGTTTTAATTGCATTTCTTGTACTTGGAAACGAAACATTTTTAAAGCTGCTATTTATTGAATCCTTTCTTTGTGCCAGGCAGTGAGAGGCATATAGAATTGTAATTGAGATGAGTGTAGAAGCAGATTGCCTGGGTTCGAAGCCCAGCACTGCCACTTACAGTCATGTAACCCTGGAAAAGGGCCCTCCTCACCTGTCTGTACCTGTTTCATCATCAGCGGCAAGTTTCTTACAGGGTTGTTAAGAGAATTTCCTGTGTTCATAGGACAGAGCTTGGCACACAGCAAACTCTCAATAGTGGCAATGACGATTTGCAAACAGTGTAGTATTTCATCCTAAGAAAAACTGTTTGAGATTTATTAATTGCCCTCTTTTAAAAATGAGGAGAGTGAAACTCAGGGAAATTAAGCAACTTGCCCAAGGTTATGCAACTAATAATGGCAGAGCTGAGGTTTGAACCCTGGTTGCTTGACTGGTGGCTCAGATGGTTAAGAATCTGCCTGCAATGCAGGAGACCTGTATTCGAGCGCTGGGTCAGGAAGATCCCCTAGAGAGGGGAATGGCAACCCACTCCAGTATTCTTGCTTGGAGAATTCCATGCACAGAAGAGCCTGGTGGGCTACAGTCCATGGGGTTGCAAAGAGTTGGACATGACTGAGAGACTAACGCTGCTTGACTGCCCTATGTATTGCTCATTTAAAAAATTTTAGCATGGTGCCATGTACCCAGTAGGAGCTTAATACATATTTCTTGTGAAATGATGAGTATAAAAACGTAGGCATTTATGTGTTCTGATTTTGCCCCTGCTTTTTACTGGTGAATTTCAGGACATCCTCAAATCTTCCAGACTTCAGGTTTTCCTTCTTTAAGAGGATGATAGTAATAACCCTGCCAGAGAGTTAGGGAAGTAAATATACAGATGGAGTGAGCTAACCCATGTCAACTGCCTAACGTATGGAAAGTGCTGGGTAAGTATGAGTTCCTTCTCTCACTTCTCTTATTATTTTAAAATTATTATCATTGTATTAGTCCAAGTTAAAATACTGTGAGAGACGTGATTCTGATTACAATAGCCAATATCAACCTTTTCCCCCAAAATGCTAATCACTGTTATTCTAGTAATGCCGTGAGGGGAGCAGCTTTATGTTAGTGGGCTTGATTTAGAAGTTTGAAGATATCTCTTTTTACTTTCACTGTGCTGTGTTGCCTGAAGCTATACTGATCCCAGATTGGGTTGTGTTAACCAATTTGAAAATGCAGTGTTATGGAAAGGTCTTATAAATGAGTTAGGTTAATCTTACTGTTTTTCCCTTGACTTGATTTAAATCAGCCAACATTGGGCAGAAAAGGAGCGTTGGTTTAGAGGAGGAAGCATGAGCAAAAAGTATGTTTTTAAACTATAAATATAGGTTTAAGCAGGAACTAAGTAGCATATAGGAACATGGAACTGGGGGCCTGTAAGAGAGATGAGAAAGAATTTACAGTTTGAACAATCCCCAGATTGGATAATTAACCCTTAAATAACATTTGACTGCAGCACCAACTTTCTTCTTGGACCTAATCTCAAGGGACAAATCCATTTAACAGAAAATTTTCCTTCCTATAGTAGGATCATAAAGTATTTGTGATTAAACTATGCATCTTTCTAAAAATTCATACCATGAAGTCAATGATAAATTGATGCCTTAGTCTAGACTTCAGTTTTCTTCTCAGGAAACTAATAGAGAGCAGTGGAAGAGTTTAGGCAATTTCTTGTACCTTCTCATTGGAATACACCCATTTGGTAAACAATTCTATTGTATTATACCCATCTTCAAATTTCATAAAATATCTTCTGATTTAAAATGTCAAGCGCTAACCTTTCATGACCCACTGAAGTCGGTGTTTCCCTCTTTCTGATGTGCTTGTAGATTAAACAAAAAGAAGGTCAGTGCCTGGCTTTTTGAGTATTCCATCTAATTGAACTGAACTGTTTAACTGCCAGGATTGGGAGGCCAAAATGCCATTTGTTGAAAAAATAAGCCCTGCAATGACAATTCTTACAAATGCTCACAGTTTAACATTCTCTTTTCTCTGATTTACTGCTAGTTCTAGTGCTCATTTGTATCCAACACTTTGTGGTCCCATGAATTGTAGGCTCCTCTGCCCATGGAATTTTCCAGGCAAAAATACTAGAATGGGATGCCATTTCCTATTCCAAGGGATCTTCCTGATCCTAGGATTGAACCAGCATCTCCTGCCTCTCCTGCATTAGCAGGAGGATTCTTTACCACTAGTGCCACTTGGGAAGCCCCTCTTTTCTTTCAGTTCAGTTGAGTCGCACAGTCGAGTCTGACTCTTTGTGACCCCATGAACTGTAGCACACCAGGCTTCCCTGTCCATCACCAACTCTTGGAGCTTGCTCAAACTCACGTCCATTGAGTTGGTGATGCCATCCAACCATCTCATCCTCTGTTGTCCCCTTTTCTTCCTGCCTTCAATCTTTCCCAGCATCAGGGTCTTTTCCAATAAGTCAGTTCTTCACATCAGGTGGCCAAAGTATTGGAGTTTCAGCATCAGTCCTTCCAATGAATATTCAGGACTTATTTCCTTTACTTTAGGATTGACTGGTTTGCTCTCCTTGCAGTCCAAGGGACTCTCAAGAGTCTTCTCCAACACCATAGTTGCAAAGCATCAATTCTTTGGCACTCAGCTTTCTTTATAGTTCAACTCTCACATCCATACATGACCACTGGAAAAACCATAGCTTTGACTGGACACACCTCTGTTGGCAAAGTAATGTCTCTGCTTTTTAATATGCTGTCTAGGTTGGTCATAACTTTTCTTCCAAGGAGCAAGTGTCTTTTAGTTTCATGGCTGCAATCACCATCTGCAGTGATTTTGGAGCCCCCCAGAAAAAGTCTGTTACTGTTTCCATTGTTTCCCCATCTATTTACCATGAGGTGATGGGACTGGATGCCATGATCTTAGTTTTCTGAGTATTGAGTTTTAAGCCAAATTTTTTACTCTCCTCTTTCACGTTCGTCAAGAGGCTCTTTAGTTCTTCACTTTCTACCATAAGTGTGGTGTCATCTGTGTATCTGAGGTTATTGACATTTCTCCCAGAAATCTTGATTCCAGCTCATGGTTCATGCAACTCGGCATTTCACGTGATGTACTCTGCATATAAGCTAAATAAGCAGGGTGACAATATACAGCCTTGACGTACACCTTTCCAGATTTGGAACCAGTCTGTTGTTCCCTGTTCAGTTCTAACTGTTGCTTCTCGACTGGCATACATATTTCTCAGGAGGCAGGTAAGGTGGTCTGGTATTCCCATCTTTTTAGGAATTTTCCACAGTTTGTTGTGATCCACACAGTAGCTCGCCCAGGTGCATGCCCATTTCCTTGAGTGTTCTGGTGCTATTGTAACTCCCTAGTTACCAAATGATGGGGTAAATAGGAGAAGCTTCAGCCCTTCAGGGAATTTTTGGTTTATAATTATCATCCCTTATCTAATACCCTTGATGTGTTTTTAGGAACCACATTAGCTAGGGACTTCTAATCTGGTCTAACACCCTATTCAGTCAACAAAAATTGATGATTAAACACAGATTTACAAGACGGAAATAAAAATACATCAAAGTACAAAGGAAAAACAGATCTTTTTAAGGCTGGAGTGTCACTGAATCAAATAGGCTGGCCTGTGGTCAGATTTACTTTTAGAGGCATGCTGGATCAGGTGGGTTGAGGAGGAAAATGTTAATAATAACACTGGAGAGTGAATTTGTCGCTCTTGGTTTAGACGTAGTGATGGGATGCTGAGCGTAGAGTACACATGTCCTTCTCCATAATTTAGTATAATTTGGATGTTACACAAAAGAGCACAATTGTTTATCACCCGCTTCCTTTGAAAATGATTCTAAAACTGGAGTCATAGTTTTGTACAGGCTAATTTGAGACAAATGCTGGGTTGACAGGCAAAGGTTCCTTCTAAATATAAAAGTAAATGAAATTTCCAGATTCTGTTCTGAAATCTGCAAGCCTCAGTTGGTATTTTAGTGTAGAAGTGTATAAATGCAAATGTACACCAAGTTCCCTAGGGCCGACCAGCCAGCGAGTACAAATGAGGGCATATCCTTGTGAGTATCCACATTTTGCTGGCTCAGTGGCCTTCAACTGAAAAACTGGAAGACCTCAGCATTTTCCTCCCCAAAAGTCTCTTCCCCACCTTTTCTGGCAGAGCCCAGGAGGGATGTCATATGTGCTGCGAATGAGCTTACCATGTTCCAGTGTAAGCTCCTTATTACTGGCCACTGCACACATTTACTTTTTAACCACCATTCACAGATTGCTGCTGCCAGGCCTGGTGTCCAGTGTTCAAAATACATATCTTCATTTATGAATGAATGAATTCTCCCAGCCACCCGGCAGGACAGGCATTAACACCAGTTTTACAAAGAAACAGAGGCACTGAGATGAAAAGACAGGGATCTTAAATGGCATTTTTCAGACTCACTCATTAATGAAATCAATAAATTGCTGCTCAAAGGTAATTCACCTTTGAGGGTGGTGCCTGCTCATGCCCTGTTCCTGGTCCCAGTGAGATAAAAACCGAATTGAGAGTACATTTTAGAAGCTTTTACAGCCAAGACAGCAAACTTCTGCTCACTAGTTTGTATTCTGTACGCTTTTGCTTTCATTGTTTCGGTAATGCGTTTGTATTGCCTTTTACAATATTTTTTTGCAAAGCAACCAAGGTGCTGTTCAAGTGCTAGGCTGCAGCCATGAACAGTGCACTCAGGGCTCCCTGTTCTCAGGCTTGTAATCCGTTAGGGGAGGTGGAGATAGACAATAAACAAAACAAGAAACAAAAAAGATTATTTCAAATAGGCTCTGATGGTAGTAAACCAGGGTGTGTGAAATCAGAATGACTGGAGTGTGGGTGGGCATCTTGGGGGGTGCCCAGGAAGCTGTTTACAGAAGTAATATTTGAGCTGAGATCAGAGTGGAAGGGAGCCAGCCACCTGCAGATCTGGAGAACAAGTGTTATTGGCATAAGGAACAGCAAATGTAAAAATCCTGAAGCCAAAAGGAGCTTGGTATGTTTCAGGAACAGAAAGAAAGTCTGTGTGGCTCACATATAGTTACCAGTGGGAATGAAATCAGAGAGAAAGCTGGAGGGGAGACCAAGCTTGGGCCAGGTAGAGTCTCGTGTGCTGTAGTTAACAGTTTAATTTTGTTTTTGTTTTTAATTACTTAATTTATTTTAATTGGAGGCTGATTACAATATTGTGGTGGTTTTTGCCATACATCGACATGAATCAGCCACAGGTGTACATATGTCTCCCACCCTGAACCCCCCTCCCAACTCCCTCCCTACCCCATCCCTCTGGGTTGTCCCAGGGCACCGGCTTTAGTGCCCCGCTGCATGCATCGAACTTGCACTGGTCATCTATTTTACATATGGTAATATTCATGTTTCAGCGCTGTTCTCTCAAATCATGCTAGTTTTATTCTGACAGTTACTAACACCCACTGGAGGATTTTAAGCTGGGGCATGATGGGATCAGATTCACATTTTAAAACTTCCCTTCCGCTGCTTTGTAGACCATCAGTTACAAGTCGGCAGGAGAGATATCAGAAAGAGAAACTGGAATGCCTCTTCACAGACGTAGGGGGAAAGGATGGTGGCTTGGAGGAGGGTGGAGCAGTGAAGGGATTATGAGTGGGCAGACTCACAGACTATTTTAAAGGAGGGATTGACAGGAATTACTGATGGAGTGGGGTCAGACAGTGAGGGAGGGTGAGTACCTTGGAGGGGAGTGAGGGCTGTGGTTCTGTTTAGGGAGATGGTGAGGGGGATGGAGGGAACAGGTGTTGGAATGGGAATAACATCATGGGTTCTGTTAGCACATGTTAACTTGAGATGCCTCTGAAATGTTCAAGAGGGGCAGACAAGCAGGTAGCTGGACATCTGAGTCTATTCCAGGGGACAGTCAAGGAAAGCGCTTTCCATTGGGGCTTTGTCAGTGTAAAGCTTAGGAGAAGGCAATGGCACCCCAATCTAGTACTCTTGCCTGGAAAATCCCATGGACGGAGGAGCCTGGTGGGCTGCAGTCCATGGGGTCGCTATGAGTCGGACGTGATTGAAGCGACTTGGCAGCAGCAGCAGCAGCAGTGTAAAGCGTAGGGACATCACCTAGGAAGAGATGTAGGCGATGAAGCAATGCTGCTCAAAGGTGCTCCACCTCTGAGTATGGTACCTGTCCACGCCCTGTTACTGGTCCCAGTGGGATAAAAACAGAATAGTAAGTTTCAGGAACTTTTAGTTACAGTAAACGCCTGATTAGTAGCTTGTACTCTGTATGCCTTTGATTCCGTTGTTTTGGTAATATGTTGTTATTGCATTTTACAATAATATCGTTCTGCAGGGGATTGGAAATTAACACAAAAACACCTGACCCTTTTCCCCAGACAATTGAGGAACACTGATCTGAGGTTTAGAGGTTAAACAGGGGAGGAAGAGATGGAAACAGAACCTGAGAATTAATGGCCAGTGAGGTAGAAGGGAAACTTTGATTTTCCTTTGGTTGGAACCTCATCTGACTCCAAGGCACAGGGCCTTCACTGTGATGATTACTGCCTTCTTCCCTCGGCAGTGACCATCACAAGGCCCATGATATAACATCAACAGAGCTGTGATCCTAGACAAAGCTTCAGTCTCCCAAGAGATCAATCTAGGTTGCCAGGAGGGGCATGAGAAGGGTCTTTTCCTCAAGTGCTCATCTCACTATGTCACTTGGGTCCCCAGAGAAACCCTATTTATACGTTGTTGCTGCTGCTGCTGCTAAGTCGCTTCAGTCGTGTCCAACTCTGTGCGACCCCATAGACGGCAGCCCACCAGGCTCCCCCATCCATGGGATTCTCGGGGCAAGAACACTGGAGTGGGTTGCCATTTCCTTCTCCAATGCATGAAAGGGTTCTAAAAAATAGTTTATAAGGTCCCTACAGAAATCTTCTACAGTCTCTTCTTCTTGGGCATTAGCTACTCTTTTTGTAGACGTCAGACCCTGCCTATGCGGCAGAGCTAAGGAACTGGGCCATTCTGTATCCCATCTCACAGGATCCATCCTCTTTGCTGCGTATCAGCCCCCACAGATAAGGGTCCATGAGGGGGAACAGAAGGCAGAGACAGCTGCAGTCGTGCTCAGCCAGCCCTGATCTTTTGCTTTTTTTTTTTCCATTTATTTTTTTATTGTTGGCGGTGCTGGGTCTTTTCGCTGCGTGCGCTTTCTCTAGTTGCGGCAAGTGGGGGTTGCTCACTGGCGGCGGTGCTCAGCCTTCTCATGGCGGTGGCTTCTCCTGTTGCAGAGCACAAGCTCAGTCACTGTGACACAGGGGCTTAGCTGCCCCACAGCATGTGGGATCGACCCAGATCAGGGAGCGAACCCATGTCTCGCCCCCAGGGAAGCCCCCAGTCCTGATCTTTAACACAAGCTTCAGCGTTTCTGTTTTTCAAGGGTATTACTGTGCCGTGCCCAGTCGCTCAGTCGTGTCCGACTCTTTGTGGCCCTCTGGACTGTGGCCCGCCAGGCTCTTCTCTCCATGGAATTTTCCAGGCAAGAATACTGGAGTGGGTTACCATTTCCTTCTCCAGGGGATCTTCCTGACCCTGGGATCGAACTTGAGTCTCTTGTCTCTCCTGCCAACGATTGGCAGCCGGATTATTTACCACTAGCACCACCTGGGAAGCCCAAGTGTGTTATTGATGAACAGTTACTGCCCGAGAATATCTTTGAAAAGTACTCATTCGATTTTTAGAGATTTAAAATTTTCTCATGCTTTGGAAAAAAAAAAGTGTCAAGAGAAAGAACTAAAGAACTAAAAATTTATTATCTTACCATTTGTACTGATTTAAAATTGAGTTTAAAAATTATTATTTCACAGAAAGATCTGAGATGGCTATATCTAATTTATGCAAGAAATCTGGCAGTGTATCTGAATTTGGCAATTTGAACTTCAAAAAGTACAAATGGTTCTACTACTGACCTTAAGTTTTTCTGAGTTCTAAAATATATGACACCTTTAATAACTAATTGAGTCACTTGCTCTGAGGGTGTTTCTACACAATCAGGACACTTGGTATAACCCTAATGCTACCTAGGTTTCATTGCACCCTACTCAACATCAATAGAAAAGAAATTTTAAATTCTAGAAGCCATTCTAAATCTTCATTTTTTGGCAAAATTACCTTGAAGTTGCTTTTCCTAGTTGCTTTAATTCTGATTTATCCACATCAGTGCTACTGCTTATATCCTCACATATAATAATAGCAATAATAATAATTTAAGTACATTACTTCTTAGTAGTAGTAGTTGTAATGCTAATAATTATAAAAACTCGATCCAACCAGTCTGTCTTAAAGGAAATCAGTCCTGGGTGTTCATTGGAAGGACCGATGTTGAAGCTGAAACTCCAATACTTTGGCCACCTGATGCGAAGAGCTGACTCATTTGAAAAGACCCTGATGCTGGGAAGGATTGAGGGCAGGAGGAGAAGGGGACAACAGAGGATGAGATGGTTGGATGGCATCATCGACTCAATGGACATGGGTTTGGGTGGACTCCGGGAGTTGGTGATGGACAGGGAGGCCTGGCGTGCTGCAGTTCATGGGGTCACAAGGAGTTGGACACGACTGAGTGACTGAACTGAACTGAAGGTTTGTTGTGGTACTGTGTGAAAGCAATATTCTAAGATGTTTATACAGGTTAGTGCATTCATAATCTTTGAGGTGTATCTTAATCTGTTTAATCTGCTATAACAACACAGTACAGTCTGAGTAAGGCTGAGTAAGCCACCCTGGTGGCTCGGTGGTAAAGAATCCGATTGCCAATGCAGGAGACACGGGTTCGATCCCTTGCTTGGTAGTATCCCCTGGAGAAGGAAATGGCAACCCGCTCCAGTATTCTTGCCTGGGAAATCCCATGGACAGAGGAGCCTGGCTTGCTACAGTCTATAGGGTTTCAAAGAGTCAGATGCAACTGAGCGACCAAACAACAATTAACTGATTTTATAATATTTAAAATAGAATAAACACAGCCATAACATTTTTCAAGGGCTTTCAAAGAACTGTTAGTAAAGCCTTTTTAAAAATAATGCCAAATATAAAAATTAAGTACTGTTTTATTTTGTCTTAGACCATTTCTATTTCCTAAGGTGAGAATCAGTTTGAGATAGGCTAGCTTACTACCAAAGTTAGCAAAATCTGTGAGATCTGTGAGACTTAAGGGTGGAAGCGGACTTCCCTGGTGGCTCAGTGGTAAAAAAAAAAAAAATTCACCTGCCAGTGCAGGAGACACGGATTTGATCCCTGATCTGGGAAGATCCCTCATGCCTTGGAGCACAACTAAACCTACGTGTCACAACTAATAAGCCTATGCTCTAGAGCCCAGGAGTCACAACTACAGATCCCACGTGCACAGCTACTGAGGCCCTCGCACGCCAGGGCCCATGCTCCTCAACCAGAGAAGCTGCCTTAAGGAGAAGCCCTGTCACCGCAATCAGAGAAAAAGGCCACACAGCCACAAAGACCCAGCACAGCCTAAAATAAAGAAGTAGAATTACTAAAAAAAAAGAAACAAAAAAGGGTAGGAGCAATGCACTTTGTCCTACCAGTAACCCTAAACATTCTTGTTAAATATAGAAAGTCCACCAGTTGTGAAATTCCACAAGATTTTGTTTCACATGTTTGACAAAAAGGTAAGTTTTCTTGTGTTAGAATTTTGCATAAACAACTTTCTGTGGCTATAAAAATTCTCCAGGATTCTCTTCATGACCTCATAATATTCCAGCGAATGAATCTGAAGACATGTGGGCATATGGTTTCCTGAAACGCTGTATCAGTTTAATCTTCTACTAACAGTTTGTAATATTGTCCCCACAGTTTCTGGATTTTAACTTCAAATAATCTCTGTCAGTTATTTGTGGGGAAGGAAAAGAATCTAATTCAAACTTACATGCTTTTGATTAGGAATGATTCTGACCTTTTCCCATATACTGCTTTTTGAGAATTGCCTGATTTTTTATGGAGGGAGGTTGAGGGGTGTGGATAGGAGAATGTCCCTCTACTTTTTTCCCTAAAGAACCATTTAGCCATTTAACCATTTTCCTGATATATGTGATACATATACCTTCCCAGTTATTGGCAGGTGTTTTCATTTTGAATCTAGTACACTTTCATTATTTTAATGGATTGTTGCTAAGAATAAGGCTATCAAAGCTGTTGTCTAATAGAATTCTTTACGATGACTTGCAAGCTGCGAATCACTGTTAACAAGTGGTTTCCAGAGTGCTAAGACCATATTGCCATTGATTTTCAGTCTATACTTCACCTCAGAAAAGCAGAACTTTTTATTTCAAAGGTTTGTTTTCATATCAGCTCTGTCTAAGTGACTACTTCCAATTGGTACAGTATTTATTTGCCTATACATTTAAATTTGAGGCTTCAGCTAGTCCTTTGAAGTGAAGTGAAAGTTGCTCAATTGTGTCTGACTCTTTGCAACCCCATGGACTATACAGTCCATGGAATTCTCCAGTCCAGAATACTAGAGTGGGTAGCCTTTCCCTTCTCCAGAGAATCTCCCCAACCCAGGGATTGAACTGGGGTCTCCCACATTGCAGGTGGATTCTTTACCAACTGAGCCACAAGGGAAGCCCCCAGCTATTCCTTTCCACACTCTCAAATTCCCATTTTTAACATTCACCCCTCAGAGGATGTGTAGTAGTTGGGATTTAATGATGCCCAAATTTCCTCCTCAGTAGAATAAAAAAGACTTCCAAGGGACACAGTGGAAATCCCCTAGGACTACTTCTTTTCACACAGTCCCAAGCAAAGAGGCAACAAATTTCCCTAAGAGAACATAGGTAAGGGATAAAACTGCTAAAGATCTACGACTGTCTGTGTTAGTATTCCTATCTTTCTGATATGCAGTACGTATATGTACTACATGTATGAAAAACAGCACATCTATTCTTAAAAGGAGTTCTTACTAATAACTAATGAAACAGGTATTAATAAAATTTTGAGGTACCCATACTAATATGTGCCAGACTTAGTGAAGAACCATGGAAATGTGTATTCAACCATCTACTACATTGTGGGAGAGTCTCCACTGATTGCCTAGAAACTCAAATTGTTTTGGTAACCATTCTTTCTCTGAGTCCTATAATTGGATATTGTATATTCAGTTTAAGACTTAAAAAAAAATTGGTCCTGATAGGTTTGTTGTTATTTCAGAAATGACTCTCCATATCCTAGCTGAAAATAGGGAGTTCATCCAGTGGATTGAAGATCAGTGCATTTATGCCCTCTTTTTACTTGATAATTTGCTAGTAGAAACGTGCACTAACCAGACAAGATCTTGGTTGAGCTTCCTTTAACTCCATTAGCTGTATTCAGTTGTTTTGCTAGGGTTGATTCAAGGACCTGACATTGCCCGAATGCCAGCTGACCTGGCATCTGACCATCTGAAGTGGGAACTTGCCAATCCAGTGCATTCACGTCAGCCAGAATGTCTTTACTCTGCCTATTCATTAAGCAGATTATTTTCCCCTCGACCTTGATTTAAAGAATCAAGAAAGCAATGCATGTGTAATGTAAAAAGAAAAAAAAAATCAGCCAGTCCTGAATGGAATTATATTATATGCATGTATATAATACTGGAAAAGACTCTGATGCTGGGAGGGATTGGGGGCAGGAGGAGAAGGGGACGACCGAGGATGAGATGGCATCACCGAATCGATGGACGTGAGTCTGCGTGAACTCCAGGAGTTGGTGATGGACAGGGAGGCCTGGCGTGCTGTGATTCATGGGGCTGCAAAGAGTTGGACACGACTGAGTGACTGAACTGAACTGGTGTAATGTATGTAAAAACTACATTGCTCTTTCTCCATCCATTACTGTTAGACTGCTCACTACGAAAGACAAAAGATTTAGTATCCTTACTGTATCTCTGCCTAGTTGTTTGTCCTACCCAATGTTTTATTATTTTGATTATAACATAAGTCTTTTAATTTTAAAAATTATGCTTTTACCCCAGCTTCTTGTTCTATCAACTCTGGACTCTATGGACTCACTAAGATGTAAGCTGAGAAACTAAGGTCCCTAATTACTCTCAACCTCACCTTCACTCCAGTCCCTGAGTTCCATCAGTTCCACACTGTTTCTTTATTATCACATTATTATTATTATTATCACATTATGATGTTATTATAAACTTGCCCTGCTTTGTCTGTTGACTTATTCTAAATATTAGAAACTAGAGAAATGCAGGGCCATAGAACCACACCTGTACTTCTTTAAGGAGAATGTTCAAAGAATTAAGGTCAAATGGATTCTCTTTTCTTACATTCCACAATTACTAACAGTCACATCACCTTAAAATTATTTTTCCAGATAATGGCTTTATTGTAGCTTCTCTGCCCATTCTGAAGAACAGGCACCTATAGGAGCCTTTCTCTTTTGTGATTAGAGAAGAGACATTAATATTTTCCCCATGTTACAAAGATCTTTTAGCTCCTTAATCATACTATCATTTGAAGAGGAATATTCCTCTTGTTTGTCTTAAACAGAGTATGTTCTTGCTCATCCTGACCACTCCATAAAAAATGGCAAACCTACTGTCCTTTCCTTTGTCATCCAGAAATCCTCATTTTCCTAGCTGTGCTTCAGTTTCTATCCCTTATAGATCCAACTCGGAGTTTATGCTTGAAATTGTCATTTTTTTTCCCTTTTCAGTTTTGAGGTAAAACACAGCTAGTAAGGGGTAATTGGACTAAAAAAGACCCATATCTATTCATGTAAAGTCATCAAAAACTGTTGGCTATTACCTCTGCCATTTCCCTTCTTAAGCCAAGAGAATAAAAGGATTTTGTAATTATTCTGTCTTTAATTTAATGACTGGAGGGGATAAACTGCTGCATAAGCTTTTGCCCACATTTGTGCATTTTCCCAAGGACATCTTATTTGGCTTTGAACAACTGCTTCCCTAGCTGTTTCAAATTTCTTCCATCTCCAATTTGGAAAGCATAATGTTTGCATTTTTATCTTATTGGGATATAATTCACATACCATAAAATTTGCCTTTTTAAAGTGAACAATTTAGTTGTTTTTAGTAAAATCAAAAGATTGGGCAACTTAATTTTTTTAGTAAACTATTTTAATATCTACAAAAGTGGATAAAATGGTAGTATGAAAACCCATATATCTGTTACCCAGAATGAATGGCTATAATGGCACCTTTAACAAATTTATTTTTTATTTTAAAATTGAAGTATAGTTGATTTGCAATGTTGTATAAATATACATACATATAATTTCCTTTTCAGAGTCTCTTCCATTACAGATTATTAAAAGTTACTGAATATAGTTCCCTATACTATACAGTAGGTCCTTGTTGGCCATCGATTTTATATATGTATAATAGTCTGTATTTATTAATCCCAAACTCCTACCTTATCCGTCTTCTCCCTTTATACTTTAGTAACCATAAGTTTGTTCTACAGGTTTGTCAGTTTGTTTCTATTTTATAAATAAGTTCATTTATGTCATTTTTTGTTTTTTAGATTTCATATATAAGCGATATGATATTTGTTCCTTGGTCTGACTTACTTCACTTAGATAATCTCTAGTTCCATCCATGTTGCTAACAAATGGTATTTATTATTTCATTCTTTTTTTATGACTGAATAATATTCCATTGTATATATCCACCACATCTTCTTTATATAATGGCACTCTTTTTGCTAGAATGGTCCTGAGGCTGAACTAATGTTGAAGAAATATTAGATATGAGAAGTATACTAACTTTATGAATGCAGAGTATTTTATTGCGTGCATATGCAAGTACAAAATCATTCAATTTTTAGCCACTGTCTCTGAAGACCATAATCATTCAGACCTATCTGAATGTTCTCTGTGCTGTGTTGCAACAGATTTAGAGGTTTCTTTATTGGGTGGCTTTGAACTTTATTTTAGCATTTTGAAGTATGTGATAAAAATTCTTTAAAAAAAACCTTTTTAGTGATATTTATACCTGTTGATAAAACAAGGTTAGAATCTTCCTTCAATTTGGATAAGCATGAAGCAAGATATGAACAGGCCTAGGATTCCTGATAGGGGGATTTAGAATTATAACTGCATTGTGTTGAAACCAGGAAGTCAGGAAGCACTAAGAATGATGCAAGTTTCAAAGATCAAAGCAGAACAGTATCTGGAATTCAACAGATCAGAAGATTTGAAAAAGAGGTTTTTCCAAATTGAGCAGGGACTATCTATTTTGTGCCTGTTTTATCTCTTGCTGATGCCAGCTGCCACAGTCCCACAGATGTGGAACATGCCACGTGCCACATTGGAACATGCCAATACACTTTCATTTTTCAGTGTTACTAGAATTTCCACCAATATTATAATTTGGAACTATTCCAGATAAATATATTTTAAGCATCACATTAAAATCATTGTGTTACACTGGCTTTCTAAACACCCAAAGTGGTAACGTAATATTTCTAGCTGAATGTCTGTCACTAGGTTTCAGAGCATTGTATGTTTTTATAGTCAGCCCTCTCATGTGCACTGCTAATCTCAATGTGCTTCGTGGACTCATGTTTAGGTAGCTGTCACTGGATACACTATTTATATTTTTCCCAGTACAAATGTCTCCTTTGTTATTTAAAAATGCTTAAGGAGTATATATAATTGCCAATTTTTTATGGAAGCATAATTGACCTATAATATTATATTGGTTACCGATGTATAGCAGAGTGGTTTGATATTTTTATACATTACTAAATGATGACCACAAGTCTAGTTACCATCTGTCACCATGCAAAGTTATTACAATAAACAATTGTCAGTTTTTTTAAGCAGGGACTGAAATGTACCTTAGGGTTTCAGTTTTTTAATACACAAATCAGTCGGTCAACACGCTCATCTAATTGTCTGTTTTGTTTGGCCTGATAATCAAACCCCAAATGGCAATGAGAATTAAGTCACTATGGCCCACTTATTACATTCTTATTGATGAGGTTGTTGCTTAATATCAACAATATCTGTACTTTACCTCCTATCTCAGCGTCAGGCTCCTCCTCACAGATGACAGATGGCATAGTAGTGGATTTCAAAACCAGTGCCTCCTGGTTCCTGGGGGGGCAGTTGAGGATTATGGAAATAGCTCTAGAAAAACACTACCACCTGTCACAATCTCTTTTGCAGAAACTCTAGCTCTCTGTAGGTACATAACCTAAAACAATTCCTTTGCCAGCAAGCCTCAATGCCTCACTGTTCCACACATGGCATGGCAGGGAGCTCTACTGGCTTTCCATTGGTAAAGGATATGCTGTTAGATATTTTGAGAGTATTATAGAGATTTGTGATTACTCATTCACATTCCTACACCTAGTCCCCATATGGACAGAGACACTCACACTATGTTGTAATATTTGTCTGTTGGATTCTACCTCCCACTTTGCAAATACAACTTGGACTTGCCCACAACAGCAGTTTTATGAAAACATTTTTCCATCCTATGACCAATCATTTATATTTTCGAATATAATAAAAATACAAATGAAAAAAATAAATGGGATTCCAACTGGATCCCAATCCCTAGAACACATTGAAAGTGGAAATTTGTTTTGTTTTGTTTATCTGCGTCCAGAAGAAATTATGGACAGTGCTTCACTGGCTCTACAGAAAACAAAATAAATCATCTTAGCTCCCTGGGGAAATCACTGGTATTTACAGAGACCCTTCAGCATTATTCCAAGTAGGAGCCTGCTTTCCTTTCTTCATACCATTCCCTTTCCCGGAAACATAATAGGAAGTAACTGGAGGAGTTGAGTGAGCTTCCTAAATTTTGAACCTCTCAAAGGCAGAGACTCAAGGATTCATCTTATTTTTGAAAACCTCTGCAGTACCTACAACTATACAGTTGTACACTGCACTGTATACACGGTGTAGTAGTTGTTGTTTAGTCGCCAAGTCAGGTCCCACTCTTTGCGACGCTATGGACTGTAGCTTTCCCAGGCAAGAATTCTGCAGTGGGTTCCCATTTCCTCCCCTAGGGGATCTTCTTGACCCAGGGATCAAATCCATGTTTCCTGAATTGGCAGGCAGATTCTTTACTGCTGAGCCCTCAGGAAAGTTGTGTGCATGGTAGGGGAAAAAAGATCTCAAAGTTATACTTGCTAACTTGCTTCCTTTCAGGCAGTCTTGTGAACTGCTTGAAATCCTTTCTCCAACTAGTGTAGACGGTTCATCTTCACTTAAAAACTACCCCAGGCAAGACCTTTCTTAACCTTTTAAACTATTTCATAATCATTACGTATTTACTGTTTTTACTTGATGAAAGATATACTGAAGAGAGCTTACCTTCAGGAAACTTACCCATCAGTAGTAAAGAGAAGTCTTCACCTTTGGAAAACTCAACAATCCATGTAAAGTAATCTATTGAGAATTTGATGCCATGATAAGTCAAGTCATGGACAGAAAACGATGTTACCCATTATGTGCCCAGGGGTCGGGGAAGACTTCCTCCCATGGGAAGCTCAGCTGAATCTCAGTGGATTGGATGGATTTTGGAAAACAGAGGTGTGAGCAGGGTCTTTCAGGAAGGATGAGGGGAGCAGAGTGTGAGAGTTGGGGAGACTACCGAAGAAGGGACTTTTGGGGAGAAACCGAAGAAGACCAGTTTGACTAGAATGGTGATTTGAGAGAGTGAATCATTATAGATAAGGCTGGAAAGTAGGTTAGGAGCATATTGTGGACAACGATGAATGTAAGGTTATGCAGTTTGGACTTTGCTGTGTAAACAGAAAACCATTTGGAAGCTTTTTGAGCAAGAGAATAACACGCTCTCAGTGGTAGTTTTGGAAGAGTTGATGGGGAGCCAGGGACAGGAAGAATTAAATTAGTTGGGAGGGAGCTGGGCAAAGATCAGAGGCAAGAAAAAATGGTTAGGGTGACTGAGCCCACCTATTAAAGTCCCAAGGTCCTGAAATAGGGAGTTAGTGATGGAAATACAAAGGAAGAATGAGACGCCAAACATGTTTTACTTGAATATGACAGCAGCAGGGAGTCTGTTTCAGACCCAGGTAGTATTGGGCAGAAATAACCGGTCTGTTTCCTACTGGGGACAAATGAGTCTTCTACCTAATTATAAGGAGACTGAATTTGGGTGTCGTAAATCAGTTTTCCCACGCATCACTTTTGTTCTTTGGGTACCAAAGAAAATTGGGTGTAACATCTCTAAGTTTTTCCTCAGCAGGGTTCAATTCGCCACATAAATAAATAACATTAGCCCAGCATGCTACAAGAAGGCTGACTTTTAAATTGTTTAGTTTGGCTGATTAAATTAATTCCAGAGACTAAACACTGGATCTTCAAAGGGCATGTTTTCACTTGGGGTACTTTGTTACAGTGGCTGAATTTCATATGATCAAGCTAGATGAGCTGGGGATTACAGTATTTTTTTCCTAAAGGGCACCTCTTTGGACCAGGTTGGTGTTGCTAGACCATTCAGTCAAAGAATTCAGAATAGTTAACTATGTTCCCTGTTGTTCTTCTTTAGGGCTCTCTTTTGTCTATTCCCCACCCTCATCCCATCACTTGTCTAATTCACACACTTACCTGGCACCCTACCAAATCTTCCTCCAGTACCACTGAGATTGTGTCACTCACTTTTCAACTCAACTTGTTCAATGGTTTTGTTTATGTAGCAAAGTCCAAACTCTATCACCTTACACTCGTGGTCCTGCAGGCTATGATCCTAATTTTGTTGTTCAGGCGCTAAGTTGTGTCAGACTTTTTTGTGACTCCGTGGATTGCAGCACGCCAGGCTTCCCTGTTCTTCACTATCTCCTGGAGTATGCGCAAAGTCATGTCCATTGAGTTGATGATGCCATCCAACCGTCTCATCCTCTGTTGCCCTCTTCTCATCTTGCCCTCAGTCTTTCCCAGAATCAGGGTCCTTTTCAATGAGTCAGCTCTTTGCATCAGGTGGCCGAAGTATTGGGGCTTCAGCTTCAGCATCAGTCCTTACAATGAATATTCAGGATTGATTTCCTTTAGGATTGACTAGCTTAATCTTCTTGCTGTCCAAGGGACTCTCAAAAATACTCTCCAGCACCACAGTTTGAAAGCATCTGTTCTTCAGTATTCAGCCTTCTTTATGGTTCTATCTAGTTTTAGGATTCATAATATGCAATAAATGATTCTAGTATTTTCTTAATTATTGTATTTATACTAAATGAACACAATAATATAGACTAGGGAATCTGAACATTAAACTAGGTTATATAATCTGAATTTCAATTTCAGGTCAATGTAAAATTCACTTTCATATTTTGAGTTTCAAATTTTTAGGTTTTTCTGTATGTGTTTGCTATAGGATTTCTGAGTATGAAAGGAATCAGCTTAGCTATTCTTTTTAATGACTATAAATTTTAAAGAAATTAATTTATTAATACCTAGCTTTCTTTCTAGAACTAATTTGTGGCAGTTTATAGTGCTATATAAAATATGCCAAGGCAGCATAATTTAAAGTAGATGAGCTAGAAGAAATCAAATGTGTACATCTTCATGACCTTGAATTAGGAAGTGATTTCCTAGATATTCCCATAAGCATAAGCAACCCAAGAAAAATAAATAACATAGACTTCATCAATGGAGAAGGCAATGGCACCCCACTCCAGTACTCTTGCCTGGAAAATCCCATGGACGGAGGAGCCTGGAAGGCTGCAGTCCATGGGGTTGCTGAGGGTCGGACACGACTGAGTGACTTCACTTTCACTTTTCACTTTCATGCATTGGAGAAGGAAATGGCAACCCACTCCAGTGTTCTTGCCTGGAGAATCCCAGGGACGGGGGAACCTGGTGGGCTGCCATCTATGGGGTCGCACAGAGTCGGACACGACTGAAGCGACTTAGCAGCAGCAGCAGCAGCAGACTTCATCAACATTAAAATTTTCTGTGTTTCAAAGGACTTTATCGAAAAGTGACAATACCACTAATAAAACGGGAGAAGATATATGCAAATCATATATCTGATAAGGATTTATTAGTCAAAATAAAGGACTCTTACAACTAAACAAAAATATACAACCTAATTTAAAAATGTACAAAGGGTTTGAATATCTTTCTCCAAAGAAGATATATAAATGGACAATAAATACATGAAAATGTGTCAAAATCATTAGTCATTAGGGAAATAAAAATCAAAATTACCAGATACCACTTCACATCCCCTAGGATGGTTATAATCATGATGATGTGATCACTAATCTAGAGCCAGACATCTTGGAATGTGAAGTCAAGTGGGCCTTAGAAAGCAGCACTATGAACAAAGCTAGTGGAGGTGATGGAATTCCAGTTGAGCTGTTTCAAATCCTGAAAGATGATGCTGTGAAAGTGCTGCACTCAATATGCCAGCAAGTTTGGAAAACTCAGCAGTGGCCACAGGGCTGGAAAAGGTCAGTTTTCATTCCAATTCCAAAGAAAGGCAATGCCAAAGAATGCTCAAACTACTGCACAGTTGCACTCATCTCACATGCTAATAAAGTAATGCTCAAAATTCTCCAAGCCAGACTTCAGCAATACGTGAACCGTGAACTCCCTAATGTTCAAGCTGGTTTTAGAAAAGGCAGAGGAACCAGAGATCAAATTGCCAACATCCACTGGATCATGGAAAAAGCAAGAGAGTTCCAGAAAAATATTTATTTCTGCTTTATTGACTATGCCAAAGCCTTTGACTGTGTGGGTCACAATACACTGTGGAAAATTCTGAGAGAGATGAGAATACCAGACCACCTAACCTGCCTCTTGAGAAATCTGTATGCAGGTCAGGAAGCAACAGTTAGAACTGGACATGGAACAACAGACTGGTTCCAAATAGGAAAAGGAGTACGTCAAGACTGTATATTGTCACCCTACTTATTTAACTTCTATGCAGAGTACATCATGAGAAACACTGGGCTGGAAGAAACACAAGCTGGAATCAAGATTGCTGGGAGAAATATCAATAACCTCAGATATGCAGATGACACCACCCTTATGGCAGAAAGTGAAGAGGAACTAAAAAGCCTCTTGATGAAAGTGAAAGTGGAGAGTGAAAAAGTTGGCTTAAAGCTCAACATTCAGAAAACGAAGATCATGCATCTGGTCCCATCACTTCATGGGAAATAGATGGGGAAACAA
Organism: Ovis aries; assembly: GCF_016772045.2. Classification (NCBI taxonomy): domain Eukaryota; kingdom Metazoa; phylum Chordata; class Mammalia; order Artiodactyla; family Bovidae; genus Ovis; species Ovis aries. Next base: position 34,743,814 of record NC_056075.1, on the reverse strand, counting down.
TGGAAACAGTGTCAGACTTTATTTTTTTGGGCTCCAAAATCACTGCAGATGGTGACTGCAGCCATGAAATTAAAAGATGCTTACTCCTTGGAAGAAAAGTTATGATAGATAGTATCATAAACCTAGATAATATATTTAAAAGCAGAGATATTACTTTGCCAACAAAGGTCCATCTAGTCAAGGCTATGGTTTTCCTGTGGTAATGTATGGATGTGAGAGTTGGCCTGTGAAGAAGGCTGAGCGCCAAAGAATTGATGCGTTTGAACTGTGGTGTTGAAGAAGACTCTTGAGAGTCCTTGGACTGCAAGGAGATCCAACCAGTCCATTCTGAAGGAGATCAGCCCTGGGTGTTCTTTGGAAGGAATGATGCTAAAGCTGAAGCTCCAGTACTTTGGCCACCTCATGCGAAGAGTTGACTCATTGGAAAAGACTGTGATGCTGGGAGAGATTAGGGGCAGGAGAAGGGGACGACCCAGGATGAGATGGCTGGATGGCATCACGGACTCGATGGACGTGAGTCTGAGTGAACTCCGGGAGATGGTGATGGACAGGGAGGCCTGGCGTGCTGCGATTCATGGGTCACAAAGAGTCGGACGCGACTGAGCGACTGAACTGAACTGAACTGAACTGAGGATGGTTATGATAAAAAAAGCTAAGAAGTGGTGGTGAGGATGTATAAAAATTAGAACTCTAATACATTGCTAGTAAGAATGTAGAATGGTACAGTCATTTTGGAGAACAGTTTGGCAGTTTATCAAAAAGTTCAATATAGAATTACCATATGACCTAGAAATTTCACTCTGAGCTATAGGACCAAGAGGATTGAAAACAGATGTCAATGCAAAATCCTGTACATGAATGCTTATGGCAGCATTATTCATAGTCAAAAATACAACCAACTCAAATGTGCTTCAGCTGGTGTACTGATAAATAAAATGTAGTATATCCATACAATGGGATATTTTTCAGCATTAAAAATAATGAAGCACTGATATATACTCCATGGATGAATCTTGAAAACATGCTAAGTCAAAGAACCCAAACATAGAAAGTCACATTTTGTATAATTCCATACGTATGAAGTAACCTGGATAGGTAAATTCACGGAAACAGGAGTAGATTAATGGTCCAGGGACTGGAGGTGGTGGGCAAGAGAAAATGGGGGAGTGACTGCTGGTGTATACAGAATTTCTTTTTGGGTAATGAACATATTCTGGAATTAGATAGTGGTGATGGCTGTACAAATTTTTGAATATACTAAAAACCAATGAAGTGTATACTTTAAAAATTAATTAATTAAATTTTGGCTGCACTGGGTCTTCATTATCGTGGATGGGTTTTCTCTAGTTGGGACAAATGGTGGCTACTCTCTTGTTGTGGGCAGGCTTAGTTGTCCCATAGCATGTGGAATCTTCCCAGACAAGAGATTGAACCTGTGTCCCTCACATTGGCAGGCAGATTCTTTACCACTGGACCACCAGGAAAGTCCAAGTGTATACTTTACAAGAGTGAATTATGGTATTTTTATTTCAAAAGCAAAGTGGATGAGAAAATTGAAACAAGCATATAGATATAAAGTGGACCTAGGAATAAAACTCGTGTTATCCTATAAAATCCATATACTTGCTATTGATGGACTATGAACCTAACTCCAATTAACTTACAGTTCAGTTTACGTAATTCATAATGTTATTAGTCCAATGGCTCAGGATTTTATCATGGAAACTGACCTTAGCCTACTCAGCCGTTTCACTCTAGGTGGAATTTTGTACTTCAGTAAAGGAAACGGCACTCCAGCTATTTATATTTCACGTTTTCCTACATTCTTTGTATACACATTATTTGGGAAAAGAAACATAACCCAGCCGTGTGAACAGTAAAACAGTTTCTGAATGAAGAATGAAAGGCCATTGAACGAGGCTGATATATGAATGTTTACTGATATAATAATACCTCTGTTCTCAAAGTGTTTATATTCTAGTGAAGCAGCTAGAAGAATGAGGAAACTGTTATTTTTAATTTGGTTTACAGTTTTGCCCAATAATTGTACTGACCATGCCAAATAACATGGCTTTTTACTGGTAGAAAGTAGACCATAAGACAAAAGGATGAGAGAAGAGTTTGGAATAGAAACATCTGTTCCACCAAAATGTTGACTTTTCTCTATTTCTCATAACACTGTAGTGCAGTATCATTTTCTCAGGCCTAGGTTTAAGAAACGCCCTGGATTTAGGACCAGACTCCATTCCTTAGCTGTGCCACAGAGTTTCCTGTGCTCTATGTCCTGAGAGCAGCTATGGACATTCAGAGGCAGACGACTTAAAAGCAGTCACAGTTTTTGCTACAATTTGGGAATCAGACTGTGAAAACTACTTCAAGATTGTTTCTTTTTTTTTTTTTTCAGGCGTTTTCATACCATAGATAATTCAGCTCAGTTCAGTCGCTCAGTCGTGTCCAACTCTTTGCAACCCCATGAACTGCAGCACACCAGGCTTCCCTGTCCATCACCAACTCCCAGAGTTCACCCATGCCCATGTCCCTTGAGTCGGTGATGCCACCCAACCATCTCATCCTCTGTCGTCCCCTTCTCCTCCTGCCCTCAATCTTTCCCAGCATCAGGGTCTTTTCCAATGAGTCAGCTCTTCGCATGAAGTGGCCAAAGTATTGGAGTTTCTTTCAGCTTAAACATCAGTCCTTCCAATGAACACCCAGGACTGATCTCCTTTAGGATGGACTGATTGGATCTCCTTGCAGTCCAGGGGACTCTCAAGAGTCTTCTCCAACACTACAGTTCAAAAGCATCAATTCTTCAGTGCTCAGCTTTCTTTATAGTCCAACTCTCACATCCATACATGCCCACTGGAAAAACCACAGCCTTGACTAGATGGACCTTTGTTGACAAAGTAATGTCTCTACTTTTCAATATGCTATCTAGTTTGGTCATAACTTTCCTTCCAAGGAGTAAGCGTCTTTTAATTTCATGGTTGCAGTCACAATCTACAGTGATTTTGGAGCCCAAAAAAATAAAGTCAGCCACTGTTTCCACTGTTTCCCCATCTATTTGCCACGAAGTGATGGGACTGGATGCCATGATCTTAGTTTTCTGAATGTTGAGCTTTAAGCCAACTTTTTCACTCTCCTCTTTCACTTTCATCAAGAGGCTCTTCAGTTCTTCACTTTCTGCCATAATAATTAGCTCTGGACATAGTAGACCAGAAACCCTTCTTATTTTTAAAAAGGTCCTCATTTACCTGGGGCCTTGATATTCTCCCAGAGTTTGATGGTATGATCAGCTTTGAGACCAGGGTGGTGGCGCCATGTTGAATGGAATGTCCCAGCATGTTGGAGCTCAGGGTATACCTATAATTGAAACCTCTGGAGGCAGACAGTGAGTACCCTGGGAAGAACGCTGACTTTGGAGTCATCCTGGTTTCATACTCTGCCACTTTTTAGCTGCAAGAACTTGGTCGAATACTTTTCCTAAACCTCATTTTACTTATTGGCAAAATACATAGGAGTAAGGGAATGGAGTGATGATGACCCTAAGCACTGTAGCCCACCAGGCTCCTCTGTCCATGGGATTCTCCAGGCAAGAATACTGGAGTGGGTTACCATGCCCTTCTCCAGGGGATCTTCCTGACCCAGGGATTGAACCTGTGTCTCTTACATCTCCCGCATTGGCATTGGTAGGCAGGTTCTTTACCACTAGCACCACTTGGGAAGCCTGGAATGATGATTAAAGGAGCTAAAAAATTAAAGGTGCTGACCACAGTGCCTACACAGAGTAAATGACCGTGTTGCAGTACCTAGAACCAGTGCTTGCATAGGCTCAGTAATTGTTGAATGAATGAATGATCAGACTCCTAACTGCAGGTTGCAAACATTACTTTAGGAACACTTTAAAAAGTGAGAAGAATAGAGGAAAACATAATATGGACATAGATATACTTCTATAATTTTGCTATACTTGCTTCAGCTTTTTTAAGAAATAAAATGTCATAAATAGAGTGCGATGGCGCTATGCAACCCTCTCGAATCTCTTTCCTCTCCTCTCCCCAGAGATAATTGCTATCATGAATTGTTATCACTGCTTTTAGAGTATTCCCACGTATATATGTAAATGGAAAACATACAGCACCACTTTGCTTCTTTCCATCTTTATATAAAAGCATTATGTACTGCCTTTTTTTTTTTTTTTGCTCACCATTATAGCTTTGAGATTAATTCATGTTGATACAAGTTCCTGTAGTTCATTCATTTTTCTTCCCCCTGCCTTATAAGGCATTTTATGATGTATGCATGCCAAGTCGCTTCGTGTGCCACTTGTTGTGACCCTATGGACTGTAGCCCACCAGGCTCCTCTGTCCATGGGATTCTCCAGGCAAGAATACTGGAGTGGGTTGCCATTACCTTCTCCAGGGGATCTAAGGCAAGTATTTTATGACTATATTGATTTATCCTTTCCCGGTATTGATGAATATTTAGGTGCCCCCTAGTTCCTTGCTATTATTACAGTTATGCAATAAACATTCTTATGTGTCCTCCTGATGTAGGGTGCATAAAAAGAAGAGGAGCTGTTGGGGCTTTGGGCTTGTGCATCTTCCATTTCATTAAAAATTTGCTCTCCAAGGTATATTACCAGCAGTGTAAAAGCATTTCCATTTCTCCACTAATTGGTCAGTGCTTGCCATTGTCAGGTTTGAGTATGAAAATGATAACCCACTTTAGTTTTAATTTGTATTTTTCTGATTACTGATGAGTATAAACAGCACCTTTTTATACATTTGTATAAAATCATTTGTTTTTCCTCAATCGTAAGTTGCCTATCAATATCCTTGTGTGTGCGTGCTAAGTTAGTTCAGCCGTGTCTGACTCTTTGCCACCCAGTGGACTGTAGCCCACCAGGCTCCTCTGTCCATGGGATTCTCCAGGCAAGAATACTGGTGTGGGTTACCATGCCGTCCTTCAGGGGATCTTCCCGACCCAGGGATCAAACCTGCGTCTTCTGTGGTTCCTGCATAGCAGATGGATTTTTTATCGCTGAGCCATTGAGGAAGCCCAGTTTCCAGTGGATTATTATGCCTTTTTAAAATTAGTGTTATTGATTTATAGGTGTTTATAAATTCTGGATAACTGATTCTCTATCACAGTTTTACAAATCTCTCTGTTTCCCACAGTTAGTTCATGCTCTGTCCTATCACATTTCCTATAACTTTCCAGTCTTCATTAAACCTCGCGAGAACACCAAACTCCGGTTCAGAGAACAGACAGGTGGTCACCAGAGGCGGGGACTGGGGGGTAGTGGGTAGGTAAAATGGATGAAGGGGTCAGAAAATACAAACTTCCAGTTGTAAAACAGGTCCTGAGGGTGTAATATACAACATGGTGACTCTAGCTAATAATACTTATTGTATATTTGAAAGCTGCTGAGAGTAGTTTTTAAATGTTCTTATCACAAGAAAAAAATTGTGACTGTGGTGAAGGATGTTAACTAGACTTACTGCAGTGACCGTTTCACAGCATATATGAATGTTGATTCATTGTGTGGTACACAGGAAACTAATACATCAGTTATATCTCAACTGAAAACCAAACTAGCATAAAAAACCCTCAGATTTAAACAAGGGTAGCACATGGAACCGTATTCTAGATTCTATGATAAACCATAATGGAAAAGAATATGAATGTATAGGGAATTCCTGGCGATCCAGTGGTTAGGACTCCATGCTTCGACTACAGGGGACATGAATTCCATCCCTGGTCAGGGAACTAAGATCCCGCATGCCAAAAAAAAAAGAGAGACTCTGTATGTGTGTGTGTGTGCATGTGTGTATAACTGAATTGTTTTGCTGTATAGGAGAAATTAACACAACATTTTAAATCAATTGTACTTCAATAAATTAAAACAAAACCACGCTGAGGTTTGGCCATTTCTCTAGGTCTTCATTTTCTTATGGTGGCTCCTGTGCCACATACATTGACGCTAACTAAGTAAATCTGCATGGTTTTCCTTTGTTAATCTGTCTTTGGTAACAGAGACCTAACCAAGAGCCTGAGATGGGTAGAGGAAAGATATTTTTCTTTTGCTGTGTATCCTACAATTCTGTATTCTACTTTCTAGATCTGGTATCAAAACACAAATAGAAACTTCTGAATTGTCACCTGAAATTTTATCTTGTCCCTAAGGTAAAACTATTCTTTCTTAGTGAAAACTTTTAAAATATTTGTTAGCTTTCTGTGGTAGGTGATACCACATATTTATCTCTTTTATTTATTTATGCTGGCAGATTCTCTTCAGAGAAGATGGCAAGGAGATGAAATGGGCTGATCGATTTGTTTATGTCCTGAGGCATGTCAGCCTCCCAAGGGGAGGTAAATGTCTTTGATGATGACATTTTTGAGATTCTGGAGAATTTGGAGGGGTTGCTTTATTGCTATTATTTATATGAATTCATGTTTAACATTGTTTCTGCAAGGTAGACAGTGTTGCTGTAAGTCACAAAACCTTTTTGCCCACTGGCAAAATGAAGCAGTTTTATGAAAACTGCAGAAAATAGCTTTCCCACATACTTACAACAGCTGTTTCATTTCATTTTGTAACAGCAACAAATCTCTATGCCTATCCCTAAAACTTTTTATAGATCACACACTCGTATTCCTTGGAGCTGGGAAAAAAAAGCATGAAAAGAAAATGAAGTCGATTCTTACAATCCAGATAGTGCCTGTGGACATTTATAGGCAAGAAAAGTGATAACATGTAGGGCTTCCATCTGCCCAGTACATGCCGAGAGCTGAGACTTCTCCCTTTTCTGACACCCAACACGTCTCCCCCAAGAGAGTGTCTGTATTCTTCCAGAAGAAATGCACTCTATTTCTCCTAAAGGGTCATTCTCTACACACCATCTTGCCCTTTAGATTTTTACACTTGACAATCTACATGGAGGTTTTGTCACACCTGAGCGTGTAGATATACAGAGTCCTTATTAATGGCAGTATCCCATTTATCATATGGGTGGTCTGCATTTTAGAAAGCACTTTATTTTTTATTTACTTGGCTGTGAGGGTCTTTGTTATGGCATGCGGGATCTAGTTCCCTGACCAAGGATCAAGCCTGGGCCCCCTGCATTGGGAGCATGGAATCTTAGCCACTGGACCACTGGGGAAGTCCTTGGTCTGCATGTTTTATTTTTATTTTTAAATCTAGTACCATAGTCTCTATTAATGGGTATTTAGATGTTTCTAGGCTTTTTTTTAAAATTTCTGTTTTGGTTTGGCTTTTTCCATGTTATGCTATAAGAAACATCTTCATACATGTATCTTTGACCCATTTGTTCTGGTGTATTTATAGGGTGTTAGTCACTCTGTCGTGTCCCACTCTTTGTGACTCCACGGGCTGTAGCCCACCAGGCCCCTCTGTCCATGGCATTCTCCAGGCAAGAATACTGGAGTGGGTTGCCATGTCCTCCTCCAGGGGATCTTCCTGACCCAGGGATTGAACCTGGGTTTCCCCTGGATTGAGCAAATCCCCTGGAGAAAGGAATGGAAACCCACTAGAGTATTCTTGCCTGGAGAATTCCATGGACAGAGGAGCCTGGCGGGCTACATTCCATAGGGTGGCAAAGAGTGGAACATGACTGAGTGACTAACACTAACTAACCATCTGTAGGGTAAATTGCTAGTGGGGCAATTTGTGAGTTCACCAGTTATGTGCTTTTCAAGTTCTTCAGTTTTAATACTGGAGATTTTAAAAATATATTCCCAAATGCTAATTTTGGAGTAAAGGCCTGATGCTAGTTGAGGAATATTTCATCTTTTTTCAAAAAAATAGTTTGAGTTATTTTGTGTGGCTGGGAGTGGAGAGAAAAAAGAGAAGCCTAATTTTATTCATGGTGCATCTAAATATGTGAAAATGTGGGGCATGTTTTTAACAGAATATGCTTCTCTTTCCTCTAAGAGAACACACAGGCTCATTAACTCGCAGACATTGGAGATCTGGTGGCTGATACCTGATGGGCTGGGTCAGGTGACCGCCCTCACTGGCACCTTGAATCTCTGCTTAGGGTTAGACCCTAAGGCCCTCCAGGTGAGGGCCTAGCTCGAGGACATCTTCATGAAATGTGTCTGCTGTGCTCAGGGGAGGAAGGCAGGACTTCTTAGAGCTCCTCAAGCCCTGTTCTGTTATTAGGGTGGGAATGCTCTTTACCTTGGAAGGCCTTGAAAAGGCTAGTACAGAATAAATGCCTTTCAGTGTAGCTTCTAGAAAAGGATGGGTAAGAGAAGGGATATGGGAGAGAAAAGGTTAGGCCCGGTGCTAGGGAGTGTCTACTGCCGAGGCAGCTTTGCTTGTTTTATCTTTAGGTGAAAGCAGAAGGGGAACTGAATTTCTCCAGGTTTAAGAATTCCTGGCTTAAAGACTTCAATGTAAGACAAGACACCATAAAACTCCTAGAAGAGAACATAGACAAAACATTCTCTGACATAAATCGTAGCAGTATTTTCCTAGGTCAGTCTCCCAAGCCAAAAGAAATAAAAGCAAAAATAAATAAATAGGACCTAATCAAACTTACAAGCTTTTGCCCAGCAAAGGAAACTGTCAACAAAATGAAAAGACAACTCATAGAATGGGAGAAAATATTTGCAAATGATACAGCTGGCAAGGGCTTTGTATATTTTGTATTCCAAAATAGACAAAGAGCTTATATAGCTCCATGTCAAAACAACAACAACAACAAAAGCACAACAACAAACAACTGAATCAAAAAATGGACCAAATACTTAAATAGACATTTCTCCAAAGAAAACAAACAGATGGCCAAGAGGCGCATGAAGAGGTGCTCAACATTGCTGATTATTAGAGAAATATAAATAAAAACTACAGTGAAGTATCACTTCATACCAGTCAGAATGGCCAGCATCAAAAAGTCTACAATTAATAAATGCTGCGGAGGGTGTGGATAAAAGGAAACCTTGCTACACTGTTGATGAGAATGTGAAATGGTGCAGCCACTGTGAAAAACAGTATGGAGATTCCTTAAAACACTAAAAATACAGTTATCATATGATCCAGCAATTCCACTATGGGGATAAAAACTCTAATTAAAAAAGATACATGCACCCAGTGTTCATAGCAGCCCTATTTACAACAACATAGACACAGAAGCAACCTACGTGTCCATCAAGAGATGAACAGATAAAGAAGATGTGGTATATATATTTATTGTGCATGTATATATACACATATATACATACATGCTTACATACACACAATGGAATAGTACTCAGCCATAAAGAATAAAATTTTGCTGTTTCCGACAACATGGACCTAGAGATTATCATACTGAGTAAGTCAGACTGAGAACGACAGATATCATATGATATCAGTTATAAGTAGAATCTAAAAAAATGATATGAGTAAACTTATTTACAAAACAGAAATAGACTCACAGACATAGAAAACAAGTTTGTGGTTACCAAAGGGGAAAGAGTGGGGGATAGATTAGGAACTTGGGATTAACAGACACAGACACACAAAGTAGTTCCTTGCTTCCATATAGATGATAATGACAGAGATGATAGTTCCTATTTGAGGTGCTTTACATGTAGGCTTGTACTGTTGTATACATTTTCCCTGGATGCTCACGGTGACTCTGTTTTACAGATGAGGAAACTGAGTCCCAAGAAGTCAAGTAATGTACTCAAGTCACACAGCTAATAAGAACTGGGAGCCAGGAGGAGTCTCTTGTTAAGGGCTCTCTCTGCAGCACGCTAATAAAGAACATGCAACTTAAATACCATCAGTAGCCTTCCAGTTGTGAAATGAGGGGTCTTCCTTTTAAAAAGTGATTGAAAGTTTGAGCAAGAGATAATCGGAATTGTTAAAAGGTAATCTTTTCAGAAAAAGATAAAACCTTGGCTCTCCTACAGATATCAAAATGAGCGCATGTTGACAGTTTTGTTTTACTCACTAATCAGCAAAGGAACCATGCAGATGTTATAACCAGTTCAAAAGAGAATTGAAACCACATACATTTCTAGATCTGGAGTTTTGAAACAAATATGTAAATAGAAGCAGACTGATTTTTACACGCAGCGGGAAGGAAGACAATTGAACCTCTACCAGACTCTACAGTGGTGACATCTCTCAGCTTAATCTATAAACAAAGAGGTGCAAAGAATTCAAAGACAATGCGGGCTAAAATCAGATAACCCTTAAGTGTGTGTTGTATATAGACAATTCGTAGTTTTCTACTGAAACACAAATTCGTCTCTATGCAATTTATGTAGGCTTGTCAGACCGACTGAAAGGGCAGAGAGGCTGTCTCCATGGTAGGTGGGTGGTAAGGAGGAAGATGGGTAAGAGTCAGCCAAGGATAGACTGATGGTTTTTCTCAAAGTTTTGAAAAGGTCAAGATGCACACTGAGCTTTCTCTGCAGTCCTTTCGTGCTGGCCTGGCTCGACCCGCTAGAATAAGTCCATCCAGCTTGCCCTCCCAGGTCACAACCTGCGCTCTCTTTTTTACGGTTTCAGTCATTAAAGTTTACCTGCCCCTTATTCTATTTCCCGAGATGCCCACATCCAGCCAAGCTACACTTTGTTCTCTTAGACAGTCTGAATATTTTTACAGGGGCCTGTCTTTATCGTTGTGTGTCCCTCCTGGCATAGCTGTCCCCTGTCCGATGGGGCTCTGGTCCTCTTCTGAGCCGGCCTCCCCTGGGTATCCCTGCCCTTTGGATCTGTCACTTTGTCTTCCTCACCCAAATCCGGTCAGACGCTTAGAAAGGACTGAATAAGAAAATCTCATTAGGGTGCATTTTCATAATTACCGCAGCCCTGGGGCTACGCACTGTGATAGGTGCTCAATAGCTTAGGTAGGCTCAATAGCTCAGGTAGGAGTTCATGGTCTGCTGGCGAGACAGCCGTGTAAATAATCATCACAGTACAGTGTGCTCAGTGCGATGGCGAGGTATGTGCATCGCAAGCTATGATTACAGAAGGAGAGGTTAGCTCAGCTTGAGCTGGGTCTGAAGCACCAGCAGGATTTTGCTGGGGGAAAAGGACTAACCCGGGAGCTGCCCCCCGCCTCCCCCCGCCTCTCCTGGCCAGCCATGTGGAAGGCCACTCTTCCTCTCTGCTCTTTCGGCTCTGCATCTGCCCAGGCAAGGACAAAGTGTCTTTGGCACCAGTGGGATTCCAGTAAGCAGAATCATCTGGGGTAAAAGAAATGCCAGGAACGCAAAATTTCCTCTTCAGCTTGTGCCTTAGAGTGTGTGCGCGTTCAGTCACTGTGTCCGACTCTTTGAGACTCCATTGACTGTAGCCCGCCAGGCTTCTCTGTCCATGGGATTTCCCAGGGAAGAATACTGGAGTGGGTTACCATTTCCTCCTCCAGGGGATCTTCCCAACCCAGGGATCAAACTCACATCTGCTGCATGTCCTGCATTGGCAGGTGGGTTCTTTACCACTGTGCCACTTGGGAGGCCCTAACGTATGTGTGCCTGTGTGTAAATATGAGTTGGAAACTGGGAGTAAATGACAACTATTTTAAAAATTTCTTAATTAGGCTATTGGATAGATTTAGAAGTTTAGATCTCTGGAATTTTATAACACACACACAAATGTGACTAAACCTTGAGATCTGATTTTAAGGTTTAAAATGATCCTCTAAGAGCACATAGTTACCCTCCAGGCCCACCTGCTTATTCCTCAAGGACGCCCTTCAGACTGATCTATCTGCATAAAGCCGGGGGCCATCTCTGGGCATCTGCTTAGAAGTAAGTGCTCAGTGGGGCCCCACTGGCTGGAAGGAGTCCACAAGCCATCCTCCCAAGAATGTAGAAGAGCTTATTTCTGAGGTCCAGGAGATTTTCCTGTGCTGCCTTCAGTCCTTAGAAGTGAAGGTCACCTGTGAGGGAGTCCCTGCTAACTAAGGAAGCTATCCCAGAAGGGGACAAGAGCACAGTTAATCCCCATTACCACCAAATCAGACCTGGAACAGCTACTTGATCTATTAATAAACAGTGTGGCCACCCTCCTTATCTTAGCCGAGCACAATTTCCCATCACTTTGCAGAGCAACCTCTTTTAGAGTAACTGACATTCAGTGGGAGCCAGATTTATCGGGCCGGCTGACCCTGGCTCAGAGTAGGGACTGGGGTCTCAGACATTCTGTGTTTGGGTTTTAGCCACTGCTGGGAAGGGTTTTCATTGAGGCACGCTATTAATTGTCCTTGTTGGTTTGCTTATATGGCTGGAGTTGTGAAGATTGAAGGTAAACAGTAGGCAAATGCCCGAGAAGGGGTGGGAGGGATGATGTTTCATGGTTCATGTTGTACGGAAAGTAGATTTGGTTTCTTGTGTTAAGATTGAAGTTTTCATGCTTGCTGTTTTTCATTTGAGTTTTCCCTGGTCTTGCTATATCCATAAGGACCCTGGGAGAAAGGAGATAAATGGAGAACTTTCAGGTAGATAAGTACTGTGATTCAAAGGCTGCTGGAAGCTGTTCTTTCCTAAAGATGTCTCTGCATTCTTGCTCACTGAACAGAGAGCCCTTTGAGGTTCCAAGAAGCCCTATGAAAACATGTTACTAAAGAAAGGTCTTTCTTCATGGTGCAGTTTATAGGATTAATTATTGAGAATTATTCTAAAGGAATGGAAGAAAAAGCAGGTATGTTTGATTACAGAATGGAGATTCTGAAAACGTCTAACTGTTGGAAAGTGATTTGTTCAGAGAGGCCACCAGAAGGCCCAGAGTTCAGCCGGAGCAGCCAGCCCAATGGGTTTTCAGAAGATAAGAGTCTAACAGACACAGATATCTCTTTTCTGCTTCTTGTGGCTTTCCATACCACACACACTCTGATACAAGGATGGGCATCTTTATTGCTGCCGTACCTAGAATTATCCTGTGAGCCTGACACCAGTGATGAGAAGACCACTAATCTCTCACAATCCTCCAAGCAGGGGTGAGGTCAGTGGCCTTGACAGATCACTTCACCCAGGGCTCTGAAGATGGGAGTGAAGGGAAAGGACAGCACTGGGCTTCAAGCTCGAGCCTCGTATGGCTCTTTCACTATCTCAGTGACCTTGGGCAATGTCCTGCAGCTCATATGAAAGCAGAGATTTTTCTTCTCAGGGTTATTAAGGTTCAGCTGAGATCACTGATATAAACTGCCCTGTACAGTATCTTGGGCATTGTAGGTAATCAAAAAATGTTCACTGGACTTTTTAATGGAGGGAGCCTATGTATGTAGTTAATTTTCAGCCCCTGTGAAACTATAGTAAACATAAATCCTGCCATTTAAAGCAAGGAAATCAATGTTCTTTGAGAGGGAGGGGTAGAATCTATTGGCTTCTCATTACGTTTCCTACTTTTCATTATATTCCAGACTTTTCTTGCTGAGTTTGCTACCTGCTGGCTGGTCATTATTATATAGCATACACATGTGAACAAAAAATTCAAGCAGCATGCGAGGATATTCAATGAAATGAGCTTCCTGTGACCCCACTTACACTCTGCAGAGGTAGCCAGTGTTGTTTCTTTCATCTCCTTCCACAAATCTTTCTTGCACGTACATGCCTATGCATCTTGTTTACTCATATGAGAGCAACCCAAACACACTCTTCTACACCTTGTTTTTTCCATAACTTAACATCACATAATATTGGTTAACACAGAGCTAGATTATTTGGAAGATCATGGGCGAAATGGGAGGAGAGCTGGTGATTCCAGACCAAGAGTGTGTTTGGTTTAAGAATCTAGGACTTGAGCACCTTTAAAGCTGCAAGGGATTTAATTATATTCCTTTGGCTTCTTGTCTGTTCCCCCTGGAGGACCTTCTGGGTTAATTATGGGTCCCAGGGACACTTGGCAGACAGGCTGCTACATTGCTCTTCCACAGAGGTAATTAATCATCCAGCCCGAACCAGGAGAGAATGCTTCATCTCGTGTCCTCATTACCAAGAGCTTCAGGAGAAGGAAAATTTTCTTACAAAATGGAGCCACGTGTGATTTCTTTTAGAATCATATAGCAGGTGATAATAAAGGTGTTTCCATATTGCGTTTCCTATTGTAAAATAGGAGAAAGGAGTATGTGTGATGTATGTGTGTGTGTATTGAGGGTGGGGCGTACGTCACTTGACTCTTTGGGGTCATCTGTTGATAATTTCGGAGAAGGCAATGGCACCCCACTCCAGTCCTCTTGCCTGGAAAATCCCATGGATGGAGGAGCCTGGAAGGATGCAGTCCATGGAGTCGCTGAGGGTCAGACATGACTGAGTGACTTCACTTTCACTTTTCACTTTCATGCATTGGAGAAGGAAACGGCAACCCACTCCAGTGTTCTTGCCTGGAGAATCCCAGGGACGGGGGAGCCTGGTGGGCTGCTGTCTATGGGGTTGCACAGAGTCAGACACGACTGAAGTGACTTAGCAGCAGCAGTTGATAATTTGGAAGTTTTATTCAAAGGGATACTATATGTCTACTTATTTCCCTTCTTTCCATTGTCCTGCCTTCTTTAAATATTGTAAAATTCTAGGTAGAAGTCAGTTCATTACACCTTAAACTTATACAGTGCTGTGTGTCAATTATATCTCAATAAAACTGGAAGGAAAAAAATCCTAGTTTGAAGATTTATTCATGGTATCTGTTTCAGTGGTACTCAACTGGAGGCAGTTTTGTCCTCCAGGGAACATTTGGCAATGTCTGAAGATATTTTTAAACAATTTACTTTTATTTTTGGTTGCACTGGGTTTTTGTTGCTGTGTGTGGACTTTCCTAGTTGCGATGAGTCGGGGGATACTCTCTGGTTGCTATGCTTGGGCTTCTCATTGCAGTGGCCTCTGTTTTTGCAGAGCATGGGCTACAGTTGCCCGAGGCACATGGAATCTTCCCAGACCAGGGATCAAACCTGTGTCCCTTGCCTTGGCAGGCAGATTCTTACCCACTGTACCACTTGGGAGTCCTGAAGATGTTTTTGGTTGTCACAGCTCAGGGGCAGATGCTGCTGGCATTCAGGAAGCAGAGTCCAGGGATGTTTGTTGCTTTACGTCCTACAAGGCATAGACATCCCTACGACAAAAGAATTATTGTACTCCAAATGTCAGTGATGTTGAGGTTGAGGAATTCTAGCTGATTCATCTAGAGTCCAGCACACTCTCTGCAGGATATCAATTTTCTTGTTTTTGTATATTTCTTAGGACCTCAAACATCCTTCCAGCTGTTAGATTCTCAGACTTTCTTCAGATCAGTAGATAAAGTATCCACGCGGAACAGTTCACTTGTTCCTAACAAACACTAATGGCAAGAACTAACCCACTGGTCAAGGTATTCATAGATGAGGCCTCTCACTTGCCATAGTGTCCCCAACCCCAGCGTCCTACTCCGCAGTAGTAGCAGTTCAACAGACAGCAGTTGAATGGATGAGATTCTGTGATGCTTTGGCATTAGCTGGTGAGCTTGCAGCAGTGATGTGAGCAAAATCTGGTACCAGCATATACTTTGCTTCATGGTAACTGTGACTACCCTGTCTGGGGTAGTCGCCTGTATTTTCCTGCTGCATCTGTGACGAGCAGTTCCAAGCAGTGCAAGCAATTACAGGAGAAATTTATACGTATCTGGCATCTGCAGAAGCAGCTAGTGTGTAATGAACTCAGCCTTGGAGATCTGCATAAAAACCACTCAGGCAGAGGATCATTTGTTCTTGGAGCTTTAAGGGACTTAATTTTACCTTGGATTCCCAAATCATTGACATCATTGAAATAGGAGGATTTCTGGTGTGGCAAGTTTACATGACCTTAATAGCATGTGTGTTCAAGATGAAGTCTGTCAATAGGAAGACAAGTGATTATACTTAAGAAAACATCCCGTACCCCAATGTTCATCGCAGCACTGTTTATAATAGCCAGGACATGGAAACAACCTAGATGTCCATCAGCAGAGGAATGGATAAGAAAGCTGTGGTACATATACACAATGGAGTATTACTCAGCCGTGAAAAAGAATTCATTTGAATCAGTTCTGATGAGATGGATGAAACTGGAGCCGATTATATAGAGTGAAGTAAGCCAGAAAGAAAAACACCAATACAGTATACTAACACATATATATGGAATTTAGGAAGATGGCAATGACGACCCTGTATGCAAGACAGGGAAAGAGACATAGATGTGTATAACGGACTTTTGGACTCAGAGGGAGAGGGAGAGGGTGGGATGATTTGGGAGAATGACATTCTAACATGTATACTATCATGTAAGAATTGAATCGCCAGTCTATGTCTGACGCAGGATGCAGCATGCTTGGGGCTGGTGCATGGGGATGACCCAGAGAGATGTTATGGGGAGGGAGGTGGGAGGGGGGTTCATGTTTGGGAACGCATGTAAGAATTAAAGATATTAAAATTTAAAAAAAAAAGTAAAAAAAAAAAAAAAAAGAAAACATCCCTTATAAGTTCAGGAGGTGGTGGTCCCTACATAAGAAACTCAGAAAAATATATTTACATTGACTTTGTTTCTTTTTTCTTTGGGGTGCTGTGGGGAAGTGTTTTCTTCTTTCTTTCTCTCTACTAATTTTGGACCCCTATCTATGGCAAACCATCTGAACTTGCATATATATATACATATACCTACTTTACTTAGTTACTCTAACTAAAGAGTATCAGCTGGAGCTGGAGAAATAATTTTAATTCTGGGCGTAAATGATGGAAGGATCACTTTCTTTATGTGGAGGGACATGGCAGATGATGACGAAAGAGTCTATGTTTTCTCCACTTGCTGTGTGCTAAGTTGCTTCAATCCTGTCCGACCCTTTGCGACCGCCAGGCTCCTCTGTCCAAGGGATTCTCCAGGCAAGAATACTGGAGTGGGTTGCCATGCCCTCCTCCAGAGGATCTTCCCGACCCAAGGATCTACCCTGCATCTCTTATGTCTCCTCCATTGGCAGGTGGGCTGTTTACCACTAGCACCACCTGGGAAGCCCTTTCTCTGTTTATTGGAGAGCTGTTCTCCTGGTCTGGAGGACTTCAGCAGACAACCTAAGGCAGGAAAGGGTGACTCCAGGGGTGGATGGAACATGCACTTCCAATAGGACCAGAGAGCTTTTCTGCTTTATCCTTACACCACCCTTTTGTAGAAATCCTTGATTGTTCTGGTTGGTAAGTAGAGGGAGAAATAGGAACTTTTGTGACCTGGCTCCATGATGGCGGCTCCATATCACGATGGGAGTCGAATGTGACTGCTCTGTCCTGTGTACCTAACTCTTAAGACGAATGTCAAGGGCAATCTATAACATGCTCATTGTATTTATGCTTTTTTCCACTTTGTATTGAGTTGTTCAAAAAGTTGGTTTGGGTTTTTCCATGACATCTTATGGGGAAATCTGAACTAATTGTTTGATCAATGCAATATCTCTGTTCACATTTTCCTATTTTTTAGTATGCAAATGAAAGAATTCAGAAGGCTATTTGGTTGAAAATTGAAATTTATTGTTCAGAAGAAATGTTTTCTTTTGGATGGGTGAACTTCGATTTTAGCCTTAAGTAGCCCTCAAACTCCAGGATTTAAATCTGTTATTCATAGGGAACGCTGCTCAATGTTATGTGGCAGCCTGGATGGGAGGGGCATTTGGGGAGAATGGATGCATGTGTATGTATGGGTGAGGCCCTTTGCTGACCACCTGAAACTATCACAGCATTGTTAATTGGCTATACTCCAATACAAAATAAAGCGTTTAATAAAAATAAACAGTACTGGAGGTTTCTTCTAGAAAGGAAAGACCACGGTGAGAGCTGAGGTCAGGAAGGACCCCTCTGCACTTTGTCCTCCTTGGAGGACTGACTTGTGTGTGAGCACTGGGCGGTTTTACCCATTGTGCTAAGTGAAAGAAGAGCAAGTCAGCCTCAAGGTTAGCCTGGGTCGCTTATCAGGGAGGAGGTGTTATGAGGAAATACGTGTCTTTTCAGGAATGTAACTTGGTTTTTATTTTGTTTTACTAAATGTGTTCTTACTAGGAAAAAAGCAGAAGATTCCTGAATTCCCAGGCTTCTCCCTTTTTTGCAGCTGATTTTTGCTGGGAAAGAATTGAAGGAAGAGGGTTGAATACTAATCCTAGGTGTGTTTGTGAAAACTAATGGTGTTTGGCTAGCTAATTAGGAGGAAAGGGCAATGCTCCCTAAGTAGAGCAACTAAGATGCCTGGAATTTTCTTTCTTGGCTCTCTCTTCCAAATCCCTTGGCCCTCAGCCTGTCTGGGAAATCTTTTTGCCTTTTTCCCCCTGCATCAAATAAGAAAGTCCATGCTTCCATTAAAGCTGATAAGTTTATTAAGAACAATATTATATTAAACACAAGTAACTTTTCAAAGTGTTGAAAGTTTAGATGTGGTATCAGCTTTGGGCTTTGTGATTTTCTTTTCCTTCTTTATTTAAGAATATGCAAATGTCGATGTTGAAATAACTTCTGTCCTCATGGCATTAAAAGGGAATAGAAAAGGAGCTGGGGGAAGGAAGAAGAGAAAGAGAATACGAAGTGTTTTTTTTTTTTGAAAAATATGAAGTTTTTTTTTTTTAATCAGAAGGATGACAATACTTCTATATATATTATAAAGACATAATGTGGGGTCAGTTTATTTACTTATTGCAGTGAATGGGTAATTATCTTAAGGCTTTTCCTTAGTTTTCTTATTTTTTGAAAATGAGAAACTTTTATTTTAAAATGATTCACAAACTATGTTGGTATTGAGTTTAGCAGTTCCTTAACAGTTTACACATTCTCTCACCCTAAGACCCAGAATCCTATTCCAAGAGAAATAAGAATATACGTCCAAGTTTACAATACCATATGTAAAATAGATAGCCAATGGGAATTTGCTGTATGACCCAGGGAACTCAAACGGGCTGTGTGACAGGCTGAAGGATGGGGTGGGGAGGAAGATGGGAGGGAGGGAACGTGGGTGTATCTAATGACTATTGATATATGACAGAAAAACACAAAATTCTGTAAAGCAGTTATCCTTCAATTAAAAAGTTAAAAAAAAGAATATATGTCCGACAGAAGATTTGCATGTAAATATCTGTAGCTGCTTTATTCAAAATAACCCCACAATGTAAACAATCTAACCGTCAACATGTGAGTGGACACATTGTTGTATTTCTAAAACATAGAATTCTACTGAGTGTCATAACAAAATATACTGGTACACTCAGGAAGGGAAATGAATCTCCTGCTGTGCAACAGAGTTCTTTAGTTTTCTGAATCTGTAAATTGTTTACATGAAATAATCTGTTCTGGACTTGTGTGCAAGCTTCAGGAAAAAAAAAAAAAAACCAACCCATTCTGAGCGTGTGTGATCCCAAGATACAAGAGGGATCATTTACAGCCTTCTGTGGCTCTGCCTTCTTGGTTATAGTCGAAGGACAGCTCAGCATGAGCCATGCCTGGATTCGTTCAGGTCTGATTTAGGGATCTTTCGGTAACATTAGTCACAAGGACGTCAACCCTCCAGAGTTTCCAAAGCTTTTTCAAGTGCAGCTTTCCACTTGAGGTGTCAGGAGCACTGGTTTCTTCCAATGCTGGTGGTTGACAGTCCATTTTTGAAAGGCTTCATGTGACTGGAGACCCAGAAGTGTTATAGCACAAAGAGCCCCAGGCTCCATGCCCACAGACCTGCATTCTAGGCTCAGGTTGATTAGTTGTCTCGTCTGCAGTAAGTCATTTTTGCTGTTATTGTTGTTCAGTCACTAAGTTGTGTTTGACCCTTTGCCACCCCGAGGACTGCAGCACGCCAGGCTTCCCTGTCCTCCACTATCTCCTGGAGTTTGTTCAGACTCATGTCCATTGAGTCCATGACGCTATCTAACCATCTCGTCCTCTGCTCTCCCCCTCTCCTTTTGCCTTCAATCTTTCCCAGCATCAGGGTCTTTTCCAATGAGTCAGCCCTTCACATCAGGTGGCCAAGGTGTTGGAGCCTCAGCATTAACCCTTCCAATGAATATTCAGGATTGATTTCCTTTAGGACTGACTGGTCACCAATTAACTTACTTCCGTGAACTTTAGTTTTTCCTTATCTGTAAAGTGAGATGTGAAGTCGGAGGTTCCAAATGGCTGATTTCACCATCTAGATGAAGCTAATTAAAAAACCAGCTCCAGCCCTGTGATGAATAAACAGGAAGAGAAGGCACTCAATCCCAGGTAAATAGCATCAGAGGGGGCCACTTCAGAGGATGCTGTCTGGGGAAGAATGTTCCAGAAAGTAAAATGTTGGTGAGGTCTGATGTATTTATTGAGATTCCTCTCTAGGTGTTTTTGGGAGAGGATTTTCGAGTTCAAGTCCGTGTGTAGGCCCCGTGCACACAGCGCCTTCAGAATGCAGTTAACACAGAGTAGGTCCAAGTCAGTATCTCATTTTGGTCTCGATTGAGCCGCTTTTAAGCTGTCACTCTGTCCACTGTGTGTGTTTTTTAAGTACAAAGACACATGTTTTCTGTAACAGTGGTGTTTATTACTTACTCTCTTTGCACTGAGAGAAAGATGAGTGTGAATTCCTCACTTCTTTTTATTTTTCTTTTATCGAAAGGAGGAAGTTTTCTTAAAAGCTGCCCCTTAAAGGGAAGCAATCTTGTTGAATGAAGTTGGCTGAAAGTTGTTTAGTGTTACCAAAAAAAGACTAACACAAATGAAAAGGCTGCAGTTTAAGTAAATGCCAGTGGTAGGAAATGTGGGGTTAGGAGCTTTGTAATCCCCTTCATTGGGTAAGAAAAACATTGAGGTTTGGCTTCTTGACAAGGCCTGTTTTCTATTTTCCCTGTCCCTTCATCTTGTGCTTAGTGTATATTTCTTTGGATGTGTGGTTTACTGCCAGATCATTATTGTGTACTTAAAAATTACTGTCCCTTGGGGACCTAGCTCCCTTGTCGCTTCCTAACAGAATAACAGTTTTGTAACATCTCCCAAAATACAGGGATTTTAGTGGGGTCTTGGGCTTTCCATACGAAGGGGATTAGCCTGTATTACTGGGCTGTCCAAAAGATTCACTCAGGTTTTTCTGTACCATCTTATGCAAAAATCTAAATGAATTTTTTGGCCAACGCAATAGTTCCGGAATGGAAACCTGCCCTTCTGCTGTTCTTGGCAAGTAACGCGTGTGCCCCAGAAAGAGGCCAGCATGATAGGAATTGGCTTCCTGCTTCTCAGGCATTTTCTTATACCAGTGTCCCCTCTTCCTTAGTAAATCTTGAGTCTTTCCAGGTGGCTCAGTGGTAATGACTCCTCCTGCCAATGCAGGAGATTTGGGTTCAATCCCTGGGTTGAGAAGATCCCCTGGAGAAGGAAAAGGCAACCCACTCGACTATTCTTGTCTGGGAAATCCCATGGACAGAGGAGTCTGGCAGGCTATAGTCTATGGGGTCGCAAAAGAGTCAGACACAACCTAGAGAAAAACGAACAAAACCCCATATA
Organism: Ovis aries; assembly: GCF_016772045.2. Lineage (NCBI taxonomy): Eukaryota > Metazoa > Chordata > Mammalia > Artiodactyla > Bovidae > Ovis > Ovis aries. Next base: position 34,722,368 of record NC_056075.1, on the reverse strand, counting down.
ATGTCAATGACAATTTTGTTGAGCAGATTCAACTTAGCCCTGAGAAGCCCCAAATATTCCTGTATCATTGACCAGCCCCTACCAGCTTGTTCCAGGTATTGCTAAGACTTCGCACTAGTGGCATCTGAGTGCGAGCTGTCATCTACTTAACTTTTATCCACTTAGCATGTGTGTCTCGGCCATGTGTTGATAGTAAACTGGAAAACTCAACCAAGAGAGCCAGCATGGCACTGGGGAGCCTGGCAAATGGAAGGTAGCTTTGGCTAAATGTAGCCAGTCTGAGTGTAGCCCATAATACACTGCAGTCTTTCTGTTTCTTAATTTCCTATCTTATGCATTTATTATGTTAGTTTTGGGCTTCCCAAGTGGCACTAGCAGTAAAGAACACGCCTGCGAATGAAAGAGACAGAAGAGACATGAGTTCAATCCCTGGATTGGGAAGATGCCCTGGAGAAGGGTATGGCAACACATGCCAGTATTCTTGCCCGGAGAATCCCATGGACAGATGAGCCTGTGAGGCTACAGGGGGTCTCAAAGAGTCAGATACGACTGAAGCGACTTAGCACGTGTGCATGGTGGGTTTGAAAACCACTGTATACCTCTATGCTGTAATTTTTAGGTCTTATGAAGGAACCACTGTAACTTTTAACTATAGTATTAGTATGCTTTGAAATGAGATTTTTCTTTTCATTCTCAAGGACACACTGAAAATCTTCCTGATATTCCTTGGACTCCAGTCTCTCTACCCTTTGCTCTTGTTCTGTGCTCTAGGCTCACCTCTGCATCAGTGACTCATTTGACTTCTGCTTGGAGTTGGGTCCAGCCTGTGAGGGGCTCTGGCAGGGCATCTGAGAGTGGGAGGAGAGTGTGGTTGGGGTTTGTTCCCTGACTCCTTCCCTGCCAGGTCACCATTGGCTGGCTGTCCCTCTATTAATGGCCAGAGCACCTGCCAGGTAGCCCTCCCCATTCAGCTAACCACTTCAGATTCTAGTATCTTCTCTACTCCTTACCTCTGTTGGCCGAAGATAAGTAATAATAGCTCTACAACTAGCTAGCCTCATGTGGTGCGTGTTCTTTGCAGATTGACCTAAACCCTTCCCACACCTTTGTAAATACCCACTTTGTTCAATTCTTTTCGAATGATCCAGTCTGAATATTCCACCTGTTTCCTGCCAAGACCCTGCCTTTCCTGATCCTAAGAGTGGTATGTGTAACTGTGAAACTCGAGTCTACCCTAAGCTTTCCTTGTGGCTTCTTCAGTGGTTCCAACATTGAGTTCAGTTCAGTCGCTCAGTTACGTCCGACTCTTTGCAAGCCCGTGAATTGCAGCACACCAGGCCTCCCTGTTACAACATCATCACCATGTAAATTGAACATTAAAAGATAGGGAATATACCCAGTTCCTATAAAAATCCATTATATATCAACAGAAGAGCTCATGGTAAGTTGAAATAGGGTGACTGCAAGCAAGACAATCAGCAAAAGAAAATTTTTCAGAACTCTCAGTGAAACCAATTTCTAAGGAGAGGCTGGGCAGCAGTATTCATTGCCTTGCTTGTGACGACTAGAAGTAAGATGACTTCTGTTACAAGTTGTTCTCGTGGCAAATGAATACATGGTGCCTTGTGGCAGAAAGAGATACCTTCTAGAGACTACAGACACCAAATGAAATAGGAATAGCTTGATATTATAATCATTGGCTGGCCTTTTTCAGACCTACTTTCCTGCAAGTATGAGCTTATAGATCAACTTTAAGTGGGACATGTCAGAATGTCTTTAGAATTTTAAGGAATGAGTGAAAGGTGAGCAAATATTTCAGAGGCTCACTTATTCTAGTGAAATAGTGGAATTCAGATACTTGGTATGCAAATGGGGACCCACATATTTCTTTCTGGAAAGCCAAAGTGTGTATTCTGTCCAGATCGCACGTTAATACAATTCTGATAGTTGACAAAGCTCTGTAAGTGACTCCACTTCTGGATGGATATGTCGGCAGTTGAACCAGTGAGAGGAATGGACAGGAAGTCCAGTGGGTATCCTTGACCTGGGTCAACAGGCAGTTCTTGCTCAAGTAAATGTGTGTGTGCCTGTGTGTGTGTGTGTGTGTGTGTGTGTGTGCGTGTGTCCCCGTGTATATGTGAGTGCACATGGTAAGGATGGTAGTATGTCTAGTTACTTTTTGCTAAGGTTTTATGGAACCTGAAGATTGCATTATTTTAGGAGTCCTCCTTAGGTAAAATAATGAAAAATTTGACTACAAACTTAGGTATAAAGATGAATGTTTAGGAAGAGAAAACAAATCACAAGAAATGTCAAATTTCTTTCTTAAAAGTGACAGATATCAAATATCATGCAATACAGAGCAACAGGCAGTTAAGTAGGAAGCATATTATGATATAACTTTGTAATACTTCTCTCCCTACATTTTAGATGGCATACTCTTTGATTGCTTCTTCACTTAACAACAATTTTATAATATTTTCTGTATAGGGAAAAGAAAAATGCTTTTTCTTTTTAGCATAGCTTATTAAAATTTAATTTTTGTATTGCTTGCAGGAATACATGAAACAAGCAATTTTGCACAGTTATACTTGCTGCTATAGTTTTGGGCCTATAAATACCAGAATTTTGATAATTTTGATTTCACATAGTGTCTACTTGAAAATGTATGGTGCATTTGTAATTATATCTGTTTCATTATCAAGTATATTTATGGTAGGAGAGAACTTCGGTGTTGATGAGAACTGAATCTCTGCTTCTGATTTTACATGTCTGGTGGTTGGAAGGTTTTTTCCATAGACCTTTGTGCATTTAAAACCTTGTTTCTCCTCTAGTGGCCGCGTAATTCTTGTGTTGGATGCTGTGAGACACATTCTTATCACATGACCTCTGGTCTCATGTCTTTATGTCATGACACTGAGTCAGTGTTGTACGTGATAGGAGTGTCCATGGTAGTCAATTTTACACTGCCGTGACAGCTAGCAATAATGTAACAATACACAGAGGTGACTGTGAACCCCATCAATATATTCCACAAAGCCCCAAACTAAATGTTGACTAACTCAACTTCTCCTTAGCCGGATTCTTAAAATATACTCTGTACCGCTTCAACACTGACCTGCAAGAAGGGAAGTCAAAATGAAAAGAAGAGAGTCTTCAAAGATTCTGATTGAAATATCTTCGTGTGTGTGTGTATGTGCGTGCACACACACGTGCAGAAATTTAACAGACTAATGGCCAAAAATATGAGGGTTCTTCCCAGGACTTTGAAAGGTCCCTGCAAGTGAGAGTCTTTGAAGCTTAAGTGTCATTCGCTTCATGGTAAATCCACTTCTGTTAATTATATTGGAAAACTTGTCTGCTGCCTCACTCAAGCATTAAAACATAGATGCTGGATTTTATCGCTAACTAGAGGAGACTTTTAGGATAGGTAGATTTTATTCCTTTATTTTGTTCCTTCCTCCTTCCCTCTTTCCATTCCTCCCCACCTTTCTTCAAATGTTGAGGGAGACTAAGTACTTCTTTTTAAAATTAACTCATTCACTTTTGTTTCATACTTTCCACTTTTTCCTCTACCCTTTCTTGACCTTCTCCATCTCCAGAAATACAGTATTTATTTTCATGTGCATTGCTGCTACCTCTAATTACCAGTTGCATGTGGTTTTGGGGTCCCATGAAAGGAGGGTCTCTCCATATTGCCTTGACAAGGAGCCATTTGTGGCAGCAGAAGGTACCTGCAGAGAGGACATGACAGGTAGGAGAAAGCACTTTCAGGGTAATGCTCCCTGTTAGACCAAGAAGTTTTGTGATGGCTTCAGAGAGTATAGCTACTTGACTCTCATGTGACAGTCCTGGGTCAGTGCCTGTTGGGGTGGTTTTGTTTTAGAATTGTGCCAGTAGCTGGCCCACTTTATCTAGAGATAGCTCAGCCTGCATTTTACCCTTGCATCCTTCTTGCGGTGGTTGCTCTATTAAAATGCTGTTTTCCATATGGTTAAGAAGCTTTTAATAAGATTTCCCATCACCAAGACTTTTGAGTTGTCCATATTTTGCCTTCACCGCTATCTGATAAAAGACCTGCCACCAAAATGGGCTTTGAAAAGTAGCAATTAGCAAAATAGTTTAGTGAAACAGTGAAAACTCTGTGGGATATTATGGCCTCTGACTGCACTGTCCAGATGGTAGCCACTAACTGCACATGGCTCTTGAGCTCTGTTGAAGGGGTAGTATGTTGGGCTAAATATATTTTGATATATTGGTTTCAATAAAATAATTATCACAGTTAATTTCACTTGTTTCCTTTTACATTTAAAAATAATTTTACTTATTTATTTATTTTTGGCTCTGCTGGGTCTTTGTTGCTGCATGCGTTTTTCTTTAGTTGCAGAGAGTGAGGGCTGTTCTCCAGCAGTGGTGTGGAGACTTCTCCCTGCCATGGCTTCTCATGTAGCAGAGTGTGGACTCCAGGGCACGCAGGCTTCAGTCGTTGCGGTTCCTGGGTTCTCGAGAGCAGGCTCAGTAGATGCGGTGCCCAGGCTTAATTGCTCTGTGGCATGCAGGATCTTCCTGCACCAGGGATTGAACCCATGTCTCCTGAATTGACAGGCGGATTCTTTACCACTGAGCCACCAGGGAAGCCCCTTTTACTTTTGTAACATAGTTACTAAACAAATTTAAATGACTCATGTGCTTCGCACTGTATTTCTGCGGACAGTGCTGCTCTCTAATAGGCCATTCTGTGTGACTGAGAATTTACTACTGGTCCCTTACCGACTTATTGGAAGTCCGGAGAGAGGTTGTTTTGGCTTCCCACAGGATTGGGCAGGGTTTTTAATTTTTTTTTTTAAGTTGAACTAAACTCTGAAACATAATGAATCAGAGGAGTAAGCCATTCTCTTTTTAGTAAATGAGTTAATAGGATAATGAAAACCCCTTGGGGAAAGTAGCAAGTTAAACAACAAAGCAAGTTCTCTGCTTTTCACAAAATATTTCCCCCAAAGGTTATCTCTTATAACCTTACCTTTCCCTATCGTAACTGAGCAACTGTGCTGGGTGTCTCTAGCCTCAAGCTTCATCACATTGGCGTCTAGAAAGAGAATAGTTTTTCCGTCCTTTAGACGACAAGCCACACTTCATGTACTCTTCCTGTGAAAAGGATCCCTTGGGATCTGTCACTGCCTGTTGTTTGCGGCTCCAGCATATTGGAACATGCATTGACTTGTCAACTTTTCACCAGTAAACATTTGTGGTGATAAAACTCATAGTTAGGATTATCCACTGATAAGGGTGGACCAGAAAACTCTGACAATCATTTGGGACTGATGCTACTAATACAATGCAGTTTATGTAACTTGGATGACAGAATGAATCTTGGAAAGAAAAAAGATCAGGTCTTTCCTAGAAGAGTCTTATGCCTAAATCAGTTCAGTTCCCGAAGTGTTCCTAACCCTTTGAATTTGCTGAACTTACTTTTATGTCGTTTTCCATCCCCTTATCTAATTATAGATTGTTATTTTGTACGTAGTAGATACTCAACAGATTTTGGTTGATCGATTTTCAGATTCTGAGGGTGACATCAAGAAGGAGTGTAGTCTTGTACTTGAGATTCGGGTTTGAAGGTTTGAATTTGACTTGGTGATTTTTAAATGGATCCAATTTTTCATGGTAAGAATGATGACTGCCTTATATTAGAGGTTCCAGGGTAATACCCAATGAAATGTATTAACAAATAATTTGATCCGCATCCCCATCCCTCTACCCACAACCCTGCCCTTGCACTGAAGATTTCTGCACATAAAACATCTCATAAAATTTCAAACTTCGTGTTATACTTGCTGGTGTTAAGGTTCCCTGCATAAATTACAACGATGTCTTAAACAATTGTCTTTGGAAGATACAGTGGCTTTACTTCTGCTTTATCTTGGCACTAAGTCTTAAAGGGGTTGCTTTTGTTTCTGTGCCCATCTTGTACCTAGACTTTCTCATCCAGAGTCTGAGTAAATTTTTGTTGAAAGACTTCTTCCATTTTCTTTCTGTCTGTCTTCTATATTTGCTTTCCCCAAACCATCTCTAGTCCTCCCCCTTTTCCATCATCCTTATTCAACAGGTTCAACCTCTGCAAAAAAAGAAAAGGGTTTTTTTTTTTTTTAAAGAATATTTCCTCCCATTTCAGCTATTCAAAGTCTGTCTTACCCTCTTAATATATACCCTTCCTGGTGGTGACCCATCCCCTCAGGGACCCTGGGCATTAACATCTGACTTTGGAATATAAGATGATGTCCAGCATCATCTTATATTCCACTTGTTGGCTTTGCATCCTAATTTGCATGCTCAGTTGCTCAGTCATGTCAGACTCTTTGTGACCCCATGGACGGTAGCCCACCAGGCTCCTCTGTCCATAGAAATCTCCAAGCAAGAATACTGGAGGGGGTTGCCATTTCCTTCTCCAGGGGATCTTCCTGACCCAGGGATAGAACCTGCATCTCCTGTGGTTCCCCTGCAGGTGGATTCTTTACCACTGAGCCACCAGGGAAGTCCCTAATTTAAAGTCAATTTATTTACCAACAAATTGCATTCATTTTATTTTATAGTTTATGTGGTAACTGCTTTAAACACAGCTCAGACTGGTTGGCTCCAGTCAAGTCAGAATTCTGCCTGTCTTGTTTTAGCATTTAAAAAAATTCCCCATGTTTTTACCTAGAAGTCTTAAGCATGCGCACACCTACCCCTTTATCTGCAGTGGTGTAAGTACATCTCTCCCTGGAGGTCATGGCATGAACCAGATACTTCTCAGCTGATTCTGAGCTGCTTCTGCACGTGTTTAGTTTAAGAACTAGACCTGACACTAATTAAAAAGACAGGCGATATCAAACTTTTGTTTCTTATTGCGTCGCTTGTTTAAGTATTTCATTTTGTTTAAAGTATTTTGGTGAGGGTACAAATTTTTGGCACAATTACCCAGTTTTTTTAAAAAGTCTTAAGACTGGTATACATGAAAGGAATTACAAAGCAGCTTTTCCACTTCAGCAGATGAACTATTCATGAGTGTGTCTTTGAGAACCAGAATTCACTGAAATTGGACTTGACTCCTTATTAGGGTCAATGATCCACTAAATCGTTATCCTTGGAAACAATCTGTGGATTCTCTGTGTGGAAATAGCCTTTAACAAAGTGTACTTTCACATTCCCAGGCATGCCAGAAAAAAAAGACACTGGCCCCCACTCAGGAAGGGAGAGACTGATTTGCCCTGCTTGTTAAGTTACTTTTTTTTCTTTTCAGAATGACCAAAGGGAGGCTTTGCCTATGAATCACTTTATTGAAAATGGTATGAAAAATAAATGAGCTAGAAGCAATTTAAAGGAAACCCTGAAACTGGGCATTAGGACAGCTCTGCCAATTTCATGCATTGGAGGAGGAAATGGCAACCCACTCCAGTGTTCTTGCCTAGAGAATCCCAGGGACGGGGGAGCCTGGTGGGCTGCCATCTATGGGGTCACACAGAGTTGGACACAACTGAAGCGACTTAGCAGCAGCAGAGGCAGCCTATAGGTAATGCATAATCTAAATTCTAGTTTAGTAGCTGGCCAAAGCAGATTCACAGATAATCCCCACTCATGAAAATATTCTACTGAGAAGAACTCTAAGGTACTTTTTTACAGTTTATGTTGCCGTGATTTAAGCTCTTGTTACTCCAAGGTACTCCAGAGATGCAATGTTATAAGCGATAGAGTATGTGTGGCAGGGAGAAGCAGGGAAGGAGAAACTGTTTAAACCACTGAGTAACTACAAAAGCCAAACCATGGAAATGCCAAGTACAGGTGGCATTTGGCAGCCTGAATGTAGGCTCACAGATAGAATTCATGTCATTCAAAAGTTGGTCCTAGATCCCCTGGGGAGGGGAATGGCAACCCATTCCAGTGTTTTTGCTTGGAGAATTCCATGGACAGAGGAGCCTGGCGGGCTACAATTCATGGAGTTGCACAGAGTTGGACATGACTGTGCATACACATATACATACATTGCTAATTTTAGAAAAATACAAAACTACAGTGAAGTACCACTCTCACAGATCCAAAAAAAAAAAAAAAAAGTTGGTCCTTGCTGATGCTAACCACACCAAGAAGACATTTGTGTTTCATGGGAGCAAAAGTCAAATATATTTTAATGGCATTCCTGGGCAAGTAAGTGTACACTGTGCTTACTATTTCTACAAAGAAAATCCACAGATTTCTCTAGGGGTAAAGATTTAGCGGGTACACTGACTCTGAAAAGGAGTCAAGCTCACTCTAGTGAAAAGGTGTGCAACTCTTGTGCAAGAATTGGCTCTCCAGCAGAGGGCAGCAGTGGACACGCCCCTCTGCTTGGAACCTCTGCGCTCTGTTCTAAAGAGTGAACTGATAAAACCCCTTTAATTCAATACTTTATTCTCACAGTTCAGTTCAGTTCAGTCACTCAGTCGTGTCCGACTCTTTGCAGCCCCGTGGACTCTAGCACCTCAGGCCTCCCTGTCTATCACCAACTCCGAGAGCTTGCTCAAACTCATGTCCATCGAGTTGGTGATGTCATCCAACCATCTCATCCTCTGTTGTTCCCTTCTCCTCCTGCCTTCAATCTTTTCCAGCATCAGGGTCTTTTCCAGTGAATCAGTTCTTCACATCAGGTGGCCAAAGTATTAGCCCAAGTATGAGGTTTCAGCTTCAGCATCAGTCCTTCCAATGAGTGTTCAGGACTGATCTCCTCTAGGATGGACTGGTTGGATCTCCTTGCAGTCCAAGGGACTCTCAAGAGTCTTCTCCAACACTACAGTTCAAAAGCATCAATTCTTTGGTGCTCAGCTTTCTTTATAGTCCGACTCTCACATCCATACATGACTACTGGAAAAACCATAGCTTTGACTAGACAGACCTTTGTTGGGAAAGTAATGTCTCTGCTTTTTAATATGCTTTCTAGGTTGGTTTAGAGTGCTTCCCTGGTGGCTCAGATGGTAAAGCGTCTGCCTGCAATGCTGGAGACCCAGGGTCGATTCCTGGGTCGGGAGGATCCCCTGGACAGGGAAATGGCAATCCACTCCAGCACTCTTGCCTGGAAAATCCCATGGACGGAGGAGCTTGATAGGCTATAGTTCATGGGGTCGCAAAGAGTCGGACACGACTGAGCGACTTCACTTTCACTTTTCACTTTCACTAGGTTGGTCATAGCTTTTCTTCCAAGGAGCAAGCGTCTTTCAATTTCATGGCTGCAGTCACCATCTGCAGTGATTTTGGAGCCCCCAAAATAAAGTCTACTCTCACAGTACACAATGTAAATTAAGATCAAACTCAACCAGCACTTATAGCGTGTATAATGTGTAAAGCACAGACCAGGTACTTTGGAGGCAAAAAAGATGATTAAACCCTAAATGGCATAGGAGTTTCAAAGGACAGTTTCTTGCAGTCTTTAAGCTTGAGAGACAGACAGCGTATACTGGAATCCGGAGGCTGCCATTGTAGGTGATGGAACCTTAGGGAAAGTTTTTTCATCTTGATCAGTCGTTGGTTTCTCATCCGTAAAATGGGTACAATAATACCTGCCACTTCATCCACTACTAGTTAAAACACAGACCTACTGGAAGACACACATATAGACAAGCAATTCTGGAAGGCAAAGCAGTTAGACAACTTGCTGTAGCAGCAGAAGGTCGTGTGATAAATGTAGTCAGGGATTGGACTGAAGGGATAGCTTCAAGGGAGAAGTGGTCTTTAAGCTGAGCATTGAAGGCAAGTAAAATTCTTGTGATCATTGGGTGGAATGTGTGTCTGTGAGGGAGGGAGTATGAAGGATGAACAGAAGGAGCATAGATAATTTTATTTTATTTCTAAGTTTGTAAACTCATAATACTGTATTTCACAAAGGCTATTCTGTGGATAACTGTTGTTTCATTCAGTATAAATTATATATAATGTAGTTTCTCTGTTAGTGTTTACAAATATCTAAATTAGTTTATTTAGCTACTCCTGAAATCCATATATTTAAAAGCAATGGTATCTATATAATTTCTATTTAAAAAAATCAAGAAATAATTAAATACTATTTTTAAGAACAAATGGCTTGAGAGTTGCTAAATGCCTGGTAAGTGAAAGTGAATTTTAATTGGTAGAGTTGACTTCTTATTTATATGAAAACTTCTAGGGATATTAAATGTTGTATCATTATGAAGTGTTTTTATTCTTACTCATATGTTGTTTAATGTATAGTCATGATAGACTTTTGGGTAAAGATAAGAAACGTAGAAAACATTGATGATAAAATACAAGTGAATCACTTTTGTAATTAACACCTTTTAAAATTCTGCAAACTCTGTGATCTTTACCATGTTCATGCATTTCACTCATCTAAGTAAAATTCTGCTGTAAATCACTGGACTACCTATGTTTCAAAAGTCAATGTTTGAGGAGGATAATTAATTAATGCTTATCTGCAATTTATTTTTTTGCTGACTAGCAGTAAAGATTTTCCTCACTTATAACGTGGTATTTAGAGAGAAAAGCTTGGAAATAACAGGCTGAAATCTTTTTAGCTTACCATTAAAGAATAAATTAATAATAAAATAATAAAAGTAGTAAAAGTTGAATGTTTAAGCTTAAATATTAGACTTCTAAGCATCTACCTGATCATGTTGCCATATACAAAGTTAAAATTCATTGTTCCTCAGCATGTTTTTGAAGATTTCCATAATAAAAAAATTTAACAAAATAGTATAATGAGCCTCACATGTCCATCACCCAGTTTCAGTTAGCAACACTCTGCCATTCTTGTTTGATCTAAATTTCCACCCCCTGTATTATTTTTTTTAGTTACTTTTTAAAGGTGTAATTGGCATACATTGAAATATGGAGATCTTACCTCTAAGATTTTTTTAAATGGATATATCCATATAATTCCTATCACAATATTGAACATTTCCACATCCCCAGGTATTCTTGTGTCTTCTGTCAGTGATTTTCTTACCCCTAAACAACCATAGTTCTAAATAGGCTTGCCCCTTCTGGAACTTCATGTAAAGGATTTGTACTCTTTTTGTATAAAGCATTTTTTGCTCAGTATAAGGTTTATATGATTCACGCATGTCCTTGTATGTAGAAGCAGTCATTCCATTTTACTGCTAAATATAGTATTCCACTATACAGCTATACCACAATTTGTTTATTCATGCTATCAATGGAGATTTGACTTTTTTATATGACTTTTCACTAATATGATTAAATCTTCTATGAAAATACTCCAAAAAGTCTTTTGTGGATTTTTTTTTTTTTCATTTCTTTTGAATAAGGATCTACATGTGGAATTGCTGGGCCAAGGGGAGGTGTATGTTTAACTTTATCAGAAAATGACAACCCTTTTCCTGCAGTTGTTGTACCACGTTATATTCTCACTAGCAACCTATTAGAGTTTCGGATGTTTTATGTCATCAACATTTAGTATTTTAAATGTATTTGGTAAAGAGGCATCTTATTGTGATTTTAGTTTTTGGTAAAGAGGCATCTTATTGTGATTTTAGTTTGCATTTCCCTGATAACTAATTATCTGAGAACTTTTTTCATGTGCTTAATGGGTATTTGCATATCTTTCCTTGTGAAGTGCCAGTCAGGTTTCCCCCCCCCCCCTACTATTAAATTGTGTTGTCTCCTTACTGAGTTGCAGTACTTTCTAAAAATATCTTCTGAATACAAGTTCTTTGTCTACTTTATGTTTCACAAGTGTTTTTTCCCCTAGCCTGAGATTTGCCTGTTTATTTTAACAGTCCCTTCTAATGAGCAGAATTTTTAATTTCAATGAAGTTTAATTTATCAATTGTTATGGTTTGTGGTTTTTTGTGTGTTTTTTTTTTTTTTTTGTATCCTATCTATTCAAGAAATCTTCGCCTAATGCAAGGGAAGAAAAGTACTCTATGTTTTCTTTTAAAAGCTTTATAGGTTTGGATTTAGGTTTACATCTGCCATTCAACTCAAAATAAACTTGTGTGAACTGTGAGGGAGGGATTGAGGTTTAATTTTTTCCCACATGGATAGCCAATTGTTCCAGTTGTTGAGAAGTCTCCTTTCCTGGTTGCATTGCCTTGGGACCTTTGTAGAAAATCTATTGATCATTTAAGTTTTACATTTACAATTTTATTTGTCAGTTATACCTCAGTAAAGCTGGAAAAAGAAAAAAAATGCATTAACTTGGTAGGATTCTTTGGTAGAATTAAGAATATAATCACTAAAATAAAATTTTGCTTCAGTACACTACCACAAGCAGTATTTTTGACATTGATTCAACCAAGATATAAAGCAGTTTCATTACTATTAGGATTTCTTGTATTGCCCTTTTATAACAGATATAACTGTTTTTTAAAGTTTATTTGTTACTTCTAATGAGTACTACTATAATTCTAAATAATGTGCTGTGCTTAGTCGCTCAGTCATGTCTGACTCTTTGTGACCCCATGGACTGTAGCCCACCAGGCTCTTCTGTCCGTGGGGATTCTCCAGGCAAGAATACTAGAGTGGGTTGCCATGCCCTCCTCCAGGGGATCTTCCCAACCCAGGGATCACACCCAGGTCTCCTGCATTGTAGGTCGACTCTTTCCTGTCTGAGCCATAATTCTGAGTAATATGTTAGCATTTGCATTTCTTTCAACAATGTCTCTTAAACTAGGAACCTTATTACTCACATCTAGAGTTTTATCAGTTTTAATTCTACTGTTGATTGTCATTATAACTCTAAATTATATACTGCTATATTTTATCTGAGTTTAGATACTATCTCCTGACTCGTTATGATGTGAAAGAAGGAAATTCCCAGTCCTTCACCTCACTTTTCTTCTCTTACCCACTTTTTCTGCCTTCTCACTACTCTCCTCTATACCTTACTTTTACATTGTCAAGGTTTATAATATTGTAAACCTTCTAACTTTCAGGCATTCCTGTTTATTATAGGTTGATTTTGAATTCTGAAAAACCAATAGAAAGCATTTATAACATTGAAATTATATAAATATTCTTCACTGCAAAGCAAGTATGTGATTGGACCTGTAGAAAAGGAATTCTTTGGGGCATTAATTCTGTTTTGCTCTAAGAGGATGTTCAAGGATCATCAAAGGCTCCTTTTCCATAATCCTTTTTTTGCTCAAACTTATGATACTTTAGTTGCACCATGATTTTCTGTTTTATTCTTGCTAAGTGAAATGAATATCATCACTAAAATTCTCCATTTTCTTGATTGCACTAACTTGTTGAATGAGATTTACTTTCTTGGAGGTGTTTTCCTGGACTCCTGACCATGTTCTAACCATGTTTCTAGATCTATTGCAAAGCTGTCATTGTAGGATTCCATTGCCCTCCCCTGGCCTACCAACACCACCATCATTTTATTCTTAAACAAATTCTACATTTTCTTGAAACCTATAGTTTTATGTTTGAGGATAAATTTTTCCTTTGGAGTCAAACTTTTTTTCAGTTAGGATGCGTGGGAGGTAAATGGGACCCTTGCATATCTGAAAAGGCCTTATTTTGCCCACATGCTTGATTGACCTGGTATATATATATGCAGATTCAAAGCCACGGTTTCCCCAAAACTTTAAAGATTTTGTTCCACTGTCTTCTGAAATTCAGAATGTCTGCCAAGTCTGATGGCAGCTTGAGTCCTTATCCTTTCTTGGTAAACTGATTTGGACTCTGATAGCTCTAAAAGGATCTTCTTTATATCTTCAGAGGTTTGAAATTCTACCGAGATATGTCTCGTTATTTATCTTCCTCATCCTATTCAGAACCTGGTTTGCCCATGCAATATGAAGACCTTGTGTCTTGCTTTGGGTCTGGGGAATTTTTTTGTATTATTTTTTCCCCTCTTGTCTGTATTATCTTTCTGAGATTTCTATTAAATGAATACTGGGCATCCTTCATCCCTCTTAATTCTTCTTTCATATTTTCAGTCTCTCTTATATTTTGTTCTATGTTCTTGGAAATCTTCTGAAAGTTTTCTCCTCGCCTGCCTATTCAAACTCTCTCTCTCTTTTTTTTTTTTTTTCCAATTGCTCCTTTAATCTTTTCCCATTTTTATTTTATGGATACAGTGTGTTCTCAAATACCTCAGAGGATATGAATTGGATTTGAATTTTTATTTAGGTCCTCGTCTGTTGTATGAATTATTTATATTCTCTAGAATCATGTGGTTATATTTTCATCTTGGTGCTATTTTGTGCTGTGCATTTTCCTCAAATGTCTAGTGAATCTTAGTTGTTTCTTCATAGGTATTAATAAATTAATAGAGGGTTAATAAGGAAATTTCTATTTGGGAATTAATTTTTCCCTGTTTTTTCTTGCTGGTGTCATTTTCTTCTCTAGTTTCATATTCTGCATTGCCTCTGTGCAAGAGAGCTCTACAATATAGTCTTCAATACATTTAGTAATATACTGATCTAACATAACATTTACTTTCAAGTCCGTATCATATACCAAATGAAATGGCATATCAACCTTTTAAAACCCCTAGAAAGAGTATGGGATTTTATATCAACATGGAAAGGTTTTCAGATCTAAGTTTAAAAATTAATAATGTCAGGAATAGCTGAATTACTAAAATTGAAAATTAGGGCCGTCTACATGAATGAGGTTTATTAGACTGACGATGTGTGGGTTTTCATTTTCATAGCAAATGGCACTCTCACTTTCAGCCTTGTTCTGTTCCTAGGGTATCATGGTTTAGACGCCCAGGAACTTGATGTCTGATTCGCTGTTTGGAGGGTTCGCACACGCCCTGCGTGAAGCCTGCGCCTCCTGATGTGTTCGCTCTGTGCTTCCCACCCTCCCTCCCACTCTCTGACATTTCCTGGTGCTGCCTCGGGGGGCTGAGTGGGCTAGCCGGGGCTGGCTCTCGCCTCCGGGCGGTCCTGCTGCACAGGACAGCTGTCTGGGAAGTCCAGTGCCAGCTCCCAGGACTCAGGACCTCACTGCTCAGGAGCATGTGCCTCTGGGCACAAGAGGCCTCGCTGGTGGCCAGATTCCAGTTCTTTCCAGTTCGAACTTTTTAGCACTGTAGTCATTGTTCATGTCCCTGACTCAGGCCAGTTTTAGAAGTACCATTTAAATTTTGTTAAAAAGCCACCTCAGAGTGACCTCACCTGAACTCGTGCTTGGGGGGCGGCAGGGAAGAACCTAGGCTGTGTAGACTGAAAAGAAATGGTCTCATCTGCAAATCCCTCCTCTTCAGTCTCCCTCCAGAGTGGTCTGGGTCACGGGTGTGAAAGATTCAGATTATTGCAGATTCTTGCTTCTTATTGAACCCAAACTGGATGAGAAAGCCTCAGCCCGGCTCTAGGGCTTAGTAACAGTGGAGGAAAAGATCTATTCATGATCAGCTGTGAACTGAATTGTGTTCTCCCCATATTTATACTGTGACGCCCTTCCCTCACCCCCTACATGACCTCAGAATGTAAGTGAATTTGGAGATATTGCCTTTGAAGATGTCATTAGGGACTTCTCTGGTGGTTAGGAATCCCCCTGCCAATATAGGGGACACAGGTGCAATTCGTGGTCCTGGAAGGTCTCACATGCGGTAGGGCAGCTAAGCCCATGCACCACTACTGAAGCCTGCGCTCTAGAGCCTGGGAGCTGTAGTAAGAGAAGGCACCACAATGAGAATCCCATGTGCTACAGCTAGGGAGTCATCCCTGCTCGCTCGCTGCAACTAGAGAGAGCCCTCAGTTCAGTTCAGTTCAATTCAGTGGCTAAGTCGTGTCCAACTCTTTGCAACCCCATGGACTGCAGCACACCAGGCTTCCCTGTCCTTCAGTATCTCCTGGAGCTCACTCAAACTCACGTCCATTGAACTGGTGATGCCATCCAACCATCTCATCCTCTGTCATCCCCTTCTCCTGCCTTCAATCTTTCCCACCATTAGGGTCTTTTCCAATGAGTCAGTTCAATGAGAGAGCCTTCACAAAGCAACAAAGACCAGTGCAGGGAAAAAAAAAAAAAAAAAAGATGTCATTAAATTAAAATGAGGTTGTTAAGGTGGGCCCTCATCTAATATGACTGGTGTCCTTATAAGAGGACATTGGGACACAGAGAAAGAGAGAAAGACACACACAAGACATATGCACACACAGCTAACCCTGTGGGGGCACAGCAAGAAGGCGGCTGGCTGCAGGCCAAGGAGAGAGGCCTCAAAAGCCAAACCTTGAGCTTGAACTTCCAGCCTCCAGAACCATGGGAAAATAAATCTCTGTTGAAGTCACCCTAGCCTGATATTTTTTTTTGTGACAGCTCTCAGAAACTAATACAGAATGTTTAGTCAATAAAACCTGATTCTTTCCCTGCTGCCCTCAGGGCCAGAGGAAGCAGGAATTCACTGGGGCCTGGGTAAGTGGTCCTGATCACTCGATTCTGAACCTGTGTATTTAACTTTATGACATGACTGCTGTCTAAGAACGGTTTTGACTAGTCTTGCTGAATTCTGAACTCTTTGGTATATCAAACTTGGACGGAGACCTGGTGAAAGACATCAGAGAGACTGTAATTAGGAGAGTTTCACAGGTGTGCAAGAGTAACACTGTGTAGGATGTTAGCTGAGATGTGCTGATAAGGGCTTAGTTGACACAAGCTGCAGCAATACAAATCTGGATGTGCTGGTTTGCCAAAGAGGCTGACACCTCAGTAAGACCTTGACTTCAGATATTAAAATTGGAAGTTCCTTGGTTTGACTGTACAGAGCTTCACGTATGGAAACCTTTCTTTAAATGTTATTTATTTCCCCCTCTCTCTTCAATGCCATTATATTATTGTTGGCATTTCTAGCAGCAGAATTCTTTAATCTGAAAAACTAGAATCCTGATGGACCTTGTTCTGACCTAAGTTTCAGGTTGTGGATTTTACATCATGCATTCACCCTCTCTGTGTCTCAGTTTTCTTTACCTAAAAAGAGAGATAATTACAGCTCCCCACTTCACTTGATTATGATATTCTAGGCATCAATTTTGAGAAAGAGAGTAAATTTCAGAAAGACCTTTTCCCCCATTCAACTTGGACAAGAGAAAGTGATATAGCCTCTTTGAACCTCAGTTTCCTCATCTATAAAATGGGCAAAGTAATACTTAAAGGAGTATTGTGAGTGTTCACTGAGAACATTCAGAAACCACCTTGTGTTAATCCTTGCATATTTTAAGAGCTCAATAAGTGTTAGCCATTGATGATGACGTTACTAACAAGAGGTGATTTCACTGCTCTGATGTGCTCCTGACATATTATTATTCTGGCTCGTGAAAGGAGCATCTACCTTAAGACTTAGGTTGGTTGAAACTATCTAACATGGGAGGTATAGGATTTGAGAGAAGGTATGGGCTTCCCTGGTGGCTCATTCATGAAAGAAGCTGCCTGCAATGTGGGAGACCTGGGTTCGATCCCTGGGTTGGGAAGATCTCCTGGAAAGGGAATAGCTACCCACTCCGGTATTCTTGCCTGGAGAATTCCATGGACAGAGGAGCCTGGCAGGCTATAGTCAGTGGGGTCGCAAAAGAGTTGGACATAACTGAGCAACTAACACTTTCACTTTTCACGTGGAGATATAACTGTAGAATGAGGTCTTATTCCTTTAACCTACAAGTGCTAAAACCTCAGTATGTGCCATAAAGTAGCCTTTCTCTAACTTTAACATGCACATAAATTCCCTAGAGATCTCGTTAGAAGGCAGATTCTAATCCAGTAAGTAGGAGCGGAGTTGGATGTTGAGATAGATTCTGCATTTCTAACCAGTTCCCAGGTGATGGCGAGGCTGCCGCTCCAGGTCAGGTTTGAGCAGAAAAGCAGTGAAATCACCCTAATCTGTCAATTCCAATTCCAATTATTTCATCAACCAATTATTATTTTCTATTGCTTTACATTAAACTTCAGAACAATTTCATTTTTAATCTTAAATTGGCAGGGCTCACAAGGGCCTCTGTACCAAGACCTGTTTCAGGGAATGCTTTGTCTAGTGATTTAATTCGCCATTTGATATAAAATGAATATAGGGCAAGTTGACCTGCTGAAGCTTATCTATCAGAGGGAATACATGTGGCTATGACATCTGTGATAAAGCTGACACAATTCCTCTATGAGGTTGCTTCCCATTGCTAACGTTAGTACTTTCAGTGTGGGAAGAAACGCTCAAGGAGTGTGCATGACATCTGTATTTTGTATAATTTATCAGATGGCCACATTTTAAGAACTATGTGATGCTTGTCCGAAAAGGGAAGAAACAGGATGATTTTCTGTAGCCACAACTGTGAGGTACAGTGACTTGTATTAATATTATTAAATTACTGATTTTTCTTTCCTGAAAACACATTTGACCGTCACTTCTGGGGAAGCTGTAATGGTGGTCAAATCTCACGTCTTTTTCAAGATGGAAGAAGAAACTGAGTTACCCTAACTTTACCAAGTGGTCATTATTGGGTTTATTTTATGCTTTTTGTAAAGGAAATAATCCGTTTTCACTCATTGTGACTTTTGTCCTTTGGGAAGCGGGGATGACTCCGAAGTTCTGATGACTTCACTGTGCTTCCCTAATTTAAAGCCATGTTGGAGGGGCTCCATCCCCAACTCCTTGGTCAAGTTGAATTAACCCCAAGCTGGAGCACTGGAAACTGCTCTTTGCAAATATTACTGTTACCATTTAGAAATATATACACTACCTAACTTTTCTTTTGAGAAAAAACTATCCACCTATAAAAAAGAAAAATTGCCTTAACAAAAACAGTTCTGGTTTGACTAATCATTTTGTTTCTTTAAGTGATGAGTGTATGCAAGGTGGACCCTTGATGAGCCAACATTGTACTGTGGATACATATCTATGTTTATGTGCTGTTAGAACAGAAGGCGCTGTATATAGAAATGTTGCTTTGAAGCAATATTTGCAAAACATGCAAACTTCTGTATCTGTATTTGGAAAAATAAAACAGGTTTTTGTTGCTAAAAAAAAAAAAAGAAAAAATTGGCAGGGTTCCTCTTTCCCATCCCTGGCCTTGCTAACACTTACTTTAAAAAAACAAAAAACAAACAAACAAACAAAAAAAAAACAAAATAAGAGTAACAACAATGACAATGACTAATGTTTATATAGAGGTTACTATATACACCAGGAACTGCTTACTGAAATTCTTACGACACCTCATAGGGTAGGTGCTTTAATTATCTCCATTTTATAGGTGAGAAAGCTGGGGTACATATAGGTAAGATAATTTGTTTCAATGCTTACCTAGTGCATGACAACTAGGATTATTTTAGGAGTCTATTTAAATATTGGAGAAGGGAATGGCAACCCACTCCAGTATCCTTGCCTGGAGAATTCCACGGACTGAGAAGCCCATGGCAGGCTATAGTCCATGGGCTCAAAACAGAGTCAGATACGACTGAGTAACGAAAGATGTAATGTAATGTTATTTGAAGGATTCCTTTGTAAATCAGAGGCTCTAGAGATAGCTGGAATAGTTCAGTCTAATTCATCAGTTTTTGTTGTTCACACTATGGTTTCATCACATTTTACAAAAAGTGGAGCCCACCTTCCTGGAGCCAGTGACGGTGATATTTATCCAGGATGCACTCCCAGGCTGACTGCAGAGGCTGTTATCCCGATGAGTACTAGAGCGGCCCTGGGGCTGGACCCCACGCAGTGAGCTCAGCTGTGGCTGGCTAAGGAACAAGATTTTAAGAATGAAGATCACAGCAAGCCGGATGGATCCTGCTTCCATCCTAATCTGAGGGTAAATTCAAATTTTATCAAGCAAACATTGTTTTCTATGGATTTACACTCAACTTCAGAAAGGTTTTATTTTTCATCTTAAATTGACAGGGCTCTGGCTGCTTTCCTGTCCCTGGCCTCTCAGTTTAGTATTTTAAAAATGTTGAGAACAAGAGTAAGATCACTACTTCATCTGTGAGCCTGCCCCCAGAACTGCGGGCAGTTCCCGGAAGAGTGGTAGCAGACAGCTCTGGGCACGTTCCTGAATGAGGACAGGGATGTGTCTGTTAGGAGTTGTGCCCTCTGCAGTCTGGAGACAGTGCTTACTCTGGAGAACGTGACTCAGAGCCCATGGTTGCCCGTAACCCTGGCTGGGCCCGTCACTGATTCTGCAACCTGGGATCAGTCCTAGATTTTCATGGTCTTTATTTACCTCCTTCCTAACATGAAAGAAATGGACAGAATGGGAATTTTTCAAAGCATATGTTTTTAGCTATGAAATCCTTTTTCAAACAAAAGTTCGTCTGGAAGCCCAGGAAATAAATTAGATGAGCTGAAATTTCTCTGGTGGAAGTTGGGGCAGAGCCAGAGTCAGCCCTATGTTTTCTAATCTCTCACCAGTCCCCAAGAAGCCTCATTATTAAAACTACTGGACTAATGATGATCTGCAGGCTCCCTCTAGCTTCCGTACTGTCTGTCCCTGTGTTCTCAGGGGAACAGGGCTTGGAGTATCAGAAGGCTACCACTGGGGAGAGGCATTTGACGGCTAAAGGCAATTTTGTCATTGACCCCAATGGTTGATTACTGTGTTATTGTGTAGTCTCCTAGTTGTGTCCAACTCTTTGCGACCCCATGGACTACAACACGCCAGGCCTCTGTCCCTCACCATCTGCCAAAGTTTGCCCAAGTTCATGTCCATTACATTGGTGATGCCATCAGCCATCTCATTCTTAAAGGGGAAGTGGCTGGTTATTAGGAAACCTAGAGAGGTTAAAGTAGACATCCTCAGTGTTATTTTGAAAGATTTAAATGCGTGTTTTTTTGTTTGTTTGTTTTGTTTTTGCTCTGTCATTAAACATACCTTAAACTAGACTTATCCTCTTTCATTTGGAACAGAGGATAAAGATTTTTGTTTTCTTTTGGTTTTTGATTTTTGACTAGGTTTATAGAGGTGTGAGGTGTGATGTATGTAGTTACAGACTAGTCCAACTCCCTTTGCCAAAGTAAACAAATGATTTTAGAAGAGATGAAAATTGAAAGTGGGCAGAAACAAACAATGGGAGGACTTCTCTGGTGGCCCAATGGTTAAGACTTTGCCTTTCAATCAGGGAGTGTGGATTCAATCCCTGGCTAGGGAGCTATGATCCCACATGACTCTTGGCCAAAACACGAAAACAGAGAACAGAAGCATAAAACAGTAAAAAAAAAAAAAAAAAAAAAACAATAAAGACTTTAAAAATAGTCTCCATCAAAGAAAATCTTAAAAAAAAAAGTCAATAGAAAAGCCTTTGGAATTATTGGCTTCCATGAGACCATAAATAAATGATCGCTTTCCTTAAAGATTAGATATGAATGCTTTACTGTCAGTGAATTGTTAACTAGACAGGGAAGTACAGAATGTTAAGTTGAATTTAGAGTTTCCCAAATTATACTGGAGATTTGAATCAGAGACAGTGGTTTGAAGTAGCACTCTCATTCTCTTTAAAATGTGGCATATTCTCTTCTCACTAACTTTGAATAAAGCTTCCAAAGAGAATACAGCTTTCAAACTGGTTGCTAGTGGTACACCCTGAAAGATGCAGGTGGGACAGATGATGTGGTAACATCTCCAGGGCAAGTATTCTAGGTGTTTATCCATTTTCCTACCCTCTAACAACAAAAAATCCCGTATAAAATGTAGCCGGCTGTGTATAGCACAGTTAGTAAATAGCCTTCTTTCTCTAGAGGTGAAGCTACAAGTGGAATGTTTTGCCATCACAATGGTCATATGTCACTTGTGAGACAAATGATAATTAACGTGAAAATTCTAAAAATCCAGACTATGGTCAATCATGATTTAACTTAATGTTTGGTGCTTCTATAATGAGACAAAAGTAGAATCTCCTCATTTTGCTGTAATTTTTTTTTTTTCATTTTAGACTGTATCATTGCAACCTTTTTCAAAGGCACAGAAAGACTGGAATCCCCCAGTTCCTGCAGTTTATTTGTATCAAACGAGACAGAAAAGAGAAATGCCTAGTATTTTGGCAGAGAGTAAGGAATATTTTTTAATCCCCTCTAGGCAAGGCAATGGCACCCCACTCCAGTACTCTCGCCTGGAAAATCCCATGGGTGGAGGAGCCTGGTAGGCTACAGTCTGTGGGGTTGCGGAGAGTCGGACACGACTGAGTGACTTCATTTTCACTTTTCACTTTCATGCATTGGAGAAAGAAATGGCGACCCACTCCAGTATTCTTGCCTGGAGAATCCCAGGGACTGAGGAGCCTGGTGGGCTGCCATCTATGGGGTCGCACAGAGTCGGACACGACTGACGCGACTTAGCAGCAGCAGCAGCAGCAGCAGCAGCAACAGCAGGCTAGCCCCATAGGCTGGGTGAGACTGAGAGTGAGGGCAGATGAATAGACAGAAGCGGGAGAGGAGGGAAATAGCAAATCCATGGCTGTGCGCTTCTTGGCTGTGGAAAAGGTGATGTAGAAGGTGTCTGATAACAACCACTAAGCACATTCTGCTTTGAATTAGTTCCTCTTTATTTGAAAAGGTTCACACAAACAACAACATTGATACTGCTTAATTGCACACAGAGTGATGTGGATGAGGCTCAAAGATATTGCAGTTTAGCCTCTTGATCGCACCTCACTCTAACACAGTAATGAACAGGTGAACCTGAGTTCAAGTCCCTGTCCCCCTGACCACAAGCTGCAACTTTGAGAAAAATTGCTTTCTCTCTAGGCATAGTCTTTGCATACGTTAAAGAAAGGCTGATAATACCCTTCTTCCCAGCACTTACCTACTAAGGCTGTTATGAGGAAACACAACACTTAAGAATGCTTATCTTAGTCCCTGGTACAGACTAACTGCTTGAAAAACATTAGTCCAGTATTAGTCCCGTTTGGGAGCGCTGGTAGCAAATATTAAGGGTCAGCATCCAGCAGTGATGAGGATAACCTTGAATTCAGGTGATGGGTTCCCATGTACCAGCTACTCTATTTCCATCCAGCTTATTGTTTGATGTGGGGAGTCCAGTTTTTTGAAATTTCATTTAAAGTCCTTTTTGGCAAGTATTGGCCAAAAAAGAGGAAAGGAAAAGAAAGAAAAAAATGAAGGAAGACGGAAGAAAGAAAAAGAAAAGAAAAAGAGTTGATAGAAATGTTGGGTAGCCCAATTATCTCTTAACTCTTCTGATATAGATAGAGCAGGTATTATTCGCCCATTGAACAGAGTTAGAAGTTAGTTTGGTGATTGGCCTAAGATCACTGGTGAGTTACAGTAGGGCCAGAACAAGAAAGGAGTTGGGTCTATCACAGACTTATATGAACTTAGGGTTGCTGGACGGAAGGATGGGGAAAAGGGACAGTTAAGGAGTTTGGGATGGACCTGTAAAAATGGATAACCAACAAGGATCCACTTACAGCATGTGAAACTCTGCTCAGTGCTGTGTGGCAGCCTAGATGAGAGGGGAGGTTGGGCGAGAATGGATTTATGTATATGTATGGCTGAATGCCTGCACTGTTCACCTAATGTTATTAATTGGCTATAACCTAATACAAAATTAAAAGTTAAGAAGTGGGGTCTAAAGTAAGTGTCAGATGGCAACTCCAGTATGAGCGTGGAACACGGTTGTACACAGTGGGCATGAGGTTGGGGAAGCAGTTTGCCATGATGGTGGTCCCTTCACTGCAGCCTTTGCAGAGACAGGTACTAGCCACTGACTAGGTCTCTTTGTGAAGGAGAGGAATAGTGAAGAACCTCATGAAAACATCATGTGATTCAGAAAAACGACTCTTCTGAAATCAATCTCCGTATAGTCTTCAGTATTTAGGCTTTTTGCAAAAAGCAGTAGCAGACTTCGATGTATTCTTACTTTTTATATTGCTAAATTTATGTTTTGGGTTATCCCTACCCATGGAGATGGCCTGACACCTTTGATTAAATGATTTGCCTGAACTGTTTAATATTTTTGAGGGAGTTTTAGCATCCTGGCCATGGTCTCTGACTCAGACTGCTTGTGTCCAGGTCCAAGCTGCATCGCTTATTAGTGGAATGACCTTGGGCAATTTCTTTAACTTCTCTCTGTTGCAGCTGCCTCATCTTTCTGAGGGAGATGGTAATGGTACCTGCCCCAGAGGGTTATTAGAACTCAATGAGAGATTCTTTGCTCAATACATGCAGAGAGTGAGCCCCATATAAATGTCAGCTGTGAATTATAATAAGGCTGTTCTATTTGCAGTTTATGAAGCTGAGATACATCACATCCATATGTTATGGGCATTGTTATTATCTTAGTAAAGTCTATAAAACTTCATTTCCAGTCACAAAAATAATGACATGGGATCCACTTGGAAATCATTGGCAGAAACTGGCTCGAGTAGCACAGAGATCATTGTATGCCATAAAGACCATACAAATCCAGATGAAGCCACCATCAGATTGCTTTCTGTTTAAGTGGTGGTGAACTACAAGTTCTTTTAGTTCTTTGGGTTTTTTTTTTTTTTTTTTTGCATTTGCCAAATGAAATTTGGTTCCGCCTTTAAAGTCAAAGCTGTCCAAGAAAGGTCACAAAGTGAGGATCACACTTTCACTCTGGAACCCTTCTGCAGAAACTTAGAATCAGGCTGTGCACAACTGAAAAGGAAAAATAGGTTAGAATACCTCAAAGCGGCTTCCCATGTACACTTCCCCAAACAAGAGGTTCTATCTCAGACCACGTCCAAGTTCAGTTCAAAATGTAAGTGGTAGCATGGACTTTCCAAACTCAGTAAACGAAGTGACCGTGTCTCCCCCAGTAAGTGCAGTGTTCTCCATCGTC
Source organism: Ovis aries (assembly GCF_016772045.2). NCBI lineage: Eukaryota > Metazoa > Chordata > Mammalia > Artiodactyla > Bovidae > Ovis > Ovis aries. The sequence goes on along the minus strand of NC_056075.1, from coordinate 34,697,607 downwards.
CTCGTAGACACAGCCTGGCACCAGTGCCGCTTCAGCAAGAAACTTCGGCCAACTCCTTACACCCTGCCGGTCCCAGCTCTGTGGGAAGTTGGGTTACGGTGGGTTGCACCATTGCCCCTGCCCCCTCGAAATCCACCCCAGAAACTACGGCTTCGGAGGAACCTCCCTGACACCCTGAAGGTCTCCGTGTTGAGCTTCCTCTCCTCAGCGCACATCATCCACCTGGAACTGGTCTTGGGTTCAGAGATGTTGTCAAGTAAGGACTTGGACGTGTTGTAGTAGCAGCGGGGCCCCAAGTGGTCCTTCTCAGCAGTGGCCTCTTCACTCTGGGTCACCACGTCCAGGTCCTTCCCTTCCCCTTTCTCAGCTTTGTCATCTTGAAAATTCAGTTTCTTTTTAAACTCCTTGTCCAGCTCTTCTCGGCTGAACTGGGCATTTGCCCTCTCAAAATCAAAGTCGCCTTCAAACTGGATTGTGTTTTCCTTGATGTTAGTTGGACAGCTTTGCCCTCTGGAGCGGTTCCTTGTTTGTCTGTTCCCTGAGTGCCTCCTCTGGGGTCTTCTGTTCTCTGTCGTTCACCGGCCGTTGAGTTTGCACAGCTGCCTCTGAGCTATATCGGGTGGGGCTGGGCACCTGTTGAGCTGCATGCCCACGGTGTCCTCGCCAGGTAACAGCTTCCTAGAGTTCAAGTTATCAAGAGATCCAGTCTGGACGGCCTGCTCCACCATGGGGCTCTTGCCAACTGAGACAGACGGAAATCTGGCTCCTAAACCCAAGGAGGCCAGCATACTGCTGGCTAAGCAGGGAGCTGCCCACCAGCTGGCTGTAGGGTGGCTTCCCTCGGAAGGGGCTGTAAGGCACCTGGAAGGAGGAGCCCAACCCAAGCCCAGGGACTATCGAAGGACAGTAGGATCCTGAGGGAGCGTGTGCTGAGCTTTCGGAGGTTCACACACAGTAATATCTTTGACATCACTTCCCCAGAAGATGATGTACTCATAAATCTCCTCTCTAGGGGGGTGGCAGGCCTATCTGTGGGACAGTACCAAAGTTCCTCACTTTGGCAAGCGCCACGGTGGCATTGTCCCAGTCGATGGTGTAGAGGACGCCCTTGTAGTGGATCTGTGCCTTGGAGATGACGTTGATCTTGCTGCCCAGGTTCGGGGTGCCCGAGGAGCCGCTCATGGCGGTGGTCACCTGGCCGGGCCCGGCCCACTTGCCTTTGCGTGGTGGCCTCGTCACCCTCTCCTCGCGGCCTCGATGCTGCCTTACTGGCACTCGAGGGCCTGCCTGGGGACCAGGGGGCCTCTTTTAGTTCTTGACATTGTTCTTTCTCATGGAGTCACGTAGCTGAGCTTGGGTTGGGGCAATTATCTGGGCGTATAACCAAATAACATTGGAACACAAGTTCAAGGGAAATGACAAATCAGTCTTAACTTTTTTCTTCCTGTGCTTTTCTCATTAGGGTCTAGAGGGGTCTTCTTCCTTATTGAGTATGACCTTTTGAGAAATTTAGTTTCCATCTTTCCCAATAGAATCATTCTTCTTAGGGAATTAAATTTGCTTCAAGTTTCTGCCTCTTCTGCTCAGTTTAAAAGATGAGGCCAGGGCCCTGTGGGTGTTTTGTTATTGATGTCTGCTATTTTTTACTCTCAGCTCTGTCGTTAAATTGTATTATGGTAGGCGGCATCTCCTAGGCCCGGTCTTTTAACATCATTTGCCTTAAGATGTGTTATTTGCCTAGGAACACGCAGTATCTATGTTCCAAGCTTAGCATCACTGGGGACCAGACTTGCAAACAGAACCAGGCACTGAGGCCTATGGTAGCCACCCAGATAACAGGACTGCACGTTGCTGGTCAGAATTCTCCTCCTTGTACATTCTGTGTGGCCTTGGCAAGTTTCTGAATTCCTCTGGCTCTAAGATTGCTCTCTGATCTCTACATTCCTTGCTAGCCTTCTGCTTCATTAGTGCAGTTTCCAAACTCAGTTTTGTGGTCAGTTAATCTTTGTGTTGGGGTTGGACATTCTCTCATCGAATAAATTTAGAAAATGCATCTTACTTTATTTTTCTCTCAAAGAGTTACAAGGCACACATGCTTATCAAGGTCTCTGAGAAGCTCCCTGTTGAACAGTGCTTAATGAAGCATTTCTCAAATATAGGTGAATATGTAATTTTTTTCTTGATTAATTTTGGTTTCCTGGGAAGACTTCTGAAGAGCATCAATTGGGAAAGATTTCTGCTGCAGCTTTCTCAAGGTGATTAGTTATGTAAGGTAAAGAACACAGAGCAGTGTCTCGGATTTTAGAATGACAATGTAAGTGTAACATTGCCTTTTAATTGGAAAATAGTTGTGTAAACAGTTTTTAAGCAATAGGTGTCTACATTCTGATAAACTGCCAGAGTATCTCTGGTTCAGCTAACAGAAGTCAAATTTGGAGGCCCACAACCAGGAAGGAACTACTTTATTGGTTAACTCTTCAAAGAGTCAAAGTTTCCAGGTCGAATCATGTCCCATCCCCTCTTGGGGCTGTCCTGCCTTATAAAAGGCAGGGAACCCAGGCAAGTAGCTACAATCCTGTTTTAGCCTCAGAAAAGTGCTACAGCCCTACACGTGGCTTCTTTTCCTCCCTTTCATTTAAAATCAGTTAGGGATTATAATATGAGATTTCAAAGAAATAGGAAAAACTAGCTTTCATTAGAATTGAAATGAAAACTAATGAGAAAAAAAATGCAGCTGGAAAAGACTTCTGTTCTATCCTTATGGTAACAATCCTGAAACACTAACACAAAAAGCATTAGGGCTAAACTCTGAAATCAGTCATGAGCATGCTGGGCATTAGGCGTAATCAGAAGATTTCAATAAATGCAACTGGCCTTTTGGCAGCAGCTAACATATGACAGCTCTGCAAATGCCAAGCATTTTATCAACGAGTGGTCCAGTTGTGATCTTTTGCCTGGCGCCTGGTGCTTTGGCCAAGTCAGGAGGATGTTATCAGGGGTACAGAGTTCCAGGCAGTGGCCTGGACTCGAGGAAGGGAGGGTAGGGTGACCCCAGAGTATGGCCCAAAGCCATTTCAAAACAAATCAAAAAACCCACCTAGACGGAGAAGAAAGTAAGCTGAGAATGTTCAATTAATCAAGCTTTATATTTAAACAATGTGATCATGTAGTCTTTCCTTTTCATTGGGTAGATTATGTGCCTTATGTTAAATTACTATTTCAGAATGGGTGCTGGAGTTTGTGTCTCTTGCAGGAATTAAATGATCTGTTCTCACATTTAAAACAATTATGCCAGTTTCCTTCTACATCTTAGCCTATAAATGCATCTGATGCTGGGGATATTTGTCCTAAGTATCTTTTCCCATTTAAACTGTCTTCATAACATTTCTAATTTGCAAAAGCCTTGGTGTTCAAAAATAATTGGGAGAAAAATTGGACTGTGGGTGGTGGGTAATCCAGCCCTGCATCAGGGCATTACTGACTACTAAAGGAAAAAAATGCCTCTTTCCTGAACCTTACCGGATGGGGCCATTGTTTTCAGACAGCCTTTACCTAATACAAAAGGACTCAAAGTCCATGACTGGCCTCAGACCAGCATTTTGTCTGGGAACAACATTCAAAGCCATGATGAACAACCAGGCTGATAGTAAAAGGAGCCTCCCCAAGTTGGAGTATTTTTGTTAAATCCTAGTACAAAAAAAAAAGTACTAAAAGCCCATCTGGTGAGATGATAATTCATTAAGTGAAAAGAGGAGCAGAACGCTTGGGAAAATCGATCTTTTTCTTTCTTTGTCTCCTGTGTTTGAGTTATTGTGCAATCACAGTGATATAAATCTGGATTCAGAGTGGCGGAAAACCCGTGGAACGTTCTGGGCATGTTTTAATAGTGTCTTTGCAGCAAGGATGGTGTTCTGCATCTGTGATGTCAGTGAACTGATGTGCTGTTTGGAGTGGTCTTTAGAATTAGCACAGGAGACAGAGTGGGGAGGGTCAGGAGATGAGGACTCTGTGCTGGAGGAAGGAGCTAGACTCCAGGAAACTCCTCATTCTTCCTGAGCTTCTGTGACACACCCTCGGGGTGGCACACCCTCCCTGGAGTCCAGCTCAGCCCACAGATTCGTGGAAGGAGAACCAGGGCCCAGGCGTCCCCTTTGAGGAGTGGATGCAGCGCTTCCGCGTGTCAGCCACCTTGGGAAGAAAAGCTGAAGCCTTAGAGCTTTGTGCATGTGACCTGGGAACCCATGGACCCACATCACATCCTCGAAGACCACCGAGGTTTGGCTGTCTTTTTCATAAACTTGGCAAGTGTGCTGTCTGGGGTAGGCTGTGCATTTAAAGATGAGGAGAGCTGCGGGGATTTTTCCATTGGTTAAAATAGTTTGTGCACTTGTTATATTAACCCTTGAGGTTAATACAAACACATGCTTGTATAATATGCATATGTTATAGACTAACATACTTATGTGCTGTGCCAAGCTGGTTCAGTCATGTCCGACTCTTTGCAACCCTATGGACTATAGCCCTCCAGGCTCCTCTGTCCATGAGATTCTCCAGATAAGATTGGTGGAGCGGGTTGCCATTTCCTTGATCTTCCCTACCCAGAGATCGAACCTGAGTCTTTCATGTCTCCTGTATTGGCAGGAAGGTTTCTTACCACTGCAGGTGGGTTCTTCACCACTATTTAAGCATATTTATAAATAGTATTCTTTACTACTCCTTAAACATTTACAAATATCATTAGAATGGGATTTTAAAAAATGGATATGACTTATGTAGCAGGAGTCCAGCTCCATTAAGTTAAATTTGGGTAGGTTGGTCCGTTGGAGCACATTGGGGGTCCCGAGTGACTGTGAGTGAGAATCTGTGACCTGCATTTCTGCTTCTGTATTCTTTTCCTCATATCCCCCATCTCCATGCCAGTATATCTGTGTGAACATAGCTTTGAGGTGAATTCTCCCATCTCCTTATGTTATGCTGTTATTGTCTGCGTAGATTGGGTACATCGGACACTTTGTTTGAGCTAGGTGTTGGCTTAAAAATATTCACAACCTAAAAGCTGAGAGTTTTGTTTTATTCAGTGGAAATTTTTAAGACTTCAGTACCAGGAGACAGCATCTCAAGTAACCCTGAGAGAACTTCTCTGAGGACGCAAGAGGAAGAACCAAGATATATAGAAGTTTTGCAACAAAAAGCAGGTAGTCTGAACATGAACAATTATTGCTAATTAAAGAAAACTAGATATCCCAGCTTAAGGAATTTAGCACATTTATTTGTATGGGAAGGTACAAGAGTCTGAAATCATCCCTTTCATGTGCACCTCAGCTACCTGGGACCAGTAGCCTATGTTTTTCACATCCTGAGCTCCCTTGGGGCTCACCATAGGGAGTGGCTGCAGTCTGACAGCTGCTAGATGGCAGGTATTCTCCTTCCTGAGTGCCCTTAGGGCTCACCAACTCACATTGGAGGGCTATAATCACTGATGACTGTGACATCCTTATTTACTGATATGGCAGGAAATATTCCATTTTCACAGGGATGCTGTCCCTAGGATCCTTCCCCTACAGTTGTGCTTTATGAGACAGTTGGTACCCTGGGGAGAATGGCTTCAGGAGGGACCCAGCTCCCCTGCTCAGCATCCCCAGGGACCCACAGCCAATGCCACAGCTTCAGAGGCATCCCAAGGCGATCTTTCTGGCTGCTGTATTGAAACCAGCGGACCATATCAATTCATGCTGATTCTTTTGATACTAGACCTTAGAACAAGTGATCGTAACTTCTTTTGGTTTCTGGAGAGTAGACTATCAGGTAATCAATCCCATGTAAGGCAGAAATGCTGTGTACCTCCCACCTCTACTTTTGAAGACTCTGCTCTTCTCTGTTTACCAGGACCTCCGGTGAGCTCGAGTTTGCCTTCCCGTAGGACTAGGGAGCCAAGGCATGCGCCACTTCACATGTGCACACTCGCTGAGAGGTACAAAGGAATTGAATGTTGGCACGCTCTGTAACTGATGAATAATTCATGAGGGCTTTCTGTGCCATAAGATTTCCTCCTGTAAATGAACATTATTTTGAAAGACAATGCTGACTGAAAAATCTGGAAATATGGCATCATGTTCTTTAATGATCTGCCTTCAACATTTACTGGGAAGGCAGAAGTTGACAAACATCTGAATAATTAAACTGAAAGCTGACAGTGGCCCTGGGTGGGCAGGAAGCCAACAACTTAGTCACAGCTTCTTCCCCAGTTCATTCTAAAGTGTGACATCACCTGATGTTTACAGAAGGCCTGTGGATTCTTTGCTACTCTCTGGGCTTTCTTTGAAGATAGAATCTGAATGTTAATGATAACACTGTACATATTAATTAGCATTAACAGAGTACTGATATTTAGTGTTGGAAACTATGATTCGATGGCTTTTCTTAACTGAAACAGGTTTTAGAGATAAAACTAGACTGTCTCAAGATGTCCATATTTCTCTATTTGAATAAATTTGAAACCCTCTGTTTTCCTTGCACTGTAAAAAGGGTAGGTTTTAATTTTGATTTCCAGGAAAGATAAGGAAGGTTTTGGAAAATCTTACATGACAGAGAGATTATAAACAGAGTAAGTTTATAGCAGAGTAAGTCATGTCAGATTATATTTTTAGTGGTCACCAGAAAGAAAAAGAAATTTTTCTTTTCAAAGAATTTCATTTTTTCTTTTTTTCAATTTTTCCTGCTCCCCTCCTTTCCATGGTATATTTTTAATGCATTTGGAATCTTTCCACTTGCTACTGGCTAGAATCTATGGAGAGTGTATCCCCAGAACCCTCAACAGTTGACTTGAATCTCAGTTATAATTAAATTGGAAGTTGACAAATTATTCTGAGGCTTAAAAAGAGGCACACATTATGTTCCTAACAAGGAGTTTCACTACTCTGCTTTGTTTTAAAAGTATTCTCCATAGAGAATATTGACAATATTTTTAGTGACTCTTTTTAAAAATAGAAGGGTGTTTTGAAAGGATATCTAATAAACATGTTTGACTATGCTTAAATTTGGTATTTTACCTGGTAGCTGGGTTCTGATGCTTTAAAACAACTAGGTTTTCAGCTCCTCATCCATCCCTCTGTAATGAATGCATCATCCTGGTCTCTCCTGGAACATCTTGAAAGCATTAGCTACTTAGAGGACTGTTGATATAAGACTTTGATACAGCGATTTACTATCTTCTGCACTAAAGGATATGCTGAGAGCTAGTGTTTGCATACAATTAACAGTCATTTAGGCGTCTGAGCCACCCAGCCTCTCTTTTATATTAAAATCTGACTGCTGACACATACTTCTCCATCACTAACATACTTCAAAGGTTGGGGTCAGCGTAAGGATATTAATTCAGAATACTGAGATTTAACAAGACAGCTCTAAATGCAATGCATTTCCTAAAAGGGGGAGGGAAACGCAGTGTGTTGACTGGAGCTCCTTTTAGATTCCCTGTGAGACAGTGGAATGCTGGGCAGGTTTTACTGCATCGAGTGAAAAAGTGAAAGTGTTAGTCGCTCAGTTGTATTCCACTCTTTGCGACCCCCATGGACTGTAGCCCACCAGGCTCCTCTGTCCATGAAATTCTCTAGGCAAGAATACTGGAGTGGGTAGCCATTCCCTTCTCCAGGGTATCTTCCCAACCCAAGGATTGAACCCGGCCTCCTGCATTGCAGGCAGACTCTTTACCATTTGAGCCAACAGGGAAGCCCATTTTCTGCTTTAAGAGGTAATCAATAGCTGCCATAATGAATGAGCTCTGGTCGCTAGCCAGTGGGTCTATTAGAGCATGACATTGCCAGAGATGTGCCCGAGCAGTAGGAGCAGGCCCAGGAGCTCTGAGTGTTGAGTTTGTATAAAGCTCTCAGTGACAAACAGGGCCCTGAGGATTCCTGTCTGAGTCCCACCTCCCCCGCAGTCACTGTTGACAGGCTCCCTGGGCTTGTGATCACACCTCATACTTCAAAGATCTGAGTGGAATAGAAACTCCCTGAGCCTGGTATTACTTTTCTTTATAATACTTTGCAGGGGACCCATACCCCACGTGAGGCATGAATGGAAGTGGCAGAAATACAAGGTGAAGTGGGGCACACAGTGCTCCTGGGAAAATCTCAAGGTGTTAGCAGAGTGGTATTATTTAGTGGAAACACATCGCTATGGATTATTTTTATATTGTTTTTTAATTGTAAAGTATTTATTCATTTGTATTTTAAGTTTTTGGCCATGCCCTGTTGGGATGGGGGACCTTAGTTCCCCACCCAGGGATTGAACCCGTGCCCTCTACATTGGGAGCTTGGAGTCTTGCCACTGGACCACCAGGAAAGTCCCTCCATGGACTATTTTTAAATGGTCCCTTTTGTCTCTTTTTCATATATACTGTGTAGTTCAAATGCACATACAGATTGATGGATTTCTTTAGTCGCTTCACTTTGGAGGCTCCTGGCCTCACCCATGTCTTCACTTTCTTTTTTTGGCTTTAAAGGCACTCTCACCATAACAGTCTGCCTCTAATTGGCAGTGTCATCAGGTAGGATCTGCAGATATGTCATAGAGCCCTCTCCTGGCTTGGCATCAGAGTGGCCCGTTAACCTTCTGTTTGTCATCATTAATTTACTAGGCATCTTTCAGCAGGTGGCAGGCACTGTGCTAGGTATTGTTCAGAACAAATCTCTGTCATTTAGAATTTGTAGTCTTGGAAGTACCCCTGGCAGGTGTGTGCCAAAGATGTGCTGGGCAGCTAACCAGCATGAAAAGTTAGGAAGGACCAGGGCCAGGTGAAGAATATCAGTATTGGAATATAAAATGTAAGAAGATGTAGTTACCTAAGAGATATAAATTAGGGTAGCCAGTATGAAAAACAGTATGGAGGGTCCTTAGAAAACTAAAAATACCACTACCATATGATCCAGCAATCCCACTTCTGGGCATATATCTGGAAATGATGAAAAACTCTAATTTGAAAAGATACTGGCACCCCAGTGTTCATAGCACCACTATTTACAGTTGCCAAAACCTGGAAGCAACCTAAGTGTCCATCAATAGATAAAAGGATAAAAAAGACAGAGAATGAGATGGTTGGATGGCATCACTGACTCGATGGACGTGAGTTTGAGCAAGCTCTGGGAGTTGGTGATGGACAGGGAAGCCTGGCGTACTGCAGTCCATGGAGTCACAAAGAGTCAGACACGACTGAGTGACTGAACTGATATACACACACACACACACACACACACACACAATGAAGTATTACTCGGTCATTAAAAAGAATGAATTTTTACCATTTGCAGCGATATGAGTGCACCTAGAGATTATCATGGGCTTCCTAATTGGTGCAGCGGTGAAAAATCTGCCTGCCATTATAGGAGATGCAAGAGACACAGGTTCAATCCCTGAGTCTGGAAGATCTGCTGGAGTAGGAAATGGCAACCCACTCTAGTATTCTTGCCTGGAAAATTCTATAGACAGAGGAGCCTGATAGGCTACAGTCCATGGGGTCACAAAGAGTAGGACGTGACTAAGCATAAATGCAGATATCATCATACTAAGCGAATAAGTCAGAAAGAGAAAGACAAATACCATATGATGTCACTGATATGTGGAATCTAAAAAATGATGCAGAATGAATTTGTTTACAGAACAAAAACCTACTCACAGACATAGAAAACAAATTTATGGTTACCAAAGAGGGAAGCGTAGGCGGGGACAAATTAGGAATATGAGATTAACACATACACACTACTATATATAAAGTAGATAAACAACAAGGATTTACTGTATAGCACAGGGAACTATTTTCATTATCTTAACCTGTAATTGAAAAAATCTGAAGAAATATATATTTGTAACTGAATCACTTTGCTGTACACCTGGAAGTAACATATCTTTATAAATCAAGTATATTTCAATTTTTTAAAAAAGAAGATGTAGTCACCTAAAGTGGTTAGGATGGTAGACAGGAAAGCCCCCAAGGGCTCCTTGGGATATAAATGACCCCACTGATTTCATCAGGGCGCAGTCTGACCACAGGTCACCTCTCACCTCGGCTCCAGCATTGGATCAGTATGGGTCTGGTCCTCAGGAATCATCTTTATCCCCCACCCCTCACTGCCAGGGCCCCAAGGATTAGGGATTTATTTTCCTCTTGCTAAAATGGCTATTCTTTGGTGAATTTCAGAGTTATTTTTTCCTAATGTAAATGTATGATTTGGGACCTGTAAAAGGAAACTGTGTTTCTTCTGGACACAACGTTAAGTTCTTGAGCTCTAGAAACAGCGAGATTTTGTTCACATCATGGCTTTGATACCTACTAGCCAAGTGACCATGGGAAAGTGTCTGCATTTCTCCAAACCTCAGTTTCTGCATCTATAAAATGGAGCTAATAGGGCAACCTGCTTTATGAGATTGTGAGATTAAATGAGGATGTTTATAAAACCCAAGGCATGGTGTCTAATTTGTAATAATGAATGGGTTCTAGCATTAGCAATTATGGCACCAACTGAGTAATTCAGCTGCTTCCAAATTATTTTTATTGTTAAATAGTGCTTTGAAATCCATAGGCCTCGATTCTAGTTTGCTTATTTTATTTTTATGTATGTGTTTTATTTATTTTAAATTATACAAACATACAAGTGTAAGCTTTCACTGTCAAAATTTCAAATACTTTATGAAAGACAAACCTAGGTGGTAACTACTATTATCAGTTTTATTTATTCATTTTATTTTCACCAAGGTAGTGCATATCCCTAGTTTGGAAAGTCAAATAGTATCTTCTGTCAAGAATGGGAGACAAAGGAGTAAGAGGCAAAGATTCTGGAGTTTTTCTGGCCTGATTTCCTAATGTGATCAAAACTGACATTTCTATTAACAGAATGTGGCTCGTTGAGGTGGGATTTTTGACTGTCTTATTTTTCATCTTTATTGGTGAGGGCCAGTCTCCTGCAGAGAGAAGAAATGGAGGGGGTGTAGATGATGACTCTTTGCCATAAAGACATCATCCCATCTTCCTGTTCACGTCATCTTGTTCATCTCATCCTCATCCTTCATCCCGGCCTTCAGTGGCACTTGGTACCTCCAGCACCAGCCTTTCCTGGATTGCCCCCAGAGTTGTCCCCCCTGCAGGCTAAGTTTCAGCTTCTCCTCCTTCTTTTCTTATGTCATCCATTCACTTTCCAGCTTCCCAACTGGAAGCTTCCAAACATCTGTCTGCTGATGTCGCTCCTCTCTTGTTCTTTCTGGGGTTCTGTGAAGGCACAGAGATAAAAAACACATGTTCCCAGAACCATGTTAAACCAGAAGCTCAAAGTTTCTGTAGATTTTCCCACTCAGTTAATATCTTGTACTCTAATTATCTCACATTTCATTTAATCTTCTTCAAGAGAATTATGAGTTCATTGGTATTAGAACTGTGATTTTTATATCTTTCAGAAATCTCAGTGATGAATACATGGTGTGTGCTCACTAAATTCTTTTACTTGAGATAACATTGATATATAACACTGTACAAGTTTCACATGTGCAATATTACAATTTGACTTCCAAATACACTATAGTATGGTGTATATGTGTGTGTGCTTAGTCACATCCAGCTCTTTGCAGCCCCATGGACTGTAGCCTGCCAGGCTCCTCTGTCCATGGAATTTTACAGACCATAGTACTGGAGTGAGTTGCCATTCCCTTCTCCAGGTGATCTTCCCAACCCAGGGATCAAACTCGCATCTCTTCCATTTCTAGCATTGACAGACATATTCTCTGCCACCAGCACTGCCATATCTCATCTTTTTATTCATTCATCTGTTGATGGGCACTTAGGTTGTTTCATATCTTGACTATTAAAATAATCCTGCAATAAACATAGGGATGCATATATCATTTTGAATTAGTATTTTTATATTTCTGGAAAATGCCCAGAAGTGGAATAGTTTTGATTGTGTGATAATTCTATTTTTAATTTTTTGAGAAATCTCCATTCTGTTTTCCATAGTGGCTGTACCAATTCACATTCCTATCAACAGTGTATGAAGATTTCCTTTTCTCAACAGTCTCTCCAACACTTATTATTTCTTGTCTTTTGATAGTAGCCCTTCTAGTGAGTGTAAATTGATGTCTCCTTCTGGTTTTGATTTGTATTTCCCTGATGTTAGCGATTCATTTTCCTGTTGGCCATTTATATGTCTTCTTTGGAAAAATATCTATCCAGATCCTCTTTATTTTTTAATCCATTTGTTTGTTTTTGTTGTTGAGTTGCATGAGTTCTTTATAGTCACTAAATTCTGGTTGAGTAGTTGATTGCTTTTCATATTTGGCTAAAAAGTGACATCATATATATTACCATTATTAGTGTGGTCCCATGAAAACCATGCCACTAAAAATATTGCAACTTTTTCTTTTTTGATTCCAAGGAACAATAAGTAGCTGTAAGTGTGATCAGACAGAATACTGTTGTATCAATTATCTATTGTTGCTTCATAAGCCATTCCAAAATTTGGAAACTTAAAGCGGTAACCATCCATCATTTTCCATGAGTCTGCAGGGTTGGCAGGGGGTCAGCTGCTTTCTGCTGAATCAGGGGGCAGTTTGGCAGGCCAACATGTTTGGAGGTAGCTCTGCTCTGTGCATTGCTCATCCTCCTCTTAGGACCAGCAGACTATCCCAGTCATGCCCTCATCACACTGAAGCAGAAGGACAAAGAGCAAATAGAGACATGCTTGACCTCTTTGAACCTAAGCTCAGAACCAGCACGTGGTCGCTTTTGTCCTCTTTATTCTGTAGGCCAGAGCAAGCTACATGGTCAAAGTGGGAGGGCACTGCAAAATAACATGGTAAAAGGCAATACAAGGGAGGAAGATAAATTAGGGCCCCTGAGGCAACCTATCTGGACTTCTAGGCAGTAGCAGCAGCTCTGGCATGAATGGACACTTATTGAGACGCACAGAAATAAAAGTCTTATGTCCAGCTAACCTTGCCAGGCTTTCATTTGGATTTAAGAAAAGAGAATTCTAACCCTCAAGGACTTTACTAGCCATACTTGAGAAAATGATCTACAGATGAAATTAATGAATGAAGTGGGTATAGAGCAAAAAGCTAAGCAATGGAAGATTTTAACACTTTATATGTGACTAGCCTAAAGCAAACTTTTGCTGTGGAGGATAAGATAGTAAATATTTTAGCTTTTGTCAGCTGAGTGATCTCTGTTGCAGCTATTCAACTATAGTTACAGCACAGAAATAGCTATAGACAATACGCAAATGGATAGACATGACTGTGTCCCAGCAAATCTGTATTTATAATACAAAACCAGACTTCAGGCATTAGTTTAAAGACCACTGGACTGGAATATTGAAAGAAATAAGAAAGGATCAGTTGTGGAAGACTTGTTGAAAAAGGAGTAATAGTTTCCAAGGCAGTGAAGATTAGTTTAGCTCAACAAAATTTGTTTTAAATATGAAGTAAGAAAAAACTTGTAGTCATTCAACAGGTAGATTTTCAGTTCAGTTTAGTCACTCAGTAGTGTCTCACTCTTTGCAACCCCATGGACTGCAACACGTGAGGTTTCCCTGTCCATCACCAACTCCTAGAGCTTGCTCAAACTCAGGTCCATTGAGTCGGTGATGCCATCCAACCATCTCATCCTCTGTCGTCCCCTTCTCCTCCCACCTTCAATCTTTCCCAGCCTCAGGGTCTTTTCCAATGAGTCACTTCTTCGCATCAGGTGGCCAAAGTATTGAAGTTTTAGCTTCAGCATCAGTCTTTCCAATGAATAATCAGGACCGATTTCCTTTAGGATTGATTGGTTTGATCTCCTTGTAGTCCAAGGGACTCTCAAGAGTCTTCTCCAACGCCGCAGTTCAAAAGCATCAATTCTTCAGCGCTCAGCTTTCTTTATAGTCCAAATCTCACATCCATACATGACTACTGGAAAAACCATAGCTTTGATTAGATGGACCTTTGTTTGCAGAGTAATGTCTCTGCTTTTTAATATGCTGTCTAGGTTTGTCATAGCTTTTCTTCCAAGGAGCAAGTGTCTTTTTTCTTCCAAGGAGCAAGTAAGGTAGATTTTACCACAGGTTAATGTGGTCCAGTCAGAATGAGAACTCATCACTCTTTAATAGTATTACTTGCTACAGATGATTTCTGCTTCTGAATGCCTATTTGAAAACATGTTTATTTAGAATGTTAATATTTTTGTTTAGTTGGTGGATGAGGAAGAAAGCATTTGAAAATAAAATGAAATAACTAATTAAAGTGATTTGATTTTATGCCACTAAAAAAGTTGCATTTGACTAATGTGACCTAGATTTGTATAAAGGAACCAGAGGGATTAATATGAATGATTTATTTTTAACTTTTAAGAAACAGTTTGCAGGAACTTTCCAGGTAGTCCAGTGGCTAAGACACAGAACTCCCAAAGCAGGGGGCCTGGGTTTGATCCCTGGTCAAGGAACTAGATCCCACATGTCACGACTAAGTGTTTGCAAGCCACAACTAAGACCCAGCACAACCAAATAAATAAATAATTAAAATAAAAATAAAGGTTTTTTGTTTTTTTAAAGGAAACAATATGTAGGATTCAAGTGGATATTTTTCCACCTCAATTGTATTTCACTTAGATTTTCCTTAGCAATCATTATGCTCCCCTCATATTTGAAGATAGAAAAAAGCCCAGAATACTATTAGAAAATAAAGATTTTTTTTTGCTTAAAATCTTTAATGCCCATTTACCATCAGCATTTATGACTATTGTACCTGAAGGTAGCAATAAAATTAAAACCAATTCCTGGTAGGTTTTAAGAACATCATTTGAAGTCCCCTGAGTTTCTTGGAAAAATGCAATTTTTCCCAGGTAGCATAATCATATAAATCCACTCTCACTGTTATTTATTATTATCTCACATTGTCTTGTTTTAATTGGAGTATGATTTCTTTATAATATTGTGTTTGTTTCTGCTGTGCGATGGTGTGAATCAGTTATATGTATACATATATCTGCTCCCTCCGGAAACTCCCACCCTCCCATCCCACCCCTCTAGGTCATCACAGAGCGCTTAGCTTAGCTCCCTGTGTTATACAGCAGCTTCCCACTAGCTATCTGTTTTACACATGGTAGTATATATATGGCAATGCTACTCTCAATTTGTCTCATCCTTACCTTCCCACAGTGTGTCTGTGAGTCCATACTCTACCTCTGCATTTATATTTCTGCCCTACAAATTGGTCCAACAGTACCATTTTCCTAGACCCCATATATATGCATTAATATGCAATATTTGTTTTTCTCTTTCTGACTTCACTCTCTGTGATAGACTCCAGGTTCATCCACATCACTACAACTGACTTAATTCCCTTCCTTTTTATGGCTGAGTAATATTTCAGCATATATATATATATATATACACCACATTTTCTTTGGCCATTCCTTGTCAGTGGACATCTAGTTTGCTTCCATGCCCTGCCTGTTGTAAATAGTGCTTCAGTGAAAACTGGAGTACATGTGTCTTTTTGAATTATAGTTTTCTCAGGGTATAGCCCAGCAGTGGGATTTCTGGGTCTTACATTGTCTTTTAATTTGTTATATACTTTACATTTTCTTGAGATGTTCTCTTTTCTCTGGTTAATTTCCTTTCTTACTGTTGTTTTCACACACACAGAGAGAGGCACAGATCTAGACCTTGATCTTGGAGGTGGTTACATGGACACACGAAAAAATTCACTAACTGAGCCGAATGCTTGAAATTTGTGAATGTTACTGCATGTAAGACAAATTTCAATTAAAATGTTAACATTAAAAATCATAGTAATAGATTTGAATAACATGGGGGAAAGTTTTGATAAGCCAAAGTTATAAATTGTATATGAAATATGATCTGGCATAAATTCATAGGAAGAAAATTGAAAGAAGGTATACTGAAGAATAAGTGATTTCCAAATGGTAAAACTGTGTTAGTAATAGTTTTCAGTGTCTGTCTTCCAAAGTTTCTCTAATGAAGTATATTCCTTCTATAACAGAAAAGTTGAAGTGGTAAAAAGTATAACTAAGGAGATATTTGAGATAACTTGAACTTCGATCATGAATCTGTTTTGATATTTTGGGAAGGAAAATAGCCATTTAGAGACAGGCAAATTCAGGAGTTGTAGACTTAGAGAAAGCTGCATGGAGAAGACCTCAGAGCGGTTGAGACAGCATTTGGGGAAGGTCACAGTGGGAAGAAGGAGTGGGGTGGACAGCTGACCTTGCGTGATGTTGCCTTTGGCCTGTTCCTCGGTCTGTGTTGGCTGACTGTGTTTCTGTCCTCTTCAGGGATTCTGTGGTGGCTCAGCTGGTAAAGAATCCACCTTCTATGTGGGAGACCTGGGCTTGATCCCTGGGTTGGGAAGATCCCCTGGAGAAAGGAAAGGCTACCCACTCCCGTATTCTGGCCTGGGGACACAACTGAGCAACTTTCACTTTCATGCTTTCAAGTGTATAATTGCTTTATTTTTAATACTTAACATGTTGATCTTTTAAGCCATCATTTGTAATTCTTATTCCTAAAAAGCTCATTTCCTATCCTTTATAGTCTTCCGGCATTACCGTTTGCTCTGTTTTCTATCTTGAGACTTCCTGCCCTTCCCCACCCTCCCCTCCCCCCTGCTTCTCCATATGCCAATGTGAGTTTAAAAATTGTGCCAAGGCATTCTCTCCTCTGGAAAAAATAAATAAATAAAAGAACCCAGAAACACACGCACACATGCACGCGCGCACACACAAACACACATACACACACATACAGCTCCAAATGATCCATCTGCTAAAGATATCCACCACTCACTTCATCCTGGTGTAGGCTATTTTTGTTTGCTATGTCTTGCAAGTTCCTATATTGAAATCTTTTAAAGAGTACTTTGGTTTCCATCAAAAAATGAAAAACAAACAAACCAAAAAACCTATTGCCAGGCTGGGTGCAAAGAAATGCTCGATAAGTGCTGATTTAATTGCCTTTTTACAGATCATGGTTTATGCCACGTGTAGGTTTTTCCATGCACGTTTTTATTGATGGGTACACATTTATAATCATGAAGTCGATTGTAGAAGGAGTCATATTCTTTAGAATCCAATGTTTTCCTGAATCTGTTCTCTGCAAACCTGTATCTTCTTACGTGAGTTTAATTACTACATTTTCACATTCTCTCTGATGAATTGAATGATGGAGTGAAGTCTTTTGTAAGCACTTTTTAAAAAACTGCTTCTCTTCTTTTCTTGGCAGGGCAAGCAATAGCATTATGCTCTTACTGGAAATTTTAGTCAATAAAATGTATGTGACTTTAATTAGAATGCTGGGAAGTACTGCTGAGTTGAATCATTTAGTTAATGCAATGAGCTGAGAGGTTTTGAGCATTTATGTGCAGAAGGTCAGTCTCAGTAAGCTGAATATATATGGGTAATTTTAATATTTTTCCCAGGTAACTTCCATACAGTATTCATTTTAAGGTCCAATGTTCATAAATATCTGTGAAGCATCTCCCCTGAAACAGACACAGAAATGAGAGAGACCACTTTTGCTCTCAAGGAGTTCACGGTCCAATGAGTTCTTTCATCTTTCATTCATTCCCATGGCCTCAACCCTCACTTTGGTGGATGCTGCCAAAGCCACATCTCTAGCTTTGACTTCTCCCCTGGGAGCCACAGCAGCATGCCCAGTTTCCTACTGGTCACCACTCCATGGATGCTCTGATGACATCTTAAACTCATTACCTCTGAAATTAGTTCATTATCACCTTTTCTACCCAAACTCATTCTCTTCCCCATGTCTCTTTTCTCAATGGCTCGACTTTTTTCCAGTCACTCAAGTTCTAATCTTTGGGGGTTCTAACCAAACCTCTGACATGACAGAGTTACTTCCCCGTTACTAAGCATCCACCTCCTTTTATTCTGGTCACTTGTCCATTGGAGTCACTGCCTGTGAACAACGCCCGTGCTCGGAGTGACTGGGTGTATGAATCCATGCAAGAGAGCAGTGGCTCTGGGGGACACCCTATATTTGTGGGAAGATCGCAGGACGATCTTGTTTTCCTTATCTCAGCCTGGACTGGGTCCTTTCCCTTCCCTTTGTTCTCCTAAATGCTCATGCATAATTGACTACTTCCCCATTTCCACTTTTCTTTCTGATTCAGTATTTACAGAGACAGGTAGCTCTTTCAATAGATTCTCTCCCTCAAGCACTGCCCTTTCCAATTTGGCATAGCCTGTAGTTCTCCCATCCTCTAATACCATCCACTTAGGTGGCCCCTGGATCATGGCCTGCCTCAGTCAGTGACATGATATCAACACGAGTGTGTTTTAAGACTCCAAAAGTAAGTTTTGCATTGCTTTCCATTTCCAAAAGTTCATGAACTGGTGTTTACTGTGGGATAATAGGGGCTTCCCAGGTGGCACTGCTGCTGCTGCTGCTGCTGCTGCTAAGTCACTTCAGTCGTGTCCAACTCTGTGCGACCCCATTGACGGCAGCCCACCAGCCTCCCCCATCCCTGGGATTCTCCAGGCAAGAACACTGGAGTGGGTTGCCATTTCCTTCGCCTGCCAATGCAAGAGACATAAGAGATGTGGATTCGATCCCTGGATGGGGAAGATGCCCTGGAGGAAGGCATGCAACTCAATCCAGTATTCTTGCCTGGAGAATCCCATGGACAGAGGAGCCTGGTGGGCTACAGTCCATAGGGTCGCAGAGTTGGACATGACTTAAGCAACTCAGCAGACATAGCATCCTGGGATAATAATGTCAGATGATGATTTATAGCATACTGGAGAGAAGCTGTGATTTTTGCACTGGGGGAAATGTGAGAGGCAAAATGTAATGGGGAAACATGGATGAATCTCAAAAACATGCTGATGCAAAAGAAGCTGGGGGAAAAAGGGTACATACTGGATAGTTGTATTTATATGAAGCTCTAGAATGAGAAAAGTGGTGACAGAAAGCAGAACAGTGGTTGTTCTGATGCGGGGGTGGAGAGTGACTGGGGCAGAGCACAGGGGATTTTCTGAAGAGATGGATGAGTTCTCTATCTTGACAGAGATATGAGTTACAAGGGCAAAAGCATTTGTCAGAACTCATTGATCTATACTTTTTACTGTAGATAAATCTTAATTTCATGAAAGAAACAAAAAATTAAGGGGAAAAATATAGAGTAAAATGCATAGTAGCATGCTGCTGCTGCTGCTGCTAAGTCGCTTCAGTTGTGTCCGACTCTGTGCGACCCCATAGACGGCAGCCCACTAGGCTCCTCTGTCTCTGGGATTCTCCAGGCAAGAACACTGGAGTATGCTACTAGTGATTAAAGATAAATAAATATGTAATGTAGGTATAAAGAAAGCAATGTAAGAGAAAAGGCACGCTCTTGCATTTGTGGCAACGAAAAAGTGTGGTCAGATTTGCTTTGAAAGTACTGCTGTTGGCATCATACACTGAGTACTCTGAAGATAATGGCTGTTTTGTGGTGGTTCATAACAGAAATTCCATAATTAAAATCTAGTTCTGCAAACAAGAAAGTATGAATCTGGTATGTGAAAACTTCCAATGCTTCTAAAAGTCTTCTGCCCCATTGCCTTCCTCTAGTACCTGAAATCAATCACAACTGTTACTGTTTGGTTTAAGTTTGGTGAGTAGGAGGGTTTACATCATAGGCTTGTAATAACTAATACATAGATCCCAGACTGGTAACCATAAGCCACCACAGGCCTATGAACATGTGCTATTTTTTTTTCTCTTTTTTGTTGTGGCAGAGATATACAGATAGTTTTTTTTTTTTTTTTAATTACTTGCAAATGTTTGAAATTGGGAGAGTTCACATAAAAACCTGAACACCTGACAATCCTTGGCTGGCATTCTAAAACAGCAGTAATTGCCTGGATCTGAGTGGTGGATCCTTCTTTAGGTAGATAACATACTTTACACACAAGTATTGTTACAAGTATCACAAGTATAATATCTCAGGACCAACCTACTGCCTCAATTGTTGTTTTAATGTCTATTTTCAGTCCTGTAAGTGTTTGAATATGTAGTCTTTGAATTAACATGCATAGATCCCCTCCTAAGTATAAGAGACTACTACAGGCTTTAGCAGATACACAAGGGAGATACTATTATTATATCCATTTTACACACAAGGCAACCAAGTTTTAAATAAGTGAAGAACTTACCTGAGGTTGCCCAGCAGAAGCAGCAGAGCCAGGATCTGAGTGAGGTTTTCTTCATCCAGAGCCCATGCATTTACCCATCACGTTGTTCTCCTTTGTTTATTTTTAGCTTTGGTTTCATCCATTATTTAGTACCTACGTCTGGTTGAGTTCTTGTACATTTCCTTATGATTTGTTTTCAGAGTAACCCCCGGTCTCCAAACTCTTGATTCTGCATCCTTAGCAATGAAAAAAACTTACCAGTTTATGTCTATTATTTACTAATAAATAATACTCTTTTGATCTATGTTAATAGCATATATAGTCTAAAGCATATATATTTTTAAAATGTTAAAAAGTAAGATGTTATGTATATATTTACATAGAGAGAATTTTCTTTTTACACCACAATAAATTATCTCTTAGGCATTGCCTACCCTGTTTTGACCAGTACCTGAAACAATGCCTGGACCATGATTCTGCCTGAAGACATCTCTCATGTCAGAGACTCCCAATTTTGTATCCAATAAATTGTCCCTTCTAGATAAAGGCTGCAGTAGATAGCCACCACATCAGTCCAGATTATGGAGAGAACAAAATTCTCCTTTGTTAGAAAAACAGTTGTCCATCTGTAGCCACTGTGCTCTAAAACCTCTTATAGCCCTGAACTTCAAAATAGCCAATGCCATCTTTCATTGCTATTACCGTCTAAGACTGGCCTTTGAGCAGCATGGGTTCTTTTCAGACCTCTAATAGCGACTGTGAGTTTAATCTCAAGAAGTGGAATTCCCCTCCCGGGTCTCAGTTTGTCAGTCTGAGCTGTGGGGGCTCCTTGGCGAGCTTGCCATCTTCGGGCCTCATGGGACTGCTGCCATGATTAACAAAACTGTGGTTCAAAAGGACTTGGAGAAAAGCAAGTGCTGAGAGAGGCAGTGCAAGAACGAGTCAGGGAGAAGTACATTTGTGGGTGTGTTCTAGGAGCTTTCTTAGATTCTGCCATTAAAGAATGGCAGTGAGCAGGGCTTGGCAGATAGGTCTGTGCTAGCCGTGTTACTTCTCTGAATAAAGCTGTTTATATGTGGATGGGTAGGTTCTACCTTCGAAGACCCTACCTGTGTTCCCTGAACTTCTTTCCATCAACTTGTGTGACTTGAATAAAGCTTTTCTCTGGAGCATTCTATTTGGATTGTTCTTTTCTGTCTTATTCTAATCCCCTTCTTTTTTTTTTTAATTTTGATCTTTGTATTTTGTATTGGAATATATGTGATTAACAATGTAGTGATAGTTTTAGGTTAATAGCGAAGGGACTCAGCCATACATATAAATGTATTCATTGTCCTCTGAACCCTCCTTCCATCCAGGCTGCCACATAACATCGAGCAGAGTTCCATATGCTCTACAGTAGGTCCTTGTTGGTGATCCATTTTAAATATAGCAGTGTATGCATATCCACCCCCAGCTCCCTAACTGTCCCTTCCCCCCAGAAGCCATAAATTGGTTTCAGATCGAACATAGCATTCTCCAGAATCCCAAAGCACCAGGCTGACTCAATCTTTCTTTCCCAAGCACTTTCATAACCTCAGAGCATGGCGTTGAGTGCATGACGAGCGAACAGGCTTGACACACACGGCCTGTGGACTCCCTAGAGGGACTCCCTTTTTGTGTGTATTATTGTTGGGAATGTAACAGAAATGCATAAAGTTGTCCATGTAAACTCTGAACCATAAATCACTTCTCTTTCTGAAACACATTCTTTTAAGACAGAAAATTAAAAGGTACTGCTAACCACATTTCAAATCTCTAAACCAAATCCCTCCTCCATCTTCTATTTCGCTAACTATATTGGCTCAGGAAGATTTCCTGGGGAATGGAATGACAACCCACTCCAGTATTTTTGCCTGGAGAATCCCATGGACAGAGGAGCCTGGTGGCCTCCACAGTCCATGGGGTTGCAAAGAATCGGACACGAATGAGCGACTAAAACAACTTTCATTTTTTCACATACACTGGGGTGGATTTACCGAGTAGCAGGAGAGTTTGGCATATACATACCCATGTCGCCTGCTAATTTACATGCTCTCTGAAGGCCCCTGTGGTATTCATCATTAAGGCAACTAACACCTGGCGTGTCCTATTGGTGGCACTCAGTACATGTTTGTGGAATGAAAATAGCTGCCTTAAACAAAGGATGCAGGAAAGCCAGACGCTGCTTTGCACCAGCAGGCCTCCTGTTATAGTCCTTATGTGTCTCATGTCTGTCTTGTGACCATGAACTCCAGGGAGTTCCTCTTGGAAGTCAAAGTTGAAGTCCAGAGGTGAATGATCTTTAGAAAAAATCTGGTGAGCAAGAGGCACTGATTACAACATAGTCAGGAAATAGACTGTTCGGGAGAAATAGATTGACAGTTTCTAGTAACTTGACAGTGAACATGAGGTTTGCCAGAGTGAGCCGGAGCTACTCTGTGTCGAGATGGATGAATTATGAATACTTCAAACCATGCCACTGGATCACGCCCCTCTGCAGCTTTCCTCCTGGGAGGGCCCTGGCAGGGAAGCAGAAACAGGCAGGCACAGCACACCTGCTCCAGGGCCAGTACCTCCGTCAGTGGGGCTGCGGGGAAGTGCTGACAGTGAGGTTTCTCGTTCCTATGCTCAGCTACTTATCCCACCGGCAAGGACAGCCTGTCTCCTAATGACCAACCACTGGGACAGCTGCCTCTCAGGCACATGCCTGTCACCTAGTGCGTCCCAGTCCAGTGGCACTTAGGTAAGCCCTGACCAGCAGGAAAATAACCACATCCTGCAGCCGTACATGTGGAAACAGGAGTTCTCAGACCATAAAGCACTTACTAATGACCATGGTGTGTTTCATCCTAGATATCTGCCTTCTATCCAAGTATGGTATACTTGTATGTCACAGGGATTTCTTATCAAGAATTGTTCAGTTCTATTTATAGGATCCCGAGCAGCTAGTGGGACTAATGGTAAGAACCTGCCTGCCAATGCAAGAGATGTAAGAGACGCAGGTTCAGTCCCTGGGTTTGATCCCCTGGAGAAGGAAATGGCGACCCACTCCAGTATTCTTGCCTGGAAAATCCCATGGACAGAGGAGCCTGGCAGGCTACAGTCCACGAAGTGGCAAAGAGTCAGACACGACTGAGCGACTAAGCATGCATGGAGCAGCTAGTATGTGTAGAGTCCTATGTGAAGGAAACAGGAAGACCGAGGCAAAACTCCTGCCGTCCAGAAGCTTAGCAGCTAACAGGAATAAGACAGTCTACAGGTAATTGTGTTATAGAGCAGGGTATAAAAAAATGCCACAGTAGAGCTGCTTTTGAAGCAAAGACAGGAAGAAATTGATTCTAGCTGGTGGGGTTTGGGAAACCTTGATGGAGAAGGTAGCAGTTGAGCTGCATTTTTAAGCACAGGTGGATCTTCAGGAAGATCAGGTGGGAGAAGGTTGAGATATGCCGGGAAAAGAGAAGAAGCACAGAAATAGTTAAAGGTTGGGGAGGATGAGGTGTATTTACAGCAGAAGTTTTGGCAATTGAAGGAGACCCCAGCCTGGTGGGCTGGGATCTGTGGTCACTAATGTAGTGCTCTGGTTCTATGAAACAGATGCTTGTGGCAGCCATATGGGCTTTGAGCTCCGGGGATGCGTGTGACCCTTCCCAAGCCGATCCCCATCTGTGGCTGCTTCCGTGAAGGCATTCCAAGCCTGCCTCTCATGGCTGTTTGGAAATCTTGTCTATGAAGTGTATTGTCAGAGGGTAATCTGAGACACTTGCTGTCTGTTAAACTAATTATGCTTCGGTCCGCAGAGTGCCCTGGTGCTCTCAATCCTGAATGCTCAGCAGATTTGATGTAGTATCTGAATTATTAATGGACACGATATGGGAGAGGGGGCTTGGCTGCATGTTCCGTTTTGAGCAGGTCTCGGCCGGGTGGCGTTACGGGAAGAGAGGCAGCTGCTTGCAGAGTGATGGACGAAGCAGGTCTTCCAGAGGAGCCCTACCCAGACAGGAGCCTGTGCCAGTATGCTCAGAAAATCACGGCCTGCTTTGCAGGGATGGGTAAGACCCCTTAGGCATGGGGCTTTGTGGAGGCGATGCACAGGGTTGGCGTTGCCCCCCAGCAGGAGAACTGAACTTAAGACTTGATGGTAGCAGGGAACAGGTGTAGCTGCTGGGGCGAGAGACCCTCCGGTGGGTCGAGACATCACCGTCTAGAAGTTCGATGGTGCCCCTTCTTCTGAGTACTCCTTCTTAAAACACTGCTGTTTGTCTACTTACTCTGTTCTGCTCAGCAGCAAAGACCATCCTGAAGACTGAGCTTCTGCAGGTGTTTTAAGTGGATTTGCTGAGCTCTTGTGTTTGCTCACTTCTGATTAAAACAAAATCCCAAACTGAAAAGCAAGCGATCTCCTTGACACTGATGAAACTGCAGACTGTAAATTCATTGTAAAACTAAATCCCATAAAAATTAGCATTTAAAAAAATTGGCATTTAAAAAATTTTATTGGAGTAGAGTTGCTTTACAATATTGTGTTAATTTATGCTATACAGCAAAGTGAATCAGCTACATGTTTACATATATCCTCTCTGCTTTGGATTTCCTTCCCGATGTAATTTTCTCTCTTAAAATTTTTTTCTTTTCTTATCAAAAAGCAGATAAATTTTACCAGATGATTTAAAGGTGGAGGAGGGACATTTGTCTGGAAAAATATAAAGACTTAAATCATTACATGGAATAAAGTCAGAATTCATTTGCACAGAATTGCTGCAGGGATTGACCTGTGACTGGTGAATTAAGAGTAGTGAAGGCATCTGTCCTCTAAGCACTGTGTAACCCCCAAAGTGCTTGGCTCTGAGGTTGGGGTTCATCTCACTATTGAGGTTCTACAGTGTGTAAAGGCAGAATGCCCAGGGTCTCTCAGGGCTGGGTTGAAGCTCTTGGTTAGTTTTGCCACTGACAGTTTCTTTTCATTGCTTATCTTAGAAGAGCTTGTTTAGATGCAATGAAACTGTTGCTAGCAGTGTTAGGAATGCCTATCTGATAGGATATGCAGGGCACCCAAATTATGCATTTGTAGTTAGCATTAGCTTCGAAGTGTAATGCCTTGTGATGTCTTCTTTTCTAACCATATGAACTGCCCCAGAAACCACTCCACTCTTTTGTAGATGCTGTGACTGTAATTTGACATGAGCTGCGGCAAGAGGCTGATGTTGGTACAGCAGTGGAAGACACAGGTCCACTGGTGCTTCTTTAAGGATCTTCTCTATACTGTGTTTTCAAGGCTATCAGGTGGTTCCACTGAAAAAAATATTTTTAATACTGGAGTTGTGGCCTCTGCTGGGTGTTTACAATGAGCTACATGGAAGAGGTTAAGCTAAGAACTCTAGGCACTGTACAAAGCAGAATGTAGCTCCTGGGTGCCCTCTGTCATAGCTGGGCCCAACCCCCAAGCAGCCAGTATCTGAATTCTTCTCTCTCCACCACCTGAAAAATAAGTCAGCATCTCACATTTACATGTAATCAGACTGTCTTTATGAGCAAACCAACCTCTGGTATTCTCATCAGCCTTCTTTATGATTCATCCTGATCTAAAATTCATTAAGTAGATAAAACTTCTTATATATAATCCTTTTATTGAAGAAGAATTTAATGTTTTCCCTTGTATAGTCTATCAGAACATAGCCACTTTTTAACTACATATATACATCCATAAACTTGTCTGAAAATTTAGGAGTGGCCTGACTAGATTCTGCTGGTATAACAGCTAAGCATTGAGATGGAGTCAGTGCTACAGGATTTGTCTTAGTGGGCAATGGTTGACAAATTTAGGGAACAAGAAGGCAGGACAGCTTTGTTATAGAATAGTTATACTTTTGGCATAGAAAGGTGCTGGATTTAAAAAATAATAATAATCTGTCTAAAGCCTATGTTTGTGAATCATTAGTGTGTCCTAGAGCCTATGCTTTGAGTGACTATGTCTGGCTTCTCTATATAAGCATGTATATATGTTTCACAAATGGACCATGTGAACAAACATGTAAGCAGATAGATCTCAGGTTCTCAGTTTGCAAAGAGCAGTCCTATAGGAAACTAACCACAGGAAGAAGGAATTAATGGTTTAGGGCAGAGGTTCTGACACTAGTATGTTTATTAGAAAAACATAAAAGAACCTGGTAAGTCTACAGGGCCTCAGGCATCTGTGTTTTAAATAGATTGGTTTAGGAGCCACACTTTGGAAACATTTGATAAAATATCTTAATTGTACAGCCTAAGGCTCTTTGAAATAAACAAGAAATAGAACACATACAGCGTGTTTGTTGTTGTCATTTAGTCACTCTGTCTGACTCTTTGTGACCCCATGCACTGTAACCCTTCAGGCTCCCCTGTCCATGGGATTCTCCAGGCAAGAATACTGGAATGGGTAGCCAGCCACTTCCTTCTCCAGGGGATCTTCCCAACCCAGGGATTGAATCCACGTCTCCTGCATTACAGGTGGATTCTTTACCACTGAGCCAGCAGGGAAGCACACCCTGTTTTACCTACTTTGAATGCTGTTTTTAGAGGAAGAACCTGGAAGGATTTTTTTCTGGGGGCAATGTTAATATAGGACTTAATTCTCCAAATTTAAGAAGAGAAATTTCACCATGTGACTACAGTACCAGAAGCTTCCACACTTCCACCCTCTGTATCTCCGGCCCAGTCTGGATGCCTCTGGGGCAGTCTATCTCTATTCTCACTGTGCTTCCCATTGGCTTAGAATCATTCTAGCAAATTTGAATTCTCTGGTTCTTGAACTCTGTTGCCAAATTCTGCATTAAAGATTGTTATTCAGTTGCTAAGTTGTGTCCAGCTTTTTGAGATCCCATGGACTGCAGCACGCCAGGCTCCTCTATCCTCCACTGTCTCCTGGAGTTTGCTCTCATTCATATCCATTGAATTGATGATGTTATCTAACCATCTCACCCTCTGCCGCCCCCTTCTCCATTTCAGTCTTTCCCAGCATCAGGAGCTTTTCCAATGAGTCAGTTCTCTGCATCAGGTAGCCAAAGTATTGGAATTTCAGCTTCAGCATCAGTCTTTCCAATGAATATTCAGGGTTGATTTTCTTTAGGATTGACTGGTTTGATCTCCTTGCTGTCCAAGGGACTCACAGAGCCTTCTCCAGTATCACAATTCAAAAACATCAGTTCTTTAGCACTCAGCCTTCTTTATGGTCCAATTCTCACATCCGTACATAACTACTGGAAAAACCGTAGCTTTGAGTATATGGACCTTTGTCAGCAAAGTAATGTCTCTGCTATTTATTATACTGTCTAGGTTTGTCATAGGTTTCCTTCCAAGGAGCAAGCGTCTTTTAATTTTGTGGCTGCAGTCACCATCTGCTGTGTGATTTTGGAGCCCCAGAAAATAAAATCTGTCAATGCTTCCACTTTTTCCTTATATCTTTGCCATGAAGTGATGGGTCCAGATGCCATGATCTTTTTTCTTTAATGCTGAGTTTTAAGTCAGCTTTTTCACTCTCCTCAATAAATGAAGCAAATAATTCTTTTCTCTCCTTCATCCCTCTGTAGCTTTATGGAAAGACCTGATGCCTGTGATAGAAACAGTTATAGCTTAGGATTCAGACCTGACTCCATCCTGAATGAGCTGTGTTGTCCTGGGAAAGCCAGTTAGCATCCCCAAGGCTTACCTTCTGCACCTTAAAATTAAAGGGCTGGAGGAGTTCCCTGTTTCCTGAGTGTTGGTCCTGATCTGGGGAACTTTGAGTAATACTGGGCCTTACCCGCAAAGAATCTCATTTAGAGGTCTGAGCTTGTGCCCCAGTCTCTGTATTTTTCAAAAGTTCTAGAGAAAATTCTTGCGTGCAGTGATATTTGTGAACCATTGGAGTAGCTTATCTTTGAAGACCTTTCCAGCTCTATAATTCTATCCTATTTAAAGTGTGTAAGGGTTTTATTGAAAAGAAAGTGCTTTTAGAATATAACATCCCAATGACAGGAGGAGTGTGGTTTTACTTAGGCTGACTTGTGACTCTTGTGTGGTATTTCGGTCACATGTGCTTATTAACCCGACTGAGTGGATGTCAAGGGTAAATACCCATTACCAGTCTTTGTACATTTGCTGCTTTGCACATCAGCAGGCTAATTGTGTGATGCTGCTGTGCGCTTATAACTTTATTAATTCATGCAGCCACCTTCATGGTAATTCTCTCTCATCATGTGATTCTCCTAGAGATTCTGCAGTAGCAGAAAACATGTGAAACAATGTTAAGAATATTGCTACCATTGGATTAACGGAAGGAGCCTGAAGGATTTTCATGACACCAGCGGGAGGGGAGGAGTTTCCCTGTAGAAAATGAGAAGGATTATTTACTGTGGCCTGGAGCTAGCTTGGTTGTTAGTTGCAGCTGAAGAACTTTTCTTGAGCTCTCTCCTCCATGAGAGCTGAAACATGAGAGAACTTGGAATTATTATCCTGAATTTTTTCTGATATGCCTTTTTTTATTCATATCAGTAGATATGCCTATTCACAGCACTCTTACCAGATGATATTGAATATCCTAGGAATGTCTGTGGGTGAATCCTTTTTGCTACTGAAGCTATGTCCTTTCTCTTGCTCTGGATATTAATCTGATTTTTAGCTATTCATTCATGTCTCAGACTAAAATAGTCTTGAGTTCCTGGTAGTCTTTTTTTTTTTTTAACCTGATCATCTGTATATACAGAGCAGTACCTAAGCCCTTGAAGGTAATCACTTAAATACATCTTCCTTAATCTTCTTTGCTGGGCAGTGAGAGGGAAAAAATACAATAAGGAGTCAGAAGAGTTGTGGAGAAGCACAGCTTCTTGGGAGCCTGGTATCTATTTCTCATTTCTTTGCAATCTGTGCCGAGATGCCTTGCTTCCTTGGTTTAAAGGCCCTGGGGAAATTGTGCAACTCGGGGAAAGGCAAAGCCACCTCATCTGAGAAAACCAGCACCAGGGGCTCGTGCAAAAGGAGACCGGTTGTCGAGGATGTGAGTTTCCCTGGGAGCCCCTCCCCCGCTCACAGGCGGGCCACTCTCACTCACTTGTTGTATCTACATCCTGACGTCTACTGCACGTTTGAGCACTTGTTGAGCAACCTTGATCCTCTTGGTAAGTAAAAGAGCCCACTCTGGACATGGCTTTGTGTTTTGTGATTGGCATAAGTAGTAAAGTACTGTCTAGAACCATTCTTCTATTATGTATTCTTCAAAAGAAACACTATCCTGGATATATAATTAATGGAGTGAGGGTGGGAGGAATGGAGGATGTAACAGAAGTACAGTCATGGAACTAAATTCTGAGAGTATTTTTGTCCATGATTTTACAATCTTGGTAACAAATACGTCTCTTTCCAAATTTGGTAGTTTGTTGTAGTTCAGTCACTCAATCCTGTCCGGCTCTTTGTGACCCCATGAACTGCAGCACGCCAGGCTTCCCTGTCCTTCACTAGCTCCCAGAATTTGCTCAAACTCATGTCCATTGAGTCAGCGATGCCCTCCAACCATCTCATCCTCTGTCGTCCCCTTCTCCTCCTGCCCTCAATCTTTCCCAGCATCAGGGTCTTTTCCAATGAGGCAGCTCTTTGTACTCTTTGTACTAATAACCGTCTCTAACAGGACGTGTGATGGAAAAGAGGGCTTCCCAGGTGGCACAGTGGTAAAAAATACACCTGCCAAGGTAGGAGATGTGAGAGATGTGGGTTCGATCCCTTGGGTTGGGAAGATCCCCTGGAGTAGGAAATGGTAACCTGCTCCAGTATTCTTACTGGAAAATTCCATGGATAGAGGAGACTGGCAGGCTACAGTCCATGGGGTTGCAAAGAGTTGGAAAAGAAGGATCTCTATTGATAGATTATTTTCTTTCATATAATATAGGATGAATGGAAAAGAAATAGTCAAGGCAACAGATTACTACTAGTGAAAAAGGACCTAAGTGAAGTTGAAATCTAAATTGTGTTAACTGCCTTAGATATACTTATGAAATATTTAAAAAGAAAAGAAAAAGAAAGGATGTAAAATGTTGAGACAACTTGTTGAGGCTTCTTTTCAGTGAAGCTTATTAGAAAGTGGTCACTTATCTATCGGCCTGGGAAAGAAGTTGAGAAAGCCCAGTCTGAGGATAAGAGTTATTACACTTAAGAGTTCTCAGACTTGGGAATTATGATTTCTTTATTGAGAAGATGACACTGACCCAACTGCTCACTCCTTGTCAAAATCAGTACTAGAATTCATACAGGAAGTAGAAGGCTATTAGACGTGGTCCCTATAAACATGTGAAGATGACCCCAAAGAGCAAGAAAACAGAATATATACCGGATAATTCTTTGCTATAGAGGATGGCACAATTGGATTAAGGCTAGGTCAGGGAAGGGCATTAACTTAAAGTAGGGTGTTCTGTTTTCAATTAATTTTTGAACAGCTTTATTGAGATATTGAGATGCTTTATTGAGATTCTTGTTCCTTGGAAGGAAAGCTATGACAAACATAGACAGTGTATTAAAAAGCAGAGGCATCACTTTGCTGACAAAGGTCTATCTAGTCAAAGCTATGGTTTTTCCAGTAGTCATGTATGGATGTGAGGGTTGAACTATAAAGAAGACTGAGCACTGAGGAATTAATGCTTTTGAACTGCAGTGCTGGATAAGACTATTGAGAGTCCCTTGGACTGCAAGGAAATCAAACCAGTCAATCCTAAAGGAAATCAGTCCTGAATATTCACTGGAAGGACTGATGCTGAAGCTGAAGCTGAAGCTCCAGTACTTGGGCCACCTGATGCGAAGAACTGACTCATTGGAAAAGACCCTGATGCTGGGAAAGATTGCGGGCAAGAGGAGAAGGGGATGACAGAGGATGAGATGGTTGGATG
The DNA here is from genome assembly GCF_016772045.2 of Ovis aries. Taxonomy (NCBI): domain Eukaryota; kingdom Metazoa; phylum Chordata; class Mammalia; order Artiodactyla; family Bovidae; genus Ovis; species Ovis aries. The sequence continues at coordinate 34,666,533 of NC_056075.1, read as the reverse complement.
GCATCATTGACTCAATGGACATGAGTTTGAGTAAACTCCTGGAGATAGTGAGGGACAGGGAAGCCTGGTGTGCTGCAGTCCATGGGGTTGCAAAGAGTCAGACACGATTGAGTGACTGAACAACAACAAATTGAGATACAATTCATACATCATGCAATTCACCGAGAGGCTGGCTAGGAGATCCGTGCTAAGGCAGGACAGGATACTGGTCTGACAGATGCTGACAGCTCTTTGATGCTCTCACTCTTTAACAGTCTTCATTTCACTACTCCAGGCTCATCCTTTTCAGGGGAGCAAGGAGTAGGGACAGGGAAACCATGACTTCTGCCCTCAGGCCTCTTACAAGCCACTCTAAGAGAAATTGGTTCAGAGCCAGCTGACCACCCATATTGCAGTAGTTTAGGGCCCCTCTCTTAAATATTGGATTCCCGTGCTGGTGGATACCTACAGTCCCTTTATTGAGTTTAAAAAGTTAATTCATCAATTAGGGGTAAAAAGAAAACATGTAGCTTTCCTCTGGAACTAACAGTTATGAATGAATTTGGTGCTTCTGTTCAGTGACTCTACTAAAAGAGCTTCAAATTAAATGTTTCTGGAATGAGCTGTTGATGCTCATGAAAGAGATAAGGTCTGCCAGTAGAGAAGGCAGGAAGTCAGGAGGAGACCAGGTAACCTGTGGCCAAAGGAGAGTGTGCTGGTCAATGGCTTGTCAGTAGTTTCAATCACAGGGGAACAAGAGAATAGACAGTATCAAAGAGAGCCTGGGTAAAGGAAAATGTAACCTTCTCTAGGGTACTGGTATCTTATTGGGGGCAGATATAAGGATATCTGGGGAATTAGTTCAGTGTGTGGCTTTAGGATTGGACGTTTCAGAATTTGACTTCCAACTCTTCAACTTATTCAATGTGTTGTTTTTGGGAAATTAATGTCTCCAAGTGACAATTTCCCCATCTGTAAGGTATGCAGAAGAATGCACACTTCACATGATTGCTATAAGCAGGTCCATCCCCAGGGCATATGGGTTCCTGGGCAAATAGTTTTTGTGGAGATCCTGTTTATATAAAGAGTTTTAGTCACTCCGAGTCAATGTGTCAGCAGTCCAACCCTGCTCAATCACGGTTAAAAAACACCATGCCAGCCTCAGAGAGTGATTGTTCACCAAATTCCCCTCCTGGAATTGAGCTGACTCCAGGGCCCTGGCTGGCTAGAGTGCCTCTAGGCATCTGGTCAACCCCCTGCACAGCATGGGAGGGACACAGAGGATCATCAGAGAGAGCTCCAAAGAGGAGGCTGGACTGCCCTGCCTAGATAGCACTGCTGGCTCCAGCCAAGGCACCAGAAGAGATTTAGATATATTTTTCCTCCTATGTCTTTATTTTTTTAAAAAAAAACAAAACCTTTTTATTTTGTATTGGGATATGTGTGTGCACGTGCATTGAGTCATGTCCAGCTATTTGTGACCCCATGGACTGTAGTCCACCAGGCTCCTCTGTCTGTGGAACTTGCCAGGCAAGAATATTGGAGGGAGTTGCCATTTCCTTCTCCAGGGGATCTTCCCAATGCAGGGGTCACACCCCTGTCTTTTGCTTCTCCTGAATTGGCAGGCAGGTTCTTTACCAGCTGAGCTACCAGGGAAGCGCCTGTACTGGGATATAGCCAATTAACAATGCAGTGATAGTTTCAGATGAACAGCGAAGGGACTAAACCATACGTATACATTTATATATTCTCTCCCAAACTGCTCTCCCTTCCAGGTTGCCACATAACATTGAGCAGAGTTCCATGTGCTCTACAGTAGGTTCTTTCTGGTTATCCATTTTTAATGTAGCAGTGTGTACTTGTCTGTCCCAAGCTCCCTAACTATGCCTTTCCTCCATCTTTCCCCCCAACCCACCGAGGGACTTAGTTTTTTTTTAAACATAAGGATGTTTAGTGTTACTATAACAATAATTCCAGTTCCAGTGTTGGTTCTGCAGCTTCATGATGGGGACTTAGACATTTTTGAGGAAGGTATGGTTTAGGACCAGGACCTGTGCTTGCTTGAGTCTAAGGGTAGCACTGATTATAAGGATTAAATGAGAACATGCACATCAGAGGTGTTTGCTATAGTGACGCACACAAGCACCCATTAAATTTTAACTATAATAAAAGTACAACGAAATCATTCATTATTTTGAAAGCAATGATTTTTATTGTTTGTCTTCCATGGCTGTAAACCGATACAAGTCCAGTTTCCAGGGCCGCTGGGGCCCAGGAGTATACACACGGCACAGGAAGTGGGGTTCCCAGGAAGCCACTATGTGAATTTGAAGTATCCTGTTTAGGACAGGTGCTTGAAGGAAGCCCCTCCTCCTGTAGGCATCTGTGTTCCTGTGTAAGCAAAGCCCCACAGTGCTCAAGGGCAGCTCCTGGCAGGATACGCAGGGATATTTGGCAGAGGCCTCCTGCAGCTGCCAGAAGGACCTCAAGATGCCGCAACTTCCTGTTTTTGTCTGGTACTCACTCCTGTTTTGAGCTGTGCAGGGCTCCACCTATATGTCTCTCTCCTTTGTTATGCTCAAAACAACCCCTGGAAGTCACTAGAGAAGGAACTGTTTTCCCCATTTCAGAACAGGAAAGGAATTGGCAAGAAACTGAATGTGTAGACAAAGCAAATAGATAAGTGAACATAAAAAATAGCTTCTGCATGTGGATCTGATTGTTATCTCTGATCATGGATGCCATACCATTAGAACCAGGGTCATTCATTGAGGGCCTGCTGTGTGTCCAACATCGTGCCAAGTGCTTTATAACCTTTCCCATTTAACATTCTTAAAAACTCAACAAAGCAAGTACTACTTTCCTTTTCATTTTACAGATAAGGAGAGTGAGGCATATGCAGTTAAGAAACGTGCTAAAAGTCACATAGGTACTAAGTGAAAGCTAGATTTGGACTCAGGTTGGTCTGACACCCAAGTTCATGGTCTTAAACCATGATACTGTAAGGCCTCAATCTGGGAGTTTAAGGTCAGGTCATCCATAGAAATTGCTCATCTTTGGCACACTTTAATTTTGTAAATAATAGTGTTGATGAAGTACTTTAATAACTCAGATCTGAAGATTCTCTTATCAAATAAATTATTTTTTCAAGGAAAATTAGCAAACATTTCTTTTTCCTAGTTCATGATTACAAGCTCTCTGTATGGGGTTTTCTTATCACCTTCCAGTAGAAACTTAGAGTAAGTTTCTGAACGTGTGTTTCTCTGACCTCCTGAGCTTTTGGGTCCAGTACAAATGAAAGAGGCATATTTGGCGCAATTACCTTCTCAGCAAACAAACAAGAAAAGACTGGCACTGTTATCAAAAGCCCTAAGGTTATAATGAAAGGATTCAATGATTATGTTGTCAGCTGAGTCTACATCCCAAAGCAGAAAGTTCTGCTTGGTTCTACCAGTGACCAAAACAGAATTGACAGTCCCCTCCCTGGTAAAGCAGTTCATATCCCCTAAAGTAGAAGGTGATTTTGCTCTGGTTCAGGGACCTGCTGTGTCCTCCCTATTATCTTCTGTACCCCTCCTAGGTCTGTCTTCATTTGGAATGGTCTGTCTCCCTAAGGGGCTTCCCTTGTGGCTCAGCTGGTAAAGAACTGCCTGCAGTGCAGGAGACCTGGGTTCAATCCCTGGGTTGGGAAGATCCCCTGGAGAAGGGAAAGGCTATCCACTCCAGTATTCTGAGATTTACTGTGTCACTGAGAGAACATCATAGGTGATTAATACATTGTTGTTTCCTGTTTTGTTATATGTTCATGGCATGTAACTCATGTGGTTCTCTAACTTTCAAGTCCCTTCTCATCCCATTTGCTGTCATCAGTCCCATCCCCATGGGTCAGACATTGATGTCAAAGGGCCAGGGAAAGGTCTTGGGCACTGCCAAAGGCTAAAAAGGGATTTGTTTGTTACTGTTTGAGGAGCGTTATCTCCCAAAGCTCCATGGGGCTTTCCTATTGCATCTTCGTGGTGTTATTGAGATACTGTGTTGGAAAAATGTTTTAAATGCTTGGCAGACTCAGACTCAATGGTGAAGACCCCTACCCCACCTTAAATCGGAGAGTGGTATTTGACTTCTGGCCATAAAAAATGTTTCCCAGAAGCTGTGACAAGGAGCAATATCTGGTTCCTCCCGTCAGCCCTGCTGTCCTCGCTGCCAGCTGCATGAGTGGCTGTCTGGACGCAAAGCAGTGACAGGCATCTGGCGTTGGCAAGGCGATGCCCTCAGCCATGGTCTTCATTCCTCCACCACACCCGGCCATTAGGGCCTCATCGTTTGTTGACGGGAAGTGGTTAGTCTCTTGAGGTGGGAAATGATAATGAGTGGTTTCTTCTAAATCTTGGGAGGGCATGGAAGGAGAGATTCGGTTTTCAGCTCTTTAATATGTGGTAAATCATTAAACAGGTCGTCCCAGTGGTTCAGCGGTGAAGAGTCTGTCTGTAATGCCAGGGCTGCAGGAGTTCTGTCTGTGATGCAGGTTCGATCCCTGGGTTGGGAAGATCCCCTGGAGGAGGAAATGACAATCCACTCCAGTATTCTTGCCTGGAGGATCCCTTGGGCAGAGGAGCCTGGCAGGCGACACAGTCCATGGGGTCGCAAAGAGTCGGACTTGACTGAAGCGACTTAGCGTGCATGCAAAGCATTAGACAGCCAGCATTTTCCCATTGATTTATAGTTATCTATAACCCCTGTTGACTTCCCAAGCTCCTGTTCCATTAGTTTAATCATATTTCCCAGAGTCAGAATTTCAAGCCCTTGACGGTCAGACCCTGCCTTTCTACCATGTTCAACCATTACCCCAGCCCAACAACACTCACAGCAGGTTCTGTCACAGATGTCTCAAGGGCCTTTTCACCTTGGGTCTCACTGTGTTATGTTCGGCTGCCTGGTGTAGCCGTCCTTGTTCCTCTGACTCTCAGGTGGAGTTTGCGTTAAGCTTTTCCTCCTCTGGGCAGGCTTGTCTTACCTCTTGCCTCATCTTCTCTGTGATGTACAGTATCCCATGCATGAACTCTGTGAGAACTCTGTTAGAGCTGCCTGTTTATAGGCCTGTCTTATTTAGTACACTGTGAGGTCCTCTCTGAGAGTGTGGAGGGAGCCACGTTTCAATTTTTACTCTACGATAGTACCTGGCATGGAAAAAGACTGTAAGTGTATGAGTAAAGGAATAAATTGATGCTTGTAGAAATCAAATCACTACGTTAGAATACAGTGGGCTTAAAATTATCCCCTCCCTTCAAGTAGCCGAGGTTGGAAGAAGCAGTTTGGTGCAGTGACCGCAAGTTCCGCGGCTGCGGGGTCAGGCTAACCATTCATTTTAGATGTTGTGACTTAGACGCAATACTTCATGTTTCTGAGCCTTAGTTTTATCACTTGTCAAATGTGGATAATACTACCATATAGCTATAATGGTGTGAGGACTGAAATAAAATAGAAATATGAAAGAAGAGGATAAACTAGCATTAGTAGCTTCTCAAGAACTTTTCCCCCTCTTTCCTCTTCTCTCCTGCTCAAATGTGGGAGAAGCAAAAGAAATTCTTAGGTAATAAATGCAATTAGTTTTCCAAGCAAGGCAAGATAACCTGGACCTGGGAGTGGCCAGGGAAATAGAAAGTAGGATTTGAGCTGCAAAATAGAAAAGACATACCCAGAGTATGAGCAGAAAGAAAATATTCCAGTGAAATGAGATTGAAAAGAAAAAAGAAGACATTTTCCACTTCATTCATGGCCTCTCTCTGCTTGGTCTAGCCTTAATGTTTTGATGTGTTTCTTTGTTTTTATTTACTTAGTTTTTGGGTCTAGGAAAATGGATGAGTAATTTATTTTCACAGGAAGATGTTCCCATCTAATTTGCTTCCTTGAGTAACTGAATATGCTGAAATGCCCCCATTAGTTTTAATTATATGTACTTAAAAACTGATTTTATTTGAAGTCACAAAATAAGGGAATCTGTTTTATTGTTTAGCATTCAGATATTTTTTCCTGGCTTAAATTTTTTTTTGATTCTTCCTAAGAGTGGCCTACCTTCATAGAAATCCTTGATTAAGCATCATTTGATCCCAGTGAATCTGGGGTATGACCCAGTGCTTATCATTATAGATGCCTGTTACCTTGGTAAATCAGCCATGAATCTGGAATGGCCCTTGGATGCATGATGAAGGGAGTCAATAGGAAGGCAGCTGCACAGTCTGCCTACTCTTCTTGATGTAGCAGGAGAGTGGTGATTTCTTTCTGTACTTCCAGAAGGTCCCACACTCAATATGTTGGAGAAATCCTCTGTAGAAGCAGAACTCATGGGCCCTTCAAACTAATATGTGAGAACTCTAAAAGGACTATGGTTAGCCTTAGAATTCTAGATGTTTCCTAAATATGGAAATATAATTTTGACATCAACATCTTCCTACCGGGAGTGGGAAACTGAGGTCCAGAGAAGTAAAATGACTTTTGCCAGTTCTGTTAGATAAATTAGTGGTAGAATTACGTAAAGAACTATCCTTCTTTCTCTCTGCTTAACACTACAAAAGAGAAGACCAATGGGTTATCAAAACTTGTTCTGGTTTAGTTTGAGATTCACCTCATGTGAAACTTTCCTTTGAATCTTCTCAAGATGTCCCTTCTTTGGGGAATATCACACAAATGCCCATTTATGGAAAAGTATTTACACCTTTATGCACTCCTGTGCTTGGCAATCCACTCCAGTATCCTTGTCTGGGAAATCCCATGGGCAGAGGAGCCTGACGTGCTACAACCCATGGGGTCACAAAGAATTGTATACAACTTAGCACTGAATGACAACAACATAATGCTTGGTTATATCTATCTGTCTGCGTCTCTCTCTTTATCTGCCAAGTAGTAAGGTTCTTATTTGCAAGAAAATTGTTTTAACAGGCTTTGTTTCTCTAGTATATATTATATGCTGTGCTTGGTGAATAAACGTATTTCATACATTGAAGAAATTGATATAATTCACATGCCATAAAAATATACCATTATATCATGTACAATTCTGTGGGTTTTAGTGTATTCACAAAGTTGTGCAAACATCAGTTCAGTTCAGTTCAGTCGCTCAGTCGTGTCCGACTCTTTGTGACCCCATGAATCGCAGCATGCCAGGCCTCCCTGTCCATCACCAACTCCCGGAGTTCACTCAGACTCACGTCCATCGAGTCAGTGATGCCATCCAGCCATCTCATCCTCTGTCGTCCCCTTCTCCTCCTGCCCCCAATCCCTCCCAGCATCAGAGACTTTTCCAATGAGTCAACTCTTCGCATGAGGTGGCCAAAGTACTGGAATTTCAGCTTTAGCATCATTCCTTCCAAAGAAATCCCAGGGCTGATCTCCTTCAGAATGGACTGGTTGGATCTCCTTGCAGTCCAAGGGACTCTCAAGAGTCTTCTCCAACACCACAGTTCAAAACCATCAATTCTTCGGCGCTCAGCTTTCTTCACAGTCCAACTCTTACATCCATACATGACCACTGGAAAAGCCATAGCCTTGACTAGACGGACCTTTGTTGGCAAAGTAATGCCTCTGCTTTTCAATATGCTATCTAGGTTGGTCATAACTTTTCTTCCAAGGAGTAAGTGTCTTTTAATTTCATGGCTGCAGTCACCATCTGCAGTGATTTTGGAGCCCCAAAAATAAAGTCTGACACTGTTTCCACTGTTTCCCCATCTATTTGCCATGAAGTGATGGGACCAGATGCCATGATCTTCGTTTTCTGAATGTTGAGCTTTAAGCCAACTTTTTCACTCTCCACTTTCACTTTCATCAAGAGGCTTTTTAGCTCCTCTTCACTTTCTGCCATAAGGGTAGTGTCATCTGCATATCTGAGGTTATTGATATTTCTCCTGGCAATCTTGATTCCAGCTTGTGCTTCTTCCAGCCCAGCATTTCTCATGATGTACTCTGCATATAATTTAAATAAGCAGGGTGACAATATACAGCCTTGAAGTACTCCTTTTCTTATTTGGTACCAGTCTGTTGTTCCATGTCCAGTTCTAACTGTTGCTTCCTGATCTGCATGCAGGTTTCTCAGGAGGCAGGTCAGGTGGTCTGGTATTCCCATCTCTTTCAGAATTTTCCACAGTTTATTGTGATCCACACAAAGGCTTTGGCATAGTCAATAAAGCAGAAACAGATGTTTTTCTGGAACTCTCTTGCTTTTTCGATGATCCGGTCGATGTTGGCAATTTGATCTCTGGTTCCTCTGCCTTTTCTAAAAACATCACCACCATGTAATTCCAGAGCATGTTCATCACCCCCCAAAATGACCCTGTAACCATTAGCAGTCACCCCTGTTACCAACACTCCCCAGCCCTTGGGAACGCCTGGTCTATGTTCTGTCTCTGTGGATTTGCCTATTCTGGACATTTCCTGTAATTGGAATTACACAGCAAGTGACCTTTTGTATGTGGCTGCTTTCACTTAGCATAATGTTTTCACAGTTCACTGGTGTTATAGCATGCATCACTACTTCATTCCTTTTTTATGGATGAGCAGTATCCCATTGTATGCATATACCACAGTGTATTTATTCATCAGCTGATGGACATTTGGGTTGCTTCTGCTCTAGGCTATTAAGAATAATGCTGGTATGAACACATGTATACAACTTTTTGTGTGGACAAAAGACGTATGTTTTCCATTTTCTTGGAATATCTAAGAGTGGGGTTGCTGGGTCATATGTTATCACTATTTTTGTTGTTGTTGTTGTTGTTGTTGTTTGTTTGTTTTGGCCATGTCATGTGGCATGCAGGATCTTAGTTTCCTGACCAGGGATCAAACCCGCGCAGCCTGCATTGGGAGCAGAGAGTCTTAACTGGACCGCCAGGGAAGTCCCTGTTAACTCTGTGTTTAACTTTTTGAGGAACTGTCAGACTGTTTTCCCCAGTGGGAAAACACTATTTTGCATTAAAATTGCCCTTGATATAATTTAAAATTAAGTCAGAATTTTTCCCCAAATATGAAATAACCAATTTTCTCTAAAGTGAAAAATCTCATTTTTACATTCATACCTGTTTGTACCCTGTACCTTAATCTTCAAAACCTTTTATATCCCTACAATTTTTTAAATGTTTACTTATGTATTTGGCTGCACTGGGTCTTAATTGTGGCATGCAGGATCTTTAGTTATGTCATAGGAACTATCAGTTGCTGCATGAGGGATCTAGCTTCTTGATCAGGGATAGAACCCCGGTCCCCCTGCATTGGGAGCACAGAGTCTTAGCCACTGGGCCACCAGGTAAGTTCCTATCCCTATAATGCAAAGGTCTTCAAACACATTACGTAAAGGAAGGTAGGCTCTTTACCCGATGACATTAGTTAGCTGGTTTTGTTATTCCTCTGCAGGTACCTTAGGATAGCCTCCAAATTTTGTTTGGTTGCTGTTAAAAGATCTTTCCTCATCCAAGTTTTGTAGCCATAGATAGCAACCGAAATGAATCAGAGGATGTCAGAGATGTTCTGACTCACAATGTCCAGAAAAATCCCGTTCACAGAGGTTTGCATGTGGTGCAGTGGAAAGGGAGAATTCTCATGACACAAAAGAGGCCCCAGGGATAAAGACGGGAAGAAAATGAAAATGAAATAGTTATTAACTTAAAATAGTTAGAACCACTGCCAGCAACCAGCTTTCTCCCTTTCTGCCTGGCCCGCCCCAGATCATGCTCTCAGGTCATTGTGACATCACTAGAATGTTCTAGGCTAGTTAGCATTTGCTCTTTGTGCAGGACAATTCCCAGTTCTGCTTCCTATCACTCTGTTCCCTAAAGTGCTATCACGTGACCCTAGTATGCAGCTACAAAGGTTCATCTGTTACCTTTTCCTTGGGCCAGACCTGTCCTCGAAGCAACACTCCAAATCTGTAACCACTTGGTAGGTAGCCCTGTTGCAGGGGTACTGGCTACTTAATAAATAACTGTCCTGTTGTTGAGGTCACCTATTGCTGCAATATTATCATTGGTGGAAATACTATGTGATGTTACTTTTTTTTAGTAATACTTCGCTTGAACTTGAACTTGCATAGATCATGGTTCAGTTGGTCTATTTTAAGAGTTTAAAGAGGACGCAGGTAGGTACTTTCAACAAATTTCTTGGTTTCCTCTTTTATCTGGATACCAGGAGTAGTCCGGTTCATTTTCCCTCTGTAGCAACTGGTGAGAAGATGCAGAGCTCAACCAGCTTTCTGTAACTCCTCCTGTATTTTGGGAGGACCACGTTATATGAATACTTGAAACTTTCTCTATCTTTTTTGCTAAATGGCAAGCATTTTTCAAAACTTTATAGCATTTTCTCAGTATTTCTGATTCCCATCCCTTTCTACCTCCTTTTAAAGTTATTTCAGTACCTGTACTACTTGTCTTACTAGAATGTAAGCTCAATGAGGGCTTAATCTAGGCATCTTTGATTTATATATCACTGTCAACTTTATGAAGCTTTATGAAGTTTTGTGTATTGTAGATGTTCAGTAAATATTTTTAGCATAATTAGTGAATCAGTGGTAATTTCTTTTCATTCTTCACTGAATGTTGCCCACTTTGCCTTCAATTGTATGATGATATGACTGTTTTTATAGCTTCCTTACTTTTTTCCACGTGTAAATTTAATAGTCAATGAAAGTGAAAGTCAGTCGTATCCGACTCTTTGCGACCCCGTGGACTATACAGTCCATAGAATTCTCCAGGCCAGATTACTGGAGAGGGTAGCCTTTCCTTTCTCTAGGGGATCTTCCCAACCTGGGGATTGAACCCTGGTCTCCAGCACTGCAGGCAGATTCTTTACCAGCTGAGCCACAAGGGAAGCCCAATAGTCAATGAAGCATGTTGGCAAATGCTCACCACTCTTAGTATGTTTTATTCAGGAAGGGGAAAATATGTTGCGGGATCCAGATCCAATACCAAGGGAAATTTAAATTCTAAATATTTCCCTTCCTGTCCTCCCTCCAATCTCCCCAAACCCCAACAAATCCTATGCATATGCAGAGTGTTTCTATTTTGCTGGGGGATGGTGAGAGGGGAGGAAAGGAATAAAACTACCTTCTATACTGCTTTCAGAAATACAGCCAGTGTGGCATATGGCGCATAGTACTAGCACAGTCTTTGGTGGAATGGTAGTGGTAGCAATGTGAAACTATTTAAATTTTTAAAATGAAAGCCCAAGTATATATGGAAATACAGTAGAATAATATTAGAAAATGACTCATTCCTACAGAACTTGATAAATTTCATAAATCACATCCTTCCCCCTAAAATATAACTGCAGGCTTAAAAGGCACTTAGGGGCCTATTGATTTATGAGGCAGTTCTTAGTTCTGATCCCTGTAACCAGAATTAATCCAAGTAGCCTTGTTTACATATTTAAAGGAAGACGCACTTGAGCACAGTGTGTGTGCATATAAATTCATCGTGTTTGTACAAAAAATGATCTAATTAATCACTGGTTCTCTTGAGAAAAAAAATCATGCATTCTGTCTGATGAGCAAATTTGGTCTCTTTAGGGTATTGTTCTAGAATCTGTCTCTACCATCTAAAGCAAAGGACTAGAAAGTAATCAGTGGATCAAGACTAATTTTTCTTTCTTTTTTACGCATAAAAGTATAGATAACCTAGATTCTCTTTTGTGTTGAAACTCTCCCCACTCCAATCAGACCTGGAGACAAGGATTCAAGGACAAATCATATATTTGAAAGATGATCCCAGGAAGCAATAACAGGGGAGTGAAGCCACAGAAAGGTGAATTATCAAGCTAGTTACCAGCGTGGGCAGCCAAGACTTAATTGATTGGGAACTCTGGTAGACAGTGCAGATAAACCCCAGGGATATCCCAGCCAAGGGACAAGGAAGCTAGGGTATTTGTCTACCATCTTCCCATCAGGAAAGCTGCTTCCAGGGGCGTTAACTCACTGTGATGTTTCCAGGAACCAGGTTTGACTTTTAGAAGTGAATGCCAAGGAGATACCGACATTCAAAAGAAGGAGGAATCAGGGACTTCCCTGGTGGTCCAGTGGTTAAGACTTTGCCTTCCAATGCAAGGGGTGCAAGTTTGATCCCCGATCAGGGAGCTAAGATCCTATATGCCTTGTGGCCCAAACACCAAAACATAAAACAGTTTTGTAACAAATTCAATAGACTTTAAAAATGGTCCCAATAAAAAATAAAAGGAGGAGGAATGCATATGTGTAAGAACATAGGGAGGACTCATAGGAACCCAGAAAGTGCTGAGCAGGCAGGCCTCGGGAAGCATAGGATTCTAGGCTGCCCCAGGACTGTCGTTTCAGTCCCAGTCTCTTCCCTAGCCATTGGCTTCCTCTTTAACTCCTCAGGATTTTGGTATCTGCGTGTCTCTGGGAAGCTTATTGCTGCTTGGTCTTACTTGATCTTTTAATACAATACTGGCTCCTGCCTGGGACTTACTCTGAGTTTAGATCCTCAGAAGTGAAAACCTAATTGACCCAGATCCTCTTTCTCAAGATAAGATATACCTTGCAAGTGCTTGGCCAGCTGAGGTGTGGGTCCCCCTGGTTCATCCAGTGTCCACTTGTGATCCAGTGAGCCACGGCCAAGGCATGAAGTCATATTGCCCAGTGCCCACTCAAAAGAGGGGACAGATGAGGAATGGTGAGGGCAGGTAGCCCCAAGGCACCTCTATCTGTGGGATTTTCCGAGCAGGAATGCTGGATTGGGTTGCCATTTCCTCCTCCAGGGGACTCTTCCCAACTCAGGGATTGAACCCACATCTCTTGCATCTCCTGTATTGGTAGGTGGATTCTTTACCATTGTGCCATCTGGGAAGCCCTTCCATTAAAAGTTCTACAACATAAAGTTTTTTTCCATTATTCCACAGACTCTTTCTCACCTTGTCAAAGTGTTTTATATTCTACCTATCATCTCATGTGCTAGTAAACTAATGCTCAAAATTCTCCAAGCCAGGCTTCAGCAATATGTGAACCATGAACTTCCTGATGTTAAAGCTGGTTTTAGAAAAGGCAGAGGAACCAGAGATCGAATTGCCAACATCCACTGGATCATGGAAAAAGCAAGAGAGTTCCAGAAAAACATCTATTTCTGCTTTATTGACTATGCCAAAGCCTTTGACTATGTGGATCACAATAAACTGTGGAAAATTTTGAAAGAGATGGGAATACCAGACCACCTGACCTGCCTCTTGAGAAATCTGTATGCAGGTCAGGAAGCAACAGTTAGAACTGGACATGGAACAACAAACTGGTTCCAAATAGGAAAAGGAGTCCATCAAGGCTGTATATTGTCACCCTGCTTATTTCACTTCTATGCAGAGTACATCATGAGAAACACTGGACTGGAAGAAGCACAAGCTGGAATCAAGATTGCTGGGAGAAATATCAATCACCTCAGATATGCAGATGACACCACCCTTATGGCAGAAAGTGAAGAGGAACTAAAAGCCTCTTGATGAAAGTGAAAGAGCAGAGCGAAAAAGTTGGCTTAAAGCTCAACATTCAGAAAACGAAGAACATGGCATCTGGTCCCATCACTTCATGGCAAATAGATGGGGAAACAGTGGAAACAGTGTCAGACTTCATTTTCTTGGGCTCCAAAATCACTGCAGATGGTGACTGCAGCCATGAAATTAAAAGATGCTTACTCCTTGGAAGGAAAGTTATGACCAACCTAGATAGTATATTTAAAAGCAGAGGCATTACTTTGCCGACTAAGGTCCGTCTAGTCAAGGCTATGGTTTTTCCTGTGGTCATGTATGGATGTGAGAATTGGATTGTGAAGAAGGCTGAGGGCTGAATAATTGATGCATTTGAACTGTGGTGTTGGAGAAGACTCTTGAGAGTCCCTTGGACTGCAAGGAGATCCAACCAGTCCATTCTGAAGGAGATCAACCCTGGGATTTCTTTGGAAGGAATGATGCTAAAGCTGAAACTCCAGTACTTTGGGCACCTCATGCGAAGAGTTGACTCATTGGAAAAGACTGTGATGCTGGGAGGGATTGGGGGCAGGAGGAGAAGGGGACGACAGAGGATGAGATGGCTGGATGGCATCACGGACTCGATGGATGTGAGTCTGAGTGAACTCCAGGAGTTGGTGATGAACAGGGAGGCCTGGCGTGCTGCGATTCTTGGGGTTGCAAAGAGTCGGACACGACTGAGCGACTGAACTGAACTAAACTGAACTGAATGTTGTCCTAAATAAAATGAAATTTTACATTGTTGACATGAATTTTGACCTTTGGTGTTTAAGCTATGCCCTGCTCATTTTGAATGCAAATATAAGAGGACTGAACTCATTTGTGGAATCACTGAAATTGCACAATGTATACTTCATAGATTGTAGAGGCATATGCATTTCAATCTTTCCAGAAGTGTGGGAACTTTGCACTCGACTAGCTCAACTGTGTTTATTTTACTTTTTGGATGCATGCACATTCTAGGGCATGCTAGGTGGCAACCCACCCTAGTATTCTCACTTGGAAAATCCCATGGACAGAGAAGCCTGGCAGGCTATAGTCCATGGGCTCACATAGAATAGGACATGACTGAGCAACTGAGCATGCACGCAGGAATGCTATTCCTTAAGGATGATCAGAGAGGGTGGATGATGGAACTGCATCCTAAAAGACCTGAGAATGTGGATCTGAGTACGACATCTTTCCCTGTCCAGCCAAAGATGAGCCCAACAGGCCAAGATGATGCCATTCACATGCAGACCCTCTCATGAGAAGTCCAAAAGCCAATGAAGGATAAAATATCAGGAGAGATCATTTTATAGAGGCATAATGCAACATCATTTTCTTCTAGAAATGCCAAAGAAGTTGATAGACATTGAGTGCATCTTGACTAAAAAAATGTGTGTGTGTGTTTGTGTGTGTGTGTGTTTGTGTGTGTGTTTGTGTGTGTGTGTGTGTAGCTGGGCATAGGGAAAGGGTGACTCTTTCGTGACCTGTGGAAACGAAGACCCAACAAAACAAAGGGAGAGCCCATGGCTTTGGAGTCTGACAAACCTGTTTCCTCAAGTGTAAAGAAAATATTATTTTATCCAGTTGTTAGGAGGATTAAATGAGGTGATAAATGACTGTAAAGAGACCAGAATGGTGGCTGACACATAATAAGCTCCCTGTAAATGACAACAAAAGTGGTAATTAACTTACAGCTGACTCACATTGTTGTACAGCAGAAACTAACACAAGATTGTAAAGCAATTATACACCAATAAAAAAATGAAGTTGTAAAAAAAGGAAGAAAAGAAAATTAGTACAAAGGAAGCTTGGCATAGGTAACAGTTTCTTGGGGGTTGAGTTTGGGAATTACTATAATTTAACCCCAATAATAAATGTGTTAAAAGAGGGGAAAAGGTGGTATTTAGGAGTAGTTATGAAGGAGATTTCATAAAATGCTACCTGGTTAAGTTCCTTTCAACTTGTTTCTCCCAAAGTGAATTACTGGTTTGCATCTTGGCAATTACTTTCAAGCAGCCACTAAATTGATTTATGTATGAGACTGAATTTACTTTTAATTTACTTGAATGAGATTTCAAAATCAGTCTTTTTGATATGAAAATGAACACTTAGCCAGCATTTTGACCTGCTGTGGTAAGTCAGTGACATTTGTGCCTTAGAATTTATCAAATGTTGTATGCCTACTTTGTGACTATCACTATATGAATTCAGATATTCACATGCGATCTCGTCCCTCAGAGAGCCCACCTTTTGCAAAAATAGACACATAAATGCTTCACTGCAGTGTCGTCATATTTGGAGCACTAATGACACACGTGTGCAAATGCTCACACAAATGTCATACGTGTGCAATGCTCAGTCTCTCAGTCATGTCCCAGTATTTGTAACCCCAGGGACTATAGTCTGCCAGACTCCTCTATCCATGGAATTTTCCAGGCAAGAATACTAGAGTGGGTTGCCATTTCCTACTCCAGTGGATCTTTGAGACCCAGGGATGAAAGCTACATCCCCTGCGTTGGCAGGTGGGCTCTTTACCATTGTGCCACCTGGGAAGCCGCACTGGTGACATGAAGTACCACAAAGAAGAGGGTGTTGCTAGGAAGTGCATCCCAGCTTCAGATGATAGTAAATAACCATTTTTCTTTCCCAGTACTGTATTTCTACCTGGAACATATTAGGGAAAAAGAAAAAGCTAATAATATTGGATGGGCCAAGAAGTTTATTTTGGTTTTTTCAGAAGTAGGTATGGAAAGCCCAAACAAACTTTTTGGCCAACTCACTAGTAAATTGTTTGGGGAAAAAAGAGGCTTTTTCCCAAGTACTTCAGGGCTATTTCTGTACTTCTTGTGAGCTTCTCATGTGCCTGAAATTAGGCTAAAATCCATGAAACTCTCTGTACTCTCAAAAGATCCTTTGAATTCCAGTAATCATTTCTGGTACACTTGTAGGAAAGTGACTGATTTTTACATTCCCGCTGCAGTTAATATCTATAGTGGATTATTTATGGAAAGTTTTAAATACCCTTCCCCGCTGGATCAGATGCTAAAAAATCTGCCTGCAATGCAGGAGACCCGAGTTTGATCCCTAGATTGGGAAGATCTCCTGGAGAAGGAAATGGCAATCCACTCCAGTATTCTTGCTTGGAGAATCCCGTGGACAGAGAAGCCTGGTAGGCTACAGTCCATGGGGTTGCAAAGAGTCGGACACAACTGAGTGACTAACATGCATTAGTGATTTTTCTTAAGCTGCAATCTGTTGCTTAGATTCAAACTCAGAATTGACTTCTGAGAAAGACCACAGAGAAGTTTAGGATACAAATGTAAATTATTCTACTTGAAGAACTCATGGAAAAGAACTTTGCTGGGCACCGATTCTGTGAGATTCACCTGGAAAAAATCCTAAGAATTCTCCATTGAAGACCTTAGAGCAAGATCAAGAGGGACCAGACATTTAGGAATTTGTGTCAGACTGTAGGAAACTTTGGAATCGTCACTACCAATAAATTTTCATGAAGATTACAGCGAATGTTGTGACAGTTATTATTTCAGCCCACTGAGAAGATGGGCGTTGTTTTTAAGATGGGGCAGCGTGGGCTATAGCTATGTTTGTGAATTACATGTTCAGTCACTTTCAGTGATACAGGCCAGTGTGCTAAGCCAGTCAGTGGTCCTTCATTACTTAAGGAGCTGGTGGTGCAGCTCAAGTCTTTACCAGAAAATCTGAATCTTCAGACCTTGGATGGGAGCAGGTGTATGCATTTAAAGCACCCCTAGTATTTTTCTCCCTGGAGGTCTGCAGACTGTGCTCTCAGGAGTCTGGAAAAGTATGAAACAAACACTCACAGCCTCATTGTAGACATCAAGCCATTATTACGGGAGGATAAGTCAATCCCAAATTGTTTGTGCCACTCAAAAAGCTATTTGTGTGACTGTCATTTTATTCTATTTTGGGGGGAAATATTTGTTGTTGTTGGGTAGTTAAATTGTGTCCAACTCTTTGTGACCCCTTGATTGCCGCATGCTAGGCTTCCCTGTTCTTCATATCCCCTGGAGTTTGCTCAAACTCATGTCCATGGAATTGGTGATGCCACCCAACCATCTCATCCTCTGTTGCCCCCTTCTCTTCCTGCCCTGAATCTTTCTCAACATCAAAGTCTTTTCCAATGAGTCAACTCTTTCTTAAAACAATGAATAAACATAGGCACAAATGGGCACAATCTGGTAAACACTGGACATGCCACACCAACACAATCCAATTTGTAGGAAGGAGGCAGTATGATTGGACACACATCATGGCAGACTTTGAAATGTACCCATGGTCTTTTGAACCTAATCTGTAAAGAAATAGGTAGCTCAGGTCTGAGGCTCTCATCACATCCCTTCAAAGGCTCAAATTCCTTACCGCGGCCTTCTGAACCTTCCATGACCTGCCACTGAGGCCTTAGCTTGAGGCTCTTCCTAATCCTTGTGAAACCTGATCTTGACACCTTCTTGCCCTGTGACTCCACTTGGAATGATCTTCCCTGCTTTGTTCATTTGGCAGCCCTGTCTTGCCCCTTCATTCCTCCTAGAAGCCTCTGCTGACTCCCCCCAGATTGGGCTCAGCACTGCCCTGCGTCCTGTGTACCGGCTTCTGTCTTAGCACCTTCCTAATCATGTTGAGTCCTTGTGCCTGAGCATCTGCTTCACCTGATGGTAAGCAACTCCTGAGGAGTGATTTTCCTGCTGTGGTACAGCCAGCCCTGGACCTGGTGTACCATCGATGCCCCATAAATGTCTGCAGTGAGATTGGTAGATGTAAACATTAAGTAGAAAGCAAATAACAAACTCATTCTCAAGTTTTCTTTCAGCCAGACGCTGCTAAAAAGAATTTTGAGCACTCTTTTGCCAATGAGTCCAAAGCTTTTGAGGGGGTATCTGGAAGCCTGGGCTCCTGGGGACCACGATGGAGGGGTCTGGAAATTCCTGCCTTGTGGATGCATAAGCCACAGGAAACCCATGACTCTGTAGAGAAGAGAGCAGTGAGGGCGTGGACTCCATCCAGTTGCTTCTTTTCTCGTCTTCACATTTCCCTCTTAATTGGCATGGGCTTCCCAGGTGGTGCCAGTGGTTAAGAAACCTCCTATCCATACAGGAGACGTAAGAGATGTGGGTTCGATCCCTGGGTTGGAAAGATCCCCTGGAGAAGGAAATGGCAACCTGCTCCAGCATTCTTGCCTGGAGAGTCCCTACAACAGAAGAGCCTGGTGGGCTACAGTCCATAGCGTTGCAAAGAGGCAGACGCAACGGAATGGACAGCATACAGGCAGGCACTGTGGAAGTGATGTACTCTTGAATTTTTGCCAAGAGTGCCTGTGTGCTCACAAAGCTTTTCTCTCCAACAAAATGGTTTCTGTCCTTTGGCCACTTATGAACAACCCTGCCTTCATTTTGTGAGTGAATGACAAGGCAGCAGTAAGTCAGTTTGAGAGAATAAAACAACAGATGAACCCACGGGTTGGTGTCTATATTATGAAGTCTTATCTCATCTGAGTGGAATGAGATTGAGATAAGTTGTTTGGAAATCTTCTCTAGAAATGATAATAAAAAGTCCTGTCATCTTATGAGCTGTACAGTTTTTAACTTTTTTCATTTATTTTGCTGCACTTCTTGTAGCTTGAACTAACTATAAAGCACAAAATATCTGTGCTTTGCTTCTGTTCTCAAAGCTCCTAACTATTTGGCCCTGAGGCAAGGAGACAAAAACAATTTGGTTTTACTCTGCCACATTCCAAAATAACTGTAGTAATATCCTCTTTGGTTATCTTAAAAGTATAGCGTGGAGGCTTTTATCCCAAAGTAGCAGTGTCTGACTGTTGAAGGCGGGGGGGGGGGGGGGGGACCTTAGCTATATGACTGTTATTTAGCAACTAAATGCTGGTGACTCATTCACTTTGACTGTAGTACAGGAAAATTCTTTCCATGGAAAACACAAGAAGGGAGGGGGGCAGAAATCTCTCTGAACCACTGTGTAGTATTTTCCTTTGGAAAAGGCTTCTCTGAAAATGAATAGGCACCAGCTGTTACTCTGCTGGCTTGGTCCCCAAAGCTCCTGGAGAGTCTTCCTCAACTGGGCTTTCTGAGCAGTTCATCCACAAAGGTATACAGGTAGGCTCAGAGCCGCAATAAGGGATCAGTTTGGTTAATAAACTAAAATCTTGGGATTAAAAACGGTCACCTGAATAAAAGAGAAATTGAACTCACTGCATTCATAGTACCTGGAATATTTATATGATGATTTGGTTTGGACCAGAAACCTAATGGTGTTTTTACTGTCGCATTCCATTAGGAAGAGAGGGAGATAAATAGAGAGTTCTGTTCCCTTAGCTTTGCACCGAAAACATGAAAGCCTTGGGGAGAAGCACCTCAGTGAGGTGTTAATCTATTTATGCAGCCAAAATATAATAAAATAAGTTCACCTGTGAGGTTCACAGCACCAAACTAATTCTAGCTCGCTGAGTTTCATTTTGCTTGTCAGCATCTCCTTGAGGGCTCTGGGCGGGGGTGGGGGGGGGTGGGGGGGGGGGGGTGGTTAGGGGTTGGGGAAGGAGACTGTGCGATGCTGGCTGTGAATATTTGGGGGGTTGAAAGAGCTTCTCTTCCTGCTCCTGAGCCCTGCCCAGCCCTGAGTCGCGCTGCTCTCATGCTAGACTCTTCTTTATGAATGGAGGTTAGAGAAGCCGCTTAAAGGCTCTTCAGCGCTTACTCTCCAGCTGGCCGCTGACTTAGGAAAAACATGACCCTGTGGGGCTGCGATGGGGGCAGGGAGGACTGTGGGAGAAGTTTGTGTCATAGGAAAGACGACCCAGGGGTTGGAGGGGCCTTTGCCCTTTCTTATAGGCGGAGATGCCCAGGCTTTAAATAGTAAAGCCCTGAATCACAGATGTGGGAATGTCAGCCGCTTGAGCTCTGCCACTGTGAGCCCGCAGAAAACCAGCCCCGCCCGGTGTCATCTCAGCTCTAAACAAGCTCGGAGGCAACGATGAGGCAGGTTGCCTGACTTCATTCTTTTCTGTTACCGCGGCTCTCTTAGACCCAACACGGTACAATATTTGCAGTAAAACAGTCTAATCCTGGCCTGTTCTGGTTCTGAAAGATGCGTGGTCCATCTGCTGTTCTCCCAGAGCAGCAGCATCTGCCTTTGTGTCGCTTGCTCATCACCTCTCTCCCACACCGTGGGGAGCCTGTGAACGATCTGGGTTTGGGAGACAGGTGCTGGAAAGGGGTGGGTAGGCGGCTTGGTGACTCCACCCACTGGAAGTCACCTGCTCCCTGCAGACAGACCTGTGCTTCTGCGGGTCAGAAATTGAAAGCCAGGATCAGGGTTAGCCTGGTGAGGGATGTGGATGTGACTGTTTTCCCTTTGCTTTGTGGCCTGGGAGGGCTCCTCCCTGACACATAGGGAACCAAGGGGGCTTGTCTAGAAAATGCTAAAGAATTGGGGAGAAGGGGAAAGTCAGAACCCTACCTAACAGGATAAGTCAGATTTTTACTTTGATCCTGGATGAGGGACTGAAGCCTGAAAAAAGCCTCTTCCCAGGCTCCCTCTCATTGTCCCAGTCTGTTCCCCTCTTCTCTCATCACCCTCCACCCACCCCCGCCCTGTTTCAGGGAAAGAGGGACGAGGGAAGTCAAACATCATTATTCAATTTTCATTATCACTGAGCCTCCAGGACCTTAAAAGTTGCAGGAAATGAACTGGAAGTCGTCATTTGCCTTATTTTTCTACTGAGGCTAATTTTATTGATTCAGTTGGTCTGAGAGAAGCTGAATCTGAGAGAGCAGCAGTTATAGGAAACTAACAAGCTACCAATCGACTAGTTTGACTTACTGGAACAGTCCCTGGCTGCCCCTCGCCGGCCCACCCACCCCCTCCTGGCAATTATTTATCAGACCCCGGGAGCAGGCCGGTGCTCCGGGATCGTTTTGATGCCGGTTCTGCCGGCGCGAGGAATGCTACGTGGTGTCAGTGACCAGAGCTTAGGACACTGGAATTTTGCATTTGTTACAGCAGCAGCTGTAGCGAGTGGCTGCGCCGGCCGAAGGGCAGCGTCCCCGAGCAGGGCGCGGCCACCACTTGGCGGCGATCGCTGGGGCGGCACCCAAGCTCGGCCCTCGAGATGGGGGCGGGATTTTAGAAAGAAGCCCGGACTCGGCGAGTGGATGGCCGGGCGCTTTCTCGCAGCCTCTGCAGCAGCCGATCTGTCTGCCCAGCGGCGCTCCCACTCCTAGACTTTGTTCCTGTTTCCTCCCGCGCTGCTCGCCAAAGGCATCGGTTACCATGGTGAAGGAGAAAGGTAATTATTAATATCGATCCCTGTGCATGGCTGCAGAAGTTGCACTGGTGCTGCAGGGCTGGGCCACCTAATGGGGGACGATCAATGGAAAGCCAGGCAGACATGTTCTGGGTGTGAGACTCTGTATTGTGAAGTCTGGGTTTGCGTAGAGCAGAGACTTACTTCATTAAGAACCTTTCATTTAGCCACGGCGCGTCCCAAGAGCATTCCTATTTCTGGAGTGTTTGCACAGCCGAGCTCCCAGGGCGTGTGTCTCTCTTGATTGCTATTGCGTTTGGAATGTTTGGTTGTGTTTGAGACTTGCCTTCCTGCCTTCATCCTAGCCTTCACTCTTCCTCGCTCACCCCCACCCTAATCAATAAATTAATGAAGATGTGTAATGAAAGGGCCCTTCTACCAGGTCTAGGCTGTGTTGGGACCTGCCCAAGCTTAGCTCAAAGCTCCAAGCGGTCCGTCTTTAAGGTTCCAGGTGTGCCTCTCTAATAACCTGTCATTTCAGCGGCATCCCTAATCACTCCTCCAAACACCTTAAAAGATGGGTTACATGTCAAGGGCGGCAAATCGTGTCTTAAGAATGTGAAAAGGGAGAGGATGGTCACGCTTTGCACAGGTGTACCATATTTATGCTCTGGGCGTGGTCCGAAATGGAAGTTAAACTTTTCAGAATTGAATTGTTATTTAACTTATTCATTTGTCTGGGAAATGTAAAAGAGCACAACAATGTTTGATTTTAGTTATCCAAGTAATATATAAATATGTCTTATGTTAAGAAAATGCAGTGTCACAGGAGATTAGAGACTGAAAAATGAAATCTCCTTGCCCTTGCCTGGTTCACTTTCATTTCCCCTTTTCTCTTGAGGCAAAATTGTTAATAGTGTATCCTTCAAGAACTTATAGAAGGAATAAGATAGATAGATAGAAGTATTAAAAAAGGATCATTCTCTGATCATTTTTTTCGTGACTCGATTTTTTTCTGTTAATAATATGTCTTTGGGACTTTTTACTACATGATTTGAGAGTGTGAGTAACCACCACTGAATTTTGCATTTGGGTAAGCTTGGATGTATTCTGCCACATTTCCTGACTGTGGACATACTTTTCTCCATAAACACAGATGTCTGCTCTTTGGGCACTGTCTTCAACATTTCCGTGATTTATCTTTGTCTACTTTCTCTTAAAGCCCATACAGGGAATAAATGTGAGGTGAATGCGCTGAACTCAAGCTGATCCCTATTGTTGGAAACTCAATTCAGGTTTATTATACTAGTGGATGAACGGAGGAATAGGATCATGACAGCTAACCATGTTAGGGCCGCACCTCTGCACAAAGAGAAACAGCTTCTGGTCAGTCCATTCTGCTCCTATGTATCTTTCATAAATCGCAGGGTTTAGCTTTGGTTTTACACTGACTCAGGGGTAATCGAATGAAATGATTTAGTGAGAATAAAAGTGCTCCTAATAATATTTCCTCTCTTTTGGGGGTGCTACCAGGAACCCTTAATAAAGACTTTGACATTTAATCAAGGTCAGGTCTCTTCATTTTTACCTCCCCCACAGCTGAAACAAACTGACTCTGATCTCTACTTCTAATGGTTTTGAGATTGTTTCCCCAATATGAGTAATTTATGAAGAATGGGAAAGGGGCTTGCAAAGGTCACTTCCCAATTCCATCCCCCAGGGGCCCATGGAAGCCCTGGACTTGCTGTTTGCGGTGAATGTTTTATAGGGCAGTAGTCCCCAAATAGCAACTCTTCTTAAGTCATTAGAGACTTCCCAAAGCTTGGATTGCCTGGGCTCACGTTTGCTTTACAAGTCAGTAACCACTTTCTGACTAGAACATTTTGGACAGGCCACCGAGAGGTCACATACTAGTATTATCTAAGCCCTTAGCCACTGATTAAAGGCTGTTCCTTTTCTATTTTGAGGTCCATGTCAGTCTCCACTTCTGCCTCCCAGCTCCCTGATTGCATTGACCTCAGTCAACAGCAGGGAAAGGCAGGGTTTTTGGTGGGTACACAAGGGCTTCAGTGGAAAGAAAGGAATTTCATTAAAGCTTCTAAAGCCAGAAGGGCACAGGAGCGCTTGCAGTCCAGGCATTCATCCTAGACCTGAGAAAACTGGGCTTCAGAAAGGGTTAGTGAATTGCTCAGAATCACACAGCAGGTAAGTGGACTAAGTTCAGGTACTAGACTAGTGGGTGGATGGAGAACATAGAGGAGACTCATCCTCTGTGTCCCATCACAGGAGGACGTGGCTCAGTGTCTGCATTTATCACCCCCTGGCTCCATCACTAGACAGTGAACCTCTCAGAAGCAGCCCTGTGTCTCTGCCTTTAATTTTTCAGTTCATAGCTTGACACCTGCACATCATAGATTCTCAGAGTTGAAGCAGGTTGGCCCGTTGTCAGAGCTAGATCTGGAACCTGTGGCCTCCTGATCCGGAGACTTTTCCAGTATGCTCTGCTTCCTCTTGCTTCCAGAGAGTTCCAGCTTCTTCCTTCCTCTTGGGGCAGACACGAATCAGCCGGGAGCGAGTTTGCGTCATGGTAGCAACCATCCTGAGGAACACGGGAAGTCTTCTGAAGGAGTGACATAGGTTCCCCGTTGCTCATCACTTGGAGATGGTTTAGGTCATGCTGGTCTGTGCTTCCATTTTCTCTCTTGGATAAAGTTTCCATGACACTGACAGAAAGAAAGCCTGCTGGCAGATCACAGGTCTGCAAGTGTGGAATGACCTTGGCCGACCGACTTTGACCCTCGTTCTCTTCTGTTCTCCCAACCAGGCACCCACCCACTTCCAGTCTCAGACCCTTATTGATCTGGGAATCTTCATGAAATAGTTGTTTCTCTGATGCATTCAAGGGCATCTTAACCTTGCTGTGTCCTGTAACAAAGAAGCAGGAGAGATTTTTGTGGGTTTATCAGTCAATATCTGTCTTCCTGAATACACTTTCATCTACCTAAACTCCAGTGGCCTAGTCTACTCATTAAAAACTTTAATTCTAGCTTATGTGTGTCCTAGTGCAAGTTTTAAAAATAAACATGAAGGGGATTTATTATTTCTTAGTGTCAGAGGAAACAAGTATAAGCAAATATTAGAGATTAAGTTATGTAAACACTCATTTGTTTAAATAATAAGGGAGCTTAGGGTTTGGAAAAGGTTTGATCCTTCGTGTAAGAAGGATAGAAATTCAGCAGTGAGGGAAGCACATTATAGAAAACAATTCTACAGTTGAGCACATCAATTTTTGTTTGTTGTGTTTCCCGGAAGTTTTCTGCCACTGTTGGATGACCCAACTTGCTTTCAAGGTAGTGAAAAGTGAAAGTGTTAGTTGCTCAGTTGTGTCCAACTCTTTGTGACCCCAAGGACTGTAGCCCACCCGGCTCCTCCATCCATGGAATTCTCCAGGCAGGAATAGTGGAGTGGGTTGCCATTTCCTTCTCTGGGAGATCTTCCCAACCCAGGGATTGAACCCATATCTCCTGCATTGTAAGCAGATTCTTTACCATCTGAGCCACCAGGGAAGCTCTTTTAAGTAGAGCAGGACCCAGTGAAACTCATTTTAATTCATCCTTGATGGAGAGATGTTCACCATCCTCCTGACGTTCCAGTGTATGGGATGCACACACGCGCACACACACACACACAATATGGGACACACACACTCACAGAGTATGGGACACAGACATACACACATGGGGCAATCTTGTTTCTTAGCAGCTTCTAAGAACAGTGGTATGTGGGTCCAAATGTGTCCTACAGACGGGCACCAAAGTAATCCTCGTAGGATGCTGATGTCATCATATTTCCAGGTGAAAAACTTAAGTGAGTGACAAGGTAAATTTCAAGACTTCCTGCTAATCATTGAGGATTGTCTCCAAGTCCTTAAATTATCTCCTCCCTACCCCCATCTAAGCCAAACTTGCTTTATTTTTAACATTATTATTAAACCTGCCAGTTACTGAATGGCAGGCTTTGCATTGACACCTTTGCATACATCGCCTCTAATCTTTGAGCCCATCAGGGTCAGTGGCACTCCTCCCCTTTAGTAAATGTGAAAGCGGAGGTTCATGGGAGTTTAGCCACTTGCCAGAAATCACTTAGCCAAAAAGTAGAAGAGCTGATTTTCTACCCAGGCCGTTATGGCTGCAGAATCTGCACTAATTGTACCTATGCTCCAACCACCCCCTCCCACAGTTTTTCCTATTTGAATAATCATGGATATATTTTCCATCTCCATCACGGTGTCATTCTGCCCCTCCTGCCTAGTGAGAAATACATATTGTCTCCTTTTGCACATTTGCCCATGACCTAACTCAAGTTCTGCTTCCTTACAATGGCTTTCAAAGGCCCATCCCTTCTGTAAATTCTTCTCGAATTACTCTGAGCACCTAAGTCAACACCAGAGAAATTAAACAACAATCTGTCACTTGTACGACTTAAGAAAGAGTGTCCGTCTCTCCCTCAGGAGTTGCTGACTTCATATAAGAGTGTCCGTCTCTCGCTCAGGAGTTGCTTACTTCATATACCATCTTAGGAAACAAGCTTTAGCGTTGCCAAGTGTTGCTGCCTCTAACGGTGTCTGTCCTTCCGCCCCATCCCCCTCCTCCCAAACACCCACACCCACATAAACACTCCCCACTCAAGAGTGTGCACACAGCCTAATGTAATCAAAACCCTTTTCTGTTCCATCCTCGGGGAAGTCTGAGAACAGATTGCTCTCTGCAGTGTGATAATTCATCATCCATTCAAGTCGCCTTCCAGGCCCCCTGTTGGTATAGACTAGCTCCTCCTAGATTCGGTTTCCCAACCCTGCTTCCCAGGTGGATGTTTCATATCCTACCCTGACCTGCTCTTGAAACTGTCTAGGTTGTTCCTTTTTCCTTAACTTGAAAAGCCCTAAGTTTTTCAAGGGGACACCAATGGCAAGAACATTTCCTAAGTAAAGTCTAAAGGGAAACTATTGATTTAAAGAGACACCACAATGCTACAAGCTTCAGAATACATTGTCCGGATTAGCGACTTACACACACATCTCAGTTGTGAAGTTTGCATCTTCAGAGGGAGCGGAGACCCAGTTTTCTCTCCATATTCCACTGGAGAGGGGAGAAAAACCCAAGTGTGAATTTCTCTTACTGTTTTATGAATGAAATAGTACTACTCTCACCAGGAAGTATGACTCTGCCCCACTGGTCTTCAGGACCAAAGGGCTGTCTAGATGATGGGATTTCTAAGGCTAAGGGAAAGAACTTCACATTTTAAAAAATCACAACAAATCCTTACCCTCTGCCACCTACTCATTAATGTCTAAAGAAATGCTTATCCAGAGAGAGAGAAGAAAAAGACCTCATTTCCGCAATTAGAGTTAAGGCTGACTGTGGAAAGACATCTGAGAGAAGGAATGAAGTGAAGTGAGTCACTCAGTCATGTCCGACTCTGCAACCCCATGGACCATACAGTCCATGAAGTTCTCCAGGCCAGAATACTGGAGTGGGTAGCCTTTCCCTTATCCAGAGAGAAGGAATACATTGACTTCAATTTACCCAGAGCTCTTGAGAGCAATCTTCAGCTGATTGGGCCACTTAGAAGTGATCCTGCCTCTTGTTTCTCTGATGACCTGGTCAGGTGACCAGGGTGGATGAAACAACCAGTACTGCTTAACAGAAACTTTCTTTAAAAGAACAAGAAATTAACTTTCCAAAGTCCTGCAGAAAAGATGTCCTAAGTGAGACCCAGCCCACTAAAAGCAAAAATCTTGGCACTGATTCTCTGTGAGGAGGGGGCCCCTTGATATCATCATCATATTCACTGCCCCTGGGAGGCAAGCAGGAGGGTCCTCATACTGCTGGCATCTCATATGCCAAAGCCAAAACAATGAGGGTTTTCCTGAGCCAGCATTAGAGCATCAGAAGACTTTTCAGAAGGTTCAGTGATGGGTGAGTGGTGCAGGATTTCTTCCCATTGTGGTTGAGCCTGCTCTGGGCACACCACAGTAGAAACCAGCCCAGCTTCCTATTTCATTGTGTGTTGGTCTGATGGTGACTCATACTGAGAGGTATGTTTATCCCAAACTGGCAGGAGCTGTGTATTCAAGGGCAAATTTTGTTAGCAGTGGGGGAGGGTGAATATTTGTAGGCATGACCTCTTTTCTCTGAAGCACTGAGTTTGTGTTCACACTGACATGATTAACGCTATTATGGTCCAGTGTGCCCTGGGGGCACCAGGGCTGAGTTTCTGTGTTCCACTGCAATCAAACAGGCTGAGTTTTTTGAATACTTATAGACTTAACCATGAAGATGCTGGCTTTCTTAAGCTTTCAGAGAAATTACTGTCTAGGGCAGTGGTTCTCAAGTGTTAGCAGATATCAGGGCCACCTGGAGTTTGGTCAGAGAGGGGATTTCTGGACGCTGGTCCCAGAGTTCTGATTTAGTAAATCTGAGGAAGGGCCTGAGGCTTTGCATTTCTAGCAGTTCCCAAGCGATATTGGTGCTCATGGTTCAGGGACCATACTTGGACACTATCACGGTTTCTTGTCCATAAAATGATCAGCGTTCTAGGCAGAGAAGAGAGAACTTTTATATAAGCAGCCTCTCTGCTCCCTCTTGCCAGTTTCATCTTGCTTATAATGCAGATGGCAAAGTCAAGAGCATTGTTTTCATTTTGACTCTCTTGCAGCATAGGATGAAGCTTCGGTTCGTAAAATGGAAACCTTCTGTGAGACTTGAGTGACCAGGAGACCGCTGTCAGTATATGACACTGGATGTGCAGGGGGTGGGCAGGGTGGGAGCAGGGGGAAGTTACAGGGCACCTTTTCCTGGGAGTGAGTTGGGGCTCAGCTTGGCTTGGGGGAGTCAAGGCACAAATGTGCCATTCTGAAACCATCGCTCCCAATTCTGAAGGGTTTGTTGAGCATTTTTACTGGGGTTCATAGACCTCTTTGGAATCCTTTGGTTAGAGACAGTTTCAGGAGCTATCTTGGCTCACAAGAGCTGCAACCGTTTAGTTTCTGAGGAGCTAAAATGTGTTATTAAAATCTCAAGCAGTTTTAATAGAGACCATTGCATTGTCTATATTCTGTTGTTGTTGAACCACAGATTATTCAACAATCTGTATTCACAATGCTATTTGAAACACTGTGAGGGGAGAAATTTAAGAAAAAATAAAAGAAGCAGAGAATGGTAGAAAAAGCAAGGTTATTTCACACTGGAGCATCTGGAGGGACACGGGAGAGAGGCTATAACCATCAGAAAAATGGCAGGCACTGTGGGCTCCCTGGTCTGTGGAGGGTCCTCTAAGTGGCATGTGGGGCTAGATGAGTGTTGCGGGATTGCTGTGCACCACGTCGGGGAGCCCTGTCTGGACAGCTGCTGGGGCACAGTTTTAGGGCTGACTGGTGGGAATGGTATCGGCTGGACTAGGTTCAGTGATGCTGTTCCTGCTCAGCTAGAAGATATTGCCAGTCCTGCCATGTGTGAAGCGCCCAGCCTGAAGCAGTGAGCCGTAGCAACCAGTGTCTTGAACGCATCACAAATTTATAAAGGTCTACTCTGCAAGGCATTTCGAGGGTAATCTAATACATGGAAAAGGTCCTGCCTTCAGCAGGTTAATGAAATCCCTGTGGTGGGAGGGGTGATGACTGAAAATAAAAGCAACACAGGGCGATCAGAAGGAGTATAAATGGTATTCTGCTGAGGTTCGAAGGAAGAGTTAGTGTTTCAAATGAATCAGAAAAGGCTTTACAGAAAAGGGAGCATTTAAGATTGGCCTTGAAGGGTTCTGTTAATTTCTTCCTGTTAGGGATGGTGTTTAATTCAGTTCAAACCTATTATACAGTGTCTGCTCCATGGTAAGTATTCAGTGAATGTTGAATTAACTGAAAAGTGGATGAAGGATGTGTATGGGTAGGGAGATGGGTATTCTTAAGTGTTTATTCAGAGCCTAATAAGAGATGAGCAATCTGGGTACAGAAACAAAATGTAATTCTTGACCTAAAAGCACTCACATTCTAAGAAGGAACATAAACACAAAAATACATAATTATGATACAGTGTGAAATGTATGCAACAAAGAACTCTTTAATGTGGGACTGCAGTGCTGCTGCTGCTAAGTCGCTTCAGTCGTGGCCGACTCTGTGTGACCCCATAGACGGCAGCCCACCAGGCTACCCTGTCCCTGGGATACTCCAGGCAAGAACACTGGAGTGGGTTGCCATTTCCTTCTCCAATGCATGAAAGTGAAATGTGAAAGTGAAATCACTCAGTCGTGTCCTACTGTTAGTGACCCCATGAACTGCAGCTCACCAGGCTCCTCCATCCATGGGATTTTCCAGGACTGCAGTGCAGGTGGCTGGTTAACTCTCCTGGAAGGTTGTGGCAGACTAGACTTTGAAGGATGAATAGGAGTGCAACAAATGAATAAAGGGGAAATGAGAGAAGGGTTTCCAGTTGGCAAAACAGAAGCAGTGAAGGAGATGCAGCCAGCCAAGTTTGGCAGGAACTACCATTAGTCACGAGGTGCTGCAGTAACCATGGGGAAGGGTAAATGGAGGGCTCTGCAGGTCAGGTTGAGTTGAGGATGGATAGAACCAGAGGCTGTACATTCAGATGCCTCTAAGAATCAGGCAGATAACCTAGATGAGTGGAGATGGGGACAGACAGGACAGCAGGGCCTTCTCTACAGGAAAAGCCACCCTATTGCTCTATCCTGGTTCACACAAAACTAGGAACAGAGGGATGTGGGCCATGGGGCCAGACCTTCCAGTTTCCAAGAGTGACTAGAAATAGGGGTTTTTATGTAAGAATCTCCAGATGCTTAATTTGGCAAATGATTCAACTTTCTCTTCAAAAAATCTTCATGTAGGCCAAACAAAACATATCTGTGGGCAAGACTCAGCCAAAGGACCTTCTGATTGTGGTCTGATTGTGGTCTGTGCTCACCAAGCCTACCCACAATAAGAAGCACATTTTCACACAAAAAGACTAAAGACTTGTGCCCTTACAATATAGATGGCTAATGAAAGAGTCATGTGAAGCAATACTCAGCCTTTACTCTCTGCTCTTTTCTAGTCTCTTCAATTTTTTTTATTATGTGGCTCAGTGGTAAAGAATCCACCTGCCAGTGCAGGAGACTTAAGAGATCTGGGTTCAGTCATTGGCTTGGGAAGATCCCCTGGAGGAGGAAATGGCAACCCACTCTAGTATTCTTGCCCGGGAAATCTCATGGACAGAGGAGCCTGGCGGGCTACGGTCCACGGGGCTGCAAAGCGTCAGACCTGACTGAGCTACTAAGCACACAAGTTAGTCATGATTCATTTTGTTTCATTGGGTCAAGACCTGAAATTTGAAAACCATAGGTTTAGAACATCTGCATCAAACTACTGTTAGATAAGAACAGAATAAGGTACTTTCAGGGACAAGCATGTTTCCATTCTTGACACTTAAAATAGTGCTTAACAGATTACCTTGAATTTCTTCACTTACAACTAGAAACATTTTGACAGAATGATTGCAGAATCTTTTGGTCATTTTATCCTAAACAGAAGTTGACAAGAATTTGGTGTCATCTTCTGGGGTGCTTGATACAATTAAGAATAGACCTAGCTATTAAATTCAGAGTAAAATGCTACGTGGTTGAAGTCCAGCAGAAAGTCCAAAGGAAGCCTCCATTCAGGCCTCATTAGCATCTAAACCTGATATTTCTGGAGTGAGTTTTTCATTTAGAAGAATTTCCCCCTATGATTCCACATCACCTCTCTTCTGTGACCACGCTCACCTGGTCGCCTTGCTTGTACATCACAGCCAGGGAGAGGAGAACAAGTTCAGGAGGTGGGCAGTCTGTGAGGTATCATGTCACCCATTATCAATGCAGCAGCTATTCCCCTCCATTGGTTGGACATCATGTGTTTATATAGCATATGGCAGAAAGTGAAGAGGAACTAAAAAGCCTCTTGATGAAAGTGAAAGAGGAGAGTGAAAAAGTTGGCTTAAAGCTCAACATTCAGAAAACGAAGATCATGGTATCTGATTCCATCACTTCATGGCAAATAGATGGGGAAACATTGGAAACAGTGTCAGACTTTATTTCTTTGGGCTACCAAATCACTGCAGATGGTGATTGCAGCCATGAAATTAAAAGATGCTTACTCCTTGGAAGGAAAGTTATGACCAACCTAGACAGCATATTAAAAAGCAGAGATATTACTTTGCCAACAAAGGTCCGTCTAGTCAAGCCTATGGTTTTTCCAGTGGTCATGTATGGATGTGAGAGTTGGACTATGAAGAAAGCTGAGCACTGAAGAATTAATGCTTTTGAACTATGGTGTTGGAGAAGACTCTTGAGAATGCCTTGGACTGCAAGGAGGTCTAACTAGTCTATCCTAAAGGAGATCAGTCCTGAGTGTTCATTGAAAGGACTGATGCTAAAGCTGAAGCTCCAGTACTTTGGCCACCTCATGCGAAGAGTTGACTCATTAGAAAAGACTCTGATGCTGGGAGGGATTTGGGGCAGGAGGAGAAGGGGAAGACAGAGGATAAGATGGCTGGATGGCATCACCAACTCGATGGACGTGAGTTTGAGTAAACTCCAGGAGTTGGTGATGGACAGGGAGGCCTGGCATGCTGCGATTCATGGGGTCACAAAGAGTTGGACACGACTGAGCGACTGAACTGAACTGAACTGATGGACCTATCAGAACATCTCAAGAAGCATTAAAATGTAGGGGCTTTGGAGAGAGACCACCTCTCTCTTGGGGCTTCCCATTTGGTGATAGTGGTAAAAAAAAAAAAAAAAAAGAAAGGAAAAAACCCACCTGCCAATGCAGGAGACATAAGAGATGTGGGTTTGATCCTTGGGTCAGGAAGATCCCCTGGATGAGGGCATGACAACCCATTCTAGTATTCTTGCCTGGAGAATCCCATGGACAAAGAAGCCTGGGGGGCTACAGTCCATAGGGTCTCAAAGAGTCAGACATGACTGAATGACTTAGCACATATGCACACCTCTCTTGGAATATCTGAGAGGTGATCTGTCATTGCAAGGCTACTGTGCAGCAGGAAAGGGATGGTCATCCTTTGAATTCCGAGTGTGTCTGCCATCACTCCTATCTTGAGTCAGAGGCATTCCTGCAAGATGCAACAGGACTCAAAAAGAGCTCAGACTATGAAACAAGAGTGCAAGAGAGGCTCCTTGCCATTGAAAGGAGCAGCCATGATGGAGAGACCCCTAGGGAAAGGTCATGGTTACTATAAAAGCCCCAGGACCACAGGGAGGCAGCACGGATATGATAGCTTTGCAAGACAGGTAGAAAAAAAGGCAGCTGACAAACATGAATGAAACAAGCAAGGCCAGACAGAGAGCAACAGTCTGCTAGGCCAGAGAGTATCCGATACAATATTACCTGTGCAGTGCCAGACCATTAGGAGCAGGTTTGAAGATGAGATGGGAAGTCCCCTTGTTTTTACAGGACCTCTGTGTTGCCTCCCTGCATTCTCATCCTCACATGGGCGAGCGGCCCTCTCTGGAGTCGTGCAGCCCACGGCCTGCACGTCTTCCTTCCCCAGAGGCAGTGATGCTAGGGAGCGAATGCTGGGGTTGATAATCAGTTGAATCACGACTCCCCACTTTCCAGAGGATGTAGAGCCAAGCTCTTCACCTGAGTGAGATTCTGTTTCTTTCTTCAGTGAAAATAGCAGAGAACACCCACTTTTCTCTCCGAGTGTGGAGGTTTGATAAGTTATCTGAGAAGTTTGAGCACTGCAAAGAATTATTGGTTAGATCTGCAAAAGAAAAAAAAATTTCACGATGGATTGTTCATCAGAAACTAGGCTAGTATGAGCTATATGCTCAGTCACTCAGTCATGTCTGATTCTTTGAGACCCTATGAACTGTAGCCCGCCAGGCTCCTCTGTTCATGGGATTTTTCAGGCAAGAATATTGGAATGGGTTGCCATTTCCTTCTCCAGGGGATATTCCTGACCCAGAGATCAAACCCACATCTTCTGTGTCTCTTGCACTGCAGGCAGATTCTTTACCCATGGAAATGATGAAATCTAGAAGAAAAAAAAAAAAAAGGTACAAGAAAGACACTGTATTCACAGATTGCACTGCAAGTTCTAGTACAATGATAATTACATTCTCAACGTGTAAGCACTGATCACAGTTAATTGAAAATGTGGTTCTGCCATATTAGTAAGAACAAGATGTTAATAAGTACTGGCTAAGTTAGTATAAGAACGTAGCAATAAGAATAACAGTAAGACTCTCTTAAGACCAAGAAATGTAGTGATGAAGTCCAAGAAAAACACCTAAAGTCGAACACATTCTCTTATGGTTGGCTCGGAGGGGTTGGGAGGAGCGGTGAGGCAGGTGGTTGCCATCATGCAGTCTCTGTGCTTGTTATGCATATAAGCCTTCTTAATGTCTTAAACTTTGGTAAAAGCAAAACAGATGGGAGGAAACTCATACTACCCATCTCACATCTTTACTGTCAAGATTCATTTCAATGAGATAACATGTGGAAAAAACCCAGAAATGTTAATTGAAGATCAGTTGATCAGAGGAGAGTGAAAAAGTTGGCTTAAACCTCAACATGCAGAAAACGAAGATCATGGCAACTGGTCCCATCGCTTCATGGCAAATAGGTGGGGAAACAGTGGAAACAGTGGCTGACTTTATTTTTCTGGGCTCCAAAATCACCGCAGATGGTGATTGCAGCCATGAAATTAAAAGACGCTTACTCCTTGGAAGGAAAGTTATGACCAACCTAGACAGCATATTAAAAAGCAGAGACATTACTTTGCCAACAAAGGTCCATCTAGTCAAGGCTATGTTTTTTCCAGTGGTCGTGTATGGATGTGAGAGTTGGACTGTGAAGAAAGCTGAGTGCCGAAGAATTGATGCTTTTGAACTGTGGTGTTGGAGAAGACTCTTGAGAGTCCCTTGAACTGCAGGGAGATCCAGCCAGTCCATCCTAAAGGAGATCAGTCCTGAGTGTTCATTGGAAGAACTGATGTTGAAGCTGAAGCTACAATACTTTGTCCACCTGATGCGAAGAACTGACTCATTGGAAAAGACCCTGATGCTGGGAATGATTGGGGGCAGGAGGAGAAGGGGATGACAGAGGATGAGATGGTTGGATGGCATCACTGACTCAATAGATATGGGTTTGGGTGGACTCTGGGAGTTGGTGATGGACAGGGAGGCCTGGCATGCTGCGGTTCATGGGGTCGCAAAGAGTTGGACACAACTGAGTGACTGAACTGAACTGACTGATCTGTAGAGAATAGTAGGGTAGGTGCATACCCCAGAGCCAGAGGGAATGGCCCAATATTCCTTGCGAAGAAAAATAAACCTAAAATGTAGGCAATGAGAGCTAAACTTGTAGCTGAGTGGAGAGGCAGTCAAACTGCCTGTAGCTGGGGTTTTTAGGAGACACAAGTTTGGACCTGAACTGGTAAAGCCCTTCCCTGTATATGTTCATTTCTTTCTCATTTGTCCCTTGCAGTACAATTGCTCCATTTACCTTGATAACTTTGTAAGATTATCCTCAAAGCCTTCGAGATATTATAAGCTTGCCTGGAAGCAGCAGACTGCTTCCAGGAGTCTGCAGCCAGACTGCCCAGGATTCGGATCTCAACTCTACTGTTACTAATTGTGTGACCTGGAGCAAGTCACTGAATCCTTGCCCGCTCCCTCATGCCTCGGTTTCCTCATCAGAAAATAATGATATCAGTAGTACCAACTTCATAGGATTGTTGTGAGGATTGAATCAGTTAATATTTATATTAAAGGAATATATATATAATATATATTAATATATAATTAATATATATTAAATAATAAAGGAATGCCCAAGGGGACTTCCCTGTGGTCCAGTGGTTGGGACTTCACTTTTCAATGCAGGGTGTTTGGGTTTGATCCCTGGTTGGGGAACTAAGATATCACATGCCTCACAGCCAAAAAATAGAAATAGAAAGCAGAAGAAATACTGTAACAAATTCAGTAAAGACTTAAAAACTGGTCCACATCAAAAAGTCTTAAAATAATGCCTGGACCCTAACAAGTGAAAGTGTTAGTCGCTCAGCCATGTCCGACTCTTTGCAACCCCATAGACAGAGGAGCCCCCCAGGCTCCTCTGTCCATGGAATTCTCCAGGCAAGAATACTGGGGTGGGTTGCCACTTCATACTACAGAGGATCTACCTGACCCATGAATCAAACCCAGGTTTCCCGCATTGCAGACAGATTCTTTACCATCTAAGCCACCAGGGAAGCCCACAGCAAGAGCTCAGTAATTGCTTGCTCTTGCTGCCGTGATTATTATTATCCTTCTGGACTGAGTGAAATTGTGTGTGAAGGGGCCAGTGTGTTCCCTGGGATGGAGTTCAGTGATCAGATTAGTTTGAGGGTGCAGGCAAGTGAACAAAGCTGGATAGGTGAGTTGAGGAACCACCCATTCCTGCTGAGCAGTCTCTTCGAAGTTCACCTCTAGCAGAGCAAGAATTTGTAACTCTTTGTCATGAGACCCTGCTCAGGACCACACGAGTGGCTTCCCGTGGCTACTGTCCTGGGATAAAACATCACTAGGGACCTCTCCCAGTTGAGTTCTTGAGCCCCAAACCATCTGGGCAAGCAAGCTGCCGATCCTAGTTCATCTTCACCCTGTGGAATGAAACAAGATGTCTGATAATAATTTGGTGCAGGAATGTGTGGATTTTGTAAGAACAGTTGTTCTAGAAAGTTTGAGGCTCGAAGCCAGGTGTGCCCAGGATTCTTGCCAAGGAAGCTGTCCACCCACTCTGCAGCAGCTCCTGCTGGCTCCTCCCATCATCATGTTGTGTCATGTCGTGCTCTGG
This sequence comes from Ovis aries, assembly GCF_016772045.2. Lineage (NCBI taxonomy): Eukaryota > Metazoa > Chordata > Mammalia > Artiodactyla > Bovidae > Ovis > Ovis aries. The sequence continues at coordinate 34,629,877 of NC_056075.1, read as the reverse complement.
GGACAGTGCCCTCGTTTAGCTTTTCCAAGGCTCTGATGCCACCTCTGCTTCTGCCTCAGGTCAGTTCAGCTGGAAATTGCGCTCCTTTGTGTGGTTCTCATTCAGAGAGAAGGTCGGCCACCGTGGGTTTGAAACTGGCCCACCAGTAAGCTCATTCCTTCAGCTTTTTTTTTTTTTCTGAGTCAGAAATTTAAGCAAGTCTTGTATCGTATGTCATTAGTTGGATTTATTGACATCTTCAAAATTACCTAATTGATAGAGACTGTTGGCAAACCCAAGGCATTTAACCAACTTTCTATGTCACCCAAAGGCTGTTACTATGGAAAAGAGACAGAAAACCAGGCTAGTGTTAAGTGAAAGAACCCACTGAACCCACATTCATAGAGCACAGACCTTGTGTCAGGAACTGTGCCAGACCCTGGGAATGCAGTGACATAAGCTCATAATAGAGGACAGAAAAGAAGGAAAGAATGAGAATGGATAGATGGTGCTAAGTATAAAGCAAGTAAACAGAGTTGGGGGGAGTAGACAGACTGATTCGACTTGGGTGGTGCCAGGAGAGTTCTCGGAAGGATGGCATGGGAGCTGCTTTAGGATGAGACCGGAAGAGGAGGAGCCAGTCTGCAAATACCTGGGGGATGAGCCCCTTCTGGAAAAGGAGAGGACAGGTGGAGACCTTGAAGGAGTAGGAACTGGAGCTTGGGGAGCAATGTGAAGAGGGCGTGAGAAGAGACCAGACTGGTGGGAGGGCTCTGTGGGCTACCCTAGGGCGTCCTGGATAATGTAGCGGAAGCTACCTGGAGGCCTTAGTTGGTGGTATGATCTGCTTGAATTATGCCCTTAAAAGATCACTCTCGTTGCTCTGTAGCAAAGGAATTGAATGCATGAGTCAAAAGCCCACACTGTTGGAAGACATAGACTCTGTGTGTTCTTCCCAACTGTCCCCTAAACCCCTGGTAGCGCCCTGCTTGGTGAGGAACTAATTACTCAGATGTACATCCTCCTGTTTCTAGTTTTCTGGCCCATCTCCAGTGTTTACATACCCCTAGGCAAGTTGTGTTTGTGAAAACTCCCACATGAGATGTGAGCTGGGTCTGATGGTATCTCATTCAATTTTTTTTTTCCCCCTTCTAATGGGCTCTTTCTCAAGAGGGCAGCAGAAATGAAGTGCTAATGAGGACGCTTGTCAGAGTGGGGATGTGTTGGTGGAAAACAAAGATATACTTTAGTGGGGAGGATTCCATGCATCAGTAAGGGGTGGGTGTGTGGAGGGGTTGGAAAATCCTTGTTTGTGCATGTACAGTTTTTCCTTCTGATTGCTGTGCTAATGTTGAGAAGCTGAGACTAACAGATGCAAGTCAGACCTGCTATTTAAAATAGATAGAGAAAGAAAATAGATTGGTGGTTGTCCAGGTTTGAACAGGGGAGGGGCTTCCCAGGTGGTGATACTGGTAAAGAACCTGCCTGCCAGGGCAGTAGACATAAGAGACACGGGTTCCATCCTGGGGTCAGAAAGATTCCCTGGAGAAGGGCATGGCAACCCACTCCAGTGGTAATTCCTGGAGAATCCCATGGATAGAGGAGCCTGGCAGGCTACAGTCATAGCGTCACAAACGTCAGACTTAGCACACGTGCACAAGCAGAGTAGGGGTGGGGTGTGACTGCTGATGGGTGTGGGGTCTCTTTTCGGGGTGATAAAAATGTACCAAAAAATACCAAAATTATGCCTTATGGTTATGGTCACATAATACTGTGAATGTTCCTAAAGACATTGAGTTGTGCACTTAAATGGGTAGATTTTAGGATATGTGAATTATATGCTGATAAAACAAAGTCTGCTACTTTGTTTTTGTAAGTTAAACTGAAATGATGATCCAGAAGGTTATAAGATTCATTAAGCGCACTGAATATTCACTGGGTGTTACCCAGCAGAAGAGCATGTGTCTGTTGCTAAGAGTCATAAAAGACAGCAGAGCTGGAAATTCAGCGTATTTGTGTTTCAGGTGGAGCACATGGTTATCTATTTATGATCAAGGACCATAAACTCCAGCTCACCTTATTCCCTTACTGAAATACCATGGGAACCATCATGGCTTCCCTTTGGGGCATGCTCACTGTCTGTTGGGAAAAGTGCCAGGCACTTTACGGACATTAACTCATTTATCCTGACATTAACTCATTTATCCTCGTAAGAGTCTGAATAGAATTTATCCCCACTTTACAGATGAGGAAAGTAAGGCTTGGGGAAGAAAAGTAACTTGTTTCAAGACCACAGAGCTAAGAGGGGTGGAACCTGGATTCACATGAGGTCTGTCCGACCAGAATCCAGGTTGTGATCATCTCACGGCTAGAGGGACCCCTCCCTGAGAGCCATCATGTCATAGTGCATGGCTCCCAACTTGCCTGCACTGCGAGCTGCGAGATAGTCCTAACTCAGCAAGAAATAGGCCAGCTTACTCTGATACTTTCACCCATCTCAAGACCTCCTTCCTGGGGAGATGAGGAAGCCGCAGTCTGGTCCTTGGCTTCCCTAAAAGGATGTCCAGGATGAACCTTGTTCACTGTCTTCTATTCCATGTTGCCCTTTGCTCGCTATGTTTAAGCCAAACCAGGTGTCCTGATGGTCCCCAAACATACCCCAACCCACCCCTCCATTGTCTATGATGCCTAACTCTTCCTTCCTACTCACTTAAATCCTGCCACCTACCCTTTTTAAAGGTCCAGCTGAGAGGATACTTTCTGGTTTCTCTCTCAATTTATACTTTTATTGCAGCACATGATTTACTCTCTACCTTTTATTTCCATTCACATTCTTTCTCTTTCTCCATCTCTCTGTCTCCTTATCTGTCTGTCTCTCCTTTCCTCTACCTCCCTCCACCTATCCTACCCGATTAAACTGTAAACTCTTTGAGACCAGTTTCTGGGATTTACATGAATGTCTTGGAAGAAGGGCTGTCACTTTCACCTTCCAGTGCTTTTGCCCGTGAAGCCTCTGGGTCAGAAGGCTGCCCAACAAGCCATGCCTCTCCCACCTCCAGGCCTGGCTCCCACTCTCCCTCCCCTTAAGACATCCTCCCTTGTCACCTTCTGCCCACACCATGGTCTCAAATTCCCTGAAACTTTCTCCAACTATTTGTCCCAGCCTACTGCATGCTTCTCTCTTCAGAAGTCCTCAGTCGTGTCTGACTCTTTGTGACCCCATAGACTATACAGTCCCTGAAATTCTCCAGGCCAGAATACTGGAGAGGGTTGCCATTCCCTTCTCCAGGGGATCTTCCCAAACCAGGGATCAAAGCCAGGTCTCCTGCACTGCAGGTGGATTCTTTACCAGCTGAGCCACCAGGGAAGCCCTCTGAAGTCCTAGCCTAGGACAGAAGGCTGTCCTAACCTCCCAGAACAGCATTTTCTCTCTGCATTGATCAGCTCCCCAGGGAGAGCTTGCTGTGTGCTCTGCACAGCACTGGGGAGGGCCTGGGTGGTCTGTCTCCACAGTTCCCTAGAAGGCCTGGGACAACACAGCACACACAGCGGCTCTCACGTGGTCATTATTTGTTGACTATAGATAAGAAGTTATTTCCCAAGCATTGGAATTTAGGAGTTTTAATGGAGGTATCCATTTAATATCTCTCTGTCCTCTCCCCTGGTCCCATGTTGAACTTCAAATATATTTCTTTCTTTCCCAGTGATAGATTTTACTAGGTCTGGGCTTTGCTAAACTTCAGGAAATAATCTCTTTTCTCCCACTCCTGCGGATGAACCACAGGAGAGAATGATCAAACCACTCAGGGTCAGGTTCTCTGTCACCTGGGTGACTAGGAAAATACCTGGCAAGGTGGCAAGTATAGATTATGTGTGTTTGCCTTTTCTTGCAAAGGTAACACTGGGCAGAGTTGTGTCATACAGAAAGCCTGAACAAGTCAGAACTTCATTTCTGGAAGGAGCCTAAACACCTAAAGAGCAGTCCCAGCGTTCGTAAGGTCATGTCTGACTCTGCACGTTGGATGCTGTGAACTCAGGTCCTTTGCTTTCCTCCTCCCCTTGGGTGTGCAGACCCAGGAGACACCCAGGGAAAGGTGACGGTGTGTGTTTATTCGCACAGAGCAGGAGTGGGAAGGCCACTTCATAGAGGATTCGAATCTTGTTTCTGAAATTTACCGCCATGTGCATTGAAGGCATCATGTTGCTGTTTCCTAGCAGGTAAACCTCGGGCACAGTGCTGTGTTAGTAAATGTGTAACAGCAGACTCTGGGAGTAGGCATAGGGCAAAGCCCTGATTTGTTAAGTCTGCTGGTTTCTGGGGTGTAAATACCCTCCCCACGGCTGACTTCAAGCTACTAAGATGAAGTCACTGAGCACACAGTTGCAGAGCCTTATGCAGCCAGCTCTCTGCAGCAGGCAGGAGCCAAACAGCTCACCATCCTTGGTGCTCAAGGGCTCATCAAGGTTAATCTAAGCATACACACATTACCTACATTCATTAGTTTGTCTAAAATACTGTTTTTCAAAAAAAAAAAAAAACCTATTTTTCTATTTGTGTTGGTCTCTGCCATCCATCAACATGAATCAGCCACAGGTGTACATATGTGCCGTCCCTCTTGAACCTCCCTCCAACCTCCCACCTCGTCCCACCCCTCTAGGTTGTCATGGAGCACCAGTTAGAGTTCCCTGCGTCACCCAGCAAATTCCTGCTGGTGATCTGATTTACATGTGGTAAGGTATATGTTTCCAGGCTACTCTCTCAATCTGCCCCACGCTCCCCTTCCCCACTGTGTCCATAAGTCTGGTCTCTATGTGTGTGTTTTTACTGCTGCCCTGCAAATAAGTTCATCAGGACCATCTTTCTAGATTCCATACATATGCATTAATATATGAAATTCGTTTTTCTCTTTCTGACTTACTTCACTCTGTATAATAGGCTCTAGGTTCATCCTCATTAGAAATGACTCAGATATGTTCCTTTTTATGGCTGAGTAATATTCTATATGTACAACAGCTTCTTTATCCACTCATCTGTCAGTGGGCATCTAGGTTGCTTCCATGTTCCAGCTATTGTAAATGGTGCTACAGTGAACAATGGGGTACAAGTGCTTTTTCAATTAGGGTTTTCTCAGGATATATGCCCAGTAGTGGGAATGCTGGGTCACATGGTAGTTTTATTCCAATGAGTCAGTTCTTCGCATCAGGTGGACAAAGTATTGGAGCTTCAGCTTCAGCATGAGTCCTTCCAATGAACATTCAGGACTGATCTCCTTTAGGATGGACTGGCTGGATCTCCTTGCAGTCCAAGGGACTCTCAAGAGTCTTCTCCAACACTACAGTTCAAAAGCATTAATTCTTCGACACTCAGCTTTCTTTATAGTCCAACTCTCATGTCCATACATGACTACTGGAAAAACCATAGCCTTGACTAGATGGACCTTTGTTGGCAAAGTAATGTCTCTGCTTTTCAATATGCTGTCTAGGTTGGTCATAACTTTTCTTCCAAGGAGTAAGCGTCTTTTAATTTCATGGCTGCAGTCACCATCTGCAGTGATTTTGGAGCCCCCAAAAATAAAGTCAGTCACTGTTTCCACTGTTTCCCCACCTATTTGCCATGAAGCGATGGGACCAGATGCCATGATCTTAGTTTTCCAAATGTGAGCTTTAAGCCAACTTTTTCATTCTTCTCTTTCATTTTCATCAAGCGGCTCTTTAGTTCTTCTTCACTTTCTGTCATAAGGGTGTTGTCATCTGCATGTCTGAGGTTATTGATATTTCTACCGGCAATCTTGATTCCAGCTTGTGTTTCACCCAGCCCATCGTTTCTCATGATGTACTCTGCATATAAGTTAAATAAGTGAAAGAAAGTAAAGTCGCTTAGTCGTGTCTGACTCTTTGCGACCCCATGGGCTTAGCCTATCAGGGTCCTCTGTCCATAGGATTCTCCAGGTAAGAATACTGGAATGGGTTGCCATTTCTCCAGGGGATTTTCCCAACCCAGGGATCGAACCTGGGTCTCCTCCATTACGGGTGGATGCTTTACCATCTGAGCCACCAGGGAAGCCCTTTTCCTATTTGGAACCAGTCTGTTGTTCCATGTCCAGTTCTAACTTGCTTTCTGACCTGCATACAAATTTCTCAAGAGGCAGGTCAGGTGGTCTGGTATTCCCATCTCTTTCAAAATTTTCCACAGTTTCTTGTGATCCACACAGTCAAAGGCTTTGGCATAGTCAATAAAGCAGAAATAGATGTTTTCTGGAACTCTCTTGCTTTTTCCATGATCCGGTGGATGTTGGCAATTTGATCTCTGGCTCCTCTGCCTTTTCTAAAACCAGTTTGAACATCTGGAAGTTCATGGTTCACGTATTGCTGAAGCCTGGCTTGGAGAATTTTGAGCATTACTTCACTAGCGTGTGAGATGAGTGCAGTTGTGCAGTAGTTTGAGCATTCTTTGGCATTGCCTTTCTTTGAAATTGGAATGAAAACTGACATTTTCCAGGCCTGTGGCCACTGCTGAGTTTTCCAAATTTGCTGGCCTATTGAGTGCAGCACTTTCACAGCATCATCTTTTAGGATTTGAAATAGCTCAACTGAATTCCATCACCTTCACTAGCTTTGTTCATAGTGATACTTCCTAAGGCCCACTTGACTTCACATTCCAGGATGTCTGGCTCTAGGTGAGTGATCACACCATCGTGATTATTTGGGTCATGAAGATCTTTTTCATACAGTTCTTCTGTGTATTCTTGCTACCTCTTCTTAATATCTTCTGTTAGGTCCATACCCTTTCTGTCCTTTATCGAGCCCATCTTTGCATAAAATGTTCCCTTGGTATCTCTAATTTTCTTGAAGAGATCTCTAGTCTTTCCCATTCTGTTGTTTTCCTCTATTTCTTTGCATTGATCACTGAGGAAGACTTTCTTATCTCTCCTTGCTATTCTTTGGAACTCTGCATTCAAATGGGTATATCTTTCCTTTTCTCCTTTGCTTTTTGCTTCTCTTCTTTTCACAGCTATTTGTAAGACCTCCTCAGACAACCATTTTACCTTTTTGCATTTCTTTTTCTTGGGGATGCTCTTGATCCCCGCCTCCTGTACAATGTCACGAACCTCTGTCCATAGTTCATCAGGCACTCTGTCTATCAGATCTAATCCCTTAAATCTATTTCTCACATCCACTGTATAATCATAAGGGATTTTATTTTGGTCATACCTGAAGGGTCTAGTGGTTTTCCCTACTTTCTTCTTCAGTGGCTGTTAAAATACTGTTTAACTAATTAGTAATTCTGAGTGCACTAATAAGTAGAAGTAGCCAAAAATCAAAAAGGCAAACACAGCTGGGAAGCATCCTGGTCCTGAATCAACTTCTTGGTTCTTTGTTTTTTTAAACCCCTCTTAAGTGTCTGGGTTTGGAATTAGCAGGAAAAGGCCATGGTGGTTTCAGGCCTAAAGTTAAACCCCATCCCAGGGCCCAAGGCCTAAATGCTGATAGCCTATGACCCTCAGTCTTCACCTGAGTATCCTCAATGGCCCCAGGGGGGCCAGCATCCATCCCAATCTCAGAGTCAGCACAGAGGTGGCTCTTCCAGCAGTCCAGAAAGATGTGGTGTTCTCGAAGCAGGCTTCAGGCTGAAGTCAGCCTAATCTTTCGATTTGATCCATTTCTAAATGGAATTGCTGCTACAGGGACAATTTGAGAGCCCTGGGTGACCTTAAAAGGCTGTATCACATTTCAGCAGAGAATTTTATTATACTTCAGAAATTCCTGCTCATAGGGATTGGTGACTGCCTCTCCCGACATTCAGCTGACTCGGGCATCAATGTGTCAGGCCGGTGCTGTGGGGGCTCCCATGAGAAGCTGACCTCATGTCTCCATTTCCACCCTGTGAGATATTCTTAAGCCCTTTTGTGTGGCCTCAGGGCAGTGGAGGCACATGGCAGGAGATTGGGAGTCTCCTAACTCCTAACCCAAGGTCCTTTCTAATTACTATTCAAGAGGAGAGGTGGGGCTTTATACCCATGACTGTGCTTTGAAGTTAAACCACTCAAGTGCTGTCAGAGATGGACTAGGAGAGGTCAAAGAAGGGTGTTGCCTCGGTGAGTCATCTCAACCAAAAGGTGTGTCGAGGGAGTCAGTCTTTTAGAAGGAGGATAAGACACCCAAGCTGATGTTAAACCCCTTCTAAAATTAACCTTTTTATGTAAAAGGCAGGGGTAGTATGGCAGTGTAGAAGCATCCTATGATTTACACAGAGGAAGTTTCCTAGCTGAATTTTTATTATCCTAGCACCTCTTTGCCTTGGGGGAATCAGATTAACTGGATTAGAGCCTGGGCTGTTTCTATAATCAGGATCCCAGCTGCCCCATGGCTGACGGTGTATTTTATGTTGGGAGGAATAGCAGAGGCCTATGGCATTGGCTCAGAAAAGAAACGTCAGATGCTGGGACCTCTTACAAATGGAAAGCCCAAAGTGGCAGAAAGTTAGAGCCGTCTGACTGCTCGCTGGGAGTGTTTGTGCTAAGGCAGCCCTGTGCTTTGTGCCAAATAATAATCCTGATTACCAGACTAACGTGGTGGGAGAAAATTAGGTCATGGAAGCCAATTCAAGAGAAGGATCATTTGGGGTGACTAACGACACAGTAACAGTGGGTAGCTTCCTGTAACTACCACTTGCCACAGCAGGAAATGGACTTTTAGGTAAACTGTGAATTAAGCACTCTATGCATTTATTTAAACTCTTGAGTTTCTTGATTCCTAGGCTCAATAATAGTGCCACTCTAGCATGAAGAAAGGGAGTAGGAGGCGGAGAGAAGTGGTAGGAGGGGGAGAATACATCTGCGTGACACATGTTTACAGTTAAGTGGGAACTAGGGTAGAAGAGCTTCCCTGGTGGCTCAGTGGTAAAAAAAAATCCACCTGCCAAAGCAGGAGATGCAGGTTCGATCCCTGGGTCAGGAAGATCCCCTGGAGAAGGAAATGGCAACCTACTACGGTATTCTTGCCTGGGAAATCCCATGAGCAGAGGAGCCTGGCGGGCTACAGTCCATGGGGTCGCAAAAGAGTCGGATGCAACTAGTGGCTCAGATGGTAAAGCATCTGCCTGCAATGCGGGAGACCTTGGTTCGATCCCTGAGTCAGGAAGATCCCCTGGAGAAGGAAATGGCAACCCACTCCAGTACTCTTGCCTGGAAAATGTCATGGACCGAGGAGCCTGGTAGGCTACAGTCCATGGGGTCGCAAAGAGTCAGACACAACTGAGCAACTTCATTTCACGGCTTAGTGACTAAACAGCAGCAATGCAGTAGAAGCTTAGAAAGTATTCTTAGTGGTAAAGCCGTCTCTCTGAAATGTAGACTCCCAGGAGAATAGGATTCCTGTCTTTAGGCAGAAACCAAGCTTACCAGCGGAATATCATTGTGTGATTGCAAATCCAGACTAGTCCTAACCAGAGACAATTTTCCAGCCCAGACCTCTGCTCAGAGCGGAAGCTGCAGGCAGTGTCCTCCCGAAGTCGGGTTGCTTTTCCTCCGTCTGTTCCCCTTCCCCTGCAAGTGTTCTTTTCCCGTAAATCACTGCAGCCTGGAATAACTTTTGGTATTTGAAGTGCTGTTTCCCATCTGCTTATTTACTAGCAGGTGTTACCTTTGGGATTCTCATGCAGCTGGGTATTCAGCTTTTCTGAACTGTGTAATCAGAATCTAATACATCACACTACTGTGGTTTCCGTCTAGGCTGCACAAGACTTTCCTGTGGAAACCCCCTACTCAGTGCTTCAGAGCCTGGGCTTTGGAGTCAGAAAACTTCCTCGTTGTGTGATCTTGAACACGGTTTTGAACTCCTTGCTTTGGTATTCTGCTCTGCAAAACAGGAATAATGAAATAACTCCCCCCAAAAGGCAGTTGTAAGATTATCTGTGATTGCTGGGATAAAACAGTTATGACAGGGCCTTGGACATAGTAAGTGTTCAATCAATTGTTCTTGTTGCAATAATAGAATAATGTTACAGAGTGACCTTGAGATGTCATATGTTCAGGAGTCTCTAGCTTCATGGGGGAGGTACCTCAGTAGTGGTATTGAACGGTAACTCTGTTTTCCCTGATCTAAAAATTGAACTGAGGAGCACAGAGAGAACAACTCAGGTTATTTGATATCAGAAGAATCCCAGAAATCTGGAGAAATTGAACCCTGAGCCTGGGATTTTATAAGGTCAGGACCGATGCATTGTGAAACAAAAGCAAATACAAAATAAGAGACAATTAAGTGCTGGACGACCGTGCAGGTATTTAGTGCTTTAGGACTTGGAGGAGGATGAGATATTTTATGAATATGAACTACAGTGATAGCTTCAGATAAGAGCCAGGATATGGACCAGGCCTTGTGTGTCAGGTTGGATTTGAGCGGATGAGGAGTTGTTCAGTCATTCAGTCATGTCCAATTCTTTGTGACCCCACGGACTGCAGCACACCAGGCTTCCCTGTCCATCACCATCGCCTGAAGCTTGCTCAAACTCATGTCCATTGAGTCGATGATGCCATCCAGCCATCGCATCCTCTGTTGTCCCCTTCTTCTCCTGCCTTCAGTCTTTCCCAGCATCAGGGTCTTTTCTAATGAGTCAGCTTTTCACATCAGGTGGCCAAAGTATTGGAGCTTCAGCATCAGTTCTTTCAATGAATAGTCATGACTGGTTTGATCTCCTTGCTGTCCAAGGGACTCTCAAGATTCTTCTCCAACACCACAGTTCAAAAGCATTAATTCTTCAGTGCTCGGCTTTCTTAATGGTCCAACTCTCACGTCCATACGTGACTACTGGAAAAACCATAGCTTTGACTAGATGGACCTTTGTTGGCAAAGTAATGTCTCTGCTTTTTAATATGCTATCTAGGTTGGTCATAACTTTTCTTCCAAGGAGCAAGCAAATGAGGAAAGGAGAAGTTATTCTAAGTGAGGCATATGATATGAGTGAAGGCAAGGAAGATGAAGATCAGGAAGTAGTCAGGAGGTCTCATTAAAGGAGACTTTGTATATTCATACAAATGGACATCAGAGGACTTTAGTGTTCATCTTTCAGGTTAGCCTGAGCTCAGAACCAATCAATACAGTGAGAAGTACTTAACAGATGTAGTCCTTTCTTAAATATCTAAATAGCTATCATGGGTCATGTTATTGAAGATCTCTGAAATAGTACCAAGAACTTTACATTTGATAGATTGGGACTAAGAGAAATAATGGAAGTTATTTTGTTTTTATTTTAATAAATCTTATTTTTAGAACAGTCTTAGACTTACAGAAAATCTGAGAAAATAATAGTTTCCATATACTAGTTTTCCATGTGAGTAACATCTTGCATTAACATAATTTTTTTTGTAATAGTTAATGAACCAAGAATGACATGTTGTTAATAACTTAAGTCTGTATTTTATTTGTATTTTCTTGTGTTTTTTTCTGATGTCTTTTTCCTGTTCTGGGATTCCATCCAGGACACCATACTGCATTTAGTCATCGTATCATTTTCAGCTCTTCCTGGCTGTGACAATGTGACTTTCCTTCTTGTTTTTGATGATCTTGATGATTGTGAAGAGTACTAATCAGGTTTTTGTGCAAAGTCCCTCATTTTGGGGATTTTCTCATGATTAGACTAGGGTTATGAAGTTTATGGGAGAGAAGGTCATGGGGGCAAAGTGCCAGTTGTCATCACATCATATCGGAGGTACACACTCTCAACATGATGTTGATTGTTGATGTCGACTTTGATCTCCCAGGTGAGGTAGTGCTTGTCAGATTTGTTCACTGTAAAGGTTCTCTCCCACCCCTCTTGCATACTGTCCCCTCTGGAATGAAGTCACCAAGCACAGCCTGAGCTTAAGGAGTGGGGAGTGATGTCCACCTCTTTGAGTGACCTACACTTCCAAGGCCACGTTGAAGAAGAAAGAGCCAAGCTGCTGGGAACTCTCAGCAATCTTGAGAAAGGGGTTGAAGTTTGGATTTATGTGGTGAGCAAAAGGATGACTAAAGGATGGGAGGGTGGACAGAATTTCATGGGAGATGAGTGAGGGGGTGGGATCAGGATGACTGAGAGGTTCCAAGCATCAGTGATTAGGGGCTTGTTAGGGTGTAAAGAGCACTGCATTGGTTTATTGCCAACTCTCTGTTTCATGGCTGTGTCACCTTGGGTGAGTCATTTTGTCCCTCTGAGTCTCAGTCTGTCTGTTTTAAAAATGGGCTTGATTGTTACTGCTCTTCCTACCTCATAAGGCTCTTGTGAGAGTGACTTGAGATAATGCAGATGGAAGGGTTTTGAAAACCATCAAGCCTGGTATGGTTTCAAAGGCTGGTGGAGAGACTGATGGTGCTAATGAGAGGGAAGGGCACTTGGGAGGGGGATATATTACCTGGGAGACTCTGAATAGTTCAAATCAGTTCAGTTCAGCTGCTCAGTCATGTCCAACTCTTTGCAACCCCATGGATTGCAGCATGCCAGACTTCCCTGTCCATCACCAGCTCCTGAAGCTTGCTCAAACTCATGTCAGTTGAGTTTATGATGCCTTCCAACCATCTTATCCTCTGTTACTCCCTTCTCCTTCTGTCTTCAATCTTTCCCAGCATTGGGGTCTTTTCTAATGAGTCAGCATCATGTGGCCAAAGTACTGAAGCTTCAGCTTTAGCATCAATCCTTCCAATGAATATTCATGACTGATTTCCTTTAGGATTGACTGGTTGGATCTCCTTGCAGTCCAAGGGACTCTCAAGAGTCTTCTCCAACACCACAGTTCAAAAGCGTCAATTCTTCAGTGCTCAGCTTTCTTAATGGTCCAACTCTGACATCCATACATGACTACTGGAAAAACCATAGCTTTGACCATACATACCTTTGTGGGCAAAGTAAAAGGGTATCTTTTATTGGTGGGATCCAACATTCTCCTGTCGATCACTTTTCAGCAGTTAGTTGCAATTTTGGAGTTCTCGCAGGAAAAGATGAACACACATCCTTCTACAGCATCCTGACAGATGTGAATAGTTCATATCAGTTCAGTTCAGTCGCTCAGTCGTGTCCGACTCTTTGCGACCCCATGAATCGCAGCACGCCAGGCTTCCCTGTCCATCACCAACTCCCGGAGTTCACTCAGATTCACGTCCATTGAGTCCATGATGCCATCCAGCCATCTCATCCTCTGTCGTCCCCTTCTCCTCCTGCCCCCAATCCCTCCCAGCATCAAAGCCTGGGGCAATTATAATGCATTAGAATTAGAATGCTGTCATACAGGCTCACGATAGTCACCCACTAAAGAGATTTTTATTTCCAATATGCTTTCTCAGATGTTCTGATTCTAGTGGTCTAGTTTCATGGTCTGTCCCCTAGATAGGAGGAACTTAGATGAGGTGAAGCTGGTTCTGAATATTAGGAAGGACTCCAGCTAATCATTTTAGCTTTCCTCTTATGGCCATATTTCCTGTTTGACGACACTGAAGGTGACAGTTTTCCTTAGTGATCTCCACTTCCTGTCCCAGTCTCATTGCCTGTAATCTCCAGGAGGCATTTCCAAAGTAACACACCCTAATGGAACTGTGGTTCCTGTTCTGTGCTAGAGTCTCAGGGATAAGGCTAACCGGCTTCGCTTGACTGTGAGAGGCAGTGTGAAACTTACGTTAGGTTTGCAATAGGCTGCCTTAACTGAGTCTCTAGAATCCCTCCAAACCGGAGTGGAGGAATCCCTTTACCTTTTCAGGCAAACAGACTCTTGGTTCTTCATACATATTTCCTCACTGTTAAGGAGATACGCAACCATGCTTCAGGTTTTCCATTGTATTATTCTTATTGTAGCAACAACTGATGAGCCATGGAAAATTTTAACCATGCCTGCCCAAATGAACCACTGAACCACTGATGAACCACTGATGAACCACTGACTACTTGGTACAGTAGAAAGATTTGGGAAGTCCGAGTGCTAAGTGTACCTCTGCCGATAATTCAGGGCTGACTTTGGGCAAGGAATGTAAGCTCTTGGATCCTCATTTTCTCTATCAGTAGAATAAGGAGGGACCACCCAGGCTTTGAAAGTTGAAGCAATCAAGGAAAAAGTAGGAACAGGGCCAGCTGGCAAATAAGAGGAGTACAGAATTAATGTCATTTTTATATTGCAGCTGACTCAGCATATTTCAAAAATGTAGACTTGAGCCAAAGAACATACATTTGGTATTAACCAAACTGCCAAAGAAGTTATGTAAAGCCTCTTTATTGGGCTTGAAAAAGGAGAGACATTCTTCTCTCTATCCTGATTTGGGTTGGCATGAAATCAATACTGAGTCTCCTTTGGTCTTGGATTCTGTCCTCTAACAACCAAAGCCCATTTCTTCACAAGTAGGTGGTTCCACGATGTGTCTGCCTAGGCTGATGTGGGATGGAACAGTAAGTAAAATGAGAAAGTCTCCACTCATCTCTGGGTGAAAACAGAGGTCATCTCTGGGCATGGAGGACTTCGCAGTGTGATATATGTTTGCAAAGGGAAATGCTTGCAAATGCAGATGCTGATCCCAGTTCTGACTTCATGACTGGTGCCAGCCTTTGCCCTGGCACCTTTGTTGAGACAAAGGGGAGAGCCAAGAAGTGAAATGATATTTTCCTTCCCTCATCATTACTCAGCAAGCATCGCCAGCTTGCTTAGTTATAAAAGAAATCAGGTGTCAAGAGAAGCTGCAATGCAGTTTCTCATCCAAAAATGCATCCTCCCTCATGGTCAAGAGATCCACTGTGTTCTGATATTGTTTTTGAGATGGATGGTCTTGTGGGTTAATTTTTTCCACTCTAACTCTACTCTGTAACTTGCTTCACAATATTGTCTGAATTCTATGGGGACAATTGTTCTTAAACTGTAGTATGTAGAAGCACCTGAGGAGCTTACTAAAATGATAGGTCTCCTGACTTTAATCCCTAGTTCAGTGGGGTTGAGGAATCTGCATTTTTATTTTTATCTATTTTTTAAACTTTTTATTTTGTGTTGGTAATAGCTGATTAACAGTGTTGTGATAGTTTCACATGGGCAGCAAAGGCACTCAGCCACACATATACATGTATGCATTCTTCCCCAAACTCCCCTCCCATCCCAGCTGTCACATAACATTGAGCAGAATTCCCTGCGCCTTTGGTAGGACCTTGTTGTCATAGTCACTAAATGTGTCTGACTCTTTTGAGACCTCATGGACTGTAACCCACCAGGCTTCTCTGTCCATGGGATTTCCCAGGCAAGAATACTGGAGTGGGTTGCCAATTCCTTCTCCAAGGGATCTTGCTAACTCAGGAATGGAACCTGAGTCTCCTGCATTGCAGGTGGATTCTTTACCACTGAGCCACCTGGGAGGCAGGACTTTATATGTTATCCATTTAAAATATAGCAGTGTGTACATGTCCGTCCCAAACTATCCCTTTCCCCCATCCTTCCCAGCTGGGAATCATAAGTTGGTTACTTTAAGGAAAATAAGTCTGTGAGTCATTTGTATCATTTCTTTTTAGATTCCACATGCAAGGGATGTCATACGTTATTTCTCTTTCTCTGTCTGACTTCTTTCACTTCATATGATAATCTCCAGGTCCATTCATGATGCTGCAAATGGCATTATTTCATTCTTTCTAATGGCCGAGTAATATTCCACTGTGTATATGTACCACGTCTTTAACCATTCATCTGTTGATTGACATGGGTTGTTTCCCTGTCCCACCTATTGTAAATAGCGCTGCAACGAACACTGGGGTGCATGGAGGAATCTGCATTTTTAATACATGACTTGGGGGATTCTGTTAAAGGGGATCAGCAGCACTATCCTGAGGATCACCATCTGGGTACCATGCCCAGCTAGCAATATTTTACCACACACAATGTATAAGACTTTACAAGCCAAGTCCTAGTTGTGGCTTTGAAATAGCTCTTAAGCCCACCTAAATAAATTATTGCCCAACTTGCAGCAGTCATTGCTGGGCTTATAATAATTTCTGATTTAGACAAATGGCCCAGGAAGAACATGAGCTTGGGAGTCAGAAAGGCCTGGGTGTAGATATTTGAGCCTCCACTTACTGTTCTTTGAGCAGGCTTCTCAGCTTCTCTGAGGTTTGGTTTCCTCGTCTGTCAAATGGTAACAGTATTACCCACCTTACTGAGAGAGGGGTGGTGAGGATGGAATAAAATGACTTATGTGTAAGCACCTTGCCAACAGGGGAGCCTGGCACTTAGAGACAGATGCTAAATAAATATTATTTTCCTCCATTCGTACTGGAAGCAAGAATTTGAAACAAACACATGGAAAACCTTGCATAAAGCAGACAGTGTTATGAGAAACTTTTTTTTTAATGCCCAGATCAATCGATTTTTGGCCTTATTGCACATCACTTTAGAAGTCAGTGGTTGTTTAGAGATCTTGGAAGCCTGTCCCTTCTTAATTCCTTCAGGCAGTACTGACTTCTGTTGTGAATATAGGTTTCCAAGAGAGATCCCAGCAGGCCGATAGGGAAATGCAGGAGTATCATGATGTTGCCACCTTTGCCAAACACTTCAGGGTCCAGTGCAGAAAATTCAGACCAGGTGTTGAACCTGAAACTACAGCTGCTCCTAGTCTTCTCTCACAAGAAGAACCTTGTTCCTGCGAAGCTAGCTAGTAATGGACTATTTGGACTGTCTTGCTCAAGCTCTTTCCAGGCGAAATGTGAACGTTACAATGGTCTGAGAAAAACAATGAACTATTATACTTGGCGTGTTACAGAGAGCTCCTTGCTGGGAGGTGATTTCGAAGTTCAATTTCAGCAATACCTGCCCACACCCCCCTCTCTCACCACGTCCAACCCGGTTTTACTATTTGAAAAAAAAAATGACCTTTGTTCTTTGTGCTGGTTGATTAATTTTAGGCTCACTGTTCTTATCCCCTATCACACTCATGTCAGTACTTATGCAATACGTTTTTATATATCGCATGATTCCTCCTTCTGAGGACCCAAATCAGAAAAGGAATTTAATAGCAAAAAATGCCTCTCTGCATTCTCTGGCTGAACAAACTGCAAGTTCAGTGAAGACCCTTGGGTAGCATCAAGTCACAGGTGGCCTCTTGCTGTCTTCTCTCTTGGTCCTTTGTCAGGGGAGCCTGTAATCCTATCCTGGGGTGGGGCGGTCACAATAACTTCCATTCTCTGAAGGCTACACTCTGCAAACTGAAAGAATAACCCCTGTAAACCCCATCATATGATTGTAGAGCCTGGAAAGAGCCTCAGATCCAATCCCCCTTATTTTACAGGAAAGGAGTCTGAGGTTCAGAAACATCCACGTAGTTTTTAATTGATTTTTTCTTTAATGACTACCTGCAGTGCGTGTACCGGGAACCGTGCACATGATGTGTACTAAATCGCTTTAGTCATGTTCAACTCTTTGTGACCCCGTGGACTTTAGGTCACCAGGCTCCTCTGTCCATGAGATTTTTCAGGCAAGAATACTGGAGTGGGTTGCCACTTCCTTCTCCAGCACACACAATGGGAGGCTCATAATAGACCTCCAACAGGTTCAATGAGCTGCCAAATGAAGATGAGGAATGACTGTCTGGTAGACGAGGAACTAGCCAGCGCCTGCTAAGAAGGAAATAAATGTTGGCTGAGCCCCTTTAGTGCACGAGTGCTCTGCTATGTTCTGAGGAGCTGGGGGAAGGGAAGAGGAGTCCCAGTGGGGAGAAACAATATATGAACTTTAGTCCTCATTCTCAGGGAACTTACAGTCTGCAGTGAACTCCTGGCTGAAAGGCATTTTCTAAATCAAGATAGGCACATATCATACCATATTGAGCCAAGCAAGATTATGTACTTAATGACTCAAAAATTTAATACATAGTCCTCGAGATGTTTGGGAAGAAGAAAGAAGAGTGCTGGCTCCCAGAGAAATAAGCACAGTATTTTCCCCAACAGTGGACTGTTACACAACTCTCTTTTTGCTTTGTGTATCCCCATGATTATGACATGATGACAGGGGCTCCATTGGTGCTTATTGAATCAATATGTGGCTCATTTGATACTAAAATTATGGGCATATTTATGCCCACCTACAGTGACTCCTTTTATAGGAATGCTTTCTACTCACATGGATCTTTCCCTGTTTTTCTTTCAGTGGCCCACCCTCAAGACCCTCACCACCCATCAGAGAAGCCTGTCATTCACTGCCATAAATGTGGAGAGCCGTGCAAAGGGGAAGTGCTTCGGGTCCAGACCAAGCATTTCCACATCAAATGTTTCACCTGCAAAGGTAAGGCACCTCTGGCTTCCTGGCAATGTGGCATGTCACGGTCAAAGCTTGTCTTGGAGGCAGCCCCATCTCCCTAACTCCATACCAGTTGGTAATTGAATGTGCTCCCAAGTCCTGAAGTAGTTCGCCTTCTCTAATTCAGGAATAGATTGAAGTTAAGGGGAATACTGAGCTTCCCCAGCCCCAAGACCAGGGGTACACAGGCCTTTGGGTGTTCACTGAGATTCCTCATCCTGAGAGGGAAGACTAACTGTGAAAGAGCAATGAAGTTTTGTGTTTTGTGCTTTATAGTTCTTTAAAAAAAATTGGGAAAAAAATTAAATACTATTGAAGTACATTTGATTGCCTGGAAAATTCCATGGACAGGGGAGCCTGGCAGACTACAGTCCAGGGGGTTGCAAAAGAGTTCGACATGGCTTTGTGACTGAGACACACACATGACATGGCATGTTGTCGTTGTTTAGTTGCTAAGTTGTGTATGACTCTTTGTGACTCCATGGACTGCAGCAGGTCAGGTCTCTGTCCTTCACCATATCCCAAAGTCTGCTCACAGTCATGTCCATTGAATTGGTGATGCTATCCAGCCATCTCATCCTCTGTCACCCCCTTCTCCTCCTGCCTTCAATCTTTCCCAGCATCGGTGTCTTTTCCAATGAGTCAGTTCTTTGCATCAGGGGGCCAAAGTATTGGAGTTTCAGCTTCACATCAGTCCTTCCAATGAATATTCAGGACTGATTTCTTCTAGAATTGACTGGTTTGATCTCCTTGCTGTCCGAGGAACTCTCAAGGATCCCTTTCAGACATGACATAGTTGATTTACAATGTGATGTTAATATCTGCTGTACAGCTAAATGATTCAGTTATATCTTATTTGTCATATTCTTTTCCATTCCAGTTTATCACAGGATATTGAGTATAGTTCCCTGTGCTATACGGTAGGACCCCTTTATTTATCTGTCCTTTATGTTTCTTTTCAACTGTGATGAGGACTCCGACTTTAAAGTAACCAGGTCCCAAAGCCCTTGAATGGGACCAGAGGTGACTTTCCACAATTAGAAAGAAAGCCCTAAGATACAAATGCCTGTGGAAATAAAAAGAAGAGATGGACTCTTTTGGATTTTGAAAGAGGAGGAAAAGGACACTGAACATCTTACAGGAGAGCTAGATAAGTATGAAGGTGGGAAAGGGTTGCAGTGGAGGAATTAGAGTTCACGGCACAAACCAGTAAACTGTCCAGGACTTCATACGTTTAGCTGTAGCAAGATCAGGATTGGTGAGCAGGAGTTTTGTTGGTGAATGTCTGTTACTTCCTAAGATGTCTGGCATCTTGGAATCTAATGGTCCAAGAGTTATATATCCAATTTGTAAATGTTAATGGAATACATACTCCATGTGTCAAGGAACACGTGGGGTATTTGAAGAGATACATACTGGCTCAGATGGTAAAGAATCTACCTGCAATGCAGGAGACCTGGGTTCAGTCCTTGGGTCAGGAAGATCCTCTGGAGTAGGAAATGGCAACCCACTCAGGTATTCTTGCCTGGAAAATCCCAGGGACAGAGGAGCCTGGTGGGTTACAGTCCATGGGGTCTCAAAGAGTCAAACACGACTGAGCAACTGAGCACATTCACACAGGATACTGAATAATAAATGCTGTGATGGAGAGAAATACAGGGTGTAGACTGGAGGCAGGCAGATAAATCCAGAAAGGGGGTGGATATAATGGTAGTCCAGGTGGCAATAATGTAAGGAACATAGAACCAAGTGTGGTAGGGACTTGGGGACAGATTTAAGAGACATTAAACCAGCTTAACCTTAACCTTACCTTAACCGAAGACTTTTAACCTTAACCCAGTTAAAGCTGCTAGGATTTTATGACTGATTGAACATGAGGAATGAAGAAAGATCCAAAGTTCCAGCTGGACTGCCTGGGTAAACATAAGGTTGCCACCAAATAAGAAAATATAGGAGCACTAGATAGGCTATTGGGCTTCCCTGGTGGCTCAGAGGTTAAAGTGTCTGCCTGGAATGCGGGAGACCCGGGTTCAATCCCTGGGTTGGGAAGATCCCCTGGAGAAGGAAATAGCAACCCACTCCAGTGCCCTTGCCTGGAGAATTCCATGGAGGGAAGAGCCTGGTAGGCTACAGTCCATGGGGTCGCAAAGAGTCGGATACGACTGAGCAACTTCACTTCACTTCAGATAGGCTATTATGGGGGATGGGGAAGGAGTTCAGTTTAGATAATACATTGAGGCTGAGCATACGTGATCCATACAACGTCTCGTAGGCTTAGCACTCAAGAGATACTGGTCTGTGCTGGGAAGAAGGATTGAAAGTGTTCGGCGTCCAGATAATGGCTAAAGCTATATGATTGTGTGTGGAATTCCCCTGGGAAAGGACAGGAACTGAGTAATAACAAAGCCAGCATCTGAAGGAAGTAGAAACCGATTTCCATTTGTAACCTTGGAAAATGTACCCATCTGGTAATGAGATGAGAAAAGTGGTTTAATTACTGGGTGGATTCTATAATTAAAAGAAAAGGAGATCCCCAAAGCTTCTGCTATTTAAAGAATTTGTAATAACTCGGTAGAGATAAAAAATGGCTGCAGGCTTCTGATGGAGCTGTTTTTTGTCTCTAGTACTCAGCAGCTTTGTTTTTCTCTCTTGCCTATTAGCAGCAACCATTCCACTAACTTAAAGGAGGTTGTTGTTTTTTTTTAATGCTATATGTTCATTCAGATGTTGTTTCAGTGATATGACCATTTTTTAATGTACCACCTTGTCTATATCATGATTGTAACACATACTCTATAAGAGAATAAGAAATTATTTAAGTAGTAAAAATTTGATCTTTAATAATTATGTATTTAGTATTCAATAATTGATATATTTAAGTTAATTATGATTATATGGTTTATCTTATTGATACATTATATTGTTCATTATAGTTATTGTTGTCTACCTTGAGCATTTTTTTCAGGATAATGCCTTAGATCCATGTTTCTATCAGAATGTCCTAGAGCATTTAGAAAAGACCAGGGACCAGAGGATTGAGAAGGGCTGCCTAGCCAAATATTCTGTTTTCATTAAGCCTTTCCTGGACTATCCTGTATAAGATGTCAGCTTCTCTAGATATCACATCTCTTTCTACTGGATCTTTTTTCCTTAACATATATTATTATTTAGCATATTTTATTCATGCGTCTCCCTCCTCCACGAGAGAGTAAGCTCCCCTTGAGGGCAGGGATTTTTGTCTGTCTTGTTTATCACTGTGTACCTGGTACCTAAGACAATGCCTGATGCATTAGGTGCTCAATAAGGTGAAAGATGACTGCACAAACGAGTGAACGGTAGCCATGTATTTCTTTTTTTTTTTAATTAATTATTTTTTTTAATTTTAAAATCTTTAATTCTTACATGCGTTCCCAAACATGAACCCCCCTCCCACCTCCCTCCCCATAACATCTCTCTGGGTCATCCCCATGCACCAGCCCCAAGCATGCCATGTATTTCTTTGGAACATGAATATTTGTAAGTGCTTCTAATGGCATAGCTAGCCACCAAGATTTATCAAGTGCTTACTATGATATATACCCTCACATGCTTACTAGACAGCAACATTATCTCTGAAAAGAGTGTAAATAAAGCTATCTGTCATTGATTACAGAGCGAGGCGTCTCTGCCTGGCAGATGGAACAGATAAGAGAACCTGTGCTAAAGGCTGCTGTCAGGCAGCACTTGGGTGAGATATCACTGCTGTTTAGACCCTTATGCCAGTTTAGATCCTTAGCTTTCACTTAACCCACTAGATATAACCCACTGCATGTGGGTTATTTGGGGTTCAGGTGGACATTGATAAAGCTCTAGTAAAATGGAGACAGTTTCTTATATTCCCTAAGTGCTGAGCTCCAGCTTTTAACATCTATTTAGAGACTCTGACTCATTTGGAAATTGAGTAGAAGGCAGAATAAACAGGATGGAAGAAAATGAGTCTGATACAAACGTACTCCCTTCTCACAACAAATTAGAAACCACTTTGATGTCATCTTTTGCTGATAAAAGAATAATCCTGTATAGCTTATCTTTTGAATTTTGTGCCATGTTAAAGTGTTACCTAGTTAAATAAATATAATTTATATTTTTTAAAAAAATATTCAAGATTTTGAATTCCAAAGTGAAATAGGATAAGGACTCAGAAATTCTTCAAAATATGCTGCTTCGCAGTTTTGACTTTTGTTGGGAGATGATTATCCATGGGTCTCTCGTTAGTGTGGGCACTTTTTGTTCTGCATTATCTTTCAAGGATGTTTGTATAGTGAATATTCTCAGAAGACAGAGACAGCATTTCCCTCCGGACTAGAGGATGGATTTGTTTGCTGTCTGGTATAATAAAGATAATATCTGCCTCTGGAACAAAGGTTGGATTGATTTGCTCACAGCTCATTATGAAAGACTGGGGTTTTCTAAGCTTTAGGGTCCTTTTGTTGTTGTTTAGTTGCTCAGTCGTGTCTGACTCATTGTGACGCCATGGACTGCAGCATACCAGACTTCCCCGTCCTTCCCTATCTCCCAGAGTTTGCTTAAGCTGATGTCCATCAAGTCAATGATGCCATCCAACCATCTCACCCTCTGTCACCCTCTTTTCCTCATGCCCTCAGTCTTTCCCATCATCAGGATCATTTCCAATGAGTCAACTCTTTGAATCAAGTGGCCAAGTATTGGAGCTTCAGCATTAGACCTTCCAATGAATATTCAGGACTGATTTCCTTTAGGATGGACTGTTTGCATCTCTTTGAAGTCCAAGGGACTCTTCAAGAATCTTCTCCAGCACCACAGTTCAAAAGCATCAGTTCTTCAGCACTCAGCCTTCTTTATAGTCCAACTCTCACATCCATACATGACTACTGGAAAAACCATAGCTTTGACTAGACGGACATTTGTTAGCAAAATAATGTCTCTGCTTTTTAATATGCTGCCTAGGTTTGTCCTAGCTTTTCTTCCAAGTTGCAACTGTCTTTTAATTTCATGGCTGCAATCACCATCCACAGTGATTTTGGAGCCCCCCAAAGTAAAGTCAGCCACAGGACTGGAAAAGGTCAGTTTCATTCCAATCCCAAATAAAGGCAATGCCAAAGAATGCTCAAACTACTGCACAATTGTACTCATCTCACATGCTAGTAAAGTAATGCTCAAAATTCTTCAAGCCAGACTTCAGCAATACATGAACCGTGAACTTCCTGATGTTCAAGCTGATTTTAGAAAAGGCAGAGGAACAAGAGATCAAATCGCCAACATCCACTAGATCATGGAAAAAGCAAGAGAGTTCCAGAAAAACATCTATTTCTGCTTTATTGACTATGCTAAAGCCTTTGACTGTGTGGATCACAATACACTGTGGAAAATTTTGAAAGAGATGGGAATACAGACCACCTGACCTGCCTCTTGAGAAATCTGTATGCAGGTCAGGAAGCAACAGTTAGAACTGGACATGGAACAACAGACTGGTTCCAAATAGGAAAAGGAGTACGTCAAGACTGTATATTGTCACCCTGCTTATTTAACTTCTATGCAGAGTACATCATGAGAAACGCTGGACTGGAAGAAACACAAGCTAGAATCAAGATTGCCGGGAGAAATATCAAATAACCTCACGTATGCAGATGACACCACCCTTATGGCAGAAAGTGAAGAGGAACTAAAAAGCCTCTTGATGAAAGTGAAAGTGGAGAGTGAAAAAGTTGGCTTAAAGCTCAACCTTCAGAAAACGAAGATCATGGCATCTGGTCCCATCCCTTCATGGGAAATAGATGGGAAACAGTGTCAGACTTTATTTTTTTGGGCTCCAAAATCACTGCAGATGGTGACTGCAGCCATGAAATTAAAAGACGCTTACTCCTTGGAAGAAAAGTTATGACCAACCTAGATAGCATATTCAAAGGCAGAGATTACTTTGCCGACTAAGGTCCATCTAGTCAAGGCTATGGTTTTTCCAGTAGTCATGTATGGATGTGAGAGTTGGACTGTGAAGAAGGCTGAGTACTGAAGAATTGATGCATTTGAACTGTGGTGTTGGAGAAAACTCTTGAGAGTCCCTCGGACTGCAAGGAGATCCAACCAATCCATTCTGAAGGAGATCAGCCCTGGGATTTCTTTGGAAGGAATGATGCTAAAGCTGAAACTCCAGTACTTTGGGCACCTCATGCGAAGAGTTGACTCATTGGAAAAGACTCTGATGCTGGGAGGGATTGGGGGCAGGAGGAGAAGGGGACGACAGAGGATGAGATGGCTGGATGGCATCACTGACTCGATGGACGTGAGTCTGAGTGAACTCCGGGAGTTGGTGATGGACAGGGAGGCCTGGCATGCTGCAATTCATGGGGTCACAGAGAGTCGGACACGACTGAGCAACTGAACTGAACTGAAAGTAAAGTCTGTCACTGTTTCCATTGTTTCCCCATCCATTTGCCATGAAGTGATAGGACGAGATGCCATGATCTTACTTTTCTGAATGTTGAGTTTTAAGCCAACTTTTTCACTCTCCTCTTTCACTTTCATCAAGAGGCTCTTTAGTTCCTCTTTCCTTTCTGTCCCTCTCACCACCACAAGGGTGGTTTCATCTACATATCTGAGGTTGTTATTTCTCTCGGGGCAATCTTGATTCCAGCTGGTGTTTTGTCCAGTCCAGTGTTTCTCATGATGTACTCTGCATATAATTTAAATAAGCAGGGTGACAATATACAGCCTTGATGTACTCCTTTCCCTATTTGGAACCAGTTTGTTGTTTCATATCCAGTTCTAGCTGTTGCTTCTTGACCTGCATACAGGTTTCTCAGGAGGCAGATAAGGTGGTCTGGTATTCCCATCTCTTTAAGAATTTTCCACAATTTGTTGTGATCCACACAGTGAAAGGCTTTAGTAGTCAGGTTCCTTGGTGAGACACAAACCCACTGCACGTGGAGCATCCTGGTGACCTGCTTCTCTTGCCTCTGAGCAATGTGGCATGGTCCTGAGGAATGCATAGCAAATATGCAGCTCATGTTGCCTGCCCTGAGTCAAAAAGTCTTTCGCTCTGACCCAGGAGTTTCATGTCTTCTGCCATCATCCATGAAACCAGGGCAGGCTAACTTGCCAGCTTGCAGGTAAAATCTCAAATTCTTTATAGTTCTTGAGAATTCTGAGTTTCATGTCCGTGAAAGCTTTTTTAAAAATATATTTAAAAAAATTTTATTTTTGTCTTCCTTAGGTCTTTGTTGCTGGGTGTGTGCTCTTTCTCTAATTGGGACTAGTGGGGGCTACTCTCTGGTTGTGGCCCTGGGGCTTCTCACTGAGGTGGCTTCTCTTTTTGTGGCTTGAGGGCTCTAGAGCTTGGACTCAGTAGCTCTGGCACACAGGCTTAGTTGCCCCGTGACATGCAGGATCCTTCCAGACCGGGTATTGAACCTGTGTCCCCTGCTCGATGGGCAGATTCTTAACCATTAGACCACCAGGGAAGTCCAATGATAGCTTATATTTCGAGAAAGGGAATGCTGAGTTTCACCTAGCTTAATGAAGGAAGAGCACATCTTCTAAGAAAAATGATTTATTTAGCAAAGCTTATGGGAATGTTTATATCATAGAGGAGGGGAGAAAACCGAAATGTTCCTCAAACATTTTTAAAGCAAGCATTGAACCTATCCTATTGCTGGTTCTTTTCACATCCTGACCCTGAAACCTTGAAGTGCCACATGCTCAGACCTCATCTGTGTGTCTGCTTTCTAGTGATTTCATCCAGTCTCACGGTTTAGAAGTACCATCTGTGCCCTGAAAATGACCAACTCCAAAGTTCTGCCCTGTGGTTCAAACTGGTGTCTTCAAAAGCCTTCTCAGCATCTCCGGTTGGCCTCTCAAACCTAACTAGTAATGGATTATTTGGTTACTAGCACCATCCCCATTCCTTCTCCAGTCTTTTCATTTCAGCCGTTGTCAAGACCTTCCTCCCAGTTGCGTGCATGCTAAGTTGCTTCAGTCCTGTCCAATTCTTTGTGACTTTATGGACTGTAGCCTGCCAGGCTCCTCTGTCCATGGGGATTCTCCAGGCAAGAATACTGGAGTGGGTTGCCATGCCCTCCTCCAGGGGATCTTCCCAGTTGCTTAGGCTGAGAACTGTAGAGTTATTTTGACTTTTCTTTTTCTTTCACATGGCACAAATATTCCACCAACAAATCCCTTCAGCCCTATCTTCATAGTATATAAAAAATCTGGCCATTTACACCATCCCAAAGATAATGCTCCTGCTCCAAGCTGCCACAACATCTTGCCTGGATTAATAATGGTGTCAGGCCTCCTGGCATCTGCCTTTACCCCTACTGCAGATTGTTCTTAATGCAGTAGCCAAGGTGATCTTTAAAAATAAAGCCAGATCCTGTCACCTTTTCCAAAGAATTCCTTCATCTTTCAGAATGAAGTCCAAAAACCTTAATGTGACCTCCAAAGCCCCTCCCCGTCGTTACTCCTTGTCCTCATCTCCCACCACTTTCTCTCTGGCTCACTCTGCTGAGTGACCCTGGCCTGCTTGATCATTCTTAAACCAAGCATTGAACAGCCTCTGGACCTTTCCACTTACTGTTTCTTTTGCTTGATGAGCTTTTTATCTAGGTATGTGCCTGGTGTCCTCCCCCACTTACCTGGGATCTCTTCTCAAATGTCGCTTATCATTGAGATCATCTTTGGCACTATCTGTCATGTATAGATGTGTGTATGTATATCTGGGTGTTTACATATATATATATTTATATACAGTTTAAGTTATGTAGTGTTTATTTGTGGCCTGTCTCCCTCTGCTAGGCACCAACAGGGTTTGTATAGCAGCCTTTAGAAAAAAACCTAGCTTACATTAAGCACTCAATAATAATTGTTGAAAGAGTGAATGAAATGTTTATCATTGATTGATACTAATTACAGATTATTATTTCCAAATTATTAAATCTGGGTCACCCAGATTTGACTTCAATCAATGTCTTTTTAAGTGTGGGAAGGAGAAAATTATTTTTGGTTCTCAGGCACAGTATTTCTCTCATACAGTGAAGAACTATTCTTTCTTCATTCCTTTTTGCAACCTTCTAATTTCATGAAGCGGAAGATCTTTATAACAAAGAGAGAATAGCTGTCAGCCCCAGGGTCTTGTTCAGGAAATGATATCAAAGCTCAAATTGAATTGCATTATTTAATTATTTACTTCTATAGATACTTTATATAGAGGGGAAGTGGCCCTGGAAGTTTTGATTTATGGTTTTTGCCTTTGAAAATAATTATAGTTGTTAAGAGAGAGCTGATTTTTTTTAAAAGGCATGGGCTTATCTGGTGGCTCAGTGGTAAAGAACCGGATGCCAGTGCAGGAGAAGCAGGTTCTATGCCCGAGTCAGGAAGATCCCCTGGAAAAGGAAATGGCAACCCACTCCAGTATTCTTGCCTGGGGAATCTCATGGACAGAAAGGGCCTGGCAGGCTACAATCTATGGGGTTGAGCAACCAAACAACAATTGCCATCATCACCTAAATCCTTCTGGAACATTGTTTTATCACAAGAGTCGGACATGACTTAGTGACTAAATAACAACAAAGGAAACAAAATAGATAGTTCAAAAACTACGACCAAAAAAAAAAATAGTGAAGGTGGTAACATGAGTGAAATTGGAAAAGTTTGGGAAACACTGATTCTGGTAGTGGGCTTGGATTGCATCTGAAGTGATAGGGCTGTTTTTAGTGTGGTCTTGGGACTCAAATGTTATACCATATTATAATCATGCCATTTACTGGATAAGAAAAACTTGTTCAGTCACAAAGTCATGTCCAACTCTTTGCGACCTCATAGACTGCAGCACGCCAGGCTTCTCTGTCCTTTGCGATCTCCTGGAGTTTGCTCAAATTCATGTCCATTGAGTTGATAATGCTATCTAACCATCTCATCCTGTCACTCCCTTCTTCTTTTGCCTTCAAGAAGAAAAACTGCACTTAGGTAAATGTAGTTCAACTTTGAAACTTCTATGGTGAGATTTGCCTGCCACTAATTAGATTCAATTAGTAAATTTTGGTTGCAGTTTGAAAAGTATCCTGTAAGAATTGACTCTACCTTGGTCATTTCTTTTTCTTTGATTTAATCTGAGAGGGAATTTGATAGTGTCTAGAAAGGTACTGGGCTTCCTTGGTGGCTCAGACAGTAAAGAATCTGCCTGCAATGCAAGAGACCTGAGTTCAATCTCTGAGTTGAGAAGATCCCCTGGAGGATAGCATGGCAACCCAGTCCAGTATTCTTGCCTGGAGATCCCCATGGACAGAGGAGCCTCTTGGGCTACAGTCCTTGGGGTCTCAAAGAGTCAGACATAACTGAGCGACTAACCACACACACCAAAGTGGTATTATCTACTGAGTGAAAGCTAGAGGGAAAGAGTAGGATTCCTTTTGGAATTCTTCCTTGGTTGATAAGATCAACCAATTCCCAAATGAGATAAGTACCCTGAAACCTTCTAATCCACCTTAAACCCAGGCAGAGAGATTTGAGTCATCTTTCTCCATGATGGAAGTGACATTTGTGAGGTGGCATTCTGGCATTGGCATTCAAATTTGTCCTTAGCCTTTCCCTGTAGGTCCCCACTGGGTTCCCATCATCTGCCTTGAATAGCTCGTGCAGGGCAACTGAGTGGGTCCTACTTTCCCTCCAGGAAAGAGTGTTTACACTGGACCTAAGAGCCAGTAATTGCTTTTCTGCTGTGCCTGGAAGCTTCTAAAACTCGGAGATTCTCTTTATTCATTGAACCTTTAGTGAGAAGTAGGGAGAATCTCCTGTGATGTATTAATTATCAGGAGATATGTGTATAGTACGCAGCTACCTGGAGAGGCATTAAATTTATAAAAGCATTTAGGGCAGAGTTGATTAAGTGTGGTCCAAGAAGCACCTACCAGAGTAGCTCTGATGCTGGTGAATGATTCCGTTTCCTGGTCTCATCCCGGTCTCCCTGATCAGCATGTTGGTGGTCAGGGTCTAGCATTTTCAACCAGCTCACCAAATTTGATGACCACTGCTCTGTTGCATATGGGCTTGGAATTGGGGGTGTGATGATGGGCGGGGGCAGGAGTATATTAGTAGCCTGTTGGGAACCATCCAGATAAGGATTCTTTGGTCATGGTCCTTCACAGCGGATGAAGTTCCCAGGAATTGGGCTTTTCTTTAGAGCAGCTTCATTAAGTATAGAATTTAGGTAGGAAGTGCTCCACTAAAAAGTAGATACAAAATTTTATGTTCTCAACATACCTGACTAGTAATATGGAGATGGAAAAAGTCATGATATTGAGATATGTCTTAGAAATTCTGAATGGGGCAAAAGAAGCAAGGGTCTAGAATTCCCTGTTGCACAGTTTGTCAGCATCCACAAGTGCAAAGCAGAAGACTGAAGTCAAATGATTATGAATGATGAAAACCCTGGCTAACCTATAGGGTGTACTATAAATTCTGAGGATAAATGGTAACATATGTTTATTCAACAAATATTTGCGGGGGGCGTGCCGCAAAAAGAGAGAGGCCGTGGAACTTCCCTCAGCAAGGCCGAGGGGTCCCCAGGAGAGGTGAGCCTGCTGGACAGCCCCCCGGCAAGCGAGAGACAATCAGACGCGACAGGGGTTCTGTCTGAGCAGTTCCGCTTTATTGTCATAAGCTCTTGGTTTATAAAGGTAAGCAGGGGGGTTTTTGCGAGGGACTTTCCATAGTTCTACCAATCAAGTTAAAGGTCAGATTACCATGCGCTTACATCATGACAGGGGTCTATGGTGATCACGCGTTGTCCACGAGCACGGAAATCAAGAGGGCCAATCAAAAATTTTGACAAACACTACAGACCACGCCTTCACTCCTTCCTGCAGGTGCCATCTTAGCGTCTAACCGCAGTGCGTGTGTTTTCTTTAAGCCCAAGCTTAGCATGTTACTCTTATGCCCATAGAGGTTTCTCCACTTGGGGCCCCACAAATATTTTTTTTTCAAGTGCCATGGTGCTCAAGAATAGGTCATACACAATCAAGCTATATGTATAAGTTAGAGATGATCTCTGCCTTCATAGAGATATATCATAGACTGTTTGCTTGTGTTCCCCCCAAATTCATATTTTGAAACCTAATCCCTAATGGTATTAGGAAGTATGGCCTTTGGGAGGTGATATTAAAGGACTAGATCTGATAGAGTGCCTGATCAACTATGGATGGAGGTTCGTGACATTGTACAGGAGACAGGGATCAAGACCATCCCCATGGAAAAGAAATGCAAAAAAGCAAAATGGCTGTCTGAGGAGGCCTTACAAATAGCTGTGAAAAGAAGAGAAGCAAAAGCAAAGGAGAAAAGGAAAGATATAAGCATATGAATGCAGAGTTCCAAAGAATAGCAAGGAGAGATAAGAAAGCCTTCCTCCGTGATCAATGCAAAGAAATAGAGGAAAACAACAGAATGGGGAAGACTAGAGATCTCTTCAAGAAAATTAGAGATACTGAGGGAACATTTCATGCAAAGATGGGCTCGATAAAGGACAGAAATGGTATGGACCTAACAGAAGCAGAAGATATTAAGAAGAGGTGGCAAGAATAAACAGAACTGTACAAAAAAGATCTTCACGACCAAGATAATCATGATGGTGTGATCACTCACCTAGAGCCAGACATCCTGGAATGTGAGGTCAAGTGGGCCTTAGAAAGCATCACTATGAACGAAGCTAGTGGAGGAGATGACATTCCAGCTGAGCTATTTCAAATGCTGAAAGATGGTGCTGTGAAAGTGCTGCACTCAATATGCCAGCAAATTTGGAAAACTCAGCAGTGGCCACAGGACTGGAAAAGGTCAGTTTTCATTCCAATTCCAAAGAAAGGCAATGCCAAAGAATGCTCAAACTACTGCACAGTTGCTCTTATCTCACACGCTAGTAAAGTAATGCTCAAAATTCTCCAAGCCAGGCTTCAGCAATACGTGAACCGTGAACGTCAGATGTTCAAGCTGGTTTTAGAAAAGGCAGACGAACCAGAGATCAAATTGCCAACATCCACTAGATCATGGAAAAAGCAAGGAGAGTTCCAGAAAAATATTTATTTCTGCTTTATTGACTATGCCAAAGCCTTTGGCTGTGTGGATCATATTAAACTGTGGAAAATTCTTCAAGAGATGGGAATACAGACCACCTGACCTGCCTCTTGAGAAACCTATATGCAGGTCAGGAAGCAACAGTTAGAACTGGACATGGAACAACAGACTGGTTCCAAATAGGAAAAGGAGTACGTCAAGACTGTATATTGTCACCCTGCTTATTTAACTTCTATGCAGAGTACATCATGAGAAACACTGGACTGGAAGAAGCACAAGCTGGAATCGAGATTGCTGAGAGAAATATTAATAACCTCAGATATGCAGATGATACCACCCTTATGGCAGAGAGTGAAGAGGAACTAAAAAGCCTCTTGATGAAAGTGAAAGAGGAGAGTGCAAAAGTTGGCTTAAAGCTCAACATTCAGAAAACGAAGATCATGGCATTTGGTCCCATCACTTCATGGGAAATAGATGGGGAAACAGTAGAAACAATGTCAGACTTTATTTTGGGGGGGCTCCAAAATCACTGCAGATGCTGACTGTAGCCATGAAATTAAAAGACGCCAACTCCTTGGAAGGCAAGTTATGACCAACCTAGATAGCATATTGAAAAGCAGAGATATTACTTTGCCAACAATGGTCCATCTAGTCAAGGCTATGGTTTTTCCAGTAGTCATATATGGATGTGAGAGTTAGACTGTGAAGAAAGCTGAGTGCTGAAGAATTGATGCTTTTGAACTGTGGTGTTGGAGAAGACTCTTGAGAGTCCCTTGGACTGCAAGAAGGCCCAACCAGTCCATTCTGAGGGAGACCAGTACTGGGTGTTCATTGGAAGGACTGATGCTAAAGTTGAAACTCCAATACTTTGGCCACCTCATGCGAAGAGTTGACTCATTGGAAAAGACTCTGATGCTGGGAGGGATTGTGGGCAGGAGGAGAAGGGGACGACAGAGGATGAAATGGCTGGATGGCATTACTGACTCGATGGCCATGAGTTTGAGTGACTCTGGGAGTTGGTGATGGACAGGGAGGCCTGGCGTGCTGTGATTCATGGGGTTGCAAAGAGTCAGACACGACTGAATGACTGAAGCAAACTGATGTCATGAGGGTGGAGGCCTTGTGAATGGGGTTAGTGTCTTTTTAAGAGACCCCAAAAGCTCCCTCATCCCTTGTGGCACGAGAACCCAGTGAGAAGACTGCTGTCTGAACAAAGAAGCAGGCTCTCACCAGACACTGAATCAGCTGGCAACTTCACCTTAGACTTCACAATCTCTAGAACTGTGAAAAATAAATTTCTATTGTTTATAAACCACCCAGTCTGTGGTATTTTGTTACAGCAGCCTGAAGGCATTAAGACAGGATATTAATCAGACACTGAAATAATCATAAAACTATGATTTACCAACTGTCATTGGTGCAATACAGGGAAAGTAAAAAGATCCGCCCCAGTGAAAATAAGCTTGTAACAGAAGGATCTCAGTGTGTTTGTGGTGGGGAGATGGACAGGTGGTCAGGAAATGATTCCCTACCCCACCTCCACCTCTCTGGGAAGGGAGGGCAGCTCAAACTTCTCTTCTAGTCTGTAAAGGATGAAAATATAATAACTACTTAATTTCTCCTTGTACGAAAAGTCATCTAAATGGACTTCATTATTCCTAAAAGCAGATTTGAATTCTTTTCTTACTAAAAGTCACTTAATGTTTTTGCATAAATCAACCTGGGAATATGGGCAATTGATGACCTTCAAATGTTTACCATGTGAAATGTTGATAGAGCATCTGTCATCTCTCCATTCACCATGGTGGGCTGTGGAGGCTGGAAAGATATGTGTTTATAACGTGGTATCTACCCCTGAAGAGCATGTGGTCTGCTGGCAAGCATGTGCTTATAGGAGGGGCCATGGCTAGTAGCAAGACAGGTGTAGGTGAGTGGTCCAGAGCACAGGTGCAGCGAGTCTGAGGCTGTAGAGAACACGTAGAGCTGAATGGCCTGGGGATATTACCAAGAAGGGGGCAAGGTATGATAAAGCACAGATGCTCAATAAAAACATCATAAGTCTTCCCAGGACTGAAAAGAGGATGCTAGTTTTGGTCAGGGGTCGGGGCTGCCTTATTCAAAGCGGTAGAGACAGGGATGTAGCTGGAGTTGACACTGGCCTTCATTTGGGCAAGCAAGTTTCCTGCCAGAAATGAGTGGAGCGGTAACATTCCTATTGTCATTTGAAAGATGGCATTTTAAACATTGATTAGAGTAACTTTATTTCATTTCAAAAATGGAACTAGTGTTATATGTTATTTATAGCCACATAGTTTTAGAAAGATTTCTGAACATTGGATAATGTCTGTGGAAGTTTAAAAAAATCAGATCATGTGAGCTCGTCTCTCCAAATAGCATTGGCAGAAATCCTTGTACAGAATTATGTCTTAATAGAGACTGTTGCCACTTTGCAATGTGAGTCTTAACCGTGTGTTAGACTGTAATAGTTAGAGGGTGTCAAAAATGCTATCTTTTGATAGCTTCTAAAAGTGCATTATCCTCCGTAACGTTCAATCCATGAAGGTAGCCCATGAACATCAAAATTATTTTTCATGTTTATCTAAAACTATTAGAAAATTCAGGTTACAGCTTCTGCTTATGCCAATGAATTACAATGTACCTTTCAAGAATTAAAGATTGGGTTCAGTGAAAGGGCTTGGGAAAAAGCATGCCAGTTTTGTCATCCTAGGGTTTATAGAATGTTTACCAGAGCAGGATCATTCTACATAGAATATGTGTATTTATAAAATGCAAAGATTTTGTGGAGTAAAATGAATGAAAATTGAGGGGTGGGTGAGTTGAATATACAGATTAAGAGTTTTCTGTGTTTAGGTAGTTTTTTTTTTAAGTAAAATTGGATTATATAATGTATATGCTATAAGAACTAACTCTTTATGTTTATATCTTATTTCCAAAATGGAACTTTAGGTGTTGGTAAAATAATAAATTTGATGCTTTTTTTCATTGCACTGTAATCCCTGTGATTTGATGTAGGTGTACAGGAAAGTCACATTATCACCTTGTCTATATTCAAAAGGATAAGTCCCCTTCTGTCCTGAATGGGAAAGCCATTTATTCTACCATAAATAGCTTCCCTGGTGGCTCAAATGGTAAAAAACAAAACAACAACAACAACAACAAAAAACAAATAAAACACAAAACTGCCTGCAATGCAGGAGATCCAGTTTCGATGTCTGGGTCGGGAAGATCCCCTGGAGAAGAGCATGGCAACCCACTCCAGTATTCTTGCCTGGGGAACTCTGTGGACAGAGGAGCCTGGCAGGCTACAGTCCATGGGGTCGCAAAGAGTCAGACATGCAAAGAGCAACTAATATCTCACCTCACCTGCCATAAATATTTTTAATCATAGATGTAAGATAGTGTCTTTCAGGAGCTTGTTCTCATTTGTAATCACCTCTATAGTGATAGCTATAAGCTTATCTAACCTACATCTCTTGATACATGTAAAGCAAATGTTCCCCATTTCTCCTTTAGATGGAAAAGAGCTGATTATTGATTTCCTTAAAATAACTGCCATACACTTAAAGGCCATTATTACCCTGCCCTGTTTTTCTTTGATATAATCCCAATTCCATCTACTTTTTTCCCCACTCAAATGTTCTCTCTTAGAGACAGGATTACTCTTGTTGCTACCCTGTAATCTCATTCTAGTTTCCTGTCATGCACCTCAAATCATGGAGCACTTAACCAGTTGCAGTCTTATTCTCTGTGATCAAGACCTTTTTGGTTATTACTGAGCACAAAGCAGAGCATAGTCTGACCCTACACTTGCGAATTAAAATGATCTCTAGAGTTGTTGAGTTGTAGTCAATTTCAATTGTGAAGGAGAGTCTCAGGAGACTGAAGAAGTTGAGAGAGGGTGGAGTTGCTACCTTGGCACCACTATCTTGATGCCAACTAGGTACTTTTAGAAGCAAAGGCAGGATTACTGGCTCTCTTTATTCTGTGCCAGAACAACTTGGCTCCACCCACACAGTCCGGATGCCAGCCTGGTTTAAAGTGGTATGAATAGGTGGAAAGGGACAGTAATAAGTTTCCATCTCTCTAAGTATCGTGATAAGAAGTGGGTTTTGCCTTCAATAAGTTTGCAGTTGAGATAAGGAGAAAATCCTGGTGGCAGTATAAAGTAACACAGATTAAGAATCAAATGTTAATCATTGTTCAGAGCCTTGAGAAAGCAGAGCCAGACAGGACTGGAAGAAGCCAGCAGCTTCATCACAAGGTAGAACCTGAGTGGAGCCAGGGAGGCTGGTTGGGGTTGTCAAGGGCATTGGCAGGAGGTGGGAGGAGGTGTCTATCAGGCATGGGGGATGGGAGGGTCAGTTTGGCTGGAATAAAGCACTGATGGTCAGGAAGAGTCAGATGAATGTTTGGTAGATGCCAGAACCTTCAATGCAAGATCAGAGTGTTTGCAGAGTGAAGGAGGAGGGCGTTTACCATGTTAATTTAGAGGATGTGAGCAGGATAGATTGAGTGGGAGAAGCCAGATGCTAATTACTTAATTGTGGTCGCTGGTAAAAATAGCAATGCATCCTTACCTTTTTCTGTTTCCTAGAGGGTCAGCTTAGAGACACACAGAACTCTCACTGAGGCTGTGTCCTTGGGGTCTGGGAGCTTGTAAAAGGCAAAGATTCATGACCCAGCTTTTTCTGGGGACTGAAACAGGGAAAGGGAAAGGACAGAATATACCTAAAAATTTACCTGTGGGCCCAGAATTCCAATGGGTGGCTTACTTGAGGTAGTTTTACCTGGGATAAGCAAGGCCCTATTAAATCTGGCCAGCCTTTCATTTCTTCCTTGTGTACATTTTCAGCATTTATACATGGTACTTCCTGCTTATTAAGTAATCTATGCTATCAGAGTAGACTTTGATACTTGTTTTGTGTTACGGACCCAAACAAAAACAAAATAATACATTGAGTGAGAGGTATTATTCTGGATGATATCTTTGTTACTTGAGCTGGTTATAATTAATGTCATTTGCACATGAATTTCTATGACAAGCATTAAAAATAAACTTACTGTGTAGTTGATTTTATTCATAAAAAAGGGTCCTATTGATTCCTTTTCAATCAAATCTCTTTTGTTATTATTGTAAATTCAAGCTCTGAATTAATACCACACCTCAAATGCCTGACCTTGGGGTCTCATTTTGTCATTTAGTTGGACTCCTAACTATCTTTTTTCCCAGGAAAATCATAGATTTTGAGGCACATTTAGAAATGAGTGTGAAAAGCTCTTTAAATATGTTTTGAGGCTTAGTATTTGCTTCCAGGATGATGCATTAGCTAATAGTTATTTTTGGTGGAAGCTGCCCCCTCTTATTATTGTTTATGAGTCTCTGTTCAGCTATTTTGAGCTCTGGGCTACAGCATGTCATACTTTGGAGCTACAGTGCATGGTACTTTCAAACACACTGCTCTGGATTTCAGGGCAAAGTCTGATTCAGTGGGACCCCACACTCTAAGGTAGCATTGGAGGTGGCTTGAGAGGATGCTATGTCAAAGTCTGCCTTTGGATTTTCTATGATGAAAGGGTTTGAGGAGATGAATAGAATAACATCTTAGGTGAAATAATCTTTTTTAAAAATTTAGCTTGAGTAGAAGATGGAGGAAGAGTATGGTGCAAATCCACCCATGAGGAGTTTGAGAATTCTGTACCCTGTGTCTATCCCACCCCCCTGCTCCTGCACAGGGCAGCCTAGGAGGAGGCAGTGCTGGCCCAGGGGAGGCAGAGCAGGGTTTTCACCTGTAAAGTAGAACTTCTAGAGCACAGAGCCCTTTTAGGATGTGGAGAAAGGGAACCTTTGTACACTGTTGATGGGAATGTAAATTGTGTGACTACTATGGAAAATAATACGGAGGTTCCTCGAAAAATTAACAATAGATCTACCATACAATCCAGTAATCCTATTCCTGGGTATTTATCTGAAGAAACCAACACATTAATTGGAAAAGATACATGAACTCATAACTGAATTACTTTGCTGTATAGCAATAATTAACGCAATGTTGTAAATCAACTATACTTCAATTAAAAAAAGAAAAGATACATGTACCCCTTTCATTGCAGCAGCACTTACAGTAGCCAAGATATAGAAGTAACCTAAATGCCCATTAATAGATAAATGGATAAGGAAGGTGTGATACATAGATGTACAGTGGAATATTACTTGGCCATAAAAAGACTGAAATCTTGCCATTTGCGACAATGCGGATGGTCTTTGAGAGCATTATGCTAAGCAAAATAAGTCAGAGAAAACAAATATTGTATGACTCCACTTTTACATGGAATCTAAAAACAAAACAAATGAACAAATAGCAGATAACAAAACAGAAACAGTCATAAATAGATACAGAGAACAAACAGGTGGTTGCTAGTGGGGAGGGTTGAAGGGGAGAAAATAAATAGGTGAAGGAGACTGAGTTACAAACTTTCAGTTGCAAAATAAATGAGTCACCAGCATGAAATGTACAGTGTGGGGAATATAGTCAAAAATTATGTAATATGTTTGTGTGGTGACAGATTGTAACTAGACTTATTGTGATGATTGTTTTGAAATGTATAGAAATATCGAATCACAGTGTTGTGTACCAGGAACTAAGATAGTGTTGTAAGTCTGTTGTGCTTCAGAAACAAACACATTCATAGAGAAAGAGATGAGGTTTGTGGTTACCAGAGGGGAGGGGAGGGGTGGGGGGGAATTGGACGAAGGCACTCGAAAGGTACAGCCTCTCAGATATAAGACAAATATTAGTGGTGCAATGTACGTGCGTGCGTGCATGCTCAGTTACTAAGTCATGTCCAACTCTGTGTGACCCCATGGAATATAGCCCACCAAGCTCCTCTGTCCATGGGATTTCCCAGGCGAGAATGCTGGAGTGGGTTGCCATGTCCTTCTCCAGGGGATCTTCCCGATCCAGGGATCAAACCCACATCTCCTGCATTAGCAGGTGGATCTTTACTGCCGAATAACAAGGGAAGCCCAGTGATATAACATAACATGATAAATATAATCAACATGGCAGTGTGTTGTATATGAAAATTGTTAAAAGAGTGAAGAGTTCTCATCGCAAGAAAAAAATGTCTTTCTTTAGTTTTATATCTATATCAGATATAGGATGTTCACTAAACTTATTGTGATAGACATTTCATGATGTATGTCAGTCAAATCACTATGCTGTACACCTTAAACTTATACGGGGGAGTGTGTGAATTGTATCAATAAAACTGAAAGAAAAATTGAAAAAAAGATAATGTAAAAAATAAGAAAGAAGAGAGAGAGGGAAGGGGGGAGGAAGGAAGGCAGGGGCAGAAAGCACATGGTCCTTAATCCCTGAAATGAGTGGGTGAAACCCAGGTCCTGCCCTGCAGGGCCTCCACTTCCCTGGGGCAGATTCAGAAGAGCTGTGATGAGCTGATGGGCTGGCAAAGTGCCAAACCACAAAGCCAGCGCCTGACCTAGAAAAGACAAGAAAGAACCCACCTTAGGCTCCTGGCCCCCAGCAAGAATTCTTAACGTTGCTCAAAGCTAAATTGAAAGTGTTGATTTGACGTCCCTCCCTCTGTCATTCTGATGAATTCATTAAAACGACAACGAGACCAGCAGAGATGTCCAATCTCCTGATCTAGATGAAGAAGATGTCTCGTGTTTCACCTCCAAGCAACCTTTGGTCGGAGTTGGAAGTATTACCTATGCTCCTAAATTTCTGGCAGTATGAACTAGTTGACAGATGGAATGTCTCTTAAATGAGTTTTGTTGCAACCTAAAATGTAACTTCTGTTTTTAGAAAGTTGAAGGAATAATTGCTACTACAACCCTATTCGTGCCACTAAAATACGACACTGTTTTCCCCCTTAATCTGACACCTCCATGCTTGGTGTGCTTCCTGTTCTGTGGTATTTTTACAACACAGGCAAGCTCCTGTTAAGTTTTTTTTTTTTTTTTTAACATATAAGATTTTAAAATGTGCTGTTATTAATTTCACAACTTTTATATTAAATTGCTTTGATGTACATGTTCCTACTTAACTAGTTACTGGTATTCATTGCTATGTAGAGAATGAATTCAAGAGTGTAGCTTTTACAAGACCTATGATGTTTGTGGCTGTGCTTTAGTGATAACAGAGGAGGCAAGATTCAGGCAGGCCTTGAGTGGGACATGTTTTAAATGATTGATCATCAAGAAGAAAGCAATTAATTCTCTTTCACTGGCAGCTCTTTTTTTTTTTTTTTTTTTAATGAAAGGAATCTATTCTTTTCCCTGGGCATATGGTTAACTTTTAATCAAAGGAGAGACAAATAGAGATCCAAAGGTAAAAACCTAAAGATAGCCTACTGAAGTTCAACCTAATTGGGATTGTGTGGTCATTTGAGTGGGAAGTTTTGCTTTGTGCCACCAGTTAAAAGTATTTGCTAAGTCATTAATATAAACAGATTGAACTTTAAAAACTTTTTTTTACAGTGACTTTTATTTTTAAACTCTAGTTAAAAAAAATTTTTTTTAATTTATTTTTGGCCATGCTGGGTCATCACTGCTGCGTGGGCTACTAGTTGAGGTGCTCAGGTTTCTCATTGCAGTGTCTTCTCTTGTTGAGGAGCACGGGCTCTAGGGCATGCAGACTTTAGCAGCTGAGGTTCCCAGTCTCAACAGTTGAGGCACATGGGCTTAGTTGCTCCTCAGCATGTGGAATCCTCCTGGATCAGGGATCGAACCCATGTCTCTTGCATTAGCGGGAGAATTCTTTACCACTGAGCCACCAGGGAAGCACCCCTCCCACCTTTAAAAATTTTTATATAATTTACCTTTAGATATTTTGTGGTTAATTTTTGGTTTTCATTTTTGGTTAATGACACTTTGTGAAAGTGTAATTTTCAAAAAGTTAAATATATGACTCTCACACCAATATAGAACGAAGATTAACCAGAGGTTTAGTCAACTCCCACCAGGGAAGTCCAATGAGGGAACTAGTAAAATGTAAAGCCAACTCAAAGGAGAACCAAAGGAATGGGTTTAAAGGTGTTCAAGAAAGGATGTCAGGGACTTCTCTAGCGATCCAGTGATTAAAGATCTGTGCTTCCAATGCAGGGTACGTGGGTTCGATCCCTGGGGGAACTAAGATCCCATATGCCGTGCAATGAGGCCAAAAGAGAAAAGAAAAAGAGGATGTGGGATAAGGCCCCCGGGTTAAATATAAAACTGATTAGCCGTCTAACAGGGAACGGGATCGTAAACCTGGTCCAAAATCATCTGCACATCTACTGGACAAGAACCTACAAGTTAGAGTTAACTTTCAAAGTCTGGGCTTTTAATTAGCAGTAAAATGAAAGTGAAAGTCACTCAGTCATGTCCGACTCTTTTCGACCCCATGGACTATACAGTCCATGAAATTCTCCAGGCCAGAATGCTGGAGTGGGTAGCCTCTCCCTCCTCCAGGGGATCTTTCCAACCCACGGATTGAACCCAGGTAAAGATCTTGTCAAACACAGATCCAGTGCCTTGGGTCATGAAATAATTCTGTGTGAGCTGTTAAAATTCCAGCATGACACTGGAGAAACTGCTTCTTTCCTTCACCTGTCGGACATGTTTTTGATAATTTTTCTTCAGTTCAGTTCAGTTCAGTTGCTCAGTCGTGTCCGACTCTTTGCGACCCCATGAATTGCAGCACGCCAGGCCTCCCTGTCCATCACCAACTCCCGGAGTTCACTCAGACTCACGTCCATCGAGTCAGTGATGCCATCCAGCCATCTCATCCTCTGTCGTCCCCTTCTCCTCCCGCCCCCAATCCCTCCCAGCATCAGAGTCTTTTCCAATGAGTCAACTCTTCGCATGAGGTGGCCAAAGTACTGGAGTTTCAGCTTTAGCATCATTCCTTCCAAAGAAATCCCAGGGCTGATCTCCTTCAGAATGGGCCGGTTGGATCTCCTTGCAGTCCAAGGGACTCTCAAGAGTCTTCTCCAACACCACAGTTCAAAAGCATCAATTCTTCGGTGCTCAGCCTTCTTCACAGTCCAACTCTCACATCCATACATGACCACTGGAAAAACCATAGCCTTGACTAGACGGACCTTAGTTGGCAAAGTAATGTCTCTGCTTTTTGAATTTTTCTTAGCATATTATAAAGTGAGTTTTTCCTTGTATGGGACACCAAGGGCAGTCAAATTCATAGAGATAGAAGCTAGAGTGGCAGTTTGCAGGGGACTAGGGGAGGGAGGGAGAATAGGGAGTTACTGTTCTATGGGTCTAGAGTTTCAGTTTTGCAGGATGAAAGGTGTCCTGTGGATACATGGGGATGATGGCTACACAGCTAGGTGAATGTGCTGAATCTCACTTGAACTGTATACTTCAAAATGGTTAAGATGGTCCATTCTATGTTATGTGTGTTTAGCAAAATTAAATAATTTTTAAAAGTGAGCTGACACATAGGTATGTGAATAAAAAGTGAATAGTTATTCATCCTGCTGAGATAACCCATTAACAATCCTATGTTTGTGTTAACTCACTTTTCCTTGTTTGTAAAAACATAAGTAGATTTTTGAAAAATGGGATTGTTGAAGTTCTTTGTGAAATTTTCTCTTTTAACAATATATCATGGACAGACCTCTAGGTTACAGATATTGATCTGACCTATTCCAAAAAAGAAAAAAAAGTCTCCACAGACTGGATATATCATAATTTATCCAACTCCTGCTCTACTGATGGAAAGTTGAGTTATTACCAGGTTTGTTTGTTTCTTTTTTTGTCTGCCAGTACAAATACTGTTATAATAAAACTGTTTTTGTACAAGAGATACTAAAGGCCAGGATCTGAGTAGAGGTGGTAAGAAGGCAGAGGAGGGGATGGATCAAACAAATGTTTTCTTGGGAAAACACATTGGATTTAGTCGCCAGTTGAAAATTTGGGTTTAAGAGTGGGAGAATGCATAGCGCTACCATTTTATTGGAAGAGGGACTAGTGGAACGTTTTAGAAGAGATGGCAGAGAAGCTGAGAGAATAGAGTTCATTTGGATGATGCTGTGTTCAGATAAGTGTGCTGTCTCTGCCCAGGTTGGGGAAGATGTCACACAGACATTGATTTGAGAATCCTTTGCGGTCATATTTGAAGCTCTAAGAGTGGATGAGATCTGTTTCCAAAGTGCGTGTGCATGCTAAGTCACTTAAGCTGTGTCCGACTCTTTGTGACACCACGAACTGTAGCCCTCCAGGCTCCTCTGTCCTTGGGATTCTCTAGGCAAGAGTACTGGAGTGGGTTGCCGTGCCCTCCTCCAGGGGATCTCCCCGACACAGGGATCGAACTTGCGTCTCTTGTCTCCTGCGTTGGCAGGCGGGTTCCTTACCACTAGCGCCACCTGGGAAGCGGTGTTTCCACGGAGGCCTTATATTTTAGAGGAAGAAGGTGATGTCCATGGGAGTTACCTGCCTGTAAGGGTGTGGCCAAGGAAACTGAGAAGGTGTGAGGAGGAGAAGGAGGAGGAGGGATACACCTCCTCCTGGAGTACACCTGGAGAAGTAAAAGAGGGAAAGGTAGATTACCTCCCAACTAGTTCATTCTTTGGAAATGTAACGTGTTGTTAAGTACTTTTAGGTCTGAGCAGCATAGACCTTCCCTCCCACTACTCGCTGTGTATGCCTTTCGTGACCCTTGCCTCTGTGAGTCTGTTTTCAAACGCTAGTTTCCTTGGGTATAAACCACCAGAAACAATGGTACAGTTTGGTAAGCACATTTGAGCCACTACCTTGAATTTAAGGACCAAGCCAAATCAAACTGCAAAGGGCGCAGTTTCATTGCAGTTTGGCATCTCTCAACAGTAATTACAAAATCACTTTTAAGGCTATATTATGTTCACACAAACTAAGACTTTATTGTTAAAGGAGAGCATATGTCAATTTCACAAAAGCATGTGAACTAGAGAGACTGGAAAGATACCCTAAGGAAGCGGTGAGTACAGGGATTTCTGAAACATTTAGAATTAGCTTTGAAGCCATCCCTACAAGATGACCCTGTTGCCACCAGAGCTTTTTATAAAGGATCTGTGAACTTTTACATTCTGTCTACCTTAGGGGGTTGGAGGAGAAACTAAAGGAAATTATTAGCAGTCCAAATGCATTATTTTGTCACCTGTCATGGTTTTGACAAAGAGTTTGAAAGAGCAACTGAGTCATTGGAACTACTTCATGCCACTAAGGAGTGAAATTGGTAGGAATCTGCCAAATTTGAAGAGGATTCAGTTTAACTAAAAAATTGGTTTCCAGCCTTACATTAAATTCCATGGTTAGAGGTTTCTACAAATCAAAAGGAGTAAAGCTGAAGACTCTTACCCATAAAGTGCCTTGTCGTCTTGTGTGAAACTTAAAAAATACATAGGAAAATACTGAAGAAAAATCTCTGAGGTGTCCTGTGACCCTCAGGGTTGTGTTTATTGTTGTTGAAGGAATTTGCAGTTAGAGCGAGGTTAGTCCCAACTTCAGTTGCCTTGACCCACAGGACTCATTTTGTAGGAAAAGGCAGGAATGGAAACAGTGGGGGCACTGGCAAGTTAGGGAGGC
Source organism: Ovis aries (assembly GCF_016772045.2). Taxonomy (NCBI): domain Eukaryota; kingdom Metazoa; phylum Chordata; class Mammalia; order Artiodactyla; family Bovidae; genus Ovis; species Ovis aries. The sequence goes on along the minus strand of NC_056075.1, from coordinate 34,585,939 downwards.
TGCAGGTGGTAAACAAGCTGGTTTCCAGGTAATGTGATCACAGCAGAGTTTGTATGGTCATTTTCAGCATGATGGACTCAGGCCATCATCTTGGGTTACTTGATGATAAACTGCAAAGAAGAAGGTCATAGCTGTAGAGAGTGGACTTAGACAGATGAACCCACAGTGGAAAGCTTGTTGTAGCTTCTGTGTTTCCTTGAATATCTTCAGTAGTTGCAATTAGTAGAGACTGTGAGCTGGGGTGGGAGTGTAAGCTTCTATCCGAATCCATCAAAATCTTACTGTGCTCAACACTAGTTGCTTTCATGGGTCATAGGAACTTACCAGAGGAACCCTGGATATGTTCTAGCAGGTCCTTAGGAAAACTATTTAGTGACTGAATTCAGTTCATCCTTACCCCAGCTAAAAGCCTATTCTAGCTGCTGGTGGGAATAATCAAGACGAATCCCAGATTCTTTGCCTAAGGATCTGAATTGTATAGGAGTCAACCAACCCTGGGAATACAGAGGTTAAGAACAGAGATTTCCAGCTTTGGTGTTACTTCCCGGTCATTTGTCAATGGAAAGTCTTTACTCCCAGGAGCCGCCTTTGGCTTTATTTTTGGACAAGCTGCTGAGTCCTGCTCTGGTCTTGTCTGAACATGCAGACCTGGCGTTTCAGGACCTACTTTTTCACACCATCTGCATGCTCCACAGCTGCGCAGGTTTGAAAGAGGTGCCAAAATCCAGACACGGCAAAGCAGCCTCTTTTGCATGTGCTGAGGTCCGGAATGACAGTTTTATCTTGGACATGTTCCCTTTTCTTTCCTCTGTGGCTTGTTCATTTTTATCTCTCTCTTTAATATATAAATAATGGACTTATCCTATTTGCTGCACCAAGAGAAAATTAAACGCCTGAATGTTTTACGACTATGGGAAAGTATTTCCAGAGTGTGAAAAAATAGACACTGGACATTTCAGCTCCTGCTTTTGGTAGAGTGGGAATTTATTACTCAGCTCAGTAACAGTTTAGGCCAAACCAAGCAGTTGTGTGGGCAAGCAGTGTCTATCTTTCCTCAATAGCACTGCCAGAGACAGTTTTGTTCCTATTAGAGACAGCGTGACCCAAAGGTATCTTTCCATCAAAGACTGATTATCTCTGAATCTTAGCTGTATCGCAAAGGCTGTTGAGACCTAGCCAATGGATTTTACTTGCATGAGATATTGCATAGCTCCCGAAGGGAAGGGAAACAAAGGGGGAGGGAGGCAAGAGAGAACTTGGAGCCCAACAATAAATAGCTCTTTGTACCAGTCTTCCCCACCCCGAACCCCATACTGCTGAGATCATAGAGTAAGTTAGCAGCATGTGGTAGAAGGCGATGCTGCCCAGTAGCTTGGCAGCTTGTGACCAGATGTGAACTTGTCTGTCCACAGTGTGCGGCTGTGACCTGGCCCAAGGGGGCTTCTTCATAAAGAACGGGGAGTATCTCTGCACCCTGGACTACCAGAGGATGTATGGCACACGATGCCATGGCTGCGGGGAGTTCGTGGAAGGAGAGGTGGTGACCGCCCTGGGCAAGACCTACCATCCCAACTGCTTTGCCTGCACGATCTGCAAGTAGGTGTGGCTTCCACCGACAGGGAAGTGTTGGACTCTGCTATCAGAGCTTGGAATGTGCGCTTTTGTCTTGAGTTGTACTTAGTCTTAAAACATTTTTCCTTTAAAAAATTATATTTACTGATATATAGTTGATTTATAATGTTGTGTTAATTTCAGGTGAACAACAAAATGTTTCAGTTGTATCTCTATATATTATATATATTATTTATCTGGTGGCTCCGGTGGTAAAGAATCTGCCTGCAATGCGGGAGACCCAGGTTCAATCCCTGGGTCAGGAAGATGCCCTGGAGAAGGAAATGGCAACCCACCACAGTATTCTTGCCTGGAGAATTCCATGGACTGAGAAGCCTGGCAGGCTAGACTACATACAGTCCATGGGGTCACAAAGAGTTGGACATGACTGAGTGACTAACATACTTTCTTCATATATATATATATATATATATATATATATAAAATATATGTATTATTTATGTTGTACATATATACTATATTTATTAATTATATGCATTATTTTTCATGTTCTCTTCCATTATAGATTATTATAAGATATTGAATATAGTTCCCTGTGCTGTACAGTAAAATCTTTATGTTTATCTATTTTATAATATAGTAGTTTATATCTGCTAATTGCAAACACCTAATTTATCCTTCCCCTCTCCTTTCCCCTTTGATAACCATGTTTGTTCTGTATGTGTCTGAGCCTATTTCTGTTTTTGTAAATAAATTCATTTGTATCATTTTTTTTAGATTCTACATATAAGTGATATCGTATATTTCTCTGTATATATTTTTTCCAATGAACCTTTAGATGTTTTTGTTTTCCTACTGTTTTATCAGGCTTAGTTAAAAAGTCATTTAGTTAGGAAACTTTATATGGAATGTCCACCATTAAATAGTGTGACTGGTCTTAAGTGGCTGGGAGCCGAATCTGAAAGCAGCTCCAGGTCTTGAGACATTTTGAGCAGTGGAAACATGGGAGGAGATGGCATAAATACTTGGAAAGATGAAGCTTCTTTGGAAGTATCAGCTCTTACATGTGTAGGTGTGGGTGTGTAAAATTATCTCATTTGCTCTATAGCCAGGGAGAGCTAACAGTGTCAAGGATCAAATTAGACCTGTTTTGTAAATAAAGTTTTATTGGAACACAGCCATGCCCATTTGTTTATATATTGTCTATGACTGCTTCCAAGTGACAGTGGTAGAGTAGTTGAGATAGAAACCTTATGATCTGCGCAGTCTAAAAAAATATTACAGTCTGATCTTTCGGGGGGAAAAGCTGTCAACCCCTCCTCTCTTGGCACCTATCATCAATCAAGGTTAAATCGTTATTGCACAGAGCAGCTTGATTAAAATGGTCAATCAGAGAAAAGAGGGAATTTAACTAGTTGACCCATACTGATCGAGTAATTCCATGCCTTTTGGTATGATGTTGTTCATATGTGTTCAATTTTGCTATGCCTTTGTAAAAACTGTAGTTCAGTTCATTTTATTTTCCATTATTTCCTGTTTTTAGGCTAGAGAAATGTAAACTCTAGAAGGGTAAATTTGATTTTATACAATTAATTAACTGGATAATACTCATTGGATGAATCATAATAAGATTTAGATGAAATATTCATAATCAAATTATTTTAGTAACTTTTTGTAGCTATTAGGTCATTTCTCAATTATATATTTTTAAGTCATAATTTTAAAATTCTGGGTTAATGAGCTGAATTTTTTCTCTATTTAATCAACAGCAAAGTTTCCTTTTGACCTCTCCCTATTCAGGCTGCCGCCCACAGTCTGGCTGAGAACCCTGAGCTGGCATTCGGGAAGCCCTGTTTCTGATCCTCTTTCCTGGGCTGGTTTGAGACCTCTGTGAGCTAACTCTTCCACGGCAGTTGTCTTGTCTGTAAGATGAGAGGCTGTGAACTAGATAATAGTGATTCCCCAAACCTGGGTGGTCACTGGAATCCCCAAGGGAGGGTCTCTTTTGTTCTTTTCTTAATTGGAGGATAATTGCTTTACAGTGTTACATTGGTTTGTGTCATACAGCAACTCAAATCTGGCCCAAGTATACATATGTCCCCTCCCTCTTAAACCTCCCTCCTACCCCCCAACTTCAGCTCGCCCCACCCCTCTAGGTTGTCACAGATGACCAGGTTGGAGCTTAGGAAGGGTCTTTTTAAAAATAGCTGTTTCTATGTATTAACACAAGAAGCTCAGTGGGGTGCCCTGTGACAGCCTAGAGGGGTGGGATGAGGCATGGGTGGGGGAGGTTCAAGAGGGAGGGCACATATGGATGTATGCTTCTGGCTGATTCGCGTGATTGTGTGGCAGAAGCCAGCACAAAATCATGAAGCAATTATCCTACAATTAAAAATTTTTTTAAAGTTTAGAAGGCCCTGGCCCAGGTAAACTCTAAGAGCCTTCCTAATCTTGGCCCTGAGAGATCATTGCTTCAGGTTGGTAACAATGGACAAACATTCATCAGCCATAGCCCTGTCTCTGGAGGTTTGAGCCAACAGAGAAGTGCCTGCTACTGATGGTCTAAGCTGCTGGTGCTGCCTAATGACACCAGTTCTTCCTGCTTGGGAGGCCACCTTTACAGCTTACAAATTACATTCATGCAGAAATTAATCTAACCCTTTCAACAATTCTGTGAGGTCAATCAGCAATTCCTATTCCTACTGATGAGTGACTTTGAGAACCAGAGTCTAAAGGATTTTCCCAGTCCTTCACATCACAAAGCCAATATTTGAACTCACATGTTCAGACTCTAAATCCAATTCTCTTTCTATCACAAACATTCAAGCAAATAACAGAAGGAAGTGAACCCATGTAGGCGGAGCACTTAGGAAAATAAAAGGGATCATTTATGAAATAACAGAATTCAAAATTCAGAGCACCTTGCCCCTTGTTGAGAACTGACTCTGGTTTGTTCCATGGTGGATCTGTGTGGGGTTCAAGTCTATAAATATAAGCCTAAATCAGAGACAGGGTCTGGACTAGCGTGAGGCCAGGGAGGTGCCTGGGCACACACTTTAAAGGGGGTGCTCACTCCCAGGTCATGCGGTCCTCCTGAGCGTGGGGACCTCCTTAAATGCTGTATCCTGAGTGTCTCGCTGGCCTCCTTCTGGCCCTGGCCCTGATCAGAAGCAAAGAAACTGTGCTTATTATGTCAACAGACCCTTCACTTCCTGATGGCCTTGTTACAGAGGAGGCTGGAGGTTTGTTCGGCTTTAAATGATGAGTGTGAATTGATGGGCTGGCTGGCACCCACCAGAGTGTGACCTTGATTGTTGAAGAGACAGCAAGTTCTAGGTTGGTGGACACCACCCACCCATGCCTGTGGCATGTTTCTCCCTGGTTGGTCAATCCACGCAAGTCACTTACCCTCTCTGGGCTTCATCTGAGCAATGGAAAATAACATGGAACCAGGAGACCGCCTCAACCCAGCACTTCTAAAATTTGGGGGTGTGATTTAAAACTGTCCTCGAGGACTGGCACCAAGCACATTTGTGGAGTTGTTTTAAATCCAGATTTACTACCTGTTTGTGCAGGACGGTTAATCACCAACTCTTAGGTGATGAAGGGCAACTTAAAGTACCTTTGAACATAAAATTCATGTCCAGAAGCCTGAATTTCCTTCTGACTCAGATGGGTGAGGATGTTTGGCTTATTAATTTTAAATTTCCTAATTGACAGAATCACACATATGAAAATTCATGTTGAAGATCATTGGCAAATTGGCTAATGGCAAGTGAGCAGGCTTGGAAACTGTCATATGGCTATTAATTAATGACTTACTTTTTTAAAGCTATCTGCCTGCTGGGAGGAGAAGAAACATAACATACCTGCAGAAGGCAATGTTTTTGAAAAAGTGTGCTGTTATTTATTGATGACTATCTAATGTGAAAGGAAATCATCTCTGAAAGGAAGCAAATACTAATTTTTAAACAGATATGATAGCGCAGTTGGTAAAGAATCCGCCTGCAATGCAGGAGACCCCAGTTTGAATCCTGGGTTGGGAAGATCCCCTGGAGAAGGGAAAGGCTACCCACTCCAGTATTCTGGCCTGGAGAATTCCATGGACTGTATAGTCTATGGGGTCACAAAGAGGCGGACAAGACTGAGTGACTTTCACTTTCACTAATGTGAAAGGAAATAATCTTTGAAAGGAAGTGAATACTAATTTTTAAACAGATAGTTACAGCATTTTCATATTTAATCCAGGTTTATAAGGGACTGAGTCCCTAGCAATCAATGTGAGGTATTCATTTTGCCCATTGAACTACAATGTCTAATTCAGCATCGTTATCATTTAGGTCTAGGGAATGTGAAGAGTTAATGTTTGCCCTGTATGACCAGTTTTCTTGGAGGCACCTTAAGCTTGAATAGGAATTCATGACATTTCAACCATTTCTTCATGGTAGTATTTCAATTTGGAAGTGGAAAATTTTACTGTGTGTGCCCTGCTGGATGGCTTGCTGGAACGTCCCTCCACTAAGCAGTGGAGGTAAATGGTTTCATTTACTATCTGGTGGCCTGTAGAAGCTGTGCACTCTTTCCTCTTAAAATGAGGCACTTTTGTTTGTTTGGACTGGATCCAGCTGGCCGGCTTGGTTCAGACTGCATTTCAGTCATTTTGGCTGGTGCTCCTCCAAGTAATGAATTGGCACTGGAGGGCAGCAAAGCAGAAGGGGTGAGGGAAAGGGATGAAGTTGCCGCAATAACCATGAGGGCAATGTCTTTCCAGGCGCCCGTTTCCACCCGGAGACCGAGTCACGTTCAATGGGAGAGACTGCCTTTGCCAGCTCTGCGCGCAGCCGATGTCTTCCAGCCCTAAAGAAGCCTTCTCCTCTGGCAGTAAGTGCCCCAGCCACATGTTGACATGAATTCCTTCATTCCTCAAAGGCAGCTTAGGGAGGTACCTTCCTTGCTGAGAAACTCTGGTAGCCAGAGTCAAGAGTAGGCCTATTTAAGGCATTTTCATTGTGAAATGTGATGTGTGGAGAAGCCTTCACTAAAGGCAAGGCAGAGAGAGGTGTCTCCCTTCTTTCAAAAGAAAAGCAAGAGAATTGGACATTCACCTGTGCATTTTGATGGTAAACGAAGGGAAAAGAATTATAACGTGTTACATCAGAAGTGCCCCTCTCTGGGCATGGAGGTTAGACTGTGAGTGCATTTAGTAATGATGTGACTGACATTGCTGTGTGTTAAAAAGTTATCCCCACTGTGCCTTGGGCGAATGTGGTGGTTTATGCTTACTCTTAAATTATTCCTTGCTATCCTCAACTATTCCTTATTCCCTTGGAGGATTTTTTTTCTTTTTTTCTTAATTATTTATTTATTTATAGTAAGTCCTTGTTGGTTATGTATTTTTTTATTTTTTGGCCACACCCCTGACCAGGGATCAAACCCACTCCTCCAGGGTTGGAAGGTGGAGTCTTAACCACTGGACTGCTGGGGAAGTCTCCCACCTGGAGGGTTTCTGACATTTATTCATCAAATGGATAATTTTCTGAGCACCTACAATGCATGTTGTTTGCACTGGAGATATAGAGGGAACAAAACATACTCAACATCCTTAGGAAGTTTATTTTTTAGTGGGGTAGGTAGATAATAAATGGAGGTACAAATATATCTAATATGCACAGAAGATTAACACAGGGAGAAAAAGCAGGGCAATGGGCCTATGTTTGTATGGGGCAATCTGAGAAACCTCTCTTGTTACCTAAGGATAGATCTGAAGAAATATGGGGACAAGCTGTCCATACACCATGGGATTTGTGATTTTTTATGACAAGGGCTTGTCTGACCTATAGGAGTCCAAAGAAAACCAACTTCCCTCCAAATAAAAGCAGTGGCCAACTGAAGTATTTCTTCTAGTAAATAACATTGAGTAGGTCACTTCACGATGAACTGAGAGGGATTCTGAACTCAGCACCAAGCTCTCCTTCCCACTCCTTCCTGGGGCATTAGGACATGGACTGGAGGTTTGCCTCTGTTTCTGTGAATTGTGCCCATCCTTGGAGAACATATGCCTTGAAGCCCTGCCAGTGTCAGCACCTAAGAATGAGATAAGCCTCTTCTGCTCTGGAGGAATTTTGTGTCATTAATAACAGTGATTCCAAATCTTCCTGTTAAAATAGAAGATTTATACCTGCTAAAAATAAGAATGCTATGACCCAAAAGCATTTGCATAGAAATTGGATTTTGACCATTGGGAAAAAAGAAAGAAAGAAATGTATTAGTGCATCTTATTCAATACACATGATCAGATCCTTAGCATGTGGATTTATCTGCCCTCTTGTTAAATAACAGCAGCCTGGGTAGGATAAGGGCTACCACACAGAGCACAATCCTAGACCACTAAGAGAGTCCCCGATCCTTCACTCTTCTTACCTACTCTGCCCTATGAAGGTCATCGGGAAGGTGACCTGGGGTGAGAACAGGCACCCCGACCCCCTTGATTAAGATGGCTTGCTTTGAAAGTATGTTACCGTAAACATTGAAGGAATTCTTCAATATAGTTAAGGAAAAGAGGATTGGGACTTTCCTGGGAGTGCAGTGGTCAACACTTCACCTTCTAATGCAGGGGCTACAGGTTCAATCCTTGGTCAGGGAGCTAAGATTCCACATGCCTCTTGGCCAAGAATCTAAACATCAAAACAAACCATACTGTAACAAATTCAATAAAGGCTTTAAAAATGGTCCACATTGGGAAAAAAAAAAAAAAAACTTTAAAAAAGAAAAGCAAAGAAAAAGAAAGTTGCATGAGTGCCAGGATCGGATGACAGCTATAACAGAGGGTCATATCCCTAGGCTTAGAATAGGAATGACTGTCCTCAGATTCTGTGCAGCCCTTTAGTCCAGCTGTATTTCTTGATAGGTGAGGAAATTTGGGCCCAAAGTCACACAAGTTACCCGATCATAGGTAGCTTGTTAGAGCCAGGTCTCCTGACTCCTGGCTTGGGGCTGTCTTTGTTTCATCCAAGACTCCTCTTTGTTTGGTTTAAGAAATAGAACCAAGATATTTTTGAAGGCTTTTGGTCTTTTTCCTTCATGTAATTTTTGGGAACATATTTCTAATCATAACTCCACCAAAATGGTTATTCTGATTTTTATTAAACATTGTTTTGCTTTACCTGTTTTCTTTTATATGAATAGTCATTATGCACATAAAAAAGCAATTAACATGAATCTGCCAGGCATACAAATTATTGGTCCAAATCCTTTTTTTTTTTTTAATTTATTTTTTCTCTTTTGCTCTCAATGGATGAAATCCTTTTCTCTGTGCTGCTCTTTCGGTCAGAACATTTTTATTTTCAACAAGTACTCGTCTATTTAGATAAGTACTCAAATAGCATTTCTGGAACATGTGGGTGTGAGTATCTGTCAAAAAGAGAACTCTTATATATGGATACACACATGCAAAATACCCAAAGGAGACAGGCACACAAATACAAGAGCAAGGGAATTTTCAGCTAGTTTCTAAAATTCATTGGAACATAATTACAAAACACTTGTTTGTTCTTCGCAATTCTTTAAGAAATGCCTTATATTTTAAAACTATCCTGATTTTACTTTGATTCTTTTTTTTTTTTTTTAATTTCTTAACTTGGCAAAGCTAAAGGAAAGCAAAAAAAAAAAAAAAAGAAAGAAAAGAAACCCTTCTTTGATACGTTTACAGTGGTGATGAAATTAGAGAGCCAAGGTCTTCTTTTTCCTTTGAAATGTTTTTTCAAAAATGTTTGCACTTCTGAACTGAAATTTTATTTCACATTCTGTGGCTGGTTTTCCATCGTCACTGAATAGGAGGCAAAGACAGTGAGAGAGGGAGAGAAGAAGTAAAGAGTGATCAACAGAAGACAAGTTAATAATGTGATGAGAATTTACACAAAAGAGCCTCCATCTGTGCTTACTCTGTAGACGTGCAGGGGCCGCCATGTCTGTATTGCTCTGATTTAGGGAGAACTCCCAGTGGGATGCCTATGATATCTTGTGCACCCTGCTTGGTGCTTCCTTCCACATTATAATAATTCTCACTTTTATATTTATTTTATTGTCTTCTTCAAACATTCACATAGTACTCATGTGATCAGGCATTGCATAGCTGGTCTACAAATTTGAACTTATTTAATTCTCATGACCACCCTAAAGAGTGGCACTAACTATCTCCTTTTCACAGATGAAGAAACAAGGGCAACAGTTCAATTCACTCGCTCAGTTGTGTCTGACTGTTTGCAACCCCATGGACTGCAGCATGCCAGGCCTCCCTGTCCATCACCAACTTCCAGAGTTTACTCAAACTCATGTCCATTGAGTCAGTGATGCCATCCAACCATCTCATCCTCTGTCGTCCCCTTCTCCTCCCACCTTCAATCTTTCCCAGCATCAGGGTCTTTTCAAATAAGTCAGTTCTTCAAATCCGGTGGACAAAGTATTGGAGTTTCAGCTTTAGCATCAGTCCTTCCAGTGAATATTCAGGACTGATTTCCTTTAGGATGGACTGGTTGGATCTTCTTGCAGTCCAAGGGACTTTCAAGAGTCTTCTCCAACACCACAGTTCAAAAGCATCAATTCTTCAGTGTTCAGCCTTCTTTATGGTCCAGCTCTCACATCCATACATGACTACTGGAAAAACCATAGCTTTGACTAGATGGACCTTTATCAGCAAAGTAATGTCTCAGCTTTTTACTATGCTGTCTAGGTTGGTCATAACTTTTCTTCCAAAGAGTAAGTGTCTTTTAATTTCATGGCTTTAGTCACCATCTGCAGTGACTTGAGAGCCCCCCAAAATGAAATCTCTCACTGTTTCCACTGTTTCCCCATCTATTTGCCATGAAGTGATGGGACCAGATGCCATGATCTTCGTTTTCTGAATGTTGAGCTTTTAGCCAACTTTTTCACTCTCCTCTTTCACTTTCATCAAGAGGCTTTTTAGCTCCTCTTCACTTTCTGCCATAAGGGTGGTGTCACCTGCATATCTGAGGTTATTGATATTTCTCCCAGCAATCTTGATTCCAGCTTGTGCTTCATCCAGCCCAGCGTTTCTCATGATGTACTCTGCATAGAAGTTAAATAAGCAGGGTGACAGTATACAGCCTTGATGTACTCCTTTCCTGATTTGGAACCAGTCTGTTGTTTCATGTCCAGTTCTAACTGTTGCTTCCTGACCTGCATACAGGTTTCTCAAGAGGCAGTTCAGGTGGTATGGTATTCCCATCTCTTTCAGAATTTTCCACAGTTTATTGTGATCCACATAGTCAAGGGCTTTGGCATAGCCAATAAAGCAGAAATAGATGTTTTTCTGGAACTCTCTTGCTTTTTCGAGATCCGGCGGATGTTGGCAATTTGATCTCTGGTTCCTCTGCCTTTTCTAAATTCAGCTTGAACATCTGGAAGTTCATGGTTCACACACTGTTGAAGCCTGGCTTGGAGAATGTTGAGCATTAGTTTGCTAGTGTGTAAGGTGGGTACAATTGTGCAGTAGTTTGAGCTTTCTTTGGCATTGCCTTTCTTTGGGATTGGAATGAAACTGACCTTTTCCAGTCCTGTGGCCACTGCTGAGCTTTCCAATTTTGCTGACATATTGAATGCAGCACTTTCACAGCATCATCTTTTAGGATTTAAAATAGCTCAACTGGAATTCCATCACCTCCCCTAGCTTTGTTCATAGTGATGCTTCCTAATGCCCACTCGACTTCACACTCCAGGATGTCTGGCTCTAGGTGAATGATCACACCATGGTGATTATCTGGGTCATGAAGATCTTTTTTGTATAGTTCTTCTGTGTATTCTTGCCACCTCTTCTTAATATCTTCTGCTTCTGTTAGGTCCATACCATTTCTGTCCTTTATCGAGCCCATCTTTGCATGAAGTGTTCCCTTGGTATCTCTAATTTTCTTGAAGAGATCTCTAGTCTTTCCCATTCAATTGTTTTCTTCTATTTCTTTGCGTTGATCACTGAGGAAGGCTTTCTTATCTCTCCTTACTATTCTTTGGAACTCTGCATTCAAATGGGTATGTCTTTCCTTTTCTCCTTTACCTTTCACTTCTTTTCTTTTCACAGCTATTTGTAAGGCCTCCTCAGACAACCATTTTGCCTTTTTGCATTTGTTTTTCTTGGGGATGGTCTTGATCCCTGCCTCCTGTACAATGTCAGGAACCTCCATCCATAGTTCTTTAGGCACTCTGTCTATCAGATCTAATGCCTTGAATCTATTTCACACATCCACTGTATAATTGTAAGGGATTTGATTTAGGTCATACCTCAATGGTCTAGTGATTTTCCCCACTTTCTTCAATTTAAGTCTGAATTTGGCAATGAGGAGTTCATGATCTGAGCCATAGTCAGCTCCCAGTCTTTTTTTTTTTTTTTTTTTTGCTGAATGTTAGAGCTTCTCCATCTTTGGCTGTAAAGAATATAATCAATTTTATTTTGGTATTGACCATCTGGTAATGCCCATGTGTAGAGTCTTCTCTTGTGTTGTTGGAAGAGGGTGTTTGCTATGACCAGTACATTCTCTTTCAAAACTCTATTAGCCTTGGCCCTGCTTCATTCTGTCCTCCAAGGCCAAGTTTGCCTGTTACTCCAGGTATTTCTTGACTTCCTACTTTTGCATTCCAGTCCCCTATAATGAAAAGGACATATTTTTGGGGTGTTAGTTCTAGAAGGTCTTGTAGGTCTTTATAGAATCGTTCAACTTCAGCTTCTTCAGAGGTTAAATAATTTGCCCAAGATCACACAGTGGTGATGCTGGGATGTGAACCCAGGCTCCAGATGCCACGTTACCATCCCTGATATTTATCTTCCAGTGTGGTATCTCTCTGACTTCCAAAGATGAGGTGCTGAGCTTTGGAGCGATGATCTGACTTGTCTGCAGATTTACCCGAGTGTCTGCCTCCAAAGGCTATGCACTTTCTGTGTGCCACAGTTGCCCCCCTGGTGTAGCAAGGTTTGGTGAATGAAAACCATCAGGACGTGATTCATAGAAACACACTACCTTCATTGAAAGATGATTGCCCTTGAATTAGTTAAAACTTTTGCTTCATGCAATCTAATGCAATAAGCAACCAACATTATATATCATGGAGATAACAGTAAACGTTGCCTCACAGGGTTTTGATGACCGTTCGTTAGACTGCTTTTACTATTAAGAAAAAAATCAGTTGCCCATGTCTAGCTGATTCATACTTTAGACATGGAAATGTATGTCCAGAGAACATGACACTCTTCCAGAAGGTTACTGACATTCCTGTAAAGCCTAACTCCACTCCATTTTTCCTATATCTGCCAGTGACTGAGGGACAGGTTCTCATGGGTTAAGGAGCCATGTGAGGGAGAGTCGACGTGTGACAATCTAGAGGGCAGGGAATTGGGTCTGGATGTTGCTTCTTGCACAGCTCTGGTCTATTTCAGGCATCTGAGCAGAAGTGGGTTGCTGTCTACAATCACCCTTTCCATTTCAGAGGGTGTCTGACTAGTGTCTGATTGTGTGTGGGTTTGGCAGATTGATGCGAAGAACACCCACACACATATACATCCAAAGCCATCTTCCTCCCCTTTACCCACCCTGTACCGCACTGTCATTGTTCCAATTGCAGTTGGAACTCCCACAGGTATTAGAGCAATGGTCTACTCGGACTGAATTGAAATCTTTTCAGATAAACACTCAGGCACATGTTTTCAAAGGGGAGGATGAATTTTTCAATTATTTTACTTTTCTATTTTGTGCAATAGCTTTTAATAGTTGCACTATACTTTTTCTTCTATCTATGTTCTTTCTCAAAAAAGCATCTGTGGGTTGAGCGGGCTTGTCTGCTGAGACTGTAGGTGGATTGGTGATGATCTGATGCTGGCGCCTGACTGCCCGGGTCACGCTCTGGCTCTAGTCATCTCCTTACGTCTCCATCCTTCAGGCTCTCGTTTGTAAAATGGGATGGTGATAGGGACCTGCCTTGTGTGATTAAATAAGCAAACAGATAAAAGTACTGAATACTTATAAAACAAGAACTTACTAGTTAGGCAATGCATGAATTTTTGTGTAGGACAGTCTCAATTTTTTGTGACTGTGCTTTTTTTTCACTCTGGTGTTCACAGTGGCTGGCTTTTCTGTTCATCTGATATTTTCTACCAATATGTAAAGCCAATGAAGGCAGGAACACCCCATGAAGCAACCCATGGATCGTTGGATTTTGACTCATGGTGATATGTCTTACGGCAGAGTCTCCAAAACAGATCAGCCCCCCTTCCTTGAGACACGTTATTGCTGGAGGGTAGGATGGCAGAGGAGGCTTGGCAGGGCACTGCTAAAGGTTCTGGACAGATTGATAATTAGTGTTTGTGTTTATCCCAGTTCTACAGTGCTGTGTGACCTTGAGAACTCAATCTCTACCTGCATTTCTTTGTCTATAAAATAGGAAACAATAATGGTCCCTTTCTCATTGGGTGGTTGTGGGGATTTATATAAGTGAAAGTACTTAAAAGGTGCATGACACCTAACAAGCTCATCCAGATGTTGGCCATTGTTCCTGAAGGAAGTTATGAGACTAGAACGTGAGCTTAGAGATAATTTAGAATCGGAAAGGACCAGAAAGAGTGCATAACCTAACAGTTTAGAATGTGGCCTCTGTATTCCAGAGCCTGGCTTTGACTCCTGGCCCTGTCTTCTCCTAGACATGGAGTCAGGGGCAAGTTTCTGGATGTCTCAGAATCTTCAGGTTTGCATCTGAAAAGTAGATAATAGTTACTCTTAAGGGTTGTTATGAGAATTAAATAAGATGCTACAGGGGAGAACAGTCTTAATGTGGGGAAAGTACTTATTAAAACAGCACCTGGGGGACCCAGACAAAGACTTTGTTCTTCCACCTTCTGAGAAGAGAAGTTGGAGAGTTAGAGTGAGGGGTCTAGGCCTCTGTAGGCCTCGAGGAGCTTGGCAGTGTGGAGCTTGGCTTAGCCTGGAGGGTGACCAGAGGAAAGCAATGTTCCAGAAAGATTAAGGTGGTGATGGCAATTGTTGTTTAGTCACTCAGTTGTTCCCAACTCTTCTGTGACCCCATAGGCTGTAGCCTGCCAGGCTCCTTTGTCCATGGGATTTTCCAGTCAAGATTACCAAAGTGAGTTACCGTTTCCTTCTCCAGGGCATCTTCTTGACCCAAGGATCAAACCCATGTCTCCAAGCCTCCTCCTGCATTGCAGATGGATTTTTTACTGCTAAGCCACTAGGGAAGCTCTAGTGATGGCAATGGTGGTGTGCAAAATCAGTGATTTGGCATCAGTGAGCTGAGGACACCATTGACTGTGGTGGTGGCTATGAGAAAAGATGAGAAAGATGAATGAAAAGATGATGTCAAAGAAAGATATGGATGTTACTCATTTATTCAATGAACATTTCTTTGCACACCCATTGTGTTTCAGGCACCAGCCAAATTCTTCATTACACAGCCAGCGTCATGTATTAGTATGATATGTTTGTCACAGTTTAGAAATCAACACTGATGTGTGGTCCATTGCCTTTTAACTATTTAGATGTGTGCCCACCTCCACCACCAAGATAATGAACTCATTAAAGATAAGGACCCTGCTGTGTTTCTCTTTTATACAAGGTCTAGCACATAAAGCCCTAGACAAATATTCTGGAAATTGAATCAAAGCCATCTTAATGTCTCAACTGAGCTAATAGCACTCTTCTCTTTTAGAATGGGTTTAAATATTCATTGTAAAACAATACAAATATTACAGAAAAGTACAAAAAAGGAGATTAAAAATCACCTGAAACCCCATCACAGTGAGATCCCCTCTATTAACATTTTGGCGGACATGCTTCTGGATTTAGTTCCAAGTGCTATAGACACATGTATAATTTTTAATAAATTCTTCCCATAGCATTTTGTTCATGTGTCTTCTTGTCAAAAATCATTTGTTCTTTTGAGTGTCTCACACATAAGGCCGAAAGCTTTGAACTTGCTTAGGCCCCTGGCTACGGGGTCAGCTCATGTGTGTCCTGGCCAAAACAGTGCTGCTCATTTCTACTGAGGCAGTTATTACTATATAGCCCAACTGGTTCTTTGTACGTTTATCTCTCCAGCCAGATTATGAGCTACCTAACAACAAGGACTGTTGGTTTTATTTTGTTTTTTTCCTTTTGTCCCTATGAATAGCACTGTGCATGTAGCAAGCACATGAATGTTCATTTAGTGGGTAAATTGATGCCATCCCAGGAGAGCATTTGAGGCAGTAAATCTCAGCTCCCAGGTCCAGAATGCTGAGTTCTGCATGCTACTTGAATGATGATGGTGAGATGGCTCTTGTGGTTTTGTAAAAATGACACTGTACAGCTTGGGTGCATGAGGACAAGGTGTATTGGCAGATTTAAACATTCATCTTCTCATCTTGTTTACAAATTTTTCCTCTTATTTTATAAAAGGGAAAGGAGTTATTGCTTTAGATAATTTGGCTGATGGAGGCATCATGTGTTTGTTTGTTTTTTAAGTAGAAGTGTCAGGGGATATATTTCCCAACTTTGAGTGTGAGGTTGAGACAGGCCTCACCTCTCTGGGAGCTGAGGGTGCCAGCCCATGGCCTCAAGGGACACAGTCTAACCTGGCATGGAAGTTCCAGTGTTGCTCTGTTGGGTGTGGATTGTATTACTGAGTGTTTGCCATTTACATAGTAGCCAAAGATTCATTGCAGGAGAACAAGGTATGTTGCAAAACAGAGCATTAATGTTTAGATTTTTCAGACTGAAATCTCTTAGAATTAGGAGTCAGACATAAAGATCCCAGAGTGACATTATATTTTCACTTAACCAGAACCTGGATTATCTCAGTTGCAAGAAAAGAAGAAAAGTTCCTGACTTATAGGAAACGGGTCCAACTCAGGACAAAAAGTGAACATGGGTACAAAAAATGTTTCAGGGGTTGGAAAGTTACTGGTATTGTGTTATTTGCTATTTTCATTTCATTAGATATGACTTTTATGTAATAAGACCCACATCTTCTGACAGCTCATCAATAAAACTAGAATTTTAATGATTGGAAGAGTGGTTATTCCCCAGTTTAATTTTTCAGCAGCAGTAATGATTGAGCTGTTCAAAGGATTGTTGTGTATAGCTATAGTTGTATATTCCTATAGTCTGTTCTCAGAAGGATACTGATAAATTACTCTTAGTACTTTTCTCCAGAAGAGAGGCAGGAGTCGCAGGGAGATGCAGAAGGGAGGGAATTATTTTTATCATATGAAAAAAATTAATCATGTGTATATACTACCTGTTTAAAACAAAAGCACCTCAAAAATAGCATAATAATAAATTTAAAAACTAAAACCCTCATTCCAGACTGAAGCCTCCTTGCAGTTTGCCCTTGCTGTGACCCTTGGTTGTGTGTGTATTAAGTGACTAGTCACATGATGAAAGGACTGAAACTGACATTCTACCCCTTCTTTTCTTCTTCCTATCTTTGGAATAGAGTCAATGAGCTGATGTTGGCTAATGAATACTGGATCTGAGAAACTGACGTAAAACTCAAGTATGATTTCCTCTTTGGCAAGAGCCCAGTATGCTGGCTGACCATAGCCAGTTAAAGATTTATCATGAACCTCCTCACCGGGTTAAAGTTCACAGCTTAATTAAGTGCAAAGACAAAACTTGTTGGTACAGATTTTTTTAAATTGAAATTCATAGATTAACCATTTTAAAGCAATGTTAAGTACATTCACAACATCGTCCAACCATCACCTCTATATAGTTCCAAAACATTATCATCACCCCAAAAGAAAACTCCGTACCCATTAAACAGTTACGCCATATTCACCCCTTCTTCTAGCCCCTGCTGCTGCGCCTGCTAAGTCACTTCAGTCGTGTCCGACTCTGTGCAACCCCATACATGGCAGCCCACCAGGCTCCCCCATCCCTGGGATTCTCCAGGCAAGAACGCTAGAGTGGGTTGCCATTTCCTTCTCCAATGCATGAAAGTGAAAACTGAAAGAGAAGTTGCTCAGTCATGTCCAACTCTTCACGACCCCATAGACTGCAGCCCACCAGGCTCCTCTGTCCAAGGGATTTTCTGAGTTTGGACAAAGCCCTGATGCTGGGAAAGATTGAAGGCAGGAGAAGGGGATGACAGAAGATGAGATAGTTGGATGGCATCACTGACTCTGTGGACATAAGTTTGAATAAACACTGGGAGCTGGTGATAGACAGGGAGGCCTGGCGAGCTGTAGTCTGTGGGGTTGCAAAGAGCCGGACGCAACTGAGCAACTGAACTGAACTGAACTGAACTGATCTGAAGCGCCACCTAGGAAGTCCTGAGATACACTTTAAAAGGAGGAAAGATGGGCTCGATTGCTGAATACTACTAGGTAATAGAGGTCTCAGAAAATAGCTGTTCCCGGGCCTGCCTACAGCTTTCTCAATGAGGCTGATAATGTGCTGCTGCTGTGGCCCATGAAAACTTGCTTGTTGTGCAGTATTGTTTTCCCAAGACAACAAGAACCTTAACCTAAAATAGTAGGTCAGAGGCTGCTCTGGCTTGTGACGTTTCCATCATGGCCATCAAGATAGCAAAGGAAGCAACTGACCTAAGCGAGGTCATGGGTGACTGTGCAAAGTTTGGTTCAAGGTTACATATTCAGGCAATGCATAATGTTTGAAAGTAATTCTGCCTTGTTTTTAGTGAATTTGAGAATGTAAATTATTTAGAGCCATGGCAAATACTCTGTACCAATGTATTTGAATATAAATAAATATGAATGTTCCAATCCACCCCTCAGCCCCAACCGGTATTTTCTTATGACCCCATGAATTACTTTTTGGCCAGTGCAGTATAGAATTTCAGAAGTGAAAAAATACTTTTAAAATGAATTCCTTTTTTTTTTTTTTTTAATGTGGGCCCTTTTACAAATCTTTATTGAATGTGTTACAATATTGCTTCTGTTTTTATGTTTTGGTTTAAGGCATGTAGGATCTTAGCTTCCCAACCAGGGATCGACCTGATTCCCTTGCACTGGGAGGTGAAATCTTAACCACTGGACCACCAGGGAAGTCCCAGAAAGTAATCCGTAAAAGTGCTTCATATGAACGTATTTGCATTTTACCCTCTATGTGTCCTCCCTTTTGGTGACCTCATACCCATGGTATTTGCCGTGAGATGCTAGGAAAGAAAACTGCCGATTCGTGTCAGTGACTTGACGTGGACTGTGGCCAGTCAATAGTTGCTAACTCATAGATGTCTGGTTGGAACCTGACAACACTGAGCAGGACAGGTGAAGTTCAGAGGTCAGCATTTAACAGTGTCTGCTTGCTAGATGGATGCTCTTATTGCTGTTAAGTGATGTGGTCTTTTTAATCAAAGGAAGTTTTTCAAATGCCCAAATACCAAATCTCTTATACCTTAAAGATGCTAAAATTGTAAGCCAAGTCTTATCAAGAAAATAGCATTAAAAAGTCTGGATTTTTTTTTTTTTTTAATTCATAGGCTACAAAAAAGGGCCAGGCCAGTAACATAGGAACATGTGGTCAGAAGTGTGAGGACAGATGGCAGTTGACATTTCGACCCTAGGAAAGATGGAAACCTTGGCAAAATAAAAATATCTGTCCTGTATAAAACAGGCAGCCACTACGTGCCTCCCACAGTTATTCCCATGGAGGGATCCACATGTCAGAGGCTCATCAGATGTGTTGAAAGCTTGTGTCAAAGGCAGCTTGTTAACCTCACAGCATCTGACCTATGTTTGGGTCACTCTGCTCTTGTCTCCAGTTTCTCTCTTTTTTGGAGAGAATGACTGCTCTCTGGCATTCTGCATATTCACCATTTTATCACACAGGGTCACGGGAAATCCACATCTTGTAGGAGCCATTGAATGACAAGATACGATGTCATTAAATTCAGGAGTCACATTAGCCAGAACTTAAATCAGGGGATTTTGCTTGTTTGTTCTCCTTAAAGCGCCTTATACTGACTCCTGGCCAGGGATAAAGTGCTCCTATTTAACAGTCTATTAAAAAGACACCACTTGAATATTTTATAGGTTTCCAAAGTCTTATCTGCTATCTATTAATAATGACCTAAATCTGAAATAATTTGGTGTCTATTTATTCTTCATCCACGTGTATGGCCATGAACTTATGTGCTCATCTCTGTTGACAACTAGAGTTTTTTTTACTATCATTTTTAAAGACGGATTCCAGGGAAAACTCAAATTTTTTGGAACTTAAATAGGCAACAGTATCAATCCTGAAATGTGAGTTTTTAATTCGTAATTTTAAAGACTTTACAATAGAGGAAGGAAATACTCTGAACTGACTTAAAATCTCTATTGACATGACTTCTCAGCATCTCAGCAAACATCAGTTGAATGAGTAAAGTCTCTCTCTAGCCCCTTCGATGATCTACATTTGTTTTTGTTGTTCAGTCACTCAGTCGTGTCTGACTCTTTGTGACTCCATGGACTGCCAGGCTTCCCTGTCCTTCACTGTCTCCCGGAGTTTGCTCAAACTCATGTCCATTAAGTCAGTGATGCCATCCAACCATCTCGTCCTCTGTCAATCCTCCTCCTCCTGCCCCCTTTTCCTGCCGTCAATTTTTCCCAGCATCACGGTCTTTACAGTTTACATTGTTTGCACAATAATTCTCTATACCCACAAGTGAAACGATGCTTCAGCTCCATGGTGGATGCTTTTGCCAGTTGACAGCAAAAGAGGCAATAACCAGGGGAACAAATGCACGATTAGAGCTTTAAGCCCAGAAAATCCCTGTAAGCTGTGAAGGCCTGGGTTCACGTTCAAGAGCATTTGAGAATAAAGATTTCCACTCTGCAGTTAATGGGGCACTCTCTATCTGTGTGACCTTGTGCAAAGCATTGGCCCACCCTGGGCCTTACTTTCCTGTGTGCAAAATGAAACTTTTGCATCAAATGTCTTCAAAGTCTCTCTGGATCTCAGATGTCCTGTGAACTGTGAAATGTGGGTAACCACTGTCCTTCCGGGTTAGTGGAAGGCCTAAGGGAGGACTTAGGCAAAGTATGCAAGATCTTTTAAAAGTTAAGGGCTGAATAATAACTAAATAAATAAAAAGTAAAAGTGTAGGGGTGAACAGTAATAACAACAATAGGAACGTTAATGGGAAGGTGATAACTGTGGAATCAGAGAAACCAAAATGCCTTTTCCAGAGGCTCACAGTGGGTCTTGGTTATTCGGTTTTTGTTTGTTTTTTCACTTCTTGAACCTTTTACTTCGTGTTGGGGCATAGCTGATTAACAATGTTGTGGTGGTTTCAAGTGAACGTTGAGGGGACTCAGCCGTACATATACATGTATCCACTCTCCCCCAAACTCCTGGCACATCCAGCCTGCCACATAACAGTGAGCAGAGTTTCACATGGTATACAATAGGTCCTTGTTGATTATCCGTTTTAAATATGGCAGATTATACATGTCTATCCCAAACTCCCTAACCATCCCTTCACCCCATCCCTCCCACCAGCAACCATAAGGTCATTCTCTATGTCACTGAGTCTCTCTGTTTTGTAAGTAAGTTCATTTGTATCATTTCCTTCTAGATTCTGCAGTGGAAGGGATGTCATAGGATATTTCTCCTTCTCTATCTAACTTACTTCAGTTATTTGTTAAGGGAAAGATGCAATGTTGGTTTTATGAGGTTACTGCAGGTGTGAGGATAGGCTTGGATTGTTTACTGTATGCCCAACACCATGCTTGCGGATTACACATGTTCTGTGCACCCTCACAACAGCCCCAGAAGGTAAGTTCTGTTCATCTGCCTGTTTTACAAATCAAGAAGCTGAAGCCCAAATTACCTAGCTTGCGCAGGGTCCCTTGGTTCTGTGGCAGAGCTGGAATCTGACCCCAGGTCTCTTTGCCCAGAAGTTCTTCATCCCTGTGTGTTGCACAATCAGCATGTAGAATGGTCAGAACACTCGTGGGACAAAACAATGGTCTTATTTTTTGTTGTTGCTACTTTTATTATCCTCTACCAGAGCTCTCTTTCTCACCCTTAATAATATCCTAGGCAGTTCCATAGCTTTCTGCTCACTTTCAGCTCTTAAAAGTCCAATACAGTCAAAGCATTTATTCTCACATCCATATCAGATCTGTACCCTTTTCCCAATTCAGATCAGATCCAAATAGGAGACCTGCAGTAAGGAGGGGGTACAGCCTCTTCTACCCCTTTTTATTACCTCCTTCCTGTTCTGCTTGTGGTTCCTTGAGGTTCCAGGCAGAGGGGAAGGAAATGACAGGTACGGGGGACAAGATGTTATATTGGCATTGTCATACTGACTTTCAGCTAACACTGGCTGGAGACATTAAAAAAATATATATATATATATATATGTGTGTGTATATATATGTGTATATATATATATATATATATAATTCCTTGACAGAAGTGTGCAATTTCTGGCTAATCTATTTCAACAAACCCCCTCCATCCTTCCCAGCCTCAGGCCCTACTTCTCATGCATGCTAAGTCACTTCAGTCGTGTCTGACTCTTTTCGACCTTATGGACTGCAGCCTGCCAGCCTCCTCCATCCGTGGGATTCTCTAGGCAAGAATGCTGGAGTGGGTTGCCATGCCCTTCTCCAGGGGCTCTTCCCCAGTCGGGGATCAAACCTACATCTCTCATGTCTCCTGCACCATCAGGCAGGTCCTTTACCACTAGCACCACCTGGGAAGCTGCTGCTCCTCATAGCCTCTTTCTAATGAAATCTCCCATGCTCAGCAGGTAGCTTTCCCAGGTGGGTTCATTCATGATGCTTGGATGTGGGCACCAGCCAGAGGACACACGGGCATCCTCAGTGAGCCAAACAGTGGCCATGCCCACCTCTCTGCCTTCTGTCCTCCTTCACCTGCCTTCAGGAAGGCGTCCAGCCAGCTTCCTAATTTCCAGATCTTCCAGACTCCCACAGGCTGCAGACTGTTCATGAACATCACCAAGCCCCAGGACAGTCCAATAAGTTTGTCCCAAGACTCTAACATCAGGCTTCTCATGGACCCACAGCAGCACCAGGGCCTGAGCACCTCCATTTAGTGAACATCTAGGTGGGGAGCAGGGAGCCAGTCCCGCCTTCTCCCAGGGTCCTTTAATTCCTCTCACAATATAGGGAAGTGAACACCCATGCCTGCTGTGTAGACAGCTCCCAACCCACTCTCCTCTCTGCTTTTTTGAAAATTTTTTTTAAAGGATGCTAGAAATGTTGATAAGATAATTTCAGATGTGGGGAGGCAGTAGGGGTTGAGTCATCAGGTAGATTCTACGATCCTTTGCCAAGTCCAGCCAGGGTACTGCTAGCAACCTGCTCTAGGAGATGGAATATTTATCATCGTTTTCAGCTCTAAAACAATAGCCAAAATTTTCAGGACTCTGGGGAAAGCCCCATTCCATGTTCTAGAAGCTTTAGTCCCAGACGGGTAGCCACTGTGAGTAGCAGCTTCCACCTCCACTGATGGTTCTGGGCTTGACAGAAGCCTGGGAAGGTGGGAATGATCAGGAATTCAGGTCCCATGATATCCCTTTTCTGTAGTTTCATTCTTCAGCCTTCTGTTCCTAGAGCCATCTTCACAGAGTAAGACATCTTTTTAGCTCTTACCCTTCCGAAACAGGAAACTCTAGGAAGGCTGAAATTATTCTCACAAAGAACATAGGTATCTAGGCTGAGGGGACTTTAAAGGCAGCCCAACTGATGACACCTTTCTTAGCTTGGAAACAGAGGTCACCTTCCAGAGAGCCATTTGTCACCTTTTTCATCTTAAATACTCTTGAAGCCCAGGTGTCCATGGCCCTATGCCAAGCGAAGACAGACAGGATCCCTATTCTCAAGGATATTTATTGACTTTGAACAAAATGGTGTAAATATGAAGCCAGGTGTGTACTTGGATGTTAGTTTAACTTGGACGGAAGTAGCCAAATCCCTATTTTTCTCTTGGCTTCTGGTGCCAAGAATGAAATGCTTCAGGCAGAGTGTTTAAGGTGATTATGTTGTTTAGTCGCTCAGTTTTGTCCGACTCTTTGCAACCCCATGGACTGCAGCATGCCAGGCTTCCCTGTCCATCACCAACTCTCGGAGCTTGCTCAGACTCATGTCCATTGAGTCGATGATGCCATCCAACCGTCTCATCCTCTGTCATCCCCTTCTTATTATAGCTTTCTTCTGTTTTCACACTTGGCCATTGTTTATCCCCAGGGGAGGACCAGCAAGTTGCTGGAGGGTTTGATTTCCTTGACGTTGCCTCATATTCACCTACTTCTGACTTTGGCAATAATTCCAGTGCCAATCAACCGACTTTCTATATTTATCAGCAGCTGCTCCAGTGACGTGCAAACAATTTTCTCAACAGCTGAAAAACATGAGGATAGAGAGGAGGACATTTTGTTCTTTATAAAAGAGCTTGGTTGGAATGAGCATAGGAAGCGTGAACCATCAGCATGAATCTTTTTATCTCTGCATCTTTTCTATTTTCCCCAGCGTGATGTCAGGTTTAAGGAGAGAATACAGTTTTGTCCAAAGAGGAACGAATGTGTAACCTCTGTGGAGTACACTAGAATATTCTGAATCAGCTGGGCCAGTGTTCTGGGCCAGAAGGCCATCTTTGTTGATTTGCTTAATTTATGTCTTGCGGTTTGGGATGAAGGAGGCTCATCCCCAACCTCTCCTTCCAGCCCAGTTTCACCAGATGGCTGGCTCTTAGGTAGTCACATTTGGTAAATGCTTTTCTATGAAACATGATCAAGATCAACTGTAGATGGGATTTGCCCAGGGGTCCAGTGGTTAAGAATCTGCCTTGCAATGCAGGGGACTCAGGTTCGATCCCTGGTCAGGGAAATAAGATCCCACATGCCTTGGAGCAACTAAGCCTGTACACAACAACTACTGAGATCCCACATACTACAGCTAAGACTCAACACAGCCAAATAAATAAATATATTCAAAAAATATCAGCTGTAGAATATGTGCCCTCCCCAGGGCACTGCAGGGCATGGAGGATCTGAGAGAGTCAGGACATCATCTGTGAGGTCAGAGGCTTCCAAACGGCAGGCACTTTGACCCCATTGCTGTTCAGTCTCTGAGTCATGACTGACTCTGCAACCCCATGGAATGCAGCACGCCAGGCTTCCCTATCCTTCACTACCTCCCAGAGTTTGCTCTAACTCATGTCCTCTAGTCGGGATGCCATCCAACCATCTCATCCTCTGTCACTCCCTTCTCCTCCTGCCCTCAGTCTTTCCCAGCATCAGGGTCTTTTCCAAGGAGTCAATGCTTCGCATCAGGTGGCCATAGTATTGGAGCTTCAGTTTCAGCGTCAGTCCTTCTAATGAATATTCAGGGTTGATTTCCTTTAGGATTGACTGGTTTGATCTTCTTGCTGACCACAGGACTCTCAAGAGTCTTCTCCAGCACTAGAGTTCAAAAGCATCAATTCTTCACTGCTCAGCCTTCTTTATGGTTCATATGGGGATCAAACCTGTGACTTTGGCATTATTAGCACCACGCTCTAACTAAGCTGACTGGCCAGAATTTTGTATCCATTACTGTGAAAAATAATAGATTGTGGAGAATAACTCCTGAAGAGTATGTCTATGAAGCCCTCACAATATGCCTGGTTTACCAAAGCCATTGGTGCAGAATAATCAGAGAGGTCATTTCTGTGCTGAGATTGTGTCTCTGCTGCTGTTAGAGGTCTGGGATATCTGGGCATTAATGTGCTTCAGTTCAGTTCAGTTGCTCAGTCATGTCCGACTCTTTGTGACCCCATGAACTGCAGCACGCAAGGCCTCCCTGTCCATCACCAACTCCTGGAGTTCACTCAGACTCATGTCCATTGAGTCAGTGATGCCATCCAGCCATCTCATCCTCTGTCATCCCCTTCTCCTCCTGCCCCCAATCCCTCCCAGCATCAGAGTTTTTCCAGTGAGTCAACTCTTCGCATGAGGTGGCCAAAGTACTGGAGTTTCAGCTTTAGCATCATTCCTTCCAAAGAAATCCCAGGGCGGATCTCTTTCAGAATGGACTGGTTGGATCTCCTTGCAGTCCAAGGGACTCTCAAGAGTCTTCTCCAACACCACAGTTCAAAAGCATCAATTCTTCGGCACTCAGCATTCTTCACAGTCCAATCTCACATCCATACATGACCACAGGAAAAACCATAGCCTTGACTAGACGGACCTTAGTTGGCAAAGTAATGTCTCTGAAAAAGTGGAAGGCAGTCAAGAAACCTGGTTTCTAGTCCTAGCTCAGACCCTATCAAGGAAAGGAGAACTATGTGGAACAACCAACAGGTACTAAGTGTTCTAAGTCATACGAAGCACTTCACAATACAGAGTGTTTCTTCTTCCTCCCAGCAACCTGAGAAGTGGTTCTGCATTTCAGAGATGAAGAAATGAGGATTCAGAGAGAGTAACTTTTCCTAGTTAGTGCCCAAGTCTTCCTAATTCTAAAGCCTGCCCTGTGGCTGTCTCCCCACCTTTGATCTCCCTGGACCCCAGTGTTACGAAGGGGGAGATATGAACAGCCCGGCCTACCTTCCTGAGCTCCTCTGCTGTGGAAATGAAAAGCCATCTCTAAAGTTTATTTTCTACTTGAAAAAATTCAACCAACCGGCATCTTGCATATTATTTTAAATCTTTACTGCCACCTAGTGGGCATAATCTAATCAGAAGAATGAAAAAAATTTTCAGTTCACTTAATAAAACCTACTAATTCATCTTATATTCATCTTGTGCTGTTATCTTTTAGAAATTGCATTGAGCAAATATCATGATCTTCCATTTTTATCTTTATAGTAAACTGCCAGATGTGTGATTCCCTCTGAAAGGAGTTTGGTGAGATGCTGGACATCATGTAAATCCCAGCTTAAAAACAAAAAATTCATGCTTTGTGACCATATAATATACCCTAGCTTATAATGGGCTATACTTACAGAAATTCTAAACTTCAATATTCATAACTTGTATAGTATACTTTTAACTTTTTAAATATTTATTTGCTCAATTCTTTTTATGTTCTCATGATTTAGAAAAATGAGCTTATGTTGTACATACAGTTTTACAGCTTGTTTTTTTACCCAGTCTATTTTGGATGTCTTTCCATGTCTGCACACAAATCTACCTTATTCTTTTTAACAGTGTGTAGTATCCCATTAATGACTATAATTAATTTAACCACTTTCTCATTAATGTCCACATATGTTGTTTTCAGTTTTATTGTTACAAAAATGCAGTAGGGGGTGAATATATATTTTTCAGGGGATAGAAACACATACATTCACATGCACATCCTTTTCAAAATTTATTTGCAGAGTGAAATTTTAGCCATGAGATTGCTGGATCTAAAGGTTATGTAAATACTGAGTGCCCAAAGGTCACCAGAAACACATCTGTAGTCGAAAATTAAAAGTCAAGTGTACTTAAACCTCAGCATGGAAGAAAACCACAATAATTGTGAGGCACTGCTGGGGGACATTTGGAGGAATCTTTATGGGACTTGAGCTTGTGCCGGGTACTATAGGAAAGTTTTTCTAGAAGAAGAGAGAATTCAAGTTGGGCTAGAAATGTCATCATTAGTACAGGAGCAGCAGCCACAGATGTGGTCAGAAGAGGGGGGTATTGAATCACTTTGTGTACTGAGGGGGCTTGTCTGCACATTTCTTTATTCTCTGAATGATTTTCGTGATCGATTGGGGATATCAGGGGCAACCTGCCAGCAATGCTTTCTTTCTCTTTCTCAGGTACATTGATTTTAAGTATCTCTATTTGGAGAAGGCAATGGCACCCCACTCCAGTACTCTTGCCTGGAAAATTCCATGGACGGAGGAGCCTGGTAGGCTGCAGTCCATGGGGTCGCTAAGAGTTGGACATGACTGAGCGACTTCACTTTCACTTTTCACTTTCATGCATTGGAGAAGGAGATGGCAACCCACTCCAGTGTTCTTGCCTGGAGAATCCCAGGGACGGTGGAGCCTGGTAGGCTGCTGTCTACGGGGTCGCACAGAGTCAGACACGACTGAAACGACTTAGCAGCAGCAGCAGACATTTAAATTGCTTTCCAGAAAGGTTGCCCAATTTACATGCAAGGCTCAGAGATAATGCATGCTCAGTGGATTGGTTCAAGACCACCACAGTAAGGCAAATACAGCAGTTAAATGAGCCACACAAATTGTTTGCTTTCCCAGTGCATGATGAAAGTTATATTTACTCTATGCTGTAGTCTGCTGAGTGTGCAATAGCATTATGTCTAAAACAGCAATGTACGTACCTAAATTAGAAAATATTGCTGAAAAAATGCTACCATCTGAGCCTTCAGTGAGTCATAGTAGTAACATCAAATATGGCTGATCACAGATCACCATAACAGATATAATAATAATGAAAAAGTTTGAAAAATTGGAAGAATACCAAAATGTGACACAGAGACATGAAGATAGCAAAGGTTTTTGAAAAGATGATGGCAATAGACTTGATCCAGGTAGCATTGCCACAAATCTTGAATTTGTTTAAAAAAAAAAAAAAAAGTATTATCTTCGAAGCACAATCAAATGGTGTATGCCTATACGTTCTTCTGGGTTCTTTTAAATACTCAGCTTCCCTAATAATGATGTATCTAATAATCAGAATAACAGCAACTGTAATAGTAGCAAACTTTCATAGAGACCTGAGTCCTTTATTCCATTGAATCCTCATCAGAGAACTTGAGACAGGCACTAATAACATCCTGGCTTTCATATGAGGATCCCAAGGCTTAGAAAAGGGGGGAACTAGGCTGGGTCACGTGGTTAGCCAACAGCGAGCTGGGGTTCAGAACCAGGGTGTCCCATTCCAGCGCCTACATTCTTTACTGTGAAGAAATACCTTCTTCTTTATCTTCTTCATAGGATCCTGCCACGGAGAATTTAAAGCTGAGGAATTAAGAGCCACTGAATTGATGATCACAAATTTTGGAAAGTCTGGTTTAGGGTGATAAGGCAGTAGAGTCCTGTTTACAAAAACGAGACTTATGGGCATTGCTCCAGAAGTCGCATATATAGTATTAAGGGAGGCAGCCAGCATGGGAGGGGGAGAGGGAGCTGGTACTTGGCTACTCACAGGTGCCCTCAATTAAAAGGCTGAGGAGCGCCTTCTTAAAATCACAGCCAAGACGCTATAATTAAATATTCTCTGGGCCAGCTGGAGCTCAGAGGCTGTTTAAATCACCCCAAGGAAATAAACAGATGAAGGACATCCAGGCCCTTGGATCTCACGATGTTCCCACTCTAAGGGAGGATGGGGGGGTCTGCGAGCCCTCTGGGCCAGAACGCGGAATGAAATGGCGCTTAAGTAAATAGTTACTGAGTATGTGGTGGGTGCATGCTGGGGATCAAAGGGGGTCCACCTGCTTGGATTAGCAAAACTATGGATTTAACAAACGTGGAGTAAGGGCCGGCGGCTGTTCTTTTCCAGATTGCGCTGGCTGCGGACGAGACATCAAGAATGGACAGGCCCTGCTGGCGCTGGAAACGCAGTGGCACTTGGGTTGCTTTAAGTGCAAGTCCTGCGGCAAAGTCCTCACCGGCGAGTACATCAGCAAGTAAGCCTGGGGCGCAGGCGCGGATGGATCCTTCAGCAGGGTTGGGGCATCATGGGCTGCCCTGCGCTCGCCGAATACACCCTAGCCCAGCCCAGCCCATCAGACATAATGAAAGACCTTCACATTCCACAATCCGTATGAACTTTTTGCTATGAAACTTTGGAAAGGAATTTTATTCTTCTGTTGTTGCCTGCTATAAATTTAATGAAATGTTCATCATTGCCTAATGTAACAACGAAGCTGACGTAATGGTAGGCTATATGTTGCAACCAATTAAGCATTTAGTAATTTTACTTTCGCTAATCCCCCCTCACCCCCGTCATTTCCCCATTGAAACTACTGATGGTAAACCTTTATCCTCCTTCCAGGTCTCAGCCATGTCTGCTGGCCCTCCCCTGCCCCCATCCCCCCAAAAAGAAACTCAGCGTCCAGGCACAAAGCCCATTAGGACCACTCTGGAGTAGGTTCCTTAGAGTCAGAGGCTGGTGTAGAGAAGAGCTAGAGCAGGTGACGTTTTGAGGGTTTTGTTTAATGTGACCTTGAATAGCTAGTTACAGTGGTTACCTTTTAAATTGAGGAAAGAATGAGCATGGGGTGGGGGGAGGGCCTAGAGGCAGTAAGGGAAAATTTTCCCCTATCCACTTTAAAAAATGTTCTCCAACCAGCATCTATTAAAAAATTTTTTAATGAATTTAATGTATGAATATACACAGTGAGACTAAATAAGTAGCTTGGGCCCCACCCCCTAGAAATCTAATTCTCCAGATCTGGGGTAAAGCAAACCCTGGTATTCGGGATGCAGAAACTACACAGGTGATTCTGAGGCACAGCCAAAGAGAACTGCTCCGCCTTTAACACTGACGCCTGTGCAGAGCTAGGTAACTGGGCTGTCTGGAGACGTTTTAACTCTCCCATGCAATGGCACACCTAGAACATGATATTTTAACTGTGTCATGAGGTAAATGAGGGGCTTCCCAGGTAGTGCTAGTGGTAAAGAACCCGCCTGCGAATGCAGGAGACATAAGAGATGCAGGTTCGATCCCTGGGTGGGGATGATCCCCTGGAGAAGGGCATGGCAACCCACTCCAGTATTCTTGCCTGGAGAATCCCATGGACAGAGGAGCCTGGTGGGCCTCAGTCCATAGGGTCGCAAAGAGTTGGACACCACTGAAGCAACTTAACACGCATGCAACAGGTAAATGAAGGCAGTTTCAGGAGGATGGTTGAGAGGCCCTGGGCCCCCAGGCTCCCTCAGGGCCAAGGAGAAGGCGTCTCTGCGCTCTTAGGAGGCTCTGGTGTGTGAATCAAGGAGGTGTCGGGGAGGAGACAAGGAAGAGGAGCATGGGACTACAGCTGAAGCCTGCCAGGCCTGGTGCTGCAAGAGAGGGACGCCTTGGTTTTTGCTAGCGAGGTCTGAGGCAGTCAAGGAATGCGCAGCGACAGCCGTTTGGCTGTTACTCCTGTGTGGCCTGGAGGACCTCAGCACTCTCGCTGGAGAGTTTGCTCTTGTGGGTTTTGACCCTCCCCCACCAGGGCTCCTCCAGGCATGTGAATGGTAGTTGAGCGAGAAATAACTTCTGCTCGGCTTCTGTGCAACTGGGCGGAGAGAGATGGGGTCTGGGCGTCTTTCCTGCCCTCGGAAGCTGAGCTGTCTTTGTCCTGCAGGGATGGTGCTCCATATTGTGAAAAGGACTACCAGGGGCTCTTCGGGGTAAAATGTGAAGCCTGCCACCAGTTCATCACAGGGAAAGTCCTGGAGGTAAGTGACACACGGGCGCCCCTCAGAACCACCGTCATGGTCCTCAAGGCTCTTGGAAACACACAAGGGTCTCTTTTTCCATCTTTTTCTCACGTGCAGAGGAAAGAAAGTAGAGAATGGCTGTGTAACACTGTCTTCTCAGGCAGTGTCTACTTCATGCTGGACACCGGAAGGATAGAGGACATGAGGGCAAAAAAGAATGAAGAAGAGTCTAGAGGAATTATGTAGGAGGAACGGTTATATTAAACTGTTCTTTTGTTTAGAAGTTAGAAAAGAGGAAATGAAGACTGTGTTCGAGCCACGTGTGTCTGTGTGTACAAATGTGTGTATAAGTGAGTGAGTAAGTGTTAGTTGCTCAGTCGTGCCCGACTCTTTGCAACGCCATGGACTGCAGCCCACCAGGCTCCTCTGTCCGTGAGATTTTCCAGGCAAGGATACTGGAGTGGGTTGCCATTTCCTTCTCCAGGGATCTTCCCAACCCAGGGCTCGAACCCGGGTTTCCTGCACTGCAGGAGATTCTTTACCAACTGAGCTACAATATGGGCCCGCAATCTGTGTGTGCACATATCTGTGTGCTCACGTGTGTACACATGGGAGCGTACAGACTCAGCGAACAGAGGCTCTGAACGGTAGTTAAGAGAAGAAAGTCGTTAGAGGTGAGGGTGTAGGCTTCCTCACCCTTAGAAAACCACATCCTGTTTGACCCAGAACGTCCTGTGGCCCAGGCTGACAGAAGCCTGTCAAGTTCAGGTGTGACTGCCTCGCACTGGGAAGCTTGGTTCCTGCTTTCTCAGCAGTTGCCCCACCAGCTTCTGCCTCTGGGCGGAACTGAGCTCCTGAGCTGGCGCCATCAGTAGACTTGGGGCCAGAGGTCAGAGAGTCACTCCCGCCTGCCCACAAGCCTGCGAGATATTAACCCACTCTGATGGGAAAAGTAAGGGCTTCCCAGGTAGCTTCCCAGGTGGGTCAGTGGTAAAGAATCCGCCTGCTAGTGCAGGAGATACAAGAGACCTGGGTTCGACCCCTGGGTCAGGAAGATCCCCTGCAGGAGGAAATGGCAACCCACTCCAGTATTCTTACCTAGAGAATTCTATGGACAGAGGAGCCTGGAGGGCTACAGTCCACAGGGTCACAAAGAGCTGGACACCGCTGAGTGCACACACACACACACAGACAATGTTGCCTCACACCCACCCCAAGTCTCAGGGTGAGGATGTGTGCTGAGCAGAGGTGGGTCAGGACGCCCAATAGGGTCCTGGGAACATGACCGGGCAACTTGTCACATTGCTTCTGTAGACACCAGGTCACTATATCCACATCACCACATTCAAATTTCCCAGCAGGGTGTGGTCCAGGGACCCAGGACATGAATCTGAGTGGCCCCTGAGGTGTCCCTGGGCATCTTCTGTGGGTGTAGTCTTCCTAATCCCACAGCAAGCCCCGTGATGCCTTCCTGTCCATGAAATACAGGACAGGGGGCAGTGCTGGCTCTGTGCTGGACCTAGTCCAGCTAATTAGATTTGAGATGCAGGTCGTCAGTGCACTTCCTGACCCAGAGGAACAGTGTTTCGGGAAGAGCAAACTGCAGTGGCAGAGGCTCAGCAGCAAGGACAAGTACAGCATACCCAAGAAACCAAGTCATTTGGGCAGGACTGTGGGTGAGAGAGAGGATGCTGGAGGAAGGGAGGGGCCTGAGTGTGAGGACCTCAGAAATCAGTCAGGAGTTTGGCTTTACCTTGAGGATGGTGGGAAGTATTGAAGTGATTGTAGCTGGAACATCACGTGATAGGATCAGACTGCAGTGTGAAGAATGGGAGGGAGTCCTCAAATGAGTGTGCCCCCCTGTTCACAGCAGCTCTGCTCACACCAGGCAGAAGGGAAAGCAACCCACGAGTACATGGATGGATGGATAAACACAGCGTAGTATTTAGAGACAGTAGCCTGTCCCTCAGCCTTAGGAAGGAATTCTGACATGTGCTACAGCATGCATGTACCTTGAAAACATTATGCCAAGTGGTAGAAGCGGTCACAGAAGACTGCATACTATGTGATTCTATTTACATGAAATATATGGACTAGATGGATCCATAGAGAAAGCAGTTACCTGGACTTGAGGGCAGGGAGAGAGTGGGGAGTAACTGATTATTGGTTCCCACTTAGGGTGATGAATCTGCTTCAGAGGTAGAGGAAGTGGTTGCAAAACCTTGTGAATATCCTAGATGTCATGGAGTTGTTCCCTTTAAAATGGTGTATCTGATGTTATGTGAATTTCACCTCAATAATGGATGTAAATGGAGTCGGGGGGCAGACAGGGAGGGCAGGTAGAGGAGAGCTTTGGACAGCAAACAGTGGTGCCGCTGGCTGGAGTGACACCTGAGAAGTGGACCCCCACCACCCACACACAGTTGGGGTAAGGGGGATTTCTCATGGCCCTTCCAATAAGGCTTTTATTGCGAGTCCAAGGATACTTCAAGGCTGGGTTTGGGGCCCAAGGTCATGCACATCCTTAGGAAAGCTATTGGAGAAGATGGATGTGACGCGTCCAGAGTGTCGCTTGAAATCCAGCCATCTCATCCCCCGACAAGTGCAGTGGTCCTTGTCTGTCCTCTCAATCTGCCCCTCGTCCCTCCACAGAGCAAGGAGCCCTGCGAGAGACTCAACAGCATTTCCTTTGAGCTTCCCAAGTTTGATCTGCTACATGGGACTGAGATAAACCTGTTGAGGTGGGAGCAGTTAGGAAATTTCATTTTAAAACAGCAGGAGGATGGGGTTTAGACTTACTGGAGTAATCCATGCATGAAAAAACCAAATCACTCTGCTGTACTCCTGAAACAAATATAATATTGTATGTGGATCCTAATTCAGTAACAAATAAATAAAACACTAGAACTATTTCCCAGATGTTTGGCTATAGCTAAAGGGACAGGAAGACAGTGAATGCCGCCCCCAGCTTGGAGCCCCCACATTTGTAGACAGCATGGATGGAGGCAGCTCTCTCCTCAGGCCACATGTGGGACTGTGGGCCCCCCCAAAAAAAGAGTTGGGGAGACAAAAGGACTGAGGAGGGTGGGGTGTTGATTACCTTCAGATTTAGTCCAACTGCTGTGGGAAGGAATCTCTAAAAGAAAACTGGATCCAAGAATGTGCCGTGTTGAAGACACATCTGCTCGCTCTGCTTTTTCCCTGGAGGCCGAGTACTTTGATGCTGGTAGGGGCTGTAAGGGCCCCTTACCACGTTGGCTTCAGGCCTCCATGAGGGCCAATGGTGGGGGTGAGACCTTGCACCCTTTCCACACAGACCCACAGAGGTGGGGCTTCTGGGAGCAGTTTGCAGCGGGGTTCCGTGCAGAGTCAAGACCCACCCAGTGGGCGTGCTGTCCCTGTCAGATGGGTGTGTGATCTAGAAAATCGTCCTGCGCTGTGAGCACGCTGACATGTGACAGCTCGTGAGTCGGCCTGGCCCAGCTCCCAGCAGAAAACCCTGAGCTCCTCCCTCCACCTTTATTCTCTGATCCACCGTAGGTGCAGCAGGATGGGTCTGATTTGTTGTAAATACTATAATCCTGGTTTTGGTTTGGGTATTCCCCATTTTTAAAATTATAGTGAAATCCACATAATATACCAGGAGCAGGAAATGGCAACCCACTCCAGTATTCTTGCCTGCAGAATCCCATGCAGAGGAGCCTGGTGGACTGAAGTCCATGGAGTCGCAGAGAGTTGGACACACCTGAGCACACACCACGTAACATAAAATGTAACATCTGAACCATGCTTCAGAGTACAGGTCCGTGTATTACACAGACTTATGATGCTGTGAAACCGTCACCAGCATCCAGCTCCGTAGCCCTTCATGTCTTATGAAACTGAAGTCTGTGCTTATTAAACAGTAACTGCCCATCCCCCTCTCCCCACAGCACTTGGCAGTGACCGTTCCACTTTGTCTCTATGAATTCGACTACTCTGAGTATCTCATGTAAATGGAATCATACAGTATTTGTGGGGTCTTGTTTGTTCGTTTCGTTTGATTTTGCGATGGCTGTTTTGCACTTGGGCTTCCCTGGTGGCTCAGCTGGTAAAGAATCCACCTGCAAATGTGGGAGACCTGGGTTCGATCCCTGGGTTGGGAAGATCTCCTGGAGAAGGGAACAGCTACCCACTCCAGTATTCTGGCCTGGAGAATTCCATGGACTGTATAGTCCATGGGGGTCGCAAAGAGTCGGACACGACTGAGAGACTTTCACTTTTCACTCTCACTTTTTTACTTCGTATGATGTCCGCAAGTTTCATCCATGTGGTGGTGTTTGACAATTTCTTCTTCCTTTTTTAGGCTGAATAATATTCCATTGTGTGGACATACCGCATTTTGCCTTTCCAGTCTGTGATGTTTGGTTTTGTTGTTGCTGTTGTTTCTGATCGATTTTACCCGTAGAGATTGTGAATGTATTGTGAGTTCCCTGTGTCTTCTGTAACGGTGGTGGCTTAGAACCACAGAAACTTTCTGTCTCAGTTCTGGGGCCAGAAGTCCACAACTGAAGTGTTGGCAGGGCTCCCTTCCAAGGCTCTAGGGGAGGATCTTTCTTTGCCTCTTCCAGACTCTGGTGGCTGTGGCTACATAACCCTGACCTCTGCCTTGGTCTGCACAGAGCCTTCCCCCCCTGTGCCCTCTCTTCACTCTGTGTCAAACCTCCTCTGCCTTCCTCTTAGAAGGTCCCTTGTCATTAGCTTTAAGGTTCATCAGCATCCCAGGTGGCACTGGTGATAAAGAACCCATCTGCCAATGCAGGAGACGTAGGAGATGCGGGTTTGATCCCTGGGTCGGGAGGATCCCCTGGAGGAGGGCATGGCAACCCACTCCTTATTCTTGCCTGGAGAGTTCCGTGGGCAGAGGAGCCTGGCGGGCTATAGTCCATAGGGTCACAAAGAGTCAGACACGACTGAAGAGACTTCACACACATAGGATCTTCCAAGGTGATTCCTTCATCCCCGGATCCTTAGCTTAATTACATCTGCAAAGCCCCTTTTCTCAGAATGCCAAGGTTCCAGAGATTTTGTGTGGATATATCTTTGGGGGGAGGGAGGGGGGCACCATTTCAGTCATCATGGAAACTGACACAAGTCTCGTCCCAGTGAGGGCTGAAGCTCTGATGTGGTTTTAATGGAACCCTCACTGAGCATCAGAGATGTCCTGAGATCCCTTCTCTGGACGCGTTTCATCCAAGATGCCACCAGACACCTGAAGGAGCTTTAAGAAGGAGAAAAGGTCCCAGAACAGTGATCAAGGAGCTCCAGGCTCAGCTATGTCAGTAACTCCTGAGGAATCTGGGACAAGTCATTTAGCCTCTTTGAGACCATTTTCATATATAGGTAAAAGGACTTCCGGACATAGAAGTGTGGAAGGTGAAGGAAGAGGACCTGTCCCATGGCTGCCCCTTCCCCCTCCTGTTCTGAAATTCTGTCTCCCTCTGTTACTGGTTTTTCTTTGGAATGTAATTGTTTTACAACGTTATGTCAGTTTCTGCTGTACAACAACGTGCATCAGCTATATGTTTACACGTATCTGCTCCGTCCTGAGCCTCCCTCCCACCTCCTGCTTGTACCCCTCTAGGTCATCAGAGCACTGAGCACTATGGCGCCCTGTGCTGCACAGCAGCTTCCCACGGACTGTCTGTCCTGCACGTGGTCGTGTGTATATGACAATGCTACTCTCTCAATTCATCACACCGTCTCTGTCCCCCACCGTATCCACGAGTCCATTATCTATGTCTGTGTCTCTGTTCCTGCCCTGCAGATAGGTTCATCAGTACCGTTTTTCTAGATTCCATATATGTGCATTAATATGATATTTGTTTTTCTCTTTCTGACTTATTTTACGCTGTATGACAGACTCTAGGTCTATCCATGTCTCCACAAATCACCCTATTTGAGTCCTTTGTAATGGCTGAGTAATATTCCATTGTATACATGTAAGACATCTCCTTTGCCCATTCCTCTGTTGATGGATATTTAGGTTACTTCCCTGTCCTGGCTATTGTAAATGGTGCTGCTATGAACACTGGGGTACATGTGTCGTTTTGAATTATGGTTTTCTCATGTGCCCAGTAGTGGGATTGCTGGGATAAACCCTTCCCAGGATGTGGGCTTGAGGGGATGGGGAGGAGAGCCTTCATGTGTTTTAATGAAAAGGGCTTCAGTGACAGGAAATCAGGGATCTACTTTTGGTTCTGGAATTCACAGCTGTGTGACCTTGGGCAAATCAATTTCTTCGAACCTTGATTTTTTCTTTAATATACAAATGTTAAAATATATATGTAAATCCAAGACTTGGGGCACTTGACCTCTAAATTTCCTTTGGTTCTAAGGATCTGAATTCTATAATTCTCCTTGTCTTAGATATAGTCTTGGATCTAAGGGGTCAGAGCCAACAGTTTTTTTTTTCTGGAGAGATTTTCTAGAACACTCAGCACATAGCATACACTCAAACTGTAGTTTTCTCATTAGCTTGCTTTCAGTTCTGTTTTTGAGGGTCATCTTGCTATAAGTGGCACATCTTTTAGAGCTTATGCTAATTAACCTATAAATCCAGGCGCGTTCTGAAAATGCTTACAACCTGCCTCCTAACTAAGAAGTCCAAAAGCAGATTTGCATGAGATACAGCCAACAGCTTGCTATCTCCATCTCCATTTCTAAAGTCTTCTCAGAAGCAACCTTCCTCCTGGTCCTTACTTCTCTTCCCTACACCCACCCTGCTCACTTCTGCTTTAGCAGCCCAGAGGTAACAGGACTCGGCGTGAGCCTTCAGACTTAGGTCACAGATGTCAGTAGACATTAGGGGCATCCCTTTGGTGTGAATTTCCTTCCATCTTTCTGTTGGATGGTCCTAGGAGATCTCTGACCCTGACAAACTTCATTTCCTGGGTTCAGGTTGTTACCTGCTAACTTTTCCAAGAAAGAAAGCAACAACAAAATCATTGCAAAATGAATGCAATTCAGAAAAAAAAAAAAAAAAGCGAATGTCAAACTGGACGCAGAAGTCTGGAGGGTAAAGGGAAAGAGCCTGTCCACTCCCTCCCCGTCCAGGGCTGTTCCATCTGCTGACCGAGGGTGGTCTTGAGTTCTCTTAGTCTGTCTGTCCTTTTGCACAACTCCCTCCCCCAGGGAGCTCAGTGTTTACCAAGCTCTCTCACATTCCTTCAAGACCAGTGCTCTCTGGATTGGCTGGCTCTGCAGACAGGGCCACCCTGAGCAGGCACCTGGCCATCTGCACCGGAGCCTCCTGTGTGCTCAGACCCCAGAGACAAAAGGAAAGTGGTGTGTCTGCATTCTTCCCAGGAGAGGAGGGCAGGGCTCCGAGTCTCTCCCTGGCCTTCTTCCTCAGGCACCACACCCAGGAAATCAATCCTCCTGTCTTTCCAGAAGGGCTGGTGGCCCACATTGTGCTGGGGTGGGGTGTCTACTATGCCGCGTGTGCTCTCCTGGGAAGAATGTGTGACAGGGTCTGTTACAATTCGAATGTCTCACAATGTAAGAGACCCTGACACGCGGCCCGTGGCCAATCCTTAGTGCCTTTCCATCCCTACCCACGGGCAGCACTGTCTTTATCTATTAACTTGGAAGTGACGGATGAAAGGACAGGACTTAGGCTGGCTTTAGACCCTTCCTGCTGGATCCCCTGCAGTGTAGCAAATGTACACACCACGTGATTCAGCAAATCCTTTCCCTTGATTCTCTGAAGGGTTAAAAATGGTGGCTTTGTTTTATCTTGTTTTGTTTTTACTTTGTTTACTTTTCAATTAAAACTCCTTTTTCATAAAGCCCAAGGACAAATGTTTATGATGTTCCTGTAGAACTAATTCACATTACAAACTGGAGGTCCCATCCGCTTCCTTCCTTTTGCTGTATTTTAAGCATGCTCTGAAATGAGCAGGTCTTGGTCTGGGCTTACTTGTTATCTAATGAGAGGAAACATAAGCTCTTCCAGGGCGCTTGCATGGCAGATGGTCTTTTTGTCACCATCAAACATATAATTTGCAAAGACAGACTGAACGGTGAAGTCCCTCCTTTCTCGTTCCGTGCATGTCCTTAAATGCAAGCGAGGCTAATAAACCATGTTCAAGCAGAAAACTAATTGCATTCTTCTCATTCCTACTGTGGCCCCAGGAATGTGTACCTCCTTCCCCTTAATTGTGAACCCAAATATTTTTCTGGATCACAGAAGGGAAAAGAATCAAGTAATATTAGAAGTTTTGAGTCAGATGGTCTCTGCCCTGGTGAAGAATGAACCACCACAATAGGGGGCTTTTGCATAATAAAAATACTTAACATCTACAAGTGATCTCATAAATATTTGATCCTCACAATAGGCCTGTAAAGTGATGAAAGCAGTTACTACTGACCTCCATCTACAGATGAGGCTGCTGCGCTAGAGACCTGGAGGCTGACTGGTAACTGAACCATGATTAGAAGTCTCAGTTCTCAGAAGATAGAAACACGTATGTACATACGTGCACACCCACATATGCACACATACACACACACTGATTCATGATCCATGTGGCAGTAATCATTGCAGAGAACAAGTAACTAAACTGCCTCCTGAAATAACTTACAGAAGGACCAATATTTACCATTCCTGGTGAGATGAGGAAAATCTATCTGATGAGTAGCCTTGTTGTATCTATTTTCAGGGCAGTAAACATTTGCTGCTTCTTTGGTTTCCTTTATTCCTGTGTAAAATGTTGCCGAAGGTCAGGGACCCTGTGCACAGAGTAGGTGACATTTCTGCATAGTCATGCCTCATTCTGTCTTGCCCTCTTTACTAAGCTGGAGGCTCCACAAGGGCACCTGACTTGGGCCATGGAGACAATTGTAGGTGGATGGTGCTGTCTCAGGCGAGGGAACACACTTTGTTTACAGAGCTCTGGTTGAGGATGCCGCAGAGCTCCATGGAGAGTCAAGAGGAGCTTTGAGGCCATTCCAATACAGGCACGCATTGGTCACTTTTCCTAATTTAAAATAGAACTTAACAATAAACTTCAGAAATGGCTTCATCTTAAATATGAGTTAAGCAAGGTATGCTATATTCATACAATGGAATATTATTTAGCAATAAAAAAGAACAAGGTCCTGATTACCTGCTACAGAATGGACGAACCTTGAAAATATCCTAAGTGAAAGAAGCTAGTCACAAAAGATCACCAATTAGATGATTCCTAGAATGGACAGATCTGTAGAGACAGAAAGTCTACTGGTTGTTGCCTGGGTCTGGCGGGAGAAGGAAATGACGGTCAGTGGGTATGGAGTTTTGTTTGGAGGTGATGAAATGTTCTTAAATTAGATAGTAGTGATGGTTGCACAAGTCTGTGAATCAATCAATACTAAAAACTACTGAATTGTACACTTTTTTCTAAAAAGGTGAATTTTATGGATATCTCAGGGTAGGTAGGTAGGTAAATAGACAGATATACATACATATATGTCTGTCCATCTATGCAGAGATATACAAGGTGATAGAGAGTTGGAATCCAGTATTTCTCAGTTTCCATATCTGTAAGATGAGGCTGCTAATTGCTACCTCATAGAGCTGCAGCATTTGAAAATAAAGGCATGAAAATCTTTAGCATAATTAGTAGCCAGGTTAGTCCCTTCTCCTTTCTCTCTCTCCTTTCTTCCAGTCTTTGATAGTTTCACTTATTAGAAAGTGGGTAAAGCACAAGAGTGGGCTTCCCTGGTGGCTCAGACAGTAAAGAATCTGCCTGCAATGCAAGAGACCCAGGTTCAGTTCCAGGGTCAGGAAGATCCCCTGGAGAAGGGAATAACTACCCGAATGGCTACCCACTCCAGTATTCTTGCCTAGAGAATCGCATGGACGGAGGAGCCTGGCTGGCTACAGTCCATAGGGTCGCAGAGTCAGATAACGCTGAAGCGACTTAGCACATGTGCGTAGAAGGGACAAGAACAGAGATTCAAGTCAATAAATGTCTTCATGCCAGAGTGTCTCTGAGCTTCTTTCCTTTGTGGGCTTTAAACTTTCATTCCCTCGCATGCTCATAGGTTGTCATTGCACAGAACTGTGCCCTTGATCATAGTGTGTGACCTGATTAACATATAATCTCCCCAGCGTGGGAGAGGAAACTCAAGTTTAAGTTTGAAGTATGGTTTATGACACATTGGTCACAATATCTTATTTGCAGATAATAACCTGGTGCTAATATTTGATTCCCTGCATCATTAATAGATTAGGAATCAGCCCAGGAGAGCACAAGAAGCACGCTGACATGACAAATGGTTGGAGGAAAATTTCTCTGATTCACCCAAAGTTATCCACTTTGTCCTACATTAATGATAAGAGGAAATATGTTGCCAGGGTAACAGAAGACTGTTCACAGGCAGTAAAGTTTCGATATTTATTTTTAAAAGTCACCCCATTTCTGCCAGCACAAATGGAAGGGCTTTCTTCTCCGGAAATGACATTTTGAAAAGAGTTTGTGTTTTGAGTTAAAAAGATGTTTTGTTTTTCAGTGTTATTCCACTTCAGAGAGTTTAGCTTCTTGCTGGTGAAGTGTGGGGGTGGGGTGACAGTCGAGGAACGTGACTCTTCCTGAGAAATCAGCAAGAAGTACTGAGCATGTGCTGGTGGCCCTGCCTTAGGGGCCGCAGAAGGTGTGAGATTCAGGACTCATTCTCAGATAGATAAGGCATACATTTCTAAAAGTAATAGGGTGTCTGAGCCCAAAATTAGGAATCAGGGTCCAGGGCACCCCTAGGGCCCATGAGTACCCAAAGCTGTTGCAGCATCTTTAGTCTGAGGGCAATTCTTAATGGTGGTATTGAGTTTTAGAAATAGCTAAGACCTGCTGTATAGTGCAGGGAACTCAGCTGGGTGCTCTGTGATGACCTAGATGGGTGGGCGTGGGGAGTGGGAGAAGGAGGTCTAGGAAGGAGGGGATAGATGTATACATATAGCTGAGTCACTTCATTGTGCAGCAGAAACTAGTAACACTGTAAACCAATTATACTCCAATTAAAAAAAAAAGCTAGAACCCAACAGCAGAGAGGCAGCCTGCCTAGACAGGTGGCCAGCAAGTTCAGTGATGGGATGGGTCTCTGGGCTGGCCGCTGTTCTGAGCACAGATGTGATGACCCGTCAGAGTTGTCCATTCTCCTCACCAGGACCCAGCACATCCTGAGCTGCAGAAGGCTTATATGTCTGTGTTCTCATGGACTCAGAGCACCTGTCCTTCTTCTTCCTGCTGATCCCCACCTGTTCCCATCCCTGGCTCTGTTCATATCTCCTTCACCACTATAAACCTAAAAAGGAAGACTATACCCCTTCTTCTGGAGAAGGCACTGGCACCCCACTCCAGTACTCTTGCCTGGAAAATCCCACGGATGGAGGAGCCTGGTAGGCTGCAGTCCATGGGGTCACTAAGTGTCGGACAACTGAGCGACTTCACTTTCACTTTTCACTTTCATGCATTGGAGAAGGAAATGGAAACCCACTCCAGTGTTCTTGCCTGGAGAATCCCAGGGACGGGGGAGCCTGGTGGGCTGCCGTCTATGGGGTCACGCAGAGTCGGACACGACTGAAGCGACTTAGCAGCAGCAGCAGCAGCATACCCCTGCTTCTAAGGGATCGATTCCAGGGTGCTTCACCTGCCCTGCACTGGGACCTTCAGTGAATTCCAAGGTAATTGTCATGACCTTTTCTTGGCGGAACAGAAAGAGAGTTCAATCTTTGACAATGTATCTCAGTACACAAGATAACTAGGGGCCCACAGTTGTGTGAGGGCCTAGTAAGAGGCACACATCATAAATGACCGGGAGTTTAAAAGAGATTCTTGTCAATTGTTAGAAGTCAGCTTTGGATCTTGAGGAACGAGAAGGTACAGGCAGGTGAGAGCAAGCAGTTTATCTCCATTTGCTTTTGTGACTGACGTCTTGGGTCACTTTTTTCCTACCTTGTTTGTTTGTTTGTTTTATTTTCATGTTACCATTTGGTTTAATTGCATCCTTATTGTGTGCCGTTCTCCACTTCAAATCATTTTTGTAATCAGGGTGTAAGCTTAAAAAATTAAAATACTATATCTTTTCCATTGGTGACTAGTGTTATTTTAATTTAATTATGAAATACATTGACTTTTGTGGGTTCATCTGAATCCATTTCTCCATCTGAAAAGTCATCCCTATTAGAAAATGCCTGTAACCCTCTTGGATCTGCCCACCTGGCTGATGGTAGATGGGCTTTCTATGCCCAGATCAAGCCCCTCTCCTGAAACCCAGGTTTTGTCTCTAGGGGGTGTGGGGTGGGGGTGGGGAGGATTGTGACAGCCCTTCAGGTCTCAAGAAATGACCTCTAGCTTGTGGATTCATGAAAACTCAGAGAAAAGGTGGTATACTGAGTTACCTTGGCTCTATTGTGTCCTTATATTTTGTCCACTTA
Source organism: Ovis aries (assembly GCF_016772045.2). Lineage (NCBI taxonomy): Eukaryota > Metazoa > Chordata > Mammalia > Artiodactyla > Bovidae > Ovis > Ovis aries. The sequence continues at coordinate 34,542,577 of NC_056075.1, read as the reverse complement.
GTCTCTTGAAGCAAATGTACAACTGGAGGTGGGGAATGGTTAGATATTGAGACATGGAACTATTGGAGCTTCCCTGGTGGTCCAGTGCCCAAGACTGTGCTCTCCAGGTGCAGGGGGTCTGGGCTCAATCTCTGGTCAGGGAACTAGATCCCACATGCTGCAACTAAGTATCCTGGGTACTTGCAACTGAGACCCCGAGCAGCTATAGAGAGAGAGAAAGAGGAAGGGAAAGAGGGAGAGAGAGAGAAAGAAGCGTGGCGCCGTCTTCAGGTCACTAGGACAACTTCCGTTCTCTCTAGGTGAGGATGTGAGACAGTCCACGTACGTGGTCCAGGAGGTGGAGAGTGCTCCAGGGGAGATGGGCGCCTTGAGTCCCCTTGGCCCAGGCAGTGATGCTGCCCTTCTGCCTGTCTACTAGGAACAGGCTTCCTCCCCTCTTGTTTTCCACCGGAATATGCTTTCTTCCTGGACCTCACGGCTTCCTGTCTTGTGAGGGATGCTGTGCCAGTTCCAGCAGATGGACCTGCTTGGAGTTTGCCAGGAGTGACAGTGAGGGCTGGTGCCTCTCCAGCCTGGAGGAAGTGAACTGGTTCACTAATCCCTTTCCCAAAAGGACACTTGGGACTGGCCCTGCAAATGAAAACTGCTTATAAACCACCTAAAAATTTTCATGGCCCTGCAGGTAAACGCAAAGCTGCAGGCATCTTGGAAACGTAGGATGAGGAATTCTGGAGCTCGAAGTGGCTTTAGGTAAGGTGAGAGAGGGAAGTGTGGTTAGTAGAAAGAACTGCCACTGCCACACACACCAGGATTTGATTACAGTACCTACATTCAGAGCCGAGCAATGGGTAGCCAGTTGCTTAAACTCTCTGAGCCTCAGCATGCTCATATTGTAAAATATGGATAATCTTTACCTCTTAAAGGCTTAAATCAGATTATAAATGAGTCACCACTGTCTAGCATACAATTTTTTCTTGTTTTCTTCCTTTACAAAGAAACACCTTTTTGTAAAAGCCTAGTACATTAAATTGGGCTTCCCTGTGGCTCAGATGGTAGAGAATCTGCCTGCAGTGCAGGCAACCCGGGTTCAAACCCTGGGTCAGGAAAATCCCCTGGAGAAGGAAATGGCAACCCACTCCAATATTCTTGCCTGGAGAATCCCATGGTCAGAGGAGCCTGGTAGGCTACAGTCCATGGGGTCGCAAAGAGCCGGACACCACTGAGCGACTCACACACACAGTACATTAAATTAGCTCATAACTTCCTGTCTGAATGGATTCAGGCTCACCCCTATCATTTACTCTCTGATGGAGTTAAGTCTGTGATCATTTAAGATGCACAAGCTGATACTCATGCTGATGCTTTCTTTTGAAATTTTCTTAGATCACTTAACTATTGACATCTACATGCCCATAAATTCAACCTGCCATTGTTTTAGCAAGTATTTTGTATTCCTTTTTAATACTGGAATGGGTTTCCATTTCCTACTCCATTTAAAGCATCTAGCAGCTATGAAATACAGATTTGTTGATGAATGCTTGTTTTTCCCGTTATTAATTTCTGTCGTGGCCTTCACATACTCTTTGGGCCTAAATTCCTCACCATCTCACTAATTACTAGTTTCTTTTCCCTCACGTGGGAAAGCAATGCCCACAGCCTTTCTCCTGTCAGTGTTGGTTGTTATGTCCACCTGAGTGTGGTCTGTAGACTCCTGGAGGTCTTGTCTTTTCTGTGTGTAACTGCTCTGTATGATGCCCAGCACATCTGCCTAGATGGGGCCCTACACGGCATCTGGGATGACGAGGAAGAGGCATCTTAGCCTCTGCAGCTGTAAGTGCTCCAATATCAGCTCCTTTATATAAACTGAGTCCCTTTGGAACATATGTTAACCAACTGCCACTATGATTAGCAGCACGTTTGTTTACATCTCTTACAGTTCACCCTGGTGAAGTGATTCAACCATCTTTGGTAAATTCGCAGAGTTGTGCAACCATCATCACAGTCCAGTCTTAGGGCATTTCCATCCAGCAGACCCCTCTGTTGACCTTTCAGTTCTTTACTCTTCACTTTCTTTCCCACAATCACATCCATGTGAATATAGATTAGTCAGGTTGACAGGAAAGGCACCTCATTATTGCTCATTAAGGGCTACCCAATCAGGCAGGCTTCTTGAAACTTTTGAGTCCATCTGCTGGTGATTTGGGACCCTTTTCAATGGGAAATTTGCTTGGTAAATTTGCAGATGAACCATCCTCTTCCTCTTCATCCTGGAAGATGTAGAGATGGCTAAAGAAATAAAGTCTGAAAGAGGAGCTGATACTTCAAATGTGGGAGAGTAGACAAGGATTAAGTCTTGAGGGCAGTGATCCCAGTTCTTAGGTTTCAGTATTTCTAGCCCTGTGCCTGGGGGGCTGGCTGGGTTTCCCTTTTTCCTTTGTAAGGAAGGACTCCTTCCCTCCTCTGACAGACAGTGACTGCCTACTAATATCCCAAACAAGAGGCGATGTTCTGAAATCACCTGGATATCTTGTTTAAAGTATGGATGACCAGACCTCACCCAGTGATTCTAGGGGTCCAAGCTAGGGCTGGAAATCTGCATGTTACCATGCTCTGGTGATTCTGGTAGGGCCAGGGGGCTACAGATCAAACTTACAGAAACTGGCCTGACAAGGGTGTGGAGAAAGCACATTCCTGAAGGCTTCTTGGAAGGAAAATGCACTAGAAATTTAGCTAATCCCCTGTAGTTATTATAATGTGTAACCCAGTAGCTTCCTCTTCATTTTAGAAGCACTGTTTTATTGCTGAAATCTTTACATTTCTTCAGCAATGTTTGGGATTGTTTCCAAACAAATTTAGATTCCACACAAGTCTTTTTATTAGCTGATCTTTACGAGCAAATAATCTCTATGAAAAATTCCCCTAAATCACTTAAGTCTTGTTAAAAATGAGAAGAGTCATAACAGAGTCTTGCCTTACTCCCAAGGAAAGGCTTCAGAAAAGGGACTGGGCTAGCCTGGTAGAAGGCTTCGGGCTCCATCTGTTCCTTTACAAACATGCAGAGCTGGGTTCACCTGGAATTTCTGTAGGTTTAGTGGACAGTGAGGTAAGGTGTGTAAAGTACCTGGAATGTAGGTACTAATAATTCTTGCTGCAATGGGGAACACAAGATGAAATGTGCCAACAACATGAATCATGGAAACTTGATACGCGAAGTTTGGGGGCGGGGATCACATTTCTCTGAAAAAATGTGAACAGTCTGAAATACAAAAATTCTGAATAACAAGTGGAAACCAAAATCAAGTTTCACTGTGTTTTATTACACTTGTGTAAAGGGTGCCATACAGTGTGTCTCTGATGCAGTGACTTAGGAGAGGAGGCTCTTTGATGGCTGTGTATCTTTCCATCCTCTCAAATCTAAGAAAGAAACTTAAAAAGCACAATACTCTAGTTTCAGTGCAAGCCTCTGCCTCGGGGACAATCACTGTCAGATCAGTGGTGCAGACAAGTACGGGTGAATGTGTAGAAATGGTACTTTCCCCACCTGCAGTTAAAAGAAAGAAAACCTACCCCCCTCCTTTTTCAGACACATGGACTGGTCCGTTAGTGGTGGCTGTGTGTGTTTAACTAGTTAAGTGCAGCGGGAGAGGGAGGGTGGGAACGCCTGCCCTAGTCATTTCTTTTTTCCGGTGTGCGTCTCCAGAGACACACAGGTTTCGTTAGTCTCGCTTCAGAGGGGAGCTCGCTCCTGTCCCCCAGGCGGGCAGGGAGCCCCGGTCTCGCGGGCTGAGATCTGGCGTTTACAAGCCTCTTGACAGTGTTGTGGGTTTGAAGCCCAGAGGAGCTCCCTTCTCCGAACAGCCAGGAACCAAAGTAGAAGAAAAGGAGCCCGGGCTTAAGGTAAAGCGACATTGCTGGAGGTGTCCTTGGCTTTGCCGGGCAGACATGAAATGCCCGGCTTCCTGGGCGACATCGGAAACCCCCCGAGTCCTCCAGATGGGATGGGCAGGATGCTGGCCCTAGAGACCACTTGCACTGGTCCGAAGGACATTTTGCTTAAACTTTTTGCTTGTGATGCAAAATAAACTACGGAGCTTAAAAAAAAAAATATCTAGTAATAAAGAGCAGGAAAAGGCGGGTTATTTGAATGAGAGGAATAGTTTATTGACCATTTAAACAATGTTTGTGTTTTTTCAGGCTGCTACCCCCAGGGTAAGAAAGGAGAGTGTGGTTTCCAGAGGGTTTTGTTTGATTGTCTAGTTGTAGAGCTCCATGAAATTTATATTTGAGATGAAAGAATTTAAGAATCATAGAGGATTCGGTGGTCAAGAAGTGAGAGGACCTGAGTCAATTTATCTGTTACTATAGATGTGTATTTTTTTTTTCTTTAAGAAATTTCCCATGAATGAATATGAGGAAGTAAAACATTTGGGTATTATTCACATTTTGTTACAGGTTGAAAGAGCCTGGTTGTGGTCTCTCTACCATCTTTGGGCAGGAAATGTTAGAAATCTAGAGATTCTTGCCTTATTCTAATGCAAACAGTTTTTCTGAAAACCTAGTTATTAATCAAACCATGCTCCAAAGTTTATTTTTGAGAAAAAAAAAAAAAGATGTTTTAAAGTACTCAAGAAGAAAGGAGACAAGAAAAATCTTCTTAACCATGAAAGAAATAGATTTATGATTTGGGAAAGGTTAAAAAAAAAAAAAAAGTGAGTCTAGCCAAAAAGTCAGCAGGAGTGGGGTTGCCATGGCAGCCTCGTCTATCCCTTAACTGGGATTGGGGATTTAAGCGAAAATTGAGCCTGTTTTCTCTGAGACAGTCTCAGGAGGTATGTTAAGAGGATGTGAAGTTATTTAGATTATCCGAACAGGTTCTGACAAGTAAGTGAAAATAACTAATTAAAATACTGTTGCCGTTCTACAATGGATCAAAAGGCTTGTTGAGTCATGATGGACTTACAGAAGAGGTGAATTTGCCATGGCTCATTGGTATAAATTATTCTGAGAAGGCTGTTTAAGACTAAGTGTGAGGCCTGGCCCCAGCCTCTCAAACAAGATGAGAATGCCCATTTCAACCTAGTGTTTTCAGGTGGGTTCCTACAGCGTTTTCCTGTGCCGCTGAGTTTAACCCTTGTATCAGTGGCTTATCCGACTGGTTCAGGGAATATCATATCATGACAGCAGAGGTCTGCAAGATTTCCCCTCCAAATAAATAGTAGTTAATTTAAAAGGATTGTTGTTGTTGTTCAGTTGCTAAGTCGTGTCTGACTCTGTGACCCCATGGGCTGTAGCCCACCAGGCTCCCCCTGTCCATGGGATTCTCCAGGCAAGAATATTAGAGTGAGTTGCCATTTCCTCCTCCAGGGGATGTTCCCGACCCAGGAATCGAACCCATGCATCCTGCATTGGCAGGCGGGTTCTTTACCACTGAGCCACCAGGGAAGCCTAATTTATGGAAAAGTCCAAAATACTCAGGACTCACATGCCAGCTGTCTAGAGGGACGATCATGATTTTGCCCCTTATGTAGCAGCTTTCTCAAGTCAGCACCGCTGACATGTTGGAGAGGATGATTCTTTGTTGTGGGGAAGAGTCCACTGTTTAGCAGCATCCCCGGTACCCATGATGGTAGCAATGCCCTCCCCAGCTCAACAACTGAAAATGTCTCCAGACATTGCCAAATGTTCTGTGCAGGGCAAAATCACCCCCTAGTTGAGAACCATTAAGTAACCACTTTTGAGACCCACTGGGAGGACCATGACAGGGAGGCGTGACCCCAGGGGAGGGTGTTTATCAAAGGAACAGGAACAGAACAAATATTTTGTCCTGCATTTTGGTCTTTGTTTTCTTTTTGTTTGAGGTCACATCCTGGGCTGGGTCAGGGAGCTGAGGTAAGCACTTTTCTGGGTATACATCCTTGTGCTCCCAGCCTCTCCCCTCATGGGCCTTTGTGGGCCTTATTTTTTTTTAATTTATTTATTTTTAATTGAAGGATAATTGCTTTACAATATTGTGTTGGTTTCTGCTATACATCAACATGAATCAGCCATAGGGGCCACAGTCCATGGGATTGCAAAGAGTCAGACATGACTGAGCAACTTAACACACGCATGAACTCCAGAACTTTGGCCACCTCATGCAAAGAGCTGACTCACTGGAAAAGACCCTGATGCTGGGAAGGACTGAAGGCAGGAGGAGAAGGGAGTGACAGAGGATGAGATGGTTGGATGGCATCACTGATTCAAAGGACAGGAGTTTGAGCAAGCTCCGGGAGATGGTGAAGGACAGGGAAGCCTGGCATGCTGCAGTTCATGGGGTCGCAGAGTGGGACACAACTTAGCAACTAAACAACAACAAAAATAACGTATGTCTGATACAATTCCTGATCAAACTTCTCTAAAAGTGCATCCCAGGAATGCACTATTAAAAAAAAAAGAAGAACCTCATAGCACATTTTATAAGGCAAATAATTACCTAGAACTTATCAGGTCTGTAAATACAGGTCTTTTTGATATCTGAGCTTTGTGTAAATCTGGTCACACCTATTTGGTGTTTCTTCTGGAGCCTGTAATGCTTCCTTTTCTTTTGTTCTTCCCACCCTGACCCAGCGAGTCTCAAACTTCATGGTTGTCTGAGACTTGGGTCTCATTTTGTCAATGAAATAAAAGTCACAGCCTTTTTCCAATTCACTGATAACAAAAAAGTCAATGGCTGGAACATTTTCCATTTAAAAGTTTTCTTACACCTTTTGCATATGCTGTTGTTTATTTGCTCTCAGAAGTTAACAGATTACAAAAATGAATGAAATTGTAACAAATACTGGGACAAAACAAAATAGCCTGTTTTGCTTAGTTTTACTTTACTTTTTTGGTGGACTTCTCCTATAGCTTTAAATTTTATAAGTATACCTTTATAATCTTATTAAACAGCTTTGATACACAAGTGATAATGTCACATTTTTGTTGGCATTACTCGAAGAACATCATGAGATGCTCTAAACACCATAGTACATTACAGGGTAGCTGCCACAGGCCGCTCTGGGAGAGAACCTCCCCCGTAGTCCCCCCATTTGGGGTCAGGGTGGAGCCTGACATTGGTTGAGCTTATCAGGAAACACCTCTGCTTGCTGGAGTCATTCTTGGTGATGGGGCTGGAATGGCCCATGGTGTTTTCTGTGTTTCATTTATCTCTACCTGGAGGTACCTATGTAACCAACACCTTGTGCTCTCTTGAAAGCATTTCCTTATTTGAAAAATCCACCCCCTCATTCACTAGACCTAAGATCTGTGAATACAGAGAACACTAGTGTTTAGGCCCGTTTTATCACCAGGATGTATTGACAGAACAGTGCCTACCAATGTTGTCTGCTCAGTAGATGATAAATAAACAAGTGAATGTCAGTGATTCTCCTGAAAAGACCACCTGCGAGCTTGGTCTGCAAAAAACTCGTGTGTCTACAACCTGGGTCCTGTCCGTGTAGTCTGTTCTGTGTATTTTTTTTTCAAGAGGAGAAATCCGGTCCCCATCCAAGCAGGCTTTACTGTTTGAAGGACTACCAGGAAGTCTTTTAAGGATTTAGAAAAAGTGGTTCTGGGGGTTGTAAAGATAAAGGGGAGAACTTTATAAATTTTTCTTCATGAAGCCCAGAAATTAGACTTCTGCTCTTATATTCAAAGCCCTACGTGCCAAAGTTGTCTCGTGGTTTCAGTAAGAGAAAGAGTTTACTATCCCTAGCACTTGATTCAAAGGCAATGCATTGCCATTCTCTTTGTTTTCAAGAAAATTATCCAGTCAAATGAGCATGTAGATCAGAAATGCAAAAAAAAAAAAAAAAAAAGAGCCTTATATGCTCTATGTGTTGGAGCATGAAGTCTTAGAGAGTTAGAAATATCTACTGGAAAGTCAGATGCTGCTGCTTAAAACAGCCAACGTTTCTTGGATTAGCTATCAGGCTGTGGGGTGTCCAGGTGAGGCAAATAACTTGAAATGTGCCTGGAATATGCAGGATGTAAGGATATAATGGTGGTAGGTAAAAGAGCCCAAGATAGTCTTTTATTTATTTATTTTTATTTTTACTTTATTTTACTTTACAATACTGTATTGGTCAAGATATTCTTAATACTGAGATATTCTTAATACTGAGATTCAGGGACTGTCCCCAGCTTCATTTTCTTTCCTTTTTTAACTTTTTATTTTATATAGGAGTATTGCTGATTAACAATGTTGTGATAGTTTCAGATGCACAGCAGAGAGACTCAGCCACGCATACACATGTATCCATTTTTCCTTTCCCTTCCTGGCTACCACATAATATTGCCCAGCTCCCTTTTCTAAAGCAGAACCTCTGGTATGTGTCTATATGGGCAAGAATGAGTCTAACCACTGTCTTAAGCTGCCCAGGCTTAAATTGTGACCTTTCAGGGAGGGGGCCCGAATAAAAGAGAAAACAAACCTCACTGCTTTTCTTGTTCACCAAGTCCAGAATGTCTTTGACAAATGCATGTCTGTGTCCTTCTCAGCATTACTGGTTCACACGGAGGTCATTTTTGGCTCATAAACATTAGATGAAGCAGAAATGCTTGCTTACGCTTCAGACTGCTTTTATCTCTCCCTCCTGCTAGATAATAATTGTGTTGGTTTGTCTTGGGGCTTCGCAGCTGCCTCCTTGCATCCGTGCTTATATCCGTATACCTCGTCCAAATAAACACACTTGAAAAGGTAGAGAAGTGTGTTTTGAACTGTTTAAAACATCCTCTAACAGAGAGTTTTAGTCCAGCATTCTGCTTTGTTTTGGCAACTTGTTTAGGATGCAAAGTGTATCTGGTTCTGGCAACAGATTAAAGGTGTCAGATTCTTATATAACTAAGTTTAGGGCCAAAGGACTGGGCCGGGTCAGGGGGGTGGTGGTGGTGCCGATTTCCAGTCTGTCTTTGTGTTTTTTAAAGAGTTTTAAAGCATAAGGAAAAAAATATGTGCCTGAGTGAAGTTTTTGTTTTGACTTTTAACCTCAGAACTGTAAAACCTTATCTTGGCTTAGCCAGCCCTCTGCAATTAAGCTCTTGCTCCCTTGCTCACCTACATCTCTTCCCCCATTCACTCCAGCTCACTAGCTTGCTTTCTGTCCCTTAGGCACTCTCTCCTGCCGTCTCAGAGTCTTTAGACTCAGACTCTGAGTTCCCTCTGCCTGGAATATTCTTCCCCAGGGTTATCTTGTATCCCCTGGCCATGCATGGCACTTTCCCCACCGTGATCTGAAATTCTTCTTTGTATACATGTCATTGTCTGTCACCCGTGGCTAGATGGTGTTGCCATGTTTCCAGCGCCTAAAATAGGATCTGCAATTGGATCTACAAACAGAAACAGATGCACAGACATAGGAAACAAACTTAAAGTTACCATAGGGGAAAGGGAAGGGGAGGGATACATTAAGAGCTTGGGATTAACAGATACACCCTACCTTATATAAAACAGATAAACACCGAGGTCCTACTGTATAGCACAGGGCATGCATGCTCAGTCACTCAATCATGTCCTACTTTTTGTGACCCCATAAACTGTAGCCCACGAGGCTCCTCTGTCCATGGGTTCTCCAGGCAAGAATACTGGAATGGGTTGCCATTTCCTCCTCCAGAGCATCTTCCCGACCGAGGGATTGAACCTGTGTCTCCTGTATTGGCAGGTACATTCTTTATCACTGAGCAACCTGGGAAGCCCATAGCACAGGGAAATAGATTCAATATCTTGTAATAACCTATAATCCTATAATGGAAAAGAATCTGAAGAAGAATGGCGCTAGTGGTAAAGAACCTGCCTGCCAGTGCAGGAGACATAAAAGACATGGTTCAGTCTCTGGGTTGAGAAGATCCCCTGGAGGAGGGCATGGCAACCCACTGCAGTATTCTTGCCTGGAGAATCCCACGGACGGAGGAACCTGGTGGGCTACAGTCCACAGGGTCGCAGAGTCAGACACGACTGAAGCGACTTTAGCACAGCAATCACTTTGCTGTATACCAGAGGTTAACACAAGAATGTCAATCAACTATACTTCGGTAAAGTAAAATGAAATGGTATCTCGTGGAAGGTAGGTAGATGCTTGATAAATGGATGGTGGATGGCTGGGTGGATGAATGCATGAGGAGCAAGGAAGGGAGGCGTTGGGGGCTATCTGCTTAGTAATCTCTTACTCCCTTTAAATCTAACTGAGTGTTCCCCTTCTGTGGTGCCCCCTGGCTCCCGAGCACCCTCCTGACCTGCCATATTATACCAACAGTGTCACCTTCTTTTGGGATTAGCCACCCTTCATGCACGCACACTTCTGCAGGGTAAGCATTGGGGCAGGAATATCTAGTAAAGGGTAGTGTGGGCTGTAGTTATTGAAAGTTCTTACTGCCTTTGCACTTTATAAACATTTCTCAGTAAAGTCCTTTCATCAGTGTGCATTGCTGTGTAATAACTCTCACCTTTGTATTTCATAAAAGGAAACTGAGGCTCAGAGCAGCCACCCAGTGGCATACAAATGGTTACTGGCAGAGCCCAGGTTTGAATCCAGGATGTCTGTCTCTAAAACGCAGATTCTATGGCCTTTGTCTCCTCCTCAGGTGTCTGGCGCCTAACTCACAGGCCTGCCATCAGCTTTTGCCAAATGAATGAAACCTAAGACCTCACCCCACATACTCCCTCTGTTTCTTATTCTTTGAGCTCATAAACATTATTTATAGCATACTATAAACATTATTTGGAGAAGGCAATGGCACCCCACTCCAGTATTCTTGCCTGGAAAATCCCATGGACAGAGGAGCCTCGTTTATGATATTACTTGCAATATTATATAAATATTATAAAAATGAGTCTATAAGTTCATCTCTAAGGACAACCAGCTTGTATATCTTAAGTCATTTATTTTTTTTTAACAGACAAGGCTTAATGATTCTTTAAACTCTCATTTTTTTCATGTAAGCAAATCCATTAGTAAAAAGCTCAGCTATTGTTGAGTCACCCGAATGAACTTTAACCAAGGTGGTTCCTGGGCATCCCTAGGAATCAGTTTCCCTGTCTTCAGTTCCTAGTGTTACTTTGATTTTCCTTAAAGCATAAAGCTTCTACTAAAAAAAATATCACCATAGCAGCCATACGTAAATGTTTTAAGTGAGAAAGACTAGGCAAAAGCCTAAAATCGTAAAATGTGTCAGCCTTTCTTCCATATTTTCAGCATAACCAAGTGGTGGTGGTGGTGGTGTAATTGCCAAGTTGTGTCTAATTTTTGTGACCTCATGGACTGTAGCCTTCCAGGCTCCTCTGTCCATGGAATTCTCCAGGCAAGAATACTGGAGTGGGTTGCAATTGCTTCTCCAAGGGATCTTCCCAACCCAGGGCTCAAACCCAGGTCTCCTGCATTGCAGGCGGTCTCTTGCATTTCAGGTGGATTCTTTACCAACTGAGCCACTAGGAAAGCCTTAACCAAGTGGAGGGGAAGGCAACTGGAAGCATTTGGTTACATTAAAAATATGGAAGAATGGCTGCCACCAGTCTTTTTTGGTTGACTACAGGATGTTTCGTTGCTGAAGTTGAAAGCCAAGATCAGAAGCCTTTGCTGACACATAAATGTAATTCTCTAAGCCCATTCTGAGATGATAAACTGCTGAGTTTTCATAGAGTTGATGTGGAAATAGATTATTGCACTCATGCCCAGAGTGTTCACATCTGTGGTGTGCCCGGTAATGTGAGTGTTCAGGTGGGAACTTGGCAGCCTATATTGGGTGCAGGTCCCTCATCGTCTGGCCTCTTCAACTTTCTAGCATGCGACAAGCCCTGATGACAACTCTAACAGGGCAGAGCCTGCAGCCTTGTCAGGCTGGTCCGTCAAACCTTTCCTTGGCACATAACCAAGTTTCACCCAGACTTGAGGCCAACGCAGCTGGTTCCCATTTTCCTTGATGGGAGGATAATCAGGAAGATGGTGTCCATGTGCTATGTATTGATGTGATATATCAAAAGTCTGGCCAGCACTGGGGATGAGACCACCGAGAGGTGCCCTGTTGTGAACCCCAACATGGGACCCGGCTTCTCCATTCATCACAGCCACTCCTGGCCCTTTAACCATCCCTGAGCAAAACCGGAGTTGTGTTTGACTTTTTAACACAACTCTCAAGCCCTGTAATGGTCTTGGGTGTGCTCATAATAACTGTGTCTCGTGGCTTGAATTTGACTTTGCAATGAGAGTATTGGAAAGGAATTTCTGACTGAGATCACGTATTCTATTCCAGCCCAGAGCCATTTGGTAATTGGGGCCTTGCCTAATCTGAACTCACACTGACATGGGCTGCCTCGTAGTTGGCTTGTTCCTGGACCTGGCCTGGCGCCAGTCAGAAAGATTTCTTTTCTACCTGCTTCTCTGTGTTAAAGGTAATTCCTGCTCAAGACTCCTAGAAATATCATGGCAGAAAAGTGCCATAGATTTGATCTGGTCTGGTCTTCTTAATGTTAAGGACATTGAGACCTAGAAAACACAAGAAGGCTGTGTGGCTCTGACAAAGAACCCATTCCAGGTATGCTGCTGCTAAATCGCTGTAGTCATGGCTGCCTCTTTGCAACCGTATGGACCATAGCCCATGAGGCTCCTCTGTCCATGGGATTCTCCAGGCAAGAAAACTGGAGAGGGTCGCCATGCTCTTCTCCAGGGGATCTTCCCCACTCAGGGATCAAACCCGCATCTCTTGCATCTCCTGCGTTGGCAAGCAGGTTCTTTGCCACTAGTGCCACCTGGGAAGCCTCATCCCAGGTATGGTGGCTGGTGATCCCAAACATTCTTCACTTGTGGACTCATCACTCCAATCTTTACCAGTCTTCCCATGGCCTTCCTCTTTGTGTCTCTGGATCTGTTTCCCCTTCTCTTTTCTTTTAAGGACTTGTCATTGGGTTTAGGGCCCACCTCAATCCAGAACAACCTCATCCCAAGATCCTTACCTTAATTCTATCTGCAAAAACCGCTATTCCAAGCACAGTTACATTCTGAAGACACACTTTGTCGGTGTCTCAGTCTAGCTCACTCTACGTCCTCTGTCTAAGCATCAGTCTTCTTCCTTCTCAGGTTTTCCCTCCTGCCTCCTCCTTGTCATAATCAGCAGCCCTGCTTTTTGAGGAGAACCTTGGCAGCCCCAGGAATGGCATCTGTTGAGAGTTCTTTGCACATCTAAGATGAGTCGTAGAAATCACAGAACTGCAAGGCTTCTAGGAATTTTCTTGCCGACTTCAGCAAAATCAGAGGCTAATGAGAAAAGTGTTTGCATATCTGATACTTTAATTGAAAAGGAAGCAGAAGGGAAATGCTCTTTTGTAATCCCCAAAGGTTTTCAGTTCTATTGGTGCCAGCTGAATGGCGGCCTTGCCCTGAGATTAACCAGCTCTGAGAGTTAGAGTTTCAAACTTTGCACCTAGCGTGAGATCCAGATTATCAACACCATCTATTTGTATACTTTTTTGGAAGAAAGTTGTATTCATGCAAAACTAAAGGACTGTGGCTGGGTAGGCCATATGTTCTGAATAGTTTGAGGAAACAGCACTTATTTGTGCTGCTCAAGGCATTTGAATACAAAAAGGTCTTAATTTCTAAAACTGAAAAGTAAGGCCAGTCCATTTGACATTTAGAGACAGCACCTTGGGTCACAAGTGACAGAAACTCACCTCAAACCAGTGGTACTGGTGCCCTAAGGCAGTGGTCACCGAGTACTGCAAAGTGGGGGGTTTTAAAACAGCAGAAGTTTAGTCTCTCAGAGTTCTGGAGGCTAGAAGTCTGCAGTCAAGGTGTTGGCAGGGCCAGGCGCTCTCTGAGACCTCTGAGAAGGGTCCTTTTGCCTGGTCCAGATTCTGGGAGCCCCAGGCACTCCTTGGCTTGGCTGTGGTTAGTAGTTTAGTCACTAAGTCATGTCTAGGTCTTTCAGTCCCACCAGGCTCCTCTGTACATGGGATTTTCCAAGCAAGACTGCTGGAGTGAAGCTGCCATTTCCTTCTCCAGGGGATCTTCCCAACCTAGGGATTAAACTTGCATCTCCTGCATTGCAGGCAGATTCTTTACCACTGAGCCATTGGGAACGGGCAGCATAATTGCAGTCTCTGCCTCCTTGTGACCTGGCATATTAAATGGGTGTGTTTTCCTTTCCTCATCTCATGAGAACACCAGCCATCCAGGATTAAGAGCCAACCTAGCTCTGGTCTGACCTCATTTTAACTAATTACATCTGCAACAACCTCGTTTCCAAATCGGAACACATTCAGAGATGTTGAGGATCAGAATTGTAACATATCTTCTTAGGGGACACAATTCAACCTCTAACACCAGCTGAAGCAGGACAGGGCTAATAGGATCAGGCTCACCGGGGCTGGAGGGACCGAAGTGGGGCCTTGGGCGCAGTTGGTATGCTCTGGGCTGTCGGCTTGTCTCTGAGGATGTGTTCGTGCTCACCAGCCTCCTCTCCCTGCATTAACAGGGCACAGCTGCAGGGGCATCTCAGCCTCAGTGGAAGAAGATTTTTCTCTCCCCTGCTCACATCAGGAAATCCTGGGGAAGGTGCCAGTGCCATGGCGTGGTCACCTGTCCAGGCTGGATCGTTCGCCGTGGCCAGTGGCTGGTCATGGAAACGATGGCAGTTCCTGTGACTGCACTCGGGGAGGGTGAGGCTCCCCAGAGTGGGGTGGCCTTGACACACTCACTAGGGGACCATGAGTGTGGAGTAGCCTCAGCCACGTGTTACTCTTAAATGACTCTGGTCTGGCCTTGGTATCGATGACACCTCATGCACGAGTTAGCTCTTTTACATCCACTGCGTGGTCATCTGGACTAACCCACTTTCAGTCCTGGGCAATGTTCTCAGATGTGCTTGAGATTTTTCGTTTCTCTGAAAGGCCAGTGTGTTTGCATTCAGGCAAAAAGCACTTGGAGACTCTTGATTGAATCTTCAGTCCCTAAGAATGTGTTGGCGGGAGCTATTGAGGACAAGTGCTTGGTGCTTCTTATTTTAGCTTTCAAACTAATGCTTTTTAACTTCTAAACAGGATCACACTAGTGTTGTTGCTGCTGTTCAGTCACTAAGTCTTGTCCAACTCTTTGTGACCCCACAAACTGCAGCACGCCAGGCTCCTCCGTCCTCCACTATCTCCCAGAATTTGCTTAAATTCACTAATGTATAAACAATTTTAAACTCCACTAAATGGCCCAAGGGAAGCCTGTTTCCTGTACTTTGAATGCCTTTTTCTACGCGTTTTTATGGAGTCTCTGCTGGGAAGGTAGGATTCTAGTTCAACTATAAAAATAATTCAAGGGAATGACTGCATAAATTATCCAAACAGCTCATAATTCAAAATGTCTGTTTCATGTCTTAATTACGTTTGCTTCTAACTAACATTGGAAAATAACTTTCTATTCTCTGAGTCTACTGTGTAGCATAGAGCAAACCACTTGAGATAATTAATCTGCAGATGCTCCGAGAAGAGATAACCCATACAGCCTAGAGGCCAGGCACAGTATCATCATTTGAGGGCTATTGACTCAGAGGGTAAAGCGTCTGCCTGCAATGCAGGAGACCCAGGTTCGATCCCTGGGTCGGGAAGATCCCCTGGAGAAGGAAATGGCAACCCGCTCCAGTACTCTTGCCTGGAGAATCCCATGAACAGAGGAGCTTGGTCGTCTATAGTCCATGGCGTCGCAAAGAGTTGGACACGACTGAGCAACTTCACTTCACGTCACTTCAGTGTTTGAAAGAGGGCTTCCCTGGTGGCTCAGACAGTAAAGAATCTGCCTGCAATCCAGGAGATTTGGTGTTTGAAAACTTTTCAGGCCTTGTGATGACATGTTCAAGAATCTTTCTGTCTTGGAAATTTGAAACATGACCTAAACTTGGCAGATCTCAGTAGCCAACTAGATTCTTTTTTTTTTTTTTTTTAATTTTTTTTTAAATTTTAAAATCTTTAATTCTTACTTGCGTTCCCAAACATGAACCCCCCTCCCACCCCCCTCCCCATAACATCTCTCTGGGTCATCCCCATGCACCAGCCCCAAGCATGCTGTATCCTGCGTCAGACATAGACTGGCGATTTGATTCTTACATGATAGTATACATGTTAGAATGGCATTCTCCCAAATCATCCCACCCTCTCCCTCTCCCTCTGAGTCAATAGCCAGGACATGGAAACAGCCAACTAGATTCTGACTAGACTCTGCCATGGTACGAATCCCCGCCATCTCTTTGGTAAAGGATATATTTTTGGTAGCATTGAGTTCTTCACCTTTTGTGAAAAAAATCACTTATGTCTGCATCCTCTGAACTAGACAGGAATGCTAAGAACCATTTAGCTGTTCTTTCATTTCTGGTTAATGAGGGCCACCCTTTGCTCTCACCAGTCACCAGAATTAGTGAGGGACTTTACATTCACATTGACTAAGCCCACGAGTGCTGTAGGCTGAGTTGGAATTTTATTGGTGATCATTACTTTAGGAAGAGGTGAACGAAAGCAAGTTGACCCAGTGAAATTACTGTGATGTAGTATAAGCCAGCTCTGGATAAACTGAGTGTGAAATCATTACTGTCGGATGTTGCCTGCCACTGCCTCTGTGTGTGTGTGTGTGTGTGTGTGTGTGTGTGTGAGATAATTATTTTTGCTTGATTTAAGAGGTGGTAGACTTCTGGCTGTCACTGAAATAAAGCTAATTTCTTCCTGTTCTGAGCCATTGTGTCACATGGTTGGGATGTTTGAAACACATTTTTCTAAGATCACTGCTTTTCTGCTGTGAAGAACCAATATTCTTGTCTCTTCTCGTTCTATTCCCTCTTTGATTTTTGTTCTCTAAATTTATCCCATCTATCAGTTAAATGTATAAGAGGTAAGAAATGAACTTTCAGCTGATCATTATGTTGGATTGGCCAAAAAGTTCTTTTGGGGTTGTCCGAAAGATGCTGTGGAAAGGCCCAAATGAACTTTTTGGCCAACCCAGTACACGGCCATTACATAGAAAAGTAACTCAAGGTAAAGAAACGTCTAGTTCTCTGGGTTTGCTTTTGTGTGTTGGGGAAATTGGCAGGTGAATGGAGTGGTCCAGGTGGATATGTTCTTGGCTACAATGTGAGTGATGGGAAAAGTCTTGAGTGTTGGTACATGTAAAAATGAAAAGGAGATTCTGCTTATCTTTCTAATCTCCATTTACAGGGCCATTTTCAGTGACATCTTCTCTGACTCCTTGAATCATTGTTAACTACTGTCCCCTGCCTTTGATCCTGGGGCAGAGTCTTTGATTGAGTGAATGTTTCCTGAGCACTTACTATTTGCACAGACTGGGCGTGCAGAAATGACCAAGGCTGCTGCCTAAAAGCTCTTGGCCTCATGCAGGCAGGCCTCTGGCCCTGGAAGACACAGCCTGGCATCACTTCCTACCAGGTGATCTACACGTGTGCATTACATTGGGGCGGAACAGATTTCCTTTCTCCATGAACTAATTTGGGCCTGCTTTAGGCATAGGAGAAAACAGCATTTTGTTCTGGCTCCGGCCTTTAATAGACTCATTATTTTTGGAATAAGTACCCCTGCAAGGTTTACAAACCTAAGTCATCTTGTGCTGATCATGGCTGGCCTGCAGCAAGGAAGTGGGAGCAGCTTTCTTGCCTGAGTTGGACAGAAGGCTGTTGGCTTGTCTTGGATGGGGCATGCCTGGACCAGTCTGTCCAGGAGGATGCTGAGAGCGCATCTGTGCACCTGAGTTAGCTTGTGGATAAGGAAGTGATGCCACCGTATTCCCCTTGGAGAGAGTGGCAGAGGGACAACTGTTTGGTCCCTTAGGAAAGGGAGGCCTTTAAACTTTATGATACTGGAGAATCTAGACAGTTGGTTTTTCTGTTGAAAGTTGGGAGTATTTTTTGCAGGTAACTTATTTGTTTTATACTGAAAGAGGTAGAATTCCTCTTTGCCAGGAAATGTACTAGGAGCAAAATTTCAGAAAACAGGACTCTTCTAGAAGGAGATGAAGGATTAAAAAAGAATTTTGAAAAGGAAAACATAGCTTCAGTTCAGTTCAGTTTCTCAGTCACGTCTGACTCTTTGTGACCCCGTGAATCGCAGGACTCCAGGCTTCCCTGTCCATCACCAACTCCCGGAGTTCACCCAAACTCAGGTGCATCGAGTCAGTGATGCCATCCAGCCATCTCATCCTCTGTCATCCCCTTCTCCTCCTGCCCCTAATCCCTCCCAGCATCAGGGTCTTTTCCAATGAGTCAACTCTTTGCATGAGGTGGCCAAAGTATTGGAGTTTCAGCCTCAGCATCAGTCCTTCCAATGAAAACCCAGGGTTGATCTCCTTTAGGATGGACTGGTTGGATCTCCTTCCAGGCCAAGGGACTGTTAAGAATCTTCTCCACACCACAGTTCAAAAGCATCAATTCTTCAGCGCTCAGCTTTCTTCACAGTCCAACTCTCACATCCATACATGACCACTGGAAAAACCATAGCCTTGACTAGACAGACCTTTGTTGGCAAAGTAATATCTCTGCTTTTGAATATGCTATCTAGGTTGGTCATAACTTTCCTTCCAAGGAGAAAGTGTCTTGTAATTTCATGGCTGCAGTCACCATCTGCAGTGATTTTGGAGCCCTGCAAAATATAAAGTGACACACTGTTTCCACTGTTCCCCCATCTATTTCCCATGAAGTGATGGGACCAGATGCCATGATCTTCGTTTTCTGAATGTTGAGCTTTAAGCCAACTGCTTCACTCTCCTCTTTCACTTTCATCAAGAGGCTGTTTAGTTCCTCTTCACTTTCTGCCATAAGGGTGGTGTCATCTGCATATCTGAGGTTATTGATATTTCTCCTGGCAATCTTGATTCCAGCTGTGCTTCTTCCAGCCCAGTGTTTCTCATGATGTACTCTGGGACATAATAAAATCCTAATGTAAATTTGCTCTCAGAAATGTGTTCTGTCATTGTTCTACAGCATTATCACTTTTCTCAGCACTATACTTACTAAGATATTTTGGGTCTACTAGTTTGATGTATAATTCATTCTTTAAACGAGAATTTAGCATTTAATGCTTATACTTACCAGCTGATTTTATAATTATCATTATAATATGCAATAATAAGAGACACAGTCCCTGCTTTTGCAAAATCTAAAAGTGGAAGTTCAAAAACACATAAATATCTACAAACTTGAGGCACTACATGAATGGGATAAGTAAATGCTATTTATTTAAGAGTACAGATGAGGCCTGGGTCCTACCAAGTCAAAATGATAAGAAAAGATCCCTAGAGAAGGCAGCTTTTGGCTCAGTGCTTGCAGCATTGGTTGTTTTTTTTTAATATTAAACAGACTATTTTTATGAAAAATACCTATCTGCTCAACACCTGTGAGACTCTGGAATACAAAAATGAGTAAGACAGTGTTCTTTCTTCTGAGAAATGAAAAGTGTAGTGGGAAAACTTGCTGAGTAAACAGCAGTTATTTATTGATTGGATAAATGGTGCTTACTTTATATCAACGTTTAAGGAGTATATGTTTGGAACAAGAAATAAATGCAAGTCAAAGGGAATGAATGCCTGAGTCTGGGGAGTTGGAAAAGACTCAATCTAGTCTATCAGTTCTCAGTCTGGGCTACAGTGGAGAATCACAAGGGGAGCCAGTTAAAACTGCTGGCTCCCCAGCCCTCTCAGACCTACTCCTCCCCTCTCTCCAGGGGCCCCTATAATTTTTTAAAGCTGAAAAGGTAGGTTGAGACCAGATAGTGGAGGCTGTTGAATGCCAGGGGTAGGAATTCAACTTTCATCAATGCAGTTCAGTTCGGTTCAGTTGCTCAGTCGTGTCCGACTCTTTGTGACCCCATGGACTGCAGCACGCCAGGCCTCCCTGTCCATCATCAGCTCCCAGAGTTTACTCAAACTCATCTCCACTGAGTTGGTGATGCCATCCAACCATCTCATCCTCTGTCCCCTTCTCCCGCCTTCAATTTTTCCCAGCATCAGGGTCTTTTCGAGTGAGTCAGCTCTTCGTATCAGGTGGCCAAAGTATTGGGGTTTCAGCTTCAACGTCAGTCCTTCCAATGAACACTCAGGACTGATCTCTTTTAGGATGGACTGGTTGGATCTCCTTTCATCAGTAGGTAATGGGATGACTTTAAAGACTTCTTGTCCAGGGAGGACTGTGATCTACGTGGTGTTCAGTAAAAATGCACCTGGCATTTAAACATCCTTCGCTTGTAAAGGACCTCTGATCCAGCTGCTCAGTGGTGAGGAAGGAAAACTGACCAGCATTTCTCTGTAGTGCAGCCACTTTGCTTAGGCAGCTGGGCTTTTCCTGTCTGTCTGTCCGTCTGTCTGTTGTCAAAGGAATCAGCTGGCTGTGACTGAGTTCAGTGGGCTTTGCTAAGGAGTACTTGGATGACTCGACCTCAGAACTCAAGCTGGTCTGCTGCCCTGGGGAAAAGTACAGGCTTAACATCAGCTCAGGTTGCACAGTCTAATACTTTGAAGGTTAGAGCTGTGTGACCGCACAGAGTCACTTTGATGACTGTGGCTCAGGCTGTCATTTGGGTCCCAGCGTCCAGCCCCGTCAAGGTCGCTGGCTCCCCTCTGACAGGACCCTCTGTGACCTGACGTGGTGGGTAGGAGGGGTGGCAGGTACGACTGGCAGGGGACCTAGCACCACCTGCTTATCCTGCCTCCGGCCTCGAGGCTTGCCCTTCTAGAGGAATCCAAAGGACCAGGGACGAGGCAGGCACCCACCCAGGGTGTAGAATGTGGAATGTGAATTGTATTTCTCTCTGCAGGATACAGGAACATTTTGGTTGTCATCCAAGGGCAAGAGCTTTGCTTGAAATGGATTTTGATTTAGGTCTTGTTAAACCCGGGCTCCTGCGTGCTTTCATACACCTCCCCCTCCATCTTAGAATTTAATTTGCCCTCTGTTTCTTTCTCCTACTGACTGTTAGCCCTGATACTCAGTGATGGCCAGAGCACCCCTCCCCTCCACTCTCAGGGAAATGGTAAGAGGCTGGGCCCTACAGATTCTGGGCTGAAAGGCTTGGTTGTTTGTTAAAGGAGGTAAAGTCCAGCCACAGTGGGAGAGGAAATCAGACAAGGATGTTTTTAAAAGCAAGCTGTGTTTTTCTGACTGCTCTGGTATTGGTTCCCACCCTGACGACTTCTCTAACCCTGGGGAAGAAAAAATATTTTTAGTCTGATAGTGGGCTGTAGGCAACCCAGAGCTGACCCATCTCTAAAAGAGGTGATAACTCAGAGCCATGGTTTTAGTGGAAGTAACTTATTAGGATCACCCAAGACCCCAAAGCAAGGAAAGGGCTATGTACAAGGCCCTGTGTCTTTTCTGACTCTTGTGAAGTCCTTTATGAGTTACATTCAGCTAGAAATATTAAGGAAGGAAAAAGAATGAGATGGGATGGAGAAATGTTTGTAATTGCTGGTGAAGGGTAAAACTCGCAGAACTGGAATTTTCTTTAGAGATAGCAACTTGATGAAGAAAAGCAGCTGACAAACGAGAATCTTATGGAGTTGGAAGACATTTCCTGTACACTGTATAACAAGCTTAAATATTTTTAATTTAAAAAGCCCTGCTTTCTATATGTTTCCTACAAGTTACAAAGTCATTACTAAGGTAATAAATAAAGGGGAGCTGCATGCTCTTTCCTATTCCCTCTCGCCTGAGCATGCACTTGTGCTATTTGGCCATCAGGACATGTATTGATCGTTGCTTTCCCTGGAGCATCAGGCAGTGACGAGACCCTTGGATTGCTGTTATTGTGCATTTCTTACTCCAGCATGCTCTTGGGTTGGTAAGGAGACCAGGAATGAGATCATGAGCAATACGAAACCGTAAGTGTTTGCCCTTGCACAAGAGATAATTATCCAATTGGGAGTAACTTTCAAGAATGTTGAACTTGACGGCAAATATTTATCTCCTGGTGTTAAGAAAGGAAAAGATGTCAAACCTTTGACCTTGACTATAGGATGGTGTCTGTATTCAAAAAACAGGTTGCATTAAAGCAGAAACATGAAGAGTTTCTTATTGTCCTTCCCTGGAGTTATGCTAATAGTTGTTACCACCTGCAAAGCAACAGCTGACCTGGCATTCTACTCAATATTTGCAGGAATATCTCTTTGGATTCCCAGAGTCTGTCTTTCTCGGGTCCATGGCCTAGAATCAGCTGGGGTTTTGCAACCTAGTTCGTTGTCTCCCTGTATCATATTACTCAAGGTGAATATATTGTAATTAACATCTCTTTTACCTACATAACAGTCCTGTACACTAGGCAGAATCAGTGCTTTTCCACCATTTTAACATTCTAGAACATACAAGCCTTTTCAGAAAGTGCATAGGATTGGGGGACATGAACAGTTAGGTCCCAGTGCATCCAATCATTCTGAAAGTTCAGTGGAGGGTTCAATTGAATAGATTTCTCAAAGATCCACCTTTCACCAGGCCTGACATTGCACATTCAGGAACTGGGGCAACCCAATGTCTAAAACAAGCCAATGGACCCTACCCAACTGACTTCTGATGAAACCCCAGGAACGGAAGATCCTTTTCTTACCTACAGTTTTTATAATTATTGCCCAAAGTGAGTTATTGTTGTACAAGAGATAGTCTTCAAAGATTCCCTTGGATCTTTCCTGGGTGGTTAGCTGCTGTACTCCCACATGAGAATTTATGGAAGAAGGAAAGACAATGCTTATTATTTTTTAAGCTGTCCAAGTCACCAAAGTAATTTCCACTCTTTCTGACCCTTGACATGTACCTGGATGTGGTGGAAAGGGAGAATGGACTTAATTAAAACTCTAGATTGAACCCGAGTTCTATAACCTTGAAGACTTTTCTTAGCCCATAGATAGGCAGAAGTGTGCCCCCAAATCACTGGGCGGATTAAATGGGAAGGTACTAACATTCAATTACAAAACAATTGCAAAAGATAACAGTAAAAACAGTTGATATGAAATGTTTAAGCTCAATCACGAGAGGAAAAGTGAAATCTTTTAGTGGCCACCAAAGTTTTCAACTTTCCAATCCCAATTCTTTTTTGACCTTTTCCAGTGGACCTTGGTCCTAACTAGAAGTCACTTTTGAAACTTCATGACAAAGACTTATGCAGAGAGATCCAGGCAGAGTCCACCGTCGCCTGCTGATTCTGAGTCAATTTCAGAATTAAACATGAGGACTATTTGCATTTCATCCACGTCTCTCCATCAGTTCAAAGGATTCTACCAACAGAAAGATGAGGATAAAAGGAGAATTGGATATTTTTCAGTGGCACTCTGGAGGTCCCAGAATAATGGATACCTGATGAGATTATAGTGCGGAGCTTTTACTGAGAAACCATTTTATTAAAAAAAAAAAAATCACTTCACAGAGGTTAGAAAAACACTTTGGGAATCTAGTCAGTAAAGCGCTCTTAATTTGATTCTTCTTATTTAATTCCTTCAAATTCCTCTCAGATTAAAATTGTAATAAAAGGCAAAAGCCATTTGGGTTAACTGTTTGGCAGGCCTCAATCTGAACATAAACGTACCCAATGACCTTGTCATATATCTACTTTTATGTATATGTACAACTGAAATGTGTATGAAATTCACTAAAAGACATAGGAATTTTCACAGCAACACAGTTCAGAACAGCCAACATTTAAAAGCTACCAGCATGCTCATCAAGAGTGGAATGGATAGGAAATTCCCTGGTGGTCCAATAGTTAGGACCCTGTGCTTCCACTGCCAAGGGCCTGCATTCGATCCGTGGTTGGGGAACTGAGATCCCACAAGCCACATGGTGTGGCCAAAAAAAAAGAATGGAATGGATAATAAGATGTAGTATAATTACCCAAAGGAATGCTGTGCAGTCATGAGACGTGGTGAAGTACAAGTACACACAGCATTGTGAATAATTCTCATGGTGTTGATTAAGAGAAAAGTGAAAGCTTCAGTCGCTCAGTCGTGTCCGACTCCTTGCAACCCCCCTGGACTGTAACCTGCCAGGCTCCTCTGTCCATGGAATTCTCCAGGCAAGAATACTGAAATGGGTTGCCATTTCCTTCTCCAGGGGATCTTCCTGACCCAAGGATCGAAACTGGGTCACCCCCATAGCAAGCAGATTCTTTACCATCCAAGCCACCAGGGAAGCCCTTGTCAAGCAAGAGAAGCCAGACATATCTGCTTCCGTTTCTGTAAACTTCAAAGAGAGGTAAAAGTTAGAAGCTGGCATAGCAATTAGAATTCAGTGGCTGGAAGAAGGCATCGAGGGGCTTGTGGGTACAGATAACGTTCTCTTACCTGGTTTGGGTGCTAGTTACAGGTTGTGTTGCATTTATGACAATTCGTTGAGCTGGAAATGTATGATTTGTGTGCTTTTCTCAGTATATGTTCTACATCAACAAAGAAGTATACTTAAGAAAAATACAGCATACCTCTTTCCTGCTCCAAAGGAGGAGGGAAGAAAGTGCATTCAGGACTTTCTGCCTACCTTGTAAGGGAGAACGTTGTGATGCAGTGTGTAAAATGCTTGGTATTTTTGCTGACAAAAGCCAAACTGTAGGTGAACCTGTAATGAGACAAACAAAACACCTGGTCAGGGAATGCCAAGTTCAGCTAATATCTGAGGAAATTCAACCCCAAACCCTTGGGTCCCTGGCTACCCTCTAAACTGCGTTGTATTCCTTAATAACTTATCAGAGAGACTAGTGAGATGACTTTAATCCATGCTGCTTGGATCAGTCAGTTCCTGGTTTTAAGGAAGTACATTGAGTACTGGGGACACGTGACACGGCTGTTACTGGATTTGAAAATGACGGGCAGGCTGGAACTGCCAGGGCTGCTTTGCAAGGGTTTAGGATCACACTGTCCGTGCCACAAAGATCACCTATGTCAAGAAATAACTTTGGGAGAGTTGTCTTTGAAGGACTTGGTGTTATTTGTGGTTTGGGGTTTTTGTTTTGTTTTATAACATTTGAGCACACAATTTGAATAGTGGTGGGAGGGATCGTGAACGTAAAATTTTTGTTAAGATCTTAAATGGTGTAGTCTTCCTTGAGCCTTAGCAAACTATAAAATATGAAGACTTTGATTTGGTACAATAAGACTTTATTTGTATTCTTAAAAAAAAGAAAAAGCTGAAAGATGATGCTGTACAGTCATAGGAAATGCGCCTCTTTAGGGTTGATCTCAGTGAGGGTCTCCGCTCATGAATGGAGCTGCTAAGCGGAGGGGAGGCTGGAGGGCCTGGTGGTGGTGAGTGTAGTCTGGGCTTGAACAGACCAGGGTTCAGACTACGATTCCAGCCCTTGCCAACTGAGTAACCTTGGGTGACTGATTGATCTTCCGAAGCTTTAACTTCCTCATCTGTTAAATGGACATAATACCTACCTCACAGGATTGCAGGGGAAGTCAGGTGGGATGTGGTTTGCTTAGCATAGTGTCTGGAAACGAGTAAATACCGACATGACAGCTGGGGCACAGAAGTTCACCACCTAATTCTCTTTGGGCCATAATCATTCAGGAAACAGTTGTTCATCCGTCTAGAGGTTTGGGGATAAGGGCTTCTGTTGGCCTGTTAATTCACCTGACATTCCTAGAGAACTTGCTCTATGGAAAGCAAGAGAGATCCTAGCGTTCTGATGACATGGGTGTAGACCACATCTGTAAAAGGACGTAGAATCTAACGTGAAAGAGAAGCAGCAAGCTCCCCTGCACGGGGAACCAGATACTTCCTTTGGTATAAACTGAACTTGCCTTTGGGCTTCCTCAGTGGCTCAGTGGTAAAGAATGGGTCTACAACGCTGCAGGAGATGTGGGTTTGATCCCTGGGGTGGAAAGATCCCCTGGAACAGGGCCTGACCACCCACTCCAGTATTCTTGCCTGGAAAATCCCGTGGACACAGGAGCCTGGCGGGCTACAGTCCATGGGGTCACAAAGAATCGGACACAACTGAAGTGACTTAGGACATACACACATTTAATTTTCATAACAATCCTCCACAGCAGGTTTTCTTATACCAGTTTTTACAGATGGAGAAATAAATCCCCCAAAGAGCCCAAGGCCACACCATTTGCAAAGTTGCAATGCAGACCCTGGGTTCTCTGGGCTCCGGAGCCCATCTCCTTCCACTCCATGGTGGGCAGTGGGATGGTACAGCCAGCCCCGCCATAACAACAGGAGGCAACTTTAAACACATGGGGCAGTCCAAGCCCAGGGCTGCAGGAATACCAGGGAGAAGAGGTCAGTTTCAAATGCGGAGATCCTTGCGTTTCCGATTTATGTTTTGCCTTCAGTGTTGTTATTTGCTCTGCCTTGAAATTTGGCAAAATTTCTACAACACGTCTTAACAAAACAGTCTCAATCATCTTGACCAACTTTTTGTGTCATACATGAGTTATTTTTCTAGTTGCCTAGGATTTCTGAAACAAGAGAAGCAGCGTTACCTGTGATGTGGCGATATTGGTACAAGAGAATCGAACCTGTGTCCACGGACCTGGGATGTTTCCTAGTTGTGATGCTTAGCTGTGTGACCTTGGTTTTGGCACAGCAAGTCATTTGGCCTCTGAGCCTAGGTTTCATCACTATAAAATAAGAACGATGTCACCTACTTCAAAAGTTCAGAGAAAACTGCAATTAAATACTGTGCATGAAAGCACATAACCAAAGAACCAAGCCTGAGAGATTCCTAGTAGTGACACTAAGGTTAATGTCATAGCCCAGGTTTTTATTCCAACTTCTCGTGAGTTCCTGGGCAAGTTACTCAGTCTCTCTGCGATTCTGTCTTATACAGAATAATAGTGATCCCTCTGAAGAAAGAGCAATGATTTGATTAGCACATTAGACGATTGTTTCCTTATCCTTTTGAAAATGTTCAATCCTTTGGACAACTGCTGTCAGTTCAATACTGCACACATATGCAGGTATATTTTGTTCTGCAAAAAAAAAAAAAAAAATCGTTCATTTTTCAGTAACTTTCCAAAGGAATCTGTGCCCCCACCAAAGAAATGAGTGCACTCACGCCTTGAGGTAAATAGTGGGTCTTCCCATTAGGTCTTTCCCCACCCCATCAATGTTTTCTTGTTTTTTAATTGTCCTGTCTCTTTATTCTTTATTAAAGAATAGTTTACATACCATAAAATTCACCCATTGTGAGGATACAGTTGATTTTTATTATATTTAAGCGCTTGTGCAGCCATGAGCACAATGCAGTTTTACAACTTTGTCATCACCTCAGTTTGACTTTGCAGTCAGCCTTGCTCAGTCTTATTCCATCCCCCTTCCCAGCAAGCACCAGTCTACTTTGTGCCTCTTTCTTTTTGCCTTTTCTGGAAACTTCGTAGAACATGGAATCATGCAATATGTAGTCTTCCACGTCTGGCTTCTTTCCCTGGACATCGAGTTATTGAGGGTCATCTGTGTTGTATGTATCAGCGGTTTGTTTCTTTTCATTAAAAGCAGTAACTTTGCAGTATTCTCTTTTGTGAATGTTCCGCATTTTATCTGTTTAGCTGAGAGTCATTTGGATTATTTCCAGTTTGGGATTGTTATGAAGAACACTGCTCTGAACTTTTGCGCATAAGAATTTGTGTGGACCTAAGTTACCATTTCTTTTAGTTGGGAACCTAGGGGTGGAAGTTCTGGATCACTTGGTAGATTTACGTTCAGCTGTTCGAGAAACTGCCAAAGAGGTTTCCAGAGTAGCTGCACTGCTTTTCATTCTCACCTGCCATCGATGAGGATTCCCCTTTCTTCATGTTCTCCTAACATGTGCTATGGAAAAGTCTTTCTCATGATAGCCATTGCTCTGTAGTTGGCTCATTGCATTGTAGTATTTCATTGAAGCTTTAATTTTATTAGCTTGACTGATGATGTTTAAAATATTTTCATGTGTCATATATCTTCTTTGGTGAAGTGTTGTTTAAATCTTTAGCCCACTTTTTAACTGAGTTGCGCAGCCTCTTATTACTGCACTCTAGTAGTTCTTTATATATTCTGGAGGCTGTTCCTTTTTTAGAAATATGATTTGCAGAAATTTTTTCCAGTCTGTGGCAGGTCTTTCCATTTTCTTGATGTCTTTTGAAGAGAAAAAGGTTTTAATCTTGACAACATCTGATTTATAATTATGCTTTCGTATAACATCTAAGAAATCCTTGCCTGACCTGCAGTCACAAAGATCTTATGTTTTTTTCTAGTAGTTTTATAGTTTTAGCTTTTATATGTAGGTCTGTAATCTATTAGACATTAATTTTTGTGTATGATGTAAGGTAGGGATCTGATGGGACGTATATATTCAGTTGTCTCATCAGTATTTATTAAAAGAAAACATCCCTTCTCTATCTATGATACTTTATTGGAAATCAGTTGACCATAAATGTGTGGGTTTATTTTGGAATTGTCTCTCCCATTACATTGACTTTTATGTCTATCTCAGTGCTGATACCATGCCATTTTGATTACTTATAGCTTTATAAGTTTTGAAATCAGGTAGTTTAAGTCCTCTACCATTATCCTATTCTTTTTCCAACATTGTTAACTCTCTGAGGTCCTTTGCATTGCCATGTACGTTTTAGGATCAGCTTCCCAATGTACAAATAATCTGGCTGGAATTTTGGTAGCGATTACACTGATCCTGTTGATCAGTTTAAAGAGGCCGGTTAAGGTCTTACAGGAATATACACATCTAAAGATAGCATTTATCTTGTACTGTTAAACTGCAAAGACTACTTAGAAAGTTTTGTACTGAGTTCCTTAGAAGGAGATGGTTCAGTTCAGTTCAGTTCATTCACTCGGTTGTGTCCAAATCTTTGAGATCCCATGGACCGCAGTATACCAGGCTTCTCTGTCCATCCAGCCCCCAGAGCTTACTCAAACACATATCCATCGAATCAGTGATGCCATCCAACCATGTCATCCTTGGTCGTCCACTTCTCCTCCTGCCTTCAATCTTACCCAGCATCAAGGTTTTTTCCAATGAGTCAGTTCTTGGCATCAGATGGCCAAAATATTGGAGATTTAGCTTCAGTATCAGTCTTTCCAATGAATATTCAGAACTGATTTCCTTTAGGATTGACTGGTTTGATCTCTTTGAAGGAGATAAGATCCTTGAAGGAGATATCTAAAAGGAGATAAAGACAGCAGCAATCACTTGCAAAAGGCCAGTATGCGTTTCCACTGGAATATTGCAGCCCTTTTTATCCTTTTATATTCTGAGCTGGTCAAAGGGAACCAGAGCATTGGAGTGCACTTGTGGATATCTCTTCACACCATTTTGCGATCTTTTCTGGGGAACCCTCCCCCTGATATTTGGAGCAGGGGCCACTGTTGGGGTTGTGGTTGGTGAGGGAATGGGGCAGCAGGATGCTAGTCCCTGCGCAGCCTGGCTTTGCAGACTTATGGAGAGCCCTCTGGGCTTCGTGCAAGCTCCCTGGGCAGACTGATTTATTCGTCTTTGCCCAGGATCCAAACTTTGGGCCAAGGCACACCCTCATTATCCTGCCCAATCAGAATGCTGAATCAGGAAAAACAGCCTTCCGGAACAGGTGAGTGGTAACTTCGAGATCAAGCTAGTCCGGTTGCATTGGAAACCTCTCCCACTTCAAGGGAAAAAGCAGCAAATGCAAAGAAGGCTGAGTCAGCCCCACCTTGCCTTTCTTCAGGAGCAACGCCAGGAACTAGTGTGGTTCTGCCTCTCTCCCCGCCCATATAGCTGCCGGGGAAGCAACGTCCTTGTTGCTACCTTTGGCTTCCTCATCTACCATGAGGTTTCCCCAGTTCATGATGATCTGCATAAACTTATGTCAGCGCTTACAAAATAAAAGAAGCTGATCTCTGTGCCCCACCCTAGGGCCGTTGAACCCATTTTTAAAAGTCTCTTGGGTGTTGCTTATGTGCAATAAAGTTAGAAAACCCCTGATCTAGGCCAACACACTGACCTCCAAACGTTTGTGTGTCCTTAAATCTGAAAGCATCATCAACCAGAGCCATGTTTGCAACAGTCTCAGGGGCTTCCCAAGTGGCGCTGGGGATAAAGAACCTGCCTGCCACTGCAGGAGCTGTAAGAGACACAGGTTTGATCCCTGGGTCAGGAAGATTCCCTGGAGGAGGAAATGGCAACTCACTCCAGGATTCTTGCCTGGAGAATCCCATGGACAGAGGAGCCCGGTGGGCTACAGTCCATAGGGTCACAAAGAGTCAGGCAAAACTGAAGTGACTTAGCATGCAGGGACAGAAAAGCAATTTGTTTCTTTTTTGGGGTATTTTGAACACCATCTCTGAATCAAGTCAGATCTTTTTTAAAAAAGGTCTACCACCCTAGACCTCGATAGTTTAACTTCCCCTGTGAAAATGACTTCATTCAGTGGCCTTTAGTCTACACCCTCCATTTTTCTCAAGGCTTTTTAGAAGAAAAACTGCTTGGATGTTTCCAGCCATCAGTGAAATCAGGGTGGAAGTTGCTTAGCTGCTCCAGAACTGAGGTTCCCCCTGTGAGTATCCCTTTGGGGCTTTTTGGAGGCAGTTTATGCAAGAGGAGGCCTGGAGTC
Organism: Ovis aries; assembly: GCF_016772045.2. Lineage (NCBI taxonomy): Eukaryota > Metazoa > Chordata > Mammalia > Artiodactyla > Bovidae > Ovis > Ovis aries. The sequence goes on along the minus strand of NC_056075.1, from coordinate 34,512,029 downwards.
AGGCAGTCAGGACTCACAGCCCATCTCTGCTTTGTGGAAGCACTGGAAGCTTTGGAGAAATTGTTTGCTCTGAGTTTTCATTTCTCTGAGCGTTTCATTGTTTGAAGAACATGGTTGTAAAAGAACACGTCCCTCACAGGGCTGTGTGAGACCTGTCACTCAGAGCCCTGGGAACCACGCCTGAAACAGAGCAAGCCCTATGGAACCGCAGCCCATGGTTGAGGTTCACAGCCTGTGGCTAATTTAGAATCAGGAAACCTTGCCTCTCTAGTGACAATTGTATGTGGCCATTTTTTAACCCAGTGAGACCAAAGTGGCCCATTTTCTCTTTTGTCCTCATCTACTGAGAAACTCGCATCACAGCGAACAAGTTGGCCTGAGAGTGAAACCTTTTGATTTTTCTTTTCCTCTGAGGCTTTTGTTTCATTGTTTTCAGATCACAGCCTTCTCCGATAAGCATCCGGAAGTCCTTTGGGGAAGGAGGTGTGGTCTGAGCTATAAATGGCTGAAGGCTGACTTCAGGGACCCTGTTCCATATCTCCTGAGCTGTATCAGGAGTAAAGTACTACAAGAGAAATGGTGGGGTGTAAAGGCGGAGAGAGAAACTGAAAAGGACAGTTAGCCATCCCAGAGCTAAGAGAATTATCTGTCAAGGATGGGGTCTGTAATCGCAGTTGTCTTTTCTGCCCACAGTGGTCTGTTATCCCAGCACAGGGCTTAGGGTACCAGAACTCCTTCTGGCTTCCAGAACTATGGGGTCTTTGGTTCATTTCCAATCTCTGCCATCAAGAAGGTCCTTTCTCTACCCAGATTGCTCTTTTTGTCAACACTGCCATAAAGTTTGGAGAGGGGTGGGATTTTACACCGAATCATAGAATCTTACAGCGGGGTGGGACTTGAAATTGTCTAGTCCAGGGTCGCATAGAGTCGGATATGACTGAAGCGACTTAGCAGCAGCAGCAGCCCTTCACTTTCTACAAAGCAAGGGCCAGGGCCTTGGAGACGGTAAATAGTGACATCATGGAGGTCTCATGAATAAGAAATAAAGAAATGATACCCCAGTCTCCGGATTCGGAATCTTGTAGCCCTTTTCCTGCACCCAGTGTCCACAAGGAGCTCAGAGCTCTTTTCTCCTCTTCCGGATAGTAAGTTTCACAAATTTGGTGCCTTGCACCAAATTCTGCCTTGTAGCAGATGGTGTTTCCCCAGATGGAATTCTTGCCTGTATGATAAAGTTTATACTTCAATTTAGAGATCAACTAAACAGAAATAATCACTGCAGAAGCGTGACTTAATCAGCGCTATTAAAGGCAAGCAGTTTCTAGCACTTTGTGTATGCAGGTGCTTTTATAAAACGCAACTAGAGTTAAGTGCCAGTCCAAATGTAGACTTTTTAATGTATGCATTTTGAATGTGTGACAGTAAATAAGGTTGTAGTTTTTTAAGTAGCAAGGTACAAAGATGGATGAAAAGTCACCATTCGCCACAGGCCTGTAGGAAGTCCCAAAGACACATCTGGTCTGTCAGGCTGGGGCAGAGCTGGAGTTGCAGGATGTTGAGTCTGGGGTCAGATACTTGGTAAGCATCATTTATGGAGTCACCTGTCACAGCAAAGCCGACACTGCTTGAAAAGTTTGCAATCAACAGCCTCCTCTCCACTTGAATTGTGGGCTCCTCTTCATTCTTCCATGGGCGCTGTTTAGTCTCATTTTGCTCATTATCTAAAATACTTTTCCTTCTTCTAAAAATGACTCTAATTTAAATGCTTTGGATTCAGCTACATCCGGTTTTTTTTTTTTTTTTTTTTTTGGTTACTTTGCATATAACCCTGTCTGTGTTCAGCTCTGGTACTTTTCCTGGCCCTGCACACAGGGCTTGTCTGAGAACTGTCATGTAAGAAGAAGTGAAACACATGCGGGGTCGGGGGGCTCCCTTATCTCAAGCCCTCGACCCTGTGCCCTCCCCCCACCGCCCCCAGGCCTGCACTGTGGCACAGACAGACTTTTGAACAGCTGTGCAACTGCCCTTCGATTCTGGCTCTCTGTATTTCCTGACATGTTGAGCATCTGGGGATGAAGCAAGTACATAGGTCAAGACCGATGCCCCCGGAGTTACACTGGCAGTGTTTCTCAGCAGTGCTTTTACTAATGATTTGCAGAGCGGAGCCCTGCCACAGGAGCCCTGCCCGAACCTCCCACCCATCTTGTGTGACAGTTCATGTAATAGCTACTCACCTATGCCTGTCCTTGGGCAAGGGTGGCATCCAGAGAGCCTTTTATCAGCATCCCAGACCACACTAGCAAGCCTTCTTTATGTGGATGGTCCTAGAACCACCTCTGTTCAGAAGCTCATTACGTCGTTTTCCTATTATTGGTTTACGCAGTGCATCACAGCATTGTCAATGTCATTCAGTCGTTCACCCTGGCATCCCTGTGAGGTGGATACAGCCGTGAGGTACCATATGGCGATTAGCTATGATCCTGGTTAGGGACTCGCACTCCAGAGTCAGACCACCTGGGTTCGCACCCTGGCCCTACCACTTTCTAGTTGTGTGACCGGGGACAAGTTTACTAAACCTCCCCAAGCCTCAGCTTCCTTATCTGGAGAGTGGGGAGTAATAACCTCAGTAGGTTCTTGTGAAACGAATGCCTGAATGTTTATGAAGTATGGAGAACAGCGACTGACACCGAATCATCACAATAAAAATGTTCCCTTTTACTGTCCCTGTCGCTATCAACTCCATCATCTCTATAGCAGATTTTCCAAGAGTCTGTGGTTTGCCCAAGATCATGTAACGACTCCAAGAAGACAATGGACTTTTTTCTTCTTCGTTTTTATTTCCTTATTACACAGTAACATAAAAACGAATTCTTGTAAAAGATCAAAGCAATACAGAAACACATAAAGGAAGTTGTTAGGTTCCCACCTCTACTCTTTCCTCTTTCTCCACAAGGAACCACAGAAAACTAATTGGCGTGCATTCGCCCCACCTTCTCTCTGGGCAGGACACACACATAGAAAATCAATATAAATATATATATAAAATGTGTGTGTGTGTCTTCTTAGGCTTAAACAATAGTAACTGTGCCTGACTTATAGGACTGGTGGTCAGTGTTGGCGAGAGTGGGGCATGCCAGGAAATATACTAGTCCTCTCTCATCGGCTTCATGAGATAAATGCTATTATTCTACCCATTTTACAGGTGTGGAAGTGAAGGTTAGAGAGATTGCCGCCTTCATAGGACCACATAGTGCTGAAACTGCATTTCAATCCAGTCAGGCTTACTCAGTATCTCCACACTTTTGACCACAGCTGTATGTGGCCATATCATAGGTATTGTGTTTCTGTTTGAGTTTTTTCTCTTCTTAGTTTGAACTCTTTCCATGTAAGTATATGTAGGTTTACTTCATCCTTTTAACGGCTATATATGAGTCAATGTTTTGTTTCACCGCTTTCTTATCTAGGCTTCTGTTTCCTTGTTCTTTGCCGTTATAAATAATCCCACACCACATATCCTTAATACTTCTGGACACAGGTGTGAGAATTTCTGTAGAGTGGCTTTTACACGTGGAATTGTTCATCAGGGAGTAGTGTGCACACATTAAATTTAAATAAGTATTGCTTTCCAAAAGGAATTTTGCTCACTGACTGTATGTGAGAAGGCCTGTTTCACACTAGTCTTTTTTTAATCGAATTATTTATTTATTTTTGGCTCCATTGGGGTTTTGTTGCTACGTGCAGACTTTCTCTGGTTGGAGCAAGTGTGGGCTGCTCCCTAGTGGGGGTGCACAGGCTTTTCATCGCGGTGGCTTCTCTTGCTGCAGAGCACAGTCTCTAGAGCGCATGGGCTTAGTTGCCTCATAGCACGTGCAGTCTTCTCAGACCAGGGATTGAACCCGTGTCCCCTGCATTGGCAGGTGGATTTGTAACCACTGGACCACCAGTGAAGTCCCTCACCTTAGTCTTCTTTTTATCTTTGCCAATTTGTTGAAGAAAAATACTCTTTTTCTAAATGGTGTTTCCATGATTCCTGATGGGGTTGAGCTAATTCTTTATTTTTAGGGTAATCTATATTTCCTCCAGAAATTGCCTTTTGCCAATATTGCCATTTAGTTTTCATTGTAGATGCTTGTTGTATATTTTGGATGATAATCTTTTACATTTTTCTGCATTTTTGTCTTCTGTGTAAACTTGTAAAATTTGCCTGTCAGTTTACATAAAAGAAACTCCTGTTCGTATTTTGATTGAGAATTTGTTGCATTCGGAGGTTCATTTGACATAATTTGGCAACTTCACAGTATTTATTTTTTCCTGCCATAAATACCATATGTCTCTATTTAAGTCTTTCATGCCCATCAGTTAAATTCAGCTGTTTTCCTTGTGTAGATCTTGCACTGAAATATTTATTTACAAATGGGGACCTGTTTTCTCATCACCTAGACTTAATTTGTATTGTTAATGAATAGAAAAACTATTGGTTTTTACATAGGTGTTAAATTTTTATCTACTTGACTGAACTCTTTTATTAGTGACCTTTGTACTTATTTCTTGTTCTTGATCTATCACATTGGCTAGGAAAAACAGTAAAGAAAAACACTGGTGAAAGTGTACATCTCTGCCTGCTTTCCATCTTTAATGAGAATGTCTCTAACATTGCAGCACTAAGTATGATGGGTCCATTTTATCAGCGTGCAGAAATTTCTATCGCTAGCTTACTGAAGGGTGTGCCTTTCACTGCAGACTACACCAGACTCCTGTCAAGGGGTCTTAGTTGTCTCCTCTACATTTTCCTTGAGAATTCAGAGATTGTCCTCACTGCCTCGGACCTCCCAGCATTAATCTCCCAGCTGACTCAACAGCGTTTAGCACTGAGTAATATTTGCTCTCTTCCTCCCTTCACTCACATGGGACCCTGGCTGGCCCAAGGCAAAGAGCCACTTTGTGTTAACATATCCTATACCCTTCCCCCCACCACCCCAGATAAATAAATAATGCTGTATGGATAAGAACAAAATTCCACTTCTGGAATTTTCTGGCAGGCACCACTGAAAAGAATTCATTCCTGGCTTCTAGTTTTAAATAACTTCCACTTTTTTTCCCCACTGGGTTATCTTGAGTAGCTGACCACCATTTCACACTCCAGTGGCCAAGTGGTTTCATAGTTCGTACAGGAGGGTGTGAGAAAGGAATCACCACCTGACCTGACTTCCTGTGGGGATTTCACGCAGGCACAGGGTGAAGCCACTTCTAACTCTAGGCTCTCAGCACTGCCTTGCCCACAGTTAATGCAAAAGAAGTGTTTTCACGGTTGACTGATGACAGGATTTAATTGCAGAGTACATTTGATAATTTTTAGGTGGTGAGACTTTCTGCTAAACTATGAGCGAAAGGATTTCATTTTGTCAGGCGTGTATTTGGAGCATGACTCTAATGTGACTTGGCACCTGTCTAGAGAATTGTCCCTGTGTCCAGTGACATTTCGCTTTGGGGAAGTCAACACCTGCTATGATGGCATCTGTCTTATTTAAGAAAGTGACAAGTCCATGAATAATGCAGAGCTGCCTCAATAAAATGCCTTCTTCAGAAAACAATTAAAATGAGACATTGGCAGAAGATTCTTATAAGCGGCAGAGAGGCAAGTTAGGGCTCTTTCCGAAATTAAAAAGCAGTGGGTGATACCTTTTACTATGGTTTTCTCATCTTGATGTAAGCTGGGCAGATTATATTATTTTCACACTGTTTAGCTAGAAAAGGACCTGGTAAATAGGATCCTTTCTTTCTATAGCTTTAATACAAACCAACCTTGGCCTCCAACATCAATTTGGATGTTAATGTTTTTGAGGTGAACTTTTTGGGGAGATGGAGCAGACACATGTCAGGCACGTGGTGTGTAATTGGCAACTATCCAGGACAGCCTAAGCCAAGAGACCGCTGGGTGCCAGAAACCCCAAGAGGCAAGGCAGCCCCACGTGGCAGACACGGGCACTGATCTTTGAGCCCCTCGTGGGGCCCATGCCATCAGCTTCAGCTTCTAGGGCTATTGGTATGAGAAGTGTGGTCAGTCAGGCAATTATCTTTCCCACCTTTAGCTTTTTTCTCTTTTCCTCGAATTGCCATGTGCAGAGAAGAGGCGGGGACAGTACCCAGCAATAGACTGAACATTTCCCACCTCTTCTCTTGCAGGCGGGTGACAAGCATTACCACCCGAGCTGTGCACGATGCAGCAAGTGCACCCAGATGTTCACAGAAGGAGAGGAAATGTATCTTCAAGGTAAGGTGGTCTGGAGAGTGCAATAACCTCTCCCCACCCGGGGAGAGAAAACTGGGCTATGCTTGTTTGTTTTTAAGAGAAGGAGGCATTTCATTAGCTGCAAGGCTACCCAGATCCCAAATGAATGTAGCCAAATGTGACCTCATCAGTTAGTATTAATCAGCCAACCAATTGACATGCTGGCGGTGAGCCCCTGAGGCTGTTAACAAACAAGTGGATTGCTTTTGGATGAATGGATTGAACTTGATGCCATGGAGATAAGGCAAGAGGAAAGATCAGCTAGGCCTCCTCCCACCCAACCCCCAGGAATATGCTTGGGAAACAAAAGATCAAAAGAGGAAATGAATGTCTAGAAATGTTACATACTGGATGGTTATAAAACTTGTTTTTTTCTCACTTTACTATCCTGGGAGAAGGATTTAGGGGGGTCTCCCAGTATGCTCTTATCCAGGCTTTTAGGAAAAAGAAAATCTCATATTTGGTGAATTACATCACAGATGTACTTCATCCCATGAAGATGAGATCGCTGTCATAGTGAAAGAGAGAAGGCCAGAGAGTGAGAGTAAACACACCCAAAGTTCCTGATAGAGAAATTGAGAAGTTTCTGATGCCAAGGAAGTGCTCATTACCAGAGGGCCATTCAATTTTTTTTTAATGAAAATAATTTTGAGAAAATTTCCCTATGTACTTACAGCTATGATTAGCTTTTATCTCCTCTAAAATTCTGAAGCTTTTCAGAGAGTTTTGGGGAAGTATTCTCCTCTAGTCAAACAGTACCATCTGTGCAAGCATTTTACTATTTTTAGCAGGAAAGAGTCATTAAATAGACAAGGGCTGATCAGTAAAATTAGCAAGAATATAAGAGCTATTGCTTGTTCAGTTTGCTAATTACTGGTTCTCATTGGCCTTTGCATGTCATTTCTTCATCTCTGCACGTAACACTATGTGTAGTTTTAATGAATGGTTTGCTTTGCTCTTGATTTTTGTTTTTATGAAACTAAGAAAAACCTCCAGAAACGATTCTTGAGTATTAGATCAAAGCTTTGGCTGCTCTCCCCTTAAAGAATGCTAGCTGTGTGAGAAATTGACAACCCAGACATCCTTTTTAGCTTTAGAATGATTTCTCTGAAAAAATTACAGTGGAAAATCTCACTGAATTTTAAAGGGCCTGATGAAGGCAAGTGACAAGCCCCAAATCTGTGGTCTCATATGGGCTTTGTATGACACGTTTCCCCCCAGGACAAACTGTGAATCCTTGAGAGCAATAGACAGGTGTCACTTTACATGTTCAGCATGGAGCAGATTTATTCTTTAGTTGGTCTCCAGGCTCTGTTTTAGATCCGAATGTGTCAGTTACAGCACTCACCATCAAAGACCCAGGAGTGGTCATCACCCCAAGAGTGTCTGCCAAGAACTGAGACTCAGGGCTCTGGGCTCACCTCTGTAAGTTCACATAGTTCTGCACGCTGAGTGAAGAGGGTGATTTCAGGCTGTGCCCAAGTACAGCACGTTCATACTATAGATAAACAACCCTGGTAATTTGGGCTATGTGCCGAATTTGCGCATCGTCAATCTCTCCTGGAGTTGGGCTTTGGTGTTCTTGCCTGTGCTCCCGGCACATCCTTGAACAGTGAGCAGTTTCATCTTCCCCAGCATCTCATGTTCTCTCTGGCTTACATTCCCTGTGTGTCTGACCTCTGGAGGACAGTTCAATGCCTTGTGCACCCCTAGGGTTCTGGGCCAGGATGTCCACTCAGTGGAACCTCGACAGTGCACCCTGCTTCTGCTTCCGGCCCTGCCGCCCACCCTACCTCCCCCCGGCTCTCCACGTTAAGAGGATTTTCGTGCTTTGAAGCCAGCCTCAGAGTAAAAGCCAGTGCTGAATGGACTATGTTGTCTGTCTGGCTTTGGTTTGATTTTTTGGCCCTGGGTTAAGCGAGATAGAAATGACTGCTAAATAGGGATTAAAGTATTATTCTGATATAAAATGTATTTACACTGTCATCAATTTAATAGTATTTTTAGCTCAGTGGTGTAAAATAATTCAAGAGTTATTTTAATTTGATAGCTTTTCAGGAGAGAAAGAGTTCAACAGTGAAATGTAAAACATAAAATATTCATACAGAGACTCATATTAAGTTTATATCATTGACATTGTCCTGCTCAGACAACCTCATGACTCTTTTAACAATTTAAATGTAGCCAGAATAAATTTACAAATTTAGGCAAAAAAACCTGCTTTCAACTTAGTAACTATTTGCTTAAGTCTTTTTAAGTCCCTCTTCAAATTCTTCCACCATTCCCACATTTGAACATATTCTTACATGAACATAGGACTTACATATAGACCTTAGCCATGAATTACATACATTGTATACCTAGGCAAAAAAAAAAAAAAAAAATTGCATAGGCAGGCATTGAAATCTTATAAGAAAAGAGCTTTCTATTGGATATAAGTGTTTTGCTTAGTTCTGTGATATTGGTACCATCTAAGAAAGCACCTTAAATTCCTATATAGTGAGTCATTGACCCAGGACCAGAAAACAACACTTAAATAATAACTTCACTAGTTTAAAAGTGGAGACCTTTTTAAAGTTAACTAAAAGGTTAAAAGTTAAAGGGAAACTTGTGGATTTGTAATGTAAGTTTCAAACTTTCTGCTAGTTGGATTGATTTCCTGTGTCTATGTAGGTAACTGTATAACTGAAGCAACAACAAAAAAAATTTGGTGAGTTTTGCTTCTGGATATAGATGATCTGGTTTGACTTTATTGCCCTCATCTGAATTGCTTGGTTGTTTGGATGTTATGTAAACATGGCTTATGGCTTATATTTCTGAAATTAAAAGTAGATATTGGGAAGTACACAGACATTACTTTTAAAGAAAAATGAGAGTGAAAAGTGAAACTTAGTTGCTCAATACGGACTGTTTGTGACCCCATGGACTGTAGCCTGCCAGGCTCCTCTGCCCATGGAATTCTCCAGGTACTGGAGTGGGTAGTCTGACCTTCTCCAGGGGATCTTCCCAACCCAGGGATTGAACCCTGGTCTCCCACATTGCAGGCAGATTCTTTACCATCTGAGCCACCAGGGAAGTTCCCAAAGGATAATGATAGCATTTGAAAAAAAAAAAAAAACACTGCCCAGTTGAGAACTAAATGTCTCTTTCATCAAAACACTCTTGTGCCAAATGAGTGGTCTCTGTGGTCTAGGATTATAACTGTTATAGAACAAGCTCAGACTAGATGCAGAAAACTGACCTGGAATTTGAGCTATCATGATTCACTTGGGCACAGGGCCTCTCTCAGAAGTTCTGTATAATAGGACTGTGGCTACTTTCCATTTCCTTCATTCTTAGACGTGCGTTGTCTTTCCAGGTTCTACCGTTTGGCATCCCGACTGTAAGCAATCGACCAAGACTGAGGAAAAGCTGCGGGTAAGGAAGGCTTTGGCACTGTGATGCCAGACGTACTTGCTGTCCATTGTGTCTACGGTCACTGATTCTTGGGACTGCAGTTTGGGTGAAATTGCTTCTTAGGACTTTTTTTCCCCCTTCTATCACAGACCAAGTAGAAAGGCCATTTGGCCAGAAAAAGAGGTTTCCTCCTACCTGCCATTGACGGTGATTCTTGTTTCAAATGTTTGTGTTAGACAAGATAAGCCTTGCTTCATGAATCAGGTTCTTAGGAAAGCATTCAAGGGGAAAAGTCAAGTTCTGGGTCCAACATCTGGTAACCCCCTCACCAGAATTTTTCTGTACTTCATCCATCGCATCACTCAATCCAAACTCTGCAGCCATTGCTCAGCTCTTGCTACATTTGATTGGCCTCTCAAATACAAGTTCACCAAGTAGCCTCCATCTCCAAAAGCTGATGATTTGTTAGATAAAAAACCTTTGGGGAAAATCATGATGAGCTCAGACGAGTCAGTGGGAATAAATGTTCTTGATTGTTTTTGTAACTGAAACCTTAGGTATCATCAAAATATTTTCAAAACTCCCTGGAACATGGATCACATGGAGGATAGACTCTATCTCTCACCTGTTTTTCCTTTCTTTCCTTTGTTTTTTTAGCATTTCTCTCAATTCTAAAGCCTCCTCTTGATCTTACTCTGTTCTCAGATCACCACCAGGAGACAATATTCTACCTGTTTCAGAAGCAAAGAGCTGTACACAGTTGCAAGGCCATGAACATGATCTGTTCCTTACTCAGATGCCCCCCGTTTTTCACTTGGGCTGTGAAGTATTTTTCAGAGCACTAATCAGGCTAGACCCCAGTCCACAGTCCCTCCATTTAACTACCTTAGTGGTCCGCTTTGAAATAGCTGGACTACACCACCTGGTGTTTCAGGGAAAAGAATGGCCCAAATTTATTTTGGAAGCCAAGCTATAGATGAGATGGTTAGGTAGCATGACCAACTCAATGGACATGAGTTTGAGCAAGCTGAGGGAGATAGCGAAAGACAGGGAAGCCTGGTATGCTGCAATTCATGGGGTCGGGGTCGCAAAGAGTCGGACGTGACTTAGCAACTGAACAACAATATTCTAGAATGTGGAATCATTTCTTCTTGATCTGCTGTTAGCAGGCACAAGAAGCTATATATATGATCCCCAGCAGTCACACAGCTGCTACATCAGTGTGGCCTGATCACTAACATGTCATTTGTGAAGGAGTGACTTGGCTTCAGAGAAATGATTATCAGGACCCCCGCCTTTTTTTTTTTTGGCCTGCCACCCCTGGGAATGACAGCTCTTATTTTCCTTTTTCAGTATCTTTTCTTTATTCTCAGTGAAGCTCTTGTCTGCTAGAAGCTCTGCTTTTGTTTTTTCAACTGGCATCTGTGAGATCAGATGGAGATATTTTGTCATTTGCATCATTTAGAAACTTGTCCCTTGCCTGTGACCCTGAATAAAAACGGATGTCTTAAAATTCAGTTAATATGAGCAGACTTTAAGTGGAGGGGGAAAAAAATCACTTTTTCTCAAAATAATGGAGTAAAGACCAGACAAACTGGAAAGGAACTTGTTCACCAATATTAGGATGATTTGCAGAGAAGGCAATGGCACCCCACTCCAGTCCTCTTGCCTGGAAAATCTCTTGGACAGAGGAGCCCGGTAGGCTGCGGTCCATGGGGTTGCTAAGAGTCGGACACGACTAAGTGACTTCACTTTCACTTTTCACTTTCATGCATTGGTGAAGGAAATGGCAACCCACTCCAGTGTTGTTGCCTGGAGAATCCCAGGGATGGGGGAGCCTGGTGGGCCGCCATCTATGGGGTTGCAGAGAGTCAGACACGACTGAAGCGACTTAGCAGGAGCAGCAGGATGATTTGATCCCTGTTTCGACATAGAACTTCCGCCTAAGTGTGTGTACCTAACCCTGTCATCTGTCAGTGAGACAGGTGCACACTGGAAGTTGCCAGACTCTGGGATTTTTGATGACTCATGGATGCTTTGAAGTGGGTTATCGTTATAAAATACTAGCACCTTAAAGATAGTATTTATTATCACTTTAATCATGTCGCTTTACATCCGAGCCACCAAGAGTCATGCACTTTAGTCATAGGAATGCAGAATTCACTGTATAACTTGTAGATGCTATCCCCAAAGCACCCTAGTAGCTAGTGGTCTGCACTACCTTTACAGTGCTGCCCTCAGTTGTTGAATAATCATTTGTATTTCATCCCTGACGAAGTCTTCTGGGAGACAGAGGAATGCTAACGAGGCCAGACTGAATGGAATGTGTCCTTTCTCTGTAAGGATTGCTTGAGTTTGCAGACTGTGCTACTAAAATGGTTTCCAAAAAATCAACCCTCTTGATCGCGTCTTGATGGAACTCTTTGGATAAGATTATGAAAACAACTAGTGAGATACTTCCACTCATTCTGGCCAAGAGGAGCTGTAGTTTTTTCTCCCTTTAGTGATACTTTTTTCTCTTAAAGCCAGTGTTTACCACTTGGGAGGTCGGGCCAGCCCCCAGCTCACTCACCAAGTAGTAAGGATGATGTACCTCTAAAGAGATGAGGTTCTGACGCACCCCAAGTGGGGTGCATGTTGACGCTGATGGGATTTAAAAGAGGCTAGATTTTGAAGGCACAACTCTTGTACTCTCTTAAGGGTGTGTCTATGGAGGACAGCCTTGAGCCAGGATTTTCAGGCCTTTTTCCCGGTGTCACATCAGTTCAGTTACCATAGCAAAATGAAAATGTTTTAAGGATCTCTCAACAACCCCACTGAGTAATCCGCATTCTCCAGATTTCAAAAACTTGTGGGGTGTTTGTAATAACAGACTCTCAAGAACATCTGTCAGTGGCTTCACTGGCTTCTAACTCTTCATATGTAAGAATATTTCAGCCAAAATAAATGGAAAGGAATGATGGGGAGGGGAGAAGGTTGGAACATAGGTAAATATACTATAATGTAAAGACTAGTTAGGGAATTCCTTGGAAGTCCCATTGTTAGGACTTGGCACTTTTACTGCTGAAGGCATGGATTTAATCACAGATTGGAGAACTAAGGTCCCGTAAGCCACGTTGGGTGGTGAAAAAAGAAAGAAAATGAAGACTAGTTACTATGCTTTCAACATGGAACACCCCAACTAAAGTGATTCCACTTCGTTGTTGTTATTTAGCTGCTCAGCCGTGTCCAACTCTTTGTGACCCCATGCACTGTAGCCCACCAGGCTCCTCTGTCCATGGGATTTTCCAGGCAAGAATACTGGAGTGGGGTGCCATTTCCTCTTCCCAGGGGACCTTCCCGACCCAGTCTCCTGCATTGGCAGGGGCGTTCTGTACCACTGAGCCACCGGGGAAAGCCCGATGTTGCTATCACTTATCAGATTAGTTTTCCTGAAGGTTTTTTGCTGATAGTGTTTCTGAGTTGAGGCTCTTTCTTTCTTCATTCTTCCCTTTTTCATGTTTCACGACAGCCACCAAACGTCCGTCGATCTCCGTCTGATTTCTTTTATCCCAAAAGTCTGATTCGACGCACAGGGCGGTCCCCGTGTCTGCAGGTTGGCACCGTGTCTGAGCTGAGGCTCGGGGCCCACTGTGCTGGGGGCCCCAGGCTTCTGTCGCTTTCCCTCCCCTTGCTGCTTTCCCCACATAACTTCTGGGCTCCCATAGAGGCAGATGCTTTTTCTCACCCCACAGAGTGCATCTCACATTCTGATTCCGGCTGTTTCCTACTCTAGACAATGTTTTCATTTAGAGTGGTGGCTAAAGCATTGTCTTCAGGACAGCGAGCACATTGGAAACCACTGTTTTGGTCCTGTACTCACACATTTGTTCGCTGAACAAATATTTGCCAAGTACCCAGGTACAGTAAGGAAGAAAAGACAGGTACATGATTATTAACAGATATTGAAACATATCACAGCATATGGATCTTAAAGATCAAGGCAGGTCAGGTGAGGGAAAGGAGCTCAAGGGGTGCTTCCTGGGAGAAGTGGTCTTTGAGTTGAGTTTTGGAGGCTGGATGGGATTTGAACACATAGAGATAATGGGAAAGGGGTGGGCCTGACGGAAAGAGCAACAGAAGCATGGAGCTGGGGAAATGCAGTACTTGGGGAAGGAGAAGTTTGGCTCAAGGAAGGAGTGGCAAAGTGGGAACGGGAACAAATAAAGACTAGCTACAGCTTTGCAGAGGCAAGAAACTGACCTACGCTCTCAATGGCTCTCCTTAAGAATCCCTGCCAATCCTTTCCATCCTACAGATGGAAAGACTGAGACCCTCACAGTGAGCTAACTTCCCCAGAGTTCTCCCAGTGGTAAGTGGAAGAGCTAAGATTGGAGCTCAGGTCTCTCTGCGCCGGTAATTCCTGTTCTTTCCACTGTCCTACAAGGGGAGAGTGAGAGAGAGACCTGGGAAGACACAAAGAGGAGAGCCTGAAATACTGGCCAAGTCTGATGGTTCCCAAGGAAGAGACAGGGTATAGGAGCGGCACCAGCTTTCCAGAGCATCCTCTGGAACCTGGGAGAGTCTTCAGCCAGCTCTCCAGATAAGCAGCGAGGCAGGAAGGAGACTGTGTTCCCTGCACGAACTTGACCTTCTTTCGGGGTTTCTTAGCATCAGTTGAAACTTTGGCCCGTTAAGTTACAAGTGGCTTTCCACGGCCCCAGCTCTGTCCAGATGAAACCCATTGTGTAGCTCTGTTGACACTCAGGGTTGCGACACAGCTCTTTAGTCTGGGCCCGATGCCTGTGCCTGTTCTCTGCGTCTGCCAGAACTGCACGATGGCCCAGGAGAGTGTGGGCTTGGCTCCTTTAATTAAAGCTGTACCTGCTTTCTTTAAATGATTTGAAAGATAGTTAGAAGTACAGAGTTTCAGAGGGGAAAGAAACCCTTTAGACATCAACCCCTGAAAGGTGTCGCAGGTCAAAAGGAGCAACACTTAAATGTAGATTTCAGGCCCTGAGTGATTGGTCCATGAAGCTGGGTTACATTCAACTTATATTTGTCATATAATCTTCATCTATCATAAACCTTTGGCTCCAATAGCAGAGTTTCACATACAGTTAACGTATAGGGTCATGAATCCAGAGGAACAGCCAGAAATTATTCCCATTGCAAGTGAGTTCTTAGAATTAGTACCTACTTGGCAAGAAATTGCTTTTTTCAATAGCTTTTGGTTTTTCCCCTGAAAGTATGCTTTATAACTCAAATAGTGTTTTATTTTATTAGCCTAAGGCTATTGCCAAGTGATTCACTTTCATGACTTTAAGAAAAATGCCATCAACTGTGAAATTTTTAGGTCTTCTCCAGACCCTTAAATTTAAGAGATGTGTGGTATCTTGAGAACTGGTTGGCTGGAGAAGAGAGAGAAAAAAGAAGAAAAGAGAGAAAGAGGTCTATATTGGAAAACCTTCTCTCTTCCTACCCTGTTGTTAAGCATGGATATCTAATTCCCATTATCGAACCTTAAATATCAGTAAAGTTAACTGTAACCCTGTCACAGAAAGGTATAAATCACTTGGGACCTGGCTGAGAAAATGGGCCATTTGACAAGCTCTTGCTTCACCCATTGGCCATCATGGCTTATCAAAACCCTTGACAAGCCTGAAAATGCCAAAGCAATTCTCAAGCCACACAGATATTTTGATCTTTTAAATACTATTGACTACACAGCAGTTCATTTCACCAGATAATATCAAGCACCTTTAGTGTTAGATAAACTGTACCCCTTGCAGGGACTTTTAGCACTTCATGCCCTAGAAATAAGCCTGGTTTTATTGTGGAGGAAGGTCATTTTATTTTTCATTTTTTGAAATCTCCTCTTATTTCCTCTTGCTGAATTACAGGTAAAAGAAAATGGTGAGGAAACAAATTACTAATTTGGCCAAAAAGTTCATCCCAGTTTTTCTGCAAGATGTTATGGAAAAAAACCCAGACAAACTTTTTGGCCAGCCCAATAGAATGACCTAAGAGAAATATATTCTGGTTTCACTTACTTGGAAGAGTTTTATAAGAAAAGCAAATTTTGCTTACAGGGAAAGGTCAGTAATTCATTATAAACAAACCACACAATATTTCCAGGACCAAGTTTGTAGTAATCTGGAGTGGATCACTTGCTTTCGTTCTAAAAAGGGGCTTCTGTGCTGTGCCTTTGGAGGCTAAAGCATGAATGGCTGCCATCCAAAATGGGCATGAGTTTTTTTTCCTCTTCTGAAACTAACACTCACTGTGTTATAACGTATGCACTTGCAGACCCATAATATACCAAACAAATACTGTGTGTCTATTTCTGCAAAGGAGCTAATTAAAGGCTGTAAGTATATCTAGAATAAGGAAATTATGCTATTGGTTACTGTATTATTAATGTTGCCACCAGACATACCACTTTATTCCCAGCTTTCTCTCTGTTCAGATATTTTATTCTTTTTGGTATGTCTTTACAATTTATCAGAATGTATAGGTGTTAAGATTTATCCTGCACAGTGAGGACTCTTGGCCATAGTAAAGGCTAATGGCGGTTACACACCTGGTTCTGGAGAAGATACTATGCCTTCACTACTCAGGGCACGGGTTCGATCCCAGCAGGGAACTAAGATCCTGCAAGCTGGTGGTGCAGCTGAAACTAAACCAAAAATAAAAGCAAAAACAAAAAAACTGAAAGGATTTCCTCTTTTGACTTAGCAGTGAATACTTAATATGTGTTAAGCTTTCTTAAAGTATTCCTTCTTCTGCAGCTGTTGTCACCTCCTTGTCTGGTGAACTTCGACAAAAACCCAAGGCAGGTACTGTCAGCCTTAGCAGCACTTCGTATAAGGTGTCAACTACCTTATATGAGTAGCGGTCCCGTAGGCGCTCATACGACCTCTCTGACCTGGGATCCAGTTGCCTGTAGTTCTCTCCCTTCTTAGAGCATGGCTTAGAACGAATGCAGGCTAGATGAACATAGCTGTTACTCCCCAGCTCCTGCAGGGTGAGGGGAGGTCTGGGGGAAGAGGGCTCTCCAGCTCTCTGCTTCTAAGAAGGGACCAGGTGTGTGGGGCAGCCCACAATTGGAAATAAGCGAAAATGTCATTTCTCTGGTTAATTTCCAGGCAAAGCTCCGGTAAGTGTTTTTAATGGTAAACGTTTAAAGATGGATGAGGGCTGGGGAATTTCTCCAGTGTAATTTCATCCTGTGATTGTGCCTTCTGAAGTATAGAGCAGGTGGGCAAAGTCAAGGGGTAAGGGAAATAGCAAGTGAAATGTAGTTAGAGAGTTTTTTTTTAAGTTTTATACAGAAAACAAAAAGATGTGCATTTTTCAAGCATCTACTATTAGCGATCAAATGTCATTTTTTTCTCTTTCTTGTTGAAATGAACTACTAGTCTGGTGAGACCTCTCTTTATTGATTTATTTCTTTCCTTCAAGGGAAAATAAAAAGCTTTTTTGAAACTGAAAGTAGGTATGTGAAGGTGTGCTGGAGAAATAAATGTAAATTTAGACACTTTCTTTATGAAAGAGTTTTTCTTGCATAAGCCACATACAACTAGAAGGTTCTTACTGAAGGATCCTTTTCACTTGTTGCCAAAATGAGGATTAAAGGTTAATCTTGTTGGCAAAGTCCTTTGAAAGATCACAGACTGTTTATAATCCTTCTTATATCTACCTTGCTTTTCCCATGCTTTCCTCTACCTTCCCCACCCCCCAAAGATGGCATCAAAAGAAAAAACTGAATTTTTCCAACTGCGCTTTCAAGTTGTTTTTTCTGTAAGGCATGAAGGAAAAAGTGAGAATAAGTAGATTGCATCTGCTTTAACAACTTCATCACAGGTCTATAGGGTTGGTTTTTTTCCCCTCTGTAGAACAGAAGTGGGAAGACCTTTGGGGATAAATATTTGGAATTATCTTCACTTATAATATAGGCCACAGGGTAATTGTGTCTATCATAGCTCTCATAGAGAATTCCAGAGACAAAGCCTGTTGACTCATTTGGGCTCTTGATTTAATTCAGTGAATCACTGTTGTGAACTTGGTTATCTGAATGGGATGAAACAGTAATTTAGATGAAATAATTTCATGTAAAGATCATCTGTAGAAATATGGATTATCTGTAACTTTGTTACCACCCAAAGAGGTGACACTAGAATTAAATTAATGATAAAGAAGAAACTGTCAGTGGGATTTGAAAGAGGGAAAACATGTCAGTAAGCTGTTTCTTTTGAGGTTAAGATGAGCCTTAATTTTGAGTGTGTGGATATGAGCTGTCATGTCAGAAGATAGCTCTATGCCTTTTGATGTTGAAGACCATCACACAATTAGCAAGTTGTGTATTAATTAGGGGGGAAAGACAGCTAGAAGAAGAAAAGAGGGACAGACTTCAGTGATAAACAAAACACTCATTTAAAATTCAGCATGTTTCTTTTCTTTCTTGTTTTAAATTACTCTCAAATTACATTTGCATTCAGGTCTTAAACCATTTGGGTTTCTTTTGCCATATGATGTAATATTAGGAATTGGCTCTTTTTAAATTAACACTTTAAAACACAGAGAAAATAAAATGCAACCTGTTTAGAAGTCTAGATGTTTAGAATTGAAATGTAAAATTCTAAATATTTAAGATTCAAACTCAAAAATAATAGTCCCACTTTTAGGAGTAACTTTTTGTTTTATCTTCACAAGAGAGAGACCGCTAACCTCTGCTGGTTAAGCAAATACCCCAGTGTGGGGAGCCATTAGGAACTGTGGCATAAGTGGACCATCCCTGTGTACCATTTAACTTGGAGCATAGTTCACGAGGGAGCAGACCAGGAGTTATCCTGGCAGATCAGACAGGCTTGAGCAAGCTCTCTGCTGTCCATCATGGAAGGGTGATAGTAACTAGGGCCTAGACGCCAGCTGGAGAAGTCATTATCTTGGGAGGGTACAGATTCGTTCCATGGAGTTCTCAAGAAAGGGAAGGACATTTGTCAGCTCTGGGTGGGACCACTGCCCCATCCACTGAGACAGTTAACTTACCTGAGTTCTGATGGGAAGGTCTCCAAGGGTGAGAACTCGAGGGAAGTCTGGTCAGTGGAGCTCACATCCAAAATGACCGTCCAGTCATGAGGCGCAGAACAGAGTGAGTCCTGCCCTTCATTATTTGAGATGCTGGCAAAGAACTCCAGTCTCACGACAGCTGGCCAGAAAATGCTGGGTCTTCGTCATGTGCGGGGCCAGGTGCTTGAAGCTTTGTATGTATTGTTTCATTTATCGCTAGGAGAGAGGTGTTGTATGTACCCTTTCCTCCATTCTATACATAGATAAATTGAAGCGTAAGGAAGTTAAAGGGAAAACAATGAAAGAGTGAGAAAGGGAAAGAAAGGGAAGAAAAGACACTCGTGTAATGTCACACAACCAATAGAGCCAATATATGTGTCAAGGTATTAGACTCCAAAGCCAGCCTTTTAACCCCCCTAGATTATGCTATACAGAGCTGTATTTTATCCCATTATTTCATTTTAAACAGGAAAACAAATTAGGACCACTATAAGAAAATAGGCAAGCAAGGGCGTAACTCAACCCATAAGCAAGATTCTGTGGAAGTAAAATTGACAGTAAGGTTAGGAGGTCAGAATGAAGCTAAAACAAACAGTGGCAAAGGCAGTGAAAGACAGGAAGTTCTGAACGTCCAGCACGTTGTACCTGTTTCTGAAATACACTAAGTGGTCTGAAGATAGACTGGGCACAGTGATCTCAAAAGAGAGCCAGAGCAGCGGTGGGTTTGTTGAACGTTGGCTCGACTTCAAAAACTGACTGTGAAGCTCTCAAGTCTTTATTTTGCAGTCAGAGAAGCCAGGGCAGCTGGATGCAAATCGGAGGTGACTCCAATCTGAAAACAGTGGAACTGGAGAAGAATGTTTGGATGTTAATACCTTTAGCCCAACAATGTTAAAACAGTAAATGAGTAAGAGAAATGCTTCAGAGAAAGCCTGTGTCACTCACAGCATGCTCAGTCCTGTGAAGAACGAAGAGAGAGAGAGAATGAGCTGGGGACAGGCTGGTTCAGCCGAGTATTTCTCCATCTCTGGAAGGGAACGCTCAGGGCCCTTTCCTGATCCCTATGCGCCTTCTTCCCCAGCTGCAGTCCTATCACAGTACATCAGAGAATGAAACACTTCAGAGCCACCCCCAGGTCCGTTGTTACAGGAGACACACAAAGGGTACCTGACCCACATTTTGGCAGAAATAAGGACGAGGAACGTGGGAGAGACCCCAAAGCTCAGCGAGCACTTTGGCTATTCATACAGCGTCCTCATGGCTTGTTAATGAAAACAAGCCATTGTCATAGCAACACCAGCAATCCCAAACATCTGACTCTCTTGGGGAACACCCTCTCCCACCCCAGCCCAACAGCGAACTATTACAGGCTTCTTAGAAGCTTCTAAGTGGCAGTCAAAACATTTTCAGTTAGCATGCACTCTCTCCTGCTAGTTCATCTCCATATTTTTCTTTTACTTTCACCTCATTTGACCCAAAGCCATGGTGATGAAAAGTAAATGGCTACACTTGCCCTCCAATGTGGGCAGAAAATTTAGCGCGGGGATTAAGAGCTCAAGCTCTGCCTTTAAAGCATCTAGTTTCAAATCCTGACCCTTGCCCACCTGTGCGACTTTCCCGTCATTTAGAAAAAGGCATAAATGTTAGCAGAATATTAGCAGATGTTAGCAGAATCTCCTTCCTGGGGTTATTGAGAAGATTAAATGAGAGCATACCTGGGGAGTGCTCAGCACAGGGCCTGCCACAGAGTAAGTGGGGAAGAAATGTTCAATACTGCTAACCTCATGTTGTTGCCTAAGAGGCTTCATTACTGTATTGAGTTTGGCCAATGTTCGATCCTGGCAACTTGGAGCTGAAGGACTGCCTGTAGTGAATAATTGCCTTCTCTGTCCATGGAATTCTCCAGGCAAGAATACTGGAGTGGGTTGCTGTTTTCTTCTCCAGGGGATCTTCCCAACCCAGGGATTGAACCTGAGTCCCTTGCATTGCAGGCAGTTTCTTTACCACTGAGCCTCCGGGAAGCCCAGTTATCCCACAGAGAGGGTTACTGGCTCAGCTCTCTGAAGCGGTTGCATCTCTTTTTATAGGAAGGCTGCACTTTGGTGGTGTCCTTTGTATGTTTTGATTGGCAAATTGATCCAGGAGTTGGATTTTGGGAGTGCTGTTATTATGTGAATCCTTTCTTTTGTAACATATTCAGATGTGGGGATTCTATCATCTTGAGATACTCCTGTGATTGGAAAATTGTCACTCGAGGAGGAAAGTGCTTGTACAAGGAGGGAGGGCCAGAAGGGTCGAGCTTGGCTCACCTCCACTGTGCCCTGCCCACTTTCTCCACCCCCTGCCACCCTTTTGTCTCAGAGATGTCAGGGACCCTGGTGAGAATGACTGATCCTACCCCTCCAGTGGATTCTTACTGTCAAAGCAGGTCCAAGCACTGCCTGCCTCAAGGTGACCAGGCAGGCTTGCTTTCCTTGTTTCAGATGTGAGGTCCATAGTGATAAAATATCCTCGTTTTTAGAGGGGATTGTAGGGACTCAGTTATATTCACATCAGGATACCGAACTATCAGCAGAAACAGTATTCCTAACAGATCTATAAATCATCCTCTCCAAGAAATAGCTGCATGGAAGGGAGAAGCCTTCCAAGAGCAGGCCTTTGGTGTCTTTGCAGAGCTTTCCAGAACATACCAAGCAGGGGTGGGGGGCCGTTAATCCCAGTTCATGCATTTTCCCCCCTTTTCTGTCACCATCCCTCCCTCTCAGGGTTCTCTAAGTCTGTGTTACAAAGTCCTCTTTATACTTTCCCTGGTGGCTGACCACGGACCTTAACTCAGTGACCTTCCATGTAGTTAAGCTCAAATCATGTAATTAACATGAGTCAAGTGTCCACAAACTGAGTAGTTGTTTGCAAATAATAAATTCTGATTCCCCCAACAAATATTTATGCCTACTCTGTATCTGTGCAAAACGGTGGGCACGTACAGTGGTAAGAAAAGAAGCCCTCTGAGGGCAGAGGTCATAACTAAAGGTAATGAGCGAGATTGACATGATGGTGAAACCAACAAGTACGGCATTATTCATTTCATTCATGAAGGAGAAAACAGGATTAATGCCATGAGAGGAAACAGCAAGATCACCGACTCCGGAGGAAGAGAACAGGCAAGGCTTCTTTGAGAAGGTGATATTTAAGCCAAGACTGAAGGAGGAAGAAAAGCACAAGTGGAACGGGGGATAAGGGCACGCTTCTCAGGTCGAGGAAGCAGCAAGGATAAGAGTCCTGGGGCAGTGACATGTTCCTGTCCCGTGAGTGACGGTGGGCAGTGAGAGACACAGGAAAGGCAGGCAGGGCCGAGATCCCGAGGCCCTGGGAGCGGTGACTCCGTTCTTTGCAGATGCTGACTCCAGAAGAAGGGTAGTAACCGTTCAGACTGTATTCTTCACAGATCTCTGTGGTGCCTAGTGGATTTGGAGGTGAGGCCGTGGCCGGAGTCCAGGCGAGCATGGGTGGTGACTGCATGGTGCTAGGATGGTGGCCGTGGAGATGAAATGTGCTCGATGGTGTTGTTGGGGACAAGGAGAAAAAAGAAGCCCCCAAGTGCACTTTCAAGGCTGACGGCACAGTTCGCTCTCATTGACCTTTCTTCCTTGGTTATGTTTTCCCTTATTCAGAACAGTTACAAGTCTTTCTCTTTTTAGTCAGCTTAAGTCTTTAGGCAAGTGTAGGGACTTCAGCCAGTCGTGATTAGGAAGCCACAGTCTGAACTCTTACATGTCACTCTTTCTTTTACAGCCTACCAGGACTTCCTCCGAAAGCATTTACTCTCGACCAGGCTCCAGCATCCCTGGATCTCCGGGCCATACTATCTATGTAAGTATCCGCTTCTGGAAGAGATACTTCCAGGCCAGGTAAGGTAGCAGATGGTAAGTGTGGACTGGATAGTCTGAAAGGGAATAATTCAAAATGCTTTCTATTTCTGTTACGAGATCCAATTTTCATTCTTGTAGATCAGCCGTCTCAATCCCATTTTCCTCCAGACGATCGAATGTTTCTATGGATGTGACCATCAGTATAGAGTGACTGAGTAGATAACGCTATAAAATGCAGTAATGTGATACAGGACTTGAAAAATTATTGTACCTAACTTGCATATAGATTTTTGGAGATTAATTATATGTTTTATAATTCCAGTACTGAGTGTCCTTAAATTCTTCCACAAAGGTCTTTAAATATTTAGTTTATTAAATATGCAGTTCTTGTTTTTAGCCATCTGGGAGGATTTTTTGACCATCTGTTTGAGCTTTCTCTTCTCTGTCATAATTTAGGAAATCCTGAAGGTTTGCATTCTTCTCTATTTGATGAATTCTACTTAGACTTTTTCCCAAGCTTTTGGTGACTTTTTTTTGAAAACATGAATATCTGGTATAAACGGGAAACTTTATTTTTTAAATTTATTAACATATAGTTGATGTACAATATTATATCTATTTCCACTGTATAGTAAAATAATTTAGTTATACATATGTGCACATATTACTTTTCATATTCTCTGCCATTATTTCACAGGATATTGAATATAGTTTCCTATACCGTACAGTAAGACTCTTGTTTATCCATTCTACTTAAGAAATTTTGCATCTGTTAGTCTCAAACTCCTAATTCTTCCCACCCCAATCTCCCTCCCTCTAGGCAATCACAATTCTGTTCTCCATGTCTGTGAGTCTTAAACAGGCAGCTTTATAAACAGTGACCATGCTGAGCAAAGTATTTTGGGATTTGTTTATTTTTAAGATTTTAACTCTTTAAATAAGACGTGAGACGCACGAACCACAGTTCCTCAAACATAAGATGGCAGAATGATTTTTCTTTCTGTTTAACTTTGGCAGGCAAAAGTGGACAATGAAATCCTGGATTACAAGGATTTAGCAGCCATTCCCAAGGTCAAGGCAATTTATGACATTGAACGTCCAGATCTCATCACCTATGAGCCTTTCTACTCTTCGGGCTATGATGACAAACAGGAGAAGCAGAGCCTGGGAGAGGTAATAAATTCCCGGAGGCTGTGACTGGCACAACTTCTTTCTCTTTTGCCACCTGTATAAAAACTACTGATTGGGATCAAGATGAGTCAGAGAGTCCTCCTCATTGCTCACTGTTTGCAGGCTTCTGTAGCAGGTGCTTCAGGCAGTCAGCAGCCTATTGCACCATCCCCTCCCCGTGGGAGGGGTGGAGAGGTGGCAAGCAGACCAACCATAGCCAACAACAGAGCAGGAGGAGTGAGTATCAGGACCAAGCCGGAGGGAAGAGGAGCTGACTTGCTGGGAAGGGAGCCGAAACTGGGGACAGTCTGTGAGCAGAGGCTTTGGGGGGAAGGGTCCTCTGGGGTGAGGGGGGAGCCTTGGGGCGAGCTGAAATACATTCATGGGGCTCGTGAGGAGAGAGAGCACATCCCCTAAATTTTGACAACTGTGTCTTCCAGCATCGTAAGATAATTGGTATAGGCAAGAAAAGAATGCATAGGGTCGCAGTGCAGCACAGTGGTATTGAGATGGGCTTCTGGAATCAAGTTACCTGGGCTTAACCCAGGGACTCCACTCATTCGTTATGTGACTTTGACCGTGAGACACCCTTTATAATCCTAACTTGTCTGTAAAGCAGATAATGACAGAATCTATGTATATACGTACATTGGTGTGTATATATTTACATATATATATCTATCTTTAATTTTTTTTAATTTTTCTAATCTGGTTTTGTTTTCCAGAGCATAGCTCCTGGGTGAAATGATCCCTAGGGTGGGAAGTGGTGTCTGTTTTCATGTAGTGCCACCTAGTGGTCACATTCCTGTAACTGCATCTGCAGCCTTTAACGTGCAGGTTGATTGATCGATTGGCTTGGGAGGTTCAGTTGCCTTTGCGGGGCAGAGTTTCACAGAGGATAAGGGGCAAAGGAAGGTTCCTGAACAGAGTGCATAGAAGCTGGTCCTATAGGAAGTGAATGAGAATTGCCTAATGTTCAAGCCTTACAAGCAAGGGAGGCGAGTTGCTTTATGGTGTTATGGGCCCAGATGTTTGAGCTTTGAAGTGAACATTTTTGTGTTTGGAACCAGACTCTGATATTTACTCTCCATATGACTTTGGGAAAATTGCATATTTCCATCTCGTTATCTGTAGACTCAAGATAATAGGGACACCTACCGTAGAG
Source organism: Ovis aries (assembly GCF_016772045.2). Taxonomy (NCBI): domain Eukaryota; kingdom Metazoa; phylum Chordata; class Mammalia; order Artiodactyla; family Bovidae; genus Ovis; species Ovis aries. The sequence continues at coordinate 34,487,089 of NC_056075.1, read as the reverse complement.
GTTTTCTGTAAGGATTAAGTGAAATATTTAGATTCTGGCACATAATAAGTACTCAACAATAACCTAGACTGATGGCCTACTGGTTTCTCTGAGCATAGAGTCTGGACTAGGTGGATGCCTTCCCATCAGAAATCAGATGTGTTCATGAACTCGTCTCCAACCCATGAAGCTTGCAGTTTAGAAGAGTTTGCAAGCTGTTTCGTTATCCTTTCAATCATTAGCACTTCCATAGAATCCATATACTGCCATTTTAGAAACACTGGAGAAGTAAGCTTGAAGTTCTGTGTAGCCATCTGTGCCTCCAGAAAGCAGATCAGACCAGACCATGGGGCTCGAGGAAGTCTGGAGTACAGATGGCTAGCAACTTCTTGTACACTTGGGAAAGAAGGGCAAATTTTGAAACTGAGAAATCCGCCACTGGCCGTGTTCTTCAGAACACTTCATTTGCATTTCATTTCTATTTGAAAGCTTTTTTGCATTTTTAATTGTGAACATTTCATTCATTCATTTAGGAAATATTCATTGGGTACCTAATATGTGCCAGGAGCTGCTCCAGTCGCTGGGAACACTTAGTTGTAAATGAATGGATTTCTTGCCCTCATGGAGCTTGCAGTGGAAAGTGGGAGACATATAATAGACAGACAGATACAGAACATAACATTACAGGGTGATATTGCTTTGACGGAAAATGAAGCAGAGTAAGGAGAAAGTACACGGGGGTTGGGGGGTGCTGGGTTGCTGCTTTAAGTGGGAGGATCACAGAAGGTACTGGGTGGTAATGCATTTGAGCAGAGGCCTCACTGAAGACGGGGAGTGAGCCCTGCAGGTGTCCGAGTGGAGAGCACTGCTGGCAGAGGACACAGCAAGTGCAAAGGCCCTGAGGTGAGAGAGTGCTTGGCCTGCTGGCTGCCTCGAGGAATCCTAGAAAGATGGAAGCCAGAAGGTGAATGGTGATGAGGTCGACAAGGCCTCCTGGGGAAGATGCCACCGAGGCAGTCACCATAACATATTACGTGATTACTTACTGTGGTTATAACTTAGTCAGCAACTGTGCTTACCAAATTCTGTCTCAGTAGACACTGTAACTCATGGTGGTAAACCATGAATATAGAGAGGAAATAGTTCCAATTTCTCTAACTTAATTGCCTAGAAGCATTACAGCATATTTGTCAAAACCTGTGGTTATCAGGCAGACACATGCGCCCCAGCCCCCCAAGGGCTTTGTCACTGTGTACCTGTCTGAGCCCCACTCTCATCTTCTGAGTCAGAAGATGGAGGACAGGCAAGGGTGCTGGCATGTGTGGTTTGAATAACGTTTCCAGATGATTCTGATAAGCAACTCTAATTAAAGCGAGTTAACATGTGACTTTCTCTTTTATTCTTCCAGTCTCCAAGGACTCTCTCTCCTACTCCATCAACGGAAGTAAGTGCCATTTTTGAAAATTTAAATGGGTGGAATTGCAGAATTACTTGGACCTTTCCTAGACTCACATTTTTGCAAAAGGACATTAAATGAACAGAAAAACTGCGTGAGATTATGGTGAATGTAGGAATCCTTAGTGTAAGATACGACTGTAAGATGCAGAAGCACATTTCTTTTTAAATGGACACAAGGAAATTAAGCCAGTTGTACATTGCACCTCTGAATAGCAGGAAAGTGTTTGCAGGGAGTAGAGCCATCTGTCCCTATGTTGGGCTCTTTCTCATCAACCATAATTAATTGATCTGATTCCCAACCTACTAGATTATCTGAAATGGCCAACTGTGGCCATGGTGTTTCTATCAGCAGAGCCATCTTCATGGAAGACCAGCCCTCTTAGTCTAAAATCAATAGCCTTACCTCCCTTCTCAGGCTAGACAGACCATATAGTAGCTTTTATCAAGTCCACCAGACTGTCTGTTCCCTTGGGAATAACCTCCTGAGTGTGTGGATCACATAGAGTGGTCAGTGATTGTTCCATAGTAAGCTATGGGTCCCGTGTCAACCCAAACATGCTCTTCCCTTCTGTAGCATCCAACACCAAAGACACAGCTCCTAAATGATTTTTACTCCCAACCCATTTTATTAAACGTTCTTCAGGAAGCTGGTGATTTTGATTTAGAAAATGAAACACCACCTTCACACTGTAGCCCTGGTCCCAGAAATTCTTGGTTTTGCCCTCATCCACATTGACTTACCTACATGATTACCAGAAGCCTTAGAAGTACTTCCTATTGTTCCTGTGTAATTTTTCTCTCGGAGGGTAGCTTTAAACTAGCAGCCTAAGCTCAGACCAACTCAAATCTGAGCATGGTCCAGCACCCAGGTCCACCCCAGCACTTCTTTCATGTAAGCTGTTAGAGATAATAATAAAGGGATTGTTTGTTCCAGCATGCTTCTTATTATTCTGCATTTCTTTATGCATCTAGTGAGCAAACTCCTCAGGGGTTAGGTCTACCCCCATCTACGAATAATAATTATAATAATAAATAAAATCAGTGGTCTTGTCTTAAAGTCGAGTAACTTTCTGGATAGTCTATATAAAACTGGACTGGGGTAATCACTGTAATTTGAGATGGTACAATCTCTGTAGTATTGTGATGGTTTATACTGAGTGCTATGAATAATTTCTGTGGGCATTTATGACTGAAGTGATGAAGCAGTCATTTCTGTAATTGACCACTTGCAAGATTGAGGCACATTACTGCAGGAATTTTGTTTTGTTGTTGTTTCAATTTATTGTCAGAGCCAACTAGGATCAAACCAAAGCTTTTTTGCCTCTTGCATTTCATATATCCATGGTAATTGAGATTTCAAATCATTTTTGTGCATTTTTTCAAACTTTTATTTTTATTGTGCTAGTAAAAACTTCACAGGACAGCACTCTCCTAAAGTGTAAAACATTCCATGTACTCGTCTAATTCTTATACAGTTTTATGTTATGGTTGTGTGTGTGATTTTTTTTTAATTTTATACGTACAGTATTCTTTAGATTTGGACATGGTGTGATGTTACTGTATTCCATTAAATTGATATGCCAATAGCTTAAGTGTACCCCCCATTTGTTGAGCACATAATACAAAACTTTGTCTTTATAAATGGTGACATTATAAATATCTGAGGAAATTTTTCTACTTAAAGATCATTAAAGTATTTTTAGGATTTGCCTCTTAGAGATAGAATTATTGGATTTGAGGCCACCACAAGCTTACTCTCCAGGAAAATCAACTTAGAATGTCCCCAGATCAACATCATAGATGGTATGAGTCGGTGGTTGGATCCAGGGGTGAGATTAGAGTCAGGAGGCTGTTTCTGAAACAGGTTCCGCCTGTACGAGCTACACACCTGCCCACAGGTCTCTTAGCTGCATGGAACCTTCTGGAACAGCCTGCATTTATGGAGAAGGGAGGGAACACCACGTGCTCTTCCTTCCTTCTGATGCAGGTCTAATGATACAACCTATGTGAATGCACTTTGTAAAACTGAAAAGCATCATATAAACATGGTCGTTGGAATTATTCCCTCTTTTCCCAGATCTCTGTCCACATTGGAGTTTATTTATCACTTTAACATCTTAAAATCTTGGTAAAGGCAAGGACTACAGGTTTTGAACAAAAGGTGTTACCCCTGGAATGTTCGTTTGCGTACCTACTTAAGGGATGTGCCCCTAACATGTATACAGGAGCGGGCCGATGCGAGAGTTCGTGGGGGACTTGGATGCAGCTCGACTTCACTTGAGCCTGACAACAGCCTGCCTGTGATTTGTGCGCCCACCGTCTCACACTTTCTTCCAGGGGTACCCGGATGGGCGGGACCGGATGATCCACCGGTCCACAAGCCAGGGCTCCATCAACTCCCCGGTGTACAGCCGCCACAGCTACACTCCAACCACATCCCGCTCTCCTCAGCATTTTCACAGACCCGGTAAGGGCACCTATTCCCGGGATTCACTCCGGGTAACCCTCTGTGTTTCTGTGTGATTGTTTTCCCACTGGTAGTATATTTAAAACTCTGACTGCCTGCCGAATCTACCTTCCCTTCTCCCAGAAAAAAAAAAATCAAAAACTCCTATCCCAAGTACAGTTTGTGTTATTTCTTTTCTTAAAAAAAAGACACATTTTATGATTATATTTATTATGATTTACTGAATCGTTACATTTTGACAGCAGACAGCAAAAAGTAAAGGAATTTATTTTTTTAAGACTTGAAGATAATCTCAGCACGTTGAGACTTAAAATGGAGATCTCCGAAAGAAAATATGGTGATGTGCCCTTTAGGCTTACCAGCATTGTCTACAATCCAGTGTCAGTCATTTATGGATGGGTTTGTTATGTTTCTCCAGGCACATGGTATTACTGTGGGTGCTTGGCTAAGAACCCACTAGAAGGAAGTCTCATATGTAAGCATGGGCTGTATTTGGTCAATTTTAAGGTGCCTTCCAACCTAAAAATTTGAATCAGACTTGGAAAATATAAAAGCACTAGAGATGAGCTATGATGGAGACTATTAAAAGTAATGATCTTCATTCGACCTTTATCTCTGCAAAATGTAGCCCTTTTTCATATTAGAGGGTGTCTCCTATGTGGAAGTAGAAAAAGAATAATCTTATCACAGAAGACAGATAAATAAATCCACAGAAGAAATACATTCACCAAGGAAGATCTTGGCTTTTTAAACAAACTTGGTGATGACGCACGTCTACAAAGACTTCATTTTAAGGCTCTTGCTTTTGTGCAGGCTCATAAGCCCATTCATATGGGAACTTATTTTATAAAATAAAACCAAAGGAATGAACCAAATGTAAAAAGGCTGCAATCTTCTCTTTAAAGCCAGAAATTTAGTGCTTGTAGAGGATTAAATTTTTACTCTTGGGTCCTTCAATAATATATAGTTTTCTCTAGGCTCCTAAACATTTACTCAGTATTTGTTGAATTCCATTAAAGGAAAATTTTCAGGAAAGGAATTCCTTTTATTTGTCATATCCATTTATATCCATTTTAGGGCTTCCCCGGTGGCTCAGAGGTTAAAGCGTCTGCCTGGAATGTGGGAGACCCCCGGGTTCGATCCCTGGGTCGGGAAGATCCCCTGGAGAAGGAAATGGCAACCCACTCCAGTACTCTTGCCTGGAGAATCCCATGGAGGGAGGAGCCTGGTAGGCTACAGTCCATGGGGTCGCAAAGAGTCAGACACGACTAAGCGACTTCACTTTCACTTTTATATCTATTTTATTCCTGGGTTTGGATTTAAGTCCTTATTTGCCTGGGTAATGAGAAATCCTTTATGCCACCATCCCTACGTGTGGGTATACCCTAAGGTCACTGAGGCTACAGCCGTGACCTTGTCAGAATGACATGGGGTTGCCAGGAAACTGTCCAAGAGACCACTGGATAGCCAGGGAGTGGTCAGTCAGGGACTTGGTTTCCCAAAAAGGCCATGTCCTCACGGGGCAGTAGAAAGTGTTCCTGTGTTCCCGTCGTAGTTCTGAGGCCAAGAACCTTCAGAACATTTTGTGCGTCCTAAGCACCTCTTCTCCCCCTCCATGATGCGTTATGGGCCTGTGTGATGCCAGTTATTAAGATTATTTTTTCAAGGCGGAGGCTCTGCTAGCACAGTCATGGTCAACACAGAGCACCTTGAAGTATCCAGTCCGTAAGTTCTAGATGCCAGAGAGTCATGCACGCCCCTCGGTCTGGTTTAGCTTAAAGGTCCGTAACTGAGTTTCCAGCTCATCAGTGCCTCCACTGCCCATTTCTCGGCATCATAGGCAGCTCTTTGCCCCCAAGGGACACAGACAAGTACAAAGTAAAATTAAACTTCTAATAGGAGAAGTTTACCACTTCAACAGAAAAAAAAAAAAGAGAATCTGACCCTGACATATTGGTATTGGGTTGGCCAAAAAGTTCATTTGAGTTTGTCATCTTACGGTAAAACCCAAATGAACTTTTTTGGCCAGCCTAATAGTTCTTTGCAAGGTTCTTGGAACTTTCAAACATACATGTCAGAGGATTCTGTTAGGTGCCTTTTTAAAAACAGCCATGGTTGAGTCTAAGTGGCATGCCTGGTCCCGACTCAGCAGTCGAGGGTGTCATCCTGCCAGAATGTCTTGGTGGCCGTTCCCTCCCACTAAAACCATTTATCCTCGGAGAGTGACTCTGGACTGACCTGGACCCGTTGGCAGACTCTCCCCACTGTGCCTAACCCCTCGCAGGCGCCTTCTTAACCCCTTTTCCTTCCTCTGTTTTCAGACTCCTGATTAATGTTCTTTATTTTGTTTTTTTTTTTTTCCTTTTCCCTCCCTTGGAACGATGGCGGCGTCCCTGCTCCTGTGTTAATTTCTGCTCTTCTTTTCTGTCTCCACCCTGCCCTGCCCCTGGTCCTTGCTGCACAGAGCTGCTGTCTCCTGGTGTGCAGAGGTCCTTCCTGCGCACCAGCAGCCTCAGCTCCGCCCACAGCGACTCCCGCCCTAACTCCCCATTCCGACACCACTTCCTTCCCCATGTGAAAGGTAAGGAGGCAGGCTTCTCCAGGCAGCACCCTGCAAAGCGGAGATTTATTAGCACCCTGGGAAGGCTAATAAGGTGCATCTCCAAGAGTCAGCCCCCAGCTTTGGACCTCTCAGCATGCCTGCGTGCGTCATGACTTCACACCCAGCCATGTCTTAGAACTGGCATAGCATCTCTCCTTGGGAGAAATATGTCATTTCTAAGGGCTCTAGACGAAGTAACAGGAAGTACGTTGGAGACCTTCTCTCCTGCTTAGGAAAAAATATATATTATTATTTTGCTTTTCTCTGTGTTAGAAGCAAAATATAATATATATCTGGGGGATTTTCCTGGTTTTGATATGTGATATGGCTCAGCAAAACCCAACGGTATTCAGCAACAAGGATTCCAAAGTTGTCCTCATGATGATAAGCCATGTAACCACTAAGATGTTTGGACAGTACGAAAGACCTGGGGCCACGTAACTGAAATTTCTCTCCTTGAGCCAACTCTTAGGGTGATCTTCCTTTGACTTGTCCTGATGTCTGCATGATGGAGAAGAGGGGCTTTGCCTTCCGTTTTCTGTTCCTGCCCATCTCTGCCCTTGCCTCTGTGTCGTTCCCATTGTTCTCATTGTGCTTCGGTAGCAGTCCTCAATCGGAGTTCTCAGTTCTCCTTACTTGGTGGGGGAGCCAGGAGCCACAGAGGGATCATGAAGGGGCCATAATTTAAAATACGTCGGAGCTCCCAAAGGGAAGCTGACTTCTTCCATAGCCTTGATTTGAACCAAAGTAACTGAAGAGAATATTGAGTTAGCCAAAACGTCCATTTGGATTTTTCATAAATGGTTATGGAAAAACCCAAACAAACTTTTTGGCCAACCCAAGAGCTGAAGGAGAGAGTTGCAGGCAAGCACAGATGTTGTCATGGGTCTTAAGACAGACCTGAAGGATTCTAACCCTGAGCTCCAAGATCTCACATCACTAACACTTTCTCGAACAGCCTAAGTGTTGTGCTCTTTGACTGAATTTTGTTTGCAGTCTACCCAACCTTTTTACTCATCTGGATTTTCAGGACTCAGTTGTTCAGTCAGTTCAGTTCAGTCGCTCAGTCATGTCCAACTCTGCAACTCCATGGACTGCAGCACGCCAGGCTTCCCTGTCATCACCAGCTCCAGGAGCTTGCTCAAACTCATGTCCATCAAGTCAGGTGATGCCATCCAACCATCTCATCCTCTCTCGTCCCCTTCTCCTCCTGCCTTCAATCTTTCCCAGCATCAGAGTCTTTTCAAACGAGTCAGTCCTTTGCATCAGATGGCCAAAGTATTGGAATTTGAGCTTCAGCATCAGTCCTTCCAATGAATACTCAGGACTGATTTCCTTTAGGATTGTCTGGTTTGATCTTGCAGTCCAAGGGACTCTCAAGAGTCTTCTCCATCACCACAGTTCAAAAGCATCAATTGAGTTGAGTCCAACTCAGTTGAGTCCTAAAATAGAAATGTCCTGCCCCTATCAGTAAGCAGTTACTTTGTGAGCATGCTATTTTTTTGCATTTTCTAGGCTGTGAAAATAACATTGCTGATATGCCTATTGAAGACATACACCACTTGCCTTTAGCAAAGACATCTGTCTTTTTCAGCAGGCACAGCACTTTCTAAAATTCTTGACAGATTATTTGTGCCAGTTTTTCCCAGAGCACAGAGGGCCTCATTCCTATTCTCCACCCTGAGCTCCTCTCAGGGGGTGTTGAAGGTCAGCAGCTGCAGCAGCTCATGGTTTAATCCTTGTAGAGGTAGATGGCAAGTGCCAGTTTGTAGTTGGCAAGGTGAAATGCCCTGGTGTATTATAGGCGGGCTTCCTAGGTGGCACGGTGGTAAAACATTTGCCTGCCAATGCAGGAGACATGAGTTCAATCCCTGGGTCAGGAAGATCCCTTGGAGAAGGAAAAGGCAACCCATTCCAGTATTCCCACCTGAAAAATCCCCTGGTGGGCTACAGTCTACGTGGTCACAAAGAGGTAGTCGTGACTGAGCACGCACGCCTCCTCATAATGAGCACCCTGCTCTGTGCATCGGTGATTTCCCTCTCAGCATGATGCTCTTTAAACACTTCCGGTTACATCACTCCTCACAGTATCCTGTGATTAAAGTAGCACGCGGGAGGCATTGGGGTAGATGAACAGCTGAGGCCCTGGTTAAGTGACCCGGCCAAGGACCCGCAGCTCGGAAGTGACAGCACCTGGACTAGAGAGACCCCAAGCCTTCTCAACCTTCATTCCTGTTAGAGGGATGCGTTTCAATATAAATATACTTGAAGAATAATTTTTAAAGCAACTTTTTACTTTCCATCCCTTTTTAACTAGAAAATTTCATTCTCCAGTTCAGTTCAGTTCAGTCACTCAGTTGTGTCCAACTCTGCGACCCCATGAACCGCAGCATGCCAGGTCCATCGCCAACTCCCGGAGTCCACCCAAACCCGTGTCCAATGAGTCAGTGATGCCATCCGACCATCTCATCCTCTGTCATCCCCTTCTCCTCCTGCCCTCAATCTTTCCCAGCATCAGGGTCTTTTCAAATGAGTCAGCTCTTCGCATCAGGTGGCCAAGGTATTGGAGTTTCAGTTTCAACATCAGTCCTTCCAGTGAACACCCCGGACTAATCTCCTTTAGGATGGACTGGTTGGATCTCCTTGCAGTCCAAAGGACTCTCAAGAGTATTCTCCAACACCACGGTTCAAAAGCATCAATTCTTCTGCGCTCAGCTTTCTTTATAGTCCAACTCTTACATCCATACATGACCACTGGAAAACCATAGCCTTGATTAGACGGACCTTTGTTGACAAAGTAATGTCTCAGCTTTTTAATATGCTATCTAGGTTGGTCATAACTTTCCTTCCAAGGAGTAAGCATCTTTTAATTTCATGCTGCAATTTCATTCTTATGGAGGCTAAAACAGTTATTTGAGTCATTTAAATTACAAAATTAACAAATGTGTACTTTTCAATAGAAACACCAACTAGTTATTAAAATTACAGTACCTCAATGTACCTAAATGGTGCTTTATTAAAAATACAGATATGCAGTCTTTTCTGTTTTGTCTGATATCAAAGTATACAGTCAAATAGTATAGGTTTAAATCCTAAAAAACCTTGGTTCGTCTCACACTTATACTTTCAAAATATCTAATACTCTCTTTCCCATTTTCTTTTTACTGGATATATGTCTACAGTTTGTTCAGATGAAATAGTTCATGTATTTCAGATATAAACTATGAAGTATATAACAGTATATGTTTAGTTATAAAAAGCTTTTTGCTACACTGCAAAACCAATCATGCAGAATTTGTATATCAAAGATATTGCTTTAAAGTTTAGTCTAGTTGAATAGCTAAATGCAGATTCTCTAAGGAATTACGTCTTTCTTATTCTGAAACACATGTATCTACGTGGAAGTCCTCTCCAGCATAGAGGAACTTAGGACCATGGAGAAACACATCTAAGATATCTTTAAAGGAGTAAAATCTCCCAAGGTTTTCCATGGCTCTTCATTTGAGCATTCACTCTGTATCTTGGAGCTTGTTTTATAATCTCCAGGAAATTATTTCTGAAACAGATACAAACCAAGGAGCTTGAGGACTCTAGGGTAGGTTGTCCGTCTCAGGAAGATGTAGCTGAAAGCAGGAGTCCTCTTGCCACTCTGGCAGCCATAAGCCCTCGTTCTACTGCCCTAGTTTAATTCTTAGCCCTTATTTCAGACTTAAGTGGCCCAGGCCCCCAGGGTCCACTGAGCTGAGGACGCCTGCGTGGGTGTAGAGCGTAGATGCGCATCACCAGCTGTCTCTCTGTGTCATTGGCTTCCCCATCTACTTTCTGTAATGCCCTTCTTGTTTCTCATTGTGTTTTTATTTCTGTTCTCTGACCTTCCTTGCAGTTTCATTTTATATCAGTATGTCATTGTTGGGTGCTTGCCTATTTGGAGAAACTGTTTCACCTTGTTTGGGGCTTTGTGGGCTTCTCTTGTGGCTCAGCTGGTAAACAATCTGCCTGCAATGCTAGAGACCTGCGTTTAATCCCTGGGTTGAGAAGATCCCCTGGAAAAGGGAAAGGCTACCCACTCGAGTATTCTGGCCTGGAGAGTTCCATGGACTGTATAGTTCATGGGGTGGTAAAGAGTCGGACACGACTGAGTGACTTTCACTTTCACTTGGGCTTCACACTGTTTGCAGAGTTTCTCTTTGAAATACTATTAGACATTACTTTCTGTGTCCGTGAATCAGGCTTGCAAACAGGAGAGCTACATATATTAAATCTCATTGAGAGGAATCTTCCCTGTTTTGCCATAGATATGAGTTGCTATGATGCAAATATGTATTTGACACTTGCTGAAGGAAACCCTAACACTTCCTGAAGCTTTAGACAAGAAGCAGTAATCTTGAAACTCTGTCATGAAATTCTAGAAGCTGCCAATGTCTAAGGTCCCCTTGGCATTTATATTTTAGAACATAAGCACTTAGAGCTCAGAAGCTAAGTGGTACGCCAGCAGACTCCCGCAGCAGACACAAGCATTGCCATTTAGATTGACTTGTCTTAGGATTTGTCACTGAGGCTCTCAGTGTTCCAGAAAGAAGAAGGAAAGTAGGACAGAGCATTTGAATTTGTTAAGCACGGTGGGAATCCTGCCAATGAATGATCTCTCGAGGACTGAAAAATTGACACATTAAACTGACATGGAAAGAGCTAAAAGTGAAGACCAGGAAAATATAAATCTATATACATGATAGCTCCTCATCCAGATAGCTAAGATCACTAACAACTTAACCAACACAAGGACTTATTTAAAGAACAAAATGGCTGAGTATGAGATATATATACTATTATTTTTAAACAGTGTTAACTCCAGGCTGATCGATGTTGATGATGATACCTTCCATATGTGATTATTTCATCTGATGCCCCATATATCCCTTATGCCTGAGTAATGAAGTGCACACAAAAATAACCTTTTGGGGCCTTCACCATTTATTTCCATTCAGGATAGAGTGAAATGTTTTATCACTTACAGATTGAGTGTTTGATTTAGAAAAGGCCTCCTCTTGAGAATTTCTTTCTTTTAAAACTGCCAAAATTTTTAATGCCTTTCATCTTTTAAGGACTAGGAATTTGGTACCTAGCAATGTCATATACTCCAAGACCTTATTCCCAACAAGTCATGTGACATGTAGAAATCATACTGTTCAGGAGCACTTAGATGGCTGTGTTGCTGAGTGTCTGTTTACCTAACGTGTTAAGATGTCATTATGGGAGGCTTTTAAATGATTATAAAATTAAATCTACTTATAGAGACTTCAACATAGTAGTGTTTTGTTTTGTTTTTTTTTTTCTATCAACTAGAAAGGGCAATGGTTGCTGAAGATATGCTGCCAGAAAAACCTCTGCCCCACTGCATTCAGGCAAAATTCACCCTTTGGGAATTTAGACAGTCAAACCATCACTTTTGAGGGCTTCCCAGGTGGCACTGTGGTAAAGAATCCACCTGCCAATGCAGGAGACTCAAGAGACATGAGTTTGATCCCTGGGTTGAGAAGATCCCGTGGAGAAGGAAATAGCAACTCACTCCAGTGTTCCTGCCTGGAAAATCCCATGGTCAGGGGAGCCTGGTCAGCCACAGTCCAAGGTTTGCAAAAGAGTGACATGACTGAACACACACACCCCCCCCCCCACATACTTTGAGAGCCGTCAGCCATAGAGGTTACGGGTTTCTACTTGCCGGCAGAGCATCTTAATAATAGAAAGACTTTTAATTCATGGGCAAATGCTAATTCTAATGACTTTAAATCTTGATGTCCCGTAAGTGCATCTGTTTTTATGTATGAATGACTCTGGCTATTAACTATCAGAACAAACTTAATCAAGTTTCATCTGTTTGGATATTATAACCAAAACCTGTGAGAACATATCCCCCAGAAAATTTGATGTTCTCCAGGTACAGGAAGGTTAGAGGTGCAGGATTAAGGGCAGAGAGCAATGTAGATTTAGAGCAGTAGCATCGGTGTTGAGGATATACAGAGTCTTCAAAAAAACACTCAAAGCAAGGAAGTTGAGTCTCTCTACATCTTCCTTTGAGAAGGGCCCACAAGAATTATTCTGTTTTTCAGTTAGGGATTATTTTTGTGAGTAATTTCTAATGTGTGTAAGAGTAAAGGATTCTTCTGAAGTGGCACAATTCAGTTGGGGTTATTGAGGATCAACCCCAGGGAAACCTATTTAAAAAAAAACAAAAAAGATGCTATTGTAATCCCATTGTTGTGCCCTAGTATCTGGCTGCCTTTAATTAAGAAAAAGATGGGGTTGACCCTGGAGTGGTACTTACTAAATTAGGTCATTTGTTGCTATAGAATTATTTAGTTGGTCTACTTCAGTCATTATTCACAGACATTTATTCAGCACTTAGTCTTGGCCAGGCATTGTGCTGAACACACCAATATGAAAGAGACCTAGTTCTGATTCAGCCTTAGGTTTAAAGCCAGATTTCCTACCAAACATAATATCCTTCCTTCCCTTGGGGCCTCTACCTGTGTTTTCCATACTCAGTTTTTTCAGACAGGGTTATTTCTCCTTAGGAGAGTGATAGTAAATGAGATAACATTTTCTTTAAATGAACGTTTTAATATATCAGTAATTTGGGGTGAAGCTTCATAATTTTTAAAAGCTAATATCTGACTTTAGTAAAGACAGCATTATAATATATTGGGAACTAGATGGTAAACTGACTCTTGGGGAAAAAAGCAGGGGCAAAAGTTTTAGAACATGATAATCAAAAACCTGGAATCTAAATTAGAGTAACAAATTCAGATCTCACATTTGGACTATCTTACTGCCCATTTAGTACAGATCTGTACTCTGGTTATCTAAAACTACACATTTTGAAAAACTAAAAAGCCTGTTAAACATATTATTCTGAAACTGCAGCAGTTAACATCTCTCATGTGTTGCCAGCCAGATTTAAAACTGTCTAACTTACTTGAAGAAATTGGTTCTTGTACATCTAAAACTAGTACACTGTTATATGTCAGTTATATCTCAGTTTTTTAAAATTTAAGATAAAAAGAAGAAATTTATTCCTGCTCTATTTTCTGAAGATCTATGATTTATTTAAAATTGTTTGCCTTAATTGATAGATAAATTGGACGTTATCAAAATTTAAAACTTTTGTGCTTCAAAGGACTCTATCAAGAGACTAAAAGACAGCCACAGAATGAAAGAAATCATTTGCAGATTGTGTATCTGATAAGAGACTTGTATCAGAATATGTGAAGAACCCTTACAACTCAATCATAAAAGTATTGTATTGGCCAAAAAGTTCATTTGGGGGTTTTTCCATAAAATCTTATGGGAAAAACTGAAATGATCTTTTTGGCCAACTCAATAATTATGGAGCTTCCCTGATGGCTCAGATGGTAAAGAATCTGCCAGTAACATGGGAGATCTGGGTTCAGTCCCTAAGTTGGGAAGATCCCTTAGAGGAGGAAATGGCAATCTACTCCAGTATCCTTGCCTGGAGAATCCCCATGGACAGAGGATCCTGGTGGGCTACAGTTTATGAGGTCACCGAGTAGGACACGACTGAGCAGCTAACACTTGACAATTATGTTACTAGTTCATTAACTTTTGATAGTTCTACATTTTTTGGTGTTTTCTTGGGATGGATGTTTGCTCAGTCGTGTGGAAGGAAGACAGTAGGGTAAGAGCTGACCTCTTTCTGATTTTGCATAAGTCTCAGTTCACCCCTGCAGCTCTCATCAGAGAGAGTGGTGGTGGCTATGGAAGTGGGTCTCTAGGCTTTTGCAGCCACGCCCAGCAGCCCCGTCCTCACCCTCTCCTCCAAGAACCCTGTGCTGCCCAGCCACAGGCGCCTGTCCTGCCCAGCCACAGGGGCCTGTCCTCTTGCTCCCATGCACCGCGGCCCTTCCTTCCCCACGATGTTCCAGCTCCCTAGATTCTGGACCTTCTCGCCCCTTTAGCCACCCACCCACCTTGTGACACCATCTCAATTCTAGCGTCTTTCCACAGCCTTTCTGAAAAATCAATGGCACCTTCATCTGAGTGCCTTGAATTTTTTGTATACCCGAGTCAGCACCTGTATGGCGTTACATATACTCATTTGTTGTAAGTCTCCTTAGGTAGACCCTGAGCCCTTTGCGGCCAGACATCACATCTCCTTCACCTTCTTAGCTTCAGCTGAAGCTCATTGCCCAGCCACAGTAGGTGCTCAGTAAATGTCTTACCGATTGAACTGTTAGACTGGATGAAGCTTTGTCTTTAAGAGAAGGGTGGAGAAAGTGGTCCCAAAGTACCTGGAAGAAAGGGATCTGACTCTATTATGTACATTTCAAAGTGAGGCAACAGAAATGTAGGCTGCAGTAAAGGCACTTTGTGTTGCTCAGGGAAAGGACCAGGCAACTACACAGGTTCCCAGTCTTAGCCTTCCATTCAAAGAAATAGATTCCGATTGCCAGCCTCTGCCATCATGCCTGGAAGTGATTGTATTTGGGTTTGCATATCCCACCCCTTTACATGCTTGGGATGTAACCATCTGATACTGACCCTAAATCATTAGCAAGTGACTTTCCATCCCCCTCAATGTACTTTCCATCTAATCAGTTCGCTGCCAGCTCACAGCCTTCAACCGCATGCCATTGGAATGATGCATCTAACCGCTAGCTGCTTTTAACCTAGTTCCACTTGAACTCGAGTCTCTCTTTTGGAAAAATTCAACCTTATTCTAGTCACCTTTGTGACCCAAATTGATGAATTGAGTTTGTTGCTTTGATTTCTCCTTTTTGATGAACCTCCTTCCGGTTTGTTGTTTTGAATTTTTATTATGCTTGCTTTGTTTTCTTTCTTGCTCTCCCTCCTCTCATTTTGTTTTCTCCATTCTTCTCATTGGAGGCAATGAGCCGTCCAGCGGCCGGAACTCCCCTCTCCCTTACCGGCCAGACAGCCGCCCTCTCACTCCAACTTACGCTCAGGCCCCTAAACATTTCCATGTTCCAGGTAGGAGCTGACACGGTCTGTGTCTTGGTGTCCTGTCACGGTGTAGAATGTAGCCTTGTCGCTTCTGTCTCGTCTCCATCTCTCATGCTCTGTTCATTGAGATGCACACAGCCGATAACCCCTAAATTGCAGTGTCTGACCTAGAGGGCCTTTCAGAAGCTGTGTATGGGAAATGCCAGGATTGTATTGAAAGTGTCAGTTTTCTCTAAAATTTTGAAAGTAGGGTGGGAGGCAGAAGGTGAAGGAAGGAGGGTTGAATCGCTTTATTTTGTTTTGACTAAAATTTTAATTTTAGCCTTTTATTGGAACCTCCTAAGCTACCACTCTGTGGCTTACTGTCATTGACTATCACGATGGCAATCGAGTTATCTTCTCATTGTAAAGACTGAACCACAGCGTTCTTGAAAGTACGTTTATTTTATCTGTTTGTCCTCAGCATGGAGATTCTTTCTATGGGCTTTTCAGAGAGCTGTAAAATTGGGTCATTTGGAGGGTCTTTCTGCAATGTATAATTAACTAACCCTCCATAGCCCACAGAGAGATCTTGCAATTTAGGCTTGGCACGCTAAGCTTTAGTGTCATGGTGCAAACAGTAATTTGCCGACAGGAACTGGAAAAGTCAGAACCCACATCAGTATCTTCATGTTTCGGATCAGCTCAATTTGTGAAGGCAAGATTGGCCATCAGAGGTCATGATGTTATTTTTCCATCAGAAGTACATTGCTTTGCTTCTTTTAGCTACTGAAAGTAGTCTAATAAATGACTGCTGTGTTAATGTTAGCATACATATTTGGAATCTGTATTAGTTTTTCTCTTTTGAGAAAAACTTAACAAACTTAAAAACTCAACAAACAAAGTTCAATAGGATTCATCCCACTGAGATACGACTGCCTTTTTAAAAAAGAAAAAGTTTCATCAAACCTTGAAAATTAGTGTTGTACGTTTGTGGCTTTTTCACAAGAATCCAGTACCCAAGGCTCTGGGGAAACCTTTTGAAACCTCCCGAGTATTTGCAAAGTGAAATGGTTGTATAATCAAATGGGGCTCTGTATAAAAATGTGAATAATATTTGGCATCTCTTTTCCTTTCCTTTTTTTTTTTTAATTTGGCCTATGCACATTAGGATTTTGTCCAACATCTTGTCAATACATCAGATTAGCCTTGCACGTAAAAACTGTTTCTGTGTTTTACAAAAAGGTACTCTTAATTTTACTTCATTGCTTTCCACTGTTCCACTCATTAGTTGAAAAGTAAATTGAGCTGCTAGTCTCTACTGGGAGCTCAATTTCTAGACAGTAGCAATTTGGGGATTTTCCTCAAACTGGTTATGTCTTCCTCACCATCACAGTATCTCCGCTGCTTGCATTTCTCCCCATTTTAACACCACTTTCACTGAAGTGTGTATTTGAAATAAATGGCTTATGAGTGAGTGACACCTTTCTATATCCTAAGATGTATTACAAAGGATTCCATGTCACATGTCTATAGTAATTCACTCATTTCTGTAATTTCTTCTTTAGTAACCTCAATCTTTGTAATACAAAAAAAGTCAACGTTCTGGGTTATTTTTGTTCAAGAGTCTTCAGTTCGGTTTGCCTCTGGGTTGATCTGTTTTTCCCATCGCTGAACAGGTTCCCATAATCACTCACCTTTGCTTTTCATTTCCACAGATCAAGGGATCAACATTTACCGAAAACCACCCATCTACAAACAGCATGGTAAAACCCACTTTCCTCCACGTAGCTTTTAAGTAGCAACGTCGGCTCAACTCTTTGCTGTCCTCTGAAACGCTCATCTGCTGTTGCTTTTGAGAATCAAACTGGGGTGTCCAGCATGTTATGCCTTTATGGTCTGCTAAGATGCAAATACTGTAAAGTTGGTTTTCCTAGATAGAAAACACCGTGCCTTTTTCTGAGCCCATCAACATGTATCATTTCACTCATACAGGAGGGGAAGTATGATCACACAGTCATTCACAAAACACCCTCACAAGACTTTTCTTTGTTGGGGGGTGGGCATCAAAGAACTTAACCAACCTCTCTGATAATTTTGATGAGCTTGCAGTTTAACTAATTAAAACAAGTGAACACTAGCTATGTAAAAAATTCATTTGACCAAGGGAACTCCCTGGTGTTCCAGTGGTTAGGATTCCACGCTTCTGCTCCAGGGGGCATGGACTCAGTCCCT
Organism: Ovis aries; assembly: GCF_016772045.2. NCBI lineage: Eukaryota > Metazoa > Chordata > Mammalia > Artiodactyla > Bovidae > Ovis > Ovis aries. The sequence continues at coordinate 34,469,390 of NC_056075.1, read as the reverse complement.
GGTCAGGGAACTAAGATCCCACAAGCTTCACAGCCGAAAAAAAAAAAAAAAAAGAGAGAGAGAGAGAAAATGGATTAATTAATTTGACCAAGCCCCCATCAGCCTGACTGTCCAGTTCCCCAGTTTCTGATGGGGCATGCAGACATCTGCGCCCTGTGGTAGAGTGGACCAGCCTCACGCACAGGCCCTAGCCTTGGTCCCAGCTCATCACGTAAACCATTCCGAGATATCACAGATGAAATTTCTGTCCCTCAGTCTTCTCATCTGCAAAAGCCTGTGCATGAGGCCAGCTTGTCTCTGAAATTCTTGCAAACTAAGAACTACTGACGTGGATCTAGAACTGTGTTTTCCTTTTCAGGGAATATAGAATTTTAAAACCCAGGAAATTGTATTACTCTTTGCAAGTCACTATTCCCTCCACCATTTTTAGGTCTCTATAGATTCTGCTGCTGTAAATCTTCATGAATAGGTTGAAAGCCACGACTTTGGGTGATTTCAGAAAATTGTACCCAAATTGTGCCTGGAAATTTGAAGGCTGCCTTTAGAATCCAGTTGACATTAATGTATTCTGAAGGCTTAGGATGATATGAAAAGCAAATAAAGTTGAAATGAAAAGAGGAAAAAAAAATTCAGGCCAGCATTATAGGGGAAAAAAGAGAAAGTAGGTATTGTAATGGCTCTAAGACTAGGTTTTTTTTTTCTTCACTTGTGTTTTTCTTTTTTAGTTTACACCTTGTGCTTGCTTTTTTAAGTTTGTTAACATTGTTTTTGTTTGCTTTTTTATGGTTTAATGTCTTCTCACCCACTCATTAACATGTGAATGTTTACTGACTTCACCAATTCTAATGCGTAAGTACTGTTTGAAGTCTGGCTTTTTTTTTTTTTTTAATTTAAGAATAAGATTCCCAGTTTGACTTATCAGAAACTATTTATTTAGAGACTTTTTCTTTAAATACTAAAATCTCTAAGACCCTGCCTCTCCAGACAAAAATAACCAAATAAGATTTAAAGAGATTGGATAATGTTAGGTTATTTATTTGGAAGGAATTGACTTCTTTTTGTGACATTGACTTTATGCTTTACTTTCTATCAGTCTATTGGAATTAAGAGTAACACAAGCAGAGGGGTACATCCAAAGGACTTTCTGCAAGAGAGCAGTTCTGTGTGATAGAAAAAGATGTCATACCATACCAAAAGCTGATGTCTGTGCTCTGTGCATTTCGAAAATGCTAGATTTAAATAAAGTCACACTCCTCATTCTTTAACACGCTAGCACCTATTATCCTTCTATAAGAAGAGGATATACAAGGCATTGTTTTCCAAGCTGATTTTATCTTTTTTTCCTCATGAGGTTAGAGATTAAGAAAAACACTGTTCCATCCCTGATTGAGAATTTACCCCTTTTTTATACATGGCAACCTCGATCAAGTTACTTAACCAAAATGAGACTCAGAGGTTACTTTAAAAAAATGAGCAATCAGAGCTGAAAATTCCAAAGTTACTTCCAGATTTAAAAATCTGTAAGCTCCGGGAGGAGGCCAAGTTGTATCTATGGTATATAAATACATATTATTAATATATTTAGACATGTTTAGTAACATCCCAGATCAGTTTGCAAAACTAGCCAGAGTCAGAGACTGACCATTTAGCCTGGCTTGTTTCTGTGGTTACATTCGGGGCTCTAAGCCAGTGGCCTCTCCTGTAAGCACAGCCATGAAGCACACTGTGAGCTAACGCTGCTCCTAGTCTGTCTTTGTTGTTTTAAAGTTGGATGACTCGCTTGTATATGCAGACCCTTGAGCAGAATGACCAAATGCATATGGCAAGCCTTAGTCTCAAGGCTAATTCCTGCAAACTGATAGTGACCTTTCCTGCTGCCATTTCACCTGGCACTCAAGGACACATATATAATATCCAAGGATTAAAATGAACCGGATCAATATTTTTATGGCTAAGAAGCCACAAAGACCCAAAACCAACTCTCTTACAATTAACACCTACAGTCAATTGACAGTGTCATGCATTTTACTTACCTCTTTAATTTCAAATTACTAATTCAAGTTTCTAATTGCTCTAGAAGAGTATTGTCCAATGGAACATTCTGTGATGACGGGAAATGTTCTTTAATTATGCCGTCCAATACAGTGACCCCTAATCACAGGTTGATCACATAAAATGTGGCTAGTGTAGCTGAGGAACTGAATTTTTATTTTATTAATCATTTTGGTTTATTTAATTGCATTAATTTAAATGTAAATGGCCACGCGTAGCTCAAGCTAGTATTGGACGGCACAGCTCTAGAACAAGGTTTTTTCAGATGTAGAATAGATGTGGAGTAAAGTTTGCTTCTGGCAGAACACAAGGAAGATGAGTCGTCACCCAGGCACTGTTAGTGACTGGGCTATTGATAACGGTGATAAGCAGCTATCTGGAATTGACACTTTGGCCAGGGCACAAGAAAGCGATGTCAGAGGGTTGTACCACTGTGGCCTTGCAGACTGAGAGCTAAGCTGCCCCTGATTCCCATCTAGATGCAGCTGCCTTGGCAGCCCAGAGCAAATCTTCGGAAGACATCATCAAGTTTTCCAAGTTCCCAGCAGCCCAGGCTCCAGACCCCAGCGAGATTCCAAAGATTGAGACGGACCACTGGCCCGGTCCCCCCTCACTTGCCGCCGTAGGTATGCCACTGTTGCAGCTAAGCCAAATGGACGGATTGCTAGGAGATTTCAAAATGAAATGCTTAAAAAATATGCAAGGAAATGTGTAAAGATTTTAAGAAAAGTATGACCAAGAGGTAGAAGAGTGAAAAGAACTAATGTAGTATTAAGATGTGTGCAGAATACTTCCAAGTTACAAGAACCCAACCACCAGAGCCTTATGCTAACCAAACCCAACAAGGGGCAGAGCTGGTCTAAAACAGGTATTTTGTGTGGACTCTCAGTGGTTGTTGTAAAATCAGTAGCTCTTTTGAATGCAGTTGAATCAAAGCCTCCTGCCTTGAACTTTGTTCTCTATAGTTATAGTGAGTGAATTTACTGAGTGTCCACAGAAGCATGACTTCTTTGAATTAAATTTTAGATGATTTCTGGGTTGTAATTAAAGTTCTTAACAACCAGTCGTAACACTGAAGCACTTTCATTTTTCTTGCCTGATCACGTTCTCCATTACTAAGAAGGGCTGTTACGGAGTAGCAGGTGTTCTGGAATATTGCTCATGCAAAGTTACATGATTTCACATCTGTCATTTCCATGACTTCTGTGCTAATGTCACATTTGAGCTGTTTCATTCTTTGCTTTGAACCGCACATTTATGCTTTAGAGTTGTGTCTCTGTGTTTACCATTTTGTCATTAGTTACATCATTTGACCCTAAAGAATGGTATCGGCAAACTCAGAAGCTACTATTGAAAACTTAGTGAGTTAGCTTTACGAAGATATGACTATATTATCATATTTCTCTTGACAACCTAAAGGCCTTCAATTTTCCAGAACTCCCAAATTTTCCTCATCCTATTTTTTTATCAAGTTATTTTTAGAATAACTTTTACAAGAAATATAAGTGGACTTTAAAGCAATGGATAGTTATAGAAATGGTTGAAGGTAAAATCTACCTCCTTGGTTCATTATTCACGTGTATTTTATACATTATGTTGGCTTAAGATGTATCTATTGCTAGTTCTTGCAGACTTTTGCTAGTGTAGATTAAAAAGAGAAAATTCACATTGCCATTTAAAAACTAAAATAGTCATCAGCTTTTTTGTGCTAGTCCACATCTTCAGGCAGTTCTTGGGGCTACTGAGATTCCTGGTTCAGTCATGTTGCTTAGTGGGGACATTAAACAGCTAAACTTTAGGGAAGAATTAACATTTTATTGTTATCAACTGTCATCAGTAAATAGTTTAAAGCTCTTTGGGTTTCCAAAATGAAGAAAACTTCTGGTCCATTAATCAAAATGATGAAGACTGAAACTATTAAAGTTTATTTTGATTAGATTAGCAAGCTTTCCTATTTCCTCCCACAGCCAGATTAATCCAGGCAACGTAGGAAAATAGCAATTATCTTGCTTTTCCAACTATTCAGACAGATGCCTCCTTTCTACCCCAGCTCCTTCTTTCCAGGAAACTTAAAATTTGTACATTATCTGCTATATTGTACTGAAATAAGTAACTTCATAGCTGCAGTAACCCTTTTTATGGATCCATTCTTATAAAACATTTTTGGACCATTTTCCAAGAGACTGAAGGCAAGGAAACATTAGAGACCCATCCCTTAAAAGAAAAATAAAGCATGCTTCTTAATGAATTTATTGAAAGTACAGGGCAGGGTGATAGTGTGGTGACAGACCTAAACATTCAGAAAAAGGGAAAATGTAAGATTTTCAAACTCCTCACAAGAAAGTGACTATCTTACCTATTTGATGGTAGCTAGATGAATTTGGATTCCTCTGTGTTTGAACACTGACCCCAGGGACATCAAAATAATAACTGTCGATGCCCCTCCCGCCTATTATGGACACTCTGGCCGGTGGCCAACGGGATGACTTAGACCCGATCCTAATCGCAAACCGAGTTCTAAGTGAGCAGATCAGATTTGTTGCCAGGCCAAAATTCGTACCTTACTGAATCACACATTGCACTGGCTTGTCAAATAGGGCTCCCTGTCTCAAGAAGCCAGTCGGGGGTGCTGAATTGGTGGCAGGCTCTTTTTTTTTTTCCCCTTGTGTTGTTCACGAACGCTGAGGACCACTGCTGACTTTGCTCACCTGACAAGTTGAGCACAGGTGCCCTAATCCCTGGAGACCCAACCCCCCTTCCCTGGGGCTAACGTGAGAAGTTATGTTTGCTGTGGAACTAGGAGCTGACGCCAGACGCAGATCTAGTGGCCGAGAGGAAGAGGATGAAGAGCTTCTGAGACGCCGGCAGCTTCAAGAGGAGCAACTAATGAAGGTCTGTCCCTTAAACGACTTTGCTGAAACCTTCAGTTCAGTTCAATTCAGTTCAGTTCTGCGGATCCTTGTTATGATGACTGTGGGTGAGCCACCAAGATGAGCAAGAGGTAGTCCCAGACCTCTTGCTGTCCGGTGGGAGAGATGAGATGGGCACGTAGTGACTTTAATAAAGGCAGAACATTTAGTGGGTTCTGGAAGAGAGCATGTGGAGGTTAGAGGTCAGATGAGCACAGAATAAATATTAGGACTTCTTCAAGGAGAACGAGACTCCGTGTGGGGCATGTGGGTATGGTACCTGTATTGAAAGGATGCTAAAAGGCCAAGCACGGCCCAAGTGTACTTCAAGGCAGTACAATACCTTCCTTCCCTCACAGAGGCTGTTCTGAAGGAACTCCATTGGAACAGAGCATTTCTCCAAGTCTTTCCTGGGACTCATACAACCTTGTGTGTATATCTGAGCCAGGAGAGAGAGAGAAAGTGGACTCTCACCAAAGCACCCTCATGATAGCCTCTGTCTCTAGCATAGGCCTGCAGCATCCCAGAAGACCAGAGGAAGGATAGTCAATTGTAGCCAGGGGTTGGGGGAGCTGATAAATTGTAAACTCCTAGGATAAAGATTATTTTCCAAAGATACTTAATCATCTGGGGAATGCACGTATACTAGTTGCATGGGGATACAAAGTTGCGTGTATTATGTGATCCCAGTTTTGTATGTTATGTGCATAGAAAAAGACTGCATGGGGTAGGTCAAAATGGCAATAGTGGTTATCCCTGGTGGATTATGCCCTGTTCTTTTTTCCTTCCAGATTTTCTAGAATCTGTACAATGAGCATGCATTATTTTTTCCCTATTTTTTTAAAGAAATCAGTATAATTTCTTTTTAAATGCCGCTATCCCCAAGCTTCCCTTCCCACATCAAAAATACGTACACCCTCGCACACTGCCTCTTGAGTGTCCCTGCTGGCACTTTGGGGGCGGGGAGAGGGGCAGAGAAAGGAGAACACTCTTCCGATGTGGAGCCTGGCTGAGGGCAACCGAGCCTTGACATTGAAGAGGCCAAGTGGGGTTCAAGGTCCAAAACCTGGCTGACTTTTGAGGGAACCCCCAGGCTTGGGGACACTATGCTTCAGGCCTTTTTAGAGCCAGGAACTTCTTGCAGGATCCACTAAAAAGAAGCTGCATCTCCCTGAAAGTGACTGCAGACTCCACTTTCATTTTTCTTTTCTCCATGAATAGCTCAACTCAGGCCTTGGCCAGTTGATCCTGAAAGAAGAGATGGAGAAGGAGAGGGAGAGCCGGGAGAGGGCCTCCCTGGCCGCCAGTCGCTATGATTCCCCCATCAACTCAGGTGAGCAGCGGCCCCACTGCCTTCCCTGAGCCGGGAGCTGGCCACCTGCCTGTAGGGAACCTATCTTGACTGTTCCAGGGCTGCTCCGGCAAAGGAAGCATAACAATCCTTTGTCGTGGAATCTGTGTCAACTCAGCTTAAGAGTCTGCCACGGCTCTTCCATAAGTGTGTTTCCTTCTTGCTAGAAATGGGAGGAACCCTTGGAGGGTGTCACGAGACAGGAGGGGTCAGGTTCCTTGTGCTGAGTCTACCTTCTAGAACATACATCTCTATCCATCTCAGAGGGAAGTGGCCAAAAGGAAGTTCTTACAGAGAACAGAATGCTTTTTTTTTTTTTTTTTAATGTTTTTGTCCACACTCTGCAACATGCAGGATCTTAATTCCCTGACCAGGGATCAAACCCGTCTCCTGCCTTGGGAGTGCAGAGTCTCAACCACTGGAGACCCAGAGAAGTCTGAGCACAGAATGCTTTCTAACTGTAGAGAGCATGAACACTATTTTCTATATTTTCTAATATATTCAGTGTCAGAGCTGAAGGCTAACAGTGATTTTTTGATAATTTTGAAAGAGATTACTCATCTGCTGGGCTGAAATAGTCTATCAGTAATTTTCCCCTGCTTATACTTATCATAAGCCAAATCTCTTTCAAGCTGTAAGATTTCTTCTCTCATGTTCTAAACTAGTGCATAATTTTCTCTCCTGAGGGTTCCTTTAAACATATGTTTAGTATTTTCCTATGCAGATACTTCTGCTAAATATTACTTCATTTAATTGTCACAACATACCCAGAAGTACATGATATTATCATCCCCAATTTGTAGATCAGGAAACAAATTCAGGAAGTTTTAGCTACTCACTCAGTGTCGCATTGCTGATAACTACACAACTAAGATTAGGAGCCCAAGTGTTATAACCCCAGAGCCCACACTCTTAGCTGGAATGCCCTCCTCCCTCTCACAGATGCCTGACTGGTATTGAGCTTAGATTAGGTAGTTTTCTAATCTTTAGAGTAAAGTGAAAGTGAAGTCGCTCAGTCGTGTCCAACTCTTTGCAACCCCGTGGACTGTAGCCTTCCAGGCTCCTCTGTCCATGGGATTTTCCAGGCAAAAATACTGGAGTGGATTGCCATTTCCTTCTCCAGCAGATCTTCCCGACCCAGGGATCGAACCCAGGTCTCCTGCATTGTAGACAGACGTTTTACCGTCTGAGCCACCAGGGAAGTCCAATCTTTAGCGTAAATCCTTCCAATTCTGCAGATCTGTTCTCTAAGAGTACATAGCACTCCATCTACATGAGTCAAGCAGTGAAGACCTTAAAAGATGGAATACCAGGCCGAAAGATGCAGTGGTGTTAAGTCACAGAGCCAGAATTCAAGCCCAGGTCCGCTCCTTCCAAAACCCAGCAGTATGAGGCATCCATGCTGCTGATCAGTGGGACACCTTTTTTCACAGGCCTTCCAGGAGTCTAGCAGTGGCTGGCCAGTAGATCCTGGTAACTTACATGTTGGCCTCCAGATCAGTTATCACTGTCATACCAGCCAGGGCTTGGGTCTATGCATCCCAGTAGCCCTGGGTTCAAATCATTGCTCAGATCTTTACAAGCGGAGCAACCTCGGGCAAGTACTTAACTTCTCTTGGTCCCTATTTCTTCTCCTGTAAAATGGAAATAATATCAGCATTATTAGGATTGTGTTGAGGAGTCAGAGATGAAGCATGCCAAGCATGTCTTTCTTCCCCACCCCTCCTTGATAATGTCACTGCCCACCCATTCCCTGTATCACCCAAATCTGGTGGTGGTTTGTCAACATTTGAGCCCAATATGGTGCTTCTCAGGTGGGGTTAGTGTTAAAGACCCACCTGCTGATGCAGGAGACAGAAGGGATGAGGGTCTGTTTTTTTCTTCCTTGTCTAAATCCTCTGTTCTGCAGAGTAGAAGATACACTGGCAATTTCATGAAAGAATTACACTTCCGGTTTCTAACAATTGCTTTTATAAAATCTTTCTCTTATTCAGCTTCACATGTTCTGTCGTCCAAAACCTCATCTCTCCCAGGCTATGGAAGAAATGGGCTTCACCGGGTAAGATTTCTCAGTGACTAATTTCTGAGTTTCTTCCCTCTTCAGTCCTGGTTGAAATGTTGACGTATTGTCTGAATATATCTGACAATATGATCTCAGGATTGGAATATAATGAAAATTGTAATCTCTCTGGTCTCCTGGTAAATCACTTCGAGTTACAGGCAAAATAAAATATTTCTTTTGAGAGAAAGGGAAATTGACTTTAGATAAAACAATAGCCTATACAGATTATTCTTTTTGATGGTTTATTAAGTTATTGGCCAATTTTAAGTATGTTTGGAACAACTTATGCATGTGAATCTATGTTTTCAACTTTGTATTTTATGAGATAAGTGTATCCCATGACAATTTAACATCTGAATTAAGATATGCTGTAAGGACAAAACATATCAGAAGTACGAAGACCTTCTCACAAGTAAATCTCACCAATAGTTTTTATATTGATTGCATGTTAGAATGATAATATTTTGGAAGCCTTGGTTTCAGTAAAATATATTAAAAATTAAAAAAAATAGCCTATAGAAGCTTGTGGGAAAACTGGATTGTGTGGCAAATTTCCACAATCAAGTAAAAAGTAATTATATACTGGAGCCACTATCTCTGCTGTAAAAAGGATACAGGAAAGTTTGTTGCAACCTCGCTCCCCATAAAGCATAGAACAAGTGTAATTGTGTAGCTCTGATGCAGAGAAATGTGTTTTTATTTATCAGCAAGAGATACCTGCTTACCGAGAGTCTGAGCAGTAGCATTGAATATACAACAAAACCCAAGGATTTCATCCAGCAACTCAACTTGGAAGGAATTTCTTAGGATTTTGTAAATCCTTTCTTCCTTTTCACCTGACCCCAAAATGAGTACTGTGAAGCAGATTTTCTCATGGTGTGTTTCCCCTCCTTTCAGCCTGTTTCTACAGACTTCGCTCAGTACAACAGCTACGGGGACGTCAGTGGGGGAGCACGAGGTGAGGCCCCAGGGCGGGTGCCGCTGACCGCGACCCGGTGGGGTGGGGCCGTGCTGTCGCAGGCACACTGGCTGGACTGTGTTACATCCTACAGTCAGATCACGTCTGTCCTCTGAGCCAACATGTCAGTATCTCTGCTGACATGAGACGGCACGAAGCAAGTTTGTAGGAAGGAATTCATTGGCCCTACTATGTGCTGAGCACTGGAAGTAAAGTGATAAGCAAGCCGTGGGTCTGTCTTCAGAATGCATGTGGCAGAGGCAGAGAGAGAAGGAGAAACTCTGAGATAAATGGTATGATTGGACATGCAAAGAAAAGGGAGCCACATCTTCAGGGTGTCAGCTTCCACGAGAAACGGTATTTAAACTAAACTAAAACTGGGACAGGCATTTCCTGGCTTTAGGGAGCACCTGGGCAGTATGGGCAGAGACCCAGAGCTGGGGGAGAGCATGGCTCATGGGGGCACGTTTGGAGGATTGCAATCGGGTGTAATCTGTGTTTATGTTTCTGTATTTTTCTGTGGTTCTGCCCCTTCTGAGAGTTTCTTTGTCTTTCCTTTCCAGACTACCAGGTATGGAACCCTGTCTTTCTCAAGTTGGCTACATGGGCAGAACAGCCTTTTTCCAATCCAGACATGCTCTTCTGCTACTCCAGAGAAGAGTTTCTGTTGAGAAGACCCTGATTTTTGGTTGATCCATCTCATCATTAGGCCACAGATGTGAGAAGCCATGAGCAGCAGGCATGCCTGGCGCCCAGATCAAGCCAGTCCTGCAGGCCTTGCAGACAGGGCATGAACCAGGCCAGATGGCAAGGACTCTCTCGCTCTGCCTTGGAGAGTCTTCTCCAGGATGGAAGTGGCCCAGCATTAAGGGTCCACACATGTACAGCTGTTTTTTCTTTTAATCATAACCAGTCACTCCTTGAGGCCCTCTCCTCCTCTTTGTGGTCACAAATGAAACCCCTGTCTTGGCCAATAGGAAAGAGTTGCTGTGTGTAGCTTTCCTTTTTCCCTTAGAACCTAAACCTAAAATGATGATGGAGAGTGAGAAAAGGGAAAAAGTGCAAAGAAAACTAAAACTTAAATTTAAAAAAAAAGTCATAGACTTGGCAATTCTTTGATGTACCATATACTCTCATGCATGCAGTCTGCATTCAGGGATTAGTGAATAGTTATTAAGCCAGGATCTTTCATCAACTGGATTATAAGGGGGCAGTATTCCCAGTATCCTTGTTTTTGTTCAGCAAGGAGCTCATTTTGAAAACTCCATGGTCATTAAGATGACACAGCTGTAAAATGGCGGTGAGGATTTGAGACCCAGACAAGGAGGTCTGGGAGCCCGCCGAGCTCTTCCCCAGCTCCCCACACTGCCATGGGCTCCTCCTGAAACCTGCTTCTCTGTTGCAGACCCTCCCAGATGGCCACATGCCTGGAATGAGGATGGACCGGGGGGTCTCCATGCCCAACATGTTGGAACCAAAGGCAAGCGTAGCTCTTCTTCTCTTTCCTCTCACCTGGAGATGAAACTGGGACGTAACCCCAAAAGACTTGATTTTCTATTTTTTCAGTGCTGAGACCCACCTGGCTCTGCCTAGTCCGTTAGTCAAGCTGTATCATAAAGCATCCTTCTGTTCCTTGGTTTTGTCTCACCAAGCCAGCAGGGTTAGACCCTCACTGGGTCTGGTGCTGTGTTCACAGTGAGGTGCCAGCACTTCCCTCCTGTGACCTTGGTACCCACTCAGCCCCTGCCCTGAGCACAGCAAAGCCTACCCAGCACCACGTGGAGCAGCTGCAGCCCACCCCAGATAAGATGACCAACATGTCCCAACTTGCCCAGGACTCTGCTGGTTATAGCACTGAAAGTCTTGCATCCTGGGATCCTCTGCAATCCCCAGCAAACTGGCATCACTGGTCGCCCCAGCTCTAGAACATTCTTCGACTCTAGAGGTGTCCAAGGGGTGTGCCCCCTGGTGACCGTAACTGGGAGTTATTTCAGTATGTCACCCACTAAATCACCGCTGCTGGGGCTGCATGGCTCCCTGGTTTCATGAGCTGGTCATGGAACAAGATTGTTGAGACCAGCAAAGGTGTCCTGCCATATACAAACGTATACTTGTCATTTCAATTCTCTTCTCATCTTTACCTTCATACCCAGTATATAGTAAGTGGGGTCCTTTCACTCAACCACGCCCTCCAGAGGCCCAGTGGCACAGAGACACCGGTGGGGATTGGGAATGTGTAAGAACCTGCCCCTGTCCACTGGAAACTCGAGCGAGGAACACCCATCACTCCAATGCTCTAATCATAGTGTCTTAGAAGCTCTGTCTTGGGAGTCCTAGGTTTTAGGTAGCTTCTGCTTGTTAATAAAAGGTACAGCTGTGTTCTAGCAGAGGTGTTTTTCTTTGCAGATATTTCCGTATGAAATGCTGATGGTGACCAACAGGGGGCGCAACAAAATCCTGAGAGATGTGGACAGAACCAGGCTGGAGGTAAAAAACAAAGCTTGTCCCAGCTGTGTATTCCTGTGCATTTCCTGTGACTCTCCCCTAAGAATTGTTCCAGTTAAGGCAAAAATGAGAAAGGATCAACCCAGGTAAAACTAACTTTGGATGAAAACCCAGATTTCTATCTAGGAGATCAGTGTAAAAATGTTTGGTAAAATACAGAAGAACAGCCCAAGAAATGCAGTATCATTTTAGTCATTTTTCTTAGAAATTTGGGCTTCCCTGGTGGCTCAGCTGTAAAGAATCCACCTTCAGTGCAGAAGACCTGGGTTTGATCCTTGGGTTGGGAAGATCCCCTGGAGAAGGGAAAGGCGACCCACTCCAGTATTTGGGCCTGGAGAATTCCATGGACTGTATGTATAGTCCATAGGGTTGCAAAGAGTTGGACACGACTGAGTGATTTTCATGTTCACTTTCCTTAGAAATGTAATGTTGCCAGAATTTAGTGGGCAATGTAGAATGGAGTCTCCACCACATTTCGGATACCCCTAAATCCTTATCTTTCCCTGAGCCTGAGTTGAGTCTGCTGAGATTAGGGAGGGAGCATTTGATACAGAGATGTGTACTAGACAAGTTTCTATCTTGACTGTTTCCACATTCCTGGATGAAGGCTAAGCAGGGTACACATACCTAAGCCGCCCTCCTCAGACATGGGAGACTCATCTTTGTACTTTTCCATCTGAATGGTTTTAATTAAGAAAAACTCTGGCTGCCAGTCTCATAAAGTATCGTTAATTTTCCCTGACAAAAGGCTGTACCTTTGTATGTGAGCTCAGGCTAGCACAGAGGAGAAAGGCTGGATCCACCACCCTAAGAGAACTTTTCTAGACGGCACCAGAGATTGAAGTCCATAGACCAGGGCCTCCCCGGTGGCTCAGCGGTAAAGAATCTGCCCGCAATGCAGGAGGTGCAGCAGGGGCCATGGGTTTGATCCCTGGGTCGGGAAGATTCCCCTGGAGAAGGAAATGGCTACCCACTCCAGTATTCTTGCCTGGAAAACCCCATGGACAGAAGCGTCTGGAAGGTTACAGTCCCACGGTGGCACAGAGTCAGACACGGCGGAGGACACACGTCTTCATTATCAGTACCCCAAGCAAGCATCCACGTGAACTCCTGTTGCTGAGTCAGGAAAAAGCCCCCGGGCTCCTTTCAAAGGACCACCCTGGCGGTCTCTGACTTTCTTATTGCTCTGGTCCATTTTCTCCACATCTACTCAGTGTTCCAATGACCTGAAACAGTTGCCTCCAGCATAATGAATTAGCTTTCCGTGCCCCATCAGCTTTCAGTGTTACGATAATCATCAATAGCACTCCACTAGCTCTTCTGGTTGGTAGGAGGGGTACCTCGCCTGACCCATCCAGGTAAGGAACTGCTGGGTCCGGTGCCTGCTAGGAAGCCTCAGAGATAAACTCCTCTTCCGTCACTCTGTCTTGCTCTTCAAAACAATTACTTGTTAACTGAAGAACAACTCTGGAGGCCACCCAGGTGGCCAGCAGGACTGACCACTCTTCTTTTTTCCCATCACAGCGCCACTTAGCCCCAGAAGTGTTTCGGGAAATCTTTGGAATGTCCATCCAGGAGTTTGACAAGTTACCTCTTTGGAGACGCAACGACATGAAGAAAAAAGCAAAACTCTTCTGAGTCCCACACGTAGACAGCCATTAGGGGGACTGATCACGGCGGGGACACATAGGATGTTGAATTAAGGCCCAAACTTGATTGGAGCATTTGTAAACTGCAGTCCCTCAGCAACAGCCAAAAGGGAAAAATCTGATTAAAACACCCATGAGCCAAATATGGGGCCAGCCCATGGCCAATCTCACCCAGCAGCAGTGGGGTAGAAATGTCTGTGTTTCCACGCTCGACATTAGCGTTCACCTGTGACCTTTTCCCATCACCTTGTGTCCGCAGCAGGAGCTACTTCTTTCATTTTCTTTCAACTGTTATCCAACAGTAGTGCGTCTGTATGAATAAGAGCCAGCAAGTGCCCTTAAGATGCCGCATGGGCAAGCAATTGTAATAATTCCAAAGTATGAATATATTTATCTTGTAGCGCCTTGGCTGAGAAGCAAGAGCCCGGGGGACAGGTCCATGTGGCAGCAGCCTTTGCCTCTTTCCTCACTGGCCTCCTGCAGTTGCCCGCGCCTCAGCGGGATGGACAGCAGGGTCGGGCTCCCCAGGAGCTCTGTTTCAATAGCCACCAAAGGCATTTTTAACAAGCTCCTTGTTCCCTACTGTTTGCTAGGACCCAACTTGGCAAGTTACTTAGCTGTTGCTAAAAAAAAAAAAAGAAAAAAAAAATTGAGAAAGAGAGGAAAAAGGAATGGATGAAAATTCTCCTTTAACCCTTTTCTGCTTCAGGAAGTGTGTTCCTCCCCACCAAGGACAAGAGCTGTCTCAGCCCCCAGCCCTCCACTCTCACAAAGAAAGGAAAGGGAAAGATTGTCTCCTGATTGGCCCAGTTGGATACTGTTAGATGAGTTTGGTCCAAAGGCCATAGCCCTCTTGACCAAAAAAAAAAAAAAATCTGTGTCTTCCCAATGCAAGTTTCCCAACCCAGCTTCCTCTTCTTTCTATCCAGCATCCTATATATCACACCAAGCCCTCGATGATTTTGAGTTCTTTAAGGTCTTTTCAGTAGTAGGCTAAGGAAAGGCATGTTTTTCTCTTTGAAAGCTCTGAAACTCAAGGGCGATGGCCCCCAGCTGATTTAATTTGGTCTTTCCAGCTTTCTCGCCTAGCTCTGCTGACTTCCTGATATGTGCGTGTGTGTGTGTGTGTTTTTGTGTTTTCACTCACCCATGACAGTTTGGGGAGTCTGCTTGTGCTTTTAAATTTCATTCCTGCCTGAAGGTTTGTCCCACTCAGCTGCAGTTTCTGGGGGACATTTGCACAGGTGCATGTGCCTCAATGGTCAAGAGTGAGGCTAACTGCATCCTGGCCAGCAGGTCCCTCATGGAAAGACACTGGTGGTTAGAAGCCAGCATATTGCCTGACACATGTAGCTCAAGTCAGCATCAGACTGAAGACCCAGGCTTTGGATCAGGCTGGAAGGAGACAACGGCAGAGCATCGCACCAGAGTCCTCAAACTCAGCAACACAAGATTCACATTGGAGCCAAGGATTACACCCAAACTTGCATTTAAGACACCCACCATGGTTCCTAAAAGCCTCTGGCTGAGACTTGAAGGTGATGTCAGATACATGTAGGAGGTTGTCGCATTTATTTGTGTGCTTTGGAGGGCTGCTTAACAATTTAAACTCGTATTTAAAGCCAAAGGAGAAAGCATAGGAGGTTGTCACATTAATTCTCATGCTTTGGGGGCTCTGTTTAAGAACTCGTAAACTCTATTTTAAAGCCAAAGGAGAGAACCTGTATATGCCACTAATTGTAAAAGCTCAGAAGTTCTTCCTGCTGGCGCCAAATATTAGAATGAGTTAGTAGCTGATACCAGTGGCAAAAAGCAAGAATATTCTTTCTGACCTTGTGCTGGAGACCTAACTTGTGACACACTCTAGAGACTGGGTGTCTGAATGAACATGACAGTTGCTTTATTGTATTCTGTGCTCTTCCCAAAGGAATCTAAACCTGCCTGACCTTTGCTAGACACTGAATGTCTGAGGACTGTGTATGTGTGTGAACGTGGGTTGGACCTACTGATGTATTTAGCAAATGGTTCTGGTGAGGTTGATGTGAGGAAACCAGCTCCTCCTTGGACTGAAGGCAGATCACAGCCCCTTCAATTCTGTCCCTTCATCTGTTTGGTTTGTTGCCTTTTGCTTCATTCAATACATCCACTGGCCCATCTTCTCTCTAACCTCTCCTGCATGGGCAGCCCTCAGCACCTGTGTGTCCTGATCCTCGCTTCACTTTGGCAAAGTATGAACGTGGGGACCACAGTGTAGGCCCAGTGTTTCCCTGCCTTGACCAATGACAAAGATGGCCGAATGGATCCTAGGGCTCAGCTAGAGGAGAGAGATTTTCATGATGGAGATAAGAAGGACCCTCAGTGTTTTTCACTGGTGAATGAGTTAAAACCCACATACTTGCCGATCAAATGTCAGTGGAAGAAAAACCCCAATGATAGTTAAAGAACTGAGCCCTAAATTTGCCCCCACTAATGAAACTTTACTTTTCTTCTTACTTTTGAATTCAGTTCAGCATCCTCCTTGGGTGAGGGGAACCCTTCTTTGCATATCAAATGTATTAGCTAATTTAAACTATACCATGCAAAACTGCCTTTCCAGAAATGCCGATGGCTTCCTGTCTGTAAGCAGAGCAGTGCTGCCCTCTGAAGTGGGGGCTCCCCAGCAGAAAGCTCCAGGTGGAGTGATGGGTCACGGCACAACCTGGTTCTCCCAACTGCCAAATCAAATCAGTGGGCTACAACACCCTATCTGTTTCGTTGAACTGAGCTCAGCATGCTTGTCCCCAGAATGTCCAGGTCACTGTACAGGAAATCAGTGTTCTCTGCCTGAATCCCGCTCTGCATAAAAAATTCCAGTTCTTAACACTGTCAAATTAATGAGAATTGTTTACTCTAGGAAAAGGAAGTATATGCATGGCAAGCTTCCCTAGTACATACAGAAAGGGCTACATTTTTGAGCATTGGACTGACTAGTGATTCTTGAAGCATAGGCTGATTGCATGAAGAGGCCTCTATAGTTACATGAAGGTCAGCGCTTCCTTTAGAGTTTCTTCCAGAAAAGCCAGGATACCATTTAGTCTTTGGGTGTGATTTATGTCAAGACACAAAGAGCATTTGGAAACTTGTCCATCTTGCTGGGCGTTTATCTCTTGGTTTGGGTTTGTTACTAACTGTTCTTAATGTGACTTCTTTAATCACAAAAGAGAAACTGCCTGTTCTCAGAAACCTTGAACAGAAAAGCTAGCGTCAATGGGTAATAAGGTGCAAAGAAGAAAAATAGCTTCTCCCTGTCATGTCCTTAGTCTCCCCTCTTCTCCCAGTTCTGTTGTGTCCAAGCTGAGTTTCTTCTTCCAGGGTGAGGCTGGAACTATGCCTTTTTCAACTTCCATCCCCTCCATCTGTGATGTCAATCAGCTCCACTGGGAAAAGTCTCACTGGAAATGTTTCTTAAACTTTCACCCAATTTCTTTACACTTTAAAGCAAACACCTTTTTCTAAAGAACTGCTTCTCAGATGATTGTATAAAATATATATGCTTTTGCAAGCTTAAAAATTCAAATTCACTTTTGACTAGATAGGTCTTTCTGAAAACTCTTTAAGGCAAACTTGGTATTAGCATTCTCCTGAGTGTTGAGGGGCAGGGGACCCTCCTGTCTATAGGCTCCCAGAGCCCTCTCTCTGACTGCCGGGAAAGACGGTGGAAGGAAAATGAACTTTGTGCCATCAACCCTTCTGTGTCCTCTGCAGGAAGCTCAGTTTTTACAAATCATCTTGTCTGTTTTTCCGGTCACTGTTTAATCTGTACTTCCTAGGCCAGACTTGATTTTGTCTGACTTATTAAGATTATTTCCCTTTGATAAAACAAGTGTTTGTCAGGATGCCCTAAAACTCACTCATTAGTACTCACTCCCTTTTGAAGTACATTCTATTAAAAAAAAAAAAAAAAGATTATTTCAGGCTTGAGATTTGTAATGACACCTTATAGTGCACTAAGGGAACTACCCAATTATGCTTTTTTTTTTCTTTTTTGAAGGGTAATTGCTTTACAGAATTTTGTGGTTTTCTGTCATACATCAACAAGAACCAGCCATACGTACAACCATGTCTCCTCCCTCCCAGATACCCCTCCCAATTATGTTTTAATGAAAGAAAGAGAAACTTTGGTATTGAAAAAAAACACTTTCTGTTTGCTGCCAAGAAGCAGTGGGGAGATGGTGACTGACACACTTTGCATGTGAATCTTTGTGTTTTTCATTTGGGACAAGTTTCATTTATGACAGACTCAAAAGGGGGAAGTGGTCAGTTTAAGCTGGAAAGCTTTCTAAACAATCTGCTTGTACACAGCAAAATTAAAGCCAGTCTCTTCTGATGCTTAGTGTAATGGAGTGGCAATTGCTCTCATTAAATAAAATTCTTCCCCAAAGAGTCTCTCCCAACCCCTGAGTTGCTTTCTGAGCCCATTTGGCAAAGGTAGAGGAGAAGCCTGCATCCACTAACATTCAGAAAGGCAGGGAGCTACTTAGTGATTGTATACGTGTATGTTTCTTTACTCTTACGGAAGAGAAGTGTCCAAGGGATTGGTGTTCTTTTGGGGTGTTCTGTACAGACCTGTCCAGTAATAAACATGTGTGGTTTCTGTGAGTTGCCGACAATCCTGCATTGAAGCTTTTGCAGTTCTTTCATTTTGAAGTTGAGTTTAATGAAATTTTTTTTTTTGCAAGTGTTGGAAGGCATACTGTTCTTCGTGCCTCCCCTCCCCTTCCAGAAATATGAAAGCAAATATTTGGAAGAACTGCTGTTTAAAAGATGTATCGTGTCCCCCGTGAAAGTGTGTGGGTGTCTGTCGGTGTCCCGAGTGCCGCGCGCCAGTGCGCAGAGGCGGGGGTGGCCCTGGGCCCGAGCTGCCGAGCTTGTGATGCTGACCTGCTCCACGCTCCTGTTGGAATCAGCACCTGCCTCCCCCCGCCGCTGTCTGGCCTCACCGTTATCCTCACGTATTCCTCAGTGAATAAAGTGTGTGCTTTATTCGTAACTGCCTCCACGCTGTTTCCTTTCTGGTTTCCTTGCTCCCTTTAAAGGTCTGTCCCATTTGAAAAAGTGCCAGAGGACTTCCCTGGTGACCCAGTGGTTAAGAATCCATCTACCAGTGCAGGGGACATGGGTTCAGTCCCTGGTCCGGGAAGATCTGACATGCCAGGACAACTAAGCCCATGCTCTGCAGCAAGAGAAGCCACCACGGTGGGAATCCCTCACACCACAGCTGGAAAGCAGCCCCTGTTTTGCTGCAACTAGAGAAAGCTAGTGCGGCGACAAAGACCCAGTGCAGCCATAAATAAACAAAAATTAAATATCCTTTGGCCTAGAAATTTTTTTTTAAGTGCCATTCCAACTTCTTAAGACCCAAACAAAATCAGAATCCAAGTCCTGGGAGTGCAATTTTATCATCTAGGCAGGCAGGTTAGAGGGGAAAATGCATGAAATAGCAGTGGTATATTACAGGAATGTTTGCCCAATAACCCAGACCATATTGACCATGTCAACTAAAGAAAAAAAGGTAATAGAGCTGCTGCTCTGTGCTGGTCTAGCTGTTGTTTAGTTTTGTTTGCAACACAGAGCAGGAGTGGTCTCATCACTGAAGCAAGGCTGGGAATTTGAGGTTGGAGGACAAGCGCTTCCGTTCCGCCACGAGTTGACCAGGTTGCTAAGAAGTTAGAGTGCAGTGGGAAGGAAACAGTCTTCAAAACATCTTTGACCTCCACTGCATTATCAAGGAAAATCTTCAGGATTTCGATTGTTATCTTCACTGCCAAGATTTGGGGCTTGCCGGGAGACATAAGGATATATGTATACTCACAACGGCCTCTCTGACTATAGCCATCCTACTGTGTGTCTAACAAGCCTGGTGTCTTACTCCACGTGGGCTGCTGTAACAGACCACCAGACTCAGGGTGGCTAGAACAGCAGTGATTTCTCACCGTTGTGGAATCTGGAAGTCCAAGATCAAGGTGGTGGCTGATCCAGGGTTGGGCCAGGCCCCTCTTGGTTTTGTAAACAGCCATCCTCGAGTTGCATCTTCACATGGTAAGAGCAGACAGGAAGTAATCTCTCTGACATCTCTTCTTAGAACTGATTCCACCAGGCGGGCTCCACCCTTGCGGTGGAATTACCTCCCAAACGCCCTGCCTCCTAATACCATTCCCTTGGGTGTTAGGACTTCAGTCTAAGGATTTGGGGAGCACACAAACATGAGGCCCCCAGTCTATAACACAGGCCCAGGGATTCGCCTAGCATTCGTGTGGATCCTCCCCTGGAAGCCGGAAGTGGGTTATTCTCAAGGCAGTTGGCGGGTTAGTTGGCTACCGTGGAAAACGGGTCAGGAGGCCTGGGCTCAGGGTCTGCGTTCTGCTCACCATTGCCGCAGCTCACAGCCGCATCACCACTCGGGTTGGGTTGTAGTTCCCACAGCCAGTGTCAATCTTGAGTCGAGATGATCTTGAGTGTCCCGTGGCATGGGCTGCCGTGGATCACCCCTGCATCGGAAGTTGACTCACTGATGGGTCACCCTTGCCTGCACACAGCGGATCTCAAGCTGGTGCTGGGAATCCTAGGCTTTTCCTGACCGGCCCTGGCCCCGCCCACTGCAGGTCACTCCGCCCATGACGCCCCGCCCACTGCTCGGCCACCCCTCCCACTTTGAATCTCGCCCTCCAACTCTTCCAAAAGCGCTGAGTTCTTTGAACGCACCATGCGCTCTCCGCCTCTGCAGCTTTGCCAAGGGCATGTCTTCTGTACGAGGTCCAGCTCTTCTAGGCGGTGGAGAGACATGAGGACCTGGCCCCACGGACAGAAGGTAATGGCAGTATTGACTATCTGAAATTAGTTGCCCACAGCTCTTTGGAGTTACCGTGTGAGTTTCCCATGGGCTCCATTGGCCCTAAATCAAAGACCAGCCCGAGTTCACACCCTCTCTCGGAGCCTGCCTTGATGGGCCCAGCCCAACCTGCCCCAGTAAATTCTTTGCATGCCTATGGGTGAACATCACGTTTGGTGCTTTTCAACTGTTGCCTAATACTGCTAGTTCTGCCTGTGTTTCTGCTCTTCAGCTGAACTGCAGTGAGATGGTCTCCATATTGAGTGCTTTGTGTTAGCTGTCCCCTTAACTGGATCCCTCAGGACAGCCCCAGGAGCAGATGATTGTAGCTCCTCTGTAACAGGTGAGGAAACCAAAGCTCCGAGGCTAATTAAACATGCCTAATCGCTCAGGGAGCCGCAAAGCTGGGATTCTCCAGGTCTGTCCCACGGCGGATCCTGTGATGCTTCTGGGTCTCACCACCTGTGACTTTCTGAAAGCAAGGACTACGTCCCCCACGTTCCACATCTCTGCGGGCTGCACTGTGCAGAGGAGCCTCTCAGTGTGAGACTGGCCAGGCCCTTCCAGTACTCCCACCAAGGCGCAGTTATACATGGTGCTTGAGGCTTCCCAGGTGGCCCTAGTGGTAAAGAACCCGCCTGCCAATGCAGGAGACATAAGAGTCGCCGGTTCGATCCCTGGGTCAGGAAGATCCCTGGGTCAGGAAGATCCCCTGGAGAAGAAAACGGCAACCCACTCCAGTATTCTTGCCTGGAAAATCCCATGGACAGAGGAGCCTGGTGGGCTACAGTCCACAGGGTCACACACAGTCGGACATGACTGAAGCGAAGCATCCTTTTTTTCTTTTCTGGGGGGTACTCAGTAGGCGTGTGTCTCAGCGCCAGCCATTGAACCTCTTTAGGCCTCAGTTTGCTCATCTGCAAAGTTGATAAAAATAATAAGACCCATCAGAAGATCTTTGCTAAACATGACAACTTCTAAAAGAAAATGACAATTTTATTCTGTAGTGTCAATTTCAAAGACTTTTTGGAATTGACATTGAAATCAATTGAAAATTCACTTCAACTTTTAAAAAGTATCGTGTACGTGAAATTAGTGTCTAATATTGAGCCTTGTATTCTAATCTTAACCTGAAATTAAAAAGTAAACAATTTGTTTTTGGTTTCTGTGTTTGTAAAAACAATGAGTTGTTGCCGCAGCTACACTAAATAACAAAAATGTGTTCTGTCACAGTGAAGAAGAGCAGTGTTTCATCAGTTGTGTCTGTGGATTTTACTAAAGAAAGTTATAAATTCACAAAAAAAGATAGTTGCTAAATCCTAACACCGGTTGAGCACAGCACAGGCGCTAACATGTCGTCACTGGTCAGGAAGCTTGAGTGATCTTCATTAAGGATAATTAGCCACTTAAACCTGAAGAATCCCCAAAGCTCCCTGAGCCTCAGTTTCCTCATGAGTAAAGGAGGAATGAATACCTTCTCTGGCTATCATATGGGGTTTGAAGCCAGATGAAGTAGACTGTCCAGAAACAGGAAAGTACTATGTTTACAGATGATATTGTGTACTGAGGGTTTCTGGCCCTTGGACAGGGTCTGCTATTATTTTGTTTTATTTCTATTGAAGTATGCTTACTTGACAATGTTACTAGTTTCAGGTGTACAGTAAAGCGATTCCATTATGTGTACATTTATATCTTTTTTTGGATTATTTTCTTTTATAGGTTATTACAAAATATTGAGTAGAGTTCCCTGTGCTGTACAATAGGTCTTTGTTGGTTATCCATTTTAGATATAGTAGTATGTATATGTTAATCCCAAACTGCTAATTTATCCCTCCTCCCCTTTACCCCTTGGTCTGAACTGAACTGAACTGAACCATAAGTTTGTTTTCTGTGTCTGGGGGTCTGTTTCC
This sequence comes from Ovis aries, assembly GCF_016772045.2. NCBI lineage: Eukaryota > Metazoa > Chordata > Mammalia > Artiodactyla > Bovidae > Ovis > Ovis aries. The sequence goes on along the minus strand of NC_056075.1, from coordinate 34,447,126 downwards.
ATTTTGTGTATCAGTTCATTTGCATCATTGTTTTAGATTCCACATTATAAACAATACCATAATATTTGTCTTTGGCTTAGTATGATAATCTCTAGGTCCATCCATATTGCTGCAAGTGGCATTATTTCACTCATTTCTGTGGCTAATATTCCATTATACAATAAAGAAATCGTTTAAAAGTTGCAGTGTGTATATACACACACTCCGCAATTTCTTATTTTAATATTTATTTACTGGCCGTGCTGGGTCTTTATTGCTGCTCAGGTTTTCGCTGGTGGCGGCGAGCAGGGGCTACTCTTCATTGCAATGTGCGGGCTACTCTTCATTGCAATGTGCAGGCTTCTCCTTGTGGTGGTTTATCGTGTTGTGGAGCACAGGCTCTAGAAATGTGGTGTCTAGCAGTTGCGGCACGCAGGCTCTAGAGCTTGGGCTTGGTTGTGGCATACAGGCTTGGTTGCCCCGCAGTGTGTGGGATCTCCCCAGACCAGGACCAACCTCATGTCTCCTTCATTGGCAGGTGAATTCCTGACCACTGGACCACCAATGAAGTCCTATACTGCAACTTCTTTATCCATTCGTCCATTCATGGACATTTAAGATGCTTTCGTATCCTGGCTGCTGTGAATAGTGCTGCTATGAACATTGCGATGCGTGCATCTCTTTTTAAATTCGGCTGCGCTGGGTTTTAGCTGTGGCACGTGGGATCTTCACTGTGGCATGTTGGTTCTTAGTTGTGGCATTCAGGATCTAATTTCCAATCAGGGATCAACCAGAGCTCCCTACATTGGGAGCTCAGAGTCTTAACTGCTAGAGCTCCAGGGAAGTCCCTATCTTTTTGAATTATAGTTTCCTCCATATATATGCCCAGGAGTGGGACTGTAGAATCATATGGTAGCCCTATGTTTAGTTTCTTAAGGAACCTCCATACTGTTCCCCATGATAGCTGCACCGATTTACATTCCCACCAGCATTCTACTACTACTTTAAATAGTTTGATCGTTCAAGAATTTTAGTTTTTGTTCTGGGCTTTTTTTCATCTCTGGTCTTTATATGAATTCTCCAACATTAAAACAAGCCCACAATGTGTCTTATATGCTTCAATAACAGCACACTCTTTGTCCAGTAATCATTTAAGATTGAGAGCCCCTGAAGATGTGCTCAGTTCAGTCGCTCAGTCCTGTCCGACTCTTTGCGACCCCATGAATCGCAGCACACCAGGCCTCCCTGTTCATCACCAACTCCCGGAGTTCACGCAGACTCACGTCCATCGAGTCAGTGATATCATCCAGCCATCTCATCCTCTGTCGTCCCCTTCTCCTCCTGCCCTCAATCCCTCCCAGCATCACAGCCTTTTCCAATGACTCAACTCTTCGCATGAGGTGGCCAAAGTACTGGAGTTTCAGCTTTAGCATCATTCCTTCCAAGGAAATCCCAGGGTTGATCTCCTTCAGAATAGACTGGTTGGATCTCCTTGCAGTCCAAGGGACTCTCAAGAGTCTTCTCCTACACCACAGTTCAAGTGCATCAGTTCTTCAGCACTCAGCCTTCTTCACAGTCCAGCTCTCACATCCATACATGACCACTGGAAAAACCATAGCCTTGACTAGACGGACCTTAGTTGGCAAAGTAATGTCTCTGCCTTAGAATATGCTATCTAGGTTGGTCATAACTTTTCTTCCAAGGAGTAAGCATCTTTTAATTTCATGGCTGCAGTCACCATCTGCAGTGATTTTGGAGCCCCAAAAAATGAAGTCTGACGCAGTTTCTACTGTTTCCCCATCTTTTCCCATGAAGTGATGGGACCAGATGCCATGATCTTCGTTTTCTGAATGTTGAGCTTTAAGCCAACTTTTTCACTCTCCTCTTTCACTTTCATCAAGAGGCTTTTTAGTTCCTCTTCACTTTCTGCCATAAGGGTAGTGTCATCTGCATATCTGAGGTTATTGATATTTCTCCCGGCAATCTTGATTCCAGCTTGTGCTTCTTCCAGCCCAGTGTTTCTCATGATGTACTCTGCATAGAAGTTAAATAAGCAGGGTGACAATATACAGCCTTGACATACTCCTTTTCCTATTTGGAACCAGTCTGTTGTTCCATGTCCAGTTCTAACTGTTGCTTCCTGACCTGCATACAGATTTCTCAAGAGGCAGGTTAGGTGGTCTGGTATTCCCATCTCTTTCAGAATTTTCCATAGTTTATTGTGATCCACACAGTCAAAGGCTTTGGCATAGTCAGTAAAGCAGAAATAGATGTTTTTCTAGAACTGTCTTGCTTTTTCCATGATTCAGTGAAGATGTGCTAGTTAATAGTAATGATAACATATTACATGGTACCATATTACATGGTAGTTGAGTGTGGGCTATATCATAAAACTCCCTGGGGTTGAGTTCCAGCTTCATTAATAATTAGCTGTGTGCTGCTGCTGCTGCTGCTGCTGTTAAGTCGCTTCAGTCGTGTCCAACTCTGTGCAACCCCATAGACGGCAGCCCACCAGGCTCCCCCGCCCCTGGGATTCTCCAGGCAAGAACACTGGAGTGGGTTGCCATTTCCTTCTCCAATGCATGAAAGTGAAAAGTGAAAGTGAAGTCGCTTAGTCGTGTCTGACCCTCAGCAAGCCCATGGACTGCAGCCAACCAGGCTCCTCCATCGATGGGATTTTCCAGGCAAGAGTACTGGAGTGGGGTGCCATTGCCTTCTCCAAATTAGCTGTGTAACTAGTGAAAATTTGCCTAACTTCTCTAAGCCTCAATTTTAATTTCTATAAAATAGGAATAATCATAGCAATTTGCTGTTCAGTCACTAAGTCGTGTCCAGTTCTTTGTGACCCCATGGACTGCAGCACTCCAGGCTTCCCTGTCCTTCACCATCTCCTGGACTTGCTCAAACTTGTGTCCATTGAGGCGGTGATGCCATCCAACCATCTCAACTTCTGGCATCCCCTCTTGCCTTCAATAATAATAATAGCTACCTCAAAAAGCTATTGTGAGAATCAAGTAGAATAGGACTGGGCATGATATGAAATGCTCACTCAAACATTAGCTTCTTTTTTTTATTAATTAATTAATTTATTTGGCTGTGCTGGGTCTTAGTTGCAGCATGTGGAATCTTTGATCTTGTGCATTCAAGCTCTTAGTTACAGCATGTGAGATCTGGTTCCCTGACCAGGGATCTGGGCCCTCTGCGGTGGAAGCATGGAGTCTTAACCATGGGACCACCAGGGAAGTTACAGATATTAGCTTTTATTTATGAAGCTGCTGCCATGCAGAGAGGACTCACTGTGTGCCCATTCTGAGCTAAGCATCTTACATGCTCTGTTTCATGGAGCCCCTTATATTGCTTCTGCTTTCCATGAAACAGACCCAGGGAAACCAAGTGCCTTATACACGATTGGCCTGTGGGATTCAGACCCCATCTCCCCAGTTTCAAGCTCAAAATGTAAGCAAGTATCATGCAGAGAAGGGCTCAGGTGCCCCCACAGGTACTGCAGGAGCCAGACCACCCACAATGGAAGCATCCGAAGGTGCCAGCTTGCAGGGGCAGGGTGGGGGTGGGGGGCGGTGGTGCGGGGCTCAGCTTTTCCCAAGGGGTTTTAAAGCTGTTGGACTCTGGTGTTTTCTGAGTAGATTTTTCCAGCTTACTCGAGAGATAGAAACACCAGCTGCAGAAGACTTGAGACTCATTCCCATGAAAGATGACTTTGGTTCCAGAAAGATCTTTCCAATTGTATGACTCACTTCGAAGCAACCAACAGCAACAGAGGCTGAGCTGCCAATCCTTACAGTATCTGGGGACATTTCCTCGGGGCTTGAGAAAGCCACCAGTCCTACTTAACTCCCGCCCCCACCCCTCACGCCCAACCCCCGTTGCTGGAAGGGGGCCTCGCTCCACCTCCCTTCAGGATCAAACAACGTTGCCTGGGTGTGTCATGAGCCCTGCCCTGCTGGACACGGCCCACTGTTGGCCGGAAAGCACTGGGAAGGGTGGGAACTTGTGCTAACAGCTTTTGAGAGAGCCTAGGATGGTCAGAGGACTAGTGCCCAAAGCTTCTCAGCCCCAAATTTGCAGACCTGCCTACACACGCTAAATTCCCTTCTCCCCTGAAGCAGCCAGGACTCTGACTAAAGGAATGCCCCTTCTATCCTACAGCACACAGCGGAGGGCTGTAGCAAGTCAGGGCTCCGCTCCGGAGGAGGGTGTAATCTGACCACATTTCTTTCAGTTTCCAATCTCAACTGGTTAAAAAACGCTCTTCAGGGCCTGTCATTGTGCTAAGCACAATAGCAGCCCCTGGAGAGGTTTTTCTGTATTTATTTGTGCTGTCCCCCGCCACTGCTTTGTGTAAACTCAACCCTTCCCATCAGATAAAAAGAAAAGTTGGCTTGGGAAAACCTCCCTCCAAAGCAGAGACTGTTTCTGCTTTGTTCTGAGCATGTTTTACTTGTGGGCCCTCCCAGAACATCCTGGGATGTTCCAGAAGGCCTTGAGGCAGGGCAGAGCCTCCTAGCTTTCAGAAGCAAAGCTTGAGAACCAGACTGGAGGGTATGTGAGTCCAGATGGTCTAAGAAGATGAATGGTGATGGTCTGATGGCAGCAGCTGATGTTCTTTGAGAGCCTCTGGACTCAGTACTTTGTGTAGATGATTTCATCTGTGAAAGGTAAACCTCTGACTGCAAGAGGCACTAAAAAGTGGGTGGGACTCTAGGCCTTCCCATCAAGTCAAACAGGCATATTCTTCTCAGGCTGTCAGGGCTCTCTGGGGTCTCTTCATTAGCACATGGCTTCTGTGTGTGCCTGTTAAGTCACTTCAGTTGTGTCTGACTCTTTGCTAGCCTGTGGACTGTAGCCTACCGGGCTCCTCTCTCCATAGGATTCTCCAGGCAGGAATACTGGAGTGGACTGCCATTTCCTACTCCAGGGGATCTTTCCAACCCAGGGATCGAACCCCTATCTCTTAGGTCTCCTGCACTGGCAGGCGAGTTCTTTACCACTAGCGCCACTGGGAAGCCCACATGGCTTCTAAGGTTTGCAAAAGGACCATCTTTGCACAGACCAATCCCAACCTTTCTCTGCAAGGTGGAGCCTGGCCAGGAATAACAACCTTTTGCTCTCAACTGGGCACATGCTGGCACAGAAAATGTAGGTTCTTTAATTCCTGCTATTGTCCCCAAACATATGCTTCATAATGAAAAGTTAGGAAATGTTGTGAGCAGTTACATTCCCATCAGATAGGAGTCAAAGCCGGCTGGATTACCCTGTGTTTCTTTTTCTTTTTTTTAATAAACAGAACAAATACTTCTTCCTCCACATAAAAATAAGGCGTTTCAGACAACTCAGATTAAATTGCTAGTATTTATTTATCATTTAAAATTTTTTGAGTTTTATTTTATTTTTATTTATTTGGCTGCACCGGCTCTCCCTTAGTTGTGGCACGGAGAATCTTTAGTTGCAGCGCGTGACCTCTTACTTGCAGCATGTGGGATCTAGTTTTCTGACCAGGGATTGAAACCAGACCCCCTGCATCGGGAGTGTGAAGTCTTAGCCACTGGACAACCAGGCAAGTCCCTTATTAATGATTATTTGAGTCAAATTGCTTCCACTATAAAAGTGGCACTTCTACAGGCATTGCCTCTGATGCCCACAGGCAACCTGGGGAGCCGCCACTGCCCTCTGTACACACATCGGAGCATGGCTGACTTGTCCAGACCCACACGGAGAACCGGGGGAGAGTCAAGATGTGGCCCCAGGGCTAACAGAAAAGCTCATGCTTCAGTCCACAAGGAGATTCTGATTCTGTAGGTCTGGGGAGGGAGCTGGGAGAAAGCTGTCACCTAAAGCAAAATGTCAAAGCTCCCAGGTGTGGGACTTCCCTGGTGGTGCAGTGGTTAAGACTCCGTGCTCCCAAGGCAGGGGGCCTGGGTTCCATCTCTGGTCAGGGAGCTCCATCCCTCCTGCCTCAACTGAGACCCAGTGCAGTCGAATTAAAAAAAAAAAAAAAAAAGCTTCCAGGTGATTCTGATGATCAACCAAGCTTGGGAAGCCCTGGCCAACACTGTGCGGCCTCAGGTTTAGAGTGGAACTGGCCTGTGACTCATCAAACATCCATCTGCAAACCTTGTCACTCACTGTCACCCTAGTGTCACCCAGAAGTCAGACCAGGGACTGGGAAGTCTGCCCTCGTGAAGAGGCCTGAGGACTCCTTAGAAATCACTGGCCCCGTCCTTCACACAGCAGGGCGTCCAGCTCTCTGAATCAGAATCTGTCCAAATGTCAGCTCCTTTGCGAGGAGGTGAAGGAGATTATCTCTCTTTAAAGAAAGAAGCATGAGATGAGCGAGAATGGGTCAGGTGCCCAGTCTCTTAAAGGAAAAACAATCCACTGGCATCTCTCCTCCTCCTTTTCTCCATTTGAGAAACCCCTGAAGGTTGAAAGCATGCCCTCAAAATCCCACTATTCTACCAAAAACAGTTTATATTTTCCCTAGTGTGCTCACTGTTCTTTCAATCTACTGTTTGCTGGTGGTGGTGGTTTAGTCACAAAGTCATGTCTGACTCTTGAGACCTCATGGACTATAGCCCACCAGGCTCCTCTATCCATGGAATTCTCCAGGCAAGAATACTGGGGTGAGTTGCCATTTCTTTCTCCAGGGGATCGTCCCCACCTAGGGATTGAACCCAGATCTCCTGCATTGTTTGCTGGTTCAGTTCAGTTCAGTCGCTCAGTCCTGTCTGACTCTTTGCAACCCCATGAATCGCAGCACACCAGGCCTCCCTGTCCATCACCAACTCCCAGAGTTCACTCAAACTCATGTCCATCAAGTCAGTGATGCCATCCAGCTATCTCATCCTCTGTCGTCCCCTTCTCCTCCTGCCCACAATCCCTCCCAGCATCAGAGTCTTTTCCAATGACTCAACTCTTTGCATGAGGTGGCCAAAGTACTGGAGTTTCAGCTTTAGCATCATTCCTTCCAAAGAAATCCCAGGACTGATCTCCTTCAGAATGAACTGGTTGGATCTCCTTGCAGTCCAAGGGACTCTCAAGAGTCTTCTCCAACACCACAGTTCAAAAGCATCAATTCTTCGGCACTCAGCCTTCTTCACAGTCCAGCTCTCACATCCATACATGACCACTGGGAAAACCATAGCCTTGACTAGATGGACCTTTGTTGGCAAAGTAATGTCTCTGCCTTTGAATATGCTATCTAGGTTGGTCATAACTTTTCTTCCAAGGAGTAAGCGTCTTTTAATTTCATGGCTGCAGTCACCATCTGCAGTGATTTTGGAGCCCAAAAAGATAAAGTCTGACACTGTTTCCACTGTTTCCCCATCTATTTCCCATGAAGTGATGAGAGCAGATGCCATGATCTTCATTTTCTGAATGTTGAGCTTTAAGCCAACTTTTTCACTCTCCTCTTTCACTTTCATCAAGAGGCTTTTTAGCTCCTCTTCACTTTCTGCCATAAGGGTGGTGTCATCTGCATATCTGAGGTTATTGATATTTCTCCGAGCAATCTTGATTCCAGCTTGTTTCTTTCAGTCCAGCGTTTCTCATGATGTACTCTGCATAGAAGTTAAATAAGAAAGGTGACAATATACAGCCTTGACGTACTCCTTTTCCTATTTGGAACCAGTCTGTTGTTCCATGTCCAGTTCTAACTGTTGCTTCCTGACCTGCATACAGATTTCTCAAGAGGCAAGTCAGGTGGTCTGGTATTCCCATCTCTTTCAGAATTTTCCATAGTTTATTGTGATCCACACAGTCAAAGGCTTTGGCATAGTCAATAAAGCAGAAATAGATGTTTTTCTGGAACTCTCTTGCTTTTTCCATGATCCAGTGGGTGTTGGCAATTTGATCTCTGGTTCCTCTGCCTTTTCTAAAACCAGCTTGAACATCAGGGAGTTCACGGTTCATGTATTGCTGAAGCCTGGCTTGGAGAATTTTAAGCATTACTTTAGTAGCATGTGAGATGAGTGCAATTGTGTGGTAGTTTGAGCAGTCTTTGGCATTGCCTTTCTTTGGAATTGGAATGAAAACTGACCTTTTCCAGTCCTGTGGCCACTGCTGAGCTTTCCAAATTTGCTGGCATATTGAGTGCAGCACTTTCACAGCATCATCTTTCAGGATTTGAAATAGCTCAACTGGAATTCCATCACCTCCACTAGCTTTGCTCGTAGTGATGCTTTCTAAGGCCCACTTGACTTCACATTCCAGGATGTCTGGCTCTAGATGAGTGATCACACCATCATGATTATCCGGGTCATGAAGATCTGTTTTGTATAGTTCTTCTGTGTACTCTTGCCACCTCTTCTTAATATCTTCTGCTTCTGTTAGGTCCAGACCATTTCTGTCCTTTATCGAGCCCATCTTTGCATGAAATATTCCTTTGGTATCTCTAATTTTCTTGAAGACATCTCTAGTCTTTCCCATTCTGTTCTTTTCCTCTATTTCTTTGCATTGATCGCTGAAGAAGGCTTTCTTTTCTCTTTTTGCTGTTCTCTGGAACTCTGCATTCAGACGTTTATATCTTTCCTTTTCTCCTTTGCTTTTTGCTTCTCTTCTTTTCACAGCTATTTGTAAGGCCTCCCCAGACAGCCATTTTGCTTTTTTTGCATTTCTTTTCCGTGGGGATGGTCTTGATCCCTGTCTCCTGTACAGTGTCACGAACCTCATTCCATAGTTCATCAGGCACTCTGTCTATCAGACCTGGGCCCTTAAATCTATTTCTCACTTCCACTGTATAATCATAAGGGATTTGATTTAGGTCATACCTGAATGGTCTAGTGGTTTTCCCTGTTTTCTTCAATTTCAGTCTGAATTTGGTAATAAGGAGTTCACACTCAGCTCCTGGTCTTGTTTTTGTTGACTGTATAGAGCTTCTCCATCTTTGGCTGCAAAGAATATAATCAATCTGATTTCGGTGTTGACCATCTGGTGACATCCATGTGTAGAGTCTTCTCTTGCTTTGTTGGAAGAGGGTGTTTGCTTTGACCAGTGCATTTTCTTGGCAAAACTCTATTGTTTGCTGGTAGGGTACATGTAAAAAATGCTAGTCTTGAGTTTTCTGTGGAGATAGTTGCCCCAGGGAAATTTGGGAACTGTCTTTAGGCCTGGCTGGAGAGAGAATAAGAACGGGGAAACCAAGAGTTATGTCTGCAAGCTTTTCTTTTACATAAGTGTGGTTATTTTTTATTTTTGAATCCTTATATGTAAAGCATCTACAGTGGGTTGAAAAACTGTCCGTCTAAAGATAGGTCCACCCAGAACCTTAGAATATTCCCTTATTTGGAATTAGGGTCTTTGAAGATGTGATTCAGACAGGGTTCTGGAAGTAAGAGCATCCTAGACTCAGGTGGGCCCTAAATCATCGTATACGCCCTTATAAGACACTCAAAAAGAGAAGACAAGAGACACACACAGAGACAAAGGCCATATGAAGGCAAAGACAAAGATTAGAGTTGTGTTGGGCTTCCCTGGTGACTCAGTGGTAAACAATCCACCTGCAGTGCAGGAGATACTGGTTCGATCCCTGGGTTGGGAAGATCCCCTGAAGAAGGTCATGGCAACCCACTCCAGCATTCTTGCCTGGAGAATCCCAGGGACAAGGGAGCCTGGTGGGCTGCCGTCTATAGGGTCACACAGAGTCGGACACGACTGAAGCAACTTAGCAGCAGTAGCAGTAGCAGCAGTAAGTTAATATTGCATTTTTATCAATGAAAAAAGGTCTTTAACTCCTCAGCAAGATGGAGCAAACATTGGTCTAAACCAGATACCTCCATCATGCTGACCTAGGTCCCCAGGGCACTCTGATGCCCCTGCCCCGGTGTGGAGACACAAGGCCTCCTTCTCCAACACCAGAGAGACAGATAAGGATCAGATTTTTCTCTTTCTAGAAAAAATGTTCAACATTTGCCTGGCTATCAATTGGCTGGCCAGGCAGGCATCAATGGCCCAACCTGGTTATGATGTTTTCAGGAGGTAAGGCCTGAAGCAGGCACAGCCCACCTTGGGCGTCCCTGGGCAGAACCGAGCTGGCCAATCAGGTGGCATCTCCTCCTCCCTCAAGGGACTTTGCTCTTTAGAGCCTGGCCCTTGGCTAGGCTAGAAGCAGCGAGGATATTGATGTAAATGTCCGTCAGCCACTGTGCAGGGGCAGAGGGGCCTGTGAGTTCACCTCTCTCTGTGACTGTCAGGAGCTCCGTGTGCTCACTCCTTCAATCCAGAGCCACTACCCAGCAGAATGACCTGGACAAGCTACTCCTGCCTCAGTTTCTGCATTTCTGCAATGAGGGGGAAGATGCTGATTATCCCAGGAGTTGCTGAGAGGATTATGCATGAGACACATTCAACAATTACGCATGAGATAACACAGGCCCATTTGTTGTTGTTCAGTTGCTAAGTCCTGTTCTACTCTTTGTGACCCCATGGACTGCAGCACACCAGGCTTCCCTGTCCTTCACTGTTTCCTGGAGTTTGCTCATATTTATGTCCATTGAGTTGGTGATGGTATCTAACCATCACTTAGGCTCATGTTAACACTATAATAAAAGGTTAGAAAAATATTATTGTTACTAAATTAGTATTTAGTATTGGGTATTATCAGCATGAGGGGGAAAGAGTCTATACATTAATTGCTTAAAACCTGATTGAAAATGTCTAGATCCCAGGAACTTATTAAAAATGCAAACTCCCAGGTCCCTCACCATCAGATAAGTTTAATAGAGGACCTAGGTGTGTGTGTGTGTGTGTGTGTGTGTGTGAGAGAGAGAGAGAGAGAGAGAAGGAGGGAGGGAGGGAGGCAGATTAATAACAAAACTCTCATGTGATTCTGGGGCTGGTGGTTTACAAATTATAATTTTTAAAAACATTGCCCAAATTAGGCTGTTCCCTAAACCATGAAGTTTATTTTAATTATTAATCACTAGGAAGGGACTGCATTTGCTTTGAAACTAAAATCGAAATCTTGACATCTCATTTCCATTTTCTGTAATTGGTTACTTTGAAACGGTACAGAATGCCAAGGTCATAAAGTTTATTTTAATGAGTCTTTTCCTGCCCCTAGAAAGTGCTTAAGTTCAAATCACTAAGCTTTATGCTCTGCATTTCTCAACGTATATAATTGGAAAAGATAAACAACAACAGCACAATATTCTAAAACAAAATTGTTTTTGCAGCCTGGGACAAAATGTTCTGTCAAAGCTTCAGTGCTCTTTCAGATCTTTCGAGAGGTGAGAATGGACTGGTCCAGCATCTCCTGGCCGCTCCGAGTACACCTGCCGTGCCCCTCTCTAGCCCAGTCTGCCCACCTTCTGGGTCTGCTGCTCTGAGGCCCCAGGGTGCCTCTCGCGTTGCTGCTGACAGGGGGGTGAGGGACCCCCTGTAAAACATTCCAAAACAGGTTGGTGCTTGGTCTGCATGAATCCCCTAATTCCAGTGTTGAAATCCTAATGCCCAAAGTGATGGGATCAGGAGGCGAGGCCTTTGTGGGGGTGATGAGGTGATGAGGGCAGAGCCATCATGAGATTAATGTCCTTATAAGAGAGGCTCCAGCAAGACCCCGCAGCCCCTTCTGCCTTGTGAGGACAGAAGTCTGCAAATTGGATGTGGCCCTCACACGCCCCCTGTTGGCACCCCAACCTCAGACCGCCAGCCTCCAGGGCTGTGAGAAACACATTTCTGTTGTAAAGAACCCAGTTCAGATGTTATGGGGAGGGAGGTGGGAGGGGGGTTCATGTTTGGGAATGCATGTAAGAATTAAAGATTTTAAAATTTAAAAAATAAAAAACTAAAAAAAATAAAAATAAAAATAAAAATTTAAAAAAAAAAAAAAAAAAAGAACCCAGTTCATGGTATTTTTGTATGGCCTAAATAGGAAGTCACCTGCCAGACAAACTGAATTTTTCCTCCAGTCTCTGAGTTTGCATGCCTTGAATGGAGAAAGTCCGCTTACCTTCTCCCTGCCCAGGGAGCCACAAAGTGGGTTTTTCATGAAAACTCTAGCATGTGGGGGAGGGGGAAATAGAGGGAAAATGAGAGAGAGAAGTAGCCCTGCAAGTCTGACCCTTAACTTTTCACATCTGACCTCCACCTGAACTCAAGCTAGAATCTCTGCCATTCCGGGGGCTCACGTGTTATTTCTCTAGCATGCGTTTTATTTTGGCTTCCTAGGTAGCGCAGTGGTAAAGAATCCACCTGCCAGTGCAGGAGAGGCAAGAGACACTTGTTTGATCCCTGGGTCTGGAAGATCCCCTGGAGAAGGAAATGGCAACCCACGCCAGTATTCTTGCCTAGAAAATTCCATGGACAGAGGAGCCTGGTAGGCTACAGTCCATGGGGTCGCAAAGAGTTGGACACGACTGCACTACTGAGCACACTTTTTACTTGGATGTGTTTCAGACTTTGAAAACATCCCACCAGAGCACTTTGGTTAGTTGTATACTCTATTTCTGCTTACTGGGTGATGTGACAAGCATTGCTGTAAGAAGGCCACTTAGGATGAAGTAACTCTCTGGGAGTTGTGGGCCACCAGGAAGCATTCCAGCATCTAACGCACAGTAGGTGCTATACAGTACATCGTCAAGAAATGCTTTTTCCTGGTTGTGCTAATTCTTCATTCTCATTGGGATAAGCAGGCTAAAATTATTCTCTTATCTCACCTTTTAATTTCAGTAACATCTATTTAGTAACTAATGCGAAAGACATGATGCTTGGTGTTATGGAAAATATGAACATGAATAAAATAAGGGGTGGGTACTAGAAGGAGCCAGGTGAGGTGCCGAGGGCTCACAATTTAAGGAGACCTCACTCCCACGGTCACACAAATATTGATGTTTAGATAACATGATCCCTCAAGGAGCTTGAAGGGTGGAAAGCAATATGGACAAGTATATCATAGATTAGATTTACCTAAAGCAGATGAAAAAGTTCATGGGATAAAAAAAATTAAATAGACCAAAGACATAAATGTAAAACCTAAACCTATGCATTTCCTGGAAGAAAACATAAGGGAAATTGTTCATGACTTTGAGTTAGGCAAAGCCTTCTTAGATACGATACCAAAAGCATGATTCATAAGATTTTAAAAGTGATAAGTTGGTCTTCATTAAAATTAAGAACTTAGGCTCTTCAAAAGGGCTTCCTAGGTGGCACAAGTGGTAAAAATCCACCTGCCAGTGTAGGAGATGCAAGAGACTTGGGTTTGATCCCTGGGTCAGGAAGATCCTCTGGAGAAAGAGAATGAAACAACAAGCCTCAGGTGGGAAAAAAATATTTGCTAATCACCTATCTGCTAACGTACTGGAATCCAGGCAGCATAAAAATTCTCACCAAGTGCTGGCAAGAAGGCAGGAAACCTGGACTCTCACACACTGCTGGTGGGGATACAGAATGATACAACTGCTCTGGAAAACAGTTTGACAGTTTCTTGAAAGTTAAACATACACCGGTCATATGACAGTGCAGTCCATCTCCTAGGTCTTCATCCAAGTAAAACCAGAACCTTGGCTCCCATGAAACCTGTCCATGAATGTTTATACTGCCGTGATTCAATCTGCCTAAAGCTGGAAACATCCCAAATGTTCTTTAACTGGGGAACAGATAAACTGTAGTTCTCCCATACCATGAAATAGTACTCGACCATAAAAAGGAATGAGCTCTTACAGTAACATGGGTGAAGTGCAAAGCCATTAGCTGAGTGGAAGAGAAGCCAGAATCAAAAAGCCACAGATATATGATTAGATTCACATGATATTCTAGAAAAAGCAAAACTATAGGAATGCTGCTGCTGCTAAGTCACTTCAGTCGTGTCTGACTCTGTGCAACCCCATAGACGGCAGCCCACCAGGCTCCCCCGTCCCTGGGATTCTCCAGGCAAGAACACTGGAGTGGGTTGCCACTCAGTTCAGTTCAGTTCAGTCGCTCAGTTGTGTCCAACTCTTTGCAACCCCATGAATCGCAGCACGCCAGGCCTCCGTGTCCACCACCAACTCCCAGAGTTCACTCAGACTCACATCCATCGAGTCAGTGATGCCATCCAACCATCTCATCCTCTGTCGTCCCCTTCTCCTCCTGCCCTCAATCCCTCCCAGCATCACAGTCTTTTCCAATGACTCAACTCTTCGCATGAGGTGGCCAAAGTACTGGAGTTTCAGCTTTAGCATCATTCCTTCCAAAGAAATCCCAGGGTTGATCTCCTTCAGAATGGACTGGCTGGATCTCCTTGCAGTCCAGGGGACTCTCAAGAGTCTTCTCCAACACCACAGTTCAAAAGCATCAATTCTTCGGCACTCTGCCTTCTTCACAGTCCAACTCTCACATCCATACTTGACAAAACCACAAATCAGAAGTTTCCGGGGAATAGGGAAGGGGGAGCGTTAACTATAAAGCAATACAAGGAAATTTTGGGACGTGATGAAATGTTCTGCATCTTAATTGTGGTGACGATTTTGTGACTATGCATTTTTCAAAACTCATGGAACTGCACACCAAAATGTTGACTTTTCTATAAAAATTTGTAAAAAAAAAAACAATTCGAGGCAACACATTTTTATTGCAGTACTAGTGTATTGGGATCTGTGAGATGTTATAAAAGGAATGTGATACATACCCAAACTGGCTTACAGTCTTGCTATAAAATAGGCAGTAGGTGCTGCTATGCTGAGCACTTAAGATAAAATAGTGAGCAAATAGACATTAATCCAGTAACTCGACAAATATAAACTGAGGGGAATGAGTGTGTAAAGAATTAATGGCCTGATTGATTCTAGACCATTTGCAAAGCATTCTTGGGGCCATGCTTCTATTTGAATTGCAACTGGGCTGGATGTGGGCTGCAATGGGGAGGAGGGTGGAAGAGTTGAGAGGAGCATACAGGATGATGGCTGAGTTTCTGGGTTGTGCAACAGGAGAGGTGGTGGAACCTGTAGTGTGCTTTGGAAGAGGAGCAAGTTTGGGGTGGAGAGGAGAGCGTGAGCTCAGCGTATGAACAAGGGCTGAACCGTAAGAGCAACAGCTGAGTAAGGGCATAGCTATGCAGTGCTGTGAAAACACGCATGCATAGAAAGCAGTGTACATGAATATTTACAGCAGCATTATTTATAATAGACCCAAAGTGGAAACAAATCATTGTCAACTGATGAGTTCATAAATAAAATGTGATATAGCCATACAATGGAATGTTACTTGAAAATACAAAGGAACAAGTTCTGATACATACTCTAACATGGATGAACCTCGAAAACATCATGCTAATTGAAAGAATCCAGGCAGAAAAGACAGTGGAATGGAATGTCTTTGGGGATATTAAATAATTCCATTTATTTCCAGAACAAGCAGATCTGTCGATTCAGAAGATAGATGAGTGATTGCCTAATGGTGAGGGAATGGGGAGAATGGGGTGATGACGAACAGCTATAAGATTTCCTCTTAGGGTGATAAAGATGTTCTAAAATCAACTGTGGTGATGGTCATTGTCGTTCAGTCCCTAGCTGTGTCCAACTCTTTGCGACCCCATGAACAGCTGCACCACTCTATTAATGCAGTAAAAAGCATTAAATGGTACACTTTAAATGGGTGATTTGCACAGTATGTCAATTATATCTCAATAAAAATGTTTTTAAAAGGAAGAAATATAATCTGTATTAAGATATTTTTTTGATGTTCTATTTAGAACATTGAAATCTAGTAATCACTTCAATACCCCTCTGTGGGAGGATGATTATATAAATTATGACGTATCAATTACTTGGGATTCAACACAGCAACTAAAAGAAGGGCAGTTAATTTGAAAAAGTGTAAACAGAGTTTTATTTTTATCGTAAAAACCAAAAGCTATATAGTGGAGAAAGATGCAATCGATTTTGGAGAAGAATGAGATTCCACCACGTGTTGACTGGAGATGCAGAAGGATGGGAGATTGGAGAGAGTGGAAATCAAGAGCGAGGGCAGGGTCTTCTCTGGTGGTCCAGTGGCTGAAGACTCCATGCTCCCAGTGCAGCAGGCCCAGGTTCGATCCCTGGTCAGGCAACTAGATCCCACATGTCGCAACTAAGAGTTTGCATGCAACAACTGGAAAAAAAAAAAAAAAGAGCATTGTGTTTCCAGAGCTCTGACATTAGAGGCTCTGAAGTGGCCATGTTAGCTTTATCCCTGGTGGAGGGTGGGCAAGAAGTTTGAGCAGGAAGGATATACGTTTATGGCTTAGGATGAGGGTGTTGAATTGGTTCTATGCACATGAAGGAAAGCACTTGGAGAAAAACTACATTCTAAGCTCTTAGCTCTTTCCTTTACCTCTCTCCTCCATCCTCTCCACTCCAAGACTTAACCCCTAGATAAATGCACCCACAACCCGCTTTTGAACATTCACTCAATAGCAGATATTATGCTCTTTTTTTCTGTGCTTCATCCTGGAGCATCCTTACAACATTGTCTATGAACTAGGTATTATTATTATCCCCATTTTACAGATGATGAATGCCCAGTGTCACACTGATCATCAACGATGGACCTGGGGTAATTCAGTCATGCCAGCCCTTCAGTCTGAAGGACTGAGTCAAGCTATGACCCAGCTCAGGAAAATCTTTTATCATAGCCTCCCAAGTTCTCCCACTTTTCTTTTTTTTTTTTTAATATTTATTTTTACTTATTTATTTAGCTGTGCTGGGTCTTAGTTGTGGCATGCAGGATCTGTGTCTGAACCAGGGATTGAACCCAGACCCCCTGCATTGGGAACACAGTCTTAGCCACTTGGCAGGGGGGAGTTCCAGCTCTCCCAGTCTTACAGCCCTGCTGGAGGTGGCCCATCTATTGGGGAGACCATGGACTCTAAGACACTGAGCACTGTGATGCCCCCACGTGTTGTTTGAATTGTGAGAGTATTTGTGTGTGGGAGGATGTGAATCCTACCAAGAGCCCTGAGGTGGGCGGGGCCTACCCAAGAACCCATCCCCAGGTCATGCACACAGGCAGCTGCATTCTCTCAACAGTCCAAGTTGAGAGACTGGACTCTCGCCGTTATGTGTGTTAACAGGTTACTCTTTTTCTGAGAAAACTGCTCCTCAAGTGCTTTTTTTAAAAAAGAAAAACGATTGTTGTTCCTTGCCATCTGGGACCTGCCTGTTCTTGGCTCCAAACCCCACACCCCAGGCCCTTCTGCTCTGGGACCTTCCGTAAACATTACTTGAATTACACTAGAAATTCTAATCGAGCGACAGAACGAGGTCCCCAGACACCAGCGGATTTTAGTGGCCTGGTTTCAAGTGCTCTGCCCTGGTGGAGCCTCCTCTGTTCCCATCTACATTCTCTCAGTTGTTTCTGCCAGGAGAAACGCTGGCTACCTGAGGCTGTTTCCAAACAAAAGGGAAGTTGGAAGCTCCTGGCTAGGATCCTCCTCTCTCTCTCCACACTGTCTCCTCCTGGCCAGCCTTTTCTTCTCCCTCCCCTCTCTCCTCTGCACCCCCTTCTCTTCTCACTCCCCCAGAGTATTTTGATCCTGAAAGAAAAACAAGTACAACTGTGTGATCCAGTAGGAGCACTGAAGCGAGCTCACTGTAACTCAACGTTCAGAATCCTCAGTAACCAGTTGTGACCCCAGGTGCAGAATGGACTCGCCTTGAAGATTTTGTTCCAGAATTTGTTGTTGTTCATTCAGTCACTGAGTTTTATCCAACTATTTGCAACCCTAGGACTGCAGCACTCCAGGCTTCCCTGTCCTTCACCATCTCCTGGAGTTTGCTCAAATACATGTCCATTGAGTCAGTGATGCCATCTAACCATCTCATCCTCTGTTGCCCCCTTCTCATCTTGCCCTCAATCTTTTCCCACAATCAGGGTCTTTTTCAATGAGTCAGCTCTTCGCATTAGGTAGCCAAAATATTGGAGCTTCAGCATCAGTCGTTCCAATGAGTATTCAGGGTTGATTTCCCTTAGGATTGACTGATTTGATCTCCTTGCTGTCCAAGGGACTCTCAAGAGTCTTCTCTAGAATTTACCAGCATGACATTTTCTAGATGCTTTTATCATGGGCCCATGATAAAATAATAGGCAACCATCAGCAGAGAAAGGGAAGCATCATTTCCTCGGTTTGGTTAACTGTGAGAAAGGAAAGCCTCATGAATGCTTGGCTCCTCCGTTGGTAGTGCTGGACCAGGGCATCCCCATCTGCCCTGTCACAAAGGCAGATTCTCTGGTCCCGCTCCAGATCTTCCGCATCAGATGCTGAATGTTAAGAAGATCCCCAGGTGATTGCTATACATGTTACCATCCAAGAAGCACTCACTTAGTAAATAAGAGTTTTTTTTGCCAGTGAAGGTGGCGTTTCTGGTCCCCTTTGAGGCTATAAATCCCTTTGTGCAGTTTATCATCCAATAAAGCCCCAGGTGCCATGCTTAGTGTCAGACACAGGGAAGTAGAGATGGAGAGCAGAGACCTGAGTGGGTGGGTGAGTGGATGAGTGGTTGACATCTTAGCACCAGTTCTAATCCTTGGCACCAAGCAGGACCCTTCTTCCTGTAGAGGGGTTTCTGAAACCAGCCGCAGCTTTGTTTTCTCTGCCATAGGAGGCATGTGTGCTTAGTTGCACCCGACTCTTTGGACTGTAACCTGCTAGGCTCCTCTGTCCATGGGATTTTTCCAGCAAGAATACTGGAGTGGGTTGCTATTTCCTCCTCCAGGGGATCTTCCCAACCCAGGGGTTGAACCCGCGTCTCCCGTGTCTCCTGCACTGCAGGCAGATTCTTTACCCAATGAGCCATCAGGGAAGCCCACAGGAGGCACGAATGACTCTTCTCATGTGGGGGGAAGACGCCCTCCCTTCCAGCCATCTTGATCATTGTTGCATCTAACACCTGTTGTGAACTTACATCTCAGACGTGGAATTAAGTGCCTTATGTGTATTGTCTATCTCATGGAATCCTCACAGCCAACTTGTGAGGTGAATACAATTTTTATCTTGATTTGACTGAAGGGATAAACTGGCGTACAGAAAAGTTGAGTATGTTGCCCAAGGTCATCAGCTAGAAAGAGGTAGAGGGGAGAGTCTAACCTTGACTCTAGAGCCTATGTTCTGGTGTTTTCACCTTTCTCTAATCATCGCCTCTGTTCATGAGCCTTTAAAAAAAAATTATTTATTTAGTTGTTTGGCTGCATCAGGTCTAAGTTACACTCAGGATATTTAGTTGTGGCATGTGGGATCTTAGTTCCCTGACCAGGGATCACACCCAGGCCCCCTTAGCTACTGGGCCACCAGGGAACTCCCTGTCCAGGAGCCTTTGTAGACATTTTCTCCTAGGTTCTATTTGTGATATTGTGATTTATAACAAGAAGTTTATAGCTGTTTAGAAATTTCTAAAACCCTTGAACTTTCCTAAGTGATAAGCGTGATAAAGGTGTCTTGATATTCATAACAACCCCCTTTCATCACACCCATGTTTATGTTAATGAGGTGATTTTGGAGCGCTCCTAAGGTTGGGGGCAGGTTGCCAAGAGAACCAACCATGTGACTTAAGGGTTAGAACTTTCAGTCCCAACCCCCTGACCCCCATCCCACCCCCCAGGAAGGGGAGAAGGGGATGAAAGTTTGAATCAATCACTAGTGGCCGGTGATTTAATCAATAATACCCATGTAATGAAGACTCCATAACAACCCGAAAGAAAAGGGTTCAGAGAACTTCCAGCTTTCATGAATACCTGGAGATTTGGAGATAGTGATGAGCTGGGAGAGGCATGTAGCTCTGTGCCCTTTCCCCAGACCTTGCCCTTGGCATCTCTTCCATCTGGCCATTCTTGAGCTGTTTCCTTTTATTACAAACTGGTAGTCAAGGCTATGGTTTTCCCAGTAGTTATGTATGGATGTGAGAGTTGGACTGTGAAGAAAGCTGAGCATCGAAGAATTGATGCTATTAAACTGTGGTGTTGAAGAAGACTCTTGAGAGTCCCGTGGACTGCAAGGAGATCCAACCAGTCCATTCTAAAGGAGATCAGTCCTGGGTGTTCTTTGGAAGGAGTGATGCTAAAGCTGAAACTCCAGTACTTTGGCCACCTCATGTGAAGAGTTGACTCACTGGAAAAGACTGATGCTGGGAAGGATTGTGGGCAGGAGAAGGGGACGACAGAGGATGAGATGGCTGGATGGCATCACCGACTCAACGGACGTGAGTTTGAGTGAACTCCAGGAGTTGGTGATGGACAGGGAGGCCTGGTGTGCTGCAGTTCATGGGGTCGCAAAGAGTCGGACATGACTGAGTGACTGAAGTGAACTGAATCTAGGAAGTAAAATGTATTTGAGTTCTATGAGCAACCCTTGCAAATTAACCAAACCTGAAAAGAAAGTCTTGAGCGTCAGCAGTATATAGGCAATTGATCAGAAGCACACGTTATAACCTGAACTTAGGCTTGGCATCAGAAGCTGTGGGGATTAAGGGCAGGGAAGGGCTTGGAGCGCAGTCTCGTAGGACTGAACCCTTAACATTTTGGAGTTGATGCTATCTCCAGGTAGATGGTGTCGGAATTGAGTCGAATCATAGAGTACCCAGCTGATATCAGAGCATTGTTTGGTGGTGTGGGGAAAAGCTCCAAACATGTTTTAATTGGCGGCTGAGATTTTACTTGCCCATGAAATTTTAATGCCATAGTCATACTGTGTATCTGTTTATATGCTGTATGTGTGTGTTTATATACCATGAGATATTTCTTGCCCCTCCCAAGAACAAATTTTTGTCCCCTCAGGGATACAATCACACCTGTGGAAACTGCCTCACTCTTTCATGATGACTTGTGGATGATTCTATGTGCTAGGCTGTACCCAGAGTGAAGAGCCTGGTGTCTGGGGCTCTAGAAAGACTGTCTGAGCAGAACAGGACCAGGGGCCTTGGTCAGCTGTGGCAGCATTTTCCATCCTGGAGGAAATGGGTTCAGACCTGCTTCTACCCTCAGCACAGTGGCTGCTGCAGAAAGAGCCCTGGCCTGGGAATCAGGAGACTCAAGAGTCCAACTCCAGTCTTGCTCTTGTGGCTCCAGGTCAGTCATTCTCTTGGCACATCCCTTATCAAACTTGAGACTGGGGGGACTGAACTCAGTGGATACTTTTAAAGAAAAACCATGCTGTGTGTGTAAGGGTAGGCATATTGGTGAGCTGGCAGCAGCACAGAGGACCTGCTGGGGAAGGCTCCTGGATCAGGGTCACAGAGATGCGCCTGTGCACCCCAGAGAGCCTTCCAATCCCTCCTGCCTACCCCGGGGCTGCTTAGCAGGAGCTCCATCCGTGCATGCCCACGTTATCTTCAATATAAGTGAAATCTTGTTTCTGCAAGGTTGAGGCAATCACTCAGTAACTACTTCCCATTTCCATCCCTTTTACCCTATGTATGAGTGCTCAGTTGCTAAGTCATGTCCAATTTGTGACCCCATGGACTGTAGCCCACCGGCTCTCCTGTCCATGGAATTCTCCAGACAAGAATACTGCAGTGGGTTGCCATCTGCCCACCACCCTCCGCTCAGGGGATCATCCCAACCCAGGGAAGGAACCCACATCCCCTGCACTGGCAGGCAGATTTTTTACCACTGAGCCACCAGGGAAGCCCATAGTTAACAATACCAGGTTTTATATTTTATCCCTTACCCCAGTCAGTGACTTTAGGGCAAAAGACTTAAAATTCCACTCCTTTCATCCAGCCATTGGAAAGGGATCCAAAAAGAGTACACCAAGGAGTGGGAGGAAGAGTAACCAGACAGGTCAGGCTGGAGGGAGTGGGTTCTGAAATGTAGTGATGAGAATTTGAAGCTCAGCCTTGCTAGATGGAGGATTAAGAGGCTGAGCTGTTCTGGCCTGGTGTGGGCCCAGGCAGCCCCAAGAGGCCTTGGGGAGCTGAGCCTGTTGGCAGCACAGTGCTGGGAAAGCACCTATTGCAGACAAGTGGCTGCGGGCTTATGGCAGGGACTGTGGACCCACAGCCAGTCTATAAACCTAGGCACCTGAGGCTTGCCAGTCCTGATCGGCTGGCCATCAAGGGGCTTATACTGAGTTCTTGCTCACAAGATCCTGTAGGTTCTTTGGAGAGCCTAAGACCTAAAAAGAAGGTTGTTGTTTTCTGATATTAAATGAGAAACGGATTTTGGAAGTGGGAAAGTGTTAACAGGATTTCAAGAATCCTTTTAATCCTTCAGTCCTTTCAAAATGTTCTGGGAAGACTTGATGAAGGAGAAAGGCCTCTGGACTGGGTCTAGAAGGACCAGCTGGGGCTCTGCAGAGGGAAGGGAGTTTGGGGAAGGAAGCAGGAAGGACTTTTAGCTTCCAGGCACAAAGGAATGATTCCTCTGCAAGGTGTCCTTATCTGGGGACTCTGAGGAACCTGCAAGGCTGTCAGTTCTGGTCCGGCTGCATTTCTGCCCAAGCCTCATCTGAGAAATGACTATCTTACCAATCACAGAAAGAGTCAGCGAAAAAAAAAAAAAAAGAAGTGAAACCAAGATCAAGACCCTGACCACTACCCAGACACCATAATTCAGGCACATTTCAGGGGTTCCATACAACTTAGGGTGACACAGTGCTGGGACTACCCAGGGAGAAGGGGCAGCTGAGCCCTGAGCACAAGCAGCTGGAAGAAGAGCTCTTGCTGGATGCTGAGACTGGGCGCTGGTGCCACCTGCCAGCTGCTGGTCTGCTTTGGTTGGTGCTGGTGCCTCTCTGGATTCTGGCATCCTGAGTGTTGGATTCTCTGGTGATTCCTGGTTTCAGAACAGCCCTGAAATGTTCTGCATCAATGGACTGGGAATCTGGGCAGAAGTTAGGAGACAGAAGGGCCTGGAGATGGGCCGGGGCAAGCGTTAGGAAAGAAAGCATGGGGAGAGGAAAAGACATAGCAAGGAGGCGTGTGTCCACCCACTCTCCTCGCCTCCATCTACACCCCTTCCTCAAAGCCTTGGCTGTTTGTATTTCTTTGAAAGTGTTAGTCACTCAGTCATGTCCAACTCTTAGTGACCCTGTGGACTGTAGTCTGCCAGGCTCTCTCCACGGAATTTTCCAGGCAAGAATACGAGAGTGGGTTGCCATTTCCCTTCTCCAGGTGATCTTCCTGACCCAGGGATTGAACCCAGGTCTCTTGCATTGTAGGCAGATTCTTTACCCTCTGAGCCACCCAAATATTTGTTGTTATTTACTTATTTTAAATTCTGAAGTATTTCAAACATGCTGGCCAGGAGGGTCAGTCACCTGAATATTGAATAAACACTTCTACTTCAAAATTCTAGGCCTTGGCTTCTTCAAGCGCATCAACAAAACTATGAGTGGGTTGACCTGAGCCAGTGGTCCTCACTGTATAATACAAAATACACTCTTGTAGCAACCACCCAGATTTAAGAAGAAATATTACCTTCATGTCATGTTGACTTGTCTTAAAAAAATAATGAAACCTACTAGGATGGGGATAATTTTTAAAAATGGAAAATAAAAAGTGTTGATGAGGCTGTGGAGAAACGGGAACCCCTATGCCTTGCTGGTGGGAATGTGAAATGGTGGAGCCTCTGCAAAAACATTTTGGGTAGTTCCTCAAAGAGTTAAGCATGGAATTAGCAAATCACCCAGCAGTTATACTCCTAGGTAGTTGGGTCAGAGATGGTGCTCAAATGGGACTGGCTTGGGTCCTGCCAAGTGGTGACCTTGGGCAAGTTCCAAGATCACCATGTGTGAAATAAGGGGAAATGTATATGCTGCCTGGATGGCTGTGAGAATTAAATAGGAAAATTTTATAAAGCTGGGCTTCCCTCCTCATTGCCTTAGCTGGCAATTGCCTCAACACTTTATGATTGAAGAAACCTGTCTGGTGCCGAGAACTGGTTTAGAAATTAGGGGAGAGTCAGCTCTTCTAGCAGATTCCAGACTCTTCCACAACACCCAGAGGCCCTGGTGCACCCCCACCCCTGCTGAACTTGGTGGGAACACCCACCCACTACCTTCCCTCCAGATTGGAGGTACTCAGTTTGGTTTCAGGACTGCCTGCAACAGGACAGCCCATTAGGGATCCTGTGGTCTGTCTGGGGTGGGGATGGTCAGAGCCCTCCGAAGGTTGAGAAGGTGCAGGAAACCAGATCCTCTGATCCTAGAGGCCAGAAATTCAAAGAATTAGAATTTGAATGGGGTGGCTCCTTTATCGAAGTTGCAAAGGGACTAAACACATGGGGTTAAACTGCATCCAGGACTTGGACCTTCTCTGGTGACTCAGACAGTAAAGAATCTCCCTGCAATGTAGGAGAAAGGGAAAGGGAAGTCGCTCAGTCGTGTCCGACTCTTTGCAACCCCATGGACTGTAGCCTACCAGGCTCCTCCGTCCATGAGATTTTCCAGGCAAGAGTACTGGAGTGGGTTGCCATTTCCTTTTCCATGGGATCTTCCCCACCCAGGGATCAAACCCAGGTCTCCTGCATTGTAGGCAGACGCTTTAGCATCTGAGCCACCAGGGAAGTTAAGATAGGAATGTAGGAGACCGGGGTTCAATCCCTGGGTTGGGAAGATCCCCTGGAGAAGGGAATAGCTACCCACTCCAGTATTCTTGCCCGGAAAACCCCATGGACAGAAGAACCTGGTGGGCTACAATCCATAGGGTTATAACAGTTGGACACAATTGAGCCACACACACACACGTGACTTGGAAAGAGGGGAACACAGTGCTGAGCCTTCCAAAGCCCTGATTCCTACTGATGGTTTGAAGCAGTGTTTCGGTTTCATTCTTGAAAAGTGTGGTGAAGTCCCATTTTAAATTCATTCTGCTTACATTTCTGATTGATTTCTGTTTGTCTAGAGGCTCTGAGATTTGCCAAGTCTCCGTGGATAAACTAGAGAAGGATATAAGAAGAGGCAATTAAAGGGCTGGAGCCGGGTGGTGGGGGGGGGAATGGGGAGAGGGAGCAGGCAGGAGAGACATGGAGTCCCCCGCAGCTTTCTGAGAGGATGGTGCCATTACAGGAAGTGCTAACAGAGCCGGCCACCAGAGGACTGGCTGGGCCGAAGCCCTGTTAGAGCTCCGGGATAGCCAGGCAGGGGTGAGACACAGACCAGGGTTTGGAACCAGGAAACCTGAATTTTGAATCTGAGTTCTGAAAGAGATTACCTCACTTGGTGACTTGGGTGAGGCCCCAAAATCCTCTCCATTCATAGGATGGAAATACTTGAATGCTACCTTTTGTACTTAGTGACCTCAGTTAGAGTCAGCCTCACCCCTCTGGGAGGGTCAGCGGTGACAAAGGCCTGACTGAGGAGCGGGGCTGGACCCTGTAACCTACTGGTCCCAGCTGATGGCTGGAGTTGAAATCTGGTCAGGCATGACTAGCCACCAGACTTGAGGCTGGTCTCAAATTGCCAAGCTGCACAACCAGATTCCCCCGGAGAACATGAAAGGAAACCGGGGACCCAGCAATGTCCAATTGTCTCTGGGCACTGTACATGGGAGGGTGGGTGCCATGCCCAGCCATTTGCAAGATGAGGAAAGGGAGGGAGGAGGGAGAACATAAAAAAAGCAAGAGACCCTCTCCCATCCCAACCCAGTTCCCAGTCCCTGCTTCCCGAGGCCCCTGGAACACTATTTCCTTTCCCTTGTTCCCTGAGATGCCCACACTCTTCCTATTTTCTGAACCCCCATGAGCCCAGTCCACCTGGAAGAGTGGCTGAGAGACCTGAAATGATGTACGGGGGTGACTTGGAGAGCTCAGACCTGGGTCCTTAGGCCTACTTGGAGTTGTGGGGGTCCTTCACTTTCTGCTTCCAACACCCCAACTTGCTGACACTTATCTGCATCCGATTCAAGGATGCTCATCTCTCTTCCTGCTTGTCTTCCCCACCCTCACCCCACACTCCCAACCGCAGTCCCTCTGCTACCTGGCCTCTGCTCTCTGCAGCGCCTGGTAGCAGCTGGGACCTAACAGGGGCTTAGCGAATAAATAGCTGAGGACTGACTGACTGACTTTATTTTCTGGGGCTCCAAAACCACTGCAGCCGTGAAATTAAAAGACGCTTGCTCCTTGGAAGAAAAGCTATAACAAACCTAGACAGCATATTAAAAAGCAGAGACATTACTTACTGACAAAGGTCCGTGTAGTCAAATCTGTGTTTTTTCTAGTAGTCATGTTTGGATGTGAGAGTTGAACTGTAAAGAAAGCTGAGTGCTGAATAATTGATGATTTTGAACTGTGCTGCTGGAGAAGACTCTTGAGAGTCCCTTGGACAGCAAGGAGATCCAATCAGTCCATCCTCAAGGAAATCAACCCTGAATATTCATTGGAAGGACTGATGCTGAAGCTCCAATACTTTGGCAACCTCATGCGAAGAACTGGCTCACTGGAAAAGACTCTGACGCTGGGAAAGATTGAAGACAGGGGGAGAAGGGGATGACAGAGGATGAGATGGTTGAATGGCATTACCCACTTGATGGACATGAGTTTGAGCAAGCTCCAGGAGTTGGTGATGGCCCGGGAAGTCTATGGGGTTGCAAAAAGTCAGACACAACTGACCAGTAGGGACACTCGCCCCCTGGCCACCTAAGTTGCTGGAAACCGCAGGGTCTGCCTTGGCCCTTCCATCTCCCTCAAGCCCTGCACTCAGGCACAGAGCCCTGGCCTTGAACTTCTGCCTATTTATGCCCCGGTCCTCTCCTCCAGGTTTCTACCACCCCACTGACTTCTCACCTGGCGGGTGCGACTGCTTCCTACACTCCACCCTCCACTCAGCTGCCCAGGAAATCCCGGACACCTTCACTTTTCAGGGCTGCAATCCTCTTAACTTTCAGATCACTCCGTGTAGAGAGCAGGCCTGTGCCGGCCCCTCTAGCCTCACCTTCTCCGCTCCTGGGGTCTTCCTTTTGGCTTCAGCAGCACGCAACTGTTGGACCCTTAAAGTGGCTCCCCGCTTTCTCCCGGGAAGGCTGTAGTCACTCTGCCCCTCCTGTCACCAAACTAGCTCTAACTCCATCTTTTAAGACTCAGCTCAGTCATTTCCTCTTCTAGAAGGTTTAGGAGGCTTCTCCAGGTGGGATCGGGGCCCTCCACTGGGTTCCCAGAATCTCTTGTGCTTGGGTCTAACCAGAGCCCCTACCTGGCGGGGCCATCATTATTCCCTGATCTGAGGCCTCCCAAGACAGTGACAGACAGCCTGGTACTTCCTCGAGCACTAGGAAAGTTTTGTGGGCATACATCTAGAAGCAGACCACCTGGGCTTCATGTGTGCTGGGCTCTCTTTTGGCTGTGTGACTTTGGGCAAGCTGTTTAACCTCTGTAAGCCTCAATTTCTTTACCTACTTGGTAGAAATAATACTACTCAGATCACAGGCTTATAGGAAAAAATGAAAGGCTATGCATGTACAGCCCTTAGCATCCCATGCCTGGCTTGCGAGGATAGCTCCGTGGATGCTATGGAGAACCTGAGCTGCTAATGGAACTGAGAAAAACGTTACTAAGACTGCTGGGGCAGAAGGTCTCAACACATCAGGGCTAACTCTGCTGTTCCAAGAAAGAATTAGGAAGTCTTTTGGAAAACAGCAGCAGCAGCAGCAACAAAATCTTCCTTAAGTGTTCCTTCGAGGAAGTTGGGGGAGACTTGCTGCAAAACCAGGCGTTCAGCACAAACTGTGATTGAAATGTTAAAGTGAAAATGGAAGTTTAAAGGAAATCATGGGTCTTCCTTGGGGGCCGGTGGGGAGGACATGGGCCTGTTGTTGGAGGGACCAATGATTTAAAAAGGAAGGTAAAAGACGGGAAGTGTGCAGCTTCCCGGCAGCAGTGGTGGAGTTAGAGCCAAGACTGGGCTCCTAGGGAATAGATGCTGCCCCTCGGGGCGGTCGGCGCTTAGCCTGTGCAGGAACCTTGCTCTCCAGGATTTATCTAGGCGGCTCTATAAATTCTAGTCCTGGGAGAACCTGGCACAAGGCGCCCAGGGAACCTGGGCTGGGGGTAGAAGAGAGCAAATAGACGTCTTTGCGATCGGCTACCCAGAAAGACTGCGAGAGAGTAGCAGCAAGTCCTGAAGAACTGGGGACGGACTCGGTTGTCCCCACCTCCCTCCCCATGTCCCACCTCGAGAAATGCCAAAGGCAAAAGTGCGCAGACCCAGGGGTCAACCGGGGTGCGGGGTGTGCTCTAGGTACCTCTCAGCCTCCCGACGCAGACCTCAGTCTCCACCTCCTGGCAGTGGGTTCGCAGCCTGGTGGTTGGAAGAAGAGCTCCCGTAAGCCGCCCGAGCCCGCCCCTCCCGGGGGCCCCCCCCAGCGTTTGGTCAAGCCTCGGAACCGGGACGTGAAGCAGCCGGCGCGGGAGCGGGGCCCCGGGCGCGAGCGGACTCGATAGCTGGCGGTCCTCCGGGGCCGGCCGCGGAGTTCCCCCGCGGGGCCGACGCGCCGGGCGGGGACCGGGTCCGGGGCCCGGGCGCGGCAGCCGCGCCAGGAGGTCCGGGCGTGAGCGTGACCTCACGGGGAGGGGCCAGCGCGGCGGCCCTGGGCTTGGAGCCGAGCGCCGAGAGCGCAGCGCCGCCCGAGCCGAGCCGCGAGGAGCGCACGCCGCGGCCCCGATGGAGCGGTTCAAAGGTGAGGACGCGGGGTCCCGGGGCGGCGCGCCCCCAACCCCTTCCCCCCCGCACGGCGCCAGAAAGCAGGGCCGAGGGTAGCGGGGGCCGTCACCGAGTGCGCCTCGCGTTCTTCCGGGGCTCAGGTGAGCCAGGCTGGCTACCCCTGCCCAGCCCGGACCTGTGCCAAAGATCTTTTGATCCTCCCAGGCGCGGAGGCCGGGGGGTCGGCGTGACGAGGCGTCTCACCTGTTGGAGGGCCGGGGGTGCACATGGGGACCCACCTTCTAAGCCCCGGCCACCTCGGAAAGATGCCAGGGACCGAGGAGTTTCCGAGTGAGGTCGGAAGAGTGCGGGGCTGCTTGGGGGGCGAAAGGGCAGGTGGTCGGGGTTTCTGGAGCGGGCGCCAGTCAGAGTGGAGGGCTTCTTGCAGACCCCGAATAAAAGCTTGCGAGGGGATGCGCTTGGGCGGTGGGGTGGGGTGGGGTGGGGTGGGCGCGCAGCTCGGCTCCAGGCTTGGTCGGGCCACCGCAATCGTGCGGGTGCTCCGGTAACTGCCTTATCCCCAGGCAGGGGCTAGGTGCCGGGATTCGGGGCCGAGTAGGGTGCCCGGCAGGTGGAGCGCGTCCCAGCCCAAAGGCTTAGCTCCGGCGCAGCTGAGCAAGTTTCGGAGCTGGCCTGGGCCCTGATATCTCAGCCAAACCCTCCTGGGCGGCTGGCCGGCCTGGGTTGTGCTGGTTGTGCCCGGCTCGCACCCGAGCTCAGACCCCCCGCCGCCGCCGGGGCTGGAGTCTAAAAGCCTCCGATGGCACATGGCATGTCTTTTGGAAAAGGTTAAGGAGCTGCCCCTTAATCGTGACGCTGTGGGGACCACCCCCCCCCCCCCAACTCCTTTCCTTTGGGGAAACTTCTAGCATTTTCCTGGTCTGTCTCTACCAAACCTGCAAAAGGAAATACTATTTCTATATTTATTTTCTCCTGGGAAAGAGTAATGTAGAAAAATGCTCAGATTCCCAAGGAATCTCTCTCCCAGTGGTTTCTCATTTCTGAACTGACATAAATTTTAGGGCTCAGCTTTGGTTCTCTAAACTAAGTTGAATCTTTTGATTTTTCTCATGTTTTTTTCTCATCTGGGTTAGCTGGTTACAGGTGAGGAAGGGTCTTTGCCAAGAGCACAGAAGACAGCTGGGGAGACAGGGTTAACTAAGCTGGCAACCTTCCTTTTTTTTTCCTGTGAACCCTCCCTGAAGCCTCTCTCACATTTCTAACCGGGGTGTTTTTTTTTTTTTGGTCTCAAATTCTGCTGAGATCACGTCAGTTTTGTGCCTGGATGGCTGAATGTGTCCTTCTGTAGTCTCTGAACACTTGAGGCCACAGACCCTCTCCTTCTAAAATGGCAGTTTGCTGCTCCCTGCCCCACTGGGCCCCCTCCATCCTCTGGGAGGGACCCTCACAGGGAATTCAACTTTTGAGCTGTCTCTCTGAGAAACCCTTCCAGCTCAGGAGTCTGCCCTTCCTGAATTGTGTCAGCTCCTGATGGAAGGTTCAAGTTGCAAGCTACTTTCTCAAATCCGTATGTTAATCCTTCTGAGTTTAGGGCAAATGATAACATTTTGGGTCATCTTTCCAAACACCCAGTGATTATCAGAAGGTTTTTGTCTTAATAGCTTTTGACTTGGCCCTTAACCTGAGTAAGTCTTCTTGGTTATCTTTTTCTCTTGGGAGTTTAAAATCCTCCCACCCTCAAAGATCCTTGAATGGTTTATGCCAGCTGAAGGAAATTTTAGTTGCCAGTTCAGAGTGTTTATGTTTTGGGTAACCCATGCATCTGCCTCCTCATTTTGCAGTAAATCAAGCACAGCCAGTGATAAGGGAATACACTTGAGAATTATCTGGATTGCAGGGGGCACGTTTAGTGTTTGATTCTGGAGAAAATTCTCCAAGGTTCCCTAGTGAACGTTACTGATCTGTGTACTGCACCTTTCAGCTAAGGAATCTGGGAATTTCCCTGCCCCCCCCCCCCCTCGCTAGAGATTGTAGAAATCCCCATTCACTGAAAAAGCTGAGTTGTATGTTGAACAGTCACTGCATTGAAAGGTTGACCTGTGCAAAATTAAGTTTTGTTTTGGTTGCTCAGTTGTTAAGTCCTGTCCAACTCTTTGTGACCCCATGGACTGCAGCAGGCCAGGCTTCCCCGTCCTTCACTATATCCCAGAATTTGCTCAAATTTATGTCCATTGCATCAGTGATGCCATCCAACCATCTCATCCTCTGTTGTCCCCTTCTCTTGTTGCCTTCAATCTTTCCCAACATCAGGGGCTTTTCCAATGAGTTGCCTCCTTGCATCCGGTGGCCAAAGTGTTGGAGCTTCAGCATCAGTTCTTCCAATGAATACTCAGAGTTGATTTCCTATAGGATTGATTGGATTGATCTCCTTGCAGTTTAAGGGACTCTCAAGAGTATTCTCCAGCACCACAATTTGAAAGCATCAATTCTTTGGCGCTCAACCTTCTTCATGGTCTGACTCTCTCATCGGTGCATGACTACTGGAAAAGCCATAGCTTTGACAACGTGGACCTTTGTCAGCAAAATGATGTCTTTGCTTTTTAATACATTGTCTAAATTTGACATAGCTTTTCTTCCAAGGAGTAAGTGTCTTAATTTCATGGTGGCAGTCACCCTCTGCAATGATTTTGGAGCCCAAGGAAATAAAATCTATCACTGCTTCCACTTTTCCCCTTCTATTTGCCATGAAGTGATGGGACAGGATACCATGATCTTAGTTTTTTGAATGTTGAGTTTTCAGCTGGCTTTTTCACTTTCCTCTTTCACCCTCATCAAGAGGCTCTTTAGTTCCTCTTCACTTTCTGCCATTACAGTGGTATCATCTGCATATCTGAGGTTGTTATTTCTCCCAGCAATATTGATTCCAGCTTATGATTTATTCAGCTCTGTATTTCGCATGATGTAGTCTGCATGTAAACAAACAGGATCACAATATAAAGCCTTGTCATACTTCTTTCCCAATTTCGAACCAGTCAGTTGTTCCATGTAAGGTTCTAATGGTTGCTTTTTGACCCACATACAGGTTTCTCAGGAGACAGGGAAGGTGGTCTGGTATTCCCACCTCTTTAAGAGTTTTCTACAGTTTGTTGTGATCCACACAGTCACAGGCTTTCATGTAGTCAATGAAGCGGAAGTAGGCATTTTTCTGGAATTTCTTTGCATTCTCTGTGATCCAATGAATGTTGGCAATTTGATCTCTGGTTCCTTTGCCTTTTCGAAACCCACTTTGTACATCTGGGCGTTCTCGTTTCACGTACTGCTGAACCCTGTC
This sequence comes from Ovis aries, assembly GCF_016772045.2. Classification (NCBI taxonomy): domain Eukaryota; kingdom Metazoa; phylum Chordata; class Mammalia; order Artiodactyla; family Bovidae; genus Ovis; species Ovis aries. The sequence continues at coordinate 34,415,261 of NC_056075.1, read as the reverse complement.
TTAAAGGATTTTGAGCATGACCTTACTAGCATGTGAAATGAGTGCAGTTGTGCAGTAGTTTGAACACTTTTTTTGGCACTGCCCTTCTTTGGGATTGGGATGAAAACTGACCTTTTCTAGTCCTGTGGCCACTGCTGAGTTTTTCCAAATTTGCTGACCTATTGAATGGGGCACTCTAACAACATCATTTTTTAGGATTTGAAATAGCTCAGCTGTAATTCCATTACCTCCACTAGCTTTGTTTGCAGTAATGCAAACAAAAAAATCTTAAAAATGACAGAATGATCTTGGTTCATTTCCAAGGCAAACCATTCAGCATCACAGTAATCCAAGTCTGTGCTCTAATTACTGATACTGAAGAAGCTGAAGTTGACTGGTTCTTTGAAGACCTACAAGACCTTCTAGAACTAACACCAGAAAAAGATGTCCTTTTCATCATAAGGGATTGGAATGCCAATGTAGAAAGTCAAGAGATACCTGGAGTAACAGGCAAGTTTGGCCTTGGAGTACAAAATGAAACAGGGCAAAGGCTAACAGAATTTTGTCAAGAGAACACACTGGTCATAGCAAACATCCTTTTCCAACAAAAGAGATGACTCTCCACATGGACATCACAAAATGGTCAGTATCAAAGCCAGATTGATTATATTCTTTGCAGGAGAAGATGGAGAAGGTCTATACAGTCAGCAAAAACGAGACCTGGAGCTGACTGTGGCTCAGATCATCAGCTCCTTATTGCAAAATTTAGGCTTCAATTGAAGAAAGTAGAGAAAACCACTAGTCCATTCAGGTATGACTTAAATCCCTTATTGTTATACAGTAGAGGTAATGAATTGAGTCAGGGGATTAGATCTGATAGACAGGGTGTCTGAAGAACTATGGACAGAGGTTTATAACATTGTACAGGAGGCAGTGACCAAAACCATCCCAAAGAAAAAGAAATGCAAGAAGGCAAAGTGATCGTCCGAGGAGACTTTACAAATAGCTGAGGAAAGAAGAGAAGCAAGAGGCAGGGGAAATAGGGAAAGATATGCCCAACTGAATGCAGAGTTCCAGAGAAGAGCAAAGAGAGATAAGAAGGCCTTCTTAAATGAACAGTGCAAGGAAGTAGAGGAAAACAATAGAATAGGAAAGACTAGAGATCTCTTCAAGAAAATTAGAGATACCAAGGGAACATTTCATGCAAAGATGGGCTCAATAAAGGACAGAAATGGTATGGACCTAAAAGAATCAGAAGAGATCAAGAAGAGGTGGTAAGAATACATGGAAGAACTACACATAAAGATCTTAATGACTGGGCTAACCATGATGATTTGGTCACTCACCTAGAGCCAGACATCCTGGAGTGTGAAGTCAAATGGGCCTTAGGAAGCATTACTGCAAACAAAGTAAAATTAAGTATGTTGGTCTCAATCTTCCATTAACCAGTGCAGCCTCTAGTATCTGAGACTCCTCTTGCCTGTCAGAGATTGAGGGCCTTTTTCTTTTAAAGGTAAGATTGAATAATTATGAAATAACTAGGCACATGGTGGTTTTAACAGCAAAATTAAATCGAAGTGCAAGATGTACTTGGAGTCTCAGAACATTTGTAAAAATTGTAGAGAACTGTTTGTGATACTTTTAAGAATAGGTAAACTGCCTCATCACCATCTCCAGAATCTCAAAATGTTTTCTCTAATTTGTAAATCTCACAAATCAGTTAGTACAGGAGAAACTGTTTTCCATATTCCCCAGTCTGCATATTACATATTGTGCATCTCCAAAGCTAGCCTATCATTTTTAGGCTCTGGGCTGATTTTCCATTGTTTAAGATGTAAAGAGATGTCTGGATAGTCTTTGGAATATCACCCAGTATGTAATGCCATAAACTGTAATGCAATAAAACTTCCAGGCTTTCTCCTCATCCTTTCTAAGCCATTCCACTAGACAGCCATGGTTCTCCTAAGCAAAACCAAGGTGGTAGAGGAGGAAGTATGTGGGGGTGTCTTCCCCAGAGAGGTGGAGCTTTTATAAGAGTTGTCCTAGAAAGTGATGGCAGAATTGCGGTATTTTGCATGTGAATTTCTTTGGTATTGTCTAAGCTGTGCTAAATCCTATGGGGTGCTTTGAGATGGTTCCTGTCCTTGGGTGTTTACATATTTGTGAGTCTCATAAGAGCATCCTTGTGTCCCTGTGGATGAGCCCATTGGCTGAACTCGCACCATGTGGTCAGGGATTCTGGTTCCTACTGCTCTTCCAGCTGGTGAGTGTGTTCAGGGCCAAATGTGACTGACCTACTATCTGTGGATTGCACTTGGAAGTCCATGCCAAAGCTTCCTGAAATTGCGTCACACTTGGAGGCATACAGGCACAGTTGAGATAGCTACTTTAATTTGGATCACAGTAATTGGTCAAAAGTGTATCATCCCTTTCCTGTGTTCTTTCGTTTCTGAGTCAGATTACCTGATTGCCAGGAGAGGGCACTTAATTCTTGGGCACTGGAAGATAGAGATGAGCTGTGAAGAGTCAAGCCAGTAAAAATACTTGAAAGCGTATGTGGGAATCATGTGATCTGTGACCAGGGAAGGTCTGAAAAAGGAAAACTAATTAAAAGGGATGAACAGGTTGATAGTATTTGTTTCACCTTCGGAAGCGTCATCTGAATTTGTTGTGCTTCCTTGTCGAGGAGCTCAGGTTTTTCCAGTTGAATTTCTACTTAAGGCAGAGGGTCGTAACTTTAAACACAGGTAGGAGATATTCAGGGAGCTTTAAAAATATGACCCCCATCCAAGACATTCTGGGAGAAGGAAGTGGCAACCCACTCCAGTACTCTTGCCTGAAAAAATGCCATGGACAGGAGAACCTGGTGGGCTACAGTCCATGGGATTGCAGAGTCAGACACAACTGAATGTGCGTGTGTACACACACACACACACGACATTCTGATTTAATGGTTCAGCTTAGGTGGTGTGTTTTTTAAAGCTCTGGGTGATTCTAAGGTGTAGCCAATGATGCGAGCCTTTGAAAAACAGTATGTAACACTTTCCTCACCTAGAAAATTAAGAGCAAGTGTAGAGTGAAACAGATACCTCTTCCATACTTACATGATGTGGTTTAACCAAATCTTGTGATGGTGTAGAAATCTAACATAATTGCTCGAAGCTTTTAAAGGCTTTAAAAGGCTGTGGGAAAGCTACTGAAGAACAATCTCTGATGTGATGCTTCCGAATCCTAAGCTCGGGGTTTACTCATGATCGTACTTGACCTTGAACCCTCCTGACTTTGAAGCTCTTTGTGTGGGAGCCCTCAGTGCTTTGGCAATGAAGTGGTCTGAAACAAATCCTGAGAGGTCACCTTTGGTGCTGAAAGGCCAGGAGGGGTGGGGGGAGTTCTGCTCTGGGCCCCTGCCCTTTTCAGAAGGGGTGAGCGCTCTCGGAACTGGGCTGGTTCCAAGCCCCATTAAAGGGCAGGAGGGGCCAAGGAGCTTCAAAGCTGAGGAAGCTGTGCCAGCTTTCTTCCAAATCCCTTTAATGATGGGAAGCGTTTCTCTAAAGACTTCTGTCATCCAGAGATGGGAGGCTTTCCCCAAGCTGAGGGAAGATGGCACTTCTTCCCAGAGCCTAGGCAGAAATGGGAGGGGAGAACAGTCAGGGTGCAAGGAAGAGGCAGCTCTTTGGGAACCAGGAGCCCCACGGGTTCTGCTTGTTCGGGTGAGTCACTCCCCAGGCCTCAGTATCCCCTTCTAGGAAACAGTCTCCAGCATCTGTCCATCCGGTTTTCCCGAGCACTCTTCAGCTCCACTTGCTCTGTGGTCGCTGAGGAATCTCTGGAGGGTGAATGTGTCCTGCAGGGGGGAAGGGAAGTGAGAGAGGGAATGTGGGCAGCCCAGTAAACGTCAGTTGAGGCTTGTGATTCTTATAAATAAAACCAATTTCCTGTTGAGAGTGGAGCACGGCAGCCTTGGTGGGAAAGAGGATGCCATCAGCTGTGCGAGGAATTTGTGGCTCAAGGACTTTTGTGTGAACGTGCCTCCGAAGCCCGAAGCCTCTCTAAGGCGTGGGATTATTCGCTCCCATTTGAGAGACAGGTCCACTGAGATGAAAGAGATTAACTCAGAAAGTCAGAACCCAGATAAGAGATCCCCAAGAAATGAGCTGCTAGTGGGTAGAGTCCTGTTCTAATAACAGCAAGGGCTTATTGAGAAAGAAGTGCTCAGAACAGTTTCAGGCTCTTTCCTTATCAGTGTCCTTTTAGCCAGGAAACGATTAAGCCACTCAGTGCAACTTGTTTCAGTCTTTAGGCCCACGTGCCGCCCCTTCCAGGAAGCCTTCCCTGAGTTGCTCTGTGTTCCCTCACTATTTTAGGTACAGCACATCCCAAGTGCTCAGAAACTATTTGTTGAATTCAAGTCACATTGTCTTATCATTATATGTCTCTATGTCTGTCTGCCCTGAAACCAGTTCAAAACTCGGATGTTTCTCTCCTCCAAGGATGGCTCCCTCTCAGCCCTAGTGCACTGCCAGGTGACATAGTAAGTGTCTGGGACATGCTGGGGGAGTGAGCGAAGGAATGAATTCCAGGCAACAGGAGCCCTGGGCACCAAGGAAAATGAGGCACGGTCTCAAAGCCAGATTCTAGACATGGAGATTGCAGGCCCACAGCGGCCGCCCTTGGCTTTCTCGACTTGAGCCTGTTTCTGTCTGTTCCAGCACAGGGGTGTTGCTGTCTGGTGGTGCAGAGAAGGATGCTGCAGGTTTCTGCTTGTGAGTATGAGCCTGCCTGTGCCCCCTGCAGCAGCTCACCCGGCCTCCAGGGCTCCCGAGGGCACAGACCTGGCTCTGCCCATGCTCTGGACCGATTTCTGAGGGATGTTTTGGAGCTGGGCACAGGCCTGGGCACTCCGGGGCTTAGGGTTCTAATCTGGCCTTGGCCACTAACTCTGTGCGACCTTGGGCAAGTCAATTAATCCCTCTTGGCCTTGCTTCCTCATCTGTACGAATGAGGATAAAGACTACTAACTGCTGCTTAGTGGAATAACTTGTAAGAGCTGCTGTGCTGTACTTGTAAGGGGCAATTTTATATTAATTCAGGGGAGCAGATACCCGGAAACCTCTGACATGGTTTTGACCCCTCCAGTTCCTGCCTTCTTCAGGGGGCTGGGTGGTCCTCACAGTTAATTTGGTACCAGCTGTGCCCCTCATGCTTCTGGAAGCTCTGAGCTGGGAATGCTTAGTCTGTTCCCAGGCAGCCTAGGTTCTCAGAGCAGCTATGTAATTCCCTCGAGGTCAGCTGGAAGGGCAAAGAATTCCTCTGCTGTCTCACTTAAGTTTATATAGGATAGGCCCTTGCTTGACTCTCACCTTCTCCTTGAAAGTGAAAGTCACTCAGTTGTGTCTGACTCTCTGTGACCCCATGGACTGTAGCCCGCCAGGCTGCTCTGTCCATGGAATTCTCCAGGCAAGAGTACTGGAGTAGGTTGCCATGCCCTCCTCCAGGGGATCATCCTGACCCAGGATCGAACCTGCGTCTCCCAAATTGCTGCAGGCAGATTCTTTGCCATCTGAACCACCAGGGAAGCCCGTGGTCTCAAACTAATGGAAAACTCCACTGAAAGGGAGGAGTAAGGAGAATGCATAAAAAAAAGTCAAGAACATGCATTGCATTACCCTGGACACGCTGTGCTGGTTATAAACCAGATGAGCCCAGCATATTCTCATGTCCCGTCTCTCTGTGGACCTTAAATATCTGCCAGGGAGGGCAAGGGGGAAGTTGTGCTGACAGCAACAGAAGCCCTGCCCTTTTTTTTCCCTAAACATATCCCTGAGTTCTCCTCTTACTTCCTTGAGCCCCTCCCAGGGACTTCAAAGACAGCAGCAGGCCTATTGAGTGTGGTCAGGTCGGTCCCAGCATACTGCAGATTGACTGCCTGCTCCTGATTCAGTGGGGGAAGGATGGTTGGCTGTCAGCTCTAAGAGAGCAACCTTCTGCTCCCAGGAGGAATCTGAGCGGGGCCATGTGCATTCCTGCTCCTAGAGGTGGCTTTCCCAAGGAGAGTGACCAACTGTCCCAGTTTACCCAGGACTTTCCTGGTTTTGCCACTGAAAGTGCCACATCCCAGGAAATCCCTCAGTCTTAGACAGACTGAAATTGGTAGGTCAAGTCACCTTGTTCCCAAGCCTCAGCTTTATTAAAAGGCTAAATCAAATGTGGTTGCTGCTGCTGCTGCTAAGTTGCTTCAGTCATGTCCGACTCTGTGCAACCCCATAGACGGCAGCCCACCAGGCTCCCCTGTCCCTGGGATTCTCCAGGCAAGAACACTGGAATGGGTTGCCATTTCCTTCTCCAATGCATGAAAGTGAAAATTGAAAGGGAAGTTGCTCAGTCATGTCCGGCTCTTAGTGACCCCATGGACTGCAGCCTACCAGGCTCCTCCATCCATGGGATTTTCAGGCAAGAGTACTGGAGTGGGTTGCCATTGCCTTCTCTGAAATCAAATGTGGTTACTCCACAGCAAAGATGAACGGAGCCAGTTATTTCATCTCTTTGACAAGAAAGCGAAAGCCCAGAGCTTAAAAGCCAGCGCTTTGTAACTTAGTTTATAGCTGCATGATACCACCAGTGTCCTAAGAAAGAGAAGCCAGACTTGAAAAGCCTACACACTGTGTGATTCCATTTGTGTGACTTTCTGGAAAAGGCCAAACTGTCCGAAAGAAAAACAGGTCAGTAGTTGCTAGGGCTGGGACAAAGGCTTCACCACAAAGGGGCTTGAAGGAAATTTCTAAAATGATAGAAATCTTCATTTCTTGAATCTGTTGGTTATGTAGTTCTAGAACTGTGCAGTCAACAGGGCAGTTTTGTTTTCGCCCTTCGTGTAAATTATACCTCCAGAAAGCTGACTTTAAAACAAACCCTAGCCATTTATGACACTGTGGTATAAGATGAAGAATCCATTGAGCGTGTGGTTGGCCATGATGGGTTGTAAATAGAATCTGAGGTCTTGGTGTGATCATGCCTGCAGCCATCTGGAGGTGCAGCAGAAGGTAAAGAATTCTGGTACGAAACAAATGACTACTTGATGGTAATTTACATGCAAGAGACTTATCTGTGAGGCACAACCAGGGTGATGGTGGAAGCTCTTCTTCTATTGAGAGAAAAGGAAAAGCTGATCTCCTAAAACCCAGGCAACAGATGTGCCCAGGAAGGTCATGGAATATTGAAGCCTTCGCCCCGGGTTCCCACCCTGGGAACTCTTCTGCTGCACACATATGGCTCTAATGTATTAATTTTGGCAGCCTTTCTGCTGCAAGTTTGTTTTTTTTCACCAGTGAAGTTATTGAATTGGAATTGAGTACCCAAGCCTGTACCATAGTTATTTCCCGGCCAACGTTTTGTTTTTGGCAGTCCTGCGTGTCTATGCTAGATAGGATTGATTCTGAGGAGGGAGAATGCATGATTTAGCAAAATAATGCACCTAGCCTCATGCCAGGTAAGGGCTAACCCCTTGTTGGAAACAATACGTCTTGTTTCCGACAAGACTTAGCAACTGAGCAACAACAATAACTCTTGTTTCCAAGCAGGGAAAAACCCTGTGATGCACAACCAGCGCTAGTCCTTGCTCGCTAGCCCGGGAGGTGGGATATGAAATCCCACAAAAATAAGGAAGTATTAATCTGGTGGTCCTAATGGAATCTGAGGAGCTTCATGGTTCCCCATTTCTTAAAAACTCAAACCCCAAGTCGAATTGGCTTGTTACTCAGGTGAATGGTGTCTGGCTCTATGACCCCGGTAGCTGACTCTGTGTCTTCTTTTTGTTAAGTATAGCGGGTTGGAAGGCTGTAGAACCTTCATCTGTGAGGACTGTGTGGGCCCAGATGACTTTCAACCATGAATTTCGCTGTAGAATTTCACACACGCAACTCTTCTTAATCATACGTGTGTCTAGGACGCTAATTACCCACAGAGGCTGTTCCACCTGTTCTTGGGGGTATTTAGGAAGAATTCCTGAATAATAAACAGAATAATAATCGAATAATTGCAGTCCTTAGTCCTAATGGTCTCAACTATGTTGGAGGACACCAGCGAGGGTGGGAAAGAGGCAGGAAATACTTGTGCATATTTGCAGTGAATCTTCCCTGATACATTGTCAGGCTTGGCTTGTGGCGAGCTTTGGGGCTGCCCAAGGGCCCACTTCTAGGTTGAGTGCAAACGTGAATATTAGTCTGAGTTCTGCAGAGAAACTGGGAATGCATAGGTGGGGAAATTCCAGATACTTCCTTACCTGAACTGCAAAGTGTTACCACCATCTCCCTGGGCTACCTTGGCATGCTGGCATTTTTTTTTGAGGGGGGGCGGTTCTGTCTTAGCCTTTCTCTTAGACCAACAAATGGGAGTCCTGCCACTTCCTTCCATCCTCCATGCCCCCCTTTCCTCTCTCCCAGTTTTTACACAACAGGATTTATTCATGTTAACTGTATTCAAGTCCCCAGATGGGGGAGAAAAAAGATTGTGTTGAATGAGCTTATTGTTTGGAGACTTCACTGACTTCTTTTATTTAATACCCAAAGTCCTTGAACATATTGAGCTGATTTACTAAAATTCAAATACGGGCCTTTAGGAAGGAACTCAGAGGGTGCTGGGTGTCCCTCGTAGCAGGGCTGGGACCTATTGGGTGGAGGGTTTGCCAGGGACATCCTGTCTTCATCTTCATGCTCTTGGGTCTCCTTGAGGGCAGATATTCCCATTTATAATCCCAGATTTCTTATGAGCCTGAGATGATCACCACCCTACTGCCCTTTGCATTGTTGAACCTTTTGTGGTATCCCCTTCTAGCCCCCTTTTTTTTTTGACACAGTGAAGATAGATACCACCACTAGGTACTTCCATCAGCAGAGCCACACAACTGCCCCTGCCTCCCACCCCCCTCCCCGCAACCACAGCTTCTGCTTGACAGTTTCCTGCGCCAGGGGAATGAAATAAAGGGTGGTGATGTGGCAGAGCTTGGACCTATGGCTTAAATGCCTGATGCAGTGCAGCTGGTCCATGACAGTCAGGGCAGAGTTGGATGGTGTGTCTTTCGGCATGTTTTGGAGATGGGGTCTCTGTGAGGAATTTTGCTGAAGCTGTGGCTGAGGGTCATGGTGTATCTGACAGTCCAGTGCGGTTGTCTAGGTTCAGTGATAGTGGGGTGTCTGGAGCCCTTGAGGGTTTCCTGAGAGTCCTGTGGGTACCAGAACTGGGCTGAGACTCGTGTCTCACTGGAGACAGTGAAAGTCTTTCCCTGGTCCCAGTCAGTAGCATCCCAGGTGCCCTGACAGTTAGACTGTGGCCAAGCAGCTCGGTTTGTGGATAACACCATCACAGGCAAGTGTGAGTGCCTCTTTGGTCCTGCAGCACCCCTCCTGGGTGCATACAGCCTCACAGCTGCTCCTGTACATTCAACCTTCTCTTCCCTGCTCCCTCTATTTTCTCTCCACCACCCGCTTCTTTCATTCTTTTATTCTCTTCCTTTTGACTTTTTCATTTTTTTTTTTTTTCCTCTATGAGTTCTGTTCAGGTCTCCTGTATCTTTAGAAAAGGGATCTTCCCCATGAGCCCAAGGTCAGAAAGCCCCAGAAAGAGAGCTTTGCCTTGGCCCCAGGTCTCTACTCTCATTTGTAGCAGGCAAGGCTTGAATCCCAGGCGTCACTGGGGGTGGAGGGGGGAGCTGATGATCTCAGAGGCAGGATGGGAAGTGGGGCATGCTCCCAGCCCATCAAGGAGCATCTCATTCCTTCTAGGAAGAGGAGGCCTGAGTGAAATCTGTTCCGTGCAGTCCCTAAATGCTTCATCAGGCCCTAGAGAGTGTCACTGCACACTGCTACAGAGAAGTCCCCCTTTCCCAACCCTCATGGTCCAGCCACTTGCTAACCCATCCCACCTGACTTGGTGCAGGTTAATGTGACTGGTCATGGTGACTAGGATTCCCGGGAGAGTTCTCACCCTGTCTCTGCTGCTGCTGCTGCTAAGTTGCTTCAGTCGTGTCTGACTCTGTGCAACCCCATAGACGGTAGCCCACCAGGCTCCCCTGTCCCTGGGATTCTCCAGGCAAGAACACTGGAGTGGGTTGCCATTTCCTTCTCCAATGCATGACAGTGAAAAGTGAAAGGGAAGTTGCTCAGTCGTGTCTGACCCTCAGAGACCCCATGGACTGCAGCTTTCCAGGCTCCTCCATCCATGGGATTTTCCAGGCAAGAGTACTGGAGTGGGGTGCCATTGCCTTCTCTGCACCCTCTCTCTGTGGGTCCTTAAACAGCCCCATGACCTGCTAACCTTCAAGGGGTGGAAGAAACAGTCTCAGCCCTGGGTGGGGCTCCTCCCACCGCCATCCCAGGCTTCCTGAAAATGAACATCAGAGGACAGCCTGGCATCCGCACAGGGGGAGCATGGGAACATCACCACAGTTTGGATAAATGTTCCAAACATGAAGGCTCAGCATTGAACTAAAATAATTTTTTCCCATTGACCTCCTGGCTTCCCCATGGGCAAGCATCCATCTCCCGCCCATCTGATGCTGGTTTGGTGTATGTAATTGTAAACAGTTCAGGCTGGGAGCGAATCTCTGAGAGGAGTTATGGGATCCAGGTGTCGCTCCCGGCTGGCCACACACTGGTTCCCTCGAGAGTGGGGAAGGTTGTCGTGTTCTCCAAGAGAGAATTGAGTCTGTTGCTTTTGAGATCAAATCCTCTGGAAGCAAGACTCCCTCCCATGCCTCCACCCCCCAGTTTCCACTCAGGCTGGGGGAGGGGCTCTTTCATAAGTGAATGGGGTTTCTACTCGCCTGACCCTGAGGTGAGGGCCCCAAGTCTGCAGAGAGGCAGTGACGTGTTGCTCTGGATGAGAGAAGCAGAGAGAGAGGCCCGCGTTCTGTGTGTGAGAACTGGGGCCCCACTAACCAGGGCAAGTTTCAGGTCAGTTTCAGCCTCGTTTCTCAAGTGCAGCTGGACTCCTGATGCAGGCTTGGCAACTGGCAGACGGGAGCCTCTTGTTCTAAGCAGGAGGCCTCTAAAGTGTGTGTAGGCGGCTTTGGGCACTTGGTTACCTCCCTGGCCCTAGAAGTACAATTGGAAGTCAGAGCAGGGGTTGTGTTAGAGAACACCTTAGGTCTGTTGGAGAATGTGGGGGGGGCACTGATGTTGGGGGTCTGGCTTCCTCCCTCTTTGCACCCTTGCAGCTCTTAACATACCTATCAGCTGGGGAAAGAAGCTGATAAGCTCATTCATTTCACTGGCATCAGGCATGATTTGGTTGTGTGTGTGTGTTTGTGTCTTGGGGTAGAGATGTCAGATGATCAGCCCCAGTTTCTCGAAATTTCTTAAAGCTATTTACCTAATGCCTTTAAAGTGGAGAAGGAAATGGCAACCCACTCCAGTACTCTTGCCTGGAAAATCCCATGGATGGAGGAGCTGGTAGGCTACAGTCCATGGGGTCGCTAAGAGTCGGACAGGACTGAGCGACTTCACTTTCACTTTTCACTGTCATGCATTGGAGAAGGAAATGGCAACCCACTCCAGTGTTCTTGCCTGGAGAATCTCAGGGAAGGAGGAGCCTGGTGGGCTGCCATCTATGGGGTCACACAGAATCGGACATGACTGAAGTGACTTAGCAGCAGTAGCAGCAATGCCTTTAAAGAAGAAGATTGATGTCCTACAACAAGATTTATTTTTCTGCCCCCTGGGAGGCTGAGACAGGTTGGAAGAAATTGAGAGTGCAAAGAGGATGTGTTCTGCTGGGTAGAGTAACGTCCAGAAGCCACGCTTATCTGACAGCTCACTCAGCCTGGACACCTTGACCCCGCCCCCGCCCCAGGCCTTAACCCCTCCCTGAATCTTGCACAGCTTTCCTCTGTGTCTTCATCTATGCTTATGGATTTCTTCTCTGGCTGGAAATAAATAATAAGACCAGTCAAACAGCTTGCAGCGAGCTATTGTCTACAAATGGCTTTTTCTCCCCCCCTTAAAACATCACCATTACTGGGTGTAAAAATGGTTTAGCTTCAGGAGGAAACAGCTGGCTGGCAGAGATCCTGGTGGGGTCCTGGGTGAGATTATGTTGTGTCACTAATGACTTTCTTTGGTACATTTCCGGCACAAGCACAGCTGGCAGTTGGGGAATTCTGTGGTTGAGAACTTTTGTCAAGGCAAGAGCTGCAGCCGGAGCAGCTTCTGGCTGTGGCCAGGAAGGCAAGTCTTCGTTGCATTCAGGATAATCTAGACCTGTCCATTGGGTGTCTTTTAGCGACCTTGGGAGCTTAGCTTGAATGCTAATGAGCCTTTTCCTTCTAGAATATTATGTCTCTGGGTTTCTCTTAGACTTGAACACCTTGGTCTGTAGCTAAGGTGAGCCCAGATTTCTTAGGGTCCCTGACCCATGCCCTCTTTCTTGAACGCAGGCAGGGTCTAAAGCAACTCTCTGAGTAGAGTGGGAAGATGTGTGCTGCTGGAAAAAGTCCGAGCTCCTTCTGCAATAGGCCATGCCTGTTTGTGCAGTTCCTGTGGCTATTTCCCACCTTGTTCTATGTCTCAGCCATTCTGGATTCCTTGTGCTTTCCCAAACTGGACCTTGGCAAATGCTGTTCCTTTGACCTGGAATGTTCCCCCTCAAGACTGCCAGCCAGGCTTATCTGCAAGGGTCACTCAGCCTTGACCTTGACCCCGACCCCCTGAAGCCTTTAACCCCTTTCTGCACCTTACATGACCCACCATGGTCATCAGGTCCATATTACAGCTGATGGAAAGTCTGTGTGCCCAGGAGACTGAAAGGTCAAAAGCCACGATTCCTCTCTGTGTCCACAGCACCTAACTGCACGGGTGATGTATTGTCAGTGCTCATGTATGGGATTGTATGATTGAGAAATGGTTGTCGTCCTCAAGTTTTCTAAGTTTGATTGCATCAAAGTGAAGGCCTTCTGGTCACTAGTGGGCATCCTAATAAAGGTAATAGGCAGATGAAAGAAAAGAGAAAGATATTTACAATCTAAAAGCTTCAGGGGGTTAACAATTAGAATATACATGGAACTGATGCACATCAGCCAGAAAAAGGCAGACATCTCAGCAGAAAAGAAGGTGAATGAAGGGTGTGAATGGGAGTTTATAGGTGATGGAGCCTCCAAAATGTTAATGAGCACCTGAAGGAATGCTCACTCGGCCTCCTTTACTTATCAGAACCAAACCAGCCAGAACAGCCACCCAGGAGGCTAGAGGAAGTGAAGAACTGCAGGAGGCCAAGTGTTCTCAGAACACTCAGAACTTTCTGCATGGGCCCACTCTAGGCAGGGTTGAAGATGACCTTTGCAGCGTTACTTGTAGTGGTGAAGAGCAGGAAGTGGTCTTGGTGTCTGGGTGAATGATGATAGCAGATGTACATTTTAGAAAATTAAGCAGCAATAGAAGCAATGAATTAGATGTCCATCCAGAAAAATAGAGGGCTCTTTAAGGCAAAGTGCTGGCAGGGAGGTAAGAAGCAGAATAGCGCATTTGACAACTTCAGCCTTTCAGGCCATTAAGAATCCATAGAGCAGTACATGGAGCAGGAACACATACAAACAGAAAAGTACGTGGCATGGGGTTGGCCCAAAAGTTTGTTCACATTTTTCTGTAAGATGGGCTGGAAAAACCAAAATGAACTTTTTGGCCAACCCGACAGACCATCATCTCTGTTAGGTGGTGGGTAATGGGATACGGGGATGCAGGCACATTGGTAAGAGTTTGCTTGTCATCTGCTGTTGATGCCAGAATTGGCACAGTGATGGCAACAGCCAGGAGTGCAAGCAGTGTGCTACAGAGAGGTGGAGGGGGTGGGTACTCGTCTCACCACCATGCAGAGGAGTTAATGGGAGGCCATTTCTTTCTTATTAATTGCTGCGCTGTCTGAGACTCTTTGCTCGTGAGGTCGTGATAACAGATAACCTTTACAATACACACCAAAGACCTGTAGCAGTGATTAGCAGCCTATATGGTCATGAGGGAAGGGGATGCTTGTAACCCTGCCTCAGATAAGCCTGGGATGGTAGAGCTGGCTTTTAATTTTTCATTCCCACCTCCAGCCACTCTGAACATCTGGAGTCATCTTTGGGTTCAGATTGCTAATAAGTACATACAGGTCACAGCCTAGAGCTGATGTCCACAGGTTTACCAGACTGACTCTCAAAGGCATTAGAATTGGATTTTTTCCAGTATGTGGTTTATTGGACACAAAGTTGCTAGACTCTGTACAGCAGTTCATTTTTGCTTCTGTCTACCAAGGAGATTGGAATATTCACTCAAAATCTGTACATTCAGATGAGAGCAATTGCTTCTTCCACAAAAGGTCTGGGGTCTCCTTGATCTGGACAAAGTTGGCCCTGAAATTTTTTGTTCCATCTCTATATCTACTTGAAATAAACCTATTTGTCTTTTAAATCTTTTTGAGAGCCAAAGATGTGTGTGGTAAAGAGCCATTTGGACCAGGGAGGTGGTAGTTGAGTTGATAAGTTGTGTCCAACTCTTGCGGCCCCGTGGACTGTAGCCCACCAGGCTCCTCTGTCCATGGAATTCCCCAGGCAAGAATACTGGAGGGGGTTGCCATTTCCTTCTCCAGGGGATCTTCCAAACCCAGGGACTGAACCCCAGTCTCCTGTATCGCAGGCAGATTCTTTACCAACTGAACTTGGACCAGGGAGACCACTGCCCAATCTGCTCTGCCCAAGGTGTGCTCTGCAAGGCTGCCTGGGCCCAGGAGGCAGAACCTGGAGCTGCCCGGGGTCTCGTGAGTGTGGGCAGAACTGACTCTTTTGGCTGTGGCTCAGCTGGGGAAGAGAGGGCAGCAAATTCAACTGTGTGTAAAGGCCAAGAACCAAGGCTTCAGGTTTTCAGAAAAGGGACAAATCCCTGATCTGGGCTCTGCTCAAATTCGATTGCTTTCCCATCATTCTTTCTCTTGCACTGATGTCTTTTTTCCAACTGTTCTTCATCTGACCTTCCATTTATTGACCAAGTTCAGCTGTCACCTGCTACAACCAGCCCAGTCTCTAGACCTGCATTGCTTGTTCCTGGGTTCACTGGAATGTGTGTGCCTCAGTGATGGAACAATGCAGATCATCATTTCTGTTCTTTCAAGTTCAAGCATCAGCCCCAGGGTCTGAGCGTCCTTGGTGGATCAGTGGTAAAGAATCCACCTGCCAGTACAGGAGACTCAGGAGACACGAGTTCAATCCCTACATCAGGAAGATCCTTTGGAGAAGGAAATGGGAACTCACTCCAGTATTCTTGCCTAGAAAATTTTATGGAGAGAAGAGCCTAGTGGGCTACAGTCTGTGGGGTTGCAAAGAGTTGAGCATGACTGAACACACACACACAATGGGCGAATTTCCAGGTGTTCACACTGTAGGCATTTTTTGAGCTTCATCGTGTGTCAGGTGTCATTGGGATGTTGAGATAAAGGTGGACACAGTATTAATGAGGCTCCTGTCCTAATGGAGCTTACATTCTAGAGGAAGGAAGCAGACCAGGAGCAAGCAAGCGGTTCTGAAAAAGGGTACTTTCAGGATGTCCCTGGTCGTTCAGTGGTTAAGACTCCATGCTTCCACTGCAGGGGGAATGAGTTTGATCCCGGGTTGAGGAACTAAGACCCTACATGCTGCATAGCAGAGCAAAAAAAAAAAAAAAAAAAAAAAAAGGATACTTTCAAATAGTAGTAAGTGCCAAAGCCTTTGACTGTTTGACTGTGTGGATCACAATAAACTGTGGAAAATTCTGAAAGAGATGGGAATACCAGACCACCTGACCTGCCTCTTGAGAAATCTGTATGCAGGTCAGGAAGCAACAGTTAGACCTGGACATGGAACAACAGACTGGTTCCAAATAGGAAAAGGAGTACGTCAAGGCTGTATATTGTCACCCTGCTTATTTAACTTCTATGCAGAGTACATCATGAGACACACTGGACTGAAAGAAACACAAGCTGGAATCAAGATTGCCGGGAGAAATATCAATAACCTCAGATATGCAGATGACACCACCCTTATGGCAGAAAGTGAAGAGGAGCTAAAAAGCCTCTTGATGAAAGTGAAAGAGGAGAGCGAAAAAGCTGGCCTAAAGCTCAACATTCAGAAAACGAAGATCATGGCATCTGGTCCCATCACTTCATGGGAAATAGATGGGGAAATGGTGGAAACAGTGTCAGACTTAATTTTTGGGGGCTCCAAAATCACTGCAGATTGTGATTTCAGCCATGAAATTAAAAGATGCTTACTCCTTGGAAGAAAAGTTATGACCAACCTAGATAGCATATTCAAAAGCAGAGATATATATTACTTTGCCGACTAAGGTCCGTCTAGTCAAGGCTATGGTTTTTCCTGTGGTCATGTATGGATGTGAGAGTTGGACTGTGAAGAAGGCTGAGTGCCGAAGAATTGATGCTTTTGAACTGTGGTGTTGGAGAAGACTCTTGAGAGTCCCTTGGACTGCAAGGAGACCCAACCAGTCCATTCTAAAGGAGATCAGCCCTGGGATTTCTTTGGAAGGACTGATGCTAAAGCTGAAACTCCAGTACTTTGGCCACCTCATGCGAAGAGTTGACTCATTGGAAAAGACTCTGATGCTGGGAGGGATTGGGGGCAGGAGGAGAAGGGGACAACCGAGGATGAATGAGATGCCTGGATGGCATCACCGACTCGATGGACGTGAGTCTGAGTGAACTCCATGAGTTGGTGATGGACAGGGAGGCCTGACGTGCTGCGATTCATGGGGTCACAAAGAGTCGGACACGACTGAGCAACTGAACTGAACTGAACATGAAAAACAGGATCTTGTGGCAGGGGGGAGGGAGTGGTCCCAATATCAGTCAGGGTGATCATAGAGAATCTCTCTGAGATGACATTTGGCTTGAGATCTAAATGAGGGGGAAGCTGCTATGTGGAGAAGGTTGGGAGTTACAGTCAGAGAGAAGAGCAGGTACAAAGGTCCTGAGATCATCAAGACCTTGTATGATATGGATTTAGGGGATGGGGCCTGGGAGCAGATCATCAGCAAAGGGATAGTGGAGAGGGATGAGGTTGAAGACCCTGCAGCTTGGGTTATATTCTGAGAGCATTTCACAAGCGATCCAAATTTAGCTTTCCAGTCACCCACTGCCTATTACAAATGGGTAGGTTACCACTAGTCTTCTATTCCACAGCAAAAATCCAAGCACATCCTAAAGAATATTCTTCATACTTCTCTGAAGAGATTGAGGTGCTATACACCTATTCCGGTTTTCCACACTTCACTAAAGGGAGTTCTGAGGGGGGGGACTGGGCACAGAGAAAGCCCCCAGGTACACAGCTCATTGGTAGCAGGTATAGGCCAGGTGCCTGAGGTTCACGATTGGCGATCTCGCATCCCTCCCACCAGGCAAAGCCACGGAAGGAAAGCAGCTGTTTGATCTCCATTTGACCCAACATCTCTGTATTGCTTCTTCGTCTAAGAGGCCTTGAATGCTTTATTTCTGCCCTGTGCCAATTGCAGCGAATATAATCATTGTTGACAGTGTCACGTTTATGCTGATCTGGTTCATATCCAGCTTGCACGCTTGCAGTGTCGAGCAGTTACTTGCTCTCTCTGAGCCCTCTTTTCTTTATCTGAAAGTGACTGATTACCCTCTTCCTTAGAGGTTTGTAAGAACTGAGTGAAATCTTGTACTTCTCCGTAGGTACAGCACATGGTCAGAGCCCCACAATGCTAATTATAGGTGGTGGGTGGTGGTGGAACAAGATACTGGATTGCATTTGCCATGGGTCTTGCATGTTTATTTCTGATGCCTGAAGCCTCTGCTTTCAGTAATGCAACCATTATTATTGGGGACGGGCAAGCTGATTCTTGTAGACGAGCCATTTCCTGTTTCTGAACCCACTGATATGAGAACATTGTGCCTCGTTAGTCCTGTCACCCCAGCCTCAATTTTTTTGTTGTTTGGTCACTAAGTCATGTCCGACTTTGCAACCCCATCTATAATAATCAGCACTCTACTCCCTTCCCAGGCTTGTTGGGAAGTCGAATGAAAAGCATGCATGAGAGTGTCCTGAAATCTAAAAAACACTGAACATATATGAAAGGTGATTTTTTTTTCAGTGCTAGACTGGGAATTGCATAACACGCAAAGGGAACTCCTTGGCGCTTCCTTAGGCATTGCTAGTTGTGCCTGGCTAGTTCTCAACCCTGGCCAAATGGTGGGTTTTCTCGGTCATGGTGGGAACGTGTTTGAGATTGGCTGCTGGGAGGGACAGTGAGATGTGGAATCACGGTCAGCAGTGAAGTCTAAGTAAGAGCTGGTAACGTTCATGTCAGTCCTGTAGGCAGTAGACCCTTCTGTGCTGAGAGCCTTCTATGAGATGAGGAGGGTGAAAAGCCCTCTGCAGTCATGGGGGACCAGTGCCCACGTACTTGAATACCAGTTGCAACCCCACGAGAACATTTGCTCAGAGACACTCATCCCAGATTGCTGCTCGCTGGCCTGGCAACGGGGTCCTGCTGGGCCCAGGGAGCCTCGGGCCTCCTGGCAGCTGCTCCCTGGCTAGGGCTAGGCTGCCAGGAACTCACACACCTGACCTCTCCTGACTTCCAGCACTGCTTCCCTCAGGGAGGAGTGCCCCCCTATCCACCAGTTCTGACTTTCTTCACTTTCCCTGCGTCTCCAGCAGCTGCCACCTTCTTGATTTTAAGTGGAGCATCAAGAGTGTTTATAATGATTATGAAAACTTCCCTGGTGGCTCAGATGGTAAAGAATCTGCCTGTAATGCGAGAAAACCCAGGTTTGATCCCTGGTCGGGAAGATCCCCTGGAGAAGGAAATGGCAACCCACTCCCATTGTTCTTGCCTGGAAAATCCCATGGCCAGAGGAGCCCGGTGGGCTACAGTCCAGGGGGTCGTAAAGAGTCAGACACAACTGTGCAACTAACGAGTGATTATAGTGATTATGAAAAACAATAATTAATACCAGTATCTTCTTATTTCAATGGATGTTCCATTTTTACCTTTTACGGATATCCCAGGGAGATGTGTTGGAAATCTTAAGAGAGTGGTTTTCTCCATGGGGTAACTGAGGGCCTGAGCCTTAAATGTCACACAGCTACTGACTGAGAAGCTGTTTCTACTGGAAGGTGAGTTTTCAGACTCTCAGCTGAGTAAAAGTCCTGCCGCCCGCATCTGGTAGTGGCAGTATTCACAGGTTCAGCGGTAGCCTCTCTCCCCTGGGCATTTTGTTCTCACACTCTCATTTAATCTCTAAATCCTCCTGGGAGGTGGCGGTGAGAACCGGCTACCTGCCACTACTGCGCCCTCCAACAGGTACCTGTAGCCTCCCTGGGGCAGCCACATGCCTGGGAGAGTTGTGATAGGAGAAGCATCTTTGAATCCTCCATGACATTCTTGGCATTGCTTTGCTGGGGGAGAAGTCCCCTGGAATGCAGAGACTTGCTTCCCTGAGTTAGGCTGAGCTGAGAATGTTAATAAGAGGCTTCCCAGAGCTTTTCCATCAGACACTTTCATCTTATTCCAGGCGTGCAGAATCAGAACTGGGGGTGGGGGTGGGGCGGCAGGAATCCAGCAGTAAACATTAGTGTCCTTATTCTGTGGATGGAGGAAATTGAAGCCAGATGCAGCCCAAGCAAAACCTCACTGCCAGTCCGGCAGGATCCAAACCCAGCTCCATCAGACTCCAGAATGCATTCTGCTTCTTGGTGTAGCTTGATCAAGCTAGACATGGTCTCCATCCTCAGATGGTTTCAAACCAGCTGCATCCGTATTTAAATCAGTTGTTAAATGGCATGTTGCGTCTCCTGGCTGCATCTTGGTCTATCCCTTTGGGATGGGGAGGAGGATTCCCCAATTGCTCACAGCTGAAGCTTGGCTGTCTCTGCAGATAACCCTGGCTGATGAAACAGTCATTTCTAAAAGCAGGCTCCTCTGTGTGCCTGGCTTCTGGGTGTCCTGACTCCCTCTTGTATCCTTCGCTGGCCCGGCCAGATCTGTGCTTCTGTTCTTTATGACGGGGAACGTATGCTCCGATCCCTCCTCCTCTTTGTACTCATACCCATCTTGTCTACCACCCCTACCTCGGGAAGCCAGCTTGCATTGATCACGTCTGGTTCCAGCTGCTCAGGCTCCACGTGGGACCCAGTCAGCACTTCCCTGGGCTGGCATATGTGGTCTCTGTTCTTCGTATCCCTGCCATGTCTCCACAGCTAATTTTATAGGTCCTAAGATGCACAGCAGAGTGTTTGGCACATAAGCAGGCATTCACTTTGTCCCTGATAATTCCCAGGAGTTCCTGCCCAGTTTCCCATCTGCCTCTTTCCAACCAGCCTTCAGGAGTCCCTGCTGAGTGTGCACACACCACCCTGCTGTGGGCACATGGAGGGTCAGGAGAGGCAGGGCATGGTCCCTGGCCACATCTCCCTATGGGCCTGGAGGCAGCTGTGGGTGCAGCGTGCACACTGTTTGCTAATGTGCTCCCATGATGCCTTGCACACCCTGTGATTAGTGGGATGGCTGTGGATTACGATGCGTAAGGGAGAAGGTGAGCCTTTCCCCCATATCTTAGAATTTGAAAGAAGAAAAGATAAGTGGGGCTATTCTCATTTGGAAAAATAAATCTCACCACAGGCAGCATTCAGCCACACGCCCTTGGAGCCCAACAGCTGTCTCTCATTTGTTGGCAAATGTTCCCAGTGATGAATGTCCTCCATCCATGCTCACAGCCGTCCCTAAATGGAGCCTTTGGACAAGTGTAGGGGGAACAATGGCCCTTCTCAGAGAGCCCTCAGCAGACACTCCCAATGAAGTTGGTTCATCACTTGGAGCTGGGTCAAGACCACAGACAAGATGCCATTGATTCAGCAAAGGAAGCCTCCAAACAGCGGTGGAGCTTGGGGGGCTGGAGGCAGCAAGAAAGAGAGAGAAGGATGGGATTCATGGCTCCTGAGAAAGGCCCCACATCATTGTGAAGGAGTCCACGTCTTCAGTACTGCCTTCTAGAAGGTTCTAAAGAAAATCAACGCTGAATATTCATTGGAAGAACTAACACTGAAGCTCCAATACTTTGCCCACCTGATGCGAACAGCCGACTCATTTGAAAAGACCCTGATCCTGGTTCCTTGCCAGAATCTGTCTGCTTCATTGCTCCTGTAGCCAGATCAGAAGGGATGATGGAGAAGGAGAAGGTGGGGAAGAGAGTTAGGTGGAACCAGTGAGGACTTCTGGCCTTGGGGCTGGGAGTGGGTATCTCAGCACTGCCAGCCTTAGGCTCGGCGTCCACGGGAGCCCCTTCCACCAAGTTCTGCCTCCAACCTCCTGTCTGCACTTGCATCTCTGCTGACTTTCCAGAACAAAGATAAAAGATCAGCATTCCAAGCCAGAGATAAAAGGGCCCAACTAAGCAAACTCTGTCTTTCTTTCCCTTTTTGTTATTTTCATTTTTTTCTGATGAAGTTACTTTAAAATAGTGTAAACAGCAGCTACATTTTTCAAACTGTTATTTCACTCTGTAAGGAGTTCATGTAGTAATTTTATGTCTTTTTTTGTGGCAAAAGTCATGCATGTTTATTATCAAATATGCATATGCAGCAGAAATTTATAATCTGAAAATCCCTAGAATTCCATCCTCAATGATATTATCTGTGAAGGATATATTTAGCCAAATATTTTTCTTCCTCTCTGCAATAATCCTCACTGTCCCTTTCTTCCCTTTTTCTTTCCTTCCCTCCACTCTTACCCTCTCTCACTTCCCCTTGGCCTTTCTTCTTTCCTTCTTTTCAACCCCTGTGGTTTTGTTTTGTGTTTTGGCTGTGCTGGGTTTTAGCTGCA
The DNA here is from genome assembly GCF_016772045.2 of Ovis aries. Lineage (NCBI taxonomy): Eukaryota > Metazoa > Chordata > Mammalia > Artiodactyla > Bovidae > Ovis > Ovis aries. The sequence goes on along the minus strand of NC_056075.1, from coordinate 34,393,428 downwards.
GCGTGAAGAATCTTTGTTGTGTCATATGAGATCTTCAGCTGTAGCTTGTGGGATCTAGTTCCCTGATCAGGGATCAAACCCGGGTCCCCTGCACTGGGAGTGTGGAGTCTTAACCATTGGACCACCAGGGATGTCCCCCACCCCCAACCCCACGGTATCATTTTAAAAAGCAAAAGGGTAGAGTAAAAAGTAAACCTCCCTCTTACTCCTATTTACTCATGTTCCCTTGCTGGAAGCAAGGACTGCTTCAGTTTTATATATCCTTCAAAAAAAAAAAAAAAAGTACATATAGAAGCAGCTATGTAGGTATACAGGCTTCCCTGGTAGCTCAGATGGTAAAGAATCCGCCTGCAATGCGGGAGACCCCAGTTTGATTCCTGGTTCAGGAAGTTCCCATGGAGAAGGGATAGGCTACCCCCTCCAGTATTCTTGGGCTTCCCAATCTTTTGCTCTAACAAACAGTGTCACCATGAATTTCTTTGCATGCAGGTCATTTCACATACATCAAGGATCTCATCTCAGGCTGAAATCTCAGAAGCAGAATTGCTGGGTCGAGGGATGTACGCATTTACAGTTTGACTAGATAAATACCTTCTTGTGAAGTTGTGTCCTTTCTATGCTCATAGACAAAGTGTCAGAGTGTCTGTTTTCTTACACCCTCATCAGCATGATATATTATTACACTTTTTCACTTTTGCCTATCAGAGTGGCCAAAGCTTGCTCTCCATGGTATATCTCTCTTTTTATAAGGAGAGTTGAGCATCCTTTTATATGTTTACAAGCCATTCACGTGTGTGTGAGTGTGCTCATTTCTCTTTGGGGTTGTTGGTCTTTTAAAATTCATTTTGTAGGCACTTTCTGTATGGTAAGGGAATTAACCCTTTGGATATGAGCTGCAAATTTGCACCGTCTTCCCCACTGCCCAGTTTCTTGTCTTTTGACTTGCTTTTATGTTTATTTTTCTAAAGTAGAATTTTTTGTATGTGTGTGGTCAAATTTATCTCCTTTTATGGCTTTTGCTCATACTTAGAAAGTCTTCCCCTAGAATTCTACTTTAAAAGATGTTTTTTCCTTCTTTTTCAAAACAGCCTTATCAAGATGTCATTTGCATACCATGTAACTTACCATTTAAAGTATACAATTCAGTGGGTTTTTTGCATATTCATAGATATATGCAACCATCACCACAATTTTAGAACATTTCATCATCTGATTAAAAAAAAAATTTCCTTATGCTTAAGCTGACACCCACTTTCCTCCATCCTTTCCCTGCCTCTACCCCCAGCCGTAAGTAACTACTAATCTACTTTCCTATCCTGGATTCTCACGTGAATAGAATCATACAATATGTAGACTCTTGTGACTGGCTTCTTTAACTTGGCATATTTTTAAAGTTCGAATTGTAATATTATCAATACTTCATTTCTTTTTATAACCAAATATTCCATTGTATGTCTATGGATAGCTGTAACACACTTTGTTTATCTATTCATCTGTTGATGAACATTCCACTTTTTGGCTATTATGAATGATGTTGCTGTAAGTACTTATATATCAATTTTTATGATATGTTTTTGTTTCTCTTGGGTATATACCTATTAGTAGAACTTCTGGGTTATAAGGTAACTTTATGTTTACTCATTTGAGGAACTGCCAGACTGTTTTTCAAAGTGACTAAACATTTTACATTTCCACAAGTCGTATTTTCTCCTAATACTTTTGTGATCATACTTTTCGTGTACCAGGTTTTTGTACAATTTGAAATTCTTCCTAAGTTATGGCATAGGGCTCTAAATGTCTGTCTTTCCAGATGGCCACCCTCGTGTGTGAAGAGTGCTTTTCACTTATCTATTTTTTCCCCCTGCAATGTCCATAGCCCGCCAGGCTCCTCTGTCCAAGGGATTCTCCAGGCAAGAATACTGCAGTGGGTTGCCATACCCTTCTCCAGGGATCTTCTTGACCCAGGGATCGAACCTGTGTCTCTTATGTCTTCTGCATTGTCAGGCGGGTTCTTTACCACTAGCACCACCTGAGAAGCCCCAGAGTACACAGAATAGACCCTAGTATATCCAGTGATTTAGTTGGTGATAGACATTGAGGGGTTTGCCAGGTGGCGCTAGTGGTAAAGAACCTGCCGGCCAATGCTGGAGACATAGGAGTTGTGGGTTTGATCCCTGGAGGAGGGCATGGCAACCCACTGCAGTATTCGTGCCTGGAGAATCCCATGGACAGAGGAGCCTGGCGGGCTACAGTCCACAGGGTCACACACAGTCAGACATGACTAGAGTGACAGCTCACACACATTCTGTGCACGCTAGTCTTTTCGGTTGATCTATTTGACCATTCACATGTTATTGCCACACTGCTTTAGCTTTGTGACATATTCGTGCACTCTTAATTTTTTAAAAGACCCACTCATCACAGGCACTTCCTAAACCCTGATCTATATGCAGTACAGAGTTCGAGTTTGTGCAAATCAAATCCAACATTGCTCCTGCCACCAAGAAGCTTGTAGGAAATAAGAGTTCTCATTGCCATGCCTCTAACAAACGTTGTTAGGTGAATTATCTTATTTGATTTTACGATTCTGTGAGGATAGATAGAGCTCTGCATTCCCGTTAGAGACATGAGGAAACCAAGGCTTTGGGACAGACAGTGTCTGTGTGTGTGCGCGCTCAGTCGTGTCTGACTCTTTGTGACCCCACAGGGATGGCAGCTCATCAGGCTCCTCTGTTCATGGAATTTTCCAGGCAGAACTACCAGAGTGGGTTTCCATTTCTTACCCCAGGGGATCTTTCTGACCCGGGGACTGAACCAGGGACATACAGGGTTGTCTTCAAAAAGTTCTGGGTCAGGTGCTCTTGGGTGCTTTGTCAATGGAGAGACATTCTAGGGCAGTGGGTGTAAATTCACTCGGGGTCTTCCCTGGGCCCAGTGTCTGCTTCCTCATCATGGAATGACCAGGGTAAATGAGCCTTCAGAGGAGAGCTCCCACACTTTGGAATGCAAGCCTCTTGGATGTAAAACCCTATCATTCCTTAATACCAAATTGCCATTGAGACTCCAGACAGTAGGGAAATAAGGTTGGATGTTAGCTACATTCTCTCCCCAGATTGTGTGACTCAAGATCCCTGCCAGGGATAGAGTTTTTGTTTTGTTTTTCCCCCCTTGCAAAAAGATAGCAGAGTATTTGCCATATAAAACATACAAGCCCCATAAAGTCCCAACCAATGAAATCATCTCTTCCCAGGCAGACTTACTGTCCTGACCTTGGCTGATTTCCACTCTCTGGGGAATTGTAAGGCAAGGGAACTGATTTACTCAAGGAAAAGACCTACTTAACTTTCACTTCCTCAGACTTCATCAAACACTCGGAGTTCGGAGGGTTATGGGATTAAGAGAGGACCATGTGACCACCCTGGAAGCGTTCACTCGTAAGAATGTCGGGTAAACCCATGGAGAACAAGTCTCAGGAGGATTTTGTCTGGAAGTGGCAATAAAAATGCAATCCAAGTTGCCTCAATATTTCAGAACTTCCACTCAAGAAAAAAATGTCTGTCTGTCTCTGCCTCCATCTTCCTAACATCCCCTAAAGACCTTTGTTTTATGGGAAAACTCTTCCAAAGTTTTAACAGTTCCGCTGGGTGGTGGGTGACTTGTCCTTTGCCTTTTATCGTGGGAAAAGAAGATATTTAGGCTGAGTCAGGGTGACCTGGATTTGAGGATGCTGGTTGTGCTGACTTTGTGTCAGACATCACCGTGGCAGAGGAGCTGGTGTAGGTGATGTGTGTATTTCCGGCGTGGTTCTCCATCTGGTGCATGTCTTGGTCCAGGCCATGCCAGGGGCAGGTGCTTCCTCAGGGTTGGTGGGTCTGGAGCTTACTGGCCCTGACCCCCCTTAGTGATGACCAGTGATGTGTTCTTGGTCTTCCATGGTGGCTAGAACATCCCTGCAGGCCTGGAATGTTCCTCCATAGGTTTCCTCAGGGAACTTCTTAGACTGTGGGTCTTGGGAAACTGGGAAATAGGAGTCATTACTTCTCTCCCAGACCCTTAGCTTTGGTTTTTTGGGGGGCGGGGGGCTTAATTTAATTTCATCATTCTAGAAGGACTTTCAGGAGTCTTCTCCAGCACCACAGTTTGAAGGCATCAATTCTTTGGTGTTCTGCCTTCTTTGCTATCCAGCTCTTGGAACCATATGTGACCACTGGGAAGACCATAGCCTTGGCTATATGGACCTTTGTCAGCAGAGTAATGTGTCTGCTTTTCAATGCAATTTAATTTCATCATTTTAGAAGCAGAGGTCTCTGACAGTCTGAAAGGTGGTACATTTGCAGGGAAAGCAAAATAACACTGCTTTATGGAGAAAGACTCTCAAATTGCCAACATTTGCTAGATTATAGAAACAGCAAGGGAATTTCAGAAAAACATCTCTCTCTGTTTCATCAACTATGCTGAAGGCATTGACTGTGTAGATCATGACAAGCTGTAGAAAGCTCTAAGAGAGATGGGAATACCAGACCATCTCACCTGTCTCCTGAGAAACCTGTATGCAGGTCAAGAAGCAACAGTTGGAACCCTGTATGGAACAACTGATTGGTTCAAGATCAAAAAAGGAGTACAACAGGGCTGTCTGCTGTCACCCTGTTTGTTTAACCTATACGCTGAGCACATCATGAGAAATGCTGAGCTGAATGAGTTACGAGCCAGAATCAAGACAGGTGGGAGAAATATCAAAACCCTCAGATATGCAGATGATAGTACTCTAATAGCAGAAAGCGAAGAGGAACTAAAGAGCCTCTTGATGAGGGTGAGGGAAGAGAGTGAAAGAGCTGACTTAAGACTATTTAAAACACTAAGATCATGGCATCCAGCCCCATTATTACGTGGCAAATAGAAGGGGGAAAGGTAGAAGTAGTAACAGATTTCCTCTTCTTGGGCTCCAGAATCACTGCAGATGGTGACTGCAGTCATGAAATCTGAACATGATTGCTTCTTGGCAGGAAAGCAATGACAAACCTAGGCAGTGCGTTGAAAAGCAGACACACTACTCTGCCGACAAAGGTCCATATAGTCAAGGCTATGGTCTTCCCAGTGGTCACACATGGTTGCAAGAGCTGGATAGTAAAGAAGGCAGAACACCAAAGAATTGATGCCTTCGAACTGTGGTGCTGGAGAAGACTCCTGAAAGTCCTTTGGACAGCAAGGAGATCAAATCAATCTTAAGGGAAATCAACCCTGAATACTCACTGGAAGGACTGATGATGAAGCTTCAGTATTTTGGTCATCTCATGCAAACAGAAAACTCATTGGAAAAGTTGAGAAAGATTGAGGGCAGAAGGAGAAGAGGATGTTAGAGGGTGAGATGGCTGGATGGCATCACCGAAGCAATGAACTTGGGCAAACTTCAGGAAATGGTGGGGGACAGAGAGACCTGGCATGCTGCAGTCCATGGGGTTGCAAAGAGTCGGACATGACTCGGTGACTGAACAACAATGGAGAAAGACTTTACCTTTCTCATGTAGAAATTGTAGTTCCTTGTATTAGAAGATATTCATTTAGATTTTAAATCTCCTGGCCTCTAGTGATAATGAAGACAGTGGCAGCACTTTTAATATTTGTTCATAGAAAGCTTCTCAATTTGCCCTGGGAAGGGCTAGGAGTTTAGTGTGTGTTTCCACCTTTTCTGTGTGTGGTGTTCCCACTTTTTCTATGGGCTTCCCTAGTAGCTCAGCTGGTAAAGAGTCTGCGTGCAATGCAGGAGACTCTGGTTTGATTCCTGGGTCAGGAAGATCCACTGGAGAAGGGATAGGCTGCCCACTCCAGTATTGTTGGGCTTCCCCTGTAGCTCAGCTGGTAAAGAATCCACCTACAATGCGGGAGACATGGGTTCGATCCCTGGGTTGGGAAGATCCCCTGGAGAAGAGAAAGGCTACCCACTCCAGTATTCTGGCCTGGAGAATTCCATGGACTGTATAGTCCATGGGATCACAGAGAGTCAGGCACGACTGAGTGACTTTCACATCCCACCTTTTCCTTGTTCCATCCAGGTGTCTACAAGGTTATGCACTGGTGAGGATTAACAAAGGTACAAGCTTCAGTAGTATGACATGCTTTTGCACCTCACTGACTAAAAATTCCAGTCTGTTTCCGATTCAGTACAAAGCTAGTGCTTATTTTAGAAACATGTTTAGCATTCAGATAAGAAAGAATCATAAGCAACTTGCCTTGTGAATTCCATGAATGACGGAAAGAAGAATTCTCCTCCATGTTCTTTGCCAACAGGGCAGTCCCCTAGCAGGTGGTGGGACACCTAGTGACTTGGATCCTCATTCTGAAGGCCCTTTCCCTTGACTCAGGCTCTGTTTCTGCTGGGACAGCCCTTCTTGTCCGAGACGCTTCCTGGCAAATAGGGTCACAGCACATCGAGGTGTGGCACCAGCAAAGACCCAGAAGAATCGTGGTTTAGTTTCTTGGGAAGCAACTGCTGAGAAATGTTGCAGAAAACATATATGAGCCCTCCCAGACACCCCCAGACATGGGGAGAACTCTCCGTGTCCCTTCAAAATGGAGCCCACCTGCATGATGCTTGGTCCCTAAGCCTCTCAGGCCAATAAATGCTCCTTTCTCTGTGCTCCCCTCACTATTGGCTCATCACTGTCTTGCTGAGTTGAAATGAAGGCTTTTGAGGGTAGAAACATCTTATTCTTAAAAACAGAAATGCCTTAAAATCTTACTCTTTTTTTTTTTTTTTGTATCTCAGTTCAGTTCAGTCTCTCAGTCATGTCCGACTCTTTGCGACCCTATGGACTGCAGTATGCCAGGCTTCCCTGTCCATCATCAACTCCCAGAGCTTACTCAAACTCATGTCCATTGAGTCAGTGATGCCATCCAACTATCTCATCCTCTGCCATCCCCTTCTCCTCCCACCTTCAATCTTTCCTAGCAGTAGGGTCTTTTTTAGTGAGTCAGTTCTTCACATTAGGTGGCCAAAGTATTGGAGTTTCAACTTTAGCATCAATCCTTCCAATGAATAGTCAGGACTGATTTCCTTTAGGATGGACTGGTTGGATCTCCTTGCAGTCCAAGGGACTCTCAAGTGTCTTCTCCAACACCACAGCTCAAAAGCATCAATTCTTTGGTGCTTAGCTTTCTTTATAGTCCAACTGTCACATCCATACATGACTACTGGAAAAACCAGAGCTTTGGCTAGAAGGACCTTTGTTGGCAAAGTAATGTCTCTGCTTTTTAACATGCTGTCTAGGTTGGTCATAACTTTTCTTCCAAGGAGCAAGTGTCTTTTAATTTCATCATTGCAGTCACCATCTGCAGTGATTTTGGAGCCCAAAAAATAAAGTCTGTCACTGTTTCCATTGCTCCCCCATCTATTTGCCATGAAGTGATGGGGCTGGACGCCATGATCTTAGGTTTCTGAATGTTGAGTTTTAAGTCAACTTTTTCACTCTCCTCTTTCACTTTAATCAAGAGGCTCTTTAGTTCTTTGCTTTCTGCCATAATGATGGTGTCATCTGCATATCTGAGGTTATTGATGTTTCTCCTGGCAATCTTGATTCCAGCTTGTGTTTCATCCAGCCTGGCATTTTGCTTGATGTACTCCGCATATAAGTTAAATAAGTCGGTGAGAATATACAGCCCTTGATGTACTCCTTTCCCAATTTGGAACCAATCTGTTGTCCCATGTCCAGTTCTAACTGTTGCTTCTTGACCTGTATACAGATTTCTCAGCAGGCAGGTCAGGTGGTCTGGTGTTCCTGTCTCTTTAAGAATTTTCCACAGTTTATTGTAATCCACACAGTCAAAAGCTTTGGCATAGTCAGTAAAGCAGAAGTAGATTTTTTTTTTTTTTCTGAAACTCTCTTGGGTTTTTCAATGATTAGAGGAGAATAGAAGCTCAATAAATAGTGATTGAATAATTCCATCATCACACTGGGGGAAATGCATAACTGTTCTATTCCATTAACTGCTATTTTGCCAAGATCTTGGTTCTGTAGACAGCACTGACCGCGGATGGAAAAGGGGTACTCCTTAATGAATACACGTTGTATATGGTACAATGTCTATGACCCAGCAGATGGTCCAGAAGTGTTCATGTCCTGCACATGAGCACAGTGATGGCTTCTTTTCAAGAAGCACAGAATTGTCCTTGATTGGACTCCAGTCATCTAGTTTATAGATCATGCTTTGTGCCACCTTTGATCCTAACCTTGAGACTGACTTCTCTGAAGAGTTGTGTCAAAGGAACATCTCTGCTGGGCTTTTCAACAATCTGGTAAAATATTCCATGTACTGAACTTGAGTGGTAACTCTTTGTGTGCTAGTCAAGGTGAAGTTTATGGCGGCCCATGTTTGGTTGTTCGGAGGTGGGTGCACTTTGTCTTGGGAAGCCAGGGGCAGGAGAGAAGGGGTAAGTGTGAAGGAGCAAGCTGTGGGCCAAAGGCGACGTTTTCTCTGTGTATTATGACCTTGACTTGTATAATATCATTGGTGATGCTTGAAGGCGCCCAGCAGAGTGCCCTTTTCTCCTGCATCAGAAAGGCAGGTGAAGGCTGTGCCGGGCCCATTCCCCTGGACTTTCCCCATCATCTCCTTCCCGCTCCTTCTGGCTCAAGGCTCTGTGGGTGGTGACTTCTAGGGAGGCCCAGAAGCTCCAGTGATTTCTCAGGCTCTGGCTGATTCTGCCTGGGTGGTCTTTTATTCTTCCCATGTTTCTCTATTTTTACATCTTCAGTACTTCTATCCCTTGGATAGGGTTGAAGTCATAATGTGTGTTTTTAATTGAGTGTCGACAGTGCTGGATATAACACATTCAATGACTGCTTTATCAGGGTTTGAATTTGGAGCATCGTTTCAATCCCTGTGACTGTTTCAGAGTGATTGTGGGTTTTGAGATTGGCAATTGCCATGATCCTCTTTCAAAAGAAGCAATGATTGTAGAGGTTCCTCAGTTCTGGGTAAAAGAACCTGAATACTCTCTCCCCCTGTTAGGAGAAAATGCATTTATAGTAAATAAATACTGAATACCGTATGCTCAGTTGTGTCCGACTCTTTGCAACCCCCTGTACTATAGCCTGCCAAGCTCCTCTGTCCATGGATTTTCCCAGGCAAGAGTACTGGAGTGGGTTGCTGTTTCCTACTCCAGGGGACCTTCCCAACCCAGGGATCGAACCCTCATCTCTTGTGTCTCCTACAGTGGCAGGCCAGTCACGTGCTACCATAGCAGCGGTGTTGGTGTCAGAGTTCAGTTCTATCATTTAACTGTTATTTCTTCCTTCTCTTCTCTTATTTAGAAGTCCTTACGTGTAGCTAACATTTCATACTTCTCTGTATTGCACTCACCACCCCTACCCCACCTCCATATATGTGGGTTTATGTCACAAGTCAGAGTGCTTATAAATAAACACGCCCCTTCCTCTGGCAGATCTCACAGTCTCTCACACAAGTTTTAATGTGTGTGGTTCCTTTAAGAGGCTGAATTTTGTAGGGGAGGGATAGAAGGGAACGATATAATTGACCATGTAATATTTTGTTGTCCCAAATCCAGTTTCAAATGTTTAATATTTGCTCCCAGTTAGACTCTCATGGAACTGAAATAAGAAATCAGAAAATTGAAGTCTTCTTCCTTTTTGTACTGGCCAGTGGCTTTCAAGCTAAGAAAGGTTTTTACAGGTGAACATTTGCAATCAACCTAGTGAAAGGGAACTCTTACTCTGAGCCCCCAGTGAGCCCAATATCCCCCACCCATAAAAATATTTTCACTCATGTTAGACCTGTATTATAAAACAGTTACTCAATTACTGTGTTTTGAATTTTGTCAATAGGAGATTTGTGATTTCTCTTGTTAGAGTAGTACCTACATAATATCCTTGGTTTTTACCTAGTGGCATGCTGTAGAAGGAAGGGACCAGAATGCTTTTCTGTAAACGGCGGACAGTAAGTATTGCAGAGTTTGTAGCCATATGGTCTGTGCGGCAGGGACTCTACTCTGCCACTTTGGTGTGAAGCAGCCACAGGCTGTAAACAAATGGGCCTGGCTGTCTTCTAACAAAGCTTTATTTATGGTCACTGAAAATCAAATTTTGTATGATTTTCAGGTGTCACAAAATCATCTTTGAATGCTCTTTCAACCATTGAAAAGTGTGAAATACTTTCTTAGCATGAGGGCTGTACAGAAACAGGGTGGGCTCAGTCCAGCCCGTGGGTCACCGTTTGCTGACCCCAGGCCTAGAGGATCTGGAGAGGAGGCAGTAACCCTCCTAATGCCTCAGTGACTAGCTCAGCTCACTAACAAATCTGAAATAGTACCAGACCAGGTAGCATCTGGCCTGGTAACAAACTCCCTTCTCACCACTGCCGCGGGGCACGCCTGCTCCCATGGGCCACTCCTTGGCTGGGAGGGATGGAATATCCAGCACCATCATCCCACAAACCTAGTTCTCTAAAATCTGTCTAGGAAACAGTTTCTTCAGAATGCAACATCAGCCCTGGGCCTCTTCCAGCTCCTAGTTGGAAGGTCTTTCCAAGGATGGAGAAATTGAAACAGCTGCAGGATTTTGTTTTTTTTCTTCCTTCTAGAATCATCCAGCCAGGGGGTGAGTTCAGGACTCTGGCAGCTCCTGTGTAAGTGCTGAGCAGCAAAAGACAAATCTGGGAACGAATCTGGAGCAAACCCTGCTACTCCCCAACCAGCAAGACAGGCCCCATAGAGCCAAGGCTTGCAGCGCTGGCCTTTATGTTGAGGCCAAGGCTGGGGAAGGGGAGCCTCTCAGAGAGTCTTCCGGGACACACGGGGCTCTCCGTCCCTCAGCTGGGTGTCTGTGAAGACCCTCCCGGGGCAGCTGCGTGTCTGCAGGGCCCCACGTGAGACCCGTCCTCATGGGCAGGCCTGGTGCCCCGGGCAGGGTGGTTCCATGCCAGAGGGTTGGCCAGCTGTACTGTTTGTTTCATGGAGAGAGTTTCCAGAAACACTTTTTCCCTTTCTGCTTGAATGACCAAGTTTCAGAAAAATCCAATGATAATGTGCAGGCGTTTCAAATTTGTGACTTGAGCTGGGATGTTTGGGGTCACGTTGCCTAGGAGACGTAAGGAGTGGGCATGTTAAAGTCCATGAAATAACCAACAAAATGTCCTCCCCAGCCTGAAATGCTGAAGCCACAGCCTCGGGAGTGGGAGAGGATTTGGCGTGTAAAGTTTGTGAGATGGTTTGAATCGATGGATCTGTGGTGTTTCTCTTTGACGTTAGACAGAAGACCCCGAGGGCAGGCCTCCTACCTTCTGTATCTAGGCAGGTGTGATCTTGGGATCTCAGTCAATCTCCTGTCCACTGTGAACCCAGGTCTGGCTGATTTTACAAGCAGAGAAGGGCAAAGTTATCCTGCTGTTTGGCCTTGGGAGAAGGGTGGCGGTGGTGGGGTAGGGGGTGGTGTGCATTGATAGGCAACCATGGTAACAAAGGCCTGGGGACTTCCAAGACTAAGAGCAGGGTATGGAGGCAGGGCTCTGGCCTTTGTCTTTCAAGTCTCTGTCCTTTCTGTTGGCCACCACGTGTATGTCCTGGAATGTCATCATTCTGGGAAACCAGGGGGACTTTGAGGTATTAGAATTGAAAGGTTTAAAGAAAGAGAGGCAGGAAGAGTTAAAGGCATTTTCCTCCTTACCGTGCATTTCTTGCAGTTTAGGTTTGCAAAATAATAACCAGTATTTTATAAGCACAGTGATTATATTTTAAACATACATTGCATCCATTCAGCGGAGTAGATGCAGCTGTTCAAAAGAACAAGGCACATCCATGTGTTGCCCAAAGTGTATCTCCAAGGGGCATTGATAAGTGAAACTAACAAGGTTCAGAATGCCATGGGTAGTCTAAGCTTACTAATATAAGAGAGCTTTCCCTGTATTTTTTATGTATTTTTTTATATAGACTAGTATGCATCAGAAGTCTCTGATAAGACACATAGTCCATTGATAGTAGTTTCCAGCGAAGGGGCTAGTGTTGGGGGTTCTGAGTTGGGAGGGAAGCTTTTCACCATCTACGTTTGTGCTGCTGTTTTGATATGAATAAATAAATAAACAAATGAGTATATTTTTACCATGTGCCTGCATACATTCCATTTTTCCAGTAAAAGTTTAATAAAAATAGAAGAAAGTACACAAAAGAAGTCATTGAGAAGGTATTTGGCATCATGGAAGCTTCCGGAGCTGGTCACCCTCAGCCTGCTCTGGACACTGAGATATGGAGAAAAAAGCAAAAGAAAATACTGGGTTATTTCACTCATGGCAAGCCCTGCCCCTCTCACCCCACCCAGCCCCATGCAGCTTCCCTTATCTGAGCCATAAATTCTGGCCAAACAATGGCAAGACAGTCCAGCGCTGGACTTGGTGTTTACAGAGGGAAAATCTGGGAACCTGTTGGCATGAATCATGGTGCCTGGGCTTTCTGGGCTGGAAGGGAGGGCTCCCAAGGTGGCTCCGGGCCTGCCCAGGTGACTGCCCAGGGACCAAGGAGAAAGACCAGTGATCATTCTCAGGGTTAAACTCTCCAACTGTCCTGAGATTCTCCACAAAACCATTCTTAACAGCAGGATCCCTTTCCAAGTCCGAGGAGAAGCTTCGATTTGGAACACATTACTCAGGAATTTTGCTGTTTCATCCAAGTTTAGGGAAAGAGACCTTCGTTGCTGTTGTCTCTACAGGATGTGACTTGCTGGGGAGAAGTTAATGGAGTGATTCTCGTGGAAAGAGGTCGTTCAGTACAGTAGAACTCATCCATATTACCCACATGCTGGAATCCTATTTAATTCACTAGGTTTATGAGCTGTATAGTGGCCTTCCCCCCAGCCCCCACAGAAAAATAAGCTTCCCTCTGCTCTTGGGCTGTTAAAAAAAAAAAAGGCATAAACACAGGGAATTTTCCATGGCCCAAATTCTGACCTTGGTAAATCATCTTTTTTTTGAACTGATGAGGGGTCTTGCTCTGCCGGTCTGCTTTCTTCAGAATCAGCATTTACAGCTGCCCACACCAGAAGCCTTTAATTTTATGACCTGCCTATTCCCAGCTGACTGACTTTCTTCTTTCCAAGATGGTGGCCAAGGCCTTGCCTCTTCTTTCCCACTCTCCTTCCCCCGCACAAACCCACCTGGCTTTCTCCTGTGAGGACTGAGCATGTTGACAGGTGGACTGAGAAAAGTTTTCAGCATTATTTTAGCGGCTTTGCCCAGTGGCAGGTGGGGAGAAATGAGAGAGAAGGACTGAGACCTCCACTTGGCCTTCACCAACCAATCTCCTCGCTGTCGACCCTGTGTGAGGCCCCGCAGACACCAGCCTGCCGGAGTGAGTTAGCTTGAAGCATTCCTGCAGCCCCCAGATATATCTCACGGTCATGGGAAATGTAAAGGTTAGTTTACTGTTGCCTGACTGCTGCCTGGGTCTTGTTGGCTAGGAAAGGCCCTTTGGAGGAAGCAGGATTTGCCCTGGGCTTTAACAGCTGGAAAGGATTTATGGAGGTGGGGGTCGGGGGAATTCAAATAAAGGGAAATATTGCAAATAAAAGTTTAGAAGTGGGAAGAGAGCCACACTGTGGGTGCTTTTGACAAACTGGGTGACTTCCAATGGTTAAGATATGAAAGGGGACCTAGGTCCCCTCCCCCACAGTTTCAGTCCCTGCTGCTATGTAAAGATGAAGCTAAGCATCAGACTAAATTCAGCTACACCCCAAATATCCATGAGCCAGAAGATAGAATAAGAGCCTTAATCTGTTCTACGGACCTGATGAAGCCCCAGCTTTCTGGTGTTCACTGGTTTTGCCCACCAGGCACTTCGCTGAAGGCAGGTTCAAGAAAATGCTCATGGCAGAATTAGGTCCCCTGGTGGTCCATCCAGTAGTGAGTGAATACTGCACTGGCTTGTCTCAGACCCAATTCTTGTGAGGGTGGAAGCTCTGAAACAGAGTTTCTAGCTACTCTGTTTGTGGGAGCGGCACTCATGTCAGCAGTGAAATAGTTTCAGCATCCTTCAAGGTAAGTAAAGCCTTGTCTAGCTGCCTCTGGGGTACGGATTTGTGATTGGGGTCTTTCAGCTAGCCAAAACCTCTGGTGTGTGTAATCTGTTTAGGGTTCTTTGAACATGAGCCCCTCCCACCCTGGGGTGTAGATTTAGGCTAACTTACTTGCACACACATATATTGTACTGTTCAAAGAAGAGTGTGAAAGTGGATTCTAGACAGTATTATAGGACCCTCAGATATCTGAGAACAGCTATATTTGGAGTTTGTATAAAACCTGAGAGACCCACTCCTCTGATTTTCTCTTAGTGGTATGGAAACTACGGGTCAGGAAAGTTGATCAGCTTGCCTAAGGTCACCCTGGCTTGGTGATGCCAAAAGAGGACAGGGCGTCTCCATTCCTCCCATTATGACCTTCTGCATCCTGCGTCTGGGCTAGAGGTGCCAAAATGAGTAAGAAATAGTCATGTTCATTTGTTGGGTATGATCACTGTTATTTTTAAAATTTTTGTTTTGTATTGGAGTGTAGTGGAACAATGTCATGTTTAAGATGTGCAGCAGAGTAATTCAGTTGGACGTGTATCTATTCTTTTCCAAATTCTTTCCCCATTTAGGTTATTGTAGAGTGTTGAGCAGAGTTACCTATGCTGTACAGTAGGTCCCTGTTGGTTATTTATTTTAAATATAGTAATGTGTACACATGGCTTCCCTGGTGGCTCAGAGGATAAAGCGTCTGCCTGTAATGCAGGAGACCCAGGTTCGATCCCTGGGTTGGGAGGATCCCCTGGAGAAGGAAATGGCAACCCACTCCAGTATTCTTACCTGGAGAATCCCATGGACAGAGGAGCCTGGCAGGCTACAGTCCACGGGGTCGCAGAGTTGGACACGACTGAGCGACTTCACACTCACACACAATGCGTACACATCAACCCCAAACCCCAGTCTGTCCTTCCCCATTACCCTTCCCCACTGGTAACCATACGTTCATTCTCAGTGAATTCATAAGTCAGTGAGTCTTTTTCTTTTTTGTATGCGAGTTCCTTTGGTCACTTTTTAAAGATCATATAATACGTCTTTCTCTTACTTAGCAGGGTAATCTCGGAGTCCATCCATGTTGCTGCATATGACGTTATCTCATTCTTTCTAATAGCTGAGTAATATTCCATTGTTTATATGTATCATCTTTTTTATTCATTCACCTGTATGATCATTGGTGTTGAATGTAAAAAGATTTTACCTGACAGAGACATGTTGGGGTATTTATGCATAGTGCAGGACTTACTGTATTTTGAACAGATTTGTTTTCAATACTTCAGCAAAAATAAGTAAAACAGGAGATGAATTAAGAATGCCAAAATGCTTAGAACTGTTGGAAAATGATGAAACCCAATCATGGGTTCATGGGGAGTTCATTTTACTATTCCTACTTTATATGTTTGAAATTTTTCATTAAAAATTAATTTTATTTAAATTTTTCACTAAAAGTTGTTAAAAATCAACAATAGGTTTCCACACCCAGCCAAGGATACCGTAGTCACAAGGAAGACGTGTAGTTGCAGTCATAATCAGTTTTCAAGAAAGATAGGATTTTTGTCCCTAATATACTGGTGCTGTACTTATTAAATAGTGGCATCCTTTTCTGAGCCATCTACCCCGTGAAGCAGGTGGAGCCTCTTATCTCCTCCACCACTAGGGCCGTGCAGCCCCGGCTTGGCTCTCATCCACTTGTGGAATCCACTTCTGTGATTCTGGCTTCTGGTCTCTGCTCCCTGTGTGCAGCAGAGTACCTTAATGTGTTCATGTAATCGATTACTCCAAGAGCCATGCTGTAGCCTGGCCTGCAAGGGTGGGAAGAAGTAAGCTTTCTGTTGGTAGCAAGTGTGCGTGCCTTCTCGTGGGTGTGTGCATTTGCACTCACTGCTGCTAAAAAGGACACAGTTAGAAAAGGGTGAAGAGCAGTCTTTCTCCCCAGCCCCTCTGCCTGCCTCCGCCTCCTTGCCAGGGAGCCACCAGAAAGGCTGTGGAACGACCTGAAATCAACTTGCAAGTTCAAGTAGAGCCTCCATTCTCCTCTGTGGCAATTAACAGTGATTTACTGGAGGTTACATTCTAGCGTGGCCTCTGACCTTCTGTTATCAGCAGCTTCGGGGACTGGGGCTCATTATTGGTCAGTTCCTGGCTGCTCTGCAAACAAGCCTTTTCACATTTAGCTCTTGCCCACAACCACATCCTGTCCCTTTAGTACCGGACGGCACTGGGCTGCGCTGGGGTTAAATCAGGCAGGGGTGTGAGATGGAGGCGGCTGCCCTAGACAGATGGACCAAATCACCGAGTCATTTTTCCCTTGGCATTTTAGAGATGGGATGCTCCCTGAAGTTCGCTTTCCATGACACGTCCTCAGAGAACACAAGGTCAGCCTGATAGGAGTCTAAGTCCCAGAATGTCTGTCTGCAAACAGCTGATGCTGTTTTGCCCTGGCACAGACAGAGCATTTCCAGAAGGCTATTTGTCTTCTCGCCTTTTGTCAAGAAGACTCCCGTTACACAGAAGAGATGGGAAGTCACCCAAAGCTCTGTTTTCCCTTTGGCTCAGCCAGAAGGTGACGTGTGGGCTGTCCCTCCCACACATCAGGGGCCGTGTTCATGGGCGTGTGGTGGCCCGGCCATCTTAGCTCAGCAGCTCAGCCCCGCCGATAAATGTTAATAGTATGAGAAAACACTGGAGGAGCCTTGATCTGTCAAAGGTGAAGCATCTCTCTTATAATGCAGTACCAGGAAAAAGGCAAAGGACTGGTATGTGTCCAGATAAGAATAACTGCCTCCCCTCCTTTACGTCTTTGGACTACCTCAGAAGGCAAAGCTCATATTTCCTATTCTTTACAACTTTAGCCTACATTTGGGGTATATTTTCTTTCCCCCTCTTTTTGGCTTGGGTTCTGGTTTTCTGTTTCCATTTTCAGAAACCCTATAGGAAGCATACTGGGCACAAATAAGTTACCTGCTCAAAGGCAGTGATTCTTGTGACTTCCCTGCTGGTCCAGTGGCTAGGACTCCATACTCCCAGAGCAGGAACCCTGGGTTCGATCCCTGGTCGGAGAACTCAATCCTACATGCTGCAATTAAAGTTCACATACCACAACGAGCCTGGTGCAGCCAAATGAGTAAATAAATATTCAAAAGCAGAACAACAAAAAAATAAAGGCTGTGATTCTTGCTTTCCTTCCACCCATCATGACTTTGCCCTTTGGCTTTGAGGTCCCCACGTAGCCCTCCCTGCTGGAAGGCTGTGTGCTCTCTCCTGACAGAATCCTGACCAGGGCTGCCTTTTCACAACCCTGCCTCAGTTGGCATCTTTCACGAGTATCTCAGCATCTTTCCCTTTTGTTCAGAGACAGACTCTTGTTACTGATAACTGAGACTCACAGCTCTTTTCTGTAATTAATGAATCTGCTCACTACACAGTCACTCTGGGAACATCTTTATTATCAGTCTAAGCCCCAAAGATACAGGTAGTTACAAATGCATGATGGGCATCTCAAGGATGCTAAAGGCAAAGGTGCCCCGTAAACTGACTGTAGTAACTGGATTTGGACAGACTTGGCTAGAAAGGCCTTGTGAAGGTCATGAGCTCTGTAGGGACTGCAGTGGTGGGTGGGGACTAGTTCCTCGGAAGATACTGGAAGTGGTTTTCTGCCTTGCATTAAGATTATGTTTCTTAAACTGGGCCCTAGATATTGTTTGTTTCTAAGCTGTCTATGATGATTTAAATTTTCATCTCGGTAATAATTTATTAAACTGTTTTAAGCCTCTTCTGGATCATCTGGATGGCTACCTGTCAGTCAGTCAGTTCAGTCACTCAGTTGTGTCCGACTCTCTGCAACCCCATGGACTGCAGCACGCCAGGCTTCCCTGTCCATCACCAACTCCCGGAGCTTACTCAAACTCATGTCCGTAGAGTCAGTGATGCCATCCCACCAGCTCATCCTCTGTTGTCCCCTTCTCCTCCCGCCTTCAATCTTTCTGTCATCAGGGTCTTTTCCAATGAGTCAGTTCTTCACATCAAGTGGTCAAAGTATTGGAGTTTCAGCTTCAGCATCAGTCCTTCCAATGAATATTCAGGACTGATTTCCTTTAGGATGGACTGGTTGGATCTCCTTGCAGTCCAAGGGACTCTCAAGAGGGCTACCTGTGACTAGTCTCAATTATATTTACTGTCAGGTTGGTGCCCAAGGAGGACCAAAAATACTCATATGGGGCTTCCCTGGTGGGCCAGTGGTTAAGATTCCTTGCTTCCAGAGCAAGGGGAATGGGTTCAATCTTGGTGGAGGAACTAAGATTCCACATGCCTGTATGCTGTGGCAAAAAAAAACAAAACAAAAACCTCATATGAACTGGATTCCCTGGAAGGGACCACAGGGTTATGCGTAGAGGGGGTTCCTGAATTGTTAGCTTAGGAATGGAAGAGAACAATACGCGTCTCAACACTTCTGCACATTTTATGTCTATTACATTGTATTGTACGTTACTGTGAGTCAAACAAAGCTTGGAGAAGTTAGTCCCTTTCTTTGCCAAAATGATCCCAATGATTTAATAAGTATGTATACAGAGAAAGGGAGGAGGGAATTCTTTCCTATTGAGAGCCCTAGGTGTTGAAGTTCTGCTTTCCAGTCATTGGCCTTGTAAAACATGAATTGTTAGGAGTTTCTGGAGAGGACGTAGGGTTTGTCAGACAACTCCTGATGCCCAGCCTCTGTCTGAGTTGTGAACTTAAGCTTGTGGCTGGAACAGAGGTGGGCCTCAAATTGCTGGGTTCCATGCAACACACCCAGCTAACCTCTTGTGTGAGTCTCTTTTCATCCTTATCCCTCTGCTCCAAGCCATTTATGAGTTCCCATTACCAACTGGATGCTTTACCTGGGCAGCAAGGTAAACACACCTCCATCTGGCTGGCAAGTCTCACCCCTTGAGAGTCTCATCTCACTGTTCGCCTGCCAGAAGCATGTGCTCCAGCCACCCTTCCTCACGCAGCCCCCAAAGCTCCCATCTTACCTCTTTCATCACTTCCTTGAATGCTGCCTTGGCCCCATCTCCATTTGTCCAAGCCCCCGCCACCCAGCCCAGTCCAGACACCATTTTACCCTCTCGGATCACCCCCACTCTGATCAATGTCACCCTTCTTTCCTTCCCCCCTAGAATAGCAATCATGTGGACTTGACACGTTCTTGAGTTGTGGGGTGGTGAGTGGATGGGTTTGTCCCCCCTGCTTCTGGGTTATGCACTCTTGGGTGGGAGGCAGGGTTCAACTCAGCCCCTAATGTGGCTTTGTCTCCTTCTAAGATGCCCTTCATAGCACCTGTGTTTATTTGCTCACTCTGGGATTCATTCAGTTGCTCACTCATTCATGGAAAAGACTTGTATTGAGTAGCTACTATGTGCCAGCCACCAAATTTGGCACTGTGAGTAACCAGTGATCAAGACAGACATGGAGGAGTATTCCTCATGAATCTTAGAGGCTGGGGGATGGAGTGGGAAAGTTGGGGAGGAGAGGCAGGCCTTAACAAGCCTTGACAGCTCAGGAGTATTGATAGAAGGAGTCTGGAAACCCCAGAACACACTACAGAGGAATGTCAGTTATTGGCTGCATATGACTTAGCACCCTTCTCAAACCAGTGGTTGAGAACACTTAACACCCTTGGACTCTCGCTGTTAATCCCATTTGCTCATGTGAATCGGCCAGGGAGCCTCCAGGTGCTTGGGCCCAACAAGAGAGAGTCTGACATATTTGGTCTAGGGCATGAATATTGTCAAGAAAACAAAACTCATGGTCCAAGGGGGAGCAGGAAGACCCAAAGCCCCCCCCGATCTGGTCCCCATGTAGCCCCCTGAGAATAAGGGCCTTGTTCAGTGCTGGGGCCACAAGTGAGAGGGCTCAGAGAAGCTTGTTTGGGCTTCCATGGGCCCTGTTGTGGATCCC
The DNA here is from genome assembly GCF_016772045.2 of Ovis aries. Classification (NCBI taxonomy): domain Eukaryota; kingdom Metazoa; phylum Chordata; class Mammalia; order Artiodactyla; family Bovidae; genus Ovis; species Ovis aries. The sequence continues at coordinate 34,373,437 of NC_056075.1, read as the reverse complement.
CCAAAAAATTATCTTCAAATCCTAACCCCCAGAATTGGCCTTATTCAGAAACATGATCTTTGCCGATGCAATTCAGTTAAGATCCAGTGGCCCTACTGGATTAGGATGGGCCCTTCTTCAATAAGGATGAAATGACCTTATAAAGAAGAGGGTGGTTTAGGATCCAGACACACAGGGAGGACGGCAGAGGCACAGGTCAGACCAATGCAGCTGCAGCCAAGGAATGCTGAGGCTTGCCAGCAACCACGAGAAGCTAAAAAGAAAGAAAGTGTTCTTCCCCGGGTGCATCACGGGGAGCGCGATCCTGTCAACACCTGCTGTGGGACTTCAGCCTCCAGGGCTGGGAGAGGAGACATTCCTGTTGATTGAATCATCATTCCGTGGTATTTTGTCATGGCAGCCCTGGGACCTAATACAGACCCAGGGGTCATGCCCACGGGAAGGGCAATGCCAGGTTCCCCCCTTGACCTGGATAGTAGGAGCCCAGAGGCAAACCCTTAGCAAGTGTCACAGCTGTGACTTTCTTGACTTTTTTTTTAATCAAGACTGCAGCCTGTAGGGGAGGTCAGCAAGAGAGAAGGGGACTCAAAGTGTTAAGGGACAGCGTGGCTCTCACTTAATCAGTCCCACAGCTACAACTGCTCATCATTACTATAGCTTCATCATCAAGTCAGTGGCTCGACCAGGGTTCTGGGTGGGGAAAGAGCGTGTACTCTGTGGCCCTGGCTCTAACCCCATCTGCGTCACATCAGCTGTGTGACTTTAAGAAGTGTGGCTTGGAGACCTTTGTCTTCCCCTCTGCAAAGTGGAGTTAATAATAGACCCCGTGCAGGGTTGTCGTGAGGATTAAACAAAATGTGAGCAGAATGCCTTGATAAGACAGCTGTCACGTGCCAGTGCCGTCAATTTAGTGATTTGAACAGAGCAGGCTGAATGGTGGAGGAAAACATCCTCTGGCTTGATCAGGGAACATGATCACGCCAACCTTGGTGTGTGGATGAACCCGGGTGGCAGGGCGAAGATCTGAGCTTGGATTTTGGTTCTATCATGAGTGACCTCTGGGACCTTAGGAAAGTTACTTTCCTCAGTGTCCTCGACTTTAAGATTGGTTAACAAAATCTATACGATAGTGGCAGATGAAATGAAATGACATAAGCGCCATTTGTCAGTGTTGGCCAGGGACTCATCGGAAGGGACGGGAAGGACCAGGACTCAGAACCGGAGCAGGGGCTCAGCCTGGTTCCTAGGCAGTGGGGCTGCTGGGGGCTCGGGGTGCTGACTCTGGAATGGGGCAGCTGGCCTGACTCTTGCCTCGCAGTGTATGTGCTGCAGGTTTCTCTAGGATGGGAAGCCAGTGGATTCTCTTCTTGGAAGAGAACCTTCCAAGAGCCACAGGTTGGAATCTCTGACTCTTGCGCTTCTTCCAGGGGCGGCCTCACCCCAACTTCCCAGTTTTCCCAGTTCCCTGCTCCTGTGTCCAGCACTTACTCCTGCAAGACAGCTCTGAGGGCACAAGCGGCTCAGACCCCATCACCATCGAGTGGGGAGCAGAGCCTGGCAGAGGGCATCCTGGATGTGTTCTTCTCCCCCTGGGCTCTGTGCAGCTGTCCTGTCCGCACCTGTCGGTAGGCCGCCTTCTAGAAGCCCTGGGCCCACCACCTGCTCAGCTTTTTGTGAAAGTTGTTTGCTGTTGTTTATAGCCAACATGGAGGGCTCTGTTTCACCAGAGTGGATGTTTTCAAATTCAGAGGTTTTTACCTGCTTGATTTTAAATCTAATCAGATTCTTCTAATCTAATGGAAAATCAGAGCTTTCCAACCAGGCTAAATCTTTTGTAAGTCTGTTCCTTCCTGGGCTCTTTGTTTCACAAGCTGCGTATGAGCTTTCTGCTCTAGTTTCATGAGTTGAAGGCTAGTGTGCTAGTTACCCATGCATGTATGTGTTAGTCACTCAGTCTTTGCAACCCCATAGACTGTAGCCTGCCAGGCTCCTCTGTCGGTGGAATTCTCCAGGCAAGAACACTGGAGTGGGTAGCCATTCCCTTCGCCAGGGGATTTTCCTAACTCAGGGATTGAACCCAGGTCTCCTGAACTGCAGGGGGATTCTTTACCGTCTGAGCCACCTAGGATTGCAGCAACAAATGACCACAAACTAGGTGGCTTAAAATGCCAGAATCTTATTCTCTCACTGTTTTGGAGGCCAGAAATCTGAAGTCAAGGTGTCAGCAGGGCCATGGCCCATCTGATAGCCCTAGGAGAGAATTTTTTCTTGCCTCTTCTTATTCTGGGTGGGGCCTGGCATTCCTTGGCTGTGGGTGCCACTGCAGTGCCTGTCTCTGCCTTCACATGGCCTTCTTCCCTGTGTTTCTGTATTTTAAAGCTCTCTGTCTTAAAAAAAATTTTTTTTGATGTGGACCATTTTAAGAATCTTTATTGAATTTGTTACAATATTGTTTCTGTTTTATGTTTTGGTTTTTTTGTCTGCGAGGGCTCTTAGCTCCCCAACCAGGGATTGAACCCGCAGACCCTGCACTGGAAGGCAAAGTCTTAGCCACTGGATCAGCAGGGAAGTCCAAGAGCTCTCTTTTCTTCAGTGATATCATCAGCCATTGGATTTAGAGCCCATCTGAAATCCAGGATAATCCTGTTTTGAAATCTGTAATTTAATTGCATTAGTAAAGACCCAGTTCCAAATAAAGTCACATTCATGGATACCAGGGGTTAGGACTTGGATGTATCTTTCTGGGGCTTCTATTCAACCCACTACAGGGGGTAATAATAACATTTATTGAATAATGTTTTGTGTCTGGTGGTTTTCACATGTTACTTCACTGAATCCCCACTCTAACTCTGCAAAATAGGTACACTTTCTTCCCACTTAAGCTTCCCTGGTGGCTCAGATGGTAAAGCGTCTGTCTACAATGAGGGAGACCCAGGTTTGATCCCTGGGTCGGGAAGATCCCTAGAAAAGGTAATGGCAACCCACTCCAGTACTCTTACCTAGAAAATCCCATGGACAGAGGAGCCTGGTAGGCTACAGTCCATGGGGTCTCAAAGAGTCGGACACAACTGAGCGACTCCACTTTCTTTCTTTCTACTTGCTTCCTACTTTTGTAGGTGGGAAAACTAAAGTTTGAAAAAGTTGTCAAGCTTGTTGAAGTTCAAACAGCTTGCTGGTGCAGCCACTGAATTCTAGCCTAGCTCTTTCCACTAAGCTGGAGTCATTCTTCATCAGAAGAGGGAGAGAAATGAACAACTACCGTAGTAAAATGGCCATAGGAAAAACATATGGGTTTTCTGCCACTCATTCATGCATGGAGAACCACCGACGAATACTGGGGCATTAAGAATATCAGGAATTTTTTACCCTGGAATGTTAGTCATAAAAAAAGAATGAGATTTTGCCACTTGCAGCCACATGAATGGATTCAGAGGACATTGTGGTAAGTGAAATAAGTCAGATAAAGGACACGGTGTATGGTATCACTCATGTGAAATCTAAAAAAGACAACAAATAGTGAATAAAACAAAAAATTATAGCAGATATCGAGGACACACTAGTGGTTACCAGTGGGGACTCAGAGAGAGAGGGCTAATACAGGAGTAGGGGGAAAGAAGAGCAGGAGTTTTGTAATGATGTTCATCTAAAAGTTGCTGAAAGCTAACGTAACTAGAGCAGAAGAATTTATACCAAAGGATATTGATGGATACTTCAAGAGGGCCATCCCCAGTTTATTTGGTGGTTGAATCTAAAGGTCTAACACATATTTGTGTGTGTGCTAAGTTGCTTCAGTTCTGTCTGACTCCTTGTGACCCTATGGACTGTAGCCCACCAGGCTCCTCTGTCCATGGGATTCTGCAGGCAAGAATACTGGAGTGGGTTGCCATGCCCTCCTCCAGGGGATCTTCCTGCCCAGGGATTGAACCCATGTCTCTAACATTGTCTGCTGCCTTGCAGGCAGAGTCTTTACTGCTGAGCCACCAGCAAAGCTCTTAACATGTATTAGGTGCTCCAAAAATATTTGGTGAATAGATGAATGCCTGAAGAAATGCAGCTGTGAGAAGACTAAGGACAAGGTCACCTTGAGACAAGATCCCGCTATGGTATATGACCTCTTAGCTGCCAAAGTAAAGTTGAGGTGTTCCTTCACTTTTCACAGTCTTTGTAGCAGAGCCTCTCTGCTCAGATGTCACCTCACAGATGGAAGTGCTTTTCCTAGGGAAAGAAACAAAATTAAGTTTATATTAAAAGTTGGATGCCAGGAGTTTGGGAATAATCTTGATCGTCTCACTGTTATATCCCAACTGGGATCAGTTGAGACATCTCAGAGCCCATAACCTTCCCAGGTAGAAGCTTGTCCACCATTTTCTGCCAGGGTTCATTTCCTGACTCTGGGTCCCACGATTTCACAGGAATAGAATATAAGCAAATGGAGAAAATTTTTGTACTGCTGTGAAATTTTGCTGGGAAAAGAAAATGCATGCTCAAAAGTTCTAAGAACTTCTGAGCCTCGTACCTAAGAGACTACAGATTTGTGCATTTTGAACCATGCTTGTTGGAATAAATTTGGGTTGGGAAAGTAGCTAGGAGGTTTGAGGTTTCTGGACAATAGTGGTGAATGTTTTAATTCCCAACCATGTGAAATTTTCCTTGCTGTTTCAAAATGTCTTTCAACTTGAATGGGACACCTCCTTGGTTTGCAAAGGCTCTGTGTATTAGAGTTCTGCAGAGAAGCAGAACCAAGAGGCTCTCTCCCTCCCTCCCTCCATCTACCCATTCATCCATCAGAAGAGATTTATTATAAGGAATTGGTTCCTGTGATTATAGAGGCTTGTGGCCCAGTCAAGTTGACCCCTAAAATTAACCTCACACTGAATTTCTATGGCATATGTTCATTCTTAGCTCTAGTAAGGTGGCAGTGTCATAGATATGACCCCTTGTAATGTCCTTGGCAAAGGTATATTCAATTGAAACAAAAGACTGTAGGAGCCAAGGCAGAAATCCAAACAGTGGCTCCTAAGATAGGATGTTTTCTTAGCCTTGTAAATGTCCATTGGCTTCCTTTGCTTCTTGTCCTGTCTGTGTCTGTTTCTCTTTTTTAAATGAGTGAAAGAAAAGATGGGTGAGATATGTTATTACAGTGCAGAGAGAGGTGTTGGGGTTTCTTTGACCACATCTACAGGGCTCTTGCTTGAAACCTGTTTCTAATAGACAGAGGAAGGCTTTGATTAAAACTATATTTGCTCGCCAAACTCTTTCCCTTTTTATTAACAGATATAGCTCTCCCCATTAACCCACTCTGACTGAGGAGACTTGCTATGCAGGGGGCAAGGAAAGTCAATTAACTTCCAGAGGACTTGGATGAATACCTCCAGTAGGACTGGTCCGTGGATGTTCATTAGGCCTCCTTCCCACCACTTTTCATTTCCCAGTTGCTGTGTTGACTAGTGAAAGGCATGTTTACACATATGGCTCACAAAATACATTTGAGTGGTAGATTTTTGTTGTTAGCTAACTTGATTTATGGATGTGAAAGTTGGACTGTGAAGAAAGCTGAGCACCGAAGAATTGATGCTTTTGAACTGTGGTGTTGGAGAAGACTCTTGAGAGTCCCTTGGACTGCAAGGAGATCCAACCAGTCCATCCTAAAGGAGATCCGTCCTGAGTGTTCTTTGGAAGGACTGATGCTAAAGCTGAAACTCCAGTACTTTGGCCACCTGATGCGAAGAGTTGACTCATTGGAAAAGACTCTGATGCTGGGAGGGATTGTGGGCAGGAGGAGAAGGGGACGACCGAGGATGAGATGGCTGGATGGCATCACTGACTCGATGGACATGAGTCTGAGTGAACTCCCAGAGTTAGTGATGGACAGGGAGGCCTGGTGTGCTGCAATTCACAGGGTCGCAAAGAGTCAGACACAACTGAGCAACTGAACTGAACTTGATTATAAGGTATTTAGTCTTCTTAAAACCAGGAGTCATTTAAAATCCAGTAATAAAGTCAACATTATTTGTAATATGGCCACTAACAGATATTGTATTAGCAAAATAATCACCATGCAAGATTTATTGGTAAACTTGTCAGGTCAATCTCATACATCAGAAGCTTTAGTAATAGTGGTCTCAGCACCCAGTTAAATATATTTCCTGAGTGTTTTACTATTCTTTTTTTACTGTGTTACTGTTCTCATGGGATATGATGTGGTCGTTGGCAGCTTGGATGAATACGGAGGGTTGAAGTGGACTACCAGAGGTCTTCTGTATGTTTATATGAATCTAGGCAATAATATTCTCTTAGGTATGCCAGCTCTGCTAGGTGCTGTTTTCTTTATGACTATTTTATTTATTTATTTGGCTGTGCCAGGTCTTAGTTATGGCATGTGGGATTTCAAACCCAGGGCCCCTGTACTGGGAGTGCAGAGTCTTAGCCACCTGGACCACCAGAAAAGTCCCAAAGTGCTAATTTCAAATGATTGTGAATTTCTTCTTCTTCTTCTTTGTAAGTTGGACTGTCTGGATATGAAAGAAGAAATTGCAGGGGAGGCGAGCCAGGGTTATGGTGGGAGAGGTGAGAGTGATTTGCATTCAGATCTGAATTTACTAGCTGTGTGTGTGTGATTCTGGGAAGGTTACATAATCTCTGTGAGTCTGTTTCTTCATCTCTGGGATAGTTGTGTCTACTGTATAGGTTTATTATTAAGAGCTCGGTGTGGTGAAACTTGTCAGTCGTATGGCTGACTTTATTCATAATAAAAGCAGTTTTCCTCTTTTGGTTTATATTCTTTCTCTTTTACTGGCTTATTATGACTAGCCTTTTGTGTTATTTATTTAACTGTAATTCTGTAATTCTGTCTTCCTTGTTGAAGTTTCAGTAGAAAACTGCCCATCATAGAATCTCTTAATCCTGGTTGCTGAATCCAGAGTTCATTGTATTTTTGTTTGACTTTCCACCAAATTACATTCAGAACAGTGGTAAGGCAAAAGAAGGCATCTTTATTCCCAGGTTTTAAGAATTAAGCCTTACTTCTGAGTAAGCAACTCCTGAACCAAGTTTGGGATTCAGAGCTAGGATTGTTCTGGAGATGCTGGATGGGTCCCAACAACCAGTTCTGAATGGGAACGACAGGGGCTTTCAGAGCCATGGGCTGGAATAGGGGGATTCTTCACCTACTATAGTCATCAAATGTGTTAATGCCGGCCCACGGGAGTGTGAGCCTAACTGGTGCCTAACAGGTACCTGGTCAGGGACTTACCAGGTGCAGCAGGGGATGCTGGTAAACTCTGAAGCTTGCACTACAGAGCTCTGGTTTGAGATTCTGAACAGACACAATTTTAGCATTTAGGAGGCTTGAAAACACTTAGAAAGGAACTGGCCCAAAGAAACTTAACATGGTACAAATAGCCCCTACTGTGGTCGGGAGGGGAGGTGCTGATTGAGAGATGATTGTCTGAGATGCCACTGGTTACAAGAAGCAACCTCAATTAAGTAGCACCGTGGCTGAGGGAAGAGAATACAGGAAGCACAACTACATTACCTGCAGACTGAGTGGCAACGTGCATCCTTATTTTATGATTTCAAGGAATATATGTCAACTGGAAGAGACATGTGCCTGTTTTTCTCACCTATCCTATTGCTTTGCATGGTCCTGGCAGAGGGTAGGCGCTGACGTCGTTAAAGGGACCACTGATGTACAGCCGGTATTCAGGAAACACTTGCTGGACAGTTGGCATGAATAGACAGCTCCAGGGTACACTGTGGGTTGAAATGCTGACCATGCTTTGCGGGGCGGGCTCATAAAGCCTGCTTTGAAGGTCAAGGGGATAGTAGTTCAGAGAGAGTGTGGTGTGCATGAGTGTTGCATTAGAGAACTTGGCCCTGGCAGAGAAAAGATGTGGCTAAAGACAGTTCCAGAGTGCCCACGGCTTGTGCCCACAGTGTTGGAGACATGGCGACAGGGAGATAAGGGGCAGAGCAGTCCCTCTGAGATTGGCCAGGGAGGCAAAGGGAGATGGGAAGAAGTAGCCAAATGTGAACTTTAAAAAGCCTTCTCCCAAACTGAAATGCCCTGGAAGAGTCAGAAATGGTACTGCAGCAGTTTGCTTTGACAAATTTTGTCAAAACAAAAAAACAATGATTCAACTCAAAACTCTGTGATACCTTTATGTTGTTTATATAGAGGGTCTTCAAGGGTTTAATTCAGAACATTTCTGTGATGAATGACTGGCTCTTGTTCATGTAAACAAAAACCAGCCTGGACCAAGGAACCAAATCTTTTTCATCCGGGTCACAGCCATTTCCCTGAAGAGAGAACTTCCCCTCCCTGCCCCTTCTCACTTCTGGGAAACATGACCAACACTCTTAGAATCTTGTCCCTCATCTGAGGCATCTCTGCTGCTCCCATGGGACTCTCATTTAAGAGTGACCCTTGTGCTTTTCTAGGATAGGATACTACTTGAACTTAGATTTAGAAAGCTTTGGGCAGTTACAGGAAATACAGCTTTCTACAAACTCACCATATGACCTTGGCACAGTCCCTTTCTCTCTGAACCTTTGTTCCTTGCCATTAGAAAGGATAACTTTTTTTCTTGCATTTAAAATGCTCTCAGGAGCTTGCCTGGTGGTCCAGTGTTTAAGACTCCATGCTCCTGTTGTCAAAGGTCCAGGTTTAATCTTTAGCTAGAGAACCAGATTTCACATGCTGCAACGAAGAGTTTGCATGCTAAGACCTGGCCCAGCCAAATAAATAAATGATGATAAATATCGTAAAAATCTTCTAAAAAATGAATTTAAAAAATAAAATGCTTTGAGTCTACACTAGACATTTAAGACCAGTGCTGTCCAATAGAAATATAGAGCAAAACACATATATAATTTTAAAGCACGCTTAAAATGTTTAAATTTTAAAAACAGGTGAAATTAATTTCAAGAATGTTTTATTTAACGCATACGGCCAAAATACCATCACTTCTATATGGAATCAATAGAGTGGAAAAAAAACACAAAACTGTTAATACAGTTTACATTCTCTTTTGCGGGAGAGGCGCTAAGCCTTTGAAGTTTCGTCTTTACACTTAACAGCACATCGCAGTGCAGATGAACCACAGTTCACGTGCTCAGTAGCCGCATGTGTCTAGTGGCCTGAAAACCGAACAGTACCATTTGAGACCGTGAGTCACGAGAGCCCCGTTCAGATGCAAAGTGAACCTGAGGAGGATCATTAAAAGGCCCTGCCTGTAGCCCCATGAATTTCTTAGACCTTGCAAGGTTTGCCTTAATTCATTAAAAGCCTAGTGTGAGTTTGCATTACCCATGAGGTCTTTTTCAAAAACTGGAAAATTAGAAGTCAGTTTTGAGACAGAAGAAGGACAAAGGCCCTGCAAATCCCTAGATAGGCCCACAGTGTTATCTCCTCAATTCCCAAATCCCCAAACTGAGAAAGCCAGAAGTTTGTGTGTGTGTGTGTGTGTGTGTGTGTGTGTGTGTGTGTGTGTGTGTGTGTAAGGTTGGCACTGGTTAATTTGGAGGCATGTGATGTGAGGGGATATCTGCTCTCTCTAGCCCACTTAACCTACTGGATGCATGTCCTGCCAGGCTCCTCTGTCCATGGGATTTCCCAGGCAAAAATACTGGACTGGATTGCCATTTCCTTCTCCAGGGGATCCTCCTGACCCAGGGATCAAACCCATGTCTCCTGCTTGGCAGGTGGATTCTTGACCACTCAGCCAGCTTAGCTTGAGTGTTTGTATATTTTGCTGTAGAAATATTAATGTGTTTTATTCTTGTTTCCACAGACCTTGCTGGTAGGTTGTACACCATGATCCTTTTCTAGAATTTGAAATGTACTGACTTTCCAAACACCTCTGGTTTTGTGGGTTTCAAATAAGAGATCATGGGCCTGTGGTTGAATTTTTCAAATCGTTTGATTGTAACCATCATAAGAAATGTATTTTACATTGTATGTCAGGACATACATGTTAAAAACAAAGGTTTTATGGAAGATTACACTCCTTTTCTAAGCTGCTGGTAACTCACTGAGTTGACAGCATAGCCCACTAAAGGGCCGTGTCCAGTTTATGAGCACTGCAGAAGGCTCTGTACTGGGGACTATGGAGAGCAGTTCAAGGACATGGACCTTAGTCAGAAAAGAGAAGAGATGGGCTCCTGGCAGAGAGACAGCCCCCCTCAACCCTGCTCATCTATCCCTAGGCCTGCTGCTTCCTGTGGTTTAAGTGAACCATCACGGCTTCGCCCTCAGTGTCTGTGGGCCATTATCAGCTGTTTTACTGGTGGTTTCGGAACCATACTGGTCATCCAAGGAAATGACCTGGCTTTGTGCTTGGGCCTGTCAAAGGGGGCAGGAAATTAAGTTACTCTTGGGCCATGTTATGGCTTTGGGAAATCAAGGTACGCCTCATAAAAGAGGTGGTTTACATGAAGCCACCATTTGTTCAAACTTTACTTAACACATGAATAAGGATTTTTTGATCACTGGTGAGTAATGCCGTTTATGTGAGAAAGGTTCAAAGGTTGTTGGCAAGTTCAAAGATAGTTGGCAAGTTCAAAGGTAGCTTCAGGCATGGCTGGACCTAGGGACTCCAGCAATGTGGATAGGGCTCTTTTTCTCCAGTTACCAGCTTTTTTTCTCTGAGCGCTGGCTACATCCTCAGACTGGAAAGGGTAGTATGCCGGGGTCCAGCCCCGGTGGATCCAGGGAATTCGAAGGGTGGACGGCATTGGCGTGGAAAGACTTGTTTATTTATTAATATTAGATTAAGAAACTATAGCGTAGTAGGAAGATTAAGTGGAGGAAGAGGGCTGAATAGCTTGGTTTACGCGGAAGACCAATAAAATTCCAGACAAGGAATTTGCACCAACTACGTTAACCCGCTTGAATATCTAAGGGTGCCTCGCCTTAAGCTCCCTTTCGCGAGGGTCTTAACAGCCCAGGCAAGTAAGTAGACCTGGCGAGCCTCCGCTCCCCAGGTGGAGATTCAGCCTGAAGTTAAAGTAAAGAGCAGAGAGAGGGAAAGGGAGAGAAGAAGAAAGAGAAAGACACGGGGGGAGCCAGAGTCCCAAGAAACCAGGCCGAGAGACTAGTTCAAGAAACTGGTCCGAGAAGCTGGCCCCGTCCTTTATTATTCAGAAGGCCTTTTATACTTTTGATAAAATATGGAGATCAATGGGTAACACAAAATTATGTAGCGTTCGCAACCCAGATTCTTTCTGTACATCATTTTGTATACAAAAGGTCTCAGGTGATTTACATTATCTTTTGGCCAAGAGGCTTGTTAACACTTTTGGGCTCTCTTCCTTAATGAATGTTAATTTTGTTTCCCCTGAAGTGTTTTTCTTTAATCTGCATCTCCTTAAAGCATTAAAGTTACATCTCTATAGAACAAAGGTGCAGTGGGATATAACAAAGAAGGTACTTAACTCAAAGATCTAATGTTGCTAATACCAGGTCTACTACTTGTTTTTCTATATACCAACTATATCTAAAAATAAAGGATATGAAAATTTGGCAGCAAGCATTGATTCAACAAATGAAACTTTTAATCAGTCCTATTTTAAAGATTTTGACTCCTCAGAAGCCCCTACATTCCTAGGATGTTTTAAGCTTCCTGTGCCTCCTGCGGTCAGGAGGCCTCAAACAATCACACTCGTAGCTGTGCGAGTCCTGCAGGCAGGCTAGAAAGCCATCAGAGGGGTATTTGGATTGAAACACTCTTTCAAATGCAGAAGACTAAAGCCCTGAATTGACTTTTTCCAGAAAATGTCAGAAGAGTAGAAAAGCAGAGCACAAAAGCCGGCAGATTTTTATTGGGGTACATGCTTAGGAATTTCCAGAGGGGTCCCTGAAGTCTGAGCACGCCTTGCGTATGTCAGCTTCCTTCCTCATGACCTTGTCACGGGTGGGATTCCTCACACTGGCTCCCGGCAGTGGGAGGGGACAGGGTTGACGGCAACTCTAAGTACATATTCTCATGGTTTATTTTCTGAAGACAGGAAAGACCTCTTTCTCCCAAAGCCAGCTGAGCAAATCCTAGGGAAAATTCTTGAACCCATCACTGGGGCGTAAAGAATGGCCAGTCCTCAGCTATGTCCCCACCTCCTACGGCTCAGGTGCAGTCAGCCAAATCTGAACCATATGGAATAGGTCCTCCCATTACTGAAAGAAACGGGAAAGAATAGTAAGTAGAGCAAAATAATTAACTTTCATTCATTATTATTTTTAAACTTTTTATGTCAGAGTATAGCCATTTAACAACGTTGTGATCGTTTCAGGTGGACCGTCAAGGCTCTTAGGTGTACATACACTTGTATCCATTCTTCCCCCAACTGCCCTCTCATCCAGGCTGCTACATAACATTGAGCAGAGTTCTCTGTACTATACAGTGGGGCTTTGTTGGTTTTTCATTTGAAATCAAGCAGTGTGTACATTTTTATCCCAAACTCCCTAACTATTCCTTCCTCCCATCCTTCCCCCTGGCAACCGTAAATTTTCTCTCTAAGTCTGTGGATCTGTTTAATCTGTTTCCATTTTGTAAATAAGTTCATTTGTATCATTTCATTTTAGACTCCCCGTGTAAACAGTATCATTTGATACTTCTCCTTCTCTGACTTGATTCACTCAGTGCGGTAATTTCTGTGTCCGGTGGAGATGCCGCAATGGCATTATTTCATTCTTTCTTATGGCTGAGTAATAGTCCATATATATATATATATATATATATATATATATATGTATCATATCTTCTTAATCCATTCCTCTGTTGGTGGACATTTAGGTTGCTTCCTCATCTTGGCTGTTGTACACAGTGCTGCAATGAATGTTGAAGTCCACGTATCCTTTTGGACCATGGTTTTCTCCAGATATATGCCCAGGAATGGTATTGCCAGATCATATGGTACCTCTATTTATAGTTTTTTAAGGAATCTCCATACTGTTCCCCATTAGCTTCCATTCATTACTGATTCCTAACTTTCACAAGGCTGGGAACTGATTCCTTGTTGATGGGGTTCACATATGGGATTAGATATGGTCTCTGCCTGATTATCAGTTCTCATCCACTGGAGATGTTCTAACCAGCAGAAGCAGGACTGATCTAGCTGGAAAGCCATTCAGAACTGCCAGCTTTATTAAAATTCATCCTCTGTGTGGGGACTTTTGCTTCCCCACCCCTCCTAGTAGTAAGGGCCATTTTAGGCAGACCATATTTTGTGCTCTCCCACAACTGAACAACCACACCCTCCCCATTTCTGTTCCATCCTTCTGGCCTGACCCTGGCACTGAGGAGTCAGCTTGGGGATGGTGAGCTCTTTCCCAGCTCTTTTGCTCCCTGAGCCAAGAGTTGCAGCTGCCGCCATTGTTTCTCCTGTCAGACTGCCCTGGAGGGCTCGGCTGTCTTGAAATCCATCAGTGTTGCCTGGAATAAGTGAAAGTCTTTTTTTCAGGTCCTTCCCCATCCCTGGATGCCATGCCCTGCTCTGCTTCTACCCACTGGGCCTTTGGAATTTCCCTTTCAGTTTTCCTTCCCACCTTATTCCTGAGGTGGGCAGAAGTTTGTGTTCACTGCCCTTTATCCATGGGTCTCTGCCCTCAGCCCAAGCCTTGGTGACATTTTATCCCAGGCTGCTCAAGGTACTTTTCCCGGATATTTTCCCCACACTTTGCTTTCATTAGAATGTTTTTTATTTCTACTCTCTGGAGTAATAAGCAAATCTTTACCAATATAAAGTAGACTTGGATAATGGAGTCAGAAGGATCTGTTGTTGATTCTGAGCCCTGACGTTTACAATGTGACCCTCCTTTGGCCTCAGGTCTCCCCTCTGTGAAATGGGGATGATGATGCCTACCCAGCAGGATGAACTGAAATTGTATCTGCAGATAGCTGGTCCAGATTCCAGGCTCAAAAAAATATATGCTGTGGTAGTTGACTCGCCCTTTGCAAGCGAGAGAACCCAACTCAATCTGGCTTAATCAAAAAATGGGATGTCCTGGCTGTCCATAACTGAGTGGTAGAGAAGAAGGCTAGTTAGACTGGGGGCTGAGTGGTCAGAATATCTAGGCTCTATTTTCCTTCCTTGGGAGGCTGTTCCTGGAGATGGCCAAGATGGCCCTAGACTGGCACTCTAGCAGGTCAAAGATCAAGAGATAGTTCCCGGAAGAGTCCCAAGGCTGATGCCCATTGGTTTGGCTCTCATCACGAAGCCATCTCTAAGCCAATCACTGTGGCTAAGGGAATGAAACACTCTGATTGGCTAACTCCAAGGTCATGTGGCTGTCATGGAGTCAGGGGTGGGGCTTCTACTTCTATATAAGACACAAATACAATTGGGTAAAAGGGTTTCCCAAAGAGAAACTGGGTGCAAATGAGAAGGGCAAGTGGATGCTGGGAAGGGAGGAAACTTGTGGTAAGAGTCACTGTACACGTTCTTGGGTTGTCCCTGCTGAGGCAGTGTCTGCAGTGGTGTTATGCTCTCTGCCCATTGGAATGGTACCTGGGATGCTGTCAACGGGTGTTGCCCAGGCTGGGGTTAGACAGCGTGGGAAACAAGCTCAGGACCTGGTAGCCACCCCTCCGTTCACAGCCTACCACTCACTCTTGTTCTGCACATAGGTTTCTGGTGTCAGTTTAAGCTGGACTGGGGAGCAATGGAAAGCTTGGAAAACCCTCACTTATTTATTTTCAGCATTATGTGTTTTGAGAAATATGGTTCTCCAGAGGGGTTCAACCCAAATTCCACCTCAGTTACCCTTGCTGCCTTTCTGCCAGGGCATAGTTTAGTAGTCCTGCAAAAACAAACAAGGATATTTCTGATCACTTTTTTGAAACTGTTCTACTAAACTTACAGTGTGTTTATGTGTGGGTGGATGGGTGGGTGTGAGTGAGTGTGTGTTTATGGAGGGTCTTCCACATCCATTTTATAGGAGGGATTTAGATTTTATTTAACAGTGGCTCAGATGGTAAAGAATCTGCCAGCAATCCAGGAGACCTGGGTTCAAAATCTGAGTCCAGAAGATCCCCTGGAGGAGGACATGGCAACCTACTCCAGTATTCTTGCCTGGAGAATTCCATGGACAGAGGAGCCTGGCGGGCTACAGTCCATGGGGTTGCAAAGAGTCAGACACGACTGAGCTACTTTATATACATATACATATAGCAACTAACATTTACCTTAGTATGTGTACTTAATGGAATTATTTTGTGACCTTTATACCAATGCTATGAAATGCAGATACTGTTACTAATCCCATTTTACAAATGAGGAAACTGAAGCACAGAGAGGTCAGTTAAGCTCTCCAAATGCCACACAGCCTGTATGTGGTGAAACCAACCCAAGGCTGAGCCATGATTTGGAATTAGGATTAAGCAGTTTAAGTTTGCAACCTGGTACAGGTGGGAAGGACATGGAGGACGCTGCTTTCTCTGGACCAAGAACCAAGCGTGAAAGGTAATTGTTATTCAGTCATTCAGTCGTGTCTGACTTTCTGCAATCCCATGAAGCAAAATAGTGGAGGCTCCTCTGTCCTCCACTATCTCCTGGTGAACAAGTGACTGATAGTTGTTCAGTCATGGCCGATGCTTTGCAACCCTGTGGATTGTAGCCTGCCAGACTCCTTTGTCCATAGAATTCTCCAGGCAAGAATACTTGAGTGGTATTAAAGAAATGCCAATCAAAACTGCAGTGAGATATCACCTCACACCAGTCAGAATGGCCATCAAAAACAGTCTACAAACAATAAATGCTGGAGAGAGTGTGGAGAAAAGGGAACGCTTATGCACAGTTGGTGGGAATGTAAATTGATACAGCCACCATGGAAGATGGTATGGAGATTCCTTAAAAAACTAGGAATAAAACCACCATATGACCCAGCAATCCCACCCCTAGGCATATACCCTGACGAAACCAAAATTGAAAAAGGCACAGGTATCCCACTGTTCATTGCAGCAGGATTTACAATAGCTAGAACATGGAAGCAACCTAGATGTCCATTAACAGATGAATGGATAAAGAAGTTGTGGTACCTATACACAATGGAATATTACTCAACCACAAAAAGGAACAGTTCTTTTGAGTCAGTTCTAATGAGGTGGATGAACCTAGAGCCTATTAGGCAGAGTGAAGTTAAGTCAGAGAAAAATATATATCGCATACTAACACATATATATGGAATCTAGAAAAATGGTACTGAAGAATTTTTCTGCAGGGCAGCAATGGAGAAACAGACTTATGGACATGGGGGGAGGGGAGGAGAGGGTGAGAGAGAGAGTAACATGGAAACTTACATTCAGTTCAGTTTAGTTCAGTCGCTCAGTCGTGTCCGACTCTTTGCGACCCCATGAATCCCTGTCCATCACCAGCTCTCAGAGTTCACTCAGACTCAGGTCCATCGAGTCGGTGATGCCATCCAACCATCTCATCCTCTGTCGTCCCCTTCTCCTGCTGCCCCCAATCCCTCCCAGCATCACAGTCTTTTCCAATGACTCAACTCTTCACATGGGGTGGCCAAAGTACTGGAGTTTCAGCTTTAGCATCATTCCTTCCAAAGAAATCCCAGGGCTGATCTCCTTCAGAATGGACTGATTGGATCTCCTTGCAGTCCAAGGGACTCTCAAGAGTCTTCTCCAACACCACTGTTCGAAAGCATCAATTCTTTGCAACTCTGCCTTCTTCACAGTCCAACTCTCACATTACCATGTGTAAAATAGGTAGCCAACAGGAATTTGCTGTATGGCTCAGGAAACTCAAACAGGGGCTCTGTGTCAACCTAGAGGGGTGGGATGGGGAGGGAGATGAGAGGGAGATTCAAAAGAGAGAGGATATATATACACCTATGGCTGATTCATTGTTGAGGTTTGACAGAAAACAACAAAATTCTGTAAAGCAATTATCCTTCAATTAAAAAATAATTCAAAAAAAAAGAGAATACTGGAGTGGGTTACAATTCTTTCTCTAACCATCTCCTGGAGTTTGCTCAAATTCATGTCCATTGAGCCGGTGGTGCTATCTAACCATCTCATCCTCTGTCGCCCCCTTTTCCTCTTGCCTTCAGTCTCTCCCAGCATCAGGGTCTTTTCCAAAAGGTACATGAGCACCCCCCTCCCCGCCCCATCCCCTACTCCAGGCTGCCCAGGACATTCTAGCAGTTCACAGGGAGTGTGAGGAATTTCAGGTCCAGTAGCCACTAGGGTCCAGGCCAGGCAAAGAGGCTAGGGGGCTGGGAGGCCTTTGTCTTATAGCCCAGCCTCCTTGGAGCCCCAAGGAAGGGCTCTTGACTATGTAGGGCAGGGGGCACTGGATCAGGCTGGGGTAGCTGGCTGATCCCAAGGTCAAGGTGGTGGTGGTTTTGGACTGCTGTGGCTGATTTTGACCTTGGTGGCGGAGGCCTGAACAGGATCAACAGGCCGCACTAGTACATCAGCCCAATGATGTGTCATTCCTGTTGCCAAAAGCTGGAAAGAAACAAGAAATCTGAAGAGGACGGTGATTATTTTTTCTTTCCATACATTTGTAGTTTCTGTTCTTTTTGTCCAACAGTGAATAAGGACAAACCTCAATTTGCAGCCAAAAGCGAAAGCAGAGCGGCCCCTGGGCAGCATCTTCTCTCCGTGTAATAACTCACTGCTCTTTTGTGTTGATGAACAGGGAAGGATATAAAGAAGGAATGAAAAATTTCCCAGAACCCCTCCACAGAGCGATAACCACTGTTATTTCCCAGACTTCTTCTTCTTCTTTTTTTTTTTTTTCCTCTATTAGACACTGTAGTTCCCAAACTTGCAAAGTGAACTTGAGTGACCCTCGTTCAGAGACTGCAATGGTTTGCACCAGTTGTTGTGGGCCTTGCCACGCAGGGAGCCACCCAGCTGAACCTCTGCGCCTCCCACCCGCATAACTGAGTCTGAATGAAGCCAGTCTTCTGGCAGATTGCATTTAAGGAATGTCCTCACTGAGCCAGGGGAACAAAGGCCCCCTGGGCCCCAAAGCCTCTTTGTCTGGCCAGGACCCTGATGGCTACTAGAACCTGGCTGCCCCCCCACCCACCCCCACCACCCACCCGCCTCTACAGCCTGAACTGCTGGAGTGCCCTGGGGGTCGAGCTCCTTCAGCCCTAGGTTCCTGGTCTCTGGGGGAGCAGCCACCTCCATGCCCTTCCCATCTGCACCCTGGAGAATGTTCTCCCAGCAGAATGCTGTCCAGGTGTGAGATAGGCCCAGTGCTAGGGGCTGCCTCTGGGTGGTCCTCCCAGAGCTGTTAACTGTGGGGACCTGAATTGTGATCTGTAACTGGTGAGCCCTCTGCCCGATCCTACTGGACAAACCTGCCCAGATACTTTCAGTACAAGACATTCAGGAGGAGCCTTCACTGGGGGTGGGTGGGTGTTTGTGTGTGTCTCTGAAAGTCTTATGCTCAGCAGATGTTTTCCAAGCATCGACTTTTGAGCAAAGCACTGTTTAAGCATAGTGTGGCAGTTGCTCAATCATGTCCGACTCTTGGCGACTCCATGGACTGTAGCCCGCCAGGCTCCTCTGTCCGTGGGATTTCCTGGGCAAGAATACTGGAGTGGGTTGTCATTCATAGTGGGGGAAACCAAACCAGAAGATGTGGTCCCTACCTACTCAGAGCTTTCAACCTCACTGGGGACTAAGGACTTGCATTCATGGGACAAATAGAAAATTAGAGATGGGAGAATCGCCAAATAATAGCCCCTCTGATTTGGATTGGGTGGCCAGGTGGTGCTTCTGGGCAGGTTGAAGCAGAGGGAAAGTGGCCCTTGGCCTCTCGGCCTTGCTGTGCTTAGTTTGATGTCTTTAGCGGTTGCTGTGTGAATTTCCGAGGGGCCATATCTAAGCGGCTCCGGTTCCAGCTGGCTCCGTCACTGGGGTTGGAATTCTGCTCTTGGGGAGGTTTGTTCCATCTGAGAGGTCACCAGTGAGCAACTCAAGTTGTTTTTCCAGGAGTACAAGCCGTGGCAGAGCATCTGTGCACTCTGTTCAAGCCCACACAGCTAATCTGGAAGGGCAGAGAGCAGCCTTTTCTTGGAGAAAGTGTTTAAGTGATGAGACTCTGAGATAGGTGAGAAAAGGCAGATCTTGCAAAAAAAAAAAAGGATGACAGACTGACCTTGAAGGTCAGGCTCGGCAGGGAGCAACTCAGTCACAGCCCTGGTAAAGGGAGCACGGCCGTCTCCCCCTCTCTGGTTCTTGGAGATGGAGATAAAAACTCCTGGAGTATTTATCCTGGAGAAAGTTATTTACATTTCTGGCTAGTCTCCTGAGGTCCAAGCAGACAGGATCAGTGATAGCCCACCGAGGAGGGTAGCCTGCAAATCTTGTGGGTGCTGATTGTCAGTGATAAGAACTCCCACTTGTTCAAGCAGGACAAAGAACTGAGTTCTGTGATGTGTCAACACAAAGACTTCTTGGTTCTTGTCTTCCGCACTTCCCTTCCTCACTGTCTAGAAAGGAAAAGATGTTAGAAGGAAAAAAAAAGATATTTTCAAGTGTATCTAACTTTATATACACTTTGCTGGTAGAGGTCTGCATAGTCAAAGCTGTGGTTTTTCCAGTAGTCATGTATGGATGTGAGAGTTGGACCATAAGGAAGGGTGAACACCAAAGAAATGATGCTTTCTAGTTGTGGGGCTGGAGAAGACTCTTGAGAGTCCCATGGACTGCAAGGAGATCAAACCAGTCAATTCTGAAGGAAATCAACCCTGAATACTCATTGGAAGGACTGATGCTGAAGCTAAAGCTCCAGTACTTTGGCCACCTGATGTGAAGAGCCGACTCATTGGAAAAGACCCTGATGCTGGGAAAGATTGAGGGCAAGAAGAGAAGGAGGCAACAGAGGATGAAATGGTTGGATGGCATCACTGGCTCAATGGACATGAGTTTGAACAAACTCTGGGAGATAGTGAGGGACAAGGATCCCTAGCGTGCTGCAATCCATGGGGTCACAAAGAGTCAAATACGACTTAGTGACTGAACAACAATTTTATGTAACAATCATGAACCTAGAAAGTTCTCCATGTGAAATCAGAACTGAGTTATATAGCAGCACTATGGTTGTTTTTAAGGACTCTACACTATCATGAACCTAGAAAGTTCTCCATGTGAAATCAGAATTGAGTTATATAGCAACACTATGGTTGTTTTGAAGGACTCTTATACATAGTTTTTTAAATTTAGAAGACTTTTCATGAAGCAACCATCACACCTTTTATCTCTCTGGTTCATCACCTTGGCTGCATGGTAGAATCATCTGGAAAGTTTTGAGAACTCCTGAGGCCCAGACCACACTCAGCAATTACAGCAGGAGCTCTGGGGACGGACCAGGCATCAGGAATATTTTTTGAACTCCCCAGGTGATTCCAGTGTGCAGGCTTTGGTAAGAATCACTACTTTGTCCTTTGTATGTCTTTTGTTTGTATGCCCTGAGTGGTCATCCATTTGGTGTTCAAGCCATGCCCTTGAAAGTCAGCAAGAGGGTACTTCAAGAGCATGGAAAACTGGTAGGAGGACACAGAGACCAGCAGTGTCTGTGCTGAAGCCCCCAGCAGAGAAGATACCTTTGAGTTTATGGAGACATATGGGCTTGTGGGGTGGAATAGTACACAGCAATCAAAAGGAACAGAGTCCTCATACATGTACAATGATGGACAGATCTGAGATGCCCTATGTTCAGTAAAAGAATCATCATTCTCCAGTCTTGAGAGTCCCATGCAGTCGTGAGAGCCTCCTGCGGGTTGCCAGGGCCTGGGAGTGAGGAAGGAGCCACCTGCAAAAGGGCACAAAGGAACTGTTTAGGTGATGGAAATGTTCTGCCTCTTGATGGTGGTGATAATTGCCACAGCTGAGTGTGTTTGTCGAAACAATAGAACTGTGCAGTAGAAACAGGATGTTACTGTGCACAGAAATGATAGCCCAATTAACAAGTTTTTTTGTGTAATAAAATCCCACTTCCTTATTAATAATGAAGGGTTAAACAGAAGGTGGTATATCCATACAAGGGAACATTGCTCAGCCGTAAGAAGTAATGAAACACTATACATGCTATAGCTTGGATGGATCTTAAAATCGTGATGAATCATGAAAGAATTTAGGCTCTGAAAGTCACATACTATATGATTGCATTTGCATGAATTATCCAGAATTGGCAAATCCATAGAGACAGAAAGCAGAATTGTGGTTGCCATAAATCTAGGGGAGGAAAGAATGGAGAGCTACTGCCTAATGAGTTTGTGATGAAAAAGTTCTGGAACTAGATAGTGGTAGTGATATTTGCATGGCATTTAGACCCCGAATTGTAAACTTTAAAGTTGCTAAAGTAAATAAACACAAAGTTATATTGTATTACCACCATAAAAAAAAAGAAACCTACTTCCTATCAACATGCCTGGCACATACCCGCCAGTACATCGGGTACTTGGTAAAGGTTGACTTGGCATTTGGCTCTTGTAAAGAAAGAAGGCTTTGACCTCCTTAAAGGGCTGGGGGGAGGGAATCTCCTTTTAGGTGGAGCAAAGGGGCATGTTTTCCAAAAGTTCATTCTTTTCCTTTTTTATAATTATTTTTTAAAATAACCATGTATTTTTTGGCTGTGCAGGGTCTTTGTTGCTGCGCAAGCCTTTCTCTAGTTGTAGGAAGCAGGGGCTACTCTTTGTTGCAGTGTGCGGGCTTCTCATTGCAGTGGCTTCTCATTGCAGAGCATGGGGGCTGGGGCGAGAGAGCTTCAGGGGCTGAAGTACATGGGCTCAGTAATTGTGGCTCCCGGGCTCTAGAGCACAGGCTTAGTAATTGTGGCACATGGGCGTAGATGCTCCACAGCATTTGGGCTCTTCCCAGACCAGGGATCAAACCCTTGTCTCCCACACTGGCAGGCAGATGCTTCACCACTGAGCCACCAGGGAAGCCCCAAAAGTTCGTTGTTGAGAACTTGAGGATTCTCTAGGCTCAGAAGAAATCTGCTGGCATTTTCTGGTTTCCATGGCAACCCACCTGAGGCTGTTGCTTATCACAGAAACTGTCACCAGCTTCATGACTTCAGTTGGTCTTCAGCAGCGGGTTTCATGCAGATAATATATTTATAGTGGCTCATGTTAGGAACCAGTGGGATACGGAGGGGAATGCATGTCTTTATACTTAAAGAAGAGTTCTGCTTAGTTTTATGTTTGGAAGGACAATCACCCTGAATCGTGGGTCTTCAGCACATGCAGCTGAATAAATAAAAATACGTGCATAAAACAGCAGGGGACCCATGAGGAGCAGCTTTTTTGGCATGTTGGGAAGACATGTATGTTTGGAAACTCAGTGACCACAAAGCGGGACTGCCTCAGAATAAGCGGAACCGGGGGAGGAGGTCTTCTGGAGGCAGAGCCTGGCTGGGCCGAGGGCAGTGAATCGCACAGTTGACCCGTCCAGCTCCGCGTGGGCCTTGCGAGTCCTGAACAAGAATCTTATTGATGAGCTGTCAGATCGTGAGCAGACAGCTCTGAACTTGAACAGAGGCAGGATGCAAAGACTGCACAAGGGCCTACAG
Organism: Ovis aries; assembly: GCF_016772045.2. Classification (NCBI taxonomy): domain Eukaryota; kingdom Metazoa; phylum Chordata; class Mammalia; order Artiodactyla; family Bovidae; genus Ovis; species Ovis aries. Next base: position 34,350,892 of record NC_056075.1, on the reverse strand, counting down.
TTTCCACAGTGAACAACACGCTTATTTTCCCCTCCCTCCGCTGGAGGACCAGGAAGAGACCAAAAGGAGCAGTTTGGGGGAGGATAGCGGTGGGGGAAGGGAACTGAGCACGTTCCAGGGTCGCAATGAAAGGGCCGCATTCCTCTGAGCTCTGAGGGCTTTAAAATGTCACTGGGGTTGGCGCAAGATTGGGGCCTCGCTTTTATCGGTTGCTGTTTTCAAGGATCTGAGCTCTTGGTTTCCCCTTCTTATCCAAAGTTGGCTTCACGCCACTTGGCTTTGATGAAAGCAGGTACATGAATATCTGCTTTGGCTAACTGAAATCCACCCAAAGAGGATTTTCGTTTTTCCAGAAAAAGACGGTCGCTGTTTCACCTTCTGCTTGTTTGGCTTGTGAAAGTCTTCATTGGAGCGCTTTGCTTTGGGATCGGGGGACCCTGTGGCTGGACCCCGGAGGGTACGATCTCAGAAGCATCCCTGGCCTCTTCTGTGTTTAGTACCTTGTCAGAGGCCCAGACTTCCAGAGGCTGACCCTTGACCAGAACTGGGCTCAGGCCTAGCCCAGAATGTAGATCTGGTACAAACCGAGACAACCTTGAGCAGCTGGACTTTGACAGTGAGGTCTGTAGGGAGGCAGAGCTGGCCAGGGAGCTTGGTCATAGGAGGCTTTGTGGACAAGAGACCTGGGGAGACCTTGAGGGACGACATGGATCCAGAGAGGAGGGAGATGACCTCCGGGCTTTGTGACTCCTGCTGCTTCTGGTCCTGTCTTTCTCCAACCCGGGGGCTTACCTTTCACCTAGCTCAGCTCTTTTCATGAGAAAGGAAGCTTTCTGCTTTCTCAGTGTCCCCCATCTGCCCATCTTTCCCGTAGGCCTGGCCCATCGGTTCCCCAGCAGCAGGGACCACAGCTGCCCAATTGACTGCAGGGTCCTCAGGCCTGTGTGTCTGGTGGCATTCCACATCTCCTGGCCACCCGCGGGTACCTTCGCTCACAGTCTCCACATCTGATGGAATGATCACCGAGACCCATGGCCGCTGCCTATCACATGTCTTAAGTACAACCCTTCCATCCTGTCCCCTGCTACCTTGTGAAATATGGAGGAATGGGAAGCAGAAGCCGTGATCCAGGGAATCTCTCTGACTTCCCCTGGGGACAGTCTGCAGCCAGCAGGCTGGACTGGAGCCCCAGTGCCACTGCTGACTGTGGATGTGACGACTTAGGTTGTAATCCAGCCTCAGGAGCGCACTCTCTGGCTCCATGTTTGCAGGGTGCTCAGGAGAATTGGATTTGGTGCGGGATGTAGCACCCTGTACGGTCTCAACCGCTGTGATTAGGACACACCGTCCTTGTCATCTGTGCTAATGCAGTCATCTCACTGGTCTCCCTGCCTCCCCTCCCTGTCCCCAGTTCCCTTCTATCGTCCTCCCCACAGTCAGCAGAGTTACTTTACTTCTAGCCTGCTTGGAGAATAGTATTATATGGCCTCCTCCACTGCATTGCCCAGAGGCCCTGCTGGAAAAGGCAGAAACTCCTTAGCAAAGTAGATAAAGAAAGCCCTTAGATCTGCCCACCTGATCTAATTCTTCAGGTCTGGCCACAGAGCCCACCTACTCCCCTTTGAAGCCCACCCACTGTGCCCTCTGCTCTGAGTGCCCTGACACACAGAGCTGCTCATGGTTTCTCAGATGCCCGTGTGCTTTCAGTACCTGAATTGTCTGAGTGTCTCATCGCCTTTTCTTTAAATGCCTTTGCCTCTTTCTGGCAAGCTCCTATTCATCCTCAATGACCAGCTTATACATTCCTCCCCCTGAGAACCCCTGAGTTTGTTTCTTTCCTTGGTGCATCCCTGATCCTTGGAGATGTCCCTGGATCCCTTCTGTTTTACCCAGTGTATTCACTGGCACCCCCATTTCCAAGAATCTGGGTCACCTTTGTCTCCCTAGAGCCAGGCACAATGCTTTTCATCCTTTGGCTTGGTATGTATTTGCTCACATAAGAAATAAACAAAGACTGTTTTCCAGGAATCGGGCAGCTTTGGGGAATAGCTGAGGATGTGGAAGCAAGGGACACTTTCAGTTTTTGGGCTTATTTTCTTTTTTTGTTAGCAGGGGTAGCAGGAGTAACAGCCCGGCAGAGGTCAGAAGGTCAGGAAAAATGTGGTTGAGATCCTAATTGTTTCTCAAGGTTCTTCCTTATCCACTGCAGCTGAGGTCAAGGAGAAGTGTCATTTATCCTTTGTTTTCCCGAGTTTGCCTTCTTGAAACTCAGTGCTTTTTAGCCTGTGAGTTTCTGCAGCCAACAGGAAACTCATGAATAGCTGTTCAAAATCAAACCAAACCAAACCAAAAACAACACAAAGCCTTACTCTACTGTGGCCTCTTCCTAGAAACCTTCCAGCCTTCAGCCTCTTGTCTGATCTCCTATCACATGTGAAGAGATATCACCTGCTTGATTCTTGAATTTTTGGTGGCATACCTTGGTCTGTTGATCACGTCACTTCACCTGTGCTGGTCTTGCCCTGCCAACGAGCTTGCAAGAGAACAGAACCACGTGATGCTGATTGCCTTTCCAGTTTCCCAGTAAGTTTAGGCTGAGGGCCTTGCAGAGTGCTGGGCACACTTTAGGGTCTCACCTGGTACAGTAAGTCCCCTGCAATCAAACCTTTAAGTTGTGAACTTTCAAAGATGCGAATGTGCATTGAACACCTAATGGAATTAGAGGCCCAGAGAAGGGATTAAGAGAAGGAACAGGAGGAAGTAACTGAAGAGCCAAAGAGATTCACGATGAAGTAAATGGCAAGGGGAACTGCTTCATTTGAGGAGGCACTGTTCGTTTCCGAGGCATGGGACAGTTCATGAAGGTTGCAGCAGCCATTCAGAATACAATCCTGGGCTACCATGTCTTCTATGACAAAGAAAAAGGAGCTGCTGCCCAGATGTTGCTGGACCATTTTTTTCCCCAGAGAGTAGATAGAACTGAATCCCGCGAGGAACCAGAACCTGTGCCATCAGCATTAGGTGAAAATTGCAGCTTGCCCTCTGTCTCCTATTGTTGACGACCCTTCAGTTCTCCCATCTCCCACATCCTTTCCCTCCTCCAGTCAGTAACTCTTCTTGCCTGTTCACTCATTGCCAGCCCCTGTGTGCCAGCGGTCATGCTGTACTAATGGACTTTTCAAGATGCAAACTGTAAGATTCAAAGTGTTCTATTTTTGTGTGTTTTTTTAATTTTTATTTTTACTTTATTTTGCTTTACAATACTGTATTGGTTTTGCCATACATTGACATGAATCAGCGACAGGTGTACATGAGTTCCCAATCCTGAACCCCCCTCCCACCTCCCACCCCATAACATCTCTCTGGGTCATCCCCGTGCACCAGCCCCAGCATCCTGTATCCTGTATCGAACATAGACTGGCAATTCGTTTCTTACCTGATAGTATACATGTTTCAATGCCATTCTCCCAGATCACCCTACCCTCTCCCTCTCCCACAGAGTTTAAAAGTCCATTCTATACATCTGTGTCTCGTTTGCTGTCTCGCATAGAGGGTTATCATTACCATCTTTCTAAATTCCATATATATGTGTTAGTATACTGTATTGGTGTTTTTCTTTCTGGCTTACTTCACTCTGTATAATAGGCTCCAGTTTCATCCACCTCATTAGAACTGACTCAAATGTATCCTTTTTAATGGCTGAGTAATACTCCATTGTGTATATGTACCACAGCTTTCTTACCCATTCATCTGCTGATGGGCATCTAGGTTTCCATATCCTGGCTATTATAAACAGTGCTGCGATGAACATTGGGGTACATGTGTCTCTTTCAATTCTGGTTTCCTCTGTGTGTGTGCCCAGCAGTGGGATTGCTGGGTCATAAGGCAGTTCTATTTGAAATTTTTTAAGGAATCTCCACACTGTTCTCCATAGTGGCTGTAAAAGTATTACACATCTATTACAGTACTATAGAGCCGATTGTGTTAGTTGGGTCCCTAGGCTAACTTTGTTGGACTTAACGAACAAACAGGGTTTATGAACACGCTCTCAGAATGGAACTCGTTTGTAGGTCGGACACTTACTAATTCAGTGAGCTCAGGGAACTTTTGCTGGTGGTCTTTCAAAATTCACTCCGTAAAGACTTTGATCAATTTTAAGTAAAACTGGGCAAAAGCTACTGGCCTCTTGGAGACTTCTCAGGGTGCTCTTCCCAGTACATAAGGACGGGGCAGGAGGCTCTGCTGTTGGCCCATGGTTCTTTGCCAAGCAGAGCTACCCAATGTGGCTTCTCTCTCGTCTCGCCTCGCCTATCACTCACCATCTACTCATCTCATCTCTGGCAGAGCTGAGGGCATCTTCCATCCACCCACTCATCTGAGTGAGCGGGCTATTTGATCTGATGATCACGTGTGTCCATACTTTTGTCACTCTTTGAAATGAACATCCTCATTCCCCTTTTGTTTCCTCCAGCTCTCTCCCAGTCAACGGCAATACTCATTCCAGGGAGTTTGGTTTTCCAGGAATGAAGTCGGAGGCTACTGCCCCACTGAGAGTCAAAGGGGTGTTTGAGCAGAAATAGGCCACTGAGCTCTCCGTTAGAACTAGGGAAGCATGATGGCTTCCTTAATAGTCAGGGGGGAAGTTAGCAGATAGTCTCAGATTCTGGTTCAGTTCTGGGGAACCAGGCCTTTCCGGGATGCTGGAAGAAGGCCCTACATGGAGGTATTAGTTGGGGTGTTGCCAAGAGCTCGATCTTGGAGTCAGAGAGCAAACCCAGCTCTCTGCTACTGGCTGTGTGGGGCATTATGGGTCTTCTCTGGGTCATGAGGTTTACATCTGCAAAATGGGCATAATGTTGCTTACCTCCTAGTGTTGTTATGAGCTAGTAGGTGCCGAATTTACTCATTCATTTATTCATTCTTTCCATAAACATTCATTCAACACCTATAACAGTGTGGGGTGCCAAGGATTAGGACGGATGTGGTTCTGATTCTCACTGAGCTAGCAGACTAGACAGGGTGAGAAAGACAAAGATGCCCGTTAAAAATGAGCAAGTAAATGACAACTATTATTTCATTTGTTATTGATGTTACTCATTTACAAATCTTAAAAATGAGGTATATTCTTATTACTAAGTGGTAGCCCTACTTCTAGGCCTAGGGCTATGAAGGCCTAGATGCTGAGTTAGAAAATGATAATAAATAGCTAGTTTGGAGAAGGTGGTCAAGCAAGGCTGCTCTGAGGAGGTGACCTTCCCTTCTTTCCATCACCTTTCGTGGTAGGGAGTATTAGGGGCAAGGTTTTGTGTTTTTCTCTAAAGCGGAGCTTAGACATGAGCACTCTGAGGTGGAGAATAAGAAATAACCAGTGATACCACAGGATGGGAGGAGACAATGACCGAGCTCTTCGTGTGGTTAGCGTAGCATTTCACAAGTGAAGCTGTGCAGAGCTTCACAAGTTTTGTCTTTTACACCAGCCTTGTGAGATGGGTGGGGCCCACGTGGTCTTCTCCACGGGACAGAGGAGGGAACAAGCCTGGAGGTTGTGGGACTGCTCAGAGTTCCCGCAGTAGGTGGTGGAGGGCAGGCCTGGGCCACTTGGTTGCTGCCCCGGAAGCAGAGGCCACAGGTGTGGCCCCTGGCCTTGCGTTCAGACCCATGCTTCTCAGCTTCAAAGGCTCATACTGTTTGTTTCAAAAGCTCAACAGATGAAAAGTTTCTTTTCTAGGAATAAGACATTTCTTGACACCTTTATCATGTGTAACAGATCTTTGCTTTCTTTTTTTTCCTTGTGGTCTTCCAAGCTTCAGGTTAGAGAAAAAGAAAAAAATGTGTCTTAAGTCCATCACTGTTAACTCCCTGTGACAGGGAAGAATAAAAGTAATTTAATAGTTCAAAAAATAATAATGCTGAAAGCTGTCTACAAAAGACTGAAGGTCAAAGTAAAAAGTGTACATACTTGTAAAGAATTTTTAAACATGTTTATTTTCATTTTTTAAAATTAAAGGGATAGTTGAATCAATAAGCATGTCAGGTTTATTGCTGCAAAAATAAAATATCTGCATATCAGAATCATCTGGGGAGGTCTGAGAACTTCTGACCCCTGGGTCTCACTCCCAGAGGCTTGGATATCCATCTGGGTGTGGCTTGGGCGTCAGGAGTTTGAGAATCTCCCCAGGTGATCCAGTGTAGCCAGGGTTGGAAAGTACTGTTTAGACCCTCAAAGCTGCTGCTGTTAATGAGCATGTTCAGGAGAGCCAGCTGGGCAGGGAGAGCCAAGGTGAGGACCCCACCCGTGAACGCCACATCCTGTTCTTTTTTTATATATATTTGTTTTTATTTGTATATTTGGCTATACTGGGTCTTAGTTGTGGCACTCAGGATCTTTGATCTTCATTGTAGCATGAGAACTCCTAGTTGCTGCATGTGGGATCTGGTTCCCTGACCAGGGGTTGAACCCGGGTCCCCTGTGTTGGGAGCGTGGAGTCTCAGTCACTGGACCATCAGGAAAGTGTCTGACATTCTGTTCTTGGATGAGATTTAGGTCATTAACAGTAACAACGACGACAGTAATGGTGTGGGGAAGGTCCTGCACCTTCCCAGTTGCCCAGTGCACTAATAATTTCTGCAAGGTGCTGCCAACTGGAAGTTGACAAGTGCTCCTGTAACAGTGGCACTTGAGAGGCGCCTGTTAGACACCACAGATAAGGGCTGTGGATCCCGAGGCATGGTAGCCCTTAACCACCTTGGGAGTGATGCTGGACTCGTGACATTGATTCTCAGTCATTGAAGAATCTTGGAGAAAGGTTTTGTTTGTCCAAGCGTGGCTTTTGAGGGGTTGTCTATATTCCTGCAGGGACAGCATAATCACTGTTTCATCTCCCTGGAGTGACTCTGTGTTTCCCCATCCTTGGGGAAAGGTTTAACAACTGGGTCAAACACAACATTTCTTTTGATGGTTGTGGGTTTGATCTGTGTTCGAGTTCCCCAGACCCTGAGCTGTTCTTTACTTGAGGAAGAAAATCCTGTTTCCAGACTCTCATGGCCTGAGAGGCTTGATCGGGACACTTTGACCACTGTCGCTCCAGCAGATGGTGACCCTGCAGCTTTGGCCGAGGTTGTCCATCCCAAAGCTAAGGGTGTGTTGGCCTGTCCCCACCACCCTGGCGCTGGGAATCACACCTATTGGCTGAGTCCCCTGTGTGCTGCCCGACCTCACCCCACACCCCTCCCCCTGAGACCAGAGGGTCCATCATGGGATGCTATGAGATCAGAGGTGTATCTGAGTGGGGCCTTTAGGGAGAAGGCCGCTGCTTTAAGAGTGTCTCCTGTTTTCTGTCTCTAGCCCTGGAGCAGCTGCTGACAGAGCTGGATGACTTCCTCAGGATTCTTGACCAGGAGAATCTGAGCAGCACAGCCGTGGTGAAGAAGAGTGGCCTGGCCGAGCTTCTCCGCTTGTACACCAAGAGCAGCAGTGAGTGTGGTCGGGGCCTTGGTGAAGGGTCCCCGCGGAAACGGAGATGGTCGTCAGTGTGTTAGAGCTGCCGTGATTACAACTTCGGACTGGGTTAAACAACAGGAACTCATTTTCCCACAGTTCTGGAGGCTAACAATCTGTGATCAAGGTGTTGGCAGCGTTGCTTCCTTCCGAGGCTGATTTCCTTGGTGTGTGTGGATGGTCCTCTTCTCCCCGAGCGTTCCCATCGTCTTCCTGTGCGTGCACGCCAGTGTCCAAATCTCTCCTGTAACGACACCGTTCATATTGGAACAGGGCCCACCCCAGCGCCCTCATTTAATCTTAATTATCTCTTTAAATATCCTTTCTCCAAATATAGTCACATTCTGAGCTGTTCAGGGTTAGGACTTAATTTATGCCTTTTTAGCAGGACACGGCAGATGGTAACGATAGTACAGAAGTGATGGGACGTGTGTGGCAGCCCCACGAACTCTCAACACAGTAGCCCACAGAGAGCTTTCAAACAGTGTTTTCAAAGTAGTTTTTCTATTACTGAAAGTAGAGAAGGGAAAATAAAACTAGTATTATAATAATAGCTAGAGCTTCGTTGAGTTCTTCCCACCTGCACATGTGTTAACAAGGCTTCATCTTCAAAACACTCCTGTGAGGTTGGTGCTATTATTACAGATGAGGAGACCGAGGCCTAGAAAGTCTAAATAGCTTGTCCAGAGTCATACAGCCCAAAGGAAAACTGGAAAACATCGCTTTAAGACTATAGCACAGAGCTTCCCTGGTGGCTCAGTGGTAAAGAATCCGCCTGCCAATGCAGGAGATCCGGGTTTGATCCCTGGGTGGGGAAGATCCCCTGGAGAAGGGAATGGCAACCCACTCCAGTATTCTTGCCTGAAGAATCCCATGGACAGAGGAGCCTGGCAGGCTACATCCATGGGGTCGCAAAAGAGTCAGATATGAGTTAGTGACTAAACAACAACAAATCAAAGAACCCAGAGTTAATTATCTTTTCTGTCTTTTTAATCAAGCTAGATTCTGTGTCCGGTCAAGTACACAAATCTTGAGTGGTCAACTCAGTGCGTTTTGACAACTGTATGCACGTGTGTGTGCCTGCAGGTTAAGTCCTGTTAAAATTTTTAATATAGGAGGGCAAATTCAGTCTACAGACTACAAGAGTAGTAAAGAATATTATGAGCAGTACTGCTTTATTCTTATCATTTTAATTTTCTCTTCAGTGGTTTTAATTGAGAATGTAGTGTCCGACTCTTGCGACCCTATGGACTGTAGCCCACCAGGCTTCTCTGTCCATGGAATTCTCCAGGCAAGAATACTGGAGTGGGTTGCCATGCCCTCTTCCAGAGAATATTCCGGACTCAGCGATTGAACCCGTGTCTCTTATGTCTCCTGCATTGGCAGGTGGGTTCTTACCACTAGCACCACCTGGGAAGCTCATACACCTGTGCACCGAGCGCCCAAATTAAGACACGGAACATTTCTGTTGTCTCGGGAGCTTTTCTATCTTTCAAGGGCAAGAATTCATCCCCACCCACCCCAAGGCAACCATTGTTCAGATTTTTTCCACCATTGATTCGTGATGCCCTTTCTGGATTTTCATATAAATGAAATTGGATGGCTTGTCCCTTCGGTTGGGCCCCTTTCACTCAGGAGATTCTGCCATGCCATGGGTTGCATCAGTAGTTCCTTTTATTGGAACTAAATTGGTTTTCCATTCTTTGAATATACTGCAACCTGTTTATCCAATTCATTTGTTGATGGACATTTGGTTTATTCACAGATTTGGGCTGTTAGGAATAAGGCGGCTGCTTTGAACAGTCTTGTACAAGTCTTCTCGTAGACATATGGTTTCATTTCTAGCACAATTTTTTTTTTTTTTTTAAAGAAGAGGCTTCTTGTGAAGTCATAACAGTTTAGTCAAGTTTATTTTTATGTCGGATGTTTGAGAACTGAAAGTGATATTTTAGGATCGTAAGAGGGCATCAAATCCATCTGCCTCACCGTGGGAGCAGCTCAGATCCGTGCCAGGGCGAGAGGTGCACCTGCTCTGGCCGTCAGTCAGGAACTACCCCCTGACATCCAGCCTGCATCCACTGGGCAACATTTCAAAGTCCCTTTTCCTTTTCTTTGTTCCCTGTGGAATTAGTTTCTATTGTCTGAATATCAGAGAAGTTATAAAAGCCAAACATGTTGTTATATGCCTGGCAGCCTTCTCTTCTGTCGGCATAATCTGGCTCCCTTAGCCTTTCATCAGAGGCATTTTCTTGGAGCCCCTTCATTGCCTTTGAGCTCTGCCGGCCACCTCCTGGTTCCCAGGCTCCTCCTGGCTTTGTAGTGAGCGTCTGCTGACCCGCCTTGAGTGCTGATCAGCAGTACATCAAAGGTGGGACGAATGGATGGGAAATGCATGTTCCAAAGCAGGTGAGGTAGAGAGGGATGAGTCACTCTGCAGAGGAACTCATTGGTGGAACCCTTTAAAGAGCACACTCCCAGGCCATTTAGATGTGCTCCGACTTGAGAATGTCTGATGCTAAAGAACACCTCTGTTGGGAATTGAAAAACACCGCAGTGGTGGCGGCTGACCCCTGGTTTCTGGTTCTCACCGCTCCATCAGAGGTCCCTTTCTGGTTTAGTGTGACTTCCTGTAGGTGACCTCTGTTTCATCCTTAATCTTTGTATGTTCGGCTCTTATAAAATCAGGCCTTCCCCACCCTTGGTCTCTGCAGCATGAAGGGCTGCAGGAGCTGCCGACAGTGGGTCAGGGGCCTCCCCAGTCAGTGTGAGTCGCCCCCAGAGTGCACCCAGACTACAGATAAACATACAAAGCCATACTGGGACCTTTGGCTGTCACTTCTGTTCAGGTGGTGCTAGTGGTAGAGAATCTCCTGCTATGCAGGAGACGTAAGCGACACAGGTTTGATCCCTGGGTTGAGAAGATCCCTGGAGAAGGGCATGGCAACCCACAGCAGTATTATTGCCTGGAGAATCCCATGGGCAGAGGAGCCTGGTGGGCTACAGTCCATCGGGTCACAGAGAGTCGGACACAACTGAAGCGACTTAGCATGCAAACTCTGTTCTCCAGGTCAGTGCCCACGGGTGAGTAGCCACTATTTATAAGTTCCCCGTTCTGGTTCTCTTAGCATCTTCTCACATGGCAGAGTGGTTACAACAGCAACTGACATTTTTTTCCCCCTTTTAAAAAATATTAATTTATCTTTAATTGAAGGGTAATTGCTTTTGAGTATTGTGTTGGTTTCTGCCATCCATCAACATGAATCAGCCATAGATATACATAGTCTCCTCCCTCTTGAACCTCTCTGCCACCTCCCACCCCATCGCACCCCTCTAGGCTGTCACAGAGCCCCGGTGTGAGCTCCCTGAGTCACGCAGCAAATTCCCACTTGGTATCTGTTTTACCTGCTCTGGTGGATGAGTTTCCATGCTGCTCTGTCCGTCCGTCCCGCCCTCTCCTTCCTCCACTGTGTCCACAAGTCTGTTCTGTACGTCTGTGTCTCCATGGCCACGTGTGGCAGAGCCCAGCAGAGGCCTGGGCCAGCCGACCTAACCCTGATGCTACCCTCCCCTCTTCACCGTCCAGATTAGTCTGCCCCAGGTTAATTACTGTGCTGCACAGGATAGAAGGCACAGCCCCTTAAACTGAAGGCATTCTTTTTTTGTTTGTTTGTTTTTCCTCTCAGCTTCCCAAACCTGCCTCACTGTGTGTAAATGAACTCAACTTGCCTGGACTTGTAGGTGGAGACAGGCTGATCATTTCAAGATAGCCTGTGATCTCCACTGGCTGAGCTGTTGTTTACTTCCACACCTCTGGGGCAGAGTATGAGTGTGTGTCTGTGTCTGTACTTTTCACATTTAATTGTCTGTTCTCTGATCTTTCATGTATAAATAGTATTCAATTTTCTACTCTTTTTTCATCTCAGTAGTGAGATCAAGGCATGGATTGAGGTCTGTTTATTGGGATCCTGATATCTTTTCCTGTCCTAAGCCTGAGGGCTCCCCAATACCCTGCTCAGAGACTCTGGGAACATTTCAGGGGCTGCCCTTGTGATGGGATGTGATTTGAACATTTAGTCTATCCAACTGGAAGGGAGAGGTCTGGGTCCCTCCCCCCTAGCCCTCACCACCACCCTCTTCAGTTGTTTTCCCTGGATCTGCACACATGGTCAGAGCATTAGGAGCTCTCCTTTCCTCCCCCGTAACGTTGTCACTCCCAACATATCTGTGCGACTATGCATCCAGATCTGCCTCCCTGTCCCTCCCTCCCGCCTGCCCCTGCCCCAGCGGGTTCATGAAGTCAGAGACAACGTCTGTTTTGTTCTCTGCTGTGTCCCCAGCACCGTGCGAGGTGCTGGGGCTCAGTGCACTTCTGAAAATAAATGAGAGAATGATAGAAATTCCCCAACCCCAAGACTGCCTCCCAGACCTGGGACAGCTCATCAGCCTCCCCTCTCCAAGGCCCAGTTCACAGGATTGCAGACGGTCCTGCGAGCCTGTTACTTATTCACTGGATTCTGGGGGATTAGCAACACTGAGTGGAGAAGGAAATGGCAACCCACTCCAGTGTTCTTGCCTGGAGAATCCCAGGGACGGGGGAGCCTCATGGGCGGCCGTCTATGGGGTCGCACAGAGTCGGACACGACTGAAGCGACTTAGCAGCAGCAGCAGCAGCAACACTGAGATCAAGCAGAGCCTGCAGAGTGTCCGAGGAGGGACACGCAGCCTTGTGACATGGACCAGAGCCAGTATAATCTGCAGTTTACAAATAGCCATCTTGGGGAGGAATCACCTGCTCAGAATCTCACAGTTAAAACAATAATCAATAATATCTTGCCTTTTTTTTTTTTTTTTTGGAGAGGAGTGTGGGCTTAGTCAACAATTTGAAAAAAGAAATGAATGTGAAATGAACGTTAAACCCTGTTTCCATTGCTTTGATTCCTTTAGTGACCTGTCTTGATGTCATCAGAATATTTTCTGTATTTTGTGCTCTGCCTCTCTGTTCTGCTCCGTTAGTTTTGTGTTCAGCGTTGCTGCCTGTGCACATTGCCCTGTGTTGGCAGTTTGTGTACTTTTTTACTTCTTTTTTTCTTTTCTGAAACATGATCCTTTAATTTTTGGATATCTTTATAAACAGCAGACATAGCGCTGCTTTGTTATTTTTCGTAGGTGGGTAGTGGCCACTGATGAATGAGAAGTGTTCAACTAGTTCAACTAGCCCATTGTTAGTGAGCATATAAGTTTTGTTCTTTAAAAAAAAAAAAAATTCTTATATAACATGGCAATGAACATCCTCAAATAAAATTTGTTTTCATGCTGGAGTTTATCTTCAAAATACTTGTATATTTTTCAATTCAAAATATTGATTCCTGACAAGGAAAATGCTGGGTTAAAGACCAGGAACACTTAAATAAATCCTCTAAAATCACTTCCATGATGTTTGGCCCATTTACACACTCTCCAGTAATCCATTTATTTGTAAAGGTGACCAGCTATTACCTGTGTTGATGTACTATGGTTTTTTCACTGTTTTCCTATTATTGAGCCTTTGAGTTATTTGCTATAATTTAGATGGTCTTTTTTTCTTTCCTTTTTTTAACTTTATTTATTTTTGTGCTAAGTCTTGGGTGCTGCATGCGGGCTTTTCTCTGGTTATGATGAGCAGGGGCCACCCTCTAGCTGCGGTGTATGGGCTTGTCACTGCAGTGGGTTCTCGTTGTGGAGCGCCGGCCCTAGGCACACAGACTTCAGTAGGTGGGGTACACGGGCTTAGTGCCCCATGGCATGTGGGCTCTTACCGGACCAGGCATCAAACTGGTGTACCCCGCACTGGCAGGTGGATTCTTAACAACTGGACCACGGGGAAGTCCTAAGCTGTCATTTAAAATCTTAGTTATAAGTTTACCTTACTCTTTCAGATGGCCTAGTATTTGAGTTTTGAACTCTTGAGAACTTCAGTTAGGTAGAAATAGGAAATATGTATGTATACATGTGGGCTCAGTTGTGTCCGGCTCTTTGCAACCCCATGGACTGTGGGCTCCTCTGAACATAGGATTACCCAGGCAAGAATACTGGAGTGGGTTGCCATTTCCATTTACACGGGGGTCTTTCCAACCCAGGGATCAAACCCAAGTCTCCTGCATCGGCAGGCAGATTCTTACCACTGAGTCACCTGGGAAGCCCCAGAAATAGGCAGTATTTCATCACAGTTGTTTTCCATACTATGCAGACAAGAAAGCCAAAGCACACAGGTTGCGTGTTTTGCTCAAAATTACTATTGATGGCAGAGTTTGGCTGAGGACCACCCCCCACCCCATCTCCTGCCTCCCCCTGCAGAGTGCTTCTCCCCATGCCAGGTTCTGGAGAAGGTACAGATGCAGCCCTTTAATGGAAGTATGCAAGCTGTGGATAACTGCATTTAGGCCTCGTAGTTCCATCCCGTTAGCTGCCGCAGCCCTTGGTATAGGGATGACATTGCTGACTGGCCCTGGCAGGGCTGGGCACCAGGGTGGCAATCCCACAGCTGATGGAGGAAGCTCCATCGAGCCATGTCCTCTTGCAGTTTCTCTGGGTTCTCCAGGACTCTGTGGAGGCAGGCCTGCGGGCTGGAGTCCGGGCGGTCTGTGGTGGGGAACTGGCTGAACCGCCTCCTTTGCCAGGGGTGTGGATTGGGCTCCTTGGCTCAGTAGCACCGTCTCTAGCCACTGGAATTTATCAGCCACAAGTTTCTAGGAAATGCAAATTAAGAACTGCAAAGAAATGCAGGAGAATTGCTAAGAGAAAAAACACTGGGATGAGCCTCCTCTGCAGGCTTCTGAAGAAAGACTCCTTGGGGCATTGGGAACTGTATTAGAAGACGAGCCTTTCTCTGCCCAGATGTGCAGGGGGAAGGTGACAACTTGTACAGAAATGTTTTTAAAGAAAGGGAAGGGCTGTGCTGCGGAAGGTAGAGCAGGCAGCTGCTGGTGCTGCAGGCCCGCATCCCAGCACACTCACCCCTCCAAAAACAGAGCTCAGGGCCCCACAGCAGCACTCCAGCTAGAGGCCTGGAAGCTAAACTTCCAGATCCTCAATGTGACCTATCTTATATAGACATTGCTCTGATCAGCCCATGCGTGTAATTCAGACTAGGTTGAGAGTGACTGATAGGAAATGTTTCACAATTTAAATGAAAGGCTAGGAAAAACCAGAGAAATCTCTGCTTGGTGGAATCTGAGGCAGATCCTTAAGCTATGGGTGCTTTTCCACATAAGACTTCTATTCCCAAAGCTACCCTCCTGCACCCTCGCTTTCTGTCCTCTCCCCTCTTCCCAGGACAGAAAACTTGAGTCAGCAAACGAGGCATTTCTTTTTCTGGAAATCCGTCAACTCTTTCTATAATGGACTCTTCCAATCAGCTGAAAATGTTGTATGCTTTTACTGGAATCCAAGCTGATGACGGTGTCTCGAGGGTGGCGGGGGCGGGGGGTGTTTCTCTCAAGAAGCCCTTTCCCTTCATGAAATCACCTGGAGCCTTTGTCTTCTATCCCCCTCCTGCAGGTTGTGATGAGGAATACATTTATATGAACAAAGTGACAGTCCACAAGCAACAGAATGCCGAGTCCCAAGACAAAGGTATGGGATTACTGCCGATGGACTGGCCAGCTCCTGGGAGCGGGGCAGGTTTAAGCCTTGGTCCCACACCACCCCCCTTCCTTCCAGCCAGCACCACAGACAGGCCTGGTGGGGTTATTTTGGGAAGTCCTATTTTAGTTGATGGTATTCTGGGCTGATGTATTTTGGGGAAGTTTTACCAACCAGGCCACCTCCTTGCCTCTTGAAGGTCTCACGTCCCCTTCTTGGATAAGGCATCTGTCCCTAAAATCTCTCAGCATTTCCCAGCATCACCCCAGAAATAGGAAGTTATAATTCAGATGTTCTAAGAAAGCAGCTGAGTATGGTGCTGATCCCACGGCCCCGGCTTTATGACTTTTGATAAGTCTGGATTTTATGAGTGTGTTGGGGGTGGGGGGGTAGATAGGAGTGATGGGAAGGAAATGGTGCTGTCAGCAGTTGCCTTAATATTTGAAGATTTTGTTCAAAGGTGATCTCTTGGCAGAACATTTTATCTTCCATTGAAAGGACATATCGTCTTCTGTGGTGTCTTACTCTCCTGCTCTGTTCTGCTCTCTGCTTTTCTATGAAAACCCCCAGGACTGGGTCCAGCAGGATCCCAGGGAGGTCCAGGGTTTGCACAGCTGCCTAGTTACAGAGCACAGGGGATTAGAGACCCCATCTCCCAACTCTCAAGCCCGTAACTCAAATGCAGAGACTTAGCAAGAGGTGGGAACACAGCACCCCAAAGCATTCAGTCTGGTAAAGCCTTGGCTTCAAGACATCAGCCTGAAAAGCCCCAGGGTCAGATCTGCCTGGGCCTGTCCGGCCCGGCTGAAATGGGCTCAGAAGAGCCTTTGGCGCTCTTTTCCCTAAAAGTGCACAGATGGTTGGTGGTCCAATTACCCAGTGTGGCTTTCACCTCCTGCCCCACCGCCAAGCATGGACTCAGCAGAGGTCCCCTGCATGAAAGCATCCCATGTGCCTAAGGTTGTCAGGCTGCCTGCCGGGGAAACTGGGGAGGTGGACAGACGTAATCACAGGCTCGGTGCTGAGAGCCGCTCAATATAGTGCCCACAGGCAGCTCCTCCACTGCCAGAGCTCTGTGGCCAGATCATTTTGGACATGGGGCAGGTGGAGGAGAGGGTGCGGAACCTGCCAGAAACCTCAAACTAGTTCCTTCTGAGGAATCTGCCCGGGGCCAATCTACCCTATTCTTGGAGGAAAAACAGCACTGGCTCCAGGGACTGCCTGCCTGGGTAATTAACACCTGCTCAAATAGAACTCAGGGCTCATGTGACCAGACATTCCCGGATAATGAGACTCTGCTGGGAGGCCGAGTGCCCCTCACGGAAACCCTTTCCTGCTTGCTGCCCACAGCACCCGAGGAGCAGAACCCGCTGACCAACGGTGAGCCCCCCCAGCCCTCCTCGGCCCCTCAGAAGAGTCTCCCAGACCTCCCGCCCCCCAAGATGGTAAGTGTGGGTCTGGGACCCCTGATTTCCCTGATGTGACCCTGTGAATGTCCAGTGGGTCCTCCAGATAGCAGTCCACCAAGCATCTGGCATTTTTGGAGCATCCACTATATGGGGGCCAGGAGGAGAAGGGGATGACAGAGAATGAGATAGTTGGATGGCATCACCAACTCAATGGACATGAGTCTGAGCAAGCTCCGGGAGATGATGAAGAACAGGGAAGCCTGGCGTGCTGCCGTCCATGGGGTTGCAAAGAGTCAGACCTGACTTAGTGACTGAAAAACGACTGTGTATGGGGCCTGGGGTAAGGCACCGGGAGAGATGGATCAAGCTGGCCTGCCCTACGGGTGATCTCATTTGCTCAGTACAGAGGGGGATGGCAGTGGGAAATGAGGGTCACCATGTGTCCGAGGTGACCTGCCAGATTCTTTTCCAGCACCCCCTGAGCGGGGCCGTGCACAGCTGTGGTCACCAGCTCCAGCCACAGTGGTCTTTTGGAAACATAAATCACATCACACCACTTCCCACTTGAAACCCACCAAGAGCTCCTACTGAACTTAGGACAAAATATCCACACTCCTTCACTTGGCCCCAGGGCTCACCCTGTCTGGCCCAGCTGCGTCTCTAGCCTCACCGCATCTGCTCATCACTGGCCTCCCCTCTGTTCGTGGGTTGTGCCCTGTGTCAGTCCTGCCGCAGGGACTTTGCGCTTCTTGCGCCCTGACTCTTCAAAGTTGCCCTTCCTTAGTCTCAGACAGACTCTCCCTGGCCTGCCCGCAGGTGAGACATCCCGCCTCGGTGCCTGCCCCCATCACTGCCTGCCTTACCACCTAGCTACCCCTCCGTGTTTATTCTTTGCCTCCCAGAGCAGATGTAAGCTCCCTGAGGCAGGGGCCATGTCTCATCACTGCTTCATGCTCTGTGTCTGCACACAGTAGGCCATTCATGTGTTTGTTCACGGATGGATGGATGCATGCATGGAATTTCAGACTCCTCCAGACCTGGGTTCAGATCCCAGCTCTAGCTCCGCCAGTACTAGGCTCCTTGACCTTAAGCAAGTTATTTAAGGCCTCTGGCCCTTGGTTTCTTGGTGTTTAAATGAGAGGCATGTGAACATCTCTCAACTAAGATCTCTATTCTTTGGCCTGGCAGACCACATTGGTATTCAGCGAGGTGAGCAGTAGTATTTACACTTTCTAGGACAGGAACTAGGAGTCAGGAGGGTTATAATGTCTCAGTGTTGCACAACCTCGAAGTGGCAGGACATGAACCTGAGTTCTTTCCGCTTCAGGATCTGGTTGGGGCAGCTTCCTGGGAAAGGTGTGAGCTGGGAAGGAGTTCTCAGAACATGGGACTCCACGGTGACTGAGCTCACACCGAGCCATCCATCGCCGGGTCTGTGGGCTCAGATCACCACTGAGGGGGTCCTGACGCCAGACTGGCCCCCTTCATTCTTGTCTTCCTGGAGGTAGCGTGGTTCTCCCTGCCGCCCTCCCAGCTGGCGGGGCAGGTCAGGAGTGCCTGGGCAGCATCCCACATCTGGGTGACAGCTGGTGGGGACCCTTCATCCCAGGCAGAGGGAACCTGATGGACTGAGCCTCGCTCCTGGGCATATGCCAATGATGCGAGGGACTGCTGTGCTGTGAGTCACTGCCCGCCTGGCCCTGGTCTCCACTTAGCTTGTCTTCTCAGTCAAGTAAAGGTACAAGTTCTGTCTCTTCCAGCTCTGGTCCTCCCTCGTTTTGACCCCAAGACTTGGGAAGAGGGCATAGGCCCTCAGCTTCCATCCAGTTGCTGCTGGTTTTAAGCAGGTGGGAGGTGCTGTGGTTTTCAGGTACACCCTAAGCTCTGCAGGCTTCCCTGATAGCTCCGCTGGTAAAGGATCTGCCTGCAGTGCAGGAGACCCTGGTTCAATTCCTGGGTCAGGAAGATCTGCTGGAGAAGGGATAGGCTACCCACTCCAGTATTCTTGGGCTTCCCTTGTGACTCAGCTGGTAAAGAATCCGCTTGCAATGCGGGAAACTTGAGTTCGATCCCTGGGTTGGGAAGATCCTCTGGAGAAGGGAAAGGCTAACTACTCCAGTATTCTGGCCTGGAAAATTCCATGGATTGTATAGTTCATGGGGTTGCAAAGAATCGGACACGACTCAGCGGCTTTCACTTTCACTCACTTAATAAGCTCTGCTCTCTGGATGTAGGGAGGAGAGGTGGCTGCTCTGAGCCAGAGCTGGAACTTTTGTAGCCTGAGTTCATGTATGATTCTGACCAGAGTGCCTTTGGCCTCTGTAAAATGGTGGTGCCGCTGCCGGCCCCATGTGGGGCAGCTGCCTACGGACCCACACCGGGCGGGAGGGGTGTGCATGGGGCGGAGCCTCCCAGGCACAGACTCCCTCTGGAAGCCTGTGTTTGAGGTGATGGACCAGGTCCCAGGGTCTGGGGCTGGGTTGTGGCTATACACTGATCAGGTCACAGAGTCCCACGGCCCGGGACTCCAGCTGGCTTTTCCTACTCCCTTGCCAGTCTCCTGTGACCTGGGCACAGAGGCCCTAAGGGCTCAAGGGTATGAGATGCAGGACCATCAAGCAAGGCCAGGGCAGAGGCTGGCCCCTGGAGAGTGGTCTGCCGGCATCGGCTGTGTCTGCAGGCCGTCGGGGCCAGGAGGGGCTAGAGAAGAACCTGGTGCTGGAGCGGGGAAGATCCCACCACCTGAGAGCCCCACAGTCCTGGAGTGGCCTTTCAGATGTGCGGTGACAGTTCCTGTGGACACAGTCCAGGCCCTGGGGTGACTTCCAGCAGAGCCAGTAACCTTGACAGTCTCCCTACCTTGTGGAATTTCTCTGCCAAGAAGGACCTTTCCTGGGTCCCTCCTAGTCCTGTCTCTATCACCCATCTCCACCCCAGGAGCCTTCCAGGTGTGGAGTGAGGGAGGAGGGGGCGGAACCCGGGGTCCTCCCCACCCCGCCCGCACACACCTGCCTGCTCCCCTCTGGCCTCTGCTCTGGTCCAGTCTGGCTGAAGACTTCGTCCAAGGCCCCCAGAGGAGTGCTGTCAGGGTGGAGCAGGGAGCAGCTGTGTCTTCTGGCTCTCACGAGGAGGAGGAGAAACAGAGCTGCAAGTGGTCTGGGAGGAAGGAGAGAATGTGGCCACCGGAGCCTGGGCAACCCTGGAACCGCTCTTCCTCAGCCAGAGAAAGCTGTGTCTTTCTGCCCCAACGCTGGAGCTTCGGGGCACTGCCCTGGTTTGTCTGCCAGGATGCCCAGTCCCGGGGCTCGCGAGTGGCTGTGGCAGAAGCTGGGTGTCTGCCTGTGGTCCTCAGTGCTCAGGGCTGGCCAGGAGCATGACCTCCGTCCCAGGCTCAGCCTGTCCAGTACCGGAGGGGGCAGCCAGGGGTCTGGGTGTGGCCAGTGACTCAGGCGGCCTTGGCACGTCCAGGCCGCAGTTGGCCCAGCCAGGTGCTGTGGTTGCTGTAGGAGAAACAGATGTTTGCTGGCGCCGTTCCGCTCCTGGCCAGCGCGGCTGTCTCCACTCCGCCCCACTGAGGCCTGCACACGCGTCGGTGCTGGGCTTCTGTGAGGGGAGCAGCTGACGCCACCAACGGCATCACTGTGGTTGGTCTGGGGAGCCAGGACTACGTCCGCTCGCCCCTACCCCGAACGTGTCACAGTGCACCCTGGGGCTGGTTGTTCAGAACTGCAAGAACGCCTCGGGTCACCGGGGGCCACCCCTCACCTCCAGCTCTGTGTCTCATCCAGAACTGGTTCAGTACTTGCATGCTTCGTCGCTCAGTTGTGTCTGACTCTTTGCGACCCCATGGATGGTAGCCCGCCAGGTTCCTCTGTCCATGGGATTCTCCAGGCAAGAATACTAGAGCGGGTTGCCTTTCCTCTCTCCAGGAATCTTCCTGACCCAGGGATCAAACCCAGGTCTTCTGCGTTGCAGGCAGATTCTTTACCCACTGAGCCATGTGGGAAGCCAAGCCCGTGACCAAATCCTACACCACCTGCTTTGGTAAATAACATTTTGTTGGAATTCAGCCAAGCTTATTCATCTGGGTATTATTTATGGGTTCCTCCGCACTACAATGGGGAAGGAAATGGCAGCCCGCTCCAGTATCCTTGCCTGGGAAGACCCCCTGGAGAAGGAAGTGGCAACCCACTCCAGTATTCTTGCCTAGAGAATTCCATGGACAGAGGAGCCTGGCAGGCTACAGTCCATGGGGCTGCAAAGAGTCGGACACGACTGAGCGACTTTCATTTCACTTCACTGCACTCCAGTAGCAGGGTTGCATAGCCCCAGTGGCCTGTGAATCCCTTTTTCGCTCTTTATAGGGAAAGGTTGCCAACCTCTGGCACGTCACCCTGAGCGGGGTGGCTTTCTTCCCCGGCTCTTCCTGTGAACCATGAGAACATTATTTCAGGTTCCCAAGTCACGTCTCCTCGGCATCCTCATCGAATGGCACCATCTACGTCATCATGATGATGATTTAAATAATTTTCCTTTATTCTTAATTCCTGGCATTTAGGATCTCCTTCTCCTTTGACCTCTGGTAATAGATCATTGGGTCTGTGTATCTGACGCTCTTCTGAATTGTTGGAATCGTTTTATCCTTTAACTTGACCTGAGCTCCTATCTTTGGCCCTGGCAACCCTGGGGACAGAGGCTGTCCTGTTCTTTAAGGAGGGAGAGTGTAGTATAAGCCAAGTCATGCTCAAATACCTCCTCAGTGTCCTCCCAGACAGCTCGTGGTCTTCCTCCACCAAACATGCACACGTGCAGCTTTTCTCCCTTTGACATTATTATATTTTATTCTGAAGCTTAGTGAAAACTAGTATCTGTTACTTAATAATGCTGAGTGCAGTTTAATCCTTACAATGACACCATGTGATGGTTATTTCTGCCCTCCCCGTTTTGCAGCAGAGGATCTGAGGCCCAGAGAGGTCAAGTCAGTTGCCCAAAGTCACACAGCTCAGATGTGCCAGTGTCAGGGTTCAAACCCAGCCCTGGAGATCAGACTCCTGCCTCTACCCTATATGCCTCTCTGTATCAATCCATCTACAGATGATTTTGTACAGTGAAAGGTTTGGGAGACCCTCAAGAAACACCCCCCTGGTGCTCTACTCCTGGACAAGAGGGCAGGCCCCCTGTGGGGATAATGACCATCAGGAGCTCCTGCCGGAGGGCTTGCCCCCCTCCTTCTGTCCTGTTGTAATCATGGGAATCTAGACCAGAGCTGGATCTTGGGTGCTCAGAACTTCTCTCCAGATGGGACCCACCTTCTCATCATGAGAAGAGTCCCCACACTCCCTCAAGGGGAGAAGGGTTTCTTGGAGGATGGAGCTGGAGGCCTGGCCTCTTCAGGAAGCCTGAGCCCCAGCACCCATCTGCAGAGACCTTGTCGGATCCCAGGGGAGGGGAAATGCTTTCCCCTCCTGACCCCAGGAAGTCGGCTCTCAGAGAACCACAGCTGGCTTTCACAGTCAGCCCTTCCTCTGGCTGACCGAGAGGCCGGGAATGCCTGGAGCAGCAAAGGCGAAGGGTCAGCCACGAGCAGCTCCCGCCTGTGTCCACTGTGTGCACGACCCCTGCCCCAGGGAGGAGTCCACCCTCCTTGCCCCACAGCCGCACCTGCCAGCCCAGAACGCAGCTGGGCTGCTTGGGAAATGAGCAGAGTCTTCCGTTCCTTCCTGCATGCTGAGGGGTGCACTGCTGGGGCTGAAAGCTGTTCAGAGCCTGCCTCTGGGACTTCTGTCAGCTCTCTTGGTGTCGGGCCAGATGGCGTTAGAAAAATGTGTGGGAGCCAGGTGGTGACCTGGCCTCTGCTGGTCCTCTTCATGCGGACGTGTCTCAGCTTGTCGGACAGCACTCCTGTGACCTGGCCGATGCGGGCGCCAGGGCTGGGAGGCCCCAGACAATGGTGGCAAGAGCCTCATTGTATTTGATGTGGCTTCCCTGGTGGCTCAGACAGTAAAGAATCTGCCTGCAATGAGGGAGACCCAGGTTCGATCCCTGGGTCGGGAAGATCCCCTGGAGCAGGAAATGGCAACCCACTCCAGTATTCTTGCCTGGAGAATCCCATGGATGGAGGAGCATGGCAGGCTACGGTCCATGGGGTCACAAAGAGTCAGAAATGACTGAGGTGACCTTAGCACACCAGCCCTATGGAAACTCAATCACACCTGCCTCCTTGAATCCTCAAGGCAGGCTCTTGTTTTATGGAGAGGGTAAGTGAGGCACAGAGAGGCTGTCACATATCCATGGTTAAGGCTATGGACTCCTAAAGCCTAGATTCAAACCTGGTTAGTTTCACTGTAGAGGCCATATAGATAGATCCACTAGCCGAACCACTGAAGACTTGGCTCTAGGAGCCTGGTTTGGGGGCAGCAAGTGCAGGAGCATCACTCTACCTCAGGGGAAGCTGGGATCAGACGCCCTTGTGGCCCTTGCTGAGTACTGTCCCACTGGGACTCAAGGCCAGGCTGACTATTCTCCCGCTATTGCTGGGGCCAGGGCTGGAGAAGTTCTGTGTCATAGGTCCCCCAAAGAAGCTCATTTTCCAAAGCAAAGATGTCTAGATTCCCTGTACTCTGCCTGCCTGGCCCTCTTTTGGGTGGGACAGCGAATCCCCAATAGCCCATGGGTTCCCCATGTGGAATGCCCAGTGCAAGGACCTCTGAAAACCAGGAGTGGGAATGCACTCCAGCTTTTGCCATGTCTGTTCTCAACTCATGAAGGTTCCCTCGGCCCTCTGTAGGAACTTTGTGATTCAGATAGACATTGGAGACCCATGTGGATGGATGCTTACACATTGATGAACTGTATGTACTAATATTCACACCACAATCTACTTTTTTTTAAATTAATTTTTTGTTATTTTTGGCTGTGCTGGGCCTTTGTTGCTACAGGCAGGCTTTCTCTAGCTGTGGTGAGTGGGGACTACTTTCTAGCTGCAGAGCAGAAACTTCTCGTTGCGGTCGCTTCTCATTGCAGAACACGGGCTTTACAGTGCAGGCTCGGCTGTTGTGGCGCACAGGCTTAGTTGCTCTGTGGCACGTGGAATCTTCCTGGCCCAGGGATCGAACCTATGTTCCCTGCATTGGCAGGCGGATTCTTAACCACTGGACCACCAGAGGAGTCTTGCCTGTCTTTTTCTCCCCTGCTATTGCTTATATTACCTTCATAGTCTGGTGCCCATCTTACAGATGGAATAATGGAAGGATAGAGACCAATTTTAGCCTCTGTGCTTCTCCACAGTTGCATATCTTATTGTTTTTATCCTACTCAAATTATGCTCATTCACCCTCATGTCATGTAAGAAGTTCAAGGTTGTCTTGTCCTCTGAGCATCCTTCCTTGGTCCTAAATGTTCCTCATAACCTCCAGGCTCCCATGGAGATTTGACCTTGTCTATCAGGAGCCATGGGCTTCCCTGATAGCTCAGTTGGTAAAGAATCTGCCTGCAGTGCAGGAGACCCCGGGTTGATTCCTGGGTCAGGAAGATCCCCTGGAGAAGGGAAAGGCTACCCACTCCAATATTCTCAGGCTTCCCCTGTGGCTCAGCTGGTAAAGAATCCACCTGCAATGCAGGAGACCTGGGTTCAATCCCTGAGTTGGGATAATCCTCTGGAGAAGGGAAAGACTACCCATTCCAGTATTCTGGCCTGGAGATTCTGTGGAGTATATAACCCATGGGTTGCAAAGAGTCAGACATGACTGAGTGACTTTCAGTCATTATCAGGAGCTGTGAGCATTCATTGCCTAGTTAAGTGTTCCTCAGGACCAACTCCCAACCATCTGCTTGCATCTCTCAGCTAGTCTGCGGGAGCCATCCAGTATCTGCTGAGCCAGCGATTGAACTGATTATGGGAGACGTTTGGGGGTTAGAAGCCCGGTGCTCTTCCCCTGCGTGCCCCTGATGAGCTCTGGTCTTTGCAGAAAGTATATTCTGTGTAGAAGCCATCGTAGCTATCACGGCAGCCTGATGCTGTCTGGGCCTATAAGTGTATTACACCCTGTGGACAACTATACTGTGTGTGTGGTGGGCGTCAGAGCCTCATTTGGCAGGGGAGAACTCTGAGGTTTGGTGAGGTTACATGACGCGCCCACAGCCCTTCAGCTGATGCAAACCAAACACTGTGGACAGGGTGGCTGACGGGGGTCGCTGTAATCTCTGTTTTCCCTCCCAATTTTCCACCCAAAGGGTTAATTCCCAGTTGGTCCCAGTGTATCGTATCTGAAAATGTTTGTTTTATTTATTCATACCACAGATTCCAGAACGTAAACAGCTCTCTGTCCCGAAGATCGAGTCTCCAGAGGGTTACTATGAAGAGGCTGAGCCGTATGACACATCCCTCAATGGTACATCCTGGGAACAGGCCTGGGAGGGGGCTGACCACTTCCTGCACAGATGCCGGCGCCAACCGCCCTTGTGGTGACCGGCACGCTCACCCTGGCTGGAAACACAGTGGGGCCTGGGATGCTCCTACCAGAGGGCATGGCCCAAGTCAAGAGCTGGCCACAGAGCATTTGACCAGTGGTCTGATGGCGAGCTGAGACCTCCAGCAGACCCAGCCGGCCTGCAGGGCAGGGCTTAGGATGGTCCCCAGTGAGCTGGGTTTACTCTGTCTGATGCTTTCTGTGGTCCTGCCTGGATGTTGCAGGTTCAGCACAGAAATGAGACCGAGGAGAAGTGTGCTGGCCGAGTGGCACAAGGCCCCGGAAGCCATGGAAATGTGGTCAGGCTGAGGCAGAGCCCACTTTCAAGGTTCTTTCACTGGACTGACGGTCCCTGGGCTCCCACTGTGGACTCAGCATGCTTCTAGGAGTGGGAACTCAGCACGAATCAGCAGTCACAGCACTTAGATTCTGGGAGAGAAGACAGGCAACAGAGACGTAGGATGTGTCAGGACCGAAAGTGGCGAGGGCTGAGTTGGGGCAGGAGAGGGACGTTTTTCTAACTTAGGGAGGGCCTCTCTGAGCAGATTTCTTAAAGAAGTGGCAAGTGGGTGGGGTTGGTACCTGCAGGAAGAACAGAGTGCACAGCACGTGCAAAGGCCCTGAGGCGGGAGGGCCCTTAGCATGTTGCAGGCCAGTGTGGCAGGAGCAGGTAGGGCTGGATGAGATGGATAGGAGATGTGCGCCAGAGGGCAGCTGTAGACCCCGGGAAAGACCTTAGCTTTTCTCTGAATAGACTTTTCTCTAGCCTTCAGAGGGTTACTTCGTGGCAGACCTAATATAGGTATTAAAAAGACGGTCTTTGCTCTGGGGGCCAGGCTTATGCTGGCGTGCTCTTGTCCTCAGCCTGATGAGGCTGGATCAGAAATGCTCTTGTGGTGGTGGTTCTATAACACAGAAACACCTGAAGGTCCTGGGAGAGATGTTTGTGACCCTACTCTCTGGGTAGCTAGATTCTGGTCCCCTTGCTCTCTCCCTTTCTTACCTCCTTCTCTTTCCTTTTGTTGTAAGTGAAAGGTCTTTGAAAGCATAAAGCAATTCGCAGATATGGGAAGTCAACAACCCTGGTAGGGGGAATGTACTTGGCCTAAAGGGGCCTTGTTGGTGTCGGGGATGAGAATGGGACAAGTCCCCTGGAGCACATGGGATCCTTGTCCTCTTTTTTCATGCCTCACCTACTGTCTGCAGTCCCAGGAACTGTGTGGGAGGCGAGGGCCTCTCTGGGCTCACGGAATTTTATTCTAAGAGGCTGGCTTTGTGGGCAGACGTCACTTAGCTTGTGAGGTGTTGCCAAGTCACCGCTGGACTGTGATTTCAGACCAGAGCTGTGGGCGCAGCAGGAGTGTCTGGGTGCGTCTGGAAGGTGGGAGCCCTGACTCACCCCAGTGAGCATCTCCATGCCTCTGAAGCCTGTCTCTCTGGGGTGTGGCCCCTGCCAGCCAGGGCCTGCCTCCCAGACGCTCCCGGGGGCCTGTCTGTGGGGCAGACACTTCATCTCGACACAAACAAGTGGTCAGAAGGATCTTGGTGTTTGTCTCTCAACTGGAAATTCGTATTGGTTTTATCCGGGACTAGGAGGAGAGGGGAGTCATCCCAAGGTCAGCAAGTAAAGGCAGTGGGAAGATGCCCAGTTGCCTTTTCTCTCCTGCCAGCACGATGACCGAGGATGACCTGGGGGAACTTCCCCTGCATTAAAAGCTGGGCTGTCCTTGTTTCCAGCCTGTCGTCCGCCCCACCTGGTTGACCCCTGGTCGCAAGAAGAGGAGCAACCGCTGGACTCCAGCCCCATGCTCTAGTTCTTTGGCATCAGCAATTTTGTTGGCTTCCTGCAGAAGACCAGGAGCCGGCTTCCTGGGCTGCTTTATCAGCACAGTCCCCTCGCGGCTCCCATGGGCCAGGTGGCTCTCTCTGAACCCAAGTGTAGTAAGCGCCCTGCTATTAGCATAGCTCCTGCACGGATGATGCCTCCTGCTGCGGTAATGGCAGCTGCTGTGACAAACAGCACCCCCTGGCAGTTTATAGTAGCCCAGTGCAAATCTGATTCTCACTCTTGGAACAGCTTGGTGTGGGCATTACTGGTCAGCAGGCTCCTTCCAGCGTCGGCTTGGCCACCCTCTGAGGCCACAGAAGCCTCTGCAAAGAAGGTGGAAGACCTCTGTGTGCTTCTTAAAGGCACCAGCCAGAAGGACACCCAGGGCTTCTCTAGGCATTCCGTTGGTGACAGGCAGTCACGTCTCTGGATGGAAAGGAGCTGGGAAATGATGTCCTTGGCCAGGCTGGGACCTCACCCAACAAGCCCACACTTCTGATGGGAACTCACTTGCTTCTGATGGACAGGCAGCCACGTCACCACATCTGTTTGTGTCTCTGCCTCTGGACCTGCCCCTCTCTTCATCTTCTCTCTTTCCCTCTTGTCTCTTTCTGTGCTTCCGGAAATGCCACAGGCCATCCCAGCAGATATCCCGCCTGTGGAGTCCCCAGATGGGTGCAGGTGCCTGAAGGAGTCATTTACGCCACCATCACCTTGGGTACTGCTCGTCCCAGAGCGGGAATGCCAGTGATCCTGTGCCTGCTGCCTGGCTCGCGGAGGCGGGGTGCATGCCTGAGGGTGGCCGCTGCCCTCTTCCCATCCTCGTGTGGGGGTCCTGCATGAGGGTGCCCTGTGTCACCCGCCTGCAGACCCCTGCCTGTGGCATCTGGAATGATGAGGACACAGAGCATGGCAGGGCCGTGCTGGCCTCTGTTCCTGAGGATGTGCCACAGGACGCGATGGCTGCGGTGCCCACCAGGGGCAGCCGAAAGGGGGCTGAAATTATCTGAGCATCCTGCCTTTCCCTCCTGCTTATCCTGCAACCTCTGGCAGCCAAGTGTCTGTTTAACAATATCCTTCATTTATGGTTGTGCCATGATCTCTCTTAGGGATAAGTAAAATAGTCAATACATTTGCCCTAAAATTTCCTCTGAGCCATTCCAGGTATCATCCCATTCCCCCTGGAGGCCAATGGGCAGACATTAGAATTCTCCATGGAACAGGTGGGGCAACCCCAGGAGCACAAAACAGCCGGAGGCGGGGAGGAGGGTGGGGTCTTGCCAGCTTCTTCACACTGTATACTCTGTAGCCTCACCGACTAACCCACTGGAAGAGATACCCCAACAGCCGCATCTTTCTTCTTTCATTTATTGTGCAGCTAATGCAGTGCTGACAAGGGGGATTTTTTTTTTTTTTTACAGAATCACCCCACCACCAGATCAAATCATTGAATTCTCTGTGTGGCCTTTCAGTACTGTTTTCTTTGCATAGATGATTGTAACTGTGCTTTCTCACTTGCCATCTTAAGGAGTTTCTCAAATTGCAGACTAGCTTGCAAGAGCTTTCACTGATTACGGTTGCATGGTACCCTGGATGAAATCATGCTTTCTCCAGCCTCCTTCTGCTGACTGTTCAGAAGTACTTGCATGAATATCTTAATGCATGTAACCTCTCTCAGCCCGCCTTCCTTCCTTTTTAAAAAAGTACTTTCCTCGGATAAACTCCCAAGACTGGGATTATTGGGTCAGAGGGGATGGATGTTTTTATGGCTTTCAAAAAAACAGGCTGATGGGTCATTTCCTGAGAGGCTGGTGTTAATTTATGTCGCCACCAGCTATACAAGAGGTCAGGGTCCCCTACCAGGTAACACCTCTATTTTCAGTCTGCGTACTTAATAGGTGTAAAATTGTGAATTCTGTGACTTTTTTATTGTCAGGAAGGGGAGTAGTATCACACTGCTTTTAAAGAAAACTGATATTAAAGTAGTCAAAGTGTTATTTTTAGAAATATTAAAGCAAAATAAAGCACGTTTTTATTGGCATTGTAGCTAGAATAATTGTGGCTGTGGCCTTGTTCCATTTTCCTATATTTCTAGTTCAAAGGTGGTTCTGTTTTCTTAGTATGCAGGAACCTAGCTATGCAGGATGTACCAGAAGCTTCTGGAGAAGGGAAGACAGGGGACCCATGGACTGTCTCTTTCCTGATGGGTAATGTGGAGACGAAAGAGAGGTTCCGTTCACTCTGACTTGAGGGGACAGAACATGTCTATGGAAGTCATGGGGAAGTAGATAAGACTTTCTGTCAGAGCTGCCCAGTAAGGAAGCAATTGTCCAGCAACTGGGGGTAGTGAGCTCCCCATCCATGGGGGAATTCAAGCAGAGGCTGGAGCAGGGTTATGATAAGCAGGATTCCTGAGCTGAGCCAGGGGTTGCTGGACCTGAATCCTGAGGTTCTATTTTCTCCATGTCTTGGATTTGGGGGTTTGATTGATATTTTTTTCTGCACCTAGTTTCTGTTGGCCTTGAAGAGGGCAGTGAGGCCCAGAAGACAGAGCAATCTGGCAAGGTGGTGGGGGCAGACACTGAGGCACATGGAGTGGGTACAGGATTGGGTGAGATGTGGTAAACTGGGGGACTCTTAAAGAGAATAAAAGTGTAGGGGTGGCATGGCCAGGAAAGAAGAGTACCAGGTGGAGATGAGCAGGAGGAGCTGGGTTCATGCTGGGAGGTCTTCTGTGGGGAGAGAGAACAGTCTGTGGAGGGTAAGAGTGGATTCTCCAGGAGGGCTGTGACTGTGACCTTAGGAGGGGGAGGGGGACCGGAGGGCCCGCTCCTGCTGTGGGTTATTGCACTTTTGCTTCCAAGAGTCATAGCTTCTCGCTGCCCCCAGGATAGGACAGGAACAGAACAAGCCTGGTGGGCGAGTTCGGGGGGCGACCGCTGGAGGCTTGCCCACCTCTGGGTTCAGGCGGCAACCCCCTCGTCCTGGGGCCGTAGAATGATAGAGCATCACCCCCGCATACACACCAGAAGAACCAAGAGAGAGGTCACCCGCCGCTTCATCCTTTGGTGGAGGAAGCGGAGGCCCCGAGGCCAGCACTGGTTTTCTCAAGAGCACATGTCTGAGGACAGTGTCTGGTCAGAGGTTTCCGTGGGGTCTGAGATGACAGGATTTGAGGAGGAAAGGGGAGACACCCAGTTTCACGTTATCTGTGTGTGTGACCAGAGGCAGCATCCAAGACCCTCTGCTCAGTGGTTTAGGGGCCGGAAAGTCTGCCTGGGCCTGCGGTTGCTGGTAATGGGCTGGTTCCAGGGCATGGGCGGGGTGGGGAGGATGGCCTGGGGACCACCCTCCCAAAGGAGCAAAGCCTGTTTAGGAGCATCCCTTGCCAGGCAAGGCTGTGACAGCGAGGTCTTCCCTTGCAGAGGACGGAGAGGCCGTGAGCAGCTCCTACGAGTCCTACGACGAGGAGGAGAGCAGCAAGGGCAAGTCGGCCCCCTATCAGTGGCCCTCGCCCGAGGCCAGCATCGAGCTGATGCGCGACGCCCGCATCTGCGCCTTCCTCTGGCGCAAGAAGTGGCTGGGCCAGTGGGCCAAGCAGCTGTGCGTCATCAAGGACACCAGGCTCCTGGTGAGTGCCCTCTCCTCTCCTGGGAGCAGGATGGGGGTGGTCCCGGATGCCAGGCACTCAGAGCCTATTACATCAGGAAGTTTCTACTTCTCCCCAACCTGAAACTGCACGCAGAACCTTATGAGCATGGGCGAACATGCTTTTTTCTTAACTAGAAAGGTCTAGTAGTTGTCAGCAGACTTTCAAAGGGGTCTGTGATGACCAACCCCCTCCTCCCCCAATGCCATCCCCTGGATATTTTTCCAAGGATCTTTTGGTCCTCTGGCCTGTGGGCTCCTCCTTCCTCACATCTCAGCCTCCGGAGGTTTGGGGCGGAGCCTGCTGCCCAGTTAGGGCTCCCCTGCCTAGCGCCCAACCCCACTGCGTGCAGTGTGAGAACCATCGGCATCTGCTCAGAAGTTGGAATATTCTGAATGACCGATCGTAAGACCCCCTAAGGGTATCAGAAGATGGTATTCTGACCACAGCCCTGTTTCTTATTATTTTAAATTAAAACTTGGTTTTATGCCCCAATTTGAGGTTCCACGGAGTCATTACAAACACCCCTTTTTCACTAGTTAAAATCTGTCCTGCTGTGTGCAGATGTTTTCAGGTAGTCCTGTTAAGCAGCCTCATAAGAACCCCCATTTTACAAGTGAGAAATGGAGGGTTGTACGTTTTCCCTGATAGGGAATTGAGTCATCGCTTCCTTTCTTTGCTAACACATCATTTCTAAGTGGATGATAAACTTGGCCTTCATCCCCTTTGGACCCCTTACTGGGAAAGCTGAGCCAGAATGAGAAGCAGAGAGGCAGAGAGCTGGGGAAAGTGCCTTCCACCATGGGGAGGTGGGGGTTGCGCACAGAGGACTCCTAAAATAGGAGCCAGCCCAGACCTGCAGGGGCATTAGAGCTGCTTGGGTAAGCAGGGCTCTGAGAGTTGGAGGGGGAGGCTTGAGGGAGACACAGATGAGCTCCCTGGTTGTTCTGATGCTGACAACAAACTCTGCTGATGGTTGAGGTCACAGTTCTGCCCTTGCACAAAGGTGTCCGACCTTTTGGTCCAGCTCTCAGCGGGCCCTGCCCTGCCTGGCGGCCCCCTCCTCTGCAGAACCCGGCCAACAGCGTCTCGCCTCTCCTCTCTCGCAGTGTTACAAATCCTCCAAGGACCACAGTCCTCAGCTGGACGTGAGCTTGCTGGGCAGCAGCGTGGTGCACAAGGAGAAGCAAGTACGGAAGAAGGAGCATAAGCTGAAGATCACGCCACTGAACGCCGATGTGATCGTGTTGGGCCTGCAGAGCAGGGACCAGGCGGAGCAGTGGCTCAGGGTGAGGCACCAGGCCACCGGGAAGCGGACCCACTCCCCTCTGTGATCCCCAGGCGTCCCTGCAGTCCCGGCTCCCCCAGTTTTTCAAAGGGATGTCTGTGGTCAGGGTAGAGGGTCTACCATCCTTCAAGTCCGCAGGGCTTCCCCTGTCCTAAGTGGTAGCGATCCCTTTTGGGGAAGATAGATCACAGGGCTCAGTGGCCAGCTCTGTGGCCTTAGCAGCCACCTGGACTTGGGCTCCAGCTGAAACCCACTTGCCTTCTGGCCACCAGGGAGGCATTGCTGGCCCGTGAAAAGGCTCCTCCAGAGGAGGCAGGGTGGACAGTAATAGGCAAGTCTGGGAACCAGGGTTGGACCAAGGCAGTACTCAGACCCTCCACAGTGAGCGCCACGGCCCCAGGAGCCAGAGGACCATCTGGCAAATGTTGCTTTTACCCCCACAAGGAGCAGCCATCCTTGCCCAGGATGGGGCAAGAGGGGGCTTGTGGAGCTGAGGGCGGCTGCTCTGGGCCTGCTTGGGTTCTGCTGCAAACCCTGCCCTCCATTCCCTGGTGCCCACCAGAACGCATGGGGCCTGCTGGACACAGGGCCAAGGAACCCCCCCACCCCGGCCCACCCAGCTGGGGCCTGAGGCCATAGGTGGGCTGGGTGCAGGGGTGCAGGTGGGGTGCTCTGCTCCTCGGAAATTCTGCAACCTCTCTCTCTCACCCCCACCCGCCTAGGGGTGGCTGACCTAGGTGGGGTGGAGGGGGCACCCGCCCTCCCCCAACCTGGGGGGCAGGCTCCAGCTGTGGTCTGGCTGTAAGTGCAGGTCTAAAGGCTCTTCCTCTTCCTTCAGGTCATTCAGGAGGTCAGCGGCCTGCCTTCCGAAGGAGCTTGTGAGGGAAGTCAGTTCACCCCAGACGCCCAGCGCCTGAGCTGTCCGAAGGTAAGCCTCTGGCTGGTGGTAGTTCAGTTGCTAAGTTCATGTCCGACTCTCGTGACCCCATGGACTGTAAGCCCCCCAGGCTTCTCTGTCCATGGGATTTCCCAGTCAAGAGTACTGGAGTGGATTGCCATTTCCTTCTCCAGGGGATCTTCCCGACCCAGGGATCCAACCCCTGTCTCCTGCACTGCAAGCAGATTCTTTTCAACTTAGCTACCGGGAAAGCCCAAAGCCTCTGCCCCTGCCCAGGATGGGGTGAGAGGGTTCACTTCCATCACAGGCCAGAAGAGAATTTGATTCTGGTTTGTTTTTTTTTTTTTTTTTTCCTCCATAAAATTACAGGTGGAAAATTGGAAGCTTTGCTTTTGTACTTCAGCCAGATTGATAAGTCACATACCATGCTTGGCTGAGGGCAGGAGCTTCAGCTTGGCAGGGAAACTGATGAGGATGATAGAGACTTATAACGTTTTCTTGCTTGAGTGAAAATTTATTGGGACAGAAGTCACTTGCCTCCCTTCTTGGGCAGGGAGATTTACTTTTCTAGGCTCTTCCCTCCCACTTACTCCCTAGTAGATCTTGAGAGGCTGGAGAACCGTGTAGGTACGGACCTCAGCCAAAGAGTCCTGCTGCTCATTTGCAAGGAGCTGTGGGGCCCCCGCTTTAGGGTCAAAGTCAGGAAAGTTGGGCTGGGTGCTGGCCCAAGGGGGCTGTCACCAAGGGGTCACATTCAATGTCCCCAGGTATCTGCAAGTGGGTACCTGAAGCCTGGTGTGCACAGAGCGGAGGGTCCCTGTTTCTCATCTTGGGGTCTCCACCTGTGGCAGGCAGGTGGGCATAGGCTACCCCCAGGGAGGAGAACCCACAGCCTTCTAGAGTGACAGAAGAAGGGCTGATGTTTTCCTTGTCTTATTCAGTTTTTGGTCACTGATAAGAAAAGTCAGAGTATACCTGGGGATTCCTTCATGTTGGGATGAGAAACGAGCTCTCCCTACAGA
Source organism: Ovis aries (assembly GCF_016772045.2). Lineage (NCBI taxonomy): Eukaryota > Metazoa > Chordata > Mammalia > Artiodactyla > Bovidae > Ovis > Ovis aries. Next base: position 34,317,212 of record NC_056075.1, on the reverse strand, counting down.
CCTGGAATGCAGATGCCCTGGCCAGGTCCCACAGTCCTTGGCGCCCAGTGAAGGTCCTATGGTTGGGAATCCCTGAGTTTGTCTTCCAGAGGTCTGGAGTCAGTGGTTCTAGAAGAAGCCTGATCGGAATATTCTGAGTGTCTGTTCTAGGGGACTGTCTCCAGTCTCACAACAGCCCTGGGAATGCAGACAGGGACAGTCTCCTTATTTTATACACATGCAGGGTGGCACTCAGAGAAGGCAATGGCACCCCACTCCAGTACTCTTGCCTGGAAAATCCCATGGACAGAGGAGCCTGGTAGGCTGCAGTCCATGGGGTCACGAAGAGTCGGACACGACTGAGCGACTTCACTTTCACTTTTCACTTTCATGCACTAGAGATGGAAATGGCAGCCCACTCCAGTGTTCTTGCCTAGAGAATCCCAGGGACGGGGGAGCCTGGTGGGCTGCCGTCTATGGGGTCGCGCAGAGTCAGACACGCCTGAAGTACCTTAGCAGCAGCAGCAGCAGCAGGATGGCGTTCAAAGAGGTCCCGCCTGATTAGAGAATGTTCTAAGTGGGATTCGAACCGTGGTCTAACCCTGTGCACACAAACCAGCCCTTCTCCAAAGCCTGACATGTGGGTAGCACAGTTGGTTCTCAAAAGACACCCTCACACCCTCCTGCTAGGGGTGAGTCCCAGGGGCCTGACAGTTAGCTCCCATCACAGTGCTGACTCTCGTGCTCTCCCCTGCTTCAGGGTGTCTGTCATGTCAGTGGAGCAGTCACCCTGAGAACTCGTGAACGAGGATATGTGGATGGCTTGAAGAAGAGGAAGATGCTCTGGGATGGGGCAGGGAAGCTCAGAAGGGAGGGCAAAGGCAGGTCCTCCAGGGAGCCCCAGGGAAGCCTGGCTATGGCCACCAGTGACTGGGACTCCAAGGTCACCCCTGGCCTACACCCAAGAGTCATCTATTATGTCCCTTCAGTTGTGGTCTCCAAGGTAACCATTTCCGGACAAGATCACTCACTTCTGTCTCTCTCTTCCACAGCCAGACATAACTGAGAAGTACCTGTCAGCCTCGGAGTGTGGAAGCCCCATAGATGGTCACCCTGAAGTCCCAGAGACCAAAGACGGTACGCACGCTTTGGCTCTCAGCCTAGGGCAGGGAGAAGGGTGGTATCCCAGTTTGTGAGGCTTGGCCATTTGGCTCAAGTCTACTGGGTTTTAACAGCTAATTGCAACACGCTTCCAATTTCTAAACTACTAAATATACAGCTGATAGATTCCAGAAAAAGAGAGCAGCCCAAACTGACGCGAGTGTCATGAATAGCCGGGGTAGAATATTCTTTCATCTCTTATTTGCTAACCCTGGTTCAGATCTCTCTGAGCCAGTTCAGTATGTAAAGATTCTCCAGTGCTGGCATATCCTATAAGAGAGGTTGGTGAGCTTCTCTTGAGGGTGTAGTTCTAGAGATATCCAACTTTGACCTGTGGACTCTGGCCTTGAGCACAGATGTGTGCATGTGGACGTGCATGTGTGAAGGACAGACGTGTGTGTGTGTGCGTGCACGTGCGTCCACAGTGAGGAACAGACAGGAAGGGAACAGTTCTGCTGTTTTTTCTGTCTTTCATGAGACCATGTCTGTAGGCTGTGTGCAAGGCTGATGACTTTTCCTCTCATCTTGACAGTCAAGAAGAAATGTTCTGCTGGTCTCAAACTGAGCAACCTGATGAACCTGGGCAGGAAGAAATCTACCTCGCTGGAGCCTCCGGACAGGTCCCTTGAGACATCCAGTAAGACTTACAGCTGCCTCCAGGACCAGAGGGCCGGCTGTCCCCCCGGGGCTGTGGCTGGTCTCTGGGAAGACAGCTCAGACAGCGAAGGCAGGGGTGTGGGGTCTTGCTCTAACCCCTCCCTGGCGGGTGAGCCCACGGCCCACAGTTTCTGTTGATCTTTGCAGCAGGGAGCTCTTTATGACTCCCCAGGCTCTCTTGCTGCAGTGCTGGCCCCTGTGTGGAACTGAAGGGTAATTGATGACTGTCCTAATGATCTTTAAGATTGTGTTCATTTGATCACTATGTCAGGAGCATGGTAGGCACGGTGTTAGGGAAAGAGGACCAAGGAGACGGAAAACACGGTCCTGAGAGCTTACAGCTCAGAGAGAGGATGGCTTTATACCCAGAAGCACATGTGGTGAGGCCTTAGGAGCTCCAAGGACTCAGGGACAGAAAGAACCTCTCTTACTCTGTGGTCAGAGACGGCTTCCTGAAACTGAGCCTTGAGGGGCAGGCAGGAGTTGATCGGGCTGGGCTGGCCCCGCGGGCAGGAGCAGAGACTGAGAGGGGCCCAGGAAGAGCCACTAAGGGGGCAACAAAAGCCTGTGTAGCTGGTAGAGGGTGTGCGGGTGTTGGAAGACCCTCGAGGTCATCTCTACTGCCCTGACTCGGCCTTGAGCAAACTGAGGCCAAGGAAGAGAGAGAGAGAAAGACAGAAGAGATAGGAGACTTGCCCAGAAAATACCCTGGCTTCCGACCTGAGGCTCGTTGCTGTGCTTACCTCCGGGGCCAGAAGGCCACCACTGTCCGTCCTTGGGCCTTTCCCTCCTCTTCACGGAACCCGTGTCCCAGCTCTGGGCTCTTTTCCTGAGTCCCAGTTCAGCTCTGTGCTTCATGGCTGGCAGGGTGGGCTAGCGAGACAGGAAGGCAGCAGAAGGTGGGGTCTTCTCTTTGGAGCCTGCTGGTCCTCCAGCCAGGGCTTTGGGTACCGGCCTGGCCAGCCTTTGTGCCTGAGAGGGCACGGCATTGGGCCTGGGAGCCTGGTCCCAGTGAGTCACTTTGGGAGATGCAGCTGGGCTATTGCTGGACGTTACTCAGCAGGGAAGCACGCTCCTGTCCCCTGTGGCTGGGGAAGGGCCAGAGAGAACACAGACTCCTTCCCAGGGCTTGGCAACTCAGCTCCCCGCCTCTCTCTGGCCCAGAGAACTGTGATGGGCAAGTGAGGCGCCTGCTTGAGTGAGCCAGTGTTCCAAAGTCCTGGGCTCACATTCTTCCATGTTGTTGCTGTGATGGGATGGTCACGTGGCTCTGAGAAATTCACGACCCACACTGAGAGTCCAGCATTGAGCTGGGTGCAGAGGTGGCCATGTGCTTTGGTGTGTGGGCCTGGGTCATCCCGGCTAAGGGTCAGAGCAGCTGCTGCTCCCTTAAGACGGAGAAGGCATCCACGCTGCAAACTGGTGCCTCTGGGAAGATGAGCAGCACAGACAGACGTCAGCTCACTGCATGCAGGTGGGACAGGATTCTGAAGGCTGGACTTTTACTGGCCAGCCCCAGGGACAAGGCTGTGCTTTGGCACATGGTGTCAGCTCCATAAACGTTCATCTAAGTTGGGGAGGAAGCTGAACCTGACACACGCAGCCATCTAAAAACAAGAAAGGCCTGCAGGATGGGTGTACCCCAGCGCTGGGAGGCCCTGGGTGCTGGCGGAGAAAGGAGGGCTCCCTAGTGGAGGAGCCACAGGGCACAGACCCGGACGCTAGAGATGGACATGGCAAGTTCATGCCCTGGACAGCCTCTGTGTCCAGTTGGGAAGCTGACATGGAAGCAGAGGGTCACGGTTCCAGTTCTCGAGTGTTCTGAGGCTAGCAGAGATGGTGGAGCGGTGGGGGGTGGCGGCAGAAACCGAGAGGATGAGGCGGACTTGGCCAAGGGGAGGGGGCCTCTGCAGGCTGAGACCGAGTGACCCATGGTGGCAAGGTGTCAGGGGAGCTTACGGAGCTAAGGCTGTGGAGGTGAGGGGACTGATCATGGCTGGAGGAGGGCTTCCTGCAGGTGGCCTGGGCTGGCAGAGGTCGGGGAGGGCCGCCACAGGTCACGGGCTTAGAGCCGGGAGATGAGGCCAGGCCAGGGAGCCTCGATCCCACACACACACACACACACACACACACACACACACACACACACACCCTCTGGCCTGGTCTAGTCCAAGACACAGTTCACTGCCCTCTGGACACGCCTTTTCCAAAAACCAGTAGGGCTGTGTGCTCCCCTCCTTCAAGGGGTCTAGCCCCTCACACAAAGGAAGGAGAAAGACTGAGGTTCACAGCCTTTATGAGGTTAAGAAATTCTCTCGGGCAAAGCTTGGCAAGGCTTGGAGCTGAGACTTAAGAGGCGCATTCCCGGAGGTCCAGAGGCAGGCAAGGGCAGTCCTGGACGCCCTCGGCCACCGACACCCCCTCGGCCGTGTCCCTCCCCTGCAGGCTACCTGAACGTGCTGGTTAACAGCCAGTGGAAGTCGCGCTGGTGCTCCGTCAGGGACAGTCACCTGTACTTCTACCAGGACCGGAACCGGAGCAAGGCGGCCCAGCAGCCCCTCAGCCTGCTTGGCTGTGAGGTGGTGCCGGACCCGAGCCCGGACCACCTCTACTCCTTCCGCATCCTCCACAACGGCGAGGAGCTGGCCAAGCTCGAGGTACCGCTGGCCGGGGCGGTTGGGGGTTGGGTAGGCAGACACGGCCAGGGCGGAGGTCACGGTCACGGCTGTTTGCCCCAGGTCCTGAGGCCTGCAGTCCTACCACGGGAGATTCAGCTCAGCTGCACTTTATTTTTACTTCCTTTGCCTGAGATTGTTTGCGTTTTTAAAAAATTTCCATTCCCTTTCTGACCTCAGGGTGGTTGTGTTATAGGAACGGGACAATGAGCTATTTCCTGCACTTAGGGTAGAAGGAGTATTTATAACTCCCTAAGTTGCTGGAAAAACTTTCTGGGGACTCAAAGCGGGTTTGTGATTTCGTTTGCGTATCACCAGATGGGACCCAGTACATAAAAATGCAGACGGTCAGGGTTCATCTTGGGGGAAGAATAAGGTTTGTGACCCAGTTGCATTATTCCCACTCCCCACCCTCTGTTTGATGTTATGTTACATTTACAAAAAGAGAGGTGACGTAACGCCTTGCCATGAACTGGGCAGGCCCAAGCCAGAGTGCTTTATACACGCTTAAGCACACACCCCAGTTCATTCTTGGTCACCTAGTCCTAGCTCCAGGGGTCTTCATCCTGAATTTGTTCCAATACTGCCCTCTTGTGGCTAAAAGGGGCAGTTGCTCCCCAAGCACAAGCCTGTGTTCATTCCTGCATCCAGCCAGACCGTTGACAGATCAGTACCAGGATATGGTGAAGGAGACAGATGTGTTCCCTGGCACGGGACCTACCTTCAAGAACAAGAGTGAGATATGATTCAGTATCCACTTTATCACTTTTCACGGGCTGCCTCTAGCTCCTGCTGACTTAGTGATCACTAAGTAATGACTAGTAATGATAACTGAGTAATCACTGAGCGGTGGGGCAGGAGCTGTGACTATGTATGAAAGTGTGAATGTTGGGTGGGTGGGGGGCAGTGTAGAGAAAGCCTGTGGGAGGGAGTGGGGGCTGATCTTAAGAGCAGTGGTAGACCCGCTAGGCATGCATGCATGTGAGGGATGGACCATAAAGAACGCTGAACACCGAAGAAGTGATGCATTCGGACTGTGGTGTTGGAGAAGACTCTTGAGAGTCCCTTGGACTGCAAGGAGATCCATCCAGTCCATCCTAAAAGGAATCAGTCCTGAATATTCACTGGAAGGACTTAAGCTGCAACTCCAATACTTTGGCCACCTGATCAAAGAGCCAACTTCTTTGGGAAAAACCCTGCTGCTGGGAAAGATTGAAGGCAGGAGGAAAAGGGGATGACAGAGGACGAGATGGTTGGCTGGCCTCACCGACTCAATGGACATGGAGTTTGAGCAAGCTCCGGGAGATGGTGAAGGACAGGGAAGCCTGGCGTGCTGCAGTCCATGGGGTCACAAAGAGTCAGACACGACTGAGTGACTGAAAACAAAGACCCTGAAGGGTTTCAGGGGAGGGTGTCGTGGTCAGATTTGGATTCCAAGCTGTGTCCTCCAGCTGCTGGGTGGGGGATGGAAGGAAGGGGGACATGAAGGGGTAAAACGAGACCCATCGCCCAGGGCAGCGATGGTGGCAGCAGGAACTAGAGGCAGCCCTTGAAAAGCTGTATTGAGAAATCCACCTGAAAATGAGTGGAAAAAGGAAACCAGCTAAATGTCAAACTGCACTTTCAGCTGCCCTTCTCATCATGAGCACAGAGCAAGAAGGTGGCAGAGCTGTGGCATGCTGCTAAAGCCAGCATGGCGGTTTGTTTTTCCTCAAGAAAGTAAACCTGCGGTATCTGTGGAATTCCCAGTTCTTTCTCGTTAGAAAGCCCAGGAACCATGCTGGCATTTTAATAGAAAATACTCAGTGTACAATGATTAGAATGTGTTGTCGCCTGGGGAAAACTAGGCGCTGACTTCACTGGGATTTAGTTCATGATTTGTTGGAGGTAGCTGACCTGGCATAAGGTGTATAAGACAGTTTGATTGTTAAAAGCATAAACAAAAATACATTTGAATTTTGTTATTTCTTAGCAGGGATCCAGGTAGTCTTGTATATATGCATTAGGGTTATAAACTAAAATGTGATAATTCATAAAATAGAAGTGTCAACCTAAAATGCATGCATTTTAACAGTCCTCTCCGAGTCCATTAGCCCTCTAGAAATACCTGCCTACAAACATTACACGTGATGGTGCACACGTACTTCGTCACTTAGTCATATCCGACTCTTTGCAACCCTTTGGACTGTAGCCTGCCAGGCTCCTCTCTCCATGGGATTTCCCAGGCAAGAATACTGGAGTGAGTTGCTGTTCCATTCCCCAGGGGATCTTTCCGACCCGGGGATCAAACCCATGTCTCCTTCCTGCGTCTCCTACATTGCAGGCAGATTCTTTACCTGCTGAGCCCCTTGGGGAAGCCCTCTAGAAATACATCTTTATAAACATTACATGTAATAAACTGGGGACAAATGCCCAGAGCATCATTGAGGCGGCACCAGGGTATCACTAGTAGCAGGAAATATTATCTGGGGTTCCTGGGGACTGAAATATACCAGCGAAAAATGAGGAACATGGCCTCAGAGCCGGGTGGGCATCAGGGAAGAGGTGAAGAGGTCTGGGCGCCAGGCAGCACACTCCAGCCCTGCTCATGTCCCTCTCTGCTTCCTCCCAGGCCAAGTCTTCTGAGGAAATGGGCCACTGGCTAGGCCTCCTGCTCTCTGAGTCGGGCTCCAAGACAGACCCGGAAGAATTCACCTATGACTATGTGGATGCCGATAGAGTTTCCTGTATCGTGAGCGCTGCCAAAACCTCTCTGCTGTGAGTATTCAGGGACCTCTCACTCCTAGCCATCATGCTTCTAGAGCAAGGCCTAGACTGGCCTCTGGTGGTCCCTCGAGCAGCTGGGAACTCTGGGTGGGCCCTGTTCTCCCAGTAGCAGGAAGACCAGGGCCAGGGAGCAGCCCTCAGGGAGGCCCAGCAAGGAGCCAAGCCAGGCCACTGGCCCGGGGGACAGCCACTGCATCCCTGGCTCTAATTAGATTCTGTTCAACCCACTCCAGTGTTCTTGCCTGGAGAATCCCAGGGACGAGGGAACCTGGTGGGCTGCCATCTCTGGGGTTGTACAGCATCAGACATGACTGAAGCAACTTAGCAGCAGCAGCTCCTGAAGGCAGAGTGGGCACCTCTCCTGGCCTTCGCTTTCCTTGCTGTAGAGGCGGCACTTCTGCATGGCTTCCTTCCTGAGTCCCAGCACACACTGGTGTGAGCCGACAAGGGGTACTTCTGCCTCCTGGATGAGCAAACTGGGTCCCGGAGAGAAGTGGTCTTGGGGAGGGGGCGGGTAGAGGCAGCATGGCTGTTGTTCAGTTGCTCAGTTGTGTCCAACTCTTTGTGACCCCATGGACTACAGTACCCCAGGCATCCCGGTCCTTCACCGTCTCCTGGAGTTTGCTCAATCTCATATCCATTGAGTCAGTGATGCCATCCAACCATCTCATCCTCTGCCAGCCCCTTCTACTCCTGCCTTCCATCTTTCCCAGCATCAGGGTCTTTTCTAATGAGTCAGCTCTTCCCATCAGGTGGCCAAAGTGTTGGAGCTGCAGCTTCAGTCCTTCCAATGAATATTCAGGACTGATTTCCTTTAGGAGTGACTGGTTTGATTTTCTTCCCGCATGGGTGGAAGCAAACTGGGCCAAAATGGGGAAAGTGTCTGTCTGTGCTGGCCCAAGTGTACTGTGAAGATGAAGTGACAGAGGATTTTGTTGTTGGGAGGAGGTCCTGAAAGGGTGGAATTCCGGGTGAGAAGACGGCTGTACTGTGCTTAGTTGCTCAGTTGGGCCCAAGAGGAGTATGGGGCAAGGGAAGATTATTTTTCAAGAAGAGACACTTGGAACCGGGAGTTCTAGTAAGAAGACCCTGGGGAGAGAGGGAGGAGATACCCCTAAACAAATAAATTCATTCTACAAGGAGATCAGGGCTCGTCCTCAGGTCCTGCATAGCCCGCGGATTTCACTGCGCCTCCCGTTGTTTGGAAGCCTTTGAGACTGGTGGCTTTTAGCCCCACCCCTATCCTGAATCCTCTCTCACCGTGTCTCCCAGGCTGATGCAGAGAAAGTTCTCGGAGCCGAACACTTACATCGATGGCCTGCCCAGCCAGGATCGCCAGGAGCTGCTGTACGATGATGTGGAGGTGTCAGAGCTGACAACCGCGGTAAGGATGCTGGCTGGGTGGCAGCCTGGGGCTGTCTATCCCCTTCCTGCCAAGACCCAGAGCCTCAATGCCAGAGGTCGTTAGATGGTCCCCGAGAGGAATGGACTCCAAGTCACCTGCAGGGCCATCAGTGGAGAAAGCAGGGTGCAGTGAAGCTCTCTCTTATCTGCTGGGGTGGTACCACCTGCCTGGCCTGGGGACTCATCCAGATAAAAGAGCTGGTTACCCACTCTGGTTAGTGCCGGGGTGGACAGTGAGGTGCTGGGATGGAGAACAGCAACACCATTGGCCTTTTCTAAGAAACTGAAATACAGTTGATTTGCAATATTATATTTGTTTCAGATATACAGCACAGTTAGTATTTTTATAGATTATATGCCAGTAAAAGTTACTATAAAATAATGGCTATAATTCCTCATACTATACAATATATTCTCGTTGCTCATCTATTTTATACATAGTGATTTGTATCTCTTAACCACATACCCCTCTCTTGCCCCTTCCCTCTCCCCTCTTCCTACTGGTAACCCCTGGGCTGTTTTCTGTATCAGTGCGTCTATTTTGCTACATGTCATTCATTTGTACTACTTTTTAGATTCCACATATAAGTGATACCATACAGTATTTGCCTTTCTCCGAGTTTCTTTCACTGGGCATAACATTCTCCAGGTCCATCCACATTGCTGTAAACGGCAGAATTCCATCCTCTTTCGTGGTTGAGTAATGTTCCGTTGTGTGTGTCTGTATACATGCATCAATCTTTATCCGCTCATCTGCTGATGGACACGAGGGTTGCTCCCACCTTGGCTACTGTAAACAGTACTGCTATGAACTCTGAGGTGCATGTATCTTTCCAAGCTTGCGTACTTGCTTTCTCCATGGTACGGAATTGCTGGGTCATATGGCAGTTCTATTGTCAGTGTTTTGCGGCACCTCTCGACTGTTATCCATAGTGGCTGCACCAGTTTGCGTTCCCACCATCAGTGAACAAGCTTTCCTTTTTATCCACATCCTTGTCAACACTTGTTATTTGTAGGCTTTTTGAAGACAGCCATTCTGATAGGTTTGTGAGGTAGTTTCTCATTATGTCTCTGTTGCATTTCTCTAATAATTAGTGATGTCGAGCATGTTTTCATGTTGACTGCTGGCCATCTGTCTGTCTTCTTTGGAAAAAATGTCTATTCCAGTCTTCCACCCATTTTTTAATGGGGTGGCTTTTTTTAAAATATAGAGATATATGAGCTATTTGTATATTTTGGATATTAAGCCCTTGTTGGGTCATTTTCTCACATTCCATAGATTGTCGTTTTTATCTTGCTGATGGTTTCCTTTGCTGTGCAACAGTTTTTAACTAGGTCCCGTTTATTTTTGCTTTTATTTCTTTTGCCTTATTAGACAACCCCCCCCCCCTCCAAATATTGCATGATTTCTGTCAAAGAGTGTTCTATGTTCTCTTCTAGGAGTTTTGCGGTTTCCGGTCTTACACTGAGGTCTTTAATTCATTTTGAGATTATTTCTCAACTGTGGTATGAGGAAACGTTCAAATCTTGTTGCTTAGACATTAGCTGTCCAGACACTATTAGCCTTTGAGGCTCAGATTGGTGGCGGAGGTGGAATCATCACCTTGACAGCTGGCTCCAGTCACGGGGTATGGACCTCTGTGCTGGGGCATCTGTGGGCGATCTCATTTCATCCCAGCCACCTGAGAGGGAGGGACTCCTAGCCCCTTCTCTCCAGATGAGGAAGTCAAGTCAGGGAGATGAAGTACTGTGCCCTGGGTCTCCCACCTCTTGAATGGCCTATCCAGGAGGTGAGCCCAGGCCTTCTAACTCCAGCTCTTCAGGAGGCTCCTCAGGAAGGAGGTCTGGTGACCTTGGGCACAGGGAAGGGACAGGAGCTCTGCAGCAGGACTGGCATCCCCTCCAGGGCTCCAGGACCCAAGGCAGTGGAGAAAGCCCCCTGATTCTTCCCCATGCAGGGGGAAGCCCCCGAGGAAGCCAGCCCTGCAACAGATGTTTCGGGTGAGCCTGACCCTGACCGTGTGTACCTGGACCTCACGCCCATCAAGTCCTTCCTACACAGCGACAGCGGTGCCCAGGCCCGGGCCGCATCACCCACGCCGCCCCACCAGGACCCTCCGGCCGAGACTCTCCCTCTCCCTGAAGACTCAGACCCCGCCCCTGATGAGCCCCTCATAAAGTCTCCAGAGAACCCCGAGTTGCAGGTACAGGGGCTCCCGCAGTGGGTGAGCTAGCCTTACCTTCTCGGGGGGCCCCTTGGCCGGCTGAATCCTATTTGCTTTCTCCCACTCAGATGCAGCAGGAGAGTCAGGAACCTGAGGAGCCCTCCCTGGGAGGCACAGAGGTCAAGCTCCAGGCTGCACAGCAGAAGGCCTCCTCTTCCCTGAGCTGCCCTGACACAGTGGCTGTCGCCCCGGCCGGGTCCAGCCCACCTGTGAAGGACAGGCTGAAGGCAACCAGTGCAGGTGCCTGTGCTAGATAAGAGCCGAAGGTTTCGGAAAGGGCTTGGGGGCTTCCCTGGTGGCTCAGATGGTAAAGAGCCTGCCTGCAACGCAGGAGACTTGGGTTCAATCCCTGGGTCAGGAAGATCCCTGGAGTAGGAAATAGCAACCGACTCCGGTATTTTTGCCTGGAGAATTCCATGGACAGAGGAGCCTGGTGGGATATAGTTCACAGGGGTGCAAAGAGTTGGACATGACTGAGCGACTAACACTTTTACTTGGAGAGGTTAGTCTGATTGCCCCCCTTTCAGATGAGGAAAGAAAGGCCCAGAGAGCTGGAGGACTTGCCCAACGTCTCATAGCAAAGGAGGGGTAGGCTCAGTTTCCTTTTCTGTCCCTGCTAGGCTGGTCTGGCATCCACCTCTAACCTACTTCCAGAGTGCTGGGTTCTGCCTGAGCCTGTAGAGTTGGGTGGGACTGCCCTCAGGGGCCAGCCCGACTGACCCAGGGGGTTCCCCTCCCTCTGGGTCTGCAGAGATCAAACTTGGCAAGAACCGGACAGAAGCTGAGGTGAAACGGTACACAGAGGAGAAGGAGAGGCTTGAGAAGAAGAAGGAAGAGATCCGAGGGCACCTGGCTCAGCTCCGGAGGGAGAAACGGGAGCTGAAGGAGACCCTGTTAAAGTGTACAGGTAGGCACCACCTCCTCTCAAGGGAGATGGCCCCTGGAGGGGCCGGGGCTTTCCAGGGGCGCGAATCCAGATCTGTGCACATGGCCTGCAGCCCCCTCAACCTTTGGGACAGGTGGGTGCTCCCCGCAAAGTCCTCCCCTTCCAGCCTGTCTGAAAGGTCACTGTCCTATATCAGGATGTAGTTGAAAAAGCAGGAAATCTCTAAAATTATGTGTCTCAACCTGAAATGTGTCATTCCATTTAAGACAAATGTCTGTCTCTCGGCCCATTTCTGCAGTAAAGCCAAGGTCTTTCCCTGCCCTCTGGACCGGCTGATGGGAGCCCCGGGTCATGGTTCCTGCATTAACCACATCTCTAACGCTTCAACTGGCCATCTCTTTACAAGCGCCTTAAGTCTGTGTTCATTTTAAGGAAATCTGCATCCTTGTAGATTATTTTCCAAGTCATCCTCATATCATCCTTCAGCTGTTTCCTAGCGGCTTATCCCTCGTAAGACCTTTAAGCAGCATTTGACTTCATTTTTAGAGAGTAACTCCATGTACTTTAATATTTAAGCTGTGAATGTCTCTCAGTTATGTCTGACTCTTTTGACCCCATAGACTATACAGTCCATGCAATTCTCCAGGCCAGAATACTGGAGTGGGGAGTCTTTCCCTTCTCCAGGGGATCTTTCCAACCCAGTGATCGAACCCAGGTCTCCCACATTGCAGGAGGATTCTTTACCAGCTGAGACATAAGGGAAGCACAAGAATATTAGAGTGGGTAGCCTGTCCCTTCTCCAGTGGATCTTCCTGACCCAGGAATCGAACCGGGGTCTCCTGCATTGCAGGCAGATTCTTTACCAATTGAGCTATCAGTGAAGCCCATTAGACTCGCACTAACCAACATAAACAGTTGATCCCTGAGAATCTTACAAACATGATTGGTAGAAGAAAGGTAAGGGGGGCATGAGATGTGACCGACTTTTTAAAAAAGATTACATCTTCACTGATAAGAATTCATAGACCATTTGCACATGGTTTTCAGTATATTCACAGAGTTGTGCAGCCATTACCAGAGTCAACTTGAGAACATTTCCATCGCCCATACTCACGGGCAGTCAGTCGGGGCTCAGGATTCCATACTGAACATGTGGTACCATCCTTTCCTCTGCAGTGAGCTCCTAGCATGGACTCTTGGTTGAGTCATCATTTCCTGGTGCTACAGGAAGAGCCTGAGGACACCAGGGTGAAGAGGGGAGGGTAAGACAGGGCTGAGAAGGTGGCAGGGTTGAGGACCCTGGCTCCATTAGGCCCAGCGAAGCAGCACATGCCAAGAGGATTGAGGGAACCATGTGGGGCAAGTTGAAACAGCCCAACCATCCTCCAGAGGTCACCAATAAAGCTTATTTCTCCCTTTGAGGTTGCTGTCACCATGGCAGGTATTGACACAACCAGAGTCCCTAAGGGCCTACCAGGAGGGACGTTAGGCCTCAGATTCAGGCCCTCTTGTGAAGGCGGAGCTCTGCTGCCAGAGCCTCCCCAGCCTTTGCAGAATGGAGACACAGGACCTGGGCTCCTGGACTTGGAGGCTGTCCGCCACCCACTGAGAGGCCTGTCCCCGCTCTCAGGGTCAGAGTCAGGGCAGTGGTGCACAGCCCCTCGGGGGCTGTGTTTCGGCATGGTGTGTGTGTGTGAACCCATCCTGCCCCTGGTGTGACTTCTGGCTGAAAGGCTGCAAACTTCTCTCTGCAGACAAGGGGGCAGCGGCCAGCCTGGAGCAGAAGCTGAAGGAGGTGGACGAGGAGTGCAGGGTGGAGGAGCGCAGGCGTGTGGACCTGGAGCTCAGCATCGTGGAGGTGAAGGACAGCCTGAGGAAGGCGGAGGCCGGGCCCGTGACGCTGGGCACCACCGTGGACACCACCCACCTGGAGAGCGTGAGCCCCCGGGTGAGTCCGGGTGCCCCATCCCCATGGGCCAAGTGCGGGATGAGCCATGCCTCCCTGCCCTTAACTCAGCCCTCGCTCTCCTCTGACACCACAGCCCAAAGTGGCCACCCCGACTCCTGCCCCCGACTGTACCCCGGTCAACTCTGCAACTGCGCTCAAGAACAGGCCTCTGTCAGTCATGGTCACGGGCAAAGGCACCGTCCTCCAGAAAGCCAAGGTAAGCGGTCACTCCTGTGCTCTTTCAGGGGCCCCTGGAGGACAGAACTGTCACCAGGGTGGTGGAGGGCGCCCTTCTGGCCCAGGCGGCACTTTGCTCCTCTGAGCACAGGCTCTGCGGGAAGAGGCGGGAGGCTGGGACTTGGCTGTGTCTTTGGCCTTGACCAACCAGAAAGGTGCTTGCCTTGGTTCTGTGTCCTTGCAAGTCCACCTGAGGGCGTGCAAATGCTTTGCGCTGCCCACCACGTGATTATCAGTAGATTGGGGGCGGGGAGGGGGGGGGGGGGGGGTAGAGGAGAGGAGCAGCTCAGAGACAGAGAGGGGCTGGAGAGTTTTCCAGTTTAAAGAGAACCTCAGTGATTCTGAAGGGTGTCTGTCAGGAAAACGAAAGCCGCAGATACAGATGGGTGATGGGTTTGCCAGAAGCCATCCATGCAGCTGGCGGTGAGGGGTAAACGAGAGCAGATTTATCCCTGGGAGCTGGATGAGGAGCGTTATGAACCCTTGATTCATTTGTACAGTAAAGAGCATGCCTAGAGCTGCCTGTGTTTTTGGCAAATGCTGCTCCTTAGCACAGGAAGCTCTCATTGCTGTCCTGCTTATTACCTGCTGGAGGTATCATGAGGCACTGGTACCAATGACTGTCTTAAATCCATTTAAGCACATGAGCACCAAGGCAGACGTCACTCAGCCTCTGTCTGTTGCTCCATGGCCTCAAAATCTCTGAACAGGGGCTCCAAGCAACAGGGAACAAACACACGGGGGTTGAACCTTAATTGCCATCTCTCTTCCTAGCTGCTTCTATGAGTATGTAGGTTGGCTGCGGAGGATAACTAACTTTCTTCTCTTGGGGGGCGGGATGCTGGTGTTTGAACGGTACCCTAGGAATGGGAGAAGAAAGGAGCAAGTTAGGAAACAAACTTCCTGTCAATATGGACGTTGGTGACAATCCTGCTTCGTTACAGTCTTCATTCAAGCAGCAACTCTGTGAAAGGGTGAGTCTGTTTACAAGGAAAAGGAAGAACTGGGGTTCTGTGAATGGAATACTTCGGCTAAGAGGAGGCTCTGTCCCTGTGCAGGGCCAAAGGAAATAATACAAGACTTTTTTGGAGACCCAAGTCTATTGGTTGTAAACAGGACATTGCTGTAGTTAGGAGTATTCTATGTTTCTTCCTTGAAATTTTCATCCACTGTTTTATCAGACTTTTTAAATGAAAAGTTTCTGATGTGGAGGCCTTGGTGGAGGAGAAATCAAGGTAGCAGGATCTTGTCTCACTGATCACAGGGCTTTGGTGAGAGTATATCTCAACTCCTGACCGTCATCTCCTATCTGATACTTAGTAGTGTCAGGGGCTAAACCGTCCTTGTCTTCAACTGTGTAAAAACCATCTTTTTTTTTTTTTTTTTTTTTTTTTTTTTAAGAAATGGTAATTGGGAAAATATCTGGGACCAAGCTGAGGCACTGTTCCTGGTAAATTAAGGACTTTTTTCAGGCTAAAGTGGGCCTGAAACAATTGCTTTTAAATAAAAATTTTAAATGATGCTGTATTATATAGGAAAAAAAATGTTTAAAGTCCTGTAATTTAGAACAGTGAAAAGTGTCTTTTGAGATTTAACTGACTTTTTACATTACCATAGAAACAAGATTACCCTGTGTTTACAGATTCAGTCCCATGGAAAGGCCATTTTTAAGAGAAGTTATTTAATCCAGTGCTCTCTTAGTCCCTGTTTTTTAAGTTGTGCTTGATGTCCAGGCCCTTTCCAAGAAAAAAGAAGGGGGGCAAATTTTGTTCCGGGTGCTCTCTTTTTTTAAAATTGACAGTGCTCTTGTTTATGTTGCCTGTTTCTCTTCCGATGGCATTGTTAACACAGGTTAAAACCATTTCATCTATCATCTCTGCCTCATTTCTGGGGGTTCTGAATCAGAGTTCTCTAACACTGGTTCCTGGGAACTAAAGGTCTTTTGAGTCTGTTTTCTTATTGTCTTTCTATTCCCAGGACATTTATTTCCTTTGTCATTAACACTTGGTGTCCCAAGTGGTGAGTTAGATTTTTTTTTTAATAAAATGTTCATTGTATTTTGGGTGTTCTTGTATTTCATGGGATAACGTGGCAAGGCCTGGTAGACTTCTACTTCAAGGGGGAAACATTGTGGATATTTATACACTGAACTTCAAACTATGTGAGTGAAAACACAGAACTACAAGGTAGGATCCTAGCAGGAGACTTTAAGCCTCCTAACAAGAAGTAGCAGAGGTAAGGCTGAAAGATTTTAGTATGATAAAGACATGGGAAACATCTTTAGAAGCTGATCATATATAACAATGACTGAAAATCAATACTTTAAAACACACTCCTAGATATTCTTAGTGTTAGTCGCCCAGCTGTGCCCAACTCTTTGCGACCCCATGGACTGCAGCCCACCAGGCTCTTCTGTCCATGAGATTTTCCAGGCAAGGGTACGGGAGTGGGTTGCCATTTCCTTCTCCAGGGTATCATCCAGACCAAGGGATCAAACCCGGATCTCCTGCACTGCAGGCAGATTCTTTACCGACTGAGCTAATAGATAATTCTTAGAGGAGTAAAAATCATACCCATACTTGAAATGTTGCCTTAGTAGTAATAATTTAAAATGGCAAAACCAAATTTCTGACTCCTTAAAAAGACAGCCTACAGCAATATTAAATGGCAGAACTGAAAAAAGAGGCCTTAAGTACCGATACTGACAGTCCTTTTGAATTACAAGAAAAATGCTATGAATATAGCAGCTTGAAAGTTTGAGGACTATATATTCATATTTTTCATTTTAGAAAGTTAGCACAGCTCTGATACTAAAATTCCAACACATAAAAGAAAAACATTCCAATATATTATAAAAGACAATCTCATTTTTGAACATAGATTGAAAAAAAACTTTAAAATATTGGCAAATGAAATTCAGCAGTGTTTAAAGAACCAGACATTGCAACCAAATAGCATTTATCCAAGAAATCAAAGGTGGTTCACCAACTGAAAATACAAATAGGCATTTTATCATATTAACCAATCAAATGTGGAAAAAACATCTCAAAGGGAGCAGAAATGCAAACCACAAATCTCAATACTCCTAATAAACACTCTGTAATCCAGGAATAGAAGCAAGCATTCCTTATCAAGTAATGCACAGAGAGTAACAATGATAAAAACGTCCTTTCAAGTCAAGAACCAGCTACAGTCCACTACTTGTTAAAACATCATTCTGGAGGTCCTAGACAATGCAAAATGACAAGAAAAAGTAGTATAAAATTTCAAAAGGAGAGACAAAACTGTCATTACTTGTAAATGCTATCTTTCTAGCAAAGCAGAGTCAGCTATTCAAACTAAAGCAGCTGGCTGGGATAAAGATCATTTGGAGAAAATAAAAGACTTATGATCTATCTGCAATGTTTAAGTTTTTACAAGGAGAACATATTTGTATATTATGTAATTAAAATAAAAGCCAGTTTCTTTAAAAAGAAAGAAAAAGGGTTAGCTGGGAAAAGATCACTTAAAGTTATCTTGTCAGGAGTTCCCTCTTCCACTACTAGAACCCAGAAAGGGTTAAACTCCAGCAGCACCTTCGCTAGAAAAGGTTAAAATTTTTTTTCACCCCAAGGGCTGAAACCTAAAAATAGCAACAGTAAGGTCTTTAATATGTTAGGCTAGGCCCAGGGCCCAGTTTTGTGCGGTTTTTAAGTCCAGTTCAAATGGGACATCCAAATATCAACCCTGAGCCAGACAAAGAGCCTACATTATGAAATGATTAAACTGCTGTTGATGTAGAAGACAATGGAATTCTCTAACATCAGCCATCAGCACCTACCGGGTGGGCACGTGACTCTGCTCTGATATTGCTTTTACCTTGGCAGAAGGCAACGACTGGAATGGAAATAACTGTCATGCACAGTGCTTGGCACACTGGACTTGTTTTTAACATCTAATAAAACCACAGTGATGACCTTCCAAGTACTTTGCACCGGAAATCCTGAAGTTCTTAAAGCTAAAAGCAGTATTTAAATCAACGTGGCCTCGAATGTTTGCCCATAAAACATCACATTAAGGTATTTACATTAAAAATAAAAACTATGATAAAGTGTCTGGATTTAAATCAGAGCTCTGCAAAGGCTTCTACTGAAAACCAACTCCCAACTCGACCACCTGGGCAGAGAATTGATTTGTTAAGGACTGTGGGATAAGCAAATATCCAGTTCGCCAGAGAATATGCTATCTAAGCCTTTTTGCCATTTAGGGACAAATGCTCCTGTTAAATAAACACAACCAATGTCACTTCTTGAAATATTCCTTTTAAAACCAGGTATGAAAAACAAAACTAAAACCAAGGCAGCATAAGATCTATATCGAAAAAAGCCAACCCCTCAAATCTCTTTGTTCTACCTTGACTGAGTTTAAGAATTCTGCTCCTTTTTGACCCCCAAAGGGAGAGTAAGACAGGCACTCAAGAAACACCCCACAATGAACCCTCTTAAGTAAACACTAAGAAGCCTCTCGAAGGGAGTGCTGGTCACCTTAGGTGCCCCTCAGGTCCAGGGCTGTTTGCACACTTAGCCCCTCCCCCCCCAGGGCTGTTTGCACACTCAGCCCCTCCCCCTCAGGCAAAGAGCTGGTCAGTCAGTCTCCTTCCAGTCTGAGGCCTTTCCAAGTCCCACACAGGGATCCCGTCACCAGAACAAGTCACGATGCCGCCCAAGCCCCTCTTCAAACTATAGAATGAATGCATCTGGAGCATCTTCGGGGAAAGATGTGTTTAAAAGTCCACCCTCCGTCCATCCTGAGATGCCATCATCGAGTCAGGGGTCTGTCATCACTGCCTTCTTGGGCATAACTGTCCCAGGAATGTCCTGTTTAGCCATCACCGTGGGCAACGTGAGCTTCAAACAGGCCATCAGAAGTCTCCAGGTTCCTCTGCTGCTCCTCGGGGGACACGCGGCAGATGGCACCAGCTCAACAGTGCACAATTCGGTCAGCAAAACATGTGAAGAGTTCTCAGTGTGGTCGTGAAGGGGGTAACCAGCTGCTACCATGTCCCTGGGTAGCTCTGTCTGCAGCTGAGCCCTCTCTTCTCCCTGGGGCAGGACAGTGGGCAGGAGGGTTCAGATGGGGCTGGAGGCAGAGACCACAGACAGGGTGCTCTGCTGAGGGTAGGCTCCCTTTCAGTGCCCAGGGGGCCCACGCCTTCTTTGTAGGCCCAGCTGGGAGGGGCTCAGTGGCTGCCCTCCTGCAGGCTCTCGGCCGGAGCCACGTGCCTTAAGGGCATCTCCTCTCAAGGCCCCTAGGAAAGAAGTGAACTTTGAGGATGTGAGGGTCTGAGTCCTCTTCTTAACCAACTAGCAACCTTATGGGCCCCATTGTGCCTTGCGCTTAGGCTAAGCCAAGCAGAAAGTGCCCCTCACAGCCCTCCCCGTATTAGGAAAACCACCTCTGCCAGGGCCTGCAAACGCAGGGCTCCAATGCGAATCGTCCACTGGCTGTTGCTGGCTTTTCTACCTTTAAATTCATGAGCAGCAGTCACAGGGGTCACCTAGGAGGCTGTGCAACAATCATTTTTCTATGTCTGTACTCTAGTCTCCTCTCTCCTAAATGGTTACTAATTCTCTTCTTTCCTCAAACCTCCAGCACCTCCTCCATGCCCTCACTCTCTGTTGAGCAAATAGACACTCAAAAAAAGAACTCCCAGCAACTTCCACTGCCCCATCCACCCACCCACTCGAACCTGTGCCCATGTCCTCTGCCTGTGTTCCGGTTACTCTGTGTCCACTGTGCTCCTCCCCAACAGTCTCCTCGGATTTTCATCAGTGTGTTCCGTTCAGTTGCTCAGTCGTGTCTGACTCTTTGCTACCCCATGGACTGCAGCACACCAGGCTTCCCTGTCCATCACCAACTCACTGAGCTTCCTCAAAGTCATGTCCATTGAGTCAGTGATACCATTCAACCATCTCATCCTCTGTCGTCCCCTTCTCCTCCTGTCTTCAATCTTTCCCAGCATCAGGGTCTTTTCCAAGGAGTCAGTTCTTCAAGTTAGGTGGCCAAAGGATTGAAGCTTCAGCATCAGTCCTTCCAATGAATATTCAGGATAGACTTCCTTTAGGATGGACTGGGTGGATCTCCTTGCAGTCCAAAGGACTCTCAAGAGCCTTCTCCAACACCACAGTTCAAAAGCATCAATTCTTCAGTGCTCAGCACCATCTACTACACTACATGCTGTACTTACCGGTTGTCTCTCCCTCACTAGAACCCTCAGGAGGGCAGAGATTCTCAATGTCTTGTTTCCTGCTCTGTTCCTCTCACCCAGCATGGCACCTGGGATGTAGGGGGCACCCACTAAATGTTTCATGTATGAATGAACCAATGACTGACTCCTTCCATCGATGCCCTAGAGCCTCCTTTGGCTACAGTCCTGGGGAACAGGAGGACTGAGACCACCACCCCAGCCCCTACGTGGGAGCTGATGCCACACTCACGGTTCTCGCAGTGGGGGCCCTCCCAGCCACCCTGGCACTCGCAGCGGTAGCTTCCGTTGCGCAGGACACAGGTGCCCTCGTTCATGCATGGGCTGGGTTTGCAGAGGTTAACTGGCCGCTTGGCTTCTGCAAGGGAGGACGGGAGGACGTGTCAGCAGACCCAGCCTGGGTCAGCCCTGCGGACCCTACCCTCACCCAGACAAAGGTGAGGCCACAGGAGCAGGGTCTTACACGTCACAGTGGCTCTGTGGGCCCTTGAGCCACAGGTGAGCACATGAGTGGGCCCCAGCCTCCATTCAGCTTTCCTGCAGGCAAGCAGCCGCTTTCTTTAAGATGGGCTGAGCACACAGCAGTGCTCACTATCATCATTACGGCCACAGGCTTTTTAAAAGGTGCAGAGAATGTTCCTAGTAAAAGGAGGCTTGAAGTCAGGCTACCCTGGCTGTGTCTGTTCCTAGCAAGGTCCGTGCCATCCTGGGGTCTTGGTGGATATCCTAACAAATCTCTTCTTTTTAGGTGGGGTGCCGTCTGTGGGGTTGCACAGAGTCGGACACGACTGAAGCGACTTAGCAGCAGCATTTATTAAGTTTGGGGAGAGATACTTGTCTAAAATTCTCTGCACCTTAAAAGGGGACTTGTGTGTGCCTCCCACATGGGATTTAGCACAGAGCCCGGCACATGGAAAGTCCCCAGTAGTTGGGAGGAGCTGCTGTCCCCGTAGGGATGTCCATGAAGGCTCTGGCTGAGGTCCACCCTTCGGAGGCAACCCTGAAGTTGCGGATTCCCCCCACTCACCTCTGCATATCCATTCGATGAGTGCATCCTGGTGGTGGCTCAGGTCTGCGTAGGCTGCCACGTGGATCAGGGCGTCGCGGGGACCCGCGAGCCTCCGCAGTGCCTCCCTCAGGACGGGCCCCACACCCACCACCAAGACCGAGACGCCGTTGTCCCTCAGCTTCTGGGCTGGGACAGCCGCGTCCTCCACCCCGCTCCCACCCGTGACCACCACCACCGCCTTGGGGACGCCAGGCCGGGCGCCGCCCTGGACCGTCATCACCTTGTCATAGATGTGCAGCAAGGCCGTGCCTGCCGAGCCCACCCCTCCCAGGTAGGGGGCCTGGCTCAGGGCCCGCAGCACTGCAGCACGGCTGAGGTGGGCGTCCAGCCCGAAGGCTGTCTGGACGTGGCCGCCGTACACCACCAGGCCGATCTGCGTCACATCGGGGTTCACGTCAAACCGGAGGGCGCAGCTTCTCACGAAGCTCTGCATCTGGGCGAAGTTCTCAGGCCCCACTGAGACCGAGGCGTCCAGCATGAAGGCCAGGTCCAGCGACTGGGCCTGGCAGCCTGTAGAACAAGCAAAGCGGCCCTCAGGGGGTAGCCGGGGCGGGGGTGTGCTGTTCTGGGGTGATCAGAGCCCAGGTCGGCCGGTCTCCACCGCAGCATCCGGCCTCCACCCTCTCCTGGAAGAAAAGCAGGACACACGAAGGCTCAGCTGGACCATCCTCAGCCTCCCCTCTGGCAGCTGGATGTGGCCACGTGATAGTTCTCTCCGATGGGATGTAATGGAAAGTAACTGCAATTTCCAAGTTATATCCCCAAAAGGAAGCTGCCTGCCTTCCACTTCCCCTCTGCCCTCTTCCTGCTGTCTGAGAAACAGCGGCCCTGGAGTTAACAGACAGCTGAACCATCCTGCCGGCCCAGGCTGCTCACCTCTGAACTGTGATGGGAGAGGAATAAACAACTGCTGATGTAAGCCGTGGGGCTCTGAGGCTCAATCTACGCCTCCAGGTGCCATGAACTGTATGGCAGTGGTGGTTTAGTTGCTAAGTTGTGTCCGATTCTTGTGACCCCATGGACTATAGCCCACCAGGAGTAAAGTATGCAGTAAGAGGGTCTGACTTACTAGTTTTTTAAAACCACTCTAGCATGAGAAGAGTCCGAGAAACCATCATAGCCAAGAGGAGTCTAAGAAGACAGGAAGACTAAATATAAAATTTATCCTGGATGGGATCCTTGGAACAGAAAAAAGACATTAGGTAACAACTAAGGAAGTTGGAATAAAGTGCAGACTGTAATAAATAATGACCAACTATGGAGAGAGGTTTGTATCACTGTACAGGAGGCAGTGACCAAAAGCATCCCCAAGAGAAAGAAATGCAAGAAGGCAAAATGGGTTTTCTGAGGAGGCTTTACAAATAGCTGAGAAAAGAAAAGAAGCAAAAAGGAAAGGAGAAATAGAAAGATATACCCCACTGAATGCAGAGTTCCAGAGAATAGCAAAGAGAGAACAGAAGGCCTTCTTAAGTGAACAATGTAAAGAAATAAATAGACTGGGAAAGATTAGAGACCTTTCCAAGAATATTGGAGATACCAAGGGAACATTTCACGCAAAAATGGACACAATAAAGGACAGAAATGGCAAGGAGCTAACAGAAGCAAAGAGATTAAGAAGAGGCGGCAAGAATACACAGAAAAACTATACCAAAAAGGTCTTAATGACCTGGATAACCACGATGGTGTGGGTACTCACCTAGAGCCAGACATCTTGGTGTGTGAAGTAAAATGGGCCTTAGGAAGCATTATTACCAATAAAGCGAGTGGAAGTGATGGAATTCCAGCTGAGCTATTTCAAATCTTTAAAAATGATGCTGTTAAAGTGCTGCACTCAATATAGCAGCAAATTTGGAAAACTCAGTGGCCACACGACTGGAAAAGGTCAGTTTTCATTCCAGTCCCAAAGAAAGGCAATGCAAAGAATGTTCAAACTACTGCATAACTGTACTCAATTTGCATGCTAGCAAGGTAATACTCAAAATCCTTCAGGTCAGTCTTCAGCAGTACCTGAACCGAGAACTTCCAGATGTACAAGATGGGTTTAGAAAAGGCAGAGGAACCACAGATCAAATTGCTAACATTCACTGGATCATAGAGAAAGCTAGGGAATTCCAGAAAAACATCTGTTTCATTGACTACACTAAAGCTTTGACTATGTGGATCACAACAAACTGTGGAAAATTCTTAAAGAGATGGGAATACCAGATCACTCTATAGGTCAAGAAGCAACAGTTAGGACCAGACATGGAACAACTGACTGGTTCCAAATTGGGAAAGGAGTACATCAAAGCTATATATTGTCACCTTGCTTATTTAACCTATAGGCTACTAGAGTACATCAAGGGAAATGCCAGGCTGGATGAAGCACAAACTGAAATTGCTGGGAGAAACAGCAACAACCTCATATATTCTGATATCACTCTAATGGCATAAAGCAAAGAGAAACTAAAGAGCTTCTTGATGAGGGTGAAAGAGGAGAGTGAAAAAGCTGCCTTAAAACTCAAAAAACTAAGATCATGGCACTCAGCCCCATCACTTCATGGCAAATAGAAGGGGAAAAGTGGAAACAGGGACAGATTTTATTTCCTTGGGCTCCAGCAGATGAGTGACTGCAGCCATGAAATTAAAAGATGCTCCTTGGAAGGAAAGCTATGACAAACCTAGACATCATATTAAAAAGCAGAGATATCACTTGGCCAACAAAGGTCCAGACACTCAAAGCTACAGTTTTTCCAGTAGTCATGTACAAATGTGTGAGTTGGACCATAAAGAAGGCTGAGCACCAAAGAATTGATGCTTTTGAATTGCAGTGCTGGAGAAGACTCTTGAGAGTCCCTTGGACAGCAAGGTGATCAAACCAATCAATCCTAAAGAAAATCAGTCCTGAATAGTCATTGGAAGGACTGATACTGAAGTTGAAGTTCCGATACTTTGGCCACCTGATGGCAACACCCAACTCATTAGAAAAGACATGGATGCTGGGAAGGATTGAAGGCAGGAGGAGAAGGGGGCACCAGAGGATGAGACGGTTGGATGGCATCACTAACTCAGTGGACATGAGACTGAGCAAACTCCAGGAGATGGTGAAGGACAGGGAAGCCTGGCGTGCTATAGTCCACGAGGTTGCAAAGGGTTGGACACAACTAAGCAACTGAACAACATCAATGTTGGTTCATTAATTGTGACAACTGTACCTGGTTAACATCTTACAAGAGGGACACTGGAGATGGAACACAGGTGAACTCTACCATTGTCACAGTTTTTCTGTGAATCTAAAACTATTTTTTTAAAAATCCTCTGGCTGCCAAGGGAAGATAAGACTGGAGGGGCACAGTGGAGGTGGGCAGGCAGAGAGCCCTGTCCTTCCCCCAGCAGGAGGGAATGTCTCACCATTGGTGAGAGTGACACCTGGGGCTGAGAAGCTGAAATCCACATGCAGCTTCTTTAGAGGAGAAGTCGGGAGCGCTGTGGAGGGTGAGTTTCACCTACTCCTGTCTGACCATGGGCCAGGCCCCCACCCCTGATGGGGATATCTACACCCAGGTTTTGTTTTCCAGGGCACCCTCTAGTGGTGGGTCATGGAAATCAACATGGGTTATAGAACAGAATGATTTCAGAATGCATCTCAGGTAGAAATGGCAAGTAGCATTGCAGGAAAGGCTTGGCTTGTTCTAGACATTTATGCTCGTATAGGCACATGTGTGTACTGGGAATGCATTTCTTTCTTGTCAAAAAGAAACTGGGAAGCTGCCTTTCTAGAGTTACACTTAGTAGGTTCAGAGCTCCTTATTAACTATAACAATAAAAATTAATAACAGTGATACCTGCAATTCTGAGTGCACACTCTGAGCTTACTCTGTACTATTGTGCATCTTGCTTGCCCTATGTAATCCTCATAAAAGCCCCTCAGGAGGTGCTACTATTTGTCAGATTGTGGTGACCAGTAAAATGAGATGGTTAGACAGCATCACAACTCAGGGGACTTGAATTTGAGCAAACTCTGGGAGACAGTGGAGGACAAAGGATCCACGGGGTTGCAAAGAGTCAGACATGACTTAGCGACTGAACAACAACAAAACTGAGAAGTTACTCATCACAAGGCTCGTATATGAAAAAAAAATGGGGCTGCGGCTCCAGCCTGCATCAGAGGCCCTGGTTAAGTCCCTACCAAAAGGTGGAAGGTTCTACCACTGGCCGGCTGGCCCCCGGGTCAGGAGGGGCTGGCCCGCAGTTGGCACGGGTGTGGGGATGGTCCCTACCTGGGCGTGGCCGGCTGCACAGCTTGCCCTGCAGCTTTGGGATTTGGTCGAATAGGTCCTGCGGGCTGGTGTAGGTCAGCACGCTCTCCGCGCCGCCAGTGATCATCTCCAGTTCCGCCCGCACGTCCTCGCTGCCCACACCCAGCAGCAGCAGCTCCCGGGCCCTCGCGAAGCCCGCCGGGCCGGCCACCTCGTCCTGGGAGCGTGCCTCGGTCATCAAGACCACCGCCCGCTGAGGCCGGTCCAGGCCTGTCCTGGGGGCACTCCCGAAGCCACGCTCTGCCACCTGCTGCAGGGCCCGGCCCGTCAGGGTGGCTCCACCGTCAAAGTGCAGGCCGTCGAGGCTCCGGACCAGGTCCGGCACGTCCTGATACTCGCCCACCGGCACGGCCACGGTCAGCTCTGCGCCATAGAGGGCAACACCCACACGCGCCCGGGAGTCTCCGGCCAGGGCTGCCCGCACAAACCGCTTCACGAAGGCCTTGGCCCGCTGGAAGCCCTCCGGGGTGGCGTCTGCTGAGCCGGCCAGCAGGAACAGGACGTCCACTCTGCACTCCAGACTCAGATTCAGAGCTGCCGGGACACAGCCGCAGTCACCCTGGGGAGCACGCGAACCACCGTCCCACCTGGGATGCCCAACCCCACGTGGGGCTGAGCCACCCCCCTCCTAGGAGAGGGATGGGGCCATGACACTGAGGCTCCAAAGGCTAGTGACCAGAGCCCAATACCGAGTTAGACAGGGCTCCCGGCTCCCACCCAGGGTCTCGCTGTCTCACCTCTGTTTCAAAAGAAAAATAGAATCTATACTCTTCCCCCACTATGCTTAGTGCTTCTTGTGTCCTGTTGGAGAAATCTCTGTCCACCCCCAAATCATGAAAACAGGCTCCTATGTTTTCTTCCAGAAGCTTCACAGCTTTGCTCTCTACACGTAAATCAATGATCCATCTGAAATTGATTTTTGTGTAACTTGTGTGGCACGGGAATCAAGATATACTTTTTCCCAGATAAGTCTCCAATTGACCTAGCGTGACAGTTTTTAGAAAGCTATTATTTAACAAGTCCCATCCTCTGTGTCAAGCATTGTGCTGAGCACTTTACGTACGGAACCTTATTGCAAACTCCCATAACCACCGGGCAGTAGTCAATTATAATCTTCACAGTTTTAAAATCAAGACGGGTTGGGGCTTCTCATTCCTATTCTGGAAGAGGGGGGAAGCGACGCTGCCCAGAACCATGAACCTGATGGGCTGGCTCCAGCCTACAGCTGGGCTCTCTGGTGCCCACAGATCAAGCAGTGGCCATTCTAAAGCTAAGAAGCTAGGGGCCGTGTCCTACCCAGACCTCTAACCCCCGAGTTATACCCTGGAGCCCTCAGGGTATCATCTGAGACATCAGCTCAGTGGTGTACTTGAAATGCACTAACTCCTGGGCCACTTCCTGAAAGTGAAAGTGAAGTCGCTCAGTCGTGTCCAACTCTTTGCGACCCCGTGGACTATAGCCCACCAGGCTCCTCTGTTCATGGGCCACTTCCTACCTAGTGGCTAACAGGGTTGCAGACAAACAGCAGGAGCCCGGACTCCACTGCTCCCCAATAACTGGAGTTTGGGAAGTCCCGGGCACACGTACCGCAGTTGGCTTCCCTTCCAAAGGCTGGCGGGCAGAGGCAGTTGTACCTGTCCGGTCCTTCTGGAACACACGTGCCTCCATTCTGGCAGGGCTGTGAGTCACAGGGGCCTACCAGAGAGATGCCTGTTAACAGCCTGGCACATCCGCCCAGAGATGGAAGAGCTTTGGCCACCCTGCCCTACCAGGGCCCGGCCCCTTCCTTTCCCGGGATGCACTAGGAAATTGGTCTCAACACTGGTAGCAAAGATGGGAAGGACAGCCAATGAGGGGTTAGGGTGTGGGAAGTAATAGACACTCAGTGGTGGGCTCAGTTAATGCTCTGTGTGAAGTATAGGCTCACTGTGGACCTGCCAATATCCCATGGCTCTGATACTGGGAGCACATGTTACAGACTGAATTATGTCTCCCCTTCCACACCCATTCAATATGTTGTTGTTCAGTTGCTAAGTCGTGTCTGACTGTTGCAAGCCCATGAACTGCAGCATGCCAGGCTTCCCTGTCCTTCGCTATCTCCCAGAGCTTGTTCAAACTCATGTCTGTTGAGTCAGAGATGCCGTCCAACCATCTCATCCTCTGTCGCCTCCTTCTCCTCCTGCCCTCAATCTTTTTCCAGCATCAGGGTCTTTTCCAATGAGCCCACTCTTAGTATCACATGGCCAAAGTATTGGAGCTTCAGCTGAAAACGGTGAAGGATGGTGAAGATGAGGTGGTGAAGTTGAAGATTTTTTAAAACTATGAAGTTTTAAAACTTTAAAACTATGAAGATTTATTCATTCGGTCCTTCCAGTGAATATTCATATGTAGGATTCGACACCCCTCAATACCTTAAAAGTGTTATTATATTACTTAGTGGTCACATGATTGTAATTAAAGTGTATACTTTTGAAAGGTAGGAATTGAAAGTAACTTTGGGCACCTAGGCCTGCAGTCCTATCAGCTGGAGTTTCATGGAAATGACTGGGAGTTCATTAACAGTGCCGACAGTGGCCTTTAAATGAGCGGCTATTATGGGTCAGGTACTGCGAAATTAAAAGACACTTGCTCCTTGGAAGAAAAGCTATGACCAACCTAGACAGCATATTAAAAAGTAGAGACATTACTAAAAAAGGTCCGTCTAGTCAAAGCTATGGTTTTTCCAGTAGTCATGTATGGATGTCAGAGTTGGACCATAAGGAAAGCTGAGCACTGAAGAACTGATGCTTTTGAACTGTGGTGTTGGAGAAGACTCTTGAGAGTCCCTTGGACTGCAAGGAGATCCAACCAGTCCATCCTAAAGGAAATCAGTCCTGAATAGTCATTGGAAGGACTGATGTTGAAGCTGAAACTCCAATACTTTGGCCACCTAATGTGAAGAACTGACTCCTTGGAAAAGACCCTGATGCTAGAAAGATTGAAGGTGGGAGGAGAAAGGGACGACAGAGGATGAGATGCTGGATGGCATCACCGACGCAATGGACATGAGTTTGAGTAAGTTCCGGGAGTTGGTGATGGACAGGGGAGCCTGGCGTGCCGCAGTCCATGGTGTCGCAGAGTCGGACACGACTGAGTGAGTGAACTGAAGTGAGCTGAGGGTTACACATGCATGATCTCATTTCACTGATACAACCAAATGAAGCAAGTACTGTAAACCCCCACGTCACAGACAGGAAGCTGAAACTCAACAAACAGAAGTCACTGCTGAAGGTTAGCTACTTGGAAAGTGGCAGAGCTAGGACTCAAACCCAAGCTACTCTGCTTTCAAAACCATAAATCCCTGACCTTTTATTTCTAAGTGGAAACAACCAGGCTTTCAGTTCCTGCCAGCTGTCAGAGGCCAGCCACCTTGGAACTTTAAAATAAGATGCCCAGCGGATCACCTAACCCCAGGTAGGAAGTACCCTCCCGCCTGCACACAAGCCTTTGGCTCTTCAGGGGCCAGGCACCTGACCTCATTAGGAGCAGCAAATCCATACAAGCACTGATGCCAAGACAACCAACTGTCATGCTCCTGCATCCGTGAGGTGCTCTAGACCCCAGAGTGATGAGTTGGGAGGGCCCACTGGGAAGCCAGGCCAAATGATCTTAATGGGGTTTATAAGTCCTCCTGTTTGCTGGGGACTTTGTAACTGATGAAGCACTTGGGTGGACAACATCTACTGAATCTTCCCTAGGAGTCCATGTATGGTACCCTCTACCACCCAGAGTAGGGAGACGGGGAGTCCAGACAAGGGGCAAACATTGCCCTCATTTTACAGAGGAAGAAAGTAAGGCTCAGGTATCTTGCTCTGGGTTTGGTGCTAGATAGGAGGTTTTCTGTTTGCAAAGCTAGGGGTCAGTGCATGCCCTGCTCTGCCTCATGTAAAAGCAGAGTCCCAGTTAAGGAAGTAATTCCAAAGCTTCACTCCATTCTCAGTGAAAAGATACCGCTGAATGAGGGAAGCATTGAGTACCACACAAGCATGTTGCTCTGCCTCTGAAATCCCCATGCCTCTGCCCTGGAGCCAGGTCCAACCCTACTTGCTGCCCCAGGAGTACAAATGCCCCTTTGAGAGCCAGCCTCATCCCAGGGCCAGAAAGAACAGGAGGATCAAAGAGGCAGACTATACCTGGGCAGGTGGTCCTGTAGCAGCTGGTGGGGTGGGTGAAGAACACTCTCTTCCAGCTACGACCCAGGAAATCAAATGGTACAGATCAGAGGTTTAACAGGAAAGGTTATTTAAAATACTAAGAGCTAACATAAGATGCCAATGCAGAAGTGACTCAAGAAACCTTTTTCCCCCTGATTCCACCCCAACTTTTGTCTGCACATGTAGTAGGAAATATTTCAAACTACTCAAAGACAATTTTTTAAAAAAAAAAGATAATTTAAGCTGGCTATCCTGTCAGAAGTTAGAGATGTCTGTGTTCGATACTCTGAGCTACATGAACAGCTTTCTTGGGGACAGCAGAATGAGTGGGGGGCAAGAAATACTGGGATTAGGCAACTGGATTCTGGCTGTGTGACCTCGGGCAAGTCGCTTCTCTGGTCCTCAGTCCCCTCTTCTGTATAGCAACTCTATTGGGTAGTTTTCAACTGTGTTCCTTGGAGCCTTGGTGGAGAGGGAACAGGACTGTTCACGGCTCCCCCAGTGCCACAGCCCTGCCAGGAGGATGTGCAAACCACTGGCTGGTCTCAATGACCCCTGAGGCCTGTTTGGTTGTCAACCTTCTGTGACAACACAAGGGCCACCATTCCTGTGCTGGCTTCCATGCTCCATCCATCCCCATCATTACATCAAGTCCTCAGCTATTTGAAGAAACAGCCTCTTTCAGGTGGAGAAGAGGGCTCAGGGGGCTGAACTGAGGGGCCCAAAGTCACACGTTTATCAAAACAGCAGAGTAGGATCTGAACTCTGTCTCGGACTCCAAAGCCCATCCATCTTGCCCTCTGGGCCACCCCACCCCAGTTCTCCTGACTCTGTGGGGTCACACGCCAGCCAAGGCAAGAAGGGGCCCTTGTCCTTCCGGCAGGAAGCCCTCCCCTTGCCTGGCAGTAGCTCCACAATGGCCTCATCTCTAAGGAAATTCTCTCGGGGCCTTGGCAATCAAGTTCTCTAAAACTTTCCCAAGAAGGCTTCTCCCAGTGGGATCCCACCCCAGTGTTGCCCAGCTGAGGGGCGGCTAATGGGGCTCATTGCTAGGGCAGGAGCTTACCTGAGGCAAAACATCCCCTTGGGATAAAAGGCAAGTCAATTCTGCACTCAAGGGGTTGCTGAAGTCAACACTCTGCCAAGCCACCAGCTCATTAAAGAGAACTCTTCTTCCCTTCCACATCTACTTCTCCCATGACAATCTCATAAAACCACACATCCAAGCTCAGAAAGTTCCATGGGCCCTGCCCTCCCTACCCAGCCCAGCACTGGGAGCCCATGCTACTGAGCAGACACTGTCTAGGCCTTTGCCTGGACCTGTCCTCAGCTTGCCACCCCGCCCCACCACCTGCCACCTCCCTCAGCTCTAGACTCAGATGCCACATTCTCTGCCTTCCCTGCCTACTGTAATTAAAAGTGCTCACCTACCCCAAACACCTATTCAACCTGCTCTGTCTCCCTCCACCCCCGCATTCTTTCCCCAGCAGGCACTTGGCATCACCTAAGAGTTCCTCTAGCTACTTACTCTGTTCACTGCTGCCTCTTGCTCACAAGGGCAGATCTGTTTCTGAGATGCTCATGCAGATTCCCCAGGACTTGGGGCAGTGCTAAGATCTCAGGAGAGCCTCTGCAAAGATTTCTTGAGTGAAGGGCTTGATGAAAAGCCTACTATATGCATTATTCTAGAAGCCTTGATATATTAATTCCTGCATGCTCCAGACAAATCCTCTGGGGCAGGTCCTATTCTCACTCCCTTTCTGAACATGGGAACAGACAGCGGAGGTTCCCAGCTCATTAATGGTGGTGTCCCCAGAGTCCGAGCACAAAGCCATTAAGTGTACTCTACCCACCAGCCTCTCCTGGGCCTCCCAACCTCTGGATGCCTCAGCTCCACTGCAACCTGGTTCTGACACCATTCAAGGTTGTTGAGGGACCTCCCTGGTGGTGCAGCAGGTGGGAATCTGCCTGCCAATGCAGGGGACACAGGTTCGATTCCTGGTCCGGGAAGATTCCACATGCCGCAGGGCAACTAAGCCCGGGCGCCACAGCTACTGAGCCCATGAGCGGCAACTACTGAAGCTCATGCACCCTAGAGCCCATGCTCTGCAACGAGAGGTCCACACAAGGCAACTAGAGAGGAGCTCCCACTTGACACAACTAGAGAAACCTCACACCCAGCAACAAAGACCCAGTGCAGCCATAAAGAAATAAAACTATATATAAAGACTTTTAAATTATATATATATATGTATTATATACATATAATAGCTCCTTCAAGCAGCCCCTTCTGCATGCTGTGCAAGAAGGAAACAGGCCCTGCTACAGCACTTGGGAGGCTCTCTGGGGGCAGTGACTGTGGCCACCTCCTTGTCACACACCATCCGGCTCAGAGGGGCACTTAAACTTATGTTCACCAGAGAACAAAGAACTACCTCCATTCACTTGAAAGCTCAGGTTCAGAAGACAGCCTCTAATGGCCTCTGACAGGGCCCCAGGCCCCACTTCCTCTGATCCACATGGGGGGCACGGCCCTTCCCTGCCAGGGTGGCATTTGGACTCAGCATTGGCTCAGCACAGCCCTTGCAGCTTCTCTGCTGTTCCGTCTCATTGCCGTGTACATGCTCTGATCTCATCGCAGAGGCCAGGCCAAGGGGCAAGATGCAGCTGGTACGAACACTACCCTGGCTCTCTAGAAATAATGGGTGGCCCGGATCATGAATTGCTAACCAGGGGCCATACTGGAGGTGATCAGATAAAGTGCTGAGGGACGGTCTGGGGAGTCTGCCGGGCAGTGGCCAGCAGCTGGGCAGCAGGTGTTCTCGAATGCCTGAGCTCCTGTCCTGAAGAATCCAGCCTCCCCAACCACATCTACAACTGGAGTTCATCCAAGGATCTTGCTTAAGCCTCTTGCTTTGCTCAGCCCCTACAAAGGTGGAAACTGGTACTCAGAGGAACCAAGTTGCCAGACCACTATCCCACGTCCAAACCACTGCCCTATCCAACCAGTTTTTGGCTGACCCACCAGCCTTCCAGAATGGCTGTGACCTGCCCTGCTCACCTACCCTGGGTGCCTGGCTGGTGGGTCTACTAGACTCTGACACTGAGTACCTGCGCCCCTGCCTATGTCCCTGAAACTCTGTCCCTGGCTCCCTCTCTGGTCTCCTCCGATCCCCGTCACAGGCTCCACGGCCAAGGCCCCAGAGAGCCATTCTCCCTGCAGCCCGTGAGCCCCTGGCCAACCCTGCCCAGGCCGAACCTTTGGGCTCTGACCTCAGACCTTGAGGACAAACCTGGAGAAGGGACAGAGGGCAGGCAGCACAGCATCAGTGCCCCGAGATCCTCTCCAGCATGGGGCGAGGCCAGCACGCTCCCTGATCGTCTCCAGTGTCTTGCGCTCACAGGGGTGAGGCTGGACCTTGCAGTCTGTGTCCACCATGCATGCCCAAGACAGGGAAGACAGAGTTAAGCCTCATTCCCCATGGCCCCACTAACCCCTGCCCTCACTCCTTCTTGGCAGAACACACAGCGGAAGGCCAGCCAGTCTCCAAGCATCTCCTCTGCACAGGCCCCGCCCCTCGCAGCTCTTCCATCGTGTGCACACATGTACCTTTCATACTACATATGTCACTCCAGCTCCTGGAGACCCTGACAAAGCTGACTATGCATACAGGGATCTCACCCCAAGATGAAGCCTCCCTGTGCTGACAGCATGGGGAGCTGGCTCCTTCCTCCTCCCAAGCAGTGGACAGGCACAGGGGGCTCCCCGCCACATCTGGATCTCAAGCCCCGAGCCTCTCGATCCCTCAAAGAATCTTAGGATTCCCAGCCAAAACCCTCACAGGGCCTGACACGGGGAGGCTGAACGAAGCTGAGTGTCCCAGGGCTGAAGCTGCTAGGTCTTGTCCCTCTTCCCCCACTTCCTTAGGGAGCCTCCTGTGTCCTGACTTCTGGCCTTGGGGAACCCTCCCCACCCTCACATCCCACTCCTATATGGGCAAGGCCACTCCTTCCCAGCTGGGAGGCCCATACTCACCTGGAGAGGTGGTGGTGCAGATGGCGGAGCTGCTGAGGGTGCTGAAGAGGCCATTGGCGGCGTCATCCACCTGCTCGGCCATCAGCACATGCTGCTCCCTTGGATCGCTGGCCAGTGAGTGCAGCTCCTCCCACCTGAGTCCCGGCCGCAGCAGAGAAGTCACAATGGCTCGTCGCCCCACGCTCACCCACCTCCTGCCCACCCATCTCCTAGACCCTGGGCTCTGTGTGGACAGCACCACCACCCACCGAGGCAGGAGCCACCTAGCTGCAACCTCATCCATCTAGGATGCAGGGAAGGTCTAGATGTGAACCACAGAAAGACTGAGGATGCTGAGCTGTGGGTAGTCATGTGTGCATGTTCCAGCAACCCACCAATTTCCTCAGAGGGGAGCCTCCCACTTGAACTGTCAGCCCGTATTTGAGACTTGATCCTAACAGATCTAGTCATCTGGTTTTACAACTTTTAGCTGATGAGAAAAATTTAACCAGAAGGGAAATGAAAGAAAGTGGTTTCTGGTTCTAGGTGATGCCAAGAGAAGCACACACAGGAACAACTAGTAATAGAAAAAAAAAAATCATGACGATTATAAACCATGGCCGTAAGAACTCAGAGGCCAGCAACGTGAGGCCATGTAGAGGTGGGAACTGGCATAGTTTAACAACCAGAGGGCACTGTCAGTGCCCGGAACAGAAATGATGGGTGGGACGATGACCCTAGGGCATGAAGAAGGGTTAAAGGATGTTGAAAAAACTCTGTCTTTAAGAAGACAAGGTAGTCAGTAACCCATTTAGAATCTTGCCCATCAAAAAGTTCATCAAAATAGACCAAGGCTTGGCAATACAGCAAAACGTTCGTGGATCTCTAAATCACCTCATGTAAAACTCTGATTCTCCTCTGAAGCCACAGAAACCAGCCATTTTATCCAGTACCTAGGACAGCGCCTGGCAAGAAGGAGGGGCTTCTTAGTTCTAGACTCACAGTAGCTTTGAGTGGGCAGCTCTGCCAGGCCCCCTCACCCTTAGCTCTCCCAGCTCCCAAAGAGACCTTCTTAAAAGCTCCCTGGGTAATCCAGATACTCAGCCAGAGTTAAGACTCCTCAGAGAGTGGGTTTAAAATACACTAAAGACAGGCGGGGAGGGAAGAGTTTGAGCGGCATCAGTCTTGAATCTCACTACAGCGGTTCTCAGACTTTAGTGGCATCAGAATCACTGAGGACCAGAAAAAGCAGAGATTGAGGCTCCTTGCCCCAGAGTTTTGGATTCAATGAGGTGCGGCCTGAGTGTGTGGGTTTCTAACAAGCTCTAAATGATGCTGATGCTGCTGGTCCAAGGAACATACCTGGAGAACCACTGGTCAACAGTGCACCGGCCTTCTACTAGGAGTAGGGGAAGGGGTTAGGTGGGCCTGGGAGCCCACCAGGCTTCCTCAGAGGCTTCCTGTGTCTGCAAAACTCGGGCTTTCAAATCCGAGTGATACCCCCTTTCCTGAGCAACTAGATTCTTAATTTCTCTACACCAGAAATGCTCGAAGTATGGTCTATGGGCCAGTGCAGGTCCCTAAACTTCTCACCCTGATTCAGAATCTCATGAGCATAGATACCAGGCATTTATAAACTAACTGTATGGCTACTTGACAGAGCCATTTTTATATTTGTTGGGTCAATTAATAAGAATTTGAGCTTCTATTTTGACTTTGTTTTTATCTCATTTTTCTGGTAATTCATTTTTTTGTAATTTTTTTTAAAGCATCAGGGCATAATCCATTAGGGAAAAAAAAAAACTGGACCTTCACCACATATAGTTTGAGAAGCGCTCCTCCAGCTAGCAGCTGGAGAAGAAAGCCCCAGAATGGGCCAATATTTCCACCTTGTGGGGAGTTCCATCCTCAGTGACAGACCTTGGGCAACTATTATTCATAAGACACTCTGTTGGGCAGGAGAGTGGGCAGGGAGCCATAAAGTAACACCCGTTCTCCTCTCTCAAGGGGTTTATGTTCCTTATATCTGAGAACACAAAAAGAGCCAGCCATAAGGCAGCCTGTGTTTAGTACCAACTTACAACGACAGCAGCAATGGTGGTGGTGCCTGTCATCATTGCACCAGGACACAGCACGATCGGGACAGCCCCATGGTGCCTGCAGCCTCAGTCTCCAGTCTTCCTCTTTCTGACCTGCACTTGCTGGTCCTCGGAGGTCCTCTCTCCCGACACTCGGGTGATCTTATTTAGGCTTTAAACACTATCTGCCGTCTCCATCTCGATGCCTGTCCCTTCTCCTATGTGCCAGACCCTCCCATCCAACTCTCTACTCAGCCTCTCTACTGAGATGGCCAATATGAATCTCAGACCTGCCCTGTCTGAAACAGAATTCCATTTCCCTTCCCAGTCTTTTTCATGTCATTCACACTGGGGCTCAAGTCAAAATCTTCTATTCTTCTCTCATGCACCCACATCCAACACACCAGTCACACCACTGCTCTGCCTTCCAAGCACATCCTAGATCCAGCCATTCCTCTACGGCTCACAGCTGCTGCCCTATGACAAACCACCATTAAACTGCATGTGAGCCGCTCCACTGTCTCCTAGGTTCCCCCACTGCCCCTATCATTGCCTCTCTCTCGGTCCCATCAGTCTATTCTCTTCTTGGCAGTCAGTGTGATCCCCTAAAAATGTAAGCCAGTTCATGCAATTCTCCTGCTCAAAACCCTCCACAGACTTCCCACACTACTCATTACAAACTTCACAAAGTCTCCAGCCCAGATTCCTGCCCACCTCCTGCCACCTTATTTCTTGTAATTCACCCCTTGCTGGTTGGTCTCCAGCTGCTCTCTGGCTGTCTTGCTGTTTCTGTAAGACACTCAGCTAGCTGCTGCCTCAGGGCCTTTGCACTTGCCATCTGCCTGCCTTGCCTGCTTTTTGTTATGTGGAAGGCTTGTTCCTCACTTCAGTTTCTGCTCAAAAATCAACTCCTTGAGGGAGCCTTACCAGACTCCCCTTATCTAAAATAGCTATCCTCTTGGGAATTCCCTTACAGTCCAGTGTTAGGACTCAGCGCTCTCACTGCTGGTTCAATCCCTGGTTGGGAAACTAAAATCCCAAAAGCTGCATGGTGTCCCCTACCTGCTCCCCCCCACAAAATAGCCATCCTGTCTACTCCCATCATTCTGTAACCTCTTATCTACTTTATTTTTCTTCTCTGCATTTTATGTCCACCTGAAATTACTTATTTATTCACTCACTTGTTTGTTATCTAGTTCCTTTCCTAGAATGAAGTTCCATGAAGGCAAGGACTTTGTACAATATTATTGTCTCTGTATCCTGAGAACCTAGAATAGCATCTGGCACGAGGAAGACAGCCTATACTTATTGAGAGAATAAGAAAAGTACAGCAGGCTTTCCAGATCCATAGGTTCCACACCCACAGATTCAGCTCACTGTGGCTTCTGTGCTATGTTTATGATCTACGGATATGGGAGGGCTAAAT
This sequence comes from Ovis aries, assembly GCF_016772045.2. Taxonomy (NCBI): domain Eukaryota; kingdom Metazoa; phylum Chordata; class Mammalia; order Artiodactyla; family Bovidae; genus Ovis; species Ovis aries. The sequence continues at coordinate 34,279,951 of NC_056075.1, read as the reverse complement.
AAAGAACCTGAACATCCGTGGACTGTGGTGTCCTGGGGCAGGGAGTTGGTTCTGGAATGGCAGTACTAAAATGAATAGAGATGTCTGTGTACAGGCACAGTGCCAGGACCAGAGTCATTTCACTTGATACCCACAACAACTAGATGTTCACAGAGCTCATCTCCATTTTTAAGGCTAAGAATATACCCCTCCCCCCACCAGGAAGGCAGATTTCAGCACCTAGAGAAACATGTTGGAGAAGAGGGGAGCCAGACACAGACCAGCCTCAGGCTCACCAGAACACTTTCTTGGATTATTCAACTTGAAACTGGAGAACTGAGTCTTTTGTCTCCAGGATGGAGCTGGGAAGATGGGACCTGGGGCGCTGCCTGCACCCACAGTCCCAGCTTCCTGAGAAAGCCGGGCTGAGAGAACAGCAGAGACAATTGGATGGGGGACAGAAAGAGTCTAAAAGGCAGCAAAATCCTTAACTCCTGCTGACCCCGAGAAACCCCTGACCCACTGGTGCAGTTATATGAGTCCGTGAATTTCCATTTCTGCCCAGATACGTGGGAGTCAAGTTTCTGACACCTGAAACCAAGTGTTCAGACTAAAGACAATGCAAACTCTCGGACTTCCAAAGAGTTGGAGTTCCCTGTGTGCCAGCAACAATGCACCAAAGTGAGGGAAAGACAGGTCCCCGAAGACCCAGGATGGTTTTCCCAGCTCCCCTCTCTGCCCATGGCTGTGAAGCCCGCCAGGCTGACCCAGAGGGCTGACCCAGTACAACCAAATCTCTTACCTTGGGAAGCGGATGCCCACCGAGAACACAGTGACGCCCCTCTGCTTGAGCTGTTTGGCGGGCAGGGCCACGTGCCCTTGGGACCTTCCGTCAGTGACAATGATGAGGATCTGGGGCACAGAGGCATTTCTGCCCCCTGGGAATCCTTTGTGCAGAAGGTATTTCAGAGCAAGGCTTGTCTCTGTGCGCCCTCCTCTGAGTTCACCCAGAAGGAAAAAAAAAAGGAAGAAAGTGCCAGAGATCCAGGGGTGAAGTTGGAATGAGAACCTGAGACAACAGCCACCTTCTCCCAGCAGAGGTTCAAAGGGACAATTCCCACATGACCTGTACACTCTCTCACCAGCTAAACCACAGTGATGGAGCTTCCCAGGTGGCACCAGTGGTAAAGAATCCGCCTGCCCGTGCAGGAGATGCAAGAGGTGCGGGTTTGATCCTTGGGTTGGGAAGATCCCCCTGGAGAAGGAAATGGCAACCCACTCCAGTATTCTTGCCTGGAGAATTCCACAGACAGAGGGGCCTGGTGGGCTACAGTCCATGGGGTCGCAAAGAGTCAGACACAACTGAGCAACTGAGCACACACACAGTGTTAAATGCATATAGTAAGGGGGAAAAAGACAGAGAGAGAAAGATCTAAACCACAGTGACGAAGAAAAATGAATTTTTCCCCTGGACTTAGTACTCAGTCTGCACATGTGTTGTATTATATAACAATGTTATTCATGTATGCTTTCTCTCCCCATGATGGCTCCAGGGCACGATTCTCATCTTTTTGTCTAACACCCACCTCCTATCTCCCCATCCCTGAAGCCTTCTTGTTACAGCTCAGCACGTCCTTGGGAAAGCAGGTAACTGAGCTTGGTAAGGATTTCTGAGCATGAATGGCGGGGCTTTGATGCAAGGGTCATTTTCAAGATCAAGCCTCTGTGTCTCACTTCCAGGTTCAGGGTTGGGCGTTGGGAGGTTGAACTGTTTGACTACTTTCAGAGCAGGGCAGGTGACTATGGTCTCATCTCACCGGAGGCTAAGACTCTCCATTCCTCACAGTCCAGTTATGGAGATTGTTGGCTCAGCTTGGAATCCCAGCACAGAATCCCTACTAAATTTCACCATAGGAGGCTCGTGCCCACATCCACAGAGGGTGAACTGCCAGCTCTGGGTGTCACCTAGGTAGAAAATAATGACTTACTACAATAGATTTTGGGCAAAGCCTTTCAGTGGATGGTAATAGATGAGGAATCCTCTGCTCAGAGACCAGTAATACTAACTGCTAATATTTACTGTTCACCTTATGTGCCAAGCACCACTAAGCGTGTGTATAAAGGTGCTTGGCTCATGTAATTCTCACCATAGCTCTGAGACAGGAGAGTTCAGAGAAGGGCCTTAGCTAAAGTGGGTGGTGGAGGCAGGATTTGAACCCAGAACTTCCAGAGTCCAAGTTCTTACCATCGCATTATACAACTTGCCTCTCCCCGGTTAGTGGAGGTCAGAACTGCAGTTTAAACTCAGTCAGGCTGATTTCTGGAGAAAGCAATGGCACCCCACTCCAGTACTCTTGCTTGGAAAATCCCATGAACAGAGGAGCCTGGTAGGTTGCAGTCCATGGGATTGCTAAGAGTCGGACATGGCTGAGCAACTTCACTTTCACTTTTCACTTTCATGCATTGGAGAAGGAAATGGCAGCCCACTCCAGTGTTCTTGCCGGGAGAATCCCAGGGATGGGGGAGCCTGGTGGGCTGCCGTCTATGGGGTCGTGCAGGGTGGGCCACGACTGAAGTGACTTGGCAGCAGCAGGCTGATTTCAAAGCCAATGGTTATTCCTTTGAGGGGGTTGGCAAATTAAAGCCTCGGGGCAAATGGGCACAGAAAACGGGTGCCCACTCATTTATGTGCTATCTACACAGAGCATGTGGCCAGCAAAGCATTAAAATATTTACTGTATGGCTCTTTGATGAAAAGGTTTGCTGACCCTGACTGTACTACTGCCCAAACGGTCACAAAACATTTCTCACTGAAAGCCAGGAGCTCCCTGTGGCTTCCCCTGGTGGTGATTCCCACAAGCCTCTGGCTGTGACCCTGCAGCCTTACTTTCTCAGCCAGCCTCAGCTTTCTCTCCTGAAAACATGCCTTTCCTCTGTCATCCATCTAACCATCACTTCTTTTCCTGTGGGTTTAGTACTTTCAGTTCAGTCGCTCAGTTGTGTCTGACTCTTTGCGACCCCATGAATCGCAGCACGCCAGGCCTCCCTGTCCATCACCAACTCCTGGAGTTCACTCAGACTCACGTCCATCGAGTCCATGATGCCATCCAGCCATCTCATCCTCTGTCATCCCCTTCTCCTCCTGCCCCTTATCCCTCCCAGCATCAAAGTCTTTTCCAGTGAGTCAACTCTTCTCATGAGGTGGCCAAAGTACTGGAGTTTCAGCTTTAGCATCATTCCTTCCAAAGAAATCCCAGGGCTGATCTTCAGAATGGATTGGTTGGATCTCCTTGCAGTCCAAGGGACTCTCAACAGTCTTCTCCAACACCACAGTTCAAACGCATCAATTCTTTGGCGCTTAGCTTTCTTTGGAGAAAAGTTGACTCACTGGAAAAGACTTTGATGCTGGGAGGGATTAGGGGCAGGAGGAGAAGGGGACGACAAAGGATGAGATGGCTGGATGGCATCATGGACTCGATGGATGTGAGTCTGAGTGAACTCCGGGAGTTGGTGATGGACAGGGAGGCCTGGCGTGCTGCGATTCATGGGGTCGCAAAGAGTCGGACACGACTGAGCAACTGAACTGAAAGTACTAAATCCACAGGAAAAGAAGTGATGGTTAGATGGTTGATTTTCGGAGTGGGTCTGGGCCCCCTCTTCAGAGTCACCAGCCTATGGCCAGAGAGAAATTAAATTTCAAGGACAGGAGGGCCCAGGTCACTACTCCATTGGCCTCTGTGGTGTCCACCCTCCACATCGCTCAGGACACAAATGCCCGCGCCAGTCACCCTCTCCTGCGCCTGACCCACTGACTCCAGCCTATCAAGCTCTGACCCCCAGCAAGTGAGAAGAAACCCTGCTGCCTCCACTTTCCTTATTTCTTGGAGCGTTCCTCACTGAGTCTGTTCTCAGCTCAGCATCTGGCTCCAGAACTAGAGGTCTGAGTCCCAAATCTAATGTTTTGCTAATTTCTCTCCAATGGGACTCAACTAGGTAGAAAATGAAGGTTCACAGATAGACTGCTGTTTATGAGAGCAACACACAGACTGATCAAGAACAAGGACACAGATACTAAGTCCTGTGGTATACTGACCAGCTAAACTCGGCAAAGTTACATAGCCTGAGATTCCTGTCAAACTTGCTAAAGTAGGGAAAGTAACAGTACTGTTTGAGGGTTAAATGCCTCCTGGTACCTAGTAAGCACTCCATCACTGGTCATTATAATGACCACCTAGCAGTCTATCCCAAGTTTATCTTTTGAGTTCATCTCAAATTCTAGCAAGCACGAAAGTCCCTCAGGCAACTTAATAATGTGGAATCTCAGATTCCATCTTCTCAGAGTCCAAACTGGTAGATGTGCAACCAGGCCTGAGAATCTGCATTTTAAACCTGCCTCCCTTCCACCACTCGCCATGATTCTGATGCAGGTAGTGCCTGGAACAGACTTCAAAAAATAATTCATAAGAATATTCACTGAAGGCACCGGGATGTTGATCACAGGAGTTTTTGTTATTGTTGGTTTTGGCAGTGGATAAAAATCCTGGAATCTAGCTAAATGTGTTCTTTTAGGGCAGTGGTTCCCAACCTTTTTGGCACCAGGGACCAGTTTCGTGGAAGAGAATTTTTCCATGAACTGAGGCTGGGGGGTGGGGGGATGGTTTCATGATGATTCTCATAAGGAGAATGCAACCTAGAACCCGCATGCGCAGTTCACAGTAGGGTTCACACTCCTGGGAGAATCTCTCGCACCTGATGATCTGACAGGGGGTGGATCGCAGGTGGCAATGTGAGTGATGGGCAGTGGCTGTAACTACAGATGAAGCTTGACCGTCACTCACCTCCTGCTGTGTGTTCCAGTTCCTAACAGGCCACGGACGAGTACTCGTCCATGACCAGGGGTGGGGCAACTCTGTTTTAGCAACTAATTTACTACATTATAACAGCCAAGTTCACTGGTTTGTTATATAACCATAAAAGGGCTCAACATGGGAAATAATGCAGTTTTATGAAAAAAATACACAAATAATATTTTTTTAAGTTTTATAATTTTATCTCTTGTAAAAACTATGTTTAAATATTAATGTAGCTTGAAATAAGCTACAGCTGCTATAAAAGGCTTTGTGCTAAAGTAATGTGGTGAGTGCTATTTCTGTAGAGCTATTTAAACATACTACAACTCTGATAAAGCTACAGATGGGGTCCAAAAAAATTAAATCACAGAAAACTCAGAGTTGTGTAATTATGAAATTAATCAGATGATGGAACAGACTTGCACAGTCCCCCTGGCCAGAGTTCTAAACATTCGAAGGCCAATTTCTGGCTGTGATTTTCTGATTTTAGGTTATCATGAGGTACAACATTTCCCAAAGTTATCACAAAATAGCAATAAGGTGATTGTCATAGTGGTTTCTTAGCCATTTCAAGACACACTTTTAGGGGACTGCCTTGGTCTGAAAGGCAAGTATTCTGGGTTTTGGGCATAGCTGTGCTCAGCAGTGCAGAATTTCAAACTCCACTGAAGAAAAAGGGTAAAGTGCCCTGGGGAGGTCATCACTCCCAGTCAGCCAGCATTCCTCTGTTCTGAATAATAAGAGTGTCTCAACATTCAGTGTCCTCAGTGACCCTGCAACCTTCGCCAAAAATCCAGTTACTGCCTCCTGTCCTGGTTGGTCGTCTTACAGTCATCCTGGGATACAGAAGTGCTAACTATTCACATCCCCAAAGAGTTTACCTTGTTCAGACATGTAAAAAGGCATCTTTCTCACCCCAGTGTCTTCATCTGGCACATTCTCAATGTGTCTCTGCATGTCATGGGTCATGAATGACAGCCCTTAGGTATGACTTTCAACACAGCTAACAAGAGGCTCAACTAAGTGTTAAGAGGTAGAGGCTGAGGAGAGGGCAAGGAGAGGCGAGAAAGGACAGTTCCATGGGGCCTATTGGATGAGCAGTGTGATTCTGTGGTCCTGGCCAAGTTGCCTGCTCCTTCTCAACCTCAGTATCCTCCTCCATAAAATAAGGGGCTGGGAGAGGTACACAGTGACCTCTATAAAGTGCCTTTTGGTACCAGTCCCTGCAACTGGCATAACTTTTCACATGAGAGCAGGGCTGAGTCATCTGAGTCCAAGTCCATCAACAACAACAAAAAAAAACTCTGAAACCTACTAAAAAAGATATTCTACATCCAAAGACAAAGAAGAAGCCACAGCGAGATGGTAGGAAAAGTGCAATCATGATAAAATCAAATCCCACACCCACTGGGTGAGAGACTCACGAACTGAAAAATAATTATATTATAGAGGATGTCCCACTGGAGTCAAAGTTCTGAGCTGCATGTTAGACTCCCCAGCCTGGGGGTTTGGCATCAGGAGGAGGAGACTCAAGAGTATCTGGCTTTGAAGGCCAGCAGCATTTAATTGCAGACTGCCACAGAACTGGGGGAAACAGACACTCCACTCTTAGAGGGTGCACACAAGGTTTCATACCAGATCCCAGGGACAAAATCTGTGACCTCCTAAGAGCCTGGGCCAGACCTACCAGATGGTATTGGAGGGTTTCCAGCAGAGGTGGGGGTAATTACTTTAAACATAAATAGATTAAATGCTCCAACCATTAGATACAAACAGGCTGAAGGGATACGAAACCAAGGCCTATATGTATGCTGTCTATAAGAGACCGACTTCAGATCTAGGGATACATACAGACTGAAAGTCAGGGATGGAAAAAAGTATTTCATGCAAATGGAAATCAAAAGAAAGCCACTGTAGCAATACTCATATCAGACAAAATGGACTTTAAAATAAAGAGCACTGTAAGAGACATAGAAGGACACTACATAATAATCAAGGGATCAACCCAAGAAGAAGATATAAGTATCATAAATATATATGCACCCAACATAGGAACACCTCAATATATAATACTAACATCTATAAAAGGATAAATTGACAGTGACAAAAATAATGGGGGACTTTAATACCCCAGTTTCATCAATGGACACCACATCATCCAGACATAAAATCAATAAGGAAACACAGGCCTCAAATGACACATTAGGCCAAATGGACTTAATTGATACTTATAGAGCATTACATCCAAAAGCAGCAGAATACACATTATTTTTAACTGCATATGGAATATTCTCCAGGATTGATCACATGCTGGGCCACAAAGTAAGCCTTGGTAAATTTTCTTATATCAAGCATCTTTTCCATCCACAATGCTATGAGATTAGAAATCAACTACAAGGAAAAAAAAACTGTAAAAAACATTAACACATGGAGGCTAAAGAATATGCTATCAAACAAAAACATGGATCCCTAAAGAAATACAAGAGGAAACCAAAAAATACCCAGAGACAAATGAAAGTATGATGATCCAAAACCTATGGGACACAGCAAAAGCAGTTCTAAGAAAGAAGTTTATAGCAATATAATCTTACCTCAGGAAATAAGAAAAATCCCAAATAAACAACCTAACCTCACACCTAAAGCAACTAGAGAGAAAAGAACTAACAAAACCCAAAGTTAGTAGGGGAAAGAAATCATAAAGATCAGAGCGGAAATAAATGAAACTGAGACAAAGAACACAACAGAAAAGACCAATGAAACTCAAAGTTGTTTCTTTGAAAAGAAAATTGATAAACCTTTAGCCAGACTCATCAAGAGAAAAAAAGGGGGGGAGTGGGCTCAAATCAATAAAATTAGAAATGAAAAAAGAGAAGTTACAACTGATGCCACAGAAACACAAAGGCTTGTAAGAGACATATACAAGCAGCTACATGCCAATAAAATGGGCAATCTAGAAGGAATGGACACATTCTTAGAGAGATCAATCTCCCAAGACTGAGTCATAAAAAACAAGAAAATATGAACAGACAAATAACAAGTAATGAAGTTGAAACTATGGTTTAAAAACTCCCAACAGACAAAAGTCCAGGACCAGACGACTTCACAGGTGAATGCTGTCAAACATTTAGAGAAGAGTTAACACCTATCTTTCTGAAACTCAGCCAAAAAAAATTTCAGAGGAAGGAACACTCCCAAACTCATTCTATGAGGCCACTATCCCACTGACACCAAAACCAGACAAAGATACCACAAAAAAAGAAAATCACAGGCCAATATCACTGATGAACATAGGCATCAAAATCCTCCACAAAATACCAGCAAACTGAATCCAGCAATACATTAAAAGGATCATATACCACGATCAAGTGGGATCTAGTGCAGGGATGGAAGGATTTTCAATATTCTCAAATCAATCAATGTGATGCACCACTTTAACAAATTGAAAAATAAAAACCATATTATCTCAATAGATGTAGAATTTAACATCCATTTATGATGAAAAATTTAACACCCATTTATGATGAAAACTCTCCAGAAAGTGGGCATAGAGGAGACTTACCTCAACATAATAAGGGCTGTATATGACAAACTTACAGCCAACATCATAGTCAATGGTAAAAAACTGAAAGCATTTCCTCTAAGGTCAGGGACAAGACAAGGATGTCCACTTTCACCACTTTTATTCAGCATAGTTTTGGAAGTTCTAGCCATGGCAATCAGAGAAGAAAAAGAAGAGGAATCCAAATTGGAAAAGAAGAATAAAACTGTCACTGTTTGTAGATGATACAATATTATACATTGAAAATTCTAAAGATGCTACCAGAAAACTACTAGATCTCATCAATGAATTTGTAAAGTTGCAGAATTAATACACAAAAACCTGTTGCGTTTCTATACACTAACAATGAAAGATGAGAAACAGAAATTAAAAAAACAACCCCATTTACCGTCACATCGAAATTAATAAAATACTTAGGAACAAACCTACCTAAGGAGGCAAAAGACTTGGATTCTGTAAACTATAAGACACTGATGAAAGAAAAAAAAAATTGACACAAACAGATGGAAAGATATAACATGTCCTTGGATGGGAAGAATCAATAGAATCAATATTAATCAAGAACCAATATAATCAAAATGACTATATTACTCAAGGCAATCTACATATTCAATGCAATTCAAATTCAATGCAATTCAAGTTACTTTTGGCATTTTTTACAGAACTAGAACAACAAAAAAAAATTTTGAATGGAGACACAAAAGACTCAAAATAGCCAAAACAATCTTGAGAAAAAAAAAATGACACTAGAGGAGTCAGGCTCCCTGACTTCAGACTGTACTACAAAGCTACAGTAATCAAAAGAGTATGGTACTGGCATAAAAACAGAAATATAGATCAATGGAACAGAATAGAAAGCCCAGAAATAAATCTGTGGTCAATTTATTTATGATAAAGGAGTTAAGACTATACAATGGAGAAGAGACAGTCTTTTCAATAAATGGTGCTGAGAAAACTGGACAGCTACATGTAAATTATATGTACATGAAGATACATGAAAATTTCATGAAAGCTTTCTAATATCATGAAAGCTACACGAAATGAGAACATTCTCTAACACTGTACACAAAAATAAACTCAAAATGGTCAAAAAGACCTAAATGTAACATTGAATACAATAAAACTCTTCAGAGGAAAACATAGGCAGAACTCTCTTTGGTATAAATTGCAGCAATATCTTTTTTGACCCACATAAAACAAATATAAACAAATGGTACCTAATTAAACACTAAAGCTTTTCCATAGCAAAGGAAACTATAAAGAAAATGAAAAGACAACTCATAGAATGGGAGCAAATATTTGCAAACTGCAACAAACAAGGCGTAAATTACCAAAATTTATAAAAAGCTCATGCAGCTCAAATTAAAAAAAAAAACAATCCAATATAAAAAACGGGCAGAAGATCTAAAGGGACATTTCTCTGAAGAAATTTGAAATATATAAAAAAAAGTATTTAAAATATATAATCAACAAAGACCTACTGTATAGCACAGGGAACTCTGCTCAATATTCTACAATAACCTAAATGAGAACAGAATCTGAAAAAGAATAGACACATTTATGATTGAATCACTTTGCTGTATACCTGAAACTAACATGACATTGCAAATCAACTACAGTCCAATATAAAATAAGTTTTTAAAATAAGAGTCACTGGAGGTCTCTGGGACCTGTAGGATCCCCGGAGGTCTTTCCGTTCCCAGTGTGGGTATTCTGGCTTATTGAGAGCCCTGGGGACTTACAGGCCTGAGAGTGATGAACCGACCTCAGAGCTCAGGCCTTTGCAAGTGGAGGTGACAGGTGTACCTGGATGGGACCATGGACTTGAACAAGATTCAGTAGACACTAGGGCGAGGGCAGCAAAGACCAAAAAAGATTCAGAGATCAAAGTAGCAAGTGGCCAATAAAGACATTCTTCTGTGAGGGCTTATGAAGAACACTCAATATGTGTATGCATATATATGTGTGTGTGAATAACACACGTTTATATCCATATAGCCATATATGCATAATGCACATAAATTATACATATTTTATATATACATAAAAATATACATAAAATATATACATATATGTATGTACATATACACACATCAGCTGACTAAAATCATGGTGTGGCTAAAATCATGACCCATCTCGTGTGTGTGTGTGCAAACTCACTTCAGTCATGTCCAACTCTTTGCAACCCTATGGACTGTAGTCCACCAGGCTCCTCTGTCCAGGGCATTCTCCAGGCAAGAATACTAGAGTGGGTTTCCATGCTTTCCTCTAGGGTATCTTCCCAACCCAGGGATCGAACCTGCATCTCTTGTGTCTCCTGCATTGATAGGCGGGTTCTTTACCATTGGCACCACCTGGGAAGTCCATGACCCACTACATATATATATTTATAGAATGTGTATGAGCACATAAAGAGCCAGTCATCATTCTTAAAGTGCTTTCAGTAACAGAAGAGTGCTAACTCTTTTTAGGTCACAAAAATGAGGCTCCAAGAAGTGTGGTGAGTCATCCTGTCTCAGCAGGGAGAGAACCGGGAGAAGGACCCAGGATTCTTCCCACCACCTCATGCTCTTAATCTGTCCTCACCCTCACCAGACCTTTCTCCCAGCTGACAACCACACACAACAGAAGCAAATACTTCCTTTTTTTTTCTTCTTAACTTGCATTTAAGTTCCCACCTTAGACATTATGTAATAAGAGGCAGCTTTGAGCAGGGAATTCTTACTACCCACTGTGCACCCCTTGGCTTCTGGAAGCTGGGCCACAGCCCTCTCTTTCTCTGTGAAGTCAAGAGTAGGCACAACCCTTCAAGGGCAATTCTGAGAGCAGCTAGCATTGCTCTAATTGCAGCAGTATCTGATTGTACTTACTTGAAAACCATCCTCTTGATTTTTGCCTTCACTTCCTGTTGGGTTGAAAAGGCATCCAAGGGGAATTCCAGACGAGGGGCGGAACTGAACTGGACGGCTCCCACCCTGACCTGCAGTGGGAGACAGAGGGCCCAGGGGCTGAGAGCGGGATCAAGTCACAAACATCCCTGACAGAAGGGACGAGAAAGGTTAACGACCCTGCCTCCTGCCCACTTGCAAATACCAGTGCTGGTGTTTCTGTGATCTCCCGGAAAGAAAGTTCCAAAGACAGGGAGGAGAATTTGGAAGGAGACAGTCAAATATGCCTGTGCTCGGCACTGACCACCACCAATTCGACCCTCATTTCGACAGCTCTCTGGGTGGAGTTTTGAGCACTTTAGGGTCTCTGCTCACACTTACTATCTCCAGGTGTAGGCACTCTTTTAAGCCTTCTCAACACATTTCATTTAATCCACAGAGGCGCTATTCATACCCATAATTACTGCCGGAGAAACTAGGGGATACAGACCTGGCCCAGGGCTAGAAAGAAAAGAACATGGCCATTGGACTTGGTGCCTATGAACTTCATCAAGCCTGTTATATATAGACTGTCTCCTCAGTAGCCAGCACAGGCTTCCAGCAAAACGCCCAACCAGAAGTTAATCACAGCCACCATCAACTGGTGGCCCATCATTAATCACAGCCACTGCACACCCATCCCTGGTTGAGGAGGGGGCACCCTTCCAGGCCTCCTCCTGCTAAACTAGGGGAAGGCCAGATCTCCAAGCCAGAGTAAGACTGGGGGCCAAGCAATTCCCTAATGTGAGACAAGCACTACTGGAGCTGAAGTTCCTCTGTAGCAGAGGAAGCAAGAGCCATCGGCGATTCCTGATTCTGCATCCTCGTTCAGAAGGCCACAGGAGAAAATCCAACGCCTTGCAAAACAGGAGAAGGGAAACTGTGAGTAAAGTCATTCTCTGGACTCTTAAGATTAGTGTGTCAAGCAGAGAAGGGTTTAAACATTAAAGTTTCCTCTTGAGGGCCTAACCCCTGCACCTAGTCGCTGGCTCTCTCAAGTCCTGGAGAAACTACATTTTCCGTTACTCATCTCACAATGCATTCTGGCCAAGACTGCAGACGGGCCAAGTGATTCATAATTAAACAACGATGCTGACTTTTTCTTGCTATGTGAATTCCTTCACTGCTGATCCCTTAGCAGGCCTGGTGCTTGGGAGCCGATCAAAGCACTTGGCCAGCTGCATCTGCTTGCAGGGAGCACAGCCCATCAACTTTCCTCCCACCAGAAGTTCTGAGGAGGAGCTGCTGGGAATCTTAAGCAGGAAGAAATACAAGTCTTGGGTTAGGGTTAGACAAGTCTTGGGTGGGCATGTGGGATGGACACAGGAAAGCCTAGTAGTAGAGAACCTCAGGAAGGAGTTTCTGAGAAGTGACCCTTTTTCTCTCGAATTTAGCACATGATAAACCATTAGGCATCTGGTCCCATCACTCCATGGGAAATAGATGGGGAAACAGCATCAGACTTTATTTTTGGGGGCTCCAAAATCATTGCAGATAGTGACTGCAGCCATGAAATTAAAAGACGCTTACTCCTTGGAAGAAAAGTTATGACCAACCTAGATAGCATATTCCAAAGCATAGACATTACTTTGCCGACTAAGGTCTGTCTAGTCAAGGCTATGGTTTTCCTGTGGTCATGTACGGATGTGAGAGTTGGACTGTGAAGAAAGCTCAGCACTGAAGAATTGATGCTTTTGAACTGTGGTGTTGGAGAAGACTCTTGAGAGTCCCTTGGACTGCAAGGAGATCCAATCAGTCCATTCTGAAGGAGATCAGCCCTGGGATTTCTTTGGAGGGAATGATGCTAAAGCTGAAACTCCAGTACTTTGGCCACCTCATGCAAAGAGTTGACTCATTGGAAAAGACTCTGATGCTGGGAGGGATTTGGGGCAGGAGGAGAAGGGGATGACAGAGGATGAGATGGCTGGATGGCATCACAGACTCAATGAACGTGAGTCTGAGTGAACTCCGGGAGATGGTGATGGACAGGGAGGCCTGGCGTGCTGCGATTCATGGGGTCACAAAGAGTTGGACACGACTGAGCGACCGAACTGAACTGAAACCATTAGGGCATCTCAAACCAACGGGATAAGATGGTGCCATCAGTAAGATATATTGGGACAACAGGACAGCCATCTGCAAAAGAATAGAGGAAAGCTTGCAAATGGATTCGTGAGTTAAGTGTGAAAAGTGTGACCATAAAAGTTCTAGAAGAAAACTTGGGAGAATTCCTCTGTAATTGCAAAGGAACAAAGACATCACTACGACTTGTAGTCCATAAGTTGTAAAGGAAAAAAAATGATGAATCTGACTCTATGAAGAAAACTTCTACAGGGCAAAAAAATGTCATAATGCAACCAAAAAATGAAGACAAATGAAAAGTTATTTGCTACTTATGTCAGAGACAAAAAGTTACTTTCACCAATACATAAAGAGTGTCTAGGAGCTGATATGAGAAAGATCCACAATCCAACAGAAAAATAGGCCAAGAATATGAACCGAGATCACAGAAGAGGAAATACAGACACAACTGAGCCACTAACACACACATACTGGTTAACTAAACCTTGGTAAATTCTTATGATGGAACATTAATCAGCTATAAAAATGCACGCTCGTGCATGCTCACTCACTGTAGTCTGCCAGGCTCCTCTGTCCATGGGATTTCCCAGGCAAGAATACTGGAGTGCCATTTCCTCCTCCAGGGGATCTTTCCTACCCAGGGATCAAACCCACATCTCCTACATCAGCAGGTAGATTCTTTACCACTGAGCCATCTGGGACACACGTAAAAATGATATATGCTTATATTAATACCTATATTACCTAACTACCTAGATAGGAAAGACTTTCAAGATAACGTGAGGAGAAAGAGGTGAGAAATGAAACTGTATAAGCATGCTACCCTTTGTATGAAAATGGCAAAAATTAGAATATATATTCATAGTGCTTCTATCTGCATGAAGTAATTCTGTAAGGATGCTCAAGACAGCAGGGGTGGGGGTAGGGAGGACTGGGCAAATAGAAAATACATGACTGGGAGGGATACTTTTCATTGAATGCCTTTGTTTTGAACCATGTGAATGAATTGGTTAAAAAAAAAAAAAAAGACTCCCTTGAGACCAACAGCTGGGTGTATTTACTTAAACAGGAAGGAACCAACTTCAAAACAAGATAGAAACAGCTTGAGTCAGTAGTCAAGGCATTTAATTTAATTGGCGGTTTGGAAGCAAAATAGCTACCTTTTATCTTCAGTTTACTGTATGCTCAGAAGCAAGCCCGTCCCGATTTCTCACCACACTGTAATCACTGCTGCAGTCATTATATTAGGGCCAGGAAGTGAACTTCTCAGTGCAAGTGTTGAGAGGAGACTTCAAACACATTAAATCCACCTCAAAACAGAGCCTCCATAAAAAGCTTTAATTGATAGCTACTTGAAAATTTCTTCCCAGAAAGTAAAATAAAGTGCAAGTCAAATTCCTTGTATTCAGTACATGGAGACAACAAGACATGCCATGCTGTGCTAAGTCGCTTCAGTTGTATCCGATTGTGGCTCCATGGACTCGAGCCCACCAGATTCCTCTGTCCATGGGATTCTCCAGGCAAGAATACTGGAGTAGGCTGCCATGCTCTCCCCCAGGGGATCTTCCTGACCCCAGGACCAAGCCTGTGTCTAAGTCTCCTGCATTGGCAGGCAAGTTCTTTACCACTAGTGCCACATGGGAAGCCCAATAACAAGACGATGACACCTAAAATGCAGCTCAAACATAACAAACCTGGAGCCACAGGTCAGACTGAAGCATCTGAAATCACCCTAATGCAAAAATCTTTCTTCAACTAGCAATTCCAGCAAGTCTGAGCAGCTTGGAGGTGGAGGCACTCATTTGCTTGCAAAAAAAGACACCAACTCCTTAGCTCAACAAGTCTTGCTATGAGAAAGTTTTCTCGTGTCAAACCCAAGTACAGCTCCCTCAACACCCAGACTTCGTCCTGTTAATAAAACAGAGCCACTCGGCACCCTCCTTCCAGTGACAGTGACAGTCAGGTTCCCTCATATGAAAATGCCCAGGCCTCTCACTATCCTGTCTCCTTGTTGTGGGCACTATCTAGTTTGCCAATATCTAACCTTAAAAAAAAAAAAAAAAAATTAGGTCTTCCCTGGTGGCTCAGTGGTAAAGAATCTGCCTGTAATACACGAAATGTGGGTTTGATCCCTGGGTAGGAAAGATCCCCTGGAGGGGGAAATAGCAACCCACTCCAGTATTCTTGTCTGGGAAATCCCATGGACAGAGGAGTCTGGCTGGCTACAGTAAATGGGGTCACAAAGAGCGATGCTACTTAGCAACTTCACTACCACCTTAAAAATGCCATATTCTAAATGCAGTTTGACAACATTAAATTCCCTGAATTCTGGGCAACTGTGGGTTGGGAGAGTTGCTCCCAAAACTGCCATACTGTTTTTTTAGGTCACAGTTTCCTTACTCTCTCTTTGAGGATGCTGAATTCCATCGGCACCCACCGTTTCTATGTAAAGACACACACACACACCCCACTATGTCACCAGCTGTCCTATGTGACTGTGAGAGCAGAATGTGAAGTGCTGGGCTGAGACTCAAGAGCCCCCCTGTTCTTCCATGCTGAGAGCTGTGTGACCCTAAGCAGTCACTTAGCCTCTCCGAGCCTGTATTTCATCTATGAAACATTCTCTAATAATCTGTGAAGTTCTTCTCTTCCAACTTGTCATCTACTGGGATCTCCAGACCACCCATTTCAGGACATACTACATCCATTTAAAGGTCAACGGTGTTTGATCTTTATGGCTCTTCCTCCATGAAAAAACTAGCAAAACTCCCCCAAGGAATCACTTCCTTTAAAAAGCAGGGTCCCTTGGGGAGGAGGGCAGAGATTCAGCAGCCTTTGGCCTTGAGCCTCTGAGAGTCCACAATGGATTGACTTTATAGCTGGAACGTCCGGCTATCGGTATCTAGACAGAATGATGTCAGCTATAACCATGCAAGATGGCCTGAAGTCCAAGATAATGTGCTCATTCCTCACAAATGACATGTCATTTCTGGAAAAAATCTGCTCTCATTAAAAGCCCCTTTTGCTCCTAAATCCTAGAGGTTTTTCTAGGATTAACCCAGGAATGTCATCTTGGAAAACCACTTCCTTCCTCCACCTGTATGTGACTAGTCTCTCATTCACAGCTTTCCAAACCAAAATGCCCTTCTTAAATTTTTACTTGATTTTTGAGTCAGTTCACATGGTTCAAAAGTATAAAGACATTTATACCGATGGGCCTCCCACTGGACTTGTGCCCCATTTGCCCAGTTCCCACTCCTTCCCTCAATGGGAAACTGCTGCTCTTTGCCTCTTATAAACGCCCCCAGAGTTTCTTCATGCACATATAAACAAATACAAATACAGGCTCTTTTCATCTCCGTTTTTCATAAAGAGCAACATATCATACATACCATCTGCACCTTACTTTTATACTCTATTTGTGTTGGTGTTTTTCCACATCAAAGACTTTTCTCATACACTTTTGACAGTTGCCCTGTGATTCATTATATGAAGACACCATAAAGGATTTACCCCTGTGAGCAGGCCTTTTGGGTTGCCTGAAATCTTTTACAATTACAAACAACACTGCAACGAATAACTTTGAGTGTGAATTATTTTGCACCTGTGGGAGTATCTATAGGATAAATTACTGAGTCAAAGGGTCCCAGCCTTTGTCATTTGGATGGACACTGTTAGATTCTTCCATAATGAGGCTGCACATTCCCACCAGCATGAGAACACCACTTTCCTACAGGCTTGTCAATGAAGCATGAAACCAAACTTCAGATTTTTGGTAATCCAGTTAAATAGAAAATAGTGTATCAGTCAGAGATTTGCTATTTCATTGAATGAGGTTGGGCATCTTTTCCTATGTCAGAGGGCCATCTGTGTTTCATTTTCTGGGAACTGTCTGTGTATATTGTCCATTTTTCTGTTGACTTGTTCCCAAATGCCATTTTTTAGCAACAAAAGCCACAGCTAGCACAGACTGCTGACATTTAAGACTTGCTATCTGGAACCAGGAAGAGCAAGAAATGAAGATATTGGCTGGATTCACCAGGCAGGAGCTGCTTCCTTCAAGCGAACACAGAAGGTAGGAGCTGATTTGTATTAAGACCCTGCTGCTGCTGCCGCTGCTGCTAAGTAGCTTCAATTGTGTCTGACTCTGTGCGACCCCACAGACGGCAGCGCACCAGGCTCCCGCGTCCCTGGGATTCTCCAGGCAAGAACACTGGACTGGGTTGCCATTTCCTTCTCCAATGCATGAAAGTGAAAAGTGAAAGTGAAGTCGCTCAGTCATGTCCGACTTTTCACAACCCCATGACTGCAGCCTACCAGGCTCCTCCTTCCATGGAATTCTCCAGGCAAGAGTACTGGACTGGGGTGCCATTGCCTACTCCTAGTCTTCAGAAATAGTTGTAGTAGTTTTTGTCTGCAGCATGCTTTCCCTTTCCCGCAGTTCTGCAACCACAACCTCTCTTTCTAGCAGGAAGTCCCAGTGTTCATCCCCACCCCAAGAAGGAGGATAAGCACCTGACTCAGGAATGGCCAGACAAGCTCTTCCCTCTGACTTCTGTGATTGGCAAAGGGATTGTCATGTGACCTACATCTGCCCAATCAGAGCCCTCCTGAAGACTTCTGCCAGCTCTACAGGGAAAGAAGTCCACTTTGTTTTTCTGGGGATAACTAGCTCAAAGGATTGTGTAGGGCAACTCTACGGAGTAGAGAACCTGCCTGGGGGGGAAACCAAATGAGGAAAGCAAAACAGAGAGGAGGAGAAAAAGAGCGATTGAGGCTTGGGATTCCATCATGCCTGGAACCAGGATTCATCCCCTTGGTCTTCCTGGTTCCAGAAGCCAATAAATGCCCTCTTCTACTTAAAATGGGCTTTCTGTCACTTGCAGCCAGACACCCTAATACAAAGACAATGAGACTTAAACTCACCTTCCTAGGGTTGATGTCCAGAGCATCACAGACCGTGATGGCAAAGTGCTTGGACCTTTCAAAGCTCCCTTTCCCGACACTATGAGAGCCATCCATCAGAAACAGTATGTCCACTGCAGCCGAGCACCACATCACTAGGGGAGAGTGGAGCAACATGAGTGACAGCCAGCTTCCCTGTGGTCTGGTCCCGAGAAGATCTTCCTTCCAGAGCAGAGTGGAGGTGGAAACAATCTTGCAGTGGGTCAAGCTCCTCTTAGTACAGTGGGGGCAATAACCCTGGAGACAATTCTGGGCCACAGGCAATGCTCTCCTGCAGCGGGGAGCATGGACCTACCACGGGCACAACACTGATGAAAGTCTGTGTGATGATGAGAGAGTCTAATTCAACAACACTAAGCCATCTGAGAGGAGGGGCTACTGGAGGCATGGAGGGATACCCAAGAGCCTTGGATCCTGCCTTCAGGGTTCACAATCTAGCCTGGGACACAGTCAGGCACCCTGGTATATAAGGATGCATTACCCAAGAGCCTAAGTAATCACAAACATTGACCAAATCTTTCCTATAGGCTGGGTACTCTGCTTTAAACACTTTAAATGCACTAATTTATTCAATTCTCATAACCACCTTGAGATAGATTATAATTTTTTAATTTTTTCACAGTTATCTTGAGATGTCATTCATATATAAGTCAATGTTTGAAGTATACACTCGGTGGCTTTTTGTGTTGCTCAGGTGCTCAATTGTGTCTGACTCTTTGTGACCCCATGGACTTCATCACGCCAGGCTTCCCTGTCCTTTACTATCTCCCAGAGTTTGCTCAAACTCAAGTCCATTGAGTCGATGATGCCATCCAACAATCTCATCAATGGTTTCTGGTATATTCAAAGAGATATTCTACCATCACAGTCAATCTTAGAACATCTTTCATCTCCTCAAAAGGAAACTCTGTACCTTTTAGCTATCAGCTTCCTAGCCTCCCCCCACCACCGCCACCCCTAAATATATTTACAATTTGTATTCCCATTGGCAAGATAAAGAGAGCAGGGTACAGGGCAATTCAGGGAACTTTCCTGAGGTCAAAGCACCAGGAAGTGGTGGAGCCACGGAGTCCAACCCAGGGTGTCAGAGTCCACACCCTGTCACCTCATCATGAAGATGAGAGAGTGGAAGTCAGAGAACCACCAGTGAGAAGGTGCCACCCTGTAGCAACAAGCTAGGGGGATTTCACCAGAGAGGGAGGGAAGGTGACCGGACAGTCCCTGCAAGCAGGAGGGCAGGGCTTGAGCATGTGGAGGAAATGCCAAGCAGAGATAAAGAGGAAGAAACATAGCAGCCGATGAGGCTGGTTGGGTAGGCGGTGGTCATACAACAGAAGAACCTTGAAGCCAGGGCCAAGAAATCCAGCAATAGGGATCTTCCTGGGTTTTTCACCCAGGAGAGGAACTTCGTCAGGCCTCTGTTCGGGGAAAACGACCCTAGCCACAGCATGAAAGAAGACAGGGCTGGGAAAAGAACTGTCTGAAGCCAAAAGATTTTCCTTGGGTCTATCACATAGAGGCCAAAGTGGGAGAGTTTGGAGGGTCAAGAAAAACATGGGCTTACTTTTGCTGGCGACTGAAATCTTCCCAATAATCTCCTTGCTCACATGGACTTCCTGGAGAGGGAGGGATGGAGGCACTAGAAGAGGAAACAGAAGCGCACGTTACACGGCAGAGAGGGGAGGGGGCCGAGACGCCACGTTATGTGACCACAATGAACAGGCAACCATAGAGAAAACAGGAGTGTGGAAGAGCCTAATGATACTGTATCTTAAAAATTACCAGATGGATAACAGTAATAACATCCCCCCCAATTACTCCAACTTTATCAGGTACCTTTGCATTTAAGTTCGGGTATTTTGAAGACTAAAATTAAAAATATCTACCCAGGGGCTATAGAGAGCCTTGATTCTGATGAGTTTTGCCCCTGGTTAGGCATAAGACCTGGGTGCCCCTCTGGGATGCAGCATCTTGCCATAAAAATTAACCTTGAACATGAACAGACAATTCACAGAAGGAAGAGAATTCCTAGCAAAGCACAAGGGAAAATTTTCAAATAGGTGACAAAATGCTTTAACTCAAACCACAGGGTACCCTTTTAAATGTGAAATTTAGATGATCAAGGTGTAAATGTAAATGTAACTGGAAAGATTACATCAGGAAAACCTTTTCCAATAGTGGCACAGTAAATTGGTATAGTCTTTTTGGAAAACAATTTAGCCAAATGAATTAGGAGTCATAAAAGGGGTTAGGCTACATAACATCACACCTGGGAATTGATCCAAAGGAAAAACAATTTTAGGGAAGGGAAGATGTGCCACCAAGACATCTCCTTCAGTGTTATTTGTTTCAGAGGAATGATGGCGATGACAAATACCCATAGAGAGAGGACTCAGAGTAACACGGATACAATCATTCAATGCAATTAACATGAACAAGGGCTAAAAAGTTTTGGGTAGGAAGTTTGTGGATACACCTTTTTCTTCTATGTGATACCCAGTAAAATTATAGTGATGGCATATGAGCAGTCAATAACAATTTACAAAATGAACTCAGGGTAGGTAGCATGCCAGGTGCTGAACAGCAAGCCAACCAAGATGAAAGTCCTGAAGACAATGAGGTGCCGCTTGGAGGGATTATTTGAAAAGCCAAACATGGGTGGTCACTGTCAGACAAAGCAGACATGTGGGTGCTTGTAAAGTCCATGTCCTGTAGATAAGCACAGAAAGCACCAGGCGAGGGTTTGCAGAAGCTAGGAACAGGCAAGGCCAGGCAAGGGGCAGATGAAGGAATATGAGGTGGGAGGAGGCTGCTGGGGAAAGAGGTAAGGAGATGGAATCAGGCTGGGAAGGAGGTGGGGGTGTGGTAGGAATCACATAACACAGGGAAGTTGGGCTCAGGGGGATTTGCCACTGCCAGGATGGTGACAAGGAAGAGGACACCAAAAGATGAGCTCAGGTTCTGGAGGGAGGGGTGCCTCTAATTGGCAGTACCTGCTGGAGTTCATTCATGGGGCAGAAACACCTTCACCTGTCTCCACAGAGCCCAGCCCAGCTTTCTGCACACAATTTGGCCAAATGAATTAAAAATTCTTGCCTCCTTTGACCCTGAAGCCAAAGCTGGAAAGCACCAAGCTTTCCTGAATGAGCCCATGAGTCACTGACAAAAAGTCCAGGAGTTGAGGAATCCTTAAAGTGTCAGTAGCTCAATCATGTCCAACTCTTTATGACCCCATAGACTAGCCCATCAGGCTCCTCTGTCCATGGAATTCTCCAGGCAAGAATACTGGACTGAGTTGCCATTCCGTTCTCCAAGGAATCTTCCCAACCCAGGGATTGAACCAGGGTCTCCCGTGTTACAGGCAGATTCTTTACTGTCTGGGACACCAGGGAGGTCCCTGAGGAATCCCTAAGGTCTTTTTAAATGTTTTACTGGCACATTCTCCAGCTGGAGACTGACCAGCCATCACCCCTGGATGGGAGATGGGAGGAGGAGCTCCATGACCAGGGACCACACATTACAGACGTGACTCAGCTTATGTAACTGTATCATGGGCTCAGCTGTCCTGGCAGGTGCCAGTGAGACCTCCTTCCAGGGAGCAGGTACCCAGTGACATCCCACGGTGCCCCTGTGAAACTACCTCAGGCCTCTGCAGATGTTCCCCCGGGGACTGAGAGTCAATGAGCATGTGACTGCGGCTTCCTCTCCCAACCAAGTCAGTCTTCACCTCTGAGGACCGCCTGCCTGGACAGGGTGGGGAGACTCGGGTTTGGGTTTTCATCCCAGTCCTGCCCCTGAAAGCTGTGCAGCCCCAGGCAAGTCACTCAGCCTCTCTGAGCCTTCCCTGTCTCATCGGTACAACCAAGGGGTGTCAGATCCAGTGCTCTGTAAACTGGACAGGCTACAGAGGGTGAGCTTCCGCAGTGAGTTAAAACAGAAGCTTTACTGTGCCTGGGCCCCCAGGGACCACATGTCCCCAAACACGTCTCATTTCATCCCAGTCCCTCGGTCATGAAGCCACTGTGTGACATTGATCACACACATGGCTTCAAGAGAGGGGATAGGCGGACTGGGCAACCACGTCCTTCCAGCCTCTATCTTCGAGGGTCCAGAAAACAAGCAGACAGTGACAGCAACCAATGAATAGCGAGGATACCCCCACTCACAGAAACACAGACCCAGGAGGAACTGCAAGAGAGCCTCTGAGGCTGCAAGAGGACCCTGGGCTAGCCTCAGGCAGCCAGCCACCCAGCCCGCTCATTCTTACTCATCAGCCAACCCACAAAACACACCTATTCCTTTCTACCATCTCGTGTTTCAAAGGGTCTAGAATGTGGGAGGGCCAACGTGGGAAGTAAATAGAAAACTGATTTGCTCCACTATCCATTCACTAGTCTACTTCTTGAGCACAGATTAGGTGCCAAGTCCAGTGCGAGGTGCCAAGACTACACAGCCTGTGTCCAGGGGAGAAGACACTCATTTTTTAAAATTCACACAGAAATAAACTCATATCTGTATTAAGTGCAACACAACAGAGAGACTCAACGGGACACGAGATTTTAGTAGGGGGATCTGACCTGACCTGGGAATCCAGGAGAAACAGCTGGGTGCTGGAGGATGAGTAGGAGTTTACCAGGGTAGAGGTGCTGGGTGAGTCAGTGATACAGGCAGACGGGCCACCATAATTGAGAACCCCAGGGTGGGAGGGAGCAAGGGTGCTGGGCCGGCCTGGAAGGAGTGTGGGCTGCAGCAAAGAGGAGGGAGGGAGGGGGATCCAGCGGGGACACCGCATGGCATAAGGTCAGATCAGGCAGGCCCTCTTCAGAGCAATGGAATATCACTTAAAAGTTTCAGGTAGGCAGTGGGAATGGAGAGGGGTCCAGGTATGACCAGATTTGCATTTTGAAATGTGTGAAGAACAGGATGGAGGGGGACCGGGTGAATCCAGGGAGACAAGTCAGGAGGCTACTGCAGTGGTCCAAGCACCAGACAATGGGGCTTAGACTAGGCAGGTGGCCAGGAGTGGAGAAACATGGATGCACTCAAGAGACCTTTAGAAGTCAAAATCCACCGGATGTGAGGTGCATCAAACCCCTCAACACCTCACCCACCTCTCACACCAAGAACACTCACCTCCAGCAAACAGGACAATGCAGATGGCTTCCAGCAACAGGAGAGAGGGCATGTTGATATGACTAGAGGGTCAGGACAAGGAAAATTAAAAAAAAAAAAAAACGATCAGCAATCAGTTCTGTGAGTTCCCCCAAGTCATACCCCCAACAAGACGACAAGGGCTCAGCCTTTCCCGGGTCACAGATATGACCCTAGAGCTGCTGCTTGCATGATAACTACAGTAGTCTGGAGAAGACTCAGATCCCCAAAAGCTATGGAAGACTTCACTCCAGTGACTTTGATTTTAAAGGACAGCCTTAACACCTTCCCCTCCCCTGGTAGCTCGGTCAGTAAAGAATCTGCCTGCAGTGCAGAAGACCCAGGCTCAATCCCTGGGTCAGGAATATCCCCTGGAGAAAGGAATGGCGACCCACTCCAGTATTCTTGCCTGGAGAATTCCATGGACAGAGAAAACTCACTTCAACCTGACGCCCTCAAAAGTTCCTTTAACATTCTCAATGAGGGCCATGCTCCTGCACCTAAGAACATGGATAGGGACTTCCCTGGTGGTCCAGTGGTTAAGAATCTGCCTGCCAATGCAGGGGACAAGGATTCCATCCCTGGTCCGTGAAGATTCCACACACCTTGGGGTAACTAAGCCACAAGTACTGAACCCCATGCACCCTCGAGCCTGTCTCCAAAACAAGAGGAGCCACAGAAGTGAAGAATAGCGCCTGCTCACTGCAACCAGAGAAAGCCCACACAAAGCAACAAAGATCCATCAAAGCCAAATATGTATATACACATACACAAACATGGAAAGCAAGGCGGAGGGCCTAAGATTCCATTCATGCATCTTGGCCCTTGGGACCACCCCTCCCCCCCCTCCATTAGGGACACCACTTCTCCGAAACACCTGGCAGCGGTCTCCTGGTCATCTTCGGTGCCTCAGCCATGTGCCTCTAACTTAATCCGCGCTAAAATGAATTGTGTTACTTTTCTGACGCACCCCAATCACCTCTGTCTGGGCACTGAAGACATACCTGGCCGAGGCAGGAACAAAACACAGCTGGATTCTGAATTCAGAGGATCTGCCAACCAGTGCTGACCCCCTCCTCCCTGGGCCTGCATTCCTACCCTCAGGGGGCACGCTCTGGTATCAAACTGAGGAGGAGACACAGTGAATAAGGGTACATACCCCAGATGTAAATGGGAAGGCGTCCCTGAGGCTCAGAAGGGGAGGAGTCCTGAGTCTCTGGGTCCCCGTCCAACAGGCTTTCTTCTAACCATGCTACTCCTAGAGCCGAGGTCAGCTCAAGGTCCATGGGCCATCCCCCTGAACTCCATGCACACTGAGCTGGCACACCGTGACTCGGGAGCTACCTCTGCCCCACGATGACAGAGGGTGTGCACCCTGGATCCAGGGGTCCCACTTCTCATCTGATGCCGTGCGACCCTGAGAGTAACCACAGTTCCTCACCTGGAAATGAGGAGGGTGGACGAGAGGCTGCTAAGATGTCTTCTGGTTGAAAAAAAGAAAATCCCCTTTTGATCTCCTCTCCACCATGGAACTATGACGGTCAGACCTTTCCCCGCCGTTTATTCAGCTCTCTGGATTTCAAAACTCCTGAAGCAAACTAAATGGAATTGCCTAACCAGCTGAGAGTCTCTGTGCTTCAAGTAACTGAGAGGCTTCCCAGCCTCACCTCATCTAAGTAAGGACCGGAGATGAGGTACTACGGGAGGGAGGAGGGCAGGAGCTCCCCAGGCATGGTCAGAGGGAGAGAGGGGGCTGGTGGGGGCCATGCCTCCTGTTCTCATTCCTCTTACTCCACACAACAGCCGTGGGACAAGTCCAGACCTGCCACCTGGAAGCCAGGCAGGGGCGAGGCCTGGGGACAAAGGCCAGCTTGGAGGAGAAGGAAAGGGCATCCCTGTGCCATCCAGTCCTGAGGCTCAAGATTTTCTGGGATCACAGTTTCTGACCTTGGGCACACGCAGGACTCTGAGGCTCAGGCCTGTTAATTTTTTTTTACAAAACTAGGATTCTAGCGGCTTCCCGTGAGGACAAGGCAAAAGGGAGCACAGAAGTTTCCTGCTGCAGAGCACGGTGTTTGTGAACACGGGGCCCCTCCCTGTACTAGGGGACAAACCTAGGCAGATCCATCTGGCTCCACCATGTGCCTCTGCTTGCCCAGGTGAATGTTTTTCCAGAGCCTCTTAAGGTTCTACTCAATAAAACAAAATTTAGGTTGGCAATCTGGAAATCAAGTGCCTCCTTGTGAGCGCCAGGCTCAGGTGGTGCTGACCCTGAGACCTCAGCAGCACCTCCCCAACCAACCCCCGTGCCCCCACCCCCACCTCAATCCCCATTGTCACACAGCCCACACTGAACCTGCCTGCCGCATGGCAAATGGTTCAGGGACTAGGGGCTGTGTCTCAGTCTCTGCATGTGCCTGGCATGTGGTAGATGAGACACGTGCTTGCTGGAAGTCAGCATCATAACGCTTCAGGCAGGTGGGCTGGAGGGATACTTCCTGATGAATCTGTGCTCATTGCACTCACAGTATCCTTTTTTATACCCAGATAAATGAACCTAACGTTGTTTCAATGATGCTACAGAATTAATAGTTCTCTACAGTATCTATTCCCACCCAATCATCTCAAATATTCAGCTCAATCCCCCTTCCTCACACAGCAAAACTTTTTTTCAATACTAATTCAACATTCTAAATACAACCCTACATCTAAGACTTGAAAGGATGAATTCCACAGTATTAAAAAAAAAAAAAAAAAAAGCTGCTCCCATCTAGTGAGCATTATTTACTCACTAAAGCACCCAGTACCGGGCTCTGAGGGACATCCCTGGTGACTCAGACGGTAAAGAATCTGCCTGCAATACAGGAAACCCAGGTTCGATTCCTGGTTCAGGAAGATCCCCTGGAGAAGGGAATGGCTACCCATGCCAGTATTCTTGCCTAGAGAATTCCATGGACAGAGGAACTTAGTGGGCTACAGTCCATGGGGTCACAAAGAGTTGAACATGAAAGACATTAACACACACCAGGCTCTCTGCTTACGTATGTTCTCTCTCCTAATGCTCACAGCAAGCCCCCATTTGACAGATGGGAAAGCTGAGACAGGGAGAAGCCAAGTATTCTGCCCCAGGTGAGACAGCGAATAGTGGATCCTACGCCTTCTGGCCTCCCTGTCTTCTGTTCCATCTGTCACCTTCCTGATTGTGGGGGATCAGAACAGAGGAACAGAGCCTAATTAAAAATCTGCCACCCTGTATCTCACCTGTTGGCAGTCTTCCATCAGCTGCCAGCAACTCCCACACCCGATCACATAACTTGAGAAGATTTTGAGAACTTTCTGCAGTCTTATACTAAGCAGATGGGAGTGGTCTGCAACCCTCAGTCAGAAACAAAACTTCCATTTCCAGGTATACTTTGTCAAGCCTCTTCCATTACAAAATACCTGGCTCATCACATTTGCTCCTTTCTATTCCATTACTCATGCTAATCCCACACATCGTCATTCCTGGCTTCTGGGGTTCTCACACAAGGACCTGGATCACTCCCCAATTCCCTGGTCTTTTCATCTGATTGTTATTTTCACATTCTGATTCCTTGCAGCATCAGCAGCACGTGGAACAGCAGATGTGTGAGGTTTGCTGCAGGGCATCACAAAACATCACACTCTGTGCTGCCTGGAGATTGCATTTCCCAAGAGACAGGAAGAAAGCAAAGGCCAAACAAGGCTACTTTTGAAAAAGAAGGGCCAGACGGAGGAGCAATAGCTAAAGACGGTTTTGCAGGACAATGGCCACTTTCTCCTCTATGATCGGAAATGAAACAAGGGCAGGGTGAAAAAGGAGAGCGCTTCCACCTCCTTACAAAATGCAATTCCAACCCCAAATATTAGATTAGCCCTTGGCAGCCTCCTCTCCATCAGTAGAATGGAAATCTGAACTGTTTACAAAAATAGTCCACACCAGAAGAGAAAGACTTTCAAATTGGAGGTAAGTCAGCCAGGAAGCCTGTGGTCTTTTGCTGTAACAGACATCTTCCTTGTTCACTTGGCAAAATACTTGGCTCAGACCCAGGCAGTCAGGGGAAGTGGTTGACACGTTTCTAGTCCGATAAGGCATGAAGGGCATTTCACAAGTTGTTCTGGGGCACGCTATGCTTTCCCTACCAAAATCACAAATTTTCAGAACCCAACAGTCTGGCAACCAGAAATCAGCCACAAGGGACAAACTGTGCCCTTTGGGTCCCTGGATGGCTGGGGAGAAGAGGCAGATAAACGACAGGCTTCCTAAACTCTGTACCTGACAAGAGATTTTGATGCTTGTTTGGATAGTATTTGAAAATCCTTTATTGAAACTGTCAGTATGTGTATTAGTCACTCAGTTATGTCTAACTCTTTGAGACCCCACAGACTGTAGCCCCAAGCTCCTCTGTCCATGGAATTCTCCAGACAAGAATACTGGAGTGGGCAGCCATTCCTTTCTTCAGGGAATCGTCCTGACCTAGGGATCGAATGGGTCTCTTGAATTGCAGGCAGATTCTTTACCATCTGAGCCACCAAATCCACTGTCATAGGGTTCTGGAAAGTGCATCCACAGGACTGGAACTCCAAAGATGGAATTCCAAACTAGCTCTGCTTCTAACCAGATGGGCAACTCTGCAGATACCAACCTCCCGCTTCATTCATCTGTTTCATAACTGACAGTGTTTTAAAGATCCAGTGAAACAGTATGAAAGTTCCCCATAATGGTAAAAGACTTTTTGAACATATGGTATTAAAAGATTATCATTGCATTTCACATATTAACATCATATAACTACATTCATATACCCTGTAGGGTAGACACGATCAATTCTACTTTCACACTTGTGAAAATGGTCTTGGAAAAGTTGGGGCCCAAGGTCAAAGAGCTGGTAAATCACAAGTCTGGTGTCAGGCCCAGTTTTTCAAATGCAGGCAGCCCAGATGTGACAAGAAGCAAGCAGCACACAGTTGGTGTGCAAAGGGCACCAAGCGGACGTCAGGAGACCTGAGCACCAACCTCCCAAGTACGTGCTTTCGCTTTAGTCACTCAATTTTCTTCTTTCAAAAATGGGGATATTATACACCCTATTTACCTGGGAAGGTTATTGCCAGGATCCCAGGAGCCAACAGTGCCAAAGTCCTCTGGGCAAGGGCAGAGGTGCCCAAGTGGAGATCAGGAAATCTAGTTAAGAGAAGGGACCCAGGATCAGGAAGGGAAGTGAGGAATTGGAGGATCACAATCAGGAAAACCCAGCAAGTGGTTTTGCAGTGGAAAAGTAAGCTGCTGGAGCTGCTTAGATGAACAAGTGAACTAAAAGAAGGGCCTTTGAGTGTGTTCAGCTATTTTGGGTTGATGGCTTGGGATACTGAAGCAGGAATGTCTCGCATGGCGTAGACCCACTCTTATGCAAGGTCCCCAAGGGACCCCAAATAGCTTTGTCGATGATGTGAGGGGTTTATCGCATTTAAAAAAAAGTCCTTGTGGGATAAAATTAAAAATTAGCAATTTTGTTACAGTCCTCTCAATTAAAACTATTTTTTTTCCTTACTGCTCAACGTGTGGGAATCACTGTTCTAACACACTCACAGTGTTGACTCTTCCACTGATACAATGACGTGAAATTTAACTTATTCAATAACAACTATTAAGCATCTGCCCTGCACTCAGCACTCTCCCAGGTGTTGGGGATGTGGTGAAAAAAACTCCGTAAGATGCGCACCTGGTGGGCACATTCTTAACAAAGGGCTTTTACATTTGCACCAGTGGTTTATCCTCAATGTCATCACTTGCCAATTAGAGACTGTGCTCATTACAGACCCAGGAGCCAGGGTTCCTGGCAGACTCTCCCGTCCTCCCTCGGGCAGTCTTCCACCCTTTCTAAGTCTCAGTCTCCTCATCTGTAAAAACACGGGCATCTGACTATAATTCATTTCAAGAGCCTGAGCCTAGTGAGGGGGAAGGGAAACAGCTACTCTAAGCTCTGGGTGGTGGACCAAAAAGCCAGATTTAAAGAAAAATGTCATTGATGGTTTTCAAAGAGACAAGTATGATGAAGGAAGGATGGAATCCCCGTGGACCTCTGGGATTTGCTTGGGGATCCAGACTGGGAAATTCTTAATACATCAAGAGATGGCTCTGAGCTGAATTTCTACAAAGAAGAGTAAGGGCCGTATCCTACGCAAAGAACAATCCAGTAAAGCTTTGTAGCCCATCAATCTAAGGAAAAGAATGGCTACAAGCTACTGAAAGCCAGCAGCATTTACAAATTAACTCTCACGGCCTTTGGCAGCTGCAGCGCTGAGTCTTCGGTTTCCTTCTCTTTTCTGACTCCTCTCAATAACTGCACATTTCTTAATACAGTGTCACTGAGAAAGCAAAATAGACCTTGAATTTTTAGACTTCAATTTATAAAACACTTAAGAGGTTCTAGAGGGGTTGTTTTTATTTTATTTTTTTATTAGTTTTTTTATTTTTAAATTTTAAAATCTGTAATTCTTACATGCGTTCCCAAACATGAACCCCCCTCCCACCTCCCTCCCCATAACATCTCTCTGGGTCATCCCCATGCACCAGCCCCAAGCATGCTGCATCCTGCGTCAGACATAGACTGGCGATTCAATTCTTACATGATAGTATACTTGTTAGAATGTCATTCTCCCAAATCATCCCACCCTCTCCCTCTCCCTCCGAGTCCAAAAGTCCGTTATACACATGTGTCTCTAAGGATCACCTAAATTGAAAATTGTACACATTCATTTAGTTCCAAGATCCTAAACACAACTCATAGTGTACCCATGGAAAGGCCCTTCTTAGCAGGACAGCCACTGATTTCACATTGAAAGGGAAGCAAGGTGCCCTCCTTTCCTCTATTCTGCCTGAGTGTCCACCAGATTTTTAAATCCATGCCCCCTGGCAAGCTTTTAAGGTGCAATTCTAAGACCCTCCCCTTTCCCCTCCCAGAAAGTGGCCACAGAGCTGGGTTCTGACCTGGAGAAGAGGACAGGAAGCCGGCTGGACCAGCTGGCCAGAGTGGGGTTGCGAGGGAAGGGGGTGTCCAAGCAGGTGAACCACCACTGAGGATAAATCCCTTAAGACTTCCCAAAGGCCAAGGACTAGTCTTTCGGGCCGCGGGCCCCTCAGGCTCTGCATGCAGAGACCTCGCTGCGGTCACTGGGCTGCCTGAGAAAAGCACGCAGGAGTGACTGTAACACCTGCATCTGTTCTGTAAAATGGGGGCGGGGAAGGAGGAGTCGGCTTGTCCCCGAAGCCTGTATTCAAAAGATGAGCCTTGTCCCCAAAGCCTGTATTCAAAAGATGAGCCTTGTCCCCAAAGCCTTTATTCAAAAGATGAGCCGGGTTAGGGGTTCCAGGACTCTGCTAGGACGGCCAGGTGTAATACAAGGTTCCCTCCTCCACGCACAGTCACCGAGCGCCCGTCCCCTTTACCTGCGGTCCGAGCCGCTCTGCTTGGGCCCGGAGGGGCTGCTGCAGGGCCCGCAGCGCGCTGGCTCCCAAGACCCCCGCCGGCTCGCCCCGGGACCGAAAGAGGAGTACCCCGAGGAGGGCCGCCAGGTGCTTTCTGCCCGGGACGCCGACTTCCCGGAGAGGCGTGCGGGCCCCGCCGCGGTGCTCGGGTGGAGCGCAGACAATGCCGAACCAAACCCGCCGCGCCGACGCCGCATCCAACCGGGACGCCCCGTCTCTGCACGCGGGGCAGGGGCTCCCGGGGGCGGGACGTCTCCTCCGGTGCGAGCGCCGGGAAGGAAGGGGGTTCCAGCAACGCGGAGACCACGCCGGCTGGACTCACGGCGAGGAGCGCGCGGCGGGACCCGGCTCGGGCCAGGGGGCGCTGCAAGCCCGGGGAGGGGAGCCCGGGCGGGAGCCACGTGGGACACCTGTGCTCTGCACCGAGGGGAGGCGGGGAGCGCGGCGCCGGCCGACCCCGCTAGGGCCGCTCTCCCGAGGGCACTGCATCGCTTTGCTCGGAAGCCAGCCCGCAGCCGCCCCTCGCGTTCTTAAGCAACGCGTTGGCCAAGGTCGGGAGACAAAGGTACTTACTTCTGCTCTGGTCTCCCAGCCCCCGAGCGGTGCTGCAGAGAGCACTGTGCCATCCGCCTTGGACTCCGCAGGATTTATTGCTTTGACACTTGCGAAAATGTTGGCTTTGGCATCGTTACTATTTGTCATGGCAGTTGCCCTTTGTTTACCTGTGTGTTCTGTTACTGCCGTTGGGAGGTAATAATTGGGCCTTTTGGCCAGCATCCTCGTTGAAATCTGGAAGGTGCCTTGATTTTTTAAAAATCAAATACCATAAAGCAAAAATAGCTCAGTCTGGCACAACACCTTGTGCAAAGTAAGCACTCAAAAAAAAAAGTCTCTTATTGCATAATCTATAGTTTCCATATTTCATCAGAAAAAAAGTGTCATTGCATAACGTGCGCTCATTACAAAAGAAAAAAATCGGTTAAGCAAACCGCACCTACTCCACCACCCAGAGATAATCCTGGTTAACATTATGGTGTTTCTTCTTCCAGCATCAGTCTACTCAAAATTTTATTGTTAGCTCATTCCATGCATGGGCTTCCCTGGTGGCTCAGTGGTAAAGAACCTGCCAGCCAATGCAGAAGTAAGAGACTGGGATTTGATTCCTGGGTAAGGAAGATCCCCTGGCAAAGGAAATGGGAACCCGCTCCACCATTCTTGCCTGGGAAATCCAGTGGACAGAGGAGCCTGGCAGGTTACTGTCCTTGAGGTGGCAAAAGAGTCCAACATGATTTCATGACTAAGTAGCAGGAGCATTCCATGTATGGTGTATCATAGCCAGCTTTTCTTTGCCCCTTTTGACATCTTTCTGTGGCTTTTATCCACTTATAAGAATGCTCAAACTACCGCACAATTGCACTCATCTCACACACTAGTAAAGTAATGCTCAAAATTCTCCAAGCCAGGCTTCAGCAATACATGAACCGTGAACTTCCAGATGTTCAAGCTAGTTTTAGAAAAGGCAGAGGAACCAGAGATCAAATTGCCAACATCCACTGGATCATGGAAAAAGCAAGAGAGTTCCAGAAAAACATCTATTTCTGCTTTATTGACTATACCAAAGCCTTTGACTGTGTGGATCACCATAAACTGTGGAAAATTCTGAAAGAGATGGGAATACCAGACCACCTGACCTGCCTCTTGAGAACCTATATGCAGGTCAGGAAGCAACAGTTAGAACTGGACATGGAACAACAGACTGGTTCCAAATAGGAAAAGGAGTACGTCAAGGCTGTATATTGTCACCCTGCTTATTTAACGTCTATGCAGAGTACATCATGAGAAACGCTGGGCTAGAAGAAGCACAAGCTGGAATCAAGATTGCCGGGAGAAATATCAATAACCTCAGATATGCAGATGACACCACCCTTATGGCAGAAAATGAAGAGGAATTAAAAAGCCTCTTGATGAAAGTGAAAGAGCAGAGTGAAAAAATTGGCTTAAAGCTCAACATTCAGAAAACGAAGATCATGACAACTTGTCCCATCACTTCATGGGAAATAGATGGGGAAACAGTATCAAACTTTACTTTTGGGGGCTCCAAAATCACTGGAGATGGTGACTGCAGCCATGAAATTAAAAGACGCTTACTCCTTGGAAGAAAAGTTATGACCAACCTAGATAGCATATTCAAAAGCAGAGACATTACTTTGTCAACAAAGGTCTGTCTAGTCAAGGCTATGGTTTTTCCAGTGGTCATGTATGGATGTGAGAGTTGGACTGAAGAAAGCTGAGCGCCGAAGAATTGATGCTTTTGAACTGTGGTGTTGGAGAAGACTCTTGAGAGTCCCTTGGACTGCAAGGAGATCCAACCAGTCCATCCTGAAGGAGATCAGCCCTGGGATTTCTTGGGAGGGAATAATGCTGAAGCTGAAACTCCAGTACTTTGGGCCACCTCATGCGAAGGGTTGACTCATTGGAAAAAACTCTGATGCTGGGAGGGATTGGGGGCAGGAGGAGAAGGGGACAACAGAGGATGAGATGGCTGGATGGCATCACTGACTCGATGGATGCGAGTCTGAGTGAACTCTGGGAGTTGGTGATGGACAGGGAGGCCTGGCGTGCTGCGATTCATGGGGTCGCAGAGTTGGACACGACTGAGCGACTGAACTGAACTGAATGTTCTAGTGTGCTTAACCTGTCTACTATCAACTTTTAATCTTTAGATATTTGTGTTTTTGCCCAGTAACTCCCTGGAGTAAACTGCAAGAATAATGTACAATTCTTAGATATACAAATACACACTCTAGGGTATATATACAACTTAAGGCTTTTGATGTGTATTATCAAGCTGCCATCCAGGAGACTGGCCTGTTTCTTCTTTTCCAAGCTCCTCCCCCATTATTCTTATAAATGTCAATCTGTCAGACTAATAACAACTTTGTTTTTACACTTTCCTTCTTCAGAAAATTCTAAATATATTTCATTGCCCCCTGTGGTTCTCAGTTGGTTTCCAACCCTTTCAGTATTGACAGCTTCCAGTGAAAGCGGCCCAGGGTAATGTTGGTGTTGCAAATTTCGGTAAAGAGGGGAAAAAGATCTTCATTTTTTCACTCATTTATTCGTCTCAATAATATTTACTGGGCACCGAGATGAAAAAACAGCCAACCAGAGCAGCATAAGTAATGTATGAGCATCTGTGCAGGGGACTCATCTCCAGGGAGGGAGGCACGGTTTCTCCTCTAGACGGGCACTGTCCCACAGAAATGGGCTGCAAGCCACACAGGTGATAGCAAATGCTCTAGTAGCTGTATTAAAGTGGACTTAATAACCCAGTAGATCCCAAACATCTCCACAGGTAATCAAGGTGAGATATTTTAAGCCGTGCATGCATGCTCAGTCGCTTTAGTCATGTCCCACTCTTTGTAACCCTGTGGACCGCAGTCCACTGGCCTCCTCTGTCCATGGGATTCTCCAGGCAAGAATATTGGAGTGGGTTGCCAAGCCCTCCTCCAGGAGATCTTCCTGACCCAGGGACTGAACCTGGGTCTCCCTCATTGCAGGCAGATTCTTTACTGTCTGAGCCACTAGGGAAGTCCCATTTTAAGCCAAGTCTTTCAAATTCTGCTGTATCTTACTTTTACAGCAGATCTCCTTTGCACTAGCCAGATTATAAGTACTCAAGAGCCACAAGTGGTGAGTGGCCCAGGCCACTCTAGATAGAGCAGGGGTTTGAGGCGAGCAGAGCAAGTCCTGGCCAAAGTGGGAATTTCATGGCCCTCTCACCTACTTGTTCTGACTGGTTGTTAACAAGTTACCAGCACACCTTTGCCTAAGCGAATTTACTTTAGAGAAGCTACATTTTAATTCTGGATAGCCTGACAGCTTTATATCTGGGGTTTTCATTCCATGATTGAGAAGTACAAAAGCTGAAACTATAAATACTGGTGGAATCACCGAAACAGAGCAGGACCCTTGGTCCTGGGGGACTATGACCTCAGTCAGTCTTCTGTCTGTAAGAAAACTTCAGCCAAAGAATAAATTTAATCAGAGAAGTGAGAAGAGGCAGAAACAAAGGAAAACAGTCAAACAAGATTAAGTAATAATAGTTTAGTCATTAAGCATAATCAAGGATTTTTAGTTCCTTTTCAAGGGCTGTAGATAATATTCTGAGTCATATCCTTTGAACTATCTTATAGAGACTAAAATCCCAACCAGGTGGAAGATGTTAACCACATGAAGACATGCAGCCGTGACATAAGCTGCTACAATTCTGAGAGCTGGTCTCAAAGAAATGGAAACAAACTGACCCTGGAACTAAAGACTAATTATACTTAAATCAAGATGCCACTGATCAAACCACCACATGACCAATTTCAAAATGACTGTCAGGGCTGTTTCTTCATGTAGTCCCTTCCCTTTACCTATAAAAGCTTTTGCCCGCTGATTGTCAGTGTAGGGGGAATCAGCCTTTGGACAGGAGTCTGCCCTCCTCTCAGGTTGTCGGCATTGAAAATAAAGCAAATTTCTTTTCCAGCAACTTTGCCTCTTTATTGGCTTCAGAGTGGCGAGCAGCTGGACCCCCACTTTGGGTAACAATATTAGTTGCTTCAAACTCCTTCAATCAAAGTTTAATCACCTGTGCCTTTTCACCAGGTATGTGTGGGAAGGAGGCAGAAAAGCCAGTGGCCCAAGCTATGGAGGGTGCAGGGTGGTTGACTAGCAGGGGTAAAATCTTCTAATACAGAGAGAAGCTGGGCAACTACTTTCATCATCCATGGCAATTCCTGCTTTATGAAGCTTTGTGGAAATTTTAAAAATAGTCACCATGAAAGATCTTCATCCCAAAGAGCTTGCGAGCCCCTTGTTTCCAAGGACTTGGCAGATTCATCCTTGTGGCCCCAGTGCCCAGAAATTATACATAGTGAAAGTTGCTCAGTCATGTCTGACTCTTTGTGACCCCATGGGCTATACAGTCCACGGAATTCTCCAGGCCAGAATACTGGAGTGGGTAGCCTCTCCCTTCTAAGGGAATCTTCCCAACCCAGGGAACGAACCCAGGTCTCCCACATTGCAGGCGGATTCTTTACCAGCTGAGCCACTAGGGAAGCCCAAGAAATCAAAATGTGAATTAACTTGTGATCTGCCCTGTAGGGCATGTCTCCGTTGTAAACACACAAGGCATGAAGACAACTTTGAATTCCACGAAGAGATAAAGGCAGACTTCAGCTCTCAGCAATGGCGTGGAAAGACTTGTTTATTTATTAATGATAGATTAGATTAAAACTATAGTGTAGTAAGAAGATTAAGTGGAGGAAGAGGGCTGAATAGCTTGGTTTACGCGGAAGGCCAATAAAATTCCAGACAAGGAATTTGCTTGAATATCTAAGGTGCCTCGCCTTAAGCTCCTTTCTCGCGGGTCTTAACAGCCGGGGCAGACCTGGTAGCCTCCGCGCTCCAGGTGGAAATTCAACCCGAAATTAAAGTAAAGAGCAGAGAGAAGAGACACGGGGAGCCAGAGTGCCAAGAAACCAGGCCGGAGACTAGTTAGAGAAGCTGGCCCCGTCCTTTATTGTTCAGAAGGCCTTTATACTTTTGATAAAACACAGAGATCAAAAAGGTCTCAGGTGATTTACATTATCTTCCTTAATGAATGTTAATCTTGTTTCCCTGAAGTGTTTTTCTTTAATCTACATCTCCTTAAAGCATTAACATTAAAGTTACATCTCAATAGAACAAAGGTGCAGTGGGACACAACAAGAGGTACTTAACTCAAAGATCTAATGTTGTCTACTACTTGTTTTTCTAACTATATCTACAACTAAAGGATGTGAAAATTTGGCAGCAAATATTGACTCAACAAATGAAACCTAAATCAGTCCTAAAAGATTTTGAAGCTCCTACATTCCTAGGAGGCCTCAAACAATCACACGCGCAGCTGTACGAGTCCTGCAGGCAGGCTAGAAAGCCATCAGAGGAGTATTTGGATTGAAACACTCTTAAATGCAGAAGACTAAAGCCCTGAATTGACTTTTTCCAGAAAATGTCAGAAGAGTGGAAAAGCAGAGCGCAGATTTTGTTGGGGTACATGCTTAGAATTTCAGAGGTCCCTGAAGTCTGAGCACGCCTTGCGTATGTCAGCAGGAGACGTCCCTTTGGAGATGAGGCGGCATGGGATTCCCCGTCCAGCTCTCTTCCCTACTGGCTGTCTGATAAAGACAAGATGCTTCATTTTTGACTGTTAAGGTTCCTGGACTACAAAATTAAAAGTTGATGGGCATGGTAGTTCCCAAACTTACTGAAGCCCAATTCAAATTCTTTGCATGCCGTCCCCCAAATGATGAACCAAGGTGAAGCACATATTTAAAAACCCTGAGGGGGATTTGTAACAGAGCCACAAAACTTCTATCTTTTCCAGAACTCTCTTGTTAAAAAATAAAATAGGAAACAATGCATATTAAATGGCAAGGAAACCATCTCAGAGGAAATGAAAGGCTTGGTTCTCAAGTAGTCCATAGGCAACAAATGAAGACAGAGCAAAAACTGTGGCGCTCATGGCAGCGACAGGAAACCAAGGCGTGGACAGGGGGCATAAGGAACAGAAATATCACCATCTCCCAGCTGAAGACCCTTAGGTTCAGGGCAGGCACCAACTGTTGTTCTTAGGGTGAAGGTTATCTCCAGTCCTTAAGACAGTGAGAAAAATTATGCAGAAGATACAGCTGGATTTGCTTTTAGAAAATGTGATGTCTTCTGGCTGCAACAAGCAAGCATGGTACATCTACAAAGGCAAAAGCTTGGGTAACATTTCGTCATTCAATCTACATCCAATACCACAGAAGCACTAAGTCAATGCCACGAAATTAAAAGATGCATGCTGCTTGCAAGAAAAGCAGTGACCAACCTAGGCAGCATATTAAAAAGCAGAGATGTTACTCTGCTGACAAAAGTCCATCTAGTCAAAGTTATGGTTTTTCCAGTAGTCAAGTATGGATGTGAGAGTTGGACCATAAAGAAAGCTGAGCGCCAAAGATGCTTTTGAACTGTGGTGTTGGAGAAGACTCTTGAGAGTCCCTTGGACTGCAAGGAGATCAAACCAGTTAATCCTATAGGCAATCAGTCCTGAATATTCACTGGAAGGACTGATGCTGAAGCTCCAATACTTTGGCCATGTGATGGGAAGAACTGACTCCTTGGAAAACACCCTGGTGCTGGGAAAGATTGAAGGCAGGAGGAGAAGGGGATGACAGAGGGTTAGATGGTTGGATGGCATCACCAACTTGATGGACAGGAGTTTGAGCAAGCTCCAGGAGTTGGTGATGGATAGAGAAGCCTGGCGTGCTGCAGTCCATGGGGTTGCAAAGAGTTGGACACAATTGATTGAACTGAATGCTTCCAAATTCTGTATCTTTAGCTTTCACATACGTGTGCATGCCCTAATGTAAGTATTCATTGAAGGCATTTTCAGAGGAATCTGGGTACACCTTTGGAGGTGGCGAAGTAGGCCCTGCCTGACCTATAATTGACCTCACAGACCATCCCATTTCCTCAGTTCAGTTCAGTCAGTAGCTCAGTCATGTACAACTCTTGGCAAACCCATGGACTGCAGTAGGCCAGACTTCCCTGTCCATCACCAACTCCCGGAGCTTGCTCAAACTCCTGTCCATCAAGTTGGTGATGCCATCCAACCATCTCATCCTCTGGACATGAGTCTGAGCAAACTGCTGCAGTCCATGGGGTCGCAGAGTCAGATATGACTGCACAACTGAAGGATTAGCCCATGAGTGAGCCCTGGGACCCTAACCAGTGTGGGTGGTTCTGTAGGCAAGACTCACAGCCAAGCTGAGTTGACTCATTAAACACAAGATCCTCAAGGCTGCTGTCTGTTGGCTTTGTTTTTCCAAATAAGAGGAACTGGAGGGCAGCCTGTGGTTCCAATCCTGTGCAGTTAGGAGTTGTAGGATGGTTGCTGGAATTAAACAAAAGCTTCAGATTCTGCAAGACTGCTGCCCATTTGCACAGGATGAGAGTGGTAGAAGTCCCACCCAGAGAAGTGCTAACCCTTTTTCTATGCCTGAACATTGTTCAGGCTACCCTGTAGGCAAGTGGTCTAACTTCCCTAGGAAGGCTCCCAAATCTTGGCATTAGCTTTCACATAACACAGAATTGGTTTCATTTAAGGCTTAGCTGCCCAGCCTCAGTCACTTTCATATGCTTTCACCTTGAGGTGCTGAGGTCAGTTCAGTTCAGCTGCTCAGTTGTGTCTGACTCTTTGGGACCCCATAGACTGCAGCACGCCAGGCTTCCCTGTCCATCACCCACTCCCAGAGCTTGCTCAAACTCCTGTTCATCAAGCCAGTGATGCCATCCAACCATCTCATCCCCTGTTGTCCC
Source organism: Ovis aries (assembly GCF_016772045.2). Taxonomy (NCBI): domain Eukaryota; kingdom Metazoa; phylum Chordata; class Mammalia; order Artiodactyla; family Bovidae; genus Ovis; species Ovis aries. The sequence continues at coordinate 34,240,543 of NC_056075.1, read as the reverse complement.
CTTCTCCTTCTGTCTTCAGTCTTTCCCAGCATCAGCGTCTTTTCCAAGGAGTCAGTTCTTTGCATCAGGTGGCCAAAGTATTGGAGTTATTGGGCTAATCCTAGAAGAGCTCAATTTGCCAAACCTGGGCAGCTGCAGCTGTGCTAGCGATAAGCCCACCAGTTAGTTACACACTCAGCTTATTGCCCTGGGCTGGCAGCCTCAGAGTGGCAGGCTTCACAGTGACTTTCTTCCTCCTCTACAATTTGGCAGTTTAGGGCTCTGCTGAGAATGATCCTCAGGTTCTCTGGAGCAAGAGAGCTCGAGTTTAGACTATCCCTCACCCTCATTCACAATCTTGAAACCTTCACGTTTCCAGCAGCCCTAGAAAAGTACATTCCACCTAAAGAAAAGGCATACCAAATATATCTCCTTCCCCTAATCCCCCCACTATCCTTAATCCATGCATGGTTAAGAATCTCCTCTTGCAAAATGGATCTGATTAGTCTCAGTATACAAGACCTCTGCCAAGGAATAAACTATCTATCTGATTATCTGGTCTCGGCTCTCGAGTACTTCTCTATGAGTGAACTAGGTATTCTAAGGAAACCCCAAGTCTGGGATTGGTGTCGTGTGATGGACCATACATGGCCCTACTGGATGATAAACATATCACTAACCCTAGTGCCAGGCACACAGCTGGAGCTCAATACATATGTGAATGTGAAAGATTGAAAACAAGATCTGGTGGTCCAGTGTGAAAATATGCGGAATCAATCCAGGAGATATTCAATCCATCTAGTGTGAGACTAGCTGAATCATCAAGTAATATTAAACTGCATTTAATTTAAACTGTTTCTATCCCGATTTCCAGAGTGTAGCACAGCATAAAACACTGGGATCTGAAGAACGTTGACCTAAGCGTTCCTTAGTGTGTTCTGTGACATATCCCTAACTTCCCTTAATAAAAAGGACAGTCCTGTGGTTCCACAGATTTCACTTGCATTTGCACGGTGGCTGGAACTGAACAGAGTACGAACAAACTCAGTGCCCAGTGCCCCTAGTATGTGCCAGTAAGAAAAGGAAATTAGCAAAACGCTGCTGGTGGCAACAACACAAGGGAACTCTGGCTGTGATGTAAAAGGATTTTATTGGGCACAGCAGCTTAAATTTTTTATCTCATAGAAGCATATCAATGTTTGAACAACTTTTTACATGAGGGAAAACTCCATTTAATCTAGCTAACACACATTACCAGCAAAGGTACATTTTGAAAGAATAAACAAACAAAAAGTCAAGTTTCTTCTTTTAGTTGGTGACAACATCTTCTTAGGCTTTCAGAGTCTGATATTTAAATCGTGGAAAAATTCCCAAACAGAAACTTATGGGCTGGCAGGAAGGCTGGCTGGCCCGTAATTCCACACATGTGAGTTTACAGATGTCTTTCTGTGCTTCAAGAAAAATATATATACTCTAACTTGGCTTTTTACATTAAGCTGTTAACTGTTCTCCAGGAATCTGTGCTTCTGAAAATGTAAATTCCACTACACTAACAATCCCAAGTGGCCACAGATTTGGAAAGGTACCTACAGATGGCAGGAGCAGAAAGTGCCTTCCTGGTCAGAGTGGGTGAGAGCCCAAGGGCAGACTGTGCCCACGGGCTGAAAGAAAAGTGATCTCAGTGAGGACGGAGAGAGAGAAACTGATGACCTCAGAGACAGGAACAGAAGGGCAGAGACCTGAGCAACAGCAAACCAAAGAACTTTTATTATGTGGAAGAGACAGGTTGTGACAGGGAGAGCAGGGTGTATTTTATTATGAAACACATCACACATGCAGAGAAAAGTCCAAAAAATACAACCTGTGTGTCTAACAACTAAACTGACCCAGTATTAACCTGGAGCCATATTTTCTTCAGCACCTTTAAGTAATAAAAAACTCTATGTAGACTAGACAGCCCCTATGCTGTCCCTTTCCGATGCTCCCATGTACTTATTGTGTATCTTTAATGCGAGACTTACTGAGAGGATGCATTTAGAGCGGGGAGGTGGGGGTGGGAGGGGGGAAACCTACCCAACCTACACAGAAGCATGGTAAGCAAACAAAAATGCAGACATAAAAGGTCATTAAAGAAAAAGTTTCCAATAAACAAAAACACAAGATGTGGTACTTTCTCTCCTAAATCTAGCCTCCGCTACTTCCAGTCTCCTAAGTGTTGATCTTCATTAGAGGCTGTATCTGCAAGACAAAAACCGATTCTCAGTATGCCTTATACAAAAACCCAGTCACTGTGGTTCTTAATTTCTATTTTAAGTACGAGAAAACCAAATACTCACTTTTAATCTGAAATTCCACATTTCTTTCAGTCAGATCTGCCAGTTAAAAAAAACTCACCACTGCAATAACAGGGCTTTATGTTCAGTGTAGCTGTTTGTACTCCCCTTCACAGATATGCTCCCCTCCAAATATAAAAAATATTTTATACTAACCTGTATGCTGAAATACTTCTCTGATGAAGAGAGTTTTATGTTCCCATAACCACACCATTCCTAGTTCAGCAATATTACAATTATATATATATGACATATGCATGCATGCTCAGTCGTGTTTGACTCTGTGACCTCATGGGCTACAGCACATCAGGCCCCTCTGTCCATGGGATATTCCCGGCAAGAATACTGGAGTGGGTTGCCATTCTCCTCCAGGAGAGGCTTCTCAACACAGGACCAGAATTTTATGTTCTTGTAAGTGTATCACTCTTAGTTCAGCAGTTTTACAATTAAATTACTAACAAATTTTTCCAATCAGCAGTTCATGATCTGAGCCACAGTCAGCTCCTTGTTTTTGCTGACTGTATAGAGCTTCTCCATCTTTGGCTGCAGAGAATATAATCAATCGGATTTTGGTATTGACCATCTGGTGATGTCCATGTGCAGAGTCATCTCTTGTGTTGCTGAAGAGGGTGTTGGCCATGACAAGTGCATTCTCTTGGCAAAACTCTGTTGGCCTTTGCCCTGCTTCATTTTGTATTCCAAGGCCAAACTTGCCTGTTACTCCAGGTACCTCTTGACTTTGTACTTTTACATTCCAGTCCCCTATGATGAAAAGGACATCTTTTTTTGGTGTTAGTTCTAGAAGGTCTTATACATCATCTTAGAACTGTTCAACTTCAGCTTCTTCAGCATTAGTGGTTGAGGCATAGACCTGGACTACTGTGATACTGAATGGTTTGCCTTGGAAATGAACAGAGATCATTCTGTCATGTTTGAGACTGTACCCAAGTACTGTATTTCAGACTCTCTTGTTGACTATGAGGGCTACTCCAATTCTTCGAAAGGATTCTTGCCAACAGTAGTAGATATAATGGTCATCTGAATTAAATTCACCCATTCTAGTCCACTGTAGTTCACTGATTCCTAAAATGTCAATGTTCACTCTTGCCATCTCCTGTTTGACCACTGCTAATTTACCTTGATTCATGGACCTAACATTCCAGGTTCCTATGCAATACTGTTCTTTACAGCATTGGACTTTACTTTCATCACCAGTCACACCCACAACTGGGTGTTGTTTTCATCTTGGCTCCATCTCTTCATTCTTTCTAGAATAATTTCTCCACTCTTCTCCAGTATGATATTGGGCACCTACCAACCCAGGGAGTTCATCGTTCAATGTCATATCTTTTTGCCTTTTCAAACTGCTCATAGGATTCTCAAGGCAAGAATACTGAAGTGGTTTGCTATTCCCTTCTCCCTTTTCCTTACTGCAAAATTCAGACTTAAATTGAAGAAAGTAGGGACCCCACTAGACAGACCATCAGGTATGATCTAAATCAAATCCCTTACGAGTATACAGAGCAAGTGACAAATAAGTTCAAGGGATTAGATCTGATTGACAGAGTGCCCGAAGAACTATGGATGGAGGTTCATGACACTGTATAGGAGGCAGTGATCAAGACCATCTCCAAGAAAAAGAAACGCAAAAAAGCAAAATGGTTGTCTGAGAAGGCCTTAAAAATAGCTGAGAAAAGAAGAGAAGCTAAAGGCAAAGGAGAAAAGGAAAGATATACCCATCTGAGTGCAGAGTTCTGAAGAATAGCAAGGAGAGATAAGAAAGCCTTCTTTAGTGATCAATGCAAAGAAATAGAGGAAAACAATAGAATGAGAAAGACCAGAGATCTCTTCAAGAAAATTAAGAGATACGAAGGGAACATTTCATGCAAAGATGGGCACAATAAAGGACAGAAATGGCATGAACCTAACAGAAGCGGAAGATATTAAGAAGAGGTGGCAAGAATACACAGAAGAACTGTACAAAAAAGATCTTCACGACCCAGATAACCATGATGGTGTGATCACTCACCTAGAACCAGACATCCTGGAATGTGAAGTCAAGTGGACCTTAGGAAGCATCACTAAGAACAAAGCTAGTGGAGGTGATGGAATTCCAGTTGAGCTATTTCAAATCCTGAAGGATGCCGCTGTGAAAGTGCTGCACTCAATATGCCACCAAATTTGGAAAACCCAGCAGTGGCCACAGGACTGGAAAAAGTCAGTTTTCATTCCCATCCCAAAGAAAGGCAATGCCAAAGAATGCTCAAACTACCTTACAATTGCACTCATTTCACATGCTAGCAAGTAATGCTCAAAATTCTCCAAGCCAGGCTTCAACAGTACCTGAACTATGAAGTTTCAGATGTTCAAGCTGGATTTAGAAAAGGCAGAGGAACCAGAGATCAAATTGTCAATATCCGCTGGATCATCGAAAAAGAAAGGGAGTTCTAGTAAAACAACTACTTCTGCTCTACTGACTACACCAAAGCCTTTGACTGTGTGGATCACAACAAACTGTGGAAAATTCTTCAAGAGATGGGAATGCCAGACCACTTTACTTGTCTCCTGAGAAACCTGTATGCAGGTCAAGAAGCAACAGTTAGAACTGGACATGGAAAAACGGACGGGTTCCAAATCGGGAAAGGAGTATGGCAAGGTTGTATAATGTCACCCTGTTTATTTAACATATATACAGATTACATCATGCCAAATGCTGGGCTGGATAAAGCACAAGCTGGGATCAAGATTGCAGGGAGAAGTATCAATAACCTCAGACATGCAGCGACCCTTGCGGCAGAAAGCAAAGAGGAACTGAAGAGCCTCTTGACGAAAGTGAAAGAGGAGAGTGAAAAAGTTAGCTCAAAGCTCAACATTCAGAAAACGAAGATCATGGCATCCGGTCCCATCACTTCATGGCAAATAGATGGGGAAACAGTGGAAACAGTGACAGACTTTATTTTTGGAGGCTCCAAAATCACTGCAGATGGTGACTGCAGCCATGAAATTAAAAGACACTTGCTCCTTGGAAGAAAAGCTATGACCAACCTAGACAGCATATTAAAAAGCAGAGACATTACTTTGCCAACAAAGGTCCATCTAGTCAAAGCTCTGGTTTTTCCAGTAGTCATGTATGGATGTGAGAGCCGGACCATAAAGAAAGCTGAGCACTGAAGAACAGACGCTTTTGAACTGTGGTATTGGAGAAGACTCTTGAGAGTCCCTTGGATAGCAAGGAGATCCAACCAGTCCATCCTAAAGGAGATCAGTCCTGGGTGTTCATTGGAAGGACTGATGTTGAAGCTGAAACTCCAATACTTGGGACACCTCATGTGAAGAGCTGACTCACTGGAAAAGACCCTGACGCTGGGAATGATTGAGGGCAGGAGGAGAAGGGGACAACAGAGGATGAGATTGTCGGATGGCATCACCGACACAATGAACATGGGTTTAAGTGGACTCCAGAAGTTGGTGATGGACAGGGAGGCCTGGTGTGCTGTGATTCATGGGGTGGCAAAGAGTCGGAAACGACTGAGTGACTGAACTGAATTGAACTTCAATATATTTAGAAACAGAAAACACTGGTTTCATCTGAACTTGTATATGCAACACTCAATACTCCTATGGGGGAAAAAAAACTTATTTCACAGATAAAAAGATAAAAGCACATACAAGTTAATCAACATGATTAAAAATATGATGACTTGGCACTAGGACTAAATGCCAGAAGTTCATGTCATTGCATGTTCCCCAAGCTATGAAATTTAAAGTATCATCAGATTTCAGATTTTAAACTCAAGTATACAAAACAGCTGTCAGTATAAAGACAATGTATTAGAAAGGATTCAAAGTTGGAACTGCAAGTTAGCATTAAAAAAAAGTAACCCAAAACTTGTGAAGTAAATAAATCATCTGAAAATAAATCATGAGAATCAAAACTGATGATCCTGCATGAATGACAGTTAGCTTAGAACTTAGTCATACTTTCTCAGAAACAGAAACCAAACAACTATGCGTTAACACCTGGAGAATACATGTGACCCCGGTAGGTACCTCCTTAAGAACTGCTACACTCACAGAGCCCCAGAGAGCAGGAGGACCTTGGGAGCTACTTGCAATGGTCAGATACAAACTGCACTTTAGCCTGCCAGAGTGCGGGAATTAAGTCAAAGTTTCTTGCTTTTAGCTGAAATTCTATCAATTCAAAGTGCCAAGAAGGGCAACTTCATTTTGACCTGAATCCTAATTGGTTACTGATCACAAAACACTTTCCAAGGGTCATCTTAGATCACAGCATCCCAGGCAGATAAAAGCTGCAGCAGCAAGGGAACCACTATTTAAAATCCACTCTGGGTTCACAAAGAGTCGGACACGACTGAGCGACTGAACTGAACTGAACTGAAGGGTTTGCTTGTGACCGATGGCAGATTTGCGTGGATGTATGGCACAAACCAACACCACGTTGTAAAGCAATTATCCTTCAATTAAAAAGGAAAAATAAATAAAACCCACTGATAGCATCTTTAACCACTAGAGTCACCGCAGCTAAAGAAGGAATAACATGCTTTGTTCTGAAATGAAATCTATCAGTGCAGCCCATTTTCTTGACTCCTCAGAACTTCTTCACAAAAAGTATTAACCATCTTCATAGAAGTGTGTACAAGGAAGTGTTAATTTCACTCTAGACACAATGAATTTCAGGCTAAGCTTGACCTCACAATAATTTTTACATATCCCTGTGCATACCATCACGAGCTTTCTCTATGTCAAGCAACAGTAAGGACAGGATGGCCCTGGACTCAGTTCCATAAGCAGTGTCAAAGGGAGGCTACCAAACAAAACCTAGGAAGACGGCAGAATCATTATAGCCAGCCCTCCGATCCTCAGACCACAGAGTAAAGCATAGCCTCCAAACACATGCTCTGCCCTGAGAAAAAGACGGGCGATGTCCTGTTGGGGGTTGCCTAAGAGAAAAAACATCAAATTTAACTTACTTTTTAACAATTTTTTCATTTCAATAAATTTATTTTGATTGGTTGGATTGTTTAAAAGGAAGAGAAGAATTTGCTCATGCTTTTCAATCTGAGGGTGAGAAAGAAAATAGTGTTATTTCATTTCTTAAAACGTTGGGAGTATAATTTCACTTTAGGGACATTTACCCACTTGTTTCTGTAGCTTCGTGCAGCAGCAGCTCATCCTGTCTGCTGTTTCTAAAAGCAAATGCAAAGAGCTGTTAGACCTCTTAGCTATAAACAACAGGAAAAAAAAAAACAAAAAAACCTGGAGTTTGAACATACACAAGCCTGCCCCGCGGGGCAGATCCTTTCCAACCACAAAGGAGTAGATGGATTAAACTTTTCATCGGCGCTTTAACGTCACCTACTACTCTGTCCTGGGTTCTACCAAATGAGTACCCTCATCCGTCTAAGGTTTCAGGTCTTGCCTATGGGTAAAGCACCTGCCCGCAATGTGGGAGACCCGGGTTCCATCCCTGGGTCGGGAAGTTCCCCTGGAGAAGGAAATGGCAACCCACTCCAGTATTCTTGCCTGGAGAATCCCGTGGATGGAAGAGCCTGGTGGGCTACAGTCCATGGGGTCGCAAACAGTCGGACATGACTGAGCGAGCTAACTATCCTGGACAGTGTATCTCTTTTTGGTGGAGATCAGGCCTGCCTAATCATCTTATGAAATAACTAGTAAGACCCAGTCTCAAGTATATGAGTTCTTCTCACTTTGATCAGGATCAAAAGGAAGTGGGAAGTAACTCTGAATGCTTGACCTTTTTACAGCTTGGAACATTAATGCTATGGACAAGGTTGCTGAGCCTGGTATAAAGAAAATCTGGACTGGGAGGCCAGCTTCCTTCCAGGCTCCTCTGAGGTGGCAACGTGAGTCAGTACCCCACTGCCGGATTCATAGACGAGGACGACAAAGGGAACGTAGCCGTGAGAATAAAGATCAGACCTACTAAACTGATTACATCTGTTCCTGGTTACACTTACATCTGTTATTAATTAAACTTGAAAAAACAATACCTGTATTTAGAGCAGTTGGCTTTTTAGATGTGATGTTTTTTGCCAGACCATACATCACCAGCTTATCAGCTATGTTGATAGTACCATTCTCGGAACACTTCTCAACAGACACCGTATGGACATTCTTGATAACTCCTTTTACAGAAATCATTACGTTCTGATTCAACATGAAATTCTTCAGTAGCTCTATCATTAGGTGAGAACATCTTCCATTCAATTCCATTAGTCCTGGAAAAAAATTGAGTATTAGAGTTAACCAACAAGTTTCTAAAAGATAATATTTAACTTAATTGTCTAAGGATAATAAACAAAAGGCTCTCTGATTTTAGCTACCTCTAGTTACGTATGCTGTAATGTACAACTGCTGCTGCATTCAAAAAAACCAAACTTGATAAATATTCCTCAATCCCTATTATGTGTCAAGCACTAGTGAAGCGAAAGTTGCTCAGTCGTTTCCTACTTTTTGCAACCCCATGGACTATACAGTCCATTGAAATTCTCCAGGCCAGAGTACTGAAGCAGGTGGCCTTTCCCTTCTCCAGGGGATCTTCCCAACTCAGGGATCAAACCCAGGTCTCCTACATTGCAGGTGTATTCTTTATCAGCCAAGTCATAGGAAAAGCTCCAAGAATACTAGAATGGGTAGCCTATCCCTTCTCCAGGGGATCTTCCCGACCCAGGGATTGAACTAGGGTCTCCTGCACTGCAGGCGGATTCTTTACCAGCTGAGCCATCAGGGAAGCCCTGTCAAGCACTTAATTTAGGTCTAAAAGCCAGAATACTGACAAATGTCTGCCTGCGTGGACTTCCATTCTAATGGGAGAAGCAAACAGTGATAAAGAGAATTTTCTAACTTTCCGAGTCAAACCCAAAGTAGACTGTGAGGTAGTCTGTTATCACCTGGTGGAAACTCCAGGTAAAGAACACAGGAGCAAGAATAAAAAGCTACTTTAGCATTTTGGTTCCTTTTGTTCAAATTCCAACTGAAGGGTTGAATAAATACGCAGATATCATAAAAGCATGAATAGTAAGGTAGCCCAAAACAGTGTCCCGTGAATGCCTCTAGTCTGCAACAAAGCCAAAAGACTCCTACAAGAGAGGTCAGAGGAGTGACCCCAGTCGGTCCTGGCTCTGCCACATACTAGCTTTGCAACCTGAGGCCAACCAGAATCTCTGAGCCTTGACTCTTTGACACTAATCTGTGAAACCAAAGATGGAATGACTGAATATAATTTTTGTGAGAATGAAAGAAAGAATAAAAGACACGAGTTGTGTTGTGTTTTTTTTTTGTAAACTCTGCTTGATATTTAGAAATAACCATTTGTTTCAGACTTACTGCTATAGAAGAAAGAAAAAAAAAAAATCCCACAGACACCCATACTGGAAAGTGACTTAATTGTCTACCGTCAAGGGAACATTTGATAATTTGGAAAGGAAGCTCCAGGTGGCTGGCAGAGATGGGCTGCACTCTGCAGAGAGGCAGAGTTTCAATGTTTCCATAGTCTGCATAGAGCACTTTGACATCGGCATCTGATGTCCCCAGCACAATGGCACGATACCAGCAATCATCACCTAAAAATGGAACAGAGTCTCAGGTGAGAAGTTACATTCAATGAGGCCCTCCTCCCTTAAGGTGGTTATTCACAGTTACATTGACATCACTTGGAAATTCACACCAAGATTTCTGGTTATATGCCAAGGATTCTAGATTAAATACAAGCATCACCTCTACTTCTTGCAGATTCTACTGAAAAGACAGTTACAGGATTGAACTGAAAAAAGGCTAAAACCACAAGGATAGAGAAGAGAGACGACAATGTAAGGTTGGGAAGCTGGAAAGCAGATACAGGAATGGAAATGACTTAGCAGAGCTCAACTGAAGCTGCTGTAAGGAAGCCAAGAAGCGTCCCAGTTTGCATTTCAAACCTCTAAGCAAGCAAGCCTCAATAATTGGTGCTACTCATTCAAAAGTAGGAGTAGGGACTTCCCCGGTGGTCCAGTGGTTAAGAATCAACCTGCCAATGCAGAGGACATGGGTTCGACCCCTGGTCCAGGAAGATCCCACATGCTGCGGGGCAATGAGGCCTACACGCCCCGCCTCCTGAGCCTGTGCGCTAGAGCCCACGCTCTGCAACAAGAGAAGCCACGGCAATGAGAAGCATGCGCGCTGCAACTCGAGAGCAGACCCCGCTTGCCGCAACTAGAGAAAGCCTGTATGCAGCAGCGAAGACCAACACAGTCAAACACAAATTAATAGGCAAAAAATAAAATGAAAGTAAAAAAAAAAAAAAGAACCAAAAAAAAAAAAAGTAGGAGTAAAGATGGAACTGAGATGGTGACTGAATAGTAGAAGCAGAGTTCCTTCCCCAAGACACATGTATAAACTTTAGTTTATAAACACATTTACACATAATAATTATTTTTAAAGGTGCTAAAGCTTTATGATCAGCTTTGTGTTTACATGCTTTAATAACACTTAGAAAAGTCCCCCTTTCTAGGTAACGGCTCCTACCCACGGTCAGAAGACTAGTTTCTTCTCCAGAGAGGATGAACCAGAGAGACTATGGACTGGGGAACACGAGGCAAAGCAGAGGAGAGAGTTTACAAGATCCCTGTCAGGCACATCACGCACTTCAGGCAGGGGACAACCGTCTCAAGCAAAAGCACTTCAAGACACCAGTGTGAGGACTTCCCAGTGAAACAGCAGAGCCAGCCCACAGGGAAGCCCTCCAAGCAGACAAGCTCTGCTCCTACTCAAAGGAACACCCAATTAGCTTCTTAGTGCCTCACCTTACAAAGACAAACAGCAAAGGATGACCAAGTAGAAGAAGAAAGAGAAGACCAGAGCAAACAAACAGGATCTTGAGGAAACGGAGGCCAAGGACAGAGGAAACCATGAAAATTAAAATATGACCATCCTCAGAGAAATGACCTTCCATCCTTAGAACAAGTACAAGGAAGCGTTAAAACCACACATTCGAGAAACATAAAAACTACTGGAACAAACAATGTGATATTAAAAATGAGATAAGAAAGGCTGGAAGAGAAAACTGAGCAAACCTCTTGAACAGAACAAAAAAAGATGAAACAGCAGAGGAAATTCAGCAGAAGAGTTTAAGCCCAACATCAGAAAACTTGGGAGTTCATAAAAGAGCAGAAAATGAAAGAAAGGAATCAAAAAAAATTCAGGAAAAAAATTTCAAAACTAAAGCTCATACATTTCAAGACTAAAGTGCCTGCCTGCTGAGTGCTCACTCAGGACAATGGTGAAAAGAAAGCCAGTGCTGGGGGAAGGCCCTGGATAGGGCTCCACACTTCCACTGACAGAGCCCGGGTTCAATCCCTGGTTGGCGAACTAGGATTCCACAAGCTGTGTGGAGCAGCCCAAAAAAAGAAAGAGAGAAAACCAATGCTAAGTCACATCAAAAAATTCAAAACTCGGGATGAAGAGATTACCACAAGTCCCAGAAAGAAGAGAAAAAATATGTACAGAGTTTGGAGAACCTCAGTGACATCTACCTCTCCTACAGCTAAAAGACAATATAAAAGCAATGCCTTCAAAAATTTAAGAGGAAGATAATTTCCAACCTGGAATTCTATCTATAGGTAAGCTGTCAAGAAACTATTACGGTAGAATACTTTTTCAAACATGAAACATAACAGAAAACTTACTTTACACATAACTTTTCTCAGCTTCCAGAGGATGAGAGATACCCAAATATGAAGAGTAAATAAAAAGTAAGGGATCCAGAAAGCACGTTGAGATGAAGGAGGGAGACAATCTCGCAACAAGGGGGAGGGGTGGGAGAGAAATCCAAGCAACAGGGTTGGCGTGATGGTGACGCGAAACTTCCAGGAGGACAGCTCAGGTCCCAAAGACAAGCAGTCTAGACAGAAGCTGGCAAAAAGGCCAGGGTTGCCTACAATTATGACAAAAGTTGATTCAGTACATAAAGTACTCTTGGAGAGAATTTATACCAGTGCAGAGGACTGGAGATCATTACTGAAAGTATACAGAACACGAGTAACAAAAAAAAAAAAAAAAGGCTGCGTAAATATTTATAGTGACTACATGGCTAGGCTGTGAATCGCTTTTATGCAACCCTAGTTATCGTAACACAGAATACTTATCTAACCAAAAATTATGACACATTTCTACTGGGAAGAAAAGAGAGGGAAACTGAAGATCCAATTGTCATATAAAGTATATAGAAAATTAAATACTTTTTAAAATTGTAAGTCTCATGTTTTAAATGCACACTCTTCTGGGTAAGAGAAAGAATCTTACTTGTATATTTGGCACAACACGCATCTCCAATTTTCGGTATATAGGGCGATCGGCTTTTCTGAGCATTGCAATATTCTAACAATTCGGCCGTCAATACACTCAGTTTTTCCTGATCTTCTAAAAAATATATATAAAAAACAACGTTCTGTGAAGAAACTTTCAGTGCCAATATGTATAAAAGTATGTAAAAAGGAAGATCAAATCTAAACTCCAAAGATCCTGTATATTTTAAATTTTTAATATTTTAAATATTAATATTTAAAATATTTTAATTTTTACTATTTTAAAACATTTCCGTTTTAAAAATAGATAAAACCACTAGTGGGTACACTGTGGGGAAGGGACGCAGTACTGGGAGGGGGCAAGAAGAAAGCCACCTTCCTTCTTGGGAAGGTGGGCTAATTTGTTCATCAGGGTGTCTGGTCCAGTGTGCTCATTCTACAAAAGTTTATGATATCAGGCTACAGATTCACAATTGTTCCGTATACTTGTCAGTGTGTTATAGGTAAGAAAGTGAAACAAAGTACTTCCAATTCATCACACCATATGTAGCTGCCAGGATGGAATAAGCCTGAGCCCATGCTTCCTACTATACAGTTTAAACATGACTGTTCCTAATACGGAGAATAAATTTAAGAGCAGTTATTGGTATCACCACAATTCTTGGTTTGATCACTTCAAAAAGATACATTTTCAAGCATCTGCAAATAATTCTGAACATCCAACTTGTACTAACTCAGCTTCTGAACTACAAGGATAAACTCAAATACACTGACGAGATGACTGAATTGTAATCTTTCATGAAACAAAAAAGGAAAATTGAAGTCAACATTTATATGCTACTCTTCTTCACAATTAGAGACACTGTAAAACAGTTCTCTAAGTTCCTAAGACTCAGTAACACTGTGATTAAAGAGTGATTTCAAAGTACTCTGTCAACATATCTAAAAGAGAATTCAGTTCAAATTCTCTCAATGCTCATAGAAGGTTAGGTTAGTAAGCATAATTCCATACAGACAGTACCTACTTTTAAGCAAGAAATTACACAGTAATCGAGGACGCTGCCTTGTTATACAAAGCTGCAGATGATCGAGACCGGGCAGAGCAGAGACTGAATGCAGGGCATGTTCACATCTGGTTTAAAATCGAATTTTCCTTACATATCACTGTGATCAATTAAAACACTGAGTGGAAAAGAAATCATCACTTCTTCTCCCCATCGCTTCTTAAGGAGTTCAGGTAAGTTCATTCTATAATTCCACTCCAGAACTCTTGCCTGGAAAATCCCATGGACGAGGAGCCTGGTGGCTGCAGTCCATGGGGTCGCTGAGTCAGACACAGCTGAGCGACTTCACTTTCATGCACTGGAGAAGGAAATAGCAACCCACTCCAGTGTTCTTGCCTGGAGAATCCCAGGGACGGGGGAGCCTGGTGGGCTGCTGTCTATGGGGCTGCACAGAGTCGGACACGACTTAAGCAACTTAGCAGCAGCAGCAGCAGCATTCTACAATGAAAAGACTAGCATAAATATATCTCAAACTTTCTTACCTGCTATTTCATTTGGTAGAGCATAAAACAAGTTTGGATTTGTGATTTCTAAAATGCATGCCTGTACTGTTTTATTAACTGGCAATTCTATTGTACTCCACTGATCAGCTGAAGAGATGGCTGAAAATACACAAAATACAGTCCTCTCATGAAACAGATAAACTTTAGTATTCAACACTCCCAAAGTCCCAAAATGAAAATCTGTATTTCCACAAAAGACTTTGTTTAATTTTAGGGACTTTGGTGTGCATTACAAAAAAGCTCAACCTATGTAACAAGAATCTGTAAACTATGACACTCATATACTCTATTTTTATTTCTATAGCATATTTAATTCTTAAAATTTACTCAAACTTTAAGGGATACATAGGTGTATGATGTACGTTTGTTTACCTGACAAGTAACTACATTAAAAATGAGTACAGTGTTCAATACAACCTTGTTTCAATAAACATTCAGTTCACTTGTGTCCAATTCTTTGCGACCCAATGTACTGCAGCACGCCAAGCCTCCTTGTCCATCACCAACTCCCAGAGTTTACTCAAACTCCATGAGTTTACTCATGTCCATTGAGTCAGTGATGCCATCTAACCATCTCATCCTCGGTTGTTCCCTTCTCCTCCCACCTTCAATCTTTCTCAGCATCAGGGTCTTTACAAACGTGTCCGTTCTTTGCATCAGGTGGCCAAAGGACTGGAGTTTCAACTTCAACATCAGTCCTTCCAATAATATACAGGACTGATTTCCTTTAGGATGGACTGGTTGGATTTCCTTCCAATCCAAGGGGCTCTCAAGAGTCTTCTCCAACACCACAATTCAAAAGCATCAATTCTTCACCGCTCAGCTTTCTTTATAGTCTGACTCTCACATCCATACATGAATACTGGAAAAACAATAGCTTTGACTAGACGGACCACTGTTGGCAAAGTAAGGTCTCTGCTTTTTAATATGCTGTCTAGGTTGGTCATTTGAAACAGCTCAACTGGAATTCCATCACCTCCACTAGCTTTGTTCATAGTGATGCTTTCTAAGGCCCACTTGACTTCACATTCCAGGATGTCTGGCTCTAGGTGAGTGATCACACCATCATGATTATCTGGGTCGTGAAGATCTTTTTTGTACAGTTTTTCTGTGTATTCTTGCCACCTCTTAATATCTTCTGCTTCTGTTAGGTCCAGACCATTTCTGTCCTTTATCGAGCCCATCTTCGCATGAAATGTTCCCTTGGTATCTCTAATTTTCTTGAAGAGATTTCTAGTCTTTCCCATTCTGTTCTTTTCCTATTTCTTTGCATTGATCACAGAAGAAGGCTTTCTTATCTCTTCTTGCTATTCTTTGGAACTCTGCATTCAGATGCTTATATCTTTCCTTTTCTCCTTTGCTTTTCGCCTTCTTTTCACAGCTATCTGTAAGGCCTCCTCAGACAGCCATTTTGCTTTTTTGCATTTCTTTTCCATGGGGATGGTCTTGATCCCTGTCTCCTGTACAATGTCACGAGCCTCATTCCATAGTTCATCAGGCACTCTATCTATCAGATCTAGGCCCTTAAATCTATTTCTCACTTCCACTGTATAATCATAAGGGATTTGATTTAGGTCATATCTGAATGGTCTAGCGGTTTTTCCTATTCTCTTCAATCTTGATGAAAGTGAAAGAGGAGAGTGAAAAGTTGGCCTAAAGCTCAACATTCAGAAAACAAAGATAATGTCATCTGGTCCCATCACTTCATGGCAAATAGATGGGGAAACAGTGGAAACAGTGTCAGACTTTATTCTTGGGGGCTCCAAAATCACTGCAGATGGTTATTGCAGCCATGAAATTAAAAGACACTTACTCCTTGGAAGAAAAGTTATGACCAACCTAGATAGTATATTCAAAAGCAGAGACGTTACTTTGCCAACTAAGGTCCGTCTAGTCAAGGCTATGGTTTTTCCTGTGGTCATGTATGGATATGAGAGTTGGACTGTGAAGAAGGCTGAGCGCTGAAGAATTGATGCTTTTGAACTGTGGTGTTGGAGAAGACTCTTGAGAGTCCCTTGGACTGCAAGAAGATCCAACCAGTCCATTCTGAAGGAGATCAGCCCTGGGATTTCTTCGGAAGGAATGATGCTAAAGCTGAAATTCCAAAACTTTGGCCACCTCATGCGAAGAGTTGATTCATCGGAAAAGACTCTGATGCTGGGAGGGATTGGGGGCAGAAGGAGAAGGGGACGACAGAGGATGAGATGGCTGGATGGCATCACTGACTCGATGGACTCGAGTCTGAGTGAACTCCGGGAGTTGGTGATGGACAGGGAGGCCTGGAGTGCTGCGATTCATGGGGTCACAAAGAGTCAGACATGACTGAGTGACTGAACTGAACTAGGTTGGTCGTAACTTTCCTTCCAAGGAGTAAGCGTCTTTTGATTTCATGGCTGTAGTCACCATCTGCAGTGATTTGGGAGCCCCCAAAGATAAAGTCTGTCACTGTTTGCATTGTTTCACCATTCATTTGCCATGAGGAGATAGGACCAGATGCCATGATCATAGTTTTCTGATTGTTGAGCTTTAAGTCAACTTTTTCACTCTCCTCTTTCACTTTCATCAAGAGGCTCTTTAGTTCTTCACTTTCTGCCATAAGGGTGGTGTCATCTGCATATCTGAGGTTATTGATATTTCTCCCGGCAATCTTGATTCCAGCTTGTGCTTCCTCCAGCCCAGCGTTTCTCATGATGTACTCTGCATATAAGTTAAATAAGCAGGGTGACAACATACAGCCTTGACATACTCCTTTCCGTATTTGCGACCAGTCTCTTCTTCCATGTCCAGTTCCAATTGTTGCTTCTTGATCTGCATACAGATTTCTCAAGAGGCAGGTCAGGTGGTCTGGTATTCACATCTCTTTCAGAATTTTCTACAGTTTGTGGTGATCCACACAGTTAAAGGCTTTGGCATAGTCAATAAAGCAGAAATAGATGTTTTTCTGGAACTCTCTTTCGTTTTCAATAATCCAACAAATGTTGGCAATTTGATCTCTGGTTCCTCTGCCTTTTCTAAAACCAGCTTGAACATCAGGAAGTTCACAGTTCACATACTGTTGAAGCCTCGCTTGGAGAATTTTGATCATTACTTTGCTAGTATGAGATGAGCGCAACTGCGAGGTAGTTTGAGCATTCTTTGGCATTGCCTTTCTTTGGGATTAGAATGAAAACTGACCTTTTCCAGTCCTGTGGCCACTGCTGAGTTTTCCAAATTTGCTGGCATACTGAGTGCAGCACTTTCACAGCATCATCATTTAGGATTTGAAATAGCTCAATTGGAATTCCATTTCCTCCACTAGCTTTGTTCGTAGTGAAGAAAAGTTATGACCAACCTAGACAGCATATTAAAAAGCAGAGACCTTACTTTGCCAACAAAGGTCTGTCTAATCAAGGCTATGGTTTTTCCAGTGGTCATCTATGGATGTGGGAGTTGGACTATAAAGGAAGCTGAGTGCCAAAGAATTGATGCTTTTAAACTGTGTTGTTGGAGAAAACTCTTGAGAGTCCTTTGGATAGCAAGGAGATCAGTCCTGGGTGTTTATTGGAAGGACTGAAGTTGAAGCTGAAACTCCAATACTCTGGCCACGTGATGTGAAGAGCAGACTCATTTGAAAAGACCCTGATGCTGGAAAAGACTGAAGGCAGGAGGAGAAGGGGACGACAGAGGATGAGATGGTTGGATGGCATCACCAACTCAATGGACATGGGTTTGGGTGGACTCCGGGAGTTGGTGATGGACAGGGAGGCCTGGTGTGCTGTGGTTCATGGGGTCGCAAAGAGTTGGACATGACTGAGCGACTAAACTGAGTGTAGCACTTTCACAGCATCATCTTTTAGAATCTGAAAGAGCTCAACTGGAATTCCATCACCTCCACCAGCTTTGTTCATAGTGATGCTTCCTAAGGCCCACTTGACTTCACATTCCAGGATGTCTGGCTCTAGGTGAGTGATCACACCATCGTAGTTATCTGGGTCATGAAGATCTTTTCTGTATAGGTCTTCTGTGTATTCTTACCACCTCTTCTTAATATCTTCTGCTTCTGTCAGGTCCCTACCATTTCTGTCCTTTATTGAGCCCATCTTTGTATGAAATGTTCCCTTGGTATCTCGTAATTCTTGAAGAGAGCTCTAGTCTTTCCCATTCTATTGTTTTCCTCTATTTCTTTGCATTATTTACGGAGAAAGGCTTTCTTATCTCTCCTTGCTCTTCCTTGGAACTCTGCATTCAAATGGGTATTTCTTTCCTTTTCTCCTTTGCTTTCTGCTTCTCTTCTTTTCACAGCTATTTTGAAGGCCTCCTCAGTTAGCCATTTTGTTTTTTTTGCATTTCTTTTTCTTGGGGATGGTCTTGATCCCTGTCTCCTATACAATGTCACGAACCTCCATCCATAGTTCATTAGGTACTCTATCTATCGTATCTAATCCCTTGAATCTATTTCTCACATCCACTGTATAGTGATTTAGGTCATACTTGAATGGTCTAGTGATTTTCCGTACTTTCTTCAATTTAAGTCTGAATTTGGCAGTAAGGAGTTCATGATCTGAGTCACAGTCAGTTCCTGGTCTTATTTCTGCTGACTATTATAGAGCTTCTCCATCTTTATCCGCAAAGAATATAATCAACCTGATTTCTGTATTGACCATCTGGTAGAGTCTTCTCTGGTGTTGTCAGAAGAGGGTGTTTACTATGACCAGTGCGTTCTCTTGGTAAAACTCTGTTAGACTTTGTCCTGCTTCCTTGTGTACTCCAAGGCCAAATTTGCCTGTTACTCCAGGTGTTTCTTGCCTTCCTACTTTTGCATTCTAGTCCTCTATAATGAATAGAACATCTTTTTGGGGTGTCAGTTCTAGAAGGTCTCGTAGATCCTCATAGAGCCATTCAGCTTCTTCAGCGTTACTGGTCGGGGCATACAGTTGGATTACCATGATATTGAAAGAATAAACACTAAACTGATTACTGTGATATTGAATTCAATAAACACTAAACTGATTTCAATTACCTATTACTAATCTACTTCCACAAATGGTATTTCTACAGGAAAATTCTGTCACTTGAAACAGCACAATTTTCATAGCCTATAAAAGCAAAGGAGAACACAAATTTAAATAACAGTTTAAAAATGTTACCTTGAAGCCCCGGGGTATCAATCTGAAGGTCATGCTTATCAATAGGTCTGGTTTTCGCTAAATCTGTATGTGGTGAACCAGCTTTTAAAACCAGATGTTCATCAATCAGAATATCACTAATGATTCTGGGATAAGAAGTGGAAAGGTCAGTGAGTTCAATCCCCACTCCGTTTTCAGTGATTTCAACCACTTGGGCTTGGAGTTTCATCCTGGCAACACACGTCTGAAATCTTGCTATGGCTTCTTTACTCCAGTGTTTGTTTCTAGGCTGTATACCTGACAAATAAGAACAGCATTAACAAGAACTCTGTGCCCCAAGAACTCTGCGCCCCAAAGCTACATTTTTTGGTTTCAATAACATCCAGGACTCCCCTTGCCAAGTTTACCGTTGAGGTCAGTGATCCTGAGTATCTTTTCTCAACAGTCAATTACACACCTACATCCTCTGTGCCTGTGCTGCAGATAATGCATCTGCAGATACACTCCTGGGGTTTTAGGAGACTCAGGGTCTGTCATGACTTTCCTCACTAACTTATCTTCACCTGACATTTTTCCCAACAGGAAAAAACAGAATTACTGTTTCTAGAAGTCATGGTTCTTATATATACAATCGTGAGTATCAATTATTCTGATTTTTTAAAAAAAAACATACTTTCACATAATTTTCCAATGATAATTTCAAAATGTCATCTTAAATTTGAAACCAAAAATTATTTCTAGGATAACTTTGACTTACACCCTAATTTTCATAACAGTGATTCTCAAATGTGGCTGTGCATCTAAATTACCTAGAGGGCTGGTGAACACAGATTTGGGGGACCCGCCCTAGAGTTTCCAGAATGATGCTAAAGCTGAAACTCCAGTACTTTGGCCACCTCACGAGAAGAGTTGACTCACTGGAAAAGACTGATGCTGGGAGGGACTGGGGGCAGGAGGAGAAGGGGACGACCGAGGATGAGATGGCTGGATGGCATCACGGACTCAATGGACGTGAGTCTGAGTGAACTCTGGGAGATGGTGATGAACAGGGAGGCCTGGCGTGCTGCGATTCACAGGGTTGCAAAGAGTTGGACACAACTGAGCGACTGAACTGAACCGAACTGAACTGAAGCAGGTCTTGGATGGGGACTGAGAATCTGTGTTTTTAACAAGTTCTCATACTGATACTACTCACTGGTTGTCGGGTGGGAGGGGATCACACTTTAAGAAGCACTGACATAAAACATGGTAATTGAAAATAACAATCCTAATCATACTCAGTGTAAAATAAGTAAAAAGAAACCAGATATGTGAAAGGAAAAATGAAAAGCATCTAATGCCTCCCTGGTGGCTCAGAGGTTAAAGCATCTGCCTCCAATCGAGGAGACCTGGGTTCGATCCCTGGGTCGGGAAGATCCCCTGGAGAAGGAAATGGTAACCCACTCCAGTATTCTTGCCTGGAGAATCCCATGGATGGAGAAGCCTGGTAGGCTACAGTCCATGGGATTGCCAAGAGTTGGACACGACTGAGCAACTCTGCTTACTTCACTTCACTTACTAATGCTTCCATACATGACTACTATTAACATTTTTGTATGCAACCTTCCATTATCTTTATGGACATATGGAAATACTCACATGCATATACACTCATAATTCTTTTATAAAGAAATTTTATAATACTAAAAACTTGTAAAAATAATACAAACTTACAAAAATTTTATAATATAAAAAATTACTATGTTAGGCACTATTCAGTGTATACTTTATTTCTCTTTTATTCTTAATGTCTTTTTGAGGAAGATACAATAATTCTCCAGATGAGCGAGAAGAAGCACATAGTCTAACCAGCTTACCTAAGATCTCACAGCGAGCAGGCAGCAGAGGTGGTTCTAATCTGTTCTCTTAATAACAATACTACCCTGCATCTCTTTTATAACTGGCTTCCTTCACTTAATTCATGAACTGCTCTTCATGTCAACAAAACATATTTAACATTTTAATGACTGTGTAATAAGAGCAAACATTTAATGGAACTTTCTGAGTGCCAGACCCTGGTCTAAACATTCACTCAGTAATCCTCACAACATCCTTATGAAATAGGCAACACCACTACCCACTATGGGCTTCCCTGGTGGCTCAGATGGTAAAGCACCTGCCTGCAATGCAGGAGACCCGGGTTCAATCCCTGGGTTGGGAAGATCCCCTGGAGAAGGGAATGGCAACCTACTCCTGTATTCTTGCCTGGAGAATTCCATGGACAGAGGAGCTTGGCAGGCTACACTTCATGGGGTCACAAAGAATCGGATGTGACTGAGTAACACTTTCACTACCCACTATCTGGATCCTCGTTTAACCAAGGCTCTATGTCTGGCTATTTAGGTTGTTTTGCTACTATTAACAGGTAGCGAATTTCCATGTAGGTGAACTTGGTGAACTCATGAGACTGTTGTGGGGGGATGAATTATTAGAAGCAAAACTGCTAAGACAAAAGGCTGAACTACCTGAGGCTCTTTGAAACAAAATAGCTTACACAAAATATTAAAATTAGAGATACATTAACACTGAGAAGTTTATGTAATCCAAGTATTAGAAGACAGTTGAGAAAATGTCTCATTTTGCATCATACCTACTAACCAGCACCGTATCCCTTGAAATGGAAGTTTCAGAAACCTGGATGGGATCATTCGAAGTTCATCTGCAGTAACTTCTTCAACGTTTCCATAATCCACAAAATGTACTTTAAAGTTTCCATTTGGTAGGATTTCCTTGACCAAAGCACGATACCAATTACTGTCACCTAGATTTAACACAAAGTTTGCAACATGGAGTATTTCCCTTCTATTGAGATTTGAAATTTTTATTTTGAAAAGGACCATCCTTTGTCTAAGGTAGCTAATAAATTTGTTCTTTTGCCAGATGTCACCTTTAGCTTTTAATTCAGAAATGTCAAAATTCATTCTTAGAATTATCTCCAAAATTTTTATAGCATCACACTTCTGCATCTACTATAAAGATTTCATTCATAACCTAACCAGTAAGCAGAATATTAAGAAAAGACTTAATAAACTTTAACATATTTGTCAAACTGGAGGACATAATTCTCTTATTGCTGATGAGACTGTTTTACCTGTTACTTGGTAAATAATATAAAAAATAAACAGAAAAACATGCAATAAAATTAAGGGATTTCATCAAATATATTTTCAAGATAAACATGCAAAGGGTAAGCAGAAGAAACAATGACTCTGCAGTGAACAGGTCTCCGTTTCATTACTATCAGAAATACTGCAAAGAAAAGCATTTGACAAACTTAAGTAAGAAAAGTATCATTTGGAGCTTCTTGTTGGGAAGAGAGAAGACATAAGATCTTAAGCATTCATTTAATTTTGATTATGAAAAATATCTGCCTAAACAACAGAAAGAAAATACACACTAAAAATGAAGTTTGAATGTCAAGGAAAAAAAAAGATTCTAATATAGTCAAGTTTGTGCCAACTGCAACTTACCTACAAAGAAAGCACAACAAGGTTGCCCTATTTCTGCCTTAAAATCATTAGGCAACTTCTGCTGGCAATATTCTGCTAGTAAGTTGTTCAAATCATTGAGTTCCTTTAGGGCTGAAAGCACAACACACATACAGCATTTAACATTTTTAAAACATGCTGAGTAGCAGACTTTCCTTTAAAGCTGGGAAGTGTTTTGATCATAAAAATCCAGGTACATTTCCAGACAATTATAAAGTACACTAAATGCCTTTCCCTTTTCCTTATTAAGAACTTGGGCAAGTCAGTCATTATTTAGTTCATATTCTCGGTAAACCCCATACCAACAATTCACTGGGCACAGAGCCGCAATGATGGCATCATTGTTAGTATGCTAGAACATCTGCGTGTGTACCAGGAAACAGCGGACAAACCTACACAGAAAGGAAGTTACATACAAGCTGTCCCGAAGGAGTATATATGAACCACCACAAAATGGAGGGTGCAGACAGTGTCTGCTAAGAAAATCCAGAGAGGTGGGCTCTGTGCACTAAAGGTCTCACAGAGAAATCTCAAAGGAGAGGGCTAGAAAAGAAGAGGGCATTCCAGAAAAAGCAATGGCTCTGAGGCAAAGGACCAAATTAAGCAGCCAAAAACACTTGGTGGGAGCAGTCTGGCAGAGAAGAGTGGAAAGGTGAGCCACTGAAGAAAAGTACCAGAGACGTGCTTAGAAAGACATAGACCATGGAGAACTTTAAAAGCCATCTTAACACTATACAAAGGAAACGGAAAATATCTTTTAAACACGTGGCAAAGGCCCATTCACAGAAATGGAAATTAAACTCCATCAAGTTAGACCTGTCACCTTTCAGATTAGTCGAAATAAGAAAATTTAAGGACACACTGTTGGAAATGGTGTGGGAGAGGGCACTTTCACACACTGCGGAGGGAAGTGGCCTGTCTGACCTCAAGGGCACCCTCCTCAGGGCCCAAGCACACACATCACTCTTATTTGTGCACTTCTCTATGTGTATGTTATACTTAAATGAAGTCAACAATTCAGTTTTCTCAAAAATAAATTGAGGAGACATTCTGTGAAACCTGCTGCTGCTGTTAAGTCGCTTCAGTCGTGTCCGACTCTGTGCGACCCCAGAGATGGCAGCCCACCAGGCTCCCCCCTCCCTGGGATTCTCCAGGCAAGAACACTGGAGTGGGCTGCCATTTCCTTCTCCAATGCAGGAAAGTGAAAAGTGAAAGTGAAGTCGCTCAGTCGTGTCTGATTCTTGGCGACCTCACGGACTGCAACCCACCAGGCTCCTCCGTCCATGGGATTTTCCAGGCAAGAGTACTGGAGTGGGTGCCACTGCCATCTCTGCTGTGAAACCTAAACTCGTTTAAAAGGAGACACTATTGAAAACAGAAATCATGGCTTCCAACAGAACAAAAGGCAACCAAGTATAACCAGGGGGCTTCCCTGTAGTTCAGATGGTAAAGAATCTGCCTGCAATGCAGGAGATCCAGGTTCAATCCCTGGGTCGGGAAGATACCTTGGAGAAGGGAATGGCAACTCCCTCCAGGATTCTTGTAAATCTTTCTTGGAAATACAAATACCCACTTGGCCCTCACTCAAGAGGGAACAGTTATCATCAGCCAATCACAAACTTTTCTTTCTTTAGTATCTATGACAATGTAACATAAATAGGTAAGAGTCAACTTACCATCATCCCCTTTAAGCACATGGCAGTAAAATTCTCCAGGACTATCAATCACACAGACCACAACATCCACTGTTTGATCAACAGCAAGTTCAACCCACGTCCACACCAGTGGATTGACTTTGGTTTCTATACCCAGGGGAACTGTGAAAATAAATGGACATTTTGCTAAACAAATGGCCGGAATGGTGGGTCGAAGGCAGGAAGAACCTGCTCTCGAAGAACAGAACTTCCAATGACTTTCTTAGTGACTTTACAGAAAAGTTAGTTAATCTCAGAATTAACCATTACTATCTCACTGAATTTCCAATTTCAAATTCACATTTCTGATCCATCTCTAGCTGCCAGTGACCCAAACACACACTCTGGATGAATGGTTGATTGAAAAAGACAAAAGGTATTCAACGTCCATTCTTTTTAAAAATATGAGAACCCATACATTCAGAGCCATTTGAACTCCAACGGGGACATTACCTGGTGGACAATTTACTTACCACTGGCTTCTTTCACGTCACTGGGCTTATCTGTCACAAGCCCCTTGTCCTCCACGGCAAAGCCTGCACTGAGGAGCGCTTTGGTGACACTGATGTGGGGTGTCACAGATCGATCTATAAGTTCCACCAGGGAACTGTTCTCCAACTTGTCCACCACGTTCACTGTGATAATTTTGTTCTGTACAATCTTCTTCATCAGACAAACAGCTTCTGGAGTCCAAATTCCTAATGATGGCTTTACTCCTAACAAAGAATTTTTGAAAGAATGTTCAAATACTTCTTATCGCAACCATCTAGAAATTTAGCTCCTAATTTCCACAAAGTTAGCCGAAAGGAATCTATGACAAACACTGGCACCAGCAAATTCCACTGGAGAAGGATTTTCTAGACATGAAAATGAAAGCAAAATTACAAAGTCTGTAAAAAGCTTCTCTATTTCTATGTAAACAAACCATCATAAATCCATTGATAAGAAATGTCCAAAGCAGCAAACCTAGAAGACAGAGAGTAGATTAGTGGTTGCCTGGGAAGCCAGGATTAACTACAAATGGGCATAAGAGATCTCAGTGCAGTGATGGAAATGTTCCAAAACTGGGCTATGGAGATGATGGTGCAACTCGATAAATTTACTAAACATCACTGAATTACACACCTAAAACAGTGACTTTCATGGTATATAAATTATAGCTCAATCAGGTTAAGAAAATCATAAACAACAGTATAAAACAATCCAAGAAGAAACCCGGTCACTGACACTGATGTATGAAACATCTGTAGTATTTACTGAAAGGGCACTTACAGAATCAACAATCCTAACGTTATGCACAGTCATTTCATAAAACTACGAGCCACGTAACTTACAAGAAAACCTCTGATCTCACTTGAAATGCAACAGACTAAAATGCTTTCATTTATCAAGATTAGCCAAGATGAAATAACACAGAACTATCTATTTGGCGTGGGGACGAGTGAAGGAACTGACTCCCTCCTACGTTTCTGGCTGGTGTGTAAAGCAGGTCCACCTTTTCCAGAGAACTATCAAAACAGGTACACAGACACGAGAAGCAGCAGACCTTCCACCTAAGGAGGCATTTTGCAATATAACTATATTTTACAACCTATCCCAAGGAAATGATCTTTGTAAAAAATTAATTTTTAAATTGAAGTGTATTTGATTCACAGTACTGTATTAGTTTCAGGTGTACAACACAGTAATTCAGTATTTCTATACTCCGCTCAAAGTGATTATAAAATATTGGTTATATTCTCTGTCCTATACTATATATCCATACAGCTTATTTAATTTATACGTAACAGCCTGTATCTCTTCCTAACAAAATGATCTTGGATAGGTTGTGAAATGTAGTTAAGAGAACACTACGAGTAGCAAAAACTTGGAAAGATCCTTCCGATAAGCGGATACTAGTTAAATTATGGTACTCTGAATCAAAGTTGTAGAAGCCAAACTTTTAAGTTGGAAAGAAGCTCCTGCTCCTAGAGGGGCACATTACACGTACAGCAATTTCTAACCATACGATCATTCATGTTCTTATGGTTTTTACAAGCAATGAAAATAAAAGTCGCTCAGTCGTGTCCAGCTATTTACCACCCTACAGACTGTAGGCCACCAGGCTCCTCTGTCCGTGGAATTCTTCAGGCAAGAATAGTGGAGTGGGTTGCCATTTCCTTTCCAGAGAAATCTTCCTGACCCAGGGATCGAACCCAAGTTTCCCACATTACAGGCAGATTCTTTACTGCCTGAGATCCCTGGGTCAAGAAGATCCCTACAGAAGGAAATGACAACCCACTCCAGTATTCTTACCCAAAAACTTCCATGAACAGTAGAATTTAAAAGCAGGTTTTCCCCTAATACACACAACTGACAAACTGCTGTGGTTATATTAAAAGGCAATATCTATAAATAAGGAAAGAATAATCAATTTCACAAACACAAGTATATTCAATTTTATTTTATTTTAGATTGCAAGGGCTTCCCTGGTGGCTCAGATGGTAAAGAATCCACCTGCAATGTGGGAGACCTGGGTTCAGTCCCTGGGTTGGGAAGATCCCCGGAGGAGAACACGGCAACCTACTGCAATATTCTTGCCTAGAGAATCCCCATGGACAGAGGAGCCTGGTGGCCTACAGTCCACCAGGTCGCAAAGAGTCAGACACAACTGAGCGACTAAGCACAGCACAGATAGCAAAAGAGTCACCTGTATTTCCCAAACGTTTTATTAAGGATTATTTTTGCATTAAGGTAAGTTGTATCTAAACATAGTCCTTGATCACTAGTTTAATTTCAATTCCAATGCTCTTACTTTAGGTTTCAGTATTTTAAGAATATGAGAACCATAAAAATTACATACCTGCCAGCACACACTTTATAGCTTGCATTGGCAATTCCAGCAACTTGGGAGTTATGGGGCAAAGTCTTGTCAAGCTAAGGATCTCAAAGTTTCCATAGTCTACATATCCGACCAGTACAGATTCCTCGGAAGCATAAGCCAGAACAGAGGCACGGTACCACTGGTCATCCTCTGAAAAGAGAAGAGACTCATTGGAAACGTTTTCCTAAGGTAGACATAAACAAAAACCTTCCCTCCTCAACTTAGATGGTCATTTAGACTCTCTTTTCATGTAACATCAAGCTTTACTGACAACGTGTGCTTATTCAACACTGCTACTTCTGCCTATCAGAAGCTTGCAGCTCCTAAAATGTCACTTTCATTCAGCCCTCACTAGGCCACTCAGGTTGCATGCTGCTGTCGCTATTTCCTTTCATGCTTTGTCTCCCTAGGAGACAGTTAACTCCATTAGGACTGGGAAGATGTCCTGGTCATGTAAGTGAGTCCATGAAGTCTTGATCAACTATAGAATACCTGACAGTGTGAGTCAACCAGACTCCATCACCCAAGCCACAGATTTACTGCAGGCCTACTTGGATCTGCCCTTTCGGGAGGGCCACTGGACTGCCCTTCAGCAGATGACTGAACCCGGTCATCACAGGGTCATCATCTGAGGAGCAACCGAGGCTGGGCCTCCAGACCCTCTTCCTGGTCCAAAGAAAACTAGCCAAGACATGACCCTGGGCAGTTCCGCATTCCCAAATGACATAAACAAGTACCTGTATCAGTCTCCTAAACTAAAGACTTGATAAGATAAAAACCTCCTGCACCACCATACCCTCAAAGCCTGTTCACAGGCTTCCTCCCTCATGCACTTTGATTCTGCTTAACTGGATATATTTTAAATATAATTGGTGCAGGACAAACTTCAAATGCAGCCATCTAATGCAAACCCAAGATTCTGTTTTCATTTGTTGGTTCAGTTCAGTTTCGTTGCTCCAGTCACGTCCGACTCTTTGTGACCCTATGGACTGAAGCACGCCAGGCTTCCCTGTCCATCACCAACTCATGGTGCTTGCTCAAACTCATCAAGTCGGTGATGCCATCCAACCATCTCATCCTCTGTCGTCCCTTTCTCCTCCTGCCCCCAATCTTTCATTTGTTGGTACCTAATTGTAAGCAGAAAATTTAACACTACTCCCTTCTCCTTACCGGAGAACTGAGCACAGCAGATGTCACCAATGGTGGGATAGAAATCCGAGCGCGGAGGTACCTGGCTGCAGTACTCACCAAGCGACCTCTGAAGCTCAGCAAGCTTACCTGGAGACAAAGACCACATCTTAAACCACAGAAACCAAGTCTACATGTTACCTGCACAATTGCAGGTGGAGTCTCTTAACAGATAGGGTATGAAATGTTGACAACACTGATCAAGATTTACTTACGCCCACTTTGTAGCTGTTGACAAAAGAAGTCCTCTGGAGTCTGCACATGGGCGACCACGCCACAAAACTCATCACCTACATTCAGAGTCAACACTTTGGGGATGAGGTCACTTCTGTCCACGACAATTTTATTTTCAGCCATCATTCTTCTGACATCTTCAAGATCACCTTATCAGAAAACAGAGAGGCAAGCCATTCTGGTTTCCTTAATCCCATCCCCTGGTTTTTCAGACCTTCCTGTGCTCTTTCACACTTCTAGGCCTCACTACATGCTGGTCCTTTTTCCAGAACATACTCCCAGATCGCCCAACAACTTGAGTCTTTCCTGCTCAGTATGACGTCACTGCAAAAGGCTTCCCTCCAAATCTGGGTCAGGTGCCCTTCCCAGGGTCCCCAGTACAGACCTGTGCTTCTGCTACCAATCATTTAACAACCTCTTCCCTCTGGGCCTTCCCTGGTGGCTCAGACGGTGAAGCATCTTGCTTATAAGGTGGGAGACCTGGGTTCGATCCCTGGGTCAGGGAGATACTCTGGAGAAGGGAATGGCAACACACTCTAGTACTCTTGCCTGGAAAATCCCATGGATGGAGGAGCCTGGTAAGCTATAGTCCTTGGGGTCACAAAGAATTGGACATGACTGAGCGACTTGACTTCTACTTCCTTCCCTCTGGGCCTGCACTGCCCACAGGTATTCTGCTGGGCGGCTTTTATTCCTTCCCCTGGACCCCTTGGTAGCATCTGTTACTGCTGATGACTCCTGCTCAGAAGACTGACTCTTCTGTTATTCTGGCAACATTCTCCACGTTCTCTTTCCACCTCTCCCATCACAGCTTCTCTCTTGGCATTGTAAGCCCAGGTTCACCTCCCTCACTTTACCGTCTCCCTAAGACACCACCATCACTAATGGTTCCAACCGTGACTACTTTCAGACCATGAAGCGTTGGGTTTTTGCCTCCAGATGGCAAAAAACTACTGACAGCTTTTTAGCAAGCCTGTCACATCAAGATTTATGTTTCAGGGATTTCATATAGGCAGTACTACAAGAATACAGACAGGAGACAAGAGATAAATTGGAAGGCTGCTGCAATGATCCATGAATGATAAAGACTCCTGAACCAGAAAAATGGTAGGGAAAAAAAAAAAAGATTTTTTTAAAAAGAAAGGGAAAATAAATAGACAAATGCTATTTAGGAAGAAGAACTAATAAAGATCTAGCAACCAATTATACAGAATAAGAGATGGGAGCTGAGAGATAGAGTAGATTTGAGAAGGACTAGTTTCTCTGTGACAGGATGTGCCCCATCACAGCATTGTAAATCTGGCAATCATCTCCAAAAGAATGAGAAATAGAAGATAAAGTGCATCTACATCTAAAGTAATTGGAAAAAGAGCCAAAAAAAAAAAAAAGGAGAAAGCAGACTACAAAAAACAATACATAAGGTGAGGTAAAGAGAAAATAAAATGCCAACAGCAGAACTTCTTGGTTTTCTTGTTAAATGAAAACTACACAATTAAATAAGTGGAAAATTTAAGAAGAAATACCACCCTACCAGAAGAGAATGTTATAGCCCTATTTATTATTACCAGCATGCGAAGGAAGGAGGAAATACAAATCAAAGTATGGAAATGTTAGCTAAAAATCCCTCAACTCAAAGTGTTGTGATGTTTTAGTATTTCATAATCTCTGGTAATTATAAAACGGAGAATTAGCTGATAGGAGAGGGAAGGAAAACAAGCAGGGAAAACTGATTAGAAATAAGAAAATAATATACTAGTAAATTCAAAAGTATCATTTTTCTTCTATAAAGTTTACAGGATGGTCATCATTTCCATTAAATCTGACAGTGTGATAGTTGTGCCTTTTTCATTTAGTAGACAATATATTCTTCAATAACTAAAATCACTATACCGCTCAGTATTAATCTGTATACTCACTTGAATCTGTACTTTGCTTCTTAGAATTCTGTCCCTTAGGTTTCAAACCATATCCCATTTCTATGAGCACATGGTCTAAGAATTTTCCTAAAAGTGATTCAGAAAACATATTTCCATTGAGACGTACCAAGTATTAGAGGAAGAGAATAAATACAAAACAAATGCATCATAATCACGTGATTTAAAGATTATAAGTATTCACACACTGGCCTGCTTTTTTTTTTTTTTTACTAGTTCAGCTTCTATGTGAAAAACATAGTTTATTAACGCTCGCCTTTAAAAACTGAGGCAAAAACCCCATCAGTACTTGACAAAAACCTTAATCAAAATATTTCACTTAAAAATTATGACTAACAGGAAAGATTTAGCTACCACCTCACTGGCATGCTTAGAACCACCACCATTTACAAGAAAATATAAATTTGAGATATAAGACGACTTCATCTCAGATTTAAAGTATGGTTGAGAAATATCAACAGTATCCAAAAGCTCAGGTCACAACATGAAACATACAGAGCAGAGAAACAAAACATACAGATTTTATACTTAATTTCACAAAAGGGTGAACTGAATTTTCTACCAAGTAATCAACCAACGATGGGTCTCAAAATCAAGAGTCAATTAAAAGCTCATAAAGGGAATATAAGAAGTCGCTTTTAAAATACGCACAAAGCCACAAAGGAAGGACAGGATCTCAAACTGCTTCCGTTTCTACAACTCAAATTCTTGTTGTTGTTGGTTTGCTAAGTCACGGTGGACTCTTTGTGACCCTATGGACTATACAGCCCTCCAGGCTCCTCTGTCCATGGGATTTTCTGGGCAAGAATACTGGAGTGGGTTGCCATTTCCTTCTCTAGATCTTCCCTGACCCAGCAGAGGAGCCTGGTGGGCTACCGTCCACGGGGTCGCAGAAGAGTCAGACGAGACTTAGCGATTCAATGACAACAATGCTAACCAAATCCAGTTCTGTGAAAAAGCTCTGATGGTGAGGATGGACAAATTCAGAAATTCCTGAATTTTCCCAGTAAATGAGTAGAAATTAGGAATAAATATTACAGTAGCTGTATAAAAAAGATAATACAGGTTTCCGACACTAAGTCTACATCTAGCTCTTAATATACTCAATTCTATAAGCCCATGCTTTGTCTCTGACAAACTGCCAACTCCAAGAGCAGAGCCATGGCCGTATCTTCCATCAGAATCCAAACGACTCCAGACTAGGGCTTACTTGGTCTCACTTCACGCTTCTATTTCTTTCCTGTGTCACATTAAGTGCTCCCCTTAGAAAGAGTCAGATCTTACCTGAACTTGTCATCATAACATCCACAGCAAAGGTAACCCCTTCTTCCTTTTTTAAGATGTCCACTATCTTTAAAGAGCAGTACTGCTCCATTAACAGTGATTTAATAGTTCTGATACAATCA
Organism: Ovis aries; assembly: GCF_016772045.2. Taxonomy (NCBI): domain Eukaryota; kingdom Metazoa; phylum Chordata; class Mammalia; order Artiodactyla; family Bovidae; genus Ovis; species Ovis aries. Next base: position 34,208,391 of record NC_056075.1, on the reverse strand, counting down.
TTGCTCCAATTCCCTTCTGCCGGGATAACACTGGCCACAAAGCATCTTATGGCCTGAAAGATTTTATGTAAGGTACTAGAGATTAGTATTTGAAAATGACTTTTTTCTCATTATGTAAAGATTTTTTTTAAGAACGAGGTATTTCATGCTGAAGATTTATCAAAAATCTTCAAGTACGAACTTGATAAACAATTTTGTGAATAAGTATTTGTCCCTCTTGATATTCTATCCACAACATTTTACCTTTTGGGACTTGAAGCTTGAGAAATCCATGAAAAGATAGTAATTACCCCTCAATTACACATAAATTCCAATCGATTTCAAATAATGTAATAAATATAGAAATGATTGCTTCTAAAGAGCAGACTGATAAAATGTCCCTAAAAATGCCAAGTTTCTCACCTGTGGTAGTACTTTAAGTAAGGCCTAATAAAGTGGAGCCAAGAAAGTCCATTAGTATTTCTCTACATAGTAAAAGAGATATCAATTGGTACTTTTTCATAATAACTATGGCAAAAGAACATGCAAATACTGTGTCCATCAAAACATAAAATGCAGCTTCTTTGGGACACTAGTAGGAATTTAGAAAGTAAAAGAGACTCACACAAGGAGGAAACAAGTCAATTTTCCTGGTTAGTTGGTGAATTCTGTTTATTGGGATTATCTCTTCATTTCCATAATCAATATATAAGACTTGTGCCACCTTCTGCAGCAGGTCAACATCTTGAATTATTACTCTGTTCCAGGTCTGAAAGTGAAATATGACAGCATTCTGCTTCAAAGCAGCATTTCACAACCTTAGGTTTGAAAACTCTCAATCAATCTACAGAACTTGCTAAGGAAAGGTTACTGTTCTATTCTGAGATGCTCCATTAACAAGTTAACTTCCTAAGAATCTGGCTCAGAATTCCCCAAATTCCTCCGTTTTAGATGCTTTAGTATGCACGATCCCCAGGTTGTTCTAGCCCAGCAGACTTGGCTATGCAAAATAAACGCAAACTCTAGGACTCTTACCCACCCAGCAACTGAGGAGCCTACTGGTTGAGTTGCAGAGGCCTGGGGCGTGAAGGAAGTAAGCGAACAGGCCTGGACTCCAGACTGAGGAAGAAAAACTGCAGTGTGACCAGAATCTCACCCCAAGCCATCTAACCCATCATTAAGAGCTCTGGTGACGAGCCGATAGAACCAAAGTAAATTAAAACATCTTATTTAATAATTCATTTCGTTAGGGGTTACCTGATCAACAGTGTACTTGGCAACACAAATTTCCCCCTTCACAGGAATATACTCTTCTTCATGTGCCTTATTTGCATAAGTTTCCTTTAAGCTCGCAGAGAGTCGGTTCATGTATTCTAAAGCTTCTGAAGAATATAACTGCACGTAGAAGTCGCCTGGGTGTTTGAATTCAGTAACTGTGCCCTTTCAAAAACAAAAAGTTGTAGCAATTTGTTGAGAAATACAGCAAATGCTAATTCTATAAAGCTTTGTAACAAGATACAAAAAGTGTTATAAGCAGTTTCCGTAATTTGTATCAATTTCAGTACTATTTTGGAGCTATCTTATAAATTCAAATCAAACAAGGGAAACAAGGAAAAAAGTCTGTAGTGCTTTGGAGCTCTGTGGAAATGAACAGCAAATACCTTTATTTCCATGGTCTTCCTGAGTTGTTGGCTTCTCAAATCAGAAAACATTATTTTATCAGCACAAACAGCTCTTTCTTTAGTGACTCTGAGAGGACAGTCACTCTGGTTTGAAAAAAAAAAAAACCACATAAGTGAGTTACTTTCCAAGCACCCTTTTAAATACCATGGCCAGGATTTGCTAGAATCAAGGTCAAAAGAGCTCAGGTTTGAATAAAAGCATAGAGAAATAACATTATCTTCAAGAATCATTAAAACAAACTGTCCACAGGCTGTCCACAGGCAGAGTACAGAGCATGGGGACCACCCAAGAATCAGGCCATGGCGGTGATAATGGTGATAACGAGGTTGAGCTTATTTTAAAAAGGGGAGGGGGAGGGGAAGCGGAGGAGGCAGTGTTTTAAGTTTTCCCTTGTGATCCTTTTTATAGAGATGTGTTTCTTTTTCAAAGTAGAAGCCAGGACCAGCTAGAGAAGACTACAATTTATCTATAAAATATGAGTTGGATTCAGTGATACTTTTTAGATTACAAATGATTTACTTCACATAGTTACCTAAATGGAAGAAAGGTATTAACAGGAAAAAAATGTTCTTTTAGATAACAGGGCCCTATCAGAATCCAGTACACAAAGCTAGAGAGCTGTGCACACAGGAACTATAAAAATAAAGGACTCTCAGTCATCCGCCTACAGCCAGACACAGCATCTCAAGTCCTTTTTAGGGAAAAAAAAAAAAAACAAAAAAACAGCTGGGCATAAACAATTCTTGTAGACCCCCAAGGATCACTAGGGTATACAGATTTATTTAACAGGAAAACAAAAACAGAACACTGGTGAAATGGAGAAATAAGTCATAAATATTTTATTTAGCTTCAGTCCTCTTATTTTGAAATAATGGGGATCATTAAAAATTTGCTCTTAGGGCAAAGAAAGAGTATAAATATACCTCATCTTTCACTTCCATGTTCTTTGTTTCAAAAGGTGATTTATAATCTTCAAGTTTGTGGAAACTGAAATAAAGCAACCAATTATAAAACATACGGCGCAGAACCAATTAATGGTAGCATAATTGTGGTGGGGCCACAGCTATGTTAAATTCTCCAGAAAACCCAGAAAGAGCAAAACAGCTTCTTCCAGAGAGAATCATAGCAGTAACGCGGTAATACAACCCACACTGGCTATGCAATAGTCTGCTCTGTGCACAGGTGTGCTTTTGCCAAAAGCCGCCTAATGAAAGGGAGACAGTCCCATTCTCCAAACCTCAGTGTTCCTAACTGCAAAATGGGAATAATCCCTACATTACCTAAAACAGAGTTCTGAGGATCCAAAATTATATAGCTGTTCACTTCGGATTTGTACATTCTATGTCATACTTCAGTAAAAAAAGTAAAAAGGAGCAACGTTTACATACTTATGCCTGTTTACCTGATTTGATCCTATACTACCAAAAAAAAAAACCCCCATATTTTAAAATATCCAAAAAAATAAAATAAAATAAAATAAAATATCCTCTAATGAAATTTTTAAAACTCACACTTACTTTTGCTGGACAGGTCTGCACACAATTTTGTGGGCTGCCCAGTCCCTTCTCTGGCATACGCTGGAGCAGTAGTACGTCTGCTTACACTGTGAGCACCTCAGCGACCCTAGGGAAGACAGCCCGTGACACCGCCAGTGTGTTATTGCAAATATCTGTCACCAAGAGCAAGACAGATTCAAAGACCAGACATATCAAACGCCACTCTATTCCTCATATCAAGGAGACTATGTGAAGACGATCATGCTGTTTACCATCCCGGGTTAAGACTGGACTTTTAAAGCTCTCTGGAACTGCAGAAAAAGGCGAGTGCCGAGATGAAAACCGGGAGGACGACAGACTGGAACCACCACTGACTTTCCTTGAGTAGAACCCAGAATGCGCGCTGGAAAAGGAACAATCAAAGGGGACAGAAAGTCTGGGGTGGTGGAATCAGTGCACAAACAGTCTCAAGAGGTTCATCTTGTGCTTTTAAGAAAGCACAGAACAAAAACCAACGGGACAACCACACCTAGAAAAACCCAGGAAGTTTCTGAAATGAAGCTGAAAGAAAAAATGCTATGGGTATCCAGACAGAGGAAGACAAGTTATCTAAAAAACAAAACAAAACCCACAAAACTAGGCTGACCTCGAATGCCTCCGCTCAAAGGGAAACAGGAAAAAAGGAGCAAATATCCAAACAGACAGTAAGCACAGGAAAACTGCTTGAGATCACTGATCATGAGGGGAAATGAAAATTAAAACCACAGAGAGATACCACCACACACGCCCATGAGAAGAGCTAAAACTAAAAGGACTGGAAACACCAAATGTTGACAGAAGATGTGGAGCAATCAGAACTCAGCAACAGAGGGAATGCAAAATGGGACAACTCTTTGGAAAATGGTTTGACTTTTTCTTATAAAGTGAACCATATATCTACCTTTGACTCAGCAATCCCACTCCCTAGGTCTGCACCCAAAAGAAATGAGACCCTAGGTCCACAAAGATTTATGCAAAAAAGTGGAGAGCTCTATTCATAATAGCCAAAAGGTGGACACAAGCAAAATGTTCAACAGAACAGATACACAAACGGTGGTATCACACAGTGAAATGCTACTCAGCAACAAACAAAAAAATTAATTGTACATGCAACAACATGGATTAAACTCAGGAATATTTTCTAAACAGAAAAAGCTTCACACACAAAGAGTCCATACTGTATGATTCCATTTATAAGAAATTCTGTAACTGGAAAAATTAAATTATGGTCAAAACACCAAAGTGGTTGCCTCAGGCGGGGCAGGTATATGACTGAGAAGGGACAGGAGAGAACTTTCTGAGGAGACAGAAATCTTCATTTTGACAGGGCTAGGAGTTTGTGCACTTCAGTGCATATCATATTTTACTGAATATCTCGAAAGTATAAAAATAATCAAGCAAAGAAGCAGTAGGAGTGTGAAGATATGGATGAACAAGAATGGTAGGATGTTGGCAGCTGCTGAAGCTCAGAAATGGGTATATGATGTATACACTCATCTGTTTATGTTTTACATAAAAATATTTTTCAAATGTGAAAAGGAATAATTCAACAGGCAATACTGGAATGGATAGCCTTTCCCTTCTCCAAGGGATCTTCCCAACCCAGGGATCAAACCCAGGCCTCCTGCATTGCTGGCGGATTCTTTACCAGCTGAGCCACAAGGGAAGCCTAAGAATACTGGAGTGAGTAGCCTATCTCTTTCTCCAGGGGAATCTTCCTGACCCAGAGAATCAAACCCGGGACTCCTGCATTGCAGGCAGCTTCTTTACCAACTGAGCTATCAGGGAAGCCCAATCCAACAGGCATCTGGGAGCAATATGTTTACCGAACAGACCACAGCGATGGCAGGTTGTCGATCGAAGAGGAGGTCCTAAGGAGTTGAAGAGTGCTGGATTATTTATAGACAAGGAATTCTCAACCAACTTGTGTACTTTCTTTGACTTTGCAGGAGGCACATGATTGCTAGGCTTCTATGAAGAAAAGAGAAGAGCAGTATTAAAACCTGGTAAGAATATTCTGTTTTATTTGTTAAATATAGATTTGGGATTTTGCTTCTGAGAAGTATATTAAGTAGATCAACTTTTCCTTACTCCTACCATTAATTATAACTGAACACCTTGGACTTACGTGGAAAAACACACAGCAACTCTGAAGGAAGGCAGAAGACAGACGAGCTACCCTGGGGCCCAAAGAAGGACCCAAATGGGGTACTGGAGAAGCCAGAACACCCAAAGGCACAGACAATAAAAGCCCCAGCAAAAAGCCTGCTCGCTCTTTCTCTGGCCAAAAGACCAAGAAAGGGGCGGCCCAGCAAGACAGAAAACCTTAACCAGTAACTGCTCTGGACAATCACCGCAGAAAAAAGCTGTGGTCCCCCTCCCACCAGCAAAGGTAGACTGGGGAGCCTCCACCTCCACCCGCACCAGGGCACTGGGAGGTACCCCTCTCTCCCACCTGGGGATATGGGAGAAGGCCAACAGAGCAGGGAGCCGGTACTTCATCCCTGTGGGGGTCTCCCTGTAGAGGCCATGCGGAGGGCCTGGACTTTCTCCTGGCAGTAACGAGTGTCCCTCTTACCCCCATCACCACTACAACTCGGGTGGTTAAGAGGAAGCCTGGTGGACAGTCAGGATTTTCCACCGCCATTCAACAGGAAGGTGTGGAGTCTCTCCAAATCCCCCCATCTCCAGTCCCCCCTCCACCCCATGCAAGTCGAGAGGATGTGGTGGGGGGCACGGGGAGGCAGGTAAGGACACTAGGGAGCTGAGCTCCCATCCTTGTCCAGCTGAGCACATTCTGGGCCGTAAGTCATACAGGCAACGGTGTTCTCTGACTACAATGGCCTCACATACAGATCAGTAAGAGAATGAGAACAGATAAGCTCCACACTTTTGGAAACTAGACAATACACTTCTAAATAACGCATGTATTGCTAAGACAGAAATTTATAGCACTAAAGTCACACATTAGAAAAGAGGAAAGCTTAATACTGTAGGGTCTCATCTCAAGAACCTAAACAATAAGAATAAAACATGCCCAAAGCAAGCAGAAGGAAGGAAACAAGAAAGATAAAAGTAGAACTCAATGAAATTAAAAATAAAACTGGGAGAAAGAAATCATACAAGCCCTGGTTCATTGAAAAGATTAACAAAATTGATAAATCTCCAGCAAGACTAACAATGGAGAAAACAAAGGCAGAAATCATCAATATCAGGAATGAAATAGGTATGTATTGCCACAGACCATGAAGATACAAAGATGATAATGGAACACTTCAAACAACTCTACATAAATTTCACAATGTGGCAAAAGCGACCAATTCCTGAAAAATCACAAATTATCATAATATGAAATAGATAATTTGAATAACCCTATAAATATTAAGGAAAATGAATAATTTTAAAACTCCCAAAAAAGAAATCTTCAAGCCCAAATGGCTTTTACTATTGGAGAATAACTACCAAATGTTTAAACAATTTACAGTGATTCTATACAATCTCTATCCCAAGAAACTAGTGTTATCTTGACACCCAAACTATACAAAGACAATAAAAAAGAGAAAATTACAGACAAAACTCATGAAAATGGATACAAAAATCCTTATTCAAAGCAACACTAGATATAATTCAGTAATATATAAAAAATAATTATACATCATAACCAAGTGGTGTTTATTCCAGAAATATGAGACTAGTTAAATTTAAAAAAAAAAATCAATGTAATCTACAAAAATAACAAGCTAAAGGGGAAAAGAATCACAACAGTATCAATCAATGAAGAAAAAGCATTTAAAAAATTCATTACCTATTCATGATAAAAAAAAAAAAAGAAAGCTCTCAGCAAAGCAGGAAGAGAGAAAACTTCATCAACTTGATAAAGATCATCTACAAAAATCCTATAGCTAACATTCTCAACAGCGCAAAGACTCAATGCTTTCCCTGTAAGCTTGGAACCAAAGATATCCACTCTCATCACTATTAACACAGTGCTAGAGTTTTAGCTCACGCAATAAGGCAAGAAAAGGAAATAAAAAGCATATATTTTTAAAAGGAAGAAATAAAACTGTCTTTTATTTGCAGGTGATATAATTACCTATCTAGGAAATCCCAAGCAATCTACAAAAAAATTCCTAGAATAAGTGACTCCTGGAGGGTCACAGGATACAAGATAAACATGCAAAATCAACCATATTTTTACATATTAGCAATGAAAATGAAGACACACGGAAATAAAATGTATAATAGCATTTAGTCAGAAAAAAAACCCACTTAGTTGTAAATCTAACAAAATATACACAGCTTATAACCTGAAAACCACAGTGAAAAAAATCAAAGAACATTTAAATGAATTGGAAGACAGATTGTGTTAATTAGAAGATTCAACCCAGCAAGTTCAGTTCAGCTCAGTTGCTCAGTTGTGTCCGACTCTTTGTGACCCCATGAACTGCAGCACACTAGGCTTCCCTGTCCATCACCAGCTCCCAGAGTTTACGCAAATTCATGTCCACTGAGTTGGTGATGCCATCCAACCATCTCATCCTCTGTCATCCCCTTCTCCTCCCGCCTTCAATCTCTCCTAGCATCAGGGTCTTTTCAAATGAGTCAGTTGTTCACATCAGGTGGCCAAAGGACTGGAGTTTCAGCTTCACCATCAGTCCTTCCAATGAATATTCCCTTTAGGGTGGACTGGTTGGATCTCCTTGCAGTCCAACAGACTCTCAAGAGTCTTTTCCAACACCACAGTTCAAAAGCATCAATTCTTTGGCACTCAGCTTTCTTTATAGTTCAACTGTCACATCCATACATGACTACTGGAAAAACCATAGCTTTGAATATATGGACCTTTGTTGGCAAAGTAATGTCTCTGCTTTTAAATATGCTGTCTAGATTGCAGGCAGATTCTTCATGAGCTGAGCCATAAGGGAAGCCCAAACCCAGCAAAGGTGGCAATAATTCTCAAATTGATATACAGGCTTAATGCAATTCTATCAAAATTCCAGCAAGATTTTTCCTAGTTACAAACAAGAGTACTCCAAAATGTAGACTGGAAAGAAAAGAAACAAGAGTGGATAAAACTATTTTGAAAGATGAAAGAGAAAATGGGAGGAATCACTGTACCCAACTTCACGACTGTCTATCACAGCTGCAGTACTGTGTGGTACTGATGCAGGGAAAAGACCCAGAGATCAGCAGAAAAAACAGCAAATCCAGAACAGACCCACACAAATTAGTCTAACTTGTGACAAAAAGGCAAAAGCAATCCAGTGGAGGAAAGATAACATTTTCATCAAATGGTGCTGGAGCAACTGGACATCACTAGCCAAAAAAATTTACCCTCAACCTAAGTCTCATGAGTTGGAATTAACTCAAAATGAACCACACATTGAAATATGAAACTATAAACTTCTTTGGGGGAAAAAAAATCCCAAAGTTTCTGGAGCTAAACCAGCAAAGAGTTCTTAGACATGACACCAAAATACTCCATAAAAAGAAAAATTGACCAGGATTTAGTTAAGAGCTTTTGCTCTGCTAAAAACCTTGTTAAGAGAATGCAAAGAGAAGTCAGGAACTGGGAGGAAATATTTGCAAATCATATATTTGACAAAGGACTAGAATCTGGAATACATAAAGAACTTTCAAAACTCAGCAGGAATAAATAAATAAATAAACAATTCAAATTAGAAAATGGACAAAAGACATGAAGAACATTTCACCAAAAAAGACACATGGATGGCAAATAAGTACATGAAAAGATGTTTATCCTTAGCCATCAGGGAAACAAATTAAGATCACAATGAGCCATCAGTAGATAAATGTGAAAACAGGGAAACTAAAAATACTAACACTAGCAAACACTGGAGAGGATGCTGGATGGAGAGAATCTGGATCACTTATGTATTCTCGATGGGAATGTAAAATGGTAGAGCCACTCTGCAGAACACTTTGGCAGCTTCTTAAAAACCTAAACATGCAACTACTATATGGCCCAGAAACTGCACTCCTGGGCACTTATTCTAAAGCAAAAACAAAAAACTCATGTTCACATAAAATGCTGCACAGCAATGTTTATAGTAGTAGTAGTTATAATAGGCAGAAACTGGCAACAGCCCAGATGTATTTCAATGGGCCCCAGAATTACATAGGCCTCAGCAATAAAAAACAATACACTACTGATATCACCAGCAGTCACGGTGAATCCTCAGAGAATCACACTGAGTGAAAAAAATTCAATCCCCAAAGGTACAAACTGCATAATACTGTTTGTATAACATCCCATCCTTGAAATGACATTTTGGAAATATGGATTAGATTAATAGCTGCCAGGGGTTAAGAAGGGGGTATAGGGGACAGGAGGGAAGTGCATGTGACCTCAAAAAGGTGCAGAAGGGATCCTTGGAGTGATGGAACTATTCTGTATCTTGACTGTACTGTTTCGTTATCCTGGTTGTAATATTATACCGCAGCTCTGTAGTGTGTGACCATAGGGAACACTGGGCAAAGGCTACAAAGGATCTCTATTATTTCTTACAACTGCATGTCAATCTGTACCGAAATAGAAAAAGTTTATGTTTTTAAAAGATACTAGGCTAAAGATAAAACAATGTGACCTCGAATATTACCTGCAAATTTAGTAATTCTTTACTAACATAATACAGAAACATGTTTAGAATCTTTTATCCAGAAACGCCAAAGAGAAGAAAATCCACATTAACTTACACTATTTACTTCCTTGGGTGGTGAATTATTTCCAGCATTTAATGGTGACACAGAGTTACCTGGGGATATAAAACATAATGCCGAATAAAAGTCAAATATTACTTTATTCCTGAAAATGTACAATAACATAATTAGGTAATATTCAAATAGAGCTATATACCATAATAGCCTTAAACCCACACTATAAATAAGCAACATCCTACTTTTCCTAATGGAAAATAAGGATTTGCCTGAGATTTCCTCTTCTAGTACACCCTGCTCACCGTGAACTTTTCTCCATTCACAACGGAAACAATTACCAGGCTATCTGAACTGCAGACTCATTTACCCTCTTATAAATTACTGAGGACCTCAGAGAGCTTTTGTCTACATGGTTTATATCTACCAATATTTAGCATTATTAGAAATTAAAACTGGGAATTCCCTGGCCGCCCAGTGGTTAGGACTCCATGTTCTCATTGCTGAGGGCCTGAGTTCAATCCCTGGTAAGTCCTACAAGCCACATGGCACGGCCAAAAGAAAAAAGAAAGAAATTAAAACTAAGAAGTAGAAATTAAAACTAAACATTTGAAAATATTTATTAAAAGTAACAAATGTATTATATGTTGCCATGATTTAAAAAAAAAACAACAACTGCATTTTCCAAAGCAAACAAAAAGACAACAGTTTGAAGAGTGGCATTATTTTACATTTTTTCACATCTCTTTAATGTTTGGCTTCACCAATGATAGCTGGATTCTCCTATCTGCTTTTGAATCCAATCTGTTATTATATGTTGCTTTAATTGACGTCTCTGAAGAAAATCTGGCCTCACGCACATATACGGTTACAAACAGGAATAGTATTTCATGGCCTTCTCAGACAACTGTGGATATTTTCCTTTAATTCACACCAAAACCAAAGTGGTAGTTTAAGGGTTAGTTACAATATGGAATCTAAAGCTATATCAATAAACTTTTCATCTGTTACATTAGAATCCACTGATTTATCTTGCACTTCAAATGGATTTTTATCCATGCATGACTACAAAACACTACACATTGGTTTTTTGGAAAAGACTAAGAAACTCTTGAGTTATACAGATCTTACAAATGTTGACATATTTCATCAAACAATATCAAAAAATCTTAAGCGTTAATATCACTGTGCACCTCAGCAGAAAAATCTTCTAGGTACTGGGAAGCTCTCTAGCTCACAGTGGCAGATACATATTTCCTCAAATTGTATTTTATCACTGTAGGGCACGCGTCAGTCGTGTCCGACTCTGTGCGACCCATAGACGGCAGCCCACCAGGCTCCTCCGTCCCTGGGATTCTCCAGGCAAGAACACTGGAGTGGGTTGCCATTTCCTTCTCCAATGCATGAAAGTGAAAAGTGAAAGTGAAGTCGCTCAGTCGTGTCCGACTCTTCGTGACCCCATGGACTGCAGCCTACCAGGCTCCTGCGTCCATGGGGTTTTCCAGGCAAGAGGACTGGAGTAGGGTGTCATTGCCTTCTCCGATTTTATTATTAGCAACAAAATATTGTCAGCTGCTTCCTTTGAAGTGACAGGCCCCACTTTGCCCATTTTTGAGAAAATGACTGCCAGATATCTAAGTCTGAATGATCACAATTTGTCATTCTTTTCAAGCAAAAATGAAAAGCTCCAAAAAAAATTCCAAAAACATTTCCATTCAGCTACAATTCAAACAATTGCACACATGCTCTTCATACTTCAGTAAGCAGCAGAAGTTAGGGGTAATTCTCATTTTGTTACACAGAATATTAAAAACACCTGTACACAAGGGTCAAGACTTATTAATAAATTTGTACTGCCTTATCAAAGGCATTCTTACGTAAAATTGGCATTTCTGGCTTGCTTTTGTCTTAAATGCAAGTGCGTGACAATGAAAAACAATGACCCCTAACCCAGGCTGGCACCCCTGCTAAAGACGAGCTAATGAGGTGTCACAGGCTACCCACCTCTGCTTCTGCACCACCTGCATAAACTCAGCACAGTGAAGAAGAGCAAATAATGTTTTAATATTATTAGGAAAATACTTGTGACCCCAGAGGCCCATGGGCTTCCCTGGTGCCTCTGATGGTAAAGAATCCGCCTGCAATGCAGGAGGCTTGGTTTCAATCCCTGGGTCAGGAAGATCCCCAGGAGAAGGGAATGGCTACCTGCTCCAGTATTCTTGACCAGAGAATTCCATGGACACAGGAGCCTGGAGGGCTACAGTTCATGGGGTTGCCAAGAGTGGGACACAACTGAGCAACTAACACTTTTACTTTTTGGCCCAAGGGCCAAACTCTGAGAACTATATCACCATATTATAAGGTCACACCTTACATACATTCACAGAGGCTGAATTCCACCAGGCTCCAGCCTCCTTAAAAAGTAGATTTTTAGAATTAAGATTAAAGGGAATGATTTTTTAAAAAGTCAAATGAAACAAATTATAGTCTTAGATACATCTTTGTGAACTATTATATGCACAAAATTTGCACAGTATTTCTAGCCTAAGGCCAATCTTTAGAGCATTCATAGAAAGCCAGTGTTTCCTTTCTACATTTCTAGTGTATCTTTGGATTAGGTGGAGGGCTGGGGAGAGAAGTTCATTTGCAGACATTTTCTCATTCTTTCTGTGATTAGTGTAACCAAAGTAGCTACTTGGCACCTGGTTTTCCTTTCTAAATTAATATTGACATGCAAATACTGTAAGTTAGCCATTTGGTTGTTCTGTTAATCGGTACCTGGTGTGTAGCCACAGATACTTACAGTAAGTCTAAGAAACCATCAGAATCAAGTGACTATTAAATATTAAACCTGCAGTTTGTACTCACCTGTTGGCAATGTCTTCCTGTCTTCCTTGGATCCAGCCATTTCTCCATTGACACCGTTAGGGTGTGAAGATAGTGAACTGTCTTCCTGACTAGCCAAAAACTGTTTGGTTTGCTCACAAAGCAAAAAATTGTTCTTTTTATTTCCATTCTCTGGGCTTTTCAACCTGAAATTAGGATGGTTAGGATGTCCTCCAGGACTTCTTAAAGACTCGTGTGATGGAAGCTTGCTTTCATTTTTCTCAAAATTAAATGGCTCTGTCATTTTACAGGTAGATGCCGCCAAAATATTTCTTGACATCATATTAAGCAGCAGTTTGACATTCACAGAAGTCTAAGGGAAGAAATGTATTCAAAAGGCAACTTTAATCCCAAAAGTAGAAGCACTGCAGGCCCAGGTGGTTTCTTTTTTATGCAACAGCTCTTTCTCATAAATGACTCCAAAGCAGATGTAACTAACTGGGATACTGAACAGGAGGGAAAGGGGCAGGGCACAACTTTTCAAAGAATGACATAGAAAGTCAAAGAGGAGAGTGAAAAAGTTGGCTTAAAGCTCAACATTCAGAAAACGAAGATCATGGCATCTGGTCCCATCACTTCATGGGAAATAGATGGGGAAACAGTAGAAACAGTGTCAGACTTCATTTTTTTGGGCTCCAAAATCACTGCAGATGGTGATTGCAGCCATGAAATTAAAAGACGCTTACTCCTTGGAAGAAAAGTTATAACCAACCTAGATAGCATATTCAAAAGCAGAGACATTACTTTGCCGACTAAGGTCTGTCTAGTCAAGGCTATGGTTTTTCCTGTGGTCATGTATGGATGTGAGAGTTGGACTGTGAAGAAGGCTGAGCGCCGAAGAATTGACGCGTTTGAACTGTGGTATTGGAGAAGACTCTTGAGAGTCCCTTGGACTGCAAGGAGATCCAACCAGTCCATTCTGAAGGAGATCAGCCCTGGGATTTCTTTGGAAGGACTGATGCTAAAGCTGAAACTCCAGTACTTTGGCCACCTCATGCGAAGAGCTGACTCATTGGAAAAGACTGATGCTGGGAGGGATTGAGGGCAGGAGGAGAAGGGGACGACAGAGCATGAGATGGCTGGATGGCATCACGGACTCGATGGACCTGAGTCTGAGTGAACTCTGGGAGTTGGTGATGGACAGGGAGGCCTGGTGTGCTGCGATTCATGGGGTCGCAAAGAGTCGGACACGACTGAGCAACTGAACTGAACTGAAGGACACAACACTGAAGGATTAGAATCCAATGGGACCAAGCTGGCGGACAAGACTAGACCTTTATCCTCAATCAGCAAGTGAAATGACACACCCACGAGTGCCAAGACAGTTCCAAGGCTCTGTTCAAGGACCAAGGAGTGGGTGGTGGCCCAAATCCTGGAAAGCTCCGCCCCTTCCCTAAAACATGGAATAATCCTCCCACTCATTAGCATATGAAACTACCCAGCACGCCCATTTTCACACGCGTCCTCTGCGATGGCCACACTCTGTGGAGTGTGCTTCTCTCTGTATCCGAATAAATGCACTTCTTACCTACCTATCACTTTGCTCTCACTGCATTCTTTCTGCGCACGATGAGACATTAAGAACCCGAGCTTCATTTGGTCCTGAAACCAGGTACCGTGGGTTTTGGCTGGGTTTGAGTCCCAGCCATATGGGTTCAAGTCCCAAGCCAGGTTTTGACTGGGTTTGAGTCCCAGCCACATGGGTTCAAGTCCCAATCTGAGGTAAACGGTTTCAATACCAAAGCCTGTTCTACAGGCACAAGAAAAGAATGGTTCTTTATCATTTAAGTACAAACTCCAAGTTGAACAAAATTCAACAGTGGACAATTCAAGAGACATTAAGCATTACACCTCTGAGTTCCGCATCATTCCTTACTTTTAAAAGCTTCTGGAAACAACAGGGGTAGAAAAGGACTATTAGCTCAGTCGGTAAAGAATCTGCCTGCAGTGCAGGAGATCCGGGTTCAATCCCTGGGTCTGGATGATACCCTGGAGAAGGAAATGGCAACCCACTCCAGTGTCCTTGCCTGGAAAAATCTCATGGACAGAAGAGCTTGGTGGGGCTGCAGTCCATGGGGTCACAAAGAGTCAGGCACGGCTGGGCGACTAACACTTACTGATTTACTTTTTTTTTTTAATGTATTTCTGACCTAGAGCCTACAACTCAATGGTGAAGTATAACAGAGGGTAGTGTTTAAATCGGGTCATCATCTGCCTGTGTAGCCTTTCAGAACCCCTCTACCCTCTCCTGCTTGTTGCTCTGCTATGACCTTGAACCTGGTCCCCAGAATGGCCTCGCTCTCATCCCCCTGGCCAACACTTTGTTTCCTATTTGCCTCAGCTGATTTCTCTTTGCTCTGTTTGTTTGTTTTTTTTTTTTCCCCTCAAGTCTTCTATTTCATAATCTCCATTTGGGTTTTATAAATTGTAACTTGCATCTGTTGCTTTTAAAGATTTATCTGTGTGAGCGGTTGGCTGCAAGTAAGGTACACATGTTGTTGCAGAGAGCCTCTGAGAAACCTCTATCCAGACAGTAGGCTGGCTTGTTGTTTTTCTATTACTCCTCGACAATACTAAGTGCTCAGGGGAAGTTGAAAAAAAGAGTGGAGAAACAATCTTACTTTGAAATACTGACCTATAGCTTTGTTTTCAGCCTGCAGGCAAAACGTCTGCCTATCTTCCCAAAACAGCTCAGAAAGGAAAAAAAAAAAAAAAGGCAACAGATAGCCCAAATTGGTATGAGTAACAGCTAAATGTTATTTACACTACATTTTACATTTAAAGTTGCTCAGTCGTATCCAACCCCTTGTGACCCCATGGACTATACAGTGCATGGAATTCTCCAGGCCAGAATACTGGAGTGGGTAGCCTTTCCCTTCTCCAGGGGATCTTCCCAACCCAGAGATCGAACTCAGGTCTCCACACTGCAATCTGCATTGCAGGGAGGTTCTTTACCAGCTGAGCCATAAGGGAAGCCCAAGAATACTAGGGTGGGTAACATTGTTTTAAATAGAAGATAAAGAAAGAGCAGAAAAATCCTCCCCCTTGGTGTCCTAAAACTGCTCCTTGTTGTTGTTGTTCAAATTGCTAAGTCGGGTCTGACTCTTTTCAACCACATAGACTAGTCTGTCAGGTTCTTCCATTCTCCACTATCTCCCAGAGTTTGCTCAAATTCATGTCCACTGAATGACAACACAGGAAAGATAATGAAATTTTAAAAGAAAAGATATACACAAGCAGACTTCAAGGTGAGGGAACTCTCAGGGGACCAGGTCCTGGGACGATGCTTAACAAGGCCTGCAGATGGGCAGCCGTGCTGGGAGGCAGGTGTCAGGGAAAGCCTACCTGTAGCAAAAAGCACACTAAACTGAAGGATCAGATTGAGAACTACAACTCTGAATGCAGTAAGAGAGAAATACTGTGAAACTACAAAAGGAAAAATAAGTTCCAGGGGATATTGGGTGGGAAATATAAAGAACATCCAGTTAAATCATTAGGGCAACTACCACAAGGATAGAAACAGTGTGTAACTTCAAAATCCAAGGCGGGGGGGGCGGGGGGGAATTCGAGTATGATAAAATGATAAATAGAAAACACCAAGTAAGATGACCGCACAAAACCCAAGTAACCAAAGTATCAACAATTAAGTCTCAATTAAAAGAGAGATAGGGAGAAAAATATCCAGATAGATAATATGCACAAAAGACATACATTAAACAAAATATATGGCAAGCTTGCAAATAAAAGGACTATAACATGTGCTATGCAGATAACCAAAATAAAGTTGGTCTGCTAATGATTAACAGCAGATAAAAGAACCTAAGGTAGAAAATATTCAGATAAAGGGAAATATTTTATATTGACAAAAGAAACACTCCCAGGAGAGAGCAGTGACATCACCTTGAGATATATTAATATAAAGTAAAAACGGATTAAAGAGAAATTCAGCCTCCAAAAGGACACACCAGCTTTAGAAACATACTAGTCAACAATCAGTGATAAGATGCATTTTACTACCGCAATGAAACTTGATCTAGTAGAGACCAATACAACCAAGAATATTCATTTTTTCCAACATTGAGATATACCGGAGTACCAAGTCCACCTCATCTAACTCCAAAAGAAACTAGTACCATACAAGCCACATTCACGCACCACACTATACCAATCCCCATCTCAGATTTTACTTCCCCGAAAACCAGCATGCAAACCCACAGTGGACGATGAAGGGTCCACTGTGGGTTTGGTTTTAGTTTTTTTTCCCGCCACCCCCTGAGGCATGTGG
This sequence comes from Ovis aries, assembly GCF_016772045.2. Taxonomy (NCBI): domain Eukaryota; kingdom Metazoa; phylum Chordata; class Mammalia; order Artiodactyla; family Bovidae; genus Ovis; species Ovis aries. The sequence goes on along the minus strand of NC_056075.1, from coordinate 34,191,348 downwards.
GATCTCAGTTGCCCAACCAGGGATCAAACTCATGCCCCTTGCGTTGGGAACATGAGGTCTTAATCACTGAACTACCAGCGAAGTCCCTGTTTTAGTTTAAAAGTGGTAAAATATTACAAAGAAAATGATGGCAAGCCTGACTATAAGAACAATCAAAAGCTTACCAATAACAGTAAAGAGATCAGGAAATACGTATTAACTCAAAGATGACAAGTTGGATGCCTTTAAAAAGTGGGATAAACAGTAAAGAGACATTGAGACACTGTGGGTGACTGGCCCAAACACCACCTTCCACCTCTGATTTGCCAGCCTCAGTTAGAGACAACATTGGCCATCACCAGAGTTCTCCTGAGTTGAGCTTCTCAGGAAGCTCTGTCCTTTTCCGACGAATAGGGACAGATTCAGCTAGCAGGGTCTTTCACTCTTTTCTTCCGGCAACACAGACCTGAGGCCTGAAGATGTACCACCCACATCACAATGAGGAAGCAATAGGCATGATCAAGCCGCACAACTTCAGGACACTAGAGGAGAAAATAACCAGGCTGGTGCCCCTGGCAAAGGCTCTGACTCTAGCCCGCATCAGCCTATGCACAGACTTGCTGTGGCATCAGAAAAATAAACCTTTGGGTTTTCCCTTATTTGCAGCCCAAAGGATACAGACACCAATAAAATAAACGAGCAAAAGGTGTGAACGAAACGCATAGAGGATGAAGATTACTTGATTAACATATGGGGTTGGGAGGAGGGACATTAAATCTCACTTGTAACAAAAAAATTCAAATGGGAATACCTATGTATCACTTCCTTCGCAGCATACATGTAATTAAAACACTCAGTGATGAAAGGAATGTAAATGAATATGTTCTGTCTGGGAAATAATTTGGAGATTTATATATGCATTTTGTTCTCTTGCATATATGTGTACATATATATGCACATATACATATGTAAACATATATATAATATATATTCTTTAAAATGTCCATAGCCACTCACCAGACAAATCTACTTTTAGAAATCATCCCACTGAAATAATTGTAAATATCAAAAAATACAGTATGTATAAGTATCCATTAAAAATAAAAATAAATTAATAAAATAGAAAAAATAGAAAATTAACTGTGATGCCTCTACTAGATAGGATATTACACTACCATTTAGAATTTTAGTTTTCAGAAACACTGGAAAATGTCTGTTAGAACAGCAAACAAAAAAATCAGAAAAACACTGTTATTTAGTATAATAACTGCAAAATAAAAAAGAACAAAACTATGTAAAAAAGAAGACTGAAATACATTAAATTTTAAATTTTAAAAAACAGTGGTCTGGGGTGGGTAAGTTGACAAGAAAATCTTTTTCACTATTGTTTTCACTTTCCAAATTATATTAAAGGATGAGTTACTTTTATACAAAAAAAAGGATTTTAAGGTTAAAATATCATTTTATGTTCAATTAAACCTTTTTCCTAAAGTGTGGTTAATTTTAAAGCAAGTAAAAAATCACAGTAATACTTAAACCACAAAACTAGGGTACAGACAGCTTTTTAAGACACCACCAGGACCCTCAATACAGTCTTTAACTCCTAAAATAGCCTTCCTAACTTTCTCTTTATTTGGTAAGGCTGACAGTCCACAACTGCTTACTACCCTGTACAGTTACCTAAAGACAGTTATTTTAAGTTGGTGCTGGAACCATGTCTTACTAAAAAATTAACAAAAACCCTTCTAATTTCCTATAGCACCTACTGTGGTGTTTGGTATAAAGAAGCATTCAAAAGATACCTGTATGACAAACACTATCTAAAATGCCCTATTGCACTGTCTTCCTGACAACCTGGACAGGACAGTTAAATTCACTGTCCAAAACTCTCATCTGACCATTCTAAACGGAGAATTACATCCTAGTACGAGGTTTATTGAAATTTAATAGCAATAATTCATGTCTTAGCTCAACTCTTCCAAAGTCCAAAAATTAATAAATATATACTGACTTTAGGAAGGATAACAGAAGCAGTCTTAGACCTAACGTAAAAAGTTTAGTCTGCTTGGTCAAAGTTGCTCAGTCATGTCCGACTCCTTGTATAGTCCATGGAATTCTCCAGGAAACAATACTGGAGTGGGTAGCCTTTCCCTTCTCCAGGGGATCTTCCCACCCCAGGGACTGAACCCAGGTCTTCCACATTGAAGCAGCAAACAAAAAGGATTTAAGCTTAAAAGAAGCTCCACCTATGGTGGAATCTTTAGGTTAGAATTTAGGTTCATTCGCCCCACCCAATTTAGGAATTTTCATTACAACCCCCAGGGTAAACAGACATCTAGACCGGTCCTGTAACTAGAGACTTATAACATCCTTTAATTTTGGACAGCCAACTGTACTGCACATGTCTCTATAAAATGATTCTCTTCCCAACTGACTACTGACTCCTGTTGTGACCCCAACCTTTCAAACCTCTGAAATGGGCACCACGTCCACTTTCCTCCAGGTCCTTCACCAGCTGAGGATCTGCCAGAGCTCCCACAATTTAGCACGTTCTCTAGTTCATGAACAACCCAAACACAGACAGGACTCTCGTAAAAGCACAGGATTCGAGATGTGGGCTGACAAATGGTCAACAGGAGAATTGTGCTATCCCTGACTCTGAAAACTACTTTCCTCATGCTCTAGCTTTTGAAGGAAGGAGGATTACTGTGAGCACACATATGGAGCTATCTAAAATCTTTTGGAAATCAATTTTTTTTAATGTGTAATTATCATACCACGCAACTGCCTTTTTTCTTCTGATTTATAAAGTTCTAATGAATTTTAACACATATATAGATTTATGTAACCACCACAACTGGGATACACAACAGGCTTTTAAAGCTGAATTTCAACATTATGAAACACTGAGAATGTGCATGTATCTTCCTTTGGCTTCATCCTGGGTCAATCACTGGGGCATAACTGAATATGAAGTCAATGGGCCCTATACCATAATGCTGCGCTTCCCAACCTTGGGTTGCAAACTTCCAATATATATAGGTACGGATATTGCTTTGCAGGTCATAATACCTCGAGGACTGCCTAACCTCACCCAGTTTTAAAGTAAGTAGTTCCTCCATATAAAATCCACTATTTTTTTTTTTTAACACACTACTGGTGATGAATAACACAAATTTATAATCATCCTCAAATCCACAGTAAATAGTTTTGTTGTTTCCTTAGCCAACACAAGAGGTTAATTAGAAAGATTCCCAAATTTCTTTAAGGGATCACTGATGATGGAAAAAGGAAGAGAGTTCCAGAAAAACCTCTATTTCTGCTTTATTGACTATGCCAAAGCCTTTGACTGTGTGGATCACAATAAACTGTGGAAAATTCTCAAAGAGATGGGAATACCAGACCACCTGATCTGCCTCTTGAGAACCTGTATGCACGTCAGGAAGCAACAGTTAGAACTGGACATGGAACAACAGATTGCTTCCAAATAGGAAAAGGAGTACGTCAAGACTGTATATTGTCACCCTGCTTATTTAACTTATATGCAGAGTACATCATGAGAAACGCTGGGCTGGAGGAAGCACAAGCTGGAATCAAGATAGCCGGGAGAAATATCAATAACCTCAGATGTGCAGATGACACCACCCTTATGGCAGAAAGCGAAGAGGAACTAAAAAGCCACTTGATGAAAGTGAAAGAGGAGAGTGAAAAAGTTGGCTTAAAGCTCAACATTCAGAAAATGAAGATCATGGCATCTGGTCCCATCACTTCATGGGAAATAGATGGGGAAACAGTGGAAACAGTGTCAGACTTTATTTTTTGGGGCTCCAAAATCACTGCAGATGGTGATTGCAGCCATGAAGTTAAAAGACGATTACTCCTTGGAAGAAAAGTTATAACCAACCTAGATAGCATATTCAAAAGCAGAGACATTACTTTGCCAACAAAGGTCCGTCTAGTCAAGGCTATGGTTTTTCCAGTAGTCATGTATGGATGTGAGAGTTGGGACTGTGAAGAAAGCTGAGTGCCGAAGAATTGATGCTTTTGAACTGTGGTGTTGGAGAAGACTCTTGAGAGTCCCTTGGACCACAAGGAGATCCAATCAGTCCATCCTAAAGGACATCAGTCCTGGGTGTTCTTTGGAAGGACTGATGCTAAAGCTGAAACTCCAATACTTTGGCCACCTCATGCGAAGAGTTGACTCATTGGAAAAGACTCTGATGCTGGGAGGGATTGGGGGCAGGAGGAGAAGGGGAAGACAGAGGATGAGATGGCTGGATGGCATCACCGACTTGATGGACATGAGTCTGAGTGAACTCTGGGAGTTGGTGATGGACAGGGAGACCAATTCATGGGGTCACAAAGAGTCGGACATGACTGAGCGACTGAACTGAACTGATGTTAACAGAAGAGCGGTGGCATGAAAGTAACTAACTTCTGCAGTTCTATAGGCAAATATAAGGCCTTGGTTTTGTGCTGTCCGTTAGCTCTATGCTTCACGAACTTATCTCAGTAAGACTGGACACACCTTCAAGGGTAAAAACTTTCTTTTATTTCCTTAGAATTCTCCAGCCCCTCTCCTATGAAGACAGGAACATCCCAGGATACACTGCAAACCGTGACATAAGGTCTCTCCTCTCTTCAGGACACCACAGCCAAGAGGTGAGAGTAAATTCACAGTGTGCTGTGCTTAGTCGCTCAGTCGTTTCCAACCCTTTGTGAACCCATGGACTGTAGCCTGCCAGACTCCTCTGTCCATGGGATTCTCCAGGTAAGAATACTGGAGTGGATTGCCATGCCCTCTTCCAAGGGATCTTCCTAACCCAGGGATGGAAGCACTGCAGGCGGATTCTTCACGGTCTGAGCCACGAGGGAGCTAAACACCGAAAGTGCATGCAGCAGATAACTCACTTTTCCCCTTTTCTCTTTGCTTTTGTCTTCCCAGTAACCCCTTGCATTCAGAGAGAATGGCTACCCAAAGGAAACATTCAACTTTTCAAGCTCTGAAGCTCAACGATTCCACAGGAACGTGAGCTTTAAAGTCCGTCAGATACAAGTCTGAGCAGTTTTATCTTCCTCATTCAGTATGCTAGCTCAGGCAAATCACTTCATCTTTCTAGGATTCAGTGACTATAAAGTCTAGCCAGCAGCAGTAACTTCCTCACAATATCATCATGAGGATTAAACATGAGGCTGTATGTCAACCACCTAGCACCGTGGCAGGTGCTTACTAAACCCCTAAAAGGCAGCTATTATTTTTACCTTACTTTTGTAGCACTCCCACACTCAAAGAATTTCTCCCACTCATGCAGAATTAGTTTGCTCCCTCAAGAGACAAATAATTTGAGAATTCAAGTAGTCCTGTTTCTTTATTCCCACAGAGCAGGAAAGAAGACCTGAGACGGTTTAGCAACCAAACCCACAAGGACCAGCGCCCTCACACAGTTGAGATGAAAATTCAGCTCATGTTCCTAGGCCTTGCAATTGTGCATTCAATACCCGGATGGCTCAACAAGGCAACCAGAGGCATGTTCCTTAATTCCAGAGGCCAAAAAGGCAAGCGTATTTATCGCAGGGCCTGATTACCAAGAAAAGCGACTGGCACACGGCACACACGCTACAGACACATGTTAAACGAACCAGGGTTGCCTCACCTATATCTAAGTAAATGCTGCAATGCACCTTCCTTTTACAGGAGGTAGGAAGGGGGCGGGGGGTAAAAATCTAAAAAATATTTTTCGCACTGTAGCTTTGAGTCAAATGAAAGCACTGAATCCACAAGTCAGATTCTCCTAGAAGGGGAAAGGGGTACTTGAAGGGGATGCAAGCGGAGGTTTGCACTCTGGAGAGTCACGCCTGGAAGTATGAGCTATTTTCCAAACCTCCTGCAAGTCCCCCTTAAGTCCAAAGCTCAACTCTCACGTCTCTCGCCCCTCCCCCCAGTATGCGATCTTCCCCATCCAGAACCTCCCACCCGAGACGTGCCTTCCCCGCCCAAGTTCTCAGGACCTCTCCAACCTTCGATACTCTCTCCACTTCCAGGCCCCTGGTACCCGCTCAACGCCCGACCTCAACGCCCGACCCCAACGTCCAGCGCCCAACGGCCGGCCCTCAACGGCCGAAGTTCGGCAGCCCTCATGTAGCGCCCCTTTCGCTCCCCCGTGCGCATGGGAACCCCGACCTGGAAAAAGGCAAAAGGGCTGTGGATCCGACCGTCTCTGAAGCCTCGTAGTGGTGGCGGCGTTTGCCCGTGCCAGGTGCCCTGCCGCCCAGTTGCGCACTCAGAGCTCACCTCGCTCCGGATGCCTAGCCGGCCCCCCTGGCGCCACTTGGCGCCTGCGCAGTCCACGCCCAAGTGCTCATGCTGCGTCCACGTGCATCCTCCGCGTGCATGCGGAGGCGTGCTCAGGGCCTGGTGGTGCAGCTTCGTGGGGGCTGGTACAAAGGCTGCGGGCTCAGGGCGATCCTCTGCGGAAACAGAAGGTATCTACTGTTTCAGCTTCTAGAAAGGAGTTGCTGGAAATTCCAAAGGCAAAGATACAGACCTTGTCTCCTCAAAGGTCACTTGGGTCATATTAACCACTTAAAGTCTTAAAAAAGGTTTTCAAATCAATCCCTGCTTCTGTGAGCTTGCGGAAAGTAGGTACAGGTGATCACAGTTTGCCCTTAGAGCACTTCATTATAGGTTGATGTTTCTCAAAGAAGAACAGTTGTAAACTTGTTTTTTTAAACGATGACTCTCGCAAAAAATGCAGAAGAAAAACGTTACTTGTATGTACCCATCACCTAGTTCCAAGTGTATCTATTTAAGGTCTGTCTTGTCTGCATCAGTCAGTTTGCCACTGATGCAACAATCTCCGTTGATTGTCTGAAGCAAATTCCTGCTGCTGCTAAGCCGCTTCAGTCGTGTCCAACTCTGTGAGACCCCAGAGAGGACAGCCCACCAGGCTCCTCCGTCCCTGGGATTCTCCAGGCAAGAACACTGGAGTGGGTTGCCGTTTCCTTCTCCAATGCATGAAAGTGAAAGTGAAGTCGCTCAGTTGTGCCCGACTCCTAGCAACCCCATGGACTGCAGCCTACCAGGCTCCTCCGTCCATGGGATTTTCCAGGCAAGGGTACTGGAGTGGGTTGCCAATCCTACTTGTGTATTATTATCTTTTTCAGTTCAGTTAGGTCGCTCAGTCGTGTCCTACTCTTTGAGACCCCATGAATTGCAGCATGCCAGGTCTCCCTGTCCATCACCAACTTCGGAGTTCACTCAAACTCATGTCCATCGAGTCGGTGATGTCATCCAGCCATCTCATCCTCTGTTGTCCCCTTCTCCTGCCCCCAATCCCTCCCAGCATCAGGGTCTTTTCCAATGAGTCAACTCTTTGCATGAGGTGTCCAGAGTATTGGTGTTTCAGCTTTAGCATCAGTCCTTCCAAAGAATACCCAGGACTGATCTCCTTTGGAATGGACTGGTTGGATCTCCTTGCAGGCCATGGGCCTCTCAAGAGTCTTCTCCAACACCACACTTCAAAAGCATCAATTCTTCAGCACTCAGCTTTCTTCATAGTCCAACTCTAACATCCATACGTGATCACTGGAAAAACCATACATAGCCTTGACTAGATGGACTTTTGTCGGCAAAGTAATGTCTGTGCTTTTGAGTATGACATCTAGGTTGGTCATAACTTTCCTTCCAAGGAGTAAGCATCTTTTAATTTCATGGCTACAATCACCATCTGCAGTGCTTTTAGAGCCCCCCCAAAATAAATTCTGTCACTTTTTCCACTGTTTCCCCATCTATTTCCCATGAAGTGATGGGACTGGATGCCATGATTGTAGTTTTCTGAATGTTGAGTTTTAAGCCAACATTTTCGCTCTCCTCTTTCACTTTCATCAAGAGGCTCTTTAGGTCCTCTTTGCTTTCTGCCATAAGTGTGGTGTCATCTGCATATCTGAGGTTATTGATATTTCTCCCGGCTATCTTGATTACAGCTTGTGCTTCTTCCAGCCCAGCGTTTCTCATGATGTACTCTGCACATAAGTTAAATAAGCAGGGTGACAATATACAGCCTTGACGTACTCCTTTTCCTATTTGGAAGCAATCTGTTGTTCCATGTCCAGTTCTAACTGTTGCTTCCTGACCTGCATACAGGTTTCTCAAGAGGCAAGTCAGGTGGTCTGGTATTCCCATCTCTTTCAGAATTTTCCACAGTTTATTGTGATCCACACAGTCAAGGCTTTGGCATAGTCAATAAAGAAGAAATAGACGTTTTTCTGGAACTTTCTTGCTTTTTCAATGATCCAGCGGATGTTGGCAATTTGATCTCTAGTTCCTCTGCTTTTTCTAAATCCAGCTTGAACATCTGGAAGTTCATGGTTCACATATTGTTGAAGCCTGGCTTGGAGAATTTTGAGCGTTACTTTACTAGCATGTGAGATGAGTGCAATTGTGCGGTAGTTTGAGTATTGGCATTGCCTTTCTTTGAGATTGGAATGAAAACTGACCTTTTCCAGTCCTGTGGCCACTGCTGAGTTTTCCAAATTTGCTGGCATATTGAGTACAGCACTTTCACAGCATCATCTTTCAGGATTTGAAATAGCTCAACTGGAATTCCATCACCTCCACTAGCTTTGTTCCTAGAGATGCTTCCTAAGGCCCACTTAACTTCACATTCCAGGATGTCTGGCTCTAGGTGAGTGATCACACCATTGTGATTATCCGGGTCATGAAGATCTTTTTTGTACAGTTCTTCTGCGTATTCTTCCCACCTCTTCTTAGTATCTTCTGCTTCTGTTAGGTCCTTACCATTTCTGTCCTTTATTGAGCCTATGTTTGCATGAAATGTTCCCTTGGTATCTCTAATTTTCTTGAAGAGATCTCTAGTCTTTCCCATTCTGTTCTTTTCCTCTATTTCTTTGCACTGATCGCTGAGGAAGGCTTTCTTATCTCTCCTTGCTATTCTTTGGAACTCTGCATTCAGATGCTTATATCTTTCCTTTTCTCCTTTGCTTTCTGCTTCTCTTCTTTTCACAGCTATTTGTAAGGCCTCCTCAGACACCATTTTGCATTTTTGCATTTCTTTTCCATGGGGATGGTCTTGATCCCTGTCTCCTGTACCATGTCACGAACCTCCGTCCGTAGTTAATCAGGCACTCTATCAGATCTAGTCCCTTAAATCTATTTCTCACTTCCACTGTATACTCATAAGGGATTTTATTTAGGTCATACCTGAATGGTCTAGTGGTTTTCCCTACTTTCTTCAATTTAAGGTCTTTATTTTCAGAACAGTTTTAGAAGAATAAGTGGATTCAGAAGACTATGGAGAATTCCCACATAAGCTAAATTGTTTCCCCTATTATTAACATACTTGTAGAATACATCTGTTACAATTAAGGATCCACTAGGACTTAGGGAGATCCAACCAGTCCATTCTGAAGGAGATCAAACCTGGGATTTCTTTGGAAGGACTGATGCTAAAGCTGAAACTCCAGTACTTTGGCTACCTCATGCGAAGAGTTGACTCATTGGAAAAGACTTTGATGCTGGGAGGGATTGGGGGCAGGAGAAGAAGGGGACGACAGAGGATGAGATGGCTGGATGGCATCACTGACTTGATGGACGTGAGTTTGAGTGAACTCTGGGAGTTGGTGATGGACAGGGAGGCCTGGCGTGCTGCGATTCATGGGGTTGCAAAGAGTCGGACACGACTGAGTGACTGAACTGAACTGAACTGATGGCCCCCAGGGGTACTGGTGAGACATTTTTGTTGGATGCCCCATTGATGTTTTCTCATAATAAGAGGGTAGTTATTGGAAAGACTACAGAGGTAAAATGTTATTTCTGTAGCATCACATCAAGCATTCTTTGAACATGACTGTTGCTATTTTTTGTGATCACCTCGCTAGTATTTATCAGGTTTCTCTACTATAAAGTTATTTTTTTCCCTTCCTTTATGTCGTGAACACAGAAGTCATTTTGTGCAGTCTACACCTAAACAAAGGGAATTATGCTCCTCTTCCTTAAAAGTACAGTATCTACAGAAATCATTTGAAATTTTTTTTGTATGGGAGATTTGTCTCTCCTCTTCAACTTACTAAATATAGTCAATCATCAGTCAGTTCAGTCACTCAGTCGTGTCCGACTCTTTGTGACCCCATGGACTGCAGCACACCAGGCTTCCCTGTCCATCACCAACTCCCAGAGCTCACTCAAACTCACATTCATAGAGTCAGTGATGCCATCCAACCATCTCATCCTTTGTTGTCCCCTTCTCCTCCTGCCTTCATCTTTCCCAGCATCAAGGTCTTCCAGTGAGTCAGTTCTTCACATCAGGTGGTAAAAGTATTGGGGTTTCAGATTCAGCGTCAGTACTTCCAATGAATATTCAGGGCTGATTTCCTTTAGGATAGAATGGTTGGATCTCCTTGCAGTCCAAGGGACTCTCAAGAGTCTTCTCCAACATCATAGTTCAAAAGCATCAATTCTTTGGCGCTCAGCTTGCTTTATAGTCCAACTCTCACATGCATACATGACCACTGCAAAAACCATAGCTTTGACTAGACAGACCTTTGTTGGCAAAGTACTATCTCTGCTTTTTAATATGCTGTCTAGGTTGATCATAGCTTTCCTTCCAAGGAGTAAGCATCTTTTGATTTCATGGCTGCAGTCACCAGCTGTAGTGATTTGGGAGACCCAAAAAATAACAGTTTCCACTGTTTCCCCATCTATTTGCCATGAAGTGATGGGACCAGATGCCGTAATCTTAGTTTTCTGAATGTTGAGTTTTAAGCCGACTTTTTCACTCTCCTCTTTCACTTTTATCAAAAGGCTTTTTAGTTCCTCTTCACTTTCTACCATAAGGGTGGTGTCATCTGAATATCTAAGGTTATTGACACTTCTCCTGGCAATCTTGATTCCAGCTTGTGCTTCATCCAGCCCAGCATTTCTCATGATGTACTCTGCATATAAGTTAAATAAGCAGGGTGACAATATACAGTCTTGTCGTACTCCTTTCCCGATTTGGAACCAGTCTGTTGTTCCATGTCCAATTCTAACTGTTGCTTCTTGACCTGCATACAGATTTCTCAGGAAGCAGGTCAGGTGGTCTGGTATTCCCATCTCTTTTCGAATTTTCCAGTTTGTTGTGATCCACACAGTCAAAGGCTTTGACATAGTCAATAAAGCAGAAGTAGATGTTTTAATCATATTCAATCATACATATATCAATAGAGACTCAGATATTCATTTTATGCTCTGGGTTATAATCTAACACTCCTTTATTTCCTTGCTCAAATTGTTCCAACTTTGACTATTGGCAACTCTTTCAGTTATGTTTTGTTCTTCTTTGACATACCCCCCCCCCCATCAATGTGATTGTTTTTATTTTTTGAAGTATGTTCTTTCTGGCATATTGTATCTTTACATCCATATATATTTATGTACGTATCTTTAAAAGATCTTAACTTCTGAAAAACATCACCCAAATTTATCCCGTCTTTAAAAATAATTTCATAATATCATAAAGTTAGTATTTACAATTTCTGGGGTAGTCTCAAATGACTTTTAATTAGTATGGTCTAATCAGATCCTATATTTGCATTCAGTGATGTATTTTAAAAAGAGATTTCTCTTTTAATCTTTTCATCTTCTTGCAACTTATAAATTGAAGGAATGGCAGTTTTCCTCACAATTCTGTTGATTACATTCTCTCTGGCAAGAATACCTCCCTGGTGGCGGTATCGTGTTCCTCTGTTGCTTCACTCAGAAGACACTTAATATCTAGTCATTTCTCTTTGGGGGATATACACTCTAAAGTTTCCAGCCAGCTTTCCATATGATTCTGGATTCACTGGTGATCATTATCTAGGTACATTATTTCATTGGAAGTGAAAGTGTTAGTGACTCAGTGTCCAACTTTTTGTGACCCCATGGACCCTAGCCCCCCAGGCTCATCTGCCCATGCAATTTTCTAGGCAAGAACACTGGAATGGGTTGCCATTCCCATCTCCAAGGAATCTTCCTGATCCAGGGATTGAACCCAGGTCTCCTGCATTGCAGGCAGATTCTTTACTAAGTTACCAGGGAAGTGTTTCTAAAATGATAATAGTCTTTTTCTCTGCATTTGTTACCTGAAAGTCCACAAAGAAAAACTTTCTCCATCAACTATTTGAGATTCAGTTTGTAACAGAAAAGGCAGGATGTTTGATTTTTTTAGTTTTCAAAATGTGATGATTTATTGGCATCCGCAATGGCACCCCACTCCAGTACTCTTGCCTGGAAAATCCCATGGACAGAGGAGCCTGGTAGGTTGCAGTCCATGGGGTCGCTGAGGGTCTGACATGACTGAGCGACTTCACTTTCACTTTTCACTTTCATGCATTGGAGAAGGAAATGGCAACCCACTCCAGTGTTCTTGCCTGGAGAATCCCAGGGACGGAGGAGCCTGGTGGGCTGCCATCTCTGGGGTCGCACAGAGTCGGACACGACTGAAGTGACTTAGCAGCAGTAGCAGCAAAGGTGACCAATACCATTTTTAAAAAATCAACACACTCATTACTTTTTAAACTGGTAGATTTGTCTCATTTGTTGTTACTTTTAAATGCTAAAATTGTCTTCTCTGTATGGGGAACACCTTTAAATTGGCTCAAATCTTTTTGACACAACTCCTTTGATCTTTACTTTCTGGTATAACCAAAATATCCTGAATTTTATTGTACATTTCTTCCCTTGTAGATTTAGCTCTTGAGTTCCTAGAGGAGCCTAGGTTACTTTTAGTGGGAAATTACATTTAGAGATGATTGGACAATAGGGGTGTCCATTGGGTTGATCATTATTCTAGGCCTTTTCAGACAGCCTTTTTTTTTTTCTTTTTAATGGAAATGAAATGTATCATGAGTTCATGCTGAAATTTCTAATTTCAAATTTACTAATTCATACTGATGTTTCTAAATTCAAATTTAGGATTGCAGTGTTTTTATACTTAATTTCTTTGATTTCTATATTTGTATTTCCTTTCTCTGATATTGAAAATCTTGATTCCAAGGATTATATACATGCTTTATACTAATATAGTTCAGAAATAAGTGTCAGTATTACTGCCAATAAGCATACTGAAAAAGCTTAAAGTTTCTTTTATATTTTTCCCCTTGGAATAACATCTCAATAGGAATGCCTGGTGAAACACTCCAGTATTCTTGCTGGGAAATCCCATGGACAGAGAAGCCTGCTGGGCTTGGGCTACAGTTCATGGGATCACAGAGTCGGACGCGACTGAGTGACTAAACAACAGGAATGTTTGGTAAATTTATTGCTTGAAAGTAATTTCTTTACTGTCACACTTTAACTGCATAATGTGTTTTAACCAGTGTCTTCATTGAAGGAGGGAGGTGCCATTTCCTGTTGGAAAGAGGAATAGAGTTACACAGTGTTGAATGCTTTTTAAGTGAAGACTTTTTGTTTGTTTGGGGGGTTTTGTTCTTTCAGTCATGAGTTGTGCAGTAAGAATCCTTAAATCCAAGAGCAGCACTAAACTGGGCAGAGTAGGTTTGCAAAACCTCCAGACTGAAACTGCTCACCTTCTCCGGACGTGACTAGGCAACTGTATTCAGTATACGTTTTCCCCCCAATACACTATATATATATATATATATATATATATAGCTAATTATTGAGCAGCTCTGGCGTGCCAAACCCCACTTTGCGTACTAGGGTGATGACACTTCCCGTGCTCACGGCTCACAGTCGGGTACTGGAGAGGAACGCACCAACAGTTTATTATTGAACAATGGCAGTAGGTGCCAAGCGGTGGGCCTGAATGCGGTGTTATGGAAACCCCCAGAGCCTCTCCCAGAGATGAACTGTCTGAGGGGCAGGTAGGCAGCTCCTGCTGACTCCGCCCACGTCAGGTGCAAGACTAACGCATCAGAGCTGGGAGGTCACAATTTAAAATTCTCTTTATGTCCCTGAGTAAGATGAGTAGGGGCCAAAGGGCGAAGAGGGATCAGCTCCAAGGAACGCGTCCTACAGGAAGCAATAACCTACTTGGATCGGGGAGGGGCGTGAGAGGTAGGGCCGGTCTAACGAGGCAGGACAGCCGGCTCGCCAGGATGGCCAAGGGGTGGCGAGCTCCGAAGACGAAGTGCCCGGGCAGGACGATCGCCGAGCTGGAGACAGCGGAGCGTCGGCCCCGCCCACTGCAGACAGGTTCCCCAGGCCCAAGGTGCGTTGCGTCACGACGCCTTCGCCTCGTTGATTGGCTCCTCCGGGGAGCCCCGCCCCCTCAGCTGTAGCCGGGCCGGCTTCGGCGTCGCCGCCATCTTTGTTGATGTGTCAGCTCCGCGGGGGCTTGGGGCAGCCGCGGCGGAGGGAGCGTGCTGTTGGCCCTGTTCCCACCGCTGTCCCCACCGCCCCCACATTTCCAGGTCTGCGGGGCCCCTCTATGGAGAAGTTGATCCCTGAGCAGTAGTTCCAGCGGCTTCTTTAGGGGTGTGGCCTGAGGCTCGGATCAGTGGGGTAAGTACCCTAGAGGGGCGCCCGGGAGGACTGGGGAGTCGCGGTGGCGGCACGGCGGGCTTGCCACCTCCTGCGCCATCCTGCACGTCCCGGGGCGGCTCCCTGGCCTGGCTTCTCGAGGGAGTTAGGCGAGCGCTTGGTGGAGGCGTTCCCTCCTCTCTCTGCCTCCCGGCCATCAGTCCCGGGCCGCCCGGGCGGGAGGCGGCGGAGGGGTCGCCGGGGGCCGTGGGGGCCGCGCCTCCTGAGAGGTCCCTAGAGAGCCCCAGAACTTAGGCCGCCGGCCGGGTCTCCCCGTGTGAACAGCAGCTAAGCCCGACCTGCTCGGCCACCCCTCACGGACTCGGCGTCTGTTTCTCCTTTCCTCTCCAAGTTGACTGTGTTCGTGTTTCATGTTTACTGTAGTGACTTTAAACCCTCTTCCAAACACTTCCATTACTGTGATTTTAAGTAATTTTAGAGACGATTCTTTGGGATCGTGGTTATGAACGAAATCGTTCTTGGTATTTATATTGCCTCCCCCCTCCCCCCCGCCAAGGACATCAAGGTATTTGATAAATCTTGGTTGCTAAGGATCAGATTTCAAATTTATGTGTCTGTCAAACCTGTAAAATGGTAAACCCCCTTCTGCATGTCCCCTCGTAGCGATCTTGGGGAACAGTGCAGGTATAATTATTGATCGCCTGTTAACCATGGAAGAACTTTAGCTAGTTTTTGCATCTTGATTTTGCTTAGAGGAAAGAGGCCTGGATTTGAAATATCTGGACTATCTTCGACTTGATGCTCTTGTTACCTCTGAGAGTTATGTCGTATAGTAATGCCGGGCAGCCCCAGTCATTCGGCAGTTTTCTCTATGTGTACCTGTGTAATCTACCTTTCGTGCCTACCTTTTAAAATTTCTTCTAAAATGATAGGTTAGGAGTTTTTCTGAGGACAATATGTGGCAAATCAGTGAAAGTGTTTCAAGAGGTATGCTGGTAGTCGCTCGAAAACAAACAAAAACACACCAAAAAACTGTAAGTGTTTAGGTATGCTTGTGGGTGTAGCCTTCCGGACTGCTAACTACACCTTCATATTTGCAGAGTGTGGGAAAGATTAAGGTGCGAGAGATGTTGATAGTAAAACCGACCATCTGCTTGTGTATCTTCTCTCTTCAGCTACTTTCGAATTCCTTATCCATCATTGTACAAATAGAAAGCAGTGAAGATTGGCTTTGTTTTTCTTTTTCTCTTTTTTCCTTCCTTTTTGGTCCTTTCCTATTATTTTAAATTCAGTGGAAGATATTGAGTGATTCACAAACTTTGCAGTATAAAGAATTAAAACCCCTTGTTACATTGTAATAGGTGGGCATGTATAATCACTGAAGATTCTACCTGGAAATGCCTGGCTTACGTTTATATTGGTTTTATTCTTTTTAAGGCCTTTTCTTATTCATAATACCTGCATATAAATTCAGAGGTTCCTTTAAACAGTGGAGATTCCATAGAGTATCATTGGTATTTCAGAGTCTTGTTTATTGCTAACAAGGAAGGAGCGGTGGAGCACAATAACCGACCTTTAACCTTTTAGTCCCTTCAACCATAAACTAAAGAGTTGTTCTTTGATGCTATTCAGTGACAGCATAGCTAATGAGGATTGCTTAGTATATTCTATTTAAAACCATCTATTTACAAATACATGCTAACTTCCTAGAAGTCTGCTCTTTAGGAGAGATGATAGGTTGATGCAGCCTTTATTTAAAGATGTAGTAAAATCATCTTTTCCTTTGAAGAATGACTAATAATCTGTACTAGTTTTTCAAATTCATCTTAACAGTTTCATGTTAAAGACTCCTTAACCTGAAGTTATGTTCCTTTCACAAAGTTTGGATTTTTCTTTTCCCTCTTATCTCTAGTTTTAAATAATTAAAGCTGATTTTTGAATTTCTTATAAACGTGTCACTGGGCTTACTGTTGGAGAAGGCAATGGCACCCCACTCCAATACTCTTGTCCTGGAAAATCCCATAGATGGAGGAGCCTGGTGGGCTGCAGTCCATGGGGTCACTAAGAGTCAGACAGGACTGAGCGACTTCACTTTCACTTTTCACTTTCAGGCATTAGAGAAGGAAATGGCAGCCCACTCCAATGTTCTTGCCTGGAGAAGCCCAGGGACGGGGGAGCCTGGTGGGCTGCCATCTATGGAGTCACACAGAGTCGGACAGGACTGAAGTGACTTAGCAGCAGCAGCAGGGCTTACTGTGTTGGGAATATTATGTTCAGTGTCATTTCGGGGCAACCTTGGGAGCATCAGTTCAGTTCAGTCGCTCAGTCGTGTCTGACTTCTTGCGACCCCATGAACTGCAGCACTCCAGGCTTCCCTGTCCATCACTAACTACCCGAGCTTACTCAAACTCATGTCCATTGAGTCAGTGATACCATCCAACCATCTTGTCCTCTGTCATCCCCTTCTCCTCCCACCTTCAATCTTTCCCAGCATCAGGGTCTTTGCAAATGAGTCAGTTCTTTGCATCAGGTGGCCAAAGTATTGGAATTTCGCTTCAGCATCAGTCCTTCCAATGAATATTCAGGACTGATTTCCTTTAGGATGGGAGCATAGATAATTTAAATTTGGGAGTGACCCTGTAATATTATCATATTATTTCAGAAGCCACTTTTGAACTTTATTTCTCAGCTACTGAGATTTTAAAAATCTGTCTGGGCTAAGAAGTAAACAAAAGAAAAAGTACTGGTGTGAAGGGGCAATAGACAGAAAGTAGAAATCAAACCCAGCAAAGTATCGATTGGATTGTGAGTATAGTTGCCTGTCATTAGGAAACACAAACTATTCACCTACTTCAGAGATGATCATGTCATAGCTAATAATTTAATTTTTTGGTAAACTGCATTGTACCAGATTTACCAAGCCCAGGCCAAAGGAGGCTTCAAAATATAAACATTAACCAGAACTTCTTAATATAAGGCAGACTTAAAACTTACCTTTTTAAAATTTTTTTTAGGTTATTAGCTAGTCCCATTTTGAAAAGGAAACTGTAGGTCAATCCTGCCCCCCCCCCTTTTTTTTTTAGTTTTTAGGTTTTTGAGGGGGAAATTAGCTGAAAATCTTTTCGTGTTTTCTTAGAGTCATTGAAGTTTTTTTGGTGAGCTCTATACAAAGGAGCTTCAAAATGAGATTTCTATGCTAATAACTTTTCTGATTTAAAAGTTACTATAAGAGATATATAAAATTCCATGGATCTAAAATACCAAACTGATAATATGACATATAACTTGTAACGTGGTATATGATGTGGCTACTTCCTTCTTTTTCCTGGAGTCTTGCTGGACTGTGATTTCTCTTGTTATCATATCACAGGTTTTCATACTGTCTGGGGGTGGTGAGTGTCCTGCTGCATCTATTGCCCTGAGTCTTTTCACCATCTTTTTCTGTGTGTTATAGTATACATACTGTAAAATTCTGAATGCCCTGACCCCTGGGTGCAAAGCTAAACAAACCCCTACAGGGATAATTGAGCTTGGCCTCAGATGATACACTTTTTAAACTAATGGACAAAGAACTAGTGATGTGTTTCACAAAAAGGAAACGCAGTATATTAAAGTTGAATTTTACCAAAAAGCTCATTTACAGTGTGACTACTTTACAAATAAATCTTCCTTTTGATAGAACAAGTCTAGAGTTCTTTGAAATAACCAGCTCAAGTTTTAATCTTTTAAGAGTAGAATTTGATTCGCCGTGTATAAGCTTCAGTGTCAGATATTTTCATTACGTGAAACGAAGTTTTATGTCTCTTGTATGGGTTCTTTTCTGTTCATTATTCTGTGTTTTAAAACTTTATCCAGGAAAGTATTTATATTTTGTAGTTCATGACTATCAAAAGTCAGACGCTTAGGAGTTGTGATCAGTTTATGTTGGACTGAGGATGATGATTTTGATTGCTTCTGATTTTAATTGTTTTATTAGAACATTATTAGAACTGGTCAGAAAGATAAGTTATCATTTTGTTTATTCTGTTTTCAAAGTGTATTTGAGGAATGTGTAAAAGACCTTTGGATATACTTACTTTTTTTTCAAAGGACAGTAAACTGTTATATTGAAGAACAGGAGTGCCATCACAAGCTCAACTTGCTTAACGTACATTACTTGAGAAGCTACAGCTGGTATTATTTGAGACTCAAATGGTACAATTTGTAAGTTTAAAATTTGTAGTTTGTTATAGATAACATTTATGCTGAATTGAGTCACATGTTTCTGTTGGAGTTAAACACTCATATGTTTCTTATATAGCTTCTCATGGAAGGCTGACCTTCCAGTTAAAATACTGTAAACAAAGAGTAAAAGATTTAACACAGATTTTTTGTGTTGGTTTATTACACCAGAAAGTAAATTCCAGAAAGATATCTGTTTTATTCACTGCTTTGTTCCCAACATGTAAGACAGTGTTGAACATAATACATATTCAATACATATGTGGTGAATAAATGAATTAATATTTAGTTTAGAAATGTATTTCTGGTTTGGCACTTTTGTATGAGATTGTATGTTTGATAATCTAGTACCAAATGTCTGGCTTTGGATTAGTTTGTATTTGCATTTATTGAATAAGCTTAAATTCTTTTGTTGTTTGTTTATACTGCTAATTACTGGCAAATAAGAAATAGTATTAAAAGTTGTTATAAACAGAGTTTTTGTTTATAAGGTTTTTATATAGAAATAATTTTGTACCTTGCTGGTTCTTAAAGAAATAAAATCTGTGGTGGATAATGGTTGGCTTTAAGGCAAGCGAAGAGTGTTTCTTGACCAGTTGCCTACAGCTGATGAGCTCCAGTAAGAGCGAAACCACTTCTCACTCTGCTGAAACAGTTTTGAAGTGCGAATTGGTCCTGTAGTACTGTGTCAGAAGCCTGGTGGGAAAAAAAAGTCCTTGGAGGAAATTTAAACATAGTGTCTTCCCTTAATGAGTAAGAATTGCTAAAAAGTCAAATAACCTGTGTTTTTTCTTACCTCAGCAATAGAGATTGTAATTAGTAATTGTAGTCACTGTCTATATATGAGTGTGAATTTGATTTATACAAGCACTTCTTAACTAAAGCAATCTTATATACAAGTGTATAGTTTTGCGTCCTACCCCTTTAATATACTTCTAGGCTATTCCATCTCTGGTAGCTTTAATGACTTCTACTCCTTTACTCCCACCCTGAAGAAAAAATTTGTACAGCAGCCAAATGGGCCTACATCAGCATTGCCAGCTGGAGGCCCACAGGAGGACTCAGCTGACTGCTTTTCCCCTGCTTAGTTGCAGACAGTCAAGCACATGATGGTGGCCCCTCCCTGCATCATTCTTGTGTAGTTGCTTACTCTTGGTGATGGCTTTTTACATATAGACACACAAATCTTCTTTAACACCTTTCCTTTTGCCCCTGATCAGTATTCATTTGAACATCAGAAAACTGAGTTTACAGACTAAGTGGTTATCAGATGCCAGTTTATATGGATAGTTTTTCCAAAGATCATGGCATATTACTGAGAAAATATAAAAAGTACTTGCCTTTTGACGGTGAACTATGTGTGTGTTAGTCGCTTAGTCGTGTCTGACTCTTTGTGACTGCATGTATTGTAGCCTGCCAGGCTCCTCTGTCCAGGCAAGAATATTGGAGTGGGTTGCTGTTTCCTTCTCCAGGGGATCTTCCTGACCCAGGGACTGAACCTGGGTCTCCTGCAGCACAGCAGATTCTTTACTGTCTGAGCCACAGCCTTCTTTAATTTGCAGAAGGATGATCTGTAAAACAGAATCTAAGCTGAGGTGTTTATAGCAACAGGTGTGTGTTTGTTCATTTATTACCTATGAAGAGCCAGCAGAATGAGACATTTTTGTCATTCTGTGCTGTCTTGCACATAGCAAGTCTTCTTACAGCCTGGTTTCGACCCTCTAAATGCCTTCGGCACCCCCAGCTCATTGTGTAAATTCAGTCCCACCCTCACTGAGAACCATTGAACATCATTTGCAAGAATGACTGTAAATGTAGTAGAGAATGTATTTGTTGGATTTGTTTATCTATTTACTGTTACTGTTACATTGCTTGGGGTTTAAGAAGTTTGATTCAGTTCAGAGTGAGGTTCCTCTTCGAGTACAGAGATCTTTTAAAAGGCTGTTGAGAAATGTCACAAGGAAGGCTATGATTGTGTACCTGATGGGTATAAGTATAGTATGTTTCCATTTACATGAGAGGGTTTTTTTCTTGTGTTTGCCATTAGGGAAAATTTGGAGGAGACATGACCTTAGGGTCTGTCCTTTAAATATAATTAGGCTCTGGATAGACGGAAGGGAGGGCTTTCCTTGGTAGCTTGGCAGTAAAAAATCCTCCTGCAATGCAGGAGAAGTGGTTCAATCCCTGGGTGGAAAAGATCCCCTGGAGAAGGAAGTAGCAACAGGCTCTAGAATTCTTGCCTGGAGAATCCCATGGATAAAGGAGCTTGGTGGGCTACAGTCCGTGGGGTCACAAGAATTGGACACAACTTAGGGGCTAAACTACTGCCGCTAGACTGAAGGGCAGACCTAGATGAGAGCAAAGCCATGGAGATGGTAATGCGCACATTGTTTGGAGGAATCTAGAGTAGTCTGGTCAAGGGCTGGTGAGGTACTATAGTGAAGTACTAGGATTTTAAGATTGTGTTGAGAGATAAGATTGAAAAAATAGTACAGTTGAAACTCTGAGGTATAAACGTGAAATGCTCACATCCCCTCCACTTCCCTCTGAGGTACAGTCCTTTAATAACGTCTTGGTTTGGTGTCAAAACTCTTCTGCCACTTGTGATTAGTAGAAAAAACTTATTTCCAGAAATTAAGACAGGTTTCACGTGCTTACAAAAGCAGGCAACAAAAACATGTTAATCATAAACTCTTTCTTCTCTGTGAAGAAATGTTGAAACTGTTGGTTCCCAGCTGCTTGGATTAAAGAAGAGATGTAATTTGGCTCTAAAATTTGTCCCCTCTGCTTCCGCTTAAGTGGCCCTTTCAGAGTTGGGGGAATACCAGCCAGTGGAGGCAGAGTTCTCACTATCTGAAACTCGAAAGAGGGAAGCAGCAGCTCTGCCTTTACTCTGAGTCATCTGGTTGTATTTGGTGGTGATCTCTCTGGAGGTGGGCTGTGCGGTATTTGGGGGAGAAGGCAGTTTTGTAACTCCCTTGACCCTCGTGCCACCGGGGATTCATTTTGTAGGGCAGCTCCTGTTCCTTTGTGGCAGAGCCAATGTACTGTACACTTAACGCCTTCTCTGGATTGGATGACACTTACCTGGCGCTGTCTCAGGTCCTCTGCCCTTATATTAGCCTCCTGCTCCTTGACTTGGAGTTTCAGGAACGAGAACTGGAGGGAGGGTGGAGTGAGACTGAGAAGCCAACAATTCAAGTGTTCCAGATAGGAAGTTATCAGGCCTGGGTTGAGTTGCAGGTAGGGGGCCAATGACAGTAGAAATGAGGGTGTAATTGCAAGAAACATGAAATCAGTGAAGGAATATGAGGCTGAAGGAAAGAAAGAGTCATGACTAAGAAAAATGATAGCATTGACAGAAATAAAAGATTAGGGGTTCTCAACCCCAGAAGCTATTGTTGTGATTCTGGGTTTAGCCATTTTTTGAATTGAGCCATTGGAAATGCCACTGTTCGTGTGAGATTATTATAGATGTAGAGGTTGAGTGGAAACAAAGAGGTGATTTGTTATCTATAATTCAAGAGCACAGGAGTGAAAACCAGGTGGGCCTCAACTACGAGTCTGTGGTTTCAGTAATCATACTGGATGAATTCTAGCAGGGAAAATAAAGTTGTGGACTGAACCCTGGGGAATGTGAGAGCTGGATAAGAAGATAACCATTGTTTGTGTAATGCTTTTCTGTCGACAAAGCACGGCACACAGACAAGAGCCATAGAGTTAGCAAAGGAAAGTTTCTTCTAACTTGGTCAGCCTATGCTGGAGAGTCACAATGCCTTCACAGACTCATTCTCTTTTAAACAGATTCTTTATCTTCTGCTCATTACATTTGGTCAGCTCTGAGTTCGACTTCAGTAGATATCACATAACATTGACTAGTTATGACTAGTTACGATGTTTGAAAGCACTTTTTAGATTGATTTCCAAATTAAGATTTCAAATTCAGCAGCAACACATTCATAAGGTGTATGTTAAAATTAGTTATTTTGAGGACAGCAGTGGCTTCCTTCCACATGAGGAAGCCACATGGTGGCTAATGTCCCTGTTTGAGAATTATTTTACTTTGTCCTTGATTTGGAATACACCTTACTCATAAGGATTTTTATTAACTTACTGCATTTATTTGTATTGCCTAAACCAAACTTTTATTGCTAGTGTGGACTTTGTCTTAGTTGTAACATACATGCAGCAAGATAACAATGATAATTTGTTTGGTTGTTAGGAAATACGTTGTATAAGTAGGTAATTTATAGTATTAAGGCCAATGTCTAATTAGTTGATGCCAGGATATTTAACAGGCAAGCTGGTCTTCTTTTCCTTTCTTAGAATTCTTCATTAAGATTGTTGGGATGTTATATATTTTTCTGTCTCAGGATAATTTTTGAAGTTGACTAATTTTCAGAAAATAGCTAGCTTAGTAACCCTCGTAAACAGCTTAAAAAATATTTTCTAACATTGTTGAATTAGGTTTGTAAATGTTTCTTTTATGAACGAAGCAATGCATATGGGGTCCATTTGAGTCGTGCTGAACATTGTTCTTAATGAGAATGTTTGGAAATCACTGTGATGCTTCTTGTATCCCAGGGTGAAACATGGATTCCTGTCAGGAGTCCTTTACGCCTTGACTTCTTTTGGCTCAGCTGTAGGTGTCTGGGCTGCAGGTAGCTGTGTTTTATTGTCTAGTTTTCCTTCTGCAGCGAACACCATTGTTAATGTACGTTGTTTTATTGCCTTGATTTGTAATTTCTTGCCTATTGTTTTCATTGCTATCTGATTTCTGCAATAGTTTGTTATAAGTTCTTTACATAGTCTTTTTTTCCCCTTGTGGAGCTGAAGGAATTCTATTAATAAACAGTTCTTGGGCACTAACCTTCTCATTACTGGTATCATTCTGTGCCCAACATCTTATGGGGCCAAACTGCAGCCGAAGTGAAGTGGCAGGACTGGACCGAAGGAGAAGAGAGTGAACCTGTGTGGTACCTGACCCGTGGTGACTCACTTGGATCAGCTGTTTTATTCTTTCTTTGTTTTTCCCCTCCAAGGAAAGAAATTTTAAAGAATTATTACTGGTAAAATGTGTAGCCTTAGTTTTTCCACGGCATGAAATGTATGCAACTATATATGGGGTCTTGGTTTAAAAAAAACCTTTTTAAAAATGTGTCTTTTGACTTTCTTAGATGTAAGACGAAGATCAGGAACAGATTTGAACAAGTACACGGTGAATTGGCGCCAGTCAGCATGTCGGAGACAGAGCACATAGCCTCCATTTCCTCTGATCAAAATATTGAGGAAACAGCGGAAACAAAGGAAGACTCGTGCAACTCTCTCTCTGGTGATGAAAGCAGCAGCTTAGAAAATGAGTCCAAACTGTCATCATTAAACTCTGATAAAACTGTATGTCACCCTAATGAACACAATAATCAAACTGAAACACAGGAAAATTATATTCCAGATCATGGTGGGGGTAAGGATTCCTGTGCTAAAACAGACACAGGCCCAGAAAATTCTGAACAAATAACTAGTTTTCCTGGTGGAGATTTTACACAGCAAGTTTTGAAAACAAGTGAAGCAGAACAAACCGTGACACAAATATTGGCGGAATTAAGGTCATCTGCATTTACAGAAGCAGGGAACCAAAAGACTTATTCAGAGAGTCCTTATGATACAGACTGCACCAAGAAACTTATTTCAAAAATAAAGGATGTTTCAACATCAGAGGATTTGTTGGAAGAAATAGAATCTGAGCTCTTATCTACTGAGTTTGCAGAAGAACACCGAGTACCAAATGGAATGAATAAGGGAGAAAATGCATTAATTATGTTTGAAAAGTGTGTGCAAGATAAGTATTTGCAGCAGGAACACACCATAAAAAAGTAAGTTTTTTATTTTTTCAAGTTTTTTTTTACATAGGGATTAAAGATTAAATTCTTTAAAGTATCATTTTATTTACTTTTATTTCCACAGTAGTTAAGTTATTGAGCAAATGTCAAGTTTGCCTAGTTAATACATAACTTTTTTTTAGGATGTGATATTTTCGTTATTTTAGAAATAGTAGGTAAATAGTGTTTTTATGAGTGTTATATATAATATAACTATGTTAAATATGTTAGCATATATAGAAATATATATCTATAAAGGCACTGTTTTGAATATGATTTAAAATTTTTTTTACATAGAAGTCCTAATATGTTAAGTTTAAAAGAATAAATGTTTTATTAAAGTGTAAGTTCATTAAAGATCTAGAAATGTCTGTAAAGACAGCTCAATTTTTTCCGTTTTAAAAGAATGTAAAGCATTACATTGTCAGAAGTAAGATAAATTCAAAAGGCATGAGAAGTCGTGAAATTAAAAATTTTTTCTTAAAATCCCCACTGTAAATTTATTGGTTAAAAAAATTAAAATTTAGAGAACAGAAGGATTGGTATATTATCATTCAGTAAATAATAACAGTTAATTTTTGACTTCTCTTCAATTTGTGGAGTTAATTTCTATTTTAACAACAGTTTAAATTTCATTTTATCTTTTCCTAGTGTTATATCACCCTGTGTTTTTATTTTATATTTATATGTGTAAGTGATGCATATATTTAGATACTCTTATAACCCTTATAAAGGAAAATAAAACTTGCTAGCCTTCATCAATATAAACTGATTCTCTTTTTTAAAAAGTGGTACTTTAAAAAAGTTTTTGGAATGGAAGGGGCCATGTGTAGAGAAAGGGGAGGAGGAGATTGGTTTATCCAGTGAAGTTTAATCCCAGCATCCAAAGCCTTTTTTTCCTATTGTTTATTTTTAAATTGTGATAAAATACACATAGCATAAAATTTGCCACCTTAACCATTTTTAAATGTGCAGTTTAGTAGTATTAAGTGTATTCACAGAGTGTGCAACCAGCACCATAGCTTTTCATGGATTTGAAGTTCTATATCCTTCAAGCAACTCCCTATTCCCCTGGCCTAGTCCCTGGTAGCCACCATTCTGTTGTGCTTTCTAAGAGTTTGACTGCTCTTGATATTTCGTGTAAATGAAATTGTACAGTATTTGCCTTTTTGTGACTGGCTTGTTTCACTTAGCAAATGTCCTCAAGGTTCATCCAAACTATAGTATGTGTTAGAGTTTCTTTCCTTTGTAGGGTTGAATAATACTCCACTGTATGTAAGTTGTTTATTGTTTATCTGTCCATCCATCAGTGGACATTTGGGTTGCTTCTACCTTTTGACTGTCGTGAATATGCTGCTGTGAACATGAGTGTACCAGTATCTGTTGAGACTCCAGATATCTCTTGATACTTTCTTAATACTGCCTAAAAAGTAATGGCAGCTACTGCTGCTAATAACTTTACTGGAATGCTGCTGTTATGAAAAAAAACTATGATTTTATACTTGAACCATCAGTTTTTCTGCCATTCTTGCTTTTCTGGGTAACTTCCTTATTTCCTGCTATCTATACTTTAATCTTTTAAACTTTCCCTTTGAGATTATTCTTGATACTGCCTTCCTTCTACTTTCCTTAGATTTTGAGTCTTGACCACTTTCATATTTCTCTTGTAAATTATAAGATGTTATAGACTTGATAATAATAGCCAGAAGACTTAGTGTGCCTGGCACTTTCCATGTATTAATGCATGGAATCCTTACAAAACAACTCTATGCGGTGTGAACAGTTATTATTCCCATCTTACAGATAAGGTACCTGAAGCACAGAGAAGTTAAGTAACTAACTTGCTCAGGGTCACAAGATAATAAATGACAAAGTTAAAATCTGAACCCATTTAGTCTGGCTTAAGGGGATTTTTTTTAATGTGCTTATCAGAAATGAACAGGTTGCATGTTATTAAATTTAACTAAAAACATTAGGAATACAGTAGAAAGTTAATTCCTCTTTTGTGCTGTATCGTGTCAGGACAGAGGCAGCATGGTAGACTGGGGTAATATGCTCAGTTGGAAGGTTCCCACTCCCAGTTGCAAGCTTTTAGTTAGGTCAGTCTCTCTCAGACAAAGATTTTTCATCTGTATGAAGGGGACAATACTTACCTGATAGGATTGTTTTGAAGACATTAAAGGGTTAAAATATTATTACTTTAAATCCCAAGTTATTTTTATTATGCATGTAATATTTTAAATTTCAAATAAAATGCTTTATGATTCAGGTTAGCTCTAAAATAACTTGTCTTTTTTTCTTTTGCCTTCATTCAATTTCCTGTAAAGAAAACTACCTTTTAGTTGCTTTGGCTTGAATTTTCATGAATGCATCTATTTGCAAATGTCTTTGTTTAATACCTCCATCCCCCCCCCCCTTTTTTTTCATTCCCCTGTTTTCTAATATCAGTATTATTATCCAATGTCCCAACCATATTTTTAATTAGGAACAATTATTTGTGTATAGGATGTGCACTTGGCATATAAGAATAGTAATTTCAGGGCTTGCTCTTCTTCACTTCTCTCTCCCTAAATTGCTTACTTTGTGAACTGTAGTCAGGATTCTCGTGTTTCTAGCTGTTTTCTGCAACAGATTGAGTGTTCGTCTTTGTCATATAATCTGAGTTAAATCACTGGGCCAGAAAAGGCTTGAAGAAGCTTGTATGCTACACAGTTTTCTGTTCCCAAACATTTTCGCAACGTTCCTGCTCACTGCATTTCTGTCCTATGAGAGAGGTCTGTCCTCATTACCTGAAGGATAGTCAGAGTTCAAGTCATTTTCCCTGTCCTCTTGCCATTTTATTAGTTTTCTTAATAGAACTTAATCCCAACTTGGCGTTTCATTATATATCTGTTTATTGTTTAATTTCTCTCTTAGAATGTGAGCATCATGAGTGCAGGGACAGTTCACTGACTTTAAAAAAGTAGGATGTTTAGTAGCAACCCTGCCTCCATGCATAGAAAGGCTGTAGCAATACTTTCCACAGTAGTGGGTGGCTTCCAAAAGTGTCTGTCTCCAGACAGGTGCTTGGAGGGGAAACATTGTGCCTGATTGACCCCGACTGATTTGAAGGGAATTCAGTTCGGAAGGGATGGAGCACATAATTCATAATTCCCCCAAATATAGACTAGTATAGGTACATAGTAGGTACTCAGTCAACATTTGTGGAGTATGAGGGATTGAGGGATCTTCAGAGTAGAAGATGGCAAGGAATTAGACCTGGGTCCAAATCTAATCTTCACCCACTTACTGTGTGTGTTAGTTGCTCAGTCTTGTCCAACTCTTTGCGACCCCATGGCTTGAGCCCACCAGGCTCTTCTCTCCATGGGATTCTCCAGGCAAGAGTACTGGAGTGGGGTGCCATTTCCTTCTCCACTTGGTAACTATATGACTTGGAATAAGTTCTAGGCTTCGTTTTTGGTTTTTCAAATTCATAAAGCATAAAGTAATGATTTTATAGACTTATGAATTTATAGACTTGAATATTAAATAATACATTTAAAGCTACGCTTAGGAAATAGTAATTGTGCCATAAATGTTAAATAATAGCTGTTGCTGTTGTTAGTAATCCTAAAATATTAGCTGTTAACCCTCTTAGATATCTTATTTATAGTTCTAAGTACTTTTATGGGTAATTTTTAAGGTTTTATTTATATTTTTTAGATAACTCTAAATGAAATTTCTGCTTAAACATTATTTTACATTGACTACTTCTGTAATTAGAATACCATTAGATATTAAATTAGAATATCATAGATATTAAGTTAGAATATCATTAGAATTCTAATTCTATTCTAATTTAATATCTAGTGGTATCTAATTTAGTCGTGTCCAACTCTTTGCAACCCGATGGACTGCAACCTCCCAGGTTCCTCCATCCATGGGATTTTCCTGGCGAAAGTACTGGAGTGGGTTGCCATTTCCTTCTCCAGGGGAGGATCTTCTGACTCAGGGATCAGACCTGGGTCTCCTGCATTGCAGGCAGACGCTTTACCCTCTAAGCCACCAGGGAAGCCCAAGAATTAGAGTATCATTAAAATCTAAAGTGAAATTTTTTCGTCTCAGCGTTATTGACATACGGGGGCAGATCATTTTTTGCTGGTGGTGGGCTGTCCTGCATTATAGGATGTTTAGCAGCAACCCTGCCTCTACTCGTAGAAAGGCTGTAGCAATACTTTCCACAGTAGTGGCTTCCAAAAGTGTCTGTCTCCAGACAGGTGCTTGGAGGGGAACCATTGTATCTGATTGACCCCGACTAATTTGAAGGGAATCCAGTTCCGAAGGGATGGAGCACATAATTCATATGCCTTAAGACATAAAAGAGTGTGGTGTTCTTTATCTGCTTATATTTCACTTAATTTGAAACATACAGATTTCTAGAAAAAAGGTAATAGCCTGTTTGCCAGAGACTGTTTCGTAAAGTATAATATGTTGTTCAATCACTCAGTCATGTCCGACTCTTTGTGACCCCATGGACTGCAGCACGCCAGGCTTCCCTGTCCATCACCAGCTCCTGGAGATTGCTCAAACTCATGTCTGTCGAGTTGATGATACTATCCAACCATCTCATCCTCTGTCACCCGCTTCTCCTGCCCTCAGTCTTTCCTAGCGTCAGGGTCTTTTCCGATGAGTCGGCTGTTCACATGGCCAAAGTATTGGAGCTTCAGCATCAGTCCTTCGAATGAATATTCAGGGTTAATTTCCTTTAGGATTGATTGGTTTAATCTCCTTGCTCTCCAAGGGACTGTCAAGAGTCTTCTCCAGCAGCACAGTTTGAAAGCATCAATTTTTTGGTGCTCAGCCTTCTTTATGGTCTGACTCTCACATCCATACATGACTACTGGAAAAACCATAGCTTTGACTATATGGACCTTTGTCAGCAAAGTGATATCTCTGCTTTTTAATAGGCTGTCTAGGTTTGTCATAGCTTTTCTTCCAAGGAGCAAGTGTCTTTCAAATTTCTTGGCCGCAGTCACCATCTGCAGTGATTTTGGAGCCCAAGAAAAGTAGAATATATCATTACAAAAGAATAACTTGGAAATATTTGTTTATTAATCATAAGTATCTCCACCTCAGTCTACAAACAGATTATTTTCCACATTTTCAATTATGTTTTACTTATACTGGCCTTTTTATATTTAGGTTAATTAAAGAAAATAAGAAGCATCAGGAACTCATCTTAGACATTTGTTCAGAAAAAGACAATTTAAGAGAAGAACTTAAAAAAAGAACAGAAACAGAGAAACAGCATATGAACACAATTAAACAGGTAAAAAGACAAAAGTCTTGGAAGTCTGTTCTTAAATACATTCCTGAAAATTTGTATATAAATTGAAGTTCTGTAAATTAAATCATACTTTAAATGCAGAAGATTGCTTGGTGTGTGAAGCATTCTCTTTTATGAAATGGGAGTTCTAGCCTTATCTTTCTGTTTTATGTAAATTAATATTTTTATATGATATGTGTGGCAGTATTGTATGTATAATAGATATCTGAGAAGGAAAGACAGTTTGTTTGGAAGTCGAATAGATTGTTTCAGAAGAAGCAGTATATACCTAAATGCTTGTATCTGGCCTTAGAAGGTTTTACAGCTTATGTGTACATGCATGCTAAGTCGCTTCAGTTGTGTCCCACCCTGTGTGACTCCGTAGAGTGTAGCCCACCAGGCTCCTCTGTCCATGGGATTCTTGAGGCAAAAATATTGGAGTGGGTGGCCATTTCCTCCTCCAGGGGATCTTCCCGACACAGAGATCGAATCTGCATCTCTTACAGCTCCTGCATTGGCAAGCGGGTTCTTTACCACTAGTGCTGCCTGGGAAGCCCTTATATAATTCTGTTCTTAGTATTTTGTAAACTATACTGAAGGCTGACTCTCTTACTTCAGATGTTATCTGGTTAGCTAGTTTCTCCAAGCCTTTCTTTTCCTTTCTTTTTTTAAAAAATGTACTGTGATGCTTGGATCAGCAAAGTGCATATTCTAGACTGGTAGCTCAGCTGCTCTTTATCTTTTTGAGCTGCCTTTTTAAAAATTTTTTATGCTTTCCCTGGTAGCTCAGCTGGTAAAGAATTGCCTGCAATGAAGGAGACCCCAGTTCGTTTCCTGGGTCAGGAAGATCCTCTGGAGAAGGGGTAGGCTACCCCCTCCAGTGTTCCTGGGCTTCCCTTGTTGCTCAGCTGGTAAAGAATCTGTCTGCATTGTGATTCCATCCCTGGGTTGGGAAGATCCTCTGGAGAAGGGAAAGGCTACAACTCCAGTACTCTGGCCAGGAGAATTCTATGGCCTGAATATAGTCCATGGGGTTGCAAAGAGTCAGACATAACTGCGCGACTTTCACTTTCACTTTTCTTCTGTGGACAAGGTTAAAAACATGGTAGCCTTAAAATCTTTCTTTTTGCCTCATCTTTCACAGAAAGCTGTATAATGATAATAAAAGTAAACAGCTGGTAATACCATAATGAAACGTTAAACCAAGTTTCACTTATACTTTGTTATACTTAATCAGGAAAGTTTAATCCTGATTTGTGTGTGTGTGTGTGTGTGTGTGTGTGTGTGTGTGTGTGTCGTCTACCACATGTAGACCGAACTTAGAATTTTAAAGTGAGGGTGCCTTAATTTTAAAGTGTGGGGCTGAATATGAATTTTGGTAGACAGATCACTGCTGATGACCAGAAACGTCAGAATAAACAGATGGGGGCTAAGCAGAGCTGTTTTTTTCTTGAACTTGTGAGTAGTTGTGCCTTTTTAAAGGAGAAAATTCGATTTACCTTTCTTTTGCTAGCCAGTATAGCAGAGTTTTCTTTCCTAATTTTATCTTTGAATTTGTACCACTTAATATGGCTGCCACTAGCCATCGTGATATTGGGAATGTAAAAGGTGTCTTGGAGAAGGCAGTGGCACCCCACTCCAGTACTCTTGCCTGGAAAATCCCGTGGATGGGGGAGCCTGGTAGGCAGCAGTCCATGGGGTCGCGAAGAGTCGGACACACGACTGAGCGACTTCACTTTCACTTTTCACTTTCATGCACTGGAGAAGGAAATGGAAACCCACTCCCGTGTTCTTGCCTGGAGAATCCCAGGGATGGGGGAGCCTGGTGGGCTGCCGTCTATGGGGTCGCACAGAGTCGGACGCTACTAAAGCGACTTAGCAGCAGCAGCAGCAGCAGCAAAAGGTGGCTAGTCCACATTAAGAGGTGATGTACGTGTGAGATATGCACTTCAAAGACAGCACAGAAAGGGGTAAAATGGCTCAGTTTTTAATGCTGACTACCTGTTGAAATGATATTCTGTATATGTTGAGTTTAATGAAACACTTATTTCACCTGTCTCTTTTTACTTTTTAAAATGTTGCTACTAAAATATTGGGCTTGTCTTGCTGTTGGACAGTGTTGTCATAAGGAAAATTAGCACATGTGTACTATAAGCTAACATGTAGGGTTTTTTATAGCAGTTTCATTGATATATAATTCACATGCCACATAATTTACTCATTTTAGTATGCAGTTTGGTGGTTTTCAGTTGTACATTTTGTCACAATTTTAGAAAGTTTCGTCACATGAAAAAACTACAAGCCCATTAGTAGTCACCCCTCATCTCCCTCCAGCCCCTGTCAGCTGTCTCTCCTCAGCCCTAGGGGACAACTAACCTGCTTTCTGTCTCTCTCTCTATTTGCCAGTTCTGACTATTTCATATAAATAGAATCACATATGTTTCCTTTTCCTTCATATAAGTGCAGCCATGTAATATCTAGCTTCTTAGTGTAATTTTTTTCAAGATTTCTACCAAATTGTAGCTTTTACAATATTTAAGACTAGGGTTATGGGTTAGGTTTATAGATTTATGTCCACCATTTTTGAGTATTTTATGTCTATAGTTTCTTTATGTCTTTTTTGGTATGTTCCTATTTTGTTTCCTTATTCCTCACTTACTGCTTTATATTGCATTAAGTAAATACGTAACATTTTAATTTTTTTCATGATATTGTAACTATTTTTTGAGTTATTTCATTGATAATTACTCTAGAGCTTACCATCTTTCTTCTCAGAGTCTGCTTCAGATTTATACTAACTTAATTCTAATGATATATTGGGACATCATTAATGTTTACTTTTTCTGTCTATGGCTGAAGTATATTCTTGAATTCTTTATGCTCATATAATTTATATTTATTTGAAATGTTAGTGGTCTGTTTGTTATACTATAAAAATGATCTGGAAATAATTTTCTTTACAGTTAGAAACAAGAATAGAGGAACTTAATAAAGAAGTTCAGGCTTCCAAAGATAAAGTATTAGCTCAAGACATTGCAGCCAAAAACGCAATTCAGCAATTACACAAAGAGATGGCCCATCGGATGGAACAGGTATTTTTCAAATCATCATTATTAACTCTCCGTTGACTTTTTGTTTATTTAATCCTGTTAGATAATTTTAGACATTAGTGTGTACTAGGAATAGGATTTTATTTTATTTTATTTTTTTTCAGGAATAGGATTTTAAACATGCTAAAGCATTACATAGATGTATGTTAACTACAAAAAACTTCAATTCTTATTTCTGTGATTCTTTACAGTATGCTGACCCTGAGCAGTAGGATTGTTACATGCTTAACATTTACACTATCAGTTCTCAAACCGTTTATACTAATTAAAGAAAAATATAGAGGATAAGACATTAAAAAGTTAATAGCTTTAGTGAACCTAAACATAGTTTCATTAAAATAACTGTTAGGATTAGGATTATATTTTAAAATAAAAACAGAATGATAATAAATTGTACACAATAACAATTCAAACAGTAAAACATGTCTTCTTCCAAACTTTTCTTTGTATGAGGACAAAGAAACTTGTTAATATGGTCCCTGATGGTCATTTTCCCAGAGCACAGGGCAGGCTAGGAAAGAGTGGAAAAGTGATCTGAAGGCATAAATGGAATATAGCATCTGTATTAGCTAAAGGAAAAGAAATAGGAAATGGAAGAAGCAAATGTTAGTGATATTAATTTGTTCATTGTATCATTTCTTTTTTATGATTTCATGACACAGGTTCCAAAAATGTAAGAAAATTAAAACATGGTGATATTGTAGGAAAATATTATTTGTTTTAGTTTATTTTTACTTTAAAATCCATGTTTTATTAACGCTAGATACTTTTTTCAAAGGCCAACAAGAAATGTGAAGAGGCACGCCAGGAAAAAGAAGCAATGGTAATGAAGTATGTAAGAGGTGAGAAGGAATCTTTAGACCTTCGGAAGGAAAAAGAGATACTTGAAAAAAAACTTAGAGATGCAAATAAAGAATGTGAAAAAAACACTAGCAAAATTAAGCAACTTTCTCAGGAGAAAGGACGATTACACCAGCTGTATGAAACAAAGGTATCACTTTTGATATTGTACCTTACCTGAAGCTTATTCTCTTTGCTTTTCCTTATTTAATCAAATAATCATAAATTAACATGGTTCAATCACTGTTAAACATAAAGCTGTTTTTGTTAGTTTACCTTCAAAGAATGTGAATGCTTTAATAATTCCAGTATCTTGTTAGCTAGCTGCAAAACATTTTTCCTGTGAAAATATCAGAACCTGACACATGTTGTTTATTAGATCTTTTTTAAAACTATCTTTTAAAAGCTACATGTTTTAGAAATGACTTCGTGCTTCAAAGGAGGATTTTACTTTCGTAAAAGATACACATGAAAGTGAAAGTCGCTCAGTCATGCCCAACTCTTTGCGACCCCATGGTCCATACAGTCCATGGAATTCTCTAGGCCAGAATACTGCAGTAGGTAGCTGTTCCCTTTTCCAGAGGATCTTCCCAACCCAGGGATCGAACCCAGCTCTCCCTCGTTGCAGGCAGATTCTTTACCAACCTAGTTACCAGGGAAGCCCAAGACTGCTGGAGTGGATAGCCTGTCCCTTCTCCAGGGGATCTTCCCAACCCAGGAATCGAACTGGGGTCTCCTGCATTGCAGGCATATTTGTTTAATAGCTGAGCTACCAGGGAAGCCTAGTTTTTGAGCTAGAAGTATAATTTGACCAGAATTTTAATGTAACGCTCATAGAATAGGATTTATATTTTTCTTGCAGAAAAACATGTCTTTAGATGCTGTTTAAAGAGATTTAATTACGAGCTATTCAGAGCCCTTGCTTTTAACTAACAGCCTCATGACATAGTTTTTGTGTCCAGCAGGTTATCATTTCTTGATAATCAGTGTTATTTTCTACTAAGTTTTAGTTCAGAAATGTTGTCATTCTCAGGAATTCTGGCAAAACCAATTTAATTTATATTTCACCTTATGTCAGCCTTTTGGGAAGCACCAGAGGTATGCTTATACTCACAAAACATAATAGTTGGTTAAAGTATAAATGTTAATCATCTTATATCTGTTCATTGGTTTTAGGATTTTACTTTCCTCTTGTGATTTAAACTGTAAATCAGTTTTATCGTTTGTGAGCCATAAAGTGCTAGCCCCTGGATTGCATTGATTTTCTTGAGATATGAAAGACACACAAATGATTGCTCATTGTTTAAATGAAAAATATGACCCAGTGATATTATTTTAGGAAGGTGAAGCTACCCGACTCATCAGAGAAATAGACAAATTAAAGGAAGATATCAACTCTCACATCATTAAAGTAAAATGGGCACAAAACAAATTAAAAGCAGAAATGGATTCACATAAGGTAAGTACTGTAACACAGTGGAAAAACTGTTAGAATCAGTTATAAGAACAAATATAGCAACAGTTATTAATCAGACATAAAGCTTATTTTAGTGACTCCTGTAGGATAGCTTGAGCCAAAATATTTGGTGATTCAGTTCAGTCCAGTCACTCAATCACGTCCGACTCTCTGCGACCCCATGAACCGCAGCACACCAGTCCTCCGTGTCCATCACTAACTACTGGAGCCTACCTAAACTCAAGTCCTTGAGTCGGTGATGGCATCCAGCCTTCTGTCATCCCCTTCTCATCCTTGCCCTCGATCTATCCCAGCATCAGGGTCTTTTCAAATGAGTCGGTTCTTCGCATCAAGTGGCCAAGGTATTGGAGTTTCAGCTTCAGCATCAGTTCCTCCAATGAACACCCAGGACTGATCTCCTTTAGGATGGACTGGTTGGCCTCCTTGCAGTCCAAGGAACTCTGAAGAGTCTTCTCCAACACCACAGTTCAAAAGCATCAATTCCTCAGTGCTCAGCTTTCTTTATAGTCCAACATTCACATCCATTCATGACTCCTGGAAAAACCATAGCTTCGACTAGACGGACCTTTGTTGGCAAAGTAATATCTCTGCTTTTCAGTATGCTATCTAGGTTGGTCATAACTTTCCTTCCAAGGAGTAAGCGTCTTTTAATTTCATGGCTGCAATCACAATCTGCAGTGATTTTGGAGCCCAAAAAAGTAAAGTCTGACACTGTTTCCACTGTTTCCCCATCTATTTCCCATGAAGTGATGGGACCGGATGCCATGATCTTTGTTTTCTGAATGTTGAGCTTTAAGCCAACTTTTTCACTCTCCTCTTTCATCAAGAGGCTTTTTAGCTCCTCCTCACTTTCTGCCATAACGGTGGTGTCATCTGCATATCTGAGGTTATTGATATTTCTCCCGGCAATCTTGATTCCAGCTTGTGCTTCTTCCAGCCCAGCATTTCTCATGATGTACTCTGCATAGAAGTTAAATAAGCAGGGTGACAATATACAGCCTTGACGTACTCCTTTTCCTATTTGGAACCAGTCTGTTCCATGTCCAGTTCTAACTGTTGCTTCCTGACCTGCATACAGGTTTCTCAAGAAGCAGATCAGGTGGTCTGGTATTCCCATCTCTTTGAGAATTTTCCACAGTTTATTGTGATCCATACAGTCAAAGGCTTTGGTATAGTCAATAAAGAAGAAATAGACGTTTTTCTGGAACTCTCTTGCCTTTTTGATGATCCAGCAGATGCTGGCAATTTGATCTCTGGTTCCTCTGCCTTTTCTAAAACCAACTTGAACATCTGGAAGTTCATGGTTCATGTACTGTTGAAGCCTGGCTTGGAGAATTTTGAGCATGACTTTACTAGCGTGTGAGATGAGTGCAAATGTGTGGTAGTTTGAGCATTCTTTGGCGTTTCCTTTCTTCGAGATTGAAATGAAAACTGACTTTTTCCAGTCCTGTGGCCACAGCTGAGTTTTCCAGATTATGGAAAGGTATTTCCTTGCATGATTTATATATTAGATAGGATTTTTTTAATTTGGCTTTTTAAAATTTATTGATAATGATTGGGCTGCACTAGGTTTTAGTTGTGGCATTCGAACTCTTAGTTGTGGCGTTGTGGCATTTGAAATTTAGCTCCCTGACAAGGGATCAAACCTGGGCCCGCTGCATTGGGAGTGTGCAGTCTTAGCCACTGGACCACGAGGGAAGTCCCTGTTATCTCTTTAAATAATTCAAGTTGGTAGAAATGTTAGTTGCAAAGAGATGGACACGACTGAGCGACTTGGCTCAGATCTTTTTTATAAAGCTTCTGTCCATCTTTGGCTGCAAAGAATATGATCAATTTGATTTTGGTATTGACCATCTGGTGATGTCCATGTATAGAGTCTTTTCTTGTGTTGTTGGCAGAGGGTGTTTGTTATGACCAGTGCATTCTCTTGGCAAAACTCTTTTTTAGCCTTTGCCCTGCTTCATGCTATACTCCAAGGCCAAATTTGCCTGTTACTCCAGGTATGTCTTGACTTCCTACTTTTGCATTCCTGTCCCCTATTATGAAAAGGACATCTTTTTTGGGTGTTGGTTCTAGAAGATCTTGTAGGTCTTCATAGAACTGTACAACTTCAGCTTCTTCAGCATTACTGGTTGGGGCTTAGACTTGGATTACTGTGATATTGAATGGTTTGCCTTGGAAACAAATAGAAATCCTTCTGTCGTTTTTGAGGTTGCACCCAAGCACTGCATTTCAGACTCTTGCTGACTGTGAGGGCTTCTCCATTTCTTCCAAGAGACTCTTGCCCACAGTGGCCATCTGAGTTAAGTTTGCCCTTTCCATGAGGTTAGTAGCTTCTAGGGATTTGCGGAAAACTGTCACGTTTAACTTTATTTAATGACTTGATCAATCAACTGTGCAGGCCACATTAGTTTTTTGTCAGAAGCGCAAAGTATTATTACTGAATCGTTTCTGACTCCAGTGGCAGTGCTGAGACAACAACTTTCTCTACTCTGGCCGTGGTTCTCACCATTGATCACATCACTGTGCCAGCCTTGTTGCTGTCTGTAAATTAAAAAAAAAAAACAAAACAGTTTTCCTCCAGCAAAGGGAAAAATCCAGTTCTCCCCTCCTGTGGGTTTCTTCTTGTGTGTCCCCTTTACTTTTACACAAAACACTTCACTGCTGACTCATGTCACCAGTGTGTGGAGGCTTTTCCCTTAGCAGTTGTGTGTGGCACCAGCTGAGTGACCTGCAGTTGAACTCACTTTGATATTGTCCATCCAGAAAGAGTGTCAGTCCCACAAAACCTCCCCAACCTGCCACTTCAGACGCCAGGCCCTGACCCAGGCTATGACGGGTTTTAGGAGCTCTGTCAGGAATTGGGGGCAGAGACCAATACATATTTTCTGTCATCTCACACTGTCTTTTTGTCAATGCAGGAAACCAAAGATAAACTCAAAGAAACAACAACAAAATTAACTCAAGCAAAGGAAGAAGCAGATCAGATTAGGAAAAATTGTCAAGATATGATAAAAACATATCAGGTATGCTAAAGTTTTGAATAGATTTATTTATAACAAGTTATAACAAGTTTTAGCAAATATTAATACTCTTGTTTCATAAATTTTTGTATCTGTAGTATTTGAAATGTGGAGTAGATTTTCTAGGGCAGCCAAATTAAATGCAGGCTATTTCCTATGTTAAAATACTTGCAGCTTAAATAGAAATCTTACTAGAAAAGTGTTTGGACAAATAAAAACACTATAAAACTTTAGAAGAAAGGTGAGTACAAGGAAATGTATAACTTAGGAAAAAAAAGCCCACTCTGTGTAATACGCATATTAAATATGCTCTTCTGTTGGTGCAAAATTGATATATTAAAATTTTTAATGCAGTCATCAATTTTAGATGCATGAGCTATGTATTTTATGATTAGTAAACTTACTTGCAAAAGCTGTCTTCACATTTCAAAGCATAAAACTTTAAAAACTTGCCATACTTTTGTCGTTTCTTTTCCCTTAGGAGTCAGAAGAAATTAAATCAAATGAGCTTGATGCCAAGCTTAGAGTCACAAAAGGAGAACTTGAAAAACAAATGCAGGAAAAATCTGACCAGCTAGAAGTGAGTAGCTCTGTATTTGTATACCTTAGATGGTGTAATATTGAAGGAGAGAAACAAGTGCTTATTGCCATCTACTTTTAAGGCCTTTTAGAAGGAGCAGGCAATAAATGTTAGATCTGGTTTAGCATATAATGATTTGTAGTTTCTTTTGAACTTTTATAAAGATGCATCATGCCAAAATAAAGGAACTAGAAGATCTGAAGAGGACATTTAAGGAGGGCATGGATGAGCTAAGGACGCTGAGAACAAAGGTAATTCAGTCTTTAGTCGTGACTCTAGAGGACGGGTAAACAGCTTTAATTTAGTACTCATTCTGACTTTTAAATATTGGGGAAAGGATATTCATGTAGAAATAATCTAAAATCAAAAAGTAGCATGTCAATTCCCTAGCAACAAAACTGACTCTTAGAGAAATAAAAATGTCTTCCATTTCAGTCCTTTTAAAGTGTTTGCCAAACATCCCTGTTTCACAGCACATTTGCTCTATCTGTAACTTATCCTTGGACCTCTGATCTAAAGGCAGTCTTACTAGCAAATTAATTGGGAAGATACATGGGCTTTAGAACTATGTCAGGAAATAATAGCAAGACTGTACATTTCTCTTGAATATATTTAATAGTCTTGTATACAGGTTTAATTTTTAGCAGTCTCCTAAATCTTTTCTAATGTTTCCTTATAAGAATAGTATCCCTTTTAATGTAAGTGTCAAATATGTTATCATTGTGTATCTTTCATTTACTTAGAAATAAGCTTTCAGGTAACCATCTTGAATTTATGATCACTTAATTTTTAAAGTGTCTGTCATATGCCCTTCTGTTTTTTCTTTATGCCAGTACTTTGAGGTAGGTTCAGTTCAGTTCAGTCACTCAGTCGTGTCCGACTCTTTGCGACCCCATGAATCACAGCACACCAGGCCTCCTTGTCCATCACCAACTCCCGGAGTTCACTCAGACTCATGTCCATCGAGTCAGCGATGCCATCCAGCCATCTCATTCTCTGTCGTCCCCTTCTCCTCCCACCCCCAATCCCTCCCAGCATCAGAGTCTTTTCCAGTGAGTCAACTCTTCGCATGAGGTGGCCAGAGTACTGGAGTTTCAGCTTCAGCATCATTCCTTCCAAAGAAATCCCAGGACTGATCTCCTTCAGAATGGACTGGTTGGATCTCCTTGCAGTCCAAGGGACTCTAAAGAGTCTTCTCCAACACCACAGTTCAAAGGCATCAATTCTCCGGCGCTCACCCTTCTTCACAGTCCAACTCTCACATCCATACATGACCACTGGAAAAACCACAGCCTTGAGTAGACGGACCTTTTTTGGCAAAGTAATGTCTCTGCTTTTGAATATGCTGTCTAGGTTGGTCATAACCTTCCTTCCAAGGAGTAAGCGTCTTTTAATTTCATGGCTGCAATCACCATCTGCAGTGATTTTGGAGCCCCCCAAAATAAAGTCTGACACTGTTTCCACTGGTTCCCATCTAGGGAAGGTATATCCTCTTCAGAGGAGAAAATGGAGGTGCAGCAGAAATGAAGTGGCATGCTGAAACTGCCATGACTAAATCATGAGGAATCTGAGACTGAAACACAGGAGTATTAACTTCTTGCTGTATTTTCTTCATGTTAATTAATACTGCTTCACAATTCAGCTTAGATTATTAAAATATACCCACTATCTGAAATAGCTAATAAGGAACAAGAAAATACCGTTTTGTAGTTTAACTTGCTTGTGATTATTTGATAGGTAAAATGTCTAGAAGATGAACG
Source organism: Ovis aries (assembly GCF_016772045.2). NCBI lineage: Eukaryota > Metazoa > Chordata > Mammalia > Artiodactyla > Bovidae > Ovis > Ovis aries. The sequence goes on along the minus strand of NC_056075.1, from coordinate 34,150,692 downwards.
ATTGAGGACAGAAGATGAATTATCAAAATATAAAGAGATTATTAATCGCCAAAAAGCTGAAATTCAGAATTTGTTGGACAAAGTGAAAACTGCAGATCAGATACAGGAGCAGCATCAGAGGTATAAAATGAGCAACTTCTGTTTGTGCTAATCAAGAGGCTTTTTGATTCTACCTAAGTTGCTATTTTTAAATGCAGTCATTGCATTAAATAAGAATAATCTTATATTTTACTAGGCAAAAAAAATTTTTTTAATCCCTATCTTCATTTGAACTGTTTTGGGTTATTTTTGAGGTTCCCAACACAGCTTCTAAAAATCAAAGTTTATATTCTTATGTAAACATTGGCAGTAATTATTTATAAGACAAAATGGATTATGGGTTTGTTTTTTTTTAATCCATTCCTTAGCTTTCAAATTCTGTTACTTATACACAGTAGTGTTTCTTCTAAAAGGTAGATTTGTATCTTTGTCTGTATCTTTGCATGTATATAGCTTGCGATCAGGAGGTAACATTATTCCTTGTCTTCTTACAACACCAGTTAGTTGAGTTCTACTTAGGACTTTACCTGACAAAGCCTGGATTCAGACTGGATCCAAATATCTTCTTTTTTATACCCTACCAACACCCAGGCTGCTGAGTGTTGCTGAAGAGATCTTCACCATCATCCAGATGCTGCTGCTATAAATTCATGGTTAGCAACCTCAGCTGGGACTACTACTGCACCCCCAGGCCTACCATATGTCCTTAGACTCTTCTCCCCTGTCTTAGTGTCTGTTGCAAACCATCCTGCTTTCACGGTGACCTCCTCTCTCTCCTTGCTCTTTATTCTTGGCAGAAAAAAGGAGCTGTAAATGGACAGCTCCGCCTCTTGCTGTCAGTCTTATGAGCTTGCCTGCATCTGCAGTCATTTTTCTTTTCCTTCTGTTTTTGTGCAAGAAATGTTCCTATTTCTGAATCAGATTGTGGTCTCTACTTCTGCTGTGGATCCCATGCTCTTCTGCCTTCTCAGGGTCTTCCTTGATCATTGCTTCTTTTTCCTTTATCTCTTACCTCCCTCTTTTCACTGTCTCCCTCTTTTCTTCTGTCTACATTTAAATGTTACTCCATCTTAAAAACTTCAGAAGTCCTATGATCGCGCTTCTCCTTTTCTTCACAACCACGTCTTTATAGAATCATCTGTAGCCCTCCTCCATTTCTTTGCATCCTTTGCTCTTCTATTTCCCTCCATTTTCTTCAAGCTTCCCCAGTGTACCATTACAGACTGCTAATACATCCTTAAATATAGTAGATACTTCCCAGATTAAGCCATGCTTGAGTGTTCAGCATGGACACACTAAGCCCCTTACCTTTCTTGACATGCCTCCATTCCTTTGGCTGAAGCCAAATGAATTTCGCTGTGCTCTCCTGGTGTTCCTCCCCAACTTTCTGGCTAGTCTTTTTTGTCTCCTTGGCAGCCCTCTCTTTCTGTCATAAAGCTGTCTTTTATTCTTATTTTATTATACCCCTGGGTGATCCTAACTCTTCCTGTAATGTGTTGCAGAACCTTCACGTTATTATCTTTAACCGTTTTTGCTGAACTCTAGACATGCAAGTATCAAAGACACCTCAGACTTTTTAACATGTCCAAAACTGGTTCATCTGCCTTGCCTGCAAATACGTTTCTCTGATGTTGCTGAGATGAGTGATGAGTGTGACATCCAAACGATTTTCCAATCCAGAAACCTGGGGGTTACCCTTGGCTCGTCTATCCTTTCCCTCCCACGTCACCAGTCACAAAATATTTTTGATGCTAACTCGTTAATATCTTTCAAGTCCATTTACTTTTTACATTCCCGTTGCTACTACCATCATCTAAGCCATTACCAGCTGTCATCTAGAAAACTGCCACAGCTTCTAAACTGTTGTTGTTGTTTGCTTACTTCCCTTTTAGTCAGTTTACTACAGTGTAGTTAACATGATCTTTTTAAAAAAGGAAGTCTCAGACCTTTCAGTGATTTCCCATTGCCTCAAGGATTGCCTGGTGAGTGCAGATGTCTTAACGTGGCTTGAATGATCATTAGTAACATTGCTTCTCCTCCTCTGCGTTCTCCTTTTTCATTCCGTGTTTCAGCAGTAGTTGGTTAACAAACATTGATTAATTGTCTCCTAGTTAGGGTTATACAGATGTGGAGCCCTGTGTAAGTGCTAGGATATAGTATGGTCTTTATCCTCATCAGCATTGAATATCTGTCTGTTAGTATCAGCAAGACGTCCTTCTCTCGTTCCCTTCCCAGCCTTGCACATACTGTTTCGTCTGCCTGGAATGTGATGTCTTCTGCTCACTCCTACTTCTGCTCTTATTCAGGAATTTGCACTCTGTGGCCCATAAGGCGATTCCAGCTCACTCCCTCTTTTGGTAGAGAAACTTTTTTGGGGCACACAGCCACTCTCGTTCCTTTATGTGTTGTGTGGCCGCTCTCACACTACAGCGGCTTAGTTAGAACAGTTGCAACAAAGGCCATGTGCCCCAGAAACCTATGTTGTTTACTCTCTGGGTCTTTTATAGGAAAAGTTTGCTAACCCTTTAAGTATTATTTTAATCACTCACACTCTGTGCTTTCATCATCAAAAATGTTTTTTCACAGTGCTTGATTAAAAGCTTTTTGAAAGCAGGAGTTAAATCAGTCTTGCTTATAGCTCTTAGTGAGCTCTTAGTTCCTAGCATATATTAGGCATTTGTAGTGCTCCAAATAAGTATTTGAATGAATGAATAAAAGTACCTTTTAAAGCATTTCAGTCAATGAAAATTCTCAAACCCTTAATGTCCTTTAATAGTTAATTTTTTTCTTAAATATAAACTTTGTTTTTTAGAGGTAAACAAGAAATTGAAAATTTGAAGGAAGAAGTGGAAAGTCTTAATTCTTTGATTAATGACCTACAAAAAGACATCGAAGGCAGTAGGAAAAGAGAATCTGAGCTACTACTGTTTACAGAAAAGCTCACTAGTAAGAATGCACAGCTTCAATCTGAATCCAATTCTTTGCAGTCACAGTTTGATAAACTTTCCTGTAGTGAAAGTCAGTTACAAAGCCAATGTGAACACATGAAACAGACAAATATGAATTTGGTAAGTATTAGTGTACATTTAACTTTTAAGGCAACACAGCAAGAAGCACAAATTAAGTTTTACTTTCATGCATTGGAGAAGGAAATGGCAACCCGCTCCAATGTTCTTGCCTGGAGAATCCCAGGGACGGGAGAGCCTGGTGGGCTGCCGTCTATGGGGTCGCACGGAGTCGGACACGACTGAAGCGACTCAGCAGCGGCAGCGGCAGAGATGTAACCCTAATGGTGGATGATTAAGCTCTTCTTGGTGGGACGGGCACGGACTTTCTGATCATTTCAAATGCTATGAGAAATGTCAGTTTTTCCTTTCAACTTACGTGTTTTATAATAAAATTTCTCCCTAACATTGTTATGAAGAAGTATTTCATTTTTGAAAGTAAGAAAACCAGGATTTTTGCCATTCCTAACTGGAATTACCATGTATTTCTTAATAGGACTTTAAATTTCTGTATTTTTATAGCTTAAATTAAAATGGTTTTAATATTTCCAAGTTGTGGGGGGGTCTTAAGTTACTCCTAAAAATAATTTAGGACTCTAGTCCAAAACTACAGAAACCTGTATCGCATGTTGTTTTGCTTGTGTGGGGTGTCAGATGCATTAAAATATCACTCCTCCCCTTCACCCCCCCCACCCCGCTTTACTGTATAAGAAATTTGAGGAACACAATTAACAACCTGGTAAGGAGTGATGATAGAAGAATTCAGTACCAAAGACCTTGTATTTTTGAGGTTTTAAACTCTGAGCAATAATTAAAACATATCAGAAATTGGTATTTTTATCTTATTTTAATATTTAGGAAAGTAGATTGTTAAAAGAAGAAGAACTGCGAAAAGAGGAAGTCCAGGCTCTGCAAGCTGAACTCACTTGTACACAAACTGAAGTTAAAGCATTGAGTACCCAGGTTGAAGAATTAAAAGATGAGTTAGTGACTCAAAGACGTAAACACGCCTCTAGTGTCAAGGATCTTACCAAACAACTTCAGCAAGGTATACAGTTCTTCTGCATTTAGATCTTAAGTGTTCTTGTTTCTTTTTGTTGAAGGATTCATAGAAAAAATATGTTTTACATTAGTTTCTCCCACATTGGGTAGAGCTGTAGGTTCTTCTTAATGTTCATAAACCAAATGACTGACCTTGTTGTTTCATAAATAGTTTAAAGCATGTTCTATGCTAAAATACTTTTATTCACAGAATCACAGAATATAAGAATGGGGAAAGTGCCTTTCCAGGACAGCAATTACATGATACTGTCAATGAAAAGCGTTTAAGTATTTGTTCTCCAGTTTGTAAATTGTAAACATGTATCACTCTGTTTTATGCACATTAGAAAAACATGAAAAATATAAATTTAAGAAGATCAGATTAAATACAAGTAGAGTGCTAGTATTTTCTGCCTGCACTTGTCTATGAATTGTTATGTACAGCATCTGGGGTACCTGCACCCACCTTGATGATCTCTAACTTAGAGATCGTTGAATCCTAACCCTTAATTTTAGGGGAAACTGAGATCCAGAAAAGTTATAAATTTCCAGAACACAACGATTGACAGCTAGAACTGGAACTCAAATTTCTGTCATTTAAAAATTTATACAGTTTTTGGAGTCTGCTATGTGATTGGATACACAGCTGAATAAAAGATAGTCTGACATCCTGTTCTCTACTACTGCCCACTGTTTTATTTGTATTAAAATAGGGTGACATACAGTAATATGGTAAAAGGGACTTAGCATTTACTTAATAGAAATATATTCAGATACTTGCCAGAAGAATTTAGTTTTCATAGATGTAATTGAAGGGAAATTTGGGGGGATTTTCTGGTACTGTGGAGTTCTTTTAAATCTTCCAGGACTCCAGAAGTTAGATTCTGTGTGCCTAAATGATGTCAGTATCCGTTGTTATCATAATGTTATTTCCATGTATTTTGTATTTGACCTGTGCGTTTCTAGATGTCCTTTTATGTGAATGACCCTACAGACCTCCTGTTGAAAGTATGTATTCAAGAAATTTCTTTTGTCACTTATGCCATTTTGGCCTAAGTGATTTTAGCAGTTAAAATCAGAGATAATGGGGGCAGGTGGTCATGATTGTTGTTACAAGTAATCCATTTCTTTTCCTGCAGCACGAAGAAAGTTAGATCAGGTTGAGAATGGAAGCTGTGATAAAGAAGGCAGCAGCATGGGAAGTCGCTCTAGTTCATCAGGTGAAAACTAATGCTTTTATAGTTGTTTTTCAGTGATTGATTATCAAAAGAAACAGCATTTTTTGTTCTACAAGGTATCGATATGTTTTTCTGTCATTTTGAATTATATAAAACAGTGGTTATACACAATTATATTGTAAAAAATATTTCCAGTTAAAACATTTAAGTTCTAATCATTACACAGGATTTTAAGTTTGTCATGGGGTTCTATACCATCTGTCTCCTTACCTCCTTTTCCTTACCTGCTTTTTCATTCTGTGCGTCAATTTCTTCTTCCATTTTTCAGTTCATATTTATATCCATCTCTATAGAAAGATACGGTATAGCACGTCTTCCATTTTCTTTTAATTTTATATTGCTTTTAACACCTGAGACCTAATGAGATGGGGTCATCATTATATTTCAGATTTTATATATATATATGTATGTATTTCTGAATCTTTTTGCTTTTTCATGGTAAATATGCCTCTTGTTGAGTCGCTCAGTCATGTCCAACTCTATTTGCGACCCCATGGACTGCAGCCCCTCCAGGCTCCTCTGTCTATGGAATTCTCGAGGCAAGAATACTAGTGTGGGTTGCCATGTCTTTTACTAAAATATGCCTCTAGTTTAAAGCAAAAATTAATAGTCTATAAAATTGATTGATAGCATTGTGAAAATGATAATTAGCAAAATATCAGCATATTTATCATATTTGGAATGCCAGGAACCATGCCGAGTGCTTTAAACATATCATCTACTCACAGAACAGTCATGTGAGATAAGTGTTGTAATTCCCATTTTATAAATGGGTTAACTTAAAATTCAGAGTGGTTCCATCAGTTCAGTTCAGTCACTCAGTTGTGTCCAACTCTTTGTGACCCCATGGACTGCAGCACGCCAGGCCTCCCTGTCCATCACCAACTCCCGGAATTTACTCAAAGTTGTCCATTGAGTCGGTGATGCCATCCAACTATCTCATCCTCTGTCGTCCCCTTCTCCTCCCACCTTCACTCTTTCCCAGCAGCAAGGTCTTTTCCAGTGACTCAGTTCTTTGCATCAGGTGGCCAAAGTATTGGAGTTTCAGCTTCAGCATCAGTCCTTCCAATGAATATTCAGGACTGATTTCCTTTAGGATGGACTGGTTGACTGCAGCCATGAAATTAAAAGACATTTGTTCCTTGGAAGAAAAGCTAATGACCAGCTTAGACAGCATATTAGAAAACAGAGACATTACTTTGCCAACAAAGGTCTGTCTAGTCAAAGGTATGGTTTTTCCAGTAGTCATGTATGAATGTGAGGGTTAGACTATAAAGAAAGCTGAGCGCCGAAGAATTGATACTTTTGAACTGTGGTGTTGGAGAAGACTCAGTCCTGACTTTCCCCAAATCCATAGTGACAGAACTCAAACTCTAGAAGCTGCATGCCACAACATTTTCACTGCCTCCTAGGAGTTGCACAGTAGGGGAAAAACATCAATAACTCTTATAATAGTGGAAAAATTGTATAGTAGAAAGAACATGGGTTTGAGATTACACATAGGTATTTAGATCCCAGCTCTACCATTTACTAGTGTATAACCTTGGATAAGATAATATTACTTAAACCTATAAAATGAGATTGGAAAAAAATACGTCTTTGTAGTATTAAAAGAGATTAGAAATTCTTCTCAACGGATATTGGTAAAAAGAAATAGCTACCATTTAGTTATTGCTTACGGTATGATGTACTAACTCATTTAAATGAGGATAGCAGTCCAATGAGGCAGATCATATTATGGTTCCCAGTTTTAAATGATGTGACTGTGATAGAGTCCAAAGTCACAAAGCTACTAGGAGGGCTAGCTCCAGAGCTTACCCTACTGGTTATATTCTGTCTTATGACTTTTTCCTCTTTCTGTGTGTCTCTGTTTAACTTTGGTGTCTTGAGTTTCTCATTTCTCTATTGCCACTTCCTATTTCTGTTTTTAGAAACATACTAGACCCTTTATTCTATCATCAGTCTATTCAAAAACAAGAACTCAGGTTAGATATGGTCAGGTATGACTTGAGTTCTGTGCCCAACGCTGTTAGATTGAATATTTGAAAATGATAGAAGAAATAATGCCTGAAATTAGAGTTGACTCCAGACTAAGTACAATAAGTTATTTATTTATTTATTTATTTATTTATTTTGGTCTTAAGGGTCCCTCAATGCTCGAAGCAGTGCAGAAGACCGATCTCCAGAAAATACTGGGTCGTCAGTAGCTGTAGATAACTTCCCAGAAGTAGACAAGGCCATGCTGATTGAGAGGATAGTAAGGCTGCAGAAAGCACATGCCCGGAAAAATGAGAAGATAGAATTTATGGAGGATCACATCAAACAGCTGGTGGAAGAAATTAGGAAAAAAACAAAGTATGTATTCTTTTTCATTTCTGTTCCTTTGTTTATGGCTGAGCTGGGTTTCTGTTGTCGCATGCCAGCTTTCTCTAGGTGTGGTGAGCCGTGGCTACTCTGGTTGTGGTACTTTGGCTCCTCACTGTGGAGGATTCTCTTGTTGCAGACCGCAGGCTCTAGGGCACGCAGGCTCCATAGTTGTGGCGCACGGGCTTAGTTGCCCCTCGGCACATGAAATCCTCCCAGACCAGGGATTGAACCTAGGTCCTCTATAGTTGGCAGGTGGATTCCTAACCACTGAACCAAAGGGAAGTCCCGAAGTTTGTGTTATTATGGTACTGGGATCTGTGTTCAAAATACCATTATTCATACGATAAAGTTACTGAGTTCAAATTTAATTATTTCAAGAGCCTTTCTTTCAAAAATTTTTTTTAAACTATGATCATTTAGTTCTCAGTCTTATGGGTCATGTATTTTTGTTCTAGGTTTTGGGAATACAGAAATGAAAGCAAGCATAGGTTTTTCCTTTAAGGTGATATAGAGTTCTGTAGGTGTTGATTTTTTTACTAGAATAACTTTGAACTTAAAAACAGATTGTGCTCTGCTTAGCTTCTAATTTTCAAGATGGTGGTTCTAAGAGATAATGGGGTTGTGGATTATCATTCCTATTGAGCAGGACACAGTGAGGTATTATAGATTTAGGGAAAAATTTGCCCATGAGTTTTATTTAAAAAATTTTTGTTTAAGTTACCAAAGCCATTCTTCTTTTTTTCCCACACATTTATTTGTATTTCTTTATGTTTGTCTGTGCTGGGTCTCTGTTGCAGCGTGTGGGATCTAGTTCCTCTACCAGGGATTGAACCTGTGCCCCCCTACATTGGGAGCATTGAATCTTAGCCACCAGACCACCGGGGACATCCCTGCTCATGACTTTTAAAAGAAGAAGACAACACAAGTTTTAAGTTTAGTGACAAGAAAATAGAAAATATTAACTGAAACTGGAACAATAAATTGTTCACATATTTTGATTTACATAAGGAAAAAAATAGAGCCATGTTTATATATCTTAAATCTAAACACCATGTTTTAACAAAAATGGGATCATTTGAGAAGCCATCTGAAGAAGAAAAATTCCCTTATTTTGTAATACTTGCTGAGTTGCTTCAGTCATGTCTGACTCTTTGCGACCCTATAGACTGTATGTAGCCTGCCAGGCTCCTCTGTCCACAGGATTCTCTAGGCAAGAAACTGGAGTGGGTTTCTATGCCCTCTCCAGAGGATCTTCCCAACCCAGGGATTGAACCCGAGTCTTTTATGTCTCATTGGCAGGCTGGTTCTTTACCACTAGCGCCACCTGAGAAGCCCCTATGTTCTAATACAGTTCTGTTATTAACCTAATATGTAATTATTTCATGCATCATCTTTACACTTATGATTAGCTCACTCTTGAAAATTGCAGTGTTTATAAATTCTGCAGGGACGTAATTGTCATAGTGTTTTATTTTACAGAATAATTCAGAGTTACATTTTACGAGAAGAATCAGGCACACTTTCTTCAGAGGCATCTGATTTTAACAAAGTGCATTTAAGTAGGCGGGGTGGCATCATGGCGTCTTTGTACACGTCCCATCCAGCCGATACTGGATTAACATTGGAACTGTCTTTGGAGATCAACCGGAAACTACAGGCTGTTTTGGAGGATACATTGCTAAAAAATATTACTTTGAAGGTATTTGTATTTCTCATTCACTTACCAACCAAGAAACATGGCAGAAATGGTACCTCTCTTATTCAGTCTAACACATGGATGGACTGTTTCTGTAAGGAAGTTTAGCCATTGTTTCCATAGATGAAATTTTATGTTTTTCTCTTATTGAAAAATGTAATTTTTAAAATTAACAAGGAAAGAAAGATATAGCAAAAAAAAATGAGTATAGCTATTGGATAGACTCCCTAAGATGAGTCATTTACTTTGCAATGGAAAGTCTTTAACATATATTACAATAGTTATAATTGATTACTGAGGCATTAAGATTGAGGTATTTATTTTCTAATGTATTTTCCAGCTATATTTTATTTTTTGCAGCTGTTATCTGACCCAGCTATTCTGTTTGTGCTGTTTGGGCGTTAATGGTTAGTAATGGGTTAAAAAAATTTTTGTTTTAATCTGATAATACTTTTATACACTAAAATTTGCTATAGCTTTAGTAAAAAGATTAAGTATGATTCTGAAGTATGCAGGATTGCTGCACTGAAAACATGTATGTGCAAAGTTTATCTCACGTGGCAGATACGACTGTGTATCACTGTTTAGTTCAAAATTTAGGGGAAAACAGTTCGAATCGAATCTTTTTACTTATTACACTCAGTAGTTCTGTTTTCTTTTCCCTCTTTTTCCAACTGTTAAAGGAAAATCTGCAAACGCTTGGAACAGAAATAGAACGTCTTATTAAACACCAGCATGAACTAGAACAGAGGACGAAGAAAGCCTAACACAAAGCTCTTCCTCAGTGAGCAGACGAAAGCCGCACAAGGAGCAGGGGCCACTGCCCAGCACTGCGGGAAACTCCTCCCTTCGTGTGTCAGCCAGTAAAAAGTTTGTTTTGCTCCATCTGTATAAAAAAGTACCTTTTTACAATACAAATGCATTGCTGTGTATACTGTAAGAATGTAAGCTCTGATGAAACTTGTTCTTGTCCAGTGACAGCCTGTCACTGAATCTGAACAACTGAATTAAATTCGCTGATAGTCATATGAAGTGCTGAACATTACAACAAGGGCTTTTGAAAACCCCTTCTCCGTATTTCTTCCCTTTAAAATATATAATGTCAAAAATGATTTCACTTTCTAAAATTATGCATGAAAGGACAGGTGTTAATCATTCAGTAATATGCTATTTCTCCAACATGAATAAAACTAAAGAAATGAAGAAAGCTTTGTTTTTGACATTCTGATACAGCGTTTGCTTGTGTGTTAGGGACGCCAGTGAGTTCTTAAATCCTTTGGTCTTCATGGAAGCGGATAGGAAAGCTGCTCTTGGTGACTAGCAGGGACCGGCACTGTATGCTTCTTTCAGGTTTCCTTATTTGTACTAGGAACATTGTTTTCAGGTTTGATTTGAGTTATTTGTTACATTTTTTAAAATCTCTAGTTACATAAACTATGATTTGAAAATTCCTGTGGACTTCAGCTATATTTTAAAATGTGAAGTGAATTAGTCATTAGAACCAAGAGATGAGTAATGAATTCTTTGAAACAGAAATACTTTAGTTTTACTGACATCAAGTATAAAGATGAATATAAGATACTTATGAAGAACCAGTTCCCAAGAGAATCCAGCACAGGGCACTGTTAACCATTTTATCTGTGCACCATTCTTTACTGTTAGTTTAATTATATGTTATAGTGGTGTGATCTTACAGCCCCTAAATGTGCTGTGTTTCAATAAATAATTACATCCTTGTAACCAAAGGAGTTTTAGAGCCAAATTTATGTATCCTGTTGGATTTTTACAATATTTATTTAAGATATGCACTCAAGTGTTGCTGGTCACAGTATCAGTATTTCTGTCACTGAACTTTTTTCTCATGTCTCATAATTTCTCACTGTGATTTTCTACATTTCATTATATTCAGATCATTTCTATAATGATACCTTGGCATATACACAGATGTTGCAGCAAACTTCATTTTTGTTTTGAATTTTTGCACCCTTCTTTTCCTCTCAAGAGAAGTAAGCATTGAGGTGATGGATTAAAAGCCTTCAAAGAATTGTATGGCTTTACCAGTTGGGCTGGGCTTTTGATGGCAATGTCCCTTTAATGTCTTTTAACTTTTTTTTTTTTTTAATTGACTTACCATTGTGTAAAAAGATCATTTACTAAAGGTTAGATGATTCATTGTAGCATCTTATTTTTTCTGTATATTGAGTTAATAGGTTTCATCCAAAAACAAAATCTTTTCACTTCAAAATGGAAATAGAAGTTCAGAAACACTTTATATTTAAAATAGCTGTAAGTTTTAGTCTTACCGTAATGTGTCTTTTTACCAGTAATAATTTATCAAAATAAAGAAATGAGGGTAAGTGCAATCACATCTGAATTATTTTCCTAGTTGTTTTTGATAATAGTATTGATGCTCCCAAAGACTGTTTAGTCAATGTAACTAAATTTTTACAGCTTCTTATGTGATACAGGTTCATACACTACAGTATTTGTTTTTTTCCTTCCAGGACATAAAATATGTTAATGGAGACCAAATAGTGGTCAGATCTACAATATTCTATGTCTGTACACTTTAAAAATATATATGTACATGCACACATTTTTGCATACATATATTGCATATGAAAATGAAACATTCCAATATTAACATTTGTTCCAGCATTCATTTAAAGACGTTTAGTGTTTAAACAGTTTTAGAAGAATGCAATTATAAACCATATATTGACTTATTACTCCCCCCATAAATGTAAGGAACTGTGAAAAATTTGAAGAAAATGTTTATTTTCCTTTTGTTCTTTAGTTTCTACTATATCCTTTTGTATATAGATCATGACTGAGCAAAAGTGTGTACAGCAAGGTGCATTTATCAGGTCTCTCTCTAGACTGACCCACAGATCCTGATTAAGCATTTAGAAGGCAATATACGGAAAGAAGAATGTGGTGTCCAGGAAAGGAAAATGGTGTAGATAAATGATAAACTTGACTTCTGGGAGAAATTTTGGTTTGTCTGTTTATTATTAATTAAACACATCAAAGGCTGTTCTTGTTAGCACTATTTTGATTTCTTTGAAGAGGAAATTATTTTTGTGTGTATGTATACATACATATGCACTTTACTAGGTTTTAATTTTAAAACAGGCTAACTTTTAACAGGCTAAAGTCTGAAGTGGTATGGGAAAAAGGCAGTCACAGTAAGTATGCACTTTTTACTAGGTTTTAATTTTAAAGTGAATACTTACTGTGACTGCCTTTTTCCCGTACCACTTCAGACTTTAGCCTGTTAAGCTCTAAGGATTGAAAATGGTGGGTGTGAACAGTAGAATGAGTTTAAACTTCAGTTTGTTTTTTAAACTTTCTATCCATAACCATTTAAAGCAATTTATCTTGAAATTAAATTTTGTCAGGCTACCAACAAATGTTGTTTATTCATATAATAAACACATTTATTGAAAACCCCTTGATTGCCAGGCACCATACAGGGTGTCAACATTATACTGTAGACAGGCTAGACAGGGCAATTCGTGTCAGCATGGAGCTTATGGTCTAGTGGAAACCGCTGGGAGGCAGCCTTTGAGTCTCTGCAGCCCAAAGCCAGCCCTTATCAGTAGCTTAATGCACTGTGCACGTAGGTGATCCAGAAGTCTCACTCTGGCATGAAGCTTTGGGAAATGAATCCTTGCTGAGATACACTGAGAGCAGATCATTGTTTTTGTGGTGGTTCTGCACATTTCCTAACTTTTTTCACAGTTTGATGTTTAGTTATTGTTTTAAGAAGGGGAAAAAAAAATCCAGTGACCATAAAATGGCACTTAATTTTTGCCATTTTAGTAAATTATTAATGTCCACTTGATGCTCATAAAGATGACTCTAATCATGGTGTCATGTTTGTTTCTAAATTGTTTTGCAGTATATTATTTTCTAAAGATTTTTACATATAATTTCAGATGAGGATTTATCAGTAGAAGAAAAAAAGCGCTGGAAACTATTAGTACTGTAAATGTTGTATATGTTACCCTGATGAAAATATTTGTATCAATCATGGTATTCCATATGGTTAATTTGCCTTATGAATGCTGGATTCAGTGGTCTGTCTTCCAATAACCTTATTTTTAAAATGAAAGATTTCTTTTTTGACACTAAGATTGTTCATGTTTAATACCGGTTGGTGGCACTAGAAACCTGAAAAATTTTCAAGACTGAACAAGAGAAGATAATCAGAGAATCCAAACAGAATTTTTCAGGAAAATAAATGAAAAATATAATTGTATATTAAAGATGTATTTTCTTCTGAAATGAAATTCTTTTTTAAAATGCATATAGCTGTCCATTTTGACAATGATGAAACTTGTTTATCTTCCAAAGTTCATATATATATGTGTGTATTGTACAGATAATCTTTAGTTTGATTACACTGTTCATTTTGTAAATATCTTTCTGTATAAAATGAAGCTTTTCAAGAGAATTTTATGTATATACTGTACTTATTAAATAGGAAATGCCTGTTTACCAAGTTGTATTTTACTGGCATCTTTGATTATTTACACATACCACTACTAACAGACTGATTGTCCAGACTTCACAAGACTGAAATTGCTTAAATGTTCCTTTTTAAACCAGATTAATAAGAATTTTTGCTTTCCATTTTTGTCTTTATTCTACTAATTACAAGTCAGTGAACAATAGTAAACTAATCGAATGCCAAGTTGTATTTTAAATTTTTGTCTAAATTATTGATAGCAAAACCTGGCCTTTTGTAAAAGGCTGCCTATATGAAAATTTCTCATTGAACTTGACAAGCCAGGAATAAATTCAGATTTTCCACAAAACTATGGAACTTACTTGCCCAAATTATCTAGGTTTAATAATAAAGATCTAATCGGTTCAATAAAAAGATATTGAAATGGCATGAGCTTCATACAGGTAACCTGTATAATGGATATTCCACATCGTGGTGTGTTGTTTTCCGTTTCTCATGACAGTTCAGGTACACACAGATTATGCCGCATTCCTTAAAGAGTTCCGTATTGGAAAGAATCCCCTGAAATCAGGATCCTTAAAATAAAGGTACAATTAATAGAATTGAGGAAGCTTTGCTGACTTACTTAGTAATCTGTTTTCAGCGGCTTATAGATTTGTTTGCAAGAGAAAGGAGTATATAAAAGAGTGAATTTTTGGAAGAGAATAGCTTACTGTTCTTAACTGGTCAGTGTGACCTGCAGTTAGTTATAAAAGACCATTCCAATGAACTTGAATCCAAGCCTGCTTTTTTTTTAAATTTCTTTTTTAAAAACTTATATTTCGGCTGCACTGGGTCTTTGTTGCTGCATGCGGGCATTCTCTAGTTGCAGTGGGCAGGGCCTACTCTTCATTGCAGTGCACGGCCTTCTCTTGGTGGCTTCTCTCGTTGCCGAGCACCGGCTCTAGTAGGTGCGGTACGCTGGCTCGGTAGCTCTGGTGCACGGGCTTAGTTGCTTCTTAGTTGCCTGTGGAACCTTCCCAGACCAGGGATGGAACCTGTGTCCTCTGCGCTAGCAGGCGAATCCTTATCCACTGTGCCCCCAGGAAGTCCTGCTTTTTCTTACTAAGTCTGCTTCAATCAGTGAGTGTAGGATGAGTGCGCACTTCTTCAAGAGGACCAGCAACTTGGGAGGATGCCTCTGGCTGACCAGGGCTAATGCTGAGAACAGTGTGACCAGACTAGATGTCCCTGCTCCTGCAGAGATGCACTATTAATTCCTAAATTACATTTAGGAGACTTGATTCTAATTTTTTAAAAGAAGCACCCACTTAAGTCATATTCTATTTCAGAGGAATTTTCAGCCTTTTGAATTGTCCGAAGGCTGTGCTGCTAGCCAGTCAGATGATCTACCCATATTGCATTTCAGAAAAAAGGGGAAGAGGTAGGATGTTATATCTGAAAGAGGAATCTCTGCCATTTAACCCAGTGCGAAAAGAGTTCTATTGAAATTTTAGGATTCATTGAAATAAAGAGTTAGCCAACTTTTAGTTACATTTACTTGGAAACTAAATACTGGAATGGCTTTCCGTATCATCCATTTCACTGTGTGTTTATTTTTAATAATTAAAGACCCAAGGGCAAGATGTGTTTTCAGCATCCTTACATGTTACTTGTCCCAAAGCAGTTAAGCCTGCCATGGTATTTCTTAGGTTCTTTTTTTATGAAGTCTGACCAAATGCTGCCGTTGATCTAGTGTACCCGCCAACACGACAGAAACACTTTGAGCTCCTCCCACCAGAGCCCCCAATAGATCCCAACTACCCCCGTAAAACCCAGCTCCCTAGGAGTTCATGCTAAAGGGCTGGCTATTGCTTTGGGCTCCGAACCAGCTTCTCCCGGATTTTATGTTTTTGTGGTGTTTGTCATTTTTGTGTTATCCAGGCAAGCCTGGAAGGATGGAGGGAGAACCTGCTTGGGACTCACAGGCCAAGAACAGTCTCTTGCTTGCTGCCTAACTGGAATCCAGAATCCACTTTCTTATAGAAATGGTATTTTCAAACAGTGACTAACTCTCATCAAAATTTATGGGCTAGAAGGCTCTGTTTGCCTGTAACATTTATTACATTTTTTTCTTTACTTTTATGTGGTTAAATGCTTTCTGAGCTCCAAGGCACCAACTTTCAAAAAAAGCAGAGGCTTGGAAGCTTCAAGGCAGGATGGTGCTCCGCACACTCAAGCCCCAGATACCTCCTGAGAAATTTGATGATCCAATATTACAGTCTCATAAAGGTGTCCTGAAGTCTCAGAAGTCAGTCCGAGTCACTTGTTTGCAAAGTCCGTCCTCTAAAGCGCAAATGTTGCTGATGATTTTTAAAGATGGCACTCTACCTCCAGGCACAGTGTAGTTTCATTTCAGTAACAACTTTAGGATAAAGCGGAAGAGAATTTTTCCTTTTGTCTCTGTCCACACTCCCATCTCCCACACAAAACTTCACACACACCCAAAACGACAACCAGAACACTACTTGCCCAGAGCTGGTTTGGCTGTCTCTTGAGTTTCCAACCTTCATCACTTCCTTCAAATTCTGCTTGGATAGGCTTTTTTTACAAGTCAGTCAAGTGAGGAAGAGATAAAAGGGAAAAATGAGAAAGTTCAGCAAGATTCCTTGTCACATTCAGTTCCTTGTCAAATTGTATTTTGATGGTGGAAGTGCTCCATATCATGTTTGTCTGTGCTGTGGATGGTATGCCACAGGAGGCAGGACCCACATAACGTGGCTGTTTACAGAGGATGTTCCATAGTGATTCCTGATGTCATTTTGTACATTTTTGTAAGTTCGACTAGAGATGTACAGCTTAACATATATCTATTATTTTTTTAAAAGGAGAGGATTTCCAGAAAGTTAAACACTGAATAGGAAACACTGAACACTAGAAGAAATTACTTTGTCTGATTGTTGAGGGGGGATGGAGGAGGGGGTGCCAGGTTTAAGGACTGAAGGATGGAAGTGAAAGTGAAAATCTGTCGTGTCTGACTCTTTGAGACCCCTTGGATGTCCATGGAGTTCTCTAGGCCAGAATACTGCAGTGGGTAGCCTTTCCCTTCTCCAGGGGATCTTCCCAACCCAGTGATCGAACTCAGGCTTACCTGCATTGCAGGTGGACTCTTTTCCAGCTGCGCCACAAGGGAAGCCCAAGAATGCAGGAGTGGGTAGCCTGTTGTTTCTTGAGCGAACCTTCCCGACCCAGGAATCAAACCGGGATCTCCTGCACTGCAGGTGGATTCTTTACCAACTGAGCTATCAGGGAAGCCCCTTTAAAAAGGATAAATTCATGTATGATATAGTTTAAAGTTGATTCTATTAAAACTTCCCCTCTAAAAAGAAAAAAAGCCGGTCAATCCTAAGAAACAATTAGAGTACACTGAAATGTTTTTCTAGGTTAATTTTCTGCCTTAAATGCTCATTAACATATCAATAGGTGTCATAGAGTAGTGGGAATGAGAAGCAGAGACCTTATCAGATTTTGGGGTGGGTAGGGTAGAGGTAAGGACCAAGTTCAAGTGAAGGTGAGGTCTGCAGAGATGGCTTGAGGGCACTGAGTCTCATGTTCTGATACAGCTGGTTGCATGATCCCTCCAACAATGAAGTTAAAAGCCCCTCTGATTGGTTTTGGACACTTGTCAGCATACGAAAATAGTTTCCTATATGAGCATGGTTTGCCACGCAAGGTGTTCTTAACGTCTTCTAGGGGTTTACCCAATGCTGTACTTACTTAGCCCGATAGCATTTAGGACCTAGTGTCTCTGGTCAGAAATAAATATAATGTACTATATTGCTTTTGCATGTTAAAAATGTGTATTTTCCTTTTGAAATGACAAGGAACACAGTTAAAGCACAAATATATCCGTGAGTGGGTTGAAGTCATAATTAGATTCTTTTTCTTTGTATTAATATCGTTTAAACAAAAAGACCAATCAACTGTTAAAGAAGATGGATGTGTGAGCTTGGGTGGTTTAGCAGACTCTTCGCTGGAGACTTGGCACCCCTCTTTTCTTCCTCTTTCTGATTGTCTTTTGACTAAGCTCTTCCTCTAACCGCAGAGAAGTAGAAAAATCAGTCATTTTGTTCTCTGAAACCTCAGTAATGGTTTTGCAGAGGACTCAATTAATGGATGATACTATAATTGTTTCAGCACTTTGAGTTCCTTGAGCTTCTGAATTACCTGTGGGTATATCTTTGCCTGCTGCCCTGTTGGTGACTGTAATGGAGCCTCCCTTTCCGGCCCCATCTTCATCTAAGGCAGCTGGAGAACGCTGAGGGATGTAAAATGATCTGGACACGGATTTGCATGACCCTGCCCTGCCACTGATTGTGAAACCTTAAACACATGACTTAACCTCTTTGAGCTTCAGTTTTCTCACCTGTAAAATGGGGATGATAAAATGTGTTTTGCAGAGCTGTTCTGAGGATTAAATTGGGCACTGAATACGGAAGAACTGTGTAAACTGTGAAGCTCTGAGATGTGGCCAGATAAGCTAAATCTTTAAAAAGAAAGGGATAATTCCTGTTTTTACAAATACTATTATTAAAATGTTGAAGGATGTATATATAATTGTATTATAAAGATTATTGCTTTAATAGAATAGCCTTTACAACAAAGTGAAAAAGCACTGTTAAATATACAACTATGTCTGTATGTAAAGGCAAAGTTCTGATCAGATACATAGACTCAACACTGGCTTCCGCTGAGGCTCGCTACACTTTCTTTTAAAAAGACTTTTTTAATGTAAATGCTTCCCTGAGATTGCCATGTACACAGTGCTGTACTAGATGGCACATTTAGAACGTTGAGACAGGGCTCATTGGAGGTGGACTGCATTATTAGGTGGATTCTTAGCCAGACACTTGGCATACCTGTGGTATTGATTCTTGTTTTGCAATTGCCTGATGGCCTTATATCTAGAAAGGTGTATTGCAGAGATGAGAAAGATAAAATAAGTGAGAGCAGAAGACGCAGGTGCTACCTTTTGAACTTACTCATTTTCCAGCCAAGCCCATCCTCTCATGCACAGCCACTGAGGTGTCAGCAGGGAGAGTGCTTAGACGGCTGGACCTTTGAGATGTTTTTGACATGGTCACACAGACTCTGTGCTAAAGGCCAGGTTCTACTGTGGACGAACTGTGGGTGTTTCACCTTTGCTAGGAAGGAGGAAGAAAAGGGAGGAAAAGCACTACAGGGCTTGGAATTTCACTAATACCAGCCCAAGGAAGGTGTTGGCAGCACTTGCCTGCTTTAGTCCTTGGTCAGGGGGTTTAATCAGGGCTCCGATTTCAGCCACCCCAGCTTAACACCAGGCAATGGTGTGCCATTGAAGACAGGAAGGCAGACAGGTGCTGGCAACTAACCATGTGCCCACTCCTGCCACAAGGTTGGCACTCATTCTCTGAGTTTAAGAAAGCTCCATCGTCAATATTTCATTTAGGTTCTGTAGTGCTTTTCAAAGCAATCTAGGTAACTCAAGCACGGCTCCTGAGTCAGTGTGTGTATGTTTAAACATTTTACATTTTATTTTTTAATTAATCATTTAGGCTGTGCTGGGTCTTTGTTGCAGAGTAAGGGCTTTTCCTTTTCTCTAGTTGCCAGGCTTAGTAGTTGCTGCTCACAGGCTTAGTGGGATCTTGGTTCCTCGACCAGGGATGGAAACTGCATCCCCTGCCAGGTGAATTCTTAACCACTGGACCACCAGGGAAATCCCTCAAGGTGTGTTTTGATAGAACTCAGGTTGTGTTTGCAGCCACTAAGATTCAATCCTTAAGCTAAGCCAGATACACATGTAAAATAAATTCTCCATCATTTTCTAGATTTTCTGCCTGCTTTTGGATTATCTTGTACAATTCAATTATATCTCCATTATTGGCTTAGGAGTTAATCCTCTTTGTAAAATGTCTTAGTGGTTGCCCTGGGGTTTACAAAATATCTTAAAAATTGAAATGCTTTACTTATTCACGAGTCATCACTGTGTAGGGGCCACATGAGTTCTGTGATGGGCCCAAATTTGTTACACGTGCTGCTGGAGAAAGCACCTTTGTTAGATTTTATTCTGCCCGTTTTAGAGTTGGATGATGAGAAGCAAAGACTGCATTGCCATGTGGACCACAGCTCTGAGAGATGGACAAAGGCTTGAGAGAGCATCTAGGCTTAGGGCGAACAGACTTTCAGGTCCCACAGGCTAATAACATTTCAGAAACAAAATTTTGAGCTTGCAGACTTTTATTCTGCTAAACAAGGGTCAAAAAGAATTGCCATTTATCACCATAATTTCATGAAAGAGGAAGCTTTAACAGTTTTCAAAAGAGGCTGAAAGATTTAAATTTTAAATTGCATGAGTTTAGTACTGTGAAAAGCTCTATTTATTTTTCTCCCCTCAGTGGAGTCTGGTATTTGAAAATCACAGATCCAATCCAGCCATTCATAAGATGAGGGGAAAGGCCCATGGGAGGAAGTGATCTGCCTGAGGTCACACTTTGCCAGGCTTTTCCTTGCTCCAGAGGCACTGATGACCCTGATGGTGCCTGAATCACAGTTGATACCAGTACTTTATGTTTCTACATATTCTGTTCCAAGCACCAAATAAACTAAGGAAGCTCTGAAGATGGAAAGTATGTGGGTTATTGAATTATTGCCTCTCAGGTCCAAATGTAATGTGAAATATCTGCCTTGTGACCAACAGGGGAATTCCTTTAACCATTTCTCCTTCAAAGTGAGCATGGTGTTAAGCTTCCTTAGCAGAGGGCAATGGAAGCACATTACAGGAGGAAGAACCTTCTAGAAATTGCTGGAAGGGGCTGAGTATCAGCCTTGTGAGTGAGAGGACATCTAGTGAGCCTGCCCCAGCTATCCCTCTGCAACTCTGCAGCACCTGATGACCTTTCCATAGCCTTCTCAGCATGGAAGGCAAAGCCCCTGCAGGGATACAGGCAGTTACATGTGGTCCAGAGAGTCGTACAAAGAAGCCACTGCAGGGCCACACTGCTGATTGCTGACCGCCTGCCCCCCTGCTGGCACTCCTGCCTATTGTTTGCCAAACCATCCGGATCATCTCCCTGCTGGCCAAACCAGCCAACACCTCTGTTGCCCAGTGGGCTGGACCACACTTTCTGCAACGAGGTCTGAACCCCTGCCAAGTTTGTGTTTTCTTGGGTTTTCTCCATCAGCCAAAGGTACCATATAGAATTTCCTCATATCTTATAGTAAGTCTTTTCTCATAGTTAGTAATTCTTTGTATTTAAAATTTGCTTAACCTATTGCATTGTTTCTCTCTCCTGACTAGACCCAGACTACTGCTGAAAGTGAGAGTGAAGGACATCAGATGACCTGAAAAAACTTCTTTCTTTTTTAATGTTGAATAACATTCCATTGAATATAAGCGCTACATTTTTTAATCCATTCATCTGTTGATGGATATTTAGGTCACTTCCATATCTCAGCTTTGTGACTATTGCTGCCGTGAACATGGAATGCCAATTTCATTTCCTTTGGCTATGTACCTGGAAATGGGATTGCTGGATCCTATGGTAGGTCTACTTCTAATTTTTTAAGGAACTTCCATACTGTTTTCCATAGTAGCTGCACCAATTTACATGTTCACCAACAGTGTAAAATGGGTCCCTTTCATGCAGTACATCCTTGCCAACACTTCTCCTTTTCATAAAAGCCCTTCTAACAGGTGTGAGTTGATAGCTCATTGTTGTTTTGATTTGCATTTCCCTGATGATCAGTGAGGTTGAGCACCTTTTCATGTACCCACTGGCCAGTTGTATGGCTCCTCAAAGCCATGATGTTCTTTCATTATGCCTGGCCCCTAAAAGTCTGGAGGAGGAACCTACCTCTGCGTGCTCATTCACTACAGTCGTGTCCGACTCTTTGTGACCCGATGGACCATAACCCTCCAGGCTCCTCTGTCCATGGGATTCTCCAGGCAAGAATACTGGAGTGGGTTGCCCTGCCTTCCTCCAGGGGATCTTCCCCCCCCTGGCATCTAACCTGCATCTCCTGCATTGCAAGAGGATTCTTTACTGCCGAGACACCAGGGAAGCCCAACACCCAGGCTGTAGACAATAGACATTTCATTTGGAAAAATAAGTCTGGAAATCATTATAAATTACTTCTGGGGCAACTGGTGGTATTCAGACGAGATGACTGTCGAGCTTTTGCTCTCAGCAAGGATACCAGAGTCCTAGTTGCCAGAATCCTTAGCCCTGGCATAGCCCAGCACTTAAAGAATGCAGTCACCACTTATCAAATAAGTGAATGAATTATAAATTATTCAGCGTTCTCTTAACTACTATTTATCTAAGCAGTTGCAAAACCAAATTACACAATGTCAAAGAAAAATTAACACAGGCATATAAACAATATCTCAATAGATCTCTGTACTGGTCACATTTTCCTTGGGTAATTCAGATTAATTTGTGCAGCCCGAGGTACAATTTGCTCTGCAGGTCATTGAGAAAGAGTATGGCATTCTTGGATTGTTATAATTTACAAAAATGGCATGTATTTTTTGCCAGTGGGATAGAATATCTAGGAAAGATACACATTCTTTGCCAACTTTCTCTAGCAGGATATGCGAGAAGACGCTGACTTCAGGAAAGACAAAGAAGTGTCCTGGCCATGGACTGCCTTTGGTATCTGGCCACATTTTAGTTGCAAGGAAGCAGAGCTTTGTCATTGCATTTTAATGTGTAGTAGAAAACAACACATTTTTTGTTTTGGGACTGCTTCAAATTATACGTATATTTGGCCACGCTGCATGGCTTGTGGGATCTTAGTTTTACAACCAGGAATGGAACCTGGCAGTGAAAGCCCAAGTCCTACCCACTGAATTGCCAGGGAATCCCTCACCTTATATTTTAAAATATATCTTCTACTTATAAATATGTATTTATATTCTAAAAATATTTGTTTTCTGTACTGAAAAGTTTCCTTGGCAGACATTTTGCTAAAAATCTAACAATGTATTAAAAAATGTTTTTACATTAACTACTTTGGTTGATTGATTTGCCAACAGCCAAGGTAAAAACTGTTGGAGTTCAGAGTTATTGGATGTGAAAGGGTTACAATATGTAAAATTCTATCATATATTGTAAAATAAAGATATGGCCCAAATAGACCCAAGATTTCAAGGCCAAGTACAGCTGGTTGCCAGTTTCTGACTTATTGACATTTCTTTACTCTCTTTTTCTGTTTTTTGGTCAGGTAGCTTGCAGGATCTTAGTTCCCCACCCAGGGATCGAGCCTAGGTCCTAGCAGTGAAAGCACAGAGTCTTAACCACTGGATTCCCTTATTGACATTTCTTACATTAATTAATATATTATTAATTGTTAATTATTATTTAAATATTATTTTAAACTTAACATTTAATTTAATAAAAATGTAATTCAGTTCAGTTCAGTTCAGTCGCTCAGTCGTGTCCAACTCTTTGCGACCCCATGAATCACAGCACGCCAGGCCTCCCTGTCCATCACCAACTCCTGGAGTTCACTCAGACTCACATCCATCGAGTCAGTGATGCCATCCAGCCATCTCATCCTCTGTCGTCCCCGTCTTCTCCTGCCCCCAATCCCTCCCAGCATCAGAGTCTTTTCCAATGAGTCAACTCTGCGCATGAGGTGGCCAAAGTACTGGAGTTTCAGCTTTAGCATCATTCCTTCCAAAGAAATTCCAGGGCTGATCTCCTTCAGAATGGATTGGTTGGATTTAACTAAAATAATTAAATGTCATTATTAATTGATTATTAATTAATATATTGACAACAAGATTATTAATTAATCTTATAATTGGCATGAATCAAATGCCTGTTGTAAAAGATGCAGCGAAGGTAGAAATACACAAGTAGAGATCAACAAAATTAATCATATTGGTGCGATCAGTTACTGCCCTGTACATCATTGTTCAAAAGGAAAATTGAAAAAAAAAAAAACTTTGGACAACCTCAAATGACATGAGTATCAGTTTTTCTGGAGTCTGTTCCCTTTAATATTACTAATTTTGACTCTTCTCATTGCTCTATCCTCAGCAGAGTGCCCTTTCTCTAAATGAAAATGAATTTTAAAAGATTTAGGAGCACTCTGAGGCAACAAGACCATCTAACAGAGTTAGCGGCACTTGGCCTTAAAACTTCAAGTGGCTTTAAAAATTGAAAAGCACAAAACTGAATGATTTCATTCATGTCAAAGCACTAAAGACATTCTATGCTTGCCTGAAAGTGTGGAAACTGAAGCCTGTTTTTTTCTGCTCTCACGTTTTATTTGAGATTTTAAATTTCAATGTTTATTTTCCTTTTTAGCTTTGTCAAAAGAATGATGTTTAGCAATTGATGAAAGTAGGTTCTGAATTCATTTGACTGCATAGGCGGCCTCGGCATCTGACTTTGGATCTGGGCTCGTTTCATTCCTTCACACCGTCTACAAGGTCTTCCTTTGAAATGGCTCCGGGAAATCTTCCCTGAGATTTGCTAGTCTGAAATATGCTACAAATTTTTCACATGTGTAATTTGCTTCCAGGCCTCTGCTTCAGTGCTAAGAAGTCCTTGATATAATGTGATATGCATTGCCAATATGGCACCCACCTCCTGGAATCAGGCTGTGGTTTTTTATGCTGCATACTAAGTAGCTTCAGTCGTGTCCAACTCTTTGTGATCCAATGGATCATAGCCCTCCAGGCTCCTCTGTCCATGAGATTCTCCAGGTAAGAATACTAGAGTGGGTTACCGTGACCTCCTCCAGGGGAGCTTCCTGACCCAAGGATCGAACCCAAGTCTCTTATGTCTCCTGCTGAGACCTTATATTTTGCACAGTGATGAGCTTGGACTATTAATCAAGCAATTTGATCAACTTGAAAAACTCTGTGTTTCATATCATCAAAAAGTCCAACAGTGGAGATATAGGAATGTGAAGGCAGTTTTGGCAAAATAGCAAAAGAATGTACACTTCGGAATCTGACCATATGGGTTGGATCAGTTGATCAAACCTCTATATCATTTTTTAACAATTTATTTATTTTTAAATTGAAGGATAATTGCTTTACAGAATTTTTTGTTTTATGTCAAACAACCTCTACACCTTTTCATGCTTCAGTTTCCTCATAGGAACAATGACGGTGAGGGTAGGTACCTTCCTTCCAGTATTAGTGTGAGATTCAAATGAGATGACGAGTCTACACTATGTACTCTGTCACGCAGCATGAGCACTGAATAAATGTTAGCCATTGTCATGGCTGAGAGTTCAGAACACCTGGACTGAACATGGCTCTTCCAGGCTTAGAACAATGCAAGGTCATAGGCACCAGGCAAAGACTACAGGCATGTAAATAGCATGATGTCATTAAAGATTGGCCTGATCCTTATAAAAGAATCCCCAAAGCAGTACATATGGTAGAGGCTAGTCAAAGAATTATGGTGGACCTCCTTGTCTCCAGTGATGAAGAGAGCAAGGATTGTGTGTGTGTGTGTGTGTATGTGTGTGTGCGCGCGTGCATGCACGCACGCTTGCATGTGTGTATGTAGCTTTTGTGCTGTGGATCACATTATTATGACGGAAAAAGTTGTCACTTGGTACAAGTTCTCAGGCAAATGGTCCACATGGCAAAGTGGTCATCACCCCACACAGCAACATAGACCCGAAGTCAATTCTCATTGCTCTCCTCTCTGATAAGCCCCAGGAAGGATGTTTTGAAAACTGATTGAGTAAAACAAGTGAATTCATAAAAGTCTTGCAGATAATCCTCCCTGACATAGGAATCCCTAGAAAGTTCTGTGGAATTTACACGTAGACTCTGCCACTAGGTGGCAGAGGAAGGTTATGAAACCCGCCAATCATCACAGACTAGGAAAAGTGCGCGTCTCCCTTTCCTCATCTCCTGGAGGGAGCCCTGTCTGAAGGATCCTGAGAGACCTTTCCTGTCACTTGGACTTTTAGCCCCTGTGGTTCCACATACTCACCCCCTTCCCCGCCCAGAGGAGTCTGTGGCCCTGGATGGCTGGTACTAGCATAACCTAGTGTGTGTGTTGCCCAAATCCCTAAAAAGAAAATACCAAAATTTCCAACCTTTGAAAGATTGTCGAGTCTCCTAGAGCTGGACATTTGGAAGAAAAGCAACATTCCTGCAGCGCTCTGCAGACACTTTTTAGAGAGAATGAGCCCAATACACTGCCCAGCTGTCTTGCTTCCTTTCTGTGGTCAGATCCATTTCTCAACCTGCCCACTCCCAGGAGGAGCCAGCAACACTACTGCTATGAAAACCTTTAACTTTTTAATCTCAGAAATCATTCATTTTGGCTGCTGAGCGTAGTTTCTAACACTCCAAAGTCTGAGAGGCTGCTGCTGCTAAATCACTTCAGTCATGTCCAACTCTGTGCGACCCCATAGGCGGCAGCCCACCAGGCTCCTCTGTCTCTGGGATTCTCCAGGCAAGAATACAGTTTAAACTTGAATGGTTCATCGATGGGCCTTTTCTTTTTTAAAATTTTCTTTCTTTTCTTTTTCTTCCTTTAAAAATAAGGTTCTGAGTCTGAGCTAGAAAGCACTGTGTTTTATTTCTGAGCGCTGGCTCAGTTATATTCTATCTGGAGAGAGTTCAGGATGGGATTGATCAAGCAACATTGTAAGCAGAGAGGAAATGCTTTCTTGGAGAATGTGCTGCTTTAATGTCATGTCACCACCCTGTGAAGAAAAAATCCAGCGGCCTCTGCTTTATGACTCAGAATTTTATTATATTCAACATAGATTACTAAGAGTTACAAAACTTTCTCCTATCATTTATAACCATTCAATTAATTGTTCCAATTTCTGGAGGAAAGGCAAAGGTTAGCTGAGGCCCTTGGTTTAGGAATCAAGTCCTCCTCTCCTATTTCCACACGACAGATGTGACTGGGGGTTGGCACAGGGCCAGCTGAAATGGCAGCAGGGTATGTGATAAAGAGACAGGATGGAGACCTCGCAGTGTGAAAGGATGCCTTGTCCAGGTGACAGTGGAGGGGGTTTGGAGGTGGCTCCCAGGAGTGTGTCCCTGGGTGCAGCCCACTCTCCTCTGTCTGTGCCCTACTTGTGTTAAGAGGACTGCTTCAGTCGTGTCCTACTCTGCGACCCCATGGACTGTAGGCCACCAGGCTCCTCTGTCCATGGGATTCTCCAGGCAAGAATACTGCAGTGGATAGCCATTCCCTTCTCCAGGGGATCTTCCCAACCCCGGGATCAAACCTGCGACTCTCACATCCCCTGCATTGGCAGGTGGGTTCTTTAGCACTAGTGCCACCTGGGAAGCCCACCTGTGACCTAAGCCACCATCAGTTAAAGCCTCAATGTGTCCCAGATCTGTTCAGGGCCTCCGCGTCCCGCTTGGGCAGTGCTTTCTTACTGAGGAGCTCCTAGCTTCTGGTGTCAGCTGAGATATTGCCAGAGCATTTTTTTTTTTCTACCCATTGTGCCCTTCCTCCTGCAAGTGATTGCTGCAGCGGCCATAGGCTCCCTCCAGGGCTGGAGCTTTCCAGCAAAAGGATTTGTTTCTCAGCTTTGGGAAGAAAGTAAGAGAGAAATCCAGCTTTCAAATTAAGGGCACATGAAGTTCAGGGGCTTCCAAGTTAAGTCAAGACAATCATTCCCTTCTTTGAAGGAACCCTACTGCCCTCGCCCATGTGAGCCAAGCCGAGGGCTGGAAGTTCCCTTCCTCTCGCTGTCTATCAAGGGTTATTGGAAGCGCAGCCAGCTGTGAATCGAAGGAAGCCCAGGGAGGGAGCAGAATGCCTGTCCATGGTCAGGGGCGGCTGGAGGTGGAAGGCATTGTAGAGGGGAGAAGCCTCGGACAGCCTCATTTCTAGGCTGGCTCATCTGTTGGCAGGTGTCTGGACAGAGCTTTGAAAGATGCCCTGGGGGTGGGGAATGAGCCGGAAACTGCCCCCCTTCCATACACTTTGCTCACTGCTGTGGGTCCCCATTCACTTCCCAAATCCTCATCACTTGAGGATTTCCCATGGCCCAGGCCTTCTTTTCTTCTTTTCTTCTTTTTTCTTCTTTTCTTTCCAGAGCCCCAGCCCCATCTCTAGCAGGGCCCTTGCCGCTCCCCTCCCCGCCCCCCAATCCAGGTGTATGGCCAGTTTCTCCTCCTTTTGCATGGGGTCCCTCGCAGCCCACGGAGAGGCTGATCCCTGCTGCCAGTAACCTTCTCTGTGGTTTTCACCCTAGGAAGGAAAACCGCACTCATTTCTTCTTTCTCCTTCTAAGTGGTTCCTGGCTTGACCTGCAGGGAATTTTTTTTTCAGGGAGCTATTTTCATTTAATGTAGGATCATATTTGCTTTAGTAGTGGGGTGCGTTTCTTGAGCTTTGGTCATAATGCTGAAGTATTCTTAGACATTTCCAAAGTGGCTTCAATGGGGAGTGTAAAATACGGTTTTCCTTAATAAAGTCTTGAATAGAGGACTGTTGTGCTGCATCGGGAACCAGCAGTACATCCTCCGTGGTGGCTGTTTAGATGAACAATTACCCACCGCCTGGGGCTTCCTGTGCCTCATTTTGTCATGCTTGGGGACCAGTCGGTTTAGTTTTGCCTTTACTTCAAAGGCCATTGGAACAGAGGGAGGAGCTGCTTTACTTAGAGCCTACTGGTCTACAAATTCACCCATTTCCCAACCCTCGTTGTCACCCCTATGCCACAGCCTGGGTGGCATGCCGACTCCCCCACTCCTCATAAAGATCAGAGATTCTGAGATTGGCCTTTATTGGCATGGTCGGCATCTTTGCCAGTTGTGCATATATTGATAACAATCTAATGATCATCCCGAAAGCTACAAAGACGATACTGAAGACAGAGGCACGTTTTTAAGGAATCTAGTTAATGTTTTTGTTTTTCAGTCGCTAAGTTGTGTGCGACTCTTTGCGGCCCCAAGGACTGCAGCACACAACTTAATGTTTAGCACTTACCTTAAAGAACAGGAATGCAAAGTCTCAAAGCACTTAGGTTTTAGTCCTGGAGCCAGGCAGGATACAAAATGATCCAGGGCGGTCCTCAGCCAGAATGTGGCTGGAGCACTCAGATGGTGACTGCTGCACGCATGGATTATGTCGCTGTCACTTTCAGCAGTTACTATTTTAACCAGGTCGCACCTGATCTCTGCCTGCTGGGAAAGTCAGCTGTGTCCTTCCTTGGGCCCCCCTCCTGCCGCAGCATAACACAGGCGTTTCTAGCCCTTTTGGCAGGGGGCGTGTCCTGCCCAGAATAGAGCTTGTCTCCTGGGCCACCTTGGGCTTCCCTTGTGGCTCAGCTGGTAAAGAATCCTCCTGAAATGCAGGAGACTTGGGTTCAATCCCTGAGTTGGGAAGATCCCCTGGAGAAGGGAAAGGCTACCCACTCCAGTATTCTGGCTTATAGTCCATGGGGTCGCAAAGAGTCGGACACCACTGAGCGATTTGCTCTCACTCACTTACCTGGGCCACCTGCTACAGAGCTGTCTTAGGGACTGAGGGGCCCTCTTGGCTTCAGAAAGCCAACCCCAGAGGTCAGACCCACGTGGAACGGTGAGCCTTCCTCCAGAGGGTGGGAGGAAAAGGGGAAATGATTTCTAATGTACATCATTGCTCACACCCAAGTTTCAGTTCCATTTCAGAATGCAAAGGGGGCTTCCCAGGCAGGTGCAAAGAACATGCCTGCCAATGCAGGATACGTGAGAGACACAGGTTCAAACCTGGGTTGGAAAGATCCCCTGGAGAAGGAAATGGCAACCCACTCCAGTTTTCTTGCCTGGGAAATCCTATAAATCCGACTGACAGAGGAGCCTGGTGGGCTACAGTCTATGGGATTGCACAGAGTCGGACACGACTGAAGCGACTTTGCACACACGCCTGCAAAGAGGTCTGCTCTGCTCTACTTCTGAGAAAATAAACTGGAGACAGGGAAAGAGTTGACATAGAGTTAAAACGTTGGCCCCTTTGCAGTGACCAGCCACTTCTGGCCTGAGGGGAGGAGCTGTGCACTCCATTTTTCCCCAAAGAAGACAAGTCAGGATGCAAGAGCTGGTTTATTATTATTATTATTGGAGCTTAATTGCTTTACAATTTTGTGTTAGCTTCTGCTGTATCATGCAGTGTATGAGCTACATGTATACATATTTCCCTTCCTTCTTGGACCTCCTCCCACCTCCCCCATCCCCATCCCACCTCTCTAGGTCATCACAGAGCCCAGGGCCCAGCTTCCTGCTCTGTACAGCAGCTTCCCACTGGCTATCTCTTTTACATATAGCAGTGTATGTGCCAATCCTAGTCTCCCAGTTCCTTTCACCCTCCCCTTCCCCACCGTGTCCACATGTCCAAGGGTTGCTTTAATTGGAATTATGCCTACCTGAAGAAGTCTACTTTTTCTCAAAATCTTTGTGATTCTCTGTGTGTTGCTGAAGTAGGAAATGTGAATATTGGATAAATGGGGAATATAGGAGGGAGGTTTTAGCTTTCCTGTGGGCGAAGCGGGGCCAGCGGGGGGAGGATCCTGAGTTATTTTCCAGCACTGCTAAATACTAATTGAATTTTAGCTCTAAGTACTAATTGAACGAAAAGTCACCTGAAATGAAAGGAACATTGGAATTGGTGTCTGTGTGTGTACAACCCCTCAGGGAATTAAATACTGAGAAAGCAGTGAGTAAATTAGAGACCCATGACTCATTAGCAGCCATGAAGCAAGGGTTTTCCCCTTAAGTCAATTGTTTTATTTGATAAAGAACTTTCGAATTGGGGCACGTGTTCATGTCTTTGAGCCTGTGCTAGTCTGTTAGGGCTGCCATAACAAAAGACCACAGACTGAGTGACTTAAACAACAGACTTTTATTTTCTCACAGTCCCAGAGGCTAGACGTCAAAGATCAAGGTGTTGGGAGGTTTTCTTCCTGAGGCCTCGCTCCTTGGCTTGCAGAAGGCTGCTGTCTTGCCATGTCCTCGCTCAGTCATCTCTCTGTGCTCCCATAATGTTCTGATGTTTTCTTTCTGTGCCCTAATATCCTTTTATTATAAGGACACTAATCAGATTAGGACCACCCTAACAACCCCATTTTAGCTTAATTACCTCTTTTTAAAATTGATAACTTTTGTCTGCACTGGGTCTTGTTGCTGCGCAGGATTTCTCTAGATGCACCAAGAGGGGGCTATTCTCTAATTGCAGTGCGCAGGCTTCTCACTGCAGGCAGTGTCTTCTCTCTTTGCAGAGCACGGGCTCCAGGGTGCAAGGGCTCAGTAGTCGTAACACTCCAGCTTACTTGCCACACAGCATATGGAGTCTTCCTAGACCAGGGATCAAACCTGTATCCCCGGTATTGGCTGGCAGTTTCTTAACCACTGGACTACCAGGGAAGTCCCCTAATTATCTCTTTAATGACACTGTTCCCAGTAGAGTCACATTCTGAGGACCTGGGGGGGGGGGGGTAAGGCTTCTACACATGAGTTTGGGAGGGACACAATTCAGCCCATTCCCTGGTAGCTCACATGGTAAAGAATCCGCCTGCTATGCAGGAGACCCTGTTCAGTTCCTGGGGTGGGAAGATCCCCTGAAGAAGGGAAAGGCTACCCACTCCAGTATTCTGGCCTGGATAATTTTATGGACAGAGGAACCTGGCGGGCTATAGTCCATGGGGTCTCAGAGTCGGACACGACTGAGTGACTTTCACTCTTTACTTTCAATTCAGCCCATAATAGAGTCCTAGTTTCCTCCCTGGGAAAACTGGAGTAAAACAGCCCCTTCTTTCCTGGGTTGAAGCTCAAATGAGATGAAGTAAGTGAAAAAAAAAAGTGACTTTGAAGGGCATCAGATTCTACAGAAAGAAAAATTGTTATCTCACAAGGATGAGATAAGCAGCTTAGGACTGGAGGTCTTATAGTGAAGTGATGTCATGTCTGACTCTTTGCGACCCCATGGACTGCAGCCTACCAGGCCTCTCAGTCCATGGGATCTTCCAGGCAAGAGTACTGGAGACCAATATAAAAGCTGTGTCCTCTATATATACCCGAGCTTTGGGGGACAAGTTTGCCAGGAAAAGATGCATTGGGAAAGGTACTACTAAGTATCATGCTTTCTTGGCTCTTTGAGCTTAAATGCCAATCATGTTTCCATTCGTTTATTCTTCACCATTGATTTCACACCTACTCTGCTGGGCACTGGGTCACTGTGATCCATTATCTACAGATGGTGCAGAATGGCATGTTGGCTAGATGAATTTTGGAGGAAATGTCATTAAGCAGGAGAAGACTTCTAATTTGTCTTCCTGTGCAGCTTATGGGGAGCTCTGCTAAAAATATCTCTTGCTTTCAACAACTTCCCCTGACTCTTCCTTCCTCAATCACAGGAGCCTGCTCAGGATCTGGAGGCTCAGAAGAACTCAGAGGAGGTCACCCTGGGGCGGGGAACGGAACCACATAGGTTAAACTCGGGGTGGAAAAATTCAGAGTCTGTCACTGTTAGAGACTGAATGTCTCCTACAGTGAGGCAAACCTGGGTTCTATGAAAAATAAGGGTCAGTTACACACACACACACACACACACACACACACACACACACACACACACACACACACACAGGAGTGCAGAGAAGCCAGAAGAGTTTGCACTTGTCCTTAAGTAAAGTGCATGGCACAGGTATTTTTTACTGTTTGGGCTTCCCAAGCTGTGCAGAAGCAAGGCACAAGTTCATAGAGAGTAAAACAACACCATTATGCACCCTGGATCTCCTTCTTGAATTTTGGAACTTTGAAGTTAAATGAGCATACAACCAAGCTCTGATCTCAGCCATGGGAACCCCATCTCTGCTGGGTTCTAGTCACCTGATGGGGTATGGGCAGGATGGGAAAAAGCCACACCCTCCTCAGGAATCCAACAGCAAAGTGGGGACGGCCTTGATTTCTTTTATTTTTTTGATGTTTATTCTTTTATTTAGGTTCTCTATATCTTCCTGGCTCAAACTGGTATTTTAAACAAAATTTTCTAGAAAAATTGTTTATATTATCTGTGTTGAAATTTATAAACCTAAACATGTTTCTAGTATTTTTCTGATATTTTTTATATCCCTTCCGTATGCATACCTACATATTCTTTTTTATTCATTTGCATTTTTCTATGATTTCCTTTTTTAAAAAAAGTTTATTTATTTATTTGGCTGCATTGGGTCTTAGCTGTGGCATCCTGGATCATGACCACAGCTGATCCAGCTGACAAGTTTCCTGACAAGTGATCAACGCTGGGCCCCAGCACTGGGAGCGCAGAGTCAGCCATGGACCACCGGCAAAGTCTTCTGGTGCCCAGTCCTGAATCGAAAGTCTCACTGTCCAGGAGGAGTTCCAAGAAGAGAAAAGTCCACAGCCACAAAATAGATGTTGCAATAAACCGAGGCAGAAAGGAGACTCGCAGTAAGCACTAAGGAGGAAAGAACCAAAGGGCATCAGATTATGAGACTCATGCATGGCTCACTACACTAAGAAGGTGCTCAGGAGAGCGTCAGAAAGTCCATGCTACATGACAAAAGAAACCCTGAAAAAATGGGAAGAAGAGAGACCTCAGGAATTTAACTTTTTGGCTTGGGCCAACCGACCATTTTGTGGTTCTGAAACTCCTTCGGACTTCAATCTTGCTTTATTTCCAAAACAGGACTGGAAATCAGAATGAGGAAGCCAAGAATATCAAACAGCCTTAGATCCTTGGTTAAAAACATTAGCAGCAACACGCAGCAGAGCTCACCTCCCCCATGCTTCGCATTTCATTGTAAGAGGAAAACCACAAGCCGAATCCTGCAGAGGCTGTTATAATTAACTCACAAGCCCTCCTTTGCTTCTTAGTGGTTTCTGAGTCTCTGAGGTGCAGAAAGTAATGTGAGAAGGGGTTATTTAATATGCATTGTGGGAGGAGTAAGCAAAAACACATTTTTAGTTCCTTTTGCTAAAAGAGTCCATCAAGTCCATTTAATTTACTGTTTACTGTTTCTAGGCTCCGGGGAATCTTCTCTGTGGGATATTTATCTGTCAATTTGGAATAAGAGCAGTTAACATGTGTTGATTAAGGTTTTTTGTTTGTTTGTTTGTTTTAATCAAGGTTTTAATAGCAAATAACAAGAGACCAAGTCCGGCCCCTCAAAGCAGAAAAAGCATTTATTAAAGTGTATTAGATGATGTCTAGAATCCCAGGGGATGGGGAATAAAGCTTGGAGACTATGCGATCAGCCACAATCCCTGACATAAATTCTGGGACTATCCTCAAGGATGCTCCACTGACTTCACTTTTGTCAAAGAGGCTACAGTTTGTCCTGGACCAGATCTCACACTGAACAAACTACTAGGTCCTCTGTTATTAAACTAGCTGTACTGGAGAAGGCAATGGCAACCCACTCCGTACTCTTGCCTGGAAAATCCCATGGACGGAGGAGCCTGGTAGGCTGCAGTCCATGGGGTCGCTAGGAGTCAGACACGACTGAGCGACTTCACTTTCACTTTTCACTTTCCTGCATTGGAGAAGGAAATGGCAGCCCACTCCAGTGTTCTTGCCTGGAGAATCCCAGGGACGGGGGAGCCTGGTGGGCTGCCATCTATGGGGTTGCACAGAGTTGGACACGACTGAAGCAACTTAGCAGCAGCAGCAGTAGTGGTCATCACATCACACCCCCAAACCCGAACCAGGATCTCTGGTTCTCAGACTGTTCCTCCCCCTCCAAAGACATGTATGAGGATCTCCCCCCTGCCCATCTTTTATGGGAAACTCAACTTGGGCCAATGGGAGGGGGTTCATGCTCTGAAACTATGCCCACATCCCTTGCTGTAGATACCCCTATTGCTTTTGCTCAGGTCATAGTCTTTCTGTTGAGAATGACACCTGGGGCTTCAGCTTGATGGTCAATAATGTTTGAAGAAGTGGTCCACTCTCCTTGCTAACTGAGCCCTCTTCTTGTTCTGCTGCGGGGCTGGCAGGCACTCCTGTTTCTTTGACTGCTTGGCCTGTTAGAGCAAGCTGGTGCACGTCTAAAGGAGGGACAGGTATGAGGCCTCAAGCGGCAGTGTAATCTAGACCCATATCAGCAAAGAAAATTCTCACCTGCAGTGGGAGGCTCTTTTCCTGCAGGGACAGCCAGGCTTATTTTTATGCAGAATGGTCACCTTGGAAGCCCCCTAGACAGTAAAGGACCCCTGCATGTGTGCTAAGTCATTTCAGTCGCATCTGACTCTTTGTGACCCTGTGGACTGTAGCCCACCAGGCTCCTATATCCAGGAGATTCTCTGGGCAAGAATACTGGAGTGGGTTGCCATGCCCTTCTCCAGGGGATCTTCCTGACCCAGGAACTGAGTGCATCTCCTACACTGCAGGTGGATTCTTTACCTGCTAAGCCACTGGGGACACCCCCAAGATCCCCTACTACTCTCTATTGGCTACTGCTGTTGACACTCTTGACAAAAGTCGTTGGGTCATTTATGGAAAGGACTGCCCCATCCTTTTCTTTTTCTCCATCTCCCTCTGGGGGTTGGAGTATGGTACAGGGCCTGGTGCTACTTCTTCCCATGACTGGGTTATGGGTCACCCCCCACAGGTTGTGGTACGAGGCTATATATTGAACATTTAACCTGGTAGAATAACCAGCTCAGAACTAACTACGCCTATTTTTGCCCAGCTGTAAGCTCATCAGGAAAAAATGAGAATCATTTTTCCCCGCTTCTCCCAAGAGAGGGGCCAGGTACAGGGGAACATTAGACGCCTGTGTTTTCAACAGTCTAGATTCCTGCATGAGGTAGGATCCATTGGAATGATAAGGGCTCTGTGGGTTGAAGGGGAGGGTGGAGGGAATGGAGGCCAGATGCAAGAAGAGAGGTTCTGAAATGGTGAAGACCCACCATAACTTGCAGGTACTACCTCGTGAAAGGGGACACCTTGGATAAAGGCTAGTTACCTGCACATCAGGTACTGATGTCAGATGCTCTAACAGCCAAAGCAAGTGCCCCCTGGTGCCCAGCCTGGCAGGTGAGGGGCGGAGCACTCACCATTAACTGCCGCCCAATTACTGGACCAGGATGGCCTGGGCACACGGAGCTAGTGAGGCTGGCTTCCAATGCATGCACAGCAGTGAACAGATGGCCATGGACTGCACCCGTAAGGGGATCAGCTGAGCACTGCCCTTATGTTTACACTGCAAGAATCATTTACAGCCCTACTAAGTTCCCTGGGTCCCTTACAACCCAAGACTGGTGGTAGGAGTGCCAAAGAATAAAATAGATTCTGGACTTCTCCCTGATCCTTAAAATACTTTATTTTGGAAAAGTTTAAATGTACAGAAATGTTGCAGAGATAGTTCAGAGAGTTCCTATTACCCTTCACTCAATTTGCCCCAAACAGGCAAATTGGTACACTCTATTAAATAAACTCCAAACTTAATTTGGATGTAACTAGTTTTTTCCACTAATGTCCTCTTTCTGTTCCAGAATCGAATCCAGTGTCTCCTAGTCTCCTCTTTGATCATGGCAGTTTCTCAGCCTTCCCTAGTTTTTCATGACCTTGATATCCTTAAGGAGGGCTAGCCAGCTATCCTATAGAATGTCCCTGGGTTTCACATGTTTTTCTTATGTTAGACTGGGGCGAGGGAACTTGGGGACTTGCCCTTTTCATCCCAGTACATCATATCATATCAGAGGGATCCTGACACCCACATAACATCACCAGTCAGGTCAGCTCTCATCGCTTGTTGAAGGAGGTATCTGCAAAGTTTCACCACCGTCAAGTCACTGTTTCCATTTGCATATTCTATTCTTTAAAAGCCATCCAACTCTGTTTTATTTGCAACAGAAAAATAAAGAAATGAGATGCTGGTTGCAGCTGAATGTGGTGGAACAATTCCTGCCTGGTATATTTATACTTGAACAAGGGTTTTCTTGAAGCCCTCTGCCTCAACCAAAAGTAGCAACTCTAATGGTAGGAATTTCAGGCTCTGTGACAGTTGGGCGTGGGCGTATGGGCTTGGGCGATAAATGTAAGCAGTGTTCTCAATCCTACCACTCAGGCAGTGCCCTGCTCCTCCGCCTATGGAGAGAGCCAGAGCACGGAGGATCCTGTTCATAAAATCTCAGCACAGATTTGAGAACTTAACACACCTACCTATATCTGAGGGACTATCCTTCTACTTAGTCTCTAATACAGTGTGTAAGTGCAGATTTAGAAGGGGTGATGATTGTTTACCCAGGACAAGCTGAGCCTATTCGATTGAAGATGTAATAGAGAGGAATATGGCTCCCTTTCTATTTCAAGCCCACTGTGCAGTTGTCGATGAGACAGTCATTCCCTTGCAAGAGCAAGACCTTCCCTACATCTTAGAGACTGGAAGCGACATAAGGATGAAAATAGGTATGCAACCCCCACCTGTGTTTCTGCTCATCAAGTAGAAAGATGCTGCTTTCCAAGTCTCGTTGTGGCCACTTCCAGCTCCAGGTATCACTTTCAGTGCCTCTTATTTTCCCAATTGTTCCGAGGACCCTGTGAGTTATGGATTTTCAGGCTTAATGCTTTAGACAGAAAGTACTTCTGTGGTTGGAATCGGCAGGAAGACTCTATGAATCATTCAGAGTATCTGAAATGACAAAGCAGTTATTGGAACATTGCAGGAGTTGTTTATTGGGCTGCTAACTCAAAGAGAAACAAGAGATTTAGCAGCAGATTTACAGCAATAAAGCATGGCAATGTTTATTCACACTTTGTACTGCCAGCATTAAAATTCGGTTCCATAAGTCTTTGACTTGGGCCTTTAGCAGAAATCATCTCAGAATATCTCTCTGACGTGGGTTGTGTGACAGCAGTTCGGCAGAAGGCTGGAGTGAGGCATAGATGTGAGAGGAGTCTTGAAGAGACCCTGGAGATTAGGGTGTGGCCTCAGGGGGCTTCTGAAATCAGGAAGGCCCAGCTGAGCACCCTGAGCCTCCTCAAGATTGAGGCTGAAACTCACCTCACACATTCATCTCCACTTGGCTCTACCTTTTATTTAAACACCTTTTGCTGAAAGTCAGACTCTGGGGCAGAGGACTAGAACCAGATTTCACCTCTGCTCCTAAGAGGTTCACAGCTTGGTGGGGGTGCAAGCAGGAGGAGGGTGATGCGAAAGAAATATAAACAACCTGGCAGTTAAACCAGTGCCTGGAGTTGCCTAGGTGACGACGTGGGGTAGGAGTCAGGGGAGGGATTCTAGGCAAAGATGGAGCAAAGACCCAAGAGGCAGACTGGGAGAGCTGCAGTTAACTATCCCGACCTGCAGGTTAACTATCCCAACCCGTATAACTATCCCTACGTTATATCCCAACGTAAATAGCAACAAGATGTTGCTTCTCTTTAAGAAAAAAAAAAATGACGTAGCGATTAAACTTCATTTGGAAAAATAAACACAACGACTGAGTTAAGAAGATCTGGGGAAAGCATAATGAGCAGAGAAGAAGCCGTAGATAGTAAAGGAGATCTGTATTAGATTCTCCAGGCAAGAATACTGGAGTGGGTTACCATTTTCTATGCCAGGGGATCTTTCTGACCCAAGGATTGAACCTCCATGTCCTGTGTCTCCTGCACTGGCAGGTAGATTCTTTATGACTACTGCCACCTGGGAAGCCCAGGCAGCTCTGAAAACTACTTTAAAACTCTATGCGATGGGCAAAAGAATTGATAAGTGGCTGGACAGAACACAACAGCCAACCTAAAGAGACCCCAGAATATTTAAGTACCTACCCACTCCAGTGTTCTTGCCTGGAGAATCCCAGGGACAGGGGGGCCTGGTGGGCTGCCGTCTAGGGGGTCGCACAGAGTTGGACACGACTGAAGCAACTTAGCAGCAGCAGCAGCAGTAGAGCATTAAAGGGGCCAATGGAGAAAGATTTGGATTCGTCCAAAAGTGGTGGAAATTTTGTAAAAGATTAAAGTTACATCCTCACTTGATAGGTAAGAATATATCACAGGTGGATTAGCTTGAAAGTAAAACACAAAGCTTTTTAAAATCAGAAGGAAATATCAGGATTGAGCACTTTCTACGTGCTGCATCAATACAATTAACTATTTTCCAAAAAATGAGATTTTTCCAACAAAATAAAAGAAGTTCTTAAGTGTCTAAAGCAATAATAAGCAACCAAAAAGGCAAATGACAAAAATAATTGAATGCTGTGATAAAAGGTATACAGCCTTATTTTACAAGCAAACTTCACAAAATGTTAAGAAAAAAGTGCGCCAAAAAATAGACAAAGGACTTGAACAGAAGCACAGATACTCAAAAGACATGAAAGAATGTTCAGTCTTAGAGATAAAGAAAGAATGCACAATAAGATTAAAAGGTAGCTTGTTTTCAGCTACCAACATAGCAAAGATTTTAAAATAGGGAGCTTGGGCAATGTGTACTATGAGCCTTGAGATTATGTATACTACATTTGACTCCAAATTCCACCTTTAGGAATCTGTCTGAAGGCGTGAATTTTGAAAATAATTATTTTAGTCATAAAAATAATGTAAATTCCCATGTACATTTTATTTTGTTATATTGAGTCCTATCTGTCAAGATAGAAAGCTATCGTGTATTTTAGTTAACAGGCTAACACTTTATAACACTAAGTATTTGGACATTGCTAACTAATTAGCTATGTTATTTATGAAATTGCTCTTCAGTATGATCACATTAAATATTATATTTGCTATCCAAAAGAACCACAAGTTAATCTCTTTGGAAATTTTTCAACTCATTAAGTATCGTGAAAATAACCTCATTTTTTAAAACGCAAACTCTCCTTTCCTAAATTTATGCTGTGCCCAAAACCCACAAAATTATATCTGATAGTCTCCTCTTTTATGTCATTTTATAAAACTGTAAAAACAGAAAGGTTTTTTAAGTGCAGCTGAATTGTTAAGTTGCTAGTACTATGACAATAGGCAAGTTACTTAACCTCTGTGAACGTGTTTCTTTTAAATTTTAAAAAATTTTGTAATTTTAATTACAAAGTTATTTTATATTGGAGTATAGTTGATTAACAGTGTTGTCTTATTTCAGGGGTACAGCAAAGTGATAAGTTAAACATATACATGTATCTATTCTTTCTCAAATTCTTTTCTCAGGTTATTGAGTAGAGTTGAGTATTGAGTAGAGTTCCCTGTGCTATACAGAAGAACCTCAGTTTCTTTATCTTTAAAATGGGATTTTCTGTTCGATTAATCCCCTAAAGAATCAGAGTGTGTTAGTCGCTCAGTTGTGTCTGACTCTTTGCAACCCCATGGTCTGTAGCCCGCCGCCAGACTCCTCAGCCCATGGTATTCTCTGGGCAAGGACACTGGTGCATGCTAAATCGCTTCAGTTGTGTCCAACTCTTTTTGACACCATGCACTATAGCCTGCCAGGCTCCTCTGTCCATGGGACTCTCCAGGCAAGAATACTGGAGTGGGTTGCCTTTTCCTTCTCCAGAGTGGATAACCATTCCTTTCTCTAGGGGATCTTTCTAACCTAGGGATTGAACCTGGGTCTCTTGCATTGCAGTTAGATTCTTTATTGTCTGAACCACCAGGGCAGAGGGCACATGAAAATTGCTTAATAAATGGTGTCCATGTTTCTGGGAGATCATTCTGTTCCAACTCCTCAGCATATATTTGCTGATTGAGTTGAATGAACAGGTAAATCACCATTTCGTGTTTAGGAAATTAGCAGAAGGAGAAAGAAGGAAAGGATTTTGGAAGCTTCTAAGGATCTTGGTGCTTGCTATAGAAAAACAGTTGGGCACCATATAAAATAAACTAGTCCAAGTACTCACATGGGAGAAGAAAGCAGGTGCTCATGGAAAATGGTGAAGC
Organism: Ovis aries; assembly: GCF_016772045.2. Classification (NCBI taxonomy): domain Eukaryota; kingdom Metazoa; phylum Chordata; class Mammalia; order Artiodactyla; family Bovidae; genus Ovis; species Ovis aries. Next base: position 34,109,992 of record NC_056075.1, on the reverse strand, counting down.
ATTGATCAGCCTAGGCAAAAAAAAGAAAAACAAAAAAAATCAACTGGCCATGCCAGTTTCCAGGATACATCAGGAAGCTTCTGAAAATATTGCTCCCCTTGAGCTTGAAAAAACTGTTCTGAGGTCTTAGTATGTGCCTGTCAGAAACGCCTGTCGTTCTTTGCGTCAACATAAATGTACCCACTGGTGCTTCTGCTTGATGCAAAAGACTTAAAGCAGGTGCAGAGACTAGGTTAATAGGACAGCTTCTGGGTGGGGTGACCTCTAGCTGGCTCCTGGATTCCCACTGAAGAAATGGAAACAGCCTGTCTTAGAGCTGGAAAGTAAGGGCAACTGACTGTCGCATGCTAGAAACAGGGAGGAATCTCTGTCATCTACAGCTTACATCTGGCCCTAGTCAAGGATGAGGGACCAAGTCTGTACTGCAGGCATCAGGAGTCTGCCCCCCTGAGACCACAGCTCGTGAAACTTCAAAGCCCGACTCACCACACCCACGAATTCTCACGGGCCCCTCTGCCTCTGACCCCTCTGACCCTCACACTGCTGCCCTGGCTTGGCCCCCATTTCAGCCTGATCAGAAACTCAAACCCTTCAACCCTCTCCACAGAGAATTCACTCAGCCCAGGCACTTCCTGAGTTTAGCTGTCTTAACTCAAGTTGTCCTCCACTGTGGACTCTTTTGCACCCCAAGAGACATTGGGTAGTGTCTGGAGACATCTCTGGTTGTCACAGCTGGAGGAGATGTGCTAGTGGCAGCTCCTGGGTAGAGGCCAGGGAGGCAGCCCCCATAACAAAGAATGACCCAGCCTCCCGTGTCAACAGTGGTGACACTGAGAAACTCTACTGTAACTGAAGATGTAAATGTCATGGGCCTGGTGGCATTGCACTGTCCATGGGTTTCTGCCATCGCTATGACTTCCCCTTTTCCTCTCTTTCCACCTCTCTCTTTATTTCTCTTCTGCTTCTCAAGAGCCAAATTCCTCTCCCTGTCTCAGGGTCCACAATTCAACAATTATCTTTAGTAGTAAAATCATCTTTAAGAATACAAATATGCTTTTGGAGACTCACCCCCTCTATCAAGTAGCTGATCAACTTATTTCTTCCAAATACAGTGCTCTCCTGAATAGGAATTCTGGTAAATACAATTCCATTCTCTTATTAAATACATGTATAAAGGAACTCAAGCTACTGCACAATTTCACTCATCTCACATGCTAGTAAAGTCATGCTCAAAATTCTCCAAGCCAGGCTTCAACAATACATGAACCGTGAACTTCCAGATGTTCAAGCTGGTTTTAGAAAAGGCAGAGGAACCAGAGATCAAATTGCCAACATCCGCTGGATCATGGAAAAAGCAAGAGAGTTCCAGAAAAGCATCTATTTCTGCTTTATTGACTATGCCAAAGCCTTTGACTGTGTGGATCACAATAAACTGTGGAAAATTCTCAAAGAGATGGGAATACTAGAGCACCTGACTTGCCTCTTGAGAAATCTGTATGCAGGTCAGGAAGCAACAGTTAGAACTGGACATGGAACAACAGACTGGTTCCAAATAGGAAAAGAAGTACGTCAAGGCTGTATATTGTCACCCTGCTTATTTAACTTCTATGCAGAGTACATCATGAGAAATGCTGGCCTTGAAGAAGCACAAGCTGGAATCAACATTGCTGGGAGAAATAGCAATAACCTCAGCTATGCAGATGACACCACCCTTATGGCAGAAAGTGAAGAGGAGCTAAAAGCCTCTTGATGAAAGTGAAAGAGGAGAGTGAAAAAGTTGACTTAAAGCTCAACATTCAGAAAACGAAGATCATGGCATCCAGTCCCATCACGTCATGGGAAATAGATGGGGAAACAGCGGAAACAGTGTCAGACTTTATTTTGGGGGCTCCAAAATCACTGCGATGGTGACTGCAGGCATGAAATTAAAAGATGCTTACTCCTTGGAAGAAAAGTTATGACCAACCTAGATAGCATATTCAAAAGCAGAGACATTACTTTGCCAACAAAGGTCTGTCTAGTCAAGGCTATGGTCTTTCCAGTGGTCATGTATGGATGTGAGAGTTGGACTGTGAAGAAAGCTGAGCGCTGAAGAATTGATGCTTTTGAACTGTGGTATTGGAGAAGACTCTTGAGAGTCCCTTGGACTGCAAGGAGATCCAACCAATCCATTCTGAAGGAGATCAGCCCTGGGATTTCTTTGGAAGGAATGATGCTGAAGCTGAAACTCCAGTACTTTGGCCACCTCATGCGAAGAGCTGACTCATTGGAAAAGACTTTGATGCTGGGAGAGATTGGGGGCAGGAGGAGAAGGGGACGACAGAGAATGAGATGGCTGGATGGCATCACGGACTCGATGGACGTGAGTCTGAGTGAACTCCAGGAGTTGGTGATGGACAGGGAGGCCTGGCGTGCGGCGATTCATGGGGTCGCAAAGAGTCGGACACTTCTGAGTGACTGAACTGATCTGATAAAGGAACTACTTACCTGGGAAGTGGAAGAGGCTTAGAACCCCCTCTCCCACCCAGGATCCACCGAATCTAAGTGTGAGGGCTGGATAAACTCCACCAGCTCTTTAGCATCTTTGGGGTGCAGTTGTTTCCACCTCCAGCTCTCGGAATGGACTGTGGTCTCAGGCAGAGACGGGGAACATGGAGCTGCTTGCTCAGAGCACAGTTGCCTCGGGCAGAACATCTGGGTCACTGTAAATGTGAGAAGGTGTCTCTGGCATGTGGGTGAAGTCCTCTGCCCAGGAGCCTAGGGTGCTGCCTTTTCCCCTGCTTTTTTCCCCCCAACCTCCACTGTCTACTCTGCCAAAGCAGCTGGACCCAGTCTGATCTAGCAAAGAGAAGCTAGAGTCAATCTCTTGTGTGAAAAATTCAAACAGGTGACCCCATCATTTGGAATGATTGTACCTCAGCTCCCAACTCTCGTCTCTGTCTGGAAGGCTTGACTCAGACAGAATGCATGAGACCCAGAGGGACTCCAAGTTTGTGAAGAAGGGGACCTGTCAGAGGAATCAAGTAAATATGCAAAATAAACTATGAAATCAACTCAGTGCAAAAAAAGAAAAAAAATCTGATTTGTGTTCTCAGTAAGATCCAAGAGGACATGGCTGCTGGGAAAACAGTCAAAGCAAATTTGAGGAGGAGATATCTAAGAGCGGGAGAGGCAGCCCAGAGATGAAAAATGTGATTGCCAAATTACAAACCCCAGCGGAGGCACTGGACGCCACAGCAATGTAAATCAAGGAAGGGGAAGATAAGGTTAGGAAACTCTCCCAGAACCCAGAGGGAAAATAAAAAAGATGATGGGGCAAGTTTAATAACAATAAATATTATTTCAAAAAGTGATTGGGGAATAGAAGAAGGTGGAATGGAAACAAAAAGCTACTCTGAAAAGAGCCAGTCTGAAAGAATGAAGATCTGCATAGAAACAGTGAATTCAGATCTTACAAGGAAGTACGACGCAGCCCAAGAACAGGTGGAAGTAAGCCTCATGAAATTAAGATTCAGCAAAGGGCGAGGCTTGTCTGGGCCCTGCCACTCTGGCCACCAGCATTTTGACAGTCATATTTAGAGAGAGTCTGTACAGACCACACATTCTCCTCTAACAAAACCTACAAGAGTTCTCTAATCCAGGGTATGAGCTAGACAATTTAAAAGATCGGATAAGAATAACTAGAAGCCACTGTTATTAAATGAGAATTGCAGTTTAGTGCAGCTAATTGAAGAATAATTTATATTGTGCATAAGCATTTCATGGAAATACATATTCTGAACTTCTGGTGTAGATGATTAGTGTATTAATTTCCTGGGCATAGGGAAGTAAGTGAAAAACCTCGGATTAGCATGACTGAGAAAACAGGGCTTTTTTCCCTCTGGTCTGGCTTCCTCTTCTGCCTCTGTCCAGACACGGCTACGCCTTTTCTGTAGGTCCTACCCTGGGCTGAGAACCAGAGTCATCATTTTAGTTTCAGTTTCTGCTGATGCTGTTGTTCACAGGATTTTGTTGTGGTTGTTTTGTTTGTTTTTGGTGCGGCTGTCTCCCCTAACTAGACTGTGGCCTCTGTGAGGGCAGGACTTGTCTGTCTTAACTACCGTTCTATTCACAATACCTAGCACAGAGTCTGGCAGAATAAATGTGCACTGACGTGAAGAGCAAAAGATGTCACTGGAGGCCTGGGGGAGTTTAATCGGTTGTTGATCCTGGCATTCCAGAAGACTGACTGGACCTATCCTCCCCTCCCTCCAGTAGATGCTCTGCAATCTTGGATACTAAAGGATTTTATCATCTAGCCTGGTGTTGAGTCCACCGGCTTGTACTTGCTCCCTTTCACCTGTGTATGCTCTTGGTTCTCTGTCCCATGTCTGCCTGCTCTAGGGTGTAATGTTTGGTTCTTCAGAGTGTCATATAGTTTGCCAATGAAAGGGCTTAACTTTTATTTGATGGGGGAAAATCAGTTCTTAAGTGGAATGTGAAATGAAGATGTATCCTGGACTCTGTAATACTCCTCCATGGAGCATCTTAAAACACCCTCCCCAGCTGTTCCTCAAGCTTTCCCATCAAGTAACACATGCCTGTTCTCACATGGACATAGAAGCCCCGCTCAGTGCTATATCAGCACCCAAGTCTTGTTACCATCCCATGGGGAATAAGCTGCTGGGTAGTGGAGGAGACTCTCTGCTCCAGAGCTCTGAAATTAACAAATGTGAACCTAACAGCCAGTTGGGAGAGATGGGCCAGGAGACTGCAGGTCATCTGTAGAGGCTGGAAAACCTCTTTGGTCCCTGCCCACTTTGGCAGAGCCAGAGAGTTCTTATGGCTTTGAAGTCCTGAGTGGGAAATGAAATGGACTTGGGAGCTCAGATAGTGCTGGAATGCCTTCAGAAGAACAATCGAGGGGTGTAGTTTATGTAGATAGGCTTGAAGGATCACTTCTTTTCATTTTTATTCATATGTATTATTTGGCTTATTTTACCAGGTGTATATTGTTTTTCTGTAGAGTTAAGCTAGTTAAAAGACAGATAAAACAAAGAGGAACTGTTGGCCAGGATTGAAGTAGTGGTGGGCTCAAAGCCTAGGAGCCTAGGAGGTCTCTTAAATTGTGTAGATCTGAGTCCACCACAGCCTGGCATGAAGGACACATTAACCAGGAAATATGAGCTAGACTGGGGAGGACAGAGAGAGTGTGGGCTGGTGAAAGAGCCCTAGCTTGGAGCCTTGAGCAGCCCAAAGAAGCCTTGACTGTGGTTTGATGGTAAAGCATATAGCCGTGGCCTTGCAAGACCGAGTGTGGTAGATTAGCATGGCAGTTGTCCTCAGAGAATTCCACCTCCATGCCCTTGGGAGGCTCCTCCCCTGGTGACTCTGGTTTTAATGAAATGCCTTGCTTTGGCCAAATGGGATATCCACAAACAGGATATAAGAAGCCTGAAAAGTTTATACTGAGGTTTGCATTATTGGACTGTTACCTGCCTGTTAGAGACACATGACCCAGTTGGCAGTTAACATCAACCTCCAGACATTGCATGTGAGGGCACATTAGAGCACTCAGCCCAAGCTGAGTTGCCAGGTGGATGGCTTCAACTGGACAAGGCACCCTAGGCAAGCCCAGCACAAGAACCACTAGCTAAAAGTGAAAGTGAAAGCCGCTCAGTCATGTCCAACTCTTTGCGACCCCATGGACTATACAGTCTATGGAATTCTCCAGGCCAGAACACTGGAGTGGGTAGCCTTTTTCTTCTCCAGGGGATCTTCCCAACCCAGGGATGGAACTCAGGTCTCCCTAACTGCAGGCACATTCTTTACTGGCTGAGCCACAGCGAAATCCAAGAACATTGGAGTGGGTAGCCTATCCCTTCTCCAGAGGATCCTCCCAACCCAGGAATCAAACGAGGGTCTCTTGTATTGCAAGTGGATTCTTTACCAACTGAGCTATCAGGGAACCAGCCCAAACTTCTGACACATAGAATAAATAGAATGGGTGTTGTTTTAAGCTCTAGATCTTATGTGATTTACTATGTGTATCTGTGAGTCATGTCCATCTCTTTGTGACCCCATGGACTGCAATCCGCCAGGCTCCTCTGTCCATGGAGTTCTCCAGGCAAGAGTATTGGACTGAATTGCCATTCCCTTATTGTGTGTTAGTATTTAACTGATAAACCTGTCAAATGTCTCCTTACAGTTTACACCTAGTACCTTGCTCTGCACACACAAAAATGTGATCGATAAATGAATCCTCCTATAGCTTTTATTTAAGGAGGTACAGAGGGAGAGAATGAAAAACAGCATGGGACATCGAGAGTTGGGTGTCTCATCCCCTGGTGACTCATATTTACCTCTAGATTGGAGATCTCATCTTCTATCATTCAGTTCAGTTCAGTTCAGTCGCTCAGTCATGTCCAGCTCTTTGCGACCCCATGAACTGCAGCACACCAGGCCTCCCTGTCCATCACCAACTCCCAGAGTTCACCCAAACTCATGTTCATTGAGTCAGTGATGCCATCCAACCATCTCATCCTCTGTCATCCCCTTCTCTTGCCCTCAATCTTTCCCAGCATCAGGGTCTTCTCAAATGAGTCAGCTCTTTGCATCTGGTGGCTAAGGTATTGGAGTTTCAGCTTCAACAACAGTCCTTCCAAAGAACACCCAGGACTGAACTCCTTTAGGATGGACTGGTTGGATCTCCTTGCAGTCCAAGGGACTCTCAAGAGTCTTCTCCAACGCCACAGTTCAAAAGCATCAATTCTTCGGTGCTCAGCTTTCTTTATAGTCCAACTCTCACATCCACACATGACTACTGGAAAAACAATAGCCTTGACTAGATGGACCTTTGTTTAGGTAAAACTGAATGATATCAATAAATTCTGTTTTCTCTCTGATTATATTAAAAGGTCAAAAGTGTGTTTTCAACAACTGAAGGAGAGAATTTTACCCAGTTCTCTATCTGCATTCTTCTCTCCAGTGAGGTGGTTTGAGGGCATTAGGGAGAAACCTGGGTAAAGCCCCAAGGCTACTGGGCTGTGTTTCTCCTCATTCCAGGAGCCCAGTAGGTTCTGCTGGAATGAGTCACACTCCTTTAGATGCTACCAATGACCTTCACTGGGAGAGGAAAATCATGCTTAGTGCATAGTACTGAAGCTGAATATTTTTCCTGAAAATTTTCATGAGAAAAAAAGGGATTTTGTAATTTCAAAGGATAGTTTTGGGAACTCCCAAACAAGCAGTTTGTCTTTCTGGCCCCCTGTTTGCACAGCCAATTATTTAAATAATTTGTTAATGATTACATTTATTGTGATTGATAAGTCTAATTGAAAAGTGAAACAGATTCTATGTGAACTAGAGCCCTTCTTCTCAGATGTATTTAATGAATCATATGTTTCTTATCTCTTCTTCATGGAGAGGCCAATCTGGCTCTAATTCATGTTTCTCAAATATGGGCACCCTATTTGTACCCAAAGAAATGCAGTGTGCACACTGATCTGTCTAAACCTCTGAGGAAGGTTAACCTTTTTTTTCTTTCCTGTACCTTGACCACAGCGGAAGAAGCACCAGCACCAGTGAGGAAGTTTACTGTGCAGGTGCTACTTCAAAACATCTTTCAACAGCCACTGCGACATCAAGGACAAACCCCAGGACAGGCTTGCCCAGGGTACCACTGAATGGCATCCCAGATGGAGTCCCTTCCTGTGGGGCATCCCAGGCTTCCAACTGGGTGTCTGCCCTTCTTTAGCTTGAGACTGCAGGGGCACATCAGACTTTGTTATGACTGGACATCAAAGACTTGGGCTTATCGTTGAATGCTGTACTCTGGAGGTTCAACAGAAAACCTCCTCAAGTAATAGGTATCTCTGATTGATATACACAATATCTTACTATCAATATATTCAGTAATGAGTCAACCAAAAAGCAACTGCCTATTTTGAATGATCCAGTTTGCTAGATATAGTACACTACCAGAGAAACATAATGTTTCTGGTCAAGCAGATGTGTGTTCTACATAATAGAAAACTAAAGTCAAATCAAGAAAGATAAGAGGGGACGTGGAAGCAGCCTAGATGTCCATCGACCAGTGAATGGATACAGAAACCGTGGTACATATATACAACGGAATATTACTCAGCTATAAAAAAGAATGCATTCAAGTCAGTCCTAATGAGGTGGATGAACCTAGAACCTATTATATAGAGTGAAGTAAGTCAGAAAAAGACAAATACTGTGTATTAATGCATATGTGTGGACTCTGGAAAGATGGCACTGAGGAACTTACTTGCAGTGTGGCGACGGAGGGCAGCGCTGGTGGTAAAGAACCTGCCTGTCACTGCAGGAGACTAGAGACCTGGCTTTGATCCCTGGGTTGAGAAGATCCCCTGGAGGAGGGCATGGCAACCCACTCCAGTGTTCTTGCCTGGGAATGCCCAAGAACAGAGGAGCCTGGTGGGCTATGGGCCATAGGCTCACAAAGAGCTGGACGTGGCTGACGTGACTTGGCACACACGCACAGTGGAGATGCAGACGTAGAGCACAGACTTGTGGACACAGAGCGGGGAGGGGAGGGAGGGATGAATTGAGAGCGTAGTGTGGAAGCGTAGACAGTACCATATGAAAAGCAGATAGCGAGTGGGGATGTGCTGTGTGACACAGCGGGGTCAGCTCGGTGCTCTGCGACCACCTAGAGCGGTGGGGCGGCGTGGGAGGCGAGAAGGGGGTTCAGGAGGGGGGAGACCTGTGTACACCTGTGGCTGATTCATGTAACGTACAGCAGAAAACAATACAACATTGTAACACAATCATTCCCAAATTAAAAGAAAGAAAGATAAGAGGAAAAAACTCTACACTGCAGGCACAGAGAAACAAACGTGCCCCACTAGACTTCAAAGGAATAACAAAATAGTGCTAAAGAGGCCTGGGGGCGGGAAGAACGAATCCAAGAGAGGGGAAAACAATTGCCAATAAACCTTGAACTTTTTTCAGTAGGTTTGTTTTGTGAGGTGACATGGGTGTGTCAATGAGTGTCATAGAATTGAGCAAGTGAGTAAATGTGCTGATACTGGGGGAGCTGAAGTCATTTCTGTGGAGGGAGGGATGTGCAAATGTGAACTGGAGGAAAACAGGGAAGCACCCGATAAGACCCGTCTGGAATCAGGTGTCAGTGCAACTGACGAGGTCTGCTCTTAACCTCTGAGCTTGTTTTGAGTCTTTGATCTCTTGCCTCTGTATCTCTGCATATCCTTTTGCCATCACAAAGAATTCCCTTCCTATCACTTCAGTGTAGTCAAGCCATGCCCTTTCTCCACCGTATCTTCTATCTTCTCTCTCACTGTTGGGAGTGATTTCCTCTTCTCTGAACTTCCATGTTTTTATAACTGAAATTTGTGAAAAGCACATTAATGTCTACCTTAGAACAAATTATTTATGGGTGTATAATCTTACACCCATAAGGAGAGTGAAAAAGTTGGCTTAAAGCTCAACATTCAGAAAATGAAGATCATGGCATCCGGTCCCATCACTTCATGGCAAATAGATGGGGAAACAGTGAAACAGTGGCTGACTTTATTTTGGGGGGGCTCCAAAATCACTGCAGATGGTGATGCAGCCATGAAATTAAAAGATGCTTACTCCTTGGAAAAAAGTTATGACCAACCTAGACAGCATATTAAAAAGCAGAGACATTACTTTGTCAACAAAGGTCCGTCTAGTCAAGGCTATGGTTTTTCCAGTGGTCATGTATGGATGTGAGAGTTGGACTATAAAGAAAGCTGAGCGTTGAAGAATTAATGCTTTTGAACTGTGGTGTTGGAGAAGACTATTGAGAGTCTCTTGGACAGTAAGGAGATCCAACCAGTCCGTCCTAAAGGAGATCAGTCCTGGGTCTTCATTGGAAGGACTGATGTTGAAGCTGAAACTCCAATATTTTGGCCACCTGATGTGAAAAACTGACTCATTTGAAATGACCCTGACGTTGGGAAAGATTGAAGGCAGGAGGAGAAGGGGATGACAGAGGATGAGATGGTTGGATGGCATCACCAACTCAATGAATATGAGTTTGGGTAAACTCCGGGAGTTGGTGATGGACAGGGAGGCCTGGCATGCTGCGATTCATGGGGTCACAAAGAGCCAGACATGACTGAGCGACTGAACTGAACTGAACTGAACTGAATCTCACCTGGGTTTCCCAAGTGGCTCAGTGAATAAAGAATCCATCTGCAATACAGGAGACATGGATAGGAAGATTCCCCTGGAGGAGGAAATGACAACCCACTACAGTATTCCCGACTGAAGAATCCCATGGACAGAGGAACCTGGTGGCTACAGTCCAGAGGGTCGCAAAGAGTCAGACACGACTGAAATGACTGAGCATATGCATATACAACCTCAACTACGATAAGCACTTTTAAAAAATATTTTTATTTCTTTTTTTGGCTATACTAGGTCTTAGTCGCAGTGTGTGTGGTCTAGTTCCCTGACCGGGGATTGAACTCAGGCCTCCTGCATTGGGAACATGGAGTCTTAACCACTGGACCATCATGAAGGTCCCTATGATTCCTTTTTGATGGACTGCTGACTGATTCTTTTTTGTTTCTCCCAGGTGCCAAGGAATTCAATCATGATTTGTTCAACAAAAGAAGGAAGGAATTATTTTAAGAATAGATGCAACACCCTGCAAAGATCTGAAAATGCCATCAGACATAGTCTAGAGAGAGAAGATATACCCTGATGATGATGATAAGTTTTGGTTTTAACAAGCTCATGGTGGATCCACAGTGTGACACGGCATTCAGAAAGCGAGTAAGGTTCCAGGACGCAATGGCAGAGGTATAATTTTAGAACAAGGGAGGTGATTGGGCCATCAGCAGACTATTTTCTTGTGTTTGATTTTATATTTTTGGTATTGTGTTCAACTTGTTAAAAGCATGATTTTAGAGCCTTGTGAATGGCATATTCAAAACCATGACACAGGGAGAATGTAATGAATGAACTATTGGGGCTAGAAGTGAGATTCCTAGGGAAGGGACGGGACCCAAGAAAGGGAGGATGCACAAAACTTGTCTTTAAATATCTGAACAGATGATGTATGGAAGAGAGATTCAGCTCACTCTGTGTCATCCTGACAAACAGCCATAAAGTCAGTTTTAGTGGAGATTGGTGGAAGGAGATTTTTGTCTCAGCAAAAGGAAAAACTCTGACAAGTAATGCTGTCTCACTTAGAATGGGCAGCTGGGGGTCAGGTGTTAACTTTCTCCTTCTTGGTAGTGGTCTGGGAGAGCTAGTCAGCAGTGGGGTACAGGTTGAGACTGAACTGGATGACTTCTAGATACCTTCCACCTCTAATGTCCTATGACTTTATGATGCTAATGAAGAAGAAACCCAAGAAACACTGAATGAATAAGACTATGTGACTGAATGCTCAATCACCACCCATGTAGCCAAAGAGAAGGAGAGGAACCAAGAAAGGTGTAGAGGGTCCTTGGGCTGGGGAGTACAGGGTAGAAGGGAAGGACCTTCCTGTTAGAGGTCTGAGGAGGTAGAACTGGGGACTCTGGCTGAGAAACGATGCTCTACTTAAATGTTAGACTAAGTTGTGCTTTGAAGGTTTATCAGAGGAATTAAGGCAAAAAAAAAAAAAAAAAATACAACCATGCCTTGGATTCAGAGCTCTAGCTTCTTATTTCTGTCAATTATTAGCTGAGGAACCATAGTCCATCACCTTTTCTGGACTCTGACTTCATCACTTTGCAAATAAGGAATCTGGATGAAATGGCTGAGATTCCTTCTGCTTTACAAGGCACTGACTCTGAGATAAATTATTGGCTGCCATTGTAGATTCATGACTAAAAGAGGGATGTGAGAGGAGTATTTTAGGAAGATGAATTTCATATGCAGGGGAGATTGAAGGCGGAAGAGGCTGAGGTGGGAAGTACTGCTGAGAGGCAATTCCAGTCACTGTTTCTCAAAATAATATCATTCAACTTTAATATTGTTTACTCAGTTTTATGTCAAAGTGTCAAGACGCATGAAGTTTGGTTCCTCTATACCACAACTTGGTTTCTGGGTCAGATTAATTTCCTGTCCTCTTGAGGGATTTAAAAAATACAACATTGGTATGATTGCATCAGAGACTTGAGAAGTCTGCTGAGCATCTCCTTTTCCTATTCTTTTAAGAACACGGTGTCAACAATGGCTCACATAGCAGAGTGTTTCTCTGTTACCATGTCCTGCAAAATATTCAGCACCATCCACGGAAGTATTGAGGCAGACAGAGGAATCTTCACACGTCATTTTTTCTCAGCATTTTGGTAGAGACACGGCCTAATCCAAATCTGGCTGGCCATCACACTAAGAATATGGAGCTCTTCTTCCCATTGTTTTTTCAGCAGGCACTTTGGGGATGAAGTTTCATCTTGAGTTGTAGAAGGCTTATTGCCATGACCATTTGGTCTGGTTCTTAAAATATAACGCTTTCCGCAGGGAGCAGAATGCCCAGGTCTGCTCATGGGAGGCGGAGTTTCCTCTCTGGGTCGCTGGCTTGCAGTTGGACAGACTGAGATGGAAGGAAAGTCAAGGCTGCCCTATGGTGACTGTAGCTGGCCAGGGCCATGGGTGGGATGGACGAGGAGAGGAGTCTTTGATTGCTGTGACTGGATGCTTCAGGGAGCTAGAAAAGCTAATGAGAGAACCATTAGGTGGTAGGTCAGTGGCTTGAACGTCTTCAGAGCGTGATGGATACTGCCCAGTGACTAATCAGGGAAGTGAGAGAAGCCCGAAATGACCTAATGAGCAGAAGAGGAGAGCCCCAGAGGGCTGCTGGGAACACCCTCTGTCAATCACTCAGGTTGAGTAGCGCCATCAGTCGCATCTGCCTTTCTTTCCTGCCTTGGTTCTTTTTTCCCCCATCCAATGCTTGAACAGAAAACAGATTTGGGGGGACTTACCTGGTGGTCCAGTGGTTAAGAACCACCTTCCAATGCAGTGGACACTGGCTTGATTCCTGGTTAGGGAACTAAGATCCCACAAGCTTCGGGGCAACCAAGCCTGTGCTCCACAACCAAGCCTGTGTGCTCTGGAGCCCGCATGCCACAACTAGAGAGAAGCCTGCGTGCCATAATGAAGACCCTGTGTGCTGCAACTAAACCCAACACAGCCAAAGTACATAAATAAATGTTTTTAAAAAGACCAGAAAACAGATTTGGGAGAAAGAGGATCTGGGAAGTAAAGACAAGTCCGGGTGGGGTTTGAGGATGGGGAGCCTTTCTGTTTCAATCTCTTACTTGCATCAAGGCCCAATCAGTGTGAATCGTAGATTCCAGCTTCACTATCACTGTAGGCATAATATATCCTCTTTTTCCTTTTTCTTTTATTACCAGAGTGTGGTCTGCAGACCGGCGCTGGTCTGTGGGTGTTTCTGTTTGTTATTTTACAATGAGATAACAGCAATTAGGATGAAGCTTTTAGAAAATTGTCTAACCACTGGGCATTGTTGTGATGGCCACATGTGCCTTTGTTGTGTTTTACCAAGCCATTGGTCTCCAATCGATTGGTCTCCAGTGGGTTAGAAATTTTTAAAAAAGGTCCTTTACTGTAAGAAGCACTGGTTGGTGCTCTATTACTTGATAAAAAAAAAAGTTCACAAGCAAATGTCTTCTCTAGGGCACAAGTCTCCAAGGAGCTGATAGTCCTGGCTTTGTACGGCTGGCTAACGATTTAGGGCAGGAGATGGGCTAGTCCTTCCCTGTGTGGAGGGACACTCTGGGAGGAAATGTCCCATGTGTTGATCTTCTTTGGTGTCTACCTAAGTCTCGGGCACAGCTTTGAGAGTACAGTAGACACGCAATATGGACTTCTTGAATGAAGTTACTGCTTTGCATTAGTGGCAAGAAAAGTGAGATAATAATTTCAGAGCAGTCTTTGGCTATAGCAGGTAGGTGATGGCTTGCCTTTCTGCCTCACTGCTCTTTATACACACATTCTGAAGAATAACATCAGGGCTCACAAGCATGGACTGGAAATGGCTTTACTTCTGAGCGGAAATAAAGACCCCAATCTAAAAATGACTGGAATCCTGGTATCCCAATTCCAGTCATTTTTGAGAATAAATAACTGGTGAGAACCTACTAGACAGCATAGTAAACTCTACTCAGTTCTCTACGGTGACCTCAGTGGTAAGGAAATCCAGAGAATAAGGGATATATGCATACGTGTGGCCGATTTACTTTGCTGTACAGTAGAAACTGACACAGCAGTATAAACTATTCTCCAATTAAAAAAAATTTTTTTTAATGGCTGGAATCTACTCTTGCTGAGTAAATCACATAGCTTTGTTCATCTGTTAATTATTTTTAAAAGTTTGGGATGGGGTGATTGGAGGTATGGGCTCCTAAATAGTTGTGTGCCTTTGGTGCCAAGAAATGGTACATGAATGATTTCATCATGCTTCTAGATGGCAGTAGCACCCAAGAGTCTTGATAGGAATCAAAGCACAGGAGAGCGTCAGAGGGGCCTTGGCAATCAGCTGCCCCTCTGATTCTCTTATTTCACACCAGGGGAACTGAGATGCACAGGGAGTAGGTGACTTGGCTTTTGGCAATAAATTGTAACCGTTTTCAAGGATTTATGATGCAAACGTAACTTACTTTGAGCTAAAGTTTGATAATACAGAGTCTCACCATTAAAAGGAACTCAGACGCAAAGAAAAAAACTCAGTGATTTGACATTTACTCAGGTCAGAAAAGGCCAAATACGCAAGTTAGCAAGAGCGTGCATCTAAACCCGAGGGAGCTTATCATGGGAAGTATCGAGCTGAGGGCATGTGAACCCTAGGGCAGACTGAAAAAAAATAAGGGTTTAAAATCAACTGAAAATTGTTTTTTCAGTCTATTTAATTCAGTGTAAATGTAACATAGCATGAAGGTTTCCCTGGTGGCTCAGTGGTAAAGAATCCACCTGCCTCAGTTTCCACCCCTGGGTGGGGAAGATTCCCTGGAGGAGGGAATGGCAACCCACTCCAGTATTCTTGCCTGGGGAATCCAATGATCAGAGGAACCTGGTGGGCTACAGTCCATGGGGTCATAAAGAGTCAGACACAGCTAAGCAGCTGAACACCAACAGTGCGGCATGAAGACCTCGCCTGATCTTCAGAGCGGCCTGTGTTTGAATCTGACAACCTCTAGTGCAGAGTTTCTCGGCCTGGGCACTCCTGACATTTTGAGATGAATGACTTTTTTGTTGGGGGCTGTCTTGTGCATTGCAGGAGGTTTAACAGCATCTCTGGCCTCTACCCATCTCTACCCTATATGCTACTAGCACTCCCCATTGGGACACCTGAAAACATCTCCAGACATTGTCAAGTGTCCCACAGAACCACCGAGCAGTGGTGCAGTTACTCATCGTTGTGGTAGAACAAAAACCTCCCCAGTGTGATGATGCTCAGCATCTTTAGTCATTCAGTTCAGTCGCTCAGTCGTGTCCTGCTCTTTGTGACCCCATGAATCGCAGCACACCAGGCCTCCCTGTCCATCACCATCTCCTGGAGTTCACTCAGACTCACGTCCATCGAGCCAGTGATGCCATCCAGCCATCTCATCCTCTGTCGTCCCCTTTATTAGTCATTAGGGAAGTACAGACTGAAGCTATCACCCCGCACCTATAAGAATGGCTATGTTTATGAAAAAAAAAAAAAAAAGATCATACCACATACTAGCAAGGGTGCAGGGAAACTGGAAGCCAGTGGGAATGCAAAATAGTGAAGCTACTTTGGAAAATGGCTTGGCAGTTTCTTATGAAACTAAGTATACTAACAACTAATAAAACTAAAAAAAAAACTAGAGAAAAAATAAAGTGAAACGTTGAGGAGTGTTGATAAATGCTGAGCTGCTGTTATCACTTATTGCGTAACTTTACTGGCAAGAGCAAAAGGGCTCTTTAGCTATTCCCCTCCAAACTATGTTAAATTACATTTTAAAAATGTGGAAAAGTCAAGGGAACATAAGGTAGTGAACCTTTTTAGACTTTTTTCCCTACACAAACACTCAATGTGCCTATGAGGACTTAAGCAGCAAATAACCTAAACATGTACTTATTGTACATGTTGGAGAAGGAAATGGCAACCCACTCCAGTGTTCTTCCCTGGAGAATCCCAGGGATGAGGGAGCCTGGTGGGCTGCCATCTATGGGGTCTCACAGAGTCGGACACGACTGAAGTGACTTAGCAGTATGAGCCAGAGGTTTCACTCTGAAGTATTTATGCAAGTAAAGTGAAAACTTACATTCACAGAAAAAGTTGTTTGTGAATGTTGATAGCAGCTTTATTTGTAATTGCCAAAAAAAGTAGAAGCAACTCGGATATCCTTCAACTTTTGTATGGTAAACATTCTGGAACATTTATACAGTGGAATACTATTCAGGAACAAAAAATAATAAACTGCTGATATATGCAAGACATGGATGAATTGCAAACACATTATGCTAATTGAAAGAAGCTAGGTTCTAAAGCCACAGAATATGTGATTCTATTTGTAGACATCCCCTTGTGGCTCAGCTAGTAAAGAATCCTCCTGCAATGCAGGAGATCAGGGTTTGATCCCTAGGTTGGGAAGATCCCCTAGAGAAGGGAATGGCTACCCACTCCAATATTTTGGCCTGGAGAATTCCATGGACTGTACAGTACATGGAGTCACAAAGAGTCGGACACAACTGAGCAACCTTCACTGGGAAACGCAAAATTGCAGGAACAGAAAGTAGATCGTGGTTTTCAGAGGTTGGATATGAAAGAGACAGTTGCCTACAAAGGGCCCAGGGGAATTTTTTTGGGTGGTGGAACTCTTTGATGTCTTGATTGTGGTTGCGGTTACCCAGCTGCATGCGTTTATCAAAACTCAAAGGTCTGTCTACTAAAATGTTTCAATTTCCTGCCTGTAATTCATATGTTCTACTACGTGTATTAATTGTAAAGCATGAAAAAGTGTGCTGGGGTTAACAGAATTAAGTAAGCTGAAACAAATGCAGTTCTCAATCTTTTCTCAGCTGAAAACTCCCACCATTCTTAGCAAACCAAGTAGGACACAAACAGCCAAATGTTGCTTCCGTAGCAAAGGCCCAGACACTGCTGTAGCATCCCTCAGGTGCATCAAATGGCCTGGACAGGTTGTAGCACACCTAGAAAAGAGGCCAGCCCTCTCCTGCAGGTAGGTAGAACAAAACTTCAGTACCAAGCTCTGGCCCATTAAAGGACCTCAGGCAGGTCTGTCTCCTTTCTGTTTTTATGTCTTTGTTCACACATTTCTCTTTGGAAGAAAGAATGCCTTCTCTCTCATCATCTCAAAACTGTATTTCCCAGATCCCACCTCTTCACTGAGATCATTTTAAAAATATAGTCAGTTGCACTCTTCTCCCCCTTTCCTAAACTCCTGCAGTGTTTATGGCCTACATGGTTGAGCGGTTTTCTCCCATATCATTTTCCTTAAACCTATTTATTTTTCCATCCTATGCAAATATATGCAAGTCCTGTAGTCACATGCTATTAGAGACATCCCTGGAGGCAGAAGCTACATCTTACACTTCCTTGTATTTTGGGGGTCTGGGGCAGGTGTCTGACAAATGTTTTACAATGATGAGGATGGTGATAGTTTCAAAGCACTGGATGGTCTGGTCCTTTTCTGGTTTAAAGATATGTTTTTGCCTACATGGGTTTTCTTTGTTGTTTTTTGTTTTTAGGCCAGATTTGCCTGGAAGAAGCCGTGGAAAGTGGATCTAGAGGGACAGAAGGAGACCGTCCAGCATTCCTCTTAATCACCTCAGTGTGAGAAAGTTATGCAGATGAGAAATCAAGAATTTTAATTGGTAAACTTACTCATCTTGAGATAAGAGAGTATGTTTCCAGACCCACTAAGCCAACTTTAGGGCTGGGATTACAGTTCCCCAGAGGGAATAGTTTAGCCTGTATCCTCCACTGAACTGCCAAGAATAATGATTTTAGGTGTAAGACTAAGGAGTTCTCCCAGAAAGCTGTCTTCAAGGTCAAGGGGACCATTTGGAGCTGAAATGAGAGCTGCGCTGACAGTCAGGGAAGGGCTGAGTGAGGCGGAGCTCACTCAGAGAGAACCAGCAGCTGGTCCCTGTGTCTGAAACTCTTTCCCTTATTCTTACTGCTCTCCATCTTCTTTTCCTAAAGATGAAAATGCAAAGAAAGTATCAGGAAAGCAAACTGCAGTAACAGAAGCTATAAGAAAGAGAATGTAC
Organism: Ovis aries; assembly: GCF_016772045.2. Lineage (NCBI taxonomy): Eukaryota > Metazoa > Chordata > Mammalia > Artiodactyla > Bovidae > Ovis > Ovis aries. The sequence goes on along the minus strand of NC_056075.1, from coordinate 34,091,755 downwards.
CCCAAAGTAATTTTATTATAGTAAAAAATGAAGTCCACCAAGGGACAAGAATTCTGTGGGGTTGGAAAGTCTGGAAGATACCAACGACCAGTCTTGGTTGGTGAAACCAAAACTCCAAAAGGATTCTTGGGAGAAACATATAGAGGGGCTGGTAAATGATCCGGTCAAGGCCTAGCAGAGGGCTTGGTCCAAAGGACCTCCAGCTATCTTTGCTCTATAGTTTCAGGCGCAGGTGGGCAGATGAAGCCGGAAACACCCATGGGATTGTGTTCAGACCATGGTTCGGCCACTCTGGCTCTCTGTCCATCCCCTGGACCAAGTAGGTCCTGTTTCATTTACATGACTATCCAACTCTTAATTATAGGACTTAATTAGTCCCTGGTAACTGACGAGCTCATCTGTAGTCAATTCCCCTATAAATGGGAGCCTCCTTCTCCCTCAACGTAGCAGACTGCGGCCTCATCCTGCTGTCTGCTGTACACAGTGGGGTGTTGCTCCAGGATGTTTTGTGTAGGACACCCCATCCAAAAATAAATGATGTCTCTGTTGCTTTCTACAGGCTCTTTCTTTGCTGTCACGGCTAGGAACTACAAGGCTTGTCGGCCTGTGCGGTGCAGTCCAACAAGGTATTTTCCCCAGTAAGCCAAAAATCAGGAAAACTCAATTGAAACTGTTACCAGGCCTCTCTAAGTAGCTCTGCCCCCAAGCCAGGGTAGACCAAGTCCACGCAAAACCTCTCATACATAGGAAATACCCCTTGGATTTCCAACAGGCCACGTATTGTCTTTGTTGTCTTCCACTGAAACCCCCATGGACTTGGCCAGCAGCCTGGGGGCAAAAGAGAAAGCGGACCCCAGGAGGAACTGCAGAATGTTACCTAGAAAGATGAGTCTGAATGCCGACAAGTGTTTTATTTCCGTTCCCTCTGGTGTAATTCCACAGAGGTCAAGTTTATCGAAACCCAGGAGTCTTCTTCCCTCCAGCGTGAAAGACATGCTGAGGATGTTTTCCTAAAGCCAGATGGGGTAAGTCTGTCCTCTTGAGTTCCAACTCTCACGAAATTTGAAAATGATAAAGCGATACGCTGGAATTCAAGCTTGCAGATCCCACACTCACTAGCTACTAATAGATAATAGCGCTGGAAGGATTGCGGCTTCAAAGAACATGTTTTGGAAATTATCTAAGTATGTATATTTATACAATGGATTATGAAAACCTTTTAAAAACAAACTTGGGTATTTACATCACAGACCTTCAGACTCCAAAAGAGTTGTTATGCTCTGTTATGCCAATTGCCATTCGCTAGCATGAGGTCTTTCAAAAACTATTGCCTTGCAATGAAATAATGAGAGAAAACCACAAGGAAAGTAAGGTTCAAGAACCCTCCCTCCAGACCACTACTCTGCATAATTTAAGGGGTAGGAAAAGAATATCTATCAGTGTAGGGAAATTACAAACTGTGACAAGAAATCAGGATAGAAAATTGAAGCAAGCTCTAACAGAAGTAAACTGACAAAGGGAAGAACATAAGTATTTACTTTTTCCCACTTTAATAAACTTTGTGGGATGAGGGATGGAGTGACTTAATTCTGGGAGGAAAAACATGCGCTTTTCATCTTCAAAGCACTTTCATTTGAATAAAACAGCTCCATGAAATTTGAAAAGTATCTGGTCTGATTAGTACTCATTGCGATTTTTTAAAAATGTTGTGCTTTTTAATTTGATAGATCAAAGACCCTCATGATACCCTTGGAGGTGCAATTGAGTGCTTTTAATGTCTTTTGTCCAAAATAATCATTGCTTTAATCCTTCATTATTATCTAATAGGAACATTTGCCTATGGGAATCATTCTTTTAACTTTTCTTTTTAAAGTAGTTCTCTAAACTAGTGGTCACTGAGACTTTGTAAGATGTAAAATGCTGGGTCCCAAACACGTTGGCTGGAAAATAGCAAACTGTAGGTTAAGACCAATAATATAATGCCTGTAATATTCAAAATGTAACTAGACAGTATTCTATGATGTATCTATACATGATACAGGCATGAATCCTTGGGAATAAATTCTTATTAGATTCACGATAGATCTTGCCTCTGGGGAAGGAGAGGGGAGAATGGTGTTGATTTGGAAACCAAACGGCTTCAATTAATTTTATTTTCTTGGTATTTTTAAAAGCGCTTGGAACATGGACCAGTATTAGTATTAATAAATTCTAGTAGCTAGTGCTATATAGATGTCTGCTGCCAATTATCTATACGTTCCCATTTTCTTTATCCTCCTGTTTAATAAAGTGTAAACGTTTAAGGAAATGGAAAAAGCCCAGTTGAGTTCAATTGAACTCAATTATAGATTTGTCAGCCGTAAATGAAGCAGCTCTTGTGGAGATGGAAACAAATATAAACTCCAATGATAGAAAAATCAAATCTGACCCTTTACATAAGGTCCTTCTGTTTAATTCTTGGGTGAGAATGAGACAGAAACCTCCGGGGCTGCTGTTACTAACAGTGCTTTCTGCTGGTTGCACCTTCGTGGACCACTTTTCTTTCTTTGCTCTTGTACTCCTTTCCCCTTCCTGAAATCCCTTCTCCATGTTGACAAAAGGTGTGTGCTTAGTTGTGTCCGACTGTTTGCGACGCCATGGACTGTAACCCGCCAGGGTCCTCTGTCCATGGGATTTCCCAGGCAAGAATATTGGAGTGGGTTGCCATTTCAAGGGATCTTCCCAACCCAGGGATCAAACCGGAGTCTCTTGCATCTCCTGCACTGGCAGGTGGGTTCTTTACCACCAGCACCAGCTGGGAAGCCCATGTTGGCTTAATCAACATAACCATTTGTAGTAAAACTTTTTACTGCACTATCATATAAGTTTTGGGAATACAGACTAAATACCCCAAGGTTATTACAAGTAATTCTATCCCATTTAGTCAACTTATCTCTTTTCAGCTGAATTTGCTAATCAGGCCTATAGTCTAACAACAGGTTTTTCTCTTTGGCTCCTATGTCTGGAAATGAAGTCAGGACTCTTAATTCTCTTGGTCACTGGACAGGTTAGAGCTTCCTGTCTGGCAAGACTCTCTACTAAACAGTTCTCAGAAACTCTGGTCTCCTCTCCCCACAATCCATCGATTGAGCTGCCCCCAGTTTGTGAGCATGTGTCCGTGAGGACACTCTCTCAGCTACTGTCCTTGAGTTTTTCATCTCTCATGTCTCTGCCAGTTCCTGTATTTATTCTGTTCTGGCCAGTTTTGCAGGCCTTCAATTTCAAACTACTCATCCTGTTTCATGGGTGGACTGATAAAGTTTTCAAAACTGTGTCTATTTAGAGGAGATTTATAATAAAATGACAAACATGCCAGAATTTTCAGAAGTACAGATATTTCTGTAAAGAAAAAAATATAGAAATACAGAAGTGTACCTTAGCCATTGGGGTGAGCAAAAAAAAAAAAAAATCAATTTCTAGTTCAACCTGTTAGCAATCCATTTTAAACCTATCCCTTGCGATCTATCCATACCACCCAGCAAAAATAATCACCAATGAGATGATGTTCACACTGACTTTCCTTAATGGGACAGAGATGAGCAGGATATCTGATTCTGGGACTTCAGCTCAGCTGCTCTGGAAAACAGATTTCTTTAGAAATGAGCAATTCCAGCATGAGGTGGGTGTTTGGACTGGGTGACTGTTAAGGTCCTTTCAGCTATGGGATTCCATGATTCTACGGATATAAATTGTTTTCTAGAAAGAAATTAACATGTCAAGTTATATTTGCACCCATTTATACAGAGTCACTAGACTTGACAGAAGTTCCAGTTGGTTTACCGACTTATTGAAAAAAAAAAAAAAAAAAAACAGGTCTTGCAGGAACAGGGGTTGGACTGCTTCATGGAAAAACTTATCTGTAGCACTAGAAACTGAAACAGGAATTTAGAAGGCCTCTGTGTATGGTCCTCTCCCAGCCGCGCTTGTCTTCTCTTCTCCAGTCTGATGTTGGCTGTAAAGTTTATCAGGTATTTTCTCTTGGAGAGCTTGAGAATCCTTTCTGTGGCATCAGGGTTCCCAGCAGATGAATTTCGGGAGATGGAGGGAGAAAGGGCTATCGTTACTTAGATCCCCAAAATAAAATCTTAAGAAAAGTATTATCTTAGAGAGTACATTTTCGAAACAACTTCTAAGGAGCAAGTAGGTAATGAGAAAATAATTTTGATATGCAATGAAAAACCCTGTTTGTGGTTATAGTAACTGCATTTCCTATTAAATAATTCAAGGATATTAAAACGAAGTTCAAATAAAAGGAAAGCCTAAATACCAGGACCTCAAAGCTTCCCATAGACAATTATGAACTTCTGTATAATTTTTAACCAAGAAAATGATGGCTCACTTTGTATTGTAGATGTGTATCTGAAATGTGATTGCACAATAGACTTTGATCAATTGAATCACCTTCTGCACATTTTAACACTTGATTATGTATCACATTTTCCTCTAATTATTCATTTGAGTATAATCAGACAATAAGTTCTCTGGAAATGTTTGTTGTATTCAGCACAGGCATATAGATAGGTTTCAAAAAACACTTAACAATTTGCATTTCAGAGATGCTTTGTATTAATTTTTGAGTGATTGTCAGTTAGTCAGGACTTTATTGCCTCCACCCCCTCCCCACCCCACCCCTGCAGTGGTTGTTAACGACATGTAGTGCAGTGTTCCAGGGGCTGCTATTTAAAGGTCTTCTGCTCGACTGAATTCAATAGCCTATTCTGTCCTAGGGTTCCATATATGGAGGTTTCAATTTCCAAAAATCAGGGAAATGGTAGAAAAATACTGTGGGGGCAAGATCATGGACGTGAGTTACATAGGGTATAGCTCAGAAAGAAAAGCACATATTCCATTGTGCATGGGAACAGAAGAAAAAAAAAAATGTGTTGGCCTGAGAAAGGAAATTGGATGAAACAAAAGAAGCTACTAAAATTAAGAATGTGATCTTTAATGAAGAAGTGTAGATGTGTCCTTGGATTTGTATCTTTGGACATCTTGAGTATCTGTGATGACCCGGGTCATCATGGTACCGTGTTGAGGTAGGGAGAATGGGGCCATGGAATAAACCCCACCCTCTGCTCCCCAGCTGAAGAGGACTGGGAGAGCCAATCACTTGATGGAAAGCCAAGTCTCCACCCATCTGATAAAGTGCAGCAGGAATAAGAGCCCAATGGGGGTGGGGGTGGGGAGGCGGTGTTCCCATTTTAGTACCCATAAAAGGGCATGTTGGTGTTCTAGGTAGGACAGTCATGTGAAAAAGAGAGGGAAGGCTCTGGAGAAAAGTGCTTGGATCCCCAGAGCTCTGGCAGTCACTCCCCAGCTCTGGATTCGTGGGCAGAGTCATTTGACCTCACGAAGCCTCAGTTTCCTCATCAGTCTAATGGGCTGACACAGGACCTGTATCACAATATTCTTTCAGACCAAGCAACGTGATCCATAAGAGCATTTAGTGTAGTGTTACATAAAATAAGAAACACTAAAGAAAAATCACTTATTGTTTCAAAGTATTCTCCCGAGTTACATATTGTTCTTGAGATACCACCCTATTTTTCCAATTCCTAGTCTAAGCGCCCCCTCCACGAAAGCATAGCTACAGTTACTAATATGAACAGGATGTCCCCAGGGATGTATTAATAGTTTCTCATGGGCCAGTCGAACTGCTTCCGTTGAGGACCGCAACCCTCCATTTCCTTATGATTTGCTTCTGAGTCTGGCCCTCCCTTTCCCAGCTGAGGTGTGGTGATGAATTCAGATAATTAACACCTCCTGCTGTCTCTGGCTTTTGCTATTGTTTATGGTTTTGTGTCGTCTAATGACTATGTGTCTGGGACTCTCTTTTTAACAAACATTTAAAACCTGACAGATGACAGCTCTGAGGTTCTAACTGTTCATTAAAAATAGGATTCTCAACAGGTAGCTGTTAAAGACAGAAGCGAGACTGACTTCTTAGCGGAGGTCAGTTGGGAACAGTGACATAAGCTAGGAAAGCAGTATAGCAGAGAAACAGCAAATGCCCGGTCAACACCAACGCTCTCTCAATCAAGGGAACTAAGAGCCGTGAGTTTTGCAACCGACTGACAAAGCAGGGGCAGTGCCAAGACTCTGCTTCAATCTGCCTGCACCCTGTTCTGAAGCTGGGTGACCTTCTTGGAAGTGGGTGAATTGACCCGGCTATTTCTGGCAACAGTTCCGGTTCTCAGGCTCTTTATTCTAACAGTGCCACTTCTAAAGTAAGAAATATGCTGTCTGCCTGATACCAAGTCCTTGGGGCCAAACACATTCTTTCAGTGATGGAGAGCAAAGTCCTACATACATTGGACAACAAACTAAAATAGAAAGAAGTGAATATAATTTTTTCCTAGCTATTCTTGGGCAACTCACCTGGCTTAAAGCTGATGTACCGTCTTTCCTTAGAATGAGGAAGGAGACACCGACACAAATGCCAAACACACATTTGCATGCATATATATATATATATATATATATATATATATATTTAATAATTCCACAAACTTTCCTGTTTCTTTTTTTTTGCATTTATTGTATACTTTATTTCTATTATTACTACTTTGTGATAGATAGTGAAGTAATTATACAATTCGCCATAATGTAGAATCAGTGGGAGCCCTGATTTTTCTGTAACTGCGTGGTCCCATCTGGGGTGACGGGAGACAGTGACACCCAAAGTGTGTTGCATATGTCCAGTCTGTTCTGTAATCTTGTTGTGAACCTGTACTTCTCTTACTTGCTATTATCTAATGTCAGAATTGGCTAGAAAGAAGAAATGCCTATCTGTGAAGACATAGGAAATAGCCTAAGGAAAACTGTAGAAATTGTTTGTGCCTTCCCTACCATTATTTTCTTACATATTTTGTTGTAGTTTTGTTTACAGTATTAGAAAGTTTTCACTTTTGACTTCTCCCCGGAGGTGCTCTAACAATTCCCACACCTCTGTACCTAGCCTTAGTGAACCTCTCACTCTGTGTGTCCGAATGAGACTCAAGAACCTCCAACTACACATTTGACTCTGTTTCCTTGAGTGTCCCCTCAACAAAACCTGCTACTGGTCCTGCCGTCCTTTGTGTAATTTATGGCCTCCCCTCATCGTCTTGACTCATTTCACCCATCTCCCTCTTTCCAGTTGTATTCACTGGTCCATTCCTCCTGTTCTTGTTCAGCACGTGTGATGGAACTCAAATCTAACTTGGGGCTTCCTTTACTTAACACCTTCAATGACTCTCTCTGCCCTTCAGAATGAACTTCAAAATTCCTGGTAAGAACTATAAACTCTTTCCCTGTCTGGCCTTTGCCTGTTTATCCAGAGTCTCTTTCCCACTGCACTAGCCTTGGCAGCCTTATGCTCCAGCCATGCAAATGTTCTTGCTGTCTTCAGAATCCAGCCTATTCTTTCTTGCATCTGTGCTTTTGGAAAATTCTCTCCTCTGCTTGGAATGCCCTTTTCATCTTGGCAAAAACTACAGAATCAACCAAGTTCCAGCTCCCTTGATAGCTTGTGGGAGACGCTCTCCCTAACTGTCCCCGTCTATTTTCCAGTCTGTTCCCTCTTTGGGGGCCTCAGAGTAAACCCTGCATAATTCAGTTTGGGGCTTCCACTGGCTGCTCATCCACCAGGCTGTGAGCTCTCCTTGGGGGTCAGGATTAGCAACTGTCTGTTTCCATTACCTGTTGTGATACCTGGCTTCTAGTTAGAGTGCAATAAATGTTTCTGGACAGAAAGATATAAATTAACCCGTTAACTTTAATCTCTTATAAAACCCATGAGAATGTTATTGAGCTTGCCTTCGAGGAGATCATGAACTTTCAGAAAAACATCCCTGGTTAAAGTAGGTAGTTACAGCTCATCAGAGATAGGAAAAGATCTTAGCTGTTACCCTATTCAACCAGCAGCCTTTTTCAGATTCAACATTGGGGTTAAAAGATATAAAATTATTCCCCCAAACTTATCGGGGGCAGAGGGCATTAGAACCCGTGGCATTCCCAATACCTAGTTTGGAGGCCTTCTTTTCTGATGCCTCCATTGGAAGTGTCCAGAATAGGAATTATTTACAATACTCTTGTGTCATAGATTTAACCTGCCATGTGGATGTGGTTAGTTCTACAGGTCAGACAGACTGCTAGTTTATATAAATAAATACAGAGACAAAAACTGTTGTATTCGACCCGTAAGCAGTAAATCATGTTGAAAGGTAGCAGCTAAAAATGTCAACAGTGGGGAATTCTCTGGTGGTCTAGTGGTTAGGACCCTGTGCTTTCACTGCCAAGGGCCCGGTTCAATCCCTGGTTGGGGAACTAAAATCCCACAGGCCACAGAATGTGGCCAAAAAAATAAAATAAAAATGTCAACAGTTTTGCCCACGAAGGGTGTAGAACGTTACAGGAAAGGAGAAGAGGCAAGTATTCAGAAAGAGAATTTAAGCTTAATGAAAGTCATCACTGGAAGGACTGATACTGAAGCTGAAGCTCCAATACTTTGGCCACCTGGTGCAAAGAGCCAACTCATTGGAAAAGACCCTGACGCTGGGAAAGATTGAGGGCAGGAGGAGAAGGGAGCAACAGAAGATGAGATGGTTGGATGGCATTACTGACTCAACGGACATGAGTTTGAGCAAACTTTTGGAGATGGTGATGGACAGGGAAGCCTGATGAACTGTAGTCCATAGGGTCACAAAGAGTTGGACATGACTGAGCGACTGAACAGCAACAAAATCAGATCATCAGACTTTGGGGCTGCCCACTTAAACAGTGTGAACTTTTTTGGTTTAAACTGTGTGGGTCCCTCATATCCCAAGGGATTCTGTGTCATTCTCTTGAGTAGGCCAGGCTCCGGATGCCACTGGCAAGATTGCTTTCTCAGCATCCTGAGAGCCACACCCAGGTCCTCCCAGAAGATCAGGAATATGTACAAAACCGAACCAAAATCTTCTCTGTCAAACCTTAGAAAAGGAATTGAAACTAGAATTTGGGAGGATGGGTTTATCAATTTAAAAAATTAGCTGAATATATACTGAGTGCTAAGCATAACCATCCTTATTCTCCACCTGAGGAAGGGAGGCTTGAAGAGGTGAATAATTAGCCTAGGGTCACAGATTCAGGGACAGAAAGCCCAGGACGCAGGCATCGTAAGCATTTTGCTCTGTGGCTTCTTCATTCGGTGTGGCAAAAAGATTTGGAGCTTTTTACTGTGGTTGAATTAACTTGCTTATGCCAGGAGAAGTGGTACCCAACTCAATCATGGTGAGGGAAGGTGGAAGACTTGGTTCTAGTTCTGGCTGAGATTCATCATCTAGGAGTAAGTGTTTAGCGGGAGTGGTGGTGAGATTTCGGGAGCAAATAAATGAGTTATTGAATGTAGGTGCTGGTTATATGCTTGACATGTAACTATAGAGCCTCTGAGACCCCCTACATCACATGACAGAACTCTTAGAGCCTGAAACAGACTACACAAGTCGACATGAGTTGCTTGTTTGTTCCAGGAACCCTGCCCTCAGGAACAACAAGGCTGTAAACCAATAATAACTTCACACGTTGCTTCTCACAGGTCAATCTATCCAAAGCAACGGATGAAGAGCCGGCTATCCAGACAATAGTTAGTCAAGACTTGTTTCAGTCTCCCGGCCCTGCTGTCTTCACTGCTCCTCTGATTCTATGAACTCCACCCAGTCTCAGTCAGCTCCACATGGAAGACTGGCTATAAGTTGCTTGAGTGAGTGTGTGCGCAATCGCTCAGTCTTGTCTGACTCTTTGCTACCCCGTGGACTGTAGCCCACCAGGCTCCTCTGTCCATGGGATTTTTCAGGCACGGATACTAGAGTGAGTTGCCATTTCCTCCTCCAGGGGATCTTTCCAGCCCACAGGCTGAACCTGCATCTCCTGCATTGACAAGCAGATTCTTTACCTGCTGAGCTACCAGGGAAGCCAAGTCACTTGAGACCAGATCCTAAAATCCTATAAATATTTATTTGACTTTCTCTTCTGAGAAATTAAGATTTGTCAAGGTGGCATTCCTCCATGTAGACCAGTAGGCCAGAATCTGGCAGAACCAGATTCAAAGCTGGATGTCTGCTCCCAAGGCCAGGTTACCACAAAAGCCTTAACTTCTTAGCACAATGCATGCTAAGTCACTTCAGTCATATCCGACTCTTTGCAACCCTGTGGACTGTAGCCTACCAGGCTCCTCTGTCCGTGGAATTCTCCAGGGAAGAGTACCAGAGTGGGTTGCTGTGCCCTCTTCCAGGGAATCTTCCTGACCCAGGGATCAAGACTGCGTCTCTTACATCTCCTGCACTGGCAGGTGAATTCTGTACCACTAGCACTACCTGGGAAACCCCCTTAGCATTGTGAGATGAGGGAATTGCACTGGCTCATGAAGACTAAGATTCTCCCTTGCTTCCAAAAATAAATTTGATAAAAATAAATGACTATTTTTGAAGCTAGAATAAATTCTCTCCCTTTTGTCTTTTGTTGAAGAATCTTCCCCAATCTTTACCTTATATGTTTTTGTCTACAGAAATGAAATTGCAAGAAAAGGACCCTTTCAGATTTCTCTTTATTGTGGTGAAAGACACATACCATAAATTCACCATCTTAACCATTTGAAAGCTCAAAATTGTTATATTTAGCACATGTTAAAAGAGGTAATCATCATCACTCTTAAGTTCCAGAACATTTTCATCATTCCAAAGGAAACGACACATCCATAAAATGTTCTCTATGACCCCTTCTCCCAGCCTCTGGCATCCATTCATCTGCATGCTGTCTGTATGGACTGGCTTATTCTGGACATTTCATACAAACGGAATCATGGAATGTATGGCATTTGTGTCTGATTCTTTAAGTGAGCATGAGGTTTTCAGGATATATCAGGTTCTATCTTTGTAATGTTCATGCTATGTCTCAGACACGGAAGAGCAGCACAGGAGCAAGTCAAACACGAGAATTATTACGACTGAGAGTTTTTCTCCTCCTGGGAGAGGTGAAGAAGTGGTCCTGAAGGATAACAACGGGAAGGGAAATCCTCCACATCCCTTGGCCACTTGACCTAAGGATGGCTTTGCATCACTTTCCCCAGGCCCTGGGCTGAACCTGATGATGAGGTTACGTGTAGGAAGGGCGAGCAGCCTGTCATCTGACTTGGCTGTGATCCTGTTGACCTGCCTGGTTTTTTCATTGCATAGTCCTTGGGTGGACATGAAGATGGTGTGGCAAGCTAGTGGAAGATGCCTAGTAACAGGGTGAGATTTCAGCTAAGATCCACCTTGCCCTTAGAACAGTTTATGTTCAATTTCACCAGACTAGCTGGAAAGAGGCTGCAGGGCAGTTTTTCTGTCCACGTCTGGCAGGAACCATTGCTTTCTTAATTTCTTGCAAAAAGAGAAATCCGTCTTTTCCATGTGATTGTGGAGTTCATGCACTCCTTTTGTGGATGTGCCTGGGTACTGGTGTTGGTGAGTCAGAGTCTTTGAGATGCTAAAATTGAGAAGGATGCTCTCGATGAACTGTCTGGATAACTGCATAGAAAGAAGTGTTTACTGCAACATATGCAGAATCCTCTGCTATGGGATGCCTAAAAACAAAGAAAACAAATGGTGTACCTAATACTGACAAATCTGAATCATGATCTGATGCCAGAGACCAATTCCTTTCTTCCATGACAGCTGCACACTTAGAAAATTTATGCCATCTCCCATCCCAGTTAATGTCAAATTGAAAATTGATGCTTGATAAATTTGTTAGTAGGAAAATTACATCTTTTCCTTAGGGGATTTCTTTTTCTTCTTCCCCCTGCTCTGAGTTATGCATGCTATGGGATATAAAAAATGTAAAAAGAAAAGCCAAAAAATTGTCATCATGCTTCCACTTTTCAACCTTTACAATAAAGGGTCACAGGGAGTTCAAAACTATTTATCTTATAAATATTGCATAGAAAATCGTAAGTTGACATAAATGTCATGGAAGCCACTAACACATATGACCACAGTAAATTTATGAGCAACTTAAAATATAGAGGCTCTCCAGAGTATTAAGACTGCTGTGAAATTATAAAACATTAGCTTTCTTTTCAAATATGGCAAGCATCTAAGGCAGGGATTCTTATCTCAGGGTCGATAGATCCCTTGGAAAAGATTGTGACACTTATCCTGTGGGTATATCTTTCTGAAGATCGTAACCTTTCCCCCTCTTTTTTTTTTTTTCCTTTTGTAATCTTTAAGGGCTTGGTGAGCTAAGGATAAGAAGATTCTTTGCTCTAAGAGGTGGTTGGATTTGTTATATTAAAGTGATGCCAAACCCGAGATTCTCTGAAATTAGCCTTGTACTAATCAAGAATATTTTCATAGCTATATGTTGCCTCTGACAAGCAGTGGGTTGGCTGTGTAACATATTAGCTCTTGTTAGCTGTTTCCAAAAATGTTGCTCACCAGTCACTATCAAGACTTCCACCATTCTTAAAGTCTGGTAACAGGATATAGCCTATTACATCAAATCTCCCGGTAACTGCCATTTCTAAATACCTGTTTTTATTCAAATAACTGTGTTTATTCTTCAGTGGACAGTATTTGCTAAATAATACTACTTGTAAATTAATTGACTTAACTTATTTGGTAGGTTTAAATGTTTCCTTGCCTTCCTAATGAGTAGATGACATTTTATAAAAGAATAGTCCATAATACAGGTCCACTCTTAGTCCCCAAATCTAGAGAGCTCTGAAGATGGAGATTTTTCTGTAACTCACTTGAGAGTAAATGTGACCTGGCTTGAACTCATTTGGCAGCAAGAATCTGACCTGAAGTGGCGTGAGACTATTTATAGTTATTATTTATCTACTCAGTATGAATAATCATACATTTCACTGCAGAGACATTCATGCTTGATAATGGAATGCTGACCTGTACCCTGCTTAGGACGTTCTATATTATGTAGTCTATGCACCGGATTGTCTTCTTAGAAGCCCACAAATTCTGAATTCCAAAACACATCTTCCCCCATGGGACCCCAGGTAAAAGTTTGTGGACCTGAACCATATATTTTGCCTAAAAAATCTTTTGTAAGTTTGTGTGTCGGTATCTGTGTGGTCAGTCTTAAAAGAACAAAGTACTCATCTCTCCAAATTGGACTGGCACACAGTAAGTTATTTCTGATCTTTGAGGAAGAACTTTAAAAAGTGCTTGTTCACCCTGTCTCTACTAATGCTTTGAAGGTGTATATAGGAGAAACATGATATAGAGTAGCTGCTTCATTTTGAGGCCTGTGTGTCTGTCTTGCTCCGTATTTACCTACTATGCCTAGTGCATAGCAGGTAAATATTTGTCTTTGCAGTCTAATCAAATGACAATGTATTATCGCATTGGTTGAAAACAGAAAGCCTAACAATATAATCACCTTCCACGCAAATTGCAAAGTTTGCATCTTCCATGCTCTAAAATGATAATCTAAAATGAGTTAGGCCATGAATCTAATCCCTCAGTGCCACTGCAAAAATCACCATTTTTCTCTCCTGGATTCAGCTCTTAGACATCTGTTCAGAGTTCCAGGCTAAGATGACCTAAGAAAGCAGCATTTTCAGAGTCAAGTGCAGCTAAGAGGTTTCTACCATATGGATCAGGAACATGCAGTTAGAGTTCAAATTCATCTAATATGCAAATCAGAGAGAGAACGCTTGACTGGCTAGATGGACATACATCTAATGTATTTTAAGGAAGAGATCATATCATGGAGTGAAATAGAAACAATGCGATCTTTGTTAGCAAGATTAAGAGAATCAAATACCTGGGTTCCCCTTGTACAGTGTGTGTGGGAATGTAAATTGGTGCAACCACTATGGAAAATAGTATGGAGGTGTCACAGCAAACTAAAAATAGAAGTACCATATGACCCAGCAATTCTGCTCCTCAGTACATATTTGAGTAAACAAAAACACTAATTTGAAAATATACCTGCACCTCAATATCCACAGCAGCATGACTTACAATAGCCAAGATATGGAAGCAACCTAAGTGTCCCTCAACAGATGAATCAATAAAGAGGTAGGATATCTATACATAATGGAATGTTCTTCAGCCAAAGAATAGAATGAAAACTTGCCATTTGCACCAATGTGAATGGACTTGGAGGGCATTATACTAAGTGAAATAAAACAGAGGAAGACATATTTTGTATAATATCTCTTCTATGTTGAATTAAAAAAAAATACAGCTGCTGAATACAACAAAAAAGCAGACTAACACCTACAGAGAGCAAACTAGTGGTTACCAGCGGGGAGGCAGAGAGGCACAAAGAACTGTGTGGGAGATAGGCTCAAGGATATATCTTACAATACAGGGAATATAGCTGATATTTTGTAATAACTGTGAATGGAAAGCAGCCCTTAAAAATAGTACTGAAATTTTTAAAATTGGATAAAACAACCACCCTGGGTTCCCATAATGTGCAGATGGAACCAGGAGCTTTTCTATGGGGAATATGCTTTAATTTCAGTGGTGTGGGGAAGCCAGCAAAATATTCTTCCCACTCCCACCCTCCACTAATCCCGAAAAATCGATGAGAGTAGAGATATGCTGTCCTTATTAAGAAAGAGCTAAATCAGTAAGACTTGATGATGACCTGCTTACCTGTCCTAATTTCTATAAAGGAAGAAGGCATCTACTGGGGTAAGGAGGAGTGCAGTGGCTATTGGTGATAGGAAAAAGAGAGACAGGGAGTCAACTGCTGTCAGTGCCCATCCATGCCCTATCTAGGGGAGGTGGTATTCCAGTGCATGGTAGAAGTGAATATATGGATCGATCTTAGCCGGATGCCCTTAATGTTGTTTTGCAACCAGATTTCCTCGTTCTGACCCCATGCTTGCTAAGCAACCTTGTGATTATAATTTTCTTCTCTGGGTATAGACAGAAGATCTGATCATGCTCAAGGGAGTGTAATAGGTTTATGACAGTTATAATAAACTGGCTCTCTGATGTTATATATATATTCTCAGGAGATGGTCCAGAGAAATGCATTCTTACCAAATATGTCTCTGAATGTTCAAGGCTGAGGACCTGTAAATGCTGGAAGGTCATGACCCCCCTGGGTGTGTTCCTCATATCTGACTCCACATTACTGCCCTCCCCCCTAACTTTTCAGCTGTATGTTACAAACAATTATCTGGGCCAGATAATGAAAATGAAACGCTATTTAAAATGAACTCTACCATGTTGAGTACACACATACATTAAAAACTGTATACCAGCAAAGTCCTAATGCATTGTCAAAAGACAAGAATCCATATGATTTCCCTCAAATCAGCTAAAGAGTCAACATGAACTCTTGTGTTAAGATAGGAAGACAATGATTATGAATCTGTTTCAAGTGGAAAAGACTTACATGGGATATGCAAACTTTGAGAGGGCTCTGATGTTTGTTTACTACAAATATATTTTTAATAGATAAATTGTTATTTCTTATAGGACAGGAATGCAGAAATAAAATTTAAGACTGAAATCTATAAGTCAGTGAAACAGAATTTGATTCTTTTAGCTGTGTTGCCTGATGGGGGTCCGGGAATAAAACTTGGGGTGGGGAAATGGGCTTTTTCCTTGTAAAGCCTAGTAAGATAAATGGCTATAAATCTTTCAGTTAGCAAGGAAAAAAACCCATTTAAAATAGAATACAATATACGGCAAATAAATCAAGTATTTTATACACTGACAACTGAACCTAGAGCCTAGAACATATAGTTCTTATTTAACAATGTTAGTGAAATGCCTATTTTTAAAGAATAATTATGGACATTTCCATACAGGGTATACCACCTTCACATTCTTTGAATTTATGTTGCTGAAATACATTCCAGTAATCTATGTGCCATTTCTAGAAATAAATCAATTTCTTGGAAATACTTGGGAAATCATCTCATTGTGTCCTGTAATGTTAACAAAGAATGCCCCATATATATTGCAATTTGAGGCTTAGCACCTTTCTTAGAGAAACTATTGTTTTTGTCTGATGGTGAAAATCTGAATTTCAGTCTCAGTACCAAAGACCCTGTGTACTCAAGAATCTTCACAACTTCTGTTGGACATATTTTCTTTTTAGGAATGAAGGAGAATTCTCCCACTTTTGAGTGAGTCATTCTTTTATGTCAGTTCTACAAAATTGCATGTAACTTTATATATACTTTTAAAAGATATAGCTTTGTAAATATTTAATATTCTGTTAATTTGATTTTGAATTGTAAATGTCAAGTATTCTGTTTTGAGGGGTTTTACGTTTTATTATACTTTGTTAAAAATGAAAAACTGTACATTTTTAGAATGTTTTCATGAGTAATTTTATTTTAAAAAATAAAAGTTTTTTAAAAATCTGAATTTCAAAGGAAATGAAGGGTTCCATCACATCTTCTCACAGAGAACTGCTCTAGCAAGACCTGTTGTCCCTCTGTGCTTAGATTGCTGCAGAAGTCAGAGACCTTGGTTCTCTGCCTCCGGCTAAATCCAGTCAGTGAAAATTCAGAGTTCATATCTTGTGCCCGGCAATATGTCGGGTATTAGAGAGTCAAAGATAAAAAGACGAGGCCTTTATCCTAAGGGAGCTTCCAGTCTTATTGGGAACAGATATGTGGTTTGGTGACATGAAGAACAGATGGACTTAGGAGTCAGACACCTAGACTTGATCAAGACTAGTTACTTGTTTTCTCGAAAAAATCACCTGAGTTCATATACCTTACCTTCAAAGGAGGGCAGAACCTTCTGGCTTTAACAGGCCCTCAGCCTTATGCTCTCAGAAACTTGCTTGGGGGGCTTCCCTGGTGGACCAGCGGTTAAGGATACACTTTCCAATGCAGAGAACATGGGTTTGATCCCTGGTCAGGGAACTAAGATTCCCACATGCCACGGGGCAACTAAACCCATGAGATATAAGGAAGAGCCTGTGTGCCACATAAAAGGAAAAAAAAAAAGAAAGAAATATGCTTGTTAAGGATGCATTTCTCTGAGTGAGCCCTTGGGGTTGATATATGAAAACCAGAAAGCCAATTTAATAATGAGCTCATATTTACTATATGAGACTATATAAATATTAGTCTTTTGATTTATAAAATATGGTTATTGAATTTACTTAACTCAGAATTATTTTGAAGTTGAAGATGTGAGAGCCAGCTGTCCTGCCTCTGATGCCAAGTCAGTCTCTCTCAACTGCTGCTTGTGCCATGATACTCTTGCTCATCAATCGGCAGGCTTCAGGGAAGTTTAGAGATCAATACTTTTACATTAACATTCTGATCTGCTCTGGAATTACTTTTCCAATTTCATCCTCTAATTGCTTCATCAATGCATATACTGTCTGCAATTGGCTATTCATTGTCTAAAAATTCATCTCGACTATCTACACCTCTATGCTGCTGTTTGAGCAGTTTTCTTCCCCTTGTGGCTTCTTGTAGACTGGCTGTTCACAACATTTAATCACCTTATCCAAGATCTACTGCATCACCAAGATTCTAGTTTATGCCACCCTATCCATCCACTCCCTGCTCTGTACTCTAGAGCTGAAATGTCAGGGCAGGAGCTTGAAATGTGGTCAGTCTCAACTGAGAAGGCTACAAGTGTAAGATGAACGTGAGATTTCAAAGATTTAGTATAAAAGACAGCATCTACTCATAAGGTTTTATATTAATTTCATGTTGAAATGATAATGCTAGCTTTATCTGTTTATTTTTCACTTTAAAAAATTAGAGCACAGGGAATTCTGCTCTATTTTATGTGGCAGCCTGGATGGGAGGGGAGTTTGGGGGAGGATCAGTTCAGTTCAGTTGCTCAGTCTTGACCGACTCTTTGTGACTCCATGAATCGCAGCATACCAGGCCTCCCTGTCCATCACCAACTCCCGGAGGTCACTCAGACTCACGTCCATCGAGTCGGTGATGCCATCCAACCATCTCATCCTCTGTCATCCCCTTCTCCTCCTGCCCCCAATCCCTCCCAGCATCAGAGTCTTTTCCAATGAATCAACTCTTCGCATGAGGTGGCCAAAGTACTGGAGTTTCAGCTTTAGCATCATTCCTTCCAAAGAAATCCCAGGGCTGATCTCCTTCAGAATGGACTGGTTGGATCTCCTTGCAGTCCAAGGGACTCTCAAGAGTCTTCTCCAACACCACAGTTCAAAAGCATCAATTCTTCAGTGCTCAGCTTTCTTCACAGTCCAACTATCACATCCATGCATGACTACTGGAAAACCATAGCCTTGACTAGACGGACCTTGCTGGCAAAGTAATGCCTTTGCTTTTGAATATGCTGTCTAGGTTGGTCATAACTTTCCTTCCAAGGTGTAAGCGTATTTTAATTTCATGGCTGCAGTCACCATCTGCAGTGATTTTGGAGCGCGCCAAAATAAAGTCTGACACTGTTTCCACGGTTTCTCCATCTATTTGCCATGAAATGATGGGAGCAGATGCCATGATCTTCGTTTTCTGAATGTTGAGCTTTAAGCCAACTTTTTCACTCTCCTCTTTCACTTTCATCAAGAGGCTTTTTAGTTCCTCTTCACTTTCTGCCATAAGGGTGGTACCATCTGCATATCTGAGGTTATTGATAAGATGCATGTAAATGTATGGCTGGGTCACTTTGCTGTGTACCTGAAACTATCACAACTTTGTTAACTGGGTATACTCCAATATAAAATAAAAAGTTTCAAATAAAGCGGCTGCTAGGATATACAAAATCAATCATATAGCTTGCATTGTTTGCGTTCTCCAAGAGTCTCTGTTTCTTTCAGTCCTATGGAATTCTTGTAATCAAACCCCACTGGCCTTCAAAGTCAGATTCCCTGGGGGTCCCAGTGCCTTTGCAGGATCCTCAGGCTGGGAAGCCTGACACAAATCTCAGAATCTTCACAACTGTGGGAGAACTTCTTCGGTATTACTGTTCTCCAGTTTGTGGGTCGCCAGATACGGGATTTGATTTTATTACGTTTGCATCCCTCCAAACTAGACAGCATATTAAAAAGCAGAGACATTACTTTGTCAACAAAGGTCCGTCTAGTCAAGGCTATGATTTTTACAGTGGTCATGTATGGATGTGAGAGTTGGACTATAAAGAAAGCTGAGCACCAAAGAATTGATGCTTTTGAACTGTGGTGTTGGAGAAGACTCTTGAGAGTCCCTTGCATGGCAAGGAGATCCAATCAGTCCGTCCTAAAGGAGATCAGTCCTGGGTGTTCATTGGAGGGACAGATGTTGAAGCTGAAGCTCCAATAGTTTGGCCACCTGATGCGAAGAGCTGACTCATTTAAGAAGACCCTGATGCTGGGAAAGATGGAGGGCAGGAGGAGAACGGGACGACAGAGGATGAGATGGTTGGATGGCATCACTGACTCCATGGACATGGGTTTGGGTTGACTCCAGCAGTTGGTGATGGATAGGGAGGCCTGGCATGCTTCCGTTCATGGGGTCACGAAGAGTCGGAAACAACTGAGCGACTGAACTGAAATGAACTGTGCCCTTCCTACCATCTTGTTGCTGCTTTTCCTTTGTCTTTGGACACGGGGAATCTTTTTTTGGTGGGTTCCAGTATCCTCCTATCAATGGTTGTTCAATCAGTTGCGATTTTGGTATTCTTGCAGGAGGAAAGGAGTGCGTGTCCTACTCCTCCATCTTGGACCGGAACTCTACGGCTTGCATTGTTTTCTGCTAGATAGAGCTGGTCTAGAGCCCTTATTTTTGGCCACATGTCTGGCACATAGCCACATCTGCCTCATTCTTTGTCACTTGTGAGTGTCTGATCCCCTGAGCCAGAGTGTGATTGCCCTGGGATTAGGCCCAGTGTTTTCAGGGGATGTACCCCATACAGCAGTGTCACTGAAGTCATAGTACCCTCAGTCTTATAGGAACAGGTAAACATAGGAATCACAACTCAAAAACCAATCACAGAAATCCTTCAAATAGTTAAGTTGCCCAGAGGTCTTCTGAGCACCTCTATTGTGAAAAAAATTATTTCTCCATATAGGTATATTAACACTCCAAAAGTTTGAAGAGACTTGTAAATGTTTGCTGTTTGGGGAGTTCTACTGGTTGCCTGGTTTGAGTAAAATTTATATTGTCCTGTGCTTGCAAGAATGCTTTTGCAGTACTATAAGGACTTACAATTTTCATATTGCCCTTTGTCACTCAGTACAGTATTTTTTCAGATCCTTGGAGTTTTGTGACCTGGTGATGTTGAAAAAAATTACCAGCACAGTTACTGAAGGATGACATGTTGATTCCACCAAGTCTGGTGCTGCACTGAACACTGCCCTGTGCTACAATTCATCCCAGTCTCCAGCCAGGAAAAATCCCTGTAACTGGGAGGTAGTGGGATTCCCATTTGAACAACAGGAGGGATGAAAGGATTTGAAGTTGGTTATAATAGGAAATGGAATTAACACATAGAAGGCTGAGGGGGAGGGCCCTGTTGTTCATATGTATTAATATCATGGCACTTGTGCTTAATTGCTCAGTTGTGTCCAACTCTTTGCGACTCCATGGACTGTAGCCCACCAGGCTCCTCTCATAGGATCTCTGGGCAGAATACTGAAATGGGTAGCCATTCTCTTCTCCAGGGGATCTTCCTGACTCAGCAATCGAACAAGGGTCTCCTGCATTGAAGGCAGATTCTTTACCAGCTGAGTTACCAGGGAAGTCCCCAGGTCTTTATACTTCAAATTCAATCACATCAGTCTTGGTCTGCACTGATCTCTAGGTATTCTTGAGTATGGGGGTGTTTTGGGTTTTTTTTGACCATATCTATTATTTTTTGAAAAAGCTAATTTTTATTTTATATTGTAATATATTTGACTTACAATGTGTTGTTTTCAGGTGTACAGCAAAGTGATTCAGTTACACAAACACACACACACATACACACATACACATATATATATGCATTCTTTTTAGATTCTTTTCCCATATAGGTTATTACAAAATACTGAGTAGGGTTCCCTGCGCTATACAGTAGGTCCTTGTTGATTATTTGTTTTATATGTAGTATGGTGTTATTTATCTATCAACGTCCTTCCCATGCCAAGGTTTCTTCAATTTATTTTACTTAGTTATGCCTTTTCTAAGGAAAAAAAAAAAAAAAAACCTACACACTATTTCAAGATTGACCATAGAATCATTTAAGCACAAGAAATTCCTTATAAAGAGCATCTTATTAAACCGTTACCTTGAAAGGCTTTAGAAAATAATCTCTGCAGTGCAGAAAATGTCATTGGGACATTAATGTTTACTGTTTAAAAGCATTTTTAACTAGGACCTCAAGATTGCAGATGAGTTTCTATAGTTAGCGTAACATATTTTAAGTCAGGGAAGTTCCTGTAGGTTTGTCACTGTATATTAAGCTGGGAACAAAGAAATTCAATGCTCTGCAAGTCACAAAAGTGGTAAACAAAAACACAGACTGCCATGCTTCTCAGCACTGTTCATCTCTGAATTGCTCTTCCAGGAAAAGGAGAACCATCTAGAGAGTTGCTTTCATCATTTACGACTCAATGCAAAATCGTAGAGTTGAGTAACTTTCCAAATTGACTTACATTTCTCAAAGTGGCTGTGGGTTCAGAATCATTATAAACAGCCACTTTTCCTTAGCACAGAGCAAACAGGTTTTTTAATCCGATGTTTGGGAAGATTACTTTATTCAGTTGTGGTTTTTGTGGATTTTTAAGTATAATAATAAGTGAAGGACTATTTGTTGGGATGCATGGGGTATTATGTGTATTTTTGCTATTCTTAGTTGTTCTTTTCACTTAAAGAAAAACAGGGATTTTGTGGGTGGAGTTGCAGGGAAAGGGAAAAGAAGGTCAGGAGGAAGTATTAGAAATGATAGACTTTGCAAATCTATGAACCCCTCCTATCAGAGCATCTCAAAGGGATTTACAAACAGAGGTTACTAGTCAGGCTTTGCGGGAAATGAACTTGAGCAGCAGGGAAACCAACTAACTTCCCCAAGGTCACTGGGCACAGCAGTAAGTACAGAGGAGCCAGAGCAGCCAGTCTTTAGACTGTCTGCTTGAACAAGTTTTCTGCGCTCCTATGGTAGAAATTTACCCACAATTCCCTCAAATCAGCTAGCCTAATAATGATTAGGAAAACTAATTTACAAAATAATTGAAGGTTATCCTTTGCAATCAGGATGCCAAAAAACTGACAAGGTCATAAGTTAACTGAAAAATAGAGATAAACATAAACATAAAGTCTGTTAAGGAAGCCCCACATCCCAAATATTAAACTCAACATGAAGACTTTTTATATGAAAGGTACAGACAAGAGTTTAAATTTTTTTCTACTCGTAATTATGAGCAACTCTGAAATTCTCAGGAAGAAATCCAAACTTCAGACATTTAAAATGCATCGCAGGTAAGTTCTATGTCATAAACAGGAAGAAAACAGTGTACTCTTGCTGATACTAAAAAAAGCTATGAGCCAGGGAATGTTGAGAGGAAAGAAAACAACAATTCTAAGTATTGAGAAATGTTGAAAATCAAGAGTTTTAGGAAACTGTTCATGAGATTTTAATGCTTCTAGGAAGACAAATTTATCTAGAACTAAATGTTCTAGATGGTTCTAGTTCATTCAAGAGGAAATGAAGACATGCTCAAGAGATGGGCTGATGAGTATATGGTTGGTCCAAGACTAGAACTCTCTTCAGGTACAGAAGATAGAGATGTGTTCAGAATGAAGGCAACGTGAGAGTGAAGGCAAAGGGGTAAGGGGTGCAGACAGTGACTTTCCATGTTTTCTTGGGCACTGCTAAGATGACTGCTGAGATCATGCTCTAATATCGCCAGAATAGTGTCAGCTTCTCCCTGGAGCTGCTGTTTTCCAGTCTAACATTAGAGCAATTGCATTTAAAAGCTTATTAACTGCTCCATCAAATGCCCAAGTCTTACTGACTCAGAAACCCTCTTCCTCCTCCCGTGAAATGTTAAAAAGACTATCGGAAGGTAAATTAATCCACAAAGTATCTACTCATAGTATTAATACTTCTTTGATTATATTATATGGACTATTTAGCAGAGACTCTTTAAATGAGAGCAGGGTAGAAATTGGAATTCCAGGAGAGGTGTACTTCTTGAAAAGTAGTTTGACAGAATTTGCTTTAAAATAATTGCAAGGTAGCAGTGCAATTTGGGACACATTCACAGACTCTGAGATTCAAAAGCAGTATTCTAGATGGAAATTTAAATAATGTGGAGGGTGTGTATGCAGGAGAAGAAAGCGAAATTAATTTAATTCCATTTGCTGATGTGACTGCAGCACAACTATTTTTAGGTATAATCCAAACAGTGCATATCTTCTCCATTTTGATTAGTAGCAAACTGGCAGGGAGTCAAAAGAATTAGTATTTCTCAGCACATTATACCAGAAATGTACAAATAAAACTAAATTATCTGTGCCGATGTGTTTAATTTGAATTACAGCTAAGGTTAAATTTTTTTTTTCCTTCCAGAGAACTAATAGATCCAGCTTTGTTAAAAAAAAAAACAAACCTTTTTTTTCAAGTCTTTCACAAACGATACCAAAACTTAATAATTTTCGTTTTGACCATTGCTTAGAAGCTCTTGCTCAAAATCTGACTGCTAATATCATCCTGAGAAAATTCTGCATGCAGAATTTCCGCCTGGCAATTTTACATATTGCCAGAGGAAGTCAGCACGTTCAACAAAATGCGAAATTAAAATAAGCTAGGAAAATGTGCTTAACAAGGAAAGGTTTCACAATAGCCTCTTAGAAGTTATTAATAATTCCAGTTCCAAAGAAAGCCTAGACTGAAAAAATAAGCTCTATTTGCAAAGTTTTGTATTGGCAAGTTCACCAAAGGATGAAGCTATCTGCTGTACTAAGTATACATTCCTACACTGGAGGGAGAATTTATAGAAGCTGGAATATCATCGTGTCATATCCGGAGAACTTTACAGTGTGCAACCAAATCATAATCTCAAATGCAGCAAGTCAGTGAATCTTGGTCACATGTTCACTGTTTTTAAGGTTTATGGCTTCGGTACTGTTACACACAAACCTAGGGGGTAAGCTTGATTTTTCTGCCTGTTCACTAACTCCCTCCTGTCACTTCTGTTGAGCATGATCTCAACAGATTAAACAGGATGGACAGTTTTCTCTTCCAAATGCCATAGCTATGGGGATTAGCAGCCCAGGTTCCTACACTTCTAGGACAAGTCAATGTCTTCTTCAAAACAACATTGGTTGGTAGGGTGGCTCAGTGGTAAAGAATCTGCCTGCCAGTGCAGGAGATATGGGTTCAGTCCCTGGGCTGAGAAGATTCCCTGGAGAAGGAAATGGCAACTGACTCCAATATTCTTGCCTTGGGAGATCCCATGGACAGAGGAGCCTGGTGGGCTACAGTCCGTGGGGTCGCAGAGTCAGACACGACTTGGCAACTAAACAACAACATATATAAGCAACATATAAGTAGGCCCCAGAATTATAGTGGTTTCCTCTAACTCACTAAAGAGTTTAGATCTGTATACTAAACAGTTACTTTTATATATATATATATATATATCCATATATATATTTATATTTGTTATTAAAGTTTATAGGACTTTTCGTGATTTTGAGACCTAAGGTTTGACAGATCTATATGTAAGTTTGGGGCTGGAAAAATTTATTTAAATGTAAAGACTTATCTAGACAAAACAGGAAAGTGAAGCATTACCTGGTATTTGAGTGTTTCTTCAGATGAAACCAGACATTGTCTATTAATCTTGTGTGATTTAAAATAAAGAGGAACAAAATCCCTAACAAAATGTGACTTACATACTCTGGGGGAAGGGAGGATAGAAATGGACTGTATTTGTTCCTTGGGGAAAGGATAGTGAGATGTCATCCTGAAATTGATTTTTACATTCTCCAAAATACAATTCTTCAAGTATTTATCTTTCTATTTTTTAGTAAGTCTTGCCATCTCCTGCTCCACACCCCCCCTTTTTTTTCTCCTGGAGAAAGGGGTTAAACTTCATAGCAGCTTTTGTTGAAATGGCTACTGTTCATGCAACTTTCCGCTGATCTCTTAAAACATCGGCAACATTAACCTTTCTCAGAAGACTCTCCTCTCTCCTGGTCCTTAGAGTATCTCATTGCAGAAAAAGGGTAATTGGTCTTGACTTTCCTTGGTAGAGAAGAGTTTGTTCATGTTTCATCTCGGTATAAGCCAGAATTTTGTACTCTTCACTTTGGTTTCCTTACTATACGATCATGAAATGAAAAGCTTGTTTAAAAATACAAAGAGAAATACTTGAAGTTATTTTGGAGAATGCAGAATTAATCCCAAGATAGAATTTCACTATACTTTCCTTAGGAACTAATTTTAGGAAAACTATCCATTGAGGGTGTCGTAATCTTGTTAGGAAAATTTAAAACTTCAGATTTACTTCTCCCTGTTACCTGCCCAACCAGAACTTCCGCTGAAATGGTCTGTTTAATCATACAAGAGAAAAATCTTTACTTAAAGGCTCTTTTATGAATTTTCACTTAATCAGTAAAGCATTTTGCATTCTAAACAGTCACTGGATACACGTGCGTGCGCTGCAGGCTGCGATTTTCTGTTGGAAAACCAACTGTGAATGCCACTTACCAAATTCTAAGTAGACAGTGATGGTTCCACAGGCCAGTCTCCTTTCCTGCGTTGTCTGTACAACATTGCAGCTGAGCTACCTGACTCCATTTTTTTTTTTTTTTAAAGAAGATGCACAAGCTCAAATGTTACTTCTTAAGTCAAGTGTGGCAGATGGGATCTTGAAAACACCTCCAAGTAGTCTAGAATATTCTGGAACCGGCTATGAAAATGTAGGGCAAGTCTGCAGCTCTCTCTCAGTAGGTGCACGCCTTATTTGGTTTAGAGGCATTTTGCTATGCTCTTGAGTCATGAAAAGCTATTAAAAGAGCTCTATGGGAAATCCAGTCTATATTGCGAACAAAACAAACTGTCTTTTCCATTATCACTGACCCCCCTTACAGACACACAGTACATAATCTTTTTTTGTGCTTCATTGGTATTTATTGCACATGGACAAATTCCTCACATAGTAGTTAGTTGCACCAGAGTATAAATACTTGGTAAAGCACACAG
The DNA here is from genome assembly GCF_016772045.2 of Ovis aries. Classification (NCBI taxonomy): domain Eukaryota; kingdom Metazoa; phylum Chordata; class Mammalia; order Artiodactyla; family Bovidae; genus Ovis; species Ovis aries. The sequence continues at coordinate 34,065,608 of NC_056075.1, read as the reverse complement.
AGGAAATAGTATTTACACACAAGTGCTAAATTTCACCAGCAGATTCACGTGTGCCCTTGGACATAAAAAAATAATAAAAAAAATCCTTAAGATAATTTTTTATAATATGGATACAGTACCATGATAAAAGAGTATAAAAAGGTATTTTCCAATAAATTGCTAGCTCAATAACATAACAGACAACAGAGATAGAATCTGAATTTTATTTTAGTTTTTAAGATCTGCCCCACCCCACTCCCATTAAAAAATATTTCATTTCTTTTTGTGCAAATAACATTTTCTGTGGACTTTACAGTTCCTAATACTGTGCAAAAAAAATGCCACTTTGAATCACGGCTTTTTTGTTTTGATTTTTTGTCTATACCACATGTGCAGTAATCTGAATTGTTTTCCTTTTTTCTTTTTCCTTTTTCTGTCCTGTCTTCAATGGACAGAGTCACATGTCACGAAGGCTCAGCGCCTGGTCCTTCCAACTAGTATTGATACATAAATAAGCTGTTTAATATAAACAAGTCTCTCTATCTGGCCGTGCAATGTGCACCGTGTGAGTGAGGTAGGAACCCCTCAGCCTGACCACCGAGGAGGCGTTCAGGGACAGCCCGCTTGCCCTCCGAAAGGGAAGCAAGGTGAGGCTTGTTCCAAGAAGAGCATAAAACTTCCTGAAACGCGATTTTTGCATCCATCCTTGCCCTCGGCTTTCAGAACAGGAGAAATAATTCCTCAGAAATTAAAATGGAATTTCTCTGAAAAGCAAAAGGAAACAACGTCCTGATAAAGTGTCATTCTCTCTCCTCTCTCTCTGGCTGACCGCTTCTGTTCCCAGGAATGGGATGGAAACTAAGTCGAGAGACTTTTACCTCCTAACGCTTCCCCCTTCCCTTCCCAGTCATCGCAGAAAGTGTTAAAAGCCACGTGGCGGGGGGGCGGGGGGAGGAGGGACTCTAAAGATGCATCACACGCACACACAGAAGGCTGGACCAGAAACAGGAAAAAGAACCCCAAGAACAATCAGTAAGCCACTCTTCCACCCCTCCCCAAACTTCTCCCACCTCTCCCCAAACTTTCCTTTCTGTGCGACGGTCCGTGGCTTTCCTATTTGCCCTTGGATGATGCAGACGAGGTTCGCAGGCTTCGAGTTCACCTGCTTTCGGTCTCGAGTAAACACAGACCTCTTTCCCGGGGAAGCGGTTCAGGGGCGCCCGGGTTCTCTTGCTCCTGGAGCGCACAGCCCGCGCCCGGACTGGGGAAGCCGGGGAAGGCGGGGAGGGGCGCCCGGCCCTACACCTTGGATTCCGAGGCGCAGCCCGGGCGGCTTGGCTCGTCCGGGCTCGAGTCGCTGTTCGCCGCCGCCCCGCCGTTGTAGCCAGCCCAGGGCTGCAGCAGGCGCACGGGCGGCGCGGCCCCGACGTCGTCTTCGTCGTCGTCGTCGTCGTCGTCCGAGGCGGCCCCGGGAGACGGCGACGGCCGGGCCACCGCCAGGCAGCCCGCGGCGCGCGGCGGGTCCCCGGCGGCCCCGTGGCTCCCGCAGGCGGCCCGGCGCGCGCAGCAGAGCAGGCGCTGGAAGGCCTTGCGGAAGTCGGGGCTGCGGCAGTAGATGATGGGGTTGAAGGCCGAGTTGGCGTAGCCCAGCCAGTTGAAGAAGACGAAGAGGCGGTCGGGCACCAGGTCGCGGTGGAAGGCCTTCACCACGTTGGCCAGGAAGAAGGGCAGCCAGCAGAGCGTGAACACGCCCATGATGATGCCCAGCGTCTTGAGGGCCTTCTGCTCGCGCAGGGCCACGAGGCGCGAGGGCCGCCGCTTGTTGGCGCGCCCGTTGGCCACCGCGGCGGCAGGGAGCGGCGGCCCGGGCGAGGGCGCGGGCGAGGGCAGCCGCGCGGGGCCGCTGAGGAAGCGGCGCTCGCAGCTGTCGATCTTCTTCACCTGCTTCTGGGCCTCGCGGAACACCCGCAGGTACACGAAGGCCATGATGCACAGGGGCACGTAGAAGGAGACGACGGAAGAGGTGATCGCGTAGCCCTCGTTGATGATGAAGTCGCAGCACTCGGGGTCGTTGTAGCACCGGCTCGCCTTGGCGTCCTTGTCCCGCCACCACTGCATGAAGATGGGCAGGAAGGACACCAGCGCCGAGATGGCCCACACGGTGCACACGAGGGCCCGCGCCCGCGCGCGGGTCAGCAGGCTCTGGTAGCGGAAGGGCGACGTGATGGCGAGGTAGCGGTCCAGGGCGATGACACACAGGGTCTCGATGCTGGCCGTCACGCACAGCACGTCCACCGAGGTCCAGAGCTCGCAGAAGAAGGAGCCATACTCCCAGCGGCCCCACACCACGATTGTGGCTCCAAACGGCACTACCAGCAGACCCATGACCAGGTCTGCGCTGGCCAGCGACATGATGAAGAGGTTGGTGAGCGTCTGCAGCCGCGGAGTCTTGGCGATGGCCACGATCACCAGCACGTTGCCCGCCACGATGAGCAGCACAATGAATGCCATCAGCAGGCCCATGCCGACCGTCCACTGCTGCGACAGCAGCGGGGGTCCCTCGCTGGCCGAGGTCAGCAGCGAGGCGGGCGGCGACGCGGGAACTAGCAGCCGCGCCGCCGTGGCCGCGCCGTCGGGGACCGGCGCGGCCGATGACAGGTTGCAGGGCTCGGAGGCGCCCAGGGCGAGCGCCCCCGCGCCCATGCCGAGCTGCGGAGGCCGGGGGAGAGGGGTGTGGCGGAGTTGGGCCGCGGTTGGGGAACCCCCCCAGAGGCCCGAACGGCGGGGCGCGCGGAGGGAGGTCGCGGCCAGGTCAGCGCAGCCGCGGCGCGGGGCCGGAGGCATGGGCGCCGGGCGCCTTCCCCGCCGGAGCCGTGCGCTGTCGCCGCCGCCGCCGCCGCCGCTGCTGCTGGAGCCGCTGTCGCTGCTGGAACAGCTGCCGGGACCTCAGCATGTTTCTGAGCTCGCGGAGCCCGCAGCCCCGGCACCCAGCACCCACCCCACCCGGCTCCCACTCCCCCGAGCCAACCCCCGGGGCCTCGCGTCAGGCTCCTGCAGCCAATCCTGGCGAAGGCACGCCCCTCTCTGGTTCCCCCCCACCCCCACCCGGCCCCGCCAACTCCTAGCACCCCGCCTCCACCGGCGGTTCTGCGGCTCTAGGGAGTCCGGGGCAGATCGCCAAGCAAGCCCCTCCCCAGCGCTCGCGGGTTCCTGCCCGCGCGTCCCTTCCAGAGCCCGCTTGGCTCCAGTGCCCAGTTCCCCTCGGTTCCCAGTCGCGCCCGGCTTCCACCCTGCCCCCTCCCGCGGCCCCCAATCTCCCCTCTCCTGCGCCCTGTTTGCCTCCGGCGTTTGCTTTCCGCTGCGCCCCGGCTCTACCCGCCGCCACCCATCCCATCTACCTCCAGTGCCCAGGTTTCCTGCAGAGCAGAGCTCACGCGCCCTTTAGCAGGAAGGGGACTTCGGTGTTCTCGAAACACCGGAGCGCCTTGGACGGTCTGTTCGCTGGGGGTGGAGGAGTCTGGCTGCAAGACTGTTTCTTGTATTGGGCAGCCTAGGAGGGTGTGTGTAAAGCCCTTCCTCTGTCAAGAGGAGTCCCAGCCAGCTCGCGTCCTGCCAGCTCGGGGATCGGATCGGAGGCGGGTGTGAGCGGTTAGAAGAAACTTTCCAGCGAGCGCCTTGCTAAAGCAGAGCGCGCATCTGTCAGGAACGCTCCCCGGGAGCTATTCTTGCAAGAAGCTTCTGTCGTTCCAGGGCAGCAGATGCAGAAAGCAAAGGAAGGTTTGTGCAGCTGACAGCTAATGCTGAGGACCAGTTGGAAAAATACACACTCCCAGGTCCCAGCTGATGGATGTGTGAGTATGGTGCAACGGTGTGTGCCGGTAATGTAAAGAGAGAGAGAGGCTTAAGGACAGGCATGTTAGAGTAAATGACACCGCCACGGAAGCTAGAACACGTTTAATTACTTTTCAGACTTTTCATGTTCAGTAATAACACCTGGATTTTGTGTTCTGTTACTCACGTGATTGTATGACTTGAGCTGGGTCAGTGCAAACAAAAAAGGTACATTGGCTTTGGGTGACACAGTAGTGAACTGAGATTTCAAATTTCTTGGTCTGCTGCGTTGCCTTCTCCTTTGCCCAAGTTCCCAGATTCTCAAAACTCTAGGATTAATTTTGGAGGGATGAGAGAAGAAAACATATATAAATACTCAAAAAGATTAAAATCCAATAGCATGTAAAGTTATATCAAAGGCTGTTGGGTTGGCAACTGAATGGGTTTAAAATTAGTGAGTCATTAGCTCTGCAGTGGTGTGACTATATGTGGGGAGGTACCTACAGGAAGGTGGCCCATCAACACACAATGTAGCCAAAGGTGTGCAAGCCCCTTGTCTAATTCCACCACAGTACTGGTCCTCAACTCAGCCTTGAAAATAAAAAGCTTTTAATTGAATCCTGAGAAATAAAGAGCTTCTAATTACCCACTTAAGGGTGCATGAAAATGTTACATAATGCTCACACATCCTTCTAGCATTGGAATAAAAAGAATAGTTTCTGAAAGGAACAAACTCATATTCTTACCTTGGAGAGAGCTCCCTAAGTCGAGAGCTAACAGCAATGTGTATTCATAAGCCATGGTGGTGGTTTAGTAGCTAAGTTGTGTCTGACTCTTGCAACCCCATGGGCTGTAGCCCACCAGGCTCCTCTGCCTATGGGATTTTCCAGGCAAGAATACTAGAGTGGGTTGCCATTTCCTTCTCTAGGGGATCTTCCCCATCCAAGGACTGAAGATGGGTCTCAGCTACTAGGGAAGCCCAACTTTTCTTTATCCAAACATGTAAATTTGCTTTAGGCCCAAACTTGATGATCAGTGGGTGGATGTGGGTGAATTACTTGTTTCTGCATCCCTGGCTTAGGATTGTCAGCTTAGTTCTGCCAGTTGGGGAGCCTGAGAAGGGGAAATGAGGGAAGGAGAGGGCTAGAAAGAGGGGGCTGGAGATCTGTACCCTAAGTTCCGTGTAGGCGCCCAGAGAGCGCTAGTTACCCAAGTCTCTGCAAACCTGTGTCCCCTTCTGACTTTTTTCTGTTCTCACCGTCAAGGGTCAGTCTCAAAATAGCCAAGGGGTTAGAGAAAGCAGAATTTAAGGTGGCAGGATTCTGAATGCTGGGCCATGCAGTGAAATGTAGGGAATGTGGGGAAGGCCACTTTCTATCGGGCGCCATCTTTCTGGCAAGTGGTGTTACCGGAATATTGTGTGCCAATTTCAAGGGCCCCTGAAGGGCAAAGGGATTGCATTTCTGTGAGTGATAAGGCCTGAACTTGGCTGCAGAGATTCAGTGCAGAAGCCTGGATGCCACTAGCATTACCATATGTACCAATACACACATATTGGTATATGTATATATGTATATGTGTTAGTCCTTCAGTCGTGTCTGACTCTTTGCGACCCCATGGATTATGTAACCTACCAGGCTCCTTTGTCCATGGGATTCTCCAGGCAAGAATACTGGAGTGGGTTGCCATTCCCTTCCAGGGGATCTTCCTGACCCAGGGGATCTTCCTGAGCCAGGGTCTCCTGTATTGCAGGCAGATTCTTTACCATCTGAGCCACCAGGGAAGCTCACCAACACACCAGAAATATCAGGACATGAGATGTGAATTGGTGAAAAACTCTCCTGAATTTTTTCCCCTGCTTACTTAGAGACAAATCAAGTTTCCTTGAATTTCTGGATAATAAATGCATTAAATCACAAATATCCAAAATCAGAAAGTTATTTTGATAGGAATTCCAGTGTAGGGCTGCAGGAATAAAGGGATTCCTGGGGTTCTTGAGGTTGTCCTTCAGTTGTACTGATGGAAACATTTGAAAGAGTTCGCTTTCTTTTAAAATAAAATATTCTCGGATTTCCTTTGATCCCTACACTTCATGACACTTTTTAAAAAAAAATTTTGAGCTGACATCTTTTTTTGGCCTTAGATAAGGATACAGGACTTCCCTCATAGCTCAGTCAGTAAAGAATCTGCCTGTAATGCAGGAGACCTGGGTTCGATTCCTGGGTCAGGAAGACCCCTGGAGAAGGAAATGGCAACCCACTCCAGTATTCTTGCCTGGAGAATCTCATGGACAGAGGAGCCCGGCAGGCTACAGTCCATGGGGTTGCAAGAGTTGGACACAACTTAGTGACTAAAGAGAGAGAGAGAAGGATATAAGATTAAGAAGAAAACCCATCCACTTATCCAGGTATTACTGCTGCTGCTGCTGCTAAGTTGCTTCAATCATGTCCGGCTCTGTGCGACCCCATAGACGGCAGCCCACCAGGCTCCCCCGTCCCTGGGGTTCTCCAGGCAAGAACACTAAAGTGGGTTGCCATTTCCTTCTCCAGTGCATGAAAGTGAAAAGTGAAAGAGAAGTCACTCAGTCGTGTCCGACTCTTAGCGACCCCATGGACTGCAGCCTACAAGGCTCCTCCGTCCATGGTATTAGATGTTGCAAATTTAAAATGAGGAACTCCTCCATTTCCCCATTCCCTACTCCCAACTGTTAAAACGATTCAGTTCTTGAGAACCCACAGATTTGATGATACTTTAGAAAGGAACAAAGCTGCAACACTATATGCTAATCACCACATTGAAAACGAGTGGGCTTCTTCCTCAGTATTTCTTGCTCTCACCTCTCCCATTCCCATCCCACTGCCTGCCTCTCACTCCTGAGCTTGGTTTGGGTTCTTCTTGATCTCCCCGCCTCCAGTCCTCCCCAGTCCATTTAATCTAGAGTGAAAGTGAAAAAGTCGCTCAGTCGTGTCCAGCTCTTTTCAACCCCATGGACTGTACAGTCCATGGAATTCTCCAGGCCAGAATACTGGAGTGGGTAGCCTTTCCCTTCTCCAGGGGATCTTCCCAACCCAGGGATCAAACCCAGGTCTCCTACATTGCAGGCAGATTCTTTACCAGCTGAGCCACAAGGGAAGCCCAAGAATCCTGGAATGGGTAGCTGATCCCTTCTCCAGCGGATCTTCCTGACCCAGGAGTTGGACCGGAGTCTCCTGCATTGCAGGCAGATTTTTCACCAACTGAGCTAGATTAAGGAAAGCCCTTAATCTAGCATACCACAACCAAATTAATTTTTCTAAAGTGCTACTTTGACCAAGATGCTTCTCTGTTCAGAGACCTCAGCTCCTCAACATGGCCTTCAACGCCCTCCACAGTCCAGTTCCAAAGAGCCTTTCCAGCAGTTTCATACTAGAACTCTCCGTGTCACCCTAGCTTGCAGTTCTGTAAGTTAGTTTTTGAATTTATACTCTTTTCTGTTTTTGTCATCTGTACTCTTTCTCACTGGAATCTTTCCACCATGAATCCCCTCCTCCATCTCTGTCTTATTGGATTCAGCTTTCAAGATCTGGCTGATATATTTTTTACATGACAGTCATCCCTGCCCACTGTTGCTAGAAATGATCTCTCCTTCCTCTACTTTTAGTAGTTACTTTGCTAATTGCATTTCAAGTGTTAATTAAAAGTATGTTGCCTTTTGATGTCTCTTATATTGTGATTTAATTTTTATAACTTTAAAATTTTTCTCTTTTCTTCTCATATGGATTGTAAGCCCACTGAGAGTGAAAGCCATCTTTATATTTTCCATGTTTACTAATATTACTTAACATTAATTAGCATTAAGCTTTGATTCATAGAGATTTACTGTTTAATTTATTTAAATATTTTCATATTTACTAGTATGAGAAATAAGTGTTTTTGGAGTTATGATCCTTCCTCATGCTTTGAGTTTAGAGTAGTAATTCATGCCCCTATAGATGGTTGGATGGCATCACTGACTCAATGGATATGATTTGAGCAAACTCCAGGAGATAGTGAAGGACAGGGAAGCCTGGAGTGCTTTAGTCCATGGGATCGCAAAGAGTTGGACATGACTTAGTGACTGAACAACAACAAATACCCTAGTCGATATCTTCATATAAATGTTTCAAAAATAAGCTTTACGAATATAAGGTAGGCTAATGAGATAAGTTTATATCATGTGCTGTGCTGTGCTTAGTCGCTCAGTCATATTCGACTAACTTTGGGACACCATGGACTGCAGCTTGCTAGGCTTCTCTGTCCATGGAGATTCTCCAGGCAAGAATACTGGAGTGGGTTGCCATGCCTTCCTCCAGGGGATCTTCCCAACCCAGGAATCGAACCCAGGTCTCCCACATTGCAGGCAGATTCTTTACCATCTGAGCCACCAGCGAAGCCCAAATTTATACCATACTTAGTAATAAATAAAGTGGGGCGGACATAGCTTAAGAGTTTTTCCAAAGGAATCATAGAAGTCCATATAGTAAAAACGCTACCTAATCTTTATAAACATTCATGGTAAATTACCTTTTCCCTTCATTTATGACATTCTGTATCCAGGCATTTCAAGCTAGTGACTTGAATCTGGATTCAAATTCTAGTTCAGATTAAAAGTCTGTATAGCAGTGACTAACGAGTGTCCCACCCAACCATGGTTATAAGTCACAAGCTTGGTGAAGACTTTTCTGTGTTTTAGTTGACTTTGCTGGAAAATGAGATTAAAATAATAGTGAGTAGCCTAACTGGGCAGTTTCTGGAAGGTTGGCCAGAAAGTCTGGGGGCAATTTCCAAGTAAATACCCAAGAAGTGTATCGAATCAGTTAAGTTAGCATAATTTGCCTTGAGGATGATAATAGGTGGTAGAAATCATTGATCAGAGCTCTAGTGGCTGTTTCTGAGAAAAGATATACAAGTTTTCACATAAAGCAATGTTACTGCTGAAACATTCTCTTAGCACTAAGCAAAGAACAGTCTGTGCCTGTGGCTGGCTTAAGGTCATATACTGATTTTGAAGCCACAGTTTACACAGGGACAAGCAGTTGCATCCACTGTGATAAGAAGAAGCACAGAAGACAGTGGTATAATCACAGCAAAGCAGGGACTACTTGGAGAATTCAGAAGTTCTCCTCTCTCCCACTTCCTGCCTCTTTGCCTCTTCCCCTCTTCCTGGTATGTCTAAAGAGTACACTGAACAGTGCAAGGGCCAATAATAATATTTTTCAAAATTTGGGTGTATTGGAAAGTGTTCAGACCTGCTAGGCAGAAGATCCAATTTTGTGTCTGGTGTCACTTTTAAGTTTGACCTTCAGTACTGGCTTCATCTTTAATATGAACTCACTGTTTGCTCCCTCACAGGGTTACAAATGGATGAAATGAGATGATGTATGTGAAAGCTTCTTGGAATCTCATACAGCACTGTATATTTGTAATACATCAAATGATGTCTCATCCCATCATCATGATATTTCAGATGATGAAAGGTGTCAGGATTTGCTTGTATGAGAAGACTCAATTCACTTATATAAGCTTCTCTATATCAACTGACTCCTTTCTTTCTCCCACTAGATATTAATACAACCCAGAGGCTTGGTTGGTTTGTGCCCAACTCTTTTCAACCCCATGGACTGTAGCCCACCAGGCTCCTCTGTCCATGGAATTTCCCAGGCAAGAGTACTGGGGTGGGTTGCCGTATCCTACTCCAGGGGATCTTTCCAGCCCAGGGGATTGGACCCGCATCTTGCGTCTTCTGCATTGCAGATGGATTCTTTACCACTGCGTCACCTGGGAAGCCCCAGAGGCTCAGTAACAGTAAGCAATTTTTAAATGCCTTTACCTTTGGGAAATCACCTTTAAAAAAAAGTCTTCCCCCCATTTTGGTGCCCTTTCTTATTAGATGCATGCATACATGTAAGCTAAGTCACTTCTGTCGTGTCCAACTCTGTGTGACCCCATGGACTGTTAGCCCACTAGGTTCCTCTGTTGGTAGGATTCTCTAGGCAAGAATACTGGGATGGGTTGCCGTGTCCTCCTCCAGGGGATCTTCCTGACCCAGGGATTGAACCAGAGTCTCCTTCACTGGCAGGTGAGTTCTTCACCACCAGCACCACCTGGGAAGCCCCTCCTTAGTAGGTACACTACTCCTAAAAAAGTATTTGTTTATGTGATTCTTTGACATGAATTCCTTTAAAGGATTTCAGTGGTGAAATATTAGCAACAGTGAAAGAATTTTTTTTCCTCAAGTAGTGCCAGTAAATAGTAGCTTTTTTAAAAAGGAAGGTAATTCAATGTAAAGTTTCGCCAACTTTCATAACTTCTGTTCTTATTCAGCTGTAAGATCTTACCTTGAAGTGCTGGCGGTGATGAGAGTGTTATCCGTATACATGAAAGCATTTGGCTAAGAGCTGTACTTCAGTTTGCCCAAGTCTAGAGCTTGTAATGATAACAAGCTATGCTAATTGTTGAAAACTCTAGGTTTTATTTTAACAGAGTCTTATTGTGCTCCTGATAAAATGATTATGTTGTAAACGCTGAGAAATCTGTAGCAACAAGAATCCCCTAAGCCCTGATTTTAAGTTTCTAAAGGGTAGAAATGATACCTTTTAAGCACGTTAACTCCCATTTATTTGGGTCATGTGATGATAGCTGGTATTTTGTAAATTCCTGTGCAATAAAGGAAACAGTTAAAGTTTATGTGGTGGTCAAGCTCAGTCGTGTTAGACTCTTGGCGACCCCATGGACTGTAACCCCCAGGATCCCCTGTCCCTGGGATGTTCCAGGCAAGAATACTGCAGTAGGTTGCCACTTACTTCTCCAGGGGACCTTCCCCACCCAGGGATTGAACCTGCATCTCCTGTATTGGCAGGCGGATTCTTTACCACTGAACTTTTAGGGAAGCCCCAAATACACCAGGCTTCCCTGGTGGCTCAGACGGTAAAGAAACCACCTGCAATGCGAGAGACCTGGGTTGGATCCCTGGGTTGGGAAGATCCCCTGGAGGAGGGCATGGCAACCCACTCCAGTATTCTTGCCTGGAGAATCCCCATGGACAGAGGAGCCTAGCAAACTGCAGTCCATGGGGTCGCAAAGAGTTGGACACGACTGAGCAACTAAGCACAGCACACAGCACACTCTCTAAAATAAAAGAAGACATTGTGTTTTCCGTTCACCCAAGGAAGATGGATCTGGGCCATCCAACTGCATGGAACTGCCAACGGGAACCAATGAAAGAAACAGGTTGCCATGCCTTTGGGTAGCAGACGAAATCATTTACCTTGCTTCCTTTTCACTCACTACTTTGAGTAGACCAAACAGGTATCATTTTCCATACATTTTTCCTCTTCTTTGTATTGGATATATATTTTTGTAGGTAACTGACATTATTTACTTACTATATAAATGCTTATCCAGATCCATTCAATAAATAGAGGCAAGGCAAGTCCTTTGGCTTGGAAGGGTAGAGTTCCACACTAGCTGGACACTATTGCTGCTACTTTAAATTTTTTGATTTATTTATGGCTGTGCTGGGTCTTTGTTGTTGGATGCAGGCTTTCTCCAATTGCAGCGAGTGAGGGGGGCTTCTCTTCGTTTGGTACATGGGCTTCTCATTGTGGGGGCTTCTCTTGTTGAGGAGCACAGGTTCTAGGCACATGGGCTTTGTTGTCCTGTGGCATGTGGGATCAATCCTTCCAGACCAGGGATCGAACCTGTGTCCCCTGCACTGGCAGGCGGATTCTTAACCACTGGACCACCAGGGAAGTCCCGCTACTTTAGTTTTGATAACCACTGCGGTCAGGGTTTGAAAATAAATATCAAACCTTCGACGTGACATTTATTTTCCACAATGTCCCATCTTTGCAGCTCCTTGAATAATACCTGTTAGAAATCTTTATCCCATGATAACTTTCTGTTTCTAGAGCTTTATCCCTTAATTAAATGTTAAGGGGGCAATGACCTTCTTTGTAGATGTCTTCTAAATATAAATTACTTTTCACACTGGTGAGAAATGGTTGAGTTTTTCCCTTCCTGTTTTAATATGAAGACATTGAAACAGAAGGAGAGGCATGCTTAAGCTTTAAAGGAAAGGGAGTTTTTTATTTTCCTGTCTCCTGAGCTAATCTTTAATTACCAGAGCCTTTATCCTTCACAGATTATGACCCACCTATTACTACTTGTCAGTGTAATTAAATTGCATGATCTATTTGGGTGCCTGGAGCAAGTCATAGAGTAGTTTTCTAAATAAATAAGAGATTCCATCATGGTATGTTTATTTGTATTTTTCACTCAGTTTAAATATAATAGATCTGAAAGAATAGTCATATTTATCCACACAAATTAAAGTTGCTTTGTTGCATTTCAATGTGGATTTGTGAAAGTGCCACATGAATACTAACTCTGAAGACAAAAACAAAAAACCGAAAATCCAAAAAGCAAAGCAAAGCAATTAAGTGATTTGGTTTTTTGTTTTAAGTCTGTAACTAGTGAAAAAAAAATTCACAGGAGACTCTTATTGAGACTCAAAGGCCCCAGACTTGTGATAACCTTGGGGATTTTATTGAAAAGTCAAAATGAAGCTGTTTGGGAGCTTGGAACAGAAAATTAAAAAGCAAGCTCTCCTTGTTGGGTCATTTCCTCGCACTAATACCTTTTCCAAACCAGGTAGCTATGTCATGGGCATGTTGAATATTTAGGCTCTCGGAAAAGCCTGGAAAATGCACCAAAATGGTATTGACATTTTAGTCCTGAAAATTTATTTTTTTCTTATTCTGGAAATATCTAAAGTGATGATTTTACTCCAACTTGTCACTGTTTCCATCCCACTCCTTACCTTTCCTCCTTCTGCTGCCAGTCAACACTGTAGGCATTTTGACATCTCCCCCATTACTAATTAATGGAGATTATGTACATTTTCATAGATCTCTCCTGAGGATAATAATCTTGGTTTAAAAAATTCCCGCACATGCATACTGGTATGTATAGTTTTCATAAGTTCTTACCTGGAGTTGACTTAGACTAGTAATTTATTAAGCAAGCTAAAAATCCGCATTTCACCTCACAGAAAATAATCAGTGTGTTATAGCATAACCAGTCTTGATGGGAGATTTTGAAACTATCCCTGGCTTATGCATTTTTGTTTTGCAGGCTTTTTATTACATAATTTCAAATTGTGGCATTTTAGTAGCATAACCAGTTATAGTGTGTGTGTTATAGCATAACCAGTCTTGATGGAGATTTTGAAACTATCCCTGGCTTATACATTTTTGTTTTGCAGCCTTTTTATTACATAATTTCAAATTGTGGCATTTTAGCAAGATGAGACTAATTTTTGAAATTAGTTGTGACGTTTACCTCTCTCTGTATACCGTCATGATTAAGCATGCAGCCTGTGGAATCACACTGCCTGAGTTAAAATTCAGGTTTTTGCCGGTTAGTAGCTGGATAAATTATCTGAACATCTTAGGCCTCTATTTCGTCATCTGTTAAGTGGGAATAATAATAATTGTACCTACCTCTAAGGTGTTTGGAGGGTTTGATAAGACACACAAAGCCTTTGGTATAGTGCTTGGCTCATTGTTAAGTACTTAATAAATGTTACTTTTTCTTTTTTTTCCATTCTCCCGCTCCCTCCTGCCCCCACTGCCACCAATGAGAAAGATCGTGGCAGAAAAATCCTCATTCTGCCCAAAACCAAGGGTGACAAAAGAGACGGCATCTAGTCCATGGAAATTGAATAACTGCATTTTCCTTTTAAGTGAGAGGATGCAGTAAAGAATCTAATTTGGTAAGTACTCTTTTGCTTTCAAAGGCAAGCTTATTCCTCTGTGGTTGTTTAACTTGATTATCATTCTGTTTGGGGAATTAGAATTTCTCAAACTAATTTTACATTATGGAAAGGTCATTGTAGAGATTTCCATCCTGCAATATAAACCATCTTCCAAATATATGAAACAACAGCAATGACCGAACAAAGCCCCACTTGGACTCTTAATAGAGAGGCTTATTTCCCAAGCTCTAATTGATTCAAGCTGCTTCTTTTTATGGTATAAATTCACAAGATCTCAAGGAGACCAGAAGGTTCTCTTGCGACTTGTTTTGTGTCAATGGAAGACATTTCGGTTGTCCTGAGGACAAGGGGTCTAACCAGCCCACACCCTAAGAACAGAGAGTAAAGAAAGAAGCAGGCAACAAAAGGTTTTCCCAAGACCATGTGGCTTAAACCCTCAGAGAGTCTTTCAGACTCCAACTCAGAACTATTAATTTTATTCCCAAAACAGATTCAATATCTTGTTTGGTCTCTGATTTTTCATAACAGATCAGGAGAAGCAAATTAAAGTGAAGGCACAAGGATGGTGAAGGGAGCAAAGGGGCTTCTGGGAACTTTACAGTAGAGGAGAAAACGGAAACAGGTGATGCCGTCTACTGCAGAGACCAGTAGTGTTCCGTGCTCTGCAGCTTGAAGTCACTGAGAGACCTGGCTCACTGAGAAAGTTGTGTGCGTGCATGCCAAGTCGCTTCAGTCCTGTCCAACTCTTTGTGACCTTATAGACCTCTGTCCAAGGAATTCTCCAGGCAAGAATACTGGAGAGGGCCACTGTGCCCTCCTTCTTGACCCAGGGATCGAACTTGCGTCTCTTGAATCTCCTGCATTAGCAGGCAGATTCTTTATCACTGGCTCAAATGGGTAAAGACAGTTGTACATTACATTAAATCATCCTCAGTTTAAAAATATGGAAGATGTGTTTTAGAAACATTTTTATTGAATAATAGTGGTATGAAAATTGGGGAACTTACTTTCTAGAGCACTTTGGTTGTCTAGAAAGAGAATAGATATAGGCTATATTTATCCTCCCATGGTAGTAGATCAATGAGGTATACAGTAGTTTGCTAAAAGTTCAAAATCGAGATGTTGGCCAGGTTGGCTTCTTCTGAGGGCTGTGAGCAAATGACTTGCTCCAGGCTTCTCTCCTTGGCTTGGAGATGGCTGTTTTCCCCTCTATGTCTGTCTCTGTGTCCAACTTTCTCATTTTCATATTAGATTAAGAACCACCTTCATGACCTCATTCTGCCTTGATTGTTTCTATTGCCTGTATCTCATACATGCTTTATTTGTTATGTCTACTAGAACAGAGGGCAAGTATAATGTCTTCTCAAAGCTCATATTAAAAACGGCTCTGCAAATAAATAGCGCCCGGACCCTGATGAGAACTGTCAAGTTTGTTGTGGAGTTGCAGGCTGTCACAAAGTCGTGAATGCCACAGGCTGATGGTGCTCAGATCAAGTCCTCAAGTTTGCTGAGTAGCCTGGTTCTTAGATGGGGGTGGGGGGGGGGCGGGTGTATGCCCTATCCCTTTTAGGTACACGTTTCCCTGGTGGCTCAGAGGTTAAAGCATCTGCCTGCAATGCGGGAGACCTGGGTTCGATCCCTGGGTTGGAAAGATCCCCTGGAGAAGGAAATGGCAACCCACTCCAGGATTCTTGCCTGGAGAATCCCATGGACGGAGGAGCCTGGTGGGCTACAGTCCACGGGGTCACAAAGAGTCGGACAGGACTGAGCGACTTCACTTTCACTTTAAGGTAGGAAGGAGCTGATATACTGCTCCTCTATACTTTTCATTAGGCACCAATGAATGGTAAATGGTGCCAATCAACCTGCCAATACAAGAGATACAAGAGACGTGGGCTCAGTTCCTAGGTCAGGAAGACACCCTGGAGGAGGAAATGGGAACCCACTCCAGTATCCTTGCCTGGAAAATTCCATGGACACAGGAGCCTAGTGAGTGCAGTCCATGGGTTGGCAGAGTCAGATACAACTGAGCATGCGTGCAGGCACAAACCGAGAAACTACTGTTCTCTTGCAAACGGAGTAGAATAATTCAAACTCACTTTAGCAATTCAGATTCAAGGAGAAGAACCAGCCAATCCACTTGGTGGTTGTATAAACCACTTTCAGCAGGTTGTTTTGACACTGTGTGGACACATTCAGAGTTGTCCATAGCTGCAACACGCCTGTTATTTTTTTCCTGAGCTAAAATTAAAATAACAGACAGCAAATAACTGAGTAGGTGAGATATAACAAAGCTTTATAACTGAAGAACAAAGCTAGCCTTTGAGGTGAGATAAACCAGGTACTTACTCGTATGGAATCCATTGAAAAACAGGATTTTTATGACCTTGAAGTAAAGATTGTGATTGAGAGAGTGATTCAGATCTTACAATACTGGCTAGCAGGGGTTTGGCCTAAGAAATAACTGCCTTCAGTATGTCGATTTAGATTTATTATGGAATCTGAAGTTCACAAAGAGCCTGATTGTATGTGTCCCTAAGTTGTATATCTAATTGGCCTTTATTGATACTGATGATCAAGCTAATAATATATACGCAATAATCTATACATGCCCACGGACCAAATCAACCTGACCTTCATGCCCAAAAAACAATCCCTGCCTAATTAAGATCTAAAAACTCAATCTGATAACTTACTTGCCATTTGGTATTAAGAATGACTCACAGCTGTCCTAAATACCTCTGCCACCAGAGCTGAATGAGAACTGGATGCCCAAGTAGGAAATTCTGAGAATCCTTCTAACATAGCACTGCGTTCTCCATGCAGTGATGCCAACTCCTCCTTACAGTGCATCTGCTCTGTGTGTGCTACAGTAAAAGGTAAACAGCATGGATTTGGATGTATATGAGACTGTATCTTTTTTTTCTTTTGAAACTGTATCTTTTTAAATGTCACATCTATATTTGTTTAATGGTGAGATTAGTTCAGTAGAACAAGCTTATATAAGATGGTACTTAAAGAAAAGCTCAGTTCTGTGGATCTCAGTATTATTTAGTCATCTGTTTGTGCAACTGTATTTTTAACCTGATTTATGATGAGCAAATAGTTTTTCTGAACTCCCAAGCTGTGTTTCCATACTTCAGTTTGGTTTATTTTCCTCTCAGTTTCCTTCAGAACATATTACAGGGAATTTTCTTTGGAAATTTCATAATGCTTCCCTGAAAGTAGGTAGCATCCATCAGAAAGGACCAAACTGAATGATGAAAATTAAAGAATTGATATAGAATCATAGAATATATGCATTGTTTCCAGTGCGTTGCAAGAGAAACAGATTTATATCACATTCTCTTTAGTCTGTCCTTTTTTTTTGTATCTTTTTATTTTTATTGAAAATATTTTCTGTGGTCATGTAAAACCTGTGCCAACACTTCTGACTGACGAAGATTCTTGAAAATTTTAATTGAAGCATTGTTGTCATAGTATTAATAGTAATATCCAGCTGTAAAAATTCACTTGGTATGAAATGTAGGGTAGTAAGTCTGTATGAAAGATTTGGACTCATTCCTCAAGAAGTTTATCTTTGGAGAGTTTCTTTCTTTTTTAAACTTAGGAATAATTGACAAATCTAATTGTGCATATTTAAAGTGTACAGTGTGATGATTTGATATACGTATGTGCTGTAGAATGATCACCAAGATCAGATAACTAGCACAGCATCACCTCATATTGTTAGCATGGATAACTCTGTATGTATGTGTCGGGGGAGCGGTAAGGATGCTAGAGTGCTCTCGGCAACTTTCAAGTCTGTGATACCAAATCATTAACTATAACCACCATGTTGCACGTTAGATCCTTTGAACTTGTTCTCATAACCGAAGATTTGTACCTTCTCATGTGTATCATGGAGAAGGCAACGGCAACCCACTCCAGTGTTCTTGCCTGGAGAATCCCAGGGATGGAGGAGCCTGGTGGGCTGCCGTCTGTGGGGTCGCACAGAGTCGGACACGACTTAGCAGCATGTGTATCTCCCTGTCTCTGCCTCCCTCCAGCCCCCTGGCAACCACCATTTCTCCATTCTTTGTTTCTGTGAAGTTGGTTTTGATTGTTTGTTTATTTTGATTCAACATGTAAATGACACCATACAGTATTTGTCTTTCTCTGTCTGGCTTATTTCACTCGTAATGGCCTCCAGGTTTATTCATGTTGTTATAAGAAGCAAGATTTCCTTTTTTTTTTTTTGACTGAGTAATGTTCTACTGTGTGTATATATATGCATGCCCGCTCAGTTACTCAGCCGTGTCCTACTCTTTCTGACCCCCATGGACTATAGCCTGCCAAGGCTCCTCTGTCCATGGGATTTCCCAGACAAGAATACTGGAGTGGGTTGTCATTTCCTTTTCCAAAGGATCTTCGAGACCCAGGGACTGAACCTACATCTCCTGAGTCTCCTGCATTGGTGGGTGGATTCTTCACCACTGAGCCACCTGGGAAGCCCCTGTGTATGTATATATACATTCTTCTGCTGCTAAGTCGCTTCAGTCGTGTCTGACTCTGTGCGACCCCATAGACGGCAGCCCACCAGGCTCCCCCGTCCCTGGGACTCTCCAGGCAAGAACACTGGAGTGGGTTGCCATTTCCTTCTCCAATGCATGAAAGTGAAATTGCTCAGTCCTGTCTGACTCTGTGTGACCGCATGGCGTGCAGCCCACCAGGCTCCTCTGTCCATGGGGTTTTCCAGGCAAGAGTATTGCAGTGGGGTGCCATTGCCTTCTCCGATATATACATTCTATATAGACATATAGAATACACCTGTGTCTAAATTTATAATTTTATTCATTCATTTGGACATTTAGGTTATTTCCATATCCTGGCTAACGTGACTAATGCTGCAAAGAACATAGGTAGGTAGGTATCTCTTCAAGATACTAACTAGTTCCTTCGGATGTATACCTAGGAGTTGGGATTGCTGGATCATATGGTAGTTCAATTTTAAACTTTCTGAGGTGACATCAAACTGTTTTCCATAGTGACTGTGCCATTTTACATTTCCACCAATGGTGCACAAGGGTTCCCTTGTCTCCACATCCCTGCTAACACTTGTTATCTCTTGTCTTTTTTCTAACAGCCATCTAGCAGGTGTGAGGTGGTATTTTACTGTGGTTTCGATTTGCGTTTCCCTGATTGTTAGTGGTGATGTCACATTCTTTCTCAAAACCAATGACTAAACACCAGACACTTTGCAAAGGGTATCACTTATAATATCCCATTTACTTCTTGTAATGGTCTTGTCAGGTATTATTTTCCCTCTGATGGAGTGAATGGAGGCTTGGAGAAGTTGAGTGATTTGCCCAAAGCTTCACAGCTATGAAACAGCAAAGCAGGACTTCCAACCCAAGTCTGTGTGGCTCCAAAGGGAGCCCTCTTTACAGCTCCAAAATAAGAACTCATTTTATTTTCCTCTTGTTTTGAAACAGCTTATTATTTTGAAACTAAGGTCCAAATTCGATTGATATCAAAAAGTCTTAAGTGAATGCTAAACGATGTCGTAAGAGTTTTTTTTTTTTTTTTTTCTTCTGTGCTTGTCTTTTGTAAAAACTTCATTTGTAAGGATGTTTTCCGTGAACCTTCGGGCTGGTCCTCTGTGACTTACTGAATTCTGTCTATTTGGCATTCTTTCTCTTCTGCTGTTGCATTGGCTGCCTCCTAACTTCCCACACAAATCAACAATCACACCCTTATCAAGCCTTCAAGATTTTTTCTAACTTTCTGTGACCAGTAGAGAGAAAATAGCCACTAACTAGGGGTCACACCACCTGAAACAGCATTGGTAACAGTTGGTCTTGGTCCCTTCTCTTTCCTCACTTGGGGCCCAGGCCAGAACCCAGCCTCTCACTATTAGAGTTTTTCAACTGTGAGTCAGGTGCAAATTCTCTGTCTCCCCAGTTCCATAAGGCATAGGCCACACTCTCCAAAAGACTCTCTTAAAGCCCCCTGCTTGGTTTGAGGAGGGTGGGCGAGAGCCACAGCAGCCCCTGAACTCTGCAGAAAACCCAGGAGCCACACCCAAGCCTCCAGTAAAGATCCTCACGATGAGGCAGGGCCCCTGTGCAGTGTTTTGGGTCACCCTACCAGGGTCTGCATGGATGGCCTAACCCCTCTATTTAGAAGGCATGGCTGCCTCACAATCCTTACCCTCAGCTTTGGGGTCTCAACCCTGATGGGAGCATCAGAAAAATACTATTTTAATATCTGATTCCCTATACATTTGACAGTGTATTTAAAAAGCAAAGACATCATTTTGCTGACAAAGGTCCATATGGTCAGGAAGTGAAGTTGGTCAGTCGGGTCTGACTCTTTGCGATCCTATGGACTGTAGCCCACAAGGCTCTTCCGTCTATGGAATTCTCCAGGCAAGAATACTGGAATAGGTTGCCATTTCGTTCTCCAAGTGATCTTCCCAAACCAGGATTCGAACCCAGGTCTCCCACATTGTAGGCAGACGCTTTAACCTCTGAGCCACCAGGGAAGGCTTCCATATGGTCAAAGCTATGGTTTTTCCAGTAGTCATGTACGAATGTGGGAGTTGGACCATAAGGAAGGCTGAGCACTGAAGAACTGATGCTTTCAGGCTGTGGTGCTGGAGAAGACTCTTGAGAGTCCCTTAGACAGCAAGGAGATCAAACCAATCAGTCCTAAAAATCAACCCTGAATGTTCTTTGGAAGGACTAATGCTGAAGCTGAAGCTCCAATATTTTGGCCTCCTGATGAGAAGAGTTGATTCACTGAAAAAAACCCTAATGCTGGGAAAGATTGAGGGCAGGAGGAGAAGGGGAAAACAGAGGATGAGAAGGTTGGATGGTATCATCAACTCCTTGGACATGAGTTTGAGCAAACTCTGGGAGATAGTGAAGGACAGGGAAGCCTGGAGTGCTGCAGTCCATGGGGTTGCAAAGAGGAGGACACGACTGAGCAACTGAACAAGAAGAATACATTTGGGCATTTTTAGCACATAGTTGTAATTAGAATCCTGATGGAGAGAGAGGAGGCAGGGAAGAGCTGCTTTAGAAAAATACACAGAGGAGTGAGGCTGTGAAGATGAGGAGGACTACCATGTAAAAGGTACCAAGGGGACGAGTAACCCACACACAGAGGGGGAAGAAAGAAACCAAATGTTGAGATGAGATCCTAGAAGGTGAGAGAAGACCCAGGAGACAGCCCTGTTGTGGACACAAAGAGAAGAGAGTTTCAGGAAAAGGGGATGCTAAAAAGGATCAAACTCTGTGATATTTACACAGCTCCTAGAAATCAGAAATAAAAGACTCACAGCTCCACAGAAAAATGGGCAAAGACCACAAACAGATAGCTCTCCAGAAAGAAAGTCAAATGGCCCTCGAACATTTGGCAAAATGCTCAACTTCACTGTCAGTGAGGGAATCGCAAGTGAAAACTACCCCGAGATCCAGTTCTCACCTTCCAGATTGGCAAACGTCCTGACAACGCATGGCGCTGGCAAGACGGAAAAGAGCACATCAGTGCTGAGCACGGTGCACACTGGCTCCACTCGGGTGTAGGCGGATCTGGCAACCTCTATCCAAACCACATTTCTTGATACAGATGGCCACTGTACTTTCTGGAAGCACTTTCTCTTTTGGGTTCTAAACGGCAACTCCCGTAGTTTTCCTCCAGTATCACAGTTGGCTCCTTTTGAACCTCTGTGTTTGGCCAACCGACTTCTGCTTGGCCTCTAAGTATCGGCGTGCTCCAGGGTTCAGTCTGGGGTCCTTTTTTCCATCAACACCCTCTCCTTAGATTGTCTCCTCCAATCCCTTTGCTTATTTTTTTTGAGTGTGACAAAATACCATTAACATACATTTTATCCTTTCAAGCGTGCAATTGAGTGGTGTTTGGTACATTCAAGTTGTGCAACCATCCCTTCTACCTCGTTCCAGAACATTCCCATCACCCTCCCCCAAAATAATGCCATCCCCATTAGGCAGGCTCTCCCCACTTCGCCCTCCCTCCAGCCCCTGGCAACCATGAATCTGCCTTAGGTCTCTGCGTGCTGCTGTTATGCGTGCGTGCTCAGTCGTGTCTGACTCTTCTCGACCCCATGGACTGTAGGCCACCAGGCTTCTCTGTCCATGGGATTCTCCAGGCAGTGGGTTGCCATTTCCTCCTCCGGGGGATCTTCCCAACCTAGGGATTGAGTTTATGTCTCCTGCACTGAAGGCAGATTCTTTACCGCTGAGTCACCTGGGAAGCCTGTGGATCTGTTTTTTCTGGATGTTCCAAATGAACAGAATCATTCACTTAGGATAATGTTTTCAAGGGTCATCCATGTAGCACGTATCAGCACTTCATTCTTTTTCATGGCTGAATAATATTCCACAGAATGGTTATCCAACATTTCGTTTATCTGTTCATCTGTTGATGGACATGGGTATTGCTTCTACCATTTGGCTATTTTAAATAGTGCTGCTATGAATATTTGTGTACAAGGTTTTTTTTGAACATCTGTTCTCAATTTTTGGGGGTCTATACCCAGAATGGAATTGCTTGGTCATGTGGTAACTCTATTTTTAACTAATCTGACTTCTTTTTTAAAAATCTGTGTTCTGATAACTCCAAAATTTGTATTGCTGGCCTAGCTTCTCCTAGCCATCTCCTTCAGATCTCCCCCGGCAGACTGGCATCTCAAAGTTGACTTGTCCAATATTCTCAGCTCTCCCCAAGCTCCTGCTCCTGTCTCCCCGTCCCAGGAAAGAACACCAACATTCAGCCAAGGTGCTGGAACTCATCCTCAGTTCTTTTCTGCCCAGCTCTCCCCACAGGCAGTTCATCCGTGAGTGTTATCAACCCTGCACCCACAAGATTCTCACCTTCCCCACTCTTGTTTCCTCGGTGGCAGTATCTCCTATCCAGGCTCCTGCACAGACGCCAGCAATTTCTGCTACTGCCCCTAGAATTCATTTTCCACTCTGTAGGCAAGGTCAGCTTTCAAAAATACATACGTGATTACTTAGCTTTCCTGCTTCAACCCTCCCAGTGGTTTCACCTTGCAATCAGAATTAAACCCAAACTCACTTCTGTGGCCTGAAGTGGTCGGCAATCTGTCGCTGCCCCTCCTCCACCGCCTCCTCTGCTTCCGGTGTTTTACCACACTGGTCCTTTTGTCCCTTGAACTGGTACCTGCCACAGGGCCTCTGAACTCCCTGTTGACTGACCCGCACAGCCAGTTCCTTCTCACTACTGAGGCTTTCTACTCAAATGTCACCCCTTTTTGGAAGCCCTGTCCAACCACCCTTCCCCTAAGCCTCCATCTCATTATACCAAACTCTTACATCACTGCTATATTATTGACATTGTCACATCACCGTCTAAAAGTACCTTATTTATATTTATGTGTTTATTTTTATACTTGGTGTGTCTTTCCATCCGTCCCCTTTGCTATTCCCTCCCCCGAGCATAAGCTGCTGAAGGTAGGAATTTTGCTGGTTCGTGGCTGTATCTCTGGGGCCTAGGACAGTGCCTGGCACATTCAAGTCACAGAAAACATGTTTGAATGCTGTTGAGAAAGAAAAGTTCCTATCGCCTCTGGACTTAAATTCTCCCCATCCAACCACCACTTCTCATCTCTCTCCTCCTCCTTGTCAATATACTTCTCCAAGAAATAGACCATATCTAATGTATTTATTTTGCTATTGTTCCTTCCCTCTGTAGTTCTGAGCAGTCCAGTTTTGCACCTCTAACATTCAAAAGTGCTTGCTCAGAGGTTCTCGGAAACTCCCTGGATGTTAGAACTGGTCCCTTTGTGCACCGTGCCCTTTCTGTAGCTTCTGACACTCATAATCCTATTCACGCTCATGAATCTTCCTTTGAAATCTTGTCCTTTCTTGGCATGAGGCCTGGGTCTACCAGGAGCTTGGGGAGCCTGGGAATGGATCTTCTAGTCTTAGGAATCTGTGCTGGGGGTTCCATCCCCTCACACCCGCTAAACAGGCTGGCTCTTGGCCAGATGGTCCAGAATATCTGTTGGAATGGGTCAGTGACACAGATTGCTAATGCAAAGTGCAAAGGGAAATGCTCAAAGCACCGGAAGGGATCCAGACTGCATTCAGGTGGTACCTCGGCAGTGTTGTGCCATGCTGTGCTCCCGAGGGTAAAGGAAGCTGTACCTGCTCTGTGTGGCTTCTCGGGGCTCTAAATTGGTCTTTTATCTGTCAAGTGAGTTGGATCCTTTTCCTGAGCCTATAGAATTTTTTGATCCATTCCATTGGGTCAAAGGTATATCTGCTGTGGCTAGACTCTTGATGTTCTTTTCTTTTAATTGAAGTATAGTTGATTTACAATGTTGTATCAATTTCTGCTGTACAGCAGAGTGAATCAGTTATCCATAACATACATTCTTTTTTAATATTCTTTTCCATTATTGTTTATCACAGAATATTGAATATAATTCCTTGTGCTGTAGAGTAGGAACTTGTTGTTTATACATCCTAATATAACAGCTTACATCAGCCAACTCCAATCTCGCACTCCATCCCTCCCCCTCGGCAACCACCAGTCTGTTCTATCTGTCCGTGTAGACTCTTAATGTTCTAAAGCACAGACCTGTCTTGTCCCACTTGATTCCCACTAGGTATGAGGGGCGTGAAGTTTCGGAGAGCCTGCCTCTCCCACTTACTAGCTGCATAACCTTGGGCAAGTTAACTGCACGTCTTAAATCCTCCTGCTCTTCATCTGAAAATTGAGCAGAACCCCTGCAATCTCACAAGACTGTGGTGAGGATGGGAGGAGTCCACACCCAGAACATTCAACCGTCAATGGCTCCCCATTACCCTCCTAATTAGGTCTGGCACTGAAGTCCCCACCCCACCTTCCTCCATTATTTATTAGGCTCCCCAAAAGGTCCCGCTATCCCTCCTCATGCCAGGTCCCACACCTTCTGCTGCTTATGCGAGACCATTTTCTTCTTGGATTTTTCTTTGTTTTCTGTATTTTTAAAAAAATGCATTAATTTTATAATCAAGAAAAAAATCTCACCATTAATGGCCTTTGGAGCACTCACCCTAATTTCAAAACCCTGATTGTCATCATCTGTGGTTGCTTGAGCCTTTGAATCATCACTGGATGTTTTAAACCTTCCCTAGAATTCATAGTATTGGAACTTAAAGTGTACAGAGTCAAGTGTGTACAGAGATATTATACAAATATACAACCAGTTGTTATAGAAATCGAAATCGTAAACGCTCTGAGGGCAGAACCTTATTTTTTGACTCATTGAGTATTTCCACTGCAGTGACTGGTGACTATCAGATCGCCTCGTCTGTGGTTTCAGTAAATATTTGTTTAATTGAATTGTTAACTAATGCATGTGAGAACAAGCAGGACCTCCATGCTTTTTGTCTCTTATGAATAGAAGTTAAAAATAGCCCATGTAATTCATCAGATTAACTGATAAAGGTTTTGTTCTTTTGCCTAGAGAGAGGGCTCTTAAAAGATCATTTAGAAGCTTTTCTTTTACAAATCCAGCAGTTTCATGCCACTTGAATGGATGACTAACAGCAGCAGTTATAATGACATATCAGTTCATATCTATCTTTTGCTTTCTCACCCATGAAAGATACTCGAAGTACTTTACAAGGGCCAGATCAATCCCGCTGAGGGAATGGGGGCCGCCTTCATTGCCCGCCTCACAGAACAGTAATTGCAAAGGGATGTTTGTCCTGGCTCACACTCTTCACTCTGAGGGTTGGGATCATTCACTGTTGTGGGGGATTTCAGTTTACCTGCCTCTTACCTTATCTTGTGGGAGCAATTTCACTTTGAAGTGATGGACCCTTTTCTTACAGATTTTCAGTTCCTCTGTGTGGTTAATACATGACAGCTGATTGTTGTTTTAATCTTATTGATTTGAACGGAAGGCTGAATAAGACAAATCATCCAGTGTTTACTTGATCATCTGTTTAAATGTTCCGTTTTCTTTAGATGTGAGCCAAAAATTCTTGTTACATTTTTAGTGATAGTGATCATCACTAAACAGTCTCTCTGAGCACCTTCCTGTTGTGAAGTCTGTACAAATTAGGTTAGTTCCGGTCCAAAAGGAGCTTGTAATTTAAAACTGCATAAAGGCCAGTATTTCTCAACTGGGGACATTTTTGCCTCCCTGGAGGACATTTGGCAATGTCTAGAGATAGTTTTGGGTGTCGTCACTTTGGAGGGAGTACTACCAGCAAGGAGAGTGTTGGCCAGGGATGTTGTTAACCATCCCATTGTGTTTAAACAGCCCTACAACAAAGAATGTTCTGGCCTCAAATTTCAATAGTGCTGAGTTTCTGAAGCCTTGATATAAACATATGGCCTGAAAGGCACAATTAATTTAAAAATGGGTTAAGAAATGCCTATGGGCTTCTCAGGAGAAGGAAATGGCAACCCACTACCGTATTCTTGCCCGGAAAATTCCATGGACAGAGGAGCCTGGCAGGCTACAGTGCATGGGGTTGCAAAGAGTCAGACATGACTGAGCGCGCGCGCGCGCACACACACACACACACACACACACACGTGGAAATAGCCCCAGTGACAGAGTTAACTACCTTTCTATTGGAGAGGTTTTGGAAAAGGGATTAAAGAGGATGTCAGACGTCTCTGGGGGAGTCGAGAGATCTTCCTGAGAGTGTGTGATGACTTGAAATCATTCTGAGTATTAACTCTGAGGTCTACATCTAAGAAAAATGCCAGTCCTTTAAGAAAAGGATCCCTACTCGTCAGCTCTTTAAATTGTAAGATGTGGACTTTATCTTAGGATTACAAAATAATTCACGAAAGCCAGAAACAAAGCTCAGAATCATATTAATTCAAAGACCACAAAAAGAGGAACCATTCAGCCATCTCAAAGCAATTCTTGCATCATTTCCTTGTGTGCAGTTCAGGTTAAAAATAACCTTTAATCCTCACCAGGAGTAAACTGTCTTGTCAAAGAGAAATAGGAAATTATCTCAGAGCATGCTTTAAAGGGTGAGGGAGAGAAGGAGCAGTTCATCAGGGAAGAAATTATCTGCCGTATCTTAAGATGAAAGTTTCTGAATGGCTAAAGAAGTGTGGGGCTGAGGGGTTAGAGACTGTGATGAAGCAGGGCCAGAGGTGCTTGGGAAGGGTTTGCATGTCTGCATGTGGAGGTGGGCAGGAGGCACGTGAACCCTGGGGCTGGTGGCTGGCCCTGGTGGCTGGCTACGGTGTCTTGAACTGTTGGGCAGCCAGGTGTCCTTTTGCTGTCAGTCGTGGGCAGTCTGCCTTGGCCTTGAGTGCTGCCAGAGACAGAGGTTGAGCCACAAGCTTGGTGCCTATTGGGCCATGAAATGACACGTGGGAAAGGCTGACCTTAGACTGAGCCCCAGAGCCATATCAGCACGCCCTGCATCACCACAACACACTGGGGACAAGAGCAGGCATGTCCCCAGCAGAGTCACCACTGCTGAATAGCCTACAAACGAACGGGGAGGGATGGCATATGTGAAACAAAGGCTTTTTTGACCTTTCGGATTAACTGTAGATTTCAGCCAGTTGGCAGTCACCTCCAGTTTGCCACTGTTGTTAAAAATTCTATAAAGCAAAAACCAAGTGGAGGTGCTGCCGTTATGTCCTGGATTTTCAGTGTGAGCACTCACATATAGGCAAGGATTATCAAAGGTTGCAATGTCCTCTCACTCTGGCCCTCCAGCCTTGTAATTTGGGCCAAGGCTTATTGCTCTGGAGGTAATCAACCAGACTCATTCTACCCAGTCATTTCAGAGTACATGTGAATATGTATATTGTGGAAACCGGTACTTGAAAGATTAAAGGTGTTTTTTTTTTTTTTTTTTTGAGGTCACACTGTACTGAAGTCAAAGGAAATCTACACATCTGATCTTGTTTTTTCTTTTTTTTTAATAACTCAAAACCACGATAACTCTGAACATGGTTTTGGTACATGAGCAGTAGCATGGTGTCCTATGTAACAAGCAAAAGAGATGTGGTTTTTCTTATAACTACAGTATCTAAGCCAGGTGATGGAGTAGAAAGAACACAGGCTGACCTAGGTGTAAGCCTTACTTTGCCAGGGGCTACATGTCTTTGAGCAGTACCTTTCATTTTTTCTGAACTTCAGTTATTTCACTAACAGAATGAGAATAATATCCCTTATTCCCTAGGACTCTGGTGCGAAATGACTAAGCAAATAGGTGTGAGAGCCCTGCATAGTACTTAGTAACTAGTATTTATTATTATTGATTTTCATAACTTTTGTGTCAGAATACAGTACCTCTAAGAGATATCTTTTCATCAGTGATTAAATGTCACATTATATAATATGCCACAAAACCATACCATCATCGACAGTGCATTGAACAAATAACAACTCATTTTTCGTTTGCTTTATCATCAAACCCCCTATGAAGTACTCACTATGTAGAATTAAAACTTGCTTAACTGCTTGAAATTCTTGTAAATAGTGGGAAATCAAAGATAATGGGTGCATATGTTGATGTAAGTCCGCTGTTAGAAAAATGCATGATAAAGAACATGATGTCATTTGGTTTGACGGCTGAGGAGGTTTGGTCAGCAGGAGGCTGCAGAAGCTCCAGGGAGATGCCGGGACTCCAGCCAGTAACTTTTGACCTACAGAGAAGAGACTCTGGGAACTGAAAGGTCACTTATCACATTTTAATTCAAAAAATAAAATCTTAGGCGCTAGAGTCAGAATCTATAAATGGAATAAGATATGAGGAAGAGTAGGTTTCAGGTGATAAATAGTGCATTTGGCAAAGATTCCACATGTGGCATCAGTGAATCACGGAACTCTTTTTCTGTCTATTCTCACCATTCTTATCATCAAAACAGACGAATGTCTGGAACTTAATGATAATACCATGCATTTATTTAACAGCTGAAATCCTGGACACCTTGACCTCGAAAGTGGGGAAGCTTATTGACTGATTGGTCTATCTGTTCATCCATCCATCCTTCCATCCATCAACCCATCATCCATCCATCAAAGCATCCATGCACCTACCCGCCTACCTACCTACCCACCCTTCCATCCATGTCTGTCTACCCATCACCCATCCATCTACTCAACCAGCATTAATTGAATGCACACTCTTTGCCAGGCCCTGGGCTAGAGGCCAAGGCTACAAAGACAGAAAGGCTCAGTCCTACTCCTCAAAAATCTTTCAAAGCACTGAGAGTCAGGCACAGTCAAAAAGCAAAAATGTTCAAAATTCACTGAGTTAACCACGGGTTGAGCCCAGTGTAGACTTTCAGTATATACTGAATGAAAACAATGGAAATGAACCGCAGGTTCTCTTGGCCATATTTAATTTGAGAACAAGGGATTTTGAGCCTGAATTTTGGCAATTTGGGTGGAGTAACTGAACCAGGTAGGTGGCTCTTGCTTCTCTTTCGAGTCCATGTTCTTCCTCTCCAGAGAGTGACTGCTGTGGTTTGAAGCCTTTATTAGAGCCAGCTCTCCCCCACGGGCTGTCGGCACTTCAGGCGAGGCAGGGCTGTTTACTGCGTGCTTCATCACTGACGATCCCAGTGGAGAGGATTCAGAATCAGAGTCACTTTCAGCCGCTGAGTGGGCTGGATTGGAGCCATCTCCCTTTATCTGTGTGTATTCGGCAGCTAGGAATATATTTTTATAAGAAATACTCAGAAAAGTTAAAAAATGGCACAAAATGCCATCCTTAGTTCAGTATCAAATTGTGATTTAGTGTTCATTTTAGTCTCTGTTTTGTGTGTTTTGCCAAAGACCTAGCCATGTATATTTTGGCTTTTCTGAGTTAGAATTTCCCACCACATGGAAACTCTGGTTTTAAACAAACAAACAAAACTTGAGTGCCACGCTTGTCTGTTTTAAACATTAGCAAAGCTGAAATTGATTTTCATATAATTGTGAGTTATAATAACTTTCACCTACTTGGATTTGGTTTGCAGTTTTGGCAAGTACTGGTGAGAGCTAAAATAATGTTAAGCTTTAAAAAAAAAAAAAAGAAAAAACAACTTCTGGTTTGGATTTGAAAGATTCTGGAGGTTTGAGATGTGAAAGTAATCACTGTAGAACATATGATCATCAATCAAATTACTGAGACCACAGTGTACATGGTGTTCCAGTCCACCCTGGGGAAAATCATCCCATCAATTCTAATCTAGCCGTTGCCACCGAGGAAGACAAAGAATCAATCAAACCAACAAGTATTTATCTGAGACTTGTTATACACGTAGCACAGTTCCAGGTACCATTTGCAAGAAGAGCAGGAAGACATGAAAGATGAGTAAAAAATACATTCCTTCATTCTGTGAACAAGAGAGGAGGAAAATGGCAATTGATTCCTCAAAATGCTGTCTGCTTTGATCGTTAGCTTTGAATAGCTGTATGATTTTAGGTTATAAGGTTGAAAATATTATAACTGCTTTGTACTTTCAATGTGACTTGAGTTATATCTGGGAAAGAAAAAGCCTGTACTTTCATTATATTGGTCTGGGTTTGTTGTTGTTTTTTTTTTTTTTCCCTCTCTCTTTACAATTGCTGCTGATTTGGGCAGTGTAGAAAGGACCCTACATCCTGTCTGCTGTAAAGCTCTACAGTACAGAGAGGGCTTCAGGGGCCTTCTTTCCTCCCTGGCATTCTCATTGTTGAGTGAATGGGCATGGGACCAGTTGGGCCCTGTTTGCCAGTTGGTGTCGGGCTGTCTTGAAGTCCCATAGAACTGACCAGCAAGCAGATAGACAGACGCTGATGTTCTGTCCATAGTCCCTGAAAAGGGGGAAGTGGCCAGGTTATGTAACAGTCTGACTTTAAGAGACATCCACTCCCTTTTCCAATAAAGAAAGCCACAGCTGAGAAGTATAAGGGAAAATTTCTCCTGTATTAGGCCCAGCTAGGGAGGCTTTTCAAAACACCTGTGATTTTTCTAACAGCTTCATGAGGTATAATTTACATAGATAATTTGCCTGTAAGTACACAATCCAATGAGTCTTTATAAATGTATACAGTTGTGCAACCAGAACTAGAATCCAGCTTTAGACTTCCAACAGTCCCTAAGGTCCCCTTGGGCCCACTTGCAGTCAGCCCATGCTCCCCTACCAGCACCCCAGGCCCAGGCAATCTCTTATCTGCTTTTCGTCTACAAATTTCAGATAAATGGAATCACACCATATGCTGTCTTTTGTGTCTGGCTTCTTTCAGTTATCATCATGCTTTTAAGGTTGGTTCGTGTTGTGCGTGCGTGTACGTGCTCAGTCGCTCGGTTGTGTCCAACTCTTTGCAAGCCCATGGACTGTAGCTCACCAGGCTCCTCTGTCCATGGAATTTTCCAGGCAAGAATACTGAAGCAGGTTGTCATTTCCTACTCCAAGGGATCTTCCTGACGAGGGATCAAACCCTCGTTTCTGTCTCCTTCATTGGCAGGCAGATTCTTTATAACACTGTGCCTTATTTCATGTATCCATAATTTATTCTTTCTTATTTCTGAGTAGTATCCCACTGTATGGAGAGATCAGTTTGATAAAAGCCTCCATCTGCTGATGGACTTTAAGATCTTTTTCAAGTTTTGCTGTGGTATCACTTGGTCACTGATCATTTTAAGTGACACGACACTAATGTTGAAATGGCAGTTCGATCCAGTGCTGATTTTGAGTTATTCATAACACAGCATCTGTTCTGAAGTGTGCTTCTAGTAGATCCCCACAGCATCAAGCACATTGGAAAGTAAGAAGTTATCAGATGAATATTTTGTACAACTAAGACTTCAGTGGAAAACTCTGAAAGAGATGGGAATCCCAGACCACCTGACCTGCCTCTTGAGAAACCTATATTGCAGGTCAGGAAGCAACAGTTAGAGCTGGACATGGAACAGACTGGTTCCCAATAGGAAAAGGAATACGTCAAGGCTGTATATTGTCACCGTGCTTATTTAACTTATATGCGAGTACATCATGAGAAATGCTGGGCTGGAAGAAGCACAAGCTGGAATCAAGATAGCCGGGAGAAATATCAATAACCTCAAATATGCAGATGACACCACCCTTATGGCAGAAAGTGAAGAGGAACTGAAAAGCCTCTTGATGAAAGTGAAAGAGGAGAGTGAAAAAGTTGCCTTAAAGTTCAACATTCAGAAAACGAAGATCATGGCATCTGGTCCCACCGCTTCATGGGAAATAGATGGGAAACAGTGGAAACAGTGTCAGACTTTACTTTTTTGGGCTCCATAATCACTGCAGATGGTGACTGCAGCCATGAAATTAAAAGACATTTACTCCTTGGAAGGAAAGTTATGACCAACCTAGATAACATATTGGAAAGCAGAGACATTACTTTGCCAACAAAGGTCCATTTGGTCAAGGCTGTGGTTTTTCCAGTGGTCATGTATGGATGTGAGAGTTGAACTGTGAAGAAAGCTGAGCACCAAAGAATTGATGCTTTTAAACTGTGGTGTTGTAGAAGACTCTTGAGAGTCCCTTGGACTGCAAGGAGATCCAACCAGTCCATCCTAAAGGAGATCAGTCCTGGGTGTTCATTGGAAGGACTGATGCTGAGGCTGAAACTCCAATACTTTGGCCACCTCATGTGAACAGTTGACTCATTGGAAAAGACCCTGATGCTGGGAGGGATTGGGGGCAGGAGGAGAAGGGGATGACAGAGGATGAGATGGCTGGCTGGCATCACCGACTCGATGGATGTGAGTTTGAGTGAACTCTGGGAGTTGGTGATGGACAGGGAGGCCTGGCGTGCTGTGTGATTCATGGGGTCGCCCAGAGTCGGACACAACTGAGCGACTGAACTGAACTGAAGACTCCAGTTTAAAGGAAAAAAGGCTTAAGTTGTGCCTCATGAACCAGATCCTAGCAGCTTGAAATAAGCCAGTTATTTCCCAAAAGGAAGAAAAAACTTCCCTAAAACCCTCTTACATTTTTTCTCTTACCTGTTTTCTTACCCTTCAAGTACTTCCTCCTCCTAGCTACTTGCACTTCATTATTCATACATGCTCTGATTCATTCTTTGGACAATAAGGAGATCAAACCAGTCCATCCTAAAGGAAATCAACCCTGAATATTCATTGGAAGGACTGATGCTGAAGCTCCAATACTGTGGTCACCTGATGTGATCAAAGTGCCAACTCACTGGAAAAGACCGTGATACTGGGAAAGATAGAGGGCAAGAGGAGAAGAGGGCGGCGGAGGATGAGATGGTTAGATAGCCTCACCAACTCAATGGACGTGAATTTGAGCAAACTCCGAGAGACAGTGAAGGACAGGATAGCTTGGTGTGCTGCAGTCCATGGGGTCACAAAGAGTTGGATACGACTTAGTGACTGAGCAATAACTGATTCATTCATCCCTACGTATTCGATAAATGTTTAGTAGACATCCCTTTTGTGTTAGAGCATGGTGCTTGGTGCTAAACTGGATAAAAACAGGAATCAAACATGAAGATTGTAGCCAGTTCTAAAACATATACCCAAGTCAGATGTTTGAACATTTTTGATTGGGACCCACAGTATGAAGTACATTTAACTCCTATATACATATCTGAGATAAAACTGTCATAAAAGAATACTTTACCATGTGTGATGCACTATGTTACTTTCTGTTTAATTTTTAAAAAGTAGTTGATGGCAACCCACAGGACTGACCTTAGTGACACTAACGGACTGCAGCTTGCAAGTTTTAGATGCTGCACTGAACTATTAACACTTTCTGATGGAGAAGGAGAGGACAGTGCTTACCATGTAGAAGAGGCAAGGGGAGAATTCTGTGGAAGCTGATGGATGGTTGTGGGAGGGTGGACAGAATATAGAGGGAGGGCCTGAGTGCCATAATGGTGCCATAACACTGCTCAGAGCGTTAGTCACTCTAGTTTCCACCACAACCTGGACCACAACCACACCAGCGGTGAATCCTGGGGAATGGAGAAGCCCAGCCTCTGTGGGCTTAACAGAGGTCGGCAGGGGAGGAGATCAGCTTCCTTCCCAGCTAGTAGAACCAGCCCAGCTTCACAAAGCACATGTGCCCTCATTTATTCTAAATTTACTACCCTTGGATTTGATAATACTTCTCTCAGGGAAGCTAAAACTCACAAGAATGGAACAGACTTGACCTTCCTGGAAGATGGAATACTTTGGTTGTATTTCTCTCTCTTTCCGGAATCAATAATTATCTTCGGCTTGTTTGTCTTTCCTCTTGGTCCAGTCCTTTAAAAATTCCTTCTTCAGCCTGTTTTCTCTCAGCTGTCTGCCTTATGAG
Organism: Ovis aries; assembly: GCF_016772045.2. Taxonomy (NCBI): domain Eukaryota; kingdom Metazoa; phylum Chordata; class Mammalia; order Artiodactyla; family Bovidae; genus Ovis; species Ovis aries. Next base: position 34,031,719 of record NC_056075.1, on the reverse strand, counting down.
CTAACTAAAACTGGGCACTGTAACAAAACAGCTCCTTTTAATAAATGCCACCCGAATCCTTTATCTGATGGTACTTCTCTCCTTTCCTGAGGCTAGAGGGGGGCAAGCACTGCAGCACAGGTGACTGTCAGAGATGCTGCTGCTGCTGCTGCTGCTAAGTCGTTTCAGTCATGTCCGACTCTTTGTGACCCCAGAGACAGCAGCCCACCAGGCTCCTCTGTCCCTGGGATTCTCCAGCCAAGAACACTGGAGTGGGCTGCCATTTCCTTCTCCAATGCATGAAAGTGAAAAGTAAAAGTGAAGTCGCTCAGTCCTGTCCAACTCCTAGTGACCTCATGGACTGGAGCCGACCAGGCTCCTCCGTCCGTGGGATTTTCCAGGCAAGAGTACTGGAGTGGGGTGCCATCGCCTTCGTCCGAGATGCAGGGAAGACCTAATTATCTAAAAAGCATTTACAAAGAGTTTGTTATTAATGAAAAAAATTTAAAGCATCTGTTGAGAATTTATTGTTGATTAAATTAAAAAAAATATTGGTAGTTTATTATCAACTAAGCATTTTACATATTTTGCCCCATTTGGTTCTCAAAATAAGCCAATGAAGTAGACACCCTGACCCCCATTTCAGATGTAGAAAATGAGGCTTAGCGAGGTCAGTTCACTTACCCAAGCCAGTAAGTGGTAGAACCGAAATTCCAACTCACATCTTCTGACTTGAAAGCATGTGAAATCGACAGCGCTGATGCAACAAACATAATGGAGAATCTGCCTGGTACAGACATAATCCCTGTCCTGAGGAAGTCATGACGGTGTAGTCATGACCTGGAAACAGAATGACCTGGCAGCTGTGGGTGGGTGGGTGAGGGGATCAGTGCAGGGGGTGAGTAAACTGAGGAGTTGGAGGTTTGCTGTATAGCAGGTGAGGAGCTCCGGAGATTTCTGAGCAGGGGAGTCACGTGCCAGGTGTGAACTCCATCTGGCAGCAGGCGAGAGGTGATGGGCATCTGGCTCAGGAAGGCGGCCGTGGGAGGCAGAGGAGAGCATCAAGAGTGTGGAAGGGAGAGGAGCAGACCTCACGGCTGATTCTGTCCAGGCATCGAAGCATCAGCAGCCACCGGGGCTGACCAGAGTGACCCCCTTCCGGAGCCATCCAAGATAACCCCTCTGGAAGGAACCCTGAGCGCTGCTGCTCCTGAATTCTGCCTTTTGAGAAGTCCTGTTGCCTTTTGACTCTGGCTGCTATCGGGTTTGGCTAGTGGTCCATTTCCTTGGGTATCCTGAACTCATTAGCGTGCGCGACAAGTTGAACTGCTCTTGACCACAACAAATTAGTTCACATTTTCCCCAGTCACATTTGAGCGATTTTGGAGCCTATGATTTTCCTCGCCTTGGTCCAAGTTCCCCAGTGTCAGCAGTTAACTCAGCCCCATTCCTGCAATATGTTCCCCCATCTGCCGCTGCTTCCCACAGTGTTTAAGTTTAAAAATCTTGAGTAAAGATTTCCTTCCACGTTGGTGGGTTCTCATTTTCAACATTTTCCTCCAGCTTCATAGTTTCCTCCACCCCAGGCAGAATCTCATGTTTCAGAAACTCAGGGCTCAGACCAGAACTGCCCGTCACTTTGACCTTGGTCTTTTTAATCTCTCCCTGAGTCTGGCTGCTGAGCCCTTCCAGCCCTAGTTGCTTACTAGTCTCTTGGTTTGGGTGAAAGAGGTGAAATGGTCAAAGCACCACACAATTTGGAAGTGTCAGGATCTATAGCTCAGTCAGTAAAGAATCTGCCTGCAATGCAGGAGACTCAGGTTCAGTTCCTGGGTTGGGAAGATACCTTGGATAAGGAAATGGCAACCTACTCCAGTATTCCTGCTTAGAGAATCCCGTGGACAGAGAAGCCTGGCAGGCTACTGTCCATGGGGTTGCAAGAGTTGGACACGACTTAGTGACTAAATCACCAGGATCTAAAATTTTTTTTTTAAATTAGAGAACAACTCTAGCAACCTGGACCAATTCTGCCTCTGAGAAATGACAAAATATGGAGAAACCTCTATTATCCAACGACAGCAATAACTGGGACTGGTGAGTCTGAATGGGGTTCACTGGCTGGGGGATTTGGGGAAACTGGTCTAAGTTTCTGCCCCCCCAGGTACCCTGACTGGGAATAGAAATGGTGACTGTGTCCTAGAGTTGGGTACCATAGTTGAATGAGCTAAACTTCGCCCCTGGTGAGGCTGGGCAAACCCTCATGTTCTTGTCTCTTACTTGCATCCATGTTGTTGGTTTCTTGGCCCCTAACCTCCTCTGGGGCAGAATAGTAAGTTGTCAAGAATGTAGCCTCTTTCGTCGGACCATCTGGGTTTGGATCCTAACCCTGCTTCTCAGACATGTGTAACCTGGGGCAATTGACTTCAAAGTGCCTGTGCCTCAATCGGCCAGTAGGTAAAATGGGGCTGTTGTGAGCTGATCTCTATGATTCTTTGAATCTTGGGAGCTACCAGTTGGTCAAGGAAGCAAGCCTTTGTTCACCTTCCCTTTGCTTCCAGTTGCTTATTCCTTCTCTCTGATGAAATGTCTAACACAACCTGGAATTTAATGACAGTGAGATCTGCCATCAGTCTTGGATTCTACATATGATTTCTAAGAATGCCACAGGGCAAAGTCTCCAGCTTAAGCTGCTTTCCTCCTGGACACATTTCCTATGGCAGCTAAGCTTTCTGAACAAAAGAAGAAAAGTTAGGCACCTTCATTCTTCTCCTATTTAAAAGAATTGTGGCAATATATATATATTCTCCAGTGGCTCAGTGGGTAAAAGAATCTGTCTGCCAATGCAGGAGACACAGGAGATGCAGGTTCGATCCCTGAGTTGGGACGATCCCCTGGAGGAGGAAATGGCAACCCACTCCAGTGTTCTTGCCTAGAAAATCTTATGGACAGAGGAGCCTGGGCTACAGTCCATGGAGTTCCAAAGAGTCAGACATGACTGAGTAACTAAGCATGCAAGCTTGCATATTTATAACAGATTTTTGCATTTTGACTGTATTTATTATAAATGGGCAGCTCAAGGACATTAAGTACACTCACAATTTTGTGCAACCATCACCACCATCCATCTCCAGAACTTTTTCATCCTGCTAAACTGAACCTCTGTCCCCACTGAACACAACTACCCCTCCCCACAGGCTCACAACCCCTGGCAGTCACCATCTATTTTCTGTCCCTACTCTAGGCACCTCATATAAGTGAGAGCAGGCAGTATCTGTCCTTTTGTGTCTAGTTTCTTGCGCTAGGCTTCATTTTTTAAGGTTCATCCATTTTATAGCACATGTCAGAATTTCAGTCCTTTTTAAGACTGAATAAATATGCCATTGCATGGCTATACCACATTTTATGAGCTGCTGATCATTTGGGCTGTTTTCACCTTTTGGCTATTATGAATCATGCTGCTATGAACACTAGTATACATATACCTGTTTGAGTTACTTAGGTAACTTCATTTAAAAATTATGGTAAAAAATACAGAATGTATTATCTTTTTTCGCCTCTTTTATACTTTTATTGGAAAATAATTGCTTTTCAATGTTGCGTTAGTTTCTGCTTAGAACAAAGTGAATCAACTCTATGTGTACACTTATCCCCTCCCTCTTGAACATCCCTCTTCAACTCCATCCTATCCATCTAGATCATCACAGAGCACCAAGCTGAGCTCTTTGTGCTACACAATAGGCTCCTATATATTAACATACCGTTATTTTTTAGAGATCATGTACATTTCAGATCATCAGCAGTAATGTAGCAGATAGGTGAATTTCTGTTTTAGAGACGATTGCCAGGTATTGTACTCTCACAGGTTCTTAGGAAATTTTGTGGAATGTTTAAGAGTTACTGAAATTCATTTATGGAATATTTTCATGGAGAAGGAAATGGCAACCCACTCCAGTGTTCTTGCCTGGAGAATCCCAGGGACGGGGGAGCCTGGTGGGCTGCCGTCTATGGGGTCGCACAGAGTCGGACACGACTGAAGTGACTTAGCTTAGCTTAGCTTATGGAATAAAAATATATTGTCTTAACAATTTTTAAGTATATAGTTCAGTAGTGGTAAGTATATTCAAATTGCTCTGAAACAGTTCCAGGACTTTTTCATCTTGCATATCTGTAATTTTATACCTACGAAATAATAATTCCCCTTTTCCTCTTCCCTAGCCTCTAGTAATCTCCATTTTACTTTCTATTTCTATGAATGTCTACCTTAGTCACCTCATGTAAGTGGAATCATACAGTACTGGTCTTTTGGTGACTAACTTATTTCGCATATGATAATGTCCTCGGGGTTCATCCATGTTGCAGCCTGTGATAGGATTTCCTTCCTTTTAAAAGCTGTGTAATATTCCGTTGTATGTACATGCTGCACTTTGTTTATCTACTCGTCTGTTGATGGATATTTGGGTTGCTTCCACATCTTGGCTATTGTGCATAATACTGCTATGATCATAGGTATGAAAATATTTCTTTGAGACCTTGCTTTCAATCCTTTTAGGTATATACCCATAAATAGAATTGCTGGATCATATGGTGGTTCTATTTTTAATTTTTTGAGGGATTTCGTACTATTTTCCATAGCAGCTGCACCATTTTGAAATCCTACCAATAGTGCACAAGTGTTCCTATTTCTCAACATTCTTGCCAACAATTGTTATTTTTTTTTTATTTTTTGATAGCAGCCATCCTAATGGATGTGAGGTGATATCTCATTGTGGTTTTGATTTGCATTTCTTTGCTGATTCATGATGTTGAGCTGTCTGCTCCATTTTCCCACCAACCTGAAGCTGCTCTAAAAAAATAAAGTCTATTACATTTTTTAAACACATGCTAATAAAAAATATAGTATGCCATCCCACCTTACTCCCCCCTGCCTCTGATCCCCGGGGAAACGTCCTCCAAGGTTACCTACCAAGACGTATTGTCTTGCATTTCTCTCATCCTCTGATTGTCCACCTCCCCCATTTTATCCTATACAAGGTCTCCCTCCTAAGGTGCTATCTAATGGGAAAAGGGTTTTGATTGGATCTGTCATCATCTAACAAAGAAAGATAGGACTATCCTTTGGAGAAGGAAATGGCAATCCACTCCAGTATTCTTGCCTGGAGAATCCCATGGACGGAGAAGCCTAGTAGGTTACAGTCCATGGGGTCACAAAGAGTCGGACACAACTGAGCGACTTCACCTTCACCTTCCTTTGGGAAGGGGCGTCCCTAGTGGCTCAGTGGTAAAGAACCTGCCTACCCAGTGCAGGATACATGGGTTCCATCCCTGGATCAGGAAGATCCCCTGGAAAATAAAATGGCAACCTACTCTAGTATTCTTGCCAGGAAGATACCCCGGAGGAAGGAGCCTGGTGGGCCCGAGTCCAGGGGGTTACAAAGAGTCAGACAAGACTGAATCTGAATGACTGAACACACACAGGACTCCTTTGGGAAATACCTGCTTTCACGGATACTAATAAGGACAGCCTTTAAGCAGAGGCTCCATCCAAAGATGGAGGGGCTGGAACAAGCAATGACAACATTCACAACTTACCTTTGGTTTACATTTCAAACAGATGGAGTCATCTGTAATAGGATCTTGCCCTAATTACAAGACCTCATCTCTTATTAGCTGCTACTAGTCGGTGGTAAACTATAAGCAATGTTAAGACCTCCTGTTTCACCAGGGTATTTGGGTCCCACCTGGGCTGACTTCGGAGCTGCTCCCACAGGCTGCTCTGTTTGAATTCTGCATGTTCTAACTACTCTCAAGTAACGCAATTGCCTTTTGAAGCAAATGAAAAGATGGAGAAAGAATATAGCTTGCGTTTAACACCAGGGAGATCAGCTGACAGCATATTCATATAGAAATATTCTGGACAGAACAAGTTCGCCTTGCTGAGATCAATATTCAGCCTCTGGAGCTGAAATGCCATCCCGGGCTTATTAATTGTTCTCAGCATTGGACGTGCTGCTGCCACACCAACCCTGAAGTGTGTCTTTGGAATATTACAGCTGCGTTCCCTGAAAGGCCTGTATATCAGGCTGAAGGCAAATAATATCAAGTGTAGAAAACTCTTGTGCGATTAAGAAACAGGCATAATAAATGATGTGATACGAGTTGTTGAAAATCTTTGAAACTTTCCTCTGGGTACTAAGTGTGGCCTTTGCCACAACCCCCAGATGCCCTTCCTTGGAGTTGCTTTGCATTCACAGTCCTCCATGAAAGCAGGAGCTGAGTTGTCAGTGTTTGCCAAAGCTGACTGGGCCACAGGGGCTCCTGACCCCAGAGGAGAAATGCTGGATGAGGGCATAGAGAAGTTGGAGTCGACTGGGGGCCCCTGGAACTCTAAGGTCATGTGAAGATGAAACTTGGGCGTGTATCCTGGGAAGTCAGCCATGTAGGCTGGGGGTGGGAAGCAGAGGGTAAGTGCCTCACACAGGGACAAGCGGATGAGCAAGGAGAGGCAGAGACAGGACTGCACCATCCCCAGAGAGAGAGAGGAACAGGGTAGTTGTCTGACGCCTTTCCCAGCCCCGGAGGTCCACTGAACTTCCTGTACCAGGATCCCAAGAGGGGTCCCCTTTGCCTCATAATAACTCCCTTCTAAATGGTGACTTTTGGAGAATCTGTATCTGTTCCTTGCCATCAGATGCTCTGTGTGGAAAGCACTCTGATGCTGAGTGTCTGCCTGTCCCAGCTTTTTGCAGATTCCTCTAGCAACCCTTTTCAAAAATAGGCAAAAGGCTTGAATAGGCATTTCTCCAAAGAAGATACACCAATGACTGATGAGCACACGAAAAGATGCTCAATGTCACTACTCATTAGGGAAATGTACATGAAACCCATGTTACATCCATTAGAGTGGCTACCGGAAAAAAAAAAAAAAAACAACCAGAAGGAAAATAACAAGTGTTGATGAAGATGTGAAGAAATGGGAACCCTTGTGTGCTGTTGGTAGGAATGTGAAATGGTGCATTGTGGTGGAAAACAGTTTGGTGGCTCCTGAGAAAGTCAATGTAGAATTACCAGTATGACCCAGAAATTCCATTCCAAGTTATGTACTCAAAAGAATCAAAAGCAGAGTCTCAAGCAGACACTCACACACAAACATCCAATTATGTGAATCATTATAGCACTGCTTATAATCTTCAAAAGGTAAAAACAATCTAGATGTCCATCAGCATTTTTGGGTAAATGAACAAAATGCAATCTATCCATTCAGTGGAATAAGATTCCGACAACATGGGTGAGCCTTGAAAACCTTATGAAGTGAAAGGAGCCAGACATCAAAGGAAAAGTACTGTCTGATTCCATTGATATGAGGTGCCTAGAGCAGGTGCCCAGGGCTTGGAGGAGAGGGGAATAGGAAGCTAGTGTTTAATGAGAGCAGAGTTTAAGTTTTGCAAGATGAAATTGTTCTGTAAGAGGATCATGATGATGGTTGCATGACAACGTGAATGTACTTAATGCTCCTGGAATTAAAACTGATTAAATGGTAAATTGTAGTCTGATTTAATGGTAAAATTTAAATGGTAAATTTTTAATGTGAAAGTGAAAGTCGCTCAGTCGTGTCCGATTCTTTGCAACCCCATGAACCCATGGAATTCTCTAGGCCAGAATACTGGAGTGGGTGGCCTTTCCCTTCTCCAGGGGATCTTCCCAGCCCAGGGATCCAACCCAGGTCCCCCGCATTGCGGGCAGATTCTTTACCAGCTGAGCCACAAGGGAAGCCCAAAAATACTGGTGTGGGTAGCCTATCCCTTCTCCAGGGGATCTTCCTGACCCAGGAATCAAACTGGGGTCTCCTGCATTGCAGACAGATTCTTTACCAACTGAGCTATCAAGGAAGTCCTTCATGTTTTGCCACAATAAAAACAGACAAATGAGTAAATAGGTGAAGGGCAGTGGAGAGCAGCCTCCTTTCCCTCCTTTGTCATTTTGTCGCTGCCACTGGGCATTTGGCAAATGCTACCTGGTCTTCCCTCATCAGAAAGTTCTCGCTGCTGCATGTGGGTGAGACTTGGCCACCTGATAGGAGGGAGATAATTGCTGACTGACCTGTGTTGCAAACCAAAGTGCTTTTCAAGAACAGTTGGAGTCTTAAGTCCTAAAATGGAGAGCCACTGAGCTCTGATTTTGTGCATGTTTTGTGGAACTGCCCCATCAGGAGCACGCATCTCATTGTCTCTAATGGACCATCTTTGAAACTTGACACCAAGTGGTGCCATTTTTTTCCTTATCGTGTTAGTAATTCTACCTGCACAGAACACAAAGATTCTCCTTAGGTTGTTAAAAATAAGTTAGGAGGAGTACTCATCGCGGAGTGATTGATAATAATGAAAAGTTGAAAGCAATCTAAATGTCTAAGGTAGGGAAATGGTTAGTTCTTGTGTATCCATATGATAGAACAATATGCAGCCATTAAAAAAAAATCACATTTCTAAGGCTATTGAATAATGTGAGAAAATGCTCACAGTATAATACTAAGTGAGAAAGCGGGATATAAAACTGGATATTCATCATGGTATTTTGTTATAACCTATGACCATATCTGTATAGAAAACCATTTTAAAGAAAAACACTAAAATGTTAAAAGTGATCAGGGCAGAAAGATTATAGTTTTTTTTTCTCTATACTTTTCTGAGTTTGGTTTTCTATAAGGCATAATTTAACTTATTTTTTAGGGCTTCCCAGGTGGTGCAGTGGTAAACAATCTACCTGGCAAGCAGGAGACTCATGTTCAATCCCTGAGTCTGGAATATCCCCTGGAAAAGAGAATGGCAATCCGCTCCAGTATTCTTGCCTGGGAAATACCATGGACAGAGGAGCCTGGCAGGCTACAGTCCATGGGGTTGCAAAAGAGTCGGACATGACTTAGTGACTAAACGACACTGGTATTAGGAAAAATAAACTTTGCTAGTTTTTCTTTTTTTAAAAGAAAATGAGGTGGGCTCATTTTAGTAAACAGGAGGAGTCCAACACAGTACTCTCAGGACACTCTTGAAGGCCCTCCGGCCATTGACCCTTGGCCTTTGAACTCTGGCTTGGTCTGCAGCTGTTGTGTGTATTAAGAGCATTGATGAGCAATGGTTTCTTACCCAGTATATTTGGGCTTCCCTGGTGGCTCAGAGGTTAAAGCATCTGCCTCCAATGCGGGAGACCTGGGTTCGATCAATGCAGGAGACCTGGGATCGATCCCTGGGTCGGGAAGATCCCCTGGAGAAGGAAATGGTGACCCACTCCAGTATTCTTGCCTGGAGAATCCCATGGACGGAGAAGGCTGGTAGGCTACAGTCCATGGGGTCGCAAAGAGTGGGACACGACTGAGCGACTTCACCTCACCTTATTCCTCCTGGAGACCTCAGCTCAGTGCATCATTTGTTTTGTTTGTCAATGATTGGAGGTGGAAACAAGGCCATCGGCTTATTCTGTTAGAATCTGTGACTGAGTTTAATCACTCACTGTACTGTGGACACTTTTTCTGTTTCTGAAGCTTTCACTACCTGTCTGCTGCATGGCCCCTAAAGCTACACAGCCCCGCCTTCTGCTCCAGGGTTCCCAGTGGACCCCGTTCTCCAGGGCTCTTGAGTTCCTGCTTGCTTACTCAGAGAGATGAGCGATTCATGCCTGGAATTCCAGTGCTTGTTTATAACCTACCGAACAATTATTTGGGGGAACTTCGAATTCATCTTGATCTGAGTTTTGCGGAAAAGAATAGATTACTCTTCTTCCCCAATAAAATATGTTCCCAGCTGGCTATTTATGGAATAAGTAAACTACAAACAAAACAAAGCTGATGACATACTTCCTGGTGTTAGCATCATAGACTTTATTACAATTAGGAAAGGAAAATTAAATCAGGAATTTAATCTAAGGGGCAATTTATACCACTTATTATTGGCATTTTTGATGAGCCCAGTATTTATGGTTCTGTGGGAATTAATACTTTTGTGTTTCCTAAGTCCTGTAAGCCCTGATACTGGCCTAAACATCTTCTCTTTTGGAATATTTAAAACAGTTAGTGAGATGTGTGCCTTTTTTACTACATGGGTCAGTGTGGGATTGTGTAATGATAATAAGTTTACTCAAAGTTAATAAAATCTATAACCGTGAAGTGAAATACACCCTTTAAGAAACATTGTGGCTTTGTTTTGTTTTATTTTAAAATAATAGCAGCAGTATATTCTTTGGCATCCTTTTAAAAAGCCACCATGTCTAGGCAAAAGCACCATATTCTTTGAAGCCTTTGAAAACAAATCACTTTCCTTAGCCAAAATGGAAGCAATCTGGCCATTAAAATGATTATCTACTTTGAAAACAGAGACTCTGGGAGATCATAGAAGATACTCCTACACTTAAAAGAGCAAAACCTTATAATAAAAACTAATCTAGTACGCTTGCTAAAAAGAGCAGCCAAAGTCATCAAATTCAGTTACACCAGCACAATGCACCCTTGAGAATCTTGTTTGACACTGTTGAATATTAAGACTGCTTGGACACAATTATGGCTATTGTTGGTCACAACTCTGGCATGACATTAAGCTAACAGCATACTGCGGCTGTCATTGTCTCAAGGTCAAGTTCGTACCATACCTAGGGATCTTAGAGCCATAGCTGAGAGGATGACAAGAGGCAAGTTCAAGAGCAAGACTACTTTCTATGGTGATTGAACACCACCATAATGAGAACATTACTTTTAATTGAAGTGACATTTTTATCCATAAGTGAGGAATAAATCTAGATGTTAAAAAACTTAAAAGGATACGCAGTGGGAAAAGGCTGTGAAGTTCCTGTAACAAGCGGTGCTCCGTCTTCTGAAGGGCACAACCAGAGAGGAGTCCTAAGCACAGAAAATGTCTCACTTTGCAGTGGCAAACTCCTTGGCTGGCATTAAAAAGCCCATCCCAGAGGCTGGCCGATAAAGGTATTTACAAATGAACACATTAATAAAAGTCTCTGGAGTGTAATCTGTCAGCTTATAAGCATCAACTGTTTAGTCAGCTTTTGTTAACTGATTTTCATGCTATTAAAAATATCTAAATAGATGACAGCATTTAATGAGACAATATTGATTTATTGAGTCTAACTTAACATGCTGAATACTCCACTAAAGATGGGATGAAGAAATGATTTAGGGAAAATAGTGTATGATTTTTGCTATTAATAACTATTGAGATATAATTCACATAGCATCTGATTCATCCAAAGTGTGCTATCCAATGGCTTTTTGAATTAGTTTTTATTCTATGGGCTTCCCTTGTGGCTCAGCTGGTAAAGAATTTGCCTGCAATGCAGGAGACCTGGGTTTTGATCCGTGGGTTGGAGACCTGGGTTCGATCCCTGAGCTGGGAAGATCCTCTGCAGAAGGGAAAGGCTACCCACTCCAGTATTCTGGCCTAGAGAATTCCATGGACAGTCCATGGGGTCGTGAAGAGTAGGACATGACTGAGTGACTTTCACATTGACAATTCACATTTGTCTTTAGCATATTCAGTTATGTAACCATCACCACAGTCAATTATAGAATATTTTCATCACTCCCAAAAGAAACGCTTTATCCCTTAGCCATCAGTCCTTAATTTCCCCCACCCTCAACAGCTTCAGCCTTAAGCAGCCACCAGTCTATTTCCATGTTTACAGATTTACTTATTCTGTATGTTTTATATAAATAGGAATGATACATCATGTGATCCTTTGTTATTGGCTTCTTGCACTTGGCATAATGCTTTCAAGTATCATCCATGTTATAACATGTATCAGTATTTCATTTCTGTTTATGCCAAAATATTCCATTATATGAATATATCACATTTTATTTATCCATTTGTTAGTTGGTGGACATGTGGGGCCTTTTGACATGTTTCCACTTTTTGACTATTATGAATAATGCTGCTATGGACATTGGCATACAAATCTTTGAAAATTTATTTTCAGTTCTCTTGGTATACACCTAGGAGGGAAAAGTATTAGGTCATATGCTAACTCTATATTTAATATTTTGAGTTATAATAACCCACCATTATGACATTATATTTTCTGAAATATTTGATCCAGCATATATATTTTTTTATAACTCAAATAGATAACTTTTAGAATCTCACTATATCCATGGTTCACCTTATTAAGGCAATTGATCCAGACACTCCTAGGACATGCAAATCTCTCATTGCTCCAAATGAATGCGGTACTGAAGTTTTCTCTACTTCAGTATAGATTTGGATTTACATATGTGATACCTCTCTTCAAAATGACATAATACATCTTAGAAATTATCTTGCTAATTGTAATAACAGTCTGAGAGAAGGAGAAACAAAATTAGAGGCACTGAAATATTGAGCTGCTTTTGAAAAATCAGAGTAAGTTTGTGGTCGTCTGAAATAAGGTCTTGGACCCCCTGTTCACCATGCCAATGCCTAAAAATGCAATACAGGATTACCTTCTAACTTATGAGAAAGAGCTTTCTCTTTATGGGCATAAATCCCTCTCACTTTTCCTTCCTAAGAATATTGACAATGGTTTCAGGTGTTTGTGTGTGTCTGTGAACAAATTGAAGATAGGTATGAATTCTCGCCTTAGGGCAGTGTGAATACTTTTTCAAATAAGGAGTTCTGCAGTTTTCAGAAATGGGTGTGTGTGTGTGTGTGTGTGTGTGACCCAAGCACCTTTGAGGAAACTTTAAACAAATACTTTTCATGAATTCTGGGATTACACTCTTATTTTTATATGTATTTCTTTGAAAAGGAGTTAATTCTTCTAATGACTTTTTTTCTGAAAACCTTATATTAAACTTTACTTTTCTATAAGTTTTGGGCATTTTATTCATCCATCCATCCATCCATCCGTTCATTCATTCAAAGTTGTTCACTTATTGAAAGCCAGTGGGAGTTTCAAGGTAGTAGAAGAGAAATTCAGCGAGAGACATAGGATTGGAGAGGCGGGCAGAGGTGAGTCTAGTAGGGTTCTGTAGGTTTGATAGTAAGAGTCTGAGTTTCATTCTGTGTTTAGTGGGAAGCCGCAGATGGGTTTCAAGGGCAGAACTGACGTGTATTTAAAGATGCCTCTGGTATATTGGAAATGGAGAGCCATTGCAATCATCCGGAAAAGAGATGATGGTGGCTTGGATTAGGAAGGTGACAGTGCCGATGGGGAGAAGAAGATGGATGGGGGATATATTTGTGGAGCAGCCATAGGCCTAGAACTGAGAGAGATGAGAAAGGGAGAGAGAGAGTCAAGAATTACCTCCAGATTTCTAGTTCAGGCCATGGGATAGATGGTGGGGTCCTTTGAAATGAGAAAGGCTAGGGAATGGGAGGAATCACAAGTTCAGTTTGGATATATAAGGTTGAAGATGCTTGTAAGACATCCAAATGGAGATTGCAAAGGAGCATCTGTGGATGCCAGGGAGAGGACGAAGGTGTGACTCAGGCCTGAGAGACAATTTCAGGTGTTTAGAGCCTGTGAATGATACAGCTGTGGGATTATGAAGGTCCCCTTGGGAGAGCGTGTGGAGGGAAGAGAGGAGAGCTGGAGGCCAGGCCCTGGCAGACAGTGAGAGGTTGAAGAGAGGAGGAAGGTCTTGCAAAGGAGACTCAGAAGAACCAGACACAGAGTAGAAGGCAAGCCAAGAATGTGGGTGTCATGGAAACCAAGAAGAATGCCTTGGGAGGGAGGGACAGAGTATGAAGGTGGAGGTCTTGACTCATGCAATTTTAGTGTGATGACAGGGAGATAAAAGTTAGAGTTGGATTATGGTGGGTTAAAGAATGAAAAGGAGGTGGATCCAGTGGGTGTGTGGACCATTCCTTTGAGAATTTGAGATGCAAGAAAGAACAGTGAAATGGGGAAACAGCTGGAGGTGGATGAACAGGGAGGTTTCCTTTAAGATTAGAGATGTGAGGGTAATTATTCACTAAAAGGGATTCTCTTCCAGTTAACCAAGAAGAAAGCCTCAGTGTGGTGCCAGTCCATCTAAAGTACTTCCCTAACTTCTGTTGATGTCCCTTTTGAATCCGGAGAGAGCAAGCTTGAGACCTGGAGCTGTCCATCAGGAATTACATCAAGTAGGAATTGAACCACACTGCTTTGCTTTCATTGTACTTAATTTCTTATGTTATAGTTATGTCAAGGGATATCAGTTTTCCATTTATATTCAGTTCAGTTTAGTCTCTCAGTCATGCCCAACTCTTTGTGACCCCATGGGGACTGCAGCACACCAGACTTCCCTGTCCATCACCAACTTCTGAGCTTGCTCAAATTCACGTCCATTGAGCTGATGATGCCATCCAACCATCTCATCCTCTGTTGTCCCCTTCTCCTCCTGCCTTCAGTCTTTCCCAGTGTCAGGGTCTTTTCCAATGAGTCAGTTCTTTGCATCAGGTGGCCAAAGTATTGCCATTTATGTTGGTGATATGCAATTTCCTTTGAAGATAGAATGAGTTTAAAAAGGGAGGCCATATCAAGGAAAATCCGTGGTAAAGAATAGGATAGGAAGTACAGGATGTAACCAAAATGGCGACAGTGGCCTGGGCAAGACAGAAGTGGGAAACAGTGCATGCTCTCATGTGGCCTGACCTGCAGTCAGGTGAGAGCTAGCTTCGTCCACTCCTGTAAGGTCATGTCAAAGAGATGCGTCTCAAGATCCTGGAGGGGAGGTGGGCAGCGCCGCACGACGACGGGAACCAGCCCAACATCCTGGGAACCGTGCCTCAAGAGTTTGTGAGTCAGCAGAGTGGCGGGAACCCCCAGGGCAGAGGAGCAGATGAGTTGTGTTGCGCCGCCAAGCGCTGTGTGTCCCCCTCCCGCTCCCAGGCCCTTGCTGCCATCAGCACCCACCTCCCCTCGGTGTTATCATTCTGCTTCAGGACTGTTCTCGCAGCATTTAGTGTCAGCTGCCTGCCCTGCTGTGTAAGAAAGAACACAAGGTAAGTCGAGGACACGTTATTCCCAAATGACCTAATTTCAGCATTGGCCCTTGGCCTTTATGAGGGCATGGGCATGACCATTGGATGAGTCAGAGTCTCTGGAATTTTCTCAGTCAGTGGTGCCTTAAAGGAAAACATCTTTTCCTCAATTGAGAGTATGCCCTTCTGGGTAGGAGGGAAAAAGTCCCTTTTCTTTGTTCTTCTATTCTGGGTTTCCAGTCGTATGTTTAGACTTGCTTCTAGCAAAACCGTATCCTATAGGGTTATCAACTCTTCTCAGTTAGTCTGAGACTGTCCTGATTTTAAAACTGAAAGTCCCATATACCACGAATTCCCTCTGTCTCAGGTAAACTGGGGTGGTTGGTCCCTCTAATCTTAGGTCCAGAGATGAGCATACACTCGTAGGGTGATGATTCTCCTGGACATTAAAGAGTGTTTGAATGGTTGTGTCCAGAAAATTGTGTTTTGACAAAGTCAAAGGGTATTAAGTGATTTCCTTATTCAGGTTTAGACTACAGTGAAAATATTAAAACCATGATGTTTTTGTTAATACTAATTATGTAATGTGCAGCAGCAATGCATTAAGAGAAGGGTTTGTTGCATCAGCAGTGGCTTTAATTGGGCTGAGCCAGGAGAACCTGAAAAGAACTATTCTTCAAGGCATGTTTATAAAACCTTCCATGTTCATAGTGACACATAAGCCCCAATCAACTTCTCACAGTTGGCATTGATCCCTTGGTGTGCCTGTCTGCAAAATAGACTGTACGTAACCTAAAATATCTGAGATTTGCTTTGTATTTCCTTACAGTTAGGCTAGCTGCTATGATAAACAACCCCCCAAGTGTATAATTACTCAGTGCAATAAAAGCGAATTTCTTATTTACATAAAGTCCAAAACAAATGTTCCGGATTGGCGGGTAATTCTCCTCCAGGGGGTGATTCAGGGACCCAGTCTCCATCCGTTGTGTGGTATATACGACATGTTGCTTCCAAGGTTGTCATGATTATCTGCGTCAAGCCAGTGTAAGGGTGGAGAACATATGATAACATGCATGGTGGGGTGTTGTTGGAGGAGGGCAAGCTTGGGTGTGACACTTATCATCCACTCACATTCCGTCGGCTAGACCTCAGTCACAGGCCACACCCAGCTTCCAGGGTGGTTTGAGGAATGCTATCTACCTAGTGACCAGGAACTCCTACAAGGGAACAGTCTTGTGGAAAAACTGGTCTCTAGCAGCATTTGACCTCACATGAAACATTTGCTGCTCTCTTGTAAAAAAGTGGGGGATACAGTGAAAAAAGTTTAAAAAAATTTTTACTGGAATATAGTTCATTTATGATGTCGCATTAATTTCAGGTGTATCGTAATGTGAATCAGTTACACACATGTATACATCCGTGCTCTTTTGGATTCTTTTCCCATAGAGGCAAGTTTTGTCGCTTAGTTGCTAAGTTGTGTCTGACTTTTTGTGACCCCCATGGACTGCAGTACGCCAGGCTTCTCTGCCCTTCATTATCTCCTGGAGTTTGCACAAATTCATGTCCATTGACCTGGTGATGCTCTCTAACCATCTCAAACTCTGCTGCCCTCTTCTTTTGCCTTCAATCTTTCCCAGCATCAGGGTCTTTTCCAAAGAGTCAATTCTTTGCATCAGGTGGCCAAAGTATTAGGGCTTCAGCATCAATCTTTCCAATGAATATTCAAGGTTGATTTTCTTCAGGATTGACTGGCCTGATTTCCTTGCAGTCCAAGGGACTCTCAAGAGTCTTCTCCAGTACCTCAATTCAAAACCATCAGTTCTTCAGCTATCTGCCTTCTTTATGGTCACCTTCTTTATGGTTCAACTCTCACATCCATACATGACTACTGGAAAAACCATAGCTTTGACTATACAAACCTTATTGAGTTCCCTGTGCTGTACAATAGGTCCTTATTATCTATTTTATATGCTGCTGCTGCTGCTGCTGCTAAGTCGCTTCAGTCGTGTCCGACTCTGTGCGACCCCATAGATGGCAGCCCACCAGGCTCCCCTGTCCCTGGGATTCTCCAGGCAAGAACACTGGAGTGGGTTGCCATTTCCTTCTCCAATGCATGAAAGTGAAACGTGAAAGTGAAGCTGCCCAGTTGTGTCTAACTCTGAGCAACCCCATGGACTGCAGCCCACCAGGCTCCTCCATCCATGGGACCTTCCAGGCAAGAGTATGCAGTAGTGTGTATATGTCAATCCCAGTCCTACAATTTATCTCCCCTCCCCATTACCCACTGGTAGCCATAGCTTGTTATTTACATCTGTGACTCTATTTCTGTTTTGTAAATAAGTTCATTTGTACCTTTATTATAGATTCCACATATAAGTGATATAATATTTGTTTTTCCCAATCTGACTTCATTCTGCACGACAATCTCTCTAGATCCATCCATTTTTGCTGCAAATGGCATTATCTTGTCCTTTTTAATGGCTTAGTCATATTCCATTGTATAAATGTACCAGATCTTCTTTATCCATTCCTCTGTCAATGGATGGACATTTAGGTTGCTTTTATGTCTTGGCGTTTATTTATTTCTGTATAGAAAATTTCCCCCAAATTTAGTGGCTTTAAACAATAACAATCATCTATTATTACCATCCCTTATTGTTCTAAGGTTGGCTGGGTTCATCTAGGGGTTTGTCTTGGGGTATCTGCATGTTTGCAGGTAAACTGTAACTATGGCAGGAATGATCCTGAAGGCTTCTTTGTACATATGTCTGATGCCTGAACTGGGAACACTCAAACACCAAGAAACTGGGAGAGCTAGTAGCTTCTGGGCAGCCAAACTTCCTACATGGCGCCTCTGGGCTCCAAAGTGGAGTTCCCGTATAAAATATAGGATTCAGTTAAACTTTTAATTTATAGAAACCGTCAATAACTTTTTAGTATATGTCCTTTGTAGTATTTGGGATATACTTACACTAAAAAAAATTTTTTTATTTTTCCAAAATTCAAATTTAAGTGGATATCCTGTATATTTAGACTTGCTAAATTTGGCAACCCTATTCCAAAAGCACGTGTTCTGAGATTGGGAGAGCCAGGCAGCGGCTCTGTTGCCTGTTTTGACTTTGTCTCGGAAGTTGCATAGTATTCTTTTGCCTGCCCAGATGAGGGGATGTCTACAGCACATGTAAGAAAAGCACACGGGATGGGGCATAATCCTTACAGTAGTCATCTTTTGTCCAGATTAGGAAACTTTGGTTCAGGCAAATGCCATGACTTGGTTAGGTGACGTTGCCAATAAGGGGTAGACCCAGGATTCGAATTTTTGACTGCCTGGTTCAAAATCCATTTTTGAGCTCCTGAGCGTCAAGGACAGGGGAAGTTTTGCAGTAAAAACACACAATCAGACTTTAGGGCAGCAGATTTCCCAAAGGTCAGAAGAGAGATAACCCAGATATCACGGTCAGAGATTTTTAGATGAATCCCGTCTCAAGAGGGTTGGGACACTCTGAGAAATGTCATCACTCTAAATCTGCGATTGAAAGTGCTCCTCTTTCAGAAGGAAAGGGAAGGGAGCTAGTAAAACCAGAGGCTGCACAGGACATCCTCTGATGCTCTCAGACTTTAAAGGGCTGGAACAAAAATGGGAAGGAAGAGCACTTAGCCAAGGACAAATAAGAATCAGTTGCGGAGAATTGTAGGAATAGCAGCAGGAAGTGTTACACCCCAAATGATTTCAGGGAGAATGTTTGGGAAAACAAGGCAGGCTAACAGTTGCTGCTGTAGGTCAATAGCACAACATTTCTGGGTCAGAAAAAGAAGGGACTTCTCCAAAACAATCACCTTGAAACTAAAACAGCCTCTGAGAAACAGGAGATGATCAATTCATATTGGTTCAACGCATGAATGAACATGCAAATATGTTTCGAAGGAATGAGAAGTTATGCCACAACTGACCCCAGGAAGAAAGCACCAAATTCTTTTTACATGGAGCTTCGGTGCAGAAGATCTACAGCCAGGTGGGATGCTAAGAGTAGAGACTCTAAAGGGATAAAAAGTCAGACGAGCAAACATCAGTCTAATGCCTACAAGGAGTAGTTAATAACAATTAAAATGAGCTACTTGCCAAAAATCATGACCACTGTTCCACTGAAGGGTTTCCCTGGTGGCTCAGTTGGTTAAGAATCCGCCTGCAATGCCAGAGATCTGGGTTTGATCCCTGGGTTGGGAAGATCCCCTGGAGGAGGACATGGCAACCCACTCTAGTATTCTTGTCTGGAGAATTCCCATGGAGAGAGGAGCCTGGAGGGCTACAGTCCGTGGGGTCACAAAGAGTTGGATATGACCGAGCAACTTAGCACAGCACAGCATAGCATTCCATTGAAGAACTGGCAAAAGAAGTTTTGATTCAGAAGTACTTTTGGCTTTAGAGGTTACAATTCTAAACATAGATATTTGTTTTAAAAGATTTTCCTGTTTTAGAATACTGTAATTTTTAAAAATCTTCTAAATCTGTATTTTCTTGCTAGGGAGAAACTTTGAGTTCAATTTCTTGCTAGAGAGGTATCAAATCCTCAGGTTTGAGTATGTGTGTGAGGGTTTAGTTGCTTTAGTCGTGTCTGACTCTTTGTGACCCCATGGACTGTAGTCTTCCAGGCTCCTCTGTCCATGGGATTCTCCAGGCACGAATAAGGAGTTGGTTGCTACACACTCCTCCAGGGGATCTTGCTGACCCTGGGATCAAACCCAGGTCCCTTTTGTCTCCTGCATTGGCAGGAGGGTTCTTTACCGCTAGCACTGCCTGAGAAGCCCCAAAACTCCTGTAGGTGAAACCATTATAGCTTAATTTGGTATTCAGAAATTTGTTGACAGACACCAAAAATAAAAGACATCAGACACATTTATTCAATCATGTTTTAAAAAATTTCTACCATGTGCAGTCTGGGTTCTAGGCACCGGAGACAGAGGGATGAATAGGGTGAGTCCTGGTAAATCAGTCATCAAATAAATTTCTAAGAAAAAGTCCAGAGTTATATATTCCATAAAAGAACAGGTGAGGGGATATGGAGTGAGTACAGAAACTTCTATCTTAGATACTTAGGTAACGTTTGTATAAGGTGGTGACATAAGAGCATAAAGATAAGGAGCCAGCCATTGTGTATAAATTGATAATAAGCATAATAAAATGTATTATCCTTGTAGTAAATCCTATAAAATCATCTTTAGTTCATTCATTTGTTATTGAGGGATTTAGCGTCACAGAACCCTGGCAGCCAGTAACTAGCTGGTGTGCGGTTGTTGCTCCTATATCCTGTGATCCATCCTGAAGTCAGTGAGGCAGGCAGCTGGGAATGGTGTGGTGTGAAGAGAGGGAAGGAAGGACCAGCAGGGAGCGCAAGGATGGGTTGGAATCTGACTGGCCTCTCGATGCCTTTAAACCTCCATCCTCAGCGCCCTTGGTCACAGAGCTAGGTGTCCCCCTGGCCAGGAGCTGGAGTTGCTGCAGGAAGAGACCCCGTGGGAACTGAAGGAACTAGGGCTCAGCCGCTGGCCAACAAAGCAGAGCCAGAAGAGAAGCATCGTCTGCAGCGAGCTGTGCCTGTACCTGGCAGCCTACTTTCCTAGCAAAAAAATACTGCTGCCTCTAAACTGCACTTACGACTGTGCGCCGTGCTAACCTGGAACTATGCATGCAACTCTGCTTGTCTAAGACAGACATTCAGCTTCACTGAGTCGATGCAATACAAACCCACCTCCTGCACCTGCTGGGAACACAAGATGACCAGGGTGGTTTGTCTTCCTCATCTTTGTTTAGGTCCTATCCCATCAGTGAAGACCTAACACTGCAGCCAGTTCCTGCTGGGCCAAACACAACCCTTCTAAATCCTCTCTAATGTCTCTTTACTTTCCATAGCACTCATCACCTTCTTTTTTTCTTTTGCCTCACTCTACAGCATGCAGGATCTTAGTTCCCTGACCAGGGATTGAACCCATGCCCTTGAAGTGGAAGTACAGAGTCCCAACTATGGGACTACCAGGGAATTCCCATTCATCACCTTCTTATATGTGTGTGTGTTTAGTTGCTCAATTGTGGCTGACTGCCACACGCCTGCCAGGATCCTTTGTCCATGGGATTCTTCAGGCAAGAATACTGGAGTGGGTAGTCATTCTCTTCTCCAGGGGATCTTCCTGACCCGGGGTTCAAGCCTGGGTCTCCTGCATTGCAGGCAGACTCTTTACCGTCTGAACCACCAAGGAAGGCCCACCTTATATCAAAGTGAAAGTCACTCAGTCATGTCTGATTATTTGCGACCCCATGGACTACACATTCTGTGGAATTCTCCAGGCCAGAATACTGGAGTGGAAAGCCTTTCCTTTCTCCAGGGGATTGTCCCAATTCAGGGATCGAACCCAGTTCTCCTGAATTGCAGGCAGATTCTTTACCAGCTGAGCCACAAGGGGAGCCCAAGAATACTGGAGTGGGTAGCCTATCCCTTCTCCAGCAGATCTTCCCGACCCAGAATTGAACCAGAGTCTCCTGCATTGCAGGCGGATTCTTTACCAACTGAGCTTTCAGGGAAACCCCTACTCAATTATTATTATTTCCATGCTTATTGCTTGCTTTTTATTTCCCATCAGTAGAACAGAAGTTCCATAAGAGCATAAGTATTTTTCCAACCACGATGTGTCCCAAACACCATGAACAGCTCCATCCCTGAGCAGGCCCTTAGGATTTGCTGTTGAAGGAAGGAGAATAATTGAGGGGGTCAGAGATGAGTCTGGAAAAGTCAGCAGTGGTCAGGTCAGGTAGAATGGATTGTGTTTTAAATGTGGTGAGAAGCCTTTGGGAGTTCTCAGTGGAAGAGTGAGGTGTTCTATTGAACATGTTTTAAAGATCACACTGGCAAAGTGTGTGTGTGTGAAGGGGTGGGCATGAGGACTATGGGAAGTGGGAAGCCCAGGTAGAAAGTGATCACCGTTGTCTAGCTGGGGATAGTTTGGACTATGATGTTTGCAAAGAAGTGGGGGCAAGTTGTCAGACTCCAAATGTATTTTGAGGGTGAAGCTGTCAGCACTTATCAGTTGGTTGGATGTGGAAGATGAGGGTGGCTCAGGGTTTTAACCTGAAATATGGAGTGAAATGGTGGGGGCCCATTGGCAGAGTGGAGACAGGGAGAGGGGCAGGTTTGAAGAGAGAAGCCCAGATTTTCATTTATTCATTCAGCAAGTGTCTATTGAGCCCCTGCCATGTGCTGGGCACTGTCTTAGGAATACAACACTGAACAAACTGGATGAAAAGCCTTGCCCTCAAGGAGCTTACATTCTAGTGAGAGAGAGTGAGTGAGTGAGTGAGTGAGTGAAGTCGCTCAGTCATGTCCGACTCTTTGTGACCCCATGGACTGTAGCCTATCAGGCGCCTCTGTCCATGGGATTTTCCAGGCAAGAGTGCTGGAGTGGATTGCCATTTCCTTCTCCAAGTGGGAGAGAAAAAAAAGCAAACAGGCAAGTCAGTAAGATATAGTGTGTTGAGAAGTGATGGAAGTAGGGATTGGTGAGGGGATAGGGAGTGTGAAGGGTATAAACTTAGGAGGCTTGTTTAACATGGGGCCTTTGGTAAAGACTTGAGGAAGCGAGGGAGAGAGTCATGTGGACATCCCATGAAAGAACTTTCCAGGCAGATGGAATAGCAGGTTCTCCCAAGGTTGAGCCTGTCTGTTTCAGAAACAGCAAAGAGGCCAGCATGGCAGTGGGGAGAGCAGGGAGAGAGGAGAACAGGAAAGTGATTGGCTGGGCACATAGATCAGACCATTCTGGGGATTTCTACTTGGCATGAGATGAGAAGCCACCAGAGCAGAGAAGTGACATGAGCCAGTCTAACCTCTAACCTCAGGTTTGAGACACCCATTGGACTTCCTAGTGGAGATGTCAAGGAGAGAGTTGGATGTGAGTCTAGAGCTCAGGGAAGAGATCACAGCTGGATTCGGGTGTATTGAATGCCAGGGATGCCAGCCAGAGGAACATTAATTACAGAGGAGAGCAAATAACGGCAGCAAATGTCCAAGAATAAAGTGTCATGTGAGGAGACTCAGGCCACCTGTAGTTACTCTGGTTCTGCTTGTTTCAAGTTAGGGGACCACTAATAGGAACCACAAGGCTTCCCAAGTGGTACTAGTTGTAAAGAACCCACCTGCCAATGCAAGAGACTGTTAGAGATGAGAGTTCGAGCCCTGGGTCGGGAAGGCATGGAGGAGGGCATGGCAACCCATTCCAGTATTCTTGCCTGGAGAATCCTGTGGATAGAGGAGCCTGGCGGGGTCCACGGGGTCGCAGGACGTGACTGGAAGTGACTTAACAGCACCACCAGTAGGAACCACAGCTGATCTAATTCATATGCAGTGCTCTGTGGGTTAATAATAAAAGAAGTTTATAAATTCAACATTCAGATTATACGTGTTTGCCTATTGCTGTGACTCTTAAGTGATTTCAGGTGGACAGATATAGGTAACAAGAACCCACAAGTGACCAGGATTCTCAGCTACAGGTAATTTCCAACCTTTGGTCTGAGAACCATAGGGGCTGCTTTTGGCAGAGGTTGATGCTTGTATAAATCCTGTCAAGGTCACAGTCAATTTGAAGCTTTTTCTAAAAACTTACTCTTGCCTGTTCACAAATGGTCAGACTTGCAGCCGTGTTCTGGTGAAGCGGCTCTTCTGCATGGGATGGGAGGAATCTGATTTGTTGTGTTTGCTGATTTGCATGATGTAAATACTCTTACCACAGCCAGTCTTAAGGTACTAGTCATTTAACAACTGACTCTCGAAATCCTGCGATTTTGCTGAGTATATAACAGCTGGCTCCGGTGTATCAATATTTTCCTGTCCATAACTCGTGGATAGGCTGTACTTCTGCAGCCCCAACTGCTGTGGCTTCTCAGATTTTCTCCACTCCCTGTATCCATGCCTATGGGTCACACTGAAGACAGTCAAGTGGCCAGTACAATGGCCTTTACCTCTGGAATTAGGAATTCCTTAGAAGGCTTTCCTGGTGGCTCAGATGGTAAAGAATCTGCCTGCAGTGCAAGAGGCCAGGTTTGATCCCTGAATAGGGAAGATCCCCTGGAGAAGGGAATGGCAATCCACTCCCGTATTCTTGCCTGGAGAATTTCATGGACAGAGGAGCCTGGCAGGCTACAGTCCATGGGGTTGCAAAGAGTCGAAAATGACTGAGTGACTTTCACTTTTCTGTGACAGTTGGTTTTAGCCATGACCCCAGGAAGACATCAGCAAGTGTCTTCTGAACTGAACTGCTGTCCTTGTCATTTCCTTGTCCTCAGTTCCTTACATAAATGGAACTTTCTACATTATTAAGGTATTTTGAGATCTTCTGCAGGGAGGACCCTGAATTTGATGCTGGGGTTACCATAGGCACATATCTGCCCTTATTGTTTTTTTTTTTTAATCAGAATATAATTGCTTTATCATGTGTTCGTTTCTACTGTACAACGAAATTAATCAGCTATATGGATACATATATCCCCTCGCTCTTGAATCCCTCTCCCACCCCCACCCCCCACCCCATCTAGGTCGTCACAGAGCACCAAGCTGAGCTCCCTGCGCTACACAGCAGCTCCCCACTAGGTATCTGTTTTACACTTGGCAGTGCAGTATGTCAATCCCATCTCCCAGTTCATCTCATCCTCCCTCCCGCCACGTCCACAGTGTCTGCACCACTATTCCTGTCCAGAGTCTTATTGGAGAATTGAGAAAAATGGAAAGAATACCTAGGGAGGCTATTAGCATTACTCTATGTGCTGTGCACGTGCTAAGTCGCTTCAGTTGTGTCTGACTGTTTGAGAGAGCATGGACTGTAGCCCTCCAGGGTCCTCTGTGCATGGGATTTTCCAGGCGAGAATACTGGAGTGGGCTGCCATGCCCTGCTCCAGAGAATCTTCCCCACCCAGGGATCAAACCCATACCTCTTATATCTCCTGCATTGGCACCCAGATTCTTTACTGCTGTGCCAACTGGGAAGCCCATGTCCCCCATGAAAGCTTGCCTGAATTTGCCTACAATGAACATCCACCATCTGTGCCCCTCATTTTGCATGGAACATTTGCTAACCTTATAATAATGTATAATATTATTTAATATTAATAACATTATTATTATATATTGTTATTGTTTCCCCAGAGCACCTTAATGATCAGCCAAAGACTGGATTTCAGGATTGTCCATTGAAACAAATACAACCATTGTATATGTGCTGTGCTTAGTAGCTTCAGTCGTGTCCAATGCTTTTCGACCTCATGAACTGCAGCCCTCCAGGCTTCTCTGTCTATGGGGATTCTCCAGGCAAGAATACTAGAGTGGGTTGCCATGCTCTCCTCCAGGGGTTCTTCCCAGCCCAGGGGTTGAACCCAGGTCTCCCACATTGCTGGTGAATTCTTTACCATCTGAGCTACCAGGGAAACCCCAAATTCAATAATTTAATTCTATGCATTGCTCTCCCCACCCCCACTCAAAATTGCATCCCATTTCTAAAAGTCATGTGTGGACAGCTGAACATCCTTTGGGCCTGAGCACTACTTAAAAGCAGGAAGAGGACTCTACTAAGCCAATTCACCACATTTAGAGACCAGCGACATTTCTCTCATATGCCTATTATTTGGAGAAATGATTCAAGCTCAGGTAGCCGGTCAGCTGGTTCCCTACCAGTCACTGCAACCTCCTGTTGCACGCTCATCAGCAGACCTGGCATAAAGCGTCCCAGCTGGGGTCATGTGGCTAGGAGAAGAAGGAAGACACAGCTACCCCAAAGAGACACCCCGTCCAGGTCTACAGGACAAGGAGGCATTTTGTGACCAGTGGAAGACACAAATGTCTCCCGTCTCCTTCTTTGTATACGTGATGGTGAAAACAGGAGAAAACGCACAGACCAGAAGACATCCAGACAGTGGGCTGTTCTCACTGACGACGTTTGTGCCGCATTCCTCCTCGCCCCTGGAGTGCATTGCGACACTCAGACTGGTGGTTCTGGGAGCCAAGCAGCTGATGGGGGAGCCTCAGGAGGCAGCAGAGACAAATTAATCTTCAGATCCACCATTTCCCCTGAAACACACCACTTGCTAAACTGAATTTCAAGCCAAGAGCAGCAATTTTCCACAGCCCAAGTCTGGAAAAGTCTGTGAAACCACATTGGGTCCGAAAACCAAAGTTGGTTTTTGCTGTTTTTCGTGGAGCACCAGAGAGACAACTCCAGAATTCCAGATGTGAGGCAGCTGGATGGACGTGTGTGTCCAGGCATCTGCACAGCAGCTTCAGAAAGGCGACCACGGACAGCTGCGAAAAACCACCACTGACAACCTTCTTTCTCTTTTCTTACCTGAACCTCTGGACTTACTTGTCTGAAAAGAAAGAGGGAAGAAAAAAAAAAAGCTGGCACTCATTGTTTTGTTTTCTCAATTTTCTTGTCAACTGACTCATGATAAAAGAATGTCCTTTTCAATCAATTTCAATTCTGCAGAACAGAAAAATAGAGAATTTATAGGCAACTATTGGAAACAAAGGAACCATCTGTTTTTTTAAGTATAATTTTTCTCTGCAATAGTCCTCTCCAAACACTTGGATCATTTATTTTCCCTCACCGCACCACTTTTAGTGAACCAGAGAACCCCATTGTCCAACCCAGGTAGGTTTCTTTGAAAAGAACCCCTCCTCCCCAGAGTGGGTGGGCTTCGGGAACAGAAGTCTAGTGGGGTAACCGGGACCTCTGTCTCTTACATGGGGAGGGCTTCGTTATCATGGGAAGCAGCCTGGGCGGCTGGTGGAGGTCATCCAACCCTGGTTATTCCGGTTCATTTGTCATTTTCTAGTGACAGTTTTCACTTTTCGGCCAGGAATCTTCCAGGGGTGTTTTACAACATTATGACTAAAATTCAGTCATGTGCTGGCAGCTGCCATGGACTAAAAATTTACTTATCCGAAAGCCAGAGATGGCTCTGTCAATGGAGATGAGTCTTATGTAAGCCAGGGAATGGCAACAAGGTGTCTCTGAACCTCCCAGCCTCTGGGGTCCGTCCTTCCAACTTCTCAGTATATGATGCTCTCAGTCCCACCGCACGTTCAGGAACCATTTTGCATCCGCGCCAAGGCTGCTGTAGGTCCCTGCTGGAGCCTTGCAATCTGCTCACCAGCCCCTGCCTCAGAGACTTTCCCAGTTCAGACCTGCCCAACTCAGCAGCCACCCTCCTGGACCGTCTCTTGTCTCGGCCTCTCTCCCTCTCCCACCCAAAAGCTGACTGCAGCTCCCTTCCCGTGAGACACGCTATCACAAGATTGTGGCACTTGGCCGACTTTCCTGCAGGCTGAAGAGCGGTGGGGTGGAGTTCCGATAGAATGTTTCACAGTCTTGACCTATGCCCGACTTTCCTTTTCAGGCTCTTGGTCTCCTGCTCTGCTGCTGGATCCCTTGTGTTCCCCAGAACTGGTCTTATCGCTCCTAGCTTCTCTCCCATGACTCCTGTTTCCAGCCCAGCCTCTCCCTCCTTTGGCTCCCCTGAAATCTTCCTGTCGCACTCACTTTATTTTGTCTCAGAGTTTTAGTCCCCCTTTCCAGGAAGACTATGGCTGGGGGCGGTGGGGCGGGAGGGTGCGGGGAGGAGCCCTCCTCCCGTGACCAAAAGGCCCATCAAACTCATGAGGGTATTTCCACCCTCATGGATGAAAGAAAGAAGAAATAGTGAACAGCACAGCGGACTGTGGGGGCTCTCCTATAAAGGCCTGACCAGGAATTTGGGTATTGGCCAAATTAGAAGTAGGTTGAGGTGGCCTCAACCAAGCCCTTGCCTGGCTCCCGTGGAATTAGCTGCATGGGAGACCACTGGTCTTTATTCTACATTTAAAACTTCTATATACCTTACGTTCATTTCTTCTAAAACTGTCTGCTAGGCTTTCGTTTCTATTTTAAAAAGGCATGAAAATAAAATCACTGGTTAGTGATGAAGAAGCCACCCAAATCTTCCGTTCTAAAAGGAAAAAAATAAGGCAGATCAGAGAAATACACCTCCAAGTATACACAGCTTTTGTCTCTAAACAAAACAGTGAAATTATGAGTTATTTTATTGTCTTATTGGGTTTTTTGCAAGTTTTCTATGATAAACATGAATTATTTTATAATATAAAGATGAAAGCTACAGAATTATTATAAGAAAGATTTGCTCCTTAAAAAAAACAACAACTGTACGTGCATCCAATAACCATTTTTACACAGTTCATCACAACTAACAACCACACTAACTGGGTTTTTCTCTTTTTAATCATTTGTAGTCCCAGTATGAAATTTATCTGTTTCAAAGTCTCAAATATGGGAATAAATAGCTGCTATGCCTAGAGCCTTCTATGAATATATGAGATGAACTTTGCTTTTGTAAACAGCATCCGATGAAGGGAAAAGTCAGTTATCTGACATTGAGAGCTGTGGTCCCTTAACCACCCAGGCAGAACCTTCTCTTTTTAGCACTTCCTTTTTAGCTGGTTGAAAGTCACAACTTTTGCCATCACTGTTACCACTACTACACCATCACCATCACCATTGTTACCATCATCACCGTTATCCTTTCCTTAACTGAGTACCTACTGTGTGCCAGGCTAGATACCTGATATGTTACATACACAGTCTTGTATGAAGGTGAATTCTCATTCAGACTCTATAAAGTAAGAATCCTGTCCCCTCCTTATAGCTGAGGAAATAGGCTCAGAGAAATTAAGTTGCTTACCTGATCATTCATGACCAATCCAGCATGAACTATAGTGATTTTTAAAAATTACATAAATATTTTACTTGAATAATAAAATAGATATTACAAAGATTTCTCTTTTTATTTTTTAAATTATGAAATATGAGAACACATTTACAGGTGACTTGGAAAATACAAAACAAATTTACATGTAGTTCCACTGTATATTACAATTATTTTTTTAAATTCATTCCTAGTTGAAGAATAATGATATTCTTTATGATATTGTATTGGTTTCTGCCACACATCATCATGAACAATTATCTTTTTAAGTAGATACTTTAAGATTTTTAGTTGGAGTTTTAATAACAAACTCTCAAAAATTAATAGAATGGATAGAAAAGTCAAAGGATGTAGTAGGCCTGAAAAGCACTATGAACCAATTCAGCATAATTAAAATTTATACATTTTTCACACAACAGCAGGATATGAATCCTATTCAAGTTCCCATAGATTTGAGGAAAGAACGACAATGTTTAATTCTGCCAACCTCACCCAACAATATAACATAGCAGCTAGCTATGTTACTGCAATTCAGTCATTCATCCGCCCACTGGGATAGTCACCAGGTGCATGGTATCCCATCTGTGGAAGGCATAGCCCTAGGAATTAGGAGATCTGCACAAGCATAAAGGCAAGTTCCCTGGACAAATTTAGGAAAGGAAATAAGCCAAGCCTAACTATAACCCAAATGCAGAGGTGGCAGATGTCCTGGCAAGGACAAATGCAAAATGGTACGAGAATCCAAAGAAGAAATTACCAGGTGGGAGGGAGTCTGCTTAAGGGAGATCTTCATGGAAGATAACTGTGGTTTCTCATTGAACTGCGTAGCAGCAACTCAGTGTGTTTCAAATGGAGAGAATGACAGGGGCTAAGGAATTCACATAGCATGCAAGGAATCCAATGTAGCTGGAAGAAGGGGTAGCCATGTGTGGGTGAGCAGGGAATGGCTGATTGTGGAGGGGACCCTAAATGATTCACCTGAGGCTTTAAACCTTATTTCAGGGGTGCTTAGGCCAGGCTGTGCAGGAGGACATGACTACCGCTGTGCTTTGGGGAGAGTAACCTACCAAGGGCAGGGTGGTGGGGTCTGGATAAAATGAAGAGTGGGGTGGATCAAGAGAGTCAGCCTCCCCAACACTGTAAATCAACTGTATTCCAATAAAAATCTTTAAAAGTTAATTAAACGCACACAGAAAATAAAACATGAACCAACAACCACAAAAAAGAGGGTCATCCCTGGAGACTGGGAGAATGGAGAGACAAAGGAGAGAGATCAGACCTACATTCCAAGCCTGGGTGACCAAAGCCCTCACCATGGCCTGGGCAGCCTGTCATTCTAGACTCTCCTCTCCTTCTGATTTCATTTCCTTCTTATCTCCCGCCTTGTTTACTTGCTCTAGCCTTTGTGGTTTCTCTACACATCAAATACTGGACACACTCAGCCATGAGGACATCTCTTGGCTTGGAAACTCCTCCCCAGATATATGCATGTTTCACTGTCTCTCCTCCTCCAAGGCTTTGTCCCAAGGTCACCTCTTTGCTGGGCTCTCCACCCCCCTTATTTTACTAAGTTCTTCTCTGTACCAAATATTACTTTCTGACATAGTATGTACTTTACTTATTGATTATGTTCGATTGTTTATCTTCATCTGGCTTGTTCACTGCTGTATCCCTGCAGCTGGAACAGAGTAAATGCTCATTAAATATTTGTTCAGTGGTAATGCTGACTTGGACAAAAACTGGGATGTCAGGAAAGAAAGCTAGCATGGGTAAGAGGAGAAATTAGGGCTCATCTTGAACATTTGGTCTTAGGTGCTGAGGGATGCTAGGTGGAGAAGTCTTTCTGGCAGCTGGGAATATGTGTCTTGAATGGAGGAGCCAGGTCTGGCCTGGGAGCCTGGGAGAAGAAGCTGTCCAAATAGAGACGACAAAAAGTGAGTTTATTGGAGGGCTCTTTTGGTTTTTTACTTTTTAAAGATGATTACTGCTGCTGCTGCTGCTAAGTTGCTTCAGTCATGTCTGACTCTGTGCGACCCCATAGATGGCAGCCCACCAGGCTCTGCCGTCCCTGGGATTCTCTAGGCAAGAACACTGGAGTGGGTTGCCATTTCCTCCTCCAATGCATGAAAATGAAAAGCGAAAGTGAAGTCGCTCAGTCGTGTCCAACTCCTAGCGACCCCATGGACTGCAGCCTGCCAGGCTTCTCCGTCCATGGGATTTTCCAGGCAAGAGTACTGGAATGGGGTGCCATCAGATACTTTTAAATTACACATGTGACTCACATTATATTTCTCTTTTTTTCCTGAACAGTATTATTTTGAACACAAGCATTTCTTATGATTTTGTGTATGTTTGTTGCTATCTCTTTTTCTTCTGCAGATTATCAGATATTCTGAAGGGATGATGAAATGTGTCAACAAAGACTCCGTCTGCTGTTTTATAAGCATCTCTATGCTCAATAAAAGAGAATGATCCTAAGCTCTAGTTACAAAGAACCATGACAAAAAAACTAATATGAAAATTTTCTAGGCAAAAAACCAGGCTGTTAGTTGATTTTAAATAAATATTTTAGTGAGAGTGGTTTTGTTTCAGCATACTGAAATTACTAAATCCTAGGTTATGAACCACCCCCCCTCCCCATTATATAAGTAGAGTAGGAGGGCATGTTGGATATGATCTCATTCCTTCATTTGCTCATTCATTTACTCAAAAAGTATTTACATTTCTTTAATATTTAATGTAGTACTTAATATAATGTTGTAGATAATAAATACGACAAGTGTATTCAGGCATGTGTTTTTGCATTAATATTCATAGAACATCACCTCATGCCAGACACTGTAACTTAGGGATATTTGGTGGTCCATGAAGATAGTCTCTATTGGACACAGCTGGCTAGTCTGCTGGGGTTAAAAATTCAACAGCATTTATAAATTTGGTTTTCTGCCTTTCCGTCTTTCCTTCTCACTCTGCTCCCTCTTTCTCATCCTTTTTCCCTTCCTCCTGTCCTTCCTTCCTTCCTTCCTTTCTCAACAAATGCCTTTCAGCAGCTACATTATTTTCTGAATGGACACCTGATTAGTTGATCTTCCATTCTCAGTGAAAATGAATGCTTTTTATGCCACAAAATCATCACATTGCTTTAGCATTTAGTTGCCTGGAACTATATCAAAGTCAGTGACATATGTAGTCCATTAGTTGCACTGAGCTCTTAACCTCCCTGGGAGAAAAAGAAACGACATAAATAAGGCTTCTTTTACATCAAACAGCAAATAAATGAAGTCATTTGAAGAAACCACCTACATGAAGTCCTGGAACTGTAATTACCCAACTCTCTCTTTTGGCAAACAGAGGCTTTCTTACAATATACCTGTCTCCCCAGTAATGGTCCCTCCCGGTGGGATGTAGCAAGACTGTGGGTCACAGGGGCCCAAGACAAAGATGTTACTGATTTGGACACTTGAACTACTGCTCAAGAAGGAAATTCCCAACGTTCATCCTGGCCGAGATCAGAAATTGTTTTGGAAGCTGTGAGGTCAGCCTTTAGTCTCTATAGGTCCGCTTGTAGGGCACGAAGTTCACTAACTTCTCAGAAAAGAAAAAGAGCACTTAATAAAATAAATTGCTTCTACTCCCCTCTGGTTTCTATGAAAAAATAAAATTCAGTATTAAAAATTCTGTAGCAGTGTGGACATCCTTCCTAGAAGAGATAGAGAACTTTGGAACTGGACAGGACCCAAGAGGCAATCATTTCAATAGATGAGGAAGTGGATTCAGAGAGGTCCCATGAGTTTGTCCAGCAGCCGCAGAGTGGAAAGGAATCTCCCTGAGCCCCCTCCACCCATTCATCCTGCCATCTGCTACTCCCTATGGCTTGCCTCTTTCCACCAGAGTGGGTTTTTTTTTTTTTTTTTTTAGGCTAATGAAAGTGTTCTTTCCTCAAATATTTATTTAGGAACTTGAAGTTTAAGTGAACACTTCTGGTAATCTTTAGTAATTTTTGTTATCAAGGAACAGTGAAAATAAAACCAAGATTAATTGATATTGTCTTAGGTTTGCGTGGCTTTAATCTAAGGACAAAGCAGGCATTATAAAACTTCCCCATGTAATGATTTCCTTTTTAAAAAAGAGGAGACCAGTTTGCATCCAGAGTCCCAGCTCATAGGTAGAACTCACCTCTATTAACGATGTGGTCTTCTGTTGCAGGCAAGAAGTGGAGCAGAGAGAGTCAGGGGCTGGACACAGGAATGGGAAGCGGGATGGAGGGGAGCTCAGGACAGTAATGTCAGTGGCTTCCTCATCACAGGTTTGGCTGGACAGAATCTTGACATCTTCCACTACTCCATTTATGTCTGCCAGGGTTCCTTCCCCTGACATCTGGATTGGGAGGCGTCGTGGGCATTTGCGGCTTTTGGTTGTCCCATCTCCATCCCCCCCTTTCCCTTGATAATTATAATTTAATTATCATTAGAGTAATTTAGCAGTATTAAAATAATAGCAATTTCAGGAAATGATTCCTCTTAGTCTGTATCTCTTGGCAGAGGTGACTAACCCAGACTCTGTGGGTGGGAATGTGCCCAAGGCTCAGGCCATCAGCTTGTTCCTTTCCCTCTGGTCCAGGGACTGGCCCAGGGATGGGGCCTTGGTCAGGAGTCAGACACAGGGAGCAGAGATGACTCAGCAGTTTTTAAACAGAAAGATATTTAATGCTGGGAAATAGACACTCGTGAAATCACCAGAAAAGCTCTGGCTGGGTCTCCAGGAAAGATGCTTTTTGCCCACCAGGGATCAAGGTGGAGAGAGAGGAGCACCACCTCCACCCTGCCATCCCATTCAAGAATACACCCAGAGACTGCAATCAGGCTTCAGAAGCTTCTGGACACCAACAAGCTGGAGACTGTACGTAGGACTTGACCAGGAGCCACATCTGAAGCAGCAAGAGAATGGTACCCAGCTCACTGCTACCTTCTGAATCTCACGCTGGACATCTGATGAGTGGCATCTAATTTGCATGCAGAACCCTAGCTGAGAGGGGCTGAGGATGTAGGTTTCCACTTTGCAGGCTTTGCAGCACAGGGAGGTATCCTGAAGGGATCCTGAACTGGTTCACCGTGACCCCACAAATGGGGGGCACCAAAGCATCTTTAGGAGAAAGTCAGCACTTTCATTTGGCCAGCAATGGGGAAGAGAAGCTTTCTCTGTTTCCTGGTTAAGAGCTCCTGGGAGCCATCTTGACATCTTGGAAGGTCTAAGAATGAAGCTGCTGGGAGGTGGAGAACAGCCAGTTTGAAAGATGGAGAAAGATCAGATGCCAGTTAAAGGCCCAGAGAGGGGAGGTGACTCATTCAAGGTCACCACCTTGAATGAAGGGCGGTGTTGGATCTAGACCACCCACCACCTGACTCCCAGTGCAGATTTTACCCCATCATGTGATCCTGCCATCCCTCGCCCCTCCCCGCAGCCTTCCCCCAACAGCTGGCAGGGTCCCACAGGCCCTAGTTAAAGACTCTGATTGGCCTGATCCCTTGGAGCATGCAGAGTTCCCAGGCCTGAGCAGAAAAGCACTCACTCGGCAAGCATTTCCCCACACACCTGCTGAAGCCCAGGTGTGAATGAATAACTCCTGACCAGTGCCTGGCTAGTGAGGAGCTCAGAGCTGGCTTGAAAACACCCTAGGGGTGCTCTCTGAGTGGCACTGAAATGTGGCCACACCGGTTCGGTCTATTTTCAGCTTCGGAAACAAGGGAGGTGAGGTAGGGAGGTGAGGTGGGGTGAGTGGCGGGCTCACAGGGCAGATGAGTTTCAGGCCAGCTTTCTGCATGCCTCCAAGGTCACCTTGGGCCCTTCCGCTGTCACCTGTGACCTTGTTTTCCTCTCCCCTCTTCTCCCTGGAGGGATGGGAAGGAAGGACCCTTCTGACCTCAGGGCAAGTGAGCTGAGAAGGGGTGGTGGGGTGGGGACAGGCACACCTCAGACCCTGAGATGGGTGAAGAAGGTGTCGTCAGCCAGATCCTGAGTGTTTCCCCTACATTTATTGGTGTACATTGCTTTAAAAAAAACCAACAACAACAAAAACCCTCCCAACAACGGTTTGAGGTCTGTACAACTGTTGTCTCCATTTGTAGTAGGAAGAAACGAGGCTCAGAGAAAGTGAGGAGCTTGCTCAAGGCCCAGAGTAACCCAGCAGAACTAGAATTTGAACCAGATAGGTCTGCGTTCCTGATTACTATGCCCTATGGTCTCAAACCCCAATAATCTGAGCTATCCTTTCCTACACATGGGCTACTTTCTATTCCTCCAGAACAGCTCTGAATGTTCCCTTTTATAAGCCCCATTTTTCTGATGGGGAAACTGAAGCTCAAAGAGCTTAAGCAATCTGCTCAA
Source organism: Ovis aries (assembly GCF_016772045.2). Taxonomy (NCBI): domain Eukaryota; kingdom Metazoa; phylum Chordata; class Mammalia; order Artiodactyla; family Bovidae; genus Ovis; species Ovis aries. The sequence goes on along the minus strand of NC_056075.1, from coordinate 33,996,625 downwards.
GGACAACCAAGGACATAGAGTCGAACATGACAGTGCCAGGCTGAACCTGGTCTCCCTCTGTGGCCCGATTCTGACCTTTATACTGTGCCAGATTTCTGTTCTCTGAAACGATTGCACAGCCTCTCATAGGACACCTATGCTGGTCTCTCCTCATTTTATGCCGAGGGAACTAAGATTCTCAAAGTTTGTGTGACTTGCCGCAGGTCCACTGGCGGCTCAGATGGTAAAGAAGTTGCCTGCAATTGGGAAAACCAGGGTTCAACTCCTGGGTCAGGGAGATCTCCTGGAGAAGGGAATGGCTACCCACTCCAGTATTCCTGCCTGAAGAATCCCGTGGACAGAGTAGTCCATGGGTTCGCAAAGAGTCAGACCGACTGAGGGACTGATACACGCACAAGCCCCAGGCCCACACAAATGGCTGGATGGGCTGGAATCCAGACTCTGGACTCTTCGGCGGTGTGTACACAAACTCTATTTCTCATTCGTGTTGTAATTTCAGAGATGTTTTATCTCCATTTCTAGCTATTCTTCATTGGACAGTGGCTTCCACCACTTTGGCTTGGGTTTTCCCTTATCTCCTATCAAGCAGTTAATGATCTGTGATTGACTGAAGAGGAGATTGGGTTAGGGCTTCTGCAATTGCAACAGAATCTCTATGAGAAGACTGTTCAAAACAGGAACCCTCCTGTAAGGCAGCATTGACACCCATAATCTTTTGCCACAGAGGTCCTGAGCAAAAATGCACTAAAAATCAAACAGTGAAATTCCTCTAGGTACCTCTTTGTGTTTTCCTCAAAAAAACACTTGTTGGAAGGCAGCAGAGGGCTATAAGGGGGTGAGCAGCGGGGAAAGAAAAAGCCTCGAATCTGGGAACCAGTAGGTATTGGATGGATTTTGGCTCTCCTTGAGGTTTTAGATGAGCCTTCTTTTAAATTTTATTTTTCATTGGGCTGAAGTAAATGATACAGTTCTAAATAATATGACAAGTATGGCAGGAAGCCACATTTTAATTCCTTGACTTAATCCTCCTTTTCTGAAATCAACAATATTTACTGAACATCTCCCCTGCTCTGGGCGCTGCAGAAGCCACGTGCTGAGGATCCAGAAATAAATCAAACCAGGTCCCTGCCCTTCTGGAGCCCACAGTCTAGTGAGAGCGACAAATGCAGGGGGCACAGCTCCAAAGCCCCGTGTGCAGTGCTGTGACGTGGACAGGGTCAGTGTGGCCAGCAGCGTTTCCTTGGGTGGACAAGGGTGGGATGCTTGGGCTTTGTGGAGCCTAGAAGGCTGTGTTGGTGGGAGGTGGGGGCATTTCAGGCAAAGGGAATGGCTGGAATAAAGGCTTTGGGCTGGAATGAGTGACCCCAGGGCCTGAAGAAGCAGTGGCTGGGGGAAGAGCTGCTGGGGAAGGAGCAAGGAAGAGCTTGGCAGGTTTGGTTCTGAAGGGCCCCGGGTGTTATGGAAAGGAATTTAAATTGTCTCCTGGAGGCAATGAAAAACTATTGAAGAGGTTGATCAGGAATGTGACATGACAGGGTTTCTATTTTAGAAAGTCGCTCTGGCTGCCGTTGGAGGGTGGACTGCATGAAGAGAGTCCAGCCATGGGGAGGCCGTGTAGGAGAGGATGTCAGTGCTCAAAAGAGCACTGAAATGGCCCCAGCTGCCTGTGCTAAGGGCCAGAAGGCAGAGATAGAGGAGAGAGGATGCACGGATTGAGGCGTTTAAGAAGAATAAAGCCCTCAAGAATGAACACCCACATTTTAACTCGGTGTTTGCATGGCTGACTTTCTAAAAAGGAAAGGGAGTTATGTCTTTTTTTTAATGGCATACAGGAACCTAGGGAAACAGAGTAAAAGGAAAAAATTACCCAGGAATCCCCTCATCATAGCATAACTCATGTACGTATTTTATTTCCAATCTCGGCCCCTAGTTTGTAACTCAGATTTTTAGATGACACTGTCTCTTGAGTGCTAGGTGGTAATGGGAAGCACTGAATGCTTCCTGAAACCTGTGAAAGACTCACTTTTAAGACTCATTGCTGGAGGCTCCATCCTCATTGCCTATTTTAAGGGAGGCCAAATTTCTTGCATATCTAAGAGCCAGTCACTTTGAACCAGGACTTGACCGTGAGCATTTTCCCGTTTCATTTGTTCCACAGGACACTGGATCCAATTATTTATTCTCATCTACCTCCCCACTGGCCATAAAAATGATCGAGATGCTGGAACATCTCATGCCTTTGTGTCCTAGAAAACTCAACCCAAGATGCCAAGAGATGACAGCACTCAGATGAATCCTTGCTGTGGCCGGTGAGGCCCGCTCATTGGAGAAGGTGGTGGGGAGATCATAGATTTTTCACTTCACTCTCTGGTGTTTTCACTGCCAGGAGAGTCTCTGAGCACAGTTCAGCTTTCAATTTTGCTCCACAGGGAGGATCCGACCTGGAAAATAAGAAGTAATTGATGAGAAGCCCACAGAAATGTCCCAGCTCTAGCAGGCCATTGACTATGAAGGAGCTCCATGTTTTGCAAAGGAAAGCTGCGGCCTTCCTTGGGGGAGGTGTTAGGCAGAAAGTCAGTAGACTTGGCTTTGAATGAAAGGCCTTGGGGACAATCAGACAGTGGCCTTATTCTGTGTTATCAGGCTGAAGGATGATCTTGGGCAAAGTAGATGTTTGATGAAGAGGGCCAAGCCTGGAAGGGGAGCCAAATTAGTTTGCTCACCCAGAGCTGAGACGTGGTTTCCATGGAGCCTTGGCAGACACGAGACCATTGGACGCTTTCCTTGGCTTCCCTCTGCCCTCTGTGGCCACCAGGAGACTACAACTCTCTCCTGGGCAGCTTCTGGGAGGAAATTCAGTGACCAAGGAATCTGGGACAGGAAGGAAATTAAAAGTAGGAGATGGGGCATTCCTGGTGGCTCAGTGGTAAAGAATTGGTCTGACAATGCAGGAGTCACGGGTTTGATCCCTGGTTCAGGAAGATCTCACATGCCTCGGAGTCACTAAGCCCATGCACTGCAACTACTGAGTCTGAGCTCTAGAGCCTTGGAGCTGCAACCCCTCAGCCTGTGTGCTGCAACCAGCTGAAGCCCGTGCTCCCTAAAGCCTGTGCTCCACGCCACCACAATGAGAAGCCTCTGCACCGCCATGAAGCGTAGCCTGCACAGCAGTGAAGACCCAGCACACCCCCAAACAAATAAATAAATAATTTTTAAAAGGCGGAGATGGACAGTGAAAATTGGGAAAATGCTGATGATCAAGGCAGGAGTTGGAACCATTTCTGCCACATGTGCTCTTGTGCAGGAACAGCAGGAAGGCATCCAATGATACGTTCTCTGGGGCTTTGCCCAGGCTAATTGTACATGACAATGGCTGCTCTATGTTCTTTCAGGGAGGGTTGGAATGATTTTGCAGGCCCCGTGTGGCCTGGTGGCCAGAGTTGGAAAAGGTTCCCTCTTGGACTTCCGGCAGCAGGCGAGGGACACCAGCCGTGATTACCCAGGAGGCTAGACCATCATTTCCCCTGGCCGCTCCTGCTGTTCTTCCAGGAGGGGACCTTTACTGGTCACCAGAGGGGCTTCCTGGTGCACGGCGGGTCACCATCCCTGACTACTGGGCTCTTTCATACAGGCTGGAAAGGAGGTTGGACTTTTCATTCCACCTGGGTCACTGGGAGATTTTACAAGATGGTGCGTCAAAATGTTTGTGTGGCTTCCGGTGGGCCTGGCCCTTTGCCCTCTGTCCATGTGGAAATGCCCAGCCTGACCAGTGGAAGAGCAAGGCCTGGAAGCCAACCTGAGTTTGGGCCAGGCTAACAGAGTCGGACACGACTGAAGTGACTTAGCAGCAGCAGCAGCAGCAACAGCAAGAATGGAAGCTCCACGGTCAGCTGAGTTGCAAGCTGGTTTAGAAATTTACCAGTCTCAAGGTTTCCCTGGTGGTCCAGTGGTTAAGACTCCCGGCTTCCACTGCAGAGGGGGTGGGTTCGTTCCCTGGTCCGGGAACTAAGATCCCCTATGCTGCACAGTATGGCCAAAATAAATAAAAATAATTTTTTTTTTAAAGACATCTACATTTGGCGGAGGGAGAGGTGTGTGGGGGGTGGAGAAATTTACTGGTCTCTTTAAAAATAGATAAAGAAAATCACGTTATTTTTTTTTTTTTTGAAAGGAAACCACTGATAAAAGAATTGTGGCATAAACAAAGAAAAATGTGAGCACTCTGTTCTGAAAGCAATAAAGGCAGCAAACAGGGAAATGCCAGAAGCTGTGACCCATGGTTTGTGCTCTCTCCTCAGATCTCATTTCCATTTGCACACAAAGGGGAGATTCTTGTTCTCAAGTTGCCTTCAACAAAATGATAGAACTCAGTGAAGGAAATGAAGTGTAATTATCATTATTAATTTTTAGTTTGTTCTTTCAATCAAAATAGCTCTTAAGTAGGGTATTCCAGTGTAACCTAATCTCTTATGTCAACAGGCAGCCTGGAGTGCCTGCAGGGCTCCACACTCACACAGAGGACACAGGTGTTTGGGGAAGAACCTCTCCACGAGGAAGTCAGTTGCCAGGAACCCCGGGGCCCCCTCCACTTAGAGGGCTCCTTGGCTTCCCATGTGCTGTGTTCCTGAAGCCAGAGACAGAACCAAGTAGAACTTTCCTGACTCTTTGAAGTCAAATTTAAATGACATTATAGAGGCTTCCCTGGTGGCTCAGCGGTAAACAGTCCGCCTGCCAATACAGGAAACAAGGATTTGATTTCTGGTCTGGAATATCCCACATACCCTGGAGCAACTAAGCCGGTGCGCCACAACTATTGAGCCTGTGCTCAAGAGCTGGGGAACCGCAACTGCTGAGCCCACGTGCTGCAGCTAGTGAAGCCTGAGTGCCCTAAAGCGCATGCTCCACAAGAGAAGCCACTGCAACGAGAAGCCTGGGCCCTACAATGAAGAGTAGCCCCTGTGGGCTGCAGTTAGAAAAAAATCCCTTGAAGACCCAGCACGGCCAAAAATAAGTAAATAATACACTTTTAAAAAAATGACATAATCACATAAACACGATGGGAAGGAGTAGGGGTTGAAGGTAATTAGGTCATGTATCGGGTAAGAGGCAATTCCTTTCCCCTAATTTTTGCTTCCAGAAGAAAAGGAAGGGCAGAAATGTGATTAGAAATAACATCCTCAGTCCTACCACAGCCTCCGCTTTAGCACCCAAAGGGGACACCCAAAGCCTCCCCCACTCTTGCATTCCAAGATGCTACTGCTTGTCCGTGGTCACTGGGTATGTTCTACTTGGGAGCTCTTCTTTGATCTCAACCCATCTTCCCCCTCTTAGAGCACAAGGCAAACATCCCGCTGAAAATCCTCATCTTTCTAATGCATCTTCTAGGAAGATCAAAGTCCACAGGATAGCTTTGTACTTATATTAACCTGAGTACTGAATGGATGGGACGCTGCAGCATTAGAATCTTGCATCAGGGTTGAAGTCAGTGAAGCAAGGAGATGCAACTCAGAGTTCTTCCCTTTCCATCTCAGTAAAATCACCCGCTCCCAAGATTCCAAGGAGGGGGCTTTTGACTGTAATTAATTTGCACTGCTGCAAAATGATCCCAAAGTCAATAATTATTGACTGCTTCCTGAGCTAAGGGATGGAAGCGGAGACTGTGGCATGGTTTCATTCTTGATCACACACATCAGAGACCTGCTTCGATGAGCTCAAATAAGGATTCCTATGATTCAGGTTCACAGAGATCCAAGAACAGGGATGTCTGAGCGCTGGACATCACAGAGAATAGAGATGGGAGGTGATTCTAGATTCTTGCAAGGCGTGTCAATAAGGGGTTTCTTCCTTTTCATACCATTCACTGGAAATGTGTGAGGTTTTCTTGTTTTGTTTTGTTCTGTTTTTAGCTCTGAACTCCTGTTAGGCCATAAGGAAGTTGTTCGTCTCATTCAGAGCTACGTTCTCTCAAACCAGCCTAGAGTGAAAAAAATATAAGGAAGTGTATCTAGCATTTTTGTTCAATGAGTTAATGAACCTTCATTGTACGTTCCACTATTTCAATGACCAGCTGACTGGATGGATCTCTTTGTATCAGATCTGGTCTCAGTTGTTTCCTCTGGTTCCTCTTATGACCCAGTGTTTTCTCCCACAACTCTTTGTACCTCCCATAACGGATTGTACCTGACCCATCATGGTCTTCTCAGCTTCTTCCACATCATATGCTTTTGGTTTTAGCTTTCACCACTAACCTACCAATTCTATTCTAATTTATTAGCTCAAATTTGTAAGAAGGAGGAAGGGAATAAGAAAGAGAAAACCGATTAGCCAGGTCATCTATTTGTACCAGGTCATTTGGGGCTTTCCTGGTGGCTCAGATGGTTAAGAATCTGCCTGCCAATGCAGGAGACATGTTCAGTCCTTGGGTCAGGAAGATCCTCTGGAGAAGGGAATGGCAACCCACTCCAGTATTCTTGCCTGGAGAATCCCATGAACCGAGGAGCCTGGCAGGCTACAGTCTATGGGGTCACAAAGAATGGGACATGACTGAGTGACTAACACTAAGGCAAGTCATGAGCCAACCAGAAGACTGACTGTCCTTGGTACTGATGCCCACTTTGGTTATCAGTGGAGGTGAAGGTCAGGGGTCAATGTCAATAGGTTCAAAACATAGGTTCCTAGGAAGCAGGGTCTATGGGCAAGGCAATTTATCAAAGAATGGAGTATAAGTGTGGCAGACAATTTTTGACCTTGTTTTCTTGTGGTGCTTGGTTATTTATTTATTTATTTATTTTTACCATGATCTGCTCATTTTCCTTGGGAAATGATTTGTAAGACTCCCTCTACACTAGGGATGCATTTTATCCAAGAAGATTTGTGTTTGCTTCTGCCAGGTACTTAGAAAAGTATATCACTTCAGGACTTTCAATCATATTAATGGCTTAAGTTTTTGGGTTTTTTTTTGACCATCCAAGTGATATGAATTTGGGCTCCTGTGGTGGGCCGGATGAGGGTCCCCAAAAGATATGCCCACTTTTTAATCTCCAGAACCTATGAAGGCTACCTTATTTGGAAAAAGGGTGTTTTGCAGATGTAATTAAGCTCAGGATCTTAAGATGAGATCATCCCGGATTATCTGCGTGGGTTCTAAACCCAATGACAAGTGTTCTTGTAAGGGTCAGGAGGAGGAGAGATACACAGAGTAGAAGAGTCCCAGATTAGAGCGATGCAGCCACAAGCTAGGAAATGCTAACAGCCACAGCAGCTGGAAGGAGCATAGCTCTGCTGACACCTTGATTTCAGACTTCTGGCCTCCAGAACTGAGAGAACAAATTTCTGTTGCTTAAAGCCACCAGTTGGTGGTATTTGCCGCAGTAGCTGCTGGAAACCAACTCAACCTCTAAATCCACACAAGGATTGACCTATTATTACATCTCTTCTGGGACTCCCCACCTCTTCCTACTCTGTTTGGCATCTTCCATCTCCTGGGAGTAGAGAATGTCCAAACTTATGAAGGCTGTCTCACCTATAAATTAGCTTGTCACAATTCCATGGATGTTGGCAGAAGATACAAGATTCCTGGGTCAGAGGAAAAGGACATTTTATTACTCACCATGATGGCAGTAGCCAGAATATCAAATTTGTGTTAGTTCCCTGCACCCCAGTTCCCATAAGTGATGTGAACACACAGTGGGTTGTGTTAGAAAAGAAACTTTGAGTTTAGGAAAAACTTTGAGTTAGAAAAGTTTTATACTGGGCAGTAAACATTTCTGTCTTTTGTATGACAAGGAGCTATTATCCTTATACAAGGTGGTAAGCCCACATGTCCTTTGCTCTGGAGGGAGAAACTACACTTCTAAGGCCTTGAAAAAACAATCCATGATGAAGGTAGGCAGTGCTTCTGCTTGCAAGGCGTGTAGAAATGGAAGAGATCCATGGAGGATTGTCTCCCAGCAAAGAGGTAGGAAGGAGCAGGCTGGGTTTTCTTCCAGTTCATTCTTGTTCTGGCTTCCCAGGTGGTGCTAGTGGTAAAGAACCCACCTGCCAGTGTCGGAGACTTAAAGAGATGCAGTTTCAATCCCTGGGTCAGGGAGATCTCCTGGAGAAGAAAATGGCAACCCAGTCTAGTATTCTTGCCTGGAAATTCCATGGACAGAGGAACCTGACAGGCTACCGTCCATAGCGTTGCAAAGAGTCGGACACAACTGAAGCGACTTACCACACACACACACACACACACACACACACACACACACACACACACACACATTTGTTCTCTCACCAGAAATGGATTAGGGCAGCTTGTGTATAACTGTCTGAAGGTAACTCAAATTGTAACCTCAGGATTGGATGATTCCTTACATGAAACAGCAATGAGAACAATGCCAGCTTCAAAGTGTGTGACCGTCTGAGCTTTGCAAGCTACTAAGAGATTTAACTGCTAAGCTATTATAGCCCACTGTCTTATAAGGCAATGGAAGGAGCCATGTGTTGCTGTTGTTGTTGTTTATGGTTCCTCAGTTGTGTTCAACTCTTTGTGATCCCGCAGACTGTAGGACAACAAGCCCCTCTGTCCCTCCTCTGTCCCTGGGATTTCCCAGGCAAGAATACTGGAGTGCGTTGCCATTTTCTTCTCCAGGGGATCTTCCCGCCCCAGGGATCGAAACTGCGTCTCCTGCTTGGCTGGTGGATTCTTTACCACTGCACCACCCGGGAAGCCCATGAGCAGCCATAGCTTTGTTTAAACACAGGATGGAGGGTTTCCCAGGTTGACTGCTTTGAATCAAGCCTCTCTTATTTGGATACAGGGTTCAGTGTGGTTGTTATACAGCAAAACAGAAAGTTCACTGGTTTATAATTCACCCTCTTATTGACTGAGAGTCCACCAGGAGTGGGCTTTTATGAAGTGGGGAGGCAGGCAGAAACTCAGACAAGAGACAAAGTAAGAGAATGTCAGCTGCTTTAGAGACCTCTCCTTGCCTGAGATGGAGAGAGTCCATCCCACCTAGAGGGTCTCGGTATTCAGCACCTTGCTCAAGGCTTAAGTAGAAAACAGAAAGAGCTATAATTTGGAAAACCCTACCAAGGTCCCTGCCATTTGTTTTAGTTGTTTCTGTATTTGCAGAGCTCTCTAGGTCAGGCTGCTCTTCCACCCCTCTGCCTTTGTTGGGTATCTTATTACCGACAACTTATCCAGCTCCTTCCCAGCTATTTGGCAGATGGCAGCGCTAAAGCCAAAATGAAGTTACACCTTGTCGTTGTGCTTAGTTGCTTAGTTGTGTCCAACTCTTTGCAACCCAGTGCACTAAGCCCGCCAGGCTCCTCTGTCCATGGGACTTTCCAGGCAAGAATACTGGAGTGGGCTGCTATTCCCTACTACAGGGGATCTTCCTGACCCAGGGATCGAACCCACATTTCTTACACCTCCTGCATTGGCGGGTGAGTCCTTTACCACTAACGTCACCTGGGAAGCCCCACGTCACCACATTGATCAGTTACACCTTAGTTGAAGAGAAATGCCTGCTTTCTACCAGTGCCACTGATTGCGTTGGTATGAGACCAAACTCTGCTGAGGCAGAAAGCCACTAAAGCAGAATCAGATAAAATGGAGGTATAGTCAACTGATTGAGTTAGAAGGAGGAGGACATACACACACACACACACACACACACACACACACACACAGATACAGACAGACAGAGCCCCACAGACAAAGAACATCCAAATTGCCTTTGTTAAAGGAAGTAAAACATTTCCGAATTCAGTAACTAATCCAGAATACACCCAACCCTTGAGATGGGAACTTTCTTTTTCTTCTTCTGTTTTTCCTTTTTATTTTTGAGAGCAAAGCACATGTTTCCCCCTGCGTCAGCAAGCAGGGCAAATGCTGAGTTTGAGGCAACCAAAGGACATGAACTTGAACTAAAGCTTGAAAATATAGACTGTCCTAGATAGAATCTCAAGATTAGGAGACATTTTGATATAGAGCTGAACATAACTCTTTTTTTTTTCTTCTCCAAAGAACCAGTTACCCTTTGTTCTGGCAGCAAAAGGGGATAGTCTATATTTCCCAGGGTGAAAAAAAAAATAAGGCTCCAAATGAGCAAAAAATCACAATTTTCCCAAGAGTTATTTTGGTTCAGGGCAGGGGGAACATTAGTCCTTGAATTGGAAGGTCCATTTAAAAGGGTGAAAGTGTCTCCAGGGATGAAACTTACAGGCTTTACTTTAGAGTTTTCTAGCAATACATGATAATCCTTGACACCTGTGGGTTAACTTGTGGTCCAAGGGCATTGTGAGCAGTCACATGCCAAATACTGAAGCAGGCAAGGTAGAAAAGAGCCTGATCACCATCCCTGCACAGATCCTGTAATGAGACAAAAGGGCTTTTAGGCACTCTCTTCACTCTGGATCAGAGTTTCCCAGGTGGCACTAGTGGTAAAGAACCCACCTGTTGCTGCAGGAGGCAGAAGAGACACAGATTCAATTCCCAGGTTGGGAAGATCCTCTAGAGACGGGCATGGCAACCCACTCCACTATTCTTGTCTGGAGAGTCTCATGGACAGAGGAGCCCGGTGGGCTACAGTTCACAGGGTCACAAAGAATAGGATACTACCGAAGCGACAGCCCTGCTCTGGATCAGGGTCTTGGATCTTCAGAAGGAGGCTTGAGAAAGTGGGCCAGTCCAGAGGGCAGCACCCAGCCTCAGCTGGAAAGTCAGTCTGGACCAGCCTCCAGACCAGCTAAATCAGGAGCAGGACGGAACTCCAGGAACACTGAGCCACCATCCTCATTCCATAACAGGGACAGGGAGACCTGGAAAGGAGAAGTGTTTTCCCCAAGGCTTTGTATTACTCCAGTCATCCAATAAATGGATTCCAAGACAGGAGTAAAGAGGTTAGGACTTCATTAGTGGAAACATGAGTGTGGGAAGATGAGGTGGGAATGAGGGAAGACCACCGCACAGGTCTGATCTGAGTGGAAGGTTGAATGGAACATCTTAGTTGCCCATGTAGTCCAAGGAAGGGTGAGCAAGGCTGTGTGTGTCTGTGTGGGGATCTCGCCCCTCCCCGCCAAAGTCAGTTTAGAGAACAATATGGTGTCTCCTAGGAAGGGGAGTGCCTCAGAAACCTGACCACATCATTCCAGAGAAACCTGACCACATCATTCCGGAGAATCCTGACCACATCTTTCTTTCCAGGAGCAGCACAGGGATGTGTGACCTCTGGGCAAGGCCAGCAGCAGGTTTTAGGGGCAGCACCTGGGGCTCTTGGTTAATTACACTCCCTGTAGTTGGAGGTCTGCTCATGTGTTCTCACAGCCACCTCGGTGCAGTTGGTCTAGGAGTCACAGTTTCACTCATCCTCTTCCTCCTCCACTACCCACTCTAAATTCCTCTCACCTTCAGCGCTCACCTTGACAGGCACTGGCGGCATATTTGGTGGTATGAGCCAAATCTGCACTCCTAGGGGGGTCTGAGGTCTTAGTAACCTGCCCTTTTCATGCTATACAGATGTGAGAGTTGGACAATAAAGGAGGCTGAATGTGGAAGAATTGATGCTTTCAAACTGGGGTACTGGAGAAGACTCTTGAGAGTCCCTTGGACTGCAAGGACATCAAACTAGTCAGTCCTAAAGGAAATCAACCCTGAATATTCATTGGAAGGGCTGATGCTGAAGCTCCAGTCCTTTGGCCACCTGATGTGAAGAACCAACTCACTGGAAAAGACCTTGATGCTGGGAAAGATTGAAGGCTGGAGGAGGAAGGGGAGACAGAGGGTGAGATGCTTGGATGGCATCATCAACTCAATGGACATGAGTTTGAGCAAATTCTGACAGACAATGCAGGGCAGGGAAGCCTGGCGTGCTGCTGTCTATGCGGTTCCAAAGAGTCAGATGCGACTTGGTGACTGAACAACAGACATGCAAATGTGTCCCTCCATCCTTCTGTTTATCACAGTCAATAGCCCCTGGCCGTATCGTGATTTCTCTCCTCACCTGCCGATCCTTGGGCACAAGGAGTTCAGAGTACACTGGAGGCAGTGATAAACTCGAGTGCAATGGGACCCTTGCTGTGTCCCCTGCCAAGAGTGGGCCCTTTTGGGAGACCAGAACATTCAAGTAAGCAGAGTCCAGAGTTGCAGGGACAGGAACCACAAGCTTCCTAGTCACTGGGAGAGATGGTAGGGGGAGCCCTGCTGCTTCTTGCCCATGGTTTCTGAAATGTATCCTTCCTACTGGAGACACAGAGTCATACAGGAATTTCTCATTTAATAAACATACTGTGTCCCGCAGGATGCACCCCGCCTTTTCTGAAGCTTTCCTTTGAGCTGGCACTTCAGCTGTGCCTTTAGAAGACGGTTCCAGCCTTTAGAAGATGGTTCCAGCATTTAGGAGGTAGGCTGTTCTTACAGAGGTCACCAAGTCAGCAGCATAAGCCGATATCCAATTGCAGAATGATACACCCAGGTCCCCCTTTTGCAGTTATCTCCAGTTCTCAAGAGTGATTTACTTGAGTTCAGAGAAGGTGTTAAATTATCTGTAATTTACTTTGTTTAAAATTTTTTCTTTATTTTTGGCTGTGCTGGGTCTTTGTTGCTTTGCAGCCTTTTCCCTAGTTGCGGCAAGTGGGGGCTACTGTCTAGTTGTGGGGTGTGGGTTTCTCACTGCCATGACTTCTCTTGTTGCGGAGTACAGGTTCTAGGGCACTCGGACTTCAATAGTTACAGCATGTGGGTTTAGTAGTTGCAGTTTCCAGGCTCTAGAGCACAGCTGCAATCCATGGGGTTGCAAAGAGTTGGACACAATTGAGCGACTTCACTTTCACTTTCCACTTTCATGCATTGGAGAAGGAAATGGCAACCCACTCCAGTGTTCTTGCCTGGAGAATCCCAGGGACGGGGGAGCCTGGTGGGCTGCCGTCGATGGGGTCGCACAGAGTCTGGCACGACTGAAGCGACTTAAGCAGCAGCACAGGCTCAATAGTTAATGGCACACAGGGTTAGCTGCCCCTTGACATGTGGGATCTTCCTGGATCAAGCCCATGTCTCCTGCACTGACAGGCATATTCTTTATCCCTAAGCCGCCAGGGAAGCCCTATGATTTACTTTAAAATACCGTACACAGTATGATCTATGCATGGGTTTCCGTGTTAAACTCAGGGACCTTAGTGAATATTTGGAGTACACTAAGAACCCCCACTCTAGGGATGGTGTCTGCCTTTGCAAACTCTGACGTTTACTGCAAGCCTTCCACCAGATGCCTGATGACCTCCAGACCCACTCCCTGTCCTCCGCACTGCTGTGAGTGGACCCTAAGAGCTGACCTTTCAGAACTTCATCAACCCAGTCCCCTGGTCTTTGGCTTCCAGTTGGGTTCAGCTAGAGGGAGGCACCAGCAGGAGACTGGAGGCTGGAAAGGAAAGACTAGAATGCCTACCCCTCCTCCTCACCAACAATGCAAACAAGTCCTTTTGGGCTACAGATTGGCAATGGCTGTGTTCCTCTGCTGAACGCTGCAGTTGCTGTTGGTAACCCTCTGTTCCTCATAAAGCTTCTTCCAGGTTCCAGGAACCTCTTCTTGTGTCCCTTCAGGTTCAGGAGAAGGAGAACAAAGGCTCTCAGAGTTGCAAGCCCTGGGGTGCTTCTCCATCCTTTGTTGGCTTCTCCTAATCCTGACCACACCTTTGCAATAGTCCCTTCATTAAATTTTCTTCCATTACCTCATTGGAATGTGCTGCTTTATGCCAGGACTTTATCAGATAGAAATATTTTTATCTCCAGTCAACACCAGAGGGTTTATTAATTAGTGGAGGGATGTTTAGAAATGACTTTTATACTTGTGAAATGACTGATGTTCAAGATATGTGAATCAGTCGACAGGAATGGTGTACAAGCATGGCTGCCATAAACAGAGTATAAAAACCTAGAGAGTACAACTGCCTGTTCTTTTCAGGTTGCCATTTTGTGCCTAAGATCACTTCACTTTCTAGCTCCTTAGGATTCTTGATGATGGCTAGGTAGTCGGTTGAAACATGCCCGTAGAACATTCTTGCATTTGCCTCTAGAGAATCCAAGGACAGATTGTAGGAACTTTATCAAGTTCACAGGCAGGTTGGAGGATTGTGTTTTGTTTTGTTATGCCAACTTGTTTATAAAATTAGTGTATGTCTGTTAGATTTGGCTGGGACTTCGGGATTGTAGAGTGAGAGAGAGACTGTTAGCTCTTCCCTATTGTAAAACTATTAAAAGCTACCAATATATGGAAAAAATAGCTCAATAATTGCCAGCCATCACCTAGCTTAGGTCAGACCACAGTAGAGAGAAACACTCTTCTCTCCTCCCCAGTCAGAGGGACAAGAATCACCTTCCCCAAACACTCAGCCTCCCCAAAGGCCAAAGACCCTTTGTGCTCTGGTGAGGAGGAGGGAGGAAAGGTTTGCCACTTCTTATGCTGGAGGGGGTGAATGGCCCCGTAGCTGATGATTCTTTTCAGAGGATGGTACATAGCAACTCTGTTTTCATTTCTGGGCCCTTATTACTAATTTGGGGCCCCCACTAACATCAACATCTTATTATAATTTATATTTACAAATGCAATATTTCAGCACAGGAAACTTCAGATCATAATGGCTAACACATGCAAATCGCAGAAGAGGAAAAAGAACCCCAGGGAGAATGAGCCACTTGTCTGGAGCCACTCTCATCTGACCCCAGGTTTCCCCCCGAATCCAGTGCTCTGTGCGCAGCCGAGCTGACAGTTCAGGGAAGCTGGTATAGGAAGTTTAACTGCAGGGATCATACGGAAGCACATTCATCAATCACTGAGCATTCACCCAGCAGTTACTAGGTGCCCAGAACTGTGCCCTATTGGCCGCAGGAAGGAGATGTCACTGTCTTGTTGGGGGGTATGACTAACACAAAACTGGCAATGAGCTAGCTCCCTGAAGTGGGATAGCTTTAGTTCTAAGAACGCAGGAACACAGAGAGCGGTAACTTAGGTGGCAAAGGTCTGTTCCAGACTCAGACAAACCTGCTTCAAATCCTGGTTCTCTTAGGTAAGTTATTTTACCCTTCTGAGCTGCAGTTTGTCTACATGAGCATAATGAGTGCCTGCATTATGGGATTAATTAACCCCTTATTTACTAATTATTTCCCTTATCAATTAATTCTGTTACTGGTTAATCTATTGATTAATTAAATAATGGATTCATTAATAAGATCTTGCCTGCTAAAATGCTGTCCATAGAGCTGGCCAACGTGGCAAATGCTCTAATGTCAGACTAATATTAATTAGTTAATTTATTTAGTAATCAAAGAGAGGGTACCTTAAACCTACACATTTCTTTTTTTTTTTTTTAAATCTACACATTTCTTGATCAAGCATCACAGTGCATATGGTATTCCAAAGGAGGCTCTTCAGGAGGTGGTGTATCCTTCAGTCAGTTCAGTTCAGTTCAGTGGCTCAGTCGTGTCTGACTCTTGGCGACCCCATGAACCGGAGCACGCCAGGCCTCCCTGTCCATCACCAACTCCCGGAGTTCACTCAAATTCATGTCTATCGAGTTGGTTATGCCATCTAGCCATCTCATCCTCTGTTGTCCCCTTCTCCTCCTGCCCCCAATCCCTCCCAGCATCAGGGTCTTTTCCAATGAGTCAACTCTTCGCATGAGGTGGCCAAAGTATTGGAGTTTCAGCTTTAGCATCAGTCCTTCCAATGAACACCCAGGACTGGTCTCCTTTAGAATGGATGGTTGGATCTCCTTGCAGTCCAAGGGACTCTCAAGAGTCTTCTCTAGCACTACAGTTCAAAAGCATCAATTCTTTGGTGCTCAGCTCTCTTCACAGTCCAACTCTCACATCCATACATGACCAATGGAAAACCATAGCCTTGACTAGATGGACCTTTGTTGGCAAAGTAATATCTCTGCTTTTTAATATGATATCTAGGTTGGTCATAACTTTGCTTCCAAGGAGTAAGTGTCTTTTAATTTCATGGCTGCAATCACCATCTGCAGTGATTTTGGAGCCAAAAAAAATAGTCTCGCACTCTTTCTACTGTTGCCCCATCTATTTCCCATGAAGTGATGGGACCAGATGCCATGATCTTCGTTTTCTGAATGCTGAGCTTTAAGCCAAATTTTTCACTCTCCTCTTTCACTTTCATCAAGAGGCTTTTTAGTTCCTCTTCACTTTCTGCCATAAGGGTGGTGTCATCTGCATATCTGAGGTTATTGATATTTCTGCCGGCAATCTTGATTCCAGCTTGTTTCTTCCAGTCCAGCGTCTCTCATGAGGTACTCTGCACAGAAGTTAAATAAGCAGGGTGACAATATACAGCCTTGACGTACTCCTTTTCCTATTTGGAACCAGTCTGTTGTTCCATGTCCAGTTCTAACTTTTGCTTCCTGGCCTGCCTACAGGTTTCTTAAGAGGCAGGTTAGGTGGTCTGGTATTCCCATCTTGGAAAATGCTAATTAGATGGCTGATCCATCCTGTAAACAAGATTTACAAATGGGATTAGCCAAGGGTTGACCAATTATGGTGGGATTACTTGGCTGTGGCTGTGTCAGGGGTGACTGTCTCACACAGTATTTGGGAACCAGTAACCACCTGATTTGGAACTTCTCCAGTGGCTCAGTGGTAAAGCATCCACCTACAATGTAAGAGATGCAAGTTTGATCCCTGGGTCAGGAAGATCCCCTGGAGGAGGACATGGCAACCCACTCCGGTATTCTTGCCTGGAAAAGCCCATGGACAGAGGAGCCTGGTGGGCTGCAGTCCATGGGGTCTCAAGAGCTGGACACAACTGAGGCTGAACACACGAACAGCCACCTGCTTTCCTGTGCTCTTCCTCATCTTCAACCTTTCAATCTGCCGCAAACGCAAGCACGGAACTAGACCGGATCAAGAAACCCATTTTCAGAATTGTTTTGCAGAGCAACAGCCATGCAGCTGTGTAGAAATGGATTAATTGTTCTTAAGGTTTCTGTTTGCTAATCTTCTTACCAGCTTCACAGGTGCCCTGATCACATTTAGTCCCAGATCAGTCTTTTGTAATGCAACCCCAGGATGATAATATCAGGAAGGCCAGACTGCACTCTCATCAGGAGTTAATTAAAACGGTGATCACCAAGCTACCTACACAAAGGAAACTAGGAGGAGAAGAGTGTCTGTCTCGCTGAGGCTAGACGTTTCCATAGAAGGAATTTTAAGAAGTCAAAAGTTCCCAAAGGTAACTCTGACTCAAAGGCCAACATAATTCCAAATTGAGAGATGTTTTCACCAAAGAACAAAGCCTAAATCTGGTGTAGAAACTTCAAGAAGCCCCATGGATCAGAATCAATGGGGAAACTCAGGATGTGAAACAACCTCAGTTTAATTAAGTCCATAATCTAACAGTTAATACATAGTATTTACTCTTCTCTTAGTACCCCTGGTGGTGACAAACCTGTAGCCTTTTAACTCAGCCTATGCACTGACTCAAGGAATCAATTAGAAAAAAAAACTTACTATGAAAAAATTCTGAGCTTCCTGACTTACCATCCATTCCTAAGGAAAATTTTTTACTTAGATTTATTGAACTTTGTTTTGTCATTAGCATTGCAATTTCTTCTAAGGATACTATTTTCTCAGTTACTTAGAAAAGGTTAATTTTTAATTGTAGTAGCCGCTTCACATCCATTAGGATGGCTAACATCAAAAACAAACAAGCAAAAAACACCCACAGGATTACAAGTGTCTGTGAAGATATGAGGATATTATCAACGGAACCCTTGGTGAGATAGTAAAATGGGGCAGCTGCTATGGAAATAGTACGGAGGTTCCTCAAAAAGCTAAAAATAAAGCTGCCACATGATCCAGCAATTCTACTTCTGGGTTGTTGCTGTTGTTCAGTTGCTCAGTCGTGTCTGACTCTTTGTGACCCCATGTATTGCAACGCGCCAGGCTTCTCTGTCCTTCACCATCTCCGGAGGTTTGCTCAGATTCATTTCCATTGAGTCGGTGATGCCATCCAACCATCTCATCCTCTGTCATCCCCTTCTCCTCCTGCCTTCAATCTTTCCCAGTATCAGGGTCTTTTCTAATGAATCAGCTCTTCGCATCAGGTGGCCAAAGTATTGCAACTTCAACTTCAGCCTCGGTCCTTCCAATGAATATTTAGGGTTGATTTTCTTTAGGATTGACTGGTTTGATTTCCTTGATGTCCAAGGGACTCTCAAGACTTCTCCAGCACCAGTTTGAAGGCATCAGTTCTTCGGTACTCAGCCTTTTTTACTGTCCAGCTCTCACATTTGTACATGACTACTGGAAAAATCATAGCTTTGCCTATACAGACCTTTGTAGACAAAGTAATGTCTCTGCCATTTAATATGCTGTCTAGGTTGGTCATAGTTTTTCTTCCAAGGAGCAAATGCCTTTTAATTTCATGCCTGCAATTGCCATCCACAGTGATTTTGGAGCCCAAGAAAATTAAGTTTGTCACTGTTTCCGTTGTTTCCCCATCTATTTGCCATGAAGTGATGGGACTAGATGCCATGATCTTAGTTTTTTTAATGTTGAGTTTTAAGCCAGCTTTTTCACTCTCCTCTTTCACCTTCATCAAGAAGCTCTTTAGTTCCTCTTCACTTTGTGCCATAAGGTGTGGTGTCCTCTGCGTATCTGAAGTTATTGATATTTCTCCCCAAAATCTTGATTCCAGTTTGTACTTCATCCAGCCTGGCATTTTGCATAATGTACTTTGCATAGAAGTTAGATAAGCAGAGCGACAATATATGGCTTTGATGTACTCCTTTCCCAATTTGGAGCCAGTCCATTGTTCCATGTCCAGTTCTAACTGTTGCTTCTTGACCTGCATGCAGGTTTCTCAGGAGACAGGTAAAGTGGTCTGGTATTCCCACCTCTTTCAGAATTTTCTACAGTTTGTTGTGATCTGCACAGTCAAAGGCTTTGGCATAGTCAATAAAGAAGAAGTAGATGTTTTTCTGGAATTCTCTTGCTTTTTCCATGATCCAACAGATATTGGCAATTTGATCTCTAGTTCCTCTGCCTTTTCTAAAACCAGCTTGAACATCAGGAAGTTCTCGGTTCATGTATTATTGAAGCCTAGCTTGGAGAATTTTGAACATTACTTTACCACCATGTGAGATGAGTGAAAATGTGCGGTAGCTTGAACATTCTTCGGCATTGCCTTTCTTTGGGATTGGAATGAAAACTGACCTTTTCCAGTCCTGTGACCACTGCTGAGTTTTCCAAGTTTGCTGGCATATTGAGTGCAGCACTTTCACAGCATCATCTTTTAGGATTTGAAATAGCTCAACTGGAATTCCATCACCTCCACTAGTTTTGTTCATAGTGATGCTTCCTAAGGCCCACTTGACTTCACATTCCAGGATGTCTGGCTCTAGATGGGTGATCACACCATCGTGATTATCTGAGTCTTTAAGATCTTTTTGGTATAGTTCTTCTGTGTATTCTTGCCACCTCTTAATATCTTCTGCTCCTGTTAGGTTCATACCATTTCTGTCCTTTATCGTGCTCATCTTTTCATGAAATGTTCTCTTGGTATCTCTAATTTTCTTGAAGAGATCTCTAGTCTTTCCCATTCTATTGTTTTCCTCTATTTTCTTACATTGATCACTTAGGAAGGCGTTCTTATCTCTCCTTACTATTCTTTAGAACTCTGCATTCAAATGGGTATATCTTTTCTTTTCTCCTTTGCCTTCACTTCTTTTCTTTTCTTAGCTTTTTGTAAGGCCTCTTCAAGGAACCATTTTTCTTTTTGCATTTCTTTTTCTTGGATATGGTTTTGATCACTGCTTCCTGTATAATGTGACAAACCTCTGTCCATAGGTCTTCAGGCACTCTATCAGATCTAATCCCTTGAATCTCTTTGTTACTTCCACTGTATAGTCATAAGGGTTTTGATTTATGTCATACCTGAATAGCTTAGTGGTTTTCCCTACTTTCTTCCATTTAAGTCCAGATTTTGCAATAAGGAGTTCATGATCTGAGCCACAGTCCTTGTGTGCACCAGGACCAAGGGAAAGGAGCAGTGACCCCCACAAGAAACTGCGTGCTTTGAGTGCACTCAGTTTGAGACTTGCCTTTGAGTGCTTGATGGTCTCCTGTGGAGGCATGAGTCAGCAGTGGCCTGCCGTGGAGACAGAGGCTCTGGCAACAATAGTCCTGGGAGGTGCAGCGTGTGTAAGTCCTCTTGAAGGAGGTCACCGTTACCTCCACCACAGAGCTGCCGGGCAGGCAACCCACAAACTGGTGAACAATTATACCAAAGAAGTTCTTACACTGCTGCAAAATTTATAGGCCCCACAAGAGACTTCCCAACCTGGGGATCTGACAAAGGGAGTGATTATCCCCAGGGCACCTGACTTGGAAGGTCAGCAGGATTTGATTAGAGAACTTCCACAAGACTGGCGAAAGAGAGACTCTTGGAGGGCACACAAAAAAATAAACCTTGTGCACACCAGGACCCAGGAGAAGGGAACAGTGCCTCCATAAGAGACTGAGCTGGACTCGCCTGTGTGTGCTTGGGAGTCTCTGGTGGGGGCGTGGGTTGACAATGGCCTGCTGCAGGGTCAGGGGCACTGACTGCAACAGTCCTAGGGGGCTCAGTGTGCTGGCATAAGTCCTTTTGAAGGAGGTCGCCATTACCCCTACCATAGTATGGCCTCAGGCCAAACTACAGGGAGGGAACACAGCCCCATCCACCAGCAGAAAACTGGATTAAAGACTTACTGATCATGGCCTTGCCACCAGAACAAGACCCAGTTTTCCCTACAGCCAATCCCTGCCATCAGGAAGCTTGCACAAGCCTCTTAATCTTCATCCATTAGAAGGCAGAGAGAATGAAAACTACAGTCACAGAAAACTAATCAAACTGATCACATGGATCACAGCTTTGCCTAGCTCAATGAAACTATGAGCCAGGCCATGTAGGGCCACCCCAGATGGACTGGTCATGGTGGAGAGTTCTGACAAAATGTGGTCCACTGGAGAAGGGAATGGCAAAACACTTCAGCATTCTTGCCTTGAGAACCCCATGAACAGTATGAAAAGGCAAAAAGATAGGACACTGAAAGATGAACACCTCAGGTTGGTAGATGTCTAATATGCTACTTCTGGGCATATCCCAATTGAAAGCAGGGTCTCATAAAGATATTTGCACACATATGTTCATAGTAGCACTATTCACAATAGCCATGAGGTGGGAGCAACCCATTCATCAGTAGATGAATGAATTTAAAAAGTGTTTTATATGCATACAGCAGAATATTATTCAGCCTTAAAAAAGAAGGAACTCCTGGTACAGGCTACGACATGGGGGAACCTCGAGGACATTGTGTTAAATGAAATAAACCAGTCACAAAAAGACAAATATTGTATGATTCTACTTATATGAGATGTGTTGAGTAGCCAGAGTTCCAGAGACAGAAATTAAAAGGTGGTTACCCGGGGCCAGGGCAGAGGGGAAGGAGGAGCTGTTGTTTAATGAATATAGGTTCCAGTTTTGTAAGATGTAAAAAGTTCTGGAGATCAGTTCCACAGTAGTGTGAATATACTTAACAGTACTGAACTGTTCACTTAAAGACAATCAGTTTTATTATGTGTTTTTTTAACCACAATAAAATATCAGCATAATAGGTGCCTCAAAAAGCTAAGATAAATTGACAGATGGACGAATGGAGAGACAGATAGATAGCTGATAAAGCAAGTATAATAAAATGCTAATTGTGGGTAAGTGGATGGGTATATGCATATTTACCATAAACATTTCCTTAACTTTTTCATATGCTTGAAATTTTTTTATAATAAAATGTTGGCAAAGAGTAAGAAAATGGATGTAGTAATTAAGATTTACATACATGCACTTGACCTTTGACACCTGTATTATACATATGCAGCTAATACATATGTGATTTGTTTTTCTTAGAAAGAATTAAACCTCCCTGAAAGAGTAGAATATTGTAGAGGTTGAATGGGGACTCTTCATTACATTAATCTGCTCAACATACTTGTTCCTATCAGACAAGACATACATATCGTCTTTCAGAAAATCAACTGGGGTAGAAGGGCTCTTAGGGTGAGTACAAATTGACCTCTGCTCAACCCTCTGCAACCCCAGTCCTCTCCCTAGAGCTACATTTCCTCCTTTTCATTTCTCTGTTTCTGTGGTGACTTCCCTATCTTTAACTAAAATGCTTATACCACAATTTCTTATTTTACCAGCTTTAGACATTGCTGACTTCCTGCCCTGATGGATACAGATTTGGCTCCCTGATACGATCTTTACCACCATCCCCTCATCACCACCTGCCCCCCAGCTCCTTCCTCCCTGGCGAACACTCCACCTTCAGTTCCTCCTCCTAGGTCTCCATCCTTTGGGTCACCCCCATCACCTCTGGAGTCTCTGTTGTAAGGTGGGATTTTGATATTCCCATCCTCCCCCTACTTCTCCCCATCCACTCACCTTCCACCCCATGGGCTATTCACCACACCTTTACTTTTATATCACTACATCAATTTGAATACGTCAAAACCAAACCAAAATCCCTGTCAGAGTGCCATATTGAAAGTCCTGTTCCAACATGGTGGAATGTGCAAAGACGGCTAAGAACACAGTAGGCACTTTGTAAACACCTGGATAACTGGGTATTAGTCATGTTTGCCAACATAAAGCTCAAGCAACAGAGGTCTCACCATAGCCTGTTTATCCTTGGGAGGCAGAGAAAAAGTTTGTCAAAATCCAAAGTGTGAAAAAAGACAAAAGGTATTTCACAAACTTCTGTGTTATTAAAAATTAGAAGCACCACATTTACTCACCACCCTCTCAGAGTTCTGAAAGGTCTCTACAACTGCACTAGGTTTTAAAAACAAGATTAAATAAATTAAAGCAAGATAGAACCAAAACGCACCATTAGAAGGAAATAAAGAAAATTTAGGGAACGACTTTGGCCTTCTCAGTTTGGCCGAACTGTCCACAAAACTGTTTCTTTATGTCTTTAACAGAGATACAGAATGTTGTGGATGGACCATGGGCGTGGCCCTGTGGCACATTCCTCCTGAGTTGCAGCCTCTATTTCATCCTGTCCTGCATCTGAGTGATGGGTGTGCTTGATACAATCATTAAATTATAGATCACTTTAATCCAGGGACTCAAGGAATTAATCATCTTTGTTTTCTCCTCACCCCCCAGCATCATCCCCTTACTGCACTGGAACCCAAGTCTCCTAAAATGCAAACCAGTTCACTTTACAACTTTGCTTGAAATCCAACAGTTGGATCCAGTAGCTATTTTCTCAGAAGCAGGTGGTTGATGATGGGCTCTGATATGCAATAGGCTTCCCAGGTTGCACAGTGGTAAAGAATCTGCCTGCCAAGGCAGGAGATACAGGAAAAGTGGGTTTGACCCCTGGGTCCGGAAGATCACGTGGAGTAGGAAATGGCAACCCACTGTAGTATTCTTACCTGGAAAATCTCATGGACAGAGGAGCCCGGTGGGCTACAGTCAATGGGGTCGCAAAGAGTTGGACATGACCAAGCACGCAGATGTAGGCAAGGCATGGACACACACTGGGCGCTCTCTGGGGTCTGCAGAAAGCAGCCTCTTCCCAGGATTTCGAATAATGCTTCCGAAGTGGGACAACCTCAGATTGCTGTCTGACATGGCCCATGAGGTGGAGAAGTCCTATTTTTCTTATTTGGCCGGAGGGAAAAGCAAAATTGCAGAGCAATTCCATGCCTCACTCTAGTCCTGCAATCATTTGCTGATAGTGGTTAAGCTTGAACCGACCTGTTAATTTCACATCTGGAATCTTGGTCTCTATCTCCCAACACTACCCCCACCCCCAAGGGGTATTTACCTCTGAATCCCCGGAACTTGCGAACATGTTATCTTACTAGGCAAAATGGACTTTGTGATGTGATTAAGGTTTAGGAATTTGAGTTGGGGAGGTTTTCCTGGATTATCCAAGCAAGTCCAATCGAATCATCCAAATCCTTAAAAACAGAGACCCTCTCCTGGCTGCGGCAGATGGGGAACAGGAGATGTGAGTGCAGAGGGAAGGGGTCAGATTGATGTAATATAAGAAGGACTCAAGGGGCTTCCCTGGTGGTGCTAGTGGTAAAGAATCTGCTTGCCAATGCAGGGGACTTAAAGATATGGTGGGTTTGATCCCTGGGTCAGGAAGATCCCCTGGAGGGAGGCATGGCAACCCACTCCAGGATTCTTGCCTAGAGAATCCCATGAACAGAGGAGCCTGGCAGGCTAAAGTCCATAGGGTCACAAGAGTCGAACGTGACTGAAGCGACATAGCACAGCATAGCGCAAGAAGGACTCAATTTTCTGTCATTGCTGGCTTTGAAGAGTGAGGAAGGGGGTCATAAGACAAGGAATGTGGGCAGTTTCTAGAAGCTGGAAAAGGCATAGAAAAACTTTCTCCCCTAGAGTCCCCAGAAAAGCAGTCCTGCCAACACCTTGAATTTAGTTCATTATGACCTACCGAACTGTACGAGTGTGTCTGGTTTTCAATGACTAAGCTTGCTGTAACATGTTAGACCAATACTAGACAACTAATACCCTGCCCTAGCCCCGACTGGCATGCCGCCAAAAGATAGAAAGGCGACCTCTTCTTCATAACTACTAGATGCTGGACAATTATAAATTATGTGTAGAGAAGTCTCAGCTATCTGGACTCTTGCTAAATATGTTCTGATGACAATTGAGTTTTTCTAAAAAAGCTGAGGGTTTACTCATTTAAGACCTGAAACATCTTTTAGTTTAAACATGTTGTAAGATGAACATTTTTAACTTTTAGGACGTTTCATTTTTAACATTTTGAGTGAAACATTCAAGTTTAACATTTCAATGTTTGGGAAGATTAAGTCCTTTGTGAATCATACATATGAGTCATATATATAATATATATTTCTTTATAGATGTATGAATTTATACATATATATATATTCCTTTCTACTTAAACAGAATGCATTAAACTTTATTTAACATTTTGGTGATGTGTTGGGGGGGATTTCTTACTTTGAACATAAAGTATTTTCCCATGGAATAGCATCACCCTTGAGGATCATTCAGTATTGGAAAGCTCCATGTGTTGTAGATTTTCTGGACTGATTCCAATTTTAAAGATTCTATCCTACTTTCTTTATTCTTATCAGATTACATTTCCTGGTTTTCTGTTCAGGTACAGTCACGATAGCTGAAAGGCTACTTGTCTTTACGATAAGTGGCTCCAAGTAACAATGCAATAGGGCATCATAAATCATGTGTTTGCCTTGCATGAATTAAAATGAAATAAAAATATTTTGCAGTTTCCTGTTTGCTACCCTTCAACTCTGATAAATAATTTTCTGCACAAATGCTTTCATTGGTAGTAGCATCCCTAGGGGTCTGTTGGCATGGTGAGAATAGGTAACCGAGGCTACAGGAGGTGAACTGGCAATGGTATCAACCTCTTGATCTGTAGCAAGGCTGATGAAAACTTAGATTTCCTTAGGTCTCTCTCTTTTCTTTGGCCTGGTGAAGCTACCATCTTCCTTTTGACTTACATGGCAAAACCTGCATCTCTCCTGAGGAGTTTTTATACAAGAAGAGAACTGCCAAGTCAGACAAACTAGCGTGATTATGATCTCCTTCCTCAAAATAATACTTCCTTTCTAAAGCCAGGCTCAGAAAATCTAAACCAACACAGGCCTCCAAACTCTAACCACAACCATCTTCAAAAGGCATATGAGACGTTCCAGTTCTTAGCAGTCTGGCTACAGCTGATAGAGTCACCACCTGCTTAAGTGACTGAGACAGGAGGCTCCCTTCCAGGGGGTGATGTGGCTGGAACAAGTTTCATATATGAGGCCTCCCAGCTTATTGGTCCTGAACCTCAGATATTTGATTAACCAAGACGCCCCTATGGTTACTAATCGCTCTTAATACGAAGAGGTGTCAACAAGCCTGTGAGTATCCAGTTGGTCTCCTGAGTTTACTCACCTTAGCCTAGAGAGAGAGCGGGGAGTGGGGGCATGCTTGTTTCTATCGACGTGTGAGAGTGTGAGTCTGGGGGAGTGTGAGCTGTGTGGGATTGTGTACGTGTTCAAGTGCATATCGTGTGTGTGTGAATGTCGTGTTCATGCGAATGGCCAAAGGGGAAGCAGAGAGATGGAGAAATGGAAGTACAGAAGGAAAAGAGACCCACAGAGCAATGGGCTTGGGTAAACACAGATACAGAGAGAGTGAGGGAGTGAAAGAAGCCAGGAGACGGGAAACAAGTGACCGAGGGCAAAGACAGAGGGCAAGAGCAGATAGAGAAGCGAGAGAGGACAGACTCAGAGGTGCTAAGTCCTCATCCTTTCTGGTGTTAAGGAATGCCCTTCGGGGGCTTCCTGGAGGTTCAGTGGCTAAGGCTTCTCTTTCCCAATGCAGGGGGCCCAGGTTCAACCCCTGATTGGGGAACTAGATCACTGCATGCCACAGTGAAGACCCATGACCCCTTGTGGAACAACTAAGACCCAGTGCAGCCAAATATATGAAAGTGAAAGTCACTCAGTCGTGTCCGACTCTGTGCGACCCCATGGACTATACAGTCCATGAGGTTCTTCAGGCCAGAATATTGGAGTGGGTAGCCGGTCCCTTCTCCAGGGGATCTTCCCAGATGATCTTCCCAACCCAGGGATGGAACCCAGGTCTCCTGCATTGCAGGCAGATTCTTTACTAATTAAACCACCAAGGAAGCCCAGCCAAATATATAAATAAATAAATATTTTTTAAAAAGAGAAATGCCTTTTGGGGCACCACGCAGACTCCCCGAAGAGTAGTGGCATTCCTTTGTCACATTTCTGTCCCCTTATCACATGGCTGCTGTCTTCCTGTCCCCTCTCCCCCGACACCCTCTCCCAACCGAGGTTCTCATCACCCAGCCCAGCCCTGGCTCCAAGCCCCACCGCCCTGGAAGACGGTGCTGCACAGTCATACCCAAAACCTCACTGTGGAGCCTGTGGTTTTATTTTTTTTTTTAATTTCCTTAGCAACATCAAACAGAGTCACGCTCGTCCTCTGCTTGGGCAAGGCAAACAGTGGCTGCCCCAGCCTGGGTGTCACCCTCCCAGGACACACACAGTGGATGTGGGGTAGGCGGCCTTGGGGTTGTGGTGCTGAAGAGTCAGGGGCCTGAGAACGAGAACCATGAAAACCAAGTCTGGTCTTTCATGTGGAGCCTCGACCAAGGAGCGGGGTTGACCTGGGAAAGGACACAGTCCCAGCAGGAGCCTGGTCAGGCCCATGGGACAGGCCATATGCACAGGAGGGACCCAGGCCCATCTCCTCCGCAGACCTCCTGAGACTTGGAAACACAGGTTTCCCTTTTAGGCCAGCGTTTGCTTTTTTTTCTTTTTTCCCCGAAGTATAAAATTAGATGTGCTTTTTAAAAATTATTACTGATGTATGGTTGATTTACGATATTACATTAGTTTTAGGTATGCAATAGAGTGATTCAAAATTTTTATACTTTATACTCCATTTAAAGTTATTCTAAAATATTGATACTATTCTCTGTGCTGTACAATATATGCTTATAGCTTATTCATTTTATATACAGTAGTTTTTGTCTCTTAGTTCCCTACCCCTATCTCGCCCTTCCCTTCATCCTTCTCCCCACTGGTAACCACTAGTTCTCTATATCTGTGAGTCTGTTTCTGTGTTATTATTAATATATTCACTGGTTTGTTTTATTTTTTTAGATTCCACGTATGAGATAACATACAGTAGTTGTCTTTCTCTGACTTATTTCACAAAGCATAATAACCTTCAGGTCCATCCATGTCATTGCAAATGGTAACATTTCATTTATTTTCTTTTTTTGTGGCTGTGTAATAGTTCGCTGGGCTTCCCTAGTGGCTCAGTGGTCAAGAATCCTTCTGCAAATGCAGAAGACCCAGGTTTGATTCCTGGGTCGGGAAGATCCCCTAGAGAAGGAAATGGCAACTCAATCCAATTTTCTTGTCTGGGAAATCCCATGGACAGAGGCGCCTGGAGGGCTATAGTTCGTAGGTTGCAAGAGTCGGACATGACTTAGCAACTAAATAATTGTCCATTGTAGCCAGGGTTTTCTTTATGTACATCAAAAGGAGTTGCTCTGGATCAGTGGTTTCCAAATGGCTCTGGGGACTCCAGGGGGCTCCAGGGTCGATGGATGGGGGTAGACCAGTAAGTCCGGAATCAGTGTCCTCTCTGCTCTGACCTGAGCCAAATCCTGTTCATGATTTACTTTTGTTTGTTGACTACTAAGGGAAAGTGAGCCCCCTAAACTGGACGATGTCAGCATCCCTGACAGATTCTACTCCAGAGGGTGGCTTAGGGGACAGGAGGGAGGTTGAAGGGAGAAACTCACTGGGACTCTAGGACAGAGTTGGCAGTTAACTTTGGCAGAGGATAAGCCCTCTTTATTCATGCGATTAAGGGCTCTAGACTCTTTCTGGCCAGCCCCGAGCACTGCAAACTCACCCATAGAGGCTGATTTCTGGGGGGCAAGTCTCCTCTGTACACGGGCTGGAGGAGGTGGAAGGCTGCACCCCACCCTGAAGGACACAGTCTCATCACTCTAGAATTTCTGAGCTGGGAAAATCATGAGTTGACACAGTGCCTAGCCATAAGGGAAGTTCCTTCCTTGAAATCAGTGCTATCTTGATGATTACAAATGGTGCAAGAAACCAGGAGGACCAGATGAGATGACTCTTTGGGTCAGAAGATCAGATTCAAGCTCCCTGGGATGGCAGTGACTGTGCCTCCCAGCCACTGGACTCAGCTGTGTCCTTCCACGCCTCGATGGGACCTTCCCTCTTTGTCAACGAGCAGATATTATCCCTCAGGGTGTGTCACTGGCATTTGTCATTTCTGGGTTGCTAAGCTGCCCCTGCTCCCCCAGTGCCTACTGAACTAGCCAATTGCATTTTCTGGAAGGATCAGAAAGCAGACAATCAATGCAAAAACCAACCATCCTGTGTTGAGTTCTCCTTGACTTCTCTTCTTTTTCTCTTGGATTTGGGAGCTTGGGGTGGGAGGGACCAGCCTACATGCCGAAGTGGGTGGGGGAAGCATTCACCACCAGACTGAAAAGTGACCAACCACTCAAAAGCCAGGTGGATGAATCTGCTAAATCAGTGAAATGGCATCCTGTTCCATTTGGAGGGCACAGCAAACACAGATGTACGAAGCAGAGTGGTAATTACATCCACTGCAGAAGAAGATGCTAACTATTTAAATGCCTCTCTGGCATCGATTCTTATCAGGGCATTTTGTGATGTTGGGTTTTACAAGCAGTAAACTTGTGTATTGAGTTATTTTTTTCCTCTCTTCTTAAAACAGTGCTGTGTCCACAGTGCGGGAAGGTGTGGGTCGGATGGATTGAAAACCTAGTATTGACATATATATACTATCACATATAAAATAGATAGCTAGTGGGAAGCTGCTGTATAACCCAGGGAGCCCAGCCTGGTGCTCTGTGATAACCTCGAGCAATGGGATGGGATGGGGGAGGGAGGCTTAAGAAGGAGGGGATGCATGTATATATAATTATGGCTGATTCGCATTGTTGTATGGCAGAAACCAACACAGCATTATAAAGCAATTATCTTCCAGTTAAAACATAAAACTTTGCCAAACATTGCTGTGTCCATATTTTTCCAGGTAATAGCTGGGAGCAGGAAATGGCAACCCACTCCAGTATTCTTGCCTAGACAATCCGATGGACAGAGGAGCCTGGTGGGCTGCTGTCCGTGGGGTCACACAGAGTCGGACACGACTGAAGCAACTTAGCATGCATGTATGCATTGGAGAAGGAAATGGCAACCCACTCCAGTATTCTTGCCTGGAGAATCCCAGGGACAGAGGAGCCTGGTGGGCTGCCATCTATGGGGTCGCACAGAGTTGGACACGACTGAAGCGACATAGCAGCAGCAGCAGCAGCAGCAGCAGCAGGTAATAGCTACGTTCCCTTCATGTCAGTCATCAGTTGCCTTCACCCGCTCAGCCTCAGTCCTCACACTGGAAAGTTCTTTACCATGGCCATCTCTTAGCTAGAGGAATCACTTCATAACTGGACCATAGTTTACTCCTGTTTCCAGGAATAACCATCTCAGCTCTCTAGCCTGTGGGTGGTTTGCATATGTGAGTCTGAAGGTATGGCATTCCTCCAAAAGAAGCAGCTGTATCCTTTCCCCAGACCAGGGCTCTCATCTCCAAGCTGCTTGCCCCCCAACACAGTAGGGGGCACAGGGCCAGCTCCCTTGCCTCCCAGGAAGCACAACTGCCATATGGAAATGCTCTGGTTGCAGTTTACCTTTATCAGACCCATCCCTGCTCTGCCCTCCTTCTTGCTCTCCCATGGAGGTTTTCCTGAGAGGCACTCTCTCATAAATCACTTGCCTCAAACTCCTATGTTTCTGGAACCTTAACTAAACCAGTAGCACTCCGCCCTCGTAACCTATGCGTGCTAAATGACTTCAGTTACGTCTGACTCTTTGCAACCCCATGGACTGTAGCCCACAAGCCTCCTCTGTCCATGGGATTTCCCAGGCAAGAATACTGGAGTGGGTTGCCATTTCTTCCTCCAGGGGATGTTCCCAACCCAGAAACTGAACTTGCATCTCCTGCATTTTGGCAGGCAGGTTCTTTACCACTGAGCCACCAGGGAATCCCTAGATGCTTATATAATGGTCAACTATTTATTGACTTTGTGGTCTCCCACATGTAAAAGAAAGCTCAACAAACAAAACCGGTGTGAAGGACCTGAAGCCCCTCAGACTATTCTTCCAAAATTTCCTTGTTGAGCCTGGTTCCATCCCCTACCCTCCCTTGTTTAAACTCTTCCCACCATGGCTCTGCCCACAGTCTGGCTCTCCTGACCCTTCCCTCCTATCAGATCCCCCTTTACCTTCTAGGGTATTAACTTCTGCCCATTTCCAAAGCTCAGCTGTTTCTTTGTCACCTTGTTCTTTGCTCTGATTCACTACTTGATCAGCATAAAGCCCAGAGGTTGATTTGGGGATATTTACTGAATTCTTCTTGGCCAGGCCAGTGGGGGCAGGGATGGGGTACAAACAGAAGCCATGGGGAAGGGATAGTGAACCCATTTTCTAAGGAACAGTAAATATACTTCCTATTCACTGCCCCTTACAAAGTATTTTTGTCATGTCCAATAAGGGTTTTTATCTTTCTCAGACTTTATGTGTTTGGATCCTTGTTCATATTCTCATGAAATAGTGAAATGCAATTCAGTTCGTCGAGTTCAACAGACCTAATTGGAATCTACTATGTCGCAGATGCCATTCAAAGGATCAGAAATAGCATCAGCCCTCAAGATGCTTATGGTCTGGGCAGAAGGACACAGATGGCAAATGGAGGATTCTTCCCAAGTCACTCAGGCTCCATAGAAGCTCTCACTTAAGCAGAATGGGGGCTCCAGAATATAACAGTTTGTTAGAATGGGGTCTTGTGCCCTAGTTTTGATGACCATTATTTCTCTAGGAGGAGGGTCACTCCCTAACGTGGGGCAGCGTGTAGGGATGCCCCATGCATTTCAGGACATTTAGCAAACCTGATCCAGGTGCTAAAATGCTAGCAGAATCTTCCAACCCATTGTGTCCACAATCCTCAGAAAGGTCTTTATGCATTTCCATGAGCTTCCTGAGGGTACAGTGTTGCCTGATTGAGAACCACTGGGCCCAAGTGTGGATATAGAGCCCTTCCCATACACAGCTTTCCAAGAGACATAACCCTGGGAACTGACCAAGGCCAGAGCAAAAGTGAGAAAGAAGGGATCGGATGCACTGGAATGAATACTCAGGGAGCAGTAGGGGTTGGCTGTGAATCCCCCCAGGCCCCTCACCCAAGCCTAAACCTGTGGGATTTCCAGAGGAGCCCTTGAGATTTCCAGAGGAGCCCTTGAGAACTTTGACAGTGGTTTGATGCAGTTGGGACCCAGGGGCTGGCCTGTCTAAGCTAGAGTCTTAGCTAGAGTCTAAGTTCTGCCGGAAATCTGAAGGCCAGAGAGAACTAAGAGTGTCAGAGGTGGTTGAGTGGGACCCCTGGCTCCCCAGAGTGCTCTATGCAAAATTGCTTCAGAGAAACACAATCAGCTTGCTTATTAGGCAGCAGATTATTTTGGCAATGGCACAGGTTTTAGAATTGCACCCACCCTCCGACCGATTCAGACAATTAGACCACATCAGTCTTCATTTAGATGAACAGCGCAAAGTTCTGTAATTAACATATTGTCGTCAACTGGACGGCCTGCCTGGACTGAAAAATGCAATGTGTAATTTTTTGTGACTGGCTTTCATTGAATGGGATGGGGAGAAAAAAAAGTAAATTAGCCATAAATTTAGAGAGATGGCACATGGTGAAACTTTATGGAAACTGCAACATTAGCAGTCAGAGAAAAGGTCAGTTCCCAGGAACACATGAGAGGAAAATTTTACTTTCTGTGAAGCGCCACCAAATCCTATGAGCACAAAAAATGCTAGTTTGAGCCTCAGATGTTTAAGGACAGGTGCTTCCAATTTTTCTAGGAGAGAAAGAAATGATATGAAGCCTCTGAGATCCTCAGGGCTCAAAAAGGCTTTACCAGTCCTAGGCGCTTGCCTAGGAGGTAATGGAAACCCATCAGAGCTGTCTGTGGTCCATGGACATGACTTGCCAGGTGTCTTGATGGCAAGAATGCCGGGAGGTTTGTTGCTTTACTTTCAGTGTCTGGCCAGCGCTCCGGCTGCTATAACAAAAAGACCACAGACTGGGTGGCTTAAGCAACACACACTTTTTTCTCTCAGTTCTGGAAGCTTGGAAGCCCAAGATCAAGGTGCCAGCAGAATCAGTTCTTGGTGAGGGCCCACTTCCTGACTGGCAGACTGCCCATTTCTTGATGTGTCTTGAAGTGTGGTGGAGAGAGGAAGCTCTAATATCTCTTTCTCTTCTTTTTCTATTTTTCTTGGCAGTGCCACACAGCTTGTGGGATCTTAATTCCCTGACCAGGAATCAAACCTGGGCCACCTGCAATGAAATGTGGAGTTCTTATCACTGGACCACCAGGGTTATAAGAGCACTGATCCACCTTGGGGACTGTACTCTCAGGATCTCATCTAAACTTATTTTCCTCCCAAAGGAATATAGACTGAAATAAAAACACTCAATGTGAGAGGTGTCAGTTTCCGTTTTAGGACTATAGCCTGGGAGACAGTCTCTCAGGCAGCTCTGAGGAACTTCTCCAAAGAGGTGGGGCAGGAGGGAGGTCAGCATATATGTGATTTTGGAGAAAGGAGATGTGCAATCAGGCACGCATCTCAGTAGATGCTGCTGCTAGTCATGACAAACCAACATCTTAGTTAATGGCTTTGGTGCTTTTTTATGTACGGGAAGATGCAAGAACTGGGGTTCACAAATTTTCTCCTGAAAATAGCTAACTCCTCAAATACTTGTTTTGCCAGTTTTCCCAGAGCACAGAGTGCTTCACTCCCGATCTCCACCCTGAATTCCTTTTAGGATGTGTTGAAGGTCAGTGACTGCAGTAGCTAATGACTTAATTCTTGAAGAACCAGATGGCAAGGGACATTCTTTTGTTGGCAGGACCCACCTCCAAATACCATCACATAGGAGGTTAGGGCTTCCACATAGGACTTTTAGGGGGAATACAAGCATTCATTCCATAATGTGCATGTGTGCTAAGTCGCTTCATTTGTACCTGACTCCCTGTGGACTATAGCCTGCCAGACTCCTCTGTCCATGGGCTTGTCCAGGCAAGAATACTGGAGTGGGTTGCTGTGTCCTCCTCCAGGGGATCTTCCCAACCCAGAAATCGAACCCACAGCTCTTGTCTCCTGCATTGGCAGGTGGGTTCTTTACCACTTGCACCACCTGGGAAGCCCTCATTCCATAACACATGATTACAATCTTGGGGCACAGTAAAGGACCCTCTGTTGGATGTCCTCTGTACTTCAGTTCTGCCAACACTCAGTTGAGAATGCAGTTGCACCTCTGTGTCTGTGAGTTCTGCATCCATGGGTTCTGCATCTGTGGAGTCGACCAACCTTAGATCAAAAACACTCAGAAAAATGGGAACTTCCCTGGCAGGCCAGTTGTTAAGACTCTGAGCTCCTACTGCAGGAAACATGGTTTAATCCCTGGTTGCAGAACTAAGATCTCACAGGCTGCTAGGTGTGTCCACCCCCCACCAAGAAAAAAAAAAATTCCAGAAAGTTCAAAAAGCGAAGCTTGAATTTGCCAAGCAGCAGCAAATTTGGGCTTCCCTGGTAGTTCAGCTGGTAAAGAATCCGCCTGCAATGCAGGAGACACCGGTTTGATTCCTGGGTCTGGAAGTTCCCCTGGAGGAGGGTATGGCAACCTGCTCCAGTACTCTCGCCTGGAGAATCCCCATGGACAGAGGAGCCTAGCAGGCTACAGTTTATGGGGTCACAAAGACAGCACAGCAAATATTTCCATTGTATTTCCATTTCCATTGTATTTACACCTATTTACATAACACTTACATTGTTAGTTAAGTAACTTAGAGATGACTTAAAATATACAAAAGAATGTATGGAAGTTATACACAAATACCACACCATTTAACATAAGGGACTTTAGCATCCTTGGATTTGGTATCTGAGGAGGATGGGGAGAGGGGCAAAGATCCTGGAACCAATCCGAAGTGGATATGGAGGGACTTGAATAGATGGATAAGACCAGGGCTGTTTCCTTTTGCACATGCCAGGCTTTCAGGAGACAAAGCGGAGAGAAGAAAAAAGCCTGAGCAGCGGCATGATCAATGGACGCTTTCAAGTATTATTTGTTAGGGTAAGTGTGTCTCTATGTGTGTCTTGTTCTAAAAACAATTTAAGGTGGCTTGCAAAGATTAAAAAAAAAAATTAGAAGCCACTGAGAGAGACAACAAGGGTAGGGATGAAATATGTGGCTGAATCTTAAAATAGAAGACAACAAAATCTATGTTGTCTCAGGAGGGGAAACTGCCCTGTTTTCTGGAAAGCCAGCAGCATTCTCTTCCATCTCTCTTTTAAATTAAGAGTTAAACACTGTTAGCCTCAATTTAGGGGACTGCATTTTGATGAGCTTGTTCTGTTTTGGTTTTTGTTTGGTTCCCTGACCTTAAATCTCCATTTCAATAGGAAAAGCAGGCTCCATCACAGCCAGTTGACAGTTTTCTTGTAACTGCCTTCCTCTAGGGATCTCTTGGTGGGGAACTTGGCAACTCAAGAGGGTAGCAGAGGAAGTCAAAGGTTAAGGAAAAATCAGACAGCCTGCACAACACAGGAACTCAAAAAACAAAATTCTGGAAGGAATATCCATTTTACCTCTAGCACTTAGAGGGCTCAGGATTTAATTATTTTCTAATAGTAATAGTACTAGGTAAGCATCCTCCACTAGAAATAAAAGCTTCATAAATAAAACAGGATTATCTAGATACCTGACTTGACTTTCTGCTTTGGCTGTGCGGGCACAATGAAACAGTCGTGTTTGTTCAATTCTGTGATATTTTTATTTAATGGAAAAAAGGCTATCTTTTCCTTTAACCCTAAGACTTGTTTGCCAAGATTATCTCTATTTAAATGGTGCGTATTAACAAGCAACACCTCTGAAGTTTCATGTGGAATAGTCATTTTTAGAATTTTAAAAAAAAAAAAAACAAATAAAAAAGAAGGAAGTTACACAAGTTTATTTTATTAATATTTGTCTAATGATCTGGTAGCTCAGATGGTAAAGAATCCACCTGCAATGTGGGAAACCCAGGTTTGATCCCTAGGTTGGGAAGATCCCCTGGAGGAGGGCATGGCAACCCACTTCAGTGTTCTTGCCTGGAGAATCCTATGGACAGAGGAGCCTGGCAGGCTGCAGTCCATGGGGTCGCAGAGTTGGACATGACTGAGTGACTAAGCACAGGGCAGTAGTGATCCTCTAATATCTACAGAGTTACATCTAATTTCTTAGCCAAGGATGAAAGGATTTACTGCATTCTTACTCTTCTAATGTGGTTCCTCATTTTTCCTCCAAAAACATTCCCAAAGGGACCTTTGGCTCCACTGAAGTCTCTGACTGGTGTCTCCAATTCAGATTCTGACACATCTCTGGCAGTAGGGAGGGGGACAGTGTTGGCAGGAAGTGCCAGAGAATTAAGTCCATTCCCTGCTCCTCCAATGGGACCAGTTAGGACCCCTTGGGAGATTTTAGGTTCATGGAATCACTTGGGATCGGGATTGTCATGGGCAGAATTGTGTCCCCGCAAATTCACATGAAGCCCTAAGCCACAGGACCTCAGAAAGCACCTGTGTTTGTAAACAAAGTCTTTAAAGAGATGATTGGGTTAAAATGAGGCCCTTAGGGTGGGGCCTATTCCAACATGAATGGGGTCCTGATAAGAAGAGAAGATTTAGACTCGCGGAGAGACACGAGGGTTGTACACATTCAGGAAAGGCCACGTGAGGACATAGCCTGAAGGCGGCCACATGCAAGCCAAGGAGCAAGGCCTGTGGAGAAACCGCACCTGCCCACACCTTGGACGTCTAGCCTCCCAAACCGTGAGAAATACATTACTATTGTGGAGGCCACCTGGTCTGGGGTATTTTTGTATGGCAGCCCCGGTAAGCTAATGCAGGTTTCCTCCATAAGGTATTGTCTTTCAGCTGAAGTTCATTGAGATTGTTCTTCCTCTCAACTCAGTTTTTTATACCATTCATTTAAAAATTAATCCTGAAAAGTTAAAGTTATTTTATTTAACTCATCATGATTTATATTTTCTCTCCAATTCTTCATTCAGTCATTAATCAGGCCTTTGCTGAACACTTCTATGTCTTGTTCTAAAGCATGTAGATTGCCACGTACTCTGGCTCAGCCACAAATCCATCACAGAATCAAATAAAGCCTAGGACTTTGTCAGGCTTAGAAAATACAACGGCCTTCTTTTTTTCAAGTCATCATTTTTCTGATCATCATGGTAATTAGAATTATTAAAGAATTTGGAAAATAAAAAAACAAAATAAAAGTTAAACTCATAAATTTCACTACTTGGAGAAAACTATTGTTAGGATTGAAGAATTTTCTTCAAATTTTAAAAATAGAAAAAATACTTTCTTATGTTGTGAAATAGCTTTGTAAAGCAATTTCTGTAATAATAATCTACTGTATGGATTTACTCATCTATTTTTACTGTTCACCTGTTACTGGACATCTGAACTTTATTATTATTGCTGTTATATGTTAAGTAGCCTTGCTTATTAACTCTCCATATGAATCTTTTAAAATTCAAATTCATTTTTATTTTATATTGAGTATAGTTGATTCACAGTGTTGTGTCCCCATACAAATCTTTGTTCAAATTCCTGATAATTTCCTTATGATGGATTCCAAGAAGAGATCACAGGAGATGAGTTTTGCCATTTTTAACATTTTTTACCAAATTGCTACTATGGGGTGATTTGCACAAACCGGATGTGGTTTTTACTATAAAATAATTATGAACATGCTATAGGTCCTTCTACTCCTTAGATTTTATAATCCCAAACTTAAAAGAGGAAAAATCTTTATAAGATAATCAGAAACACCTGCATAATGTCAAAAAATTGACTACAAAAATTCAATTTTTTGTTATTGCATCTTGAAAATAACATTATCTTTAAGCTTGTCTTACTCAAGATGCATATTAAAAAATTGGGTGTTTTATTTTCAAGTCTAGAATTTTAAATCTAGTCCAAAAGGAACAAGGAACTTTAGAAGCCACCTGCCAGCTTTATGGGTGACAGAATTGCAGGCTAGAGAAGTGGCTTTCTTAAGGTCATACGGTTACTAGTCAAAGATCTGGGGTTGGCATTTGTGTCTCCTGAGTACCAGTCTTGTAACTGCTCTTACAAGGTGCAGGTTAAGGCAGTGAATAGCAACAAGCATATGATTTATTCTTAACGAGTTCCAGCAGAGCTATCCCTAACTCAGCTGCTCAGAAATGCCTTTCCAAGCACTTTCTGCTAATTGGTTAATTAGGAAAACAGTGGTTTTACAAAGATTCTGAAATAAGGAGTATTTCTAAGTAAAAGGTACAATTGGAAATGATGGTCATCCACTACAGAAACTACCATAGCTTCTTTATGGAGGAAAATGGGAACTTATCCTCCTTTAACTTGACTAACTGACTGGAGTCCTGTGCTTACCTCCCTTCTCGGGACTTTTGGAGCCAGTAACTAGCAAGAAATAAGGGATTGTTCTTTCTCATCTTGCAGTCTGGGAAATGTGGATTTGAATATCCAAGGAAGATGCGCAGGGCAAAATATTAGTCTTCTTTGCTAGAATGTAGAGACTAGAAGTAATTCTAAGAAAATAAGAAATTTCCTCTCCCAGTGAGAGTCATCTTCCCCAGGAACTTCCTTCAGCTGAAAGAGAAAAGAAAAAGCACAATCCATAGAATGTAATGCGAGCCATATACATAATTTTAAATTTCCTAGTGGTCACATTAAAAAAGTAAAAATTAATTTCAGTCATCTATTTAACCCGATATATCCCTAACATTATCATGTCCACAGGTAATCAGTATAAAGCTTACTACTTTTACATAGTGGTCATATTAAGCCTTTGGAACCTGGCGCATATCTACAATTACAACTGATCTTAGCTTGCAGTCACTACGTCTCCAGTGCTCAGGAAACCATATGTGGCAGGTGGCTTCTATATTGGATGGCGATTCTGCCCTACACGGCAGAATTCAGCCCCTGGTGGGTTCAGGCCTGCAGGTTTCATTATTAAAGTGAAAGAGGTGTCTCAGATTAGAAAAGATAATATGGTCATTTTAATCTTTTTAAAACACATGGTCTAGCAGGCAATGTGTATAAGTTGTTATTAAAAAGTGGGTCTGGGAGAGAGACACAACGGCCTTGCCAGGGAGAAGAGTAGCAGGCGGGTCTAGAGCAGGATGCCGCAGCTGGCAGAGGGTTTTTCTTATCAGGGACTCACAGTCGGAGAAAGAAAATCTTCTTGTCCAGGGAGAGTTTCTTTTGTTTGGTTTTTCTTTTCTCTTTTAGCTGAAGGGAGTTCCGGGGGAAGATGAATGCCATTGGAAGCGGAAATTCTCTGCAATAAAGAAAAAAAAAGGGGGGGGGAAGCAAAAAGCTTGCCCAGGCAGACACTTGCCTGCCACCCCCTTCCAGCCCCAGCCCCAAGCGACAGTCCCAGCTTCAAAGGATTCAGCAAGTGTTCAGGCTCTGCTGCTTGGGGTTGCATGAGAGCCAATCCTGGGAGAGTTGGCCGGGGCGGCCAGTGTAGCCTACTCGTTTCCCTTCCTCTCCCTGGGGCCAGGGCTGGCTGCATGGAGAACAACGGTGCCGAATGGCCCTTGCTGATTTTAAAACCAGGTGTAAAATAAAAATTTAAAAAAAAAATTAATAAATAAAACCAGGTGTAACAAGGAAGGTCAGTGAGATCTAAGTGTTCTTTGTTCTGCAAGTAAGCAAGACTTAATTAAAAGTGAGATCGAGGAAGCTGGGAGAGGTCTGGAGACTATCATGCCCAGAGGAGGGTCCCAAGAGACAGAGGGCCCTTCCCCAAGGTACACATGCCTAGAGAGAGGCCAACCTGGGCCTGGGATGCGGTTCTGACTGGCAGCCCAACTGTCCTGCCTTCTAAATCACGTAGCACCTGGGCAGAGATGTGGGACCTTTTCTATGCTTTACCTCTGAAGTGTCACTGCGTATTTGTGGGTGCTGGGGGTGGGGGTATGGAGAGGGAGATCTGTCCACTGGAAGCCACACCACCCAGACCAGCATATGGTGGTTCCCACGGCCACCAAAGGTGACACTGAATCCCAGATTTGCCAATTCACCATTCAGTAGATATTTAGGTGCCCCTCCTGTGTGCTAGGCACTGTTCCAGGTTCGGGGGGTGAGGGGGTGGGACAGGACACAGCTGTGAGCAAGATGGGCAGAAAACCAGGCTTTGCCTCCCCACTAGTGAGGAGAACAGATAATGTGCAAAGTGAGTAACTTACAGGGTAGGTTAAAAGGTGACAAGCAGGGAAGGGAGACAAAGAATACAAAGAAGAAAAATTCTTATTTAAATAGGGTGGTCAGGCAAGGCTTCATGGAGGAGCTGACGATTGAGTACAATCTTCCTAGATATGAAATGTTTAGGCAAACTCCTTATTCTTTTGGGTTCATAAAATAACAGCAGTATAGTAATAATAATAGATAAATCTACTTAAAGCGCTTCCTCTGTACCTTTTAAAGGTCTTCATACACATGAAACTCAAGTTCCAAAATTCTATGAAAAAGGTGCTATCAATAACCCCATTTTACAGAGTAGAAAACAGAGGCAGAGGAAAGCGAAGTGGGTTTGCCTGAGGCTACACAGGTAACCACTTAGGAAGGCAGGTAGACTCCCGAGCCCACCCCTTTCTTGTCAGCCCTAAAAGGGGTGGTCTTGAACCAAGTTCTCTTCAGTCCTTCTCAGTTTCAATGAGGAAAACCAAGAGGAAGTGTCTGCAAGCCCGTAGCTTGTGATTTATCTGGGTAGGTTGCTCTTGCTGCTTCCATTTCTGTTTCCAAAGTTGAATGAATGAAAGCTCTTCAAACATCTGTTTCTGAAGCATCGTGCTGTACTTAGCAGAGAATATAGAGCGGCATCAGATGTGAGTGTGTGTGCGCGCTCAGTCAGGTCAGACTCGCTGTGACCCCGTGGACTGTCGCCTACCAGGCTCCTCTGTCCATGAAATTCTCCAGACAAGAATACTGGAGCAGGCTGCCATTTCCTACTCCCGGGCAGTGTCCTGACCCAAGGATCAAACCCACGTCTCTTGCATCTCCTGCCTTGGCAGGCGGATTCTTAACCACTGCACCACCTGGGCCTCCCCACTGGATGTGAGGCCAGTCCTAAAAAGCAGCTCTTTTCTTTGGGGAGAAAGAAGCAAACTTGTTTTACAAGGTAAGCAGGACAAGATGCCACCAAAAGGCTACATAACCCAAGTCCAAGGAGGTCAGACCCCTTGGGGTGTTTAGGGGATCTGGCAAGACTCGTTCACTGGCTTAGGTGGGGCCTTTGGTAGTGGCGGGAGGGGGTGGGTACATTTCACAGATGAGGCAGCATAGGTATGAAGTGAGATGCAGCAAGGCATCCCAGGAGAGTGGCTTATTTGTGTACTTGTAATGCTATTCTGATGTCTGTTTCTCAGAGGCGTTGAGATTAATAAGTACAAAATTTCTTCCAATTCCTGACTATCTCTTCTAGTTTAGCAGGGTAGAAAGCTGAATAATCAATATCAACGAACCCAAAAGTAGTCTCCAGCTGGTTTGACTTCCTAATCACATTGGACGTGCATCATCTTGACCGGGTGGGAAACCATTGTGGAAGGTGAGCATTCACATGGTAGAGAAGGAAGAGCCTGGAAGGCGGAGTACAGACAGGTGAGTCCTATATGCCTCGTTATCTAAACTG
Organism: Ovis aries; assembly: GCF_016772045.2. Classification (NCBI taxonomy): domain Eukaryota; kingdom Metazoa; phylum Chordata; class Mammalia; order Artiodactyla; family Bovidae; genus Ovis; species Ovis aries. The sequence continues at coordinate 33,955,136 of NC_056075.1, read as the reverse complement.
TGACCTTGGGCGTAGCTTCTCTTTATCTTAGCTCCCATGTTCTGTAAATCAGCGGTCCCTAAACTTTATGGCACCAGGGTCCTGTCTTATGGAAGACAGTTTTTTCCCACGGGGCTGGGGCAGGAGGGTGGTGTCAGGATGATTCAAGTGCATTACATTTGCAGCTCCACCTCAGAGGCATTAGATCTGACGGCTGGGAACTCCAGACGTAAATGGAGGTTGTATTCTCTCCTATCTCCTAGAGTTGTTTAAGGACCAAGCAAGGTAGCTCAGGTGTAGCAGATCCTGTTGGTGCTGTGCCCAGGCCTCCTTAGAGCCTTTTGACTGGTTCTGTGTGCCTATCCCCCAGTTGCTTAACGTTGTACTTCCAAAGGCTCCAAGCTGAGACTGCCTTTGGAGAATGGTCCTTGGGCTGCTGGAGCTGCTTCTCCCAGCCCCTGGCTGGTTTCTCCTGGGAGCATCTCCATTGTAAATCACTTGCCCATAAACCTTCTCCTGAGTCCACATCTGAGGGACCCCACTGAAGACAATTTATGAGCATTTTGAAAACGTACAAGTGAAACATAATGTGAGAAATTGCCATTTGAATAACTGCAGAACTGACTGCAAATCTTCCATCTCGGAAGTATCGGGGTCAGGACAGAACAAAAGTTCAAAAGGTGACCTGAAGCTAATTGTTCCATAACATACGCAGCACAATCGGCCCCCGTGTGCTGTCCCAACAGCTAGGAGCTTTCATCTTCCTGGGTCTCAGGGGACCTCCTCCACCCTCTGTCTGCTAAGTCGGCACCATTTTCAACCCAAGGATCATCAGCACGTTCCCACTCCACTCTCTGTGTGACCTTTCTCAGGGCTCCAGAAGAAAGGCAAAGTCCTGAGCTTAGGACAAGGGCCCAGACTAGATTCCCTTTTGAGAGCTCTATCAGGATGGCACTTACTTTTGGAAACTGGCAGGGGGGTAAATGGTTAAACCAGATTTTTTAATCAACAAAATGTAAATAGAAACAAAGGCCGTTTTGTTATATCACCAAATTTAGTACTTTTCACAAGGAACACATTTGTTGTTTTTCAATCACTAAGTCATGTCTGACTCTTTGTGACCCCATGGACTCAGCATGCCAGGCTCCTCTGTCTTGCACTATCTCCTGGAGTTTGCTCAGATTCATGTCTAGCGAGTTGGTAATGCTATCTAACCATCTCATCTTCTGCTGTGCTCTTCTCCTTTCACCTTCAATCTTTCCCAGCATCAGGGTCTTTTCCAACTAGTTGGCTCTTCGCATTAAGTATTGAACCTTTAGCTTCAATCATTCCAATGAATATACAGGGTTGATTTCCTGTAGAATTGACTGGTTTGCTCTGGTTTGCTCCCCTTGCTGTCCAAGGGACTCACAAGAGTTTAGTAGAGCACCACAATTCAAAAGCATCAATTCTTCGGCCCTCAGCCTTCTTTATGTTCCAACTCTCACATCCGTACATGACTACCGGAGAAACCATAGCTTTGACTATACAGACCTTTGTCTCTGCTTTTTAATATGCTCTTTAGGTTTGTCATAACTTTCCTTGCAAAGAGCAAGCAACTTGGAGCACATACACACAGGCTTAAAAAACACGTCCTCAGAATTCAAAGTCTTGTTTTGGTATCTTTCCTATGGCTGAGTTTCCACATGTCGGTGAGATCCATCTGAGTCTGGGGGCAGGACCAACCCATGACCATGTTCAGATCCTCAGTTTTCATCTTCATTAAGTGGGTACATTTCTACTCCCTTTCAAATCACTTTAAAGACAGTAATAAATAATCAAACTCACCTCAGGAGACCCAGCAGCCTTGTTTTTCTAGTTGCCAAGTTTTTCACTCTCTGTCTTGTATGCCTCTCATGCCAATAACCAGAGAAATCACACATGTGCTTGCGCGTTTGTGTATGTCAGGACTTCTTTAAGTCATGGTGTCCAGCCTGGCCCCCTCGGCTTCCATAAGACAGAGTGGGATTAATCTGGAATTAAACCCATCCAGGGGGCTGAAGGAATGGGAGCGGTAGAGGGGGCCAGGCAAAGCTAGCTGAGACCAGAAGGGAAGCCAGAGAGAGGTTGAGCCTAGTGGTTCCCAATCCTGATGGGACATCAGATTGGGAACCTGCATGTACACAGATGTACAGACTCTGAACCACCATGTGCTTCATTTCAACCCAGCCAGGTGAGGCTTTGGCACCAGAGAGGTCTAGTCTAAGATTGTTCCTTGTTCCGAGAGGTTGGCAGGACTTAAGGGCAGGGGATCCAGAACCCAGCTCTTAGGACGTCTATCACAGACAGGGTTGTGGGGAAGAATGAGTGAGTGTTCAGGGTAGAGCTGAGCAAGGAGCCTGGTAGATGATGCCGAGGGCACAGAAGAACAAAGCACAGATGCCAAATTAGGAAACAGGCAGTTGGCACAAGTCAAAGCTGAGAGTCCAGGGCAGAGCTCCTTACATCCCTCCTGGCTTCTACAAGCCAGGCTAAGACTGAAGCTTTCCAAGGGAGCCAGGCAGGGATGGACCAGAGCCACACTCAACCCCAGGTCCCCCTAACTTCTGGTTCAACGGCTCCACTAACTGAAGCCACCAGAATCAAATAGCAGAAAACTCTAATTCTCATCTGCTACTCAGCCTCAGCCTACCTTAGGGAACCAGAAGGTATTTGTCAAGTCAATCTTTTCTGGGGGCCACAGAAGCAGAAGAAATGGGCTAGATGTTTGTGAAACATTTACTGAGCATGAATCTGGTAAAGGAATACTCAACTGGGCAAACTCAATAAACAGATCACTTATATAGAAAAGTCAAAGAGCATCTTTCTCCTACTGGACACATAACACCGTGAAAGGAAATGTCAAAATCTCTAGGTTCTGTTGGAACGCTGACATAGCAAATACAGACTGAAATTGGTGGGCCTCTAACAGGGTCTATTCCATGTTTTGGTTATCTGGAAACCCTGCTGAATTGTAGTGAGCAGATACAATTTTGGATGGGGGCCAGGGAGTCAGGAGGCCTGGCTGGGTTCCAGTCCCATCTCTGTTACCAGCCAGAAGGTTTCCTTCAATGACCCACTTCAACTTACTGCTGTAGGATGAGGATGTTGTCCTAGAAGATCTCCAGGATCCTTTCTAGCTCTAAGAACACATGATTTTATAACATAAATGGGGCACTGTGGCTAAAGCCAGGTGATGTTCATTTGAACTTAAAATCATTCTGATGGGTGTTTTCAGGCTTGGGAGATGGCCTGCCATGCACTTGCCAGAACCAGATTGCCCTCTTCCAAACCCCAAGTCCACACAAGCTTCGTGGCCTTGGGGAGTCATTTAGAGTCTCCAGGTTGGGCAGATGGTGCAGAATTTGGTGCCACTGACAATAAAGTTTGGTTGGTATCTGGCTGGACCTTGCAGTAAAGAACACATCAAGTATTTTCTTTCCCTTTTTAGCTGGATGGAGCTCAGTTCAAACACAGAGATGGAAACTCCAAATGAAGACATGAGTATTTTAATAGTCTGTCAAGAAGATTAAATCTCCTCCAAAGGGTGCTTCAGACCTGGAACTCCGGGCATCAGCCCGAGTCCGAGCTGTCAGAACAGCCTCTGAAACCTGGCTTTGGAGACTCTGGGGAGAAGCAGGACAACTCCCATGTGGGAACTGTCTTGTGGAAAAACTGGTTTCTGGCAGCAGCATCTGACCCCACATCAAATGTTTGCTGCTCTCCTTCAAAAAAAAAAAAAAAAAAAAAAAAGGGAGGGGGTTTGGGGAGAGAATAAAGTAAAAATAGTTTTTCTTTAAAAAAAAAAATGTTATTGGACTATAGTTGATTTACAGTGCTGTGTTGGTTTCATGCGTCCTGCAAACTGAATCTTTTATACATATACCTATAGCCACTCTTTTTTTGGATCATTTTCCCATATAGGTCATTACAGAGCATTGAGCAGAGCTCCCTGCGCCAATTATAGGTCATCATTAGTTACCTGTTTTGTATCTAGTGGTGTGTATATCAATCCCAGTCTCTCAATTTATCCCTCCCATCTTACCCTCTTATAAGTTTGTAGTATACATGCATTATTCTATTTCTGTTTTGTAGAAACAGAAGTTCATTTGTAATCTGTTTTTAGATTCCACATGTTAGCAATATATATTTGTCTTTATCTGTCTTTGCTTAACATGACAATCTCTAGATATTTCCTTGTTCCTGCAAATAGCATTATCTCAGTCTTTTTCAGTTCAGTTCAGTCACTCAGTCGTGTCCGACTCTTTGCGACCCCATGGACTGCAGCATGCCAGGCCTCCCTGTCCATCACCAGCTCCCGGAGCTTACTCACACTCATGTCCATAGAGTCGGTGATGCCATTCAACCATCTCATCCTCTGTCATCCCCTTCTCCTCCTGCCTCCAATCTTTCCCAGCATCAGGGTCTTTTCAAATGAGTCAGTTCTTCTCATCAGGTGGCCAAAGTATTGGAGTTTCAGATTCAGCATCAGTCCTTCCAGTGAATATTCAGGACTGATTTCCTTTAGGATGGACTGGTTGGATCTCCTTGCAGTCCAAGGGGCTCTCAAGAGTCTTCTCCAACATCACAGTTCAAAAGCATCATTCTTTTTGATGGCCGGTTGATATTCCATTGCGTGTTAAGTGTTGCATCTTCTTTATCCGTTCATCTGTTTCCAGTTTGATATAGTCCCACTCGTTTACTTTGCTTTTGTTGCCTTTGCTTTTTGTGTCAAATCCAAAACCAAAACCATTTCCAACATCAGCGCCAAAGAGTTTACTGTCTACGTTCTCTTCTTTATGGATTCAGGTCTTATATGAAAGTCTTTAACTGATTTTGAGTTAGTTTTTGTGTAGGGTGGAAGATAGTGGTCCAGTTTCATTCTCCTGCATGTGGCTGTCCAGTTTTCCCAACATTTTTGATTGAAGAGACTGTCCTTTCCCCCATTGTATATTCTTGACTCGTTTGTCATAAATTTGTCATGTGTGTGTGAGTGTGTGTGTATATATAGGAATGTATGTTTATTTCTGGGCTCTCTCTATGCTGTTCCATTGGTGTATGTGTCTTTTATGAAAATACTATACTGTCTTGATTTCTATAGCTTTATAATACAGTTTGAAATCAGGACACATGATATCATCAGCTCTGTTCTTTCTCAAGATTGCTTTGGTTATTTGGAGCCTTTTGTGGTTCCACACAAATTTTAAGCTTGTTTGTTCTATTTCTGTGAAAAATGTTATTGGAATTTTGGTAGGGATTGCATTGACTCTGTAGATTTCTTTGGGGAGTACGGACATTTTAACAATATTCTTACAATCTATGAGGATGGAATATATTTGTTTATCTGTGCCTTCTTTGATTTCTTTCACCAATGTCTTATAGTTTCACCTCCTTGAAGTGAAGTGACAGTCACTCATTCGTGTCTGACTCTTTGCAATCCCATGGACTATACAGTCTATGGAATTCTTTAGCCAGAATACTGGAATGGGTAGCCTTTCCCTTCTCCAGGGGATCCTCCCAACTCAGATATTGAACCCAGGTTTCCCACATTGCAGGCGGATTCTTTATCAGCTGAACCACAAGGGAAGCCCAAGAATACTGGAGTGGTCACTTCCTTAGTTAAATTCATTCCTGGGAACTTTATTCTTTTGATGCAGTTCTAAATGGGATTGGTCTCTTAATTTCTTTCTTTCTATAGTGTATAGAAATGCAACTGATTTTTGTATATTGATTTGTTATATTTTTGTAAAATTGATTTTGTATCCTATAGTTTTACCTTATTTATTTATTCTAACGGTTTTTCTTTCTTTCTTTCTTTCTTTTTTGGTGGAGTTTTTAGGGTTTTCTGTATGTAACATGCCATCTGAAAATAGAGACAGTTTTACTTCTTCCTTTAAAATTTGGATGCATGTTCTTCCTTTTTCTTATCTAGTTGTTGTGGCTAGGACTTTCAATACTTTGTTGAATAAAAGTGGCAAGGGTGGGCATCTTTGTCTTGTTCTTGATCTTCGAGGGAAAGCTTTCAGCTTTTCATTGTTGAGTACATTAGCTGTGGACCTGTCATATCTGGCCTTTATTATATTGAGGTATGTTCCCTCTATACCCACCTTTTAATGAGTTTTTAATTGTAATTTTTAAAAATTAATATGCAAAAATGGGTCTTCCATGGGGAGGGTTTCAGTTCTGTGGTCTTTCATTTTGCTTGGACCTCACCCCATCTCCTTCCTCTTGTTTCACATTTGTTAATTGCTTTAATCAGCTGCATTGATGAGTCGGTCCGTTCTGGCTGCGATAACATAATATCATAGGTTGGGTGGCTTGTAAACAGAAATTTCTCACAATTCTAGAGCTTTAGAATTCCAGGAACAAAATGCTGGCCGATTCAATGTCTGATGAAGGCCTGCCTTCTGGTTCATAGATAACTGTCTTCTTGGTTATGTCCTCATGTGGTAGAGGGATGAGGGAGCAGCCTGGGGTCTCTTTTAAAAAGGCACTAATCTCATTCATGAGGGTTTCACCCTTATGACCTAATCACCTCCAAAGGCTCCACTTCCTAAATATATCTCACTGGGGATTAGGTTTTAACATGAATTTTGGGGGAAGACAAAAACATTCAGCCCACAGTAATTTGTTATCTAAGGTTGTATAACAAGTTACCCCCAATTAGTGACTTTAAATAAATATTATTTCATAATTTCTGTAGGTCAGGAATCTGGATATAGTCCTCCGCTCAGGGTCTCTCATAGGCTGTAATCAAGGTGTTGGCCTGGTCGCAGCCCTCCCAAGGATAACTGGGGAGAATTTATTTCTAAGGCCGCCTAAGTGGTATTGGCAGGATGCTCCAATTTCTCACAGGCTGGAGAGAGGCCACCTTCAGTTTCTTGCCACATGGGCCTCTCTGTAGGGCAGCTTACAATGTGGATCTGCCTTCCATCACAGGGAGGGCGTATAAAAGCAAGAGAGAGTAAGCAAGACAGAAGCCAGAGCCTCTTCATAACCTAATTTCAGGATTCACATCCCATCTCTTGCAAGATCCATTAGAAGGAAATCACAGGTCCAGCCACTACACAAGGGGAGGGGATTACACAAGGATCTGAATTCCAGGAGGCAGGAATTCCTGGGGACTAACCTAGAAGCTGCCTATCACCTAGAGTTCTGTGGCTTCTGGTTTAGCCAGCCTGGTGGTGGCCTTGGAGGCTGCTATTGCAACAAAGTACCTCTTACACCGCAGACCCTAGAAGCAGTATTATCTCCTTGGAAAAAGATTCCAGCCAAACCTCCCCAGTGTCTGCTGTAAGTCCAAGGGGTTTCTGACAGTGAGTCAAGGTGCACAGCTGCCTTGGTTTAGGCCCCATTTACCAAGCCCCTGGAGGCTCCATCTAGCGTTCAGTCTCCTGGTTCCTCTCTGGGGAGGGGCCTCCTGTCCTCTCTAACTCCAGGCCAGCGGCCCTCACCCAGGGTTGGGGAGGAGAGGGGACACAGTAAATAGGTTCTTTGCCTGTGATCTCAGCTGGTGAACATCACAGGACACAAGCATGGGTACGTGAGATTGTCTCCTTTCTTTCATGTGATAGGCCAAAGATTAAAATCCCTCTGCCCTTCTCCCCATCAGGTTCTTGAACTTGGATGGACTTGAAGCAGTTTATTCACAGCAGCTCTTGTATATGTGAGTGTAGAGTTTTTGGTTGGCTCAGCTGCCTCATAATCATGCCAGTTTATAATAAGCAGCAGAGGTCAGGGTTCAGTGGGAATAGAGGTGGCTGTGAGGAGGGGAGTGGCTGTGCGACACGTTCTGTGCATCCAAGTTGGCAGGTTCACACAGAGGAATCGGCAGCATTGTGCAAAGGAGAGGGAGGCTGAAAGGATGTTCTTCAGATTCAATGCCATGCGAGGGGCTCATGTTCATGTTTGCAGAGTCTTGAACTGCAAAAATTTCAAAGGAGGACAAATAGCTCATCATGAGAATTATGATTAAGGCTTAAAGGTTGTCCTTAAAATAATGCTCAGAAATGATTGCCGCTCTCCAGTGCATCCTCTGGTGAGAGAAGCTGGGCCATTTGCATCCACAAGGGCCCAGTGGCTAGTAATTCACAATCTGTGATCCAAAAGACTCTCAGGCTGCAAGGGACCTTACAGGGATCTAAACCTACTCATTTGGTGACAGAATAGTGAAGGCCCAGAGACCCTCTTCAGCCTTCTCAACATTTCCTGTCCTACCCCCGAACCAGATGCACCAAGGGCTCTGCTCTGTTTCTTGTAGTACTTGCCTCTCTGCTGTCTTCTTAAATCCAATCTCCATTCCTACAGCACCTACAGTTTAAGCTGTGGGCTCCAGTGGGTGTAACCAGCCTTCCATCATCCGTTCGTCCACTCATCATGTAACAGTTGAACAAACTGCTGTAAGTCTTCCACTATGAACCGTGGATGTGGAGATTATTAGGGCAAGAGTCTTGCCTAACAAGCTTATAGTCTCATCAGAGAGAGGAAACTTGTATGCAAGTAGCTAGACCTCCAGCAAGACTCCTACAATGAAATACAGACTAGCTCCCCATCTATCAAATCATTTGAAGAAGTGGAGAAGAAATAGAGGACATGATAACTAGAGGACATGGTCTTCTATTAACCTATATTATATGAAAGTTGGTGGAATGTGTATTTATGTTTCAATTTTTCAAAGTAGCTCTGATTTTAAGTGTATTATTATCTTTTCAGTTCATGTGTCTTAACTATTGGTCAGGAAAATCTGGAGGTCATGTAGTCTAGAGTTTTCTCTACCTATCTTCTCTACCTCAGACAGATTAATTCTTTGAACTTCAATCTTGTTACAACGTATATGTCCTTGGAAGGGTAACACCCTAAACCATATATTAATATCAGGAGCACGTTCATCAGTCACCTGAAGCCCTGCTCTGGATGGAGCTTAAGGTGCTTAAGTGTGTCCAGGAGTACTGGGCTATTGGGCTGAATAGGATGGAATCTTATAAATATCAAGAAATAGGCACCAACTGAACACTTGTGGGATATTATCCCTGGGACTTGGAACAAGTATTGGGGATGACTGGGAAGGCACTGAGAGAGACTATAGGAAGTGAAAGAGAATCAGAGATTCTTCTGGCCATTTCATCACTTTGTCCCACCTCAGCTCTGTTGGACAGCTCACAGGCTCGGGGCATGGAGACAAAATGTTACAAGGGAGCATCTTCCAAGTCTTTGCACTTCAGTTTTATAGATAAAGTGCACCCTGCTCTCTAGGGCTTCCCTGGTGCCTCAGACGATAAAGAATCCGCCTGCTATGTGGGAGATCTGGATTCCATCCCTGGGTTGGGAGAATGCCCTGGAGGAAGGCATGGCAACCCACTCCAGTATTCTTGCCTGGAGAATCCCCATGGACAAAGGAGCCCCGAAGGCTACAGTCCATGGGGTTGCAAAGTGTTGGACACAACTGAGCAACTAAGCACAACATAGCTCTCTCTTTCCCTAACAGTTTAGAAAGAAAAATATATCAGCATTGCTTTTTAGGTGAGTGAAAACACCTTTTCTCTTTGTATAGGGACAAATAGCTCCCTGAGAGGCAAAAATTCACTCAATCATGGAAACACGTAACCAGAAATCAGGGAGCATGCCAGGGAATGGCCTCAAGGCATCAGAGCTTCCTCCAGCCTGGCAGCCCTGACCCATGTCCCTGTGATGTCACAGTGGCCCCTTTCCCCCCAGAGTCCTTGCTTCCTGGGGATTCAACTCCAGTTGTCAAGGTAATTTTCAAATATGCTCTATAGCATGCATAGCTGAAGTGGATACACAAGCTTAGAATAGGCTTGTTATAAACATTTTCCTCGAGAAAACCTATTTTGTTCATTTAAATATATTTTGGGCACCAACTGTTTACCAAACACAGATGTGGCTGAGAAGGCAAGAGTCACCAGTGTGGGTGAGTTGTGCCTTCTGGGAACAAGCAGGACTGGTGACTTGTCCCTGCTGGGGGGCATTCCTTCTTTAGACCTCAAAATGCTCTATAAGACACGCCATCAATGCAAGCCGCCCGAGAGACTCCCTTAAATCCATGACAAGGAATCTAAGGTGTTGTCCCAATGTTCCTCGCCATCCATACTGTCTGAAACAAAGTTCAGAAAACCTCTGATTTATCAATGATATTTTACATTTAAATTTTATTTGATTATTGGAGTAAAATTGCCTTACAATGTTGTGTTAGTTTCTGCTATATAACAGCATGAATCAGCTATATGTATACATGTATCCACTCCCTGCTGGGCCTTCCTCTTATCCCCTGTTTTACAATGTTTTGACTTCAGTCATCTGACCTGTCGCTTTCCCCCTCGGTGGTGAGCTTGCGTCTGTCTGCCCAGTCTGCCATGTGACTGTGGATTACAGGAAAGACCTTGGAGCAAAGCTCAGAGAAGCTCAGGACCTCGTCTGGTTAGACAGAGAGTGAGGCTGCCAGGCATGGCCTCCCACATAAACCAGTTTACCAGGCCATATGTTCATCTCGCCTCTGGCTGGGAAGGACCTTAGACGTTGTAGTCATAGCTATGTGGTCAAAAACTCTCGCTATGTGTCAAAGCTCTCACTTTTCAGATATGGAAACTGAGACCAGTGTGGGCTACGTATTGTTCAAAGCCGTGGAACCTTATGCGTTCATTCACTTTCATTGTTTTTAATTGGAGGATAATTGCTTTATAATGTTGTGTTGGTTTCTGCCATCCAGCATCACAGATCAGTCATAACTGAACCCTCCTCCCTAGTAAGTCTCCCTCCCACCCACCCCCACTATCCTGCCTATTAAGCCTCTCTACTGAGCCTCCCTCCTACCCTACCCCCCACCATCCTGCCCCTTTAGGTCGTCACAGAGCACCAGGCTGGACTTCCTGTGTTACAGAGCAGCTTCCCACTAACTCTTTATTTTATACATGGTAGTGTATATATGTCAAAGCTACTTTCTCAATTCATCCCACCCTCTTCTTCCCCCGCTGTGTCCTTAAGTCCATTCCCCTATATCTGTGTCTCCGTGGAATCAGATGCTTTTAGAGATGGAAGACACCTTTGGTCTTTTGTGATCTAGCTTCATCTCTCACCCAAAGGAGAAACACTTTCCACACACTCTTTGCCAGGTGATCACTCAGCCTCTGCTTGAACACGTCTGGCTGTGGGGCGACACGATTTTCCCTGTCCATTCCATTCACAGACGTGTTTAATTGTTGTCTCGCCCTTCTCTGTAATCAGAGGGCATCTACTTTCCTGCTGTGTCTGCTGACAGCTGCTTCCAGAGCCACCAGAACAAAACCCGGAGCTTTCTGTGTCCCAGGGCAGTTACCCTCCCTCCCTGCCTCCAACCTCCCTCTTCACCCCCCACCTCCCAACGAATCCCTTTACTGATTTGACTGCTAAGCTTGCCCTGCCTTAGTTTCCAATGAGGGTTAGGTCCAGAGAGACTTCCTTTAGTGTAGCTTAGTATGTTTATTTATTTTGCTTTTGTGTATTAATGATAACCATTACCTTCGAAAAGTCCCACCCATTTTCCATTCCTTTCTGAAGTGCAGAAGGCTCTCATTAGAACATGAATGAGTTCACTGCACTCTTTAAAATTGGGCAACAACAACTAAAAGCTTGCATGTGCTTCCCCTGACAAGCCTGCTTAAATATAATCATAGATCTGTCACCAAATGTGCAGGCTTATGAGAGGTTGTCAAAGTCTTTGCTGAAGTGGGAGATGTTGGAGGGTGGAATTTTTTTTAAGTTAACTGGAAAGGAACAAAGAGGAACAAATCAAGGACCAAATAATTTTATGACAGCTTTGCATAGCTGCAATGTAGCAAGCTTCACCTGGATTCATGATATTGCAGAGGATTCCTAGAAGAGAAAAAAATGAAAGCTCTGTGTTGTGCAGGTAATTGGTCTTGACATCTCTGTTCTTTTAACCTAGGGAGGAAGCAGGTGAGGAGAAAGAACCAAGTGATCAGTTTCACTCATTCAGATGCAAACCTGTGGTACTGCCAGGAATAGACCAGAGGGCAGCCACTGAATACACACTTGGGTTTCCTTAAGTAACGCCCTGTTCAAATGATTCTTATTATTAGTCGCATTTCACATCATGATGCCAGAGGGTGATGGGCTCTAAGGATTTCTTTAAAAAGATTTAAAGCTTTCCTTGTTAGGCCATTTGGATTTGCATCACAACATGAAGGGAGAACAGTTCAGATCTTTCTGGGTTCTGTAGATGGGATCAGTGGTGGTTGTTTAGTAACTAAGCATGTCTGACTCTTTGAGGCTTCTCTGGACCTCAGCACACCAAGATTCTCTGTCCTCCACTATCTCCTGGAGTTTGCTCAGATTTGTGTCCATTGAGTTGATGATGCTATCTAACCGCCTCATTTTCTGCCACCTTCTCCCACCTTCTCCTTTTGCCTTCAGTCTTTCCCAGCATCAGGATCTTTTCCAATGAGTTGGCTCTTTGCATCAGGTGGTCAAAGTATTGGAGCTTTAGCTTCAGCATCCTTCCAATAAATATTTAGGGTTGATTTCCTTTAGGATTAACTGATTTGATCTCCTTGCTGTCCAAGGGACTCTCAAAAGTCTTCTCCAGCACTGTAATTCCAAATCTAGCACTGTAATTCAAAAGGATCAGTGTTTCAGCACTCAGCCTTCTTAACCGTCCAGTTGTCACATTCATACATGACTACTGGGAAAACCATAGCGTTCACTTTACAGACTTTGTTTGCAAAGTGATGTCTCTGCTTTTTAATACGCTGCCTAGATTTGTCATAGCTTTTCCCCCAAGGAACAAACATCTTTTGATTAAATGGCTGCAGTCGTCATCTGCAGTGATTTTAGAGCCCAAGAAAATAAAATCTGTCCCTGTTTCCACCTTTCCCTTTATATATGCCATGAAGTGATCAACAGAAGCTGTTCTAATTTTCTTCATTTTGGGGGGCTGCTTCTTTGAGGTCCTGTGGGTATCAGCCAGGGTTTCTAAATCCCAAATGGATTCCTCTCTGGCCTATGTACCTAGTTGTTTCGAGGGCTGGTGTAGACACAGCGCCACCTTGTACAGCTGTTACAGGAGCAACGCCAACTGAGGAGGGGCATGTGACTGAGCTGGTGCATGGGCTCCTCTGTGTCTGTCAGGCTTTTCCATGGACATTCCTGCATCCTTCCCTCAGCTTCCAAAGCTGAATCTCCCAGGCACTCGGCAATGCCTCAGCAGGAATAAGATTTCAGAACTCTGCCTAGTTTTAACATGTGCTTTCCACTTTCTCACGAGCCCACTGCTCTGACATGCCTTGCCCTGAATGAGAAGTCAACAGCAGGAAACCTCGCAGTTCTCAGACTGCTCCAGTGGCATATTTCTATCTAGTTCTCCAGAGAACTTCCCCTTCCTTCTTCATGCAGCCAGGTTAAATGAGGGCATCTCATTCAGACATGGCTAGAATGCCCAGCCCCCAAAACAGCATCATGAAAATCTGCTTACCCTTTCCTCCAAAGACAGCAATCCCACTCTTTTAAGTTCCCAGGAGTGATTGTAATGAGGATTATGAACAAGCGATGCAGATACCAATTTCATTTGTAAGAACGCTATCCAGTACCCTAACCCTAAGGGTAACCCTAAGGGTAATAAGTAAGTGTTAGTCGCCCAGTCATGCCCGACTCTTTGCGACCCCATGGACTGCAGCCCACCAGGTTCTTCTGTCCATGAGATTTTCCAAGCAAGGATACTGGAGTGGGTTGCCATCTCCTTCTCCTGACCTTCCAGACCCAGGGATCAAACCCAGATCTCCTGCACTGCAGGCAGATGCTTTACCAACTGAGCTAATAGTCCTTTTTCTAAGGGTAGACTAGAGCAGTATTACTGGAGGTGGTTTTCAAAGCCAGGCTGATGATGCCTGGAATTAAGTTATATCTGCACGTGCAAAGGAAAGGGACATCAAAGAAAGAGTGGATTTGGATAGGAAACAGAAAGAAATATGTGCCGGGTGTAGACACTGAAGACATCTGGCTTTTCTGGAGCCTGATGTTTATTTCTTGAAAGTGAAAGTGTTAGTCGCTTAGTCGTGTCTGATTCTTTGTGGCCCCATGGACCCACCAGGCTCCTCTGTCCGTGGAATTATCCAGGCAAGAATACTAGAGTGGGTAGCCAGTCCCTTCTCCAAGGGATCTTCCCAATCCAGGGACTGAACCCCGGTCTCCTGCATTGCAGGCAGATTCTTTACCATCTGAGGCACCAGTGAAGACAATTAGGGACTTTTTGTGAGAGCTGGGTGTGGCTTTGTAATATCCTCTAATTTTACTGTAAGCCTCTTTCTGAAACTTTTTTTTCTGGGCACCAAGGATGTATCAATTGTCTTATTTTGTTACTCTTTAAAACTTATTCTTGTACCTGAACAAGGAAAGTAATCTTTCAGATGGGAAGTCAAGGTTCTCCTGAAGAATGCATACAAAGTCAGGATCAGGTTATTATCAAGGAAATACAACTTCCTTACACTCAACCTAGAGAAACAGCAAATCACTTGGGAGAGGGAGGTCTTTAGGGGAATTGCCCAAATGAAAGAATAACAAATATTTGTAATTAGGGACTTCCCTAGGGGCCCAATGGTTTCCACTCTGTGCTTCCACTGCACAGAGAGGGCAGGGGTTTGATCCCTGATTGGGGAACATGCCATGTGGTGCAGCCAAAGAAAAAGAAAGATAATTAATGTCATTTGTCCTTTTTATGGACTTTGTGTTTTGGAATTTATTCTCGGATATAATTTTAACGCTACCTCCTAAGATCTTTTTATACTTTCATTTACCTATCTAAAATGTGTCAGATGCTAAATTGACAATGTTTCAATAAAAAGGGTTTTGTTGCCCACTATGAAGCTGTATCAGCAGCTGCAGAGTTGCACAGACCTAGGTTTGAATCCTGGTTTGGCAGCGTTGCCCAGGTGATGTTGGGGGCATGACTCTGAGGCTCCAAACAGTAAATGGGGGGTGAAAACAGCCTCACTTCCTGGAGGTGCTGTGAAGGATAGGATGACATACTGTACATAGTCACTGATACCAGGGCTGGGCACCTGATGTCAAGAACATTAACTTGTATCCAGGGATTTCAGGGGAGAATGGGACTGAGAGTTTATGACTCATCAGGCAAATTCTTGCATCTGTAAACGTCTCTGCTCTCTGCCACCCTTCCTAGGACCAAACCAGACAGCCAGAACCTCCTGGTTGTGCCCAGGTTTAAACCCTAAGTAAATATCAGATATAATCTCACAGGGAGCAAGAGCATTTTGTTATGGGTACAGAAATATTTTATCAGTTTTCAGACAAAGTAAACAGGAGATGAAAGGGCATCATTTTTTCCAAGTTTTCTGATGTATAGAGTGAGAAAATACCATTATGAGAGTCTCAGCAGCATTTGGGGCATCTGGGGTATGGTAAATAAGACCATGATGGTGTTAAGTGTAATGGCCTTGCTAGATGCCTAGGTTCTAAGCCCAGTTCTGCCACTAACAGTAGGACTGTGTTAAGTCACAAGCTCCGTGGGTCTGATATTCCCTGAGAATATGATGGCTCAGCTAGTGGGTCTCCATGGCCCTGTGAACTTCTGAGTCCTCATCAGCTCTCCCAGGGTGTCACTTCCCATTCTGGGGGTCAATAGAGGCACTCTATAGAGCCGTAGAAAAAGGCTCAATGCAAGATGTGTTTTCCTTCCCAGATAAATGAGTCCAGGGAAAGAGACTCCTCCCCCTACCTCACTATGCTCTGGAGTGACACAAGGCAGCCCAGCCAACACCTCTCATGGGGGTCTACTTGGGGGGTCCTTTCAGAGTCACCCACCAAGATGAGGCTGGTGGGAGCCATAGTTAAACAGAGGCATCTCCATTTGGAGAAGAAACACCTTTAACTGAAGCCGGCAACGATTAACCAGATGGCCAAAAAAATCTACCCAGTCTCCACCAGTGTGATGGAAGGTCTTCACAGGGAGTTTTAGGACTTTCCATATTTAGTTCCAAACTGCATGTCCTTGTCACCATTCTGCAAGCCGGCCAGCTGTCTCTCAGTGGGAGTGCGTGCTGCTGTTTCTTCCTGACGTGGGTTTGCTTGACACTGTCGTGCTTGCTCTGTTTGAAGGCAGAGTCCACTGGCCCTTACCAGAAGAGCTGGAAAATCCAACACAGATCTCTGTGGTTCATAGATGCGGGGAGCAGCCTTTTGTTGGACAATGGGCCACTAGGTCAGTCATGTGTCTGGTTTAATTGCTCATAACTTGTCAAAGTATAGATATCCTTTTCAAGAGATAACATAAGCAGCATAAAAGCAGAATTCACACAAAGAATGCCTTGTTTCCCATAATTCAGTCCCCGAGTAAGTTGTTTACTTTCCATCAACCGATCAGTTACAGTGACATCCATAGTAAGGGTATCATGAAACAGGCTTTGCTGCCATGATGGGTGGGCTTGCTTTCCACAAAGTGAGTTGACACTCTTGCTGTTTGCTTAATTATTTTTTATTTTCATTCATTACATAAATGAGTGAGTCAAGTTTAAAGAAAGAAGGGCTTATTTAATCAATCATATTTTAAAAGCAAAGACTGGTACTGAGACTCAGGGTCGAATGTGTGGTTATGAGGGGCACACTGATATACTGGGTGAAGCGAAGGGTAGGATGTTGGTGAATAAAGAAAGCGATGAACTTGAGAAACCATCCACAAATCAGTGAATGCTTTCCACCCAGACTGATGCTGGTACATCAAGCAAGCTAATCATTCTTTGACAAAGACTAATTTTATGCCCTTGCTTTAATCTTTAATCTGGTCACCATATGTTGTTTCTGAAGAATTAGTTAATTAAAAGACCTTATTTTGAGGACAAGCTGGATTGGCAGTGGCAATATGCTGGAAAAAAAAATTTCAGAAATGTCTGCAAAAATGCCTAATGATTTCTTTTATTAATAAAATTTTTGAAAACTTAAGCTGGCCTGGACAGAGAACATAGATTTTATTCCAAATTCTTGAGCTTTTAACTCACAAGAAACAAATGTCCACGATTCTTTTAAAACACACAATTAAACGTCAACTGATAATAGTAATTTGACAGTGCCCATGGGGTAGAGACACCTCTAAATTAACTATATCTATGAGGTAAGATTTAAACCAGTAAGAATTCTACCTTGTTAGAATTCAATATTGCTTTGTTGTTATTTTTTAATACAATAGTAAATATTTGTATAGAATTAATTTGTGTCAATTTCCTAAGGCTGCTATAGCAAAGTACCACAAACTTGGTGGTGTAAAACAAGAGAAAATTTTCTCTCCCAGTTCTGGAGGCTGTAAGTCCAAACTCAAGATGTTGACAGTCCAAGGTATTGAAAGGACCATGCTTCCTCTGAGTTCAGGGAATGATCTAACTCATTCCTCTCTCCCTAGCCTCTGAGGGCTTCTGGCAACTCTTCGTGGTCTTTAGTTGGTAGGTACATTACTCCAGTCTCTGTCTTTGTGTAGCCTTATCTCTGTGTATCTCTGGATCTCTGTCTTCACATGGTCTCTCTCATGCGTCTGTGTCCAAATTTCCTTCTTTTTAAAAGGACACTGGTTGTTGGATTGTGTTGTGATATGCTTAGTTGCTCAGTCTTGATTGATTCTTTGTGACCTCATGGCCCATACCCCACCAGCATCCTCTGTCCATGGGGATTCTCCAGGCAAGAATACTGGAGTGGATTCCCATGCCCTCCTCCAGGGGATCTTCCCAATCCAGGAATAGAACCCAGGTCTCCGGCATTGCAAGCAGATTCTTTACCATCTGAGCCACCAGGGAAACCCATGAATACTGGAGTGGCTAGCCTATCCCTTCTCCAGCGGATCTTTCCAACCCAGGAATCAAACTTGTATCTCCTACATTGCAGGCAGATTCTTTACCAGCTGAGCTACCAGAGAAGCCCTGGTTGTTGGATTCAGTTCAGTTCAGTTGCTCAGTCGTGTCCGACTCTTTGAGACCCCATGAATCGCAGCACGCCAGGCCTCCCTGTCCATCAGCAACTCCACAGTTCACTCAGACTCATGTCCATTAAATCAGTGATGCCGTCCAACCATCTCATCCTCTGTCATCCCCTTCTCCTCCTGCCCTCAATCCTTCCCAGCATCAGAGTCTTTTCCAATGAGTCAACTCTTCGCATGAGGTGGCCAAAGTACTGGAGTTTCAGTTTTAGCATCATTCCTTCCAAAGAACACCAGGACTGATCTCTAAAATGGACTGGTTGGATCTCCTTGCAGTCCAAGGGATTCAGTTCAGTTCAGTCGCTCAGTCGTGTCCGACTCTTCGCGACCCCATGAATCGCAGCACGCCAGGCCTCCCTGTCCATCACCAACTCCCGGAGTTCACTCAGACTCATGTCCATCGAGTCAGTGATGACATCCAGCCATCTCATCCTCTATCGTCCCCTTCTCCTCCTGCCCCCAATCCCTACCAGCATCAGAGTCCTTTCCAATGAGTCAACTCTCTGCATGAGGTGGCCAAAGTACTGGAGTTTCAGCCTTAGCATCATTCCTTCCAAAGAAATCCCAGGACTGATCTCCTTCAGAATGGACTGGTTGGATCTTCTTGCAGTCCAAGGGACTCTCAAGAGTCTTCTCCAACACCACACTTCAAAAACATCAATTCTTCGGCGCTCAGCCTTCTTCACCATCCAACTATCACATCCATACATGACCACAGGAAAAACCATAGCCTTAACTAGACGGACCTTAGTTGACAAAATAATGTCTCTGCTTCTGAATATACTATCTAGGTAGGTCATAACTTTTCTTCCAAGGAGTAAGCGTCTTTTAATTTCAGGGCTGCAGTCACCATTTGCAGTGATTTTGGAGCCCAGAAAAATAAAGTCTGACACTGTTTCCACTGTTTCCCCACCTATTTTCCATGAAGTGATGGGACCAGATGCCATGATCTTTGTTTTCTGAATTTTGAGCTTTAAGCCAACTTTTTCATTCTCCTCTTTCACTTTCATCAACAGGCTTTTTAGTTCCTCTTCACTTTCTGCCATAAGGGTGGTGTCATCTGCATATCTGAGGTTATTGATATTTCTCCCAGCAATCTTGATTCCAGCTTGTGTTTCTTCCAGTCCAGCGTTTCTCATGATGTACTCTGCATAGAAGTTAAATAAGCAGGGTGACAATATACAGCCTTGACGTACTCCTTTTCCTATTTGGAACCAGTCTGTTGTTCCATGTCCAGTTCTAACTGTTGCTTCCTGACCTGCATACAGATTTCTCAAGAGGCAGGTCAGGTGGTCTGTATTCCCATCTCTCTCAGAATTTTCCACAGTTTCTTGTGATCCACACAGTCAAAGGCTTTGGCATAGTCAATAAAGCAGAAATAGAGGTTTTTCTGGAACTCTCTTGCTTTTTCCATGATCCAGTGGATGTTGGCAATTTGATCTCTGGTTCCTCTGCCTTTTCTAAAACCAGCTTGAACATCAGGAAGTTCACGGTTCACATATTGCTGAAGCCTAGCTTGCAGAATTTTGAGCATTACTTTACTAGCATGTGAGATGAGTACAATTGTGTGGTAGTTTGAGCATTCTTTGGCATTGCCTTTCTTTGGGATTGGAATGAAAACTGACCTTTTCAGTCCTGTGGCCACTGCTGAGTTTTCCAAATTTGCTGGCATATTGAGTGCAGC
Source organism: Ovis aries (assembly GCF_016772045.2). Classification (NCBI taxonomy): domain Eukaryota; kingdom Metazoa; phylum Chordata; class Mammalia; order Artiodactyla; family Bovidae; genus Ovis; species Ovis aries. The sequence continues at coordinate 33,935,472 of NC_056075.1, read as the reverse complement.
ACTTTCACAGCATCATCCTTTAGGATTTGAAATAGCTCAACTGGAATTCCATCACCTCCACTAGCTTTGTTCGTAGTGATGCTTTCCAAGGCCCACTTGACTTCACATTCCAGGATGTCTGGTTCTAGATGAGTGATCACACCATCGTGATTATCTGGGTCATGAAGATCTTTTTTGTACAGTTCTTCTGTGTATTCTTGCCACCTCTTCTTAATATCTTCTGCTCCTGTTAGGTCCAGACCATTTCTGTCCTTTATTGTGCCCATCTTTGCATGAAATGTTCCCTTGGTATCTCTAATTTTCTTGAAGAGATCTCTAGCCTTTCCCATTCTGTTCTTTTCCTCTATTTCTTTGCATTGAACACTGAAGAAGGCTTTCTTATCTCTTCTTGCTATTCTCTGGAACTCTGCATTCAGATGCTTGTATCTTTCCTTTTCTCCTTTGCTTTTCGCCTCTCTTCTTTTTACAGCTATTTGAAAGGCCTCCCCAGACAGCCATTTTGCTTTTTTGCATTTCTTTTCCATGGGGATGATCTTGATCCCTGTCTCCTGTACAATGTCATAAACCTCATTCCATAGTTCATCAGGCACTCTACTATCAGATCTAGGCCCTTAAATCTATTTTTCACTTCTACTGTATAATCATAAGGGATTTGATTTAGGTCATACCTGAATGATCCAGCGGTTTTCCCTACTTTCTTCAATTTGAGTCTGAATTTGGTAATAAGGAGTTCACGATCTGAGCCACAGTCAGCTCCCGGTCTTGTTTTTGCTGACTGTATAGAGCTTCTCCATCTTTGGCGGCAAAGAATATAATCAATCTGATTTCGGTGTTGACCATCTGGTGATGTCCATGTGTAGAGTCTTCTCTTGTGTTGTTGGCAGATGGTGTTTGCCATGACCAGTGCATTTTCTTGGCAAAACTCTATTAGCCTTTGTCCTGCTTCATTCCGTATTTCAAGGCCAAATTTGCCTGTTACTCCAGGGGTTTCTTGACTTCCTACTTTTGCATTCCAGTCCCCTATAATGAAAAGGACATCTTTTTTGGGTGTTAGTTCTAAAAGGTCTTGTAGGTCTTCATAAAACCATTCAACTTCAGCTTCTTCAGCATTACTGGTTGGGGCATAAACCTGGATAACTGTGATATTGAATGGTTTTCCTTGGAGACAGAGATCATTCTGTCGTTTTGAGACTGCATCCAAGTACTGCATTTCGGACTCTTTCATTGACCATGATGGCTACTCCATTTCTTCTGAGGGATTCTTGCCCGCAGTAATAGATATAATGGTCATCTGAGTTAAATTCACCCATTCCAGTCCATTTTAGTTCACTGATTCCAAGGGATTAGGGCCACCCTAATACATTATAACTGCATCTTAACTAACATTAGCAAAGACCTCCTTATCAAATCAGGTCACGTTCTGACAGTTACCATTTCATTGTCTCCAAGTTTCCATCCATATAGTGGGAGTCATATTTCTGGTTCTTGTTTGGTTTTAGGGCAGTGGATGTATTATTAACCATTCTCCAATAAGGTCTATTCTTTGAGTCTTACTCCTGAGGTCTGGTAAGATGGGAAGCCAAACTTCCTGTGGAATTATTTTCATGGAACATGAAAATTATTAAGCGAGGAGTCTCTTCTCATGTAAACTCTTCAGACTTGGATTTCCTAGAACACACCTTGAGGAAGATCAATTTAAGAATTTTGTCCAGTTAAAGGAATAAAACTAGAGATGTAGGGATGTGGTCTTCATGTTTATGTCTTTCCCAACACCCCTCATTCATATGTTGAAATCCTAACCCCCAAGGTGATAGTATTAGGAGGTAGAGCTGTTGCAAGTTGCTGAGGTCATGATGGTGGAGCCCTGGTGAAATGGATTAATGCTCTAATAAAAGAGACCCAGAGAGTCAGCTCCTCCATTGCATCATGTGAGGACATGTGAGACACTGACAATCCAAAAACTAGAGAAGGCTTTCACTTGAACCCAAGCATGCTGGCACCCTGATCTTGGACTTTCAGACTCCAGAGCTTGGAGAAGTTGATACTGTCTACAAGCCACCTAGGATATGATGTTTTGTTGTAAGCAGACTAAACAGATTAATTTCAGTTCAGTTCAGTTGCTCAGCCATGTCCAACTCTTTGCAACCCCATGAACCACAGCACTCCAGGCCTCCCTGTCCATCACCAACTCCTGGAGTCCACCCAAACCCATGTCCATTGAGTCGGTGATGCCATCCAACCATCTCATCCTCTGTCATTCCCTTCTCCTCCTGCCCTCAATCTTTCCCAGCATCAAGGTCTTTTCCAAAGAGTCAGCTCTTTGTATCAGGTGGCCAAAGTGTTGGAGTTTCAGCTTCAACATTGTCCTTCCAATGGACATCCAGGACTGATCTCCTTTAGGATGGACTGGTTGGATCTCCTTGCAGTCCAAGGGACTCTCAAGAGTCTTCTCCAACACCACAGTTCAAAAGCATCAACTCTTTGGTGCTCAGCTTTCTTCACAGTCCAACTCTCACATCCATACATGACCACTAGAAAAACCATAACCTTGACTAGAGGGACCTTTGTTGGCAAAGTAATGTCTCTGGTTTTGAATATACTATCTAGGTTGATCATAACTTTCCTTCCAAGAAGTAAGCGTCTTTTAATTTCATGGCTGCAATCACCATCTGCAGTGATTTTGGAGCCCAGAAAAATAAAGTCAGCCACTGTTCCCACTGTTTCCCCATCTATTTCTCATGAAGTGATGGGACCCGATGCCATGATATATTAGTTTTCTGAATGTTGAGCTTCAAGCCAACTTTTTCACTCTCCTCTTTCACTTTCATCAAGAGGCTCTTTAGTTCTTCATATCTTCAAGTCCTAATCCTTCACACAAACACACACATTGAACCACTGACTGCCACTTTGAGCTTTTGGTTTTAGGAGACTGTTTTGGAATTTCTGCAAGTACTGTATAACATTTTCATGAACTTTTGAGTAAAGGCATTTTTAAAAAATCTTTTAAAAGATTCACGATGACTTTGGAGATGGCTGCTGTTGACAATTATAATGGAAGAACAGTCTCATGAGTGCAAGGCAGGGAATGATAGTCCTTGCCTGGAATACAACCCAAGAGGATGGGGGAGAGGAGGTTACCCTGTGGCGTGATGGTCCGTAGAGCTCAGCTGACTCACTCTCTGATGAAACCAGTTAAAATTATAAGAAAGCAGCCATTAAAACTTCTGGAAATGGTCCTAAGAACAAACAGTAATGAAGAATAATCTACACAACTCAGAAATTCAATGAATTTCAAGTAGGATAAATACAGAGAGATTCACAAATAGACATATCATGGTAAAAATGGTGAAAGACAAGGGAAAAAACATTCAAGGGCATCTCAATAGGATTAACATCTGACTTCTCAGCAGAAATAATAGAGGCCTGAGGTTGGGGAATAACATATTCAAGGTGCTCAAAGATAAAATATGTCAACCAGACAGAGTTGCTATAGACCTCAAGTTGAAGGGTATGGCCCGCAACGAGATTGAGCCTATGTCAGATCAACTGACTACAAGCCAGAAGGGTTCAATAACTTACCAGAACAAGCCACAGAACTCAGGACAACACCACAGTTAACCTGCAAATGAAGATAGAGGTAGTGCTGGGTCTGGGAGGATCCCAAACACAGAACTTCAATGCCTTCTCCCCAGGGAATCAGTGCATGTCCCCCTTCGGGCACACTGATGTGTTTGCTAACCAAGAGGCTCCATCAATCATGCCTAGAGTTTTTATTAGGTTACCATTGCATTGAGGAGAAGGCAATGGCACCGCACTCCAGTACTCTTGCCTGGAAAATCCCATGGACGGAGGAGCCTGGTAGGCTGCAGTCCATGGGGTCGCGAAGAGTCGGACACGACTGAGCGACTTCACTTTCACTTTTTCACTGTCATGCATTGGAGAAGGAAATGGCAACCCACTCCAGTGTTCTTGCCTGGAGAATCCCAGGGACGGGGGAGCCTGGTGGGCTGCCGTCTATGGGGTCGCACAGAGTCGGACACGACTGAAGCAACTTAGCAGCAGTAGCAGCAGCATTGCACTGAACATTGGCCATGTGGACTCTTGTCTCCAGTCCTTTCCTCCCCTCTCTTCCCTGGAGATCAGGAGGTCAGGCTGATATCATGTGGCTCAAAGTTCCAACTCTCTAATCACAGGGTTCTTTCCAACATGACCAGTCTCCATCCTGATGCTAATCAGGGGTTCACTGTGAGTCAACTCATTGGCACAAACTTAGGTGTAATCCAAGAGGTTCACAAATAACAAAGGTACTTCATCACTCAGGAAATTCCAAGGATTTTGGAAATTCCACACCAGGAACCCTGGGCAAAGAACAGACAGATCATTTATTATACAACAATCATCATGTGCCATTCTTTTTATATTACTATGTTCCTACATTCAGTTTGTTGGTATTTTTAATTGAGAATATTTGCATTTGTATTCAAAAGAGATATTGGTTTATATATTTCTTTTATAGATGTCTTTGTCTTGTTTTTGGTATCAGGCTCATAGGATGAACTGGGGAGTATTCTGTTATTTTTTGGAAGAGTTTTTGAAGAATTAATGTTAATTCCTCTTTCAACATTTGGTAGAATTTACCAGTGAACTCATCTATTCTTGGAAAAATTTTTGTGAGCAGTTTTGCAATTAATAATTCAATCTATTGATTTTCTTAAATCTTTTAAGACTTTCTATTTCTTCTTGAGTCAGTTTCAGTCAGTTTTGTCTTTATGGAAATGTGTCCATTTTATCTAAGTTGAATTATTTGTATTTTTCATTCATAATCCTTTTTTAAAAAAATTTTTGTATTTGTAAGGCCAGTAGTAACACCTCTCTTCCATTTCTGCTTCTTTGTACCACTGTTTGGTAATGAGGATACTGCCCTTTGTTTTTGGAGTGACACTCATGGTTCATGAGCATGGCAGTGGGCAGGGTGGTAGCCTCTGGTCTTCTTGGCTTGAGTTTTATGCTATAGAACCTCTGCCAAATGAGTGAGGTGGGATGAGGGGCTCAGGCCCCAGGGTTCTTGGCTTGCTGTACCTGGAGTAGAGCCATCACTGTATAAATGAGGCTGGGTAAAGGAAAGAAGTCCATGATCTCTTGGCTACACTAACCTGGAATTTCAACAGAGGCCGGTGGGGTAGGCAAGATAGACATGCAGGCAGCCTGCCTGCCTGCAGAACCGCTGCAGGTCTTTTTGGGAACTAGGGAGAGGTGGTTCAGTCTTCATGGACTGCCAGAGTGAGCCTTCTGTCACACCGATCTGGGGCAAAGGCTGCAAGAGTATGGGTCATAGTTCTAGTGCCACAGATTCTTGACATTTAAGTAGATTTTCTTGGTTCAGTATTTCTGCCTTTGCTGTATGCAATTGGACAATTTACAGAGATGGTTATTTATAGATAATTCCACCAGTTAAGGTTGTTCACTGGAAAGAGGGTCCTCAGGACTCCTCACATGAAATTCTAGAAGTATGCCCAATCTCCAGCCTTGCCACAATGCACTTCAAGTCTTGGCTTTGTAACTTTAGGTGGCTGTGAACAGTTCAGGGAAGGCTGACAGAAAATAGGACACAAAGACCACATAGGAGACGTATATGTAGGGAATTAATATTGAATTGGAGAAAATGTTAAAATATGAAATAATTACCTTTGAAAAGTAAAGTTTAAAGTTGTGAAGAGCTTAGGACATGTTCATTGAGCAACAAAAAAAGTGGAATGCTTGCAATGGAGAGCAAGACACATAACTTAGGCACAAATAATCTCTTTATAAGGTTGTTAAATAGCAGAGTGCGCTGCCCATAAATCTTGTAGAATAGCACTTTAAAACAAACTGGATCCTCAAATTTAGATGATTGATCTCCTGAGTAAGTAAAACACAGCTTCCCTATCACCACATTCATTACGGAAGAATTTGACAGAAGTACTTTATTAACATAAATTATAAAAATAGCATCAGTGTCGTACATTTTACCTGCAACATTCAGTTGGAGCAAAATAAAAATATTTAAAAAAATTTAATATGTGTGTATGCTCAGTTGTGTCTGACTATTTGAGACTCCAGGGATTACAGCCCACCACGCTCCTTTGTCAATGGAATTCTCTATGCAAAAATACTCGAGTGGGTAGCCACTCCCTTATTCCAAGGGATCTTCCCGACCCAGGGATCAAACCTGGGTCTCCTGCATTGCAGGCAGATTCCTTACGACTTGAGCCACCAAAGTTTTTAATAGCAATTAAACCAAATGATGTTCTGGGCCAGAGAGATGAGTATTTTGTTCTTCCTCCAGGAAGTTAAGGATTTCCCTGGTGGCTCAGATGGTAAAGCGTCTGCCTACAATGCAGGAGACCTGGGTTCAATCCCTGGGTCGGGAAGATCCTCTGGAGAAGGAAATGGCAACCCACTCCGGTACTCTTGCCTGGAAAATCCCATGGACGGAGGAGCGTGGTAGGCTACAGTCCATGGGGTTACAAAGAGTCAGACATGATTGAGTGACCACTTCACCAGGAAGTTCAACAAATAAAACCAGCTATCTTTCCTTCTTGACTTCTGGCAAGGATGTTAGCTATGTTGCTGCCCAGACTTGTGCACAGGGTAAACAACCTCGTTAGATGCCTGGCAATGCTTGGGTTCTTAGGGCATGTCAGCTTCCGGAACATGGGTAAGCTATTGTTTTTCCCTTTCCAGGATGAGATAAATCATACTCCAAATATTTATCCTCCATATCTTGCTTACTCTAGTAAGGCACTTGGTTGTGCTGTCATTTCAAATGAAATGCCAAATATAGAATGATTTCAAGTTAAAAATATATACATATTATTTAATGAGATGCCTTTTTTCAAGTTAAAATCTAAAAATCTTAAAGGAAATGCATGTTCTCACGTGTTGGCAAGATTATAGAACTTGGTCTTTCTTTGGGATCCTCCCAGTCTTCCAGTGGCAGTTCGGTGATTTCTTCAATAAGAGGAAGAAGTAGCAGATACAGTGATGCTATCTGACAACTTCTCTTAGCAACACAAAGTATTCTGAACATATATTTAAATGATCATTTGCACAGTATGGTTAAAATGACTACTTATTAAAGTTGTGCTCTGGGATACTAGAATTTGACTGTTGAGTCAAAAAGGAAAAACTAGGAACTACAGTTGGTGAAATACACAAAAATTATATGTAAACTATGAATTATATATGTAATTTCATATGTATGTTATGATTATATTCATATAGATATATAAATAGATATAGTGATCAATATATATTTATACTGAGTATTATAGCTCCCTGGTGGCTCAGATGTTAAAGAATTTGCCTGAAATGCAGGTGATCCGGGTTCTCTCCCTGGGTCAGTAAGATCCCTTGGAGAAGGAAATGGCAACCCACTTCCCTATTCTTGCCTGGAGAATTCTATGGACAGAGGAGTCTGGTAGGCTACAGTAGTCCATAGGGTGGCAAAGAGTTGGACACAACTGAGCAAGTAAGCCTTTCACTTTCAACTCATAGAGCTAAAAAGCTAAATTCTATCTGAGCTAAAAGAAAGTCAACTTAAAGTGCTTTGATGAATAGCAAAATGAAGTATAATACTCATTAATGTGAAAAAAATTCTCATCCTAGTTCACTAAAACCTAATGATTTAAAAGGGCTTCCCTCAAACTCTTCCAGAAAATTGCAGAGGAAGGTGAACTTTCAAACTCATTCTATGAGGCCACCATCACCCTAATACCAAAACCTGACAAAGATGCCACAAAAAAAGAAGACTATAGGCCAATATCACTGATGAACATAGATGCAAAAATCCTTAACAAAATTGTAGCAGTCAGGATCCAACAACACATTAAAAAGATCATACACCAAGACCAAGTGGGCTTTATCCCAGGGATGCAAGGATTCTTCAATATCCGCAAATCAATCAATGTAATACACCACATTAACAATAAAAGCCATATGATTATCTCAATAGATGCAGAGAAGGTCTTTGACAAAATTCAACATCCATTTATGATAAAAACTCTCCAGAAAGCAGGAATAGAAGGAACATACCTCAACATAATAAAAGCTATATATGACAAACCCACAGCAAACATTATCCTCAATGGTGAAAAATTGAAAGCATTTCCCCTAAAGTCAGGAACAAGACAAGGGTGCTCACTTTCACCATTACTATTCAACATAGTTTTGGAAGTTTTGGCCACAGCAATCAGAGCAGAAGAAGAAATAAAAGGGACCCAAATTCAAAAAGAAGTAAAACTCTCACTGTTTGCAGATGACATGATCCTCTACATAGAAAATCCTAAAGACTCCACCAGAAAATTACTAGAGCTAATCAATGAATATAGTAAAGTTTCAGGATATAAAATCAACACACAGAAATCCCTTGCATTTCTATACACTAATAATGAGAAAATAGAGAAATTAAGGAAACAATTCCATTCACTATTGCCATGAAAAGAATAAAATACTTAGGAATATATCTACCTAAAGATACTAAGGACCTATATATAGAAAACTATAAAACACTGGTGAAAGAAATCAAAGAGGACACTAATAGATGGAGAAATATATCATGTTCATGGATCAGAAGAATCAATATAGTGAAAATGAGTATAGTACCCAAAGCAATTTATAGATTCAATGCAATTCCTATCAAGCTACCAATGGTATTTTGCACAGAGCTAGAACAAATAATTTCACAATTTGTATGGAAATACAAAAAAACCTCGAATAGCCAAAGCAATCTTGAGAAAGAAGAATGGAACTGGAGGAATCAACCTGCCTGACTTCAGGCTCTACTACAAAGCCACAGTCATCAAGACAGTATGGTACTGGCACAAAGACAGAAATATAGATCAATGGAACAAAATAGAAAGCCCAGAGATAAATCCATGCACCTATGGACACCTTATCTTTGACAAAGGAGGATTAAAGACAACCTGTTTAACAAGTGGTGCTGGGAAACTTGGTCAACCACTTGTAAAAGAATGAAACTAGAACACTTTCTAACACCATACACAAAAGTAAACTCAAAATGGATTGAAGATCTAAATGTAAGACCAGAAACTATAAAACTCCTAGAAGAGAACATAGGAAAAACACTCTCCAACATATATCACAGCAGGATCCTCTATGACCCACCTCTCAGAATATTGGAAATGAAAGCAAAAATAAACAAATGGGACCTAATTAAACTTAAAAGCTTCTTCAAAACAAAGGAAACTATAAGCAAGGTGAAAAGACAGCCTTCAGAATGGGAGAAAATAATAGCAAATGAAGCAACTGACAAACAACTAATCTCAAAAATATACAAGCAACTCCTGCAGCTTAATTCCAGAAAAATAAACGACCCAATCAAAAAATGGGCCAAAGAACTAAATAGACATTTCTCCAAAGAAGACATACAGATGGCTAACAAACACATGAAAAGATGCTCAGCATCACTCATTATCAGAGAAATGCAAATCAAAACCACAATGAGGTATCATTTCACGCCAGTCAGAATGGCTGCAATCCAAAAGACTACAAGCAATAAATGCTGGAGAGGATGTGGAGAAAAGGGAACCTTCTTACACTGTTGGTGAGAATGCAAACTAGTACAGCCACTATGGAGAACGGTGTGGAGATTCCTTCAGTTCAGTTCAATTCAGTCACTCAGTTGTGTCCGACTCTTTGCGACCCCATGAATCGCAGCACACCAGGCCTCCCTGTCCATCATCAACTCCCGGAGTTCACTCAGACTCGCGTCCATCGAGTCAGTGATGCCATCCAGCCATCTCATCCTCTGTCGTCCCCTTCTCCTCCTCCCCCAATCCCTCCCAGCATCAAAGTCTTTTCCAATGAGTCAACTCTTCGCATGAGGTGGCCAAAGTACTGGAGTTTCAGCTTTAGCATCATTCCTTCCGAAGAAATCCCAGGGCTGATCTCCTTCAGAATGGACTGGTTGGATCTCCTTGCAGTCCAAGGGACTCTCAAGAGTCTTCTCCAATACCACAGTTCAAAAGCATCAATTCTTCGGTGCTCAGCCTTCTTCACAGTCCAACTCTCACATCCATACGTGACCACAAGAAAAACCATAGCCTTGACTAGATGGACCTTAGTCGGCAAAGTAATGTCTCTTCTTTTGAAAATGATATCTAGGTTGGTCATAACTTTTCTTTCAAGGAGTAAGCGTCTTTTAATTTCATGGCTGCAGTCACCATCTGCAGTGATTTTGGAGCCCCCCCAAAATAGTCTGACACTGTTTCCACTATTTCCCCACCTATTTCCCATGGAGTGATGGGACCGGATACCATGATCTTTGTTTTCTGAATGTTGAGCTTTAAGCCAACTTTTTCACTCTCCTCTTTCACTTTCATCAAGAGGCTTTTTAGTTCCTCTTCACTTTCTGCCATAAGGGTGGTGTCATCTGCATATCTGAGGTTATTGATATTTCTCCCGCAATCTTGATTCCAGCTTGTGTTTCTTCCAGCCCAGCGTTTCTCATGATGTGCTCTGCATAGAAGCTAAATAAGCAGGGTGACAATATACAGCCTTGACGTACTCCTTTTCCTATTTGGAACCAGTCTGTTGTTCCATGTCCAGTTCTAACTGTTGCTTCCTGACCTGCATACAGATTTCTCAAGAGGCAGGTCAGGTGGTCTGGTATTCTCATCTCTCTCAGAATTTTCCACAGTTTCTTGTGATCCATACAGTCAAAGGCTTTGGCATAGTCAATAAAGCAGAAATAGAGGTTTTTCTGGAACTCTCTTGCTTTTTCCATGATCCAGTGGATGCTGGTAATTTGATCTCTGGTTCCTCTGCCTTTTCTAAAACCAGCTTGAACATCAGGGAGTTCATGGTTCACGTATTGCTGAAGCCTAGCTTGGAGAATTTTGAGCATTACTTTACTAGCATGTGAGATGAGTACAGTTGTGCGGTAGTTTGAGCATTCTTTGGCATTGCCTTTCTTTGGGATTGGAATGAAAACTGACCTTTTCCAGTCCTGTGGCCACTGCTGAGTTTTCCAAATTTGCTGGCATATTGAGTGCAGCACTTTCACAGCATCATCCTTCAGGATTTGAAATAGCTCAACTGGAGTTCCATCACCTCCACTAGCTTTGTTCGTAGTGATGCTTTCCAAGGCCCACTTGACTTCACATTCCAAGATGTCTGGTCCTAGATGAGTGATCACACCATCGTGATTATCCGGGTCATGAAGATCCTTTTGTACAGTTCTTCTGTGTATTCTTGCCACCTCCTCTTAATATCTTCTGCTTCTGTTAGGTCCAGACCATTTCTGTCCTTTATCAAGCCCATCTTTGCATGAAATGTTCCCTTGGTATCTCTAATTTTCTTGAAGAGATCTCTAGTCTTTCCCATTCTATTGTTTTCCTCTATTTCTTTGCATTGATCGCTGAAGAAGGCTTTCTTATCTCTTGCTATTCTTTGGAACTCTGCATTCAGATGCTTATATCTTTCCTTTTCTCATTGGCTTTTCACTTCTCTTCTTTTCACAGCTATTTGTAAGGCCTCCCCAGACAGCCATTTTGCTTTTTTGCATTTCTTTTCCATGGGGATGGTCTTGATCCCTGTCTCCTGTACAATGTCACAAACCTCATTCGATAGTTCATCAGGCACTCTATCTATCAGATCTAGGCCCTTAAATCTATTTTTCACTTCCACTGTATAATCATAAGGGATTTGATTTAGGTCATACCTTAATGGTCTAGCAGTTTACCCTGCTTTCTTCCTTAAAAAACTGGAAATAGAACTGCCTTATGACCCAGCAATCCCACTCCTGGGCATACACACAGAGGAAACCAGAATTGAAAGAGATACGTGTACCCCAGTGTTCATCGCAGCACTGTTTATAATAGCCAGGACATGGAAGCAACCTAGATGTCCATCAGCAGATGAATGGATAAGAAAGCTGTGGTACATATACACAATGGAGTATTACTCAGCCATTAAAAAGAATACATTTGAATCAGTTCTAATGAGGTAGATGAAACTGGAACCTATTATACAGAATGAAGTAAGCCAGAAAGAAAAACACCAGTACAGTATACTAACTCATATATATGGAATTTAGAAAGATAGTAACGATAACCCTGTATACGAGACAGCAAAAGAGACACAGATGTATAGAACAGTCTTTTAGACTCTGTGGGAGAGGGAGAGGGTGGGATGATTTGGGAGAATGGCATTGAAACGTACAATATCATATACAAAACGAGTCGCCAGCCCAGGTTCAATGCATGATACTCGATGCTTGGGGCTGGTGCACTGGGACGACCCAGAGGGATGGTACGGGGAAGGAGGAGGGAGGGGGGTTCAGGATGCAGAACACGTGTATACCTGTGGCGGATACATGTTGATGTATGGCAAAACCAATACAATATTGTAAAGTAATTAACCTCCAATTAAAATAAATAAATTAAAAAATAATAATAAAAGGGCTTCCCTTGGTGGTTCAGTGGTAAAGAATCTGCCTGCAATGCAGGAGACATGAGTTCCCACCCTGTTATCGGGAAGATCCCCTGGAGAAGGAAATGGCAACCCACTTCAGTATTATTGCCTGGGAAATCCCATGGACAGAGGAGCCTGGCGGGCTAGAGTCCATGGGGTTGCAAAAGAGTCAGATATGACATATCGACTAAACAACAGCAACAATCGATTTAAAACCTGATTTGAAGCAATCCTGTTTGTTTATTTTGAGGGGTTTACCCTCCTTGGAAAATAGCTGCACCGACACCTCATGGATGCTGACAAAGTGTTGTTCACCTCATTTTGGTTTAGTTCAGTCACTCAGTCGTGTCCAACTTTTTGAGACCCCATAGACTGCAACATGCCAGGCTTTCCCCTCCATCACCAACTCCTGGAGCCTACTCAAACTCATGTCCATTGCGTCGGTGATGCCATCCAACCATCTCATCCTCTGTTGTTCCCTTCCCCTCCTGCCTTCAATTGTTTCCAGCATCAGGGTCTTTTCCAATGAGTCGGTTCTTTGCATCAGGTGGCCAAAGTATTGGAGCTTCAGTTTCAGCATCAGTCCTTCCAATGAATATTCAGGACTGATCTCCTTTAGGATGGACTGGTTGGATCTCCTTGCAGTCCAAGTGACCCTCAAGAGTCTTTCCCAACACCATAGTTCAAAAGCATCAATTCTTTGGTGGTCAGTTTTCTTTATAGTCCAACTCTCACATTCATACATGACTACTGGAAAAACCATAGCTTTGACTAGGTGGACCTTTGTTGGTAAAGTAATGTCTGCTTTTTAATATGCTGTCTAGGTTGGTAATAGCTTTTCTTCCAAGGAGCAAGTGTCTTTTAATTTCATGGCTGCAGTCACCATCTGCAGTGATTTTGGAGTCCCCAAAATCAAGTCTCCACTGTTTCTATTGTTTCCTCATCTATTTGCCATGAAGTGATGGGACCAGGTGCCATGATCTTAGTTTTCTGAATGTTGAGTTTTAAGTCAACTTTTTCACTCTTCTCTTTCACGTTCATCAAGAGGCTCTTTATTTCTTCACTTTCTGTCGTAAGGGTGGTGTCATCTGCGTATCTGAGGTTATTGATATTTCTCCCAGCAATCTTGATTCCAGCTTGTGCTTCTTCCAGCCCAGCATTTCGTATGATGTACTCTATAAATAAGTTAAATAAGCAGGGTGATAATATACAGCCTTGATGTACTCCTTTCCCTATTTGGAACCAGTCTGTTGTTCCATGTCCAATTCTAACTGTTGCTTCCTGACCTGCATACAGATTTCTCAGGAGGCAGGTCAGGTAGTCTGGTATTCCCATCTCTTTAAGACTTTTCCACAGTTTGTTGTGAGCCACACAGTCAAAGGCTTTGGTATAGTCAATAAAGCAGAAGTAGATGTTTTTCTGGAACTCTTGTGCTTTTTTGATGATCCAGAAGATGTTGGCAATTTGATCTCTGGTTCCTCTGCCTTTTCTAAATCTAACTTGTACATTTGAAAGTTCTTGGTTCACATATTGTTAAAGCCTGGCTTAAATAATTTTGAGCTTTACTGTGATAGCGTGTGAGATGTGTGCAATTGTGAGGTAGCTTGAGCATTCTTTGGCATTGCCTTTCTTTGAGATTGGAATGAAAACTCACCTTTTCCAGTCCTGTGGCCACTGCTGAGTTTTCCAAATTTGCTGGCATATTGAGTGCAGCACTTTCACAGCATCATCTTCTAGGATTTGAAATAGCTCTACTGGAATTCCATCACCTCCACTAGCTTTGTTCGTAGTGATACTTCCTAAGGCCCACTTGACTTTGCATTCCAGGATGTCTGGCTCTAGGTGAATGATCACACCATCGTGGTTATCTGGGTCATAAAGATCTTTTTTGTATTGTTCTTCTGTGTATTCTTGCCTTCTCTTCTTAATATCTTCTGCTTCTGTTAGGTCCAGACCATTTCTGTCCTTTATTGTGCCCATCTTTGCATGAAATGTTCCCTTGGTATCTCTAATTTTCTTGAAGAGATCTCTAGTCTTTCCTATTCTATTGTTTTCCTCTATTCTTTGCATTGATAACTGAGGAAGGCTTTCTTATCTCTCCTTGCTGTTCTTTGGAACTCTGCATTCAGATGCTTATATCTTTCCTTTCTCCTTTGCCTTTACCTTTCACCTACTGAAAGGCAAATTTCAGATTGCAGGAGCTTGGAAATAAATTTGTTGTCATTTCAGTATCCAAGTTCCTTGATTTTATCTGCTCCTAAACAGCTGACTAGATAAGAACTGAGCACAAAACATTATGAATGTCTTGATGTATCCCATGTATCGTGAAAAAAATAATCACAAAATAAAGAGAAATTTTTTGGAAAGTGGTTAAGATCAAGGTCACAAATCTGTAAAACAGCACAATTAGCCCATGACTTTCTGTAAACCTTCATTTTAATGTATTTTAAAAATACTCTAAGTAAGGTTTTATGTACATAAAGGATACTTAAAATATTTATTGTGGCATATTCATAAAGCAAAAGGGAAGTTATACAAAATTATTTATACTAATAACATTGCATTGGGTTATCTATAAGTGTTTTAAGTAATTTTCTGAGTTCTATTAAAAATCTGTGTATCTTTAAATGTACTAGTATTTGTAGTGTGTGTATTTCATTCTAAAAAATGTTTTAAAGTCCTAAGGCATAAATAATGAATTATTATTATTTTGAAGTAAAAGTTAGCAGAATTTTCCATATGTATTCCAAATCACAGACTCTTGGAGTGATTCAGAACTTGAGGTCATCTGGTTTCATTTACCACCCACTGTGATAAATACTGGATCTTACAACCTCTATCTGAAGACATTCATGGGCAGAGAACTCAGTGCTCTTGGCACATGAATGACTCAGTGTTGGAGCATGGACTAGTTGTTAGTCACTGGGCTAAGTTCTTTTCTAATGTTATCATAAAATAATTCTGTGAGGTATTAATAGTTTGACAGATGAAGAAGCAATGTCAAAGGTGAAGTTACTTGCTCAAGGCTATTCTGTTATTTAGTTATAGTGTCAGGTCAGTTGACACAAATTCAGTGTTTTAGACATGCCACTATGCTGTTGACAAACTCACTCTCACTCTACGTGATTTCTCTTCACATATTCTAAGATAACCATCAGAGGCTTTCCTGACCTCTACGCCTCCAACAAAGAGTTTCTTATTCAGCACTGTTTCTCAGATTATTAATACTTCTCAATGTTCTTCTGGTTACCTTTAACAGGATGCCGATTGTGGGAGACAGAATGAGATTTTGGGAGACAGAAGTGATCTTTTTCCCACTTTCATTTGCCCTCAAAGCTATAAATATTAATTTGCAAAAGATCAAACAATAGAAAAATATTTCAGGTCAATAAATACTAGTCCTTACCTATCCCCTGTATTTAACTCTATATTTTGTTGCTGTTGTTAAATCACTCAGTCATGTCCAACTCTTTGTGACCCCATGGAGTGCAGTATGCCAGGCTTCCCTGTCCTTCACCATCTCCCAGAGTTTGCTCAAACTTATGTGTATTGATTTGGTGATACCGTCCAACCATCTCATCCTCTGTCATCTCCTTCTCCTCCTGCCTTTAGTCTTTCCCAGCATCAGGGTCTTAACTCTGTATAGTTAATTAGGAAATTATTGTGTCCCTTCTATTATCTATTTCTTGTTTCTTTCTATATTCAAGGCAGCCCTTGCTTTGAACAGTTCTGGTGTGCACAGTTTCAGGGACTACAGTTTAAATAACATCAGTTGCCCAACAGCACAACTTCAGCGTCAGTTATCATGGTATATTAGCTGTGAGTAATTTACCTATAGACAGATGCATCCCATGACCAGTGACTCATAATGCCAGCTTCAAAGCCTATTAGTGACTGGTCACTGTCCATGTTTTTAGTTCATGCATAGACAGCAAACCACACAGTTGTGCTGCCCTCTGGGTTTCTAGTCACAGAGCCATGTGACATTTTACAAAAGTGGAAAATCAAAAGAGGGAATTGGCCTTAAATATGTACAGCAACGGAACGAAAAGTGAAAACAGTGGAAGTGAAATTTGAATGGAATGTAAATACAGTTTCAGAGAAAATCGCTGCCCAGGAGAATGTCTGATGGACTCTAGGTACACAACCAGAGAAGCTTTGTGAGGGTGAATTTAACATAAGTGAGGAAAGTGAATGTAATGAAAAGAATTCACTGTCTCAGAGGAAGTGACTCTGGCCAAAAAAAAAAAAAAAACACCACACACACACACATACCATGTTAAAGGAACTCTGAGAGATAACACCACACTGAAAGCACAAAGGTTAAAATGCTGGTAGCTGATCCAAACTTAGAAAGGAGCGTGATGATTTGCCAGGGCAGAGAAAGGACACCTACTCTGTCTCATAAATTTGTGATGAGAAGAAAGCAAACACAGTTCAAATAGTCTTGGTAAGTTTTCTGCATGAAGAAATAAAAAGTTTAACTCTCAATATCTACAAAGTTTTAAATTACAGTGTGCTAAATAAATAAAAAATAAATTTAGCTTCATTTAAAAATTTTCCCCATACATGTATAATCAACATGAACGTTTTTAATATTTTAATTAACAAATAGTTTTAAAGATCGTGGATTGCATTGATTATCAAGATTGCTTTGTAGTTCTAGCTTGCATGCATGGTCATTTTTATAATCTTGCATTGCTGTACATAGCAATGACCCTTTATGTAATTTGTGTGTGTGTAAACAAAAAGTTATGACCAACCTAGATAGCATATTCAAAAGCAGAGACATTACTTTGCTGACTAAGGTCCGTCTAGTCAAGGCTATGGTGTTTCCTGTGGTCATGTATGGATGCGAGAGTTGGACTGTGAAGAAGGCTGAATGCTGAAGAATTGATGCTTTTGAACTGTGGTGTTGGAGAAGACTCTTGAGAGTCCCTTGGACTGCAAGGAGATCCAACCAATCCATTCTGAAGGAGATCAGCCCTGGGATTTCTTTGGAAGGAATGATGCTAAAGCTGAAACTCCAGTACTTTGGCCACCTCATGCGAAGAGTTGACTCACTGAAAAAAATTCTGATGCTGGGAGGGATTGGGGGCAGGAGGAGAAGGGGACAACCAAGGATGAGATGGCTGGATGGCATCACTGACTCGATGGACGTGAGTCTGAGTGAACTCCGGGAGTTGGTGATGGACAGGGAGGCGGGCCGGCTGCGATTCACGGAGTCGCAAAGAGTCGGACACGACTGAGCGACTGAACTGAACTGAACTGAACTGAAACAAATGTATGCTTCTATAGAGCTAGTTGTTTATTTTTAAGTAGAACTTAGTACCTTTGACCCTTCACCCATTTTGCCTCTTCCTCACCTCCCCACCGCCTATCTGTTCTCTACATCTATGAGCTCAGATTTTTGGTTTGTGTTCTGTTTGTTCTTAGATTCACATGAAAGTGAGATTATATGGTATTTGTCTATCTGACTTAATTTTGCTTATTCTAATGCCCTCAAGGTCCATTCAAGTTGGTGCAAATGGCAAGATCTCCTTTTTTATGGCTAAATAATATTCTACTGTATATATTCATATATACACACATATATACATATACTATGCACACATCCATGTATCACATTTTCTTAATCCACTCATCCATAAATGGACACAGGGTGTTTTTTTTTTTCCCTCATATCTTGGCTGTTGTAAATAATGCTGCAATGAACATGAGGGTGTATGTATCTTTTCAAGTTAGTGTTTTCAGTTTCTTCAGATAAATACCCAGAAATGAAATGACTAAATCATATGATAGGTCTATTTTTAGTGTTTTTTAGAAACTTCCATGCTGTTTTTCAGGGCTTCCCAGGTAGCTCAACTGGTAAAGAATCTCCCTGCAATGCAGGAGACACCAGTTTGATTCCTGGCTCTGGAAGTTCTCCTGGAGAAGGGATAGGCTACCCACTCCAGTATTCTTGGCTTCCCTGGTGGCTCAGACAGTAAAGAATCCACCTGCAATTCGGGAGACCTGGGTTTGATCCCTGGGTTGGGAAGATCCTCTGGAGGAGGGCAGGGCAACTCACTGCAGTATTCTTGTCTGGCGAATCCCCATGGACAGAGGCGCCTGGTGGGCTATAGTCCATGGGGTCACAAAGAGTTGGACACGACGGAACAACCAAGCACATAATGTTTTCCATGATTCCATAATGGCTGCACCAATTTACATCCTCACCAACAGTACATACACAAGGGTTCCCTTTTGCTACATTGTCACCAACAGTTTTTTGTTTTTGTCTTTTTGGTAATATATGTAGTTAAAAAAACATAATAGGATATTTACATTACCACATTCTGTTGATAGACATTTAGGTTGTTTTAAGTTTTTCACTAGTAGGGTTGCTGACATTCTTTTGTCCACACAGGCAAGTGCTCTAATGAATGAATTTCTGTAAGTGCAACTACTGGGTCAAGACATTTATGCATTTAAAACTTTGATAGACATTGCCAAATAGCCCTTGAAAGAGATATATAATTTATATTCCTTTAAGCCATTATAAAAGTGCCCATTTCCATGTGACCTCACCAAGTCTTCTTAAATCTTGCCAATTTCATGGGCAAAAAAGTCAGATCTACCAGCAAATCTTAATGGGTTTACCTCCATGTGTCAGTTCTATCCAGTTCTCCCATACTAACCCAACTCATAATTAACTTTTCAAAAAAGTTTTAAAATATTTATTGGAGTATAGTTGCTTTAGTTTCTACTGCACTGCAAAGTTAATCAGCTATAAGTGAAAGTGAAGTCGCTCAGTCGTGTCTGACTCTTTGCAACCCCATGGACTATATATAGCCTACCAGGCTTCTCGGTGCATGGGATTCTCCAGGCAAGAGTACTGGAGTGGGTTACCATTTCCTTCTCCAGGGGATCTTCCCGACCCAGGAATCGAACCTGGGTCTCCCACATTGGAGGTAGAGGCTTTAACCTCTGAGCCACCAGGGAAGCCAATCATTTTGGGATTTCCTTCCCATTTAGGTCACCACAGAGCACTGAGTAGAGTGCCCCGTGCTATACAGGAGGTTCTCATTAGCTGTCTAATTTATACATAGTAGTGTGTATACATCAACCCCAACTTCCCAATTCATTCCAATCCCCCTTTCTCCACTTCATATCTGTATGTTTGTTCTCGATGTCTGGATCTCTATTTCTGCTTTGTTAATAAGATTGTCTATACTGATCTGTTCAGATTCCACATGTATCTGTTAAAATACAATATCTGTTTTTCCCTGACTTACTTTACTCTGTATGAGTCTCTAGGTCCACCCACATCTCTACAAATGACCCAATTTCATTCCTTTTTATGTTTAATATTACTATTCCACTGTATATATGTTGTTGTTGATTAGTCGCTAAGTCGTGTTAGATTTTTGCAATGCAGCAGACTGTAGCCCACCAGGCTCCTCTGTCCATGGAATTTCCCAGGCAAGAATACTGGAGTTGGATGCCACTTTCCTCTCCAGGGGATCTTCCCCATCTGGGGATAGAACCCACATCTCTCGTGTTGCAGGCAGATTCTCTGCCGCTGAGCTGCTGGGGAAGCCCCTGCATTTATGCACCACATCTTCTTCATCCACTCCTCTGCTGATGGACATTTAGGTCGTTTCCACGTCCTGGCTATTGGAAATAGTGCTGCAATGAACACTGGGGTGCGTATCTTTTCGAGTTATGGTTTTCTCTTGGGTACATGTCCGGTAGTGTGATCGCTGGGTCACATGGTAGTTCTATTTTTAGTTTTGAAAGGAACCTTCAGACTGTTTTCCATTGTGACTGTATCAATTTATATTCCCACCAACAGTACAAGAGGGTCCCCTTTTCTCCACACCCTCTCCAACATTTAATGTTTGTAGAATTTTGTGACAATGGTCACTCTGACAGGTGTGAGGTGATACCTCACTGTAGTTTTGACTTGCATTTCCCTAAGTGATAGTGAGCATCTTTTCATGTGTCTCTTGGCCATCTGTACATCTGTTTCAGAGAAATGTCTATTTGGACCTTCCACCCTTTTTTATTGGGTTGTTTTTGTGATACTGAGCTGCATGTTTGTATATTTTGGAAACTCATCTTTTTCATTTGCAAATATTTCCTCCCATTCTGAGGACTGTCTTTTTGCCTTGTTTATGGTTTCCTTTCCTTTGCTGTTTATGGTTTCCTTTGCTTAAAAACAAGTTTTTAAGTTTAATTAGGTCCTTTTTATTTTATTCTCATTACTATAGGAGAAAGATCAAAGAAAGATTTTGCTGCGACTTATGTCCAAGAGTATTCTATGCTTTCCTTTAAGAATTTTATAGTGTCTGGCCTTACATATAGGTCTTTAATCTATTTTGAATTTATTTTTATGTATGGTGTTAGGGAGTGTTCTAATTTCATTCTTTTACATGTAGCTGTCCAGTTTTTCCAGCACTACTTATTGAAGGAGGCAGTCTTTGCTCCATTGTATGTTCTGGCCTCCTTTGTCATAGATTAGGTGATCACAGGTGTGTGGATTTATCTCTGGGCTTTCTCTTCTGTTCCACTGATCTGTATTTTTGTTTTTATGCCAGGACCATAGTGTCTTGCATAATTAACTCTTTATTGCTTGGACTAATAGCATTCTAACTGCTTCCTCTCTCTTGGCCCCATTTCTCATAAGCCGTTTTTCACATAGCAGGCACAGAGATCTTTAAAAACAAACTAGCTTACAGGACTCCCTGTTAAAAATTCCTTAATGGCTTCTAGCTTATTGAAATGCTAGAGGATGCACATCACTCGGTTTTGGCTGCCCTCTACCCTCTCGACATTGTCCCCATCCTCCTGACTCCCATCTGGTGCAGCAAGTTTGTACCAGCCTCACTGCCTTCTCTTTTTTAACGGAATGAAGTACACGCAGCTCCATTATCCATAACCCCTGGTTTTAACCCCTCTCCTTAAAACTCCTGAATCACTTAACACAAAAGCTAGGATCATATGACTCACATCTGTTGGTCACCCTCATCTTGCCTCCCTGCCTCCTCCCACCCAAACTAAGCACCATTTTTAATCTGGATGATAGGATTCCAAGCAGTAAGACGATCTCGCGGTATACTTAAAACAGCATAAAAAAGAGAAACATAGCTTTAGAGGGAAAATATTTAATCTATTTCATGAAAAAAAATGTACAAAGCTTTAGAAAAGAGGCATTAGGTTTCAGTGTACAGTATAAACACACTCTGGTTTTCTATAATCACATGTATTATACACTTCTTTTGAGTTGGTAATGAAGGCCACTGTGCTCTCATTCCAAACCATCTTCTCTTAACACATGTACTTAAAAAGTCACTGAAAACAGACTTGAAATAAATGTAGAAATACAGTGTTGTACAAAAATATATTACTCTATCTACATGAAATGCTTACAAATGCAGACCAAGTCAATTCTTCTAGAACTCAACTAAGTCTAATACATGATCCTGTAAACTGGATTTCAACTGCATTTTTTATCTTTGAAGAAAAAATAGATATAATCAAATTCTTGGAATGACAGAGATGAAGTCAGCACAGCAGACCAACTCTATTCTCAAAGATAAAACCACAACTTTATAAACACACAAGAGGGGAAGAGTCTGAGTTTTTGAAACTTGACAAATTTATGAAATGTTACAATTTGAAAGTGATTGTGTGTGTGTATATATATGTATATGTGTATGTATGCGATATATATGTATCACAGCACACTTGATTAATCCATAATCCATATATAAAGTAATGACAGCAATTAAAGCATTTCCAAACTGGCTCTCAATGCATCCTAACAGTGAAAACTTCAAACTTTTACAAAATATTAACCTATGTATAACATAATTAGAAACATATACCTCCAAGTAGAGTAAAATTGATTTTAAAGTCATGTAGCACAATGTTCTCCTTCTTCAGAAACTGACATATTAAGAATTTTAGAAAAAAAATTTTACCACAACAAAACCAATCTGCTCTACCTGTCATCTGTGGAACCATACAGTTCCTCATTGAAACTTCTACAGACACTACTGTTTTCAAAGAGAGGGAAGTCTAAGGTGTGGAGAGGATGTGGTTGTGTATTTCTACAGGTGAATTTGGGTGATGAACATTAGAGGCACACAGAGAAAGTACATTCCAACTCCACACACACGCGCACACACTTGTTAGCATCTGAACATGTAATGAACACAACAGGCAGCCCATTCTGCGCATGCTCACAGAATGAACACATTTCAAGAGGGACTAAGAATGATGATGACAAAAATCTAAAAATAGAAGATAGTTCCTAGACTGAGCCCTTCTTCATTTTCAGCAATTAATGTGTCGACTTCTACCCTTCACTACCATAAGCGCAGGCAGCTGCGACTGGCGCGCTAAGCACGGCGGAGAGGAGCTACCCCACGTCCGAGGTCAGGGGCAGAAGCCGGGAGGGCGCCATGCTCGAAGGGCGGGGGCCAAGAGGAATTACCCCACGTCCAAGGTCAGGGGCAGTGGCTGAGTGCCAGGCTGCAACAGCACAGGAACAGCCGAGAGGAGCTACCCCATGTCCGAGGCCAGGGGCGGCCAGGAGGAGCCACCCTGCGCCCAAGGCCAGGGACGGCTGCCAGGAGGAGCTACCGCGTGTCTGAGGCCAGGGGTGGTGGCCAACAGAAGCTACCCCGCTTCTGAGGTCAGGGGCAGCGGCTGGGAGGAGCAACCCCACGTCCAAGGAGCGGTGGCTGTGCCAGCGCAGGAGGGCCTAGAGGAAACCATACTCACAGAAAACTAGTCAATTTAATCACACTAGGACCACAGCCTTGTCTACCTCAACGAAACTAAGCCTTGCCCGTGGGGCAACCCAAGACGGGCGGGTCATGGTGGAGAGGTCTGACAGAATGTGGTCCACTGAAGAAGGGAATGGCAAACCACTTCAGTATTCTTGCCTTGAGAGCCCCATGAACAGTAAGAAAAGGCAAAATGATAGGATACTGAAAGAGGAACTCCCCAGGTCAGTAGGTGCCCAACACGCTACTGGAGATCAGTGGAGAAATAACTCCAGAAAGAATGAAGGGATGGAGCCAAAGCAAAAACAATACCCAGCTGTGGATGTGACTGATGATAGAAGCAAGGTCCAATGCTGTAAAGAGCAATATTGCATAGGAACCTGGAATGTCAGGTCTATGAATCAAGGCAAATTGGAACTGGTCAAACAGGACATGGCAAGAGTGAACGTCAACATTCTAGAAATCAGTGAACTAAAATGGACTGGAATGGGTGAATTTAACTCAGATGACCATTATATCTACTACTGCGGGCAGGAATCCCTCAGAAGAAATGGAATAGCCCTCATAGTCAACAAGAGTCCAAAATGCAGTACTGGATGCAATCTCAAAAACGACAGAATGAATTGGGCAAGCCATTCAGTATCACAGCAATCCAAGTCTATGCCCCAACCAGTAATGCTGAAGAAGCTGAATGGTTCTATGAGGACCTACAAGACCTTTTAGAACTAACACGCAAAAATGATGTCCTTTTCATTATAGGGGACTGGAATGCAAAAGTAGGAAGTCAAGAAACACCTGGAGTAACAGGCAAATTTGGCCTTGGAATGCAGAATGAAGCAGGGCAAAGACTAATAGAGTCTTGCCAGGAAAATGCACTGGTCATAGCAAACACCCTCTTCCAACAACACAAGAGAAGACTCTACACATGGACATCACCAGATGGTCAACACCGAAATCAGATTGATTATATTCTTTGCAGCCAAAGATGGAGAAGCTCTATACAGTCAACAAAAACAAGACCGGGAGCTGACTGTGGCTCAGATCATGAATTCCTTATTACCAAATTCAGACTCAAATTGAAGCAAGTAGGGAAAACCACTAGACCATTCAGGTATGACCTAAATCAAATCCCTTATGATTATACAGTGGAAGTGAGAAATAGATTTAAGGGATTAGATCTGATAGATAGAGTGCCTGATGAACCATGGAATGAGGTTCATGACATTGTACGGGAGATAGGGATCAAGATCATCCTCACGGAAAAAAATGCAAAAAAGCAAAATGGCTGTCTGGGGAGGCCTTACAAATAGCTGTGAAAAGAAGACAGGTGAAAAACAAAGGAGAAAAGGAAAGATATAAGCATCTGAATGCAGAGTTCCAGAGAATAGCAAGGAGAGGTAAGAAAGCCTTCTTCAGCGATCAATGTAAAGAAATAGAGGAAAAGAACAGAATGGGAAAGACTAGAGATCTCTTCAAGAAAATTAGAGATACCAAGGGAACATTTCATGCAAAGATGGGCACAATAAAGGACAGAAACGGTCTGGACCTAACAGAAGCAGAAGATATTAAGAAGAGGTGGCAAGAATACACAGAAGAACTGTACAAAAAAGATCTTCATGACCCAGATAATCACGATGGTGTGATCACTCATCTAGAGCCAGACATCCTGGAATGTGAAGTCAAGTGGGCCTTAGAAAGCATCACTACAAACAAAGCTAGTGGAGGTGATGGAACTCCAGTAGAGCTATTTCAAATCCTGAAGGATGTGAAATCCTGATGCTGTGAAAGTGCTGCACTCAATATGCCAGCAAATTTGGAAAACTCAGCAGTGGCCACAGGCCTGGAAAAGGTCAATTTTCATTCCAATCCCAAAGAAAGGCAATGCCAAAGAATGCTCAAACTACCACACAATTGTACTCATCTCACATGCTAGTAAAGTAATGCTCAAAATTCTCCAAGCTAGGCTTCAGCAATACGTGAACCGGGAACTTCCTGATGTTCAAGCTGGTTTTAGAAAAGGCAGAGGAACCAGAGATCAAATTGCCAGCATCCACTGGATCATGGAAAAAGCAAGAGAGTTCCAGAAAAACCTCTATTTCTGCTTTATTGACTATGCCAAAGCCTTTGACTGTATGGATCACAAGAAACTGTGGAAAATTCTGAGATGGGAATACCAGACCACCTGACCTGCCTCTTGAGAAATCTGTATGCAGGTCAGGAAGCAACAGTTAGAACTGGACATGGAACAACAGACTGGTTCCAAATAGGAAAAGGAGTACGTCAAGGCTGTATATTGTCACCCTGCTTGTTTAACTTCTATGCAGAGTACATCATGAGAAACGCTGGACTGGAAGAAACACAAGCTGGAATCAAGATTGCTGGGAGAAATATCAATCACCTCAGATATGCAGATGACACCACCCTTATGGCAGAAAGTGAAGAGGAACTAAAAAGCCTGTTGATGAAAGTGAAAGAGGAGAGTGAAAAGGTTGGCTTAAAGCTCAACATTCAGAAAACGAAGATCATGGCATCTGGTCCCACCACTCCATGGGAAATAGATGGGAAACAGTGTCAGACTTTATTTTGCGGGGCTCCAAAATCACTGCAGATGGTGACTGCAGCCATGAAATTAAAAGACGCTTACTCCTTGGAAGAAAAGTTATGACCAACCTAGATAGCATATTCCAAAGCAGAGACATTACTTTGCTGACTAAGGTCCGTCTAGTCAAGGCTGTTGTTTTTCCTGTGGTCATGTATGGATGCGAGAGTTGGACTGTGAAGAAGGCTGAGCGCTGAAGAATTGATGCTTTTGAACTGTTGTGTTGGAGAAGACTCTTGAGAGTCCCTTGGACTGCAAGGAGATCCAACCAATCCATTCTGAAGGAGATCAGCCCTGGGATTTCTTTGGAAGGAATGATGCTAAAGCTGAAACTCTAGTACTTTGGCCACCTCATGTGAAGAGTTGACTCATTGGAAAAGACTCTGATGCTGGGAGGGATTGGGGGCAGGAGAAGGGGACAACCGGATGACATAGCTGGATGTCATCACTGACTCGATGGACGTGAGTCTGAGTGAACTCCGGGAGTTGGTGATGGACAGGGAGGCCTGGCGTGCTGCAATTCATATGGTCACAAAGAGTCAGACATGACTGAGCGACTGAACTGAACCATAATTTATCAACTGTTTTGCCCTATATACCTTAACACATATTTATGAGCATAGCACACTAGATAATCAAAAATACTATTTAAACTGGTTCTAGTCAAATTTGAGGACTGCCTTTTTTCTCCTCTCAGTATTATGAGGCCTCATTTCAAACATAAATATGCAACCCAGTATATTAAAAGCAAAAGGCAATAAATTCCACTGTCCCTTTAACTCATAAAAAAATCTGACAATTTTGCCTAATTCTGTATTACTGAAAAACACCAGGTCTGAAAGTTGCTCCTTTAAGGGGAAGGCATTTGTACCAAGCACTGACATGTTCCAAAAATGCCTGCAAGTGTGGCTGTCTAGTGCTTCACGATGCTTGTTCAGGGCTTTTCAGGATATGGTTGGTACAGGCCAGGAAGTACTTACAATTCTTTCCTTTTGGTCACGGGGCTTTCAACAGAATAAAATGTCCTTTGGGCCACTTGAGAGTGACACGCCAGTGTGGAAAAGGGACATCCCAAACAAGGAATAACTATAGCCAGGCTAAGAGTCCACAGGTATCTAGGGTTCCACTTTCAAACTTTTGACAAAAACTAAACCAAATCAGCACACTGAGAAACAAAGGGGATGCGGTCAGAGAAGCCGACCACGTTGCCCCCTGTTCTGCTTTTCCCAGGCTGTGAGCAGACCGGCAGCCTTGGCCCAAAGCAGCTAGGCTGACCCACAGTCTAATAATATATGAAAGGGCCAAGCTGTGCAGGGCATGGAATACACACAGGAGGTTAGTCCAGCCTCTAGCTCTTAATGCCATGCTTTCTATTATGCTACTGCAAGGAAAAGAGGGGGGTGGAGACACACTTTTAAATATTCAGGACTAAATCATGATTTATGGTTACTATGAATTCATTTAAATAAACTGTGTGCCACTGGAGGAGGAAAAAGGAGAAAATCTTGGTGATTAACAGTTAATTCTACTTGTAAAGGCTAACACTCCCATCTCTTAAAGTTGATGTACATTTCCTGATAGATTTCTGATTTGGAATTTTATAACAATGTTAAAAAATTCTAATATTTAAATTAGCAGATGATAAATGAAAGCCATTTACATTCTTGTACCTGGATGCTCCTGAATCATAATCACCAGTAGGCAGCATTCTATGTCATATCTTTTAATAGAAACAAAAGCTGGAATAATAGGGTGATCTGGTGAAAACTTTACTAGAATAGAATTGCATAGATCTTGAGTCTTGGGGGGCAGGGTAGGATGAGGTCTATATACTGCAGTAGTTATGAATCAAGTAGGCAGATAATTCTGTGCGTTAACAGATAGGCCGAGTATTATGTTTCTATAGCTCACTTTGGTCATTAAAACAGTTATTTTCTTAAATATGAACAAGCTTTCAGAGGTTTGAGACAGTCCTGTACTAAGAATCCAGTTATACTTGTGACAAGGTCTTATAATTACCTTCTGAAGACCAATTAAAATAACATTGTTGGAACTAATACTGAATGGCTAGTTAATTCTTTAATACATCCATCTGCCAAGAAAAACTCTTGATAATATCTGAATTTAAGAAAGAATGGTACATAAAATCTTCTGGGAGAAACAATTATACAGACTGTTCCAAACCCTGAAGGATAACTATGTATAATGAAAAGTCCAAAAAGCTGATATTAATTAAATGGATTTACTTTAAACTTCAAAAACAATCACTACTAGGACTTTTGAAGTTCTTTGGGTTGATTAGTTACTATATATAACTATGGACGATTTATGCTTAAAAAAAACACACACACTTTTAAAGGCAGGCATCCAAGCATGGTTGTGGAGTTCGGCACCCAGGTTCGGCCAGTCCTAAATGTCTGATCTCAGATACGCTGGTCTAACTGCTTACTGCTTCTCTGTGTCTGTTTCCTCATCAGAGAAATAAGGAAAACTAGAACCTCCCTAATAAGGTGGTTGTGAGCATTAAATTAGTTAATACACAGAAAGCACTTAGAAAAGTGCCAGGCACACAGTTAGCACTGAATAGATTTAGCTATTATTCTTATAACTTTATTCAAATACTGCAAAGGCTTAAGAAAGCATTCACAAAAATAAATATTCTTAATCCCAGTTTGTTTTCACTCTACGTCTAGGAGTAGAGCTAGAAATTAGTAGGAGATCTGTGTTTAAATAAAAGATCCATCACCCACTAGTCACTCTTAACCATTCAACAAAACTGGCTGAGCAACTACCTGCACCGGGCACCTCTCCAGCATCAGGCATTATTCGGGGAGTGCTGAACTTGAGACATGAAGCCAACATTCTGAAGCTGCTTCCTCATCTGTAAAATGGACATAATATCTACCTGTCTGATTCGCAAGGCAAAATGCATGAAGGCACTTGGAAGGCTTGGGAAAGCACCATCAGTGGATATTCTAGGAACATGGTTTAGGGTATGTCTGGACTCTCTCAAAAGAAGTTCATCAGTAATCATTACAGGTCTTAAAAAAGTTCTTAAAACTGTAGGTTTGTTTCTTTATAACATCGTTTATAAACCAGTAATATATTTATTATAAAACTATTTCTCTTCTTGAATCCCAGCAATGCAGAGAGTATTAACATACCACACAGCTGGTAGAGAATAGTTTCCTTTAGAAACTGCAGTTGCAAAGAAAAGTGTGAAGCCATGTGTTTCATGGTCATAAATTATTATCACTATTATTACTAGACCAATAACTGGCAGTTTCAGTATCTACTAATTGCTATACAAATACTATTTCACTGAGCCCTTACAGCAACCCCATAAGGCAGGTATAGTGACCCCATTTTATAGGACAGAATCCAAGTGACTGCAAAGTCTGTGTTCATAAACACTACACTACATCACACAATAAAAACACTAGCAGCAAAAGCCACAATTATTTTTGTCTCCACCAAATCACAAACTGAAGAGAACTGGTAGATCAAAGAGCTCTAAACTGAGTTCTGATCTTTCGTGATAAAAGTGACTTCAGAAAAAGTTATTATATAACAAGTGCTTACTGTTCTGTTCATTTTTAAGTCTTTAAAAGCATATTCCCATTTTTTAAAAATAACCCATTGCTCAATTAAAAGAAAAACAGAAAAAGTAGAAAATATTCACAACTCCACAATTTAAAAAAAACAAACAGAAAAAGTAGAAAATATTCACGACTCCACCATTCCTAGTCCACCACATGACACAGTCCCTCTGCATATACTTTCATGCAATTTATGAGTTAAGAAATTTAGTTTTTGATGACTGTTCTTATGTCAAATATAATGGTTAGACTGTTTCTAATCGGCAGATATAAACTAATACTAAATGTTGGGCAAGTAGAAAATTACTTGATTAAAGAGATATGTATTGTTTTCCAATATGAAATTTTCCAACTATGAAAAAGCAAGTAGAGAGCAACTTATCTCAGTGGTACTATCTCCAGAGTATACTGGCCATGTGAGAAATTTAGTTGATCTTTGTGTCTGTTTAAGTATATAGACACATACATTCATCAACATATACTAAGATTTTGGGGGGCTGTAGTAAGATTTATAGCTTTCTGCAGGCCTGATAATACCATAATACTACAGGTAAATATATTATTACAATAGTTTAGGAGAAAGTTGCTTAGTCATTGAACTTTGCCAAAATTACACTTATGGGTGATTAAACTGTAAAGTTTTCCCTTGTGGACAGGTTAAATATTTGCTTGAGCATTTCCAAGATAACCAAAATTCTTTTCAGAGATATCAATCCTGACTATAAATTCAGAAAAGAAAATTTTACCATTTGTGAAGTGATATAAAGAATGGTGGAAAAAAAAAAAACAGTGACAAAGAAGCAGAATAATTTACGGCAAATATTCCAGGTATTGTGTCTAAGTGTATGTAATGCCATGTTACTGGTATTTTGATTATGGTGACTAACACTAAAACTGCTTTTCAAACTATCACTGAACATAACTTTTGCTTTTCTTCATGCCATAAATTTAAAAACGGAGTCAGGAATCACGAAAGTTTTTAAAAATGAACTTTCTAGTGCCTCCTCTTATGTAAGAGGTCTATTATGTTAGTCCTAAATTCTAAGAACCTATTTATATTGCTTAGCATGATTTACAAAAAAATCATGTAATCTGTATACATAATATTTTATATCTGAAAAACAATGTAGATTACTGGCTGGGTAGGAATAAGAATATTCAATAGAACTGTAGTTAAAAATCAAGAAGAGCTTAAGCTTAATACTAACAGAAAACTCTATACAGACAAAATGAACATTAACATATTCTAGAAATATTTTTGGATTTTAATGTACATGAAAACATATACTGTGTGTAAGTCCATGCACAATACTGAAAAAATAATTATCAAGCATTCCTGAATTAGCAAGTTAAAAGTGTATATATTTTCTTCACAGAGTGAAATTGTTTATGTCCTTAAATAGGAAAAAAATTAAGCCAAACTATTTTTATTCTGTCCAGCTGGAAATGAGAAGTATAGTAATAAAATGAGATTTTAAAAATGACTATGGCCTATTCTCCATAAAAGAGAATGTCAATATTATACATTCTTTTATTAGAGAACATTTTTTTTTATGGAGAGAAAAGGTTTATGAGGTACTTATATATATATATATATATATAATTTTAAACAGAACTTCTTTTAACTTTACATTTATTCTTCTCTTTAAAAATAGCTTTAGGAGGCTACAAATTAAATAGTCATGATCTATGCATTCCCTTACTTCATATTTAGGTAATCTGAAATAGTATGTTCAAAACTATATCTCAAAAGAATATAAAGATATGAGCAGATGATTATGCTTAAAAAATTACAATTCAAACTGAGCACTGGTTTTTTAAGCGACAAGGTGTCTATAAATATTTACTGAATAAGTATGATTCACCTGTTGTTTTTAAAATCTTGTAAGCTGATTAAACCACAAACATGTGGAATCAGTTTTAGTAAAAACAAGCAGAGTCTTTTAAAATAGTTATAAAGAGAAAGCATCACTGAAAAGAAAAACCTTTCCAATATCTTCTGGTGACTATTTCTTTTAAGGTTAGAAAAAATACACCAAAAACAGGATCATCAAGTCACTGTATGTTTCAACCCTAATATTGTAAAGTAATATATTAAGATATACTTTACATAATGAAAGCATAAAAGTGCTTCATATTGAAATTTTCACCTTGAAGGCTTAACAGCTATTTTTTAAAAATTACAATAATGATAAATTCTCAATATGCGAACCAAAAAACCCCCAAACCGAGCAAATCTGCATTTAATGCTTCAACTGAAACGTAAATTTCTAATACGACATACATACCCATTTGCATCGGACTTAGCTGTAACAATTAATTCTTTACCATTAAGTGGTGTCACATGCAGTAATGTGTTCTGAAGTTCCATTCTCTTTGAAAGTCCTAATATTTCTAAGGAGTCATTCATTACTAAAGACTATTCATTCATTACTAAAGACTGTTCATTCATTACTAAAACTGTTCATTCAGAAAAACTTTAAAAGGATATGTCCTTAGAGATTCTAACTTTTAGAAATATAGAAATATATTTTCTGTATATAGAAATATACAGAATATTTAACATACCATTAATAATGGTATGCTAAAATAGCAAATAATTTATAACCATAAATATATCTCAAATGAGAAAATCACAGAAGAGAACAAGGAATATTTTTACCACCTACATGCTCTTTAATCCACTACTGTGATGAAGACATTTTTTTTCTTGATCTAAAACAGACCTTACACCTTGAATGGCAGGTGTCCTTATACCAACACGTGGATCTTAAGCTCTATTTAAAGTTACTGTGAAATTTATACATTCAGGTGTGCTGCTTCATAAAAGGTAAAAGTTAGTTAAAATATTTGGTATCATTATTGTTATCAGTATTCATTGAAAATTATCTCACGATAATATTCTTTCCTATAACATGGACTTAAGTCTTGTGCCAAGTAACAGCACAGATTACAGAATCATGGTTCAAATCATGGACAGTGACTTTGCTGGTACACAGCCAGAATGAAGGAATTTGTCTATAATAAATAATTAAATAAGGAGCATACTTTATTTTAATATCAGTTGCTAGAACTGAACAATGGGTTTCTAGGTACCCAGAGGCAGAAATAAAGTTTCTTTTCATAAATTACAGTGATGTGAGGATCAAGAAGAGGTGGCACTGGGTTGCTAGCCAGCTTGCTAAAATATATACTTGAGTTCTACTGGAGGTATGCAGTCTTGCTGTGTATCAGTTATTTGTAAAGGCTGACTGAACAAAACTCCCTTCATCATACAGGCACTACTGTCTGCGCTACAGTAATAGAGAAACACACTGATAGACAGAACGGCCTCAAGTGATAAACAATCTCCAGGAATCTGCAGTGAGATCGTTGGTTGATTGGAAATGCTCTCTATCTCTCCAGATGGTATCTGTCCTTGAAGAAGCCATTCATTGCCTAGAAAATAAAGAGATAAATTATTAAGATTGCATAAGAAATTGAGTAGGAAATCAGACAAACTTTACAAACACCAGATTTACTCAATTAACAATATTTACTGCTGCTGCTGCTAAGTCACTTCAGTCGTGTCCGACTCCGTGTGACCCCATAGATGGCAGCCCACCAGGCTCCTCCATCCCTGGGATTCTCCAGGCAAGGACACTGGAGTGGGTCGCCATTTCCTTCTCCAAGGCATGAAGGTGAAAAGTGAAAGTGAAGTCATTCAGTCGTGTCCGACTCTTCGCGACCCCATGGACTGCAGCCTACCCGGCTCCTCCGTCCATGGGATTTTCCAAGCAAGAGTACTGGAGTGGGGTGCCATTGCCTTCTCCAACAATATTTACTGAAAGCCTCTAAATGCCAGGCATTTTGCTCTGTGTGAGGAACACAAGATATAAGAAGTCCCTAATTTAGTCATCTTGATATCAAATTAAAATTCTTTCTTTGAACACTGCAAACATAAATTAATTTTTATTGAAATCAAGATGAATATTACAAGTATGGTTATAGATTTTAAATATGGTAAAATTAAAATGGAAATGTAGAAATGAAACCTATTAATAAGTCCTAGAAATAAACATAAGACACTTCAGAAAATAGTTAATTTTTACCAGATAAAAGTATCTAGAAATATAATATGCAAACTACAAAACAAGCTAGGGAATACAAACGTATGTACAACTCTGCAGTGACTTTCCATTAAAGACAGTGATGAATTATTGATTATCCAAAGGTAATAAAAAAAATTGATTTTCTTTCAGAAACAAGTAACACTGCATACATTATTCCAATGGACTCACTGTGAAAGACAAATCTTTGTTTACTTCATTTTAACACATAAGACTCCTGAGACTTAAATATATAGATCATCTATACAACAAACATTTAAAAATCACTAAAAATCTGTCTTCTAGTATTAAAGTTTTTAAAACGTCTTCATTCGTCCCGTGCCTTCTCTCCAAAGGAAAGTGTATGTCACCCTAAGGAAGCACATACCTAGGCTGACAGCATTAGAGGGGCTTAGCTACTAAGAGCCAGTGTTTGGGAAATGCAGGGCATGCTTTCCAGCCATCTGAAATAGAATACACTGAACAAAATCTAATGACTTACCAACAACTCAGGGCTATCTGTACAACAACTGGACCATCTACTGAGCAGTGATGAAACTCTATGTCTGTTTTTTAGCTTCTCTTTCTTTTTTGACCTCAGGATGAGTCAACAGACTACAGCACCTGTCTCTACCTGTCCTCTTCATCTCTCCTTTAGTTTATTGCTTCTAATATTCTGTTGACTGAAAAATTAAATTTGAGAAAAATATATCAAGTAAGAGTAAGGAAACTGTGAAAGGTGAGACTCTAAAGAGTTAAATGCAGAGCTTTTAAACATAATTCTTTTTAAAGTCTCTGGCCTTCTTGGCTTATTTCTGGACTGAGGAATATGTTTGATTTTGGTATACAGCAGATTAGTAAGGGAACTTCTTATATTTTAAATGAAAACAGGAAAATAATAAATTATGCTATTTTAAAGTGTTTCTGTAGACAATTTTCAGATACTTCACATGAAGGATTTGTGAAGCACAATATGCCCTTGGGGCTTTTATACTGCCATTTATTAATTAATTTATTGGCTTAAAACCTTCCCATAAATGCTGGCAGCTTTAAGATTAGACCCAGCAAAATTTAGTTAAAAATCAGTGTTACGGTCTCTAAATAACAGGCCAAGAAGTGTCCTTTAATCACAAGTTTACAAATGTATCCTATAAAATAATATACTCAAAGACTTAAATTATTAGGATTCTTGCTTGAAAGTTTGTCCCTATACCAAAAAAAAAAAAAAAAATTGTTTCCCTGGTGGCTCAGTGGTAAAGAATCTGCCTGCAGTGCAGGAGATGCGGGTTTAATGCTTGGGTGGGGAAGATCCCCTGAAAAAGGAAATGGCAACCCATTTTCCATTGCTTGGGAAATCCCACGGACAGAGAGGCCTGGCAGGCTACAGTCCATAGGGTCACAAAGAGTTGGACATGAGTTGGCAAGTAATGCATAACAATACAATAAAAACAGAACCAATGCCTTGGATAAGTGTTAAGATAACTAAGAATTTTCTCTATAGATTATTTCATTTTCCTTTAACACTACCTATATTTTGTATTCTAATAACTCAATATTAATATCATTAACTTGTGTAACTGACAAAGTAGAGTTAAAATAAGCATGTTAATTTACCAATATCCTACTTAAAATAATATTTAATTTCACAGAGAGAAATTAAATTAACATGATCTCCCAGTGATGCAATGCTTTCAGACTAATGGACCTAGGCAGAACAGCTGAACTGGCAGTCGAAGACTTGCTCTAAACTTACTGAGGAATGAATGGCCAGGGTCTGAGCTCTCTTCTGCCCACAAAGCTAGCTCCAAACATCCGCTAGTGCTGCACGGCTCAGAACCCTCCTCTGCAGGGAGTGGACGCTGGTGATCTTCTCACAAGCTCAGTCGGTCCCTCCAGAGCCAGCACACAATTTCTTCTGGCTAGCCTACCACGAGCTCTCTGCTCTCTTGCATGGATTCCAAGCGGGCAGTTGCAGGACAATAGCTGCTACCCTGAGAATGTACCAAGGTAAGAAGGCACATAGCCTGGATCTGGGTAATGTACAAAAGAAAAGTGTGTGAGAGGGCATGAGGGAGGCGGAGTAGGCCAGGAAACCGAAACCTGAGTGAGGACATGTGCAAGAGCGTGGGAGGCTCGGACAGAAGAAGATCACTAGAGACAAGAAGTCAGGATTCAATTATGGACAACAACTATTTCACTTTGGAATTACGGCCTACTCAGTTAGAGAGGCTGGAAAGCACTGCTATAAGATAAGCAGTATACTGATTACCTATAAATTCATGAAATAAGTTCACACTGATTCAAATACACACCCAAATCTTAACATAATTGACAGTAACTGAATACTTTGAGAATAGGCTCAAACAAGAAGTGTTCTTAGGCTAAAAGATCACAAATTAGACAGGACAAAGGCTCTGCCTGGATTCTAATCACAGTAATTCATTTGTATTCAATTACACATCCTCCTCCAAAAATGTTTTTTCTTCTACTCGAATGGCATACTTTTAAGCAATGGCTTTGGCATTCATTTTCTTGTAGCAAGCAAGTTAATGGGGCTCAAGTGCTACTTTGGGAATCTCTGGAGAAGAAAACACAGATTCAGGCTTAATAACTGGTCTCAATGGACAGGAATCTGAGCAAACTCTGGGAGACAGTGAAGGACAGAGAAGCCTGGTGTGCTGTAGTCCGTGAGGTCACAAAGAGTCAGACATGACTGAGCAACTGAACAAGTCAAGTCTTAATGATACTACCAAAATAAAATGAACAGCAATTGAAAGCTCTAAAGTATTTGACAAGAAACTATCTAGAAAAGTGAAAGATAATACAACAACCAAAGAACTGAATTAGAATCTGTCAAGTTATTTCAGTTAAAAACAAGAATAAAAAAATTTTTTTTAATCATACTCAAGGGGGAAATCTAATTCTTTAGAATCTGTGAGATTTAATGGTAATCACATTAGTGGTGATCACAATTAATACTGGATCAGGACTTCAGAAAACTTCTGACTAAACTACTTAGTAACTACACTTCTTTCTTTTTAATTTATTTTTCACTGGAGGACAACTGCTTCACAATGTGTTGGTCTGTGCTGTGCAATGTGAATCAGCCGTAAGTAAACACATATTTCCTCCCTCTTGAACCTCCCTCCCAAGCCCCCCACCCCACCCCTCTAGGCTGTCACAGAGCTGCTCCCTTGTGCATAACCTTGGCTGGAGAAAAACCACTTCCTTGTGGACTAGACTGACTTTCAATTCATGACAGCCAGCCTCAAATGCAGCCTTTCAGCCGTTCAGCAGTCATACTGTATTTCCCTCACGTGGTTACCCTTTCACCCTTCAGACCCTCTTTCTTCAAACCTCCAAAACCTCCCCATCCCCTTCTCACTCTCAGCTGATGGTCATACTCCCCAACATATTAATACTAAGAAAACAAGCATACAGAAAAACACTTCTGCAAGTATTCATCTCCACAACTTCCTATCCAGATCTCTGGGTCACACCTGGAGCCTTCCCTCCTCACCGTGGAAATGCTGCCCACTTCCCTGGCAAAGACCAGTTTTCCACCTGTGCACTCGAGCCTGTCCCCTCTCGTATCTTCCTAAAGGATATTCACGGCTACCACACATCATCTTTTCTCTACTGATCTTTGCCATCAATAACAGCCAACACACTGCTCTCCCAACTCTGCTTTCCCCTTCAAGCAACTGCTCTTTCCTGTTATCTAACTAAACTCCTCAAAGAGCCATCTACATTTGCTTTCTCCAGTTCCTTTCTTCTTTTTTAATCTGCTCTCATCAGGCACCTCTTTCATCATTCTGAAATAGCTCTGGTCGAGGATATAAATTAACTATAATGTTGAATCAAAGATCAATTCTTAGCCCTTATATTAGCTCATCCATCAACAGCACTTGACACAGCTGATCACTCTCTCCTAAAAACACCTGCTCTAGAAAACCACCCTCTCTGAGTTTTGCCTGTACTTGCTTGCTTATTCATTCTCAGTCTCCTGGGAGGGTCCCTCTTCCCCTCCTTGATCTCTATGCTGTAATGTGCCAGAACACAGCCACCAAAGTAGAGCCTATGGAACGCCTGTTGGTCCACAACACAATGTGTTAACTCAACACAGTGATGAGTTAAGTGCAGAAATAGAGAGTCACATTTGGAAACTTCCGTAAAATCCAAATGTGTAACCGGTGGCCTTGAATTTTATATGTCTTTAGAAAATTAAGTTCATTTCAAGCACTAGTAAGCCTAGAGCTAGCTTGAGATGGAGTGGCACAGTGGAAGGGCTTCCCAAGTGGCGCTAGCAGTAAAAAAATCTGCCTGTCAATGCAGGAGACGCAAGAGATGTAGGTTTGATCCCTGGGTTGGGAAGATTCCCTGGAGGAGAAAATGGTACCGCATTCCAAAAGTCTTGCTTGGAAAATTCCATGGACAAAGGAGCCTCACCGGCTATAGTCCAGGGGGCTGCAAAGAGTCGAACATGATTGAGCGACTGAGCACGCACACGCAGCACAAAGAAAAAGACACTAAATTAAGAACAAGCAGAGCTGGGTTCAAATCCCATCTTTTGACCTAATTAAATACATGCCCTTAAGCAAATAATTGTATCTCTTTCAGCCACTAGCCTCCTCATTTATAAGAGGCTTAGAACAGAGGGTGTCTTCGGATGCCTTTCAGTTCTAATATTCAAAGACCTATCATTCTAAGACCGCAACAGTCTGCCTCATGTGATGAACCTGCCTAGGAGTAAATGGCAGCAATTATGATTAACTTTGGGTGAGTTACACAGTTATTTAATAAAGAGAGAGAAAGAATCTCAAAGACTAAAGAAAACTGCTAAAGTGGGGTTAGATCTGGATCTTTTTGTGTTATAAGACCCCCTTCAAATCCAGCCTAACTGTAAAGGATCACATAACAAATAAGAAACATTTCTAGATCAAACAACAAGAATTCATGAAATATTTGCATTTGCAAAGGTTATTGTCATACCTTCAGCTGACAGAAACCAGCAACTGGAAGCTCCCTCAGTTAGCTTTGTTCCCGACGGGAGGTCTAATCTCAGCTTGAACTGAAGAGTCTGTCCGGGAGACGCAGCCACGGGGGAGAGTCTAATGCCTGGAGCAGACTTGGGTAGCTTGGGTAAGGTCTTTGGTTTTTCTGCTAGACTTGGACCATCCACCACAGCATTTTCAGATCTGAAGACTGGGAACTAAAAACAAGAAAATCTGTTTTCTAAAGCATAGGTACTTTACAGCACTGTAGACTGAGAGAGCTTATTTTCAGACTTCAGTACAAAAGTGAGGTTCAATGTCAAGGAAACTTGATTGCCATTTTCTTCTGAATCAGAATGCATTTACTTAGACTTCCTCATGATTATTTTGTAGGTTCAAAAAAAACTTCATCCTGACCAAAAGACTATCAACATTTATGAATGAAATGGAATGAAATTAATTGTTCAATATGTTTATAGATAGCAGGAAATTAAAATAAAACTATCAATTTAAATACAGTGGATGTAATACACACCCTCTTATACTTTTCACTGCCAACTATAAGACATCATTCATCTCACATCAGAGATCTATGTCAGGAGAAACGAACTTATGCTACAATGGCAATCTGTGTTTTTATTTTAAAATATCTTGGAAATTCCTATAATTTTAGACAAAGAACTCCTGCATTTTCTGGACAAATGTGACATAGAAAGGGATAACTTGAAATTTTATTAGAGACCATGTCCATTTCTTTAAAATTAGAATGTATTTAAGTTTCCTCTCATCTTATTTTTAAGTCCTGAGAAATGTGGCTTCTAGACCTTTCTTTAAAGATTATTTGGTAATGGATTCACCATAGGAAACAAAGATTACACATTAGTCTGAGGATTGTTTAAAAATTAAAAAAACAAAAAACACTCGGTTAAACAACCCACATAGTTTGTGCGTATCAGAATGCCCATACATTTAAAAACAGATGAGTCTTTTTTTCTCCTTTTCTGAAAGTTCATCAAATTCTCTCCAACTTCTAGTGTTTTTCTCAAACACTCTTGGCACAGATGGAATTTTTACTTTAAAAATAACAGGATATCCTTGGAAAAGGCACCCACTTGTTACTCTGTCTATATGCTTCACTTTCGCCACTAGTGTTGGCCTAATCAAAAGCGCCTCAGCTGTTGCTAGGGATTTCAGAATCTTTCTTAAAATGATGCCCCTTAACTGAAAGATTACTTACCACGGACACTGTTTTGGTTTCTAAATCCAATACTTTAATTTGATGGTTATTGGTGTCTGCCACATATAATAATTGACCATTCTCTCCAATACACAAGCCTCCTGGTTCATTAAAAGTTGAGTCGGTAAAACTGGAACCAATAATATTACTTGCATTACCAGTTCCTGCCAATGTTGTACAGTTTTTTGTTTTTGGATCCACAACTTTAATCTAAAAAGGACAGAACAAAAATTTATTTATCTGAAGCTCAGTTTCACATTTGTGGTATGGAAGAGTAACATATTAATAGGGAAGGCAGAGAATTCCTGATTGCTATGAGTATTCTTAATAAACATCAGAGAAAGAACAGATACTTTCATATTTTCTTGAACAGCCAAATCAAATTAGTCTAAGGGGAGATATTCCATCCTGAGAACTAAACACTATAAAATCCCTAGTTACAGCCTGTCTTCTAGAAGAAATCTTTGGGAAAAAAAAAATGATTTCATGTTATTCTTTTCCCTCACAATGAGACACAGTTGAACTGACTTCCTTCTTAGGGATATCTAATACCAGCTGAGGATTGGCTACTTATGTTAGACGCTGTGATTCCTGTGTTTCAATTACATTAGATTCATAAGCTTCTCATCACAAAATACTAATATTTATGTTCCAATGATTTTATTTTTAAAATGCAAAGTAAAAATAAAATAGACAAAGAAAACAGAAATGTTGATGAAAACGAATTATCTGCTAACAGGCATGGCAATTATGCAAAGGCTCAAAAATGTTCATTTGTTAACTGGCATATTAATTTCCCTGTTACCTGCCTTCTCCTTATTTCCCGAAGATCTTACTAAACAGCTTTAGTGGCTTGCAATTCCCAATTTTGGGCTATCGTCATTGGGAATTTGTTTAGTCCTTTCCCCAGCTCAGAGTACTATCACATCATTTCTGCAAAGAAAGGACCAAAAAAGGAACAGAAAGGCTTATGTACAGTTGTCAAAGACTGTTATTCCTCTCTACATTTTAGAGTGGCAGTTGTAGGAGGCTCACAGATCTTTCAGCATTTTAAATACCACAAGTGAAAAGCAGGGTATTATATAATTCTGTCAAGACTCACCTTGTGATTGTAAGAGTCTGCCACGTACAGTAAATTCCTTTTCTTGTCCCAAGTTACTCCAAGTGGGTGCTGTAGCCTCGCATCGATTCCTACTCCATCAACATCACCAAAAGCAAATAAATTCTTTTTTTTTTTTTTTGAAAAGAAAAAAAAAACAGCATGTATTAAAATTTTTTCACAGAACTTTGTTAGGGTATAAAGTGAAAATTCAGATGGCTGTACATGCTACTTAAGTTAAATGGGGAAAAGTCTGATTTCATATAAATAGGGTTGGGCATTTGACTGAAACTAGAGAAAAATGACAGAATTCTGAACCTGATTTTTAATTTGTGGTTCTAAGGAATCTTATTCACAAAAATGACACATCTGATTCAGGTCTACTTACCCTGGAGCTCTTTCCACCCTCCTGCTAAATTATCTACTCTTCATCTTTCCCCTTGCTCAGTAATCACAGTTTTATCCTTCCTTTCTCTCGGAAGCCTTGACATTCATACAGAATCAAATCAGATCAGTTAACTTTTCAAAGGTGGTTTTGTTACTTGTGCTTCTTTATAGTCACATTTCCTTTGGTTTGACTTCCATTTTAACATGGATAAGTCCAAGAATTTTCTCCTTCCTATGTCTTACTAGGGCTTCCCTGGTGGCTCAGAGGTTAAAGTGTCTGCCTGCAATGTGGGAGACCTGGGTTCGATCTCTGGGTAGGGAAGATCCCCTGGAGAAGGAAATGGCAACCCACTCCAGTATTCTTGCCTGGAGAATCCCATGGACGGAGCAACCTGGTGGGCTACCGTCCACGGGGCCGCAAAGAGTCGGACACGACTGAGCGACTTCATTTTTTTTTTATGTCTTACTAACGTCACAATTCAGCAAATCGCATGCTCGCTCAGCAGGCACACGGCGCAGAGGCGCTCTTCATTACCGTGGGGTCTCTCTCTCCTCCCACGAGGGGTCTCACTGCTCCGTCTTTCAGCGAGACGGCTCTCACCGTGCTGCTCTCGCTGTCTGCCACGAACAGGCAGCTCCAGGGGTCCTCTGCGGCCAGAGACAGGCCTGAAGGCTGAGCAAAGCCTGCCTTATGAGGGTATGCATTATTCCGATTCTCTTCATTTCCACTTCCAGCAAACCGAAGGCAGGTTCCTTTTTTTAACTCACTAAAGACGACAAATTCACAGGTGAAGTGTCAACACTGTTACACTGACCCAATTTAATTACTAAACAAATGAATGTAAATGAAGCCAATGGTGATAGCATTATATATATATTTTTTAAATCTGCTAATCCTGACCTAGTTATATTGTGCAAATAAGCTTTCATTGTAGTTTTTCTAATCATTAACTTGTTCACCCACTGTATAGGGACCTTTCTATCTTTCTGTTTTTAAAACATACACAAAAGTGAAACTATTCTCAATGATTAAACAGGAGATCCCCGACAAAGTTAAAAATACATGAATAAAGATCACATCACTGATGGGATAGTTTTCCTCCAAATGATCAGAGGCAGGTACAGCTAGATCCCACCTTTACATCCTGGTCTCTTCTTAGTTTCATGCAATATTAGATTCTGAAAGGGGATTAAAAAGATCTAGGTAATCTCTTCCAGCTCTTGATAGTTCTGAGCTTAAATTTTTATTAAAAATGTTTTATTTTCTTGTACATAAGTAGAGACCAGGCTTTCCTGGTGGCTAAGTGGTAAAGAATCCACCTGCCAACCAGGAGACGTGGACTCAATCCTTGGGCTGGAAAGAGCCCCTGGAGTAGGAAATGGCAACCCACTCCAGTATTCTTGCCTGGAAAATTCCATGGACAGAGGATCCTGGGCGGCTATAGTCTACAGGGTTACAAAAGAGTTGGACATGACTTTGTGACTAAACAACGAAAGATATAAGAAGAGACTAGCAAGAAGAATTAAAAGAATCATTTGTGAAAGATGGGTGCTCATTTTAAAGTAATAATATGATTTCGCTGCTTTAATCAATTGCACAAATCCATTTCCTATGCATACTAGGGAAATTTCTATTTA
This sequence comes from Ovis aries, assembly GCF_016772045.2. Taxonomy (NCBI): domain Eukaryota; kingdom Metazoa; phylum Chordata; class Mammalia; order Artiodactyla; family Bovidae; genus Ovis; species Ovis aries. Next base: position 33,892,579 of record NC_056075.1, on the reverse strand, counting down.
GAGGACTATTGTAATGACTTGTAATAATTTGTAATATGGAGAAAGTTTTATACCTTGGTTTCTAAGTTTATGTCAGAGGAACTGTAAGGAAGACATGCTAGTGTCTTGTATTGAGGGGAGGGAAGAAGCTAACTTGGGATACAAAACAATGAGAGACTCTGTATCATTTTCTAATACTGTAAAACATGCAAAAAAAAGTCTAAAATAACCATCAGTCACTTACTGGTTAATATCATCCCAATGCTAACGTATGTAGGGAACAAGGAGTGGAAGCAAAGGGATAGAAAATGTATAAATACAGCCATTTATTCAGGGCCTATTTATATGTAATAACAAATATGCCAAACAAAGGACTTATAACAATTTTACAAAGGAGCTCTCTTAATAAAAGCTAGAAATAGTGGGGAGAAACAGTAACTTCTAAAAGTTCAGGAGTTATTACCACTTGAAGGTCAGTGACAAATAACGCATCCTTGAAATTGTAATACAAGTCAGTGTGATCAGACTGGACACTTTTCTATTGTGAATGAGTGACAACTCTACTTAGTGAAATTTAGACCACTCTTGACCGTCTAGGTCCAAAACAGTCATCATTGAGAACAAGGTAGTCTGGTCATCTCTGCTGCTGCTTTTTTCCTCATCTATGTTGTTGGTCACCTCACTATTCAGCTTCTGTCAGCTCTGGCCTGGATAACAGCAGTGGCCTCCTCCTTGAACCTGTCTGTAGTATTGCCACACTCCAAATGCTACCAGTGTTCTTTCAAAAACACAAATCTTATGATATCACTTCCCAGCTTAAAACTTCCCATAATGTCATGTAGCATAACTTTCAAATCTCTTAGAAAGATTCTAAGGATCTGGCTTCTACTGACATCACAAGGGTCATTTCTTGCCTGGGAAACCTCTACTCTTCTGAACTCCTTCCTACCCTCTGTCAGGTTCAGTTAGTAGCTAAAAAGGAGATCTTAGTTAGTAGCTTCTTCCAGGAAGCCTTCCTTTAATACCTTAAATTTTATTTATAATGGATGTTCCTCTGATTTATGTAAGAGACCATACCATTTCATCCCTACTGCAAAGCATAGTGCCTTGTTTGCTTAAAAAATATTTTTCAATGGATGATTAAATGCTGCTAAACATCTTATAAAGCAACACACACCCAATTCAGAATATCTGATATTCTGGATATCCTCTCTTCTGATAAAGGTAACTGAAGTGACTGGCACTTACTTTCTACAGTGATTTGATAGTCTTTATGGTCTACAAATTTCATTCATTTACTTCCACAGACCTTCACTGAGTTCCTGTCATGTACCAGATACTGTGCTAGGTGCAGGGGACAAGAAGTGAATGAGAAAGGGTCCTTTCCTTAAAGAGGCAGTCTAGTGGGAGAAAACAGCTTTGTAAACAAATAAGTGCAAACAAAAATACAGAAGTTAAGAGAAGAGGGGAGGATGGTGGGGTGAAGGGTGAGAGGGAGGGAAGAAGGGAGACATGGGAGGGGAGGGGAAGAGAAAGGCTGGAGTGTGAGAGGAAGAGGAAAGGCTTTACAGGAAAAATACAAGAAACTTTGTAGAGACACTACTTTTCCATCTTTATACCCCTGACAGTGGCAGCAATGCTACTTACATTGACTGCACAGACCAGGCACTAGGCTGAGCTTTTCATACATATTAATTCTCAAAACAAAACCTATGAGGTAGATATAAATAAGGAAAACTGAGGCTTAGAAAGTTAAAGTGACTCTCCTAAGGTCATGTGGATAAGAAGTGGCGGAGCCAGGCTCAATTTCAGGCCTGACAACAAAACCAGAGCTATTAACCATTCTCCCATGCAGTCTTCAAATATCTGAATTGATCAGGGATATTAGAAATATGTGTTAAAAGATGTTTCCAGTTCTCTTTGTGAATGCTTGCTGAAACTGCTCTTCCTAAGCTACTCAAGGTTGGGTGTGGTCCTAAGACATACTTGGGCTGATGAAACGTTAAGTAGAAGTGATACATCACTTCTGAAGAACAGTTTTAAGAGCCAGTGAACACCTCACCACCTCTCTCTCTCTCTGCCAGGACAACTGGCAAAGCTTCTGATGCTGCATCAGCTTGGGTGGCAGAGTAGTGCTCCCCCTGCAAACAAACCTTGTCTGAAGCCACCAAGAACCAGAGCTGTTCCTTATGGCAGCATAGCCCCGCATAGCCTGTCTAGTACATTGGGTGTTACAAGGACAGAGACTTTCGGAAAAGGAATTCTGTGAACTCCATGTTTACCCAAACTGAGATGTTACCACTTACTTTTTCTTTGGTAATCTGCCACAGTCCAACAAGAGTGCCCATATTTGATGAGTCCCTGCCATGGCTATCCACAGAATGTTATCTCTTTGGACCTCTGAACCTTTATGAAAAGAAACAGTTATTATCATATATGCATCTGATTAACAAACACCCCCAGTTGTTTCAGAAATTTAAATTAAGGGAGACAACAGTATGTTTATAAATCATCTGATAGAAGGAAGTAAAAACATTTGCAATGTTTTAAGTCGTTTTGGAAATTTTTCCATTTTCCTTGCAAAAGGTTTACTTCTTTAGACTTAAAAATAAAAATATACATTCACAGAAATCCAAAGTATTCTCAATAGCAAAATGTCCCTTTACATCTCTGGGCACAATGTTTTTAAACATTTGATTTCTTATTTTATGTGACAAGAAATGGCTTGACGCACACGCTCCAAAGAAACATTGGCAGTCAAGAACCTAAATTACATGCTTTAAGAATACAGGAATAGTTCTTTGAACAATTTCTCATGGAAGAATTGTACCTTTTAATAGTTCAAGAAATGTATATTTCTACCACATATTAGCTTTTAGGCTTAGACTCACATCACTACTGCTATTTAAAAACCTACTGTTTAATTGTTGTGAACCTTTCTCAAAAAGATATAGTTGACATGTAATAAAGCTAAGAGTACAATATATTATACCTGTTTTCTAAAATTAATAAAGAATTGTTTTTTAAGACTGATATTATCACTTATTACAATGTGACAAGGCTCCATTTTGAAAATTAATTCTATTGGTAAAATATTTAATTATTTTAATTTAAACTGAATTCTGAGTCTACTTTTACATGTAGTTGAGATATTTTCACTAAAATAATTTGGTCAGACATATCTTATGCTAAAAGAAATATCTTGGTAAGATTATTTTCTTTTTACTTTAAGTAGTTGTGTCCAGAAGAAATTTTTCTTCATTAACCTGTACTGTTTTCAAGTGTCTTTCACAGCAACAAAAATAATGGTGATGATCAACAAATTGTGGCACTGTATGCCAAGCACATTATAGAGAATATTACCCAAATCTTCTCAAAAGCCCCAGAAGACAGTGGTGTTATTAGGTCATTTTTACAGGCCCCTTACAGAAGAAACTGAGGCTCAGAGAGGTCATGTAACTTAACAGGCTCACAGAGCTAATAAATGAAGGAACTGGAATCTGAAGCCAGGCAATCCAACAGAAAATTCTATTTAACATGTTGCTCCTTTCTCTGTTAATTGCTATCATAGAAATCTAAAGGATGATACTTTATTTCAATTTAATTTTTCACAGTCAAATACTTTTATAAACAAAAACTGTATTAAAAGTGACAATGGTGTCCATATGCTCTGGGGACTCAGTTTCTGCTTAATCACTTTAAAACTAGATCAAAAGCTCTTCATTATTATATTCTTATTTTATTTTACCCCTGCCATGTGAAGACAAAGCTTAAAGGTGACCTTCTATAAGCCAGAAGAGAGCTCTCACCAGAAACCAATCATGCTGGCACCTTGACCTTGGACTTCTAGCCTCCAGAACTGTGATAAAATAAAATTCTGTTGTTTAAGCCACCCAGTCTGTGGCATTTTGTTATAGCAGCCCGAGCTAAGATATCACTCTGAGAATAGAAATGAGACAAGGAGATCTGCTATCAACACTTCTTTAGCATCATATGAAGGTCCTAATTCATACAAGTAAGAAAAAGCAGCAAAAAGCATAAAGATTAGAAATAAAACTGTAATCATTAGAAGATGACATGAGTTTAAAGCCTCTCTAACTTGGCCAAAGAACTGTCTGGTTTATGCACAAGTAAAAGATCAAATCAGGTGTCCAACTTCTCCAAACAGGCCAATCTAGTTCAACTAGGGTTGACTGTAAGAGGCCAAAGCTTCAAAGTAATATTAGTGTGAGCCTCTGTTTGTTCTTGGTTTCTGTGTACTTATTTCCATTAGAAGCTGGGGGTATGAAAAAGAGTGCAGAAGCAGAGGCTGTGTCAGATTGGGATTCGGGAGTTTATGATTCTGCACACCAACTGATGAGGATAATGATGGGGGGTGTGGTGGTGAAAAGGATAACTATTCAGAACACTTCCTATTTTAAGGCACTGAGCTAATAATAAGCCCTTTACATGGATTATTTCGTTTAATTTGACAACATTAGCAAGTCTTGTTATTATCATCTCTATTTTATAAGAAAACTGAAATTCAAAGGGGTTAAATAATTTGTTGGTATTCACAAAGCTAAACCTGGAATAATAATATCTTAGTGAGCTCAACTCCCTAGTGGCTCAGATGGTAAAGAATCTGTCTGTAATGCAGAAGACCCAGCTTCAATGACTGGGTTGGGAAGATCCCCGGGATATGGGAATGGCTACACACTCCAGTATTCTTAGAGAAGGCAATGGCACCCCACTCCAGTACTCTTGCCTGGAAAATCCCGTGGACAGAGGAGCCTGGTAGGCTGTGGTCCCTGGGGTCGCAAAGAGGCAGACACAACTGAGTGACTGCACTTTCACTTTTCACTTTCATGCACTGGAGAAGGAAATGGCAACCCACTCCAGTGTTCTTGCCTGGAGAATCCCAGGGACGGGGGAGCCTGGTGGGCTGCCGTATGGGGTCGCACAGAGTTGGACACGACTGAAGCGACTTAGCAGCAGCAGCAGTCAGTATTCTTGCCTGTAGAATTCTACTGACAGAGGAGCCTGGCAGGCTACAGCCCCTGGGGTCACAAAGAGTTGGACAGGACTGAGTGACTAACACAGCAGCACATAGCAGTGAGGCCAATCCAGATTATTAGTGTTCCGATCAGAATGAAGAACTGCAGAAGTGAGCTTGTGCTTTGTAAACACCAAGTCAATGTGATAATATTCAGATACAAAAACACAACTGTTTTATTTTATTAAAATAAAAACACTCTAGTCACATTATATAAGATTTATTCCTCAAAAAACAATTGTTTCACCTGATTAGAAGATAAATGTTATTTTAGAGCATATTAATGGAAGTCAGAGAAGCATATTATCTAAGCTGTAAATTACCAGACAAGCATACTAAATAGCTGGATTTCAATCATTAAAAGTCAAATAAGTACAGCTAAATTTCTATCTAGGGAAATGCTGATTAAAGGGCCAAGGAAGGTTAATGGGATTCAGGCATACTATCTTTCCTTAAGTGATTTTAAATCAGGTAAAGTCTGAATTACTTACAGACTAGCAAGGGTTACTGAAAAAAAATTTTTTTATGATAAAAAATAATTCTTGGGTTATTGTCTTGTATGAGTAAGAGTCAGCACAGACTTAATATGCACATTAGAAACATGGCAATGTTTCTGCTGAAAAATGATTTTATTGGCGTTATTTTTAATTATTTTTAGTGGATGACAAAGTTCTGACCATATTTAGAGTGATAATCAAAAATAAAGATGAAAAAACTTTGGCATAAATGTTAATTATTTCCATGCTTTTATCACTGTAACAGCATAATTGGGTTAAATATTCAGGTACTATTTAAAATACAAACACACACATTTACATATTACATATATATTTAAAATAATCAGAGGTATTTCAAATCCCTTTCCTTAATGTCTTCTTTAAGTATGTTGTTCATTACCTGAGTCTCTTAGGGGAATATATATTCCACTGTGTATTTATCTTTTATTTTCCATTCTCTGACCTATTTTATTTCCTTTTAAGATCTTCTTTAAATATGCATATGAATAGATAAGTGTTCATTATAAAGTTTAAACAGTAAGTAAATATCCATGTGCATACCACCAGCTCAGCAAAAGGCAGTATTATTTGAAAGCCTCCTGTAACCCTTTATGAATATATCCTCCTCCTCTCTACTAGTCTAAAAATGTTTTTTTTATTATATTCTTCAGCTTCTAAAAATTACCATGTTTGAATAGCTCTCTCATTGTATAATTAGTCTTCCTTGCTACTGAACATTCTACAAAAACTGAACATTTTTCTGCTCAACAGATTTCCTAATACTCATCCATGCTACTAGGTATAGCTGTGGGCTCTTGTTTGTACTGCACAATAGCTTAATATATGAAGATATTACAATAAATACAACCTATTTTTCATGTTTTCCTTCTGATAATTCCATCCTCTTTCATATTCCTAACTATGGTAAAAATTCAGAAATATTCTATATAATTTTTAAAGTATTAAAGAATTTAAGTGTTTACAAAAACAATTTTTCTTAACCACAATCCCTGTCAAATTGCATTTAATCCCACATCTGCTTAAACCAGTTCTACAATTATATAACTTAAATATATATGAATCAATTCAACATGAATGCAAAAGGGAAGCTATTTCTCTGAAAACAAAGTTAATCCTTTGGAAAGACTCAATAAAGGCAAGTAGCTAAGTCAAATTATTAGTGAACTAGATGTGGAAAGATAACTGGAAAGAATAGCTTTTAAAAATTTCAGCCCTCAGTTTATTTTGCAGGTGTTTAAAAAACTCGCATCATGGTTTAAGAAAACCAAAATAATACATTTTGAGTGGCATAAGACTGTCAGAGGATACAATGTATATTTATAGTTCTTAAAGCATTTTTAGTTTTATGATTCTCAGATTTAACAATTGTTTTCTCTATGGATCACTTATCATAACCAATCACTTCAATAAAGGATTCTACTGGATTTATTCACTTCCACTTTTATTTTCAAAGTATTAGGTAGTTCACAAAGAAATAAACCCTAGTGAGATAAATAAATTTAAAATAATAAAATTGAAGCAATAGGTAAAGAGAGAAGAAAAAAAAGGTGTAGCCATACTAATATTAAAATATGAATGTCATGTTTCCAATATACTTTGCTAAAGACAAACCTAAGTTTCCTAGAAATCAATATAACAATGCAAACACAATCAGTTAAGATATTTAAATTATCCAAGAGCTTAAAAATAAACTTGATACTGAGAAAAAAGTATAATTATCTATAACACAGAAAAGAAATTCTCTAGTAGATATTCAGAGAGGTTAAGACAGTAACTAAAATTAGCAGCAAGCCCTTACAGTAAAAACAGTTAACACTCCCATAGGACTGTGTTTTGATGAAATACAAATATGAAACATATAAATAAAAATGAATGTAAGATACATTGATACGTTAAAATATTTTTAAATGAATGATATGATGCCAAGATATAGTTTAGTAAAAACAATTGTAAGGAGAGGAAGTAGTCTATGATCCAATTTCCCCATACCCTGACAAAATACATTAATCCAGGATTATATTTCAGAGTGGTTTAAAGCAGTGGTTCTAAAAATGATTTTGGGTAACATATCACTTTGAAACTCTGATGAGAATCTGACCAATTCCCCCCAAACCTTAAGTAGAATTTCTGGGAAATTTAAGTACTTCACAAAGTCTAACCACAAATGCCTTGGGTATATTAAGTGAAGGTTAAAAACTCTCGTGGTTAAAAAAAAATGAAAACTCTTGTAGCCATTGTGATTACAGGACATTCCTACAGTATTTGAAAACCATTTACTCTTAGCATTTGAAAGGTGCTGAGCTTATTTAAGGTTATTTAAATTCAAGATTATTTCTCTTGCCAATTATCTGGAAGAGAAGTCACTTTAAGTTCAGTTCAGTTTGGTCGCTCAATTGTATCTGACTCTTTGCCACCCCATGGACCGCAGCACACCAGACTTCCCTGTCCATCATCAGCCCCCAGAGCTTGCTCAAACTCATGTCTATGGAGTCAGTGATGCTATCCAACCATCTCATCCTCTGTCATCTCCTCCTCCTGCCTTTGATCTTTCCCAGCATCAGGGTCTTTTCCAATGAGTCAGTTCTTCACATCAAGTGGCCAAAGGATTGGAGCTTCAGCTTCAGCACCAGTCCTTTGAATGAATATTCAGGACTGATTTCCTTTAGGATGCACTGGCTGGATCTCCTTGTAGTCCAAGGGACTCTCAAGAGTTTTCTCCAACACCACAGTTCAAAAGCATCAATTTTTCGGTGCTCAGTTTTCTTTATAGTCCAGCTCTCACATCCATACATGACTACTGGAAAAACCACAGCTTTGACTAGATGGACCTTTGTTGGCAAAGTAATGTCTCTGCTTTTTAATATGCTTGGTCATAGCTTCTCTTCCAAGGAGCAAGCGTCTTTGAATTTCATGGCTGCAGTCACCATCGGCAGTGATTTTGGAGCCCAAAAATATAAAGTCTCTCACTGTTTTCATTGTTTCCCCATCTATTTGCCATGCAGTGATTGGACTGGATGCCATGATCTTAGTTTTTGGAATGCTGAGTTTTAAGTGAACTTTTTCACTCTCCTCTTTCACCACTTTCATCATTAGTAGGCTCTTTAGTTCTTTGTTTTCTCCCATAAGGGTAGTGTCATCTGCGTACCTGAGGTTATTAATGTTTCTCCTGGCAATCTTGATTCCAGATGGGCATTTCGCATGATGTCCTCTGCATATACGTTAAATAAGCAGGGTGATAATATACAGCCTTGACATACTCCTTTCTCAATTTGGAACCAGTCCGTTGTTCCATGTCCAGTTCTAACTTGCTTCTTGACCTGCATACATATTTCTCAGGAGACAGGTAAGGTGGTTTGGTATTCCCATCTCTTTAAACTGTTAAGTTAAATGCAGAGCCACATGCTTTTAATGGTGCTTCCCAGGTGGCACTAGAGGTAAAGAAACTGCCTGCCAGTGGAGGGGATGCAAGAGATGTGGGTTTGATCCCTTGGTCAGAAGATCCCCTGGAGGAGCGCACGGCAAACCTCACTAGTATTCTTGCCTGGAGAATCCCATGGACAGAGGAGCCTGGCAGGCTGTACTCCATAGGGTCGTACAGAGTTGGACATGACTGAAACAACTTGGCATGCACGCATGCTTTTAATGATCTATTGGGCTAAGGTAGCACTCATTTCCTTTCTAAAAACTGAGCCTAATAAAGATATAAGCCTCAGCACATCACTCCAGTTGGAAGCTGAGAGAGTACTTGTCAACAGAGCCAATATTTTCCTTGGAAAGCAATTTGGGTACACTCTCAATATGAGATAAACAACCAGAAATTCCATGCCATAAAGTAGGACTGAAAAATTTTTAGCCTAGAAAAATATGTAAGTACTCTACTAAATGAATCCAACATAGTAAAGCATCTGGTAAAGTACACCCTATTTTTAAACAATATAAATTCTGATTATAGGCGAAATTAGACAGTATTTGTCTTTCTCTGATATACTTCACGTAGTGTAACACCTTCTAGGTCCATCCATGTTGTCACAAATGGCAAGATTTCATTCTTTTCTATGACTGAGTAATATTCCATTATATATAAGTATTATTATTTTTTTAAACTACTCTAAATAAGCTATAATTTTTAAATTAAAATTTTAATAATCCAAAAAAATCCCCAGTTATTTCTTGATTCGGTTTTCACATGGCAGTAAATAAAAAGGACAATGCATGAATAACCTTTTGAAATTTTGAAACTATAATCCTTCCAATTTAAGAATATTCAAAACTATCTTAACTGAAAACTGCAACTAAGATGAAATTCTTTAATATTAGAGAAATATATAATCTATCTCGTATATAAAACACACATGTAATGTCACATGTTATATATAATGATATAGTTATCCTACCTTCTATATGTTATTGGTAGCTTTGCTTTTATACAATTAACAAATCCCAAGTCATGGATATAAAAGCATACAATAACTAGTAACGATTAATCCAAATGAATGTTCCTATAATATTTTAAAAATCTTACTTTAACTGAGCAAAATTTACTTATTTAATATCAAGTTTACATACCTGACCTTCCAAAAACTACATCCCAAGGAGAACTAATGGGCTGTTCATCTCCTTTAGCTCCACCTTCTTTATCTGTACCTTGAATTCCAATGCCAGCCACAGTGCTCACCATCTCAGCTTCTAGGTCAATCTACAGAAATTAATACAGGTTTTATATAATATATCTATTTCCAATAGAACATATAGAAAACATGTGCTTTACTTATATACTATGTGTGAACTTATTATATATTAAAAAAACTGAGTGGTTTTAGTATGTAAAATAAAAAAGGAAATGTGCAACATAAATACTTTAAAAAAAGCTTTAAAAAAAGGCTTATCAAGTACATGGTGATCTTGCTGTTAAAATGCATAAAACTTAGTCCTTTTCACTTCTCTATCACATCATCCATCCATTCCCTAACTTTCCTCTTACCCACTCGCCTTCATCATGCCTCTATCAAAACTAGTATTGAACTCATCTCAATTATATTTTAAAAGAAGGTGACATTTGAAAATGTAAAGCAGCATCAAGAAAAACACGTCTTAAAATTAAATGTATATTTCAATTGTGCTTGGTTAGTAATTAACACATTTAAAGTTTAACATGTGGCAAGCACTGACCTCATCTATCCATCCAAACTCACATATCCCTACAACTGTGATTTTGATTATTGCAGAGGAAACTGAGGCACCGATCAGTAAGTAAGATCCCAACACCCACAGCCAGTAAGTCCAGGATCTTGGATCTGAACCACTTCCAGCTCTACCACATGCCTCTGCTTCATAAACCAAAAAACTAATGCATTCTACTGAAAAAAAAAAAAAAAAAGATACTCTGGTTTCATCTCCTGAGACTTTTCAACATCTTATGAAAATTTTCAAACACAGAGAAAAGCTGAAAGAATTTAATTCGAGTGCTTCATTTTTTCAGACCTCCATTTTCCTTTCTTTGAGGCAAAACTTACAACAAAATGTACAAATCTTAAGTGTACCATCTGATAAATTCTCAAAGATACATAAACTTATGCAGCCCCAACATACATAAAGATCCAGAATGGTACCGTCACTCCAGAAAGTTCCCTCACACTTCTTTCCAGTCATCCCCAACCCCAGTGGCAAACAGTATTAATTTTTTTTCCCCATCATAGATTAGCTGTAACTCTTCAGACAGATGAAATGATACAGTAATGAACTCTTTTTGTGAGGCTTCTCTCATTTAACATGTTTGAAATTTATTCATGTTCCTTTTGATTGCTGAATAGTATTCCATCAAAGGAATATATCCCAGCTCATTTACATATTTTTAAAAAATGTATTATTATTTATTTGGCTGCACTGGGTCTTAGTTGAGGCATATAGGATCTTTAGTTACAGCATATGAGAAGTAGCTTCCTGACCAGGGATTGAACCTGGGCCCCCTGCCTTGGGCACTCAGGTTCTTAGCCAATGGACTACCAAGTCCCTCATTTATATATTTTCTTACTGATGGACACCTGGGCTATTTCCAGCTTGGGGACCTTTAAGTAGGGATGCCATTAATATTCTTATATAAGCCTTTTTGTGGACGTGCTTTCACTTTTCTTGGGTATGTACACAGGACAATAACTGCTATGTTATAGGGCGGGTGTATTAGCAGCTTGATATAAAAACTTCCAGAAGGCTATCTCCAATGGTCTATCATTTTCTATTTCTACCAATAATGTATGAGAGTTCAAACTGCTCCACATCCTCGCCAACCTCTTGTATTGTCTTTTTTTTTTAATCTATTTTTTAAATTGAAGGATAATTACTTTACAGAATTTTGTTGATTTTTGTCAACAAAAATGTTGTCAACCTCAACATGAATCAGCCATAGGTATACATACATCCTCTCTGTTTTGAACTTCCCTCCAATCTCCCAGTCTTTTTAATTTTAATCATTACAGTGGATATACAGTGACATTTACTGTGGTTTGAACTCACATTTCCTCTCAACTTACAATGTTGACCATTTTTCTGTGGTTATTGTCATATCTTCTTTTGAAAAATGTTAAAATCTTTGGCTCATTTTTTATTGGGTTGTCATCCCATTTTTCAGCTGTAGAAACCTTTATATTACACGGATACTAATCCTCTTCATAGATGTATTTTTGTGACTATTTTCTGATAGACTGTGGCCTTTCACCTTATTTTAATTATTTTGTGGCCACACCATGTGGTTTGTGGGATCCTAGTTCCCCAACTAGGAGTTGAACTGGGCCCTCAGAAGTGAAAGCATAGAGTCCTAGCCACAGGGCCGCCAGGGAATTCCCACGGCTTTTCACTTTAACAGTATATAATAATAAGCAGAAGTTTTATAGTTAGATAAATTTGAATCTACAGGTTTTTTTCTTTTCTGATTTTTGTTGCTGTGTCCTGTCTTTGAGAGACCTCTGCCTACATGCAAGTCACAAAGATATTCCTGTACGTTTTCTTCTAAAAGCTTCATAGTTTTAGCATTTACATTTAGGTCTGTGATGCATCTTGAATTGATGCTTGCACATGGTGTGTGAAGTAGGGGTCATGTTTATTTTTTTCCCCATGTGGGTATTTAGTTGTTCAAGCACAATGTACAGAAATGACTCTCCTTTCTCCTGATTGCTTTGATGCCTTTTAGAAAATCAAGTAATTGCATAGGTGTATGGTTACCTCTGGGTGCTGTTGTTGGTTTTTTTTAACTGATCTATATATCTATCCTTATGAAACTATCACATTGTCTTGATTAGTATATAGTATAGCATTAGTATACTGCATAGCATTATAGGGTCTTGAAATCAGGTAGTACGAGTCTTTTAACTTTGTTCTTTTTCAACACTGTTTTAGATGTAATAATCCCTGGCTTGCATTTCCACATAAATTTTAGAACCCTTTTGTTAATATCTACCCAAAATGTCTGAGGGTGTTTGGATTGGGACTGCATTAAGTCTATAGATCAATTTAGAACAAAATGAATTCGAATACTGAGTTTTGCAGTCCAATACTGAGTTAATTTTTCTCAGTTCAGTTCAGTTGCTCATGTTGGACTCCTTGTGACCCCATGGACTGCAGCACCCCAGGCCTCCCTGTCCACCATCAGCTCTGAGAGCTTGCTCAATCAAACTCATGTCCTTTGAGTCAGTGATGCCATCCAACCATCTCATTCTCGGTCATACCCTTCTCCTCCTGCCTTCGACCTTTCCCAGCATCAGGGCCTTTTCAAATGAGTCAGTTCTTTGCATCAGGTGGCCAAATAATTGGAGCTTCGGCTTCAGCATCAGTCCTTCCAATGAATATTCAGGACTGATTTCCTTTAGGATTGCCTGGTTTGATCTCCTTGCAGTCCAAGGGGACACTCAAGAGTTCACTCCAAAGACAGAAATACAGATCAATGGAACAAAACAGAAAGCCCAGAGACAAATCCACGCACCTATGGATACTTTATCTTCAACAAAGGAGGCAAGAATATACAATGGAGAAAAGACAATCTCTTTAACAAGTGGTGCTGGGAAAACTGGTCAACCACTTGTAAAAGAATGAAACAAGAACACTTTCTAACACCATACACAAAATAAACTCAAAATGGATTAAAGATCTAAACATAAGACCAGAAACTATAAAACTCCTAGAGGAGAAAATAGGCAAAACACTCTCCGACATACATCACAACAGGCTCCTCTATGACCCACCTCCCAGAATATTGGAAATAAAAGCAAAAATAAACAAATGGGACCTAATTAAACTTAAAAGCTTCTGTACAACAAAGGAAACTATATAAGCAAGGTGAAAAGACAGCCTTCAGGATGGGAGAAAATAATAGCAAACAAAGCAACTGACAAAGAATTAATTTCAAAAATATACAAGCAACTCCTGCAGCTCAATTCCAGAAAAATTACAGACCCAATCATAAAAGGGCCAAAGAACTAAACAGACATTTCTCCAAAGAAGACATACAGATGGCTAACACACACATGAAAAGATGCTCAACATCACTCATTATCAGAGAAATGCAAATCAAAACCACAATGAGGTACCATCTCATGCCAGTCAGAATGGCTTCTATCCAAAAATCTACAAACAGTAAGTACTGGAGAGGGTGTGGAGAAAATGGAACCCTCTTACACTGTTGGTGGGAATGCAAACTAGTACAGCCACTATGGAGAACAGTGTGGAGATTCCTTAAAGAACTGGAAATAGAACTGCCTTATGACCCAGCAATCCCACTGCTGGGCATACACACCAAGGAAACCAGAACTGAAAGACATGTTTACCCCAATGTTCATCACAGCACTGTTTACAATAGCCAGAACATGGAAGCAACTTAGATGTCCATCAGCAGACGAATGGATAAGAAAGCTGTGGTACATATACACAATGGAGTATTACTCAGCCGTTAAAAAGAATACATTTGAATCAGTTCTAATGAGGTGGATGAAACTGGAGCCTATTATACAGAGTGAAGTAAGCCAGAAAGAAAAACACCAATACAGTATAAAACGCATATATATGGAATTTAGAAAGATAGTAACGATGACCCTATACATGAGACAGCAAAAGAGACACAGATGACCTGGGTTCAATCCCTGGGTTAGGAAGATCCCCTGGAGGAGGAAATGGCACCCCACTCCAGTACTCTTGCCTGGAAAATCCCATGGACAGAGCAGCGTGGTAGGTTACAGTCCATGGGGTTGCAAAGAGTCGGACACGATTGAGTGACTTCACTTTCACTTTCTTCTCACAGAAACGGATAGGATAGTTTAAAAATTCCTCTTGGAGAAAGCCTGGGCCTAGGTAATATTATAGGAATTTTAATAAATATTCAAAAACCATTAATTCCTATGTGAGACAAATTATTCCCCCAAAAAAGAAAAAAACTCATTTGATGAGATCAGTATGACCTTGATTCCAAAATCAGGTAAGAACAGTACAAGAAAATATAGAATTTATGAATATGAATTTCATAACATTGAATGTAATTTTGGATAATCAAATCTAATTTGGCTTTAAAAAAAATCATGGATTAGGTAAGTTTTATTCCAGGGATAAAAAGATGATTCAACATCAAATACACCTAATAATGTAATTCATCACATCAGTATACATATAGTTTTTCCAGTCACATGTATGGATGTTGAGTGAAGTGAGTGAAGTCACTCAGTCATGTCCAACTCTTTGTGACCCCATGGACTGTAGCCTACCAGGCTCCTCCATCCATGGGATTTTCCAGGCAAGAATACTACAGTGGGTCACCATTTCCTTCTCCAGATCTTCCCGACCCAGGGACTGAACCCAGGTCTCCTGCATTGTAGGCAGACGCTTTACCATCTGAGCCACCAGGGAAGTCACATCAGTAAACTAAGGGCAAAAAACTATACAATTATTTCCATAAATACAGAAAATGCATTTAATAAAATTATATAATAATTCTTAGTAACTAAGAGAAAATTTCTTAACTTCATAAATATTTTATTTCCCAAAGCTACAGAAAATGCATGTAAACTTCTGGAGAAAGTTTACTTGCATTCTATTTAAGACTATGAGCATGACAAGATACCTACTATTACCATAATGCTTAAGAGCAATATAATAAAAGGTAATGAAGGATAAAAATGAAAAGGGAAAAGATAAAACTGCTGTGTGTTTTTTTCAAACAATATATTCACATGAGAAAGAAACAGAAGTTTCTGCAGAAATGGATAAGTTGATCCTAAAATTCTTACAGAATTGAGAGGGATTCAGGAACGGTAAAAAAAAATGTTGACAAAGAAGTAAGTAGGAAGACTCATACTTTCTGACTGCACAACTTATTAAGTTATGGCAATCAAAACAGTGTGTTATTACCACAAAGACAGATAAACAGACCAATGGAATAGACATGAAAGTCTGGAAATAAACCCATGCATGTATGAATAACTGATTTTCTAAAGGCTGCCAAGACTACTCAAAGGAGAAAGAACAGTCTCTTCCATAAATGGTTCTGGGATAACTGGATGTCCACATGTAAAAGAATGAAGTTGAACCCTTAGCTATGACAAATCTAGACAGCATATTAAAAAGCAGAGACAAAGGTCCATCTAGTCGAAGGTATGGTTTTCCCAGTAGTCACGTATGGATATAAAAGTTGGACCATAAAGAAGGCTGAGCACTGAAGAACTGATGCTTTTGAACTGTGGTGTTGGAGAAGACTATTGAGAGTCCCTTGGACTGCAAGGAGATCAAACCAGGCCATCCTAAAGGAAATCAGTCCTAAATATTCATTGGAAGGGCTGATGCTGAAGCTGAAACTCCAACCCTTTGGCCACCTGATGCAAAGAACTGACTCATTAGAGAAGACCCTGATGCTGGGAAAGATTGAAGGCAGGAGGAGAAGGGGACAACAGAGGATGAGATGGTTGGATGGCATCCCTGACTCAATGGACATGAGTCTGAGTGAGCTCCGGGAGATGGTGAAAGACAGGGAAGCCTGGCGCTCTGCAGTCCATGGGATCACAAAGAGTCAGACAGAGTGACTGAACAACAACAACAACCCAAAAGAAATAAAAATGTATGCCCACACAAAACTTCTATGTGAATTATTTGTAACAGCCAAAAATTGGAAACACCCTAAATGTCACCAACTGGTTACTGGATAAAATGTGGTTTATACATGCAATGGAATGCTCTTCAGCAGTATAAACGAACTCCTGACATGTTACATTATCAGTCAACCTCAAAAACATTACACAGAATGAAAGAAGCCAGACACACAGACCATACATTATATGATTCTATTTATATAAATGTTCAAAAGAGGCAAATCTATAGAGATAGGAACTGGGGGATGCAAATGGGGATTAATTATAACTGGGTATGAGGGTTCTTACTAGGAAGATGAAAATGTTCTAAAAATGATTTATGATAATGGTTTCACAATTTGTTAAATTTACTAAAAATTCCTAAATTATATACTTGAAATGGGTGACCTTTATTCTATGGAAAATATATCACAATAAAGTTCTTAAAATACTACAGATTTTATAAGGTCACATACAAATAAAATACTACAGATTTTATAAGGTCACAAACAAAAAGATGTGAATTAAACACATCAGAAAGACTGCCTATAGGTGTACTTATGTACAGGGAATGGCAGAGGTGACGGAAATGGAGATGAAGAGGAATTTACAAAAGTAAGTAAATTATTTCTAACAAGAAACAGGCTGACATGGAACAATGATGCTCATGAGGTATAAATATAGGAGTATGGTCCACCCTCTGCAAATGAGATCTTAAAAATGTAAAATAAACATCTTTATATATTTAAAAAGAGAGGAAGAAAAATTCTACATCATTTCCATTTTTTGAAGATACTAAACTGTCATAAAATATTAAAAATGACTCCAAGTAACCTATATTTGTTATGATGATTATGCTGTCAATACTCTAAAACCCACTAAGTTCTAAAGGAAGAGAAATTAACGTGTAATCAAAAAAGGACAAGTATTCCCTCTACCTTGTGGGCTAAATACCTTACTACCTCATTATTCTCTTTGATATCTATGATACTATGATGAATTTTAGAAGCACAGACCCAAAAAAGATAATGATAAAGAAATACTGACCTTTAAGGAGCAACGTAAAACCACGTTTGCCCGAAGTACCAACGTTAAGTTATTAGTCCTATGACAAGTTCTGTTAAACAGAGCTTCTTGGTCAAGTAAGTTTAAAAATACTGCACACATATCCCCCCACTAATGTATGCACAATATACTGGCATACTAAAATCTTAGAAATTCTCTAAGATATTTAAAAAACAAATCTGCTTTAATTTACAAAGCCACAAAATCTTTTTCTCATGTAACATCTTTTCATATTAGGATGAATATACACTTTAGAAAATGCTTCATTCAACAGATGTTACTTGCTGATAAACTTATTCAATAAATATCTATTAAATACACCTGCTGTGGGCCAGGCTCTGTTTTAGGTGCTTAGGATTTCAGTAGTAAAGAAAACAAATTTCACGCCTGTGTGGGGATTTACATTACAGTGATTATTATACGTTCTACATGTTTTTTCCTATTTTATGTATAATTATCAACCAAGTGGGAGAAGGCAATAGCACCCCACTCCAGTACTCCTGCCTGGAAAATCCCATGGAAAGAGGAGCCTGGTAGGCTGCAGTCCATGAGGTCGTGAAGAGTGGGATACGACTGAGCAACTTCACTTTCACTTTTCACTTTCATGCACTGGAGAAGGAAACGGCAACCCACTCCAGTGTTCTTGCCTGGAGAATCCCAGGGACGGGGGAGACTGGTGGGCTGCCATCTATGGGGTCGCACAGAGTCGGACACGACTGAAGTGACTGAGCAGTAGCAGTAGCATCAACTGAGTATATTAGTTAACAATTTTGTCAATATAAATAGGCAAAAACATCAAGAGAGAGAAATAGTGAGAAAAGCAAGGGAAGTGCCTGAAATAGTATGTTCAGACAGAATGGGTTAGATGAACTTATTTTCCAAATAGATGGCAAGTAAAAAACCAATAAATTACAGCCAAAATACTCATCAGTAAGAAATGCTTAAAATAACTAGGTAATACTATGCAGTCATATGAATATGACTAATATGGGAAAAAAGTTAAAGAAGAATGTAAAAATTATGTATATTCATTATGATTCCATTTGTTTAAAAAAGAAGATTCTCTAAAGACAAAATTAATTTGCGTATGAGTAGAAAACTTCCGGAGACACAAATTTTAACAGTGGTTGGTTACCACTAGGGAGCCCAAATAGATCACTGGGGACTTTTTAAATCTTTAAGTATTACATCATTAAAAAAAAATTAGATCATATATTACTACTATAATGAGACTAAAAAAAAAATGTACGTCTAATTGACACATAAGTATTCCCAGAGAAAACATAAGAGCTGAATGGAGGCAGGAGTGTTTGTTTGCTTTTTTCCTAGATTTGAGAAAATTTAACTGAAAAGGGACAAAGCATCACTTTACAAACTGATTAAGAAAACACCTCAAATTGAGGAGCCTTAGGGTGATTAGGCACATGAGTTTGAAATAAAGGATTAAAAAAAGGACTTGATTTGCCCTCTGTGACAAGATACTGACACACCAAAAAACAAGTTACGTAAGAATAAAGTTAAAGCAAGTAACTCTGAGAAAAACTGAATGAGGATGATCTGAAATATTCAAGCAACACCCTCTCATTTCAAATATTTATGTAGCAAGTATATATGTTTTTCTGATTAGAAGTACTAAAACTTTATTTAAAATGGAAAATTACCTTTCTTATAAGGTGATTTTCTGTATCTGCCACATATATGATATTATTCATTATGGCTACACCTTGTGGTGAGTTAAAACTTGACTCTGAAAAGATTCCATCTTTTCTTCCAGGGTTGGGTCCTAAAAGACAAAACAACCGTAAGAGAAAATTTTTCTTATCTCAAAGTAAAACAAACAAACAAAAACCCCCAAACAAAAACTTATATTTAAAGCTGGGATTTTAATATAAATGATACTTCTGCAGTCCACGGGGTCACAGAGACTCAGACATGACTGAGCCACTGAACAACAGCAACAACCTAAAAACTAAACTGCTTCCCAAGATACCTGTTTTTCTCAGGAATAAGTTTTGCAAGTGAAAGGACTTACTAGATAAGGGTTACTAGAACACTTTGGTAGTTTGTATCAGTAGAAATTAATTCAAAAGGCATCTATTACCTAGACTAGAAAGAATTAAAAATAATTTAAATCTTTCAGCATCTAGATGAATGATTCTTAACAATTTTGGAAGATAAACTCTTTTGATGATAACAGTGAAAATTATGAGCCGTTCCCTTACAAAAATACACATGCCCATTATATGTCTGGAGAAGGAAATGGCAACCCACTCCAGTACTCTTGCCTGGAGGATCCCATGGATGGAGGAGCCTGGTAGGCTACAGTCCATGGGGTCGCTAAGAGTCGGTCACGACTGAGCGACTTCACTTTCACCTCTCACTTTCATGCATTGGAGAAGGAAATGGCAACCACTCTAGTGTTCTTGCCTAGAGTCCCAGTGATGGCGGAGCCTGGTGGGCTGCTGTCCATGGAGGTCGCAGAGTCGGACACGACTGAAGCACCTTAGCAACAGCTTTAAATGTCACAATTTCAAGGGGTTCACAGGTCATGAGGATCATTCAAGCATTTCTTAATAGCCCATGAATCCCAACTTAACAGACTTGGTTTAAACCCCAGCTCTACTTAGCTGTTGATCCAGGCAAGTTCTGTATGACAAACGTTTACAAAAGTTTCTCTTCTGTAAAACTGAACTAATAATATACCTAACTTATAGCACTGTTTACATTAATACAGGTAAAGTGCTCAGAATAATGCCAGGCATATTTTTTTGTTTGTTATTATTAATAACACTATTATTGTTGATGATGAGAGCTCTCTGAGGGAAAAAAAAGGGAGAGTACTGTGGTCACTTCAGATTGGAGAGTACTATGTACTCTATAACCCCTTCGCATATATTCTTGAGCGACATTAGCAGAGTAAAAGATCTAGTAGGATGAGATCACTACCACCAAGAATCTTTTAAAGCACACCTGATCAGTATCTCCTGAGTGTATCTGACCACAAAATTCTCTTTTAATATTTGCAGAATAACTATAAATCTATCACAAGATAATAGTATTTCTAGAAACATGTTTGGAAAAGGCAGTTTGCTGCTGGTTTCTCTGTTTAACAAAGGAGAATATCCATCTAAACTATTTAAAAAATTTTAGAAGCTATTAAAAAAACTTTTAATTATTTAAATGTAACTTGCTATAACACATGTTTTTGAGTCACAATTCTCTGCCTGTTACAAATTAAAATACAAAGTTGCCAAAGCAAAATAAACAACACAGAACACACACATACTCTAACAGAAACAACAAATACCTTCAAGGGCTAAGGGAATATTATCTTGGCATAATAAGAACAGTCCCTTATGTACTAACAGTGCACATGTGACTAAGTGAAGACTGCAAGGAGATGAATTACTTTTCTCTTTGACTAATATTTTGTTGGATGTCATTTCAGCCTGGAGGAGCAGGATTAACAGTGTACTTAGTAGATTTTATTAATTATGTAAGATGTCAATAAGAGCCCTTTTTAGATACAGACCAGGGAGATACGGAAGAAAATGACCTATGCCTACATGATACTTTTATTTTGCCACAACCAAAGGCATTGGATTCAAAAGTATGCTTAAGTTCTTATGGAAGGAGACAAAGGTATGTTATACAAATCCTAGGTTATTTACTTTATAATCTAAGTCTCGAGTTCTTAGGGTATAATCTTGGTCTTAAAAAAGATATGGCTGTACTTTGATGGAAAGGGAAATATAATACTTCCATATAAAATGCCCCAAATCTAAAATGTATACAATATTTTCATAAGGTACAATCAAGTGGCAGTTTTTTGAAAAAACAAGATGGGATATACAGATATACTTGAAAATTATACAAAAGATTTCCACCTTTTGATCTTAATGGAATTTTTGGGGGGTAATTTTGGTTGTTTTTGAGGAAGTGAGAAGGCATTAATTCAGATACCCCACATTAATTAACAAAGTAATTTCTGATGAAGTTAACAGTCAGTGTATATTGCCCGTATATAGTTGTTTACAGATTTCCATTTTAATACCTCTCTGAATAATTTTCACATATGTAATGTAAAATACGTTATATTCCACAATCAGCAGACTTTACCTCCAATGCTGTGCTGAGTTTGTCCATTCTTCCAGACGACCAAAATTCTATGGTGTCCAGTGTCTGCTATTACCAATCTGTTAGACACATGGTCCACTGCTATTTTGCCAGGAAACAGCAGTGGTGAAGGTGGCAAGGAGTCTTTATAGAGCTTTATTCCAATTTTATTAGCTCTGATCTGCCCCCTGTCTTTGTAATACTTTAAAGCTATTGAAGTATATAAAAATAAGTTCTCTTTATGTCCTTCTCCAATCAAAGAAAACAACATGTTTCCACGGGGTCCGAGTATGATCAGAGTTGGCCAGCAGGAAACTTCTAGTTCTTGCCAAAGGCTGGCATCTACATCATTAACCACAGGGTGGGTGATGTTGTATCGAAGAACGGCACTCCTAAGGTTATCCAGGACTTTTTCATTTGGAAACTTAGCCGAGTGAACACCAACAATCAGAAGACCATCTAAATGCGAAAAATTAAAAGTTGAACATTATTAAGTATTAAAATTTGACTATCACCATCCATATATTAGGGTTAGGGTCATAAATAAGTATAAACAGATAAAAAAGAGAAAAGATAGGACTAAATTAGTACCTTCAACTGTATTTAAACTCATGAATAAAAAATTAACATTTATATCTAAATTCAATCTTGATAACTACATAAAAACCACGTGATCAAAATCATGTAGCAACTTTAAGTTTAAAACCCTGCGTCCTTTATCTAGATAAAGCTTTAAAATAATTTATTTTATTAAAAAGACGTTGACATTTTGTAACCTTTCCCCACCTATTTTAAGCCCCTTTAAAATTCACAAAGACTATGATTGCTTTCTGCTGGTATTGATTGTCACATTATCTTCTTAAATTTTTCTCATCTAACTACATCATAGATTAACAGAATGAACAGGAACAAGATAAGGTCCTTGACTTATTTAAAATTCCTACTGTATAGCTCTTAGAACAGACCATATTATAGACAGCAGAATTGCTGAAAACTAAAAACAACCTATTTCTTTTACTTAATCAATACAGCATGTCAAGAAAATAATACAGAAAAAAAAGTATAAAGTTTTAGGCTAGATTCAGAGAAAAACTCAGTACTGACTACCAAAGTGATAGAGGTAATAATAGCCATGTAAATTAGAATCTCTCAACATATTCATTAAAAACTATACAAACCAGTATGAAGAAAAAATAAAACCACACAAATTGGGAGGTCTAAGTACCAGACAGGCCATCCTTCCATTACAACTAGTAACTCCAAATCAAAACACACACACAAACACATGCCTGATGACTGAGAATAGTAAACAAAGGCAGGCAGACTGTTAGAGAGGGGTCAGAACTTGGAAAAGCAAATTACAGGAGGGCGAGTTTTCAGCTGTATTTTGTTTCCCCTTTCACAGCTTTGCATTGAGAATGGGCCCCAGTGAGCCCGTGGAACAGTTCCAGAAGGTCTACGATACATGCAACAGGAATCTTAGAGAGGCGCTAGAGACTGGGGCAGGAAAAATACATAACACCAGAGCTTTCAAAATGTGACTAAAGATATAAATGCACAGAATTCAAGAAGGTCAGTATACTGTAAAGAAGGTAAACTAAAAGAAAACCATGCCTACACACATCATTAAGTTCTGAAAACCAAGGATTAAAGAAAAAACCCACAAACGTCTTGAAAGCAGCGGCAGAGAAAAAGACACAGTGATGAGGGACACCTTGAAGAACCAGGTAGAAGGGCAGTGGGGAGGAGTGGGAAGGCCTGTACACTTAAAATACACTGTATGCCAAATATGCAGCAATAAAGTTCTTAAAAAAACAGAATAAGCTCCCTGAAGTCACATTCTGGCTTTACTACTCGCTGAGTTACCTCGGGCATGGCACTAAATCTCTCTGTGTATCAGTTTTCTTATTTGTAAAATGGGAAAATGACAGTCAATAGCCTCACAGGTCAGCTTTGAGGATATA
Source organism: Ovis aries (assembly GCF_016772045.2). Taxonomy (NCBI): domain Eukaryota; kingdom Metazoa; phylum Chordata; class Mammalia; order Artiodactyla; family Bovidae; genus Ovis; species Ovis aries. The sequence goes on along the minus strand of NC_056075.1, from coordinate 33,868,806 downwards.
AAGACAATCTGTATAAGACATTTAGCATAGTACCTAGTACACTGTAAAACTGTAAAACCTCAACAAATGTGCACTATTATTATTTTTTTAAGTTATAAGTACAAAGATAACCAATAAGAGAACTATAACGTTTTCTATGTATCAAAAGAAATTAGTAATGTAAAATAGAAAAAAAGCATATGTTGAGAAACAACAAATAAAACATAATATACAAAATAACACATAACTATACATATAATACTTAAAAATAAATGTGAATGGGTTTAATTCATCTATTAAAAAGATTTGGACACATTCTGTACATCAGAGACACATCGAAAACAAAGTGAACCAGAAAAGCAAAAAATAAAGATATGGGAAAACATATGTGGGCAAATGAAAGGATAGGAACAGAAGAGTGTAATTCTGGTAAGCAGGATATATCTTGGGAGAAGGCAATGGCAACCACTCCAGTATTCTTGCCTAGAGAATCCCGTGGACAGAGGAGCCTGGTGGGCTGCTGTCCATGGGGTCACACAGAGTCGGACACGACTGAAGCACCTTAGCATGCATACAAGCTTTGGAGAAAGAAATGGCAATCCACTCTAGTGTTCTTGCCTGGAGAATCCCAGGGACAGAGAAGCCTGGTGGACTGCTGTCTATGGGGTCGCACAGAGTCGGACACGACTGAAATGACTTAGCAGCAGCAGTAGGATATCTCTGACAAGGTAGATGTCAATCCTCACAGCATTAAACAAAGGAAGAAATTTTTTCACGTGAAAAGCGTTTACAACAAAGATAAAACAACTAGGAAGACCCCCAAGCAATGAAGGAAGCAACTTGATAAAGCAGAGACACTCTGATAATAAAAAATAGACTTTCCTCTCAAGTGTACATGGGATATTTATAAATACTGATCACAAAGAAAGGATTATAAAGGTTACGTTCTAAACCACAATACAGTAAAACTGGTATTATTAACAAAAAAATTGTCTTTTGTTTCACAGAAACTCCACTCTTCTGGCATGTTTCTCCTTTACTCCTACACCAATGCCACTTACAACACTGCCGACACCAGATGGGTGGGTGTTTCCCCCACACTAGGCAACGGTTTGCGACAACTTTTGGGTGTTCTCAATTCTAACACAGGGACAGTCACTCACAAGCCTGCCCCCCCACTTCTGATGACAACAGCAAGTCATAGGTCCCCAAGCTACCCACACTTCTGTTCAACTTGGCTACAAATCAGATTTCCATGACCCTTCCCTTGGATTAGATTATTTGCTACAATAAGGGAATCCAGAGAAACACTTATGCTTTACTGGTTTATTGTACAAGAGTATGATAAAACATACAGCCAAACATCCGGATGGAGGAGTGAACACAAGGCGAGGTACGTGGGAAGGGGTATAGAGCTTCCACGTGCACTCCCAGCCTGCCACTACCCCAGCTGTGTTCACCAACTTAAGTTCTTTGAGCTCTATACCCTTGGAAATTTTAAAAAGGCTTCATCACAGAGGCATAGTCCATCATTAACTCCATTTCCAGCCTCTTCCCCTCTCTGGAGAAGAGGGATGGGAGGTGGGGGGGTAGGGGCCTGAACTAATCAAGCTTCTAATCATGGCCAGGAAAAGAAAATAAATCAAAAGAAAGTAAGTAATAAAGATAAACAAGAAATTTAGGAGACACAAAATTTTTTTTTTTAATTCAGCATTCACTCCTGACAAAAAAATATAAAAAACTGAAAAACAGAAAATAGGAACTGATGGGTATTTTCTTTCAGTGGGAAAGTTAACCTTAATCACATTTATTGATGTGGTTTGTTGATCAAACCTTTTGTATTTCTCTATACTGTAATTACTGTATATTATGTTACAGTGTGTTTTCTCTATTTGGTGTGCCCATTTTTCCTTCTTTTTTAAGATTTTTTGGGGATTTTAGGAAGGTCTGTATTTTTGTTCCAGTGGCTATTTTCTAGTAATATTTTTTATCATATTATAAAAGTATTAACTCCCATTTTTATAATCTTTTATGATCTGGTCTATCATCTTTAAACGGTATCTTTTAACTGATTACCTATACAATTATCAGTAGTCTGTTTCCCCACTTTCCCTTTTATTTCCATTTTTCTTTAGTTGCATTCTTTCTAATTCTGTCAGAATATATGATTTTATATTATTCTTCATCTCTTGGGTTGTATTCTGCTGATTTAGCTAGGTTGGAACTCTTCCAGCAGTCGTATTCCTTGTCTAGTTCTGGCTTATCCTGGACCACGAGATATTTTGTGAGAGAACCGGAAGGTGTAAAAGGCAGCAGCAGCCCGATCCTCTCTGTGGGAAGGCTGGTGCAGGGCACCAGGCACCAGGGCACCAGTGTACACACTCTCCTCCTCTGCGGGCTCACCCGGAGGGCTGTGGGGGAGCGGCGGGGCACCCAGCAGCTGCACCAGCTTTGGCCAGATCTCCTCCCTCGGCGTGTCCAACTCCTGGGCCAGGTTGAGCTGTTAGCTCCGTGATGAAGTGAACAAACATATTCTGCTGGCCAACTCATTACTTATGCTGCACGCTTACATGGGCTCCAGCTCATCCTAAAGGGGATTCCAGTTTAGGCATTAGGTTGTAGTTTGCCCTTCTTCTCCCCTCCTTCAGATCCATCTTTCCTTTTCAACTGCCTGACCTCCTGACTTCGGGTAGAGCCATCAGACATACAGGCAACAGCTATCGGTAGACTAACTTATCAGCACAAAATGTATCCACAAGATTATTCACTGTTTGTGACTGCTAAATATTAGAAACAATGTATCAGCCTGGTGCTGCAGTCCCTGGGGTCGCAAGGAATCAGACACAACTTAGCCAGTGAACAACAACAAGGGTCACTACACAGGACAGGAGAGTAGCTGAATAAATTATGGCGCGTGCGCGTGCGCACACGCACACACTACTACGCAGCTATTAAAAATAACCGGGAAGTTTTCTATAAATTTATATGGAGTGACTGCCAGGAAAACTTACATGATAAAAAGTAAAGTGCATAAAAATGTCAATGGCGTGTCACTTAAAATAATATAAAATATTAAAAAAAGAAATTTAAAAAAGAAAAAGAACAGGACAAAAAGAATGAGAAGGTAAGAATAAGCAGGAGAGATGGGTGGATGGAACTATATTTTCTGTGTGGTTCTGACTTTCGGATCAAGTTATAATTCTTCACGAAATAGTGAAAGTGTTAGTCACTCAGTCGTGTCCAACTCTTTGTGACTCCATGAACTGTAGCCTCCCAGGCTCCTCTGTCCATGGGGTTCTCCAAGCAAGAATACTGGAGAGGGTAGCCATTCCCTTTTCCAAGGAATCTTCCTGACTTGGGGCTCCTGCATTGCAGGCAGATTATTTGCTGTCTAAGCCACCAGGGAAGCCCATAGTTTTGCATACTGAAAACCAAACAATATCAAACAAAAATGGGGGAAGGGGGGCTAAAAATACAAATAAAAACAAATGAATCTAGCTGTACTTCAAATTAATAACATAATCTCATGGGGGTGGGGAGTGGGAGGAACTAATTTAAATAATTTTAAAATTTAGTTGAAAGGGACTGGAAGCAAAGACACCCCAGTAGCAACAAGCACATCTAGTGTCCAGATCTTATTTTCTCAAAACCATTCTCAATATTCAATACTCAAAGGAATCAGAGGCTCCTTGGAAAAATGGCTGATTCAGAGATGGGGCTGGGAAAGTACAAGACGAACCTGGAAACATTTTGTTATTGACAAGAAGTGCTCAGAGAATGATTAAGGACAAAAGGACACAGGTGATAGAATAGCTTGAAGATGATCCTATTAGTCAAATAGGAAAACTGTGAAAATCAAAATAAATAATGACAGTGATGCTTTATAAAAACAAATAAGAATTCATGAGTTGAGTCCAAATATATTATATATCATATATATATTACATGAGATGGTTGGATGGCATCACCAACCTAAGGACCTCTCAAAGGACCTAAGTTTGAACAAGCTCAAGGAGAGGGTGAAGGACAGGGAAGCCTGGCATGCTGTAGTCCATGGGGTCGCAAAGAGTCAGACACGACTGAGCAACTGAAATGATATTATATTACTTCAAACTATGTATTTTTTTTTCTTCTGGTCAATATACCCCAATACTTCTTCAAAAAAGTGATGAGTCAGGGTGAGATTCGAAAGACGAGAAGATGTTAACTGTATTAAGAGAGCAATGAAGGAGATTCCAGGGAGAGAAAGTAACACACGCGAAAGAGCCTGCAGGTCGGTGACTAAGCACACGGAACAAAGGGGCGCACTGGACAAAATGAGAATAAACCTACAGACAGAGACAAATCTCGTGAGTCGTATTAAGGACTGAGATCTTCATTCTTAAAAACAACGGAAGTCAGATGAAGAAAGAAGTGCAAGTCTCAAAGGTACTTCAGACTAAGCTCATGAACGTCCCCTCCAAACTTGCCCTTTCTACGGCATTTCCTGTCACAGAATGGCACCACCATCTGTCCAATTATACAAGCCAGAAAACTACCTAGGATACCTCCGGCATGACCAACCAGCCCTCTATCATCACCCAACGTTGATCCACGATTTTATTACCTAAAACCGACTTCAAGCTATCATCATGTCTCAGGGGGAACACAACAGCCTTGTCACAGGTCCACTCTTCACTAATTAACAGTTACGCGCCCAGGAGAGGAATGGATCTTCACAAAACAAAAATCTGATCACATCACCCTCTGGCAGAAAACCCTCCATGGGCGTTCCATTGTTCTACACACAAAAACCACATGTCTTGTCCTCAGCAAGTTCTTCCACATCCGCCTCTCCCTCTCTCAGTGCTGTAGCAACCAGGACTTTCTGCACCTCAAGAATATCATTCGTTATTTCTCTTACTTTAAAGCTTTGCTACAGAGCGTCTCTACGTCTGGAATGCTCTCACCTAGTAAAGTCATACCTGTCTTTCCGATCTCAAGCTCCATTTTTTCTCTTGGCTTTCTTGTTTTCGTGAGGTACATGTGTCCTTTTGAATTACAGCTTTCTCAGGGTATGTGCCCAGCAGTGGGACTGCTAGGTCATATGGTAGTTCTATTTTTAGTATTTTAAGGAATCTCCATACTATACACAGCTAGTAAGATAGATAGATAGCAGGGATCTGGTAGCTAGATATCTAGCTACTATAGATAGCACAGAAGCTCAGCTGGGTATTCTATGATGACCTAGATGGGTGGGCTTGGGAGTCCGGGAAAGGAGATCCAAGACAGAGGGGATATATGGTTGATTCACGTCACTGTACAGAAGAAACTAAACAACACATTGTAAAGCAAATATACTCCAATAAAAAAGAAAAAACTTTCTATTCTTCCAGATTACTGTAATTTCCTTCTTAGCACTAATGAGAAATTAGAAAATATTTATGTAGTTATTTAACTTTTCTCCTTGTTAGACTGTAATTCCTATTAATTAGGGACCATACACTGTTTTATTATTTACCAACACAATGCCTAGTACAAAGTAGGTAATGAATGGACAGGGTATAAATGCTAAAGAAACTTTTATGTGTGCAATAAGCCATATTATATTGACAAAAGAGGATATCTATACTGATCTATATACAAGAACAACTGCCAAATAACTGCTTCTAATTTTTTTCAGTGTCAACAACCTTGAAGTACATATACAGAGATTTTTCTTAAAATATTTCGCTTGTTCTGTTAATCATACACAAAAAATAAAACAGGACGTAAAAGACTCTTCCCTTTTGGATTTTTTGCCATCACATGGATCAAAACTACTGCATTTAAAATAAAATATGGAAGGAAGAAAAGGAAGAGAGGGAAAAGGAAGAAAGTGAGAAGAGAGGGAGAGGAAGAAGAAAGGGAAAAAAGGAAGGTGAAACCAAATAGAGAGTAACAGCTTCTAAAATGTTAGAAATAAATTTAAGTTTTTAACTCATCATTGACTGGAGGATTTTTGAAGAAGCAGTCAATAATGTGTTAGGACTTTAAAAAAGCTTTTAAGGTCTTATTTTTGTGAAATGTACAGATATACAGATTACAAGTATATATAGTAGTATATATATATATATGTGTGCGTGTTCAGTTACTCAGCTACGTCTGACTCTGCAACCGCATGAACTGTATTCCACAAGGCTCCTCCGTCCATGGAATTTTCTAGGCAAGAATACTGGAGTGGGTTGCCATTTCCTATTCCAGGGGATCTTCCTGACCCAGGAATCAAACCCGTATCACTTGTGCCTCCTGTATTGGTGGGCAGATTCTTTACCACTGCACTGAAAAGCCTCATATATTATATAGTATACAGCAGACAGTAAAGCTTGATCACAGGCAGTATAATAACTTAGTTCAATGCAAAAACTAAAAATAATGGGGAGTTTTACTGTTACAAAAACTGTAAACTGACACATCTTGAGATCTAGGCAAGAAAGGATCCAATGGAGCAGGAAATAGCAACCCACTCCAGTATTCTTGCCTGGGAAATTCCATGGAGAGGAGCCTGGCAGGCTGTAGTCCACGGGGCCGCAAAAAGTCGGACACAACTTAGCGACTGAGAATGCATACTCAAGAAAGGATGAAGGCAGACAAGGGAGGTTAGAAGACCCTGAGGGAAAGCAAGAAAGGTGTGGAGAGAGAGGATTTTAGGTTTTATAACAAGAGCACTGAAAACATGAGGTAAAAAAAAAAAAATCACAATCACTGAATACTAAATTAAAGCAGAGGCCAGAAGCAAATTTGAATGTTTTCTAAATTTCAAAAACTGACATGTCCCTGTGTCCACATTAAATACTCTGAAAGTTTACTATAAATTGGCCAATATTTTCATCATACTTTAGGAACAAAGAATAATAAACATATGGGCTGCTGCAAAAAGAAAATATGAAGCGCGTACAAAGAAAGAGTTAACAGCAGGCCCCACTGCTATTCTCTCAAAGGTCTGCTTACAGGGCTGGTCCTTGCCGGGGTTTTGGGAGTGTTCCCATCATTCCCAGAACTGATAAGAGTGGCACACAAGACCTAAACTGTTTGTACAAACACTATGGTTTATGGTGAACACTTGCTTTCCTTCTGGGAGTCTGGAATTTTGGTACATGGCGCCAGGCAGAAGATGCCTCTGTGGCCAGCCCCCAACAAAAACCTCGGGTGCTGTCTCTAATGACCTTCCCTGGTTGGCAACATCTCAAACTTATCCTAACAACTCCTTGCTGGGGGAATTAAGCGCATCTTATGTGATTCCATCAAGAGGCGACTCTGGAAACTTGCTCCTGGTCTCCCCTGGACTCAGCCGCATGTGTCTTCTCCCTTGGCTGATTTTGCTTTGTATTCTTTTGTTGTAAAAAACTGTAGCCATGAGGAGTACAACTGCATGCTGAGTCCTATGAGTCCTCCTAAAGAACTGACCTGGGGGTGGTTTTGGGAACCCTGACAGAGTAAACTCATCAAATAATGACTCATTAAAAGTTTCATTTCCCAAAGAAGACATACAGATGGCTACTCTGTTCTTGTTGTTTTCCAGTGTTTGGTGGTATTCCAACCGACTCCTTGTGACCTCATGGACTGCAGCACGCCAGACTCCCCCATCCTTCACCATCTCCTGGAGTTTGCTCAAACTCATGTCCATTGAGTCGGTGATGCCATCCATCTCATCCCCTGCCACCCTCTTCTCCTCCTGTCTTCAATATTTTCCCCCTGCCCAGCATCAGGGTCTTTTCTAATGAGTCAGCTTTTCACATCAGGTGGCCAAAGTATTGGCGCTTCAGCATCAGTCCTTCCAATGAATATTCAGGATTGATTTCCTTTAGGAGTGACTGGTTTGATCTCCTTGCAGTCCAAGGGACTTTCAAGATGGCTAACAGACACATGAAAAGATGCTCAGCATCGCTCATTATTAGAGAAATGCATATCAAAACTATAATGAAGTATCACTTCACACCGGTCAGAATAGCCATCATCAAAAAGTCTACAAACAATAAATGCTGGATGCAGTGTGGAGAAAAGGGAACCCTCTTGCACTGTTGGTAGGAAAGAAAACTGATATAGCCACAGTGGAGAACAGTATGGAGATTCCTTTAAAAACCAGGAATAAAACTACCATATAACCCAGCAATCCCACTACTGGGCATATACCCTGAGGGAACTTAATTGAAAATGACACATGTACCCCAGTGTTCACTGCAACACTATTTACAATGCTAGGACATGAAAGCAACCTAGCTGTTGATTGACAAATGAATGGATAAAGAGGTTGTGTTACATACACACAGTGGAATATTACTCAGCTATAAAAAGGAATGCATTTGAGTCGGTTCTAATGAGGTGGACGGACCTAGAGCCTATTATACAAAATGAAGTCAGAAAGAAAAAAGCAAATCTTGTATATTAACACATATACATGGAATCTAGAATGATGGTACTGATGAAGCTATCTGCAGGCCAACAATGGAGATGCAGATATAGAGAACAGACTTATGGACATAGTCGGGGAAGGAGAGGGTGGGATGAATGGAGAGAGCAGCATGGAGATATACATATTACCATATGTAAAACAGGCAGGCATTGGGGATTCGTTCTATGACTCAGGGAGCTCAAACTGGTGCTCTGTGACAACCTAGAGGGGTGGGGTAGGAGGTGGGAGGGAGGTTTAACAGGGAGGGGACGTGTGTATAACTATGGCTGATTCATGTTGATATATGGCAAAAACCAACACAATATTATAAGCAATTATCTTTCAACTAAAAATAAATTTTTTTTAAGTTTACTTTCAGTGTAAAATCAGAAATATATTCTTCTAATGTTTAAAAAGTATGAAACAGAAAAATAGCATATACTACATAATAAGAATACCAGTGGTTACTCAGAAGTATTATGGAATTTAGATTTTTAGAGTCTGATTTAACTATATATTAACATTCACCTAGTAAGCACATTTAAAAGTATGCCAAATTTTCCTACCAGATGTTTTCTTATAAAATCAGTGCTTTTCCTTAGATAGCCACTGTGCTAAATTTGCATGTTATATAAAAATATACTATTAACATATCCAGTATAAAGAGGTTAAAAAAAAACTAGAAACCCTCAAGGAGAAAAGGGAAAAAAACCAGAGGTACCTGTCAATGTAATACAAATATATGCTAACTCATTACAAATTAATAACAAGCTCAGGGCCCAGCTACATTCTTAAAAACTATTTGAACATCAGAACCATTCGCTACTATTAAGTATCTTTACTTTTGCTTTAGATCTTTGACATTTATAATTTCTTGTATGCTACTGTGAAAGTGATACTGGTCACCATTACAAACCTGATTCTAAACGCTGTTTTAAAGAGGAAGGAGACTAAGTATTAAATTGGCCCTCTTTCAGAGTGTTTTTAAATTAAAATCCACTTACTTACTCAGCTGAGCATTTCTGGCTTACTGATAAACGAACTCAAATTCCATGAAATAAAAACAGGCTACTGAATGCCTCTTCAAGGACATAAATAACATGGCTGCAGATACATTCATAAATATATCAGATAGTACTGAGATAAGACACAGCAGTGTGATTAATTAGGAGACTAGAATTAACATCTATAAATAACAAGAGCCTACTATAAAACACAGTAAATTCTACTCAATATTCTGTAGTAACAATCTATATGAGAAAGGAATCTGAAAAAGGATCTATATATACCTGTGTGTGTGCACAGCTGATTCACTCTGCTGTACCTGAAACTAACACAATGCTGTAAATCAACTATATTCCAATAATTTTTTAAAAGACTCTTAGCAGCAAGAAAGCAAATTAATTTAGTGCCAGCTTATTGAACTTTCATATGATAATTCTGATTATGCCTGCTTTTGTGAATATGAACTGAACTTATCTTCTAAGCAATATAAAATTCTAAGTTACCAGAATTTTAATACAGTAGCATATTACTGAAGCATTGTTTCTTTGAAATTACAATGTTGAAACCAGTTACAAAGTATTTTACTTTTCAGAAGTGTATTTATATGCAAAAATTGTTATTATTTTTTGTCACAATGTGTTTTAAAATATTTTCAGTAAACTGGTAAAGAGATTATAAGGATCCATTCTAAGAAGCCACAGAATTTGCTTCAGATAAAGGTTAAACAACTGAGTTAACCTAAGAGTTTATTAGCAGTGATATGAAGCAGGTAATGGTTAACTTCGGGATTCTTAACCCAGTCTGTAAGTACCATCCTGAAACACAAATCATATTGTCATTTTCCTATTATGCAAATAAAACAACCTCAAACGTCTCTGTATTTTCAATGGATGAAAAAGCATATTAACTTAACTATTAAGAAGGTTATACAAAGCTCTTCATAGTGAGTCTGAACCTAATCTACCTTCCCCTCCTTTCACTTTTCTAAGAAGCCCCTATAGTCTTGCCACAGTAAACTATTTTTCACTCCCCAAATCTACTCCTTCCATTTGGTATCTAAGAGAGATGAAAATGTTTGCAATTTCCTAGGAGGATTGTAAGTAAAGCATTTCATGGACATTTCTAATCTTCGACTATATGAATAGAGTATCATGTTTAATTGTTTTATTGTAAAACTTGCTAATTTGAGTAAATGGATCAGGGGAATTAACTGCCTCTTATATTAGCTGTAAATCTAACTTAAATAATTTTTAAGATGCCTAATCTTTTTCTTTTAAAATTTTTATAAAAGCATTTTATATACAGGTAACCATATAGCAAAAATTCAAACAGAAATATAAAATGTAAACCAAGTCTTCCTCCTTCAACTTTAGTCCTTCTTTGCTTCCTTGCTTGTTTACCTGTCATTTCCTCAGCCAGGAGTGTCCCTCCTGCCCCATTGTCATTTTCAGCTACACTTCTGCTCATTTTCAAGTTTCAACCTAATTGTCTCCTCTGAGAAACATCTTCCAAAGCTTTTAGGCAAAGTGAGTCACTCCTTTCCCCACTGCTTTAATTCAACTTTGTTATATATTTCCTTAGCAGTTCGAGTGTCCTGCACATAATACACACTCAATAAATACATTTATTACATGGACCTGAACAAGACACACAAGCATCTAAAACCTAGAAGACAATGAAATACTCTTATTTCTTAAATATGGATGAATTTTTAAAAACATGATTTAATTACTGGGAATATGTGAGTTTTTGATAAATCTCATTAACAGGCAATTCCAATATAGTCTATTCCAAATTAAAAACATCGGAAGTTTCACTTGCACTGAAGATTTTATTCAACATCTCCTTTTTTTTTTTTACAACTAAGTTTCAAGATACCCTTCATTTTTGTACATGCATACTCTATTCTCATTTTTACTCTCACAAGATCAGTGACCACTTTTTAGTCACTGCAAAGAGAACAGCTTCAACTAATTTAAGCCTAATCAAATGGAGCCTTTATTTCATTTACTCCACATGTTCTCTTTTTATAGAAAGAAGTAAACAAGAAACAAAATCTGAAAAATGTCAAAGTTTTACAGAAAATACTTAGCATAATCTCCTGTTAAAATTTCAAAATTTGTAATACCATAAAAAAGGATTTCCTAGTGTGCTCTGGAAAGCCTTAACCTTTATAAATAAATAAAGCAGAGTCAAAGAAAAAGTATCTGTTATAATATTCTGCCTTCTAAAATATTAGTAGTAGTTTTAGGTCATTTGAAATTAAAAGAAGCCTAGTTATATTTCCTAAAAAGAACTTTAAACCTTTTTATCATAGTGAGAAAAGTATAAAATTAGTCATGCATTTTATTTTCTCTTTTTTTCATGGAACAAATTTAGGTAAGTCCAGATGTACAAAATAACGTTTTTAAAATACTTGATAATGAAAAAAGAAAACTATATCCTTATTTTTAAAGAAAAATCATATACTAAATGCTGGTTCTTTAGGAAAGCAAACCATTATCACTAAGCTTAACTCTTCACAAAAAGGTACATGGAGTCCTTAATTCACAGATTAGAAATTACTTTCAGAATCACTGAAGTCTTGCCAAATGTTCATTCTCCTATGAGCAAAATGAGTCAGCCACTCTCCAGTGACTATGCCAGGACAGTCTGTTAGAAACCAATTAAAAAGAGCAGATACCTTTATCAGAGTATGTGTGTTCTAATGCATGAAGATCAGGCAACAGGTGAATACAGTTTATGCAGCAGTAGGTGAAGAAATCAAGGACGACCACTTTTCCACATAGATCCTTATAGACAGAAATAGGTTCTTCCGTATTCAGCCATTCTAATCCTGAAATTTACACAAAATAAATAATGATTAAAGGAAACAGTGAAGATAATTTATCTAAAACTTTCCATTAAAATGTGAACCATTATCATTTTTAAGAAAAGATGGGGGGACAGGAAGGGAGGGGGGAGTTAATACACAGATAGCTACTATTATGAGGCAGTCTGTAAATACAGTTAAGAAAAAGCTACTAAATTCTCTCAGAAATAGCACATTAGTCTGTGTGTGAAAGGAAGATCAACATATTTGGGCAAAATATAGGGAGGAAGAATCAATATTAAAAGGACTTAAGTACATGATTAGGTACAAATGAGCTATTGAAAATGAAAATCAACCTTAAGAATAGAATAAATATCAAAAAGGAACAGTGTTAAACTTTAAGGATAAACATGCTGTTGTGAAGTCCTTCAGTCATGTCCAACTCCTTGTGACCCCATGGACTGTAGTACATCAGGCTTCCCTGTCCTTCACCATCTCCCAGAGTTTGCTCAAACTCGTGTCTGTTGAGTCGTTGATGCCATCCAAAAGTCTCGTCCTTTGTCGTACCCTTCTCCTCCTGCCTTCTATCTCTCCTAACATCAGTGTCTTTTCCAATGAGTCGGCTCTTCGCATCAGGTGACCAAAGTATTGGAGCTTCAGCTTTAGCATCAGTCCTTCCAATGAATATTCAGGGTTGATTTCCTTTAGGATCAACTGGTTTGATCTCCTTGTTGCCAGGGGACTCTCAAGAGTCTTCTCCAACACCACAGTTCAAAAGCATCAATCCTTAGGCACTCAGCCTTCTTTATGATTCAGCTATCATATCTGTACATGACTACTGGAAAAACCATAGCTTTGACTATATGGACCTTTGTTAGCAAAGGATAAACATATAAAATACCTAAGCCAATTTCATAAGAGAAAGAGCTAAAATGCTCTGGATTCAAATGAGACCTTAAATATAAAATATTTTAAATGAAAAGCTAAGTAAAACACAGTTTAAGATTTCATGAAAGCAATATTAATATCAATGAAGAGCATGTTCCCTTCTCTCCAAAGAAAAGAAAAATAAAATCTCATTAATCTGTGCTTTCATAAATCAGAATTTATAATTACTAGACCATGATTTACAACTTTACACACTATGAAGAAAAATTTTGTCAAACAAAAGTAGATTAGAAGTGCAGCATCTCTGTTACCAATTTAAGAAACAAAGATAATGAGTTTGTTGCTTAAAAAAAAAAAGAGTTTGTTGCTTATAAGTAAATAAATGTACCTACTAAAACCATTAATTATACCTTGAAGCTTGGAAATAAATAATTTATAGAAACTGAAAACCAAAGTTGGGTGGAACAAGTGAATAATAACAGTTAACAACTAATAACGGCAACTGGAGTTACTCAAAACAAAATTTAAAAAAAAAAAAAAAAAACCCCTGCAAATCAAACTAGTATTTCTGTCAATAGTCCAACCTAGTGAGGTTTTGGTTTCCCTGGTGGCTCAGACAGTAAATAATCTGCCTGCAACGTAGGAGACCTGCGTTTGATTCCTGGGTTGGGAAGTTCCCCTGGAGGAGGGCATGGCAACCCACTCTAATATTCTTGTCTGGAGAATCCCCATGGACAGAGAAGCCTGGTGGGCTACAGTCTACAGGGTCACAGAGAGTCAAACACAACTGAAAGACTAAGCACAACAGTGAGGTTTCAGAGTACAGTAAGGTCTTAATTATCCACTTTAATAAAGTGTTAATTATATACCTGATTACATATCAAATTATATATCAAATGACCATATAAAACTTCAAACTAATTGATGTGTATTTCATAGTCCCTAATTTTAAAATATTTATGAGTCTCAAATATATTTTTTATAAATAATCAGCGATTTAGATTAGGGAAGTAGGGAAAGTATTATTATATATGTTAGTTATTGTGCTAGGTGCTTAGCAGACTTAATAATAATAATGCATTTTATAATAAAAATAACAATGAATACAATTTTAAAAGCTGCTAACATTTAGTGAGCTCTCATATGAAGTAAGAACTTTAGCTATATTACTTCAAAACTGCATAATAAACCTGAAAAGTAAATACTGGTTCCATTTTATAAGTGAGGAAAGTAAGGCTTGGAGAAGTTAAGTAACTTGCTCAAGATCATATAACTAACAAATGGAATAACTGGGATTTAATTCCAGGTCTGTCTGAATCCTTCATTTATATCATGCTGCTTCCCATAAAACATGTTTCTTTTAAGAAATGAACAAAGCAAAGTGTTTTTGAGAGAGTTATGACTTCTTCATTACCATAATTGATAAACCAAGAAAAAACTCATATCCAGTAATCTGTCCTCAGTAATTATGTTAAAAACAAAGACTGAGTATTTTGTTATTATATTATGTATGAGTCATGGAGATCAAATCTCATGGTAATAAAATACACTCATTGTAAATACCAACAAGAAAATAAAAGCACTGGGCAAAAGCCTAGCTGCTGGCATGCTGGTTTATGACAGTGTACTATATATAGCTGATTTTGGTACTAACAATTTGGTGATGTCTATTCATACAATCATGTCTTGTGTTGTTGGAAAAAGGTGTTTGCTATGATTGCTGTGTTCTCTTGACAAAAGTTTGTTAGCTTTTGCCCTAATTCATTTTGTATTCCAAAGCCAAACTTATCTGTTACTCCAGGTATCTCTTGACTTCCTACTTTTGCATTCCAATCCCTTACGATGAAAAAGACATCTTTTTAAAATTTTATTTCTAGGTCTTGTGGGTCTTCATAGAATCGGTCAACTTCATCTTCTTTGGCATAAGTGTTTGGGGCCTAGACATGTATTACTGTGATGTTGAATGGCTTGCCTTGGAAACAAGCCAGTATCATTCTGTCATTTTTGAGACTGCACTCAAGTACTGCATTTCGGACTCTTGTTGACTATGAGGGCTACCCCATTTCTTCTAAGAGATTCTTGCCCACAGTGGCAGATATAATGGTCATCTGAATTAAATTCACCCATTCCGGTCCATTTTAGTTCACTGATTCCTAAAATGTTGATGTTCATTCACTCTTGCCATCTCCTGGAGTTTGCCCACTTCCAATTTACCTTCATTCATGGGCCTAACAGTCCAGGTTCCTATGCAATATTGTTCTTTACAGCACCAGACTTTACTTCCACCACCAGAGAAGTCCACAACTGAGTGCTGTTTTCACTTTGGCTCAGCAGCTTTATTCTTTCTGGAACTATTAGTAATTGCCCTCTGCTATTTCCTAGTAGCATAGTAGACACCTTCTGACAGGGGTTGCAGGGGGGGAGGGGGGGCCGGTGTCATCTTCCAGTGTCAAATCTTTTTGCTTTTTCATACTGTTCATGTTCATTGGGAAAACCACGATGATGTGGTCACTCACCTAGAGCCAGACATCTTGGAGTGTGAAGTCGAGTGGGCCTTAGGAAGCATTACTACAAACAAAGCTAGTGGAGGTGATAGAATTCCAGCTAAGCCACTTAAAATTCTAGAAGATGATGCTATTAAAGTGCTGTACTCAATACGTCAGCAAATTTGGAAACTCAGTAGTGGCCACAGGACTGGAAAAGAACAGTTTTCATTCCAACTCCAAAGAAGAGCAGTGGTAAAGAATGTTCAAACTACCATACAATTGTACATGAACCAAGAACTTCCACATGTACAAACACAGTTAGAAAAGGCAGAGGAACCAGAGATCAAATTGCTAATCAAATTGTTGGATTGTAGAGAAAGCAAGGGAATTCCAGAAAAACATGTACTTCTGCTTCGTTGACTATGTGAAAGTCTTTGATTATGTGGATCAAAACAAACTGTGGAAAATTCTTAAAGAGACGGGAATACTAGACCACCTTACCTGTCTCCTGAGAAACCTCTATGTAGGTCAAGAAGCAACAGTTAGAACCTTATATGGAACAACTGATGGGTTCAAAATCAGGAAAAGAGTGTGACAAGACTGTATACTCTCATCCTGTTTACGTATCTTATATGCAGAGTACATCTTTTCAAATGCTGGGCTGGATGAAGCACAAGCTGGAATCAAGACTGCTCAGAGAAGTACCAACAACCTCAGATACGCAGGTGATAACACTCTAAAGGCAGAAAATGAAGAGGAATTAAAGAGTCTCTTGATGAGGGCGAAGAAGAAGAGTGAAAAAGTTGGCCTAAAACTCAGCATTCAGAAAACTAACATCATGGCATCCAGGCCCATCACTTTATGGCAAATAGAAGGGGGGAAAGTGGAAGCAGTGACAGATTTTCTTTTCTTGGTCTCCAAAATCACTGCGGAGAGTGACTGAAGCCATGAAATTTAAAGATGCAGGCTCCCTGGAAGGAATGCTATGACAAACCTAGACAGTGTATTAAAAGCAAAGACATCACTTTGCCAACAAAGGTCTGTACAGACAAAGCTATGGTTTTTCCAGTACTCAAGTATGGATGTGAGAGCTGAACCATAAAGAAGGCTAAGAGAATTGATGTTTCAGAACTGTGGTGCTGTAGAAGACCCTTTTTTTTTTTTTTAATTTTTATTTTTACTTTATTTTGCTTTACAATACTGTATTGGTTTTGCCATACATTGACATGAATCAGCCATGGGTGTACATGAGTTCCCAATCCTGAACCTCCCTCCCACCCCATATCATCTCTCTGGATCATCCCCGTGCACCAGCCCCAAGCATCCTGTATCCTGTATCGAACACAGAGACCCTTGGACTGCAAAGAGATCAAACCAGTCAGTCCTAAAGGAAATCAACCATGAATATTCATTGGGAGGACTGATACTGAAACTGAAGCTCCAATACTTTGGCCATCTGATGCGAAAAGCTGACTCGTTACAAAAGACCCTGATGCTGGGAAAGACTGAAGGCAAAAGGAGAAGCAGGTGGTAGAAGATGAGATGGTTAGATAGCATCACCAACTCAACAGTTATGAGTCTGAGCAAACTCAGGAGATAGTGAAGGACAGGGAAGCCTGGCATGCTGCAGTTCATAGGGTCGCAAAGAGTTGGACAAGAATTAGCAACCAAAGAACAACACGTATATAAACTTTTAAAGTTTCTTGGATAGGATAAGCACTAATGCACCCAATTCTTTAGACAGAATTCTACAATAATTCAAGTCCAGTATAGGATTAATAACAGAAAAAAATAAGCACTTCTGAAGGCCAGAGCAAAAGGCTTGGAAGGACACGGGGCTGTCATCAGGCACAGGGTTCCAACAGACCTCCCATGAGACACTGAACCCTGCCACAGCCAACCAATTAACTATACATGTGGTTTCAGTGTCATGCCAGGAGACACGCCAACACCACCAGGCAAAACAATGCCAGGCCCAACCAAAGAAGGTAACATTCAGTTTCGTTTATCATAGCAAGATGAGCTTCACAAATAGCACTGCTGGGAATATCAGTTCTCTCATGCTCCAAACATTGACAGCAACAGGATTCAAACCTGGAGATGGGCCATAATTGATTCAGGTTTTTAAAATGACAAGTTTCACAACTTTGAAAGGAGTGTGGCCCAGTTAAGAAACCGGCCCAATGTGGGAGGCAGTGTCTGTATAATCCAACTTCAGCATTTCTTAGTTGCAGGCCCTAGGCAAACGACTCTGTTCCTGTGCCTCAGTTTCCCAACTGTAAAACAGAGCTGACAAGACCACCTTGGGATTCTCTGGTGGCTCAGAATTCGCCTGCAATGCAGGACACCTGTGTTCGATCCCTGTGTTGGGCCCATCCCCTGGAGGAGGGCATGACAGCCCACTCCAGCATTCTTGCCTGGAGAATCCCCATGGACAGAGCGGCAGGCTGCAGTCCATGAGGCTGCAGAGTTGGACATGGCAGAGCGACTAAGCACCCACGCAATAAGACCACCTAGGTGGTTTGCAAAGATTAAATTACAAATACTTTGTGTTTAGGACTCTGTGTGGCCCACAAGTGATCCGTAACCGTTAGCCTGGATGATGCACAAAGATGATGATGACGATGGGCAACCAGACTGAGAGGACAGGGTGGCGTGGACACTGGAATCACTGCCAATGGGGGCCACGAAACTTTAACTCAGTGAACTGAGTTAACCCAAGGCCCGGGCAGAGCCGGAGGACAGAGACGAAGGTGCAGGTTCCCGTCCTCCACAAACCCTCGTTCGCTGCCGCCTGGGGACAGAGTCGGCTGGGCGAGGCGTCTCTCCGCGGCTCGGCTGTACAGCCGCCTCGCCCACCGCTTTAGGGGAGGGCGCGGTCCGCGAGAAAGGGGAGGTTCCGGAGGGGTCCCCACCCCGAAGCCAGCCCCTCACCTTCCGGAAACTCCGGCACCGACAAGTCCTGCTCCCAGCCGTCCACCTTCTGCAGATACTGGTAGACCAGGCCGTCCTTCTCCTCCTGGGTCACGGCGTCGAGCAGGGCGTACTCCAGCGAGGTCTGAGCCGGGAGCAGGCCCGAGAGGTTGCAGCTCCGGGCTCCGGGCGCCGCCATGTTCTCTCCGGATGGTCCAGGGGCCGCCCAGCCCGCGGGACGGTCTCGTGTGGAGAGAGAGGAAGCGCTTTATTGTTCTTTGGTTTCCAAACCGCACATTCGCCTCCCTTTCCACCAGCCCCACTCCACGCTAACGGCACTTTGTTCAAAGGCTAAAGTGTAAATCGGCGCGATTCCCAGGCACGTAATTAAACTACCTTCCCAAGGTACCCCGCCCCTCCTAAGTCTTCTCGCCCCAGGGGAGCCTGGACATTCGGAACGCCAGATTCAACAAGGAAAAGGCCCCTGGGCCGGCGTTCTAGAAGCTCCAAGAGAACAATTCCCGCCCTTCAGTTTGGAAATTAGCAGGTTTTAGAACTAAAATAAAATAAACCTGTCGAACTTAAAGGGCCCAAACTTTTTTTTTTTTCTTTTCAAAGCTCCCGTTTTAGACCGGGAACAGCCGATTCGACACAGCGTTGGTCACGGGAAGCTGTTCCCGCCACGACATGAAAGGTAAAGGAGCAGGCTTTTTTAAGTTGGGAGGGACTAGCCAATGGCTTGGCTTATACACCAACGCCGCGTTTTATTACCAGGCGGTGCAGTGAAAGTGCAGGAGCGAACACGGGGACCAGGCGGACGAGGGGTGTCGGGGGGGAGCGGACGCAGCTGGAGCTCCTCGCAGCGGGGTGGGGGTGGTGAGGGTGCCAGGTGGGCGTCTGCCCTCAGAAGAGGGGTGGGGGCACCGGTGGCTTTTGCGGAGCGGGCTGTGTTGGCTCCCAGCCCTGGGAGTGGGGAGGGGAATGAGGGCCCCCTCCACTGGCCTTGCCGCCTCTAATGCCCAAACAGGAGATCGAGCCGGTGGGTGTCATCAGGCAGGTGAACCTTGGTTTTTGAGGCTGGTGGGAAAGAAAGCTGATCACTCGCAGGCAGATCACCTCTGCGATCTGAAGTTAGGCGTGGGGGTGTCCTCGGTGCAGGTCCAACTTCACATACTTGAATTTTGTTTGTTCATTGTGCAGCCCTTGTTCACTGCCGCTGGAGGAAGATACTGGACTGACCCAGGAAACCGAAGTTGTTGAATGTCCTGGAGTCACGGATAAGGGCTATTACTTTTCTTTTGCCAATCACACACATTTGATTATGGTATGACTAGAGTTGCTAGCAAGCTGAAGTAGCCTTTTAAGTGTTTGGAGCATCTGCTGAGTCAGTTGCCTAGGGACTGTGGTTGGATTTGTGATTTGGACACTTGTCCAGCTGAAAAAGAATTGACAGGAGCTTTATAAGGATTTTACAAAGCTCCTTCTAAAATTAGTCTGTTAAACCTATGATTTCCATTAGGACTTGGTATTCAAAGTATTACTGATTCTTATTTTTATGAATCAAGTCCTGGAAAAAGCCAAGAGACCTGAATGAAGTATACACAATGGAAAACTCAGATGCCATAAATGAAACAGCAAGTGTTCTTAGGTAAAAGGTTTGTGGTTTCCCAATATATTCAATACCAGAGCTTTAGAGTCCCATCAAGTTAGTAAGTTTTTTGTCACTTTTTTTTTCCCTCAGCAAAATAATTCCCTTTAATAATTTTGTAACAAGAAACAGACTGTCAACTTACTTAAGATTAGTGCTTTTTTAATGATCAGAATCATTTTGCCATGTTAGAAGATGCTTTTTTGGAAGAAGACATCTGGGAATACAAATCCAAAAGAAAACCAAAACGAGTACATCCAAATAATTGCTCTGAGAATATTCCAGATTTTGTTGAAAAAGCAACAGATGGACAACACCAGTCAAAACGAAACAGAAATAAAAAAAGGACTGTAGAAACTAAAAAGAAGGTCAAGACCCCAGAAACGTGCCTTAGAGAAACAGACAGTCAGACTTCTGTCGCTTCCAGTCAGAACTCCATTTGTGGAGATGGTATTCAACAGTGCCAAGACACAGAGGTCACTCCAGAAAAGCGCTGTAGGACTCACAAAAACAAACACGTGTCTCCAAAGACACGACCGGTTTATGATGGGTACTGTCCCAACTGCCAGATGCCTTTTTCCTGCTTGCTAGGTCAAACACCTCGATGGCATGTTTTTGAGTGTTTGGATTCCACACCAGTCTCCGGAACAGGTAAGATTCCAAAAAAGACAGTGGGCTTGAAATAGTCAACAAGACCTGAATGAGGCCAGACTTACCAATCTGGAAGGAAGGAAGGAAACCAGATAAGTAGTAAACCGGAAGTGAGATGAGATACTCTTAAGTAAGAATGACTCATCTTTGAAGGAAACAAGATAATGCATTGTGACCCTTCTTGTGAGGCTAAAAAGATACTAGTCATTGGTATAGCTGTAGAGAGTGTTGCAAACCTGAAAACACTTTGAATGGGGAATTCCCTGGTGGTAAGTGGTTTGGGCTCCTTTCCTCCACTGCAGGTGGAATGGGTTCAATCCCTGGTTCAAGAACTAAGATCCTAGAAGCTGCATGGCCAAAAAAGAAAGTTTCGATGCATTTTATTATTTCATAAGAGTTCCAAAACATCTGTGGTTTTTCATAAATGTTAATTGGGCACATATTAGGCTACTTTTACCTGCATAAGGTAGGTGGTGTTGACATCTAATGGGCTTCCCAGGTGGCACAGAGGTAAAGAATCCACCTGCTGGTGCAGAAGCCATGGCTTCAGTCCCTGGGTTGGAAAGGTCTCCTGGAGAAGGAAATGGCAATCCACTCTGGTATTCTTGCCTGGGAAATCCTATGGACAGAGGAGCCTGGGGGGGCTACAGTCCCTAGGGTCGAAAAGAGTCAGATATGACTTAGCAACTGTGCTGTGCTTAGTCGCTCAGTCATGTCCAAACCTTTGCAACCCCAGACACTGCAGCCCTCCAGGCTCCTCTGCCCATAGGGATTCTTCGGGCAAGAATACTGGAGTGGGTTGCCATGCCCTTCTCGACTTAGTGACTAAATAACAGCAATTGATATCCAATAGGGGTGAAGTGAAGTCGCTCAGTCATGTCCAACTCTGCGGCCCCATGGATGTAGCCTGCCAGGCTCCTCTGTCCATGGCATTTCCCAGGCAAGAATACTGGAGTGGGTTGCCATTTCCTTGGCCAGAAGATCTTCCTGACCCAGGGATAGAACCCAGGTCTTCCTCATTGCAGGCAGACTCTGAGCACTTAGTGTTCTTAAAAGTTGAACGATTTGCCCATTTTATCTTTTATGAAACAGCCTTTTAGAGAAGCATGAATGTAGTCCACAGGAGTCTTGAAGTCAAGAATGCCGTACATTCTTCTTAAGGTACAGAGAGAAGAACTAGGAAGGAGTGTTAGTTTATTAAGATTCTAGTAAATAATTGTGCCAAATGAGAACTGAAGTAATATTACATTTTTGTTATCTTTTAAACTATATAGTAAATGTCATGTTTAATGTGTAGAAAATCCTACCTATAGTATATGGAGAATAAGTTGTTATTGATGATTTGTTTTGTATATTTTAAACTTATATACCATATATAAAATTTTAAATCTCAAAGAATTGAAATTCAATAACATAAAAGTAATATTCAGTATGGCTTTCATGTTAACTATGATTCAAAAGACATTATTAACCTCTAGCTCTCATTTTAAAGTACTGCAAAGATGCAAAATAACAACAACAACAAACAAAAAAAAAACTGGCACTAGCCTTTCCTGTAAAAGTGGAAGCCTCAACAAATGCTAGTAATTTGGTTTTCAGTGGCTTGAAAATCAGAAATCGAAGTCCCATAATGATCCCCTCGGTGAAATGTCTTACAGATGAAGCCACCTCAAAGAGATTTTTCTCTTTGCTTTTCACTGATAAACTCTTTTGAACAGAATCTCAGATGGATTGTTCTTGAGTTTTTAACATATACTTTTATGAGGTAGTTTTAAGCAATGAAGTCTTCCAATTTAATGTAATATCTTTTTTGGAGGTGAAAGTGAAAGTCGCTAAGTCATGTCTGACTCTTTGCGGCCCCATGGACTATACAGTCCATGGAATTCTCCAGGCCAGAATACTGGAGTGGGTAGCCTTTCCTAACCCAGGGATGGAAACCCAGGTCTCCCACATTGCAGGTGGATTCTTTACCAGCTGAGCCACAAGGCTGGCCCTTTGGAGGTGGAGGGAGTCATTTTTTGATAGGCCGGGAAAGTGACATACAAGGGGGAGGTTATGCCAAGACGGTTTCCATGTTTCTCAATCATAATAGTATGCCAGGGAAGTTTCCAGATTACTTAAGCCTTATTAACCAATTTATCGAATTAAATTGCAATCTAAAATGTTTAGTATATGGACAGCTCTGATTAAGATTGCTATTATTGTTTTTGTATACATTGTGAATATTAAATAATGGAACCTAATTTGGCACTGCAATTGTCATACATCTGTGTTGCCTGATAAGACAAAAATTGGAGTAGAATTTTAGTCTGTGGAATTTTAAACTTATGATACAGACATACCAGCTTTCTCTATTCTTTTTTTTTTTTTTTTTTTTTTTGCCTGAGCAATAGAGATGTAGTGAAACTGATGGGATCGATTTCTCGTGCAAACATGACATGCATTTTGGAGGAGCTCATCCTTCTGAAAGTTTTTAGTGGGAAGAAAAAGGTGTTAGTCTTAACTTTTTTTCCAAGAAAAGAGTATTTGAAAGGAAACTTAAAAGAATATTTGACTTAGAAATAATAACTAGCACCTTGTAAAACCATACTTGATTACTGATAATTGTGTGTTGATTTTTTGTTGGTATAAAGATAGCTATTGTCCTAAGACTGCGAAGTAGGGCTGATTATTTACCTGTTAAACCACTTACCTGTTAATTTATAGTGCTAATACTGTCAGAGCTTAGTCTGTGCTTTGATCCAGTAATACTTTTTTCTTTATTAAAATTTTCAGAGTGTCCTGATGGCCTTCAGTGTTCCTCAACAATTCCTTCTCATTACCAGAGATACACTCATCTTCTGCTAGCTCAAAGCAGGGCTGGTAATAGTCCTCTCAGGGATCCTTCCCATGGGTCAGGGCAGAGTTTCAGTGAGACTAATTCAGACTTTCTTTGTAGCCTTAAGGAAAGATGGTCTCCACATCAGAAACAAACAGAAAACTTAAAAAATGTTTCAACTGATCCCTTGTTAGTGACCCAGTATCTAAAAAGCTCTCAGTCTCCAACTGAAACCGATAAAAAGATTTCCTCTTCGACAAATAGCCAAACTTCCCAACAAGTCCCACAATTTACAGGACATGTTAACAGTGACAAACTGGTAGGAGTTGGTTTGCCTCTTGCTGAAGAATTAGACAGCCAAAACAACCCAGAACACAGAAATTTGCCATTGCCAGAAAATGACTTTAGCAACTGTGAAATCTCCTATTCTCCACTTCAAAGTGATGAAGAAACTTACGATACAAATGATAAACTGGATGACTCACAACAGGAACGATTTTTCATGGAAAGTTCTAAAGATGGCAGTCTGGAAGAAGATGGCAGCAACTCCACTTTGTTTAAAAAACTATATGACCCCTTACTGGAGAACCAGGAGGCCTGCCCCAAAGTGGATAGCTTCTTAACGCAGGATAAATACAATGAAGAATTGTATGAATGCAACTCTCTTAATGATTCGTCTCAACTTACCTTCCAAAATAAGAGAATTGGTTCACATGGTCATCCAGCATATACTGATGATGATTTTATGTTGCTTCCACCTGCATTAGCAGAGAGGTTTACGTCTCCTAGTTACCAAGGCTCTAAAGCAAAACCTGATGAACCAGAATTTCGCTCATCTCAATCAAATAAAGAGAAACAGGTGATTGAAGAATCAGCTGTTTACAATCAAAATTCCCTTCCATTACTTAAGAGTAAAATGTCAAAACATTTTGAAAACCAGGGAGGAGGATGTCATTCTTTCCACCCAACCCAAAGTAAAACTAGAGAATTATCAAATAAGAATTCCAAAGCTAAGAACAACGCAAACTCAACATGTTTCTGCAGAAAGGCATTAGATGGTATGCTGGACAATAAAGTTCCAGTTTTAAATTCAGAAACATTTTCTAGTACACCTACTGTTGCTAAGCCTTCGAAAATATTGCCCTCTGGCCCTAAGTGTCATGCAACACAGCCTTCTACTAAGGTAATGAAGCAGATGGATATAGGTGTGTATTTTGGACTGCCACCCAAAAGAAAAGAGAAATTGCTGGAGGAAAGTTCATTAGAAGGGATGAACTTCAATACAGCTGTAAGTCCTAATGAAAAGAGGTCCCAGCAGCGCAAGAGGAAAGCAGAAAAATCTTTAAGTGATTTAGAATTAGAGATAAAGAATTTAAGTGAAAGTCAGCCCTCTGTGGAGCTTTCTGATAGGGGGTCACAGCGTCAAAGAAAGAGACTTAAAAAGTCAGATTCATTGCAGGAAGGAGGACATCAGAAGAATCCAGGTCACCTTAAGAAGACAGTACCTGGAACAGTCAATTTAAGTAAAGACAAAGCCTTTGTAAAATCAGCTCACGGCAGAGTGCAGAGAGAGAACACGAAAATCTCAGAGTCATCTAATGCAGGAGAATTAAGGAAAAGGACATGTCCATTCTATAAGAAAATACCTGGTAAGTCAAAGTATCAATGCTTAATATATCTACAAAGATGCAATTCTTTAAACTTCATTGCTCATGTTGTGTGCATGTGAAACAATTTTTTGTGTTTCCCTTATTTTTTATGTAACAGATTTTTTTTTTTTTTTTGCCTATTTACTCTTTTTTTGCTCCATTTAGTTCAGCAAACTTCTACTAAACATATTCTATATACAAAATGGGGCTTCCCTGGTGGCTCAGACAGTAAAGAATCTGCCTTCAATGCGGGAGACCCAGGTTCCATCCCTGGATGGGGAAGATCCCCTGGAGAAGGGAATGGGAACCCACTCCAGTATTCTTGCCTGGAGAATGCCATGGACAGAGGAGCCTGGCAGGCTACAGTCCATGGAGTCGCAAAGAGTTGGACACAACTGAGTGACTAACACCACCACTATATACAAGATACTGTACTAGTTATATAGATATTACAGATTTGACAAAAATTAGTATAGATCAGCTTAATACGGAGGAAGGAAAGGATTTCTGTAAGTAACCATAGTAACAGACAGCCTCTAAGAACTTAAGAAAAATGCAAAGTACTAAAAAGCTTCAAAGAAGGAAAATGTCATGGGTTACCCAGGTCATAATAAATGCTAAACATTTTTAAACCATATCATAACTTAGTTTTGTAATCTTTTCATATTTTTGTAATTTTTTGTGCCTTCATAGAAGAGCTAATAGAAAAATGTGTAGTAAAATGAAGTTTATTATTGAAGAAACCAGGCATCCTTCTGAAAAGAATATAAAACTGCCAAAATGCACTTGGTTTCAGGAAGATTATTTAATGTGCTTTTTTGATACTATAAATGTATAATTTGCTCAAAATATTTATGTAAAGAAAAGTATGCACATTTTGATTAAATTTCTATATTTAAAGTGAGCCCAGAACTAGTGGGCCATGTGTGGATAGGCCTCTGTAGAATTGTGGAGGTATGCTTATTTACCTGCATGTTTTAGAACAGCTCAATCTTTTTTTTTTTTTTTTTCCATAATTGCTGCTCTCTGGAACCTTTTTAGGCTTTTTTTTTTTTTTTTCTCGTTTTCCTTTCTCCTCCCCACCTCCCACAATGAAATTCAAATACTATGGATATATATTTACCTGTTACTGTTCTGTGACTCTTTGGAGGGCCAGTGAGATCATTTGGGTCATCAACCATCTTTCTCCTGCCAGAAGCAGGTCAATGTCACCCCTATTGAGATTTCATGTTTTAGAAGAAAGATAGCATTCTCCTTTTGCTGTTTCACAGAAGTAAAGGATTTTTAGGTGCCTAGTAAGTATCATGAAAATATTCAGCTAGCCAAATAACTGGTTTGTAGATTAGTACTTTTTTTTTTTTTTTTTGGCAAAGTTATTCTTTAAAAAGACTATACTGGGTATATTTAGTGTAAACTTACAAGACGCATTTTCATCTCTAGGATCATCCTTTGATGAATTTATGCGGTGTAGATTTTTAAATTAAATTGTAAAGTTAAGTTGGACATGAGATGTAAAGGTGTAAGAGTTTGCTATATAAGCAAATGGGTAACTTTTACTTCACTCTTGCTAAAGCAGCTGCTTTGGTGTTTTCGTTGTAGGAACTGGCTTTACGGTTGATGCCTTTCAGTATGGATGGGTTGAAGGTTGCACTGCCTATTTTCTCACTCATTTCCATTCTGATCATTATGCTGGATTGTCTAAAAACTGCATGTTTCCCATTTATTGTAGTGAGGTAAGTTCTAGTATTCTAAATTCTGAATTTGTGGAATGCAGTGAATTTCTAAGCAGTCTGGTTAAAAAATAATTAAAATTGTAAGATCATATTTCTGGAAAATATATGAAAAAGCAGATTCCACATTTTGGACTCTAAAATCAAATGAGTTATTATTGATAGTTACAATAGATTTTTAAAAATATGCTTTATTTTATGGAGACAACAGATAAGCTAGTTCATGATGTACTGAAACATGTTTCATTCAGTAAATATTTACTGAATGCCTAAAAAGATACTCATGGCAAAATACCTAACTTCAGGGAGTTTACAGCCTACACATTCACCAGTACTCCAGTGGGTGCTCTATTTGTAGTAGAAAAGTAAACGGAATGCCTAGAAGTAGGAAGTCGGGGGCTTTACTGTGTCCTAGGCTAAGGTTAGAAAAAGTTTCATGGTGAAGGAGACACCTCGAACTAATTATTAAAAGGTGAGCATTTTAATGTGTACTGCTAAGGACTTTGGCTAGAATTTGATTTAATCCTCAAGTATTCTTGAATTATCCTCTTTTTATTAGTGAAGCAGCTGAGGCTTGGAGGCTTAAGTAGCATGCCCCAAGTCACAGAGCTAGTAATGACAGACACAAAATTTGAATACAAGTCTGTCTGATTCCAGATCCAGGCAAAAGAAAGAGTAGAGAGCTTTCCGGGTAGAGAAGAGTTTGTGTAAAGGAACAGACACCTGAGAAGTATAGCCATTCCAAGAACTTCAGCTGCTAAAAACAAACTAAGGAATGACAGTAGATAAACCCGCAGAAATGGGTAGGGACCAAATCATGAAGGATTCTGTGTGTCATGCTGAGGTGATAGACTTTTTACAGGTGAGGGAGAAGTCAGAGATAGTGTTTAAGCAAAGCTGTGATGCAGTCGTTTGAGAAAGTTCTTCCTGGCATTCTGGTAGGTTTACATGAATATATAAGTGAAAGAACAAGGAAATTATTAAGATGCTTGAGTTCTTAAGTGATATGAAATAAAAGACTTATTTAGTGTTTTAATGTATCAGCAATAAGCACATCCTGTTTTGCAGATAACTGGCAATTTGTTGAAGAGCAAACTTCACGTACAAGAACAATATATCCATCCATTGCCAATAGACACTGAATGTATAGTGAATGGTATCAAGGTTATTTTGCTAGATGCCAATCAGTAAGTATTAAAGTTACTTTACTGACAACCTGTTTTTAAATATTCAAAAGGAAAACACATTGCATGGTTATTTAAGAACTTTTTATTGAAACCATTATGTTTGATATTTCTTAAAACAAGTAAAATGTGTTTCTTCTTTTGGAAAAACAAAATGTACCCGATACAGAAACAAAGATTAAATGTAGAGAGATTCTCTAAGTGTTCTCTAGCCCTTTTTTAATACAGTTTAATTACTGTGCTTTACATATGAGACTCTATCTTATTTTTTTTTAATCTTTTAACATATTGCTGCTGTTCTTTAAGAAATAACCTTTTGCCATTTTCTTTAATATCACTTATATAAATTAACAACTGGTACTCCATTCAGATTCTAGAGGATTTCTTTTTTTCCTTTAAGAAATCCTTTAGGCTTTTGATACTAAAGACTTGGAAGATTTTTTTCTTGAAAGAATTTTTTCTTTTTTGCCTCATTTTTTAAAACGTTAAGTACTGTCAGGATTCACAGTGCCAAAATACAACCATCAGTCAGCTGCGCATCTTTACACTTTCCGTGGAATGTTATCCTTATGTACCTTAGAGATCATAGATACCTAGAGAATTAAAATTAAGACTAAACCAAGGTCTCCTAAATTCCAGGTCAGAGCTGTTTTTTTCAGATTGCCTGTGAGATTTTATCTGCTAACTTTGCTGCTGTTTATTTTTTTAATCACCAATTATAACAACTCCAGTTCTGATTTTTTTTTTTTTTTTTTGGTGAACTTTATTGAGGTGTAATTTACATAAAGAAAATGGACCTATTTTAAGTCTTTGTTGAATTTTGACAAAACTACACACCCATGTAATTCCCACCACAATAAAAATATGGAAAATATTCCCCTACCACAGGAGTTTTCCTTGTGTTCCTTCCCAGTCAATCCCAAACCCCAACTTGGACTCAGAAAACCTTGTCTTCTGTGACTGTGGATTAGATCTGTCTTTGCTAGGGGTTCATCTGAATGGAATCATATGGTAGCCCCTGTTTTGTATCTGGCTTCTGTTCCGGGTTGTATCTTTGAGATTCATCCATGCTGTTATGTGTTCCTTTCTGTTACTACGTAGTGTCTACTGATGACATAGTACAGTTATTTTATCCATTCAGTTCTTGATGGACAACTGATTTTTGTTCTTTGACTTTGCATCCTGAGACTTTGCTAAACCTGATCATTAGTTGTTGTAGGTTTTTTTGTATTAATAGATTCTTGAAAATTTTCCACATACATCTAAAAATAAAGATGATTTCGTTTTACTTCTTTCCATTTAGAGTGGTATTTTTTTTCTCTTATTTGTTGTACTGGATTAGACCTTCAGATAATGTCAAATCTAAGTGGTGAGACCAGACATGTTCCCATGTTCTTAATCTTAAGAAGGATGTATTCAGTCTTTCTCCATTAAGTATGATGTTAGCAATAGGTATTTCATAGATGCCTTTTATCAGTTTTGAGGAAAATCCCCTCTGCTGGAAGTTTGTGATGATGAAAGGGTGTTGAATTTTATCAAATGTTTCTTTGGCATCTATTGAAATTATAACATAATTTTTCTCCTCTATAATGTTAATGTGGTAAATGACAAACATGGATTTAAACCAGGCTTATATTACTGAGATAAACGCCACTTAGTCTTCATGTATTACCCTTTTTGAAAATTTATAGGTGGGTTTAATATGCTAATATTTTGTTAAAGAATTTTGTCTTTTATACAATGTCTATTGGTCTACAGGTTTTTTAAAATAACTTTTGTCTTACTTTGATATCAGAGTAATACTGACCTCATGAAGTATTCCCTTCTCTATTTTCTGAAATATGTCATATAGTAATTGCTATTATTTCTTCCCTAAATCTTTCATATAATTCCCCAGTGAAGTCACTGAGGTGTGGATTTTGGGTTCAGGGAAAGGGAAGTTTGTAATTATTTCCTGCTCCTGCTGCTAAGGCGCTTCAGTTGTGTCCGACTCTGTGCAACCCCATAGACGGCAGCCCACCAGGCTCCACCATCTCTGGGATTCTCCAGGCAAGAACACTGGAGTGGGCTGCCATTTCTTTCTCCAATGCGTGAAAGTGAAAAGTGAAAGTGAAGTCGCTCAGTCATGTCTGTCTCTTTGTGACCCCTTGGATTGCCTTGCCATTGCCTTCTCCAGTTATTTCCTGTGTTTTCCTAGAATTTAAGAGTCTGACTCATAGCAACCCCATGGGCTGCAGCCCACCAGCCTCCTCCGTCCATGGGATTTTCCAGGCAAGAATACTGGAGTGGGTTGCCATTCCCTTGTCTAGGGGATCTTTCTGACTCAGGGATCGAACCAGGGTCTTCTGCATTGCAGGCAGATTTTTTACCATCTGAGCCACCAGGGAAGCCCTAACCACACATGGGACCTGTGACCAACCAGGGAAGCTCAGCTGAGCCTTAGTATCCAGGGATTTTATTGAAAGTCAGTAGTGTATAATTCTGGAGAAGGCGATGGCACCCCACTCGAGTACTCTTGCCTGGAAAATCCCATGGACAGAGGAGCCTGGTGGGCTGCAGCCCATGGGGTCCTACAAGTCAGACTCGACTGGGTGACTTCACTTTCCCTTTTCACTTTCATGCATTGGAGGAGGAAATGACAACCCACTCCAGTGTTCTTGCCTGGAGAATCCCAGAGATGGCAGAGCCTGGTGGGCTGCCATCAATGGGGTCTCACGGAGTCAGACACGACTGAAGCGATTTAGCAGCAGCAACAGCAATGTATAATTCTAGCACCCCTATGACTGACCTCAGTACTCAGACTCCAGTTCCACTAAAGCAAAAAACAAGTATTCACCGCTGTTAGTAACTATCTGATCAAACTGGTAACATGTGGCCAATTGGGTGCAGCATCCAAAACACTCATAGCAGGCAGAATGCTCCAAGGACTCAAAACTCATCTCCCAAGGACCAGTCCCAAAGACAGGCCTTTCTTGAGGATGTGTGGAATTTTACCAGTCTTGGCCTGCTGAATTAACCTTTTCCTGCACACCATTTTTTTTGTGTGTGTGACATAAATTCCCTTAAGTTAAAATGCTAGACTTCTCTGTAGTACAAAGCTGTATCATTGTGGTCAGTTAATAAAGTATGTTAACTTGTTGATATGGAAATGAATACTCTTTCTTTAGATGCTTTGTGTAAATAATATTCCTTTGAAATGTTTGTGTTCAGCTGTCCAGGTGCTGTCATGATCCTTTTTTATCTTCCTAACGGCCATGTCATACTACACACGGGAGACTTCAGAGCAGACCCCAGCATGGAACGTTCTCTACTTGCTTGCCAGAAAGTCCACACACTTTACTTAGATACAACGTAAGAGAAGCTTTGTTTCTGTGCTTCTTTTTTCCACTGACAGCATTTCGCTGTATATTATGAATAATTTGAGCTTGTGCTTAGGTAATCAAAGCGATGACTTATTGTCAATTATCATTTTAAGTATTTATCAGAAAGATGGTTGAAAAAACATATACTTACTTAGGACAGATCTGGGATTACATGTCTTAATTGACTCCAGCTCAATTTTTTTTTTTTTTTGTAATATCCCTTTGAAAATATGGTTTATATGAGAATCTTGTTGCTGAAAAAAGGAAGGAAAATTTGAAATTTGGGAGCAAACTTTAGGAAAACATCCTTTAAGTTTATCCTCTTAAAGTATCTGTGTAACAATTAAGTGTGATTATGAAGAAAAGGAAACAGAGAATGAGGTCTATGTCTGAATATTCAGAATTACGTTGTTCCTTTCTCCAAAAGGTAACCTATAAGCAACAGTCTTGAATTCCCAAGTGCTATCAACATAATAGTATAAGCCATTGTTTTTTTTGAGTGCATGCATGCTAAGTTGCTTCAGCTGTGTCTTTCTGTTTGCGACTCCACAGACAGTAGCCCACCAGGCTCCTCTGACTAATAGGATTCTCCAGGCAAGAATGCTGGAGTGGGTTGCCATTTCTTCCTCCAGGGAGATCTTCCCTACCCAGGATAGAACCCATGTCTCTTGTGTCTCCTGCCTTGGAGGGGGGTTATTGACTACTAGCGCCACCTGGGAAGCCCCATTGTCTTTTTCAGTTCAGTTCAGTCCCTCAGTCGTGTCTGACTCTTTGCGACCCCATTGACTGCAGCACACCAGGCCTCCTTGTCCATCACCAACTCCCGGAGTTTATTCAAACTCATGTCCATTGAGTCAGTGATGCCATCCAACCATCTCATCCTCTGTTGTCCCCTTCTCCTCCCACCTTCAATCTTTCCCAGCATCAGGGTCTTTTCAAATGAGTCAGTTCTTCCTATCAGGTGGCCAAAGTATTGGAGTTTCAGCTTCAGCATCAGTCCTTCCAGTGAATATTCAGGACTGATTTCCTTTAGGATGCACTGGTTGGATCTCCTTGCTGTCCAAGGGACTCTAAAGAGTCTTCTCTAACACCACAGTTCAAAAGCATCAATTCTTCTGTGCTCAGATTTCTTTATAGTCCAACTCTCATATCCATACATGACCACTGCAAAAACTATAGCTTTGACTAGATGGACCTTTGTTGGCAAAGTAATATCTCTGCTTTTTAATATGCTGTCTAGGTTGGTCATAACTTTTCTTCCAAGGAATAAGCATCTTTTAATTTCATGGCTGAAGTCACCATCTGCAGTGATTTTGGAGCCAGAAAAAATGAAGTCTCTCACTGTTTCCATCGTTTCCCCATCTATTGCCATGAAGTGATCGGACCAGGTGCCATGATCTTACTTTTCTGAATGTTGAGTTTTAAGCCAACTTTTTCACTCTCCTCTTTCACTTTCATCAAGAGGCTTTTAGTTCTTCTTCACTTTCTGCCATAAGGGTGGTGTCATCCGCATATCTGAGGTTATTGATATTTCTCTTGGCAATCTTGATTCCAGCTTGTGCTTCTTCCAGCCCAGCGTTTCTCATGATGTACTCTGCATATAAGTTAAATAAGCAGGATGACAATATACAGCCTGACGTACTCCTTTTCCTATTTGGAACCAGTCTGTTTTTGCTAGCATGTGAAATGAGTGCAGTTGTGTGGTAGTTTGAGCATTCTTTAGCATTGCCTTTCTTTGGGATTAGAATGAAAACTGACCTTTTCTAGTCCTGTGGCCACTGCTGAGTTTTCCAAATTTGCTGGCATATTGAGTGTAGCACTTTCACAGCATCATCTTTGGGGATTAAAATAGCTCAGCTGGAATTCCATCACCTCCACTAGCTTTGTTTGTAGTGATGGCCCACTTGACTTTGCATTCCAGGATGTCTGGCTCTAGGTGAGTGATCATACCATCGTGGTTATCTGGGTCATAAAGATCTTTTTTGTATAGTTCTTCTGTGTATTCTTGCCACCTCTTTTTACTATCTTCTGCTTCTGTTAGGTCCATACCATTTCTGTCCTTTATTGCACCCATCTTTGCATGAAATGTTCCCTTGGTATCTCTAATTTTCTTGAAGAGATCTCTAGTTTTCCCCCATTCTATTGTTTTTCTCTATTTCTTTGAATTAATTGCTGAGAAAGGCGTTCTTATCTCTCCTTGCTGTTCTTTGGAACTCTGCATTCAAATGGGTATACCTTTCCTTTTCTCCTTTGCTTTTCGCTTCTCTTCTTTTCACAGCTATTTGTAAGGCCTCCTCAGACAACCATTTTGCCTTTTTGCATTTCTTTTTCTTGGGAATGATCTTGATCCCTGTCTCCTGTACAGTGTCATGAACCTCCGTACATAGTTGTTCAGGCACTCGGTCAGATCTAATCCCTTGTCTTTTTATTATTACTGAAATGCCTCTCATCAGTTTTTCAGAAATGATGTTAACTATTTCAGTCTGTCTCAATAAGACCTGAGTTTGGATTGCATATTTAGTAAGAGATGATCTTCCATATCCAGTTTTCTAACACTATAGCTAACTTTTCCATTCTTCTATATGTACTTAAATACTAGGTGAATTAAGAAAATAATGTTTTAAAATAAACCTTTTTGTTGTTACTTTAGTCTACATACCATTCTGAATTTCTTTGTGGGTTTTTATAGGAGAGAGGACTGAGTTTTTTGTCTGCTCTTATAGCTGACCAGCAAAGAGTATATTTCTTTGATGTTTATACTTTATGAGTTTTTTAGTGAAAAAGTGCTGAACTTTCATGTCAAATATCTATAACTAGTAGTGTTAGGGTTAATACTAATAGTAGTATTTTTCATTGGCTGTTATTATATTGAGGTAGACACAACTAGATCTGCTATATTCTTATAATACTATATATATATTTCTGTATGAAGAGAGAATAACAACCATGTGAATATTAACTACTTGATTTAGTGATAATTCATCAAATTCATGTTCAGTTTCATTATTAAAAATATATGTTTTTGATAAAGCAGAATTCTTTAGTCCATAAAAATAATCCCTATCAATAGTATTTTCTTTGATAGGGGTTGGGGTTAAAAAAAGAAGATATTAAGGTTTACAATTCATAGCTAAAATAGCTAGCTAGAAATATTCTTAAAGGAAGAAAATGCAGTTTCTTTATTTGAGAGTGATAAAAAAAATATAATGAAAAAGGTATATTGAAAATGTGTAATTCCATCATAAATAATCAATAGCTGTTAACAAATATTTTAACCACAGGCACGGGTGAGGTAACTGCGGTGGTGTTAATACACTATACTGCTCTTGTATATAATTTTGATAAAGCTTCTTTTGTAAAATAACATCCGACTTAATGCTATGGCTTTCTTGTTGTTCTTTTAGTAAGACTGTATTTACATATTACAGATATTGCAGCCCAGAATACTCGTTTCCATCTCAGCAAGAGGTTATCCAGTTTGCCATCAACACTGCCTTTGAGACTGTAACTCTAAACCCACAGGCTCTTGTTGTCTGTGGCACTTACTCTATTGGAAAAGAGAAAATCTTCCTAGGTGGGTGATAGCTATAGCTAATTTACATTGCTGTATTACAAGGATCCGAAATTCTGTTTGCATAAAGCCCTTTCAGGCATCGTTCTTGTGCTTGATATTTATTTCCTGAAACAGTTCAGTATTACCTTTGAAGTTGAAGAAAAATTTGATAGCGTTTAATTCCTTTAAACTTTGAAAAACTTAATGGAAACATTTGATAAGTGTGTTAATGGTAGCCTTTATATCTACAAAGTGTTGCTAGAGCAAAAGTCCATGCTACATTAATATTTTAGCAGACTGAGAGATGACTAGAGCATAGTTTCACTGCATTTTTTGATGATAACTATCAATTAATTATTTTAGAGAACAGGTTTAGTGTTTGTTCCTAAATGATTTCTGGAAATGCAACTGTAATTTTTCTAGATAGTATGGTACTACTTTGCAAAGTATTTTCCATTTCTTAACTGTGGTCCCATAATGTCAAATACTAAGATGTAAAATGATAAAGTCAGGGTTTTAACGCCTGCAAACTTATTTTCCCCCCTCCCTCAACCCCTTTCCATCCATCTTTTGCAATTTTGAAAGACTAGTTCTTTAAAAATAAGTTATTGGATTTCTCACTATTTATTCCTTATGGTTAACCAAGAAAATTATTCAGCTTTTTTGAGACTATTGCAAAAGTGTGAAAGTTTTGAATTTCTATTTGGTAAATTCTTATTTTAAAGTTGATTAAGCTGTTGTTGAATCTTTTCATGAACTATAGCTTACTATTTTTGAACTTTTCCTGTAGCCATTGCCGATGTTCTGGGTTCAAAAGTAGGCATGTCCAAAGAAAAATATAACACATTACAGTGCTTCAATATACCAGAAGTCAGTTCCCTCATCACTACAGACATGTGCAAGTCACTGGTTCACCTTCTCCCAATGATGCAAATTAATTTTAAGGTAAGCATTCAAGAGATACGTCTTTAGGATGAGCTAGAAAAGGCAATCTGATGATTGTAAACTAGAATGCCGTTTTACTTGCATTTAAGGTAGAGGAATTCATTTACAATGGAGTCAAAGCAAAGTTTGCCCTAGAAAATCTTTTAAGTGGAATTTGAAATGTTTTTAAGTTTTTCTGATGCAGCTGTATAGAGTGATTCATATGCTCACCAGGAGTTTAGGAGCTAGGGAAGGAAGAAACAAAAATAGAAAAAAGTATGCATCTCTCTGGTCATTCAAACCTTCTGTTTGTAAGATTATTTTCCATTTCTTCCTGGATGAGTGGGGAAATGAATGAAGAATTCTAAGGCATTCTTACGTTTCTTCAGGTCTATTCTGTATAATATTAAGCCACTATACCATTGATATATGTTGAAAATATATATGTGAGGATTAAATGAAATAGAATAAGTATATTTTAAAAGAAAGTTCTAGTGTTAGTTCTGAGGTATAAATTAAGATACGTATGATGTGACCTCCCTGTAATTTATGGGGGTTTGTTTGTTAGATTTATTCAGATACTAAGATTCATTCCTTTTTCTAACATTTTGACACCTTGCAAAGGAATACATCAAACCTGTGTATTAAAAGCAATAAAGAACATGATGTACACCAAAAAATATATTTTTAATTTTGTTATAATATTTATGAAACAATATTATGGAGCCTTTTGAAATAGCTTAGTATGTATTGATTACTATATCTGTCATAAATAAGAACACTGATACAGTGTATTTTAGTATTAGTATTTTAGTTCTATCCCTTGAATAAGAAAATTTTCCTCTTTTCCTGAGATTATGATAAATCCTTTTGGCACCTATTTCCGTGAGTGTATAATTCATAAAAATATCAAGGATAATCAAGTCATAGTGTTGTCCATTAGTATTTAAGCCAGCTTTGCAAACATATGTTAAATTTGAGAGGCATCCAGTTTGCATGGAGGCTAATGAGAATGTTGCTTAATCAAAAAATGAACACTGATATCCTGAGGAGGGTATAACATATGTTTATGATTTTTATCTTACCGTCTTATTTCTTGCTTAGTTTGTTTCATTTGAACAAATGATCCATTTAAGGGGACAAAACGGGTAGGGGAGTCAGAATATTATGGAAGTGAAGGGGCTAGAGTTTTCAGGAAAGAATGTTTGTGAGTACCTTGTGCTGTGGAGAGGTCATATAAGGAAAGGATGACGTTCACAAGGACTATTTCAGTGAAGTAATGTTGGAGGAAGCCAGAGTCAGCAGAGGGCTAAGGAATGAATGAGAAGGTATACAGATAGCCAGTAAGCACATGAAAAAAAGAGGATCAGCACTGTTAGCCATCAGGGAGCTGTAAATCAAAACCACAGTGAGATACCACTTTACACTCACAGGGATAGCTGTAGTAAGAAAGATAGTGCCAATTGTTGATGAGGATATGGAGAAACTGGACCTTCGTGTATTGCTAATAAGACTGTTAAGTGGTGCAGCTGCTTTAGAAAACAATTTGTTAATGTCTTTAAAAGTTAAACATGGAGTGAGTATATGATCAGTAATTCCAGTCCTAGGTATATGCCTAGGAGAATTAAAACATAATGTCCACACAAAAACTTCTATACACGTGTTCATGGCAGCATAGTTCATAGTAGCCATAAAGCTGGAAACAGCTCCGGTGTCCATTAAATGATGAATGGATTAAAAAAAAGCTGTTATGTACATAAAACAGAAATATTCAGCTGTAAAAAGAAATAAATTACTGTTTCATTATTGTATGAATAAGCCTTGAGAACATGCCAAGTGAAAGAGACACAAAAGGCTACATATTTTGTGATTTCATTTATATGTAATGTCCAGAATAGGTAAATCTGGAGAGAGTAAGTAGGTTAGTGGTTTCCAGGGCTTGAGGGAGAGGAAATAGGGAGCAACTGCTAATGAGAACAGTGTTTTCTTTGTGGGGATGGGTGGAGGTATTGATGAAAATGTTCTAGAATTAGACAGCAGTGATAGTCACACAACTTTGTGACTATACCAACAACCACTGAACTATATGCTTAAAAAAAAACTGTCAGTTACCTGCTTTGAAGAAAAAAAAAAGAATATCTGAAATCTTTGTCTTATTTCCATTATTTGTTGTATGTTTTTGGTATTTTTCTGTAGCCTTTCCCCTTCTTCCATTAAAGTGACCAGATAATGATGACATTCTTTTTACAATTTCATATCTTCAAAATGCAGGTGGAGCAGAAGCAGATGGTTACCATAAGGCTATACTTTAGTTAGTATATAAAACCAATTTTTTAAACTAGGCAAAATAGTTTCATTGCATCAGAGATAATGACTTTTTTGTGAAAATGTTAACATGATACAATTGTCAGGGTTTCTGAGGCAGGCTTGAAAGGCTTAGAAAGAAGTCTTTACAGAAGACTGTAAATCAGAGATTCCCCCACCTTTTTGACACCAGAGACTGGTTTCATGGAAGACAGTTTTTCCACAGATTGGGAGGTGGGAGGGGAATGGTTCAGGGATGATTCAAGCACATTACATTTCTCGTGTGCTTTCTCTCTATTATTATTACATCAGCTCTACCTCAGATCATCAAACATTAGATCCCAGAGGTTGGAGACCTCTGCTATAAATAATAGCACTCATGCTACCTAGTTCAACATCCCAGGTTCATATATGTAAGAACTTAATTGACTACCACCCCGGATTTTAACCTGTTGATGGGATGTGGTAAACATTAGTTGTAGATAATTAATTTACATACCGAAAAATAACTTCAGTAGCATCTACTGAAGGCATTTTTATCACAAGCTAGTTACCAATAAACAGAGAAACGAGTCATAGATCAGGGACTTTCTGTTGACTAAATCATAATAAAATCCCTCATGATAGCAGTGCTCCAGTGGTGGTTAGTGAATGACTGGCGGTGGTTGCAGTCTTTCTTGTGTGCTTGGCTGAGACGATGATGTCCTGTGTTTTTGTTTCTGGCACAAGTTAATGATGTTTTTGTGGTAACTCTAATTTGTCTCATGAAAAGCCGAAATTACTTCCGATTCAATTCTCCCGAGTGTTTTTACAGAGACACATAAGAATGGATAAATTTGATGACCTATTTTTGAAAGTTGGGTTCTTAGTTTATGATATTACATGTATAATTGTTCTCAACCTGGCTCCTGTCATGTTCTTTTCTTTGTGAGAACAGGAAAAGAAGAGGATTCGTAATTAAGCAAACAGTATTATATTAGCTAGATCCTAGACTAAGCAAGACAAAAACCTGAAAATTTGCAGAGCCAGGGATATGATAATGAAAACTTATATATCTGTAACTGAAACTCTTTTTTTGGAGGAGGGATAGTAGTTGGTAAGATATATGACCGTTTAATAGTAGGTGTACAAATTAGCAAAAGATCATTATTTGATATAAAAGAGAAATCAAAGGATTATTATTAATTCACCAGTGAAATATTAATGTCTGATAAACACAATAAAATCATCAGCCTCTAGATAATAAGAAGAAAAAAAATTTTTAATGAAACACAGTGATGTGTTTGTCTTCTACCAAATAGGCATACTTTTTAAAAAGGTAGTATTCCTATGCTGAGATTCAGAGAAAGTGGCACTCTTCATCCACTTATAAAGGAAATTAGGGGCAAGTCCTTAGCTATTCCATTTCTAGGAGTTTATAAAAAAATAAGTCCTTTCTAAAGAGATCAATCTAAGATTCTGAGGTGCTGATGGTGTAATAGATGATGAGAGTTTTAAAAAGGAAGAACACATTGTTTCCATTAAAAAAAAGAAAAGGATTCAGAAAGTGGTGTTTATAGAAGTATGCTGTAGGCTTCCAGAAGGTGAAGGCTCTGTCTCATTGACCACTCGAACATCAGCCCCTGGAACAGATACTGAATGAATGAATGAATAGGTGGATGAGTGGATTTGTCTTTATGATTTCTTCAGAACTTCCTGCCAGCATCTTTTTAAAATTCAGTAATTTATATGTATGGTTAAAGAAGAAAAAGGAGATTTCTGGAAATCCAAGATGATACTATATACTATTTAGGTTTTTTATTGTTTTAAATAAAACTAGGATGTTATTATAAATTTACACTAAGCCTTATGACACTCTGGGTTTAGTCTTTAGCCAAAAAGTATTGTTTTTTTTTTTTTTTTCATATCCTTTATGCCATTTTGCCTTTATCTGGGTTTTTCTTATCTTTCGAAGGTTGAACCTTGGTCATTGATTTTCTAAGAATCTTACCCAATGTCCTCACTAGTGACAACCTTAGTTTGGAAAGTTCTATTCTACTCAAAATGTATTAGCGTTTTATTTCTAATGAAAGCAGCCGAGAAGTTTTGCAGTTATTCTGGTTCATGTATAAAGGGTGAAAAGGAGTGAACATTTGAAAAGAGCTACCGTGCATCTTAAAATGTATGTCTGTGCTGAGTGTGATGCTGTTATAAAGTTATTTCCATCTTTATATCCACCCGTCAGTCCTCTGTTGGTGTAAATGCATGGAGAGTATGGACTCACATTTATCAGTGTTAGTATCAGACCTCTAATAAGGGTTGCAAAAAGTCAGACACGACTGAGCTACTGACACACACACATACACACACAACTTCAGATAAGCAAAGGGGAAAATTTTTGTTTTTCAGTTATTTTGTTTTCTGGTGGGGAGCACAGCACTAGGTTTTCCAATGCTCACCAACTGAAAACTCCCCCAAACTGTGCCGATGCAACATTTTAATCATTCTATGTTATTCCACATTACCCGTCTTCACCAACCATTAAATAAATATCTTTTTTTTTTTTTTTTCAAACAGGGTTTACAGAATCACTTGAAGAAATGTGGTGGGAAATACAATCAGATTTTGGCTTTTCGACCTACAGGTTGGACGCATTCTAACAAGTTAACTAGTCTAGCAGATATTATTCCCCAGACCAAAGGAAACATTTCAATATATGGTATATTCATTTTGCTTTTACTCTTAATATTTGTAATTAGTTTACTTTTTTTTTAAAGCAGTAAAATTAAGATCCAACAAAAAAGAGGCACCAAAGTATCTTTAAGAATTTAACAGGTGAAAATTGCTCCTCACTTTCTAAACCTGGCTTCCCTGGTGGCTCAGAGGTTAAAGCGTCTGCCTGGAATGCGGGAGACCTGGGTTCGATCTCTGGGTCGGGAAGATCCCCTGGAGAAGGAAATGGCAACCCACTCCAGTACTCTTTGGGCTTCCCTGATGGTGCAGAGGTTAAAGTGTCTGCCTGCAATGTGGGAGACCTGGGTTCAATCCCTGGGTCGGGAAGATCCCCTGGAGAAGGAGATGGCAACCCACTCCAGTGTTCTTGCCTGGAGAATCCCATGGACGGAGGAGCCTGGTGGGCTACAGTCCACGGGTCGCAAAGAGTTGGATATGACTGAGCGACTTCACTTTCACTTTCAAACTCATAAAGCAGTACAGCTAGTAGACAATGACTAATACAGAGGAACGCATGTGTGTTATCAGTGACGTGTCGGGGAGATTGTAGAACTTCCTGGCCAACCCAATGTACTACTAGAAAGGAGAGACGGGTGGTACCACTGTGTTTTAAATGATGCTGTGGCACTGAGAATAGGAAGACAGTGCCAGATGTGGTGGCAGCAAGAGTTACAAACTTGACTTTAATTTTTTTCATCTTTGGAGTACGTTAACCATTTCTGTCCTTAGAAACTGGCTTATGAATAATGGCCAATGAATAACTGGCTTATGAATAACTGGCTTTTTGGACCCTAGTTTACTCTAAACAGGACCCTTTCTCTGTGGTATTTGATCTTCAGTAAAGAAGATAATAAGATTTTGAATACTTAATCTTCTTTTTTTCCCCTTTTTATGTGTACGAAGCTTGGGGATGGAATCTGCTTACTTGCTCTAGAAATCAAGAATCTTTTGCTTGTTACCCTTCAGGTTTTACTCATATTTCATCTAGAATTTTCGTGAAATCAGTAGCTGGGCAAAGTGCTTAAGGGAAGAATTGTTTAAAAAGAAAAAATCTGTTTACAAATAAGAATCTATAGAAATGCATATTATTAAGTATCTACATAGAAAAGTAGAAAAGACCCAGGGATTGAACCCAGGTCTCCTGCCTTGGCAGGCGGAATCTTTACTATCTGAGCCACCAGGGAAGCCCACGTAGAAAAGTAATAGCATTTTTTAATGTTCAAAAGTGTTTATATAATTTTAATCTTTATTATTTGTAAAAGACGGTTTCCCTGGTGGCTCAGTGGTAAAGAATCCGACTGCCAAGGCAGGAGACCTGGGTTCGATGCCTAACCTGGGAAGATACCCTGGAGCAGGGCATGGCAACCCACTGCAGTATTCTTGCCTGGAGAATCCCATGAATAGAGGATCCTGGCATGCTACAGTCCATGGGGTTGCACAGAGTCTAGCACGACTTAACGACTGAACAAAGGAAAAACAGTTTGTAAAAAATACTAGCAAATTTTGTTATCAGAAAAAAAAAAAGCACCGAGGAGTTTTTGGCAAAACTACTTGGATTGCTTTCTTTTTCTCTTTTATTTTATTTTGGGTGTGTGCAGTTTTCTTTAGTAGTTTGTTTAGTAAGCACTGTCTTTTGTGTTGCAGGGATTCCTTACAGTGAACACAGCAGCTACCTAGAGATGAAACGTTTTGTTCAGTGGCTGAAGCCGCAGAAAATCATACCCACCGTGAATGTGGGCACCTTGAGATCTAGACGCACAATGGAAAAATATTTTCAAGAGTGGAAACTGGAAGCTGGATATTGACATTACCCCAAAGGGCTCAGAAATAGTTACATAACTTAGACCTCGCTTGTTAGTAGTTAAATCTTCAGTGATAATGAGGTACACTTTGTGTGAAAAACCTCATGAAGCTCACTCATTCTGCTTAAGTTCTCATTTACATTTGAGTAGTATGTTCATAGTGCTGACTATGGAGAGCATCTTAGCATGTCCATGATAACTGAGACTGGTCAGCCTAGTACCTTTGTTTTTTGCCCCTTCTTTTGGGGGCTATTGTATTCTGCATCCAGCAGAAGGAGGGGAAACACAGGCAGATTCAGGAACCAAAGAATTCAAGATAATGAACTATATTGAAAGCATTATATATAAGTAATCATATATCTTTAAAATTATTTAATATGGGGCATATTTTTATGATAAAAAGTTTATATGATATGCATACTCAAATAAATTAATCTTAAATATCCTATAGTGTCATTTGTTTTTTAGGATTTATAATTGATGTTTATGTAATTTTATAAAGTTTCAGTGACAGTAATTGAACATTTGACTCTGA
The DNA here is from genome assembly GCF_016772045.2 of Ovis aries. Lineage (NCBI taxonomy): Eukaryota > Metazoa > Chordata > Mammalia > Artiodactyla > Bovidae > Ovis > Ovis aries. The sequence goes on along the minus strand of NC_056075.1, from coordinate 33,825,441 downwards.
AGATGACTCAGAGAGCCTAGATAATTACCCAATAAAGGATGGAGAAAAGCTTGCATGAATAATGTTTATCTGGATGGTTTGCTCAAGACATTAGAGAACTAAAAGTTTAGACTGCAATTTTTTAAGTGAGATTATGTAATTTATTTATGAATCTTAATCACCCCAACAGAGATGAAGTAGCTGATCCAAAATGAAAGTTTGGGGTAATGCATGTTTTAAATGTTTTAATGGAGTTTAAATAACAAAATATATTTTTGAATTGGGCTTCCCTGGTAGCTCAGCAGTAAAGAATCCACCTGCCAATGCAGGAAACGTGGGTTCAATCCCTGGGTGGGAAAATCCTCTGGAAGAGGAAATGGCAACCCACTTCAGTATTCTTGCCTGGGAAATCCCATGGATAGAGGAGCCTGGCATGCTACAGTCCATGGGGTCATAAGAGTCCTACACAAGTTAGTAACTCAACAACAATTCTTGCATTTCCTCTAACAATGAAATTAATTTAGGGATTTCTTAATAAATATTTGAATAGAAAATTATTTTCCATAACAGTTTTAGTCACTAGAAGGATGGTACTGCCAATGAAGTTTGTTTTCATAAGCTTGGATTTTACTTTGTTATGGAGGTAATTGTTAACAGGGATCACATTAAGGGAGAAAAGCTTTGGGGGCCCAGTAGTAATAAATCCAGTGTAAGTATGTTCTTAGTTGACTTCAGTTACATATTTAAAATATTTTGACTTGTTTGGGCTTGGTGTTTTAAACTTGTTATAAGTTATTAAGAGTTATAATTAGAAAGACTATAGTCTACAAATAAAGGAATTTTTAACATGGGAGAGACAGTATAGTTATTTAAGGTTATTATTTGAGTAATAGTTTTTTCCTAGAATTGTATTTTTCATTGGCAAAAAATTTTTTTCATGATTTTGAATGTTTTACTTTGGAAATCCAGGCGTGTTATTTAAGAGCAGCCTCAGCTGTCTCATTTTCAAGTGCAGAAACATATTTCTACACAATAGTCCATTTATGGCAGCTTAGAATGATTTTGTTTTGCTATTATTGTAGAATATGCACAACCTCATTTAGAGACCATCCCAAAAATGGGATTTATTTTATAAATAAGTCACAACAACCAAACTTTTCAAGGCGCTGTTGAGAACTATATGTGAAATTCTTAGTTCTAATAGCCTAACAACCTAATTTGGTAGGTAAAAATTTTCAGTTTTAAAGTAAAACAAAAGAAGCAAAAAATTAAATGGACAGCAGCTCTTTAACAGGAATAGAGAGGGAGAAATAGAATTAAGCCAATGCAGGGGGAAATACTTTACTACAAGTTCATGTATTTGGGACTTTTCAGAAAGCTCCTTTATACTCTGACACTGAAGATTCAATTACCAGATACAGTGATACATGACAGGTTGTTTGCAAGTTCTCATGACTTTGATTTAATAGGAAAACCTTTTCTACTTGATGTCAGAGCCTTTTATTTCCAAGTTATTTATCACTTTCCCTGCATTTTTTAATGTCCTTAAATATGAAACTGGTTTTCAGAAAAACTAAATTATTGGCTTTCTTCAGTTATTGAGTTATATTCCTGTGAACCAAATACATGAAGAATTTACTTATTTGGTCCTGAATAACCATCTGTACTCCAGGAGATAGAGAGGGACAGGGAGGCCTGGCATGCTGCTGTCCATAGCATTGCAAAGAGTTGGACACAACTTAGCAACTGAACAACAGCAACAACAACCTATACTGGACCAGGGAGCTTCAAGTACTAATATCTAAAATTATCTGTCTTGAAAGACTATTGATTTTGCCTTGTAACTTTTCTGCTGGTTTTATTCCTGTTCATTCAGTTCATTTGGTATTGATATTAGAAAAACTCCAAATAAGCAGTTATTTGAAATCAGCAGAATTATAAGTTAATGGTTATAGGTAATAATAGAAAGATCTAGTAAGAGAATTCATTCTAATGTGATTAGATAGAAGCTTTTAACTTGGAAATCATTTTATATGCTAATTATATCTCATCTTTCCATTAGTATCTACCCCTTCTCCAGAAAGTAGACATACTGTCTTTTCTTAGGAACTCAGTCCTTCATGATTTCACATTTCTATTTTTGGTAAGCTACAAATAATTTATAAAACACTTGTTATGGAGTAGACCAAATATACAACACCGAGTATAACACAGAATTATTCTTTGGTTAAACAGTCATAGCTGGGCCAGAACTAGGGTGAGGCAGGAGAGATGCCTAGGGTATAAGATTTAAAAAGGCAAAAGTTGAAAGTCTTAATTTTAAGGCTGTCCTCATGCTCACATGACCCTGAGAGTATCTTCTTAAACTCAACACTAGTAAATCTCTCTTGCCTCACACTAGTTCTAAGCCTTGATTCAGTTCAGTTCAGTTCAGTCACTCAGTCGTGTCGGACTCTTTGCAACCCCATGAATTGCAGCACACCAGGCCTCCCTGTCCATCACCAACTCCCAGAGTTCACCCAAATTCATGTGCATCGAGTCAGTGATGCCATCCAGCCATCTCATCCTCTGTCCTCCCCTTCTCCTGCCCCCAATCCCTCCCAGCATCAGAGTCTTTTCCAATGAGTCAACTCTTTGCATGAGGTGGCCAAAGTATTGGAGTTTCAGCTTTAGCATCATTCCTTCCAATAAACACCCAGGACTGATCTCCTTTAGGATGGACTGGTTGGATCTCCTTGCAGTCCAAGGGACTCTCAAGAGTCTTCTCCAATACCACAGTTCAAAAGCATCAATTCCTCAGCATTCAGCTTTCTTCCCAGTCTAGCTCTCACATCCATACATGACCACAGGAAAAACCATAGCCTTGACTAGACGGACCTTTGTTGGCAAAGTAATATCTCTGCTTTTTAATATGCTATCTAGGTTGGTCATAACTTTCCTTCCAAGGAATAAGCATCTTTTAATTTCATGGCTGCAGTCACCATCTACAGTGATTCTGGAGCCCAAAAAATGAAGTCTGACACTTTTTCCACTGTTTCCCATCTATTTCCCATGAAGTGATGGGACCAGATGCCATGATCTTCGTTTTCTGAAGGTTGAGCTTTAAGCCAACTTTTTTACTCTCCTCTTTCACTTTCATCAAGAGGCTTTTGAGTTCCTCTTCACTTTCTGCCATAAGGGTGGTATCATCTGAGGTTATCGATATTTCTCCCAGCAATCTTGATTCCAGCTGTGCTTCTTCCAGCCCAGCGTTTCTCATGATGTACTCTGCATATAAGTTAAAAAAGCAGGATGACAATATACAGCCTTGACGTACTCCTTTTCCTATTTGGAACCAGTCTGTTGTTCCATGTCCAGTTCTAACTGTTGCTTCCTGACCTAATTGCAAGCCCCTAATTGTGTTTTTTTTTATTTTTTTGCTGTTTTGATAAATCCAAAATGGCTTTCTAAATAGCATATCACTATAGCTTTGTTTTTAATATATACTATTTATATGTATATATATATCGGAGAAGGCAATGGCACCCCACTCCAGTACTCTTGCCTGGAAAATCCTATGTACGAAGGAGCCTGGTAGACTGCAGTCCATGGGGTCGCTAAGAGTCAGACACGACTGAGCGACTTCACTTTCACTTTTCACTTTCCTGCATTGGAGAAGGAAATGGCAACCCACTCCAGTGTTCTTGCCTGGAGAATCCCAGGGACAGGGGAGCCTGGTGGGCTGCCGTCTATGGGGTCGCACAGAGTTGGACACGACTGAAGTGACTTAGCAGTAGCATATATACATATACTTTTATATACACTGTTTTAATATCTATGTAAATACTGTAATCTGAATTTAGAAGAGTATATTTTCAAGAATTTCCAGATTCACTGATATAGAGCTAATTATACCAGCACCAAAACCCAGATTCGTTTGCTATTCTTCACCTGGGGTATTATAAACACTTTCAGGGCAGGGCTCATATCTTACTCATTTTATCATCTAGTACCTTTTTCAGTGTCTTGTCTGGTCCAGAGACATTTCTAACAGATGGTAAATGCTGGAATGAATCTTGAATAAACAGTGAAAAATCCATCTATATTATAAGAATTTGACTTCCAAAACTCTTTTATGTGCGTTCCTCAGGTGAAAATAGTTTGATTCCAGAAGAACCACTAAAAATAAAAATACATTGAAACTGTTCAGTTGATTGTTTTTCTTCGTATATTAAAATGTCTGTTACTTCAGTACATGATCAATTTAAAGAATACACTTTTTTTTGTCAAGTTCTATCACTTTAGTTTGTCATTAAAATCAGTCATTGAGTATTTGAATCCTCCCTCCCAGAACTTATACTCTATCAACCAACATTATTTGTTGTTGATTGATAACTGCTTGTGCCCACACTGTTTTTGGTGTCATGGGGAAAGTGAGACTAATTCAATTGAATAAAGATTTATTGAGCGATTATTTTGTATAAGGTGAAAGGGATACAAATATGTTCTTTGTCCAGAAACTCATACATAAATAAAACAGTCTTCAATGTCAAAAAACAGTATTAGGAGAGAAAGACATGTCCCCAGGCACCATGTAAGTCCAGCCATGATAACTGATGTAATACCAAACACTTAAAAGGGAGAACTTAATTCTGATAAGAAAGAGTCCATAGAGAACATGACTTTTTACACAGCCCTTAAAAGATCAACAGAGTTCTCACAGGCTGGAGAGAAAACTAAGAGACAGTGGGATCCTGGAAGTATGACAGTGTAAGGCAGAGGTCTCCAGCCTCCCAGATCAAATACCCAGTGATCCGAGGTGGAGCTGATATAATAATAATAGAAATAAAGCATACAATAAATGTAATGCACTTGAATCATCCTGAAACCATTCCCCCTGCCTCAGTGTGTGGAAAAATTTTCTTCCACAAAACCAAACCCTGGTGCCAAAACGGTTGGGAACTGCAGATGTAAGGTGCGGAAGAGGAGCTTTGAGCAATTGGTATGTTGGCACGTGAAGCTCAGGCTAGAAAGAATAGGTGGGGAAGATGGCAAACAACTCTGATATCCCTACTGAGGAATTTGGAGGTTATTCTGAAGAAAATTGAAAGTTTTTGAGGATTTGGGTGTCACCAGCATATACTAATGTGTAGGAAATGAAGTAAAAGTGAGATAGATATTGATATATATACACATATATTAATACATATGTGAATAATATATACAGCTTGACAGGAGAACTGGGCTAGGCGTTAACCTTGAGAACCATTATAATTATGGGGTATCTGAGATGTTGACATTTAAGACAAAATCCTTGTCTTTGAGGAGCTTAGCATGTCCTCAGGGGGCTGGAAAAGAAAGCTAACATATGTGGAATTATTAAGAGATAAATTTATGTAGCTTTATTTCTTGAGAAAGGAGATTGGGGTAGGTTGGAGTTTATGAGCTAGCTGATGAAATAGAATACACGTGAAACTAATTTACAAACAATATGTAAACAGTTCATGAATGATCAATTGAACCGATCCTTAACAAGCTCATTTAAATCAAATTTGGTTTATATAAGTACTGCTCTTCTATTTGGACTGCATTTTGTGGTTTAAATCCTTATCAAGCTATTGTAGATTACATAGGGATTTAAAAACAGCTAAGAACACTATTTGCTCTGTCCTAAATATGATAGATTTTTTTCCAATGAAAAAAGAAATTTCAAAAAGTCAAATTACATTATCTGTATAACTCCTTCTGCTATTTCAAAATAGAAAGCAAGGAGCTTAAAATTATAAAGCAATGCTCAAAGCAATGCTTTAATACACTATCAGATAATGTTATTAAGCTGTTTTTTTAAGTTTGTTTGAAAAACTGTTGTAGACTTCCTTCCGAGGCTCCGGGCTCTGATTACATATCACACAGGATAAGAAGATAAAACTGTAAATGAACTAAAAGCAACAGTGTCTGGAAGGGGATTAAAGGCCAAATACCCTTGTTTTGTTAAATCAGCCAATTTTTTTATTAGTGTCTTGTATCCATGGAAAGAGTGCTGAATTCTATTTTGTTTTTTTTTTAATAGCTTTATTGAGTTATAATTCACATACCATATCATTTACCCATTTAAAGTGTACAATTCAATGGATTTTGGTATACTTACAGTGTTGTTCAAACATTGCCCCAATGAATTTTATATTATCACCCCCCAAAGAACTCCATGCCCATTAGCAATAACTCCCTACGCCTCTGCTCCCCTCCCCCCACCCAGTGATTACCACCATCCTGTCTTCCTAAGCAACAGCTAATCTTTCTGTCTCTGTAGATTTACCTATTCCGGACATTTCATATAAATGAAATATAATACATGGTCTTTTGTGATTGACTTTTTTGATTTAATATTTTCAAGGTTCATCCATATTATAGCATGTATTTGTATGCCATTCCTTTTTATGGCCAAATAATAGTCCAGTGTTTGAAAATACATTTTGTTCATCCAATCATCAGCTAGTGGACATGTGGGTTATCTACTTTTTGACTATTATGAACAAACTGCAACTAACATTTTGTCCAAGTTTTTGTGAGAAAGGTTTTATATCTTTCTCTTGGATGTGTACCTAGAAGGGAATTGCTGGGTCATATGGCAAATCCGTTTACATTGCTTGAAGAACTCCAAATTGTTTTTCAAAGTGCTTCACCATTTTACATTCCCACCAGGAATCTATGAGGATTCCAACCTCTCCAACATTCTCACCAACACTTATTGTCTGCCTTTTTGAGAACTACCAGTAGATATGAAGTGGTGTCTGGTAGTGCCTTTTATTTGTATTTCCCTAATGACTAATGATATTGAGCAATTTTTCACTAACTCTATCTTGAAAGAGTACACTGTTCAGGAAGATTACTTAACTGGTTGTTGTAAAATGTGTTAGTTAAGCCTAAGTAAAATAGTTTTATAGACTGTGGCTTTGACTTGCTAGAAGATGATGATGTTTAGTAAAAACAGGTGTAAAATTTTGGTCCAATGAGAATTACTTAAATTAATAACAAATTTAAAATGCATAACAGCATTCCGAATACCATAAAGTGGTTATATGCAACGCAGGTATCACAGACTTCCTGCCTCAGTTTGCAAAAAGGAAGCAAAATGATCTTCATAATTATACACTGGAAAGGAAGACTTGAGATAGGAAGACAGGAAGTTTTCAAATATTGTGGTCAATAACAGCAGATCATATTGAATAAGCAATGCAATTTATAGAAATGGCCAACAAGTTGATGTGAATATATAAATGTAAATCTTTATCCAATTTTTAAACTCTAAAATTGCAGCATGCTATTTAAGATATTTTGTGAAGGCTAGATAATGAAATAAACAACTTACTTGGGTCCTGTTTAGTCTTAAATCCTCTAATTATATAATTCCTGGTTAACATCCAGGTTTTTTTTAAGTACATAATAAAAGCACAGTGTTTTACACAGTTCAGCTATTCACTTGTCATGAGAATAGATAATCAGCCAAGAAACTTATCTTTTTGTTTTGAAGCTGTTGACATTTATATAAGAACTCTTTACTTATCCCAGGTTATGTCCTAGTAATTTATTCATATGTATTAAAATTTTTAACAAGTTTGTGACAAAGAACAGGTGAGATGAGTCAGGAGTCATGAGAAGGTCAGCATAAAGTTCTTTTTGTCACCGTATGAATCCCCAGACAAGAGGAAACAGATGGGTTTGGTTACATTACCCTTGCTGTGCCAAATAAACAATTGAGGAAAATGTTAAATATCCTTTTGCTACATGTCTGTGTCTAGGCTAGGAATGGTGCTTGACGTTAACAATGCTGGCTTTTCCAGCTGTTCAATATTTAATGGCAGAAACTTGAAAATTTTTTAACACATAGCATGAAAAAGTTCATTTAAATCCTCATTGGTTGGCTTAGTTTATTCATTCAGGAGTCATTTACTGGATGTTAATTATATGTAAGACACTGTGTTGGGCAAGGGAAGGGGCTTGGATTCCTTAGGGAGGTCTTCGGGGACCAGGTAGCATTTAAAGTAGATTTTAAACAGCTATGTTTTTTCCAGTAGTCATGTACAAATGTGAGAGTTGGAACATAAAGAAGACTGAGTGCCAAAGAATTGATGCTTTTGAACTGTTGTGCTAGAAGAGACTTAAGAGTCCCTTGGATGGCAAGGAGATCAAACCAATCAATCCTAAAGGAAATCAACTTTGAATATTCATTGGAAGGACTGATGCTGAAGCTGAAGTTCCAATACTTTGGCCACCTAATGTGAAGAGCCAGCTCATTGGTAAAGACCCTAACGATGGAAAGATTGAAGGCAAAAGGAGAAGGAGGCAGCAGAGGATGAGATGGTTAGATAGCTCACTGACTTAATGGACATGAATTTGAGCCAACTCTCGGAGACAGTGGAAGACAGAGGAGCCTGGTGTGCTACAGTCCATGGGATCTCGGAGTCAGACATGACTTAGCAACTGAACAACAACCATTGGGATACTGATAATAGATAAAAGCTCAGAGTGACAATTATATCTTAAGGAAAAAAAAAATCAAAGTTGGTTGTGAGTAAAAGTTTCCACTCAAAGAAGAGGTGAACAGCATTCATACATCCAAGAAACATTTAAATGTCCACAAAAGTTCAGGCAATAAACAGAGCAGTTCAAAAGCAGTCAAAAAGAGAGATACCTGCCTTTTAGGAAGTAAAAATATATTATCTGGGAAATAAGATGGTAGGGGCAGAGATAGTGTCCAAGTTGGAGGTTGACAGAGGAGGAGTATGGCCCCATTAAAGCTGAGCCCCTGGTATCTAGACACAGTCAAGGGAACAATTAAACAAAAACATATTGGAAGACTTTGAATCTTTCCTGTAGACTCACAAAAGTGTCAAAAGGGGAGTCTTATTTTCAATGTGTATTTCCAAGTTAATAGTTATTGTAAAAGGAGATAATTCTTAAGGTAAAATGTTAATGGAGTGTCAGTTAAATTGATGGATATTTTCCTCCTCTCTGTCCCAAGATTCATTAACATGGTAGTAAATGTATTAAAAAGAAATAGATACATAAGAGTAATCCCATGGTGGAGGTCAACTGGGAGATTGGGATTGACATATATACAGTACTATGTAAAAAATACATAACCAAGGAGTATCAACTGTATAGTTCAGGGAACTCTACTCACTTGGTGACCTAAATGGGAATGAAATCCAAACAAATGGGGATATATGTATACTATGTATACATGTAGCTGATTTGCTTTGCTCTACGGCAGAAACTAACACAACATTGTGCAACCACACTCCAGTTAAAAACAACAAAAAATGAATAATCCCACCAGTGGGTGAAAGATTTCAACAAGAAATTTCCGGCAGACAGAAAAAAGTCAGCTGGACAGAATAGATGACAGATGGTATGATATATACTTTGGAATGAGTTGAAACTGTGTATTTGTGTACATATGTGTATAATTAAGTAAGCTAAAACCAAATTATATTATTAGCATTAGGCAAACCAAAAGCTATACAAGAGATCAAATGGAAGCCCAGTTATACTACTTGGTTCTTCAATGAGCAATATTTATATATCATGAGGACAGGCTTCACCAATGGCTCAGTGGGTAAAGAATCCACCTGCAATGCAGAAGACACAGAAGTCGTGGGTTCAATCCCTGGAGATCAGAAAGATCCCCTGGAGGAGGAAATGGCAACCCCTCCAGTATTCTTGCCTGAAGAATCGCATGGACAGAAGAGCCTGGTGGGCTATAGTCCAAAGGTGCGCAGAGTCAGACATGACCAAGCAATTAAGCACACGGGCATGATGATATGAACGGTGATGATGATTTCATCCAAGTCAGTTTTATAACAGTATTAAGGAATGGAACAGAGGAGGATGTGAGAGAGAATGGTTAAATCAGTTCCCTGCTGAAAAGCCTCCCGTGGGTTCCAATTGCACTTAGAGTGAAATCCTCACCGTGGTTTTAAAATCCTCACATCCTCTGGTCCCTGTCTATCTCCCTGAACCCACAGCCTCTCTCCCCAGCTCTTGAACCGTCATTCAGTGACATTGGCCTTCTTTCTCTTCCTTAAACAAGTCAAGGTCTTTCCCACCTCAGAGCCTTTGCCCTTGATCTTCCCTGTATGTAAAATATTCTTTTGTTGGCGAATAAGTTGATCCCTGTTACCCATTCTCTTCTCCCACAGGAACAGAATTTTAGCTCAGCACATGGCTGCCCAGAATAGAAACCCCATTTCAAGTTTCTCTTGAAGCTAGCTGTGTCTCTGTGACTAAGTTCTGGCGAAAAGAGTGTGAGCAGAAGAGATGGGAAATTTCTGAGTTGTGTTCTTACAGAGAAAGGATGTACCCTGCTCTTTCTTCCACCTTGCCGTGTGCAACATGAATGTAGTGAAAATATCTTGGCCCTTACAGATGAAAAGCAAGAAAACAGAAGGAGCCTGGACCACTGGCTGGCCTACCCTTAGGCTACGATATAAGGCAAAAACTAATCTTCACATGTTTAAACTGTTGTCATAGGGCCTGTTACATGCACCTTACCCAGATCCTAATTAATACCATTCTTTCTTACTCTAGATCTTCAGAATACAGGCTCACCTCAAATGTCATTTCAGAGGAACATTTCCTTTTAAAAAATTTTTAATTATTAGGTTTTGCTGCGCTGAGTCTCTGTTGCTGTACTTGGGCTTTCTCTGGTTGTGGTGAGCAGGGGCTACTCGTTGCAGAGAGAGTGGCTGCTCCTGCTGCAGAGCACCGGTGCAGGCCTCAGTGGTGCATGGGCTCAGTTGCCCCCACGGCACATAGAACATGCATGCGATATTCCTGGACCAGGGAATGAACCCATGTCCCTGCATTGGCAGGTGGATTCTTAACCACTGGACCATCAGGAAAGTCCTACTTATTTGCTTTTTGATTGCCTTTCTCCTAGAATTAAGTTTCACGCATATAATAATCTTGTCTGTTTTGCTCATTGCCTGCAACAGTATCTGGCACGTAGTAGTAACATGTTTGAGCTGAATTATTGACTTGATCACAACAGATAAAATAAATCAATACAAAGTGGCATACCCATATTATTTGGAAATATAGAGATCAGTTAGGAAAAGCAACAGCTGAAACATTCTTAAGTAGCTCCTTGGTACCAGATCTGGAGGGTGGACTGTTGGCACAGGGTGCTATTGATTTTGTTTTTTTTTTTTTTTATTATAAACCCTTTAATACTATTTAATTTTTTTAACTTGTGCATTTATCACTTTGGAAAAGACCAAATTTAAAAATAAACAAATCAATGAAATACTGTATGGTCATCACAGTGGTAGAAGAATGTTTAATAATAGGGAAATATGAAAATAAAAAGAGTAGGTTGCATAACACATCAGTATGTAGCGCTAGATCTATTTCTGTGTATATATATGAAGAACATACGCATAAAAAAGATGCTGTGTTATAGTCAATGCATATGGCGAATTCCTGACTTTAGATAAAAATGGATATTCAAGTTTTATTAATAGAATCCACCTTTTCCTGATTAACAATGTTGAATGAATATTTAAAGACTTTAGCTTTGAAAAGACACCGTGTTATCTTCCTTCCTATGAGTCCTACAGGCCACTTAGTGAGCCGTTTCTTGAGAAGTTTTACCCTTACCTAAGAGCAGTGAGGATCCACTGGGGTGTGTTAAGCAAAGAAGCTGGGATAAAATTGGCTTCAGGCAGGTTTGTCTCTCTGTATTGTGGAAATGATTTGAAGAGGCAAGCCTAGAATCAGAGAAATGATTTAGGAATCAGTTGAAGCAATCAAGACAAGAAATGATGGATCCCTGAAGTGGGAAAAGAGTGATTGGGTTAGAGAGAAGGGGGCTGACTCAAGAACAACAGGACAGTGTTAGCAGCATCAGTGAGAATGAAGCATGTTCATGACTATAAGCTCTGTGAGGTCAAGGACCTTTGTTACTACTCCAGGGACCACCTAGCATGGTTCCTGGTACATGCCGATGCTCAGTGGATATTTGTGATCTAAAGAAGAGGAGAACTTCCGCAGCGAGTGGCTCAGTGGTAAATAATCTGCTTGCCAGTGCAGGAGACAAAGGGGAGATGAGTTTGATCCCTGGTTGGGAAGATCAAGGAGGGCATGACAACCCCCTCCAGTATTCTCACCTGGAGAATCCCGTGGACACAGGATCCTGGCAGACTATAACCCATGGGGTTGCAAAGAGTCACAGCTGAAGCCACTGAGCATGCATGCACGCAAAGAAGAGGAAAGAATCAAGGATGAACTCAGAAGTCTGACTAGGTGACCTGGGTAACCTTGCTGTTTGCTGAGCAATCACATGAGCGGCAACATAGGCAAGGGAGACCAGCCAGCAACTTGAAGATTCCTGGTGTTGATGGATGTAAAGGCAGTCGGGGAACATTTGACTTTCCAGGGCTAGAAGATCTTGGCTAGAAATAGGTTTGAGAGTCACCGACATAAAGTGCTGCCAATAGAGCACTCAGTTCAGATCTGAAAAATGGCCATTGTATTTAGAGCCAAGAGGTCGCAAATGATGTTCACTTGGGAAGCTTAGAAATATATGAGGAAATAGGGACTGGGGGCCGTTTTTTTGTGTGTTAAGGAGACTGACAAAGCTACCACCTTTTCCTCCTTTTTAGGGTTTTCCCCTTTTAATGTTCATGCTTCTCTGAACTTGCACCCACTGCTAAATTGTCACTTTCTTATCAAGTTTCCAATGACTAATTTGGCAGCAGGAAGGTTTTTCCACTTGGTCACAGTTGTAATCAGTGCATTATCAGCAAGCTGACAGCGCCTTGTTTGTGCTGGTTCAGAACGTGACCCTACAAAACCGGTCCTCCAGATGCTTGCCTTTTCCTGCCTTATGGTCACATTCAGTTTCTGCCTGTCTTTTTCACCTTTCCTGTTATAACTACATACACACACTCAAGATCCAGAAAAAGATAATAGATTCTATAACTTTACAAATTACAAATTATGCTGCTGCTGCCGTGTTTTTGATTATTGATTGAGATTTGGAGTGTGTATTTTTCCAAATTTTCTCAACTAGGATATTCTTAGCACATGGATATTTCCTTAATATGGCATTCCCCCACCTGCTTCTTTCTTCCCTCAAGCCATTATTTCTCTTTTAACACAGCTCCATCATAGTATTATTTTTCCTTTATAATTAACCAACCATACTTCTTGCCTCTGCTTAACCAATATGAAATCTCTCTCCTCCATGGTATTTCATGATTTTCTCTTTATAATAACTCTTGGAGACAATAAGTGATTTAGCAAATTACACAGGAATATTAAGGGCCTAATTGTTTTGTGGTAGCTTGCACTCTGTTCAAACAAAATGTCTCTAATTATAAGCCACTTGTTTTATCATCAAAACATTTACTCAGGTACTTCTCAGCACGTTGTTGGTGGCAGATGCCATGTATGTGCTATAAACTTCAGTGGCAAATACAGGCCTTAGCAGCTATTCAATAAGTCTGTGAATGAATGAGAAACCTCAGACTGATATATCCAGGGGTTTGTGGAGAGAGTATAACATGAGATTAGACCTCACACTTGGAAAACCCTGTAGATAAAGCCTTGGCAGCTATGGTCGTCCTTGCTCTAGCAGCCCACAAAGAAGCAGGTCAAGAGATGGATGGCAAGTCTTGAGTCCCTTTTGAGATGAATGTGAATGGGTAAGCAACCTCTTAGATGATGAAAACCTTTTGGTTGGAATGACCACCAACCAAAGGAGGAGGGAAATTTTTCTAGCTCCAATTAAACACGGTGGAATTAGCCAGCTGAGCTAGGAATACTAACTTCATTTCATGTTGCTCAAAGGTGTTAGCTCGGCAAAACAGACGGTCAGTATCATCATCCTGTAAAAGTATTAGTTGCTCAGTCATGTCCTACTTTTTATGTCCCCATGGACTGTAGCCCACCAGGCTCCTCTGTCCTTGAAATTTTCTAGGCAATAATAGAGTGGGTAGCCATTCGCTTCTCCAGGGGATCTTCCCAATCCAGGGATCAAACCTGGGTCTCCTACATTGCAGACAGATTCTTTATCATCTGAGCCACCAGGGAAGGCCTTATCATCATATACAACCTGTAATCAATTTACAAATTTTTTTGAGAAGCGACATTGCTGATGTAGGAGGTATAGTAATGAAAACTTTTGGCTTAGTGTCCAGAGACTATAATTTTCGCCTGGTTCTGCCACTAACTACCCAATCCAGTGTTCTTGCCTGGAGAATCCCAGGGACGGGGGAGCCTGGTGGGCTGCCGTCTATGGGGTAGCATAGAGTCGGACACAACTGAAGCAACTTTGCAGCAGCAGCAACCGCTAACTGTGACCTTGGGCAAATTAATTCACATCCCTGAATTACTGAAATGAAGTCTGTTTCCCCCACTATAATGGGAGAGCTGATAGATCTCTAGATCGCGACTCTATAATTCTAAGTCCTGTTAGCTCAGTTGTTGTTTTGTTCAGAGTGTTTCATGCTTTTCCAGGACTTGGATATGATGGTTTTGGTCAAGCTTCTTATCACAAGATATACATTCTATAATATTAAAATATGTCAGATAAAAAAAGGTTTCAACCAATTTATTTTGTTTAAGATATATTAAAGCAGAACTTCCTGCCATTTAGATTTGTGGCCTTGGAGGTAAAGCAATGGAAGAACTGATCTCTCATAGTGTTATTAACCAAAATAGTTGTGTTAACTATTTCAGCTCCTGGTCAGGAGCCAATATCAACAGACCAGCCCATCGGTAAGTAACTGAAAGAGTGAGTAAGAAGAGCATGTTTATTCTTCTGCATTCTCAGGCAATAGTGAGTACATGAGAGCAGAACAAATCTGCAAACTCGGATTATTCATCTTGATAAGCAAGGTGTCAGACAAGCAGTTGGTAAGACCTATAATGGCTACGGAGCTAACGCTCAGTCGTGTCCAACTCTTTGCGACCCCATGGACTATCTTTAGGCTCCTGTGTCCGTGAAATTTCCCAGGCGAGAATACTGAAGTGGGCAGCCTTTCCCCTCTCTACCCCTTTCTCTTCCCAGATGGAAGATGGCTTAATTCTCTATGTGGCAAGCCAAGACAGAGGTCTGGCCCCTAGTTGGAGCAATAGAGGACAGAGCTATTCTGCTTTTGGAAAAAAAGAGTGGCTTTTTAAAGTTCCACTGTCTCTGTCTCTCTCTTTCTCTCAGTCTTTGGAGCCAGCTCTTCAACCATAAGTAAAACAGATCCAAACCCACCAGCATTCAAACCCCACTGGCAATTGTTCACCCATTTTGGCAGTGCCTATCTTCCCAACAGAGACATGATCAAAAGATATTAAGCATTATCTGTTGTTTATCCCTAAAAGGGTCCATGGAGACAATTTATTTTTGCCATATCCTGGCCTGGTGGGAGAGGATGTTGCTCACCATCTGCCATTTACTGGTCAGATTACAGTGTCAAGACTAACTGGGCAGCTGGTTTGCTTCACCGATAAAAGAATGAAAGGCCTTGCTTGTAAATAGCTTTGTCTGTGTTAGCAACATCTTAAATTAGCCTTGCTACCCTCGCATTCCCCAAGGGCTACTTCAAATGCTCTGCCCATTCTTAGGCCGTGAGTCACCCTGGTGACTAATCTTGATAATCAGTTCCTGGAGGTTTTCTTTGTGGCAGAGTCTTAGTGCCTCTGTGTGATGGCTTTGAATTTGGTAGGAACTTGGGCTCTGTGTTTGCCTGTTCCTGGTAATGGGTGTGTTTGTGTGGAGTAGGGAGGGGTGGGGTGGTGAATTCTCCCTTGCTAGGATCTGAGCAATGGAGTGATGCTGAATTTCTCTACCACTTTACACACCTATCTGATTCACCCTAAAAATAAGAAAGGTAATTTATTCCCAACCAATGCCAAGATTCTGCGGAGAGCAGCTCTTTAGCTTCCCAGAAGTCCTTCAGTTCTGCTAGCATTTGATAATTTCTACCTACTCCATCTTCTTAAAAACAGTCACCTAACAGACTGCAATAGCTTGTGGGAAAAGGGGTTGGAGAGTGAAAGGAGAAAAGAATATAGTGCCTAAATGCACCAAAAAAGGAAGGGGAGGAGGAGCGAGAGGAGAGATGGGGGATGAGGAAAGGGAGGAGGGTGGGGGAGAAGGAGGAGAGAAAAGAGGAAGAAGGGGAGTAGGAGGAGAGGGGGGAGGGGAGAACAGGAAGGAGAAGAAGAAGGCAACCAGGCAATGAAACGAGACCATTTTTTGAAACAAAGCATTTGCCTGTATCTCTTCCGAGGCCTCCAGAAACTTCCCACTGTTGAATGTGCAGTTCACTCCCAGAAGGACTTTTTTCGCTCCTCGTGGGTTTCTTTCTGAGCTTAGAGAACCCTCAGATAAGAGCTTAATAAGGAGGTGAGTAAACCTACGACCGCTCTCCTCCATTCCAAGGTTTCTCAGAGCCTGATCTGTGAGCATTTCTTAAAATCACCTGGGGCCCTAATTTAAAAAAAAGACCAATTTCTGGACCTAAATCAGTATCTCTAAGGGGGCTAGCGGGGTTGACCTGGGAATTTATGCAGGGTTAGCAGGGTTTTGTGTTTTTCTTTTTTTTAATTTTTTTATAGTTAAAGAAGAAGGACTCAGATGATCCTTAATGTCACCAAAATTTTGTGAATCAGTGCTTTAATCCATAGGACTCAGGGCTCTGTTTTTCTCCCTGTGAAGGATAAAATTTAACAGTGTCTAGAACTTGCATCACCAGCCAAGAAATGTGGGTGTTGCATAGCTCTAAGCATCCTGAAACACTAAAGAAAGATGTGTGTACAAATATTGTAAGAGAAAACATTTGCTGCATTGCTATGACACATAGCCAGATATCATAAAAGATACCGACATCATAAGTCCCAAAAAGAAAACGAATTAGGAAGCTCATCTGCAGGGGCTTAAGAATAATACGTACTATGTATATGGAAAGAGATAACACACCTGAAAGCAAAGTTTCAATGAGGAAGTGGCTTTTTTTAGGGATCTCAGCACACTGTACTGCAGTGAATTTCCAGCATAATTTACTGCCAACTCTCCATGCTGGAGGCATTCTTCCCTGCCTCGTGGTGGGCACAATGGCTCATTACCCACAGTCTGCATGCTGTAGAGCCAGGAAATGCAGCTGACAGAATAGTACTATAATCTGAGGCGGAAAAACATTGAGATCCAGGGCCTGGCCAGGTGGCTGGCTCAACCCTGAAATGCAAACCCGTGTTTCTGGGTTTTCTCTGCTGTGAACTCAGTGTGCAGGAGCTTCCCGAAGAGAATCAGAAATGACACACAGAGGGGAGGGAAGACAACCCACCTCACGGTGTTAGATAAACCATCAGGTACCCCTGAAAACCTGATGTCTGGGAATAAGCCAGGACACAAGCAACCAACCAACCAGAGAAGCACCTGTGCTTTCCATGTTGTATTCTGTAACGCTGGTGTTGTTTAGTTGCTAAGTCGCATCTGAATCTTTTCCGATCCCATAGACGGTAGCTTGCTAGGCTCCTCTGTCCATGGGATTTTCCAGGCAAGAATGCTGGAGTGGGTAGCCATTCCCTTCTCCAGGAGATCTTCCCAAGTCAGGGATGTACCATGTCTCCTGCTTGGCAGGCAGATTTTTATCACTGTGCCACCAGGGGAGCCTCAATTCTGTAATGACCAGCCTCTTAAACTGTTTTTCATGATAGGAATAGAAGAAAGAAATTTTTATAAACACTCACAGCAAAGTCACTCTGTCAAAAAAATAAACAGTGGGATTGAAGAATGGAACATTCCAAGAAGAAAACTCAAAGGGAAAAAAAAATTTAAAAAAAGAAGAAAAGTCAATAATTAAAGGTTTTTGGTTGTCAGTAATCCACTCTGCGTTGATTAAATGAACATTTTGTGGAATGATGAATAAGATAGAAAAAATTCTGTTTTGTATTTATAAAGGCTTATATTGCTAAATTATGAAGTTTTCCATTTTTATACAGTCCTTACAGGTTTCGACAAATACTGCTTCCCTACTGACTCTTGTTAACCTCAAACAATAGAACAGCTTTTTATTTGATCAACAAAACAAGTTTATTGGGAGCAGCAAAGACTTGCAATTCAGGGCATGCAACTATGGTGAACTACATGTAAGTCTAGTAAAACAAAAGAGAGAAAACTTTTATAGCAGAGAAGGGGAAGTTGGAAGGGACTGTTTATAAACAGAAAGTCCACTGGGAAAACCTGGAGGGTCTAAGTATGGTGACTTTCCATTGGCTGAGTTGTAACAATATGTCACTGATTTGTTGTCATGAATCAAGTAGCAAGAGCTGAAACTGACATTTCATTTTGCAAAGGTCAGATTCTAGAATGCCTGAAATCATATTACACAAGGATTACTCACAAAAGCTGTCCTTCCATTCTTGTGTTTTGTCAGCCTTAGAAATATTAGGCATGTATGGAATTGAATCCAATAAAAGATGCGTGCTTCTTATGTATCTTAGAATGAGAGTATCATCAGAGAACTTCACCTGTAGCAAGTTGAGGCTTTCCTGTGATGAAGTGAACAAGTAAGGCCACTCTGCACTGTAAAAGCTGAGACTGAGTTTTGTAACATTCTTAGTGCTTTTTCTTGTGATTCCATATGTTGACAGTACAAATGAAAGTCATGTGTTTTTTGGATTAAAATTAATGATTTACAATAATCTCCTTTTTGCTTGTCTGGTGCTTTGTTATTTACAAATCTCTTTCCCACTCATCTCACCTACTTAAATCCAGACCAATATAAGCAGATGTCATGAAAGTCCTTACTTAGAGCTTCAGTTATCAGTTTGTGCTCTTTCAAGAAACAGGTCTGGACAAGCTGGGAAAGTTCCTGGAGGTAGGTTGGAACGGAAGACCGCTTCCACTTTTGTCCCACATCCTTATATCCCTCCAAATGCCACGACTCCTGCTTTCATGCGTTCCACTAAGACTGGCAACCTAGTGTCATTCCATCGTAGGGGACCTGTAGGGAGCTAAGGGGAATAGAGTGACTCCACACTTTTTATTGCTTCCTTATTTCTGGCAGCCTTTCAGACCACCAGATCTGCTATGTGATGTTTAATGCTTCTTACCAATTCATCCAATGAATCTAGAGGTTAGGAGTGCTAGGTTCCCATTCTCATTTTGCTACTGAGTTACCATGGACATGTCTTTGGAGTTTCTGGAGTGTTTCAGCCTTACTCAGAAGATGAAACTGTTAGATCAAATGCCCTCCCATACTCCATCCAATTCCAGTACTTTCTATATTATGGAGAATCTTTGAATGAGATGTATAGGAGACTGTGAGAAGGGACAGGAAACCGAGGTCTTGGTATCTGACCTTCAGTAACTACAGTGCAGTTGAGGGGTTACAGCCTTCAAACAAGTGTCGAATTATCAGCCCAAGGCTATGTGTTATGAAACGCCCAAGCAGCTGACTGCTGAGGCTCACAATTCTGATTGCAAAGCTTGAAAATAATACTGGATACAGTTTGTAAACAAATCTGTGAGCTCTTGGGAGGCCAAATATCATCAACAGTCTTTTGCAATTTATTAGAGGAGGGACAGGCATCTGCAAATTGCAGATATTTACAGAGATGAAATGCAATACTCTAAGGGGATTAGACTGCATCTCAGTAAAAAATGAAATGTCTAGTCACCGTATTGTAAATTTAATTCCAACCAGAATCTTTATTAAGCCTTTTGGGGCAGGAGGACATGTGGATATAAACATTTTAAAACTCGGCTGTTCTCCAGAAGCCAGCACTCTTTCCAGTTGCTGAGAAGAGAATGTCCTATTTTAGTCACACTTAAGTAACTTTAATTGAATTTTTAACTCCTTATTAGCTAGTTTGAGACACCAAGAAAAAGTCAAGGCATGTACAAGTATTTAGAACAATGACTACTTTTGTGATAAATATCCTTTTTTGAAAAATATTTTAATTCATTCATTACCTTTTGGTTACACTGGTCTTTGTTGCTGCACACTGGCTTTGTCTAGTTTCCGTGAGCAGAGCTATTCTTTTCAGCGCGAAGGTTTCTCATTTTGGTGGCTTCTCTTGTTGCGGAACACAGGCTCCAGGCCCATGGGCTCAGTGTTTGTGGCGATTGGGCTCATTAGTTGCATCTTGAGGGTTCTAAAGAGAAGGCAATGGCACCCCCATTCCAGTACTCCTGCCTGGAAAATCCCATGGACGGAGGAGCCTGGTAGGCCGCAGTCCATGGGGTCGCTAAGAGTTGGATGCGACTTCACTTTCACTTTTCACTTTCATGCATTGGAGAAGGAAATGGCAACCCACTCCAGTCTTCTTGCCTGGAGAATCCCAGGGATGGCGGACCCGGGTGGGCAGCCATCTATGGACTCGCACAGAGTCGGACATGACTGAAGTGACTTAGCAGCAGCAGCAGAGGGTTCTAAAGTGCTAGAGTGAGAATTCAGTAGCTGTGGCTCCCCAGGCTTTAGTTGTGCGCGACCTGTGGAATCTCACTGGACCAAGGATCAGACCTGTGTCCCCTGCATTGGCAGGTGGATTCCTATCAACTGTATCATCAGGGAAGTCTTCTCTTTTTTTTTTTTTTTTAAAAAAAAAAAGGGTATTTATTTGTTTGACTGCACTGAATCTTAGTTGTGGCATGCAAGATCTTTCAGTTGCAGCATACGTGATCTTTAGCTGTGGCATGCAAAATCTTAGTCGTGGCGTGTGGGATCTAATTCCCTGATCAGGGATTGAACCCAGGCCCCCTGCATTGGGAACACAGAGTCTTAGCCACTGGAACACCAGGGAAGTTCCTGTGATGAGTATTCTTAACCATACTTGGTAACAAGTCAGGGTCATCATTAGATAAAGCCCCTAGTATAGAGCTCTGTAGATGGGAGACTCTCAAAGAATGGTTGCTGAGGGACTGACCTTGAAATTCCAATATACCTGAAAGCCAACTTTAAAGAAAATAATTAGTACTTGCACACTTGAAAATTTTGTATGTGGTTTGCATTTCAATTGTTTTTCCGTCTAAGCTATATTTTTCAAATGAGAAAACTAGGGGTTATACAGATTAATTTGCTCAAGACCTCATTGTCATCGCATCAGGATTCCTCTACCTTTAATTTTAAATTCCATGATTCTTTCCAAATCCCGAACATGTAGGATATAAATACAGACATAAATATAGACAGATACAGCTCTTTCTCTCAATAACTTCGCATTATTTGGAAGCAAAGAAGTCCTTGGAAAATGAAACATCTTTTATTCTGTGATTTCTTTTCTTCCCCATTCCATTTTCCAGGCTTCCATACATCTTTGCCTTGGATAAATGTGTTGAACTTTCCAAATATCAGACCCAAATATAAGTTTTAGAAACGAAAAAACCACAACCTTGAGAATAATTTTCAAGACGTCCTCCAGTTTTTTAAAGATTCCTTTTGGGGCCCACTGGGTCAGGCTTCTTAACCAGGGCTGGCATCTGGCCTGGGTTTTTGTTTCCCTCTAGTGCTACCTGCTGGTAGTAAACCTGCAATGGCACCTTCTAGGCCATAGACCATGCAATCATTTGTTTCTAGGGTCAGATTCTCCATAAATCAATGATTCTCAACTTCACCTGCATATCAGAACCACAGGGGATGTTTTCAAGAGTGTTGATGCCGGGGACGTCCCTGGTGGGCCAGTGGGTAGGATTCCGTGCTTCTACTGCCGGTTTGATCCCTGGGCACGGAACTGAGATCGTGCATGCCACACGCTGCGCCCCCACAAAACAGAAGTTGCTGTACAAGTACTGATGCCCAAGTCTCACCCCTAGAGATTCTGATTCAATTCAGTCTGGGGAGGACCCCATGCATTTTTTGAAAAGCTCGCCAGAGAATTCTAAACTGTAGCCAGTATTGAGAGACACCAACCTAAATCAATCAAATTTCACTAGTACAGATAATAGGAAGGGTAATGTAGCTGTGAAAAATATGCATTCAATTTTTTCATATCTAGACCGGTACCCCAGTTTATTTCATACCATTAATACAACTCACTGTGACTCTAGCTGATTTTTATGGATAAAAAATATAGAAATCAATTATTTTCACTGTAAACTTTTAGGATTTTCCTCATGACTAAACAGGAGTCCAACCTAACGTAAGTTAGCTTTATTATTTCACTGCATTTCTTATTAAAAGCTATGATAATGTATAATTCAGAAAGAGGTGGCTTGCATTTCATTTTAATGTTCCTGTAAGCTTGGCATTCTTTTAACACATGAGTCAGTGTTAGACTAAGTCAGAGGCTTTCTTACTATTATAAGCAGGCAGATTAAAAAGGCAGTTTATTCGAGACTGAATTTCTATCCGGTCATGAGGAAAACTGAACATTTCAAAAGGAGAAAATAACATAAGTTTTACACACACACACACCTTGCATCATGTACAAATCTTATATATTTTCAAAAATTACAAATGGATGGGAAAGGGGGTTTGATTTCCTTGAAAGTGAATTTGACAGATGATCCCAAGACCATCTATCAGAATAAATAAATGTTAATCTTGTGTTCCCAGGAGGTATTGTGTCGGCTGCAGATCAGGAAGCTTGTTAACACCCTAGGCAATCCCAGTCTCAAACAGCCCAAGGGAAAACATGGCATGTTTGTCCTTTTCTTAAAAGTTCGTTTTTAATTGGAGGATAATTGCTTTAAAGTGCTGTGTTGATTTCTTCCACGCAACAACATGAATCAGCTATGTGTATACATACCTCCCCTCCCTCGTGAGCATCCCTCCCACTCCACACCGCATCTCACCCTCCTAGGTCATCACAGAGCACTGGTCTGAACTTCCTGTGTCATACAGCAGTTTCCCACTAGCTACCTATGTTACACATGGTAGTGTATATGTTCGGATAAGGCAATGGCACCCCACTCCAGTACTCCTGCCTGGAAAATCCCATGGACGGAGGAGCCTGGTAGGCTGCAGTCCATGGGGTCGCTGAGGGTCAGACACGACTGAGCGACTTCACCTTCACTTTTCACTTTCATGCACTGGAGAAGGAAATGGCAACCCACTCCTGTGTTCTTGCCTGGAGAATCCCAGGGACGGGGAAGCCTGGTGGGCTGCCGTCTATGGGATCGCAGAGTCGGACACGACTGAAGTGACTTAGCAGTAGCAGCAGTGTATATATTCGGAGAAGGCAATGGCAACCCACTCCAGTACTCTTGCCTGGAAAATCCCGTGGACGGAGGAGCCTGATAGGCTGCAGTCCATGGGGTCGCTAAGAGTCAGACACGACTGAGCGACTTCACTTTCATTTTTCACTTTCCACTTTCATGCATTGGAGAAGGAAATGGCAACCCACTCCTGTGTTCTTGCCTGAAGAATCCCAGGGGACGGGGAGCCTGGTGGGCTGCCGTCTATGGGGTCACACAGAGTCGGACACAACTGAAGTGACCTAGCAGCAGCAGCAGCAGTATATATATGGGATTCCCTTGCTGCTCAGCTGGTAAAGAATCCACCTGCAATGCAGGAGACCCCAGTTTGATTCCTGGGTCAGGAAGATTCCCTGGGGAAGGGATAGATTACCCATTCTAGTATTTTGGGGCTTCCCTGGTGGCTTCAGACAGTAAAGAATCCACCAGCAATGGGGGAGACCTCGGGTTGATCCCTGGATTGGGAAGATGCCCTGGAGAAGGGCATGACAACGCACTCCGGTGTTCTTGCCTGGAGAATCCCATGGACAGAGAAGCCTGATGGGCTACAGTCCATGGAGACGCAAGGAGTCGGACACGACTGAGAAACTAAGCACAGCACAGCGCAGCCCAGGGCGTGTATGTCAGTGCTACTTATAGAAAACGGACTTGTAGACACAGTGGGAGAAGGAGAGGGCGGGGTGAATTGACAAAGCAGCATCAGACTGCTTATCCTATACATCCTCATTATGGTCGGGAGGCTCTGTATCTTGTCAGGACAGAATGTCAGAATCTATCCATCACCCGTACCTGTGAGACCCTGACACTCTGACCTCCTGGACTTCATGGCATTTAGGAAACTACAGCTGTGGCATTTTTCTTTAACTGTGTGAGCTTTCTAGAAAAAAAGCCAAACCCCAAACCGAACCACGACAAGTAACAACAAAAAAACTCATCTGGTATCTTTTGGCCTTTAGGCCTTTCCTTAGCTTCAAAAATTTTATAAACACACAAAAAATTCACAATCTTGTTAAGTGCTTTCTCAGTCTGATGGGGGAGAATTGCCAGTGTAAGTCTCAAGTGCAATTTTTATGGAAAACATTTTGTAATAGAATATAACTCATTATTTAACAAGATTAATTTGAAAATTTCGCTGAACTTAAAAGATTTCCAATAAATATAGCCTTACAAAATATAAGGACGCATGAAAGGGAAGCAGAGTAAATTCATTTGTTTTTAGTCTTATTGCCTGATTAAAGTTCTGAAAATATTGTGCAATTATTTATTTTCATGGGTGAAGAAATGAGCTACAAAACTAGAGAGATGCGGTCTTGAAATTCTTTGAAAACAACGCACTAGCTCATTCTCTCACACTTGTTTTATCTAGAGGATTATAGTCCCGTGAATTTCTCAGCATTATCATTTTTGATTTAGCCAAGATTCCCATTCTGATCATCCAGAATAGATCTAGGGGAGATAATGTGATTTTTAAATCTCTGGTAAAATCATTTTGTACTTGGAAGGAAATAATTTCAGCACCCGTTCGTACTGCAAAATAGCCAGTTCTAAATTCCTGAGATTAGTGTCAATATCAGTCAAAATGTTATCACTAAGATGGATTATTCCACCTGGTTCTATTTTAAACTAAACAGGATCGCTCATAGAGACCCAATCTACTCCATCAAATTGTTCGGGAGGGAAGACTCTTTATTTGGAGGCCAGGTATGGGTTTAAACTGGAGAGCGTTGGGGACGAAGAGAACTTGTCACTCATCTAAGGTTGCACAGTGAGTCATGGTCAAGGTCAGACTATATCCAAGTATTTTGCTGTCCACCAACACCCCATTGCCTTGGGAACCCCATTGTTGAATGCATTGTTGACATTACTCTTTTTAATTCTTTTGATAAATGCAAACCTCAGCAAGTTCTTAATCAATTTCTTGCTTTTTCCAAATGGTGCACTTTCTCATTGGAATGTTAAATTCCAGACTTTTTATATCTAAAAGATGTTGCTAGGAAATGTCTGATCCATTCCAACTACCTTGTAAATGTAGCAAAATTATGAAGTGAAAAATATTTGAGGCCTTTTCAAGGGTACACATGTGGGATTGTTACTTCTTAGGACAAAACAGAGTTATTCAAGAGATTACATTTGCCAGGAGGGAAAAGCCAAAAACCACATTCCAGCAAGACCTAGGATCTTAGAAATTACAGCAAATTCATGAAAGTGTTTTGATACTGTCAGCATGTTAAGTGTATTTAAATGTTTAAATAGTCAGTTAAAATATGCATATTAATCAATAACACTGCTGCTGCTGCTAAGTTACTTCAGTCATGTCCGACTCTGTGCGACTCCATAGACGCCAGCCCACCAGGCTCCCCCGTCCCTGGGATTCTCCAGGCAAGAACACTGGGGTGGGTTGCCATTTCCTTCTCCAGTGCATGAAAGTGAAAAGTGAAAGTGAAGTCGCTCAGTCTTGTCTGACTCTTTGCGACCCCATGGACTGCGGCCTACTAGGCTCCTCTGTCCATGGGATTTTCCAGGCAAGAGTACTGGAGTGGAGTGCCATCACCTTCTCCAATCAATAACACAGTTATACTTAAATTTTAAAATACCTTATTTTTCAAATAAGGGTATAATTAAATAGTAACCAGTTCTCATATTGTGAAATGAAATTCATATTTTATGGCAAGACAAGAAAGATTTAGATGTAAAAATTTTTCTCTGCTCTTTGGCCTCCTCTCTCCCTGCCACTGTGCACTGTATATCTGCCTTATACAACAATTAGACCTCCCCATTGGCAGAAACACCCTCTCAACCAAGAAGAGCAACTTTCTCCCAGCATCAGTAGGCAACTCCTTAAAAGGTAACCTTTCTTCTTGACCTTGTAAAGGGCCATGATGCCACTTAGATCTGGATTGTGTAAACTATCAATGACATGTCATTTAACGTATAGCCCTCAGTCTCAAAACACTTATATAACTGTGCCTTGACTTCTAACAGGTGGAACAATTCTCAGAGTTTTCCGAGATGCTCTTCTTGGGTTATAATCCTCAAATTTGGCTCAAATAAAAATTTCCATTTTTTCTTAGATCATCTGATTAACATTTCATCAACAATGTTATTTAGAAGAGTTTATTTTTTTAACAAGAGAAAAACAAACAGAAGCTTATTAACTTGTATACCTCAGGTGTTGTCCATGGGACACACAGAGGGAAAATCAGGAAAGTTTATGTTCAGTTCAGATGTCAGTCAATGAAAATTCTTCCTAAAAAATATTGGCAGAAAATACATACTCTCTGTCAATTTTGTATAGAAAACACATCCATTATTATAATTTCTATATTGGAGGTAATGTTTTTACCAAAATGTAAGGTCTATGAAAGCAGCAACTTTGCTGCCTTTTTTTTTTTTTTTGCTTTTTAAAAAAAAAACAAGTAAGGAAGATTTTATTCCTTTATGCATTTCTCCAAAAAAACCCCACAAAAACAGAACCCACAAATGGAAGCAAAGAACAAAGTTTTCTAGCTCTCTGGGACATGCAGAAACATGTCTTATAGAAACACAGCTATGTATTAAAAATGCACTAATCAACATTGTCTTTTGCTTCCCCAGTCAAAAAATCTATAGAGAAAAACACTTTAAATCGTATTCTATGATAACTACCAAGGACCTACTGTAGAGCACATGGAACTCTGCTCAATGTTATGTGGCATCCTGGATGGGAAGGGAGTCTGGGAGAGAATGGACCCATGTATATGTATGGCTGAGTCCCTTCGCTGTTCACCTGAACTATCACAACAGTGTCAGTTGGCTATATCCCTACACAAAAATGAAAAATTAAAAAAGAAAAAAAGTTCACTAAAAGAAACTAAGCGAAAACCTACATAGGAACTCCCAGTACTATTTTTTCAACTTCCGTGGATCTTTATTTTAAAATAAGATTTTTTTAAGTGTTAAAAGAAATAAATTGTATTCTAATATAAATTTGTTGCACGCTTAAACTTCAACTTATTCAAAGACTTACTGTGTAATAAACTGCAGAAAATAGAGTAATCTTTAATAATCTGCTCACAGTGAACAGTTAAGCAGTAGACACGGTGATAAATATAGCATGTATTACTTATTTGTTAAACTTCACATTTATAACAAGCAGATGATTTATTATGAATAGTAGCTACTTTCTTACATTTTAGGAGATACCAGATCCAGAAATGGAAGTAGGAAGTAATTTAATGAAACTGATTTTAGAAAATATTTCCTTGAGTCTGAGTCACTATGGTATTTATTCCATACAGTTTAAAAATGTAGATATTAACAGATTGATAATCTTCAGGGAGAGAATATAGTGACACCAATTTCTAAAGCAACACTCTTTGGGTTTATTGCTACAATTCTGGTACCTTGAATAGTCCTTAGAACATAAGAGGTGCTGGAAATATTTGTTGAACCAGTGCCTTTTTCTTAAACAGATACAATTTGGCCACCAAGTAACCAGGACTGGAAATCTGCAGGATTTACTAAGACCAAGGAGAATTTAATACTCGGATATTATTCCCACTTTCGGGCTTCCCAGGTGACCCAGCAGTAAAGAATCTGCCTACCAAGCAGAATACATGAGTTCAATCCCTGGGTTTGAAAGATCCCCTGGAGAAGGAAATGGCAACTCACTCCAGTATTCTTGCCTAGGAAATCCCATGGACAGAGGAGCCTGGTGGGCTACAGTCCTTGGGGCCACAAGAGTCAGACACGACTTAGCGACTAAACCACCGCTACCACCATTCCCACTTTCAGGTTGGGGTTGGTCATTGATTTGGGGATAAAGAAGGGATTTCCACTTTGACCTTGATTTATATTTTCAAATCTTCAGCCCATGTGTTGGCCATCACGTGTTCACTGTGATAATTTTCAACGCCTGGCTGTGGTGGCAATAGAAAGAAGAGTTATACTTCATCTAATCTTATATCTTCAGGATGTCTTGCACGTACTAGGTTTTCAATACACATCTACAGATTTGCATTGAACTATGCAATTTCAGTTTTAAGTGTAGCTTTCTATTTCTTTTGACAAATGTTAATCTAGGTAAAAATCGACATAAGGACCGAGCATGTAGACATACTGTTATTCAGTCCTGCTGCAATGATTAAGTTTGGTCTTATTTCCAACCTGAAATGAAAAGCAGTTCACATATGGGAACCCACTGCACAATTCCTCTCCACCTGCCAGTCATTCTTAAAGAAAGTATTGCTGCTGCTGCTAAGTCACTTCAGTCATGTCTGACTCTGTGCAACCCCATAGACGGCAGCCCACCAGGCTGCCCCGTCCCTGGGATTTTTCAGGCAAGAACACTGGAGTGGGTTGCCATTTCCCTCTCCAATGCACGAAAGTGAAAAGTGAAAGTGAAGTCGCTCAGTCATGTCCGACCCTCAGCGACCCCATGGACTGCAGCCTACCAGGCTCCTCCATCCCTGGGATTTTCCAGGCAAGAGTAGTGGAGTAGGGTGCCATTGCCTTAATTCTCCATGTGGTTTTCCAAAGAATTTATGTTACATTAAGATACTTTGGTTAAGTATTCCAATATGAGGCCCCCTCCAAGACCCGGTAGGTTGACAGGATATGGCTAAGCTTGCTCTATGCTACCCCCACCTAATCAAGACTCACTGTTAGGGGGGCGGCACAGCTGAATTTTCACATGAGACACCATGGGGAGTTGGGCACACAGGAGAGGATACGGGAGTAGACTTCCCCACCACCTCACCACACCTTCTTCCTTTGTCCATTTATGTTCCTCAGAGTAACAACGGTGGTTATTATTAAAAGCCAGCTTTCAATACACACACACCTTCCCTGCAGAAGGGAATGGCAACCCACTCCACTATTCTTGCCTAGAGAATTCCGTGGACAGAGGAGCCCGGTGAGCTACTGTCCATGGGACTGCAAAGAGTCAGACATGACTGAGTGACTAACACTTCTTCACTTCAACGCAACTTCCCTTCCAAATGGTAATCTTTACATCTAGTGTCATGACATCCAGAGTTTTCCCTTCTGGAAAGACTTTATCCTTTGCTAGGTATTCATTTTAGTTTTTAATAATTGGTGTCCTGAGAAAGCCAATGCAATGTGTAACAGCAGCTTCAATTGATGGTCACTGAATCTTCAAGATTGCCACACATTCTGGGCACAAATTTCCACCAAGTGTTGGGGGCCCCAGCCTTGAAGGCTGGGAGATAGGTTATGCCTTGAACATTTGTGGCTTGAAGTTGGCCGAGAGGTTGACTGAGTTTTTGCCACTGCAGATGAGTGAAAACAGATGTGGATGCTTGAAAGTGTGGTGGTCCTCTAGAGTAGTTCTTGCTGAACCCAAAAGGGCCAGTGGTCAAAGGGGGCTTAATTTGAAGCCCATCACTTCTTGACCCTTGAAGTCACACAGGCATAGTATTTGATTGTCGCATTGTGCAGTGCAGTGAGAAAGTGGCTTCTTATATGACATCACTTCTATATTAGAGGTCAAATGTTAAATTCTTGAATTGCTTAGAACACAAGGACTAAATATGTGATAGAACCAGAGCTTCTAGAGAGCCAAATTCTCTGATACACTAACGTGTAGGAAAAAACTGTATTAGTCAAAGGGCTCAAAGACAAGAACTGAGAGTTGAAAGCCTGGGAGAAAGAGAAAGGAAAAAATATCAACAGACACATGAAGAACACATCTAGAAATTATGACAATAACAACAACATTTGGCACTCTTGAATGAAATTAAAAGAAATTTGGACTACAAAGATCTCAAAGAACTATTTTCTCCTAAAGAACCCTTGGGAAATGTGTCTCTGTAAAGAGTTTCATCTGGTTACCATCTATCAGATGGAATTGAAGAAATAAATCTGCTTATTCATTGCCAACCTCTCCCTGTTGTTTTTCGACATGGGATAACAGACCAGTTATTAAGTAAAAAGTTACTAGATATTAATTTTAAAAAGAGGAAGAAAAGCTAATTTTCAAAAGGGAAGAAAAGTATGTAACAGAAACCACCTTGATTTTATAATGACATCAGAATATAACAAACAAAAACAAAACCTATTGACATGACAAAAATACAGTTGGTGCAACGAATATCCAGAAAAGTCCAAATCAAATAAGTTGAGTTTGTTGGTCCATCAAAAGGTAGGAAAAATTACAGGAATTTAGGGAAGATATCTTTAGGGTGTCACATTTCTTAATATTTTGTGGGGAAAATTAATCCACATAAACTGATAATCTCAGTGACTACAGAAACCATATGATATTCCAGACTCTTCTGAATAACCTCTTTTTAACACATTGTCATCTTTCCTGGTTAGTCAAAAGCATGGAACCAGACTGCTGGTTCTACCACTTAGAAACTGTGTCACCCTGGGAAAATCACTTCACCTCTCTGATCCTTAGTTTTCCCATCAGTAAAATGGGGTTTCTCAAACAGCTAACCTCACAAGATTAGTGTGAGGATTAAATAAAGTAATGCTTACAAATTGCTTGGTGCACTTCTTGCTGTATGTTAATAGTAAGCACACGATAAATGGAAGTTTTCTTTATCATAATGTGGAGTGCTCTTTTCCCTAACATGCTCATTTCAAATTCATTTTTCTTCCTTTGTTCAATCTGCTCCCTCCTTTGTCTTTCCAAATCTCATTCATCCTTTTAGTTCCAGTTTATTGCACTTCTGTTCCAAGCGGCCTTCTCAGAGAACATTAGCTCACGTGCATGTGATCTTCCTGTGAATTCCTGCATTACTCCTTGTGTGTATGGTAGATTTTAGCACTTTGATACATTCTTTCTTGTGTTACATAATACTTGTTTCATGATAGTCACATGTCCTCTAATGGATTTAGTATGACAGGCCTGAGAGGGTTACAAGGGTTTCTTACAATATTAGGCTGTCATTTGTCCAAAAAAGGTAGTATCATTCCCATTTTACAGATGCAGTAATTGAGGCCTAGGAGATGAAGTGAATGTTCCAGGCCCAAGGTCAAATGGCACTTAGGTGATAGATCAGTGGGCCCCCAAAGCCTCATAAGGAAGTGCATGGTTTTTCGAGCCACACCACCTAGGTTTAAATCTGTGACCTTGAGACAATTACTAAACCTCTCTGAGTTTCATTTTTCCTCATCTGTAAAATGAGGTTGGTAGTACTTACCTTGGAAAGTTGTTGAGAAGTTGAAATGGAATAATGCACAGAAAATAGTGCTTAGTGTTATTGAATAGATGCTCAAAAAAAAAAAAAAAAAGACCACTTTTCATTCCTTTCTGCATCTTAAAGAACATCTTCTACGACTTCTAAGCTCCAAGTTTTACTAAGCACCCACCACTGAATAAATACTCTTATTGACTTAAGAGAAAAGTAGAGGAGTTTTGCTGATGACAAATGTTAGAACTCTATCATCTTAGCACTCTGAAGTATACAGATCTGAGAACTTATCTTCATTATTAAAACCAAGTGGAGACTTGGTGTGCAATGGGTATTGTAGCTGTACTTTGGGGAAGGCTCCATATTGTGAGATTGTAACCTCACATTTCACTTTAATTCGACATGCGTGTGTTATTCTGAACACTCTTACAGATCCTAATAATATAAAAGTGACAAAGATATGGCCTTGCTTGCAAAGAATACACAGACTTGTATGGAATAACAGACATATTAACAACCACAACAAAAAAAGAATAGATGTACATGCTACAGAGGAAATGAATACAAATTGATGTGGAAACATGGATGGGGCAATTCATTCTACTTGAGAAAGCGAGGCAAA
The DNA here is from genome assembly GCF_016772045.2 of Ovis aries. Lineage (NCBI taxonomy): Eukaryota > Metazoa > Chordata > Mammalia > Artiodactyla > Bovidae > Ovis > Ovis aries. Next base: position 33,793,520 of record NC_056075.1, on the reverse strand, counting down.
GGGATAAAGGATGACATTTGAGATGGACCATAGGGGTCAAGTTTGCTTTTAAATATGAGCATTTAAAAATGTTCACAGCGCTGTGACTAGCATTTAACTTTTTGCTTAACTCCTGCCTTGTAGAGAGTTAACCAGGCAATCCTGATATGGTTGTCATCTGTATTCTCAAATTCAGCAAGTTAGGAGAGAAAGATGGCAAGGAGGAAGGGAGGGTGGAAGATACTTTGAAGATAATGAATAATGTGCAGATGTCTTACAGCCAACATGTGAAGAGGAGCATCTTTTCTCAACTGAGGATGACACTAGTATCGAGCCTATTTATACGGCTCAATAAATAAATACTGCATTAACAATGTTCACAGCAGCGCCTAATAAACCCACAGCCCAGCTCAAGTTGGGCTTATGTAAGCTGAGAGGAATCCTGGCACAGCATTTGTGATCTCACCCACTTTGTTTGGAAGTGTGAGATATTAATTAAAGAAAAGCTGGATTATAGCATCCAGGCTGAGTTGAGCTGGCAGCATCTTGCTAGCCATCTGTAATTGGTTAAAGCCCAATTTCTTCCTAAATCTCCCTCTTCTTGAACTAAAGTCCTACTCTTCCTCCTTCTGGCTCGTTGCTAGAGCTTCTGACCTCCTAGCAGGATCCTCTTGATTTGGGCTTTGAGAAGGCCTTTCTACTACAGTGTTAAATTTTGGGGGGCTTTGGGAAGACTTTTTTTACTACAGTGTTAATTTTTGTGTGTGTGTTTTTGTTTTATTTTGGTGGCAAGAAAGTGTGATTGCAAAGTAGTTTATGAGATAGTGGGATTGGATTTGCATAGAAGGCAGAAAACATTTGATCAAGGAGCACTTTCTTTGGAGCACAAGAAAATCCTGCCAGGATATATGACTCTGAACTAAAAATAACAATTATGTTTACTCAGCAATTCCTAGAAGAAGGCTTCAGAGGAGGGAATATAATTTCTGGCCACTTTACCCAGTGTCAATATCTACTTTGACAAGTTAATAATGTTATTTGTTCTGGATCTTATTTGTCTTGGTATGTTTACTGGTATATTTCCTCATTTGTTTTTGGCATCTGGCTGTGCACATCCTGCCCTTCCAGGCACTGAGCACATCCTTGTCCTCTCTCACCATCCTTCTGCCCTAAGATTTGTAGTCATTTATACCTTAGTCTAAACGAGACTTTAAATGGGGTCCCATGTCCTAGAGGTACTTGTATCTTAAGATTTGACGGTAATAAGAATTACCCCCATAAAAGAGTTAAAGATTATTGTTAATCAGGTGATCAACTGTTTCTTACAATAGGATATTCTTATCATCTTCACATGAAGTGTTTTAGGAAAGACTGTTTCGTCAGTCACAGGAAAGGCTGCTCCTGCCTTTTTGCTTCATCAACTGTAAGTGAACCCAAGGTTCAAGGTTGGGGAGATAACCTTGATATCCAGTTTCCCTACCCCAGGTTAGAGTCTATGAGGGAAATTTTTCTTTTATATTTTAAACATTGACATGTAATTTGCACACCATAAATTCACCTTTTTAAAGTGTACAGTTCAGTGGTTTTTAAGATATCCACAGAGTTGTACAACAGTCACCACTATCTACAACATTCTCACCTCAAACCCATTAGCAGTCACTCCCCATTATCCCCTCCTCCCATCTGTTGTCACCCATTAATCTACTTTCTGTCTATGGATTTGTACATTGTAGACAATTCATTTAAACAGAATCATATAATATGTGACTTTTTGTTCTTCACTTAGCATCATTTCAAGGATCATCTATGTTGTTGCAAATGTCAGTACTTCATTTCTTTTTATGGCTAGATAATATTCCATTCTGGAGAAGGGAATGGCTACCCACTCCAGTATTCTTGCCTGGACAGAGGAGCCTGGCGGGCTACAGTTCACAGGGTCGCAAAGAGTCAGACACGACTTTCACTTTCTATATAGTATGGGTATATCACATTTTATTTATTCATACATCAACTGATGGACATTTTCACTTTTTGACTATTAGGAATAATGCAGCTATGAACATTTGTGTACAAGTTTTTATGTGAACGTATATTTAATTCTATCTGCAAAAGTTTTATCCCTAAGCAATTTTTATACCCATATCCTTAATTAGGCTATCACATCCCTAAGAGAATGTATTTTATTTCTGTTGATGTCACCAGTGTTTGGTATCATTTTCTGAGCCCAAGATGTGCTTAAAATGTGCCTAAGGTGACAATTCAAAGGGCTTGGGTGGTGTGGCATCTGGTCCCATCACTTCATGGCAAATAGATGGGGAAACAGTGGAAACAGTGTCAGACTTTATTTTTTAGGTCTCCAAAATCACTGCAGATGGTGATTTTCAGCCATGAAATTAAAAGATGCTTACTCCTTGGAAGGATAGTTATGACCAACCTAGATAGCATATTCAAAAGCAGAGACATTACTTTGCCAACAAAGGTCCGTCTAGTCAAGGCTATGGTTTTTCCAGTGGTCATGTATGGATGTGAGAGTTGGACTGTGAAGAAAACTGAGTGCCACAGAATTGATGCTTTTGAACTGTGGTGTTGGAGAAGACTCTTGAGAGTCCTTTGGACTGCAAAGAGATCCAACCAGTCCATTCTGAAGGAGATCAGTCCTGGGTGTTCTTTGGAAGGAATGATGCTAAAGCTGAAACTCCAGTACTTTGGCCACCTCATGCGAAGAGTTGACTCATTGGAAAAGACTCTGATGCTGGGAGGGACTGGGGTCAGGAGGAGAAGCGGACAACAGAGGATGAAATGGCTGGATGGCATCACCGACTTGATGGACGTGAATTTGAGTGAACTCCAGGAGTTGGTGATGGACAGGGAGGCCTGGCGTGCTGCAGTTCATGGGGTCGCAAAGAGTCGGACACGACTGAGCGACTGAACTGAACTAGGCGGTGTGAGGGCCTAGAGAATTTCTTTGGTCCTGCCAGTCACGTTCTGATGTCAGTGCACTGGTGGTTTGGCCTGTTCTAGAAAATAAAGTAAATGTTATGCATTGTTCCATAGGTAAAATTTCACCTCTCAAAATAGATAAATAATATAAAAATGAATAAATAAGAATCACCCTTCCCAAACCAACCAAATAGGATTAATCCTTAAGTCTTTTACTCATTTAACACTGAATTTGTACTTTAACAAAGGATTCAGGGCTATTGGATTTGTCTTGCTGTTATCTATCCACGCGTTTCTATTTCCTCCACTTGATGAAAAGGTTTACAGAGTCAAAGATGCTTCATTGCTCTTCTCCTGTCCACAGTTCCAGCCTCATACCTTTGTGCCACTGGAGATGTGCATTGCTTGTTATCTTGAATGTCCTGTGGAGACAGATGGCCATCTAAAAGGAGGGGTGTAAAACATGCTAACCAATCATAACAGGAGCCTCTGTAGAATCCCCCTGGTTCCTGGAACAGAAGGTGTGACTTTTATGGTTCTCCTGGGCAAGAGGCCCAGTCAATGAGTGGATATTATTGCAATCAGAGATGTATGAAAAATCTGAGTCATTCCACGCAGCTCTTGTTTGCACTTGAAAAGTACGCCTGTGCTCACTCCTGTCTGTGCCCCTGTTGCCTGCGGATTACTTGCCGAGCTCAAGTCCTCTCTTTCTCCAAGAAGCTTTCAGTGTGATGTAGAGTTAGACCTGTGGCCTCCAAAGTCAACTGGTCTGATATAAATTCTGGCTCTGTCATGGATAGGGGCTCACCTGGTGGCTCAGATGGTAAAGAATCTGCCTGCAATTCAGGAGACCTGGGTTCAATCCCTGGGTCAGGAAAATCCCCTGGAGAAGGGAATGGTTACCCACTCCAGTATGTTTACCTGGAAAATCCTATGGCTACAGTCTATGGGGGCTGCAAAATGTTGGACACAACTGAGCAAGTATCACTATTGCTTTCTGTCACGTATCAGCCATCAGTTCAGTTCAGTTCAGTTGCTCAATCGTGTCCGACTCTTTGCAACCCCATGGAATGCAGCAGCCATAGCCTTGAGCAAATTATTTGGTGCTGATGTGCTTTGGTTTCCCATCCAAAACATGAGGGTAGTGACAGTCCTGGTTTTACAAAGCTGTTATTGGTTCACTAGTGTGCGTGAGCTCACTGAACATTAGTCATGATTGTCACTCCCTTCCACCACCACCTCTTCCTCTGTCACATGCAGTTTGGTATGTGATAATTGTCCTCTAACTTTTCTTATAATTTTACTTAGTCCCTCAGTCATTTTCCCAGAACACACTTGAGAGCCAAGAGGCAGGCAAATAACAATAGCTCCACTACCACCATCAAGATAACTGCACACCCCAAATTAATGTCACAGAACCCCTATACTAAAAATGAACGGGCTCCTTTGCTGCTCACCTGAAACTGCTACAACATTGTTAATCGGCTATACCCCAATACAGAATAAAAAGTTTGAAATTTGAAAATAATATAAAATAAAAATGAATGGGCTCTACTCATGAAACCTCTTATGCTGCTGCTGCTGCTGCTGCTAAGTTGCTTCAGTTGTGTCCGACTCTGTGCGACCCCATAGACGTCAGCCCACCAGGCTCCCCCATCGCTGGGATTCTCCAGGCAAGAACACTGGAGTGGGTTGCCATTTCCTTTTCCAATGCGTGAAAGTGAAAAGTGAAAGTGAAGTCGCTCAGTCGTGTCCAACCCTCAACGACCTCATGGACTGCAGCCTTCCAGGTTCCTCCGTCCATGGGATTTTCCAGGCAAGAGTACTGGAGTGGGGTGCCATTGCCTTCTCCGAAACCTCTTATACACACAATCATAGCCTATTAACTCTTACTGTATATATAGTGAGAACATGAGGCACCATCTGCCTCCCCAGCCTACAGCATAAACAAAAGCAGTCCAAGATCATTTGGTATAAGTAAAAAAAAGCCTTCCATGTCCCAGTACTTATTAGAAAATACTCAAGAGTGTGGTAAAAATAAAGCCCATTACCATGACTCTGAGTAAGAGGAGTTTAAGATGGTGAGAGAACGTTATCAAATTTCAGAAAGATTGTGACGAACATAAGTTAAAATATAAACTATAGATGAGTGACTTTGCAAATGACATCAGGTAAACAGGAGATCACAGTTTGGTCATCTTCCTCTTTTATACCATGTCATAAACTCTTTTTTAAAGAATTTTAGATCTTGGGTATTGTTTGTGTCCTCATGAAAGCTCCCAAGATAACACTGAGTAGTCCATAGAAACCTGTTGAGAAAATAGCTTATATTAAAAATGTCTGCAGGTGGGCCTTTAAGTTAATTGGATCTGACCCCACACCAAAAAAAAAAGTTTATAAAAATCATTAAGAATATTTTATTTGAAAATATTATCAGAATAAAGAAAAGGTATAGACCTTGCTTCTTTCTTGCTGTAGAAAAGGTATATAACCCCATATTTAGTGATTCCTTCTGCCAACATATTTTTATAACATAATTTATTTATGTTAAATTTTTGTTTGGCTGGGTCAGGTCTCAGTTGCGGCGTGCAGGCACCAGAGTGTAAGGGCTCAGTAGCTGCAGCCTGTGACTTAGTTGCCCCAGAATGTGGGATCTTAGTTCCCTGACTAGGGATTGAACCTGCATCTTCTGCACTGGAAGCATAGTCTTAACCACTGGACCACCAGGGAAGTCCCTTTATATAAATGCATTAGCATTGGCTGTGCACAGTACACTGTATTTATGTGCTAGAATATGGTCCCGAGCAAGGCAAATATTCGTCGTTCCCCTCTAAGGGGTTTAACATACATTCTAGATCAGGGCTGTCCACTAGAACTTTCTGCAGTGATGGAAATACTCTGTATGTGTTTGTAGCCACTTGCCATGCAGGGCTACTGAATAATTCCAGTATAGCGAGTACAACTGAAAAACCAATTTTTTTATTTTGCTTTAGTTAGTTTAAAATTTTAAAGTCACACGTGGCTAGCAGCTACTGAATTGGGCAGCCTAGCTCCAAGTTCAGTACTGTGACTGCAAAGTTCACTTATACCCTTAGATTTCCAGAACCATCTAGCCAGAGTTGATATTGAGAATGGCTCCCAAGCTCTTTCCAGATCCTTGCTCATTAGACAAATACTTCATCAACAAGCACATGTTTTGCCTATCTGTAAATCCAGCTTCACCAGAGAACCCTGAGTTAATCCAGCTTCTGAATCTGAAAGCCCTCTCCCTTGGACCTGTTTATGATAGTTTAAATTCTCTTTATCTTCCCAATGAAAGTATTTGACACAAGTTTTGAAGAGAAAGGGGAGGGGTGGAGCTATTGCAGTGCTGTAGCTTCTCAGCTGATTAAAGAATTATTATTGCTCCCTTCTTGTCGACTCCATCCCTGCCATCTACCTGCGCACGCGCGCACACACACACACACACGTACACACACACGCACATCTATTGAAGAGCATAGCAGTTCACCCTCTACGTAATGATGAACACCTTTCTGGAATCCATGCTCACGTGTCAGCCGCTTTGTGTCGGAATGGATGCATTTGACCCTGCACTTGACCCTGCACGTTCATTGCATATCTTACCAGCTGCTGTTTAGATTTCACTCTGAATAGTTTGTGTCCTCAGCAGAAAGAACAAAGTGGAAAGAGACGGGCACCCTCTGGGGCTTGTTCTAGAGACATGAGGCAACCATTGGCAAAATGGAGTGGCCAAGAGGTGGCAGCTCCAAATGTCCTGCTGGAAAGTTGAACAAGAGCAGAAAAGATGTTGCCCTGGGAGCTGGAGGCACTGCATGGAGCTGGGGCACTCAGGTAAGTCTCTTTGCATGGCCAGGTCTGGTTTCTTCCCCAGCAAGACTGCACCAAATTTGGGCCTAGATTGTATGATGGCCAGGACTAACTTTATACACACACACACACACACACACACACACACACACACACACACACACAAACATATATAGTTGCACCAGGTCTTAGTTTTGGCATCTGGGATCTAGTTCCCCAACCAGGGATCAAACCTGGGCCCCCTGCATTGGCAGTGCAGAGTCTTAGTCACTGGACCACCAGGAAAGTCTCCAAGGCTAGCTTATAATCCATTCTTGTTATCACCTCTCCTTCAGAAACACGCCCAGAACAGGGCTCTCCCTTGCAGGGACAGTTGGCTCCATCACTCTGCAGCCCTCTACTCCACCTTAACTCTGGTCATCCCCCTGGAATCAGGTGGCATGAACATCAAGGGCAGGTCAGGAAGGGGAAGGTCACAGAGGGCTCTGTGTACCCAGGATGGCTGTGGACGTGGCTGGGGACGCGCAGCGGGAGGAGGGTCTGTCCTCCCCTGTCTGCTCTCATGAATTATATTTCTCGGAGGCACTTGTCCTTTCAGCCTTGGCCTCAGACCTGCCCCCACCCATCCTCAGGCTGTCGTACAGTGCTCTTTGTTGAGTCACAGAAGACTCCAAAAGGTGGGCGCTGGGACAAAAGCCTCAATCAGGAGGCTTTTGGGCCAGTTCAGTCACCAGCTTTCCTTGGAACCACTACCACTGTTAGGAGGAAGAAGAGCCATGTTTGGACCTAGATTAAGTCCTGGGAAAGAATAGCTGGCTTCCCGCACTGGAAAGGAATGAGACTGGATGAGGAGCAGCCTGCAGCCCCATACCACATTCCTCTCCATCCTAAAGCTTCCGCACCTCCCCCGCCTCCCAGTGGCATACAGGGACTCAGTCAGGACAGGCTGCTTCTTCCAGGCCTTGGTTGACACTCCCCAGTGGCAGAGAGCCAAGAGTGGAAACCAGGCTTCTCTGCTCAGGAACAGGTTCTTCTCTGGAGGGGAAAAAAAGGATGGGGGATTATCATCAGCCTCTTCCAGAGCTATCGAAAATGAAGGTCATTTTCCCTTTAATGCCGTCCTTGTGCAGGTTCCGTGTTCTGCAGCCTCTCAGAAGATACACGGGCCTCTCCCCGTGACCCAGGGCAGTGATGCTCCCTCAAAGTGCTCCCCCTGGTCCAACAGCCATCCGGTCAGCAGAGAATGGCAGATTCCAGGACCCCACACCAGAACTAGTGCATCAGAATCTTTGGGTTGGGGGACACCTTGAAATCTGCCCTGAGACTTCCTTTGGGGGAACAAAGCCATTCATGTGGGAGAAAGCCCCTAGAGCAGAATCTTCATGACAAGTACCCCAGCTGGTTCAGCTTCAGGTGGAATGTTTTGGGAGGAGGACCGGGCTGGGAGCAGGCTCTCCTCCCTCATGGTACAGGGAAGAGCGTGGACTGGGAGCCAGGAGTCCTGTGTCCTCCCAGCACTTTTGGGAGTCATATAGACACTTCAGTGTCTAAGTCTTCAGGTGCTTCTTCCCCCCAGTGTGGGGAGGCTGAAGGGCCTGTGAGCTAAGGCTTGTCCATCCATCTCATCATAGTTTAAATGTCTGGGCAAAACAGAAGGAGGACTTCTGGGGTTCAAAAGTGTATTGACCCCTACTGTTGATTCCCAGACAGTTTTATCTTGATGGTTTTTTAATTCCTTCAATAAGATGGCTTGATTTCTACTTATGAAGGTTTAATACATAAATATATTAAAATACATATATTATTTATTTACTACACCTGTATTTATTTTTCATTATAAACATGACATATGCTCATAGTAAACAAAAGAGAGAGCAATTCAAACATTACAGAAATGCCTCCCCCCAAAGGCCAACTGTGATCATACTTCTCAGAGATGATTCTTATTGACAATTAGATGTATGTTCTAAGAAGACCAAAAACAAAAAAAGATTGTCTGAGCAGCAGTGGCAGAGCTGATCTTTGCTAAGTGCTCACTCCCTGTCAGGCAATGCGTCAGGTGCGGTATGCAGACCATCCATTTCAACCTTACAACAACCCCCACGGGGTGAGAATTTCTTTCCCTAATTAGGGTTGGGGAAATTTCATACATACCAACCCCAGTCATTTTTGTAAAAGTGTGATGATGCTCCACTTACTGTACGGCAACCTGCTCCTTTCATTCTTAAGGCATTGTGCACATCTTACCTAATCGTAAATGTGAAACTTGAAACATCCACAGAACGTTCACTTACATGAAGTCATTATAATTAAGCAATTCCCAAAGGATTTCTGTGGTGTTGTAACAAACAATGCTACTGTGAACAACTTTTTAACAGATATCTTTGTGTATTTGTGTGAATATTTCTGTAGGATAAATTTCTAGAAGCGGAAACAGTAGGTCGATATACACATATCAAATCATTATAGAGTACACCGTAAACTAAGGCAATGTTATACGTCCACTACATCTCAGTAAAACTGGGTAAAATGCAGACCCTTAATTCCAATAAATCTTTACAAAAATACAGAAAGAAACAGATCCAACAGGGCATATGAATAAACATTTTAATACTTTTCTGTACAATCTAGATGACAGAAAATAAACTGTATCTGAGTGTCTCATCTATGTGCTGGAAGTGTTAGTCGCTCAGTTGTGTCCGACTCTTTGTGACCTCATGGACAGCAGCCCACCAGGCTCCTCTTCCATGGGATTCTCCAGGCAAGAATACTGGAATGGGTTGCTATTCCCTTCTCCAGGGGATCCTCCCAACCCAGGAATCAAACCTGGGTCTCCCAAATTGCAGCCAGATTCTTTACTGTCTGAGCCACCAGTGCTGTCTATCTATGTGTAGAAAGAAGGTCTTTTCAAATCTAAATCCCAATCCAAAGAGAGGATCAGGACATTTGCCATATCTGCTTTTGGATTGTTGGTTCTGCCACTAAATAGCTATGAAACCAGGAGCCACAAAAAAATACATCAGTAAACGGTCAGAGGCCTTATTTCTTCCTGTGTAAAACGGCAACCCAGTAAGATCTATTTTCCAAAGCCCTCTTTTGCTCTACCATTCCTTGATTTGATTCATCCTTTTTAGTCCTCTGAATTTGTTTTCTTATTTATGAGAAAAAGTACTTCCCACCTTTCAGGATCAGTGGGTTTAATGCATCAATTACTTGCATGCGTGCTAAGTTGCTTCAGTCACATCTGACTCTTTGAGACCCTATACACTGTACCCCACTAGGCTCCTTTGTCCATGGGATTCTCCATGCAGGAATACTGGAGTGGGTTGCCAGGCCCTCCTCTAGGGAATCTTCCTGACCCAGAGACTGAACTCGAGTCTCCTATGTCTCCTGCATTGGCAGGTGGGTTCTTGACCACTAGCACCACCTAGGAAGCCCATCAATTAGTTTAGACCCTTCAAACTTTCAAGTGCTAAGCAGTTCTCTTAGTACTTGTAGAACAAGCAAACTTTGCTGGATAGAACCTTCAAACTGCTTTGACTTCTAAAATTCTTCCTGAGTCTTTAAGAAAACAAGACAATCATGGAATCCAAGAGGCCACTGATGTCTCAACATTCTGGACATGATGAGTAACAGGAGGTGTTTGGGAAGGCCGATATGGTATCACATCTCCCTGGGGAATCTTGGCTTCCCGGAATGAGTATTTCCAACTGTCCATTCCCTAACAAAGAAGAGATTGTGTGGATCATGACCTCACAGAACACACAGCGCATTTTAGATGAGAAACTTACCCAATCTCTGTCTGTGGTGTTTGGGACAAAGTCTGAGATAATAAGGTCTTACATGTTCACTGGGTTCCATAGACATTATTCCATTTGGCCCTCTCAGCATCCCTGATGCTAAAGCCAGAGAGGGGAGGGTCATTTCCATTGTTAAGATGCAGATGGAGAAATTCAGAGAGGTGTGCTGGCTGCCTGGTGTCACACAGTGGTGAGGGCCAGAGTCCAGCACAGAGTCCAAAGCCCGTCCTGGCTTGGTGGAGGTGGGCCCCAGCATGCTACTCTCCAGATCTTTTCTGCTGACCCTTTTTAATGGCTGGAGTCCTTTTCAGTGTTCCCTCCAGTACAGATGTAACCAGTTGAGGAGGTTTAAGGTCTTGTAAGGAGCACGTACAGGCTATTGTGTGAAATTTCTCTGAATTTGGGATACGACCGATGGTGAGTTTTACTTTCTAAAACACAAGAGAGAGGAACATTAAATGGTTAAAGATTATCCTTAGGACTGTTGATTCTCAATTTCAGTCTCTCCTCATTCACACCCTGTGAAGCTGGTTTTGAAGAAAATCTGGGCAGGAAAAAGCCAGGGGGAAGGTGGGTTTTTATTCTCTGGCCTCCACTGGCCTGAGACTTCAGGGCAGATTCCAGGGTACACTGGGGTTTCCTGGGTGGTGCTAGTGGCAAAGAATCTGCCTGCCAATGTAGGAGATGCAAGAGATGTGGGTTCGATCCCTGGGTTGGGAAGATGCCCTGGAGGAGGAAAATGGCAACCCATTATAGTATTGGTGCCTGAAAAATTCTATCCACAAGAGGAGCCTGGGGGCTACAGTCCATGGGGTCGCAAAGGGTCAGACATGACTGAGCAACTGAAGACACACACACAATCAGAATACATTAATCCTGCCCAGAAAGGCCCGTTTGTACCAAGAATTAAAAAGCCTCTTGAAACCAGAGCACTGGACAGGACCAGACTCTGACAAAATTGAGAGGAAACTGAATCTCTCTGTGTTTTCCCTGCAATCTAGCATCTCCTCCCCTTTTACCCTCACATATTCTCTCCCCTCCCTGACCCCAGGCCCTGATCACCCCAAATTCCTATTTCCATCAACTTCATGTCTCAAGGATGGAATACGCATCTGCTTGGTTGAACTATTCTAAGACATTATCAGTCTTTGATCACCCTCTCTAGGCTTCCCTTATGGCCCAGAGGGTAAAGAATCTGCCTGCCAGTGGAGGAGAGCCAGATTAGATCCTTGTTGGGAAAGATCCCCTGGAGAAGGGAATGGCTAGCCACTGCAGTATTTTTGCCTGGAGAATCCCATGGACAGAGGAGCCTGGTGGGCTACAGTCCATGGGGTTCCAAAGAGTTAGACACTACTGAGAGACTAACACACACACACGCGCGCACACGTGCGCACACACACACACACATACTTTTGGTTCCACATTTCCCCTCTTCCAACATTATTTTCCTTCCAGGGACCAGCTATTTGAATTTTAAAAAGGACCGGGTATTCATTTTTAGCATAAAGGAATGGTGGGGTGAGTAAGTTGGGGAATTTTTTGACCTTCCAATAATCATGTCAGTGAACACCCTGTATTTCTCAATAGCACACAGGAGAAAGTGAGGAGGCAGAACAGGCCCAAAACAAACATTGTCTGCCACTCTTTTGCAAGTGAGTGCATAGTGTAGAAGGCAGTCTTGATAAACTGCAGTCAGCGATGCCCAGGTGGAGTTCCTGGATATGCTCCCAGGCAAAAATCCTTTTCTTGGCTTCGGAGCTGATGCCTGGGTCTCTGGATCAGAGTGTTGTTTGGTAACTTTCAGAAGATTATATTAAACATGTGGCCTCAGTGTGGGTTTTTGGCAGAGGAAATATATCACAGTTACTAGATTGTTGGGCTGGACTCCTGAAAGCTCCCTCTTTTTCCACCACACAAACTCCTATCCTAGGCTTCAAAACCCAAGCCAAGCATCCCTTTCTCTGAGACACCTTTCTGGCCTCCCTCAAATAGATTAACTTCATTTTTCCTCTGTGATCCCATGGCCCTCTGCTCATATCTCAAGGCACACACTGTACCTGTAACTAGCACATACTTGTTTTATCCACTAATCTGCAAGCTCTTTAAACTCAAACATCATTTCTGTAGCGCTAGGACCTAGCAGAGAATCCAGCATACAATAGATGTTCAATAAATGGTGAGTGAGCAAATGAATGAAGGAATGAATGAGTCCTTGCTCTAACTATTTATGTATCATAAACAACTTACTCATTCTTACTAAGTTTCCCTATTTAGACAGTAGGGGCAGTACAATTTGTCTAACCAACGATGTTATTGTGTGATACAGATGAGATAAGACATATTTAATCATAAACTCTCAGAGCTGGAAGACATTTGAGAGATCTTCCAATAGAGCAGGTTTTAGAAATTTTAAGCCAAGTCACTATTTCCTCAAGGTAAGGTAACAGGAAATTCAAACATGAAAAAAAATATAATAAATATGTGTCAGGAGCCGCGTTAGGCATAACTGGCAAAATGGAGGCATGGCCTCCAACCCCCTCTCCTTGTCCCACAGGCACGGACCTGGGATGAAGGAGTTAGGCCTTATGATTCTGACTTGTTCTTTCCTTTCTTTGGTTGAGTTGGCTGGAAAGAATGTTAAGGTGCTTATTGTTCTTGAGGGGAGTATGAGAAGGCACAAAGCCTTTTGCAGTTGTGCCCAGAAAATAATCTATAAAGTAACCATTGACATTTGTTCAAAGATTTTTACAAAGAATGTTCCAGGATGAGCAGGCAGGCCGCAGCTTGAGGCCATGCGAAGGATTGTTATCTGAGACCTGTTTGTGAGGGGAATGTTTATGGCAAAAGAAGTTTGCTGAGCTTAGGGTTTAGGAATAATTAAGAATAGCTAGAAGCCTTTTTAGGAGATAGTGATCTTAAGATGCTAGGGGCAAACAGGATTTAGAAAGATAAGAAATAAACTGAGGAATGTAGCATTTGGAAAACTCAGCAGTGGCCACAGGACTGGAAAAGGTCAGTTTTCATTCCAATCCCAAAGAAAGGCAATGCCAAAGAATGCTCAAACTACCGCATAATTGCACTCATCTCACATGCTAGTAAAGTAATGCTCAAAATTCTCCAAGCCAGGCTTCAGCAATATATGAACCATGAACTCCCTGATGTTCAAGCTGGTTTTAGAAAAGGCAGAGGAACCAGAGATCAAATTGCCAATATCCACTGGATCATGGAAAAGCAAGAGAGTTCCAGAAAACATCTATTTCTGCTTTATTGACTATGCCAAAGCCTTTGACTGTGTGGATCGCAATAAACTGGAAAATTCTGAAAGAGATGGGAATACCAGACCACCTGACCTGCCTCTTGAGAAACCTGTACGCAGGTCAGGAAGCAACAGTTAGAACTGGACATGGAACAACAGACTGGTTTCTAATAGGAAAGGAGTACGTCAAGGCTGTATATTGTCACCCTGCTTATTTAACTTATATGCAGAGTACATCATGTAAAACGTTGGACTGGAAGAAACACAAGCTGGAATCAAGATTGCCAGGAGAAATATCAATAACCTCAGATATGCAGATGATACCACCCTTATGGCAGAAAGTGAAGAGGAACTAAAAAGCCTCTTGATGAAAGTGAAAGAGGAAAGCAAAAAAGTTGGCTTAAAGCTCAACATTCAGAAAACGAAGATCATGGCATCTGGTCCCACCACTTCATGGGAAATAGATGGGGAAACAGTGGAAACAGTGTCAGACTTTATTTTGGGGGGCTCCAAAATCACTGCAGATGGTGACTTCAGCCATGAAATTAAAAGACGCTTGCTCCTTAGAAGAAAAGTTATGATCAACCTAGATAGCATATTCAAAAGCAGAGACATTACTTTGCCAACAAAGGTCCGTCTAGTCAAGGCTATGGTTTTTCCTGTGGTCATGTATGGATGTGAGAGTTGGACTGTGAAGAAGGCTGAGTGCTGAAGAATTGATGCTTTTGAACTGTGGTGTTGGAGAAGACTCTTGAGAGTCCCTTGGACTGCAAGGAGATCCAACCAATCCATTCTGAAGGAGATCAGCCCTGGGATTTCTTTGGAAGGAGTGATGCTAAAGCTGAAACTCCAGTACTTTGGCCACCTCATGCGAAGAGTTGACTCATTGGAAAAGACTCTGATGCTGGGAAGGATTGGGGGCAGGAGGAGAAGGGGACGACAGAGGATGAGATGGCTGGATGGCATCACGGACTTGATGGACGTGAGTCTGAGTGAAATCCAGGAGTTGGTAATGGACAGGGAGGCCTGGCGTGCTGCGACTCATGGGGTCACAAAGAGTCAGATACAACCGAGCGACTGAACTGAACTGAACTGAATGTAGCATGAGTTACAATGTAATCACAAGTTAAGTATAGGACACATAAGAGGAAGTAGATAATAGATAGTAAAGCCAATCGCTGAAGCAGGAACTCTGTTTGTAGGGCAACAATGATTTCTGGAGACAATAAATCTGGGTGGGGGAAACTAAAAATGTCAAACCTCTGATCTAATGCTTTTGTCAAACTGTAAAAGAAAACCTGAAACTTGAAATAAACATGTAGTCCCGTACTTTGAGTCAGAGGCTACATCATCCCCCACCGATACCGCTCACCCCTTCAGGCTGATTTCTTGGCTGCTGGAGCTGGACTCTGGCAAATATACCCTGCTCTCTCTAGTTGAGGCCCTGAACACTGTCCCTTTCCTCTCCTCTCCTCCTGTCTTTTTCTCAGGGGTTCAAGAAGTACAGTTTGAAAATCAACCCTCTCTCACTTTAGAGAGAAGAAACTCAAATTCACTTGTCAGAGAAGGAAGTGACTTTCTCAAGGTTATGTGGCTCATCAGAAATAAAATAAGACCAGGAAAGGGATAACAATACTGGGACTTACAAACAGGCAGAAACATGATGAGCCTTTTAAGAACATATGCACATGTGACCCTATGGACTGTAGTCTGCCAGGCTCTTCTGTCCCATGGCATTTTCCAGACAAGAACACTGGAGAGGGTTGTCATTTCCTACTCCAGGGGACCATCCCGATCCAGGGATTGAACCTGTGTTTCCTGCATCTCCTGCATTGGCTGGTGGGTTCTTTACCACTACTGCCACCTGGGAAGCTCAATTAGTATTATCATTATCCCTAATTTCACAGAAGAGAAAATTGAAGCACCATTTGGTTGAAGGAGGTGGGATGTAAAGCCTGTCTGATTTCCCTGCAAGCTCTTTTTTGCCAGGTCATGCTGACTCTGAGGTCTTGAACCCAGCTGTTTCAGTCTCCTAGCCCAGGGCTCCCTCCAAATACTACTTTATACAAAGAATTTTAAAAGGGTCCTAAAATAACATTCTTGTTATTTAGATGTGTAGTATGAAGTGTTATTTACACTTCTGATTCTCTTATTTACATTCAGCGGCTGAGGACTGAGACATCTCATTTGTCTTCAGAGTATTGTTCAGATGTCAACCAAGGCCTTGATCTTGTTCTTTCTTGCCCTGCCCGGAGCCAATCAGCAACACTCACCTCCCTCCGGATGGACCGGCTGAGAAACAAGGAGACCTCCTCCAGGCTCTGGGGCTTCAGGTCATTCACAGCCAAAAGGTGATCTCCATGGAAAAATAAGCACCCCAGACGTGGAGGGGCATCCCACTGAGCCACACTGCAATGAGGGTACAGCATCCAACACAAGTGTGAGATGGTGCCCACTGGGAATGCCAGACACAGATGGGGACACAGATTGGGCTCTTCACTCTAGTCTATTCTACCACTGTTACTAATTTCTTTAGCTGTGTTTCACCATATCTGAAACAATCAAACTCCTTTTTCTATTTGGAATATTTGTTCCTCTATCATTACTCTACCAGCCTGAACCTTCTTCCAAAGTCCTACTCCAAAATATGCTACTTCTACAAAGCCCTCGTCACACTTCCTTTAGCTTAATTAATCTCTCCTGCCTCTGGGTTTCTATTGTATTGTGTGAGCCCCTCACTTATTGTATATTTAAATAAAATGCGATTTTATATTTACTTGTTTATGTAGCTGTCTTTTCCACCAGGCTTTGAGACCCTAGGCATGTGGTACCACCGTTAAAATATTTTTATAATCCTATAAACAGAGGATGCTAAGTATTTATTGAAAGTGGGCACATAATGATTACACAGTGAATGGCCAATGAACACGTAAATGAATTAACAGACGAGCAAGCTCAGACACAGAGAAGTCTATACTGCTAAGTCACTTCAGTCGTGTCCGACTCTGTGCAACCCCATAGACGGCAGCCCACCAGGCTCCCCTGTCCCTGGGATTCTCTAGGCAAGAACACTGGAGTGGGCTGCCATTTCCTTCTCCAATGCATGAAAGTGAAAAGTGAAAGAAGTCGCTCAGTCGTGTCCAACTCTTGGTGACCCCATGGACTGCAGCCTACCAGGCTCCTCCATCGATGGGATTTTCCAGGCAAGAGTACTGGAGTGGGGTGCCATTGCCTTCTCCAAGAGAAGTCTATAGTTCCTGCCAAGTACTGTGTTGAGCCTTGGATTGTGGGAAGTCTGGAAAAATGGCAAGCTATGGTTCCTGCCCTCTAATAATTGTAAGACAGTTGACATGTGATGTTTACGTTAGCAAGCTTTTTTCTCTTATAAAACTCATCTTCCATCAAAATGAGTTACAAAGTCTTAAAAAGAATATAGAGTCAAATAAACAGTGACCATTCTAAGGAAATTCTCTGCCACACAGTCTTCTGTGTCTGAGTTTCCTGACCAGCAGGTGTTTAGCTGATGTCTGGACATCTTCTACCCTGGCATGCCATTTTCTTTTAGATCTTAGATTCTTGTTGACCTCAGTAACTTCATTCATTCATGAAACGATCACTGGTCATTGATTGGCAATGATTTCCTTGGACCATACATATCCCTGCCTATTCAAAACAGCAGAAATTTACTGTTTCCTGGAACGTTGGGTCCTTCTATACCCACCCACCCTCAGCTGACTCTCCTATACAGTAATATTCTCAATCAAAGACCCTTTATGACAATAGCATGGAGGAAGGCATGGCAACCCACTCCAGTGTTCTTGCCTGGAGAATCCCATGGACAGAGGAGCCTGGCAGGCAATAGTCCACAGGTTTGCAGAGTCGGGCATGACTGAAGGGACTCAGCACACACGCACAACAGTGACACAAGTCCCAGTTCTCCAGTCAGCTTTGCCACGTACAGTGCTTCAAGGTATGACTCTTGTTTTCATATCATCCAACCCCATTTACAATCAATAACCCTCAAATCTACCTACCATATCCGTCCTGCAGCTTCTTTGAGAACAAGATAATTTTTGATGTCAGGAAGAGAAAGGAACACGTTCAGTTTCTGCACTTGGCTTTCATCTGGGATATTACTGTAAGATAAGATGTTTGCAAAAATCAGGCAGCTATCACAGACTCTGATCTGTACTTTCTGAGGGGACTTGGCCTCTGACACCTGAGATGGTACTGTCCAGTTAAAGATTATCTAAAACATCTGGAGAAGAACATCATAGATTTAAGTTCCGCATTAATGCCTTCCCTCATCCCTCCTGGAATGGGCTCATGATGGTAGACAATGAAAAAGAAGTAAAAATTGGACTAAATTCATTATATATCACATCAGATGGCACATTTTTCCACTGAAGGAGACACCAAAAAGTTAAAAATGAGAGCAATCTCATCAAATTGTTCTTGGCATCATTTAAAACCTAATTGATCCCCCCTCGTAGCCTATAACCAAACTTGACATGGCTTGCATGCCCATAATTTTAATAGTAAAATCTGGGTGATGTGCTAACCTGATCAGAATGATCCAAAATGCCAGAATCTGAAAAACCAGCTAACAAAAAAAATTTTTTTAAGTATTTGAAAGCACCACCCACAGCCCAAGAACCACTGTATTCCTAGCTCTGGTAACTTACTGTCCTTAGCCACCACTTCAGGGACAAGGCTAAGGTCAGATTCTTGGCCGAGTTGGAGATTTTTAGGAACTGCTTGAAAATGTGAGTTCTGACTACAAAAGAAAGTTTGCCTTGCTCTATGGGCCCATAAAGTTTTAGAAATGAAGACTTTACTTGATTAATATAGACAATTGCACAACAGTTAGTGAGGCCGACTGCTTTGTGTCATTCGTGGTCTGTGCTTCGGAATTGGCAGGTGGAAGATAAAAGTGAGTTCCTGAGGCTTGTTCTTGCTGATGAAGCTCCCCATTCTGGATCTCTTCCAGGGGCTGAAATTCCTCTTTGCCATCAACAGACTCAAGGGACGGCTCTTTGAGAAGACTAGAGCATAAGAAGTTAACACAAAAGCTTTCTCAGCATGTCTGTCTACAAATTTCCACAGTGTGTGAATCAGATTTAAGTAGCTCACAGCCGTGTAAAAATTAAGTGTTTGAAGTATATCCAACCAGCAGAATCCCAACCACAGTCAGAATTAAATCCAATAGAATTTCCTTCTAAAAATGGATATGGAATCAAAATGGCTCTTTAATTGGGACGGTTTGGAGACAGAAGTCAGAGCATGAGAGATGTAAACGCAAGATAGGAAAGAACTGCCCCACAAGACAGAAAATGTCCCAAGGATGTCACTAACCATTTTCTATAGGTAGGGACACCATTCCCACTTTTTCTTATTTTGAGATAAATAATATGCTGAGCTTGGTCCATGGTAGTGCATCTGTGTTATTATATCAACCCTTGAAATGAACTGACAGCAGTTGTTCTTGAACAGTACATTAGCTAAGAGCAAATTTTAGAGTATGGTAGTTTTACTTACCAGGATTTCATTGACAAGTAATGACACTCAGCTGCCTTGGAGACCTTGTCTGGACTACGAGGTCCAGTGGGGTGTGTGAGTTCACCAGAATCACTGGGAGCAATAATATTATCCAACTATAGAAAAGAGGCAGAGATGTAAGGACGCAAGTCTACCAATAAGTCCCTTCTTGCCCCTCCTTGATGGCTCTGGTCCCTGAAACCGTAAGTACGTCTACCATTCAATGGACAGCGGTGCTTGCTCTGGGAGAACGAACCAACATTGTTTCTGCAGACTCAGAGTTTGTTTTCTTCTCTTGGGTTCCCCACACTCCTGATACAAGTACACTACTGGACTAAATTGCTATTTATTTTTTCGTTTCATCACTAGGCAGTTAATGACAGGAACTCTTTTTCTCCCAACCAGTGCTATTATAGAATAATATCCCCTGGGTCAAAGGCTCTGACACAATGCAGGGCTGGCCTCTCTCTGTAGAGAGCAGGCTACTATGCTCACAGGCAGGCAAATTGCTCCAAGGGGCTGTGAAGGTCTAGAAAATACTGCCCTCTGGGGCCTTCCCACCAAGGTGGTCAGAACTGAGTCATTTGGGGCAATGGTTTTCTCAAAATTCCCTAAGGGCTTCCGATGGCCTACCTAAAAATATCATCAACCATTATTGGAACACTTCATTCCAGACAAGCCAGTCTTCCCACTATGCCCCTTACAGTGTTTTTCTAGCGCCCATTTCATGCTGTTTTCTTTGACTGGAGTGCCCCTCTTTCCCCTCTGTCCGTGTGCGTGCTAAGTCGCTTCTGTCATGTCTGACTCTTTGAGACCCTATGGACCACAGCCTGCCAGGCTCCTCTGTCCATGGCATTCTATAGGCAAGAATACTGGAATGGGTTGCCATGCCTTCTTCCAGGGGATCCTCCCAACCCAGGAATCAAACCTGAGTCTCTTATATCTCCTGTATTAGCAGGCAGATTCTTTACCACTAGCTCCACCTGGGAAGCCCTCCCTTCTGTCTACTGATGCTGTATTCAGGCCTGGCCTAATGTCTTCCTGACCACATTAGCCACTGCCAACTTTTCCCTTCTCTAAACTTCTATGGCACAGTGTTGCACTTAATTTTTATAAAGGTCTTCCAGTTTGTTTTTTAAGATTTTTTTTTTTTGAGGGGGACTATTTTTAAAGTCTTTGGTGGATTTGTTACAATATTGTTTCTGTTTTATGTTTTGTTTTTTTGGCCACAAGGCACTTGGGATCCTAGCTCCCAATCAGGGCTAGAACCCACGCTCTGTTCACTGGAAGGTGAAGTCTTAACCACTGGACTGCTAGGGAAGTCACCAGCTTAGTTTTATTTGCCTTACTAGACCTTGCATCTCATAAAGCACCTAGAAAATGCCGGACATTATAGCTTAGTGTTCATATCACCTGACTGGTTGGTTCAACTGTCATGAAAAGACTAGTTGCCATCACTGTGTCCCAGAGAACACGGCTGTGAAAAAATCTGGGGTAAAGCAGGGTCCTGTGGTCACATGCTATGCGTTGTATTCTGCTTGGCTGTTTATAATCCACCACTGCATACTAAAGGCGCAGAGAATTCTACAGCAAAAGAAGCTTGTGTAAATTATTTTACTGTTTCTAGAACTTACTTGAGCTCAGAATGCTTCCTTCATATGAACACATGTCATCATCCCTGGTTTGAGAACTGCTGCCCCCTCCCCCCAGTTCTGTCTTCCTACCTTCTCTTTCCATTCTCTTCTCTCCATTGTCCACGTTGAATATAGCTGCTGGGTTAATAGTGAGTGCTCAGTTGTGTCCGACTCTTTACGACCCCAGGGACTGTAGCCTTCCAGCCTCCTCTATCCATGGACTTTTCCAGGCAAGAATACTGGAGTGGGCTGCTATTTCCTACTCCAGGGGATCATCCAGACCCAGGGGTTGGACCTCTGTCTCCTGCAATGGCAGGTGGATTCTTTACCACTGAGCCACCTGGAAGGCCAGGGTTAGCAGTCCTAGAAGATAATTTGGTTTTGCTCTTTCCTGACTGAGAAGCTGCTACTGCCCCCTGTGTTGCCTGTAGCATGAAGTCAACTTGGCATTCATAATCCATCATGGTCTGACTAAGTCTTTTTACTGGTTTTTGTGTGTTTTCCCCCAATAGGTCACTTGTTAGTGTTAGGTTAGAGCTCAGCTAAACTATTCATCACACCCATATCAAATGCCATTTTGTATCTTGAAGCTTTCCCTGACTCCAGTGGAGACAGAAAATCTTTTTTTCTATTGCCTCCAGGGCTCTTTTGAAAAAAAAAATTTTATTGACATATAGCTGATTGGCAATGTTAATTTCTACTGTACAGCAAAGTGATTCAGTTATATATTATATAAAGGCATTCTTTTTCATATTCTTTACCTTCATGGTTTATCACAGGTTATTGAACACAGTTCCCTGTGCTATACTATAGGGCCTTGCTGTTTGCTTCCAGAGCTCTTTGACCACACCTCTGCTGGAGCATCGTTCTGTAAGACTGGTAAGACTGAGTTTGGTGGGGGAAGGGGGGCAGGCATGATGTCAGGTCCTTCCTGGCAGCCACCATGCCTAGCACAGGACTGAACTAGCACACAGAAGGCTCTCAGTGATCAATATACTGATTGGCACATACCACACAGTTTCTCACCCAAGAATATCGTGTCTGTTCATATTTACTGTTTCTATCCAGAAAGACTCCTCAGGTCAATCCCTCAAGTCTAAATTTCACCTGGCATAAAAGGCCAAATATCATCTTCATGGAACCTTCCCTGACCTCTGTCTGAAAGTCAGCTCCCGCTGCCTGCCACCCGTCAGGCCCTCTGAGCATTTTATAAGCATCTCTCTTCAGCATGGAGACTTTTCTGTTGTGTGTCCTGGTTAGCACCTATCAAAGTGTCAACACTATGAGCGCGTCACCTGTGTCTGATTCAGAACCTAGTCTGAGTGCCTGGTAGGGGCTCAGTAAATATTTGTAGAAGGAATAAATGACTAATGGGTGGGAGAGGTTACCTCTAAAAGAATGCTCCGAGGACTAATATAATGGCTGTCTTCGTCTGAATCTTGAGAGATTTCTGATGAGAAGTCATGCGATAGGCGAGCTTCTCTGAGTCCTGGAGAATGTTCTTTCACTAAACGCTGAATCAAGAGATCAAGACAGAATTAATGCTTTTTCTTTTTCTTTGCAAGAGACGGAATTAAACCACATGTTTTCTGGAAAAGGCATAATAGAGTAATTGGGTTGAGAACATCCGAGGATCTTCCGGGGTTATATCCAGAAGCCTTTATGACTTAAATCTGCTTCTTGAGTCTGGGTCACCACTGATAGAAAATTAGAAGCGCATCTTTCAGGCTTTTCTCTACTATTGGGTCCTGGAACTCAGAACAAGTGATTCTCTCTGGTGCATGGTGTTCTAAGTCACTAAGCTCTGCCACAGAACCCTCACTCCCATCTTTTCCTGCCTTTCACCCAGTGCCATCTGAGAAGGTAAGCAGCCTAGAGTCAAGACACTGTATCTTTTCCCTTTCTGCTCATTGTTCCTTTTCTGTGTTCTGCTTCTATACCTCTATTGTTTCCAATGCAATTTTTTAGCTTTGATCTTGTGATAGTATAAATTATAAGGTTTCAAGGTGATCTAGGTTCCACCGATTATTGCTTCCCTTCCTCATAGATACAGGACATTCTGCAAAGTAGCTGCTTTGCCTGGCAGAAAAATTGTTATATGTATAATTCAGTTCTTTCAAGAACAATACCTTAGAGCAAGAGTGGGGGAGGTGGTGGGTTTGAAAAAAAAAACCCTGAATGTTCTCTAGGAAGGCCTTGAAAGAAAGTGACTTTTTTTTTAAAGATGTATTTAAGTTGTGTCCATTTTTCTAGCTCCAAGCTCATGGAGCCAGGCCATGCTGAATTGAGGATGAGGAAGGTTTCCCATTCTATTTTGGAAACAACAACCACAGCAGCTCCCAACAATGTATGTGGCGGGAACTGGTTGGAATACACCACATGAACAGACAAAATGACCAATAACATTATCTTTAGAGAGAAGGGTATGGAAGCTGAAAAGCAGGAGGGCAAGAGGCATTTTTTGAAAAGAGTTATCCTTCTCAGTCTTGATTCCTATCACCCTTACTACAAATCCCAAGTGAAGTATTTGGCCTGGTGCATTTGATATGCTACAAAAAGCTTTTAAAATAGTTGGAGAGCCTCCAACTAGATAAAACAGGAAGCTAGGCCCTGTTGAGATGTGCCTGGTACCCAGGGGTAAAAAAGGGAAAAAAAAAAGAATGCCAATGGTTACATCTCTAAGGTGCAAAATAGCATCCATGGCAGAAGAAAAAAACACTCAGCCTGTTTGTTAATAATATCCAAAACTAGGCAGCCTGCAAATCTAAGAAAGCTGAGGCATAATTACAAATCACTTTCAAGGGGCAGATGTAGTATAATTTTTTTCTCAAGTGGATTTCATTAGAAATGAAGTCACACACACACAGAAGTAAGACTGATTTGGGTGAATACATGAAATTAATAAGAATCTGATTTTGCCTCAGGAGTACAAATGGTCAAGTGGTGTTTGGGGAATTTTTTTTTTTTTTTTTCAGAAGTAATCTTTGCCCTGTGGGTGAAAGGAAAGAGGAGGTTGCCAGCCAGGCTTTTGTTTAGCTGAAGGATCTCCACCCAATGTGGATACCTGGATGTGTATCAAGGAGCATCCAAAATGAAAGAATAGATTTAGAGGTAGGCAGGGCAAGCAGTGAGGCTTATCATGGTAGGTGAAACAGACTAAATATAGGATAGATCCTAGGACCAAGAATCATTCATGATGGGTTAGGCTTTGAGGAAGATGTCAAATACAATTGACTTTGGAATCAGCTAGCTCCAGGCATGGTGTCCTAACAAAGAGAGGTAAATCTGATTACCATGTCTGGAAGACTGTTTCTTGTTATGGTGGCGCCGACAGCCTCTGGTGGGCGGAAAGGTCCAAGGAGAGGGTCTGAAGAGGGCCTTTTATCACCTGATGAGAGTTTCTCCTGCTTATGGAAAAGGAATATTGGAATCAGGGCACAATTGATCCCTGGTCTAGAATGAAACAACAGCCTGGTCTTGGGGTCTTTGCTCCCAGTCTTTGACCACTAGCATTTATACTGCTGGTCAGCCTGCTCCCCATTAAGATTAAAGCTGATCTTGTCCCTCTCCTGTTCCCAAACCCTGGAGGACTTCCAGCCTGGCTTTCAGAGATGCTCTGAGTTTCCCTGTCTTTTCAATCCTGTATCCTTCTGTACCCAGCCCCTTCTAATTATCTGAGTACTTACAGACACACCCTTGCTTTTCCTTTCTCCTTGGCTTCTGCTTTTGTTGTAAGCATAGGACAACCAAGAAACCATGTCAAAATGGTACCTAGAGGCCAGTTTCATTAATAAAGGTCTGTCTTAAGAAAAGTGAAGTGAGAAGTGAAAGTCGCTCAGTCGTGTCCGACTCTTTGAGACCCTATGGACTGTATAGTCCAGGCCAGAATACTGGGGTGGGTAGCCTTTCCCTTCTCTAGGGGATCTTCCCCACCCAGGGACTGAACCTAGGTCTCCCACATTGCAGGTGGATTCTTTACCAGCTGAGCCACAAGGAAAGCCTATCTTAAGAAAGGACTTAGGCAAATTTAGCAAAGGTTCTTATGAAGCAAGTAAACAACTTAAAATTGCTAGCATTTACATCACAGAAACATTCTATTGAAAATGCAAGACAGGTGAGATGCATTTCTATAGAAACCAGCCTGGACTTAGTCATTCCAAAGGTAGCTGTTATGTACTTTGAATAACAATGATGGAAAATACTGTAGTTTCAGCTACTATTAAAAAAAAAATGCCACAGTTAAAATTTACCCCTCCTACTCCAGTAATGAAAATCTGAAGTGTCTGTATTTTAGCTTTCTTGTAAAACACAAAAGAATTTTTTTCTATTGTTAATCATAGAAATTACAAGGATGTACATTCTCTCACTTATTTATTCCTTGTTGAATGCCAGTTGCCAAGCGGGGGAGAGAAGCTTGCATTGTTTTCTTGGGAAAGAGGGCTGTGTTCAGGGGCTCTGCAATTTTATTAGTGATATGGAGTCACCTCTGTATTCTGGTGCACTGCTTTTATATCCCGGCAGAGTGATGACAAGAAGGAGACCCAGTCTTTAATCTTCTCCCTGTTGAAAGAAATAAACTTTCAGCTGGCATGTGGCAACGGTGGTGCCTGCACTCCTTCTGAACCAGAGAATGAGTCTTTTATGAACACTGGAACAGGCAGTGGGGGTAGGTACCAGGCAGAAAAGGACTTTTTCCCCCCCCCCGAGTAGTTTAAATGCCCATCCCCGGCATTTAAACATCCCCTCCTCACCACCTCCACACTCACACACTAGAATTAACCCTCATGCCACCTCTGTGAGGAAAGCTCAGAGAAATGGGGAGAGAAGTGGGAGGTAACAGCGTAATCACAGGGTTTGGAGCTTTTGGCTTTGACATGTATTTCTTTTGTGTTCTCAAGCGGCCCCTCATCTGTCAGTGCCATTTTGCAGCTCTCCAGGTGTGTCTCCCGTTAGGGAGTGCGTGTGTTTATGAAGGATGTGTTTGAACGAATGTATATCAATCACACCTCCTTTTCTGTTGACTCTTGGGATGGTTGAAAAGAAAGCTTTTGCCTTGGGGTTGATCTACAGCAGATCCAGTTTCTTCATACTCTGGCTTGAGCGTTCCCTGCCTCCTCCATACTTCTTTCTCCCCTGACTTTAGCCTCTCTGTCAAGCAGATAATCATCTACAAAGGATCCATTAGGCATCTTTGCCAGCACCAGAAGCCCCTCTTAAAAACTGAAGACTCCTTCAGAGATGAGCACAGCCCCTCCCTAATGTATGTAGCTTGCACAGATGTTTGTATACTGGGTTCTTGCAATAAAGTGCCTCTGAGGTGATGGTGATTGTTATGGACTGAATTGTTCCCCCCTAAATTCATGTGCTGAAATCCCAGTCCTCAGTACCTCGGAATGTGACCTTACTTGGAAATCAGGTCGGGTTGTTGTAGATGTAATTAGTGAAGATGAGGTCAGACTGGAGTAGGGCGTCCTAATCCAAGATGACTAGTGTTCTTATAAAAAGGAGAAATTTGGACCCAGAGATGTGCACATAGGAAGAACATTATGTAAAAGATGGAGGTTTGCTGCCGCAGGCCAAGAAACTACCAGAAGTTAGGAATGAGGCCTGGAACAGATCTTCTATAGAACCTCTAGAACTGATGTGGCCCATGACACCTCAAATTCAGACTCCTAGGCTCTAGAACAGTGAGATAACAAATTTCTGTTGTTTTAAGCCACCCAGTTTATGGCACATTGTTATGGCAGCCCTAGGAAATGAATACTGTGATGTGTCAAGGGGCATAATAAAGACTAAAATCATAATTAAGAATGCTAAAGGACTTTACTAGTAAAGAGTCCGCCTCCCAGTACAGGAGACAGGTTTGATCCCTGGTCTGGGAATATCCCATATGCCACGAAGCAACTAAGCCCATGAGCCAGAACTATGAGTCTGTGCTCTAGAGGCCAGGAACTGCGGCTGCTGAAGCCCACGCACCCTAGAGCCCGTGCTCCACAAGAGAAGTCACGGCAACGAGAAGCCTGCAGACTGAACCTAGAGAAAACTCCGTGCAGCAGCGAAGACCCAGCACAGCCTAAGCAAACCACAGTAAAGGAAAAGACTGCAAGATGCTTTTCAAGGTCGTGGTCATGGGTTTCTTTTTTTTCTTTTTTTGACTTTTTATTTTGTATTTTACTTTGTATTCCCAGGCGGCACTAGAGGTAAAGAATCTGCCTGCCAATGCAGGAGATGTAAGAGATGCGGGTTCGATCCCTGGGTTGGGAAGATCCCCTGAAGGAGGGCATGGCAACCCACTCCAGTATTCTTACCTGGAGAATCCCATGGACAGAGGAGTCTGGCAGGCTACAGTCTACAGGGTCGTGCAGTGTCAGACATGACTGAAGTGACTTAGAATGCATGCATGCATAGCTGATTATAAGGTTATGGCTGTTGGTTTCTATTCAAGGCATATTTATTGTTTTAAAATATTTTTGTTTGTTTTTTATTCTACATACAGGAGACACTCCATGTCATCTTACTACTTACCTGTCACAGCCAATGAGGAAGTATTCCCTGTTAGTGGTCTTGATAGACATCACTTCATCAGGGTGACATTTAAACATCTTCTGTACAGACTGCATTTTTTCATGGCTCCTGATGCCAACTTCTACACTGGAATTTCTAGGAGATATGAAGTATTAAACAGATGCAAATACAAAATTAGGAAGAAAACTGGCTAATATTTTTCAATTGTTAAGATCCCAACTGAATAAAACTTTAGATCTGCTTGATCAGTGCTTTGAAAATTGTCCAGTAGTTTTAGAAAATAAGTTTAGATCTGGTTTATCACTGATTAAAAATACTTTGTTCAGCCTAAAACTTAACTGAAAAATTCATATTTCAGTTAGTCTCGGTTCCACAAATTAACGTTTGCTAATTCTTTTTCTAATTTGCATGCAACATGTTAGTGTTTGTTGTTGTAAACATTTTCTTGATTGGATACACACCGGTCAATTTCAATAGAACCTCGGTGATGATGGTCTTTGTAATACGAAAGACTAAAGTCCTTTTTCCCACTCTTTGACAGAATGAAAAGCCGCTTTTTCCAAGAGGTCTGAAAAGTGAAAACACTTTGCATCTCAGTTAAATCTCAGAGGAAGAGAAAGGATTTAAAAAATGCTCATGAGGCTGGTGGGAGGCCTGTTAAATTTTTGTGAATACTTACCGCAGAGAAGAAAAGCTGAGGAGGTGGTGATTTAATAAAGTAATCTTGTTTGCAGACTTCATTTTCATAATAGAATGTAAATTGTTTGCCTAGTAAAAGAAAGTGAACAGGACTCAATCTGTTCTCTATAAATTTCTGAGAAGAAATGATTCAATTAAAAAACACTGTTTACCTCTGGAAAGGTCTTCAAATTACTCAGTTACGGAAAAGAACATCTATCATAGGCCAAGAGAACAAAAACCTCAGGACCAAGTGTGCGATTCTTATTCATCCACTGTTAGGACCTTCATTCAGATGACATTTAGAAGCTCTTTAATTCAGCTCACACCTGTCTGGCTCCCTGTCTCTGGAGGAGGCTATTGGCTCTCTAGATGTGAACCAAGATTTGTCTCCATTTCTGTTGAAGCACCAGCCACAGCCAGATAATTCTGCCTTACCCTTTGACTTACCAAACAAAAGCAAATTTACCTGTTATTGAAAATAAGGTGGCTAAGTCATTAAATAAGAGGTTTCCAAATTGTTAGCTACTTCTCTGTAAGGATTGAAATGTAGAGGCAGTTTCAACTTTTCCTATATTTTTTGAGAATGTCTGCAAGAAATATGAACTACTTTCATTATTTAGAAAAAAATTAATGTTGCTAAAATAGAATTTATTTTGAAAAGAAGACTTTGACTTTGCTTTTACATCCAGGCTAAAATTCTATTTCATCCATGGGTTTGGTAAAAGATAGCCTTTACTAAAGAATCTGTCCGTGCTTGTGCTCAGCCATGTTCAATTTTTTGTGACCCCATGGACTGTAGCCCACCAGGCTCCTCTGTCCATGGGATTTTTCCAGGCAAGAATACTGGAGTGGGTTGCCATTTTCTACTTTAGGGGGTCTTTCCTACCCAGGAATCAAACCCATGCCAAATCTGACCAAATTTACACTTTGGACAAAGATGTAGTGACAGGATTTACTCTCTTGTTTAAAATAAACAAAATATATAAAATAGTGGTTTTCAAGACACTGGTCATAGGCAATAAAAGTCAATGGACCTTTAACAGACAGGAAACAAACTAGGTGAGCCCCACAATTCCCTTGATGGAGTTTCCAGCCCACAGCACAGAAAAGGGGAACTGAGGTGGGACCAGGTGGACCCCTGAACTAGGGGAAGAAAGATGAGGGTTCAGGGAGATCAAGGCAGCTAGAGCTCACAAGACAGAAGAAAGAGCTACATGAGAGAGAATCCCGGAGACATTAATAAGGTCCCCCTCGTTGGAGAAGGAAAAGGCAGCCCACTCCAGTACTCTTGCCTGGAAAATCCCAGGGACAGAGGAGCCTGGTAGGCTATAGTCCATGGGGTCGCAAAGAGTCGGACATGACTGAGTGACTTCACTTTCAAGTATTCATAGGACTTCCCTCGTGGCTCAGATGGTAAAGCATCTGTCTACAATTCGGAAGACCTGGGTTTGATCCCTCAGTCGGGAAGATTCCCTGGAGAAGGAAACGGCAACCCACTCCAGTATTAGAAAATCCCCTGGACAGAGGAGCCTGGTGCAGGCTACTGTCCATGGGGTCGCAAAGAGTTGGACACGACTGAGTGACTTCACTTTCAAGTATTCAAGAATATTTATCAGTATATGTGTGTGGGAAAATTACCCAAGGCCAGATAAAGAACCATTAGAAAAAATTAGAGGAAATCATGCCCAGTGTTCTGGTGGGCCAGAGAAAGTGCTTGTTCCCTCCAGCTAAACTAGCAAAACTGATCATTTTTGGAGTTTTGGGAACAGTACTCAGGAAAGTCATTCCTCAGTAGTGAGAACTGCTCCAGATCTAGCAAAGCAGAAAAGCAAGTCTTAAAAGCATTGAATTGCTTGCAAGAAACTTAACTGCATCCCAGAAAGAATGCTCAAGGTTTATTTTTTGTTTGTTCAGTTGCTCAGTTGTGTCTAATATTTTGTGACCCCATGGACTGCAGCATGCCAAGCTTCTCTGTCCTTCACCATCTCCTGGAGCTTGCTCAAACTCATGTCCCTTGAGTCGGTGATGCCATTCAACCATCTCATCCTCTGTTGTCCCCTTCTCCTCCTGCCTTCAATCTTTTCAGCAGCAGAGTCTTTTATAATGAGTTGGCTCTTCATATCAGGTGGTCAAAGTATTGGCGCTTCAGCTTCAGCATAAGTCCTTGCAATGAATATTTAGGACTGATTATCTTTAGGATTGATTGGTTTGATTTCCTTGTAGTCTGAGGGACTCTCAAGAGTCTTCTCTGACACCACAGTTCAAAAGCATCAAGTCTTTAGCACTCAGCTTTTTTTATGCTCCAACGCTCACATCTATACAGGTCTACCAGAAAAACCACAGCTTTGAGTATATGGACCTTTGTTGGCAAAATCATGTCTCTGCTTTTTAATATGCTGTCTAGGTTTGCCATAGCTTTTCTTCCAAGGAGCAAGCGTCTTTTAATTTCATGGCTGAAGTCATCATCTGCAGTGATTTCGAAGTCCAAGAAAATAGTCTCTCACTGTTTCCATTGTTTCCCCATCTACTTGCCATGAAGTGATGGGCCCAGAGGCCATGATCTTGGTTTTTTGAATGTTGAGTTTTAAGCCAACTTTTTCATTCTCTTTCACTTTCATCAAGAGGCTTTTAGTTCCTCTTCACTTTCTACCATAAGGGTGGTGTCATCTGCATATCTGAGGTGATTGATATTTCTCCAGACAATCTTGATTCCAGTTTGTGCTTCTTCCAGCCCAGCATTTCTCATGATATACTCTGCATATAAGTTAAATAAGCAGGGTGACAATATACAGCCTTAATGTACTCCTTTTCCTATTTGGAACGAGTCTGTTGTTCCATGTCCAGTTCTAACTGTTGCTTCCTGACCTGCATACAGGTTTCTCAAGAGGCAGGTCAGGTGGTCTGGTATTCCCATCTCTCTCAGAATTTTCCAGTTTATTGTGATCCACACAGTCAAAGGCTTTGGCATAGTCAATAAAGCAGAAGTAGATGTTTTTCTGGAACTCTCTTGCTTTTTTGATGATCCAGCGGATGTTGGCAATTTGATCTCTGGTTCCTCTGCCTTTTCTAAATCCAGCTTGAACATCTAAAAGTTCACAGTTCACGTACTGTTGAAGCCTGGCTTGGAGAATTTTGAACATTACTTTGCTAGCATGTGAAACAAGTGCAATTGCGTGGTAGTTTGAGCATTCTTTGGCATTGCCTTTCTTTGGGATTGGAATGAAAACTGACCTTTTCCAGTCTTGTGGCCATTGCTGAGTTTTCCAAATTTTCTGGCACATTGAGTGCAGCACTTTAATAACATCATATTTTAGGATTTGAAATAGCTCAGCTGGAATTCCTTCACCGCCACTAGCTTTATTTGCAGAGATTTATCCTAAGGCCTACTTAATTTCTCATTCCAGGATATTTGGCTCTAGCTAAGTGATCACATCATCACATTTATCTGGGTCATTAAGATCTTTTTTTTTTTTTTCCATAGAAATAAAAAAATGGCTCAGATGTTAAAGCGTCCGCCTCTGATGTGGGAGACCCGGGTTCGATCCCTGGGTTGGGAAGATCCCTTGGAGAAGGAAATGGTAACCCACTCCAGTATTCTTGCCTAGAGAATCCCATGGACAGAGAAGCCTGGTAGGCTACATAGGTCCACGGGGTCGCAAAGAGTCAGACATGACTGAGCGACTTCACTCACTCACTCACTCATCCAGTACCCAACAAGGTAAAATTTGCAAGATCTGGCAACCAATCAAAAGTTACCAGCTATGCAAAGAGGCAGGAAAGCATTATCCATAATGTGGATAGTCATCAATACATCAAACCAGGTGTAGAACTGACAGAGATATGAGAATTAATAGAGGAGTTCATTAAAACCAGCATTAATTTGATTTTTCACATTCAAGAAATTAGATATACAGAAGATATAGCAAAGATCCAAAGTGAACTGGAGATGAAAACTACAATGTCTCAGAAAAACAGTAATACCAGATGGGATTAACAGGACTACCAAAACAAACTCAGAGTGAAAAGCAAAAAAAAAAAAAAAAAGAACCCCAAACATTAAAAAAAGCGCCAGTGCATTGTGGGACAATTTCAAGTGACCTGATTCAATGGACATAGTTTGAGCAAACTTTGGGAGAGTGTGGAGGACAAAGAAGCCTCGTGTGCTGTAGTCCATGAGGCTGAAAAGAATCAGACTCAATTTAGCAACTGAATAACAACAACAATTTAAAGTAATTGGAGTCCTTGAAGTAGAGGAGAAAGGCAGAAAAAATATTTGAAGAAATAATGCTGAAAATTTCACAAATTTAAAGAAAACTGTCTCGGAAATCTAAGCAGCTCAGGAACTCCAAACACAAAATATATGAAGAAAACTGATAAGGAACATCATACCAAATTGCTCAAAATCAGTGATAAAAAAAAAAAAATCTTTAAAACTATCAGAGGAAGAGAAAAGACATTAATGCATAGAGAAGAAAAAATACAGATGACATTAGATTTCTCATCAGAAACAATGCAAGCAAACAACAACAATAATAAAAACCAGTGGAACAAGATGCTTAAACTATTGAAAGGAAAATAGGTCATTTTAGAGTTTTATATGCAGCAAATATATCTTTCAGAAATGAAGGCAGTTTCAAGACATACTCAGACATACAAAAGTTGAAAGAATTAGGAGGACTGCTTTATAAGATATGTTAAAGGAAATCCTTCAGGTGAAAAAATGACACCAGACGGAATCTGAATTTATACAAGTGAATGATGAACACTGAAGTGGTAATGGCAAGGATAAATATGTGGAATATTTTCCTTACTATTCAAAAGATAAAAATTCAATTGACTGTCTAGACAAAAAACTTGATATATGTAACAACAATATAGGTGAATCTCAAAAGAATTAAGTTGAGTGAAAGAAACCAAAGAATTCATTCAGTAAGATTCCATTTGTGTAAAGCTCTAGTACGTAGGAATGAACTTAAAAGAATGACAGAAAGCGGAACTACGGGGAGTAGAACTGGTTCCTGGAGGAAAGAATTATAAAGAAGCACAAGAAGATTACTGGGAGTGATGCGGGTGATAATCTCTTCCTGCGGTGATCATTTCCAAGGCATACACACACAAACCATTTAAAATACGTGCAGTTGATTGTATGTCAGTTATACCACAATGAAGCTATTTTTCTCGAAATATGAGCAATCCCCAAAGCATATTTGATGATACCTTTTCCGGGCTTGAAATTCTTCAAGGATCGCCAGGCTTCTACGAGGTCAATTCCTGGCACCAAATCTATTCTCTCCCGTCCTATTTTATAGCCATATTCTCCTTGAACACAACCTGCCTCTATCCTACTTCATTGCTTTTGGTCAAACCATCCCTTTCTGCTGAGATATGCTCTCTTTCCCAATCTCTTTTGAAACTCGATTGGATCGTTTCGGATCCAGTTCAAATGCCTTTTCCATAAAACCTCTGGATTGCCACAACTATGTGTGTGGCTCCCCCCCCCCCCCCGCCCCCCGCCTTTTTCTTCAAACTTTACAGCATTTTGCTCTTGCCTTTCATAATCTGATCCTGATTGCATGTGCTTGTCTTAACTTCTTAGTATAGCTACTCAGATGTGTTTATCTTAACTTCCGAATGAAATTACAAGTTCATTGAGAGCAAAGACTCTTACTAACTAGGCTGTACATCCTTCTGCAATGGGAAGTACTGTAACTTACTAATAATAGGTGCTTTGAATAATTGTTCATTAATATTTATTTTTGAATTGAACTGGATAGTGTGATTTCTAAGTTACTTCATCCTAAATCTGACTTTTCTGTCCAGTCATTTACATGGTGAGGCATATGAGCATGAAGCAAGAACATCTGAATGATGCCCCTTAATCTATCCACATAATACACTTTGGTAACAATTTAGGCAGTTTCTGTCCAAGTGAGAGTTTCCTGTAAAATTAAGGAAATATTTTCCAGTCTTCTCAGGGCTCTAGTGTGCTGTTAATATCAATACCATCTCCATAAAACATTTGATCCATAAAAGTTGGAAAATGCCAAAGTTCTAGATAAGTGAGCTCTTACAAAATAATTAACTGAATCTAACAGTCTCTGCTACATTCTCCACATCAACAACCATTACCCTAGAATGCCACCCATTATCCTTACTAAAACCATCTTCTGTATCCTGTCTACTTTTATGGGAATTGATAATGATTTCCAATAAAAAGGTTTTTCCTTGTGAGAGTATGCCCCTTGGGTACCTGAACTCTTCGGAGGTTTGCGCTCCATTATGGCTGTCTGTTCTCACCTGCAAAAAAGAAGGACTAAGTGTTAGTCCCCAAACAACAGTATGCTTCCCTGATAGCCACTCAGTCACCAAGTGCCAGAATGGCGCTCTCGAATGTTGGTGAGATGGGTCATCAGCCCCGCTTCCCATTCTGCCCTTGAGGCTGATAGCAGTCATGGTAACGAGAACCATCCCAGCGGCCTGTGCTCACCAAGTGGCAGTTCTGTGGAAGTGTTGCTGGATGACTGAAGGAGCATCTTCCCTGGACTTTCTCCGTTTCTGCCTCTTAAGTGGCTCTGACAAGAGAGCCCCTGGAGACAGAAACACCAAACCAGGGAGACAAGAATAGGGCAGAGGGCAGGATGCTACGGACCAAACGCAGCGGATAAAGCATTCCTGGCTGAAAAGAAGCCCAAGATAAGCTCTTCTCTGTGCCAGGAACTCATTTGCTCTAGAGGGAAACCTGAGAGCAAGAACCAGGGCACACCCCGTCCTTAAACTGCCTCTGCCATCTGAGAGGCCCGTTCCCACGGCTGCCCAGCCCTAGGAGCTCAGGCTGATATGATCAAACTGAATCTAGAGGTCAAGTCCTTTCCTGCACACATCTGCTGGCAATCTTGTGAATGACATGAGGCCCTGTGAGTAGGGGGGTCCCACAGGATGAAAGCCCAAGGGGCAGGTGTGATCTTTAAATCAGGAATCAAACTTTCACCTTGAATTCATAGGACTCTCAAACAGGAGGCAGCACTGAACAGGGCAGTGCCAGGGTCATCCCAGTAAATGGGAGGAGGCAAAGGGTCCTTTACTATCTGGTTGGCATGAGATCATTCCTCCTCTCCTGAGGGCTCCCTTTCTCCAGCATAAACTCTCATTCCTCCCAAGGTATAAATGATATAAATAACTCATAGAAGTTCTGGAAAGATATCTATTCATATCACACACACAATTATTCATTAAATAACTCACGGGTGAAGGATGAAAGTATTTGAAAAGCACTTTGTCCCTTACCATCCCTGTGTGCTGCTTGCTGCGTGCGTGTGTTCTCAGTCACGTCTGACTCTTTTGTGAACCCATGGACTGTAACCAATCAGGCTCCTCTGTCCATGGAATTTTCTAGGCAGGAGTATTGGAGGGGGTGCCATTTCCTCCTCCAGGGGATCTTCCTGACCCAGGGATCAGATCCACGTCTCTTGCGGATCCTCCATTGGCAGGCTGATTCTTTACCAGCTGAACAACCGGGGAATCCTATATACTATGTACTATATACTATACTCTCCATATAAACAAACAAACATAGTATACTATATGTATGTATGTATATTATATGTGTGTACATATGTACATGTTAACCTCTCTACACCTCTGTTTCTTCATCTATAAAATGGAAGCGATACTATCACCACCCTCATAGGATTTGTCAGCATTACTTGAGATAATCTGGCAAGGAGCATTCAGTAATTTATAGGTGCTTAACAAGTGCTGCTTGTTAGGTCATGTCCAGTTCAGAGAGTCTATTGACTGCTTCATAATGACTGGCATGTACTAAGTGACTAATACATTCCAAGCATTTTTAAGCAAAACCTGTAAAATAGATTTTGTATGTTTATGTATGTCAATGGATTTCATATATATGTATACATATCTGGATTTCATATAACATATATTGCATACTATATATATGCAATTTAATTTCTATTATATCAAATTCAAATTATTTTTATGAAATCCAGTATATGTATACATATATATGAAATCTACTATTACATGCACATGAAAACATAAAATCTATTATATAAACTCTGCTTATATAAGCAAAACTTTAATATTATCTATCACATGTATGAAATCTAATGAGATTCACCATAACGTAATAATGAGATACAACAATACTATAAAGTTTTCATTATTCTTACAGTAATACAATATCCATTTTACAGACTAGGAAACTGTTACCAGAGAGATTAAGTAATTTGCTTTTGATCACATAACTAAGAAAAAGCAGAGTCAGAATCATAACTTGAGAGCTGGTGTCTGAACTACTTTTCTCTTCCTTTTATCTGAGAAAAAAAGAATTAAATCTGTTCATAGTTTGCCTTTTATTTCTTGTCATTGCCCCCAAACAAAAAAGCTTTTCAGATTTAGCTCTTTGATCTTGTTCAGGAGACTCGACCCAGTCTTGTTGCCTAACCTGTTCATTATAATGAAATCTGATGAGTGTGATCCCAAGAGGTCCTATTTCCCTCTGATGGTACAGCCCAAGAAGGTTATGAAGAAAGAGTCGCGACAGCCCAGATTGGCATAGCCTTGAGAACCCAAACTCATCATGTCAAGCAGTACTTACTAGAAGCCAGGTGGTCGCTAGTGTGCTTCTCAGCAGAGTGCACTGTTCCTGTGTCTCTTGAACTCACCCCTGCTCACTCTGAGCTCTGAGGATTAAGTACAAGCTTTGTTTGAAATGTGAGCCAACGGGAAATTCCCAAACTTCTACCTTCGGGCAGATTTTACTCTTGCCCCAAGCTGAAGGAAGCTGGTGACCCGAGGGAAGTCCTGGGCTTTCATTCTTCTTGTGGTTTGGCAGAGAACTGCCCTTGGCATTCCAGGTGTCTAACAACAAAACGAAAACAAACATATAAAAGTTCCTGCCAGACTTTGGACCATGATCACAATGGCTGTTATTGAAAACAGTGCCAGCTCAGTCTTGACCTCCTAAGGCGACCACCAGTGAAACAATTCCTTTGCTACCCACCCATCCAAACCCTCCCCAAACCTCCTAGGGAAGTTAGGAAGGGTTCTTTTATGCCAGATGAAGAAACAAAAGCCTGGCTTCTCCAACACATTTGCACAAGCCAAGGGTCTTCCTGAAGATTTGCTTATATATCCATAATGGAGTGGTCATCAACAGCGTAGCACTGGGCAAGCTGTCTTGAACATCCTGCACAGCCACCAACAACTCTTAAAAAGAATGGAGATGCAGAAATAGAGACCAGACTTGTGGCCACCACGGGGGAAGCACTTGAGAGAGTAGCATAGAAACATGTACGTTACCATATGTAAAACAGACAGCAAAAGAATCTGCTGTGTGAAACAGGGAGCTCAACCTAGTGTTCTGTGACAATCTAGAGGTGTAGGGAGATGGGAGTGTGGTTCAGGAGTGAGGAGACCTATATATACCTGTGGCTGATCCATGTTGATGTGTGGCAGAGGCCAACAGAATATTGTAGAGCAACTGTTCCCCAATAATTGTATTTTGTTCTACACTTCTCCATATTATACAATTATAATCTTCAATAATTATTAGTTACTAAAAAAAAAAAAGCAGGCCACCATGACTGGTCATTCTCAGTTATATCTGGTCACCAAAGGGCCCTAGATATATTTTCATTTCTATTAAATTGTTTTTAGGGGAAAGAGGAAGGGGCAAATGACTTTAACTTCTTATAACACCTTCAGAAGTAAAAGTACATAATTTTAATCTTTGTCTTCACTAGCGTAGCTGCATTTGAACCAGCTCTACCAGGTATTCACTGAATGGTTTTGGCCAGTTACTCAAGTTCTCTGAGTCTGCTTCCTCATTTGAAAAGTGAGGCAGATAATGCTAACCTCACAGGATCTTTCAAAAATGAAGATTTCACCATAAAAACCCTATAGCCCAGGGCTTGATCCATGGTAAGCATTCAACAATGGTTATTTCTCTGCTTTCCCTTATGGTACCTTATGGAGGGTGCAGGTAATACTTCATTTAGCAAACAGATGAAGTTCAGAAATGCAGAAGTGAGTATTTTATAGGTTACTTCCTGCATGGGACAGGTTTTGCTTGAGTGAGAAGAAATAATTTCTTGGAATGTATTTCTTTAGATGTTTCCTTAGGCCAGGTTTTGACTACTCTAAAAATAGTTTTTAGTATCTTTACATTTGATTTTTGACCAGATATCATTAGTTTTTGCTCTAAGCAGCTCTTGAAAATCTTGTGCTGCTCTCTACTTACTCAGAAATATAAAGCTACAGACAGTACCTCATAATCCAGGGACTTAACAAAAAACAGAGGAGAGAAAATTACTTTAAGACTGCATTCCTTTGGAAAGGCTATAAAACCAGTTAAACAGACAAAGGAACTCCCCATCCATCGATTCATCCATCTGTGTATCCATTCAAATATCTACCCACCCAGTTCACCTTGTTCTAGGTTTTCTCGTCATATTTTCCTAACAGTATTATAAAGCTCTTTGAAGAAAAGGCTTAATATATCTTACAGGTGCCTATGAGAGCTATTTGTACTGTAGATGCCATCTAGAAAATTTTAAAAAATGGCAAGTAGACACCAAATACTAAGCTTGTAAAAACTGACCATACCTATGAAAAGCAAGTATAGTTTCCTTCATTATCTTCAGTGACCTGTAAACAAGAGGTCAGTGAAATACCTATTACAAAAGGCCACTCACTTGTTCATTCAAAATATCAGGTAAATTATTTCCTGATTTTGCCAGTTGTGCTTTTCTATCGTGAAAGAGGTGCTTAGCTCTGCTGCCTTTTAAGCAAAACACAACTGAACAGTTTCTCTTATATGACCTAACACTTGGGGAATTTTTCTTTTACATATAATATATTATGTAATCCCAACAATTTTGTAAGATAAGTGTTGTGATGCCTTATTTTTGAAAAGAGGAAATTGAAATTTAGAGAGAAAAAAACAACTCGCTCAAAGACATACAACTAACATGTAGACCACAAGAAATCAGACTGTCTTGACTATTAAGCTTCTATGTGCCCTTTGTACCCTCTACCGTGTTGAATCCTAGGCTGGGATCCGTCAGCCCGGGCTCTTGGCCTGTTCCGCCACCAACGGTGTGACCCTACATAGGCTGATACTTTCTGGGCCTCCTAACCCCATTGCTGTCCCTTTGTTAAGGAGCTCCAAGTACCCATTCAGTTCTGATTATGATGATGCCTTTAAGGCAGTGCCAATGACTCATCAACAAGCAGGCTGTCACATTGCACGTTGCATGCTTGCTATCCAAGTGGATAGTATACATGCCTTTGCTGACGTCACCAGTGAAGGAGGGACATCAATCACATCACTTCAGGATATTCTTGCTGTACCTCTTCTTTAGAACAAGGACTCCAAGGGAAGCAAGGGGAGAGTTGTACACAGGAAAAAAGAATCACAACTCGGGTGCCTTTTAGATTGTGTTAAAATGATAATAGATGAAAATCTACTTTTAACAGCCTATTTCGTGGCAATCTAAATCATCTTAAATTTGCAAAGAGTACAGGATTGATAATATAAATCATTCTCTTCTATGACTGAGAATTGCCACACAGTTAGGATTGCTTTTGGCTGCAAGTGAAAAGAAAGTAGTCAAGAATAGTGGCTTATAATTTGCTTATCATACATCATGTAAGATGTCTGAAGTGAACCCGACTCAGAGTTGGTTTGATGATTCAGTGATGTTAGAAGGTTGAATTCATGTCTCTGATTTTCTTGATTTTTTTCTATATGGCCATACATTTGCTGTCAGAAGCATCATCGTTTCACAAGACAGCCTCTCAAGCAGCAAAGAAGGGTTGAGGGAAAAGGAAGATTCTTTTTACGTACCTTCCACTTTTAGGAGGAAAAAAATTTCATACAAAACCTGCAGAAGACTTCTCCTTACATCAAATTGTACAAAATAGGTCTTGTGTCACCTCAAGGTCAATTGTTGATCAAGAGGAAATACGATTTCCTGGGTTGGCTTGGACCAATTGTGATCCTTTTCCCTAGCATCTGAACAAAATTGGGGAACAGTTATCAGGAAGATAGAGGATGCAGAATGTCTGTTGATGACATCATCACCTGGTCCCTGACTCCCTCTCCAAGATCACCTCTGAGAATTCCCACTTGTGCTCCCCGCCCTCTAGGCATCTTTACCTGTGTGCTTACTGTTCCCTCTCTCTGATTCATTCTTCTTTCATCTCTTCACCTGGATAACTTCTCCACTTCCCAGGGATTTCCTCTTTCCCCTAGATAAGGCCAGATTCTCTTGGTACATTATCATGGTGCTGTGTTAACTTCAGAACACACTTTCCCATTTGTGAGTCTATCCTCATTTGTCTGATTACTTGGTTAATGTCTGTCTCTCCCTCCACAAAATCCATGAGAATTATTAGTATCACCTTGGCTTCTACTGACCACTGCATCCCCAGTAGCTAGATTAGAAGCTTCTCCCAGTCTTCATTTACGGTGGGCCTACCATATGCAAGGTGTTATTTTATGGATTAAAAGATGAATGTCTTTCGAGAGCTCTTAATGTGGCCGTGGAGCTCCAGTGATACATCTGCTCCACTTCCGTACCCCAGTCCCACGGCCACACTTTGTAATTACCCATACCTGTCTGGCCTTTGATCACATTGAAATCCTGGTATCCCGTCTTCTGACTGTAAATTCCCATCCTTTTACCATTTCTTACTTCAATCAAACCTTTTATCCAGCCTCTCCAAACCCTCAAGATCCTTGACCTTTCCTCATACCTTCACACGTCTGTTGTGATCAGTGACCTT
Source organism: Ovis aries (assembly GCF_016772045.2). Classification (NCBI taxonomy): domain Eukaryota; kingdom Metazoa; phylum Chordata; class Mammalia; order Artiodactyla; family Bovidae; genus Ovis; species Ovis aries. Next base: position 33,752,526 of record NC_056075.1, on the reverse strand, counting down.
TTCTAGCTGAAACTGACATTCCCCAACTCCCTGTCAATGGAGATGAGCCAACCTGGGCTTTGGATCAGGTGAGCAGGTGACCCTAGAGCCACCCCTCTGTTGGGTTGGCTAGTGGCTGGTGACACAAAGAGATTTGCTCAAAAAAGAAAATGGCAGTTAGTGAAGCCTTGTTGAACATCGCTTTCCCTTACTTCCAAGCTACTTTCTCTTCTAGTTCTCGTCTCTGCAGATCCATCTTCGTCTTTTTTGTTCACTTCTCTCCCTGTACAATTCCTTCCCTAGAAATTTACCCACTCTTCAAGCACCTTTTGATGCTAGAACTGTTGAGGGTTCATTGAGGTTGGTGACCATAAATCCGGCAAGATTCCTATCTGCCCAAGGTGTGATTTTCTACAGCAGCACCCAGCTGTTTACTAGCAGATGTGGGAAAGCCAGGTGGTGAGGTTCATTCTGGGTTAGCATTTTTGCTGGGGAGATGCCACGAAAGGACAAAAGAGCAGGGCCGGTTAGGTTATTTGCAAAAGGGTGCCCAAAATGATGAACCACACAATCAGAGAGGCATACAGAGGGGCTCCTGGAGAGGAAGTAAAGGTGAGATTGCAGACAGGTAGAATAAGCTGGCTGGAAGGGTAGGAGCTGATCCTTGGAGAGAGCATGATTGACTGATGATCTTAAAAGGAGAACAGTTGCAGGGAGGGGATGGCTGAGTTACAGTGTATAAGAAGGTCATTGGCAATGAGGAGGTCACGGAACTTAGCGGCTAAGATGGTTGATCATCCACATGGATGTCTAGTTTATGGAACAAAATCCTTTTGAAATTCTCTAACTTTTTTTGAAATTAACAACAGAATGAAGTTAATCATCTCTGCCCACTTCCCCTAACACATACATACATCAGTGTCCATTTTAATAGTTGAATTCCTTTGTCAAAGCAAAAGTAGACACAAATGTTGTAACATTTGTTACAAGGAGGACCCTTGGATCCATAGATGATAGAAGTCAGAAGCTTCTTAGTTTCACAAGAACATTTGGGTCCAGTTTCTAGGGGTTGGGGAATGTGTATAGGTGATAGAAGATTACCTTAAGGTTGTAGGCTGGGGAGAGCCAAAAAGACTACCTCTGGGGCCAATGGGAAGATGAGGAGAGCTGCTTCTGTTTCCTTCCGTTACTTTCCCTTGTTGCACTGAATCCTTATATGGTCCACTTGGTTGGCACTGGGGCAGTGGGATCAGAGTTGGTAGGGAAGGAGTGGCAGTGCATTTACACCAGTGAAGAGGGAAGGACAAGCAGAGTAGAAAGGAGACCCCCCCAAAGTGGGGACCCCATGCATAGCCAGTTTCTCAAAGCCCATGACGTGTATAGAATGTAGCACCCTAGGTGAGATCCCTCTGGTGGTCCTCTGCTGGCCTCCTTGCCCCTCTGGATTTCATCATCTGCCCAGTTTATTTGTACTTCAATTCTATTGCAATAGAAGTAACCATCTTTCATTTATGGACTTGGAGGAGAAAGAGCATGTTCCACATGAATTTTGTATGAACTGTGAATTTGAAGAATCAGGCAAAGCTCATAAAATCAGCAACTAGCATTCTTTCATCCTTCTGTCTTTTGTCTTGGGAGTTGTATAAACATTTAAAATGCATTCATCTCTTTCACTTCCTATTTAAGTTGAAGGCAGTTAATAGGAACGAATATTTTGTTTTGACATTTATTGGTACCAATTGTATAACAATAAAAGCTCATATGGGAGATGAGCAACATACAAAAGCAAGCAGTGTGTCCATCAGGGTCCCAGCAGGGAACAGGACACTCAAAGGATTTATGGGAGAGAGTTACCAAAGGGAGTATTTACAGAGGTGTAGCTGGCTTAAGGGCCTTCCCAGGTTGGCGCCAGTGGTGAAGAACCCACCTGCCAATCCAGGAGACGCGAGATGGAGGTTTGATCCCTGGGTCAGGAAGAGTCCCTGGAGGAGGGCATGGCAATTCACTCCAACATTCTTGCCTGGAGAATCCCATGGACAGAGGAGCCTGGTAGACTATAGTCCATGGGGTCAACAAAGAGTCAGACAGGACTGAAGTGGCTTAGCATGCATGCAGCTGGATTAAGAGAGCCCAAGAGCTGGTGAAGCACACAGGGTCTAGCAGTAACTTTTACCACCTCTAGCCCTGCTGGGATATGAGGAGGGAGCAGTGTTAGCAGATTTTCCTCCAGGCTGTAGCTACAGGAGAGACACCATGGTACAGGAGCAGCGGCTGTAGGACGGGGACGGAGCATAGCCACAGTCAAAACCAAGGTTCTGCATGCAGAGACCAGGGATGGATAGGGGTGGATGGAGAGAAGCTGGTGAAGGAGATCAAAAGGGAGCAGTCAGAGGACCAAATGAAAGGCCGGGAACGTGTGTTGTCTGGAAGTGGCAGTAAGTGTTTCTGGGGGGAGGAGGCATCAGCCACACCAACACCGCCAGGAGGAGGAGGAGGAGGATGAAGACTGAGAATTGACCGCCAGATTGGGCAACACGGAGGTCATCATGGCCTTGCCAAGAGCTATCCTGGGAGAGTGGTGTCGAGTGGAAAGTATGATGGCATCTTAGTTTTCGGTTGTGTTTTGTTTTTTTAATTCCTAATAGGAACCCATAGGCAACTGGTACTAATAAAGGCTGAAATAAAATATTCCTTCTTATTAACTGCCTTCAACTTCAATAGGAAGGGAAAGGGATAAAAGCATTTTAAATATTTATGCATCCTCCAGGACAAAAGACAGAAGAATGAAATGCCGTTCAATGCTGATTTTATGGGCTTCACCTGATTCCTCAAATTCACTATTCATACGAAATCCATGTGGAACATGCTGTTTCTTCTCCAGCTCCATAAATAAAAGATGGTTACCTCTATTACAATAGAAGATCCAGTGCAAATAAATTGGGCAGCTGTGACATCCAGAGTGGCAGGGAAGCCCCACTGCAGACCAATGGAGAAACCTAAGTGAAGTCGCTCAGTCGTGTCTCACTCTTTGCGACCTCATGGACTGTAGCCTATCAGGCTCCTCCATCCATGGGATTTTCCAGGCAAGAGTGCTGGAGTGGATTGCCATTTCCTTCTCCAAACTTAAGGCATCAGTAATTACACCCCATCCTATATATTTGGAGAAGAGCATGGCAACCCACTCCAGTATCCTTGCCTGGAGAATCCCATGGACAGAGGAGCCTGGTGGGCTACAGTACGTGGGGTCATGAAGAGTTGGACACAACTGAAGTGACTTAGCACACACACACTATGCATGTGACAGGCTTTGGGAAAGTGACTCCTGCAGGAGGTCCCCAGTTTGGGAGTCTCCTTTCTACTCTGCTTGTCCCTCCCTCTTCGCTATTGTGAGACAGGGAGAAAGGGTTCATTTGGTTGGGCCCAGAGCAGGGCTGAAAAGAACAGAATAGTGGAGAGGGGCCCTGGAGGGGCAAGTGAAGATGGGCCAGGAGGAGTCCAGTGAGGATTATGCAGAGTGATGGCTGCAGATCAAGAGTCATAGGAATTCACAGGAAGCAGCTGTTCCTCCAGAGAGGGAAGAAGAGGAAACCAAGGGAGGCTTCACGGAGGAGGTGATACTTCAGCTGGGTCTTAAAAGCTGCCCCCTCTCCCACTTCCCAGTGGTCTCTGGGACCCATGTGACTCTTGGATAATGGACTCACTGGGCTCCAGCATGGCCTCAGCTGCTGGTTCAGAGGCCGAGGGAATCTCAAGGCTTGTGAGTGGGATTCTGGGCCAAAGGCTCCTTCTCTTTCTCTGGGCAGCACAGTGTGTCGACAGGATAGCATTTTGCTTCCTCGAGGGGAAGCCAGCCTGATAATGCAGATGACGCAGGGAATGGTCAGAGCTGAAAGGTTCACAGAGATAGAGCCGCTGTCTTGATGGCTTGGTAAACTTTGGATTAAACTGTGTTTGAATTTCATCCTTCCTCTGGACTTTCCTGTTAGAAGAAACGGAAATTCCCTTGACTGTTGAAATCAGGTTGCATTAAATTGTTTGTTTTGTGCAAATGGAAGTAATTTTGATTGAGGGGTGTTATGATTTGAACGTGTGGAACTGCCCTAGGGATAGAGATAAGGAGAGAGTTTATAGGAGAAAAAGGATCAGAAAGGCAAGGTGAAAAAGAAGATGACTGAGCACAGCATAGTATTTTCTTTCTTTCTGTTTTTAAGTTAATATTTATTTTTTAAAACGATTTGATTTTTGGCTGCACTGAGTCCTCAATGAGGTGCTTGGGCTTCTCATCATGGTGGCTTCTCTTGTTGCAGAGCACAGGTTCTAGGTGTGTGGTCTCAGCAGCTTCGGCTTCTGGGTTTAGTTGCCTCGAGGCATATGAGATCTTCTCGGACCAGAGATCAAACCTGTGTCTCCAGCACTGGCGGGCAGCCTCCCAACCACTGGACCACCAGGAAAGTCCTAGCATAGTATTTTCAAGCATAGAGTCAGAGTTCCAGAGTTCCTGGAGTTCATTATTAACTCTCTGTACTCTTGGAGAAGTCACTTAGCTTTTCTATGCCTTAGTTTCCTTGTCTTTAAATGAGAATGATAATAGTACCAACTTGATAGAGTTGTTACAAGAATGAAATGAGCAGATGTTTATTTGCAAAGTGCCTGGCCCACAGTAAGCACTTTGTGTGTTTGTCAAATAAGTCAGGGGCATCGTGCATGGAATTTAACTTATAAATGAGTTTGCATAGGAGTCACACCTCTAATGGGAGGGGCTGGAAATAGCAATCACCTCAGATATGCAGATGACACCACACTTCTGACAGAAAGCAAAGAACTAAAGAGTCTCTTGATGACAGTGAAAGAAGAGAGTGAAAAAGTTGGCTTAAAACTCAACATTCAGAAAACTAAGATCATGGCATTTGGTCCCATCACTTCATGGCAAATAGATGGGGAAACAGTGGAAACAGTGACAGAGTTTATGTTTTGGGGCTCCAAAATCACTGCAGATGGTGACTGTAGCCATGAAATTAGGAGACACTTGCTCCTTGGAAGAAAAGCTATGACCAACCTAGAAAGCATATTAAAAAGCAGAGACATTAATTTGCTGACAAAGGTCCGTCTAGTCAAGGCTATGGTTTTTCCAGTAGTCATGTATGGATGTGAGAGTTGGACTATAAAGAAATCTGAGCACAGAAGAATTGATGCTTTTGAACTGTGGTGTTGGAGAAGACTCTTGAGAGTCCCTTGGACCGCAAGGAGATCCAACCAGTCCATCCTAAAGGTAATCAGTCCTGAATATTCATTGGAAGGATAGATGCTGAAGCTGAATCCTTTGGCCACCTGATGCAAAGAACTGACTCATTTGAAAACACCCTGATACTGGGAAAGATTGAAGGCAGGCAGAGAAGGGGATAACAGAGGATAAGATGGTTGGATGGCATCACTGACTCAATGGACATGAGTTTGAGTAAACTCCAGGAGCTGGTGATGGACAGGGAGGCCTGGTATGCTGCAGTCCATGTGGTTGCAAAGAGTTGGACATGCAAAGAGTTGGACACGACTGAACAACTGAACTGAGCTGAACTGAAGCCTCCTCTCTGGGTTTAAAGACTTTCCAAAGCACTTTACAGTGGCACTGGGGGTGTGATGTCATTCTTTCCATGTTTCACATCAGTAAATAGAGGCCATAGGAGGCTCAGTAATCATCTAAGAGTCATCTGGTAATAAACATCATGACAGAGTTGAAACCTGCCAGACCTAGAATCAGGATACCAAGTTTATGCTTCTGGTCTGCTTCAATTTACTGGAAGACCTTGGGTTTGTCCCCCTTTTCCCTCTGGAGGAGTGGGGTATGTACCAGTTAAGCTGATTCTTCAGTTTACCAATTACAAAACACTTATGCAGAGTCTCCTTCTGCTTACATAAAAATCTTGCGAGGGAAGCAGGGCAGGTATTATTCCCAAGAATGGAAGGCAGCTGATAAAAAATGTTTGATATCAGATAAGTTACACTGGTTCCAAATCGGGAAAGGAGTACGTCAAGGCTGAATATTGTCACCCCTCTTATTTAACTTATATGCAGAGTATACATCATGTGAAATGCTGGGCTGGATGAAGCACAAACTGGAATCAAGATTGCTGGGAGAAAGATCAATAACCTCAGATATGCAGATGACACCACCCTTATGGCAGAAAGTGAAGAACTTAAGAGCTTCTTGATGAAAGTGAAAGAGGAGAGTGAAAAGGAGCAGGTGAAAATCCAAGAGGGTGTGGTGTCTGGAGGTGGCAGTAAGTGTTTCTGGGGAGGCGGGGGTGGGCACCCAGGGCCAAGGAATATAAAGCCTCTAGAAGCTGGAAACAGCAATGGAATAGATTCCCCCTGAAACCTCCAGGTGGAACACAGCCCTGCTGATGCCTCAGTTTTATATTTCTGAATTTCATAACTCCAAGAGAATAAATTAGTATTGTTTTAAGCCATGACATTCACAGTAATTTGTTACAGCAGTAATTAGAAACTAATGCAGAGAGAATGGACACTGGATGGGTTAACCCCAGGGTCTAGCATGGAAGTTCAGTAGGTTGCTCAAATAACTTGTGCGAAACGGAAACCTTGATTTTCATTCTCCCCTCCTCCCACCTCCTCTTTCCAGACCCAGGAAACAGCACCATTTCATTTACCTGCTTAGCCTACAAACCTGAATCAACCCGGTTTCGTCTTTTTGCACATCCCTGCTCCAAACCCGCCAGCCAATCCTTCTGCCTCTGCCTTCAAGATAAAGCCCACGTCTGACATGACATCCCTGGCCATGCCAGTGTGCCATCATCTCTCACCTCGGCCGCTTCTGAAAACCTGGGCTCCCTGCTTCTACTCTTCAGTCTAATCTCTAGAGTATCTTTGACAATAAATAGTTCATCAGATCCCATCACTTCCCCGCTCAAATCCTTTGAACAGCTTCCCATTTGTTATATTAGAATGAAATCCATGTGCTCACCATGGTTGGGGGCCCTACACAGTCAGGCCCTGCCCATTTTTCACCCTTATTTCCCAGCATCCCGCTCTGCAGCACTGGCTTTCTTGTTTCTCAAACAGGCCCAGGTGGTAGCTGCCTCAGGGCCTTTGCACTTGCTGCTTGCTCTGCCTAAAAAAATTCCTTCTTTGCAAGTCCACAAGGCCTACCCCATCACTCTACTCGGATATAGGCCTGGGAGAGGTCTTTCCCAGTCATTCTACCTAAATTGACCTTCTTCTCACCTACCTCACCATTCCTGAGCTGCTTAAAAAAATTGGTTTTAATTTATTAATTTATCTTTGGCTGCACAGGCTCTTTGTTGCTGCCTGTGGGCTTTCTCTAGCTGTGGTGCACAGGCTTCTCATCGCAGCGGCTTCTCTTGTTGTGGAGCACAGGCTTTAGACTGCACAGGCTCAGTAGTTGTGGTGCCTGGGCTTAGTTGCCCCACAGCATGTGGAGCCTGCTCAGAGCAAGGATAGAACCCGCATCCCCTGTATTGGCAAGCCGATTCTTAACCACTGGACCAGCATGGAAGTCCCTCCTGAGCTCCTTATCCTGCTTAATTTCCTCATACTTTTCACTGCATGAAATCATATTAACCATCTGTCTTCTGCACTAAAATATAAATTCTATGAGGCCAAAGACTGCTTTGTTGACTGTTCTTTCCCCAATTTTAAGAACAGTGCTTAGCACAGATCAGTAAATATCAGTTGATTGAGAAAAAAAAACCAAAAAGTATACAAAAGGCTATTTCCTTTTTGGTATCTATCATGATTAGTCAAAGACAAGTGTCGGCTTCCTATGTAGCTGCAGTTTACCCAGAACACAAAGTCGTGCATTTTTACATATCCACCCACACCTTCCAGATCTCTATGCCTGAAAGAGAAATTGGTCTTTAGTTCCCACAAGTCCTAAGTTGGAAGAAAAATTGTGAACTAGCTGTGACTTCACTGAAAATACAAATCCTCCAACTGCCCTCTTCAGTCATAAATGGACCGTCTTGCCCTCTCAACTGAGGGACCGCTGTTCACATCAGCTATGTGGCTTTTAGGCACTGGTTGATTAATTACTGAAAATTCTTGCTTGGTATTCTTACCTAATCCCTGCTTCCGGCACACATCCAAATCTTCGGATTTTAAAATTAGCTATACGCATTTGCTCTTGGTACTTATATTATTTTTTAACAGTTTAGCAGATAGAATATATCCATCTTTACAGGTCCTTCCTGTCTTCTTTTTCGTTTTTTTTCCCTCCTCTCCTTCTTACACTCAGTCTCACTGAAGAGCGTAGTTATGCCTTAGAACCCTCTCTGGGCTCCGAAATTTCTAAACTGTCCAACTTCAACTGTCACCTCTTCCTAGGGTGTATTCTACCACTGGTTTAAGGTTTGGCTGCAAACTGGAATCAGTGTTTAACAGCACTGATTCCTGGTCCCACCCTCAGAGATCCTGTCTGAGCTGGTCTGGGATGCTGCCCAGGCTCTGGGACTGGAAAAGATCTCCAGGCGATTCTAGGGTGTAGCCACCACTGAGGACCATCACATCTAGTCCTTCTCATTAGAGTCTTTAGAACTCCCCCCCAACCCACCTGCTTCTACTTAAACTCCCTGGAATTTTCCATTTATCTCTTTAAATTCCCGAAGACCTGGCTTTTGCTTGATGACTCATGACAACACCCACCAAAGGAAATGTCTCCTTACTTGATTTTATAGTTCTTTGGAGCTTGCAAAACCCTGTCCACACATTTTTACTCTAACTCCTCCCAATATCCATGTGAGCTGGGTATTCAGGACCAAGAGGAGGTGATGGCAGCTATAACAAGGGTCTTCAGAGTTAGGGCTGGGGCAGCCAGACTGAGCAAAACATATAAACAAATACAATAAAAAAATAACCCCATAAAAACAGGATACCCAGTTAAACTGGAAGTCTAGATCAGCCACATATGATTTTTCAGGATAAGTTTATTTCATGGAATATTTGGGACATACTTACACACACACATACACACAAAAATTGTTCTATCTGAAATTCCAATGTAACTGACACCTTGTTTTCTCCTGGGCATCTCTACACTCAGTGCCCATTCCTCTTCTGAAGCTCAGGCTATTGGTTCCACCATTCTTTTGCCTTCCTATATTGTCCCAGGACCTTGACAGCCAGCTCCTGTCTTTGTCTACCTCTCCTCTGCATGGGTAGCCATAATTATCAGAAAGCCTCTTCTGTAGATTAGAGTCCACTTGCACTTCCGTTTCTCCCCATTCCTAATCTCCCTTCTGTGTCCTAAATTATTAACAAGGTCAGGTTGGGTTGTTTGCTTGTTTGTTTTATTTTTTTGGCCACACTGCACAGCATGTGGCATCTTAGTTCCTGCATTGCAAGCTCAGAGTCTTAACCGCCGGAATGCCAGGGAACTCCCACGGTTTAAAAACGTAGTTAAACATTCACTGAGTACTTTCTGTGTGTCAGGCATTGTGTTAAGGGCTTTATACTCATTATTCCATTTATTTCTCACAAGACTCTTCAAGGTAGATATCATTTCCTAGGAAATGCGTGTGCATGCATGCTAAGTCTCTTCAGTTGTGTCCAACTCTTTGAGATCCTATGGACTGTAGCCTGCCAGGCTCCTCTGTCCATGGGGTTCTCCAGGCAAGAATACTGGAGTGGGTTGCCATGCCCTTCTTCCACATAGCCTAGGTACCTACACATGGCTATTTCCATTTTAAGCTGGAGAAACTGGGGTTTAGAGAGCTTGAAAGATTCATCAAGGTTATGCAACTTGGAGGTGCAAAAGCTAGACTGGGAACAGGGCTCTTCCTCCAGAGTCTTTGTTCTCAACTAGCACACTAGGAAATGGAGAAGGTACAGAGAGCTTTGTGGCTTTGCTGTTCCAATTTTCCAGCTTGTTCAATTTAGCTTTCTGAAGCTCCTGGGATTTAGAACAACCACTGGATAAACCTCTTCCACACCACGTGGGTGGCCTAGGAGATGATAAGTGTTGACAATGTAGCAATCCATAAGATGCATACATATTTTTGGAAACTTTATTTTTAACTCTAGAAAAAAAATGTGTCACCCACAAGGCTCTTGAAGAAAGGCTTCAGCATCCATTGCCAGCAAAGTAAACAGTCAACTCGGGACTCCGCTCTTTAAACACATTTGCTGAGGCTAAGGGGCAAATAGTTTGTGCTGATTCTGGGTAACGGGCTGCAAATATACCGTGTCAGACAGACTTTTTTTTTCAAGTGTTCCATATCTTTTTTGGTATAAGCTGCCCCTATGCTGTAAATATTTGTGTAGTTAATGTATGCTGGCAAACATCTCAGGAGAAATGCAGGCTTCATAACACCAAGCGAAATCGTAATTAGCAACACAAAAGCAAAAGAATTTGTCTCTTTCATCTCAGTGCTTAAAAACTGTCAGCACTTATTACAGCTGGAAGCTTCAGAAAAGATAATTTGCAAAAGCTGATTTTTGTAAGTTTTTTAAGAGTTGGTCCTATACTCTGGTATAAAAAAACATTCACTTGAGAATTAATTTTTCCACTTCTTACTTAACATTAACCTGGTTAACATTAATTATGAAAGATGTGGGAGAGATAAGTTCCTTTTAAACTGTTAGTAATGTTGTTAAAGGGAGTATTTTTCACTGCGTACCTACGAGAAGTGAGAGGATAGGGAAAACACAAGAGGCCCATCTTACCTAGAAATGACTGCCTGAGTGATTTGAGAGGAAGAGGAAAGAGGTGCGCCTGCAGATACCAGCTGGAGAAGCCTGGGCATCTGGACCCACTCACTGCAAACTCCCTCACACTCCCCGGGCTTCCTCCAAAAGTTACCCTGGGCTTGAAGTTCCTGTTCAGCCTCAGGAAGTACCTGGTCAAGTATTCTCTAGTTCTGAGCACATTTGGTATTGGGATAGGATGGCTAGCAGGGTATTATGGACTGAATGTTTGTGCCCCTCCCCTAAATTCATATATTGAAATGTTAACCCCCTGAAATGTGATAATGTTAGGAAGGGGGGCTTTTTGTAAAAATTTATTCATTTTTTATTGAAGCATAATGGCTTTACAGAATGTTGTTTTCTGTTAAACCTCAACATGAATCAGCCATAGGTGTACATATATCCCCTCCCTTGTGAACCTCCCTCCCATCTCTCTTCCCCTCCCACCCCTCTAGGTTGATTCAGAGCCCCTGTTTGAGTTTCCTGAGACATACAGCAAATTCCTGCTGGCTATCTATTTTACATATGGTAATGTAAGTTTCCAGGTTCCTCTTTTCATACATCTCACCTTCTCCTCCCTTCTCCCTATGTCCATAAGTCTGTTCTCTATGTCTGTTTCTCCACTGCTGCCCTGTAAATAAATTCTTCAGTACCATTTTTCTAGATTCCATATATATGCGTTAGGATACGATATTTATCTTTCTCTTTCTGACTTACTTCACTCTGTATAATAGGTTCTAGGTTCATTCAGCTCATCAGAACTGACTCAAATGCATTCCTTTTTATGGCTGAGTAATATCCCACCGTGTATATGCACCACAACTTCTTTATCCGATCATCTGTCGATGGACATCTAGGGTGCTTCCATGTCCTAGTTATTGCAAATAGTGCTGCAGTGAACAATGGGATACATGTACCTTTTTCAATTTTGGTTTCCTCAGGGTATACGCCTAGGAGTGGGCTTGCTGAGTCAAATGGTGCTTTTATTCCTAGTTCTTAAAGGAATCTCCATACCGTCTTCCATAGTGGCTGTATCAATTTACATTCCCACCAACAGTGCAAAAGCATTCCCTTTTCTCCACACCCTCTCCAACATTTATTGTTTGTAGACTTCTCGATGATGGCCATTCTGACTGGTGTGAAGTGATATCTCATTGTACTTTTGATTTGCATTTCTCTCATAATGAGCAATGTTGAGCATCTTTTCATGTGTTTGTTAGCCATCTGTATGCCTTCTTTGGAGCAATGCCTGTTTAGGCCTTATTCCCACTTTTTGATTGGGTTGTTTGTTTTTCTGGTATTGAGTTATATAAGCTGCTTGTATATTTTGGAAATTAATCCTTTGTCAGCTGTTTCATTTGCTATTATTTTCTCCCATTCTGAGGGTTGCCTTTTCACCTGGCTTATAGTTTCCTGTGCTGTGCAAAATCTTTTAAGCTTAATCAGGTCCCACTTGCTTACTTTTGTTTTTATTTCCATTAGTCTAAGAGGTGGGTCATAGAGGATCTTGCTTTGATTTATGTCACTGAGTGCTCTGCCTATGTTTTCCTCTAAGAGTTTTATAGTTTCTGGTTTTACATTTAGGTCTTTAATCCATTTTTAATTTATCTCCACATTTAAGGTTAGGAGGGGTGGCTGTGAGGAGATACCCCTCGTCCAAGGTAAGAAGCAGCAGCTGCGCTTTCCTGGAGCAGCTGTGAAGAGATACCCCATGTCCAAGGTAAGAGAAACCCAAGTAAGATGGTAGGTGTTGCGAGAGGGCATCAGAGGGCAGACACACTGAAAACATAATCACAGAAAACTAGTCAATCTGATCACACGGACCACAGCCTTGTCTAACTCAATGAAACAAAGCCATGCCATGTGGGGCCAACCAAGATGGGTGGGTCATGGTGGAGAGGTATGACAGAATATGGTCCACTGGAGAAGGGAATGGCAAACCACTTCAGTATTCTTGCCTTGAGAACCCCATGAACAGTATAAAAAGGCAAAAATAGTAGGATACTGAAAGAGGAACTCCCCAGGTCAGTAGTTGCCCAATATGCTACTGAAGATCAGTAGAGAAATAACTCCAGAAAGAATGAAGAGATGGAACCAAAACAAGAACAGCTCCCAGTTGTGGATGTGACTGGTGATGGAAGCAAAGTCCGATGCTGTAAAGAGCAATATTGCATAGGAACCTGGAATGTTAGGTCCATGAATCAAGGCAAATTGGAAGTGGTCAAACAGGAGATGGCAAGAGTGAATGTCAACATTCTAGAAATCAGTGAACTAAAATGGACTGGAATGGGTGAATTTAACTCAGATTACCATTATATCTACTACTGTGAGCAAGAATCCCTTAGAAGAAATGGAGTAGCCATCATGGTCAACAAAAGAGTCTGAAAGCAGTACTTGGATGCAGTCTCAAAAATGACAGGATGATCTCTGTTTGTTTCCAAGACAAACCATTCAATATCACAGTAATCCAAGTCTATTCCCCAAGTAATGCTGAAGAAGCTGAAATTGAACGGTCCTATGAAGACCTACAAGACCTTTTAGAACTAACACCTAAAAAGATGTCCTTTTCATTATAGGGGACTGGAATGCAAAAGTAGGAAGTCAAGAAACACCTGGAGTAACAGGCAAATTTGGGCATGGAATACAGAATGAAGCAGGGCAAAGACTAATAGAGTTTTGCCAAGAGACTGCACTGGTCATAGCAAACACCCTCTTCCAACAATACAAGAGAAGACTACACATGGACATCACCAGATGGTCAACACTGAAATCATGTTGATTATATTCTTTGCAGACAAACATGGAGAAGCTTTATACAGACAACAAAAACAAGACCAGGAGCTGACTGTGGCTCAGATCACAAACTCCTTATTGCCAAATTCAGACTTAAATTGAAGAAAGTAGGGAAAACCACTATACCATTCAGGTATGACCTAAATCAAATCCCTTATGATTACACAGTGGAAGTGAGAAATAGATTTAAGGGCCTAGATCTGATAGATAGAGTGCCTGATGAACTATGGATGGAGGTTTGTGACATTGTACAGGAGACAGGGATCAGGACCATCCCCATGGAAAAGAAATGCAAAGAAGCAAAATGACTGTCTGGGGAGGCCTTACAAATAGCTGTGAAAAGAAGAGAAGCGAAAAAAAAAAAAAAAAAAAAGAAGAGAAGCGAAAAACAAAGGAGAAAAGGAAAGATATAAGCATCTAAATGCAGAGTTTCAAAGAATAGCAAGGAGAGATAAGAAAGCCTTCCTCAGTGATCAATGCAAAGAAATAGAGGAAAACAATAGAGTGGGAAAGACTAGAGATCTCTTCAAGAAATTAGAGATACCAAAGGAACATTTCATGCAAAGATGGGCTCGATAAAGGCCAGAAATTGTATGGACCTAACAGAAGCAGAAGATATTAAGAAGAGGTGGCAAGAATACATGGAAGAACTGTACAAAAAACATCTTCATGAACCAGATAATCATGATGGTGTGATCACTCACCTAGAGCCAGACATCCTGGAATGTGAAGTCAAGCGGGCCTTGGAAAGCATCACTACAAATAAAGCTAGTAGAGGTGATGGAATTCCAGTTCAGCTATTTCAAATCTGAAAGATGATGCTGTGAAATTGCTGCACTCAATATGCCAGCAAATTTGGAAAACTCAGCAGTGGCCACAGGAGTGGAAAAGGTCAGTTTTCATTCCAATCCCAAAGAAAGGCAATGCCAAAGAATGCTCAAACTACCACACAATTGCACTCATCTCATACACTAGTAAAGTAATGCTCAAAATTCTCCAAGTCAGGCTTCAGCAATACATGAACCGTGAACTTCCAGATGTTTGACCTGGTTTTAGAAAAGGCAGAGGAACCAGAGATCAAATTGCCAACATCCGCTGGATCATCAAAAAAGCAAGAGAGTTCCAGGAAAACCTCTATTTCTGCTTTATTGACTATGCCAAAGCCTTTGACTGTGTGGATCACAAGAAACTGTGGAAAATTCTGAAAGAGATGGGGATACAGACCACCTGACCTGCCTCTTGAGAAACGTATATGCAGGTCAGGATGCAACAGTTAGAACTGGACATGGAACAACAGACTCATTCCAAATAGGAAAAGGAGTGTGTCAAGGCTGTATATTGTCACCCTGCTTTTTTAACTTATATGCAGAGTACATCATGAGAAATGCTGGGCTGGAAGAAGCACAAGCTGGAACAAAGATTGCTGGGAGAAATATCAATAACCTCAGATATGCAGATGACACCACCCTTATAGCAGAAAGTGAAGAGGAATTAAAAAGCCTGTTGATGACAGTGAAAGAGGAGAGTGAAAAAGTTGGCTTAAAGCTCAACATTCAGAAAACGAAGATCATGGCATCCGGTCCCATTACTTCATCAGAAATAGATGGGGAAACAGTGGAAATAATGACAGAGTTTATTATTTTGGGCTCCAAAATCACGGCAGATGGTGATTGCAGCCATGAAATTAAAAGACGTTTACTCCTTGGAAGGAAAGTTATGACCAACCTAGACAGCATATTGAAAAGCCAGAGACATTACTTTGCCAACAAAGGTCCGTTTAGTCAAGGCTATGGTTTTTCCAGTGGTAATGTATAGATGTGAGAGTTGGACTGTGAAGAAGGCTGAGTGCCGAAGAACTGATGCTTTTGAATTGTGGTGTTGGAGAAGACTCTTCAGAGTCCCTTGGACTGCAAAGAGGTCCAACCAGTCCATCCTAAAGGAGATCAGTCCTGGGTGTTCATTGGTAGGACTGATGCCAGAGCTGAAACTCTAATACTTTGGCCACCTGATGCAAAGAGTTGACTCATTTGAAAAGACCCTGATGCTGGGTGGGATTAGGGGCAGGCAGAGAAGGGGATGACAGAGGTTGAGATGGCTGGATGGCCTCACCAACTCGATGGACACGAGTCTGAGTAAACTCTGGGAGTTGGTGATGGACAGGGAGGCCTGGTGTGCTGTGATTTATGGGGTCGCAAAGAGTAGGACGTGACTGAGCGACTGAACTGAACTGATGGTGTTAAAAAGTGTTCTAATTTCATTCTTTTACATGTAGCTGTCTAGTTTTCCCAGCACCATTTATTGAAGAGGCTGTCTTTGCTGCATTGTATATTCTTGCCTCCTTTGTAAAAAAAAAAGGTACCCATGGGTGCATGGGTTTATTTCTGGCTTTTATCTTGTTCCATTGGCCTATATTTCTGTTTTTGTGCCAGGACCATACTGTCTTGATGACTGTAGCTTTGTAGTATAATCTGAATTCAGGAAGGTTGATTACTCCAGCCCCATTCTTCTTTCTCAAGACTGCTTTGGCTATTTGGGGTCTTTTGTGTTTCCATATGAAGTGTGAAATTTTTTTTCTAGTTCTGTGAAAAATGCCATTGGTAATTTGATAGGGATTGCATTGAATCTGTAGATTCCATTTGGTAGTATAGTCATTTTCACAATATTGATTCTTCTTACCTAGGAACATGGAATATCTCTCCATCTGTTTATGTCTTCTTTGATTTCTTTCATTAGTGTCTGATAAATTTCTGTGTAGAGTTATCTCCTTAGGTAAGTTTATTCCTAAATATTTAATTGTTTTTGTTCCAATGGTGAATGGGATTGAGTCCTTAATTTCTCTTTCTAATTTTTCATTGTTAGTGTATAGAAATGCAAGTGATTTCTGTGTATTGATTTTGTATCCTGCAACTTTGCTAAATTCACTGACTGGCTCTAGTAATTTTCTGATACTATCTTTAGAGTTTTCTATGTAAAGTATTATGTCATCTGCAAACAGTGAGAGCTTTACTTCTTCTTTTCTGATCTAGATTCTTTTTATTTCTTTTTCTTCTCTGATTGCTGTAGCTAGGACTTCCAGAACTATGTTGAATAAATATGGCGAAAGTGGACACTCTGTTCTTGTTCCCGATCTTAGGGGGAGTGATTTCAGTTTTTCACCATCAAGAATAATGTTTGCTGTAGGCTTCTCATATATGGCCTTTACTATGTTGAGGTAGGTTCCTTCTGTGCCCATTTTTTGGGAAGAGTTTTAATCATAAATGGGTGCTGAATTTTGTCAAAGGCTTTTTCTGCATCTATTGAGATTATCATATGGTTTTTATCTTTCAATTTGTTAATATGATGTACCACATTGATTACTTTGTGTATATTGAAGAATTCTTGCATCCCTGGAATAAACCCAGCTTGATTATGGTGTATGAGCTTTTTGATGTGTTGCTGAATTCTGTTTGCTAAAATTTTGTTGAGAATTTTTGCATCTGTATTCATCAGTGATGTTGGCCTGTAGTTTTCTTTTTCTTTTTTTTTCTGTTGTCTTTCTCTGGTTTTGGTATCAGGGTGATGGCGACCTTGCAGAATGACTTTGGAAGTATTCCTTCTTCTGCAATTAAAAAAATTTCTTTTTGAAGGATAGGCATTAGCTCTTCTCTAAATGTTTGATAGAATTCTGCTATGAAGGCATCTGGTCCTGGGCTTTTGTTTTTTGGGAGATTTTTTGATCACAGCTTCAATTTCATTGCTTGTAATTGGGCTGTTCAAAATTTCTATTTCTTCCAGGTTCAGTCTTGGAAGATTGAACTTTTCTAGGAATCTGTCCATTTCTTCCAGGATATCCATTTTGTTTCCATATAGCTGTTCATAATAGTCTCTTATAATCCTTCATGGTCCACTAGAAAAGGGAACAGCAACCATTCAGTATTCTTGCCTTGAGAACCCCATGAACAGTATGAAAAGGCAAAACAATAGGACACTGAAAGAGGAACTCCTCAGGTCAGCAGTTGCCCAATATGCTACTGAAGATCAGTAGAGAAATAACTCCAGAAAGAATGAAGAGATGGAGCCAAAACAAGAACAGCACCCAGTTGTGGATGTGACTGGTGATGGAAGCAAAGCCCGATGCTGTAAAGAGCAATATTGCATAGGAACCTGGAATGTTAGGTCCATGAATCAAGGCAAACTGGAAGTGGTCAAACAGGAGATGGCAAGAGTGAACATCAACATTCTAGGAATCAGCGAACTAAAATGGACTGGAATGGGTGAATTTAACTTAGATGACCATTATATCTACTCCTGTGGGCAAGAATCCCTTAGAAGTATTGGAGTAGCCCTCATAGTCAACAAAAGAGTATAAAATGCAGTAGTTGGATACAATCTCAAAAACGGCAGAATGATCTCTGTTCATTTCCAAGGCAAATCATTCAATATCACAGTAATCCAAGTCTATGCCCCAACTAGTAATGCTGAAGACCTACAAGACCTTCTAGAATTAACAGCCAAAAAAGATGTCCTTTTCATTATAGGGGACTGGAATGCAAAAGTAGGAAGTCAAGAAATACCTGGAATAACAGGCAAATCTGGCCTTGGGATACAGAATGAAGCAGGGCAAAGGCTAATAGTTTTGCCAAGAGAATGCACTGGTCATAGCAAACACCTTCTTCCAACAACACAAGAGAAGACTCTACACATGGACATCACCAGATGGTCAGTACCAAAATCAGATTGATTATATTCTTTGCAGGTAAAGATAAGAGAAGCTCTATACACTCAGCAAAAACAAGACGAGGAACTGACTGTGACTCAGATCAGGAACTCCTTATTCAAATTCAGACTTAAATTTAAGAAAGTAGGGAATGCCATTAGACCATTCAGGTATGACCTAAATCAAATCCCTTATGATTATACAGTAGAAGTGACAAATAGAATCAAGGGATTAGATCTGATAGACAGAATGCCTGAAGAGTTATGGACAGAGGTTCATTACATTGTACAGGAGGCAGTGATCAAGACCACCTCCAAAAAAAGAAATGCAAGAAGGCAGAATGGTTGTATGAGGAGGCCTTAAAAATACCTATGAAAAGAAAAGAAGTGAAAGGCAAAGGAGAAAAGGAAAGATATACCCATTTGAATGCAGAGTTCCAAAGAAATAGCAAGGAGAGAAAATAAAGCCTTCCTCAGTGATTAATGCAGAGAAATAGAGGAAAACAATAGAATGGGAAAGACTAGAGATCTCTTGAAGAAAATTAGAGATACCAAGGGAACATTTCATGCAAAGATGAGCACAATAAAGGACAGACGTGGTGGGGACCTAACAGAAGCAGAAGATATTAAGAAGAGGAGGAAAGAATACACAGAAGAACTGTACAAAAAACATCTTCATGAACCAGATAACCACAATGGTGTGATCACTCACCTAGAACCAGACATCCTGGAATGTGAAGTCAAATGGGCCTTAGGAAGCATCACTACAAACAAAGCTAGTGGAGGTGATGGAATTCCAGCTGAGCTATTTCAAATCCTAAAACATGATGCTGTGAAATTGCTGCACTCAATATGCCAGCAAAGTTGGAAAACAGCAGTGACCACAGGACTGGAAAAGGTCAGTTTTCACTCCAATCCCAAACAAAGACAATGTCAAAGAATGTTCAAACTACCGCACAATTGCACTCATCTCACATGCTAGCAAAGTAATGCTTAAAATTCTCCAAGCCAGGCTTCAACAGTATGTGAACTGTGAACTTCCAGATATTCAAGCTATATTTAGAAAAAGCAGAGGAACCAGAGATCAAACTGCCAACATCCTCTGGATCATCGAAAAAGCGAAAGAGTTCCAGAAAAACATCTACTTCTGCTTTATTGACTACACTAAAGTCTTTGACTCTGTGCATCACAAGAAAGTATGGAAAATTCTTAAAGAGATGGGAATGCCAGATCACCTTACCTGCCTCCTGAGAAATCTGTATGCAGGTCAAGAAGCAACAATTAGAACTAGACATGGAACAACAGACTGGTTCCAAATTGGGAAAGGAGTATGTCAAGGCTGTATTTTGTCACCTTACTTATTTAACTTATATGCAGAGTACATCATGAGAAATGCCAGGCTGGATGAAGCACAAGCTGGAATCAAGATTGCTGGGAGAAATATCAATCATCTCAGGTATACAGATGACATCACTCTTATGGCAGAAAGTGAAGGAGAACTAAAGAGCCTCTCAATAAAAGTGAAAGAGGAGAGTGGAAAAGTTGTCTTAAAACTCAACATTCAGAAAAGTAAGATCATGGCATTTGGTCCCATCCCTTCATGGCAAATAGATGGGGAAACAGTGGAAATAGTGACAGACTTTATGTTTTGGGGCTCCAAAATCACTGCAGATAATGACTGCAGCCATGAAATTAAAAGATGCTTGCTCCTTGGAAGAAAAGTTATGACCAACCTAGACAGCATATTACAGGAGAAGGCAATGGCAACCCACTCCAGTACTCTTGCCTGGAAAATCCCATGGACGGAGGAGCTTGGTAGGCTGCAGTCCATGGGGTCGCTATGGGTCGGACATGGCTGAAGCGACTTAGCAGCAGCAGCAGTAGCAGTAGCAGACAGCATATTAAAAAGCAGAGCCATTACTTTGTGAACAAAGGTCCGTCTACTCAAAGCTATGGTTTTTCCAGTAGTCATGGATGGGTGTGAGAGCTGGACTATAAAGAAAGCTGAGAGCCGAAGAATTGATGCTTTTGAACTGTGATGTTGGAGAAGACTCTTGAAAGTCCCTTGAACAGCAAGGAGACCCAACCAGTCCATCTTAAAGGAGATCAGTCCTGAATATTCATTGGAAGGACTGATCCTAAAGCTGAAAATCCAATACTTTGGCCACCTGATGTGAAAAACTGACTCATTTGAAAAGACCTTGATGCTGGGAAAGATTGAAGGCAGGAGAGGAAGGGGACAACAAAGGATGTGACAGCTGGATGGCATCACTGACTCAATGAACATGAGTTTGAGTAAACTCTGGGAGTTGGTGATGGACAGGGAAGCCTGGTGTGCTGTAGTCCATGGGGTCGCAAAGAGTCAGACACGACTGAGCAACTGAACTGAACTGAAGTGAAAGTAAACATTTTCTACCTATTGACCTTCGTTTCCTGTGTCTGCTGCCTCCTCTCAGCCTTGTTGGGAGGCTAAAATGGAAGAGAGTTATATATATCCTCTGGGAACCCCTCTGAATTCCTAGGCAGAGGGATACCTCTTCACCTATACTCCAGAGTAATGAATGCACAGCTCAATTAATAAACAAAAATAAGTCACTATTTTACTGGAGTGATTTCTTTGCCTCCTCTGGGGTAAGTATCATTTCTTGGCCATCTTTTTAGCTGCACCCCTAATAAAACATCTGGGATTTAGCAGTGCTCTTTAAATGTTTGCTGCATAAATCAATGTTTGGTGTAATGCCTGTACTTGGGAGACCTCAGACAAACCTAGAGAGCACATTAAAAATCAGAGACATCACTTTGCCAACAACGGTTCATGAAACCAAAGCTATGGTTTTTCCAGTAGTCATGTATGGATATGAGAGTTGGACCATAAAGAAGGCTGAGCACCGAAGAATTGATGCTTTTGAACCGTGGTGCTGGGGAAGACTCTTGAGAGTTATCTTGGACAGCAAGGAGATCAAACCAGTCAATCCTAAAGGAAATCAACCCTGAATATTCATTGGAAATACTGATGCTGAAGCTGAAGCTCCAATACATTGGCCACCTGATACGAAGAGCAGACTCATTGGAAAAGACC
Source organism: Ovis aries (assembly GCF_016772045.2). Taxonomy (NCBI): domain Eukaryota; kingdom Metazoa; phylum Chordata; class Mammalia; order Artiodactyla; family Bovidae; genus Ovis; species Ovis aries. The sequence continues at coordinate 33,731,264 of NC_056075.1, read as the reverse complement.
CTGATGCTGGGAAAGATTGAGGGCAGGAGGAGAAGGGGATGACAGAGGATGAGATGGTTGGATGGTGTCACCAATTCAAAGGACATGAGTTTGAGCAGACTCTGGGAGATAGTGAAGCACAGGGAAGCCTGGAGTGCTGCAGTCCATGGGGTCACACAGAGAGTCAGACACGACTGAGTGACTGAGTGAGCTGCTGCACCAATATAAGTAAATCAAAATCTAAGCCTATAAGCATCTCAAGTTCAGGAAAGAGAAAGCTAAGGGCAACCAATCACAGCCAACCTGGGTTTAAGCTACAATCAATAATTTCCTTACTTTGCTTCCACTTTTTCCCTGTGAAAGATTTTCCCCAGCTCCCTTTAGGGAGCACTTCTCACCACTTCCCCTTTGGCTTAAATAAATTCCTAAAATTTTGGTTTGCCTCAGTTTATCTTTTAATGGGACTCAGAGCCAAGTTTCTTTCTTTATTTCAAAGATCCATTTATTATTTATTTAGTTATTTACCTACTTTGTGTGTGTGTGTGTGTGCTGTGGTGGGTCTTTGTTGCTGCACACAAGTTTTCTCTGGAATGCAACTCTAGCTGCGGGTGCATGGACTTCTCACTGTGGTGGCTTCTCTTGTTACAGAGCACGGACTCTAGGCATGTGGGTTTCAGTAGCTGGAGCATGTGGGCTTGGTAGCTGTGGCACATGCTCTGTGGCATGTGGGGTCCTCCTGGACCAGGGATGGATCTGGTGTCCCTTGCATTGCAAGGCAAATTCTCAACCACTGGACTATCAGGGAAGCATCCAGAGCCGTTTCTAAATATTAATGGTTATAGGCACCTCTGCTACTGCTGGCTCATAAGAAAGAATTTGATGTTGTGAGGACTGAGATATGCCTCAAACAACTGAAGCTGGAACTAACAACTTATTTTCATTTTTACTCTTTGGCTGTGCTGCACAGCTTGTGGGATCTCAGTTCCCCTACCAGGGACTGACCTTAAGGCCACAGCAGTGAAAGCATGGAGTTGCAAACCACTAAGCCAGCTGGCAATTCCCTGGAACTAGCAGTTTAGACCAAACCTATCAGACTGTTTCTACCTCCGTTTCTCCCAAATTCTTTCTGAACCTCATGCCATCTACCTGGATCTGGCCATCAAAGCTCAAGAAATGCCTGGCTTGTATTCCTGCTTTTATAAGCCAAGTGCCTTCCAAACATAAATCCTTTGACACAGTTTGGCTTTAAATGCTTAAAACAAACTTATTAGAAAATTGTAGTGTCATTAATATTTATATAAACCAAAGTTCACGCTAAAGTCAATTTATCATATCTGGCTTTTGGCTTTTCAGGTGTTGATCATGTGCTTTTAGACGGTTAGTCAAGCATGAACTTGCAAGCTAATGGTGTTTCCATATCCACACCAATACTGTGGTGCTGGCTGGGACCTTCCAAATGTGTGCTTGGTGTGTCTGTGCTAATGATTTATGAATCAGAATTATTTACCATCTGATCCAAAGCAAAGCACTGAAATCTATCAAGGGTGATCTATGGCCTGAGGGCACACTGGCAGGAAGAGGCAATTATTCTCTCAACTGGGAGGACAGGTGGGAAGAGAAAGGATCTGTGGTTTCAGTGCACAACAGCTTGTGCCTGTGACAAAACCATGCAAAGAATGGCTCCCTTAATCCCATTCAGTCTATGAGACATTTTAAAGCCTGCAATTCACATTCTCAAACACTTTGAGAACATGTAAACAATCTTATTGTATCATTCAGCAGAAGGCTCACTTAAAATGGAGATGGGCATAGAAAGTATACCATGGAGATTAACGGCATCGTATAATTTTACAAAAAGATTTTGCCGAAGATTAAGACATGCTTGAAACATGTCTTCTGTGAAAGCTCCAAAACATGTTATGCTCTTTCATGAATTCTTTTTAGGCATATGGTGCTAGAGAAGACTCTTGGGAGTCCCTTGGAAGGAGACCAAACCAGTCAATCCTAAAAGAAATCATCCCTGAGCCATGACATTAAAATACACTTGCTCCTTGGAAGGAAAGCTATGACAAACCTAGACAGCATATTAAAAAGTAAAGACATCACTTTCCTGACAAATGTCTGTATACTCAAAGCTATGTTTTTTCCAGCAGTCATGTATGGATGTTAAGAGCTGGACTATGAAGAAGGCAGAGCGCTGCAGAATTGATGCTTTCAAATTGTGGTGCTGGAGAAGACTCTTGAGAGTCCCTTGGATAGGAAGGAGATCAAATCAGTCAATGCTAAAGGGAATATGAAAGTGGAAGTGGCTCAGTCATGTCTGACTCTTTGTGACCCCATGGAGTTCTCCAGGCCAGAATACTGGAGAGAGCAGCCATTCCCTGAAATCAACCCTTAATGTTCACTGGAAAGACTGATGCTGAAGCTGAAGTTCCAATACTTTGGCCACCTGATGCAAAGAGCCAACTCGTTGGAAAATTCCCTGATGCTGCGAAAGACTGAAGGCAAAAGGAGAAGCAAGCAGCCGAGGATGAGGTGGTTATATAGCATCACCGACTCAATGGACATGAATATGAGCAAACTCTGGGAGACAGTGGAGGACAGAGTAGCCTGGTGTGCTGCAGTCCATGGGGTCACAAAGAGTTGGACACGACTTAGTGACCAAAAGACAGAAAAATATTATGAAACTCCAGCTTCAGTGCACAGGGGAAGGTGTAAACAAGTGGTCCTTGCCGTCAAAGCTGAGTTTCTCGAACTGTCACATCCATGCGGACCCCTGGGGCTCTGGTTAAAATGCAGGTTCTTGTTGAACATGTCTGGGGCAGGGCCTGGGATTCTGCATTTCTGACAAGCCCCCAGGGGATGTGGATGTTGTGGGGCACAGACATCGTATTTACAAGGCAAAAACATTTATAAGACAAAACAGTGTAAAAGAACGTTCTGACCTTGCACATTTTTGCAAAGAAATCTGAAGTTCTTTGCAGAACTCTGAAGGATAACTTTCCTTCAGAAATGCGTGCTACCTGGGGCTACTGTTCTTTGTGTCCATGCCTAAAGATACAGATGTATTGCTGCTGCTTTAAATTGGTGACCACAGCTTCTCACCTCTCCAGACATCTGATGGAAAAGAACCTGCCAGATGGAAAGCCAGAAAGAAGGGTGTGTTCCTAGGAAGTCAAGAGGCAATCCTTGGTGCCCAGAGTATCCAGACCAAAGATTTCGCGTGAGGCACTACAAGGCTGGACAAGAGAAAGGATTTGTCAGCCAGTGTCCATGTCCTTTCAGTGAACATTATCTTCTTTCTTGGTTTCCTTGAGGTCTTAAACCATGCTGAATACACTGCATCCTAGTAGAGAGACCTATTTTGGGCAATTTACAAATATAATCAGCTTATGATGGTTTATGGAAGTTTGCTCAGAGGAAAAAGCTCAGGGCAGAGCCTAAAGCTGGTACTTAAAATAGGCCAGTGGCATTTTGAGAAAAAGCAAATAGAAACCCAGACCTGAGCCCATGATGCCAAGGGAAGCATCTTCCTCATAGATGTCAGTGCGCTGCATGGTATTTTTACAAGGAGGAAGCTTGGACTCTAAGTAACAATAACCAGGAATGTGTATTTACCAGGATTGAGTTCTCCTTTAGAGTACTTTTTCATCAGAATTTCAGATTATAAAGAGATCAAAAAGTTTAAGAATGGAGATGGATATGAATACATAAACAACTTGGGATAGGATTTCTGATCTTGGTAAATGAGAGCATCTGCCCCATGATGTACTCCAAGACAAAGGCTATTTTCTAACAGTGATTTATATCTTGGGACTAAGGAGCATGAGGTAATATTCATAATTTATAAACTTAATACCTATGACTGCTCAGAGAACTAAAAAAAAATTAATGCTGACATTAATGCTGATCACGTCTGCCTATTTAATGAATATTACAACGCAAATAACTAGAGTGCTATGATTTTTACTTCAAATTACAATGCACTTGGGCATATTCTAAGATAGGGAACTTTAATAGGATGGCCTATTTCCCAAAGAACAGGCAGTGAATTCTGAGAACAGTGGGGTAGATGGTTGTTGATTTTCTTGATTCATGATCACCACTTATGTTTTGAACATTTGGTATATTTTAGATGGCAGGAAACCAGGGACAGGTCTAAGAAACTGGCCTTAAGTTAGTTCTTTCATTGAAAGAAGATACTTTTACACGATCTGATTTTGTTGCCAGATTAATAAATGCCAGTCCATCACACATAGCTTTACAGGTTCATTAGCCATTTATGCGAAAATTTTCAGCTTCCTAAGAGATTATTTACTTGTTGTTTTATTAGCGTCCTAGCTTCAAAAGAAATCATGAATTACATTTTGTGTTGAGGTCAAGTCATAGGGTCAGTTCTTATCCTGTTTTCTCATTTTCCAACTGCCATTAAAAAAAAAAAAAAACTTCAAAAGGAAAGCAAAAAGATTAGGAATTAAACAATCACATTTTAATCAATAAATATAAACACCTGTTAACAAGTTACTAGGCAAAATAAAACAGTAATTTATCAAGAATTCAAAAGAGAATACCACCTTGAAAAACATTTTCACCATAAACTTTTCTCCATTTAGAGAATTAGAGGTAACAAAAATTTATTCAGAATAAGGCTTGGGATAACCTAAAAAGTTCCAGGTAGATTATTAAGCTAAAACAGATGATTTTGCACATAGCAGGTAATACACAGATTGTCTGACAACTCAATGAATAAATGACTGAATGGATGAATCGCTGAACACAGGGAAAAGAATTCCTTCTGTTCACATTGTGAGCCAGGCCTGTAACCATTTCTCGTTCCTTCTCTGCCTCACTATGCCTGGCTAGGCTCTGTATTGCAGGAAATCACACTCCCAAGGACCGTTGCCAGATGGTTTTCAGGTAGAGCTGGAAGGGTAAGGTGTTGAAGGAAGACTACAGGGCAGGAGGAGAGGTGGAAAAAATCAGGAATTTTTCCAGGTCTGACTCATCTGGTGTTGCTTCATCTGGGGCAGTGGCTTTGTCCCTGCCATTGCTTCATTTCCTACAACTCCCGGGTGGTCCAGCTCCCCCCAGGCAGCCCCACCATGGTTCCAGCTCCTGTGCAGGATCCCAGTTTCTGGACTTGAGGAACCACACCTCCTCATAACCCTATGTGACAACGCACGTGCACGTTAAGTCACCTCTGTCGTGTCCGACTCTGTGATGCTATGGACTGTAGTCCACCAGGCTCCTCTGTCCATGGGATTCTCCAGGCGAGAATACTGGAGTGGGTTGCCATGCCCTCCTCTAGGGGAATCTTCTTGACCCAGGGATTGAACCCGAGTCTCTTACCTCTCCTGCATTGGCAGGCGGGTTCTTCATCACTAGCGCCACCCGGGTTACAGCTTCCTTTCATTTATCTTATCTTTCATCATCTACGTATGTCAATTTCCTCCATTAAATTCCCTCTACTGAAATACCTAGAGTGGTTTCCGTTTTCTTGACTGGATCCTGACTGCTACATATTAGAATCATTATATTTTTTCCCCCTCTCTTAACATATCTGGGAATTTTTGCACAAGAATCTTCCCTAAGTCAATGAAAAATTCACTCAAACCGCATTCAATATTCCACTTTCTGCAATACAGGAGAATGAATATCCCTTTGGCTGTTTTTTGTCAAGGACTCTCTTTGCCAGGTACAAATATGACTCTGACAGTCTACCAAAGTCACCACCAGTCATGGTGGACACAGTCAAAAGTCATCTGCAGAGGTCATTTTTGTTGTATGTACTAAGTGCAACAACAAGGAGAAAGACAAACAAAATGAATCTTAAGAGAAAAAGTCATCAAATGGATAACAATGTAAAAAAAAGTCTCTGAAAAGTCAGAGACCATAAGACAGCACCAGAGAGTTTCTTTCCCGTTGAATCAATAATTTTCCTGAAATTAAAATCTTTTAGAATTTCTGGATCTTTTAAGAGCATTACGAAAAAGATTTCTGATTCATCAACAAATGATCCGTAGCTTCTCAGCTGGAATGCACCCCTGGAATGAATTATCTTCAGAAGTAGAGTTCCTTGGTGAGCATGGAGACCACACATGGAATCTGCTTCTTCTCGTGGAAGCGTGGGTCATCAGACTGGGATTCAAAGTGCCTGGCCACCCTGTCATTCACCCGGGTGAGGATCTGCAAGATCTCCAGGCTCTTCCCATGCTCATTCAGGATGGAGCAGAGGGCCTGCACAAACCAGGAGCCACTCCCTGGGTTCCTCCATGAATAATAGCCTTCAATGGGAGAAGAGAAAGGAGATGAAGTCAGCTGACCTGGCTGCTGCTTTGCTCACTACCCAGCAGGAGCTGTCTGTGACTGGGGCCTTCACATGCGCTCTTCTGAGATGACAGCAGTCCCCACTTCCCCATACTGGATATGTGTCCTCCAAACTCTGTACTACAGGGAATCATTCTAAAACACAAATCTCATGTTGTCCCCGAGAAATGGAATATTTCCTGCTCAGTAAACGAGGATGTCACAGTCATCAGTGACTGCAGCTCTCCAATGTGAGCTGGTGAGCACAAAGGGCACTCAGGAAGGAGAAGAATACCTGTGAGCTAGCAGCCATCAGACTGCGGCCACTCCCGATGGTGAGCCCCAAGGGAGCTCGGGTTGTGAAAAACACAGGATACTGGCCCCAGTAGTTGATGCATATGAAAGCAGTGATTTCAGGCAGTTCAGACTTTTGCATCTTCCCATACATAGAGAGGCATTACATTAATTTGGGTTATCTGGTTTTCTTTCATTAACAATAGCCTTTTGATGTTCAAACTACCCACCCTTTCGTTGCAAAACTTCTATATAACCTGGCTCCTTCCCTTGTCTCCTTGGAGTTCTCCCAAGATTACTTGAGATGCTATCTCCCAGGCTTAAGTCCTAAAAATTTCCATGTAATAAAACATAACTCTCAAGTTTTAGGTTGTGAATATTTTTTAAGTTGACATCCCTCTCTCACCTAAAATGGTTCCTTCTATATGAGGGTGAAATTTAGGCTGCTTAGCACATCCCACAGGGCCCACCACAACTGGGTCCCCATTTCCCTGTCTAGGTTTGAACCTTGTTCATGCCCAGTCCTGCAGTCCATGGGGTCGTGAACAGTTGGACACAACTTGGCTAATGAACAACAACATGCCCAGTCATACCCTGGGCTACGGCCTCTCCCCTCCCTGGGCCACGTCAGTGAAGAGGCAGTGGTCTACAAGCTAGGGTAGCAGCTCTCTTCAGAAGCTACAATGCCTGGCACCTTGATCTCAACCTCCAGAACTGTGAAAAATGAACTTCTGCTCCCTAGCCTGTGGACTTACGTTAGAGCTGCCTGTAAAGACTAACACACCCTGTGGTCCAGCTCTTGAGTTTTACCAATGCACTGAGCCACCTGCCCCTGGCACTCTGTCTGATAAGCCATTTCAACCTTCCTCCTGTTATTTGATTTTTAAAGACTTGGTTATAGAAGTTCTTTCTTTGAAGCCTCTCTCTCCCTAGAACTCACCCTTAGAGTTCACCCTTTTTCCTTCAGTTCTGCCAGACCTGGCTTAGGGCCCCTCCAACTCGACTGACAGGTTGGATTACATAACTATAAGCTCCTATGACTCTGCCTTCCTCTCAAAGGCAGGAACCAAATTTCTTTTTTACAGGATTCTTAAAACTGGGAAGTTTTCATTCTCACAAAATCCCATCTGTACATCTTGCCAGAGCTGGTTTTCCAAACACAACAGCCAACTTACTGTAACCAATACTTCTATACCAAGCACTTGACAACCTACTATCATAGCTGGGAGAAGTCAGTGATGGTTTTTACCCCAAACAATGGAGTTCACTGAACTTGCTCAGGCAAACCCAAACAAGAGGGAAGCTTGCTTGCTGCTGGCATTTCTGGTGCTTGTTTACAGGCTTGTTTAAAGGAGTCCTGGTCTGAGCTATATAACTCTATTATGTATGAAAATCTCTGTATGACCTTGGGCAGGTCACTTAAACTTACTCAAGCTCAATTTTTTTTTCTATCTGTAAAATTAGGACAGAAGTAACAACTTTCCTAACTACTACACAATTATTTCAGGGTAGAAGACACGAAAAACACTCAGTAAATAGGTACCATAGACATGCTTGTTCTTATAATTATCAATAATAATCATAATCATAATCATAAATGAGAGAATTCAGCTTTCTTTTGGAGAGAAAAGTGACTATATCGCCATGGTAAGCAGAACAGTGGCCCTCAGAAATGCTCACGCCATAAAGCAGGGGTCCTCAGGCTCTAATGCCTGATGACCTGAGGTGGAGCTGATGTAAGAATAATAGAAATTAAGTGCACAATACATGTAATGCACTTGAGTCATCTGGAAACCACCCACCCCCACCCTGGTCCATGGAAAACCTATTTTCCATGAATCATGTCCCTGGTGCCAAAAGGGTGGGAACTGCTGCCCTAGAGCACTTCACAGATGGGGCTGAGGTCAAGGAAACAAGATGGAGAAATTATCCTGGGATTATCCAGACAGGACTAATCTAACCACAGGAGCCCTTACAAGAGGGTCAGAAAGAACAACGTAAGGATGGAAGGAGGGTCAGGTACGAGGCTGCCAGCTTTGAAGCTGGAGGAAGGGGGCCACAGGCCAAGTAATGCAGGCAGTTCTAAACTGCTGAAAGTAAGGCTGTGGATTTGCGCCCCCTACAGTCTCTAGAAGGAACTGCTGTCCATTCTGGAATTCTGACCTGCGGGACTGTGTGTGTTCAGCCACCATGTTTGCCGCAATTTATCACTGCAGCAATAGGAAACTAACACAGCTCCAAGTCTCCATTTCGAAGGTGGGATGCACAGTGTGGTTAGCAGCCAAGGGACTTGATACCTGGAACTGTGGAATAGGCAAAGAGAAAGTCGGCTTCAACAGGGATCTTATATCGGGGATTAGCATCAGTGTCATTGATAGGTCCTGAGTCAGCCTGGATCCCGTCATCGAGCTCTGTCCCCCGGCAAGCCTAAAATCAACACAGAGATGGCTGCATGAAGCTGAGAATAGGAACACGTGTGTTACTCACAGCTGTATTCCACTGCAGTCCCAGAACTGTGCTTGGCATGTACCAACAACACAACGATGTCCAAGATAATCTGAAGATGTGTTGAATTAGCAAGCAGAGCAAATAAAAAGACTATACTGTCTTAAACTCAGATAATTTGTGATCCAATGCAAATACAGATGCCAAGCATTAGAGGTAGAAAAATACAACCTAAATTTGCATACCCCAATGGAAACAGCATGTAGATTTGTAAAAAATGATACAAGCCAAGTCACTCTGTAATCTTTTTTCATTTCTATTGACTTCGTTTTTTAAAATTATTTTCATACTTAGAGAAAATTAATTTATTTGTCTGTGCTGGGTCTTAGTTGCAGCTTAGTTGCACTTAGTTATAACATGTGGGATCCAGTTCCCTGACCAGGGATTGAACCTGGGCCCCTGGCATTGGGAGTGCAGAGTCTTAGCCACTGGACTACCAGGGAAGTCTCTCTATAGACTCTGAAAAGGGATTACCTGAATGAAGAAGAGTTTGGGCTTCTCTAACAGGGTTTTGCATCGATCCCCCCTAAAATGGGCTGTCAAGTCCTTTATTGCTGTCTTGCCATCTGTTCCATAAATTAAATTTTCTTCTCCATGGCTTAATAAGATGCAGGCGAAGCAGGCTGAATTTCTGTGGTCTTCTTCAGAAGCTGCAAGCCATCGAAACATTGAAAAGTTAAAATATGATTCCTGAGTGTGGGACCTCAGAGGTACTATTCCCTTTCAGTCTGGCAGCTGCCACTGACGAAGAGGGACAGGCAGAGGGTGGAGGAGCTCCCCTGTATGACACTGAGGAGAGGTTAGAGGGAGAATTCTAGAATTCCCACTGAGTCTGAAACCAGAACGCGGCTGCCTCACATGGAAGAGAATCCCACAGGCAAGCGGGCTTCAGGCAGCTCCTGGGACAGCATATTGGGCTGCTAAAGGCCGGGGCCTTGGTTAGGTCTGTGACACTGGGCAAGCTGCTTAACCATTTTGTGTCTTGGTCTTCTTGTCTGTAAAATGGAGCTACCCATTAAATGGGTTGATATTTGCAAAGCAGACCACATGAGTATCAAGCAAGTATTTGTTAAAGAAAATAAAACACGCTAAGTGAAACAAGACACTGACTAAAGCAAAGATGCTCTATGATTTCACATATATGAGCTTCCTAGGGTAATCAGGTTCACCAAGGCAGAAAGCAGGATGGTGGTTACCAGGGGTTGAGGGGATGGGAAATGGGGCCTTAGGGTTTAATGGGGACGGAGTTTCAGTTGTGCAAGATGAAAAGAGTTCCTCTGGAGGTGGGTGGTGGTGGTTGCCAAACAAGGTGAATATATTACTTTTACTGAAAAGAAAAGAAAGAAAGAAAGTGTTAGTTGCTCAGCCGTGTCCCGCTCTTTGAGATCCCATGAACTGTAGCCCACCAGGTTCCTCCGTCCACGGGATTCTTCAGGCAAGAATACTGAGGTGGGTTGCCATGCCCGCCTCCAGGGGATCTTCCCGACCAGGATCAAAAGTGGATCTCTTGCCTCTCTCCTGCATTGGCAGGCGGGTTCTTTACCACTAGCGCCACCTGGGAAGCCCCAGTAAGTTGGCTTAGCTTGATCTCATCTAAGATTCCACGGTTCTAACTAACTAGCTACCTAGAACTATGTACTATAACCTTTCTTCTTCTCTTCTCTTCATCAGTGATGAGAGAAGAGTAAGATTTAAAATTTCTTAATTCCCTGGCAGTCAGGTGGTTAGGACTCCATGCTCCCACTGCTGAGGGCCTGGATTTGATTCCTGGTTGGGGAGCTAAAATTCCACAAGCTGTGATGTGGCCAAAAAAATAATAGTAGTAAAAGAATTTCCTGAACACCTACTACAGCAGTGATCTAGGTACTTTGCCCGAGTTACCTTACTTAATTGCTACAAGAGCCCCTTGAAGTAGGCCTCATTTATTTTTATTTCACTGATAAAAAATGGCATCTCAGAGACGTCCTAGAACTTTGCCCTGTCAAGAAAAATCACCACGTTGCTATTTTGATAGGACGATAAATGAGAATTCTATGATCCTGACATGACCTGGGCTTAGGTGGTATAATCTGATTTTTAAAAAATATTTATTTTTATTTACTTATTTGGCTGTGTGGAATCCTAGTAGCAGCATGTGGAGCTTCAATCTTCCTTGTGGAATGTGGGAACTTTTTAGTTGTGGCATAAGAAGTCTTAGTTGTGGCATGTGGGAAATAATTCCCTGACCAGGGATCAAACTTGGGCCCCCTGCATTGGGAACATGCAGTCTTAGCCACCTGACCTCCAGGGAATTCCCAGTATAACTCACTTTTCATAAGAATAGAAACTACCATTGGGACAAGTCCTTACATCTGTATAGGGCATTACCCTTCTCAAATCATGCTCACAAGCTTTCCCTCAGCTAATGCTAATTGCAACCCCAAGAAGCAGGACTTGCTGTAGGATCATGATCCACATTTCAGGAAAGCAAAAAACCAGGAGGGCACAGACACCCTGCCTTGCTCACCCTTGGACTGCTCAAACTTGGACTAGACCCCAAACGTGTACTCGTGATTTCCGATCTGCTCTACCATGTGACCTACTATGGTACAGAAGGTTGGCTCTTAAGATCCTTGTTTGAAGAAGTAAGGAAAAGATGCCCGGTTTTTAAAAATGTAAGAGACGGGTACTTAAGAGAGAGTGTTATAAGGTGGGGGGAGGGATCTTTTTCTTGTTTAGCTGCACATCTAAGAAAAGCAGCCGTGGTTGAAACTGTCTACCCTCTGCCCATGGGTCACTGTCTAACAGGTTGGGAGGGTGTTACTTTCAATTATTTGCCCTAAATGTGAGAATACCATAGGCAGCTTCCACTAGATGGGTGTGGGGTAATAGAAAACGTAATTGTTCTGGAACTAGTTAATGCTTCGGTTTTGGTTCTGCTCCTCCTAACTGCCTTCAGTATGACCCTTATTCTCTCTAAAGCTCTGTCCCTACATTTATGAAATGGGCGTGATGATGTTGTTGGCCAGCACGGCAGGGGTTCCATTAAAGATCTAAAGAAACAAATCTGTGAACATGTTGTGTAAGAAGTAAGGTAGTTCTGAAGTGTATGGGGATGATTATTCTCTATCTGCCACCAGTGAAAATTTATACTTAAACTCTGTTCTGGACAGAAAGGTAAGATTTGCTACTTTATTAGCCTTTTGAAATTGAGACTGTTCTGTAGCTACAGAACCTATTGCTGTGAGGCAAGCTGCTTTCCTCCTTTGAGGGGGAAATCTAAGTTTACCAAGAGAGACAGGTGTCGTGGAGACAGGTATGCAGTCACCTGGAGGAAGGAAAGGCCTCCCATGCTGAGATCCCTCCCCCCGTCATGTGAAGGCAGCTTCTCAGACCAGGTGGGGCCCGGCTCCACTAGGGCGCAGGAAGATGACTGAAGGAGGAGGGGCAGGAGTGTACCTTTTTTCAGCAGATCTTGCATCTTGGCACAAGAGCAGTCGTTATAGACAGCCACATCGAAACCCAGGCTCCGGAAGCACTTGAAAAGAGCCTCTGCGTCTTTGTCTGTGCCATTGCGGACACCCATTCCTGTGGGAATTGAGCGCCGAGTTCACCGATGGGCGCCACATGCACAGAAGGGGAAGCCCCCCACCCCGCCACCGAAAGGTAAGCCCCTTCACGTGGCTTGTGCCCATGCTCAGTCATGTCTGACTCTTGCTGCTACCCCATGGACTGCAGCTCACCAGGCTCCTCTGTGCATGGGGACTCTCCAGGCAAGAATACTGGGGTGGATTGCCATTTCCTCCTCCAGGGGATCTTCCCCACCCAGGGATCAAACCTGCATCTCCTGTGGCTCCTGCACTGGCAGGCAGATTCTTTATCACTAGCACCACCTGGCAAGCCCCATCACCTGGCTTGGCCAAAGCCAAACAGCCCGTCCCCACCTTCATCCTCTGAGTCCTTTGGTCCAAGTCCCACATCTGCTAATCCACATGATGGGAATCTCAAACTGAAAGTTCCCAGTTTCCCCTCATCCCTCTCTCCTGGACATGTGACACCACCTGCAGAGGGGCTGTCTACCATAGCAGATAGACACAGCGGTCTTCTGATGAATGTCTGATACCAGTCTGAACGAAGCTGAAGGAACTGGAAGGGAACAGAAGAGCTGAGCCCATGCCCCCAGCACCCACCTGTTCTTCTGTCGAAGTTCTTGTTGTTTATGATGATGCATTTGCCCACCTTCTCAAAATTCATGTTATACTGATACGTAGGCACTCGGTCCCGGGGGATGTTGACTGATTTCCCTGAGTCATTTTTCTTCTTCTTACTGGGGAAATATAAAGCCAGTCAGGGGCTGTCGAAGATGTCAAGACAGTAATGACCTCTTGATTTTACTACTAGCATAAAAGGGATGCCTAAGAAAGCTGCAATGTCTGTTGGAAAAAAAAAAGACCTGGGGTGGACAGATTGTTCTGTTTAACTGTCATATTTAAAATGAGTAGGATCTCCTGCTTAATTTCATTAGATGCTACAGAAATGCCAACTGCAATCATAATGCAATACCAGTACGCTCCTTACAAGTGTTCCAGGGTGTTGGTGACTATACGTTAGAGTACTACAGGGCGTTCAGCACCTGGAGTTACTATTCGTTGCTGGGGGAGCCCACTTTGTACATCCCTCTGTGGAAACTGGCAGAATCTACTAAAACTGAACTTAAACATATCCTTTGAGAGACCCGTTCCCCTCCTGGGTATCCAGCCCAAAGGAGAGCAGATGGTTACCTAAGGACAGAGCCACGCACGTACACAGTGTTACTATTTAGTAACAGCCCCAAACAGGGAGTAATCCAAATGTCCATTTACAGTGGAATGGATTAACTGTGGAATATTCATATAGTGCAACACTACAGACATGGAGATGTGGGTTCAGACCACTGCAATCAAGCAAATATTACAATAAAGTGAGTCAGATGATTTTTTTTTTTTGGTTTCCCAGTGTATATAAAAGTTATGTTTACACTATACTGTAGTCTACTGTGTGCAACAGCATTATTTCTTAAAAAAAAAAAAAAAGTAGGTGTACCTTTATTAAAAAGTACTTTAGTGCTGACTTCCCTGGTGGTCTAATGGCTAAGACTCTCCCAAATGCTGGGGGCCTGGGTGTGATCCCTGGTCAGGGAAGTAGATGCCACATGCCACAACAGAAGATTCTGCACGCCACAGTGAAGACTAAAGATCCCACACACTGCAACTAACGTTTGGCACCGCCAAATAAATCAATACATAATTTAAAAATGGCTAAAAAATTCTAACCATCATCTGACAACATAGGGTTTGTCACTAGCCTTCAATTTGTAAAAAGAAAAAATACATGATCTGTGATGTGATGAATAGAGTGCATTAAAAGACATGCCTACAATAACGAGATGAATAAACTATGACAACACAGAGCCATGTGGATGCATCTCGAACAGATAATACTGAGTGAAAGAACCTAGACACAAAAGGGTACATAAGTGTGTGCACTTCTCGATATGGATGTTATCATTCAATTAACATTTCCATTAAAGGGGGGAAAAGGAATAGTAACTTAAAATGGAAAGTAGGCCCCTTCCAATCTCCAGACACTGACCATCCAGTTTTCTAAGAGTCAGCCACAAAGGCACTGAAGCTGGAACCTGGGACATTGTTGAGAGAGTAGAGGAAAAAAACATCAGATTGAGTGGGAAGCTGCCTTGCTAGTCACCCACCTGAATGTAAATTCCATGAGAGAAAATATATATTTCATCATATATATATACATACACACATATTTATCATATATATATATATATATTCTGAAAATAAAATCTCTTCTAAAAAATTGCAGAATCCCCAATACCTAGAACAATGCCTGGCTTGTAAGTTGCTCAATAAATATTTTGCTGTAAGCTACAGATCAATATCCTTCATGAATATAGATGGAAAAATCCTTGATGAAATCTTAGAAGCCAATTCTGCAATCTATAAATAAGATTATACACCATGACCAAGTATGATTGATCCCATGAACACAAGGTCAATTTAACATCCAAAAATCAATGTATATAATCCATCATATTAACAGAATAAAGGACAAAACCTATGTGATAAACTCAGCTGGTGCAAAAAAGCATTTGACAAAACCCAATACCCTGCTGAGTTAAATTCACTCACTCCAGTCCATTTTAGTTCGCTGATTCTTAAAATGTCAGTGTTCACTCTTGCCATCTCCTGTTTGACCACTTCCAATTGACCTTGATTCGTATCCTGAACATTCTAGGTTCCTATGCAATATTGCTCTTTACAGCATCGGACATTCTAGGTTCCTATGCAATATTGCTCTTTACTTCCTTCACCAGTCACATCCACAACTGGGTGTTGTTTTCGCTTTGGCTCTGTCTCTTCATTCTGGAGTTATTTCTCCACTGATCTCAAGTAGCATATCGGGCACCTGCCATCCTGGGGAGTTCATCTTTCAGTGTCTTATCTTTTTGCCTTTTCATACTGTTCATGGGGTTCTCAAGGCAAGAATACTGAAGTGGTTTGCCATTCCCTTCTCCAGTGGCCCATGTTTTGTCAGAACTCTCCACCATGACCTGTCTATCTTGGGTGGCCCTACATGGCATGGCTCATAGTTTCATTGAGTTAGACAAGGCTGTGGTCCATGTGATCAGTTTGATTAGTTTTCTGTGATTGTGGTTTTCATTCTGTCTGTCCTCTGATGGAGAAGGATAAGAGGCTTATGGAAGCTTCCTAATGGGAGAGACTGACTGAGGGGGAAACTGGGTCTTATTCTGATGGGCAGGGCCATGCTCAATAAATCTTTAATCCAATTTTCTGTTGACGGGTGGGGCTGTGTTCCCTCCCCATTGTTTGACCTGAGGCCAAACTATGATGGAGGTAAGAATCCCTTAGAAGAAATGGAGTAGCTCTATAATCAACAAAAGAATACAAAATGCAGTCCTTGGATGCAATCTCAAAAATGACAGAATGATCTCTGTTCCTTTCTAAGGCAAACCATTCAATATCATGCCTATGCCCCAACCAGTAATGCTGAAGAGGCTGAAGTTAAACGGTTCTATGAAGACCTACAAGAACTTCTAGGGCTAACACCCAAAGAAGATGTCCTTTTCATTATAGGGGACTGGAATGCAAAAGTAGGAAGTCAAGAAACATCTGGACTAACAGGCAAATTTGGCCTTGGAGTACAAAATGAAGCAGGGCAAAAGCTAACAGAGTTTTGCCAAGAGAACACACTGGTCATAGCAGACACCCTCTTCCAACAACACAAGAGAAGAGTCTACACATGGACATCACCAGAGGGTCAATAAAGAAATCAGATTGATTATATTCTTTGCAGCCAAAGATGGAGAAGCTCTATATAGTCAGCAAAAACAAGACTGGGAGCTGACTATGGCTCAGATCATGAACTCCTTATTGCCAAATTCAGACTTAAATTGAAGAAAGTAGGGAAAACCACTAGCCCATTCAGGCACGATCTAAATCAAATCCTTTATGATTATACAGTGGAAGTGAGAAATAGATTCAGGGGATTAGATCTGATAGAGTGCCAGAAGAACTATGGATGGAAGTTTGTGACACTGTACAGGAGGCAGTGATCAAGACCATCCCCAAGAAACAGAAATGCAAAAAGGCAAAATGGTTGTCTGAGGAGGCCTTACAAATAGCTGAGAAAAGAAGAGAAGTGAAAGGCAAAGGAGAAAAGGAAAGATATACCCATTTGAATGCAGAATTCCAAAGAAGAGCAAGAGATAAGAAAGCCTTCCTCAGTGATCAATGCAAAGAAATAGAGGAAAACAATAGAATGGGAAAGACTAGAGGTCTCTTCAAGAAAATTAGAGATACTAAGGGAACATTTCATGCAAAGATGGGCTCGATAAAGGACAGAAATGGTATGGACCTAACAGAAGCAGAAGACATTAAGGTGAGGTGGCAAGAATACACAGAAGAACTGTACAAAAAACATCTTCATGAACCAGATAATCATGATGGTGTGATCACTCACCTAGAGCCAGACATCCTGGAATGAGAAGTCAAGTGGGCCTTAGGAAACATCACTACGAACAAAGCTGGAGGTGATGGAATTCCAGCTGAGCTATTTCAAATCCTAAAACATGATGCTGTGAAATTCCTGCACTCAATATGCCAGAAAATTTGGAAAACTCAGCAGTGACCACAGGACTGGAAAAGGTCAGTTTTCATTCCAATCCCAAAGAAAGGTAATGCCAAAGAAAGCTCAAACTACTGCACAATTGCACTCATCTCACACGCTAGCAAAGTAATGTTCAAAATTCTCCAAGCCAGGGTTCAACAGTATGTGAACTGTGAACTTCCAGATGTTCAAGCTGGATTTAGAAAAGGCAGAGGAACCAGAGATCAAATTGCCAACATCCTCTGGATCATCGAAAAAGTGAAAGAGTTACAGAAAAACATCTACTTCTGCTTTATTGATTGCACTCAAGTCTTTGACTCTGGATCACAACAAACTGGAAAACTCTTAAAGAGATGGGAATACCAGACCACCCTACCTGCCTCCTAAGAAATCTCTATGCAGGTCAAGAAACAACAGTTAGAACTGGACATGGAACAACAGACTGGTTCCAAATTAGGAAAGGAATACATCAAGGCTGTATGTTGTCACCCAGCTTATTTAACTTATATGCAGAGTATATCATGAGAAATGCCAGGCTGGATGAAGCACAAGCTGGAATCCAGACTGCCAGGAGAAATATCAATAACCTCAGATACGCAGATGACACCACCCTTATGGCAGAAAACAAAGAACTAAAGAGCCTCTCAATGAAAGTGAAAGAGGAGAGTGGAAAAGTTGGCTTAAAACTCAACTTCAGAAAACTAAGATCATGGCATCTGGTCCCATCACTTCATGGCAAATAGATGCAGAAACAATGGAAACAGTGACAGACTTCCAATCAGTTAATCCGAAAGGAAATCAGTCCTGAATGTTCCTTGGAAGGACTGATACTGAAGCTGAAACTCCAATACTTTGGCCACCTGATGCGAAGAACTGACTCACTGGAAAAGACCCTGATGCTGGAAAAATTGAAGTCGGGAGGAGAAGGGGATGACAGAGGATGAGATGGTTGGATGGCATCACCGACTCAATGGATATGAGTTTGAGCACACTCCGGGAGACAGTGATGGATAGGGAAGCCTGGCTTGATGCAGTCCATGGGGTCTCAAAGAGTTGGACATGACTGAGTGACTGAACTAAACCGAAAACCTTGCTATGAGAAAAATGATAATTAGACTAGGATTACAATGGAACTAACTCAGCCTGCAAAGGGCATCTATGAAAAACCCACTGCTAATATCATATTTGATGAAATAAACTTTATATTTTTAGGCAGGGCAAGAAAAAATTAAACATAAACTCTCTGTGTTTGTTTGGGCTTCCCCTCCCTCCCTAATGTACAGTAAGCCTCTGCATTATACATTAACCAGGGCTCTTCTAGGATGCGGAGAAGGCAATGGCACCCTACTCCAGTACTCTTGCTTGGAAAATCCCATGGACAAAGGAGCCTGGTAAGCTGCAGTCCATGGGGTCACTAAGAGTCGGACACAACTAAGCGACTTCACTTTGACTTTTCACTTTCATGCATTGGAGAAGGAAATGGCAACCCACTCCAGTATTCTTGCCTGGAGCATCCCAGGGACAGGGGAGCCTGGTGGGCTGCCATCTATGGGGTCGTACAGAATCGAACATGACTGAAGTGACTTAGCAGCAGCAGCAGCAGCAGCAGCTTCTAGGATGGGGCTGCCTGCTCAGCTGCAGAGATCAATACTTCTTTTTTCTTCTGATGCTAGCAATGTATATAACATTCTTTCCTGATTCTGCAAGGGGTCATAGTGACTTGCTGCTGGCTTTGTATGTGCTTACCTGGACTATGTGTCTTTGGTGAACTTCATGTGAAATACCAGCATGTCATTTTTTTAAAAAAATTAAGTTATTTATTTGGCTACTTTGGGTCTTAGTTGTGGCATGTGGAATCTTTGTTGAGGCATGCAGGCTCAGTAGTTGTAGGGTAAGGGTTTAGGTGCTCCATGGCATATGGGACTTTAGTTTCTCGACTAGGGATTGAACTCGTGTCCTCTGAATTGCAAGGTGAATTCTTCATCACTGGACCACCAAAATCCCCAGTATGCAATTTCGATGTATGATCCTATGTCTCAAAAATGTATATAATTTTGCCTTTGACTTCTAACAGGTAGAGCAGTTCTCAGAGCTTTCTGTGAATCTGCTTCCCGGAGTACAATTCTCAAGTTTCAAAATTCCTGTTTTTTTCTGACTTGATAGTTAACTAAAAGGCTGAATGCTTCCCACTCAGGAAAAAGTCAAATATATCCACTCCTGCCACTTCTATTAAATACTGCAAGAAAGGTTTTAGTTGAGATAATCAGGATTTTAAAAGTGTCATATGAATGAATGAATGAATCAGGTTTTGTTTGCTCCTTTGGCAGACACGGAAACTGAGGTCCACAGAGAGGCAGGGAGTTGTTCAAAGTCACCCAGCTAGATATCAGCAGAGTGGGACCATCCCAGGTCTTCTTCATGTCAGAGTTCCAGAGCCCTATGCCCTTGAGTATTTGTTAGAGTGATGTGTCCAACACCCTCCCAAAACTTTGTTCAAAAGTTGGAAGAAGGAGCTTCTTTGGTGGTTAAGTGGTTAAGACTTTAATGCAGGGGATGAGGTTTCGATTCCTGGTCAGAGACCTAAGCTCCCACATGCCTTGCAGCCAAAACCCCAAACATAAAACAGAAGCAATGCTGTGGCAAATTCAATAAAGACTTTAAAAATGGTTCATATTAAAACAAAATTTTTTTTTTAAAGTTGGGATAAGTAAAGTGAAAGCTGAGTTTGTTCCCTGGTCCAAGGGTCCTTTACTCTGAATCTTCACTCAATGTTACTTGAGTTTATCAGAATCTGAAAGGAGGTGGCCTTTCCCCTCCTACTTTGGCCCACATCACAGATGAGTTGTGTAAGTTCAACATTCAGATTCCTTATCGCTGTTTTCAGCTTCAACGTGACTTTATCTTCTGCTTTTATAAGGTCAAATTTCTTCTGTCGTATCATTTTATTTCTAAAAGAGAAATGTCCTCAGTCTGGTGTCCTACCTTCTAAAGACTCCCCCTCTCCTTTGTTTCCTCTGTTTACAGGGGTGATGCCAATTTTCCTTCTTCCTACTTCCCCCAGGGTTCCCTGGTGGCTCAGTGGTAAAGAATCTGTCTTCAATGCAGGAGACATGACTTCAATACCTGGGTCGGGAAGATTCCCTGAAGAAAGAAATGGCAACCCACTCCAGTATTCTTGCCTGGAGAATCCCATGAACAGAGGAGCCTGGTGGGCTGCAGTCCACAGGGTCGCAAAGAGTCGGGCACGACTGAGCGACTAAACGATTTCCCCCGGAGAGGCAGTACAAAAGAGCCCTGGACTTGGGGTCAGACAGAGGTCTGCATTATCCCGTGTGCCCTGGGTCGGTGAGTCTCTGCTTTCACAGAGCATCAGCTTCCTCTCTTGAATTCCCTGGGGCCTCTGTGACTGTCACAAAACAGTGGGGAGTTTCGGTGACAGCAGGTCTTCCCGTGGCGTCTTCTCCCACTCTAAAGCCTCCATAAAAGCTCAGAGATGAGTGTCAGCAAAAGTGTTTCTGTACTGGTCAAGGACACCCCATTTGGGGAGGAGCAGGACTGGTTTCCTTATTGCCACAGTGTCAATGACCTCCATGGATGGTGTTCTCTGTGCAAGTTAAAATATCTACACCATATTTCACACATTTACAGAATCTCTGGTCTTCAACTGACACCTCTGAGATAGAAGGATGGGGTATAATCACACCCATTTTACATGTAATAATAATAATTAGCATCTGTCAGTATTTCTCATGGGCTGCTATCTTGATAAAATTCTCGAATCTGCCTTTGCTCACTGACTCCTGACAGGTCTTTAGCTAACTTATGGCCACAGTCCATGGGTTTGCAAAAGAGCTGGACACAACCTAGCAGCTAAACAACAAAGACCCTAACAAGAGAAGCATTAAGTCTCACAGGCTGGAGGTCAAGTTTAAGCCCTTTAAGAGATAAAATTTTACTTTTGTTTTCTAAAATATAGATTATTTTCAAGCAATCTGTACAATGATATCCAAATAATAAACAACCTGTGATATCTTTAGGCTGCCATTAACCCAACCTCAGGGGTGATAAGTAAAACTACACCAGCAAGTATCTTTTATAAGAAAAACAGGCTCTGGGGATTCCCTGGCCATCCAGTCGTTAGGACTCTGTGCGATCCATGCTGAGGGCGAGGGGTTTGATCCCTGGTCAGAGAACTGAGATCTTGTAAGCCACAGCACAGCCAAAGAGAAAAAAAACAAAACAAAACAAAACAAAACAAAGAAAAACAGGCTCAGCTATAAGTTACGTAAAGAAAAGGACTCAGTTTCTCTCAGAACAGAATTTGGAAAATAAACTGCTTTAAAAATAGGAACACAAAAGTATGCATGTAAAGATACACACTTCAAAGAAAATACTTCCCATGGTTCTAAAAAGTACCTTAAAAATGAATATGAAATATGATTCTCATCCCGATTAAATCTCTTATGGGAGGTAAGGACAACTTCCCTTTCTTACTCTTTCCCCAAAAAGAAGGCTGAGTGCCAAAGAATTGCTGCTTTCCAATTGTGGTGCCAGAGAAGACTCTTGGACTTGGAGAGTCCCTTGGACAGCAAGGAGATCAAACCAGTCAATCCTAAAGGAAATAACCCTGAATACTCATTGGAAGGACCGATGCTGAGGCTGAAGCTCCAATAATCTGGCCACCTGATGCAAACAGCTGACTCACTGGAAAAGACCCTGGTGCTGGGAAAGACTGAAGACAAAAGGAGAAGAGGGCAGCAGAGGATGAAATGATTGGATAGCATCACTGATTCAATGGACATGAACTTGGGCAAACTCCAGGAGACAGTGAGAGACAGGGAGTGCTGCAGTCCATGGGGTCACAAAGAGTCAGACACGACTTAGCTACTGAACAAGAACAACAACATTCTTCCCCTAAACTGAAATCTCATTTTTAAAATGAACTTCAGATCTGCTTCCTCCTTCTGGATTTGAGTCAGTCCGTATTCATTTTTCCTCCTAACCGAAATAGGTTAAAAAACCTATTTTGAAACCCAGGTCTTTCTCTACCAAAGATGTGCATCAAACAGTGATTATCAACTCAATCCCATCGAGTTCATCTTGCCAAGAGGCACCAGGGAAGTCCCGCTAAGAGGCACAGGCTTTGAGAAAACTCCACCTGTAGCTTAAGTCTGGGAAAGCAAACCCTGATGATTAGACTATGTAACAAAAGACAAGTAAGAGGAAGAAACAATCATTGAGAAATCACCAGGGGAAAAAAGCCAGGGAGAAACCAATTGGACCGGACTTTCCTGGTGGTCCAGTGGTTAAGACTCCGCCTGCCAATGCAAAGGACACCGGGTCAATCCCTCCTCGGGAAAGATTTCACATGCCTCCTCGGAGAAACTAAGCCCGTGCACCATGACTGCTGAGCCTACACACCTGTGCTCTGCTGCAAGAGAAGCCGTGCAACGAGAAGCCCTTGCCCTACAACTAGAGAGAAGCCCTCACTCGACTCAATCAGAGAAAGTCTTCATATAGCAATGATGACCCAGCCCAGCCGAAAGCAACAAAAAGCAAAACCCAAAAAAATAAAACACAAAACCCAAGTGGACTAGACTGTTGCCTGTGGATATATTCTGCAAGAAAGAGTCCAAGAGGCTAGAGTCTACCACCTACTAGTTGTGAAGCTTCAGGCTCCCTCTTCCTGGGGATTATCTACCTCCCTTCCACCCCATTGTCCTTCTTGTGCCATCTCTCCCACTCTGCCAGTTACTGCTGCCAGGCTGCAGCAGTGACATGAATTGAGCACAGTCTCACACGTAGGAAGGGGACTGATTCCTGAGAGGGGCTTATGTTAGGAAGCCCCAGCCGCTGATTCCGCAGGACACGGGACAATCATTGTGCTTAAGTCTTTCTTTTGTGTCTGACATTGTTTGGAAATACTTTTGGACAAGTTCTCCTCCATTTTTTTTCCCCTCCACTGTTCCCATTTCCAATTTTGAAACTTAATAATAGCAAGTCTCCTTGAAAAGAC
Source organism: Ovis aries (assembly GCF_016772045.2). NCBI lineage: Eukaryota > Metazoa > Chordata > Mammalia > Artiodactyla > Bovidae > Ovis > Ovis aries. Next base: position 33,707,992 of record NC_056075.1, on the reverse strand, counting down.
CTGGCTGGCAGACCTAAGTTTATTCAATTAGCCACTCCCTCTTATAATAACCAGCAGGGCAAGTATCAAGATCCAGTTCGGTCTCTACTTCCTGGATGGACTCTAAAAGAGAGGGTCTTGAATCCAAATCAAACAGTATTGTTAAAAAAGAATGGGGAGGCTCTCTCTGTCTTGCTGTGGCATGATTTCCAATAAGTAGCATTAAGTGAAGAGCAAAACAAACCAGTAGAACAGTGAGAACACTGTGCTACCTGTCAGGAAAAACTAGTATTTCGCTTGGATTTGCATAAAGAGACTCCTGCAGGATGATACAAAGGATAAATACACAGATTTTGGGACTGGACGTTGGAAACCCTGCACCAGCACATTGCTGAACGATCGTGGGCAAGTTACTTAACCTAACCTCTCTGTGCTTCAGTTTCCTCATTTGTCAAAACAACAATAACAGCCTCTGTCCCAAAGCTAGTAAACAAGTTAATAGCCACAAAGCACTTAGAACTGTGTTTGGCATGTATGGCACCCCACTCCAGTACTCTTGCCTGGAAAATCCCATGGACGGAGGAGCCTGGTAGGCTGTAGTCTATGGGGTTGCTGAGAGTCAGACACGACTGAGCGACTTCACTTTCACTTTCATGCATTGGAGAAGGAAATGGCAACCCACTCCAGTGTTCTTGCCTGGAGAATCCCAGGGACGGGGGAGCCTGGTGGGCTGCCAGCTATGGGGTCGCACAGAGTCGGACACGACTGAAGCAACTTAGCAGCAGCAGCAAGCTGTAAATAAATGTCATTATTATTACTCATGTTATTTACCACGTGCATGCCTGTCAAGTCTCTTTAGTCATATCCGACTCTTTTCGACCCTATGGACCATAGCCTGCCAGGCTCCTCTGTCCATGGGATTCTCCAAGCAGAAGTCGGAGTCGGTTGCCACGCCCTCCTCCAGGGGATCTTCCCGATCCAGGGATCCAAACTGAGTCTTACCTGTCAGTCTCCTGCAATGCCAGGTGGGCTCTTTACCACTAGTGCCACCTGGGAAGTCCATGTTATGTATTAAGTAGCATCAGAAGTGATTACCTGTGTTCTAGGGGCCAAGGGTAGGATAGTAGGAAGGAGGAAGAATTTTGACTGTATACCTCTTTTTGTATCTATGAATAAGTTACCTATTCAAAGATTTTTAAAAGTTATTATTTATTAGTTAAAAACACTTGCTGCAAATGAATTTCAAGATCGGGTCTGCTTTGAACATCACTTTTTTGAAATTTTTGGATTCATACTTTTTTTGTGCAATTGTTGAGAGATGTCCCTGAATACCCCATTTTTCTGTTTTCTACTGCAATTTCACCTCTTTCCCTAACTTTTTAAACTTCTTCCTATGTGTCAATAGTAACAACTATAATCAATACAGTTCTACTGTTCTATTAAGTACCGCTTTTTGAACACTTGCTGCCTTACATATTATATCTCATGTAATCTTTATAATAACTCTATGAGGCATTAACCCCATAACTCATAGAACAGATTGCATTAACTTGTCCAAGATCACAAAGCTAGACAGTGGCAGTGCCCATGTTTATTCTGTGGTCTAACACCTTATTCCAGGGTTTCTCTGTTAAAACAGATTCCCAGGCTTCGCCCTAGATCCAGGCTCTGATTCCCAGGCCTGCGTGTTTTCTTGGAGACACTCACACCCGCTGAAGCCTGAGGGCCTCAGCACTAGTCTGGGCCCTTTTGACCTTGACCTTTCACTCCTGTCTCTGCTCTTGCTTTAAGCCTCTTGGTTACTTCCAGAGGCAGTGGAAGCAGAGGTCCCAGTCCTGGGGGGTAGACCAGTGCCTCTCCCTCCTAAACAAGGTAGGAAGCACCAGCTCGTCCACCCTATCAAATGCCACTCTTCACAGGGCTGCAGCCTTTGGGCCCCTTAGCTCTGGGCCAGAAGGTCACAGGAGATATGCCTCGGGGAGCACAGCCTTGTGGAAGGCACCCTGGGTCAGCAGCATGGCTATATTTGGGGTCACGTGTGGGATTTATGGCTCTTCATGAAATCTGCAAGGTGACAGCTGAGCTGAACATTAAACCGAAATTAACAGCAACAACTGAGACGCTTCCAGGAAACACCTCTGTGCCATCAAGGTCATCCTGATGTGCCCGTGTCTGCACAACGTTTGAGTGAGTCTCCAGCACTGCCTTGGTGGCCCCATAACTCATATCAGCACAGTGTGGGGAGGGCAGCTCTGCCATCCCAGCGTTAGCAGCTCATAAAGTTACCGTCTGGAGATCAATGGCCAGACCCAAGCAGATTGTTAGATAAACAACTGCTGTGGGACAGAATCATAAGACCCTCAAAAGCTCCAAAGAGATGGTACTAATCCATCAGCCAAGTGCACAGAGATGAAGGTGGTCTGGTCCACACCTCAGCAGGTTCTCAAAAGGTGGGGGGCCGGGGAGGGAACGAACAGGGTGATAAGAAGCTTTCAAGTATCCAGATTAAAAACTTCTTCAGCTGACTATCCTCCCCTGAAGATAAGATTTTCTAAAAGTGGCTGTTCTTGTCCTCTCAGGTTTATTTAGCTTTTCTGCAGGAGATGCTACCACATGTGAAAACGGCTATCACACAGTCCCCAAGAGGTGGACAATCACACTTTGTTCCAGTCCGGATCACTGGAAACCAGCCCTTCTCAATCTGACAAATGGCATAAATGGTGGAGGAACCACTTGAGATATCCCCCAAGTCACCAGGAACAAGGATCATTGATATATTTTTTTAAATTGATTTTTGGAACTATAGTTGATTTACAACGTTGTGCAGCAAAGTGATCCAGATACACATATCTGAATATCTATATTCTCTTTTTCATATGTTCTTCCATTACGGAAGAATACAGTCCCCTGTGCTCTACAGTAGGGCCTTGTTGTTCCATTAATATTTTTTAATAGTGTTTAATGCTTTAATGAAGTCTGTGAATAATCATTACCCACATTTGTTCTACAGAGTACAAATGAGAGGTATGGAAGGATCTAACAAAAAAAGACCAGCCAGGGTACTTTTAAAGCCAGATACTAGGCCTTCCCCTTCTACCCTCCCCAGGCCCCATTCTGTCCCCTCCCTTTGCTGATTTTGTGCTGATAGACTTAGTCTCTAACTTGACCTTTCTACATTCTGAACACACTGGCCAAGATTACTGCGCTGAGGAGAAACACCGGATTCTGGTTTTGAACCCTGCAGTTAAGTGCAAGGCTCTGATAAACCATTGAATTAAAAGTTCCAAAATCCTCTTAAAAGCTCATGTGTTACACAATTGGCTGCAGATTTAAAAAAAAAAAAAAAATCTGACCACAAAATCACCATGCTTAATTTGGGCCAGACAAGCAAGATCACAAGAGCCAAGAAGGCCTCGGAGAAGGACTGACTTAGGAAGTGTGTTCAAGTGCGCACTCAGATACAATGAGCAGCCAATTTACAGAAGCAGGCTGGCTGACTATGGTGCTTCCTCACCATCCTTCCTGCTGCCTGCTGTGGTGGTTCCTCGCTCATATGGGGAAGGACCACTGTCTTCAACTCCCAGATGCGTTCCAGTAAGCTCAAATCTCTGCTAGGAACACAGCTAATGCCAGCATTGATTATCAGGAAGGAACTAGATAATTCTAACCTCTTAGATTGAGAGCCATTTTTCAGAACCTCAAATTTCACAGTACACAGCCAACTCAGTCATTTCAGCAACATCAAGAGGCAAAGAATTACAACCAAGCTCCGATGGTTATTTATACAAAAAGACTTCCTTGAAGAATCCACAGTCACTCGTACCAGAAAACATTATAGGATGAAAATACTGTGCCTACTTTACAAAGAAGTAACAAACCTCAGAAGGCGCACAATAAATTTTTACAATACACTCGGCACAAGTATTATTTTCCCCATCACCGGAGTGAATAAATACAGGTTTTATCTTCTCACAGATCCCCTAGGCTGCTCAAAATGTGAATTATACCTTTCTATATTTGGAAGGGAATATAGAAGCACCCAAACCCGCTCCTATTTATTTTCTAAAGTGTCTCCATGAATAGGATTCCCAGTAGCTCTGTTTGCAGACATTCATCAGCACCAAAGTAAACACATCACCAGGCACACAATTCCCTAGGGCTGCTTCAATCGGAACCAGAGCTCTGGTTTTCATAGCTGCTTTGTCTAAATATTTTTGCGATGATTCATTCATGCTTCAAGATTTAAGGAGAGGGCATCCCCAGGTTGGGACACACCAAGGCACAGAATAAGACCGACAGGAAGGAAAAGAGTGAAGGTGGTACCTCATGTCTCCATCCGAAAGCACCCCCCTCTGCATCAGAACTACGCTTCGTCCTGCGATGACCGGCAGCGAGTTTCCTTCTTCCCTGAAATAATAAAAACTCAACATGCTCGGAGCTCAGCAGGGGCAGGAGACTGGCACAGTCCGCCCGGCCCTGAAGGCCTGTGACTGAATCAGCAGTGAACTGCACGCTGGACTTTTCCATAGGACCATTCACACTGGGGCTGGGAACATCACACTGGCCTCCCCCTTCTCTGCTGACCGGCAAAAATGCCCAGGCTCCACGTGGCTGCCTCCTCCCCATTCCCGGACGGCTCCCTAGAGAAAAAGTGACTTTCTAGGAACTTGGGGTCCCAAGGGAAAACCCACACACTTCCACGAACATGCAGCCAGTAGCACCATCTTTAAGAGTGAAAAACTAGAAACAATGAGGCGATGGCTGAGCAAGGGACAGAGGACAGGGAGAATAAAATACTACACAGCTATTTAAAGTGATGAGCACGCAGATGCAGGCAACCCACCGAAGTGCCAAATGCACAGAAAGGTGGCAAAACAGCACACATAGGAACTGCGAAAAGATGCAAAATTTTATGTAAGTGAATGAAAGTAGGAAGTGAATGTGTGTTCAATCAGAGTTCAAATTCATTAAGGTTACTTTTTTTCCTTATCAAGATACTCAAGATAGTACTATATGTAATAAAACAAAAGACCACAAGCACCTTAATTTTCAAATAAGGCATGTAATCATTTTTCAAGGGTCCTGAAAAGAGCAAATGGTTCAGGAAATGACTACACTTTTCCCATTTCACTCCTCCAAATGCAATGAGGAAGAGGCGAACACATAAAACCCCACATTATTAAGCAAACAGCTCAGCAGTGCTGTTCTCAATTTCCTGGTTCAAGGTCACAGTCAGTGAAAGGTGTGAAGCTGATGAAGTCGAGTTACAACATCTGCTCTCCTGGGCAAACCTCCTAATCACTTGCCATCCTCAGGTTTGTGAAGGAGAGGAAACTGGCTCCATTCCTTCTCTGAAACTACGTTTGCAAAAATACACTTACATTGGGAAACAAAGTCAGTTTAAAGTCAGGCTAAGGAGAAGAATTATCAGCCTTCATATTCCCAACTTCCTCCTTTAAAAAAGAATAGAGACTTTTGGCAATAAAAACTGATAAATGACTTAAAAAAAAATCATTCAGGGGAAATAAAGGACTGAATTCTCTTTAAATAGCCTAGAACAAAGTGGGAGACATAATGGTATCTGTATTGTGGCTGCAGGCTCCAGAACTGAGAACAGCTCAGACTCTTCATTTTGATTCTCTTACAAGCACTTCATCTACCTTTTTCCACTTTCAGCTGCGGAGTTTACAGAGTCATCTTAAACCAGCTGTAGGCCAGGTAGAAAGCCCTAAGCACCAGTGAGCTGGGGTTTGATCATGCAAGGCCATAATGCACATTTCTTACTGTGACTACAAGTTCCTTTGAGAAACAATGGGTCTTATTCTCATAGCACTTTTCTATTACTGGACTTCTGTGCTAACGGTGTTTGAAAAGTTCTATTACTATTTACCTGCCTTTCTCACTTTTTTTTAAACCTCTTATTTTGCATTGGGGTATACCCAATGAACAACGCTGTTCAGGTGAACAGCGAAGGGGCTTGGCCATACATATACATGTATCCATTCTCTCCCAAACTCCTTCCTCACTCTTTCTGTTAACTTTATAGCTTTGTTATTTCTCTTCTAGAAGAGCAATCATCTATACATGTAGAAGTTATGGCTTCAAAGTTTTAGAGTGCCTGATCATGTTTCAGAGGTGTGGCTCGCTGCTCCTGAAATGGTCACATGGCCCCCTTTATCAGAAAGCCCATCGCTAGCCCTGTTGAAATGCTGTCTGTATACCATCCCTCAGCTGAAGTGAAGCAGAAAGGGAGCAGTTTCAATGAAGAATTAAATTTGCTGACCCACTTGGGTGGAAGAAAAAAAACCGCCCCGCTGGTGGATTAATATGGTTGAATAGCTCGATGCCACTGCACTTGTGGATGGCACTTGATGGAATGACCCCAAGTTAGACCTGGGTCTTGGTCTTGCTGGGTGACTGTGAACAGAGGACTTTACCTCTCTGGTCTTCACTTTCTTTGATCATTACAGAAGGGGAACTGGATAAATTACCTTTCAAGGAGTTCTCTGCTTTGAAATTACGGTTCTAAGATTTCTCCCTCATCAGGTCCTTTAATTCTCACAAACAACCCAGTGGATGGTATTGATATTTCTACCACACAGATGAGGAAACTGAGGCTCAAGAAAGCCAAAACATTTGCTCTAGTCGCTCAACTAGAGTGGGACCCAAGCGCTAGGATCTCAACCTGAGTTGTCCAACTCTACACCAGCACAGCTGTCATTTTAAGCAATATCATCACTGCTTCAACTACATCATTAAACCATGATTACTCTTTATATAAAATATTGGGAGACAGGCCTCCAGTATTCCAGGGTCTGAATTTGAAGGCTACCTTTACTGAAAACGTAAACTGCCTGGGTATATTTTAAAGTTCCTTTTCTCTTAGGGCGCTTGGACCTGGTCTCTTTCAATCAACAAGCATGACTGAATGACTTTTGCTTAATTAGGGACACAGTCTCTGGAATGAGTTAATGTCTGCTTTGTCCCTTCTTTTCTCCAATCCGCCCATCCCCCCTCCAAACCAGGCAGGCCACCTGGATCTTTCTTATAACCACACAAATAACACTTTTTTAAAACAAAATAGGGACCTGTTTACATATAACACTTACTGGTGGAGCAACGCAAGCTGCAGCCCAGGAGAAAGAAGGATTACAACCAAGTGCTATTTATGAAACATACTCCAGGAAGGACAAAAGTTGGACCACAGAGATGACACAGAGGGAAAAGCCCATGGGATCTGAGCCAGAGCCTCAAAAGTAGGGAGTTTATCAAGCTTCAGAAACAAACCTTTTCTCCTGCCCTCCTCACTCAGGAACTGGAAGGATAAACACACCCCTTGGCAGGGACACCCCTGGCTCCACCAAGGCCCCGGGGAAATTTGAGAGCCTGTGCAATCTGTTTTCTGCGTTTTTTATTTCCTTTAATAGTGACCTTGAGCAGAGCTCAGAAAGGAGTCTCTGATTTCTCAGCTGCAGTGTTGCTGGGAGGGGGTATCTTCCAGGCTACTGGGCAGGGCTTGGTTTTGTATCTGCCTTGGCTTCCCGTGGTGCCACTGGGACAAAAAGCACCCTGTTCAAGGGCCTCCACTGAGACCTGTGCTGTGTGGCCTGGCCTGATCATCACTCCCCTGTGGCTTTGTGCCCCACCCCCCACTCCCTGCCAGGCAGGCTCTTCCAGTCCCCTGATAACCCACTGTCTATTCTCTGACAAGTCCCTTCTCCTGCAGCTTGCCTCCATCCTTCCTTTCCCAGCCTCATGCAGCTCCCAATACTCTATAATTCTGTGAACAGCTATTCCCGCTTACTAGCTATTTCAGCTGTGCCTAGATTTGAACTTGAGTTTATATCCAGAGTAGGGACCACATCGTTAACACAGATGGCAGGTAACCTGGGCTAGGATCTAGGGTTACTGTTAATATCAAGAGAGATCCTCCTTCCAGTGCTCAGATGACATGAAGTCTTGTTCAAAAATGATGGCTCATAATGAACATAGATGGTACACACACAGTTGTCCCTTCATATCTGAGGGCGATTGGTTCTGGAACCCCTGAGGATACCAAAATCCTTGGATGCTCAAGTACGGTGTTTAAAATGGGGTAGTATTTGCATATCGGAGAAGGCAATGGCAACCCACTACAGTACTCTTGCCTGGAAAATCCCATGGACAGAGGAGCCTGGTGGGCTGCAGTCTATGGGGTCGTGAAGAGTTGGACACAACTGAGCGACTTCACTTTCACTTTTCCCTTTCATGCCTTGGAGAAGGAAATGGCAACCCACTCCAGTGTTCTTGCCTGGAGAATCCCAGGGACAGGGGAGCCTGGTGGGCTGCCGTCTATGGGGTCGCACAGAGTCGGACACAACTGAAGCGACTTAGCAGCAGCAGTATTTGCATATAGGGCTTCCCAGGTGGCAACAGTGGTAAAGAACCTGCCTGCCAAAGCAAGAGACCTAAGAGATGGAGATTCAGTCCCTGGTTGGGAAGATCCCCTGGGGAAAGGAATGGCAACCCACTCCAGTATTCTTGCCTCGAGACTCCTACGGACGGAGGAACCTGATGGGCTACAGTCCAGGAGGTCGCAAAGAGTCCAACATGACTGGAGCAGCTTAGCACTGTGTGCATATAATATAGGCGTATCCTCCCTTATACTTTAAATTATCCCTAGATTACTTATATAATACCTGCTGCTGTTGCTGCTGCTGCTAAGTCGCTTCAGTCGTGTCCGACTCTGTGTGACCCTACAGACAGCAGCCCATCAGGCTCCCCCCATCCCTGGGATTCTCCAGGCAAGAACACTGGAGTGGGTTGCCATTTCCTTCTCCAATGCATGAAAGTGAAGTCGCTCAGTCGTGTCCGACTCTTAGCGACCCCATGGACTGCAGCCTACCAGGCTCCTCCGTCCATGGGATTTTCCAGGCAAGAGTACTGGAGTGGGGTGCCATTGCTAAAACAATATAAATGCTGTGTAAATAGTTGCTGGCACTTTACAAATCCATTCTGCTTTTTGAAACTTTCTGGAACTGTCTTCCAATATTTTCAGTCCACAGTTGGTTAGATTCACAGGTACAGAACAGAGGGCACACAGCACTTACTTCTTCTAACACATTTAAAACAATTTTTTATGGAACTTTTTCTATTTAAAAAATTTCTTGGAATATAGTTACTAAGTCCAAGCATTTTACTAATTTAAATTTTACATTCTAAATATTTTCACTTTGAGGTTCTCTGTCTTTTCCAAGTATACTTCAGTAATCAGATAAGTAAAAGACATTTTAACAAAGTTTTGTGTTTTAAGAAATATGAATTAAGGAACAGTCTGGTTTACTCTGGAGAAAGAAATGGCAACCTGGTAGGAGGACCCTGGTAGGCTATAGTCCATGGGGCTGCGAAGAATCGGATACGACTGAGCGACTTCATTTACTCAGGGCCCAATAAAATGGGCTTCCCCGATGGTTCAAGAGGCCTGGGTTCGATCCCTGGGTAGGAAAGATTCCCCTGGAGGAGGAAATGGCAACCCACTCCAGTGCTCTTGCCTGGAAAATCCCATGGACAGAGGAGCCTGGCAGGCTATAGTCCATGGGGTTGCAAAGAATCAGACATGACTGAGCATGAACGCAATGAAATGGAAATAAAACGATGCTGTCGTGCCATCTAGTGGCAGTGAGACAAAAAAACCAAGACAAGTCTAAGGGCCTGGGACCACCTAGGTCACTGCGTCCATCCCATCCAGACTTTTGCGGGGGAAAGAGAGGTCTTTTTGTTTCCCAGAGTCCTTGGGGTTTCCAGTGGAGGGTGAGGGTCCTCAATTAGAGACAGATGGGGTGCTACTGCCCCCTCCACTGCCTTCAGTTCGGTTCAGTTGCTCAGTTGTGTCCGACTCTTTGTGACTCCATGGACTGCAGAACGCCAGTCTTCCCTGTCCATCACCAACTCCCAGAGCTTGCTCAAACTCATGTCCATCGAGTCCACTGCCTTACCTTCCTGCAATTCTGACACCTAGAGAAGGGAGCTGGGGATGGGCCAGGAGGGAAGGTGCCTGCCTTCAGCTGCAGGGAGCACCCAGAGCAGCAGCAACACTCCCACACCGCAGGCTGCACCCACCCCTCTGGCATGAGGGATGCAAAGTTCCCCGCACCCTGCAGAGGGAACCACGGAGGGGCTGCCACACACCTGCCAGACTTTCAGGAAACAACCAGCATCCAGGGCTGTGTTCAGGTCACCCCAGCTACAGAATTACAACCCCAGGCAGAATCCGTAAAGCACAGATGGTAAGTGTGGGTGTCCATAGGTCAGGTGTGATAAGGGACACTCCCCTTTGCTTTAGATTATCCTGTCTTAATCACACTTGGAGTTCCACCCCATCATATACGAGGTCTCTGACACCATCCAAGTTTCTCACAAGGTTTTGGTCAGCAAAGCCACAGGCAGCAGGCACGGTCAGGGAAGCACTGAAAGGCAGCAAGTGCTGCTGCAGTGCTATCACTGTGACATTGGAGACAGAAAGGGCTTTACCCCCTTGCCGAGCTAGAGGGCTCAGTGGGCACGAGCCGCCTTCAACGCTCCCTGGGATCCAGGTGTCACTGTCCCCTTGTCAACCTCTTCTCTGGCTTTTCCTTCCATTCAGTCAAAGTTTGACAACTTCTACCTCTCAGAAGCTCTGGAGGACCCTGTCCCGCTCCATCTACACCATCCACTCTGCCTGGGGAACTCCTAACCTGCTTCCTCTCCCCACAAACCCCTCTTCAGAGCATCCCTCTCCGTGCTGCAGCTTGGGTGATCTTGTGGGTTTCTGTAGGTATCATCGATCAAGTCACTCTACGGCTTAAACCCTTTAGTGACCTCCCCATCCTTAGAACCAATTCGAGATCCTTTCTGTGACCTGTAGACAACTCCTTCTAAATTCCGGCTTGGCCAATCTCCACCCCCCCCATCTCTGCTCTGCCCACTCCTGACACCATCACACTTCAGTTACTGGTTTCATGTGTGGTTTCCCTACCAGAGTGTGAGCATCTGAGGCAAAGACCACACTGATCATGTTGGTCTGCTTGCCGGATGCAAACCCAGGGCCAGACACAGGACCTGGCACATAAAGGTGGCAACTTAGAGTGGTGGTTGAGAGCTCGGTTTGAGAGGCAAGTGAGTAGAGGTTCAAATCCTGGCTCTGCCACTAGTCAACTATGGGACTTGCTGCAAGGGACTTAACGTTCTCTCAGTCATTCCATAAATATTTACTGAATGGGACTTCCCGGTGGCTCAGTGGATAAGAATCTGTCTGCCAATGCAGGGGACACTGGTTCGATCCCTGGTCCAGGATGATTCCACACATGGTGGAGTAACAGAGCTCATGTGCCACAGCTACTGAAGCCCACGTGTGCAGAGTCTGTGCTCCACAACAGGAGAAGCCGCTGCAAGGAGAAACCCACACACTGCAACCAGAACTACCTCCCAATGGAAACCCAGCACAGCCAAACATAAGTAATAAGTTTTTAAAAAATGAATGAACAAGTGAAATAATCAATTAGTGACCAAAATGGTATCTCAAGTGGCTAATTTTAAAGATACTCTACTAGATGAAAGAAATGTCTATCCTATTAAAGTTAAATAACAAGAAAAAATCAAACCAAAAAAGGGAGGAAAAATCTAAAATTTAAGGGGTTGTCACACATTTTACTTGAATTTTAACTGTCTCTTTGGTAGGTGGCTGGTGTATTATCTAACATATGGGTACAGGTCAGATCTGAGTGAAGGCAGCGAAAATAAGCAACTAATATTTCACAACCCGGATGAAGACAACATTAAATTGACATTTAATGTAGCTTGAATACTGTTTAGTAAGTCAATAATTATGGATGCAATTCATACAACTAAAATAAGCAGTTCAGAAGATGGAATTTAATTTAAATATTTTGCAAGGGTACTTACTGTTTATTTTGATAATATGAAGGCTGATGTTAATATCAGCCACACTATAAAAAAGGTAAGATCCCCTGGAGTAAGGGAATGGCTACCCACTCCAGTATTCTTGCCTGGAGAACTCCATGGATAGAGGAGTCTGGTGGGCTACAGTCCATGGGGTTGCAAAAAGTCTGACCACGACTGAGAAATTAATACATAAAAAAGGTATAGTAGACTAGAATATAGGTTATATCCAGGCTTATTTACCTTTCCAAAGAATTTAGGGGGGTAAAAAATCCCTGCATCAAAGACCACACCTATTTTGGGCAAGATGATGGGTCTTCTAGGCAGTGGTCTCCAACCAGAGTACTCGAAGACTTTCTGAGGGATGCAGACAAGACATTTTTAAGTGAATGAATTGCCAGGTCCTCAGTTTCCATTTGTATTTTTCCTAAAACTGGTCTGCTTGAGTATGATACCACCTCCCCTTTACGAACTCCCATCTCGCCAACAGAAGAAAAGGGTGGACTTCTCACCGACCCTGAATGTTGGATGACATAGAGACTGCCACACACATGATCTAACAAAGGGCCAAACATCAGTGTCCCTGTGTCTCCCTGGCTCGCATTGAGGTGTGCTGAAGTAGGAGGCAGGGGCTCATTATTAACACTTATACAAGAGTCTGATCAGGGTGAAGGATGGCATTAGAAACAGGGCTGTTTGGGGCCACAGTGGACTGTTTAGATCCAATTATATATCAAAAAATATTTTAAAATGCACATGATAAGATGAAATGAGAGTGGGTGACTCTCATTTAAGGATTTTAACACCCTGATTATTCCCAAAGACTCTCTCATTTCTGAGCAAAGTAAACGCTTAATCACAAATAAGTGAATAAATAAAGCCCAGCACTGGGCTTTGTGCCCTTTCCTTTCTTCCTAATTTCCACTTGGTTTCGGGTGACTGTTGAAGAACAGTGTCAACAACTCAGGTGGAGAATAGAGAAGGAGAGTAGCTCACGAGCAGAAAGGACCAGTTTTCAAAAATCAATAAATAGCATCCAGTGTAAAAGCATCTCACCAAAATGATACTAACAAATATTTATTAATGCGATTTTAATTATCTTATATGTATTGGAGCATTTTGCGGTAAACAAGTTGCCTTTAAGTAAAAAAGAAACAGGTTGAATTAATAGTTATTTGAGGAGTTTTGATCAAGTCTTTTTGGTGTACTTCCCAGAAACTGAAAAAAATTAAAGGTCTCAAGGGTTGAATAACAATTTATTTTGTAAGTCAGATACTTTCCAATTCCTTATTTTCAATACAACTGAAGAAAGAGCTAATTGAGCTGTCATTTTTGGCACAGAACTCAGAAGGAACTGAAAGAATTAAGTGACATTATAACAAAACTGCTGCCATCCCAAGTACTTATTCACAGTTTCTCAGCACGTCTATCTCTAAAAATGAAAAGCAGGAGAAAATGATGATACTAAACTCTTTCTTATTCTAGCAAAAGGTACTATTTGCCCATTTCATCACAAACTAGCTTTTTAAATGCTCTCCCCTCCCATATTTGATTATTATTTCTATGAAAAATTATTTAACAGCACTAACAATTTATCCATGGGAAATAGATGGAGAAACAGTGGAAATAGTGTCAAGGTTTATTTTTTTGGGCTCCAAAATCACTGCAGATGGTGACTGCAGCCATGAAATTAAAAGACGCTTACTCCTTGGAAGAAAAGTTATGAGCAACCTAGATAGCATATTCAGAAGCAGAGACATTACTTTGCCGACTAAGGTCTGTCTAGTCAAGGCTATGGTTTTTCCAGTGGTCATGTATGGATGTCAGAGTTGGACTGTGAAGAAGGCTGAGCGCCAAAGAATTGATGCTTTTGAACTGTAGTGCTGCAGAAGACTCTTGAGAGTCCCTTGGACTGCAAGGAGATCCAACCAGTCCATTCTGAAGGAGATCAACCCTGGGATTTCTTTGGAAGGAGTGATGCTAAAGCTGAAACTCCAGTACTTTGGCCACCTCATGCGAAGAGTTGACTCATTGGAAAAGACTCTGACGCTGGGAGGGATTGGGGGCAGGAGGAGAAGGGGATGACTGAGGATGAGATGGCTGGATGGTATCACTGACTCGATGGAGGCGAGTCTGAGTGAACTCCCGGGAGTTGGTGATGGACAGGGAGGCCTGGTGTGCTGCAATTCATGGGGTCGCAAAGAGTCGGACATGACTGAGCGACCGAACTGAACTGAACAATTTATCAGCATTTATTTGTTCTGATCAACTGTCAATAAAAACCAAGAACTTAGTTCAGGAGAAATTTCTTTTAATACTCATAAAACCTGGAAAAATGTCTTCAAACTTATGTATATGTACATATGCATACATATACATGTTAAAGAAATGTATGATGAGGTGATCAATAGAAGACTTTCAAGCAACTAAATCTATTACATCAGAATAAAATACTGTGGAAATAAAGGGTTCGAGGGAAAAAAAAGAAACAACATAAAAATTCCAGATGTTACAGGACAGCTTGTTCACGAACCTTTCTAATGGGTTAAATTACTAAAGAATTAGACTCCATACAGTTAAAGGGATGATTTTGAAATGTTAGTCTTAACAACACCCTTTTCATTTTCATAATTTCTGGGAAGTATAACAAAAGGCTTTACTAAGACTTATGAAATGACTATTACAGGATTCCAGTTTCTCTTTTACTTAGAGGCAATCTACTTAACCTGAATACTCAAGGGAGATGGGAAAACAGAAATACTATTACGTCCTTTGCAACTATTTTGACAAGAAATTTATGTCACCTTAAAGTGTATGAGGAGATGTGTGTCTTAGTTTTACATTATTTGGGGGGTATGTGAGCAGAAACATTTGAAGGCCACTGCACTGGAGAATGGTTTAGCCTTGACCACCTGACCTCATGACTTTGAAAAGTTTTCAGCAATTGGAGCTGTATTTTCTGGTTATCTCATGGGATATCTTTGGCCCTAAATGGCAACCAGTGCCAATGGAATGCAGATCTAGGATGCTGAGGTCTTCCCACTTTTCTGAGCCTTGTCTGGGATGATGTGACCCAAGGTTCTCTGTGGGATGTTGCAGGGAGCTAGCATGCCCCTTGTCACCAGCAATTCCCTTCCTGAGCCCTGCTAGGGAGCATTCCCTAACCTCAGACTTTATCCCTCTCTCTGTCTCTCCAACGTGGGGCTTGGGGTTTAGGAGCTAGCAAGAAGGCTGATGCTTCTGACCACAGACTATCCCTGCCTCTTGCCAGGGAGCTCCACTCACTGCCCCTCCATGACCAACATTAAGGAGGGGAGGTAAGGGGCTCCTCCACTTCCCTGCAGCCCTACTTTTAAGTAGAAAGCACAGCAGAGGTGTTAAGTGAGCAGTGCTGGTACTGCTTCGATTCTAATCTCAGCTCTATCATTTATTCACTGCCATCACAATGGAAGGCTACTAAATCTCATAATGCCTCAGTTTACCTACCTGTTAAGTGATGGTAACAATAGAACCATCTCCTGGGGTTGTGAGGATTACATGCAATACTGAGCTGGCATACAAAGGCTTAATAAAGGAAGCTATTATTATTAAATGTAAAGCTCAGGATTTAAGAAGTGAAAAAAGGAAAAGGAAATGGTAGGAATCAGTAGGGTGCTACCGTAAAATCTCCTATCCCATGGTCCCCAGTTCGGCCTTTCAGCCAAGCCTGGTCTCAACTGGCAGCAGTAATAGTCCATGTTTTTTCCCAAAGGAGGCTGGCTGCAATTTACCTCTGATGGGGAGCTTGGCTCCCCCACACCTGGGCTTACCCTGGACACAGGGGAGTGCACAGGGGGACCCCAGTGTTGTCATACACAGCAGCAGGATTCTGCACAAATCTCCCATGCACAGTACAGACTTCCTCCCCTGAGGGCCCCCTTCTGCATGGATGAGTGGAGATGACAGAGGCGTGACAGGCTGAAGTGACCCAGGGTTCCTCTTTAACTCAGTGAGAAAGGAAACTTACCTCAAGATCGATGCGACAAAAGAGGACCGGTCTGGCTTTGCATCAACTGTATCATCATTTGTGGGATCCTCAGCCCCCTGCTCCACAATATGCCCTTGATCGTCTGCCATCTGGAAGGAAAAAAAACAACCAGATAATTGGTACCCAGTGGCATCACTGGCCTCATGATGTTTTAAATAACACTCATTCAGTGACAGTTTTTATTTAAGCCTAGAGATGATCAGTATTGCCTGTCTGGGCTCCAGGGCTGCCGTACCAATAATTCATTCAAATGCTCGAGTGCCAGCTCTACTTCAGGCTTCCCTGCAGAGTCTGGACACACAGCTGCAAAGAAAGCAAAGTCCTTGTCCCTCTGGGAGCTTCTAATCCAGCATTCATGATTTTGTTAAATGTTCACTGTGTAGGAGAAACTGTGGAAAGTCCATCAAGGTCTGTAAAAACAAGGAACTCCCCCAGAATTCCCAACAGGTTATAAGATGTTCATCCTTTGCCTGGCATCCCTCAAGCCCAGTTCAAAAAACAGGGACTTCCCTGGTGGCTCCTTGGTTAAGAATCCGCCTGCCAATGCAGGGGACACCAGTTTGATCCCCAGTCCGGGAAGATACAACATGCTGCAGAGCAGCTAAGCCTGTGCACCACAACTATTGAGCCTGTGCTCTAGAGCCTGGGAGCCACAACTACAGAGCCTAGGTGCCGAAAAAACATTAGCTCACATGCCCTCGAGCCTGAGCTCGGCAACAAAAGAAGCCACCGTAAACAGAAGCCTGCTGCCGCAGCTAGAGAAAACCTGTGCGCAGCAATGAAGACCCAGTACAGCCAAAAAATAAATAAATAAAACAGCAGCAACCTGGAGTATGAAGCTCTCTGTTTCAGATGATTTTACATAGTTCTACCAAACAAATTTTCATCAACTTACTTTTCTGCTCGAGAATCTTCACAAGATCCCTACAATCGAAAAGTTCAAATCTTAAGCTGAACTCCTTGGCTCCTCAAGATCTAGTACTGGTTTCCTCATCGCTCAGTCACGTCCTGTAGCCCACCAGACTCCTCTGTCCGTGGAATTTTCCAGGCAAGAATACTGGAGTGGCTTGCCATTTCCTTCTCCAGGGGATCTTCCTGACCCAGGGATCAAACCCGAGCCTCTTGTGTCTCCTGTACCGGCAGGCAGACTCTACTGAACCACCTGGGAAGCTCATCTATTACTAGCGTAGATGACAAAGTGTGGTCTACCATCTGTTTTTTTCGTTTGGGGATATTCTAAGTTTTATTTGTCCTTCCTTTTTCTAATTTTGTAAGGTTGAAGCTCAAGTTACTGATTTGTGACCTTTACTTCTTTCCCGCATACAGGTGTTCAGTGCTAAAAATCTCACTCTACGTACTCACCACCTGTTTTTGTAAGTAAAGTTTTATTGGAACACAGTCACACCCATTCATTTCCATATTGTCGGTGGCTACTTTCCCACCACAACCACAGCTGAATGATTGTGACAGACATCATGGGGCCTGAAGTGCCTAAAATATTCACCACCTGGCCCTTTAAAAAAAGGGTCACTCACCCCGATCTAGGATAATTACTAGCCAATAGGATCCCCTGGGACTTCCTAGGTGGCTCAAGAGGTAAATAATCCACGTGCCAAAGCAGGAGACAAGGGGCTTGATCCCTGGGTTGGGAAGATTCCCTGGAGGAGGAAATGGAAACCCACTCCAGTATCCTTGCCTGGGAAATCCCAGGGACAGAGGAGCCTGGCGAGCTACAGTCCATGGACTGGCATAGAGTCAGACACAACCAAGCGGCTAAACAATAGAATCTCCTACTCACCTACTACTTCCCTTACTTTAGGAAGCAAAATTAACGATAATAAAAATAAAAACTCACATTTATTATTTGCCGAGCTAATTGCTTGTTAAGTATTATTTAATACTCTCCCAAATGATGTTGGGATCTCCCAGGTGATACCAGTGGTAAAGAACCTGCCTACCAGTGCAGGAGACATAAGAGATGGGGGTTGGATCCCTGGGTTGAGAAGATTCCCTGGAGAAGGGCATGGCAACCCACCCCAGTATTCCTGCCTGGAAAATCCCATGGACAGAGGAGCCTGGTGGGGCTACAGTCTATAGGGTCATGAAGTGTCAGATACGACTGAAGCAACTTAGCACACGTGCATACAAATACTATTTGATCAGCTCTAGGATCATTGCCTTTGATATATGAGGAACACGAGGTTAGAAAAAGTAACTGGCCCCAGGCTAAGCAACTAGTAAACCAAACTCAGAACTGAAGCCAGCAACAACACTCAGAGCCCAGCCCTCACCAACATACCAATCAGCCTCCCAGGCTCTGAGCATCCCTGGGCCCACCATGCTCCATCAGGGCTTATGGTTGTTTCAGTCTGGAAGTCATCACCCAAACCTTTGCTGGACAAGCCATCTTTGGCCAGATGGCTAGTTCCCCATCTTCAGAATTCGGTTCAATGGTACCTCTGCTGGGAGGTCCTCCCTGATTACACCTACCTCCCCAGCTCCTTCCCTTCCCCCAGTCGCTTTACAGTCCTTGTATTTGTCTTGATTATCAGCACTCTACTTATTGCCTGACATTGTCAAACATGACAAGGTAAGTTCACCATGACAGAGGTACTGGCACTCATAAAGTTTGTGCTAAACAAATATTAATTGAATGGGAAGCTGGAAGAAACAAACACCCCAAGGAAGAGAATTAGCTAAAAGTGACACAGCTGGTCAGAAGCAGAGCCTGTACTAGAGTTCTTCCTTCTAAACCAAGTCCTGGGTCCTTTCCTGTAAAGGGCATGGCCTTCTGTAACAAAGCGAAACCTCCCCAGACTCTGATCCAGCGATCGTGGGGTCACAGGTGGCAGCTGCAGGTCTGTACTCCTATCAGTCTCACCCCCAGAAGTTTTCACCCAGTTGGAAAATAAGAAGGCATCTATCTGACTGTGCCCCAGAGCACAAGCAATGACTTTTGGAGGGGGCTGAAGGAATCTACATGTGGGGAGGCGTCCAAGATGGCAAAGCGCTGACTCTGTAGCCCTGAGTAGTATTATCCTGTCACCTTGCAGCTTATTTAGGGGTCAGCTGGGCAGTGAGAAGTGACAGGGAGAGTGAGTTTCGTGACCAGATCCCTACAAAGACAGTGAGAAGTCTGATGGCCATCTTGTTCCTCAACACATAATGAACACCCCACCATAGATACCAAACTGTTTCCGATTAGGAGGTAGTTAAGATTTTTCAGATTAGGACCCAAACCATTTCTCAAAAACAGAGATAACCCATATCCAGAGGAAATTAATGTTAAGTATAGACATGTCAGAGAAGGCAATGGCACCCCACTCCAGTACTCTTGCCTGAAAAATCCCATGGACGGAGGAGCCTGGTGGGCTGCAGTCCATGGGGTCACTAAGAGTCGGGCACGACTGAGTGACTTCACTTTCGCTTTTCACTTTCATGCACTGGAGAAGGAAATGGCAACCCACTCCAGTATTCTTGCCTGGAGAATCCCACGGATGGGGGAACCTGGTGGGCTGCCGTCTATGCGGTCGCACAGAGTCGGACACAACTGAAGTGAGTTAGCAGCAGCAGCAGCAGCATAGACATGTAGAAAACACTCAATCATTTTTATTTCATCTCCTTCACATAGACTTAGTTACTTGTGGATCATTATTAGTAAAGCAAGGAGATATTTTCAAAATTAACAAGTTAGTGTCATACAAAATCCACCAGAAAAAGACAGATACCTTTGACATGTGGTGTTGAAGCCTTAAGTCTTTTGTCCTAGAGATTGTCAAACAGAGTGAAGTAAGTCAGAAAGAATTGTATATTAATACTAAGGCTAATCTTAAAGAATGAACCTAGGATGTATGATGATAAAACAATGCGACCATTATATAGACCATTATATCTATGTATCAATATATAGATACAAGTTCCTGGAAGTTCAATGCACCAGGTGCGTTCTAGGAGTCCGGGAGACACCTGACCTGGCCCTGCCTTGCTGAGAGACAGGCATTGACACATAGCATGAACGTTGACAACCATGATCAGGGCCACCTGTGGTCAGAGCAAGGACCTGACCAAGCCCCAAAGGAATTAGGGAGGGTTCTCTTGACCTGGTATTTCCGGTGGTTCAGACGCTGAAGAGTCAGCCTGCAGTGCAGGAGACCCAGGTTCATTCCCTGAGTAGGGAAGATCCCCTGGAGAAGGAAATGGCAACCCACTGCAGTATGCTCGCCTGAAGAATCCCATGGACAGAAGAGCCTGGCAGACTATAGTCCTTGGGGTTGCAAAGAGCTGGACATGACTGAGCGAATAACACTTTCACACTTTCACTTTTGACCTGAGGTCTGAAAAGTGGAAGCAGAGAGGGTGGAAGTGAGGGAGGCATCGAAATGCATACCCATCAAGCACCCAACACGCTCCATCGACAGAGGGGAGCAACATAAACCCCTCATCCCTCCCTGACACTTGAAAGGGGCTTTAGACTTAAGTGACAGGCTGATTTCCACAGCTCAGAGGTAGGAAGATCTCCAGAGTTTTCTTTGCAAACACTAAGCCAGGAGGGTCTTCTGTTTGAAACCTATAGCATTTTTCTGGGCTGAGGCCGAACACTGTCTAGGGGGCCACTGAGAGACCCTTCTAACAACATTTAGAACGTGTCTAAAACGAGGCAGTGTGCTGGAGCTTCATTCTTGTATCTGTAAGGCTAAACATTCAGTGACTGTCTTATTCCTCTGAGGCTGGCCTTAATTTCTGGTTGAAGTAAAGTTCACCCAGAATGAGAGTGGTGACCGAGTGGGGTGCCTGCTCTTGGTCCCATCATTTCAGTTAAGCCAAGGCTTGGTGTTGACCTTTTATTTATGCTTCTCTTTGAAGCCCAAGATAATCCAGGCCTATCTCAGTTGGCTATGACTGGAGAGAGCATGTCTGGAGTCATTTTCTTGTATTCATTCCTGCTGTAAGGCTAAGGCTGCAAAGACCAGTCAGTCATTTGGGGGAATATATAGCTTATTCAATTGTCAAACATATCTATCTTCTTTTTAATAAATTAATATTTAATATACATACAGCATTAGCAATGCCAGGCACTCAGTTATTATTATTATTACTATTATCCACTAGGACTCTTATTTGTCGTTTGAGAAGTTATCTTAATCATCATGTTTTTTCTGTCTCAGTCATAGAAAAGTGCCAGGTATACAACAGGCACTCAATAAATATTTCTTCATTAACGTCACAACTGAAATGTACTTAAACATTTTAAATCCTTCAGGGCCCTGACTAAATTGTTGACATGGGACAGACAACAGAATCAAAGGGACTCAGGAAGGTGGCTGAGAGCCTAGTCACGGTGAACTGCAAGCCAGGTGTGTAAATCAGCACCTCCACCTATATTAGCCATGGGACCTTGAACAAAGTTCTGAAGGAGGGCATGACAACCCACTCCAGTATTCTTGCCTAGAGAATCCCACAGAAAAGCCTGGCGGTCTACGCTCCATAGGACTGCAAAGAGTCAGACACGACTGAAGCCACTTAGCACAGATGCACGCACTTGAACAAAGTACTCAATGTCTCCAAGCCTCAGTTCCTCATCTGTAAAATGGGAAAACAGTGATGCCTAAGTCACACATGGCTATGAGGATGAATGGAACAATGCATGTAAGATGCTAAATGTTCTAATTTCACGGTGTCTAAATGTTCGATAAATACTCCCTATTATCACCACTGTCTGGAGAACTCAAGACTAAGACAACACTCTCCTGTCAACTCTCACTGGTATTTAAAAAGAATAGAAACATGTATATGCATGGCTGAGTCTGTTTACTGCTCACCTGAAACTGTCACAACATTGTTAATTGGCTATACCCCAATACAAAATGTTTTCGTGTTAAAAAATTTTTTTTTTAATTAAAAAAGAAAGAATGCTACAAAGCATGAAAAAAAAATCACATTGATATTTCAAATAGCTTTTGTGAAGACTGAAAAAAAGTTACCCTAGTGATTATTTCTACACACGTTTAAGTGACTCATACATATGTGGTAAGAAATCATTTCCCAGCTATTATCTTAATTTTATTGCCGCTGTTTCCCCTGAAAAGTGACATAATACAACTTGTGCCTCACCCTAGCCCCAGTGAAGACAATTTTTCTAAAAGGCTCAAAGAGAAGGCACTCAGAGTGCCTCCACCGCTCACCTCCAGCACCTGTGCAGGGGAGAGGGGAGTGGTTTCTGCTGGGCCCTGAAGTACTCAACTGTCCCCTGATGCTCACAGCACTGCCAGGAAGCTGGAGCCTATTACAGAAGAAACTTTGGTTTTTTCAGAGAGGTTAAAAAAACCTGCCCAAAGCCACACAGCTAACAGGAAGCAGAAGTGGACTATGAAACCAGGCTGTGGCTGGCGACCTGGATGGCCATCAGGCTATAAGACCCTGAAGGAATAAAATGGCCTGTAAGTAAACAAAGGTTAGGGCCACGTCCTTGGCCAGCCCAGGAGTTCAAGGGAAAAGACCCGGGGATTACTCAAAATTACTCACAAATAATTTTACTGCCCCATAAAAGGCAAACTTGCATACAAGGGTGAAAGGTTGCAGACGGAGAGTCCTGCCTTTCTCCACTTCCTCAAGGAATCAAGAGCTCCGCAGGATGACAGCGGCTTAAGTTTACCTGTAGTGTGCTAAGCCCAGACAGAGGCACTGCTGTGCACTGCAATCACCTCATTCACCCTCCCGGCCCACCACCATATCCGTTTCACAGACAGGCACAGAAAGGGTCAAGGCCCCACAGCGGACAGGCCGGCCGCTGGGACTGGAACCCTGGGCTGTCAGACACGGGACCCTGCGTTAGCCAGACGAGAGAACAAACCCCTCCCGCCCTCCCAGGTACCCCCCTTCTCCCCTTCCAGATACCCCTCTCCCGCCCTCCCAGGTCCATCCCTCTTTCTTTTCCGAATCCCGAATAGCACCGAGGGTCCCGAGCCCGGGGACTAGAAGGGAAGGGAGGACAAACTGAGCGAAGTAGGTAATACTGGGGGTGGGGAGAGCCTTCTTTCCCAAGTTTTACTGCTTTGCCTGAAGGGACCCGGCCCCCGACGAACGCTCTCGGAACAACCCCGAGAGGGCAGCCGGGCGGGAAGGGAGCAAAGCGGGAGAAGGAAGGGCGGCGGCCCACGAGAGAGACTCCAGAAGGAGACGGGGACCGAGGTTACCGTTCCCACGGCGACCGGACGGCCGGAGATGGCGTACGTCTCTGTCACTCCGCCGCGAGGGTCTGCGGCCGCTTGAACGAAATCGAAACTAAAAGCGACAGCGCAACCGGGGGAGGAGTCGCCCGGGGCTGGACCCGGACCAGGCGGGGCTGCGGGCGCCGCCTCCGACTCCGGACTCCGCGGTCCATACCGTCGGCCGCGCGCAGGAGCCCGCGCCTCCGCGCGCCCTATCGGGGAGAGCGCACCTACCCGCGCCGGCCGAGCGTCGCGCGCGCCGTCCCCGGAGGGCGCCCGGGGCAAAGCTGGCGAGCGTGCTGGGCAAAGTTTGCAGAGCTCTAAAGGGGTCCCGCCGCCGCGCGCGCCGTTCCCCCGAGAAATATTTGCAGAATCGATCGCGCTCCCAGTGACCCGAAGAGCGCGCACCGCAAAGCCGCCGCACGCAGTGTCCCCAGCCGCGCTGAACTGAGAGCGCGCCCGGCCGATTTCCCGGGCGCCGGATCATGGGGCGCTCGTCAGAGTCCGCGCTCCTGCCCTTTCGCTGCTGCCCTCGGTCTACAGCTCGACTTCGGCCTCCGCATCAGCCCCGGGACCCAGTTCCCAAAGCCCGAAGGCTGCTGCCCAGCCAGATCCTGACCCCACTGTGTGCGGGTCGGTCCCTTGGGGGACTGGGTGCCCGCATCTGCGCGAGTTTACCAAGGGCAGGCGGTGGGAGCCACCGTGGTCTCCAGCTCCCAAAACTTGGTTACACTCCGCGGCGCGCCTTTCTGCAGAGCGCGTTCCCACAGCCCAACACCTCCTGCTGGCCTGGCTGTAGCTCCAGAATCATTCCTGGGCTGTCTACTGAGCGCCACCACGTGTCAGCCACTGGGTGCGTGCGTGCCTGCTGAGTCGCTCAGTTGTGTCCTTTGCCACCGCATGAACTAACCCGCCGGGCTCCTGTGTCTATGGTATTCTGCAGGCAAAGATCCCGGTTCGGGTTCCCATTTCGTCCTCTAGGGGGGGATCTTCCCGACCCAGGGATCTAACCCCCGTGTCTTTTGTCTTCTGCGTTGGTTGGCCATGTTCTTAACCACTAGTGCCAGCTGGGAAGCCCAGCCACCGGGTGTGTGGCCCTAAGTTAGTCTAATACGGGAGAGACATTGTAGTTGCCCCAATACCACTTCACCCCTCACCCACGCGTGCCCCCACATTTGTCTTTCTTCAACCTGGAGACTCCAGCGGAGGCCTTCAAGGCCTTGCTCTCCAAGACTTCTCACCGGACTGGCTAATGAACACAGGCGCCCTGACGTGTAAATAGCGGAGGAGAAATTAGAGTTTTCTTCACACCAGAGACATTTGCTATGAAACTATCAACACCTTGAGTGAAGGGAGTGAATCTTCAGGATGTGACGTCAGGCAAGAACGGGCATCTCCTCTTTGCTCTCCTCTGGGCCTGAGACTTCAATATCCTCCATAAAATCTCACCAGGTAAGGACACTTTCTTGGTTTAAGAAACACTGGCCCCAGGCAAGTGTAAGTGAATAATGATAATTTAATAAGTTCTGCCAGAATCCTGAATCCATGACTATTTTAAACAAGCCATTATACTGTTTACACTATGGCTATGCTATACTGAACGTCTGTGCACTCGTCCCCCAATTCATATGTCCCCCAATTCATCCCCAAAGTGATGACGTTAGGAGGTGGGGCCGTTGGGAGGTGCTTAAATCTTGAAAGTGGAACCCTCTGGTAGGTGCCCTTGTAAAGCTGGCCAGACAGAGCTTCCTGGCCTTTACCAAGTGAGGACACAGAGAGAAATTGCAGTCTGTAACCCAAAGAAGGCTTTGACTAGAACCCAACCATGCTGGCACTCTGTTCTTGACCTTCTAGCCTCCAGTACTGTGAGGAATAAATTTCTGCTGTTCGTAAGCTTTTCAGCCTGTCGTATTTTGTTACGGCAACTGCAACAGACTAAGACAGGCTGTCCTATTCTTTCTTGAATCCCCATATTTCTGAAATGTCAGGACCAACTAAGTCATTGGATACCCAAAGATAAAATACTTTTTGAAGGAATTCAATTGTGAATCAGTTGAGAAATGAAAAATCGTTTAGTAAGGCAAATACGTTACTCTTTAATCTGATTTACACAATTAAGTTTTTGCAAGTTATTCCTGAAATACGATAAAACAGTGGTAGATGTGGAGGAGGCTTCACAACTAATCCCTCTGCTCATATTATAGATAAAGAATCTGAGGTTCAGGGAGGTTGCCCGCATCACAAGCTTGCTAGTGACAGAACCAGGATGCTTATAAAAATGATACATTTTCCATCCACAAGAATTATGTCATAATTATATTATGCAATTATTAAAACGTGTTGCACACAGGAATTTGCTGCTGGCTCAGATAGAAAGATGATTTGAAGCAACACTTCCCTTTTTTCAGTTCTGTAGTGTGTCTGATGTGGCAACTCTGGAAGTGTTGCTCCAAGGCTGGATTCTCGCAGCAGCAACAAATAAAACTGCAGATATGTGAAAGGAAAGAAACAGTTAGAAATTTTTCCTTCTCTGGTGAGACAGCAAAAGAGACACAGATGTAAAGAACAGTCTTTAGGACTCTGGGAGAAGGCAAGGGTGGGATGATTTGAGAGAATAGCATTGAAACATGTATATTATCGTATGTGAAATAGATCTCCAGTCCAGGTTTGATGCATGAGACAGGGTGCTCAGGGCTGGTGCACTGGGATGACCCTGAGGGATGGGATGGGGAGGGAGGTGGGAGGAGGGTTGAGAATGGGGAACACATGTATACCCATGGCTGACATGTCAATGTACAGCAAAAACCACTACAATATTGTAAAGTAATTAGCCTCCAATTAAAATTAATTAATTAAAAATCGACATTCAAAAAACTAAAAAAAAAATTTCCCTCTCTGGTAACTGTACTGATCTGTTAGATCCAAATGCTATTTTCTTCTAACTGTATTTCCTGTGTTTCTCCAGCTTTGGACCATGTCACTGTTTTCTGCTTCCTTTCCAAATTCACATGATTAGAACTAAGTCTTTCTCTTCACCCCAGAAAAATCCCCAACTCCATTATTCAGAAGTCTTTAGAAGAGCTGACCTCATGGGTGCTCCTGGGTTGATCCCTCTGGACTTTGCCTCTGGCCCTCTGCTCTAGTCACCGGGATGCGGCTGCAAATCCTGCTGAGCTCAACAATCCCACCCTCATCCTACTGGGTACCACACCTCCATGGGGTGCAATCAGTCATGCTTCTCTTGCTGTTCACAGGACAGCTCAGACCAGGCTATGACTTCGTACAGGACACCACTGAAGGATAATCCCTTGAGTAACAGAAATGCCCGTCTTAGGACTCACAGGCCCAAGCCCAGACTCTGGCTGAGGCACCAGCAGGCTTCTGCAAAGGGGGAGAGGGGTGGGTCAGGGTTCAGGCTGAATTCCCTGAAGAGAATAATTGATGCTATTAACCACTGCCTCTAAGCATTCTGTTCTGTGAAAATGGAACTGGGTCTTTTAAGTAATTTTCCTTTGCCTGTGGTCCTATGTTCAGCTTTGCCAGTTGGGGACAGTAGAGAAAGATTGTTGTTGTTATCCAGTTGTCAAGTCATGTCCGACTGTTTGCAAGCCCATGGACTGCAAAACACCAGGCTTCCCTGTCCCTCACCTCTCCCAGAATTTGCCCAAGTTCATGTCTGTTGAATTGGTAATGCCATCCAACCAGTGATGCCATCCCTTCCTGGATCACTGCCTTGTCGTGGTGAAGGGGCTTGTGTAACTCAGTGAAGCTATGAGTTGTGATGTGCAGGGTCACCCAGGACAGACGGGTCATAGTGGGAAGTTCTGACAAAACGTGATCCGTTGGAGGAGGGAATGCAAACAACCCCAGGATACTTGCAGTGAGAACCCCATGAACTGTATAAAAAGGCGAAAAGAGAGAGACTGCAGGAGGTAGAGATTTTGTTCCCTGGTTCTGGTGTGTCTGGCATACTTTTGAGGAATCGGGCTCCTACAGAAGGGATGCACACTTTCTAGGTTCCCATCACACACCTGGCTTCCCCAGCGCCCAGCTGGGCCTGCTGAGCACCAGTACCTGGCAATTAGCAACTTCTGGCACCCCCTTCAGGTGTCCTTCCATTGAGATACTTCCCCATGAACAGCTCTCTCTGGCACTAGAGGGTAGATTTCCAGAAAGTTCTAGAGAACAGATCGCTAGCAAGTTCCACTGGCACAGTCCCCTAATAACTTCTCTGCATCTAGTAAGCCATTAACATGCTCTCTCCAATAAAGTTCGGATCACAGCCCTGGGGTGGTAAGAAGGTGCAGGGGACTCTTCCTTAGGCCCTCTGGGGTAATGGCAAGTTGTTGTCGTTCAAAGTCGCGTCCAACTCTTTGTGACCCCACAGATTGCAGCATGCCAGGCTTCCCTGTCCTTCACCATCTCAAACTCATGAGCTTGAGTCAAACTCGTGTTTGCTCAAACTCATACCCGTTGAGTCGGTGATCCCATCCAACCAACTTGTCCTCTGTTGTCCCCTTCTCCTGCCTTCAATATTTCCCAGCATCCGGGTCTTTTCTAATGAATTGGCTGTTCGCATCAGGTGGCCAAAGTATTGGAGCTTCAGCTTTAACCTCAGTCCTTCCAATGAATATTCAGGATTGATTTCTTTTAGGATTGACTGATTTGACCTCTTTGCAGTCCAAGGGACTTAATGGCAAGTTATGTTGTGTTATATTATTGGGCTTCCCTAGTGGCTCAGAGGGTAAAGAATCTGCCTGCAGTTCAGACCCGGGTTCAATCCCTGGGTCGGGAAGAATCCCTGGAGAAGGGCATTACAACCCACTCCAGTATTCTTGCCTAGAGAATTCCATGGACAGAGGAGCCTGATGGGCTATATGGAATGAGTTGTTTTTCTTGCCTCCAAACTCATAGGTTGAAATCAACTCTGCCTCTGTCTAACCCCATGTGATCACCCCCAGGCACCTGAAAACACCTAGGGATGAGGGTGAGAGTGTGGTTGGAGTTCTGACCTGGGAAAGCCTGACAGCTAGAGGCAAGCCCTTGCCTCTTGAATTCTCCACCCCAAGTGTTGGTCACTTGTTGCACAGTGCAGAGAAGAGGAAGGAGGGAACAGAATTGACACCAGCAGCTGGAAAAGAAGACCGTGGGAGTTCATGGTGTATTTCATGTAAATGCTTTCTTTCCCCCTTCTCACAGTTAGTTTCCTTGAGTGACTGACCTTGCGGTACCCTATGCGCCTCTCCTTGGCTCATCAGTAACTCCAAGTGTGGCACCAGCACCCCCTTAAGTTCCTGCAGCATCATCCCCTTGCTTCTATGCCTCTGGGCTTTCTCTGAAGCTGTAGAAGTCTGTTCAGCTTGTGCAGACAGGTGTACTCTAGAGGTGGAGGGAGTTAATGCCCCTGAGATGCAGCCAATGGGAGATGAGAGTTGGGTGGATAAGTATCCCAGCCTCTGTCCTTCAGTGGGATGGTCTGGGGAAACATTCTACACAATGCCTCAGAGAATCCCTAACAATATTGAGCCTCAGTTGCACACAGTGGTAATTAGCTCAGGATGCGCCCTTTATTGACTCTTCTTTCTCTGCTCACTCACCTCAGACCCTCATTCTTACCTTGTGAGATCATCTCCCAAATATACCACCTGCAGCCAAATCCTCACCTCACGCTCTGCTTTTGGGAGAAGCTAAAGTGAGGTAGGCATGCACACACCCCCACCGCAGGAGGAACAAGCCCAGCCTAACCAGAGTGGCAATGACAGACTGGAGGCTTGATAGCTTTCTTTTTACTTCTCTTTGGTCATCTCTTCATACTCTTAAAACCATTTCACATCCATGGCCCTGCAGGGCATTGGAAATGGTTCAGAGCTAGGAGGAATTACCTCATATTCTCAATGACAGAACCAGGGTTGAAAAAGATCTTGGCTGGCTGAAGCAATGGGGCTGCCATCAATAGGATGCCATTTAAAAGAAACAAGTGCTATGGTAAAGTTGAAAAAAAATCGATTGTTCATGTACTGAACATGATAGTCACTAATGTGAAATGAAATGTGGGCTTTTTCATTGATCACAATCTCCCTGGGAGTCAAGACTTGAAAAAAGAAGAAGCAGTATGGACACTGTTGACAAGCATCTAGGTCAGAGGTTAACAAGCCTCTACTTGCCCTGACTCTGGCTCACCACCACCAAGCCCAAGTCCTGGACTTTCTGCTGATTGGCAGACATATCCCACACCTCTCAGGAGCCTCTTTCCATCCACTTAGGCTCACCTGTCTTACGACTTATGCCAGTCCAGCCTTGGCAGTGGCAGCTAGCTCTATGTCGGTTTAGCCAACAGTGTCTTTGATCAGCTGTTGCCCTTGCCTTTTCCCCTGTTGCTATTGAGGCATAGGATGCTGTGGGATTCCCTGGGCACATACACAGCATGGATGTATAAGGGAGTTAACACCCAGTGGGGCCAGACATTCGTCAGTGGTGGGCAGGACCAGCAGGTACTTCCTTCCCGTTTCCTTCCTCTAGCAGATATTCCTGAGTAGCAGTGGCTTATGTGGCCTCTTGGAGGTAGAGACCAAGAGATCCAATGTCCAAAGCTTCTGTGGGAAATGATGTTGACTCTCCCCCTCCACTTCCTGCCTTCTTACTTCCGCCCCCTGGATCACACTTCTGAATAAAGTTCTCGCATGGAAGCCTTTGCCCCAGGTTCTATTTTGTGGGGAATCCAGACTAACACATGTTGTCTGAACCGAGCCCAGGGGCCAGAGGAGCACCCTTGTTCATTGGCTAAGATGTGGAGGATCTGATGTAATCGCTGTCAGAAAAGGGAGGGGCTCTGCCTGATGTGAGAGGGTTAGGATACACACAGGAAAGGCCATCCACAAGGTCTGTAAAGCAGATGAGGGCTGTGTGTCTCTGGCCCCAGCAACGCATGTTCATCTTAGGTCTTTAAACTGTCCCACTTCCAATTCTACAGGGTTGTTTCTTCTCACAATTTCTGATACATAATAAGCACCTTTCAAAAGCAGAAGTGATGGTACAAGTCAGATTTAGCATCTTGCGTTTGGGTCATCCTTGTTTTCACGACTTATAGCAGTGATGCAATCACGGCCTTAGAGAAGCGTTAGGTCATTTTTCTTTAAAGGAAATCTGGCTGCGATTCCGCATCCCTCTGGATTGGGACAGAGCTCTTTCTCAGTGATCACTGAGGCTTCCAGCCTGTGTCCAGGTATAGCTGGAGAAATCCCACCCAGAGCAAAATATTCGGGGAAACTGGAGGTCTTTTTGTAAAAGGTCTTTATTTGGCCGGGTCTTAGTTGTGGCACACGAAATCTTTGTTGCAGCATCTTCAGTTGCGGCATGCGGACACTTAGTTGTGGGATGTGGGATCTAGTTCCCCGACCAGGGGTCGAACCCAGACCCCCTGCTTTGGGAGCACAGAGTCTTAGCCACTGGACCACGAGGGAAGTCCCTAACCTGAAGGTCATAGTTCTTTGCCTTTACTGTTCCCTTTTGTTCAGGCCGTGTTTTATCACATTTCAGCCTGAGCCTTCCTGAGTCCGGGGCCCCTACTCAGAGTCTCCTTCTGGTGCTGAGAAGGCAGCTCTGTGCCTGCGCTCTCTCCGTGGGGAACCTCATGGCACCCTCTCCTAAGCGTCACGGGGACGCTGTTCTTCACCTGCTCTGTGGCCTCCTCCTCCTCGTGGTTCTCCCGTCACAACACAGAAGCACTACTGAGTTCTCTCTGTCTTACCCGAGGTCCCCCCAGCAGTTTCCTCAGAGCCTTCTCTTGAGGTGGACAGTCACTAATTGGTAGCCTGCTGAATAAGTACTGCCCATGACCCTGTTTTATTGTTTTATTCCCAGGGTTTTGCAAAAAAGGGAATTTCGGGTGCAGATGCAGATAGCTGGCTTTTCTGGAAAAGTCAGAATATTTGTCCCTGCTGGCTACTGATTCCGTCATCACAAGTTGGCTGGGGTGGAGAGGTGGTTCAGATGGGGCCTGTGACCTATGGCTTCACCTCATTCCCTGTAGGCATGTTGGCATCAGTGTTGATTTCTTTGATTTAATAAATATTTGTTGAGCACGTGTTCTGTATCAGACCTTGTTCTTGGCATCAGGGATACAGAAAGGACGATATGGACCAAGGACCCTATTTTGATGAAATATCTTGATGGAGGAGACAGATAATTTTTAAAAACAGATATACTTACATTTAAGGTGTCAGGTGGTGGTAACTGCTGTGAAGAACGTAAAGCAGGAAGAGGGTTGTCGAAGAAAGACAATGAGCTGAGGGGTGGGGACAAGTGTGTTGCCATTTTTTGTAAGCTGTTTCTGGAAGGTCTGTATTCAGTGACATTTAGGCAATGAGGGGCTTCACAAAGCCAAGAAAAGAAAGGTTGTCTTCACACTGTTCCCTTCAAGCCTGGGAGTCAAGGGACTAAGCAACACCTGGATGGCAAGGACTTTTTGGAACCGCCTAAGATAACAGAGGTCAACACTCAAAGAGTTCTCATCTGCCCTTATTTTTGCATCCTTGCAGAAGCTAAACATGAATTGATATCTTAATAAATTTTCTGTCCTACTCTTACAAACATTTTAATCTATTTGAAAACATTTCATCGAAGTACAGTTGGTTTACAATATTGTGCTAATTTCTGCTGTACAGCAAAGTGACTCAGTTATACATACATATATTCTTTTTCTCATTCTTTTCCATTATGGTTTGTCACAGGGTATTGAATATAGTTCCCTGTGCCATACATATCATAGGATCCCGTTGTTTATCCATCCTATCCATGACAGTTTGCCTCTGCTAATCCCAAGCTCCCAAGCCTTCCCACCCCCATCCAGCTCTCCCTTGGCAACCGCAAGTCTGCTCTCTGTGTGTGAGTCGTTTTTGCTTCAGGTACATTGATTTGTGTCATGTTTTAGATTCCCCATATAACTGATATCATATGGTATTTGTCTTTCTCTGTCTGACTTACTTTCAGGCATCTCTAGGTCCATGCATGTTGCTATAAGTAGCCTTATTTCATTCTTTTTAATGGTTAGGTGATAGCAAACATTTTTAAGAGATAAGGCTAAATTTTAAATATAGTATTTACCCTCTATGGAGTGAGTAAATCCTTTTCCATCTTCTTTGGAGGGGTGAGTTGGACCTTCTGCTTTAGTCACAGGCCTCACAGAGCGAGCTTTTCTCATCTAGTCGTTGTATGAGGGTGTGGGGTGTGCCTTTGGCTTCTTTTCCTGGGTTATGATCACAGCTAGTGTTCAACTACTGCACGCTGCCTGATCATACACAAGGATTTGGTCATCCACATAAACATGATGCTGTTGTGAGTTCACTTTTCTATTTAGAGAAACATGTCAGCTAGAAATACCTCCACCTTATTACCCAGACGCATGCGTGCCGAGCAAGTCTCCAAAATAGCCCTTTGAGTAAGTGGCAGCTTTAAAAACCGTCCAGCCGCCGACTTCAAACCAGAAGGTCAGCAGAGGAGAGTGGAAGTTGGATACTGAACGGTCAAGGGGCCCCGAGGAATTTAATAGGAGTCAGGATTTTGGAACTTGAACAACCAGACAGCGGCTTCTCTTTGGATTTCTTGCCTGTTACCGGTCTTGGTCTTCTCTCTTCAGACTTCACGATGAATGTGCAGGCTTGCTCTAGGTGTGGCTACGGAGTGTACCCTGCTGAGAAGATCAACTGTCTAGACCAGGTCAGTAGACATTTCCTGGCCTTTGCAAATTGTCACAAACTTGGGAAATGTATCTTGTTACATTGGGTAACATGGACATGTGGGTTTTTTTGAGCCACCAAGATAGGTTCTACCAATTTCTAGCTACATCTCTTGTATTGTCTCAAAAATTTGTAGCCGAGTATGAGTTTTATCACCATTTGATCCCTAAAGCTCTTTTTTTTTTTTCGCCCTGAAATATGTAAGATTCCTGAGAGTGAAAGAAAAGGTAATTTTGCTCAGTCTTTTCTATTTGGTTTCTAGATATGGCACAAAGCTTGTTTTCACTGTGAAGTTTGCAAGATGATGCTATCAGTGAATAACTTTGTGAGTCACCAGAAAAAGCCATACTGTCACGCGTAAGTGTTTGACGCCCCTGCCCACCACCTCCTGAATTATATATATATAATTTTAATAAGTAACCAACCAGAGGTTCAAATCGCACACTCCAGGGTTAAATCCAAGAACCCAAGAAATGTCTTCTCAAAAGTTTTTACTTACATACAGTCATTAAAGAGATCTGATGCAGGATTTTATGCAATGGACAGAAAGTTGAAAATTTCAAATCTCTTACAAGTGAAAGACAAAATCTATCCTCTATAACCCCATGCATTAAAGATTGTGCAGAACAGTATAATTTCTATGGATATGCAGAAAGCTTTAAAATGTTTTCTTTTAAATAATTTCAGGTAAATAATTTCCAGTTAAATTTGGTGTTTACGTTAAATAGGTTGAATTTATTTGATTTGCTTTTCTTTCTTTACGACTCATTGCCTGGAGACTCTTGAATTTAATTATTACGTCTTATGTTTTTTTGATGTAAAAAAGTGACTCTTCCTTTAAGAATAGTCACTCAGTCATCTTGGATAAAGTACATTTCTAATTCTGATTTATATCTACTTTTTGTAGCCATAACCCCAAGAACAACACTTTTACAAGTGTCTATTACACTCCATTAAATCTAAATGTGCGGAAACCTCCAGAGGCCATTTGTGGGGTAAGTTACTTAATTTTGAATTTCAAAATAGTGTTTAAAGAAAATTTCTTAGCTCAGGCGTTTCTTAGGTTTTTAAGTGTCTCTGTAAATATGGAGAAACTGGGTAGGTTTACATCTAGGCAGAAAATGGGCAGGTTTACACCTAGGCATGTTTAAGTAACAAATATTGCTATTTGTCCTACCACAACATAGAAGCCCATCCAGGATAATCCAGCTTGAATATCTGAGGATCTTGTATCCATTTTAATCTCCTTGTGTCTGTCAGCTCTGTACACATTGATAAGCAGGCCATACATACACCAGGTGCTTAATACATAAAACAAATTATATGTAGTTGGAAAATACTACAAAGCCCTTTCTTTCCCCATTATATTTGGGTACAAACATGGAAACCTCTAGTTCCACACTCTTAAATCTCTCTGCATTTGGTAGTATTTAAGATCTCTTTCCCCATGGGTAGGGGTAGGTCAGAGAGATTTTGATCTGGAACTAATGTTTGGGTAGGCCAGGAGGCCATATTGATTAACCAACCTGTTTTGAAAAACTAACAGTAGAGTTTTGTCAGATAACTATTGATTGAACGCTTGCATTTATTAAAATGATGAATCATTTCACTTGCCTCCCCCAGGCCCCATAGCAAGTTGTTTTATGTGATGGAACTAGCAGCTTTCTAAAATTAGAGAATGACACAGGAGGTGGAAGGCTCTCTAGTAATCTGCCTTCCTCATGTTACCTCACCCTATCCTGACTCTCCTGCCTGCCCAGGCCATGTCCTCCTCAAGAAGATGGTTTAGCTTGAGCTTATCCTTATCATGGCTTTCTACATGTAATTGCCAACTAGCTTATTTCAGTAAGTGCTTTGCTCCAATTGTGAGTTTATTATTTTTTTTTAACAAGTTTAGGTAACATTTACTGTGTAATTGCTTAACTAATTTAATACATTACAATCCAATAAAGTAAATACTAATATTATCCCATTCTACTGGTGAGGAAACTGAGGCTTGGAGAGTTGTTCATATATCTATCATTGACTTCTAACAGTTGAGAAGCCTGAAGAATTCACGAGCCATCCATTACTGAGAAGGCTGATTCTTTTAGGATTTTGCTTTCATCCGTTTTTGCTTGTTTGTGTGGGTTTTGTTGTTTGTTTTTGTCTCTTAATGTCTAACACAGAATTGACAGTACTGAATTTAACTCTCAGTTCGACAGAGTGCCAGACACTTTGCAAGGCCCTTTTTCTGTATAATCTCACTTATTCTTCACAAAAACCCTCTGCAGTATTCTATTACAGTTGGGGAGGCTGAGGCTCACAGAAGTTAAGTAACTTGCCCAGTTTTACCCGGCCAGTTGCATGGATACAAATCCAGATCTCTATGGCTCTAGGACCCCTATCCTGAACTGCTCAGCCAGCCTCCTCCCCCGTCCCTAGGGGGTGGCAAAATCTTACAACAGATCAGGCAGTACTTCCCTTCCTTTGAAGTGGTGGTGAGTTCACTTTTGTAACTTGTATGACAGGCCGGACCTGGAGTGAGATTATCGCAGGTTCTATTTCCAGCCACAGGCAGTGACGTGAGCTTCCCAGGAAGCCTGTGTGTGTGTGTTAGTTCACATCTGTGTGAATATGTGTGTATGTGTGTAAATATGTATGTTTGCATATGGGGAGTGTATATATGTGTGTATGTAGGTGTGAATATGTGTGCACGTGTATACATGGTGTATATACATGTGCGTATATACACGAATGTGTATATACATGCCTGTGTGCACATTTGTGTGTGTGTGGTCTGTGTGTGTGTATATGTGTGTTATCTCTGTGTGTATATGGTGGATGCGTGTTTACATGCATGTGTACATACTTGAATGTGTGTGTGCATGCATGTGTATGCATACGTGTACACACACATGTGCGTCTCTGTGTATATGCATATATGTGTGTACGTGTGCGTGTGCCTGTGTACAGAACAACTGGCTGCTGAGACCCCTTTCTCCTCCTTTCCCACCAGGGGAAAAATCAAGTGGACACTCATGTCCCTTCTAGGCCCCAGATCTTACAACCCCCCTGGGGAATGTTGTGTATTGCATCCTTACTCCCTTTTCTTCTCTGGGAGACTTTGCCAATTGAATAAAAAACAGATTCATAGTGCACGTGCTAAAATTAAAAAAGCAAAGAAAGGGATTCTTCAGTTACAGCGATGAAGGTGAAATGGCATTTGAAGCTGGTCAACATTTTTCTGTTTTTTTAAATATGGCTCTTTGAAAAATAAATACATAAATAAATATTTACTAAGACAGAGTTTCCTGTTTGGTAGGTGTGAATGGAACTTTTAGCAGAATAGAACATCTAGATTCTCTCCTATTCAGAGAATGAACTTTAGCCCTTAATGCTTCCTTATTCCACAAATAACATTTATGGCTTTTTTCCTCTTCCTATTTCCTCCGAATAGTCATGAGCCCTGTGAAAGGTCTCTAGGGAGGCAGGCACCGCCCCCCCCCTCCCCGCTGCCTATACTGTGGGAGAAGGGCAGAAAATACAGATTCCTGTGGACTTTGGTCACGTGATTCTGATTCCTTTAGTCAATGGCTCTAAAGGAGGGCGATTTTGCCCCCTAGGGGATATTTGGTGACATCTGAGGGACTTTTTCTGGTCAAAACTGGGAAGGTAAGAATACTGGTGACATCTAGTGGATAGAGACCACCCATCTTGCTCAGCATCCTGCCGTGAGCTAGACAGGCCGCCCCCAACAAGAAATAAAGTGGCCCCAAATGTCAGTGGAGCTGCTTACAAGAAACTTTGCCATGAGTTTATGTAGTGTTCAAGGTAACTTCTCAATAGCCAAGTGAAAAGGCATGTAAAGATTCCTCAATTTATGTACTTATACACATGTTAGTGCTGCATTAAGGAAGCCCAGACAAAGTGCCCTTGACAGGGAACTAGAATTCCCGGGTTCTAAACCTGGCTTTGCTCACCTGCTGAATGATCTCAGTAAGTTCACTTCTCTTCTCTGAGCTGCTTTCCTCATCTGTAAAATTAATGATTTAGATTTCAACTTGTTTAAGTTGCAGATTTCTGGGCTCCATCTTGGATCTCAAGCATTATGATATCTGGGTTTGAACCTAAGCCCTGATATTTTCTTTTGTGGTTAGTTCTTCTTATGTTCTCCTTGAGAAATCTTTGCCTATTCTGAAATCATGAAAATATGGTTAGATGTCAGTTCTCTTCAAATTGATTGACACAGTCAGTGCAGTCCCAGCCAAAACTCTGGTGTTGTTCATAAAAATAGACAAACTGATTCTAAAATTGATATGAACATACAGTGATTCTAGAATGGCCAAGAAATCTTGAAGAACAAAATCAAAGGACTTAGGTTACCAGGTTTTTAGGCTCCTCTGTCCATGAAATTTTCCAGGCAAGAGTACTGAAGTGGGTTGCCATTCCCTTCTCCAGAGGATCTTCCCCATCCAAGGATCGAACCCAGGTCTCCTACGTGGCAGGTGGATTCTTTACCATCTGAGCCACCAGGGTGCCTCTTGTGGTTGTTAACTCAGTGTAGTATTGGCACTACTGTAGAACTGACAGCTCAGTGGAAAACAATACCAGGTCAAGAAGTAGAGGTGCACACATGTGGTCACCTGAGTTACAACAAAGGCACCGCTGCAATTCAGTGCAGCAAGAATCATCTTTAAATAAATGGTACCTGAGTGACTGGACACTTTACGTAGAAGAGATGGACCTTGACACCTACCTCATACCTATACATAAACACTAACGCAAGGTGTGTTACGGATCAAGATGTGAAAGGTGGAATCATAAAGCATGTTCTCCTACACCTCATGAATTTGAGGAGCCAGCATTGAACAAGCTCCCCGAGTGTTAGGAACCACTGCTCTCACGTCTGGTGTTTTCTAAGCTGAATACTTGGTACTGTGTGATGAGCTTGTAGAGACATTGTCTTTTTATTAGCGCTGCACAATAGAGCTTTGCACACAGTAGGTGCTATCCACGTGCCACTTGGCTGATAGTACAGATGAAGCCGGTGGTGACACTTGACAGTACAGTGTGGCTTGTCATACAGTTACGAAGCTCTGCAGTTGAGACGTAGGATCCGCTCCCCCCACCACCCCCAATTCAGTTCTGTATTGTCTGTTACCTTGCTCGTTTCTGATGGAAACATTGCTGATGACATCTTCACTGTGCAGATCGGTGGCCAGGAGGATGGTGAACGGTTTAAGTCGGTTTTTCACTGGGACATGAAATCCAAGGATGAGGCCGCCGCACCTAACAGGCAACCACTGGTGGATGAGGTGAGGCGAGAGTTAGAAACAGGTTTGGAAGCAGAGAAAAGAATGGCACGTTGTGCAGATGACATGTGTAGTCAGCATTACTTTGCGAGGGAATTGGTTAAGCTTTCTTCTATCCATCTTGTCATTCCAGCTGTCTACAGAAGACCTCCATGGTCTGTTTCCCACATTCTCACGATACTTGGTATTACCAGACAAAAGTTTTGACCTGTATCTTGTTTTTTTCTATTTAAACTTTCCTGATTGAGCGTATTTTCACATATGAATGATCTGACTTTTCAGATCGCCAAAGGATGGTTCTACCCAACCTGTCCAACTTGCCATACCTCCAGCCCGCTTGGCTCCCTATCTCTTCCCCCCAGTTCCAGTCAAATCCATTTCCTCATGGTCTTTCACGTGAAGTCTATCATTGCCCTCATGCTTTTACTCATGGCAGTCCCCACTCTTAGAATTTATTCAACATGTGTGTGGGGTATTTTTTTTTTTTTTGGCCTTTTTAAAATCAGCATGTGTGTATGGAGTATTATATGCCAAGCACTATTCCAGGCTGCTGGAATACATCAGTGCACAAAACAGACAAAAATCTCTGCCTTCATGGAACAGACCTCCTTGAGCAGATGCTTTTCCTTGCCTCTCTGCATCATCTGGTAACCGACCTCATCCCTGGAGGTCCAGCTCAAATTCCTGTCCAAATCAGGGGGCCTCACATGGAGATTGGTTTTTGAAAACTCTCACTGTGTTTATCTTCAATACAGTACATATAATCACCAAACATTTTCTAATCACTGTTTCATATGTTAGTTTTATCTCCCTAGAGAAACCACACATATCTTAAAAGAGGAACTTTGTCTTCTTCTTTTTTGATTTTCTTTTCCTAGTGTTAATTGCTTAATCTAGCACTTGGCACACAACAGGTAGCAGATTTTTGAAGGTTGGCTGAATAATGCTGATTAAGCTCAGATAGATGGCCTGTTCACATCAACTCCCCGCTGCCCCATCTTGGTGCAATAATGTGCAAAAAATGTTAAGTTACATTTGGAACTCTGCTATGGTATCAGTCAATCTCTGAAATTTTTGGTTATTTAGGAGATTAGGTTATTTTCTAGTTTGGAAAAAATGAACATTCTGGTTAGCTGAGACCTGCCATATATTAGGAGGAGTTTATCGTTTTTAGAGAATTTCTGTCTTTTCTATCTTATGTTGATGATGTGGGTGAGCATTGCTGGGAGGGTGAGGTAGGTAGGGTGATCTTACCAAGCAAGTGTGTGGGCTGTGTGTTTGTATGCATTTGTATTTCTCCTCTCCAGAGAGCCTATTGGAGTGGATACAGGGAAGGGAATGCCTGGTGCCCAGGAGCTCTGCCAGACCCTGAAATCGTAAGGATGGTGGAGGCACGAAAGTCACTGGGTGAGGTAAGGGCCCTAGAAAATTACGTTAGCAGTTAGCTTGAATATTCATTAAGATTGTGATAGAATACTGGCCCTCCCCCAAACATTCCCATGTCCTAGTCCCTGGAACCTATGAATATGCTACTATGCATGGCCAAAGGTATGATGAAGATAGGGATTTTTTTTTTAACTGAAGTATAGCTGATTTGCTTCCCAGGTAGCTCAGTGGTAAAGAATCCACCTGTCAATGCAGGAGAGGCTGGAGACAGGGAGACACGGATTTGATCCTTGCGTTGGGAAATTCCCCTGGAGGAGGAAATGGCAACCCACTGCAGTTTTCTGGCCTGGAAAATCCCATGGACAGAGGAGCCTGGTGGGCTGCAGTCCATCGGGTTGCAAAGAGTTGGACACCACCGAACAACGGAACAAACGTACATATAGTTGATTTACAGTGTTGTGTGAGTTTCTGACGTGCAGCAGAGTGATTCCGTTATATGTATACATACATATGCACATCTATTCTCTTTCATGTTCTTTTCATTATAATCAATTACAAGATAATGAACGTAGTTCCCTGTGCTATCCAGTGGGACCTTGTTTATTTTACACGTAGTGGTTTGTATTTGCTAAACTCAAGCTCCTGATTAAGGTAAGGATCTCCTGATAGGAAGATTATGCTGGATGATTAACGTGGACCAAATGTGATCACAAGGGTGCTTATAAGGAGGGAGGCAGGAGAGTCAGAGTCAGAGAAAAGGAACTCAGAACTGTGGACAGCCCCTTGAAGCTGGAAAAGGCAAAGAAATGGATTTCCTGCCAGAGCCTTCAGAATCAGACCTGCTGCCCTAGTTTAGATTTTGGACCTGTAGCACCTTAAGAGAGATCTTAGTAGGTTTTCATCGTAGGAAAGACAGTTTTACCCCAGGTTATGGAATTCCTTAATGATTTGCATGCTGTATCCTCTAGTCCTCTCCCTAAACCCAGGGCACCTTGTCCTTTGAAGAAACCACTTTGGAACATATTGTAGTCCTGAGTAACTTTTCTTTAGCACATGGAAAGAAAGCAGCTGAAGCACAGTCGCTAAGGTGCTGTGTTTTGTTAGGAGCGCAGACTAGCAGAGAGATTCAAAAGTAAGGAGGAGAAAAGAACAGATATTTCACTCCCAGGGCTGTAGAAATGTCTGGTGGTGGTTTAGTTGTTAAGTTGTGTCCAACTCTGCGACCCTATGGACTGTAGAGCCCGCCATGGACTGCGGGCCCATGGACTGAGGAGCCTGCCGGGCTTCTCAGTCTATAAGGACTTTCCAGGCAAGAATACTGGAGTGGGTTGCCATTTCCTTCTCCAGGGCATCTTCCTGACCCAGGGATCTAACACGGGTGCCCTGCATTGCAGGCAGATTCTTTACCCACTGAGCCACCAGGGAAGCCCAGAACTGTGTCTAGTGGGTGAGTTGCGGAAAGCTCTCCTGCGTAATAATTGCTGTATTATCTTACAAGCCTTTGAGTCCAGGGGCCTCCCTTGGGTTGTGCCAGGTTCCACAGAGTTTAATATAAACATTGAAGGGGAAACTCTTTGACCTGGGAAATATGATTTCCTCATCCTTGAAGGTGTTAATTTAAATCACCAAGTGAATAATTTTCAAATTTATTCCAGGAGACCAAAATATTTTCCTAGTATCTTATACATCCAGTTGCCTCGGTTCTGATGATGCTTGCTATTGCAGTTTTATTCATTCTCATTGGAGATCCTGTTGGTTCTCATGCTGACATTGGTCTGACCAACAGGAGTATCCGGAAGACTGTGAGCAACAGAGAGGCAAAGGGAGTTTTCCAGCCATGATCACACCTGCTTATCAAAGGGCCAAGATTGCCAACCAGCTGGCCAGCCAAGTGAGTGTCTTAGTGCTTGCTCACTGTTGATTACACTAATTTTTGTCATTAGCGAATCCCTGGGATTCAGGTAAAATCCAACAGGAGAGCTCTTTGGGGGCAGTAGGTACCCTGAGTATGATATTACAAAGAAGACTGTGTTCTTATCTTTTCTGTATCAGTCATTCTCTGTGCCTGTGCTTCCTCTATCAATGGAGAGAAGACCATGTCACTCACCCTGAAACTGAACCAAATAATTTTTCGAGGTTAAGCATCAAGGACACTGATTTTTATTAAGAGGATGGCAGATCCTACTGAAGAACAGCATAGCTGGTTGATTTAGAGCTCAGATTCTGGAGCCAGCTATATTGGGATTTGAATCCTGGCTCTCTTGCTTCGTAACTGTGGGACCCTGCACGAATTACTTAA
This sequence comes from Ovis aries, assembly GCF_016772045.2. Lineage (NCBI taxonomy): Eukaryota > Metazoa > Chordata > Mammalia > Artiodactyla > Bovidae > Ovis > Ovis aries. Next base: position 33,666,149 of record NC_056075.1, on the reverse strand, counting down.
CCTCTCTTTTCCCCAGTTGCTCATCTGTAAAATGGGGAAAATCATAGTCCTGCCTCATGTGATTGTTCCGGAGACAAATGGATATTTGTTCAAGTTTAGCAGTTCCTGGCACTCTCTTGGACTGAACACATGTGCGTGTTTTTGGAGAGGAGCCCATAAAGCAAGCCAGAAAGACTTGCCATAGGTTTGCCTTGAGTGTTGCCCAGTTGTGTAGCTTCAGGACAGCTGCAGGGAGAGGTCCTACAAAGGCTGCTGGGTGTGATCTTGACTCCGTGCTGTCTCTTCACCAGGTGGAGTACAAGAGAGGGCATGATGAGCGCATCTCCAGGTTCAGCACAGTGGCGGATACCCCCGAGCTGCTCCGGGCCAAGGCTGGTGGACAGCTTCAGAGTGATGTAAGAAATGATAGAAGCCAGGGACTTCCCTGGTGGTCTAGTGGTTGGGACTCCATGCTTCCATTGCAGGGGGGCCTGGGTTCAATCCCTGGTCTGCGAACTAGGATCTCCCATACCACTTGTGGGTTAGTCTCTCAGTCATGTCTGACTCTTTGCAACCGCACGGATTGCTGCCCGCCAGGCTCCTCTGTCCATGGAATTTCCCCAGGCAAGAATACTGGGGTGGGTTGCCATTCCCTTCTCCAGAGGATCTTCCCAACCCAGGGATCAAACCCAGGTCTCCCACATTGCAGGCAGATTCTTTACTGTCTGAGCCACCAGGGAAGTCTGTGGAGTCCCATGCCATGTGGAGTGGCCAAAAAGAAAAGAAAGCAACAATGGTGGCCAGACGCTGTGATTCTTCTTTAAGGTTCCCCACTCTTTCCTAACATGGAGAAGGGTGGTCAGGTCAGATTCAGCAGCTAGCACAGACCATGTGAAAACTCTTCCTTAGAGAGAAAAGTTTACATGGTATGAGTAACAAACCAGATATTTCTGATTAACCTGAAAGAATTCTTTCCTTGTCACTGCAAATTATAGACTAGAACTTCCAAAGAATTTGTACCATTTGCCTTTTCGATTCCAGTTGCTCCACAGCATAGTAAGACGGAAAACTTCGTGTTGTTCTGATTGGGAAGTTTAAGCACGAATCCAGGTTCAGCTAGCTTAACGAGTGGCTTCCGCTTGCCTTGGTTGGCCTGCAGCAGGTGCTCCCAAGTATGTGTTGAATTCTGCCTTGAGCATCTCCATGTATCAGACACTGAGCTGGGTGTTGGGAATAAAATGGTAAATAAGAGTCCATCAGGTGCTAAACCTACTACATTGCCTAAGAGATCTGATGGAGATGTGCAGGTGTTATGGGAGTCCTTAGCAGCTCTTCTCGCTCAGATTGCCTGGTAGATGGTGGGATTGTGGTATGTGATTCAAAATATTTCTTTTTCCAGGTGAGATACACAGAGGCCTATGAACAGCAGAGAGGGAAAGGCAGTTTTCCTGCTATGATCACACCTGCTTATCAGATAGCCAAAAGAGCCAACGAGCTGGCAAGTGATGTAAGTGTCCCTTGCAATGTTGCCAGGTGAGGGGAGGAGTCAGAAAGTTACCCAGACCTGGCGAGTCCAGCTTCCTGCCTTCTTTTGTGTGCACTGTGGATCCAAGAAGGAACTTTCCTTCAGAGTTTTCAGTCAGTTTTACTAGAGCAATGATCAGGCCCTTTTATGTCTAAGAGACACTCCCTAGACTCGGGCAGAAAAAGAACATTCCGTAGATGTTCATTTTGACTCTTCTAACCCGTGTGCATAAGAGGCCTAAATTTACCAGGTGTATCCTTCTCTCCCCTCCAAATAGGTGAGATACCATCAACAATATCAAAGAGAAATGAAGGGAATGGCTGGCCCTGCTGCTGGAGCTGAGGGCCCATTGCCAAAGGATTACATGGACCAGTATGGCCAGGTATGTGATAAAGTGACTTCCTGGAAGACTACCCTTTTGGACGGCCAGTTCTCAGTTTGGCAACCCTCTAGCCCATGACACAACCTGTGACAGTTTAATCAGGGGTTGGCCTGTCGTTTATATTTGCCCTATTTATGGAAAGTGGATTTCAAAGCCAGAAAGTAGCAGGCAAACAATTACACAGGTTTCAACTTGACTCACTTAGGAAAATAAATTCTAAGTACTTTATCTTTCCTTTAAAAAAAAAAAATTAAGGACCTATATCAGAGTGGTGCGTTTGCTAGGAATAAAGCATCCTCATCTATTCATTGAAGAAAAATCCTGAGGACTCAGACTGGCTGTGTTTAGCCTGTCACTGCATAGTAGCACCAAAGGGATCAATGCATGTCTTGAAAAATATTTTGCTGAGTAGCAGGATTCTTTTTCTTAGAAAGTGAATTTCTTATCTAGGTTGCCAGATAAAGCAATATGCCAGAGGTAAAAAAAAAAAAAAGCATATTGCTTTATGCCTCTTTTTCTCAATTTCATTTCTTCAATAAACTACATCTTGACAAGATGTAAAAAGACTGAGTGACAATTACAAGCTAATTTCATTTGCTCATCCCTCTGTATTTTCTGGTACTAGACAGCTGTTGTAAGGGGAAAATGGAACATTATTTTTTCATGGTTGTAAGTAAAGAATGTTGGAAGACCAAATATGTGTATTGGAAGAGTACATTCAATTGGGCTTAGTTGTTTTTTTTTTCTTAATTTGACAGTTGTTTAAAATTTTTGGCACTGAGTAGACTTTACAACACATGTGACTTATTTGACATATATAATTTACAAAAGGAAACATAACTGATTTCTCTTCTTCAGAAAACCGAGTTGTTTATCAGTTCAGTTCAGTTCAGTTGCTCAGTCGTGTCTGACTCTGCAACCCCATGAACCGCAGCACGCCAGGCCTCCCTGTCCATCACCAACTCCTGGAGTTTATGCAGACTCATGTCCATTGAGTTGATGATGCTGTCTAACCATGTCATCCTCTGTCATCCCCTTCTCCTCCTGCCTTCAGTCTTTCCTGACTGTTGGGGGGTATATTCATGTGAAACTTTGAATGAATATAAAGATAGGTTTTGGTCCCTTTGCAAATATCTATCTGAACACAAATGTCTAATTTTGAATTTATAAGGCCATTTTATTAAATTCCATAATAATTGTTAGTCAAATGGTCTCCAGTGCTTAAAGCTCAATGAAAATATTTTTAAAAATAATTGTATTTATTTATTTCTTTTTGGCTGTGCTGAGTCTTTGTTGCCGTGCAGGCTCTTCTCTCTCTAGTTGCAGTGTGCAGGCTTCTCACTGTAGCAGTCTCCCTTGTCCCGGAGAACAGGCTCTAGGGCATGCAGCTTCAGTAGTAGCGGCACGTGGGCTCTAGAGCAAAGGCTCAATAGTTGTAACGTGTGGGCTTACTTGCTTTGCGGCATGTGGGATGTTCCTGAATCAGGGACTGAACTCATGTCTCCTGCATTGACAGGCAGATTCCTTACGACTGAGCCCCCAGGGAAACCCCAAAATATGTTTTTATTGATTTTGTGTTGTAAATATGTTGCTCAGATGCTCTGGACAACTTTTCAAAGTCAGTTTTAAAAATACTTGGCTTCCATATTCAGCAGAAAATATTTTGTTCTATATTTGGGCCGTCCTATCTACCACTGTTATTACATACATATAATTTCTTATGTGTATCTAAGCCTTTCTATACACAGTGATGAAACGTAACTTCCTAGTGCCAGAGTGGAGCCTTGATTATTAGGGCATTTTGAAGTTTCCAATCTGGCGCTGCTGGTAAAAAATTCATCTGCCAATGCAGGAGATGTAAGAGACGTGGGTTCAATCCCTGGATTGGGAAGATCCCTTGGAATAGGAATTGGTACCCCAGGCCAGTGAACTTGCCTGGAAAATTCCATGGGCAGGGGAGCCTGGTGGGCTACAGTCCATGGGGCTGCAAAGTGTCGGGTATGACTGAGCGACCAAGCACACAGCGCATGGAATCGGGATAATAACAGATATAAGAATCAAAGTGGGTCTGGTTTGATAGCACCACCAGCAGCTGTCGGTCAAGAGGACTCCATCCCCTGTGGTATTTCACTGATTTATGTGACATGTCAGGCTGAGAGTACAGGGCAGTGAGAGAGAAACAGGCAGTCAGATGAACTATAAATATCTGTAATGCCTAAACGACAAAGCAGTTCACTCCTTTTAATGCATATTTTTTAGGTTAATGGACTTTACCATGTAATCTATTATTTGTAACCAGTCATCTTCCCAATAGCATTAAGTGTCTCAAAAAGATTTACATACTAAAAAAACCAAAAATTTACATGCACAACATATATTCATATAAAGAGAGACGTTAAAATAAAGCTGCAAACCAACTCCAAATCATAAAGCAGAAAGGGCAAAAGGAGGCTACCAAAGAATTTGAGTCTTTGTTATTATTATTATTTTTAGGTTAACTCTTTTTACTTACTTCATGTGGCCCAGAACCTTCTGGCAACCAACCAAAAAGGAGCTCTTAGGCTAAGCAGTTGTCATTACTGGGTAGAAAGGAACCCTGGGCATTCTAATTTGACCCAACTGTTTCATATAAGAGAGTAGTGTGCCAGACTCTGAACCGTGTTGCTGGAGCCGGGCAGCCCCCACCGCGGAGGAGGCCAGAGTGAGATGGGGTCATAAGCCCAAGGGAACACACTAAGGGTTTCAGATCTGCGGGAGCACAGAGCAGCTGGTTCTGCCTGGGCCGGGCCCGGGAGTGAGGGAGGAGCTTCCTGGAGAGAGGGTAGCATCTGATGGACTTTTGAAGTACATCCGGTTCCTGATGGCCAGGGAAGGTGTACACCAGTGACGTGGGGTTTCCCAGGTGGCGCTAGTGTAAAGATCCTGCCTGCCAGTGAAGGAGACGTAAGAGCCTTGGATTCTATCCCTGGGTCGGGAAGATCCCATGGAGGCGGGCATGGCAACCCATTCCAGTACTCTTGCCTGGAGAATCCCATGGACAGAGGAGCCTGGTGGGCTAAGTCCATAGGGTCGCAAAGGGTTGGATGTGACTGAAGCGACTTAGCACATGAGGACAGCTCCATGAGAAGGAAGGTACTCCTTTATGGGAGTGGCTGGGTGATGTGGGGAAGAAGGAAGAAATCAAGACTCAGATTGTAATACTTAGTTTGAAATATACATTTGGTCCCAGTTAAGATCATCTTACGGAAATTTGGAATCTTTTCCTCCCAATATCAAAAATTCAAATCGTTATATAACCTTCCTTTGTTGGTAAATGAAATGAATCCATCACTGGGGGAGGCAGTTTGTGGGATATCAGTGCCTCTCTGCATAGATCTGCCAACAGGTCCGATAACAGTAGCATTCAAGACCTCTGGAAGACAGAGGGACTTTCCTGGTGTCTTTTAATAAATGATTATTCCATGGGCCTAGGAGACTCTTACAGTGTCTTAACTTATCTGATGGAAATGATGATGCCAATGACAATCACTTCCGTTTACTTAGTGCTGACCCCAGTAAGTGTGCTGGACAATAGTAGGTGGGTCTGCCTCCAGAATCCACCAGCTCAATGACCACATGTGCTGCTCTTAGGGGTGAACACAGGAGAGTTCAGTGTGGACCGGCCTCCATGGGAACAGGAGATGTAAGAACAAGAGATGTAGGAGAGATCATTGCTAATCCCCTCCCGACTCCAGGGGTAGAGCATTACTGATTAAAGTTTTTTTAAAGTAACCAATTATTTGGCTGCACGGAGTCTTTGTTGCTGCTCAAGCGCTTTCCCTGTTGGCAGTGAGCAGCGGGGGCTACTCTCTAGCTGTCGTGCATGAGCTTCTCGTTGTGGTGGCTGCTCTTGTTGCAGAGCGCAGACTCTAGGGCACCTGGGCTTTGGTAGTTGCTGCGCTCAGCCTCCGTAGTTGTGACACGCAGGCTTAGTTGCCCCCACAACATGTGGGATCCTAGGTCCCAGGCCAGGAATAGAACCCATGTCCCCAGATTCTTAACTGCTGGACCACTAGGGAAGTCCCCTGATTAAAATTTTCGATTGACCCAGCAGGGTTACTCAGAAGAGTATGGCGAGCACAGAGGAAAGGGCAGCTTCCCAGCCATGATCACCCCAGCTTATCAGAACGCCAAGAAAGCCAACGAACTCGTTAGTGATGTAAGTACCTCATTGGAACAACCCATGGAGCCACAGAAGCAGAGGAAAAATGAGATTCTGGAGACTGTGCTTCCTGAAACCTACACCCAGCTGAATTTTTCAGAGCTGAGTCAAAGCACAATGTTAACCTTCAATTCCTGTCCAGATTTCTGACATCTGCTCTTTGGGTTCATACTGTTAGGTCACATTTGTCTGCGTTAAAGGAGATTGACATGGACAAACCACATAACTTACTTGAGGTCAGCTGAAGCAAGCGCAGATACAGTCTAGCCAGATAAGATGGAGCTGGGAGAGTCTTTGCAAAATAACCCACTTTAGAAATTGAGCACTCAAGAGGAATAGCTGATTAAAATAAATAGTATGATTATCAAATTGGGTGTAACCCAGTTGATAAAATAATTTTCATTTGCAGGATGTTAGCCAGTTGGCCATCCTTGAAAGATAAGCTCTCATTACACTTGGTAAAGTTATTACACTTGGTAAAGCGGCACACACACTGAAGATCTTTCACCAGCTTGAACTTAATCAATCATCAGAGGCCCAGCGTTCGTCCCATACCCCCTTTGCCCTTCTCCTTTACTTCGTTCCTACTCAGTTATTAACCATTTCCCTAGAAAAGTGCACTTTGGCCTGAGAGGGGAAATAAAGGACACATTCAACACTCCAGACTGGATGAGAAATGGTTGTTAAAACCAAAGGTGAATGGGTTTTCAGATGATACTTCTAGGTATGGTCATTTTGAGACCTTTCTTCATGTAGAACTAGAATGTAAAGTGTAAAAAAATGTGAAAGGGGGCAGTAATATTTTAATCTAAAAGGGAGTGAGTGGTTTAGGGACTTAGTGGAGGAAAAACCCATGTGATTTTTTTTTTCCTCCAGAAAATTGTATTGAATAAATGTTGACATGAAAGGTGGAGTAGATGGAGAGTAACTTCTCTCCTGGAGAATGAAAACAACAGCTCTGGTTGTTCTTTGTGTGCTTCTTTCAGATAAAATACAGGCAGGACTTCAATAAGATGAAGGGCGCTGCTCATTATCATTCCCTCCCAGCCCAGGACAACTTGGTTCTGAAGCGGGCTCAGAGCGTGAACAAGCTCGTGAGTGAGGTATGTACGGGGACGGTCCCATCTGTGTGCTGTCACTTCCTTTGACTCCGACAGACAGTGAGGGGGTGACCCCAGAATGAAAAATTCTGTGTTAACGCCACATGAACTACACACGTGTTACCAAACACCCATGAACTACACACGTGTTGCCAAAGAATGAATAGACAGTCAAAAGCAATTCATAACAGAGCGTAGAACCAAACTAATTAAATCTTTCTCTGATGGTTCAGAAGTTTCCTCCTGAAATTCTCACAGGGCTGTGGATATTCCAAAGTTCCTGGTGGTAGATTTCTAGTTGCCAGTAGATTTCTAGAACCAACCTTTATAACCATATGTCATTCTTATAGAGTGGACATCAAAGATGAGGAGTGTTTTGAACATGGAACCTCCCTGATTCTCTCATTTTTGTAGTCAGGTTTCCAAGAAGCTCTATGTGCTGTATGAATTCCCGTTGCCTTAGAGGCAGACCTGGCTGCCAGAGACGGTGTTTTGTTTGGCCTGCCAAGGGGCTAGGAATTTTAGAATTGCCAGGGCTGGTTGCAAGGGAATATCCCCTCTAGTTCCCCATATCCTTTTTATTGTTCTTGAGTTTCTTACAGCAGCTTCTTCTCTGTTCACATCACCTATCAGGACCCTGAAGGCATTTGAGTTGTCAGCCTCTTGCCAGGCTATGCATAGGACTCATCTAACAAGTTGTCTGCAACTCAAAAAAGGATATGCAAAAATCCTAAAAGATTTTTCTTCTCTTCCCTGAGAGTCAGTCCTTTATCCCAAAAAGTGCCTTAGCCTGTGATGCTGCTCAGAATCACAAGAGTGTACATTTCCTGGCCATCTTCAGAAACGTCAGTTACTTAGAAATAGTGGATAGGTGCCAAGCTCTTGGAACCTGCACTAAAAAAAAAAAAAAAATTGTATATTTGGCAGTGTCAGGTTTTAATTGCTGCACATGGGACCTGGTTCCCTGACCAGGGATCGAACCCAGGCCCCTTGCCTGGAACGTGGAGGCTTAGCCATGGGACCACCAGGCAAGTCCAGAACCTGCATTTTTAACAAATTATCCATATGATTCTTATGCTCTAGGCCAGAGGTCAGCAAACTATGACCTGAGTAACGAATCTGGCCCATAGCCTGTTTTTAGAAGTGAAGTCTTATTGAAATACATCATGTATCTGCCTTTGAACGATACGGACAGAATTGATAGAGATTGTACATCGTACAGGGCTTCCCAGGTGGCACACAGGGTCGCAAAGAGTTGGACACGACTGAAGTGACTCAGTGCACACACACATACACACAGAGACACACACATCCTACCAAGACGCAAATGTTTACTATCTGCTCATTTATAGAAAAAGTTTGCTGAATCTTGCGTTTTGACTCATGGAACATTAGATCTAGGTGGGGTCTTTGCAGTCTTTTGTCCCTGGCTTTGTCATAGACCTGGAAAAGTCAAGTGTCTTGCTCTGGTTCCGATAGACTCCTAGGGGCAGAACTAGAACCAGACCCAGGAATAACACTGTTACCGTTTTGGCCTTTTTCTAGTGAAAGTGAAAGTGTTAATTGCTCATTTGTGTCTAACTCTTTTCGACCCCATGGGCTGTAGCTCACCAGGCTCCTCCATTCATGGGATTTTCCAGGCAAGAATATTGGAGTGGGTTGCCATTTCCTTCTCCAGGGATCTTTTCAACCCAGGGGTCGAACCTAGGTCTTTTACATTACAGGCAGACTCTTTACCATCTGAGCCACCAGGGAAGCCCTTTTCTATGTGAATATACTATAAACAATATTCATATGAATATGAAAACATTTTTATAGAGTTAGAATTCAACTGCGTGTACAGTTTTATGTGCCTTTTTTCATTTTATATCATATTATAAGCATTATGATGCATCTTGCAAACTTTAAGAGGCATATTCCCACCAAATGTTTTATAAAGTATGATAATAAATTGTGTTTCCTTTGGTAAGCATCACAAGGGAACCTTCCATTTCTTTTTGCCCTCATGCTTATCTAGTAAGAAACCAGCCCTGCCTCTATTAATGGTAACTAGCCTTCAGCTGCCTTCTCCAATTACCTGGAGTGACTTGGAGTCTATTTAATAATGACCTCACATCTTACATACAACTACCCAGAGGAGCTCAACTAGCCATTTAAAGTTAGAAGGCACTCTGTGTTTATGTGTGGTCTCATTTATTATACTCTTTTGTAAAGTAACTTTTTTGGTTAAATTCTACTGAAGTATAAGTGTTCAACAGGAAGAAATTCCACGAGTGGACTCATCTTTGTAATAAGCAATCAGATCAAAAAACAACATGACCAGAAGTCCTGACATCCCCCCCGACACCTGCCCCCAGAAGTGACCACTGTCCTGATTTCTAAAACTATTTTGCCATTTTTTGAGCTATATAAAAATCTTAAAGTATTTACTCTTGAAAGGGACTATATATTTTTTAATATCCAGAACCAAACTGATTATTTGCTTATTAACTATTTGAAAGGAAAACATGTATTGCTGACCTACAGTAGCCTATGCCTGCTATTTTAAAATCTTCGGTTGAAAGTTTTCTAAAAATATCCTAAGTTGAGCCCTGGTGACATTTTCAAGAGTGACTTCGGGTTTGGTTCTCTTGTGCATCTGGTGTTTTGGTTTCCAAGGTGGCGTATAAGAAGGATCTGGAAAGTAGTAAAGGTCATAGTATCAACTACTGTGAAACGCCTCAATTCAGGAATGTGTGCAAGATTTCAAAATTCACCAGTGATGTGAGTTTTTAATGCCTAAGCCTTTGTTTGGCCTTTTTTTTTTTTTTTTAAATGACCTGAATTTCTTGGTCTCCTAAGAGACTGCGAACATGAATGCATCTGGATGTCTTGGAGAAGCATGGCTTCTTAGGCACAGATACTATGAGTGCTGGTAGAGACTGCCTGCTGGGGCTGGTCCATGGAGTGTTAAATCCCCAGCATGCACTTGACCCTGAGTCCTCAGGGCTGCATCTGCCCTCTTGCCTCCTTCATGTAAAACAGTATCCAGATCCTAGTGGCAAATGCTGGTGAGGAAGCCTAGCTGAGCATGCAGCGTTCCCTCTCAACTTGACTTTGTGCTTCTTAAATTAGTACACAATCTCAGTTACCCTGCACGGTCACCTGGAGGGCCAGGTGTTATTTCCCCATCTTACAGCTGAGCAGATGTATACTGGCGTGGCATTTGCAAATTTGGAAATTCTCAAAGTCTGGGGATGTATCCTTGAGAACATCAAAGACTGGTTTATATGATTGTACTTCTACTTAGTTGATTATAGTAGTAAAATCTGAAATCATGTGGGACTTTGTAAGGCTTAGCAAAGAATTTTCTTTTTTTTTTTTGCATACATGCCATAGTTGAGTGTACCAGCTTTGGAGCTGATGGGCCTGGTTCCATAATTGGCTAAGGGGCCGACTTTGGGCAAGTTGTTTGAGTTCATGGAGCCATTTTGCCTGTCTGTAAAATGGGGATGATAATAAATCCTTCCTCCTCATAAAGTGTTTGTGAAGATTAACTGAGATAAGTAGAACTATATCTGATGTAGAGTAATAGTATTCTGTTAAAATACTCTCAGTGCCTGGAAACTCAGTGGCCTCCCAAGGTAGGTGATTTTAATGTAGCTTTATTAGAAAGTACTAGATTTTTCTATTTGTGACTTCTTGTCTTCTTGTTTCGTTCTTTGTAAGCTGCATTTGGGACATAATATAGTTACTTAACATGGTTGCGGTAGTAGCCAGTGTGTCATGTAAAAGGTGCAGAATTTGGCAAAGCTCAGGTTTTATTCTTCATATATCTAGCAAGAGTGGTAATAGCATGCAGTACAGGGGCTTGGGGCATGGGGTTGCATGCAGCCCCTATATGATCAGTGCTTGTCTTTGGAAAGCTCCACGTTCATATGATAGGTTTTCACGTTGGAAAAATCTGGTATGTTTACAACTGAAAATGTTAAAAAAAAAAAAATCAGGTCGTTTTGTGCCGTCTATGCATCAGATCCTATGTTTGCTTGTAAGCTTGTTTTACCCCAACTTCCTGAATTCTAATTTTTTTTTAGGTTTGTCTTATTTTTAATTCGCTGACCCACTGAATACATAAATAGGCTCTATTTAATCATTTATATGTTGGATTTAGCTCACTAAGATGAGTCGTTTGTCTTCCATGAGTTGGGGAGAGAATACTTTTGTTGAAGGTTTTGTGTTCCCACGTAGAATAAATATAAAGAAAACTACCAGAACCGCATGAGAGGCCGCTATGAAGGAGTCGGGATGGACAAACGGATGCTCCATGCTCTGAAAGTTGGAAGCCTGGCAAGCAATGTGAGTCCTGTTGTGAAGGGCCTGCATGTCCTCGGGGTCTGTTGGGGTGGAGGGAGAAAGGGCAAGAAGAATTCAGCCAATTCTTTCCCAACCTCCCCTTTAAAAAAGTCAGTGTTTTGTTGTGTAAAGACTGACCTCAAAGAGTTTCTAAATGTTAATCAATACAACCAACGCTAGGTAAAAAATCCTTGAAAAATTTCAAAAGCTTCCATGTATTAATCTCAGCTTTCTCTGCTTTGAAGAGTACTTAGATCTATTGTAATTGATCCAGTGTAACAAAAACTTTCAGTTTCTGAGAGATAAAGAGAAATGGATGAGCGTGATTCTCATTTGAAATGCTTCAGATTTCCAAAGCGTTTGTGATTTATTTGAAATTGGTTGGTTGGTTGGTTGACTGATTTATTCGTTCGTTCCATCTTAGTGTTCATTGTAGATTTTCTGTGTCCAGGCACTGCTCAAGACAGTGGGATAACAAGGTAGCTCAGGTCCCTCTTTTTGCTAAAGCATGTGATCTATTAATCTCTGGCTTTGTCCTTTCAGTTTCAGTTCAGTTCAGTTCAGTTCAGTTGCTCAGTTGTGTCTGACTCTTTGCGACCCCATGAACCGCAGCACGCCAGGCCTCCCTGTCCATCACCAACTCCCAGAGTTTACCCAAATTCACATGCATCGAGTTGGTGATGCCATCCAGCCATCTCATCCCCTGTCATCCCCTTCTCCTCCTGCCCCCAATCCCTCCCAGCTTCAGGGTCTTTTCCAATGAGTCAGCTCTTCGCATGAGGTGGCCAAAGTATTGGAGTTTCAACCTCAGCATCAGTCCTTCCAAAGAACACCCAGGACTGATCCTTAGAATGGACTGGTTGGATCTCCTTACAGTCCAAGGGACTCACAAGAGTCTTCTCCAGCACCAGAGTTCAAAAGCATCAGTTCTTTGGCGCTCAGCTTTCTTCCCAGTCCAACTCTCACATCCATACATGACCACTGGAAAAACCATCGCCTTGACTAAATGGACCTTTGCTGGCAAAGTAATATCTCTGCTTTTTAATATGCTGTCTAGGTTGGTCATAACTTTCCTTCATTCAGTTTGCACGTTTGCAAATGCCAAATTGTACATCTTGGAAGTAAAGGACACCAAGAAGAAGCTGATCTCGTTATTAAAACATACACATGTCAAATCTCATCTGCCTGAGAAAGTCAATTTGACCTTTAGAAAAAAATTTCAAGTACTTTGAAGACTCTTGAATTTTCATTTATTTTCTGGGCATTAGCCAAGAAGCTCTTTTATTGTATACTTGTATGCAAATACTTTTTCTTTGACAAAAAAATCTACAAGGGACTCCATGATTAATAAGAAAGATAAAATAAATGTGCTACAGATGAAGTTAGCTAATTTTGGGTTAATTAAGAAGAAGAATTCAAATTAATTAAAGGCAAAACTGTGAATGTAATTTAATTTTCCTTGGAGGTGATGAAACTGAATTAATTTTGTTTCTGGTTATTTAAAGAATATTTTTATGACATTCAAACAAGGTCACAAGAAAGTGGGGGCTAATTTCTCTTTTCTTGCTCTTTTCTTTGTGTTTCAGATCGCCTACAAGGCTGATTATAAACATGATGTTGTCGACTACAACTACCCGGCCACTCTTACCCCTTCCTATCAAACAACAATGAAACTGGTTCCCTTGAAAGATGTGAGTCCTTCCCCAATAGACCTTTATTCCTCATCACTTCCCTCCAATGGAGTGATTGTTAGTCAGCTAGATAGAAAGAAACAGGGTACAGCAGTTCTTAGGAGACACAAGGGACTGAGAAAAAGTAACTCTTTTCTAACAGGAGGTTTGTATATACATGTCTGGAAACTCTTGGATTTCCAACATAAGGCAGAGACAACCCTGGTTTCATCTTGGAAATATCTTAAAGTTCCATTTCACCTCTTAGAATTTGAGACCTATATCTGCTGCTAGGCACATTTAAAGTAATTATTTGCTAGCAGTGATGAGGTTTATTTTTTTTTAAGTTTTATGTTTGAGGACCAGAGGAAGTAAACTGAAATAGCTATAAGTTGAGAGGAAATGGCAGCATTGGCTTAATTATTTTCTCCAGGAGCACTTAATTATTTTCCCCAGGAGAAATATGAGTGTAATTTTTAAATTTAATTTTATATAATATTAAATAAAATAATTTAAGGTTAAGAAAATAACTTAATTTTATTATTTAATATTACAGCAGTGATTGGATTTACTTATAGTTTGGTTTGTTGCCAATGAAATGTGTATAATTAATTAATTTCATTGTTTTCTAATTACAAGAATTTTACTACATGTTGATTACAGAAAATTTAGAAAATACAGAAACGTACAAGGGAAACAGTAGAAGTTATCTGCTGTTTTAAACAGTACATAAGGTGGTTTAGAACTGAGTTGTCAGTTCATGTTTGTCAGTGAGAGTTATCTCCAGTCAATCATATAGTGTAAGGACTTCCCTGGTGGTCAGTGTTTAAGACTTCACCTTCCAGTGCAGGAGGTGAGGGTTGGATCCCCGGTCAGGATGCTAAGATCCTACATGCCTCAGGGCCGAAAAACCAAAACATAACACAGAAGTATATTGTAACAAATTCAATAAAGAGTTTAAAAAGGGTCCACTTCAAAAAAAAAACCTTACAAAAATAATTTAGTATCTCATTCAACTTGTGCCCATTGAGTGCTCAGGGCTACTTTCCTTCACATTCTTCTGGAGGCAGCACAGCTCCAGCAGTTGACCTGGTCTGTGCTGTTGGTAGATAGGTCTTTGCAGCTGTTCCCCTTTTGCTCTGAGTAGGTGCAGTGTCACGTTCCGCTGGGCATCTCCAGCATCTAACATAGTTACAGGACAGCAAAGGCCAGTCAGTGGCAAATGACAGCTTGATGGATGAAAGGGGCTTTTCAAATGTGTGATAAAGCAGGGGATGGGAAGTAGAATATAAACGCCCCCATTTTGCTTCTCCCTTTCCCGGAAAGTTCAATTGCATTGACTCACTCATTTCATCCTAATGAAATTCAAGTTAAAACTTGGCTACCAAAGCCAGGTTTCTCTTTTTTGGCTGCATACATTTTCTGAGAAACTTGAGGAATCAAGAGCATCTCATAAAATCTGAGTGAGTTTTTTCACAGTGGGCTTCTGAGTGAGTTCTTTCTTTGAGTGGGCTTCCATAGTAGCTCAGTCAATGAAGAATCTGCCTGCAATGCAGGAGGCCGGAGTTCAATCCCTGGGTCAGGAAGATCCCCTGGAGAAGGAAGTGGCAACCCACTCCAGTATTCTTGCTTGGAAAATCCCATGGACAGAGGAGCCTGGTGGGCTGCAGTTCATGGGGTTGCATAGTCAGACATGACTGAGCAACTAACACTTTCACCTTCATAGTAGAATTCTAGAAACAATGCATAGTAACACAAATGAAATGAGAGAGGGTCCTACAACTATTATATAGGGTCCTATAACAGCAGTCCTGTTATAACATGTCTTGCTATTACGTTTGCCTATGTAAGTCAGTGGATCAAACCAGCCACCTGAAATAGAGTCAGCTCAACCTGGAGAAGTCTGAGAGATGAATTAAACTAGACTGGATTAGAAATATTAATTGGAAGCAGAGGTAGATTCTGCACTGGCAGCCCATGAGCCAGATCCAGGTTGCAGAGGTATTTGATGTGGCCACACAGCGTTAAGAAAAATTGTTTTTGAAACGATATGTAGAAATTGTGGGTTCACGTAGGAACTGTGGCCCTAGTTCCTGCATGGCAGCAGTGGATGGGGACTGAGTGGCCACCTCTTCTATCACCTCAACCTGCTTTGCTTTTTTTATTTTCCTGGCTCCTGTGTGAAAATTTTTACCGCCCTTGATGTAGGACTTTAGTTTTCAGGAAGTTTGGGAATCCATTTATATTTGTGGTCTCTCTTTCTGTCTGGTAGTCTTAAAGTTGGTCAGGTAGCCCTGAAATTAAATAAACAAGCATGGGCCCTTAATTAGAGAACATTCCTTTCAGATAGATTTTAAAAACACTAATAGCATTAAAATGAGACTCTACCCTCAGCAAAGGGACCTTTCAGAACGTAGACTGAAGCACTGACCAAGCATCTGTGATGTTGCAAAGATATAATTAATCATGGAAGGTGTTAATTATGTCCTGCAGAGGAAAGTAATTGTGCTCTGCAACATACTTAATGCAGAATTATCAGGAAGGCATTTGCCATTTAAAAAACACAGTTTTGTGACATTTTATCATGCATAATTCTGAATTCTATTAGACTCTATTATGAGACGATAATTTTCCCTCTGACTTAGTGCATTAGGAAGCTACTGTAGTGTAATCTCATTAATATTTGACATTGAAATGACCATATTGCCTAGTTTTTCTACATACCCCAGGTCCAAAACTCAAAATGTGCAAAAACTTTTCTCCTTGAATTGTTAACTAAATAGAATGAAGCAATACTGTCCCTTTTCTCCGAATCCAACAAAAGATTCTGTGGTCTAGTATCTGGAACACTCTGATCTTCTTAGATCTTGTTCTAGAAGCTAATTTATAAGTCTTTTGTTTGTTTGGTTTGTTTGTTTTCTAATTTGTCATAATACATTTCCTTCTCGAAGCAGAGATAGCTCTGGTTATAGGGTACCCCTGGCTCATCTGTAAGATAACAGGTAACAGTTCCAAGCACACCAGCATTGGCAAAACCACAGTTATAGTCTGCAGTCTGGGAGCCACTTTGGGAGGCCAACTGCTGGGATTTGAACCCTAGCCCTGACACCAGGGACTTTCCTAGTGGCTCAGACAGTAAAGAATCTTCCTGCAATGCTGGAGACCGGGATTCGACCCCTGGGTGGGGAAGATCCCCTGGAGAAGGGAATGGCTTCCACTCTAGTATTTTTACCTGGAGAATTCCATGAACAGAGGAGCCTGGTGGGCTACAGTCCATGGTGTCTCAAAGAGTCGGACATGACTGAGTGACTAACACTCACTTTCTGAAACCAGCTGGGGACCTTGAGCAAGTCACTTCAGGGCTCTGTGCCTCATGTTGTGAGGTGGGGATAACAGTGCTCCCCACAGGGTGGTTGGGAAGATTTAATGTGTAAATAAATGTAAAGCACTTGCAGTAGTGCTAGGCGCATAGTAAGTGCTATTTTTCAGTCGTAATTATTGTTTAGCTCCTGTTGGAACAGGCAAGAATGTAGTCAGTCCAAGGAAGAGATGCCGTCTCAAGCTTTGCACTGGGTCTGTTTCCCTTGGGTCAGTGGGTTTTAAAATACTGAACTGTTTCTCAGCATTTAAAATTGTAAGAACTTATATAATAATATGGGTTTCTGGTTTCTTTGGGATAACTGGACTGTCTGGCCACTCTGAGTCCCATTTAATCAAGATCACTATCTCCCAGAGCTGAGCAGTAGCTCTGCCCTTTGCCACAGTCCCCACCACTCCTCATTACTCCCCCACAATGAGGCCAAACATTGAGCCAAGATGAGTGCCATCCAGCTAGTGGTCTGTGACTCACAGGGTTGAGCTGTCACCCAGGGAGGTGGCAACAGGAGGTGACAGCAAGTGGGTAGGATGACAGACATCAGACTCTGGTTTAGACAAACAGGATATAATAGAAAAGTGCAAGGCTGCCCCCTGTGAGGGCACAGCCCCCTGCTATGAGATCATGGTCAGAGGCAGTAGGTGGAGTGTGGACAGAGAAGTAAGAGCTAGTGGGATGCTGGAAAGTGGCGTGTGGAGGCCTAAAGAAGCTGCCATACTGTGCAGGATATTGGGTGGGGCCCTGGGCTTTGGGCAATTAAACAGAGGCATGAAGACCATGTGTGAGATGTTTGATAGTGATCTGACTGCTACTAACAGATCCAGAACCTAGTTGACTAAAAGGCCTAGCCTGCAGATGGTAGGTTTTAAAATTCCTTTCTCTGATTAGCGAAGTGGATGATCACCCTTACTTCCATTCCCTGGCCATTCAGTTGAACTCTTTTCGTGAGCTACCTGTTCAGTCAGTCACTCTTCACTGGGCTGTTTTTCCATCTTGGAGTGGGCTTGGAGTGTCTGTTGGTCTCCAGTTGGAATCTTCGGGTTTTTCTTTGGTCATTTGAGAATCACGGCTCTATAGGGCTGAGGGGGAGGGAGCTAAGGAAATCTTCGAGCAAAGTGCAGGTGACACCTTGTGCCTCTCTGCATCCAGGTCAACTACAGGCAAAGCATCGACAAGCTGAAGTACAGCTCTGTGACCAGCACTCCTCAGATTGTTCAAGCCAAAATCAATGCCCAGCAACTGAGTCACGTAAGTGATACCCTCTCCACCCGGCTAGATGTGGGGGACTTGCAGTTGCTTCGCAGTGTTCTGGATATCTGGTTCCCCAAAGATTTGACTTCCATTGATGGTGTCATATGTCCTGTTAAAACCGTGAGATGGCTCGTTTTAAAAGTTACTATTTTTAATATTTATTTATGTCTGGCTGCGCTGGGTCTTCCTTGCGCTGTGCGTGCAGCCTTTCTATAGCTGCGGCAGTCAGGGGCTACTCTCTAGCGTGGTGCTTGGGCTTCTCATTGCGGTAGCTTTTCTAGTTTCGGAGCATGGACCCTAGAGTAGTTGTGATGTGCCAGCTTAGTTGCTCCGCAGCATGTGGGATCCTCCAAGACCAGGGATCAAACCCATGTCTACCGCTTTGACAGGCAGATTCTTAATCACTGGACCCCTAGGAGAGTCCAGAAATCACTCTCTTTGATTTAAACTTTATTTTATAAAATTTCAAATACATTCAGAAGTAGAAAGGACAGCATAATGAACCCCCAGGCAGCCGTCACTCAGCTTCAATGAATTAACTCGTAGCCAGTCTTGCTTCCGTATGCACATCCACTGTCCCCTTCCATATTATTTTGAAGGAAATCCTAGGTATTGTATAATTTAATCTACAGATATTTTAGTATGAATCTCTAAACTATAAAAATAATTTTAAACATATTTATACAATTTTGATATATCACACCAAAAAACGAACAAAAATTCTTAACATCACCAATGTCCAGGTGACATTCAGCATTCCAGTTGTCTCATAGGGTTATTTATTTTTTTTTACAGTTTGTCTGAATCAAGCTCCAGATAAGGTTCCCATTTTGTGATTGGTTGATATGTCTTCAAGACTCTTTTCATCTTTAAGTTTTCCTCTTTATCTCTTTTCTTGCAAGTTGTTTGTGGAAGAAACTAAACTGTTTATCCTATAAAGTCTCCCACATCTGAGCTTTGCTGACTGTATCCCAGTGAGGATTGCACATGTGTTCTGGCCTCCAGTGCCTACAAAATAATAGTTGGATCTCTAGGTTTGGTCAGGCTCAGGTTTAATTTGGGGGCAAGACTGCTTCTCATATGATGCCGTGTTCTTCCATTGGGAATCATAAAATGTCTGGTTGGCTGTTTTTGTGTGTGGTTTATGATGGTCTTTTTCCAACGTGGGCAGACATTTGATAATTACTCTTTGAGTATCTAACTGCACATAGCGAGAGGTTTGGCATTGCAGGAAGTTTAAAAAAACAAGTTTCATAGCCTCAAGTGCTACCAGCGGGTGAGGTAGCCACAGGGAAGTCTCTTGCAAACTTGTAACTGTGAGCATGCCTTTGAGTTGTTTGACTTTTCATTTGGCATCTTCCATCTGTTAATTTAAAACATTCATAAAATTTCAGGCTTCCTTGTGAAATGCCTTTTCCAGAAATTCCTTTTTGGCTACGGGCCTACAAAAAGAGAGTGAAAAAGAGTGCATTCTCTCCAGAGTTCTCCTTCTGCCATGTCAAGACCATGTGCTTACCCTGTGGGTTTATTTTACATCCAACAGGTGAATTACCGTGCTGACTATGAGAAAAACAAGTTGAATTACACGTTGCCCCAGGACGTCCCTCAGCTGGTGAAGGCCAGAACCAATGCAGAATTGTTTAGCGAGGTGAGCAAGGAGCATGGGTGAGAACACGGTGGGGGCTATAAACCGATGTGAAAATGAAGGGACGAGAGTGGTCCAGCAAACAAGGCCCAGGCAATCCTCTGTTCATGGAGAGGTTCGTCAGAGGCACCCATCAGGTTATAATTTTGAATGCTGCTGCTCATGTGGTAGTTCATGAGAATAAATTGATCACAGCAATTGAATTCTCAGTGTTCGTGCATGTGTATGGTATATGGAAGTCACATACTCACAGTCATACACACTCATCATCATCACCATCATCATCCTGATGACTCCTAGCTGGTGCTTTGCTGTGTGAGTGAAAAGTTTAAGTTTGAAGAAGACAAAACTTAATCACCAGATTCTGCCAGGAGTCACAATAAGGCTATGACTAGGCTTCTTATTCTAAATGGGAATTGTAGGACAGGAAAAAGGAAAGAGGCACTAACCTGGGAGGTGGTAGTTTAGTTGCTAAGTCGTGTCCCACTCTTGGGACCCCGTGGACTGTAGCCCACCAGGCTCCTCTGCCCATGGGATTCTCCAGGCAAGAATACTGGACTGGGTTGCCATGTCCTTCTCCAGGGGATCTTCCCGACCCAGACATCGAATCCAGGTCTCCGGCATTACAGGCAGGTTCTTTACCATCTGAGCTACCAGGGAAACCCAGTTAAGAGTTTGGGATTAACATATGCACACAACCATCTATGGGGTAGGTGAACAGTCAGTTCAGTTCAGTTCAGTTCAGTCGCTCAGTCGTGTCCGACTCTTTGCGAACCCATGAACTGCAGCACGCCAGGCCTCCCTGTCCATCACCAACTCCTGGAGTTCACTCAGACTCACGTCCATCGAGTTGGTGATGCCATCCAGCCATCTCATCCTCTGTCGTCCCCTTCTCCTCCTGCCCCCAATCCCTCCCAGCATCAGAGTCTTTTCCAATGAGTCAACTCTTCACATGAGGTGGCCAGAGTACTGAAGTTTCAGCTTTAGCATCATTCCTTCCAAAGAACATCCAGGGCTGATCTCCTTTAGAATGGACTGGTTGGATCTCCTTGCAGTCCAAGGGACTCTCAAGAGTCTTCCCCAACACCACAGTTCAAAAGCATCAATTCTTCGGCACTCAGCCTTCTTCCCAGTCCAACTCTCACATCCATACATGACCACTGGAAAAACCATAGCCTTGACTAGACAGACCTTTGTTGGCAAAGTAATGTCTCTGCTTTTGAATATGCTATCTAGGTTGGTCATAACTTTCCTTCCAAGGAGTAAGTGTCTTTTAATTTCATAGCTGCAATCACCATCTGCAGTGATTTATAGGGACCTACAATATAGCAGGGAAGCCTGGTGTGCTGCAGTCCATGGAGTCGCAAAGAGTTGGGCACGACAGAGTGACTGTACTGAACTGAACTATATAGCACAGGGAACTATACCAAATATCTTTTAATAACCTATAATGTAAAAGAACTGAAAAGGCTATATATGTATAATGTTTATGTATCTATCTATCTATCTATCTATACATATATCTGAATCACTTTGCTTTACACTTGAAACTGGCATACTATTATAAATTATACTTTCATAAAAATTTTAAAATGGATAAAATAATCTTTTTTGTATGCTTATTCTGTGCTGGACACTGGGATAGGCATTATATATGGAATTATTCATATGTATTATATTCATATAACCCCTTGGAGTTATTTATTGCAGAGACACAGTTGGTGGCATGGGCTTTGGTATCAGAGAGCCAGGTGTTACTACCATGGCAACAACAATACCCTGTATCTGTTTGCACTTGATGCACTTAGGGTATCTGTTCTCATGTATACGGTATATTCTTACTGCCACCCTTGCGTTAAGTCACTTCAGCTGTGTTTGACTCTTTGCAACCCTATGGACTGTAGCCCACCAGGCTCCTCTGTCCATGGGATTCTCCAAGCAAGAGTACTGGAGTAGGTTGCCATGCCTTTCTCCAGGGGATCTTTCCCACCCAGGAATCGAACCCATATCTCTTATGTCTCCTGCGTTGGCAGGCAGATTCTTTACCACTAGCACCACATGGAAAGCCCTTTAGACAGATATATGATATTATTTTTGCAAATGGTAAACTGAGGACCAAAAAAGTGAAGTAATTTGTCCAAGGTCACATGGTCAGGCAGCAACAGTGTTAGGATGAACCCATGGGTCTTCTCATTGTCCTATCACATCATTGCCCCACATGGCTCTACAGTGAGGGAATCAACAGTGTTAATAGTTGTTATTATCACTTCGGTAGTAACAGCCAAGATTCTGCTCTATAAACAGATGAAGGTGCCAACTTTGTAATTTAAAATACTTCTGTTCAACTTTTGGCAAGACTGGACAGTGATTTCCATTCACCTGTGATTCTGTTTGTCAGGTTAAATACAGAGAAGGCTGGGAGAAGACAAAGGGGAAAGGATTTGAGATGAAGCTGGATGCCATGTCTCTGCTGGCTGCCAAAGCTTCGGGAGAGCTTGCAAGCAATGTAAGTTTCTCTCATTAACTCAGAAATGCATAAAAAATGGTTCCAGTAAAACATCAGTGGTCTCGCAGAAAAGAATAATGACTGTTAACATTGTAAACATTGCTACGCTTTAATCTTCTACTGGCTTTGAGAAAGACTGGGAGGTGTTTTTTCAGAATAGTTCCCCTTGCACTTGTCACTTAGACATGGTCCCCCTTGCACTAACCACAGTCCCTCCCATGGCAAAGTTTATCTCTCACAGTTGACTTTCCTCTGTCTCTCCAGATTAAATACAAAGAGGAGTATGAAAAAGCAAAAGGCAAAGTCCTAGGAACTACAGACTCGAGGCTGCTGCACTCCCTTCAAGTTGCCAAGATGAGCAGTGAGGTAAAATCTTTTCTACTCCTCAACCCCCTCACTTAGGGCTGTGTTGCTGTGAAAGTTTTTCCCAGCCTGCTTCACCTGAGACTGTTATTTTTCCACTTCCGCTTGTAATTTCTTTCCTGGCTTATGTGGGAAATGTTTTCTTCCTTTATCTTGGCAAAGACTACTGTTCTTTTAAAGTAGATGAGAAGTGTGTGGTCCCTAAGGGTGACCGGCATCTGCTGTTCGTGGTACAGGATGCTGGGCCACATCTATTCACCCTGAAATGTTTACTAAATAACTACACTGCACAACATATTGTGTGAGACACCAGGGCTGCAAGAGGAAACAACACATACCTGGTGTCTCTCTAATGGAGTTTAATTATGTTGGGAGCGTTAGATAGGAAGCATTCTGTTTATTGAGGTGGTGCCCTGGATGAATCCTCTCTTCCAAACACAAATGGTATTCAAGATGTTTGTTTAGCCAACAATTGGGACATCTAGGTTCCAGCCGGGAGAAGGCAATGGCACCCCACTCCAATACTCTTGCCTGGAAACTCCCATGGACGGAGGAGCCTGGTAGGCTGCAGTCCGTGGGGTCGCGAAGAGTCGGACACGACTGAGCGACTTCACTTTCACTTTTCACTTTCATGCATTGGAGAAGGAAATGGCAACCCACTCCAGTGCTCTTGCCTGGAGAATCCCAGGGATGGGGAAGCCTGGTGGGCTGCTGTCTCTGGGGTCGCACAGAGTCGGACACGACTGAAGCGACTTAGCAGCAGCAGCAGCAGCAGGTTCCAGCCACTCAAAATGGCAGTGCTTGTAAACAACTATAGTGGCAGGTGGTTGACCTGGGTACGTATCCCTTAGCAGAAACCTTTGGGAAAGGAGTGGTCTGCCAAAAGGGTCAGGTTTGGTTTCCAGTTAAGACTTCCCTGTCAATGCTGAACAGGCAAAAACGAGGCATGGTCATCAATTCTGCTTTATGATGGTGAGGCTGGCTTATGCTGCTTTGGTGGTGCAGTCAGTTATGATTACCTGATGAGTCATGGAGGAACCAGGGCTTGAGTAGAAAAAGAGAATTGGCATCTTATAACCATTTTGGATGTGCCCTATGGAACAAGCCCTCTAATGTCCTCAGTCATGAAGTATACAGAGACGTTGAGCATTTGGCTTCAGTCTAGACAGAGAACAAAACTGATTTTGCATACTTGTAGTTGGAGCAAATGGGGCCAAAAAAGGTGGCCTTGCCCTAAGTCATAATGTAGTCAGTGGTAGTGGCTGAGGAATAGAGAATTAGACCCTAGAAGTTAAGAACTCAACTTACTCCTAACTTACTCCTAGACTTTTTCTACTGTACCACACTTCCTCACCATCAAACCATCATCACCACCATCACACTATCACCATCATCATCACCACCATTCATCCTCATTGCCAGCATTTATCAGGTGTTTTCTGTATACCATCCCTGCACTAAGTGGGTTTCGGCTTCTGTTTTGTTTACTTTTCACAATAGCCCTCCAAGGAAAATGAGCCTTTAGAGAGGTGATGTGGCTTCCCAGAGGCCATCTAGCTGGCAAAGTTCAGATCAGATTTGAACTCAAGCTTGGCTGACCCTGGAGCTCACACTTTGCTATATTTGCCTCTCAAAGCTTCCACAGAAACCATGGATCGAGTGTTTTCTTTCTAGAGCAGCTGGGTGAAAAGAGTTAGGAGGCATTTCTCGCAGAGTCAAAGTACTATGAAACCTCAGTTCCCAGGTGCCACCACCTGGCAGAGCCAGGACTCGGGTCTCATGCTCTGGACAGACAGGTGGCATTGCCCAGAGTGCCAGTTCCTCATGGAAGCCTGGGCTTCTCTGCTGCGTTTGTTTTCACATCACTCCCGCCAAGGCAGGCTTCCAGTAATACAGTGCGTTTTGGTGCCTTCAAGGTTGAATACAAGAAAGGCTTTGAAAAGAGTAAGACCCACTTTCACCTGCCCATGGACATGGTCAACATCAGGCATGCTAAGAAGGCCCAAGCTCTGGCCAGTGACCTGGACTACAGGAAAAAACTGCATGAATACACTGTGCTGCCTGAAGATATGAAGACTCTCTGGGCCAAGAAAGCCTACGGGCTCCAGAGCGAGGTGAGCTCTGACTCTTAGCCCGTTCTCCCCATGCAGCTCTTGCAGCTGGATATGGTGACACTTTCAGAGTGAGTTAGAACTTGTCCATGAGTCTGTTAGGCGACTCCAGACCAGGAAGAACTGCTGGAGATGTGCCAGGCTCAGGGAGGATGGACGGGGAGGTAGAGATAGAGATGGAGTTAGAATCAAGATGGTAGAGACCAGAGGGTGGAGGGTTGGATCTCAGAGCTATTGTGGAAGTCAAGGTGTGTTGGTATTGGGACGAGCAAAGAGAAAAGCAAGTGCTGAAAGTGGTAACGCTGATAAATGTTGTAAAGTACATCTAGGAAGTACACCAGCTTGGCAGATAAAGTCCTTAGGCAAAAAGTCTGAAAAGCCCTCCTTTTTGGTGAAGGTGGTGGTGTTTCAGAACTAAGGTAGAATTAGCCTCGTCTGCTTACAGGGTGGGTAGTGGCTTCACCCCCTAGCAGAGCTCTGCCTGACTATAAGATGTAGGGCTGAGAAAACGCAGGAGTGAGTGCTTTCCTAAGTCTCTGTTAACTTCTCCCAGTCTGCGTCCATATGTCTTGATTAAGCTTGCTCTTCCTCTTGCAGCTGCAGTACAAGGCTGACCTGGCGTGGATGAAAGGGGTCGGGTGGCTGACCGAGGGCAGTCTCAACTTGGAACAGGCCAAGAAGGCCGGACAGCTGGTCAGCGAGGTAACCTGAGCCCAAGCCCCTGGCTTCTCGTCCTTCTCAGCCCAAGTGACCCCGGAGAGCCATCTTTCCCTCTGAATTCTCCTCAACCCCCAGGCTTAGTTTTTGAGTGAGACAGGGGAGTACTTCTTCATTTTGCACGTGTAGCTCACCCTGAACTAGCTTTCTACACCCTTACGCTTCCTGGGAGGTATTTGTAAGAAGCCAACCGATAGGGTCGCAGAGTCGGACTAATTGACTGGACAACAACGGTTCTCACCATCTGTGTGCCGTAAACTCACCATAGACTTTCGGCAAGTCATTCAACCTTTCCAATCCTCCTTCTCTCTTATAGAAATGAGAAAGTTGGCTAGGATCCTCCCCAAATCCCTGTGGCTCCAAGCCTGTGCTTCTCTTTACTCCGTGTACAGCTGGTGTTGGCAGCAGGCAGAGGAGGACTTTTGAAGGACATTTCATTTGCAAATGTGACTATTTCAGGAACCCCGTTTGAGATCTTCAAAGGGGGTTCTTATTCTGGTGGCAGGAAGGCTGAGTCGGCATTTTTCTTGCACATGGTAATCATGGTGCTGATAACAGCTGCCGTTTATAGGCTGATAATAATTATGCAACCAGTGCTGTCGTTCATTGATGACTGTGAGTGTATTACACACCCATGGTTCATTTATCACTCACGTTTATTACTCCTCTGTGAGTAGACACTAGTATTATTCTATTCACATCCCCATTTTACATAGGTGGAAGGTAAGACAGAGTTACATTTCCAGAAGTGGCAGAGCTGGGATCTGTATGCAATGTTTTGCTCCAATGCACCAGCTCTGGACAGTTAAGCAATATTGGATTCCTGAAGCACCTTTTCTAATTTATTCTTATTTATCCACTGTACTCATCCTTCTCTCAGACACAGACACATTCAAGGTTAGGGTGTTTGAATAAGGAAGGTAGAGAGAAGAGAATACCCTTGAGGGTTCCCATCACTTAACTTCTTTGAGACCAGTTGAAATCCAAGTGGAACAAACCGAGCCCCATTTGTCTTGGACAGGGGTGTGGTAAGGGGACCTTCTGCCTTAGGCATGCCTGATCCCATCTCACTCCTGTGCTGACTCATTGTTAAGCTCCTTGAGGGCCAGGAAGATACCCTTTCCTTTACCTTTTTCATAGCCCTGCTCTGCCCTGGGCAGGGTGGGTTCTTCGCTCCTCACTTGGCACTTCTGATTTGACCAATGCAGAGGCTGGGACACCCAGGGATTTCCAACCATGAAAAGGCAATGTGACTTCCTTCAATTATGTGGTGAAGGAGTCTTCCCATTCAGCATGCTTTAATGAGAAAGGGAAAGTACAAGTCTCTTTGGAATATTTTTTGTAGAATTTCTTTTCTTCCTCGTGGGAGGAAGCTCGAAACTTTCAATATTCCAGTCCTTATTTGTGCTTCATTTGGTATCAGCAATCCTCTCGCTGACGGCACTGGGGGCTCTGCTCACCTGTGATCTCCCCACAAGTTTTTGTTCAATAAGCCATTCTCAGCGGCTTCCCTTCCCATCAGCTTTGGCAACTCCAATGGAAAAGCCAGAGGAACTAAACCTCTGAGAAGGACAAGAAGTCCCCGTTGGGGAACAGAATTAGCACGTGTAATTTTTGCCAGTGGCTTTGGAGCTGTGAGATGGGGACATGAGGAAGACAAGCCCTCAGTAATCTGAAACACGGAGAGCTGTGAGGGCAGAACCCACCTGGCCACCTGCCTTCTGGATGTGGCTCCTGGCCTTTCCTGTCACAATACTTCCTGGAACATCCTGACAGCACTGTGAATAACAGTGACTGCGAGCGCAGTGATCACTTACTCTGCCCAAGGACTCCCCTCGTGGGAAGGGAGGCTTTGAAGCCTCTGCACCACCCGCAGTAAAGCAGCTTCTATTGTTTCCCACATTGTACAGTCCAAGCCTGAGCAGCTCAGGGGATCCAAGGATCTGCCCAAGGCCGTGAAACCAGAAAGAGGTTGGGGGAGATCTGGACCTCAGGATTCCTGCCTATCAAGTCCAAGCTCCCTCCACTCAGCTCTCCTATGTCAGATCTAGGTTTACAAAATGGATCCATCCCAGGGCTCACAGTGACACACAGGCTTCACTGAAGGGAAGATTCAAGTCCCCATTCAGCAGAAGCGACTAAAACAAGCTCACCAGGCTGAAAGTCTCAGGTCTGAGTGGTCCTCTTTAAGCTAAAGGAATAGCTGGACCATCCCCCTTGGGAAAATTCTTGGGTCACAGAAAGTATGTGGGTGTTTGCATGTATGTGATGGTGGGGACAGCCCTATCTAATGCTACCGAGTCTCTTTCCTTTGCAAACAGAAAAACTACAGGCAGAGAGTCGATGAGCTGAAGTTCACCAGTGTGGCCGACAGCTCCCAGATGGAGCATGCCAAGAAGAGCCAGGAACTGCAGAGCGGGGTGAGTCCTGGGCTGCCCTTTCTCCTCCGAGCTGCTGTGTCATGGGCCTGGGAACCTCCGGGACCACAGCAGGTGCTGCCCAGGCATGAGCCAGGAGCCAAGGAGCCTTCCCCTTAAATAGGCTGGGCCCTGCTTTCCACGGGCTTCCAGGCCTCCCTACCTCACTCACCATATTTCTCCTCTGGTTGTTAAAGACAGATGTCAACTGACATTCTTGCTTTTCGGTTTTCAATCTTGCCTAGTTCCTTCTTCTTTCTTTCTCCTTCTCTCTCCCTCATCAAGGACTCCAGAATTCTGGAGGCTGTAGAGGGTTATCTTAGAGGAGGATAGCATTATGCTTGTGAGATGGTGCACTTCACGCCCACTTGCACTGAAATGCGGAAGGTAGTACAAGAAAACACCACATGTTATTTACGCGTTGGGGATCAACAGCTGAGCAGGTATAGTTGCTGCCATCTGGCCAGGACGTTCCTAGCTTTC
The DNA here is from genome assembly GCF_016772045.2 of Ovis aries. NCBI lineage: Eukaryota > Metazoa > Chordata > Mammalia > Artiodactyla > Bovidae > Ovis > Ovis aries. The sequence goes on along the minus strand of NC_056075.1, from coordinate 33,638,091 downwards.
CTTTCTAAAGGTCCAGATACACCTGCCAGAAAGGATGCAATAAACAGAATTCAGAGTCAGCAGAAATCCACTGCATGGAAACTCGGGCTGGGAAGTGGGAGAGAAGGGAAGAGAGAAAGAGCAGGAGTGATTTGGTTTCCATGGAGAAGATGCTCACTCATGCTGCCTTTTTGGCCACTGTTCGCTTTCCCGGTGTCACTCCCTGTAGATGTGCTAGGTTTGACCATGGGGTGCAGGAGGCAGGAGATACTTCTAATTTTTCCCACTTGAGGAGTCCATCTTCGTCTTAGCCCTCTAGTGGGTCATTTGTGTGGCCATGGACACTGTGGATGGGAACAGCTTGGGGAAGTTGATGCCTCCTGGGAAAATGGGGCTTCCCTGATGGCTCAGATGGTGAAGAATCTGCCTGCAATACAGGAAACCCAGGTTCGAGGGTCAGAAAGATCCCCTGGAGAAGGGAATGGCAACCCAATCCAGTATGCTTGCCTGGAGAATCCCATGGACAGAGGAGTCTGGCAGGCTATAGTCCGTGGGGTCACAAAGAGTCAGACACGACTGAGCGACTAACATTTTCACTTTCTTTGAGGGAAAATGAGAACCTTAGAGGGGTTCTCAGATTGGTCCCCTGGCCACGTTTTCCACCCAGCAGCTCACTGCTGCTGCTCATTCCCTAGTCATCTATTCTGCCTTAAGCTTCATTTCCTGCATGCTGCCAGCCAGCATCTGCCCTGATTGATCCTGTAATGGATTTTCCATGTAAGACACAGAAGAACCGAGCAGCCAGCCACCTCCTCCTTTGCCTTCTGCTCCTGACCCAGTGTTCTGTCCCAACAGGTGGCCTACAAGGCAGAGCACGAGCAGTCTGTCCATCAGTACAGCATTAGCAAAGACGAGCCTCTCTTCCTACAGGCCCGAGCCAACGCTGCCAATCTCAGCGAGGTACAGTCAGGGGCGGGGGGTGGCTGAGGGCTCCACTTTCCTGTATGTAGGCACCTGATCTGTAAAGCCCACCAGCTGTATCAGTGTGTCTGTGTTGGTGAGGCTGCCTGTGTACATCTGGTCATTGTAAACTCCTCACGAGTATTAGTGGGCAGGAGGGGCTTCCCTGGTGGCTCAGTGGTAAAGAATCTGCCTGCCAAACAGGAGATGCCAGTTCAATCCCTGGGTCAGGAAGATTCCCTGGAGGAAGAAATGGCAACCCACTCTAGTATTCTTGCCTGGAAAATCCCAGGGACAGAGAAGCCTAGTGGGTTACAGTCTTTGAGGTTACGAAAGAGTCAGACGCCATTGAGCAATGGAGCACGCACACACACACGCAGGCATGCATGCAGACAACCTTTGGTAGGAATGAGCATCGGCTATACGCTGGAGTAGGAGGCAGTGGTTATTCCGGGGTTGGAGTTGAAACAACGTAAGAATAGTGATAGAGAAGGGAATGAAAAAGAGCTCAGAAATTAGCTCCAAACTGTCCGGGTTTTTAGCACTTACTAGGTATGCAATCATGGGCAATTTCTTTGCTCTCAGCAGTCCCACTGGCAAATGAGGGCACTCTTATTTCCCTCTACATTGGGTTGCCCTGAAGTCTCAGTGAGCTGATACACGGCAAGCACAGGGAGGAGCGTGCTCAGAGCAGTTATTCCTTAGGCACGAAAGCTTGTGGGGTTCCAACTTTTCTTCTCTTTCGTCTAAGGAAGAGTCTTTCTTGGCTCTTATGCTGGTCTCCCAGATCTTTGGAGTCCTGATGCAAGTATTTGGGAGAGGGGGTAGAACTGGATGGAGAAACAGAAGCTAAACTGATTGACACACAGAAATGGAGGGAGCCTCGGATGGTAAAGAATCCGCCTGCAACGCAGGAGACCTGGGTTCAACCTCTGGTTTGGGAAGATGTCTTGGAGAAGGAAATGTCTACCCACTCCAGTATTCTTGCCTGAAGAACCTCATGGACAGAGGAGCCTGGTGGGCTACAGTCCATGGGGTCGCAAAGAGTCGGACACCACTGAGCGACTTTCACTTTGTAGAAGAAAGAACTTGAAATCTGGAGGTGGGGGCAGGACAGGAAGTGGGAAGAGCAAAGGAAAGACCCACATGCGCTAGAGGCTGGGCTCAGCCTCTGGGTGTTTGTCTCCTGGAGAGGTTGTTACAGAGTCTAGGGGAAGTCCTCTCACTTCAGGATGATCTCTTTTCTCCTACCCTTAGAAACTGTATAAGAGCAGCTGGGAAAACCAAAAGGCGAAAGCGTTTGATCTGCGTCTTGACTCCTTGGCCTTCCTGGCAGCCAAAGCCAAGAGGGACCTGGCCAGTGAGGTAAGTCAGTCCCCAGTTTGTACTCGGCATCATGAATCCTGACATCTATGTCTGAGCGAGTCCGAAGGTGTCCTGGCAGGTTTTTAGTCTCTCTGACCCTCAGGATTCTAATCTGTAAAATGGAGATAAGTATGACACCTTGAAGTGAGATAATCGTGTAAGTATCTAGCACACTGCCTGCCGCACACTTGTTTTTGGTAAGTGGTAACTGGTATTATCACTAGTAGTAGCGTGAGTAGTAATCCAAACCACTCATTTTACAGGTAAACTGATGTCCAGAGACATTCCTTGACTTTCTAGGGTTGTGGAGGCCTGCTGAGGTTAGAGTACAGGCTCGGGCGTTGGAATGACTCTGGGTAAAATCCCCGCTCCATCACCAAATAGCTTGTAACTTGGGGTAGGCTGTCTCACCTTTCAAAATCTCAATGAACTCATGGGTAAATTGGTCATTGCAAAGTGGTTATGAGGAAATGAGATGCATTGATGTGGGTTAAGTGTTCTGTAGTCCAGTGCTGTCTATTACGAGTCCGATGTGAGATAAGGAGCTTAGGCCAGCTTATTAGTCTGACATTGGTGGCTCAGACGATAAAGAATCTGCTTGCAATGCAGGAGACCTGGGGAGCAGCTTTCACTTTCACTGCTTCCTTCATCAAGAAAGTTCTTGTTTCCAAAAAAAACCCCCATATATATGTGTGTGTGTGTGTGTGTGTGTGTGTGTGTGTGTGTGTATACACATTCTGTATCTATTGTGTATGTATATGTAATAATATATATATATATACACAAAAATATACCCATAAATGTGTATAGGTATCAGCTGAACTAAACAATGGCTTGGCAATGTGGTTGATTTACATTATGACACAAGCCCTTTGTCTCATCACAAACCAGCACTTGTCTATAGATGCACTTTTGAGTGGCACAGATTTATACCATCCCTGGCTCATTGCAAGTGTTCAATAAATCGTGGCGGATAGTGATCCTGTTGTTCTTGTTGCCAGATTTGAGAGTAGAGCCCACGTCTCCTGATGACCTCAGTAGTGACTATGTTGAAATGATGCCACACACCACCATCCTGCTACAGTTTTCAAAGCACTTCCATATTTATTCTTTCTTCGGATCCTCATAAATCTAGGTCTAGTGTTTCTTTTTCAGGCCAGTGCGTTCCCTTTTGCTCCCCGTAACTCCTAAATATTTACATGTACCTCAGTTTCTTTCATTTGAACTTCTTTCTGAAATAGCAGTTGTATTTTAGGTATTCTGTGTCTTTTTCATTTCATGATGACTTTCCATACTATTCTTGCTGTTGTCAAAAAAAATTACAAAACGGCTTTCATGAAAGCAACAGGCCACTTAAAAATAAACCCAGAAAGAGTAATCTCAAATAATATAGAGACAAGGTGGAATTGCACCAGGAAATGGGGAGAAGACTGTTTGATAGCTGAACTTTCAGTTTAGTTCTGAGGTTCTGGTAGTACAGGTGTAAAGGGAAATAATGAGTTGTAATTTTTTTTTTCAATAGTTGATGAAAGGAAATATATCAGTTGTTCAAAGGAGGCACAATTTTTATGACACTAATTCTGATAGGTCCTGTTGTATGACTTTAACTTTCTTGTGTGACTTGACGCTTAATTCCTTTAGGAGATATCTGCTAAGGGACCCCTGCTCTCTTTCTCTCATTTAGGTGAAGTACAAAGAGGATTATGAAAAATCCAGAGGGAAGCTCATTGGAGCTCAGGGTGCCCAGGGGGATTCGCAAATGAGCCACTCGCTGCAAATGTCCAAGCTCCAGAGTGAACTGGAATACAAGAAGGGCTTCGAGGACTCCAAGGCTCAGTGCCACGTCCCCCTGGACATGATCCACCTCGTGCACGCCCGCAAGGCTCAGCACTTAGCCACAGACATAGGCTACAAGACGGCATCCCATCACTTTACAGCTTTGCCCACAGACATGAAGGTGGAGTGGGCCAAGAAGGCTTACAGTTTACAGAGTGATGTAAGCTCCTTGTGTGTGTGTGTGTGTGCGCGCGTGCGTGCGCACTAGTGTTCCCCAAACCCTTCAGGACATAGTCTATACTTTGAGATACCTGTTTCTGGATCCCTCAGTGGAAACGTTTAAGCTTCCTAGTGCTTTAATTTTTCTCAGAACTATGCCCATTTTATATTCGGTACTGCTGCTAAGTCGCTTCAGTCGTGTCCAACTCTGTGCAACCCCATAGATGGCAGCCCACCAGGCTCCCCCGTCCCTGGGATTCTCCAGGCAAGATTCGGTACTACCGAACAGAAATTTATACAGCTTCCTTTTTCTTCTTGGCATTCTGACGGACATAGGTTATCTTTGTTTCTCCTTATTGCTGGGTTAGCGGGGGGATGTATATGTGACATTCTTAACTGTGACCTGCCCGTGGAGAGAGCATTCGTGGTACTCAGGCCAAGGTCAGTCGTCCCATGTTTAGAAAGCGCAGCTTGCTAGTCCTCCACAAGCCTTCTCTCCCTTTCCGGTTGTGTTCTTTCATCTCCGGTTGACTGGCGAACGGAAAAGACAGGTCAGCAACAGCCAGACTGTCACCCCTGGAGGTGGGGTGGGGGGAGTGCAGACACACCCTTCCAGGTAGAGCTCGTTTAGGATGGAGAGGTGATCTGCTAGTTTCAGAGATATGTCCATATAAATGATTTTCCATTAAAACTACTACTCCTTCCATGGCAAAGAAAGAAATGAGAAATCCCTCCCCTGCTGCCCTGCGCTGAGGTTCTTAAGAAGGAATTGGCACCGTGGGAAGTCTCGCATGTCTTGTGAAATTCCCTCAGATAGCTTCCCACCCGGGTTCCGTTGTGGATTCTCATTTTCTTCTCCCCTGCGTGTCACTTTAAACAAGAAACCGGGGAAGGCAGACAATGAGGCCGCGCGTCTTCCCGAGGTTGCCGTGGACCTGTAATGAGGGATGCGACTGATGGGGGCCCCCCTCCATCCAGCTTCAGCCCCAGCAGTGTCGGGTGGGGCCAAAGCCACCATCCGCGGATCGGCTCCAATTAAGGGAGAGATTAATTTACATTTTGGAGCCCTACCTGTGACTGTGCAGAAATGGATAAGACAAAAGTGGCATCTAATTTGACTCAGCTGGCACCAAGGTGGCATCGGGGAGCCATTTAATAGCCCTTTAAATGTCTGCACACCAACAATGGCCTGCCTTTTTTTTTTTCCCCCTTTCTCCTTTGTCAGAACCAATACAGGGCAGATGTGAAGTGGATGAAAGGGACGGGCTGGGTCGCCACCGGGTCATTAAATGTGGAGCAGGCGAAGAAGGCAGGAGAACTCATTAGCGAGGTGAGATTCCCTGACAGCGTGCGGCGGGCCTGGCTGCATTAGGCGTGCGGCATTTCTGTATAAAATTAAAATAATTTCCACTCAAAAGGCAAAGAAAAAGGCAAAGCTACATGAAAGGCCTCCAAACCCAGACTAGGGCCGGTAATTAGAGGAAAACCACATACCAAACACACCCCAGTAGGGGCCCAGAGAGCCCTGGCAAAAACAAAGTGGGTGACAAATGATATTATGAATAATAATGACAATCAAACAGAGCTCAATTGCTCCCCACCAACTTACCTTTCTAATGAAGCAACACGGGAGAGATGATAAAAAGACACATTTATCGCACCCAGAAAGCCCTTTGGTGACTTCACGCACATTTTCTCCCTCTTTCTTTCCGAGGCAGGCAGTGTAAACAGTTTTTGAATATTCACGTGGTGTCGAACATGTGACACGGCTCTTTTTTTGTGGGAGGGTCTCACTTCTGTTTGACTCTCACTGCTGGCTACTTGTAGCCACCCTGGCTGGACTCACAGGCTTCTGAAAGGAGCCCTTTCCTCCCTTTTTAGGACAGTATCCTTGAGCAGATCTTTTAAAGACTAGGTCAGCGTTTCTTGACCTGGGCCCTGTGGACGTTCTGATGATTCTTTGTTGTGGGGCTCTCCTGGGCCTTGCACGGCATTTGGCAGCATCGCTGGCCTCTAAGCATTAGACGCTCACGGCAGTCTTTCCCAGTCATGACAACCAAATATACCTCTGGACACTGTTGCCAAGTGGCGTGATTGCCCCTGGGCTGGACACGTCAGAGTCATCTTTGTCTCACATTCACAGAGAGGCTGCACACCCTCGATGAGCCAAATCCACTCTGTAATGTCTGCTTTGGGAGGCACTTGCTCAGCAGCCTGGTCTTTCTGGATGTTCCTGGGGGAGGAGGAGACATAATGACTATAGCCCCAGGAGACTTCAGCCTTGACAGTGAGCAGCCTGGGACAGTGTGTGGGCCCAGGTCCTCCTAAATGTGAAGTTAAAGCAGAAAGACACCTGCCACGCATTGATATTTCCCCATGGGTGAGCATTCCGGTCACCTGACACGTCACAGTGTATGCATGATAAGTCGCTTCAGTCGTGTCCAACTCTTTGCGACCCTATGGACCGTAGCCTGCCAGATTCCTCTGTCCATGGGATTCTCCAGGCAAGAAGACCAGAGTGGGTGGCTTTGCCCTCCTGCAGGGGATCTTTCCCACCCAGGGATCAAACCAGCGTCTCTTATGTCTCCTGCATTGGCAGCCGAGTTCTTTACTACCAGCACCATCTGGGAAGCCCGCTGTGTCACAGAGCTGATTTCAAAAATGACCTTGCTCTGATTGACATAATTTTTAGAAACGTTAGTGGACAGTTAAGGCTCAGAAGACCCTGGGAGTTCTGTAGAGATTGTACTGCCCTAAGTGTTAAATAATTCAGTCTTATTAAGGAGAAGCTCCCTTAGGAGAGTGAACATGAGAAATTAACACATTTATAGTTGAAGATTCATGCTCCCAAACTCTCCATAGCGGACCCACTCATAAAAAATAAAGGCCTTTGTACACATCATTTAGACTTTCAGATGATTCCTTCATGTATTTAAGTCTGGAAGACAAGGGATCCTTTTTGGAACCATCCTTCCTATAGCGGTCTTAATTTTCCACCCCATTTTGCAAACTTATTTAACAAACTTGCCTGTCTTCCATGCTTTGTGTGTTCTCAGTCACTCAGTTGTGTCCAACTCTTTGCGACCCCATGGACTGTAACCCACCAGGCTCCTCTGTCCATGGCGTAGGAGCTGGAGCATGTTGCCGTTTCCTATTCCAGGGGACTCTCCATGCTTTATACAGGTCTTCAGACTTCAGGAAGGACATCTTTCAGCAACTTTTCCAACCATCTCATTCCAGTTCGGCATGTTTCCAGTTTAGCGTCCCACTGAACTGATTTCTTAGTTTTCAGACGGAATGCCAGGCTCTGTGAAAGAGCTACAAATGCACACACACATGTCGTTTAAACCAGGAGTTAGCAAACTTTTTTGTAAAGGACCTGATGGTAGATATTTTTGGTTTTGTGGGCCACCCCGCTTCTTTTGTAACTACTCACCTCTACCATTGTAGCCAGATACAGCCATAGATAAACGTGTAAATGAATGAGCATAAGTGTGTTCTAATAAAACTTTATTTACAAAACAAACGATGGACCAAATTCAGCTGGACATTTAACTGTCTTCTTAAGATAACCCAGTATACAAATATCCAACCTAAAGGAAGTGTTTCTGAAATAATTGTTTGATTGGATAAAGGATATACTTCATAATTCCATTAAGAAAGCAACTGTTTTACTCTCCCGGAACTGTACTTTGATTGAAAAAAAAAAAAACCACAGAAATTAATTTAAGCATGATTGTCAGAATATTTCAAAATTGGGTATCTCAGACTTTGTTAGCATTTGTATTTCTTGTAACCCTTATTGTTTCAGTCTTTTTCAAATTGTCTGATGATTCCTTTCAATAATAGCACTCTTTTTCATGTTATTATAACATTTATAGAATTACTGCATGTGTTAACTGAATTGGTTTGTACGGCCACTGACTGTTAAAGTAACGGTTTTGACTGTGGTAATCTCTTCCAAGTTCTTTTGTGGAAGGAACTTAGAAAGCTTCAATGATAAATGTTACTATGAATGTTCTTTCTTGCTTGGGAAACCCAAACTAAGGTATGTAAACAACTGCAAGACAGTATCTGAAGGCTACATAAAGAATCCTTTCCTAAGTGTGTGTCCTACAGTATTTTACCCGTATAACCTAATTTTGAGATGTTTTCTTTGCACCAGGTAGAAATACTTTAATGTTAATTGACATGAGGTTATTCTTAAATTGAAACAAATATTAACCTGAAGGCACCTAGGATATAAAGATGGAGGAAGCCGAATAATAATTATGTTCACAAATTCACTCTAATCTCAAGCAACCTATGATTTTCTCTTTCAAATGGCATGAAAGAGCAGCACAAAATTCACAGCTTTGATCTTTTTCTGCTCAACAGAAGAAGTACCGGCAGCATCCAGATGCTTTGAAGTTTACCAGTATTAAAGACACTCCGGAGATGGTCCAGGCCAGAATTAGTTATACCCAAGCAGTGGATGTAAGTGATAATGTATATACATTATGACTCTAAGAGTGGGCTCTTCTTTCAACCCTGCGATTGAAGCTGAGGGGTTCTTGGCTTGCTCCTTCTGTTGTTCTAAGGATGAAGGAGCTTCTTATCCTTTGCTGAGACTCACCTTAGCGGGGGTGCTTCTTCATCAGGATGCAAATGGGGTGTTACCGCTGCTCTTAGCTGCCAAGTGGGGCTCCACCACCCCAGTGCCCCGGCTTTCATTCCTTCCCATTTGCATGTCTCCAGGGTTTGTCTGTGGTCAAGGCCTTTTCCCCTTCCTTTTGTTTTGAAACATTGTTTTCAGAAATGGGACTTTGGGGCGAAATTCTTGATGATTGGAATACTTAGGAATTGGAATGCTTAGGGTTTCTTGGGACCCAGGGCAGGAATTCTGGCTTTCTGAATTCCCCTAAAGACTTCGAAAGTGGTTTGGATCTGATTTATGTACATTAGACTAACTTTCAAGCCATTTCCCATCTTCCCTTTATAAAGTGAAACCAAGATCTGGCCTTTTGCCCTCTCAGCGCAGGGTTCCTTGGAGACTGGGAAGAATGACGAGGTCCTCTAAAAATTCACGTTAAGGCAGGATTAGCCCTGTTTGGCTGATTCTTCTGAGAGGGGGCCCCTGAGTCATTGCATAGGACAGACAGGCCTTTAAAATATCTTCAAACCTTTTAACTTGCCGCGAGGGAAATTGACATACCTTGGTGGGGAGGAGTTGCCAAATGTCTCCCTTGCTTCCCAATTGAAGAAATTACTCCTGCTGTGCCATATTCGGTAGACATTCTGAGATGGCTCGAGTGCCTATCTGAATATGTTATGGGATGGTTTACAGACTTATGGGTTTAGAAATTTATTATTTCTTGACAATCAGCCTGTCAGAAGCAAATTTAATTCTGAGAAACATAGATGGTCAAACAAGAACTTGTGTCAGAAGAGAAAAAAAAATTTGCATTTTCCTTATCCTAACCAACTCTAGGGGGCACTGCTGTGATACGTAGAAACTTGGACACGTCTAATAAGAATAAGATTTTGGATGGAAAAGCCCGGTTTAGAAACTTTCTCCAGTGGTGGATGCCAACTCCGTGTGTCACTGCTCACTGCTAGAATTATCATAAGCCCAGATCAGAGATCTGGATGGACAGAGCCCCAGACCCACCCAACCCACCGGAAAGAGGCTTATTAATTAGCATAAGAATCCTTGCGGTGGCAGGGATGGGGGGAGGATGGTGGTAGGTCCAGGGAAAATCTCAGCTCTGGAAGGACCATTCTCTCTTGTGCCTGCTGTATTTTGAGGTCCTCTCCTTGTTGTTATTGTTCAGTCACTCAGTCATGTCAGCTCTTTGCCACCCCATGGACTGCCGCACACCAGGCTTCCCTGTCTTGCCCTATCTTTTCTTGGAGTTTGCTCAAATTCATGTCCATTGAGTCTGTGATGCCATCCAACCATCTCATCCTCAGCTGCATGTCCTCTCCTAGCTCATAGTGAATAATGAAATTCCTAGAGATTAACCAGACCTCATTCTCTCACTTGACACCAATCTCAGCAGTGTGCTCCAAGGGGAGTGTTCACTGAGAGGGCAGGTTTCAACCTGTCATGTTCTGGGAAGAACTCGGGAGGGAGTGACGTGCATGTCACCGGGTGGAGGATCACTGTGCCGTCCGGGAGGAGGCAGGACACCCAAGATCCTGTCTCCACCGGGGTGGGGGGCACGGCGGGGAACAGCGGCAGCGCCTTTGTCTCCTGGAGGGTAACCTGGCTGATGGCTGCGTGGGGGAGGCTTCTGGGTTTAACACAAAATCTCTCTGCATCCACAGAGGTTGTACCGAGAACAAGGAGAAAACCTAAAGCATCGCTACACACAGACTGCTGACCTCCCTGAAGTCCTGCTGGCCAAGCTGAATGCCATGAATATCAGCGAGGTGAGGCTGATGGAGGGAAAGGAGAGTTAGTCCTTCAGTTGTGTCCGACCCCTTGCGACCCCACGGATTGTAGCCCACGAGGCTTCTCTGTGCATGGAATTCTCTAGGCAAGAATACTGGAGTGGGTAACCATTCCCTTCTCCAAGAAATCTTTCCAACCCAAGGATGGAACCTGGGTCTTCTGCATTACAGGCAGATTCTTTACCATGTGGGCAACCAGGGAAGCCCTGATGAGGGGGGCGTTGGTTTTAATTGCGGGAGGTCGCGGACCTGCACAGTGGCGCCGCGCCTGTGCTTGGAAGCATCCTGCGCTCCCGCTCTTGGTTTAATGCTCTGCTGTCACTGAAATATGCAAGTTTCCTGAACAAGGGGCCCCATGTTTTCCTTTCCACTGGACCCTGCACACTATGTGGCTGGTCGTGCAGAAGAGGCAAGCACACTGATAAGGATGAGACTAGGGAAACTTCCTTCATACAAAGGGCATTTATACTGAGGGGCTGGAATATAGGTGAAGCCCTGTTTTCTATATAGAAGCTATATTCTATAGCCTCAGAATATAGGTGAAGACATCCAGCCAAAGAGAGACTTGGGAGACTGAGCTCTTTCCTTCCCTCATCCCTGTCAGCACCCCCGTTGCCTCGTCTTCAGCGGAGACAGTCGAATCTTCATGATTCTGTCAGGAGCTGTGCACCTATAGCCTCATGCCTCCTTCTTCCAATCAACTTGCTGCTCAGAACAGTCTAATTCTGACTCCAGAGCTCTTGCCTTTTAAACCACCCCCCACCCCCAGCCCCATGGCACTCCCCTCCAAGACTGGGCATGAGACAGGTTCCAGCTCTCGGTTGATTTTTGCTGGACCACAGTGATCTCTTAATTGGGGGCAGCACTCCACAAGAAACCAGATTCTCGTTTTGATCATGGGAATTTAGGAAAGGTCTTTATTGGTGCCCATCTTCTCAACAGACACGTTATAAGGAATCCTGGAGCAAACTTCGAGACGGTGGCTATAAACTGAGACTGGATGCCATTCCATTCCAGGCAGCAAAGGCTTCTGGCGAAATCATAAGTGATGTGAGCTTCCACCCACAGTCCTGTGACAATGTTTAATACTTACCCATTTGTATTCCTTTTGCCCCTAACCCCTGCCTTCTTTTGCCTGTGGCTAATATCCTCTCCTATCCCCAACTGACTGTGTCAGGGCAATCAGATAATGACCGGTGAGAAAGAACATGCCTTACAACAACAACAAAAAAATCCCCTAGCCGGGGTACAAAGCTGATGCTGGACTGTAAATATGGACCCCGGGCAGATGAAACGCACCCTCCGCCAAGCGCTTTCCTAAAGCCAGTCCATGTGAAGAGACTGTTAACAATGCACCCACCTTCCTCCCAGCCTGGGCCGCCCAAGCGCTCTCATGTCCTGCCATTTCATATCCCAGCCCTTTAGTCATTGGGAGGCTTGCATATGAAAGAAGAGGCCTTTTGACGACTCCCGCGCCTTTTCTTTTAACTCACCCAGTTACTGTCAAAAGAACAAAACATTTTTTTGCCCAATACCCACCTCTTCCATTCCGTGTCCCTTGTCCCTGAGCTGTTAACTCTCTCCCGCTCTCTTTCCCTTTAGTACAAATACAAAGAGGCATTTGAGAAAATGAAAGGGCAGATGCTCGGCTCCCGGAGCTTGGAAGATGATATCAGCCTTGCGCATTCAGTGTACGCGAGCTCTCTGCAGAGCCAAGTAAGTGGGAGAGAACTCAGTGGAGCCTGGACCCCCAAAGCTAATGATGACGCACAGCCCACAGAAGTCCTGTGTCCTTCTGGTTGTGGATTTTGGCTCTGTCCCGGCTAGCTGGGTGGCATGGTCAAGACCCTTGGCCCCTCTGGGCTTCAGCTTCTTCCTCGGTCAAGTGAGAGATTGAGCATTCTTTGATTCTCTCATTCTATGATTTTGACCAGCAGCCACAAATGGAGGCCTGTGGGTTGGATTTTGGACTGCAGAGGTATTTTGTTGGGTCTGCAGAGAAGATTAATTGCAGACTTTTCAAAATGGGAAACTTGGCATGAAAGTTTTAAAGTTCTGTGCAGAAGCCAGGCCTGGGTTCCTCAAGGCTACCGTTGAAGTTGATTACTGAGAGCCCCGTTTAGAAGGGATCTGTGCCCTCCTGGTCATGCAGCCAAGCCCTGCTCACCCACTTCCTCCTTCACTCAGTTACGCTACCTGACTGGCTCCTGGTGACATCTGAGTTTGCACCCCTTGACTTTGAATCTCTGGGTGCTGGCACACATGTGTACGGTATCTCCTTGCACATATGTGAGTTGACTAATGGCCAGGATGAAATCTAATACGTGTCCGACATGTAGTAGAGGACTAAACACGTAGTGTCTCATTTAACCATCAGCCTATTTCTAGGAACATCATTTGTTCATCCTGGTTACTGATAAGGAAAGCTAGACCCTGAGTGTCTCAGTCCCTTGCCCAAGGTTGGTTGGAAAGGGGCAGAGCTGCACATGGAGCCAGCTCTCCATCGCATGCTCTCTCCACAGCTTTACATGTTCTCTGCGTCAGTTTCCCTGTTTTTAATATTTCTTTCCACTTTCCATACTGGGGTGAGATTGGACATGAATTGTCCATGGCTTTATTCTAGGGGTTGGGGGAGGATGAGCAGAAGTGGGGGTGGGTGGTTAGGGAGGAGTGGGCGGAGCTTGGAGGGCAGTGAGAAGGCTGGAGGAAGAAGAGATGGCGATTATGCATCTGACTCCCCAGAAAGCCCAGAATGAGCTTTGAGGGTCTTCAAGCAGCTCCTCTGAGGACTGGGGTGGAGCTTGAGGTCTACAAACAGGCCTCCCCCTTCCTGCTGCAGGATGCATGTTGGGCTCTTGGGAATTCATCCCTCAGAACTGGGTTTTCAAGCATCCGCCCACTGCTCCCGGTTCCCAGACTTACTAGGATGTCATTGTTTAATGTTTGAAGACGCTCTCCATCGGCTAGCACACGAGGAGAAACCCCGGTGTCTCAGTCTGAACTTGAGAGGGTGATAAGAATTGCTGGGGAGCAGGAGGCAGCTCAGCCATGCCTCCTCTTGCTTTTCGAAAGCGAGACAGTCTCGACCTGAACTAGGGAACCACTGACATTTTATCTGCCCCTTGAACTTCTGTATTTTCCCCAAGTCAGGGAACCCTGAGCCTGGGTCATCCCAATCAATGACCGCCAAGAGCTGCGAGTGGCGAGTGGCAGGACCTAGAGAGGAGTCCTGCTTATTAAGCCAGTCCCCATAAGAACGGAGGACCGGGCCTGCCAAGAACACCCCTCAGAGCTCACCTGGGACAGTCGCTGCACATTGTTCTCCCTCATGGCCCTGATGCAAACGGCGGCTTTGAAATAACTGTCGATCTGTCTGCCCATCTAGGTGAATTACAAGAAAGACTTTGAACACTCAAAGGCGCAGTTCCATCTGCCGTTGGACATGATAACCCTGGAGCACGCCAAGAAGGCTCAGACCCTGGCCAGCGACCAGGACTACAGACACCCGCTCCCCCAGTACACGTCCTTGGCTGAGGACCTGAGGCTCAGCTGCGCCAAGAGAGCTCACAAGTTGCAGAGTGAGGTAAGGGGACCTGCCTCTCTCTTCGAGCTCTTTTCCTTTTAAATTTGACCTTGAGGCAGTGACCCACAAACTCCTGTTGGCTCGGTGGGGGCTCTAGAGATGAAGAATCCTATACCTCGGGTTTATTTTGAAGCACTTCCCCTGTTGTTCCTGCCTTGCTCTTCATAAGCACAGTGACATAAATCTATTAATAATAGTAACAATTTATTGAGTGTGTTAAGTGTGTGTTTAGTCGCTCAGTCGTGTCCGACTTTTGCCACCCCATGGACTTAACTTTCCCCTTTGGAGTCCGCCAGGCTCCTCTAACCATGGAATTCTCCAGGCAAGAATACTGGAGTGTGTTGCCATTTCCTTCTCCAATTTATTGAGTATTTCTGCTGAATTCTAGGCATTGCGTTTACAAGCACTGTCTCTTTTAATACTCAGAATAACCCTATAGTTTTTATCCCCATTTTACAGAGAAACTATAGTGAGTCTCAAAGAAGTTAAATACCTCATGCGAGATCACAGAACTATAAATGAGAAAGGGGGTGCTGAGATTCGAGGCTCACGGTTTAGCATGTTCAGGACTTGTCAGTGGTGTTGCCTCTGGCCCAGTTTGGGCTGGGGGTTCCTCTAGGGGCCTCATATGTTCCTGGGTCACCCGTCTTCTGAAGAGGCCTGAGGTCTGCCAGGAGAGGTGCTCAGAGCCCCTTGGGAACTAACCCAGTTCCGGCAGAGGAGAGTGTCGGGCGGTCGTTGTTCAGTCGCTCAGTCAT
The DNA here is from genome assembly GCF_016772045.2 of Ovis aries. Classification (NCBI taxonomy): domain Eukaryota; kingdom Metazoa; phylum Chordata; class Mammalia; order Artiodactyla; family Bovidae; genus Ovis; species Ovis aries. The sequence goes on along the minus strand of NC_056075.1, from coordinate 33,623,016 downwards.
GTCCGACTCTTTGCGACCCCATGGACTGCAGCATGCCAGGCTTCCCTGTCCTTCACCATCTCCCAGAGTTTTCTCAGACTCATGTCCATTGAGCCAGTGAGACAGAGGGCAGGGAAATCAGGGCTCCAGAGACCATCCCTGGGTCCTCCCAAGGAGCCTTCCGAGGCCTTCACACTCCCCCCAAGTACGTTTTTAGCTCATGCTGCCCGCTTTCTTAAGCAGACAGGCCTGGGAACATTGAGAAGTGTTGAAGAATTTCCTCACTTGCCGGATGTATCTTCCCAACAGACAGCAGCATCCTTTTTGGTGCTCATCTTATCCCCCAGCTTGCTACATTTCCATTGCTGGGAGATTTGCAAGTAATGGGCCTGAGTTGGAAATAAAACAAGCTCTCCCCTACCACCCCCACCCCCGCAAAAAAAACCCTGCTTTCTGGTTTGGCAGAGCCTGAGAGCTGAGTGGCGCCCAGATCTGGGTTGCTGTCGTCTGTTGGAATTTTCTGCCCATGTGCGGCGTTTACGAGCGACGTAAACTGTCAGGGACCCAGGAGCAGCTGGAGGAGCTAGCAAGCCGCCACGCTCAGCTAAGGGGCCCCTTTGTCACTTGAGCAGAGCCCTGACTGTCCCTGCCTCTCATTGCCTTAGCAATTGGAAGGAGGCATGCCCAGGGGGTGCCTTGGTGGCTGAAGGGGAGTGAATTTGAGGCCCTCTTTAAACTGTCAGCCCAGGCCCTTCAGGTTCACACCCCCGCCCCTACCCCCACCCCAACAGACTCGGGGCTTTGTCAGATTATTTGGATTCATTTATTAGTTCTTTCTTAACCCATGATTAATTCATGGCACCCTCTGCTGCTGGGGTTTGTTTTGAAGACCTATTAAATCATTTCCACATTTGCCCCAAGACAGCTGACTTTCTAACCACAATCCGCTCCAGCGATTATTTTTTGATAGCCCACATGAAAATAAAAATCCGCTGAGCACCCCTCTAACAGCTACAGAGACGAGTGACAGCAGAATTATTTTCTTCTGACCTACATTTTTGTTTCCCTAATGAGCATTTACTCAGAAGCCTGTGTGTGTTCGCTGAGTATTATGTGTCTGGAGAGGCTGGTTTGGCCTTGAGTTCTAATTGCGATGCTGTCTGTTGTGGGTCCTTCCTTGCTCGACAAGCTTGGTTTTTCTGATTCCTTGTAGAATTTGTACCGGTCGGACCTGAACTTTATGCGAGGTGTTGCCTGTGTCATTCCAGGCACGTTAGAGATTGAAGGGAGAAAGAGAGCATCTGAACTCATCAGTGAGGTAACTGGGGGCCCAGGGTGGGGTGGGGGTGTCAGGTATATTCCACAGTAGAGATTAAACAACTATCAGTTGTGTCTTACTACGGCCAATTAGATGCTACACTGTTAGCCGTGGTGACTCACCCGGCCTCTCCCCTTACTCTGTTCTCCGTTTAGACAGGGTGCCACGTAAGACAACTTTGCAGATTCCGGGTCAGGTCCTGTATTAATACCATACAGGAATTATTCACTGGTTTGCAAGATGTACTTTCCCAGAATCCCTTTGAACAGTGCCTTGTGAAAAGAGAGCAGGCTTTGGAGACACAGATGGTGATTCATTTGCTGTGTGACCTCAAGCCAGTCACCTGCCCTCTCTGAGCCTCAATATTTTAATCAGTCACATGGGAATACTGAGACCTGTCTCATTTAGTTTTTGAGAGGATCAACAGTCTTCTAAGCACTGTGCTTCTTTGTTGGCTGTATATGAAATCGTTGCCGTGAGCCTGGTGGTAATTTCTTGGTAAAAAGATAGAAGTCTGGAATTCTAAGCTTTTTGAACTCCTGAGGAATCTTGCCCGCCCCTGGGAGGGCTCTGGGACTTCCGTTCCCAGTAGACTGGCATAATGGAAGGCATTGGAAGTGAAAGGCGGTCAGCATCCAGCCTGGGTGCCTCAGAATGGCTTATGCGTTGATTGATTAGAAGCTCTGAGCAAGCAGAATGGGCCTCACAGTGGGAGTCGAGATTTAACTTTGTGCTTTGCTTTTCCAATGAAATCTCTAAAGCAAGTGGTTTCTAAACTTCATGGTGCATCAGAATGCCCTTTGGAAACTTAAAAAAAATTACAGAGGCCTGAGGCTACTGCCAATTTACCGAATCCCTTTTCCTGGGGTGGTGTGCAGGCATGTGGGTTATTTTAAGCTGAACGATTGTTTCCCATGTACCCCCAAAGCTGAGGAATCCAGGGTCTTCAGTGAGCAAAGGAAATTGGGGAGCAAAACATGAATTTCAGTAGTCATGTTCGTATTCGTGGCAAAGGACTAGCTCTCCCTTTCTTGTTAATAAGCCTCCGATTCCATCGGTCCTCCTCCTCTCTGTCTATTCATCTCACTGAGTTCTGAGGTCACAAGAGCGGGTGATGGACTGGATTCTGGGTCACAGACTGGCGACCTTCACAAAATGAGGGTTTATCACTAGTGCTTAAAGAGCCGATTCTTCCTCTGGTTTTGCACCTCACCTTGTCCTCTTATTCCCTCCTGTGTGTGGCTTCAGAGTAAATATCGTCAGCATCCCCAGTCGCTCAAGTACACAGCTGTGACAGACACACCCAGCCTCACTCATGCAAAACTCAGCAACCAGATTACAAACGAGGTAAAACCTTCGGATGACTTCGGGATGGGCTTTAAAAAAAACTGCTAGATTGTTTAAAAAAAAAAGTATGAATATTTGTGGGACGGGGGAGGTGGGGAGCGGGGGAAAGCATGCATGTTTGCATGGAAAGAAAGGAATATCATTAGATGAAACCTAAATGGTTTCCAGAAGGGAAAAAGGCCCAGTAGAAAGTCTGTGGTCTTGCCCCCCCACCACAACCCCAAATGCATTTACCGATTGACAGCATCATCATTGGGAGCTTGTTAGAAATGCTAAACCTCAGGCCCCACCCGAGAGCCATCGAATCCACGAGGTCATTTAAGACCGTCACGGGTTTGCTTTGCACATGAAAGTTTGGCAAGTACTGGTCTGTCACTTTTCTGTCCTGGCTGGGCAGATATTGGCTAACCCTTCTTCCATCGTCATTCCGACGATGGTGTTGGGGAGGATTTGTGGTTGTCCAGGGACGGTGATTGATACAGTGTGAAGTCTGCCAGGCTTCTTGGTTCTCTGCCTTCCCATCTTCTCGCTCCCCACTTACCCAATTCTCACTGTAATAGTCGAGCAGAGGGGGCCCAAGGGAGAGACTCTTCACTCCGTCAAATCATCGTTCCAGCTCTACCTCTTCGGAGTGGCTCTCTGACATGTTTGAAATAGCAAGTGAGCCTGGCAGAGAATGAAATGAGTTTTTCAGATTCTCCCTTCTGACCCTAGCTTTTGAAAGTCAGTTGAGATTTGGGTATTTATATATTAGTTTCCACACTTATCCCAAGACTGGGTTAAGAAGACCCAAAGGGCTCTGTAGCGACGTTATCGATTTAAGATTCCCACTGAACCTATCTTGCCTGCTTTGTGATCGGGGTACTGTGGGATGGTAATGCCTCCTTCAGTGGCCTCTGGCCTCGGAGAACTCAGCAACCGCAGGCCATTTCTAATTACAGGAGCATGTGTTTTCATGCCGGCTGAGGCCCTGCACGGGAGCACTGGTGTGTTTGCCCGTGGGAGGATCCTGGGACTTTAGTGAAGGACACAGACTGGGGCTTGGGAACCTCCTTTCCAACCAGCAGAATGGCTCCTAAATTTCCCAGATATTAATATTGTCTTTACACTGTGTCCTCAGCAAAAATATATATATATATACAATGGAAAGAACCATAACAGTATTCCTAATGGTGTTTCTGCTATTAAGCAAAGTAGAGGGCAGGGAAAAATATCTTTTCTTTGACTCACCTTGGGTTCTCGGCTGGGGCTCTGTAACAAAAGACAGATGAGCAAGGGAAAAGCATACACATTTATTTAGGATGAGCTTTAGGGGACTTAGGCATCTTCGTAAGGAAATGGAGTTCAGGAGGAACCATTAAACCTGAGCGTTTTTACCCCAGGTTTGATGAGAAATGTAAGATCGTGGGCAGGTGTAACAGAACAAAAGGGGGTGAGCTGAGGGTAGGAAGCTGGGGGACACTGAGCAAGGTCTGTTTGTTCAGATGCCTCTCGGGTTCCTTGGGGTTCAGATATCAGATGCCCCTTTCTCCCTCCACCAGAGGGCGGGCAGCTCCCCCAGGAGGCCTGTGACCTCCTTCGGGGGGAAGGTCAGAGAGAGGTCTTCCATCTCCTGCTACTTCCAGAATCCTTCTGCTTAAAATATGCACTATGCTAAGGTACCCTATTTGGGGGTAACATGTCCTGAACCCCATCACAAGCAACTTGCAATTTTTTTAACGCATTCCTTTCATAGCACTCAATTTGGCTGATGAAGGACTATCTTTCCTTCAAGTTTTTAAAAAATTTTGATGTGGACCATTTTAAATCTTTATTGAATTTCTTACAATATTGCTTGCTTTTTTAAAAAAAATTATGTTTTTAGTTTTTTGGCTGTGAGGCATGTGGGATCCTAGCTCCCCAACCAAGGATTGAACCCACACCCTCTGCATTGGAAGGCGAAGTCTTAAACACTGGACCTCCAGGGAAATCCCATGAAAGATTACCTTTATTGAAAGAAACATCTTCCCCAAGCTGAGGGTGTGTCCATGACACAGCGAACGGCCTTTTACAAACATATTTCCCAGTTGCAAAGGAGGGACCTCCAGTCCTGCAGAAATGCACAGCGTTTACCTTCTTGGGTTTTTTTTCCCCCTTCTGCCCAGCGCCTCTATAAAGCAGCAGGAGAAGATGCGAGACATCAGTACACAATGACCCTGGGCCTGCCCGAGTTTGTCCGAGCGAAAGCAAACGCGGCCAATCTGAGTGACGTAAGCCTTTCTCACTGCTGAGGTTGAGATGATCTCCAAGGCCAAGTCTCTGTCTGTGATGGGACGTAACAGTGACCCTGCTGGCATTCGCAGAAACTTTCAACCTTGTATCTGGTCGACAAGCACGTTAAACGTACCTTTTCCCAGATGTGTTGATATGTGTGTGTCAGAGCCCACTCCCGGGAGGGTGCTAATGAGATTTTCTTTGCCAAATCGAAAGCTTTTGCTTGTCAGAAATCCGTTCTGCAACACCACAGTACAAATGAAGTGGGTAGCCTTTGTTCATGGAGTCATGTAATTTTTTTGGTTTTGTTTTCTTAAGAAAATCTACATGTGTTCCTACCGTAGGCAAAATACAAGGAGTCTTGGAGGAATCTCCATGCTCAAGGCTACAAGCTGACAATAGACGCTCTGCCCTTCCAGGCGGCTCGAGTCTCTGGAGACATAGCCAGTGATGTGAGTTGAATGATACGACCTTCCATTCTGCCTAATTTCTGTTAACTTCATGTAAAACAATGTCTATGGCTGATTTCCCTGAATTAAAGCAGATCTTTCACCATGTGAAACAGGATGTCATCCGCGGAATATATTAGTTATGAATGAGATTCTTTGATGGAGAGAGGGAAAGAAAGGCCCTGGTAATCAGAAGCTAAATGCAGGCAAAGATCTCCAGCAGAAAGGAGATTACAATTTATTTCTAATTGTAGCATCTAGGCAACCATCCCCCTGTAATGTGTGAACTGTTTTCTAACTCCATCCAGAATTAGAAAGAGAATTTGCAGTAGAAATTGTACTGTGGCCGTAGCACAGTCCCCTCTTGGCTCTGTGGATTCCCGCATCGGCGGTAGGGTTTGCAGCTGTGTTTCAGCCACTCGACTCATAGCGTCCATAGCTTTGGGACATGAAGGTGACTTTCTCTTTCCCACAAACAAATCGCAGAAAATGTAGACTTCAAATAAATGGATCCTGTCTTTTGGGTTTGATGTTTTGCCAAGTGTGAGGGCATAAAGCACAAGTTTCTCTTTCACCCTTTTTGATAAATTCCTTTTGGCCATAGAACTCGTAAGGGGAACGGGCCCTCGCTTTGGTTCTAAGGATCTGGTTTTAATTAGATGGGAGGAAGGGAGCACTGTTTTAATTGTTCCTCCCCCAGCGTGGGGGAGGCAGGCTCTCCGGCCAGCCTCACTGTGCCATTTCTTATAATCATCCCCGTCTCGTGTAAGAACAGGTGATTTTCTTAGTGACTGCGAGGAAAAGGCACAGACAGAACATCAGTGGGCCAAACGCCGGCCCCTGACCGCCTGGTTCCCCTTCCAGTTTCTCTACAGACATGACTTTGTGAAGGAGCGAGGACGGCTGATCGGGGCCCAGAGCGTGAGTGACGACCCCCGGCTCCGGCACTGTCAGCGGATGGGCCAGCTGCAGAGCGAGCTTCAGTACAGGAGGCAGGCGGCGGGCAGCAGAGCGCAGTGCCACCTGCCCATGGACATGGTGCCACTGGTCCACGCCAGGAAGGCCCAGGCCCTGGCCAGCGACCTTGACTACAGGACACGGTGCCACGCGTTCACGGCGCTGCCCGAGGACCTGAAGATGGCCTGGGCCAAGAAGGCTCATGCCCTGCAGAGTGAGGTAGGGAGTCCGGGGATCACACGCCAGTCCCCGACCTTCTTCCTCCCACCAGGCCTGGGTACACATCCCTGCCTCTTCCTTAGCCCTTCAGATCCCTTCATCAGCCCCTGCCCCTCATCAGTGACTTGCTTGATCTGTATCATCTAGGTTGGGATTATTCAGTCAACAGATATTTGCAGAGCACCTGTCATGCCACAGGCATCCCTCAAGGCCCTGGGAATATAGCAGTCAGCAAAAGAGCCCGAAGTTCCTGGTGTCAGGGAGCTTCCAGTCTGTGGGGAGGAGATGCATCAGGAGTGAGCTGTGTGGTGCGTCAGGTGGAGACAGAGCAGGGAAGCGGGGTGTGTGTGTCAAAGTGTGAAAGTGTTAGCTCGGTCACATCTGACTCTTTGTGATCCCATGGACTGTGGCCCACCAGGCTCCTCTGTCCATGGGAAGTCTCCAGGCAAGAATACTGGAGTGGGTTGCCATGCCCTTCTCCAGGGCATCTTCTCGACCCACGGATCAAACCTGGGTCTCCCCTGTTGCAGGCAGATCTTTTACCATCTGAGCCAGCAGGGAGGGCCAGGTAAGTGTATGTGTGCAACGTGAAAAAATGAGGGACAGGGTCATTCTCATCCTCTGTCACCCGCTTCTCCCCCTGCCTTCAGTCTTTCCCAGCATCAGGGTCTTCTCCAATGAGTCAGCTCTTCCCATCTGGTGGCTTAAGTATTGGAGCTTCACCTTCAGCATCAGTCCTTCCGATGAATATTCAGGGCTGTTTTCCTTTAGGATTGACTGACTTGATCTCCTTGCAGCCCAAGGAGGATGAGATGGTTAGTAGCATTGCCGATTCAATGATATGAGTTCTGAGCAAACTCTGGGGGATAGTGACATACAGGGACAGGGACAAGGACGACACTGGTGTGTTGCAGTCCATGGGATCGCAAAGAGTCGGACTCGACTTAGCACCTGAACAACAACAAAGACAGGATCACTCTCGCTGCAGAGGTGACTTTTGAGCAAAGACCCTGGGCAGCAGCAGCCTCAGCATATCTGGGACTGGACTGAAGTGAGTGCCTGAGTACGTGAGTGAGGATGTCCCAGGCGATGGGATGGGGGTCCGAGAAAGAGACCCAGGGCCCGACTGTGTGCACTGGGGGTGTCCCTGAGGCGAGGTGGAGAGTTGTACCCAGAGCTGCCGTTCCCTGACTGCTCACTAGGATGGCACCCTCATTCCAGCACTTCGGGGTGAGGGCCTTGCTCCTCCTGTTGCACAGATGAGGTCACATGGGAGGGGCTGAGGCAGGCCTGGCTCCAGAACCCACACTCTCAACCATGCCACCCTCCTGGATCAGGGGAGTCATGCTTCCTGTGATGCAGGTGCGGATGCTTAGGCCCAGAGAGGGGACATCCTGGCCCATGCAGGGGCATTAAGTCCCACCCTTAGTGGACGTCTCCAGACTCAGTGCCTCTGAAGTCAGTTCCAGGCCATTCCAAGTCTCGGCTCCCTCACGAGGGCCAGGGTAGTGATGAAAATGTGGTCGCGGTCAGCACTTCCAGGCCCCATGCCCATGGCAGGGTCTGCACGATGTTTGCCTATGTGTACCATCTCCCCCAGCCCCACAGCTCCCCTGGGAGGAAGGTGCTCTCATGAGATTTTAGAGCAGGTCTCATGAGACCGTAGTCACATGAACCCTTGTCATCCATATCGGGGTTTCCAAACTTGGGCACCTTTGACACTTGGGGCTGGATGCTTTGTTGTGTGGGCCTGTCTTGTGCATTGCCACATCCTTGGCCTTTACTCTTGAGATGCCATTAGCACCCCCTCAAAGTGACAATCAGAAGCGTCTCCATATATTGCCAAATGCACCTGGGGGTCTCAACAGTGTTGAGACCTCTGTTCTCAGTTGAGGACTGTCTATATGATGCACTGTGCTGAGCACAGACAGTGCATGGTCCATAGGAATATGCCAGAGGGTGTGAGCTGTTAGGATTATGTTTTCCACCAAGCCTTCCAAGGACCCTTCTGTTGGTGGCCTCTTCCGGGGAGAAAATAAACCTCCTGGGACAGGACAGGCCACTGTGGGGAGATTGGGGGCCCGGCAGCAGCCACTTGGCTTTCTAGGCCTTCATGTTTCTACTGGAAAAGCAAAGATGTTTGATTTATTGGTGATCTCAGATTTCAGGATTCATAGATAAATGTTTTTTTTAATGCTGACATCATCATAGTATCAGACTATTTTACTAAGTAAGGAGAAAGACCAAAAACCAACTCTTACCTCAAGCTACCATTTATATCACCGTTACTTCTGAAAAGAAAGGATATTTTAACACATACAAATAAGAACAACAAGAAAAAAAGAGAGTCCTTCCCAAGAAACACTTGTTGGCAGTCATAGACTTACACTTTACCAAATGCGATATGTTTTGTGCTGAGAATTTATTGATTTGAGAATGACCATGTTGGGCTTCATGCATTGTTTTGAAACTTCAGGTTTGTTAAACTGGGCGGTCTTGGGCCCCAAGATCCTGTGAATAGCAGACCCCCAGAATGTCTGTCTGGTCTGGAGGCTTGTTTTCTTGCAGTCATCACTGAAAATCCAATTCCATGTGGTTATGTTCTGTTGCTGCTGCTAAGTCGCTTCAGTCGTGTCCGACTCTATGTGACCCCATAGACGGCAGCCCACCAGGCTTCCCTGTCCCTAGGATTCTCCAGGCAAGAACACTGGAGTGGGTTGCCATTTCCTTCTCCAATGCATGAAAGTGAAAAGTGAAAGTGATGTCGCTCAGTCGTGTCCGACCCTCAGCGACCCCATGGACTGCAGCCCACCAGGCTCCTCCATCCATGGGACTTTCCAGGCAAGAGTACTGGAGTGGGTTGCCATTATGTTCTACTGAAAAGGAAACAAAGGCTCATTGTGAGCTCACGAAGTTCAGCAGAGTTCTGGGCAGGAACAGTAGCTCCCGTAGCCATCAGTCGTTCTCCTGACCTCTCCCATCCAGGCCGGAAAGCAAGCTGTGGGTCTCGGCGCTCACCCTTGGCGGGAGGGTCCTCAAGGCTGTGACTGCTGAAGTCTTGGGAAAGTTGTGCTTACCTCAGGGATGCATCTGAGATACGTGCTCTGCCCAGGCTGTGCTCCACCACCAGGGGGTGCTAGTTCAGTCACCTCTTGGTCCTTTCCAAATCTGCCACTCCACGCTCCACCACCAGGGGGTGCTAGTTCAGTCACCTCTTGGTCCTTTCCAAATCTGCCACTCCACGCTCCTCTCCGTGACCTCACATAAGGGCTGCAGGCATGCTGCAAAGCACATGAAGGGACAGTCAAGGGGACAGCCTTGGCCCCAGCCTTTATGGCTGCAAGGCCTCAGGAGACTCCTTAAGCTTCCCCGGCTTCCGTTTCCCCATCAGAAACAACAGCAATGACAGTGACAATACCTAAGAAGTACGGAATGCTTATCCTGGGCTAGGCATTTATTTAAAGATTTTGCACGAACGATCTCATGTAGTATCTAGGTAGGTACTGTGAGTACTTCCATTTTTACAGTTGCGGTAACTAACGCACCTATAAATCTTCAGGAACTTGCTCAGGGTCATAAGCTGCCAGGGAAATGACTTGCTCAAGACCATATGGCTAGTTAAGAGGCAAAGCCCAGCTCTGGGCTCCTGACTCTGGGGTTAGCGCTCTCTGGCTCCCCCTGGTGGCTAGATTAAGAACCCAGGCGCTCTGGCTCTTGAGGGTTCTCTTAAGGACCACCTGCGCAAGATCCCAGAGGACAGCAGCTGGTGACTCGTCTGAGAATCTGAGCAAGCATTTAACCCCCCAGATTGTTCTATAGTTGGGAATGAGAGCTCGTCCTTTGAGAATGGCACAAGGACTGAATGAGGTAATGAAAGTGAAAGCGAAGTTGCTCAGTCGTGTCCGACCCATGGACTGTAGCCTACCAGGCTCCTCCGTCCATGGAGTTTTCGAGGCAACAGTACTGGAGTGGTTGCCATTTCCTTCTCCAGGGGATCTTCCCAACCCAGGGATCAAACCCGGGTCTCCTGCACTGGCAGGCAGACGTTTTACCATCTGAACCACCAGGGAAGCCCAAATGAGTCTGAAGCAAACCACACCCTTTGCAAGACAGTTATTATAGTGATTCTTATTATTAATATGACAAATATACCCCTTCCCCTGGCCACCTCCTGGGCGCACCTCCTGGTTATGTAATTCCTGTTAGAGCTCAAGGGTTGAAAGCTACAGCTTGTGCGTCTCCAGAATGGGGGTGGAGGGGGGCGGGCGCCAGGAATCTCACGTGTGACTCTGAAAGTGGGATCCAGGCCTTCATATGTACAAGGGCAAGTAGTGAGGCTGCCACCTGGGGAAGCGAGATACAGCTGGGCAGCCTGAGAAGATCTCTTATTATCTTAGAATCCTTCTTGGAAACCTTCTTTGGGCCAATTCTCCTCAACTACCCTCCTTGCTCCTCACCCTCTCTTTTATGGTGAGGTCTGGGGCAGGCGTGTTGTTTTTAGGGTCTGCGTGAATAGTCAAAGCGGGGCTGGGAGCAGAAATATCAATAGACAAGCCATTTATAAGCGAGTCGGAGGCGCAGTCAGATCTTTGGGGAACCTGCGTCTTGCCTTCTGACTCACCTGCGCTCGCACTGTTCAGCTCAACAAAAGGCAAGTTGAAAGCATGCGCCCCCACTTCATCTCACTTATGAAAGGAGCAAGGCCCGGCTGTGAAGAGGCCCTGTAGGATTATTCTCTCTAACTTAGAAATTTATCCAATTTTCTCTGTTCTTTATCAGAGTGGAAGGCAAACGCTTTGCTGGTGTAGACTGAAAGATCGCGGTATAAAAAGCAATTTCACTGACATGGGGTTTTGAAACGTGCTCCCAAACCCGAGTGATGTCCCCCTTCACCAGTTGGAAAGCAGAGTGGAATTTGCTCAGGGGCCTTAACCAGCAGACAGTAGATCAGAAACGGACCCTCTTTGAGGCCAGCTGTGAGGAGCACTGTGATTCCTGAAATGAAAGAAAACTAAAAAGGCCGAAAGGCTGATTTCAGGAGTGGGTATTTTGCGTTACCGCAGAGCTTGTATCTAAATTAGAGAAATGCCAGCAACTTCGTTTAGTTCCAAATTTCACATTTCCTTAGAGAGTCCTTTTTCTTCCTTTAAAAATGCCTAACATTTCCATATGGAGAGGAAGAAAAGCTTTTTCAGAGACTGTCTCGATGTAGGTAATGGTGGGCAGATCAAGGAATGGTAATAAGATCAAACATTTCAGGAGATTCCTAATCAGGCCCATTGTCTTAAAACCCCACTTACTGTTTTCTTCCTGGAACTGATGCTGTAGTTCTGATCTTCTGAGTCGTTAAGAGGAGAAAAATGGATAAAGTTTAAGCCTATTGTGCAATGTAGGCAAATCCTGAGTAACCATAGGAGGAGGGGTAAACTGAGGCATGGAAATATTAAGGCGGTTTACACACCATTCCCCAGTTGTAGCCAGGTTTGTTGCAGTTTTGAGAGTCCTGCAAAGAACTCCCCCTCCCCCACCACCGCAAAGAGAAAAACAAATCTAACACGCAGAGTGTCTTTTACCCCTCAGGACTCTCAGGTGTTTTCATGAGAACAGAGGGATTGTCATGACCTTCGGGTATCACAGAGAGAAACTGAGTCACATTTTGGTACAGTGATTTGCCCTGAGTCACAGCAGGTTTGATCCAGAGCTCAAAGCCCTTTGATCCACTGCAAGTGTGTGAAACGTTTCTGTTTAGGCAGGCGGTCAATCGCCTCACTGCCAGAATGAAACCAAATAATCAAGGCTGACGTGTGGGCTGGGGTGTGTATCTCAGATCTTTCTTAAGGGATCATTCCCGTAGGTCACAACCTTCTGCTTGGAATCCAGCCAGTTTACATGTGGGACCTGCTTGTATTTTACGCATGATCCGTTACTTAATTCTGGGCGGAATGCACAAACTCAAATAGTTTGCCTTGGTGACATGCAGAACTCACCCAAATGAAGATATCGAATGTTGTGATGAAGCATTTTTATGGATGCCCCAATGGTTTGCAACCCTTTCCTGATAAAAGCCAGTGTTTTTTTCTTCCCACAGTTGCGCTACAAGTCGGACCTGATGGGCATGAAGGGGACAGGATGGCTGGCACTGAGTTCCCCACAGATAGAAAGTGCAAAGAAAGCCGGAGAACTCATCAGTGAGGTATTAACCTGACTCTACCACAAACGCAACCTGGCGTTTATCTCCTCCTGACGAGGGAGCTTGCAGAGGGACTGGAGAGCCTGGGAGGGCCCCATGGCACTGGACTCCCGATTTCTTTCAGGGGCGATTTGCAACCAAATCCCAAGACAGAACAAGATTTGGCTCCCAGTGAATTCACTTGCTGGGGAGTTAAAGGCTTGTTCCAATCAGGCAGTGAAAGAGGGGTGATGCATTAGATGATGATCAACAAATGTTTTATGCACAATTATGATCTAACTGGACCCATTATTTTCATGGAGGTAAGGAGAGGGTTTGCCACCCGTCTCCTGAGTTTACTCAGTTCAATGTCCTAGGGTTACCTGACTTCAGAGGGTGTTAAAAGTTGCCCAGAGATGGTTGCATTAACTGAACTCCCACCATGTTGATGACCCAGAGATTCTTGCCCTGGGAACTCCTTGAGAGCACAGCACTGCCTTCTTTAGTTCCTTAATAACAGAACCTACTTGAATAGGGTCTGGGCAGGGCCGACTTAAGGCTGAATCCTTCCGTCTCCTGAATTCCTTTTCTTGTGATGCGCTTTGGCATTTTGCAGCCTCTCTTGCCAAGAATGGAAATACCTGTAAAATGGTCCTTATCACAGAGGCAGCTTGAATCTCTTCTGTATGCTGGTGAGGTGGCCACAAAGAAGAGAGATTTCTTTCCCAAGCATGTCATTGATACACCTGGTACTGAGTAGGTAGGGTGAAGCTGCACCCAGAAAAATGCATGGTCTTTGATTGTTTCTTGAGAATCTTGGTCTTTCTCTTACAGACCAAATACCGTAAAAAACCAGACACCATCAAGTTTACCACAGTGGTTGACTCCCCGGACCTAGTTCATGCCAAGAACAGCTACATGCATTGCAATGAGGTGGGTGTCTTCTGCTCACTCATCCCAGGCTTAATAGTGGGTAGAGCTGCTCAGTGGTCAGTGCTTAAGATGTAAGTGCAAACCTTCTGTCCCTTACCTGGGCGATCTTGGGTCAGTTTTCTAATGTCTTCCGGCCATGGTTCCCTTATTTGAAAGAAAGAGAATGATAGCAACCATTTCATGAGATGGAGTGAATTAAATGAGGATGAAGTAAATAAAATTTCATGAAGCTTTTAGCAAGTATTTAGAACATAGTAAGTCCTCAATAAATGTCCCTAGTTTGACTCATAACCATCACAATAGTAATTAATACAAGTATTATTGATGGATCCTTACCAAACATTAGATCATATATATCTAAATTGTCCATAGATGACAATGGAATTAAATCTTAACATAAGCCAATTAAGAAAAAAAAAAGCAGCTATATAAAGAACTTCTTTCTACTGTATAATTTAGCCCCATTTCTTCTCTCCTGTATTAATTTTGAAGAATAGGAAATTACATATTTTCTTCTCTGAAACCCTCCAGGGATTGGATTTTTGCACACTGACAAAGCTGCCCCGTGCTCACAGAGTCTAAGTGTGGTACTGACCAGTTCATGTTCGCAAAACACAAACTGAATTTGGGAAAGGGTTGGAATGTTAAATATTATATTTCCTCTTTAAAACTGGATGAGACTCAACCACCTCCTAAAATTATTTCCAGTCCTTATATCACTGCCCTAAAAATAGCCATTAAGAGAAAGCTTGAGTTCTAAAATTGTGTCTTCTTGGGACACAGGGTGAACTAAGAAAACTTTAAATTTCTTAAGAGATATTAAGGCACTTAAGGTTTTTTTAGCTGTTATGTCTTTTTATTATTTTTATTAATGTTTAGTAACAAAGGCATTGAGACATCTTGTTACTAGTAAAAAGCTTGAGCAAATGCCTGATTGCAAAGATCCTCTGAAATATCCACCCATCTTTTACTGTTTGTGAAACACAGGTACAGTGACCCAGGATGATGGTTTGTGATCCTTTTGGAGCAAAACTTGATGAATATTTTAAATACTTAAAACCAGCTCCTCACCTCCTGACCCTGGCCACTCAGGCACCTCCCTTCCTGGGTGGCGTCTGGAGGGATGCTCTCCAAGGGCAGGATAGCTTCTGCACCTGGGGTGGGAGGGGCAGGAAAGGGCATCAGCCCCCTCTTCACCTTTGACTGCAGCAAGTGTGGGTTCCCATTTACTGTGAGCCTTCTTCCCTGCAGCGCCTGTACAGGTCAGGGGATGCTGAATCCCGACACAGGTACACCCTGGTGCCCGACCACCCTGATTTCACCAGGGCCCGCCTCAACGCCCTGCATCTGAGCGACGTAAGTGAACCGGCTATTCATGTGGTGTTGCCCATTTCTGTAATATGATCTGTGCCCAGATGGGATTTTTTTTTTTTTAGAAAGAATTCCTAGGAAGGGAGCTGGGAACAGAAAGCACCCTAGACTGAGAGTAGGATAAGTGACATATATAACTTTGAGCCACTTTTCTTGCTGGGCCTCAGTCCCCCCAGCTGCAAAATGGGGATGGAGCTGGGCTAGCCCACTCCTGTGGTCCTGCCAGCTCTAGCAGCCCAGTGCTGGGCATGACTCCAAAGACCTCAGTCGGCTGTGCTCCAGTCAGAGGAGCGGTGCCCTGGCCCCGCGGGTGTAGACACCTGCTCTGCTTGCTCCCCAGACTCCTCTCCTTAGCCATTCAGAGCCTCGTAAGTCTGGAGACCGAGTGGCGCTTTCTCTGCTTTCTGCAGGTTAGAAAGACGCTGCAATTGTAGTCCATGGGATCCAAACACAATCCGCTCCTTTGTGCCTGAGGCTGTGGCCCCCGACACGTCTGTTCCCTTGGATGTGTGCCCTTTGCATGCATCTCCAAGATGCTGTTTCCTCAGCCCGGGCTTGTTGTTGGCAGGGGTCGGAGGCCCCTGGTCGTAATAGAATAGGCGGCCGCTCTGCCGGCAAAGCTGTGATCCTGGGATAACAGGTACCGAGGCGGCAGAATCAAAAGACGCTGTCAGATCAGAATAACACAGGCTGAGTGTGTCGGCCTGGGGCCGCGCGGGGCCTCCCAGAGTCCGGCCATTCTTCCCGCCCTGGCCCGGCCATTGTGTCCTGGGGCTCCGTGCAGATCAACAGCTGCTGCTGCTCACCCCAGAGGTAGCCGCCTCGCAGGGGTCGGCAAGAGGCGCCTTCTAGTTAGCGTGTGTATTAGTTTGTTGCGTTTGTAAAGCCCTGTGGGATCCCACGCGGTGAATGTGCTGGTGCTTTGTAAATATGAGTTATTATGACCATTTGATGCTTTTGAGGGATGCGCAGGCGATAATTTTAGAACAGCAGCTCTGGTGGGCTGACCTCCATCTGGGGAAGCGGGACCTCCCCCTCAGCGGAGCTTGGACAAAACATCCATCTCATTAATGCTTCAAGGATGGGGGAAGGCTAGGCCTCCATGTGAGGAACTCCTGGAGGCCCATTTGCCCTGGACACTGGGATAGAAGAACCAGTCCTTCAGGGACCCGACTTAAGGAGGACAGCCACCCTGGGCTGGCGGCAGAGGCATCCTTCCTTCCACAAGGGGTGCCAGTCTGCAGAGTCCCGGAGCTGAAATTAGCCGCCAGGGCACGCGGGTATGGAGGACTCACGAACCTCTTTTGAAAGAGCACTTCTTCGGGGGCGTGGAGGATACGCACAATTGGATCAAGTGCTCTGTGAGGAAGATGTGGAGGGAAAGTGACCTTCCTGGGCAAAGAAAGCCATTGAGATGTGCAAGGCAGCCGAAATAACTAAAAATCAAATGACTCTAATGTGTGAGGATGAGGGCAAAGCTGTGCCCACTGTGATAAAGAAGAGGAACGCCCAGGGTTCCAAATCAAAGAGCCTGCGGAATCTAAAGACTCCCAGTGGCAAGGCAAAAACCTCAACAGAATTAAAAAAAAAAAAAAAAAAAAAACCTCAGGGAGGAAGCGATGACAATCAAGCAAATAGTTTACAGGGAGAGGTGGGGTGGGAAGACGGGGAGCCAGCGCCTCGGGCAGAACCCCAATTTGGGCCTGCCCTTGAGTTGACTCCCATGTGGTGCAGTGGTAAAGAATCCGCCTGCCAATGCAGGAGACATAAGAGACGCGGGTGGGTTCAATCCCTGGGTTGGGGCGATCCCCTGGAGGAAGAAATGGCAACCCGCTCCAGTATTCTTGCCTGGAGAATCCCATGGACAGAGGAGCCTGGGGGTGCTGCAGTCCATTGGATGGCAAAGAGGCGGCCAGGACTGAGTGCCTGCGCCATACTTACACTTGAGTTGACCCCCAGTTACAGAGACTCGGAGGCTGGGGTGCCATGACACCAAAGCAGGGTGACCTTGGAGTTTGATGCTGTGAAGAGATGGGTGTCGTTTCCTAGCCCAGATCTGGTGGAGAATCTTATTAGGAAGGCGCTGACAGACCCCTTTCCAGGGAACGATCAGGGTTTTGACTCTCCTTCCTAGTCTGATATTTGTAGGACCATCAAAACAAGGAAATGCAATGCTAGAGGGGCTGGTTGTCTGTCATGATCTGAATTCCGCCTCGCCTTCTACACACCTCTCAGTCCTGCCCACTAAACTCAACGACGACCCAGGAAATCTAATCCTTTGGGCCCTGTTTGTGATCTGCCGATGAGGTGATGACCTTAGTGATGATTAGTTCTGTATTTCTAGGTGCATCAACAGAGTAGGCATTTGGCTTCTGGTTTGTAATGTTGGGACTGGAAGAAGTGATGAAGGTAAAGGAGGTGATGAGCAGCAGGACTTAACAAACAGTGAGCTCCACCACGCTTGGCTCAAGCTTTCCGTGGTCCCCTCTAGCTCCAGGCTCGGTTGTGGGGTGGCATGAGGGCACTCTGCCTTTTTCTCTGCCACTCTTCCTCTGCTTAATCCCCCCAATCCCCTGTAGAACAGAGTCTCAGCCTTGACCTCTATTTCCAAGTGACAAAAGTAAGGTTCTTAAGGGCCCCCTGACCTGCTGTGGCTCTGAGATGCGTGAGCGACCGAAACGGTCTGGGGCTGTCACTTTGTCATCTGCTGGCGATGCGCCTCGCCTGCTGTCTCCCTTCTCTGTGACAGAATAAAGGACAGCCTTCCGCTGGGATCTCCAGATGACTCCTTTCATGGAGCCATTCCCTTATCTTGAAAAAAATATATATGAGCTACATGAAGGCGCGGGCGGTTTTGATGCCTCCGTAGGTGATGTGGGTCTACCTGAGGACTAAGAGGATGTGATTACAGACTCCCGGAGGGTGTGCAAGAACAACTTGAAAGGCGGAGAAATAAAAGAGGACGATGTGAAATGCAGGGGTCAGGAACTCGGTCAGGTTCCTGACGATCAATTTAATTCAGGTGAAGGCTCTCCTCTCGGTGCAGACAGCAGGAGGGCATGGGGGCTGCAGCACGCCTCACAGGGATGCTGTGACGTGGCGTCAAGGTGGCCCAGGGGCCCCCAGGAAGTGAGTGGAGCCCATGAACATAAGGGTGCCAGGACCCAAGGAATAGAACTGGCAGCGTGTGGGGAGAAACAGGGTTCTTTAACTTTGCATTCTGGCAGCTGGAAGCTGCAAACTTGAGGTGCTGGAATGAAAGCAAAGACAGGGGGAAGGGGGACAGGGGCGTCTGGTGCCCACAGGATGTAGCAAATCAGCCAGACCCTGAGACCCACAAGAGCAGGGCCTGATGCTCAGGCTGGGCGTTTAGAGCCAAAGCCCGTCATGGCCAGAGCTGGGGAGGTCCTCAAGGTGGCCGTGGGGCCATGGGCTCTGCCATCTGGGCACCAGCAAGACAAAGGGTACCTGTATGGGAATGACTCCCTCTGAGAACTAGCGGACATGGAGGCTTGGAGCTGCCCATTCACCTGTCACTCATTTCTTTGTTTCCCCAACTAGAAAGTCTACAGACACTCCTGGGAGCAGACCCGGGCAGGCGGCTACGACTTCAGGCTGGATGCCATCCCATTCCAGACGGCACGGGCGTCGAGGGAGATCGCCAGTGATGTAAGAGCTCACGTTCTCTCCCTGCCTCTGTCGCTGATAGGTGTCACTCTCGTTTCCCCTTTCTGTTGAAAGGCAGACCACTGAGAACCAAAGCTGAAAAAGTGTTTCAAGTGAAAGGAATAAAAGTTGGCCTTATTTTCTAGCATCTCAGCCAGAAATTTGGAATTAAGGAAGGTTTTATTTCTACTTTCTCTCCTTCAAGAGAGGCATTCTTAAACGTTGATGTATGTGGGCAGAAACTAGAAATCAGTTAGCAGAGGACTGATTTGTTGACCTTCAATAAAGGGACCTTGTTTTTCAAAGCTGAAGTGCACTATGGGATAGAAAGAAATTGGGTTTCCCCGCCTAGATTGACTTGAGTTCAGATCCTGTCTCAGTTGCTTAGGAGTTGGCTCTGTGGTCTTGAGCAAGTTGCTTAAATCCTCTGGACTAAAATTTCTCCTATGAAATAGAGATCTAATACTTATCTCTATTGGTGACAGGATTGATGTAGAGAGAGTGAAAGTTGCTCAGTCGTATCCAACTCTTTGCCACCCCATGAACTATACAGTCCATGGAATTCTCCAGGCCAGAATACTGGAATGGGTAGCCTTTCTCTTTTCCAGGGGATCTTCCCAACCTGGGGATAGAACCGTGGTCTCATGCATTGCAGGCGGATTCTCTACCAGCTGAGCCACCAGGGAAGCCTGGGATTGATGTAGGAATGTAACCAAAATGGTTCACAGTGTCATGTACAGAGAAGGGGGACAAAACACGGCAGCTTTTATTATCAAAGAGGTAGACATCACTAACTAGATAGGAAGACGTTACTAACTAGATACATGGTCATTCATGAACAACTTGTCACTGGTTCGAAGTGAAACAAGTACAGAAACCAAGCATTTAGCAACACTTTTATCAATGAGATATTCTGACCTCCAAGCCTGAGATGGGTGGACTTCTCTGGCTGAGCAGAATAGAAGCCAGTTTGGGTTTATCAAATGCACCTGGTACTTTTTACATACGAATCACAGGCTTCCCAGGTGGTGCCAGTGGTAAAGAACCCGAGTGCCAGTGCAGGAGGTATAAGAGATGCGGTTTGATCCCTGGGTGGGGAAGATCCCCTGGAGGAGGGCACAGCAACCCTCTCCAGTATTTTTGCCTGGGGAATCCCATGGACAGAGGAGCCTGGCAGCTATAGTCCATGGGGTCATACAGAGTCAGACACGACCGAAGTGATTTCACACACGTGCAGTCACAGGCAGAAGGACCACATACTGGACTTCGATGGATTGGAAATTTTAAAAAGCAAAACAAAGTGAATCAATCCTGGTTTTCACTATACATGGTTTGAGCAGCACTGAGTTGGGTCCCTGAAAGCTGGAAAGAATCAGAGGATGAGAGGCTGCTCATAGAATGGGTGCACTCCTTAGCTGCTGGATTAAATTGTTACCACAGCAGTATCACCAGCTGCCACTGGGTGGACGTGAGCCTGTGCAGGACACGAAGCTCAGCCCCGTCTCGCTGAATCCTCTTAAGATCCTGTGGGGTGGAGGTTCACACACCCATTTTACCAAGTGGGGAAACCAAAGCTCAGAGAGACTCAGTAACTGACCCGAGGCCACACAGCTAAAGGAAACAGAGGGAAACCTGGATCCCAGACCTACTTGAATCCAAAGCAGTGCCCTTGACCCACTGCTGAGCTTCCTGCTGAGAATCCCGAGGGCCGGCCCTGGAGGGAAGGGGGGCACCCGTGACCACCTCTCTGCTCCTCTGCCCTGCAGTTCCTGTACAAAGAGGCCTTCCTAAGGGACCGGGGCCTGCAGATTGGGTACCGCAGCATCCACGACGACCCAAGGATGAGGCACTTCCTCAGCGTCGGCAGACTCCAGAGTGACAACGAGTACAAGAAGGACTTCGCCAAGACTCGGTCCCAGTTCCACAGCCGCCCAGACCAGCCCGGCTTCCTCCAGGCCAAGAGGAGCCAGCAGCTGGCCAGCGACGTGCATTACAGGCAGGCCCTGCCCCAGCCCACCTGCGACCCAGAGCAGCTGGGCCTGAAACATGCGCAGAAGGCCCACCGGCTGCAGAGTGATGTGAGCTGCCCTCCCCTCGGGCCTAGGCCCTGCCTCTGGTTCTCTTCACCGGAGGTGTCCATAATCCCACATCCCATGTTACCCTCAGGGAGGAGCCAAGCTGAGATAGAACCTAGGATACCTAACATGATAGCCCCAGAAGAAATGACAAGCATCCCAGTGTATCAGGCCCTTCCTGCGGGCCAGGCTCCGTGCCAGATGCTTTCCATGCTGTGCCTCGTGGCTCTCACAACCAGCCGGTTCACAGATGGGGAACCGGAGGCTTAGAGCAGTGAAGTCACTTACTCAGGATCCCATGGCAATCAGTAGCAGGTCTGGAATCTGAGCCCCATATGGCTTAATGTGAGAGCCCAACATCTTGGCTGCTGTGCCTTAGTCTTTCCGGGGCTTTCCAGGTGGCGCTAGTGGTAAAGAACCTGCTTGCCTGTACAGGAGATGTGAGAGACACGGGTTCGATCGCTGGGTCAGGAAGATTCCCCGGAGAAGGGCGTGGCAACCCACTCTAGTATTCTTGCCTGGGAAATGCTGTGGACAGAGAAGCCTGATGGGCTACAGTCCGGCAAAGAGTCAGACACAAAGGAAGCGACTTAGCACGTACACACTCTTCCCAAGGGATCTTTGTAATCAGCAGCCTGGGCCCTTTATCTCTGAGAGGCAACTGAAGCCCCTAAATGGGAGATGACTTCCTTAAGGTTACAGAGCAGGTCTAGAAAGGAGCTCGGCCTTGAACCAGATCTCTGACCTTCCACCTTCACTGCAGCCCCCTTGAGTAGAGAGATGCAGGGGACAGCGCTGTGCTGGCCTGACTCCCAGCACAGTGCATCCTCAGTGCCAAGGAGCTCCTGTGTAAGACTGTTTGGCTCCCATGTCCTGGTTTCACTCACAACATAGTCCCCAGGGCAGCCTTTTTAAGCCTCTTCACTCTATGCCCTCCTGACCTATTCCTCTTGCCTCCCTCGTTCCCCCAAGGTCAAATACAAATCAGACTTGAACCTGACCAGAGGTATTGGCTGGACACCTCCTGGCTCCTACAAAGTGGAAATGGCTCGGCGGGCTGCAGAGCTGGCCAACGCGAGGGGCCTGGGTCTCCGAGGGGCTTACGTAAGTAGCAGGCTGGCAGGCAAGGCCACGGGGGGAAAGGCGAACTCAATTGTTTCTTTTCAAACTTTATTTTTGGCCAAAGGTTAGCTGGCTCTAAAGACGCATGCAATGCAGCTCAGGCAAGGCGCCTAATTTCATGGGTCTGAGATGACCAGGCGGATGACACCTGGGTTAAACTTCCTGCGGGGTTTTCTCTGAAGTCACAGCCATTAGTTCTTCGGAGGCGAGTGTGCCGGGGCTACATCAATCCTGGCCACGCAGGCCAGGCTGTGCCGACTGCTTGCTTGTTACATGCACGGACAGGGTCAGAGCCATGCTGTCTACCACAGTCTGGGTTTTGAACCCTACTTTGTTCAGAAGAAAGGTGCCCCGTCTAAATGAGAGATGGGCTCTGCTTCTTTCTTTCTTGCTGTGAGGTTCCTTTTTCTTGGGGAGGATGGAGAAGGAGGAAAGGAAGGAGAGGGTGAGCTTTTTAGACAGCTTGTCTTGTGGGAGCTTCCGCTTCACTCAGGGAGGTGTGTTTGGTTTCTGCAGCGGGGGCCAGAGGCTGTGGAGCCCGGAGATGATCAGAGGGGGTTTGTAAACCCAGATGCCACCGAGATTCTGCACGTCAAAAGAAGGAAGGCCCCGCTGTTCTGAGTGGGCGGCGTCCACCCTTGGTCCTTGGGAGAGAAGCTGGAGAGGAAATCTGCACACCAGAGATGTGGCTTCAGTCGGAGCCAGCTGAAAATGGCACCCCTGCCCTAGTCCTCCTTTATTAAAATAACAGCTCCCTGGAAATGGGTGGAGAATGTTGTGTTTGGTTCTCTGTTTAACACCCAGCGGTGGGTGGCTGACCCTGTTGTCCACCCTGAGTGTCTGAGGAATAAAGACGTAAAGGTGACCCCCACCAATGCTGAGCCGTCTGAAAGCTCACACTTGCCAATGTCCCAGGTGAAGGCAGGCTGTGAACACTGATTTTCTAGAAGCTACGATTGTTGGAAGGGAAGCAAACGTCATGCACTTCAGCTTGATTCTCTCATTTCTGGGTTTCCCAGGAGGGAGCCTGAGGCAGCGGGGGCCATGCTGGTCCCGGGTGCCCTGGGCTGGGCAGCAGTGGTCTCTGCTTAGAGCCTGTGTACTCAGAGGCTCCAGGGGGCGTCCATTGCTGCCCACAGGGCCTCGCCTTGTCTGGGTGCTCACAGGGCAGGCTATGAGCCTCACGAGACACCTCAGAAGCTAGCCTCCTTCTCCATGGTGGTTTTGATCCACGTTAGGAATTTGGTCACTTGAGTGTAGACCCCTGGCTTCTTCCCACACTCCAGGCCCCAGCTCACGATCCCGTAGACGTAGGAGGTGCCGTCCTTCTCACAGGTCAGAGGGCCTCCAGAGTCTCCCTGTGGGAAAAGATGCAAGAGACCACTCTGTGGTTCAGCATACACTCAGAGACACCCCGGCCTTCCATGAGGGGATGCTGGGGGGTGAGGGTGGGATTGTTGGCCAGCCCTGGGGAAAGTGGCAACAAGGTTCTTCCTATGCCTCATACGATGCAGTGCTCTGAAGGGAGAGAAGTAGATAACAACCTGTGTCCTAAGTCAGAGAGGGCTTGGCAGAGAAGCCCAGGCCCAGGTCACACCCTGACTCCCTTACCCACCATGACTCAGTGATGCAGGTATTACTAAGGGGCTCTCAACTTCTCATTCCATCCTAGGACCTAGCAGGGGCTGGACGGATGCCCTGTTTGGATAGAGCACCTTCCAGGGCCCGCAGGGCACACACTGGTCAGGAAGGATGAGGTTCAGAGGCAGCTTGGCCATGATGCTCAGCAGGGTCTATGGGATTAGATTTACCAGGCTCCAAACCAGGCTGTCCATCTGCTGGCCTATGGGGCCTCCATTTTTCACACTATAAACCATAGGTGGCAACAGAACCCACCCGAGGGTTCTTGTGAGGACTAAGGCTTGTAAGGCTTATGGGAGAGTGCGTGGTTCACATTAAACCCCCAGTTAGAGTGGAGAGGAGGAGGATGGTGGGGAGGGCAAGAATGAGAAAGACAGCTCACACACACACACACACACACACGCACACACATATCTGCTCCTGCTTACACACCTGGTAGGATATTTAATGAATTATTTCTTTCAATCTTAGCCACAATCTCCCAATTTTATGGATACCCTAGTTCCATTTTATAGATTAGACACCTGAGATTGGCTAATTACTTGAGGGCGGCAGATTGAATGTTTGTGTCCTCCCTGCCCTTCTCAAATTCCTGTGTGAAAGCCTAATGTTTTATTAGAAGGTGGGGCTTTGGGGAGGTAATTAGGTTGGGAGGGTGGGGCCCATGCACGGGATTAGTGCCCTTGTTGAAACCTTGTGGCTCAGTTGGTGTAGAGTTCACTTGCAATGCAGGAAACTCAGATTTGATCCCTGGGTCAGGAAGATCCCCTGGAGAAGGAAATGGTGACCGACTCCAGTATTCTTGCTTGAGACATCCCATGGACAGAAGAGCCTGGTGGGCTACAGTCCTTGGGGTTGCAAAGAGTCAGACACAACTGAGTGACTCAGCATACAAGCAGAAGGGACCTAGAGAGCTCTCTCTCTTTCTGCTACACGAGGACACGGTGAGAAGTTGGCAGTCAGAGAGGGTCCCACTGGAACCGTGCTGGCACCCTGATCTCAGTCTTCCAGCCTCCAGGACTGTGAGAAATGAATGTCTGTTGTTTAGCCACCCAGTCTACGGTCACTTATATAGAAGTCCAAGCTGACTAAGCCATTCAGTGACTGATAAAGGTCACAAAGTAAAGGACAGAAGCAGGTTTCAAACCTTTGACTGTCTTTTTAAAATCCTGCAATCTGTTTCCTTATCCATCTTGTAGGGACTCAGGGAAAATCACTCCCATCTGCTCACACCCTTCCTTTAAGTAGGTAGATACCCGTGGCTCCTTGGGAAAGGACAGAGGGTCACAGGAGAGCCACAGACCCTGAGAGAGACCATGATTTCCCATCCCAAAGCAGGCTCGAAGCTGCAGATCACTGTTGAGTTTCTTTGTAGGGAGGAGCTCAGGTTTGAGTGTGCCCATGCTTGTCCCCCAAAGTCCTATCTGGGGGTGGGTGTCAGGCAGGATCTAAATGGGCTCTGGCCACAGAGCAGCCACTCAGCCAATTAGTGTATTTGGGCTAAATCACCTTCCCCCTTCACACACACACATTTAAATCCACATTTAAATGGTGACTCAATATTGTGAATTCTCTGGCCCCTCATCTTTCTCTTTCTAACCACTGGTCTTTGCAAATGTCCCCTGCTTATTGGGATTTGCAGACAAGCTGCCCAGCGCTGAGGGCAGAAACACCCTCTTCACATTTTAACAGAGAGGAGCAAGTTCTTGCTCTGCACTTTACACCCAGGAGCTGTGAACCAAGATAATTTCTCTAAGCATCAGTACAATGGTAACAGTGACATCCTTCACCAGACTGGTCAGAATCAAATCCAACAACAGCGAGCAAAGTGACTGCTACAGTATCGATGCTGAGTCCTCCTGGTCTGGTGTGGATTCAGGTTTGCCAGAGGACAGATGTGCCCACCTTGACCGAATGGCAAGTGGGTCTCTGCCCCTCCTCCCTGCCAGGGGCTCTAAGGGCCCTTTGTGCCCCTGTGTAAGGCCCTGCTTTCTCCAAATGCCATGTGAAGTCTCCGACCTGGCAGGAGTCTTGTCCAGGCTTCTGGAGGTTTCCTGCGCAAATCATGTTGTCGTCGATTGAGTGGTCATAGAGTCGGCGGGAGTTGCATATCGTGTTGCTGATCAGCTTGACCTTAGCATCCAAGAGCTGGCGGGACCCTTCTCCTGAGGGTCAGAGAAAAGACGTTGCCACTGTAGAGACCAGGGTGGAACCTGCCCCACCAGAAGTCAGCCACCTGCCCCAAGTTCAGGCAGTAGGGGTTTTTCTAGGAGACAGGGAGAGAAGCCTACTTGAGATGATCTTTGCTTTCCATCATTAAGAACAAGATTGGAAGGGAGAGAAATCTGTTTTGAGTATTTGAGAGACACTTAAGATACTACTTCCCAATTTCCGTATTACAGGGCACATGCATTGGAAGGGCTGATGCTGAAGCTGAAGTTCCAATGCTTTGGCCACCTGATGGGAACAGCCAACTCATTGGAAAAGACTCTGATGGTAGGAAAGAAGGAAGGCAAAAGGAGAAGAGGGCAGCAGAGGATGGAATGGCTGGATGCATCACCGACTCAACGGACATGAATTTGAACAAACTGGGAGATAGTGAAGGACAGGGAAGCCTGGCATGCTGCAGTCCACGTGGTCGCAAAGAGTTGGACACGACTTAGGGCCTGAGCAATAACAACATAATCTTGTCAGTACTATATCTACCTAGGAAAGGAGGAAATTCTCCATGGATGCAAGATCAATGCTTGGTGAAAGTCAAGGAGCTAGGGGCTAGGGCCAAGGACAGATATGGAGATCAGAGGAGACTGCGAAGGTGATGAGATTTAACTAGAGCTAGAGAGATGGTCAGGAAGATACCCCAGAGTAGGAAATGGCAACCCACTACAGTGTTCTTGCCTGGAAAGTCCCACAGACAGAGAAGCCTGGCAGGCTACCATCCATGGGGTTGCAAAGAGTCGAACATGATTGACCACACACAGAGAAAGCTGGGGCAGTCTCTTTCTTTTGAATATAACTCTGATTTCTAGTCCAGGAGGGCTGAATGTGACCCTTTCTTGTCTGGTGGATGCAAGTAACCTGAGTGTCAGGAGAATGCATGGCCAGACTCACCTGTTTCTGTGACACCCCAGCCGGAGATATGGCACTCAGTCCCAGAGGGAAAGGGACCATCGGGCAAACAGACAGTTTTCACATATTTGGATTCCAGGGCACAATGACCATCCACTGGCTTTAGCTTGAGCAAGGCTAGGTAGAGAGAGGGGAAATGGGCGATGAAACCCTCTCTGTCAAAGAAGCATCAGCTTCAGCTTGATTGGAAGGTGGTTGTAGGAAAACCCCACTCCCAATACCCCAAATTCTTCTGTTATCATTTCATGCTTTTAACCTTCACCTGGGGAGGAGTCATAACACTTCAGGCTGAGAGTAATACCAAGAAATAATAACTGAGTTTGAAATCATTTTGAATACCGTTTTGGAAAAACAGGCTTTAAGTGGGGGGGGGGGGAAGATGTTGAGGACAGAAGAGCCTAGTCGCCTGCTGTCCAAAGGGTCGCACAGAGTTGGACATGAATGAAGCAACTTAGCACGCATGCACAGTGTTGAGGAGGGAGAGTGAGAAGTGTGTGAATGAAGAAATAAGATACAGAACTAAGGAGCAAGAAGCTTAAGTACATCATTGCCTACCAGGTGCCAGATGTACATGGGACCCACGTACATCATGTCACTTAGCACATGGGCAGTGAACAGCTAGACATCAGTGTCCCTGTTTCACAGAAGAGGGAATTGAGACTTAGAAGGGTGAAACTGGTTAGGGAGTGGGGGAGTAGGGATTCAAGACAGCTCTGCACAGCACACCGTTCTTCATGTCGGATGTTCCTTCCCCTCAGTTTAAAAGTTTGTGCACATTTATCTGCAACATTAACAGAGACTTTTCAGAACTAAAACGCCCTGGAAGAAATGCTCTACTTAACAGGGCCTATGAAAGACCTGCTTAGAGCACCTTCCAGAACCAAGCCTCAACTTTCTGTCAGAAGAGAAATCCACCCAGGACAAGAGAAACGGAAAGCCATGATAGAAGAGAAGAGACTTGCCAATATCGTTGTAGGGAATGTCGTCTATTTCAACATAGTGGCTGTACTTGAAAATCTTCTGCACCCCAAAGCTCTGCTCATGGAATTCCGTCTTCGTCAGGTCCTGGTCCCCAAGCACCACTTTTAGATATTTGGTTTTTATCCTGTAAGGGGAAAGTGTGATGATCAGGAACTAGTCCTGGAATTTGAGAGGCTGGAGCCACACCCGTGAGTTGTGTGACCTTTGACAGATGACCTGACTTCTCACTTGGTGGCATCCTCAAGACCATGTAATCATGGTCTTGCTCACAGAGCTCTCCTGCGGGTCATTAAGCAGTTTTGAGGCTTGACTGTCATAACACATGTAATGCACGTGGTAAGCATTCTACACACAGGAGCTTTCTTCTGTTGTCTGGTTTTAAGGAGACATGCTTTTGCCCTTGGAGCTAGATCAGACCCCCTAGTCCTGCTAGAGCTGTCAAGATGCTGATCAGATGGGAAGAGGCCAGCATCCCCTGGGGATTCTGGCCTCCCTGGCCTCTGCTCCCAGCAGGCGCTTACTCAGTGCAGTGGGCTGCAGTCAGCACCCAGCATGGGTGGATCAGCGCCCCCCCGCAGTAATGGCCCTGGGGCATGGAGACGGTCAGTCGTAGTGAGGTCTGCAGGGATGCCTGCCACGGGTGCTTGCCCGCCGTGCTCTTAAAGCCTCCAAAGATCCTCTTGACCTTCTTCTCTGCTATCTCAGTCTTCCCGCAGGACCCAAATTCAGGAAACTTGGTCAAGGGCTCCACGGGTCTTCCCTCTGGGTTGGCAACGTCTGTGAAACACAAGAGAAATAAATCACACTTCCACCCTCCCTCTAGGTTCTCAGAAGGACCTTATCAGAGGTATGACTCTGCCTTAGAAGCTGAGCTAGTGTCCAGGGCTAAGAGACTGTACTGGTGTATACAGGATGGGCACATGTGCAGTTAACATTTGTTGGCAGAATTCCCTGATGGTCCAGTGGTTAAGACTCCATGCTCTCACTGCTAAAGGTCCAGATTCAATCCCTGGTCGAGGATGGAAGATCCCACAAGTTCACTCGGTATAGTGAGAAAAAAATAAAACAAAAACCCTACATGCTTATACATACCCTTAAAAAATTGTTGAGCACATTGATTAATACAAAGCAAGCCTATAGAATTAATGATGAAGATATTGCGCTTTCCTTCTTATTTTGATGTGCATACAAATACATAACAGTGTGTATGATTTATATATGGAATCTAAAAAATACAACGAATTAGGGACTATAACAAAAAGAAGCAGACTCGAGTATAGAGTATGAGCTAGTGCTTGGCAGCGGGGAGACAGAGAGAGGAGAGGAAAGACGGGGTAAGGGATTAAAAGGTACAAACGATTAGGTATAAAATAAACTACAGGGGGCTTATTTTGTTGTACAACAGGGAGAATATAGTCCATATTTTATAATAACTATAAATATAGTTCAACATTTAAAAATTGTGAATCCTTCTAGTGTATACCTGTAACTTACATTAACACTGTATAGCAAGAGAATTTCAATAAAACATGTGCAAATGAGTATCAATATAGAAATCCAGCTCTGGTAGTCTAGTTGCTGTGTCCAACTCTATGGACTGTAGCCCACCAAGTTCCTCTGTCCATGGGATTTTCCAGGTAAGAATATTGGAGTGGGTTGCCATTTCCTCCTCCAGGGGATCTTCCAGACCCAGGGATCAAACACAGGTCTCATGCGTTGCAGGCGGATTCTTCACTGACCTCCAGGTATGTATCTAGCTATGTTAATGTACACATAGGTTTTTGAAGGCTTTTTGGTGCCTAGGGGAAGATACCCAGATGACAGAGGTGGGTAGATGAGACATTTGCACAGATAATTGTCAATCAAACGAAAGAGCAACAAGAGATGTATGGGTGGTGCCCGATCTATTTCATGAGGTTTGTAAGGAGTGAAAGGTAACGCTTCACTTGGTAGATCACTTGGTAGGACTTTCTGGAGGAGTGATTGAAAGTGACAGTTGCTCAGTCATGTCTGACTCTTTGTGACCCCACAGACTAGAGCCAACCAAGATCCTCGGTCCCTGGAATTCTCCAGGCAAGAATTCTAGAGTGGATACCCACTCCCTTCTCCAGGGGATCTTCCTGACCAAGGGACTGAACCCAGATCTCCTGCACTGCAGGTGGATTCTTTACCATTTGAGCCAGGAGGAGTGATTACTGGGGGTGATTCTCAAAGAATGGTTAGATATGGACAAGAGCAAACATGGGATAGAGCCAAGGCACAAAAATGAAACTGTTCAGGGAAGCAATCCCACTGATAGGGCAGGAGGGTACATAGCTTCAGATGTGGGCAGAGAAGTGGACCAAGGCAGACTTTTAGAAAGACCGTGAAGCCGGAACGCAGTCCGTGTTGCATCCTGAGAGGCTGTGGAGGCCCAGCCAATGTTTGATCCCCACTGTGCACTGAAGGCCTGGCACAGCGCCTGGCATACAGCACGCAAGTGACCAGTATTTGCTGAATGCACTGACGGGGAGCCAGGAGGCCTGAGTCTGCAAAGCTGCCCAGGTCTGCTCGGCCTGAGAGCAGAGGGTCGCGGAGCTGGGTTGCCACGAGGATGGCAAATGGTGAAGCAGGTGTGGAGGGAGGGTGAGGGTGGGAGAGAGAGAGAGTTCCGGGAATGTCTGTGCATCTACCACCTCCCCACTACCAGGCCTCCAGTAGCCACGGTCTAACCTGGGGCAGAGCAGGCGGGGACATCACAGTACTCCCACTTCACCTTCGCATTGTTTACTTTAAAGAAGCACCAGGGCTTTTTGTCTCCATCTGGGTTTCTGAAAAAACAAACAAACAAACAACAAAGTAAGCCAGGGTTGAGGCTTGGCGAACCCACTGGACTTCATTAAAGGACCTTTGGGTAAAAGAATATCAAGTTCTTGCACCCTCTGCCCCCCCTCCCCGATGCCCAGAGCTAACTTCCATTCCATTCCTCCAACAGGTTAGCAAAGCTTGGCATATAAGCGTGGTTACAGCTCTGGGACCAAGTCTTAACTTCTGGAGGGGAATCTCAATAACCAGAGAGTAGTTCACAAACTTTATGCCAGATCCACAAGACACAAATTGTTTTGCAGGAAAATAAATGAGATCCCTATTGAAGATCCTTCTTTGTTAGGAACATGAAGTAACTACAGAAACAGGGTGAGAGAAGGGCTCCTTTGCCCAAAGTTCCAAATTTTGAGCTTGAGAATTCTCTGAGGGAGGCTACCCTGCAGACAATCCCATGGAAGGAACAGCTCAAGGTCAACGAAAGTGGAAGGGAGCTTGTGTGTTGTGCAAGGGAAACCCCTCTGCTTAATGGAACCAGTTGAAAGCCATACACAAAATCCCTGTTTCTGTATGGAGACCGTATAGAATGTCCTTGGCCTTGGTCAGACAATGAGCACAGAGAGGAAAGCAACAGAATGGTCTGGAGGCAGCCGATGGGGAAGAAGGTAACTAGTCATCACCAGGGATGGAAATAACATTATTCTTATCTGGGAAAGCCTGCACATCCTTGTGGCAGAGACTGTAAGGCTCACCAAATTTTCTCCTTTGATGTTCCATTTCTCCCTTGAAGTTTATGTGGGACCATGTGACTATTTCTGGTCAATGAAGTACATGTGCTGAAATAACATGTCACTTCTAGGCTGAGGTAGTAAGAATCTCATCCTCCATGTTCCAGGCTCTCCTTGTCCTCCCTGGATATTTGAGTAACTTTGTTGGAGTTACCCAACTGACATGACACGTGCAGTGTGCATGAGAAATAAACACTGGTGTTTTCAAGCCACTGGGGTTTGGGGTTGTTTGTTAACAGAAGCATAACCTAACCTATACTGAGTGGGAAAATCTTCCTATTGATAGTAAGCTGATGAGTTTCAGTGTTCCATTTCAAAATCTCTAAGCTGACTCAGGAAAACTAGCAGCAAGGGCAGTGAGTGAGTGAGTGAGTGAAGTCGCTCAGTCATGTCCGACTCTTAGTGACCCCATGGACTGTAGCCTGCCAGGCTCCTCCGCCCATGGGATTTTCCGGGCAAGAGTACTGGAGTGGGTTGCCATTTCCTTCTGCAGGAGATCTTCCCAATGCAGGGATTGAACCCAGGTCTCCCGCACTGTAGGCAGACGCTTTACCATCTGAGCCACCAGGGAAGGAGCAAGGGGAAGGGACAAACAAATCCTCACCCTGACAAGCAGCCAAGGCTGAGCGGAGAGGAAGGTGAGCTTTACCTGCAGAAATTGTGCTCCCCGATCCCATGGGCCTCAGCGTCCTCCATAAACACGTTGTACTTCTCCTGCAAGAGGAGGTGGGAGTTCCAGTAAAGGCACGAGTGCTGGTTGACTGTCCTACTCACTTTCCCTCGGTAAGAGTAGCCGTCATCAACGTAGCAGTCATCAGGACCTCGGAGAGAGCAGGCAAGAACGTGAGCACTGAGACGAACTGGCGTGCCGCGCCCAGAAAGGACTTGTCAGGCATGAGAGGACTGGCCTAAATACTGATCACCCTGAGATTTCACCACAGGTCCCAGAAAGAAGGTGGCTTGAGAATGTTCCACCTTCAACCCAGCTTAAAAACACAGAATCTCATGGGGGTGGGGGTTGGCAACCAAATTCTTTAATTTTGGCTCAAACAAGAACTGGTACACTGAGCTGCATTGAGGACCAAGGATGCCCGGATGTATTTGACTTGCCTACATATATCCCTGTTTATTGCATCCTTTACACGGAGCAGGACACACCCTATGCCCTTTGGTTGGAAGGCGGAGGCAATAGCAGCACTTGGGAATCTTGACTTGAATCCTGTTCTGCCAAGTCCCCAACAGATAAAGGATTCCAGAGGCCTCCTGTGTGGCTCTGAGATTCTGGAGAAGTGGTGGTAGAGACCCATACCTATTTCACAGAGCTTTCCCTTGAACTGGTCAGGACAGGCGCAGGTGAACTTGGACCTCCGCCTCTGCCGGGAGCAGGTGCCACCGTTTTGGCAGGGATTTGGCCTGCACACAGGAACCACTGTAAACACAGGGAGTGGGTCCAGGAAGGCCCTTTAGGAGGAGTTGCAGCTACATCTGAGCTGATGAGGAGATGTTGGAGGCACTTTTCTGGTGTCCAGCCTTTCACAGAAGATGGGTCACCAAAGAGGAAAGAGAGACCCACTGACTTGCTAGTAAACATACACATACATCTTAAGAATGTAAACAGACGTGGGTGAAACAGTATGATGGAGGCCAGCAAAAATGAGTATATAAGTAGATGGGTTCAGTAAGGAACAGCAAGATGCATGGACTGAGCAGGAATTTGGGGCCAGTCTGAGCTAGACTGAAACTTAGCTCTGCCCCTTGATAGCTGTGTAACCATGAGCAAGTGAGCTAACCTCTCTGAACTTCAATTTCTTCATCTGTAAAACTCTTTCTTGTAGTGTTTTTGGGAGAGTGTGAGAGAGAATGTAAATCTCCTGGGACAATGCCTGACTCACAGCAGTGAAAAAATATACATGACCCATTCTAGGAATAGACTGGGGCTTACTTCCTAGATGTGAGTTTCAAGATGATTTTTTTTTTTATGGGAAAGCACACAGACTGGTCAATTCCCACTGGACTCTCCAGGGATAATGAATATTAAAAAATCTTAGTTAAAAGGGCCATCTTGAATGCCACCAAAACTTTGGGTTGGTATCTGGACTTCACACAGTAGGATACTGACATTCCAGGCATAAGTCAGGGGAGAGAGAGCTTAGCATAGAAGAGGCTTCCAGTACTTACCTCTGGAGCAGTCTGAACCCATGTAAGGGTGTCTGCAGGCACAGCGGTGGTAAGGAGGACTCTGAGTAATGAGACAGTCTCCCCGGCCACATGGGTTGTTTTTGCACTTGTTTTGCACTGTGGGAGATCAATAGAGGAGTTTTGCCAAAGTACAGGACATTATTTGGGGCACATTTTACATTGAGAGGTACCTGCACAGTACAATATTTAGGAGGTGGTCCTGGGGGTGGTAGTGATGGTGACTGGTAGAGCATGTGCCCTTGTCCATGGTTCTGAAACACTATGCTATCCACCCCCATCCCCCATCCCTCACAGCCCCCCACCCCCCAGAAAATTTCCCTTATCCTTGGGTCATGGATGATTGCTTCCCAGTTCCTTATGAGTTCCTAGTGCTCATAGCCTTTATTATTCTATCTTTATAAGCACTTTGATAATGTTAAAACTTCAAAAATTCCAAATGCATCTGCAATTTGAGTTTCTCCACTTTATAGCTGATTTTATGTTCCATTTACAATTTGGTCGCTCTTCCAAGAAGTGGAGGGATAAACTCAGATGCTGTGCTTGTGCTTGATATCCCAAACCATCCTGAAGCATTTATCTAGACTTTGCAGGGTTGAAAATGATAGGACGGACTTCCCTGGTGGCCTAGGGGCTAAGATTCCATGCTTCCAGTACAGGGGGCCTGGGTTCAATTCCTGGGTGGGGAACTAGATCCGACATGCTACAACTAAGAGTTTGAATGCCGCAACGAAAGATCTCACATGCCCCAACTAAGACCCAGCACAACCAAATAAATAAATGAATTTTTTTAAATGGTAGGAATAATTGAAAAGGGCACAGAGAAAAGAAGTCAACCTCAAAACCCTCACTGTCTCCCCCCAGCCCCCCTCAGTTATATGGTCACTAGATAGGACAGAATCCAGGTTCTCTCTAAGGGTATAACTGGCCCATAAGAATTCCATTCCCAATACTTTATCACCTCATGCTATGCCCACAAGAGGTCACTAAAGGCAGACACAGCTTTTATCAGCGTCTTCATGAGTGAGGATGGCAGGAAGAGAGAGCCTCCAGCTGGAATCAGGCCCCGGATCTCTAATTCCTGCTCTTCTCCCGACTAGATGTGTGGCCGTGTTCCCTGTGCACTCTGGTCCCCCTTTCTCTAACAGGATTGGGCCTTGTGCGCCCTGAGCACCTTCCTGCTCCCCTATTTGAGAACACTTTGCTGTTGAAGTTGGTCTGAACACTCTAAACAACAGTACTAATAAGCCCTGGTCAGGATCCAGTTCTTATCTCCTCAGTGTTCTCATCTGTGGAATGGACGTGTTAGTCCAATCTAACACATGGCGATGAGGACTCAGGGAGATGTCGCCTTGACCAGGCTGAGGAATCCTTTATGCGTAATGTAATATGTGTGGTTTTCAGCCATTCCATGGGATTTCTAAGAGCCTTCATTACCCCCTTAGAATTGCAGGAAAAAGTGCCTGATATTCAACTTGGAGGAAAGAGTGGATCTGGTGAAGGTACACTCACCATTCTGACATCTGTTTCCAGAGAAAGGGTCCCGACAGCGGCACGTGAAGGTGGCCCCACTGATGAGGCAGTCCCCACCATGTGTACAGGGGTTGGACAGGCATGGGTCTAAAGCACACGGGCAGAAGTCAAGGTTTGCAATGAAAAGCAGGCGAGACGCCCCCCTTTGCTCATGGGATTTCTGCTTCCTGCCCCCAAATAAGAGAGGAACTACAGAGCCAGTGATCAGGGAAAGGGGGAAACACACTTTGCCCTTAAGGAGCCAGGAACACTGCCATCACAAGGGCAGAGGGAGGGTTTCGGGTTAGGAAGAGGAGAGGCGAGAAGGAACCATGCCTGGCTCCCTCGGCCTGGCTTTGGATGGGGCCTTTCTCCTGGAGTAACTCCCCTTTCCCGTCATCACTGTCTCTCTCCTCCCAGTCTCGCTGGGAGTGCCACGGGGTCTGTCTCTGATGCTGAAGGCATTTCACAAGCCTGAAGACCTCCCCTACTCCCAGTGCCCAGGGGTGGAGGTCAGGAGTGGGGAACGAAAACCCACCCCTAATGAAACACCAGCCTTCTGAACATCAGGAAAGAAGACCAAAGGCAAGAGGGGGACAGAAGAATTGACGGCGAGGAGGAAATGACCCAGTGGCCTTCATCTTTCTTCAACTACTTGTTCAGTTAGATTTTGTCATATTTCATCTGTGCCTTTGGCTTTTCATGGTTGTCTGAATGGATCTTCCCTTGGGGAATTCTTTATCCTTCTGTTCACACACATTGTTCTTTGGTTCAGGAACTAGGATCCCTGGGCCTGGCTCTTGTTTTGATGGTCCCTTCTGATGTTCCCCTGATGCCCCGGATCTTGGCCCTGCCTTCCAGGCCACTTCGCAGTTACACAGCTTTTATTCCAGCTGCTGAGTGCTTTCCATTCCTTCTCCTGGTTTAGTCACGTGCCTGTGTTCAGGCCCAGCTTCTCATTTTCCTTTCTCTCCCTTTGCGTGGGTTGAGAAGCCACAGAAACAAAAACAAAGGTGGCCGAAGCACATGTGTGAATACACACACGCACACACACACAACCCAACAACTGTGCAAAGCTTCCAAAGAGTGAAAAGAGAAAGGAAAACAGCGCAGCTGAAAGGGCAGTCCCAGTGCCAGCTGCGCATTAGCTACAGTCTGATGCCTGATGCTAAATGAAATTCTTCTGCATAATTAGGACCTGCATGTCCTGAAAGCTCTGGGAATGACTTTGAACATGACTGTAACCCCACAGGGTCGGGAGACCTGAATGACGATGCGCTAACTTGCTGTGTAATCTTGGCCAAGTTAGCTCCTCTCGTGGCCTCACTTGCTTCCCCTGTCATTTGAGGGTGGAAGAGATGGTCTCCAACAACCTCCCCAGTTTTCATAGTGTATGATTCTAACTGAAAAAAAAAAAAAAGCCACTCTAAATAACTTTTTTCAAAACCTACTTTATGATGCCATTCAGAGAGGAGGGGGTGAGCCCTTGCATGTGGTCATATGTAAACTCTCTGCTAGGTGGGCTGCTCTCCTTTCGGGAGGGCCCCCAAACAGCTTTGGTACCCACCATCCTCTTCGTAGTACCAGTCAGGGTTGTCAGAATAGGCAGGGGTACTGCTGGCATTCTCTTCCTGGTTATAATACTCTTGGCTGTACTCATACTGGTCAGGAGTCCAATCTACAGACGTGGGAACAGGACAGAAGAAACCCTAATTGTTAGACTTAAAGAAGACACCATTTTATTTCACTGAAAACTCCATTTTTCCAAAGATTTCTAGATCCTAAAAGAGGCTTCCTGTGTCTTTTCAGCTCCTGACACTGATAGGGTGTATAGAAGGGGTCAAGCACTGTGAATTCTCATTTGAGGGGGTTGTTATGACCCAGTGATCCAGTACTGGCATTTGGCAAGGTCAAGAGCACGTGACTGGAAATGGGCAGAAGATGTCAAGTTCTGGTTCTTCGTTAACCATGACCTGGAACACAAGCCAACTGTGTTCTTGGTGCCTCAGTTTCCTCACCTGTAACAGGAAGATGACTGTGGTCCAGGAATCCTCCAAGTTGCTATACAAGATCTGCCCAGGGTCAGATCCAGGGGCACTGGGATGCCTTGTTGGGTGGTTCTATCAATGAAATTCCTCAGTGGGACTTTACCAGTCGCTTCAGCTCAATCAAGTCAAAGAAATTTGCCACCTGCCTTTCGGTCACAGCATCAAACTGCTCCCAAGTTATTTCTATAGTCATCATAACCGTTAATATTTACTGAGTCTTTACTATGTACAAGGCTCTGCACTAAGCATTTTACATGAATCATCCCGTTTCATCCTCCTGAAAATCTAGGAAGTGTATTATTATCTCTGCTTTAAACTTAGAAATCTGAGTCTAAAAGAGGTCAGTAACTTGTCCAAGGTCACACGCTATTAGATGGTAGCTTATGAACTAAGGCAGCTTATCTCTGCATTACCTCTAAAGCGCACACTCTCAACGTCTTCAGCAGGCCTCTCACACTGCCTCAGAATTCACACTTACCCTTGTCAAAGGAGTCCAGTCATTCCCACTGCACATCCAGCCTGTTAATTAGGAATCATGCAAGAACAACCTTGAGAAGGTTCACAGATCTTGCCCACTGAGAGAAAGCGCAGTGTATGGGCTTGGCCGTGGTGGTAAATCTCACACTAGACCAGTCCACTGGGGAAAGCAGGTGTGTGTAAGGCTGGGCCCAAGCTCTTTGTTGTCTGGGGCTTTGGAAGATGTTGGTAGCTCTGCTGCTGACAGAGAGAAGTTTGGGATTTAAGAGAAGTAGGGTTGACTTTGCTCTCGCCAGCTGGCAGGAGTGTGGCAAGTCGGCAAGCTGAAGCTGCAAGAAAGCCCTCCGGAGATGCATATGATAATGACGTAGGGGCAAATGCAGATAGCCGACTTGAAAAGGCACTCCCACAGAGCCAGCTGATGGCTCGGAGGATGCCACTTTACCTAAGCCTGATTATCAATCACATTATCTTACTGGTCTCTCAGTCATTCCCTGATAGTCTTTATCTCTCTGGCCTTTGAAAAATCGACTTTTGCACAATGGCTGTTTTATATTTCCCATTAAAATGGGACTATCTTTTTATTTCCTTTTTGAATACGCCAACTCTGGTTCCTTGCCAAAGTTTCACCTCATTTATCACAGTGTCAAGTCCAGACTCCCTTTGCTTCCTCATTATTTCGCTCGAGCCGCTTTTCCCCACCATGAAAATGCTCCCAGAGGAGGGCACCTTCCCAGGCATGAGGATCTAGGTTGAAGATAAGGCCATTGTCTTCCTGGAGCAAATCAAGTTTCTTTCCAGCTAGCTTGATAAAGTAGAGAAAGAGAGGGAGAGAGTGAAGGGAAAAAAATGTTTTTCTGAATTTGACATGAAAGATTTCAAACTGACATTTTGCAGAGACAGTGGGTTTGGTAATGAGACGATGGCCCCATTTCTTTCTTTCTTTTTTCTTCGGAGAATTGATTTTTGTTTTTCCAGCAGGTGTTTATAGATAAGCCCCTTCAAATTGCTCCTGTAATTTCTCCCATCACTCCCACAAGTTGAGGGGCAGACTGGCTGATCTTGGTTAGACCTTTGTGGATATTTGGAAATGAGGGGAGGTTTTTATAGATAGATGGAATGGTGTGATTTTTCCAGATGACGGGGGATGGATGAAATGTCTGGTGGAGGGTTTTGACTTGAATCCAGCTCTATTTACAAGGCCTGCTCACCCCTCAGTGAAGCTAAGGAGGGAATGAAACACGTAGATGTTGAATTATAGTCCTGCTAAGCAAGGCAGTGTGTGTGTGTGTGTGTTTGTGTGTGTGCTCACTCGTATCCGATTCTTTGCGACCCCAGGGACTGCAGCAGTCAGGCTCCCCTGTCCATGGGATTTTCCGAGCAAGAATACTGGAGTGCGTTGCCATTTCCTTCTCCAGGGCGTCTTTATGACCCAGGGATCAAGCCCACGTCTCCAGTATTGCAGGAAGATTCTTTACTGCTGAGCCACCAGGGAAGTTAAGCTGGGGGCGGGGGGCATACAAAGTAGATTTTTTACTACACTGGGGTCAGCATCCCTGACCCTCAGATTGTTCAAGGGCCGACTATATCATGTAGTAATAACAAACAGACCCACATAGCTTGATTAATATTCAATTGCTGGTAGGATACAACTTTTAGATACTAGAACTCCTCAATGGCTCAGCGGGTTGCAGAATTTTAGGTTGCATGGCTCAGTCTCAGAGGGCATAGCTCTTGTATTTCGTATTTAACGTGGTCTATCTGATTTGTTTCCTCCAACTACATAGTTGGCTTCTTAAGAGTAAGAGCCACGTCCGTTCCTCTTTTTCACAACACAGTGCCCAACACAGAGCCCTGTTAGCCCCTGACATGTGTATTTGATAGATCAAGCTTTCCCTTGGTGACCAAGCCTCCCTTCCTTCTGATCAACCAACACACAGTGGGCACACGGCTCTGCCAGCAAAGATGGCGTCTGTCTGGTTTAGAGTAAACAGAATTCAGGAGAGAAACTGTGCGATTTGGGTCATAGATATTTGGTGAAGACAGTGCCTGATGAGCTTGACAGGAGTATAGAGATTTGTCCAAGGGCTCACCTGGGGAGAGAGGGATTGCATGCAGCCCGGCATGAAATTTGGTTCCATTGGTAGATTTTGAAAAATCACTCCAGGTTCAAATACAGGTTATCAGAAACTTTCTCTAGTCTACCGAAAAGGAGAAAGCTTTGGAGGAAGAATGGGGCAGCTGTCAGAAGCATTTCACATCAGGTATAAAAAGAAACTCTTGTGGATTTGTCTAATTATCAGAGTCTGCTTTTGGAATTTATCAGGAAGAATGTTAAGAGTATCTTAACTCCAATAATCCAAAAAAGAGGTTAATATACACTCACTATTGTCTATGTATTGCTGACTATACTAAATAAATGTGATTTCACACAATCTGTTTAACCTTAACAAAACAAAACAAAACCCTAAGGCATAGGTCTTCTTATTTCTATTTTACAGAAAAGGAAAAGTTAGGGCAGAAGGAGATGATATCAGAACCCCGGTCTACCTGACTCTAAGTCTAGTTTGCTTTTTATGAGCCCGGGAGCCTCTTGTGGGTTTGTGTTTCCTGCAAGTCCACGGGTTTTAGCTTCTAGGAAGTAACATGCGTTGGGAATCTCCTTTGGCACATGCTCCAGGTCCCTGGACTGGGATTATCGTGGTCCCTACAGAAAAACTCCAGAGTTCCTGGGATGGGGCTCTGCAGCTGTTTGGGTTAAAGAGCTCGCCAGATGTGTGGAACGGAGTAGAAATCCCTGGAACGCCGTCCCTGTTGGCACCATCCATCACTGTGGCACAAACCGTTCCTCCGAGGGCCGCCCCCAAACCCCAGCCCTGTCGGCCTGCATTTGACGCTTCCAATCCGGCTGACAGGGCAAGCCCAGCAGAGACCCTTGCTGGCAGGCGGCAGGACAGCTGATGGATGCGCTCAGCCTGTGTTGCCGGGCCCAGTCTAGCCGCCTTTGAAGAGGCATTTCCATAGGCTTGTGGGCTGTCGTGTCACCTGCTTTGGGGAGATGGGCAGAGTCTGTGTTGTTTGATGGCCACCTCCTCCGCCACCCGTTGGGGACTGTGTCCTGGCCCTGTCTGTGCCAGCCAGGCCCTCACCACGCACTGACTCCAGCAGGATCAACCACAGCAGCAGCTTGCCCGTGGACATGAGCACAGTGTATCTCTGGCCCCACCATTGTCTAAAGACAGTGGGGAATCTGACAAAATTCCATCAAAGTATAACCCTCAGATGAAATTAAATCAGACACAAACAGAGGAGTCTTTAGAACCTAACCTGTTCTTTGCAGACAGACCCAGTCACGACATCTCACCCCATTCCACAGCCACAGGCTGACCGAACACCTTGAGAGGGACTCGGGAACCTGTGGGTGGCCTGCTCCAAGGTCCCTTCTTCTACTCACTGAACTCTCAGAAGCCATTGGCAGAGTTCTTATAAAGCCCAGAAACTCAGCATGTTAAATTCCACTCTTTCCACTCCCTGTTTTTGTTGTTTAGTCGCTAAGTCGTGGCTGACTCTTTGAGACCCCATGGACTGCAGCACGCCAGGCTTTCCTGTCCTCTCCTGTCTCCTGGAGTTTGCTCAAATTCATGTCCATTAAGTGGTTTTTCAGCCTGTGCTTGAATACCACCAGGGACGGAGAATGCACTATTTTCCAAGAGCCCCAAAGCCCATTGAGATTTTTTTTTGAGAACTCTGATGATCTACTATTCGCAGATCAAATCTGACACTATAGTTTCCAATCTGTTTAATTAAAACTGAGAGCTTCGTGGATGAATAGAACGTATTCAGTCCCTTTTCTGTGACGTCTGTTCAGCAGAACCACTGCATATAGTCCATGTTCTTTACGCCGTTCACTGCACAATCCAGGGCATCATAAACTTAGAGTCATTGTAGATGTCTTTTGCAACTTTCTGGCAGGTGGCAGTAAAGTGTGTTGAGGTAAATACCCCTCTTAATTCCCACAAAGGCTACCTCATGGACTAAGGGTGGGGCTGCTTTTCAAATACATGCAGAGTGATGTCCCTTGAGTCTTAAATGTCCTGTTTCTTCCTCTGTGTGACCACACATTTCTGCAGCTCTGTCTCTTGGGCACCCAGACTACAGCAGCCCATTCAGTAGAGCCTGAGCAGTTTTGTGCAGAAGGCTAGGGTGGGGGCAGCTCGTTCCATCTCTGGACTTTGGACCTTTCCTGGATTCCACATGTGGACACTGCTGGTCTGGCCATCCGAGAGAGCCCTCCCTGAAATATGATCCTTCCAAGGAATTACATGTTGTTGAATTCAACACTCTCTTGTGTTTTGAGCAAAGACCCCAATCCTTTCAAACCCCCGCATGCCACAGTCATGTATATTTCTTACCAATTTCACAAACATTCCCTAAGCACCTGGGGTGGGATAAGGTCGCTTGCCTTGAGCTGACACAAGTCTGTCTGCCCATGTGGGGCTTTGCTGCCAGAGAATATTGACTGTCAAGCTGAATTTGACCCGGTGCTCTAAAGAGACCCTTGATCCAAAGCTGAGACATGACTGTAGTCTTGTGCCTGGCTCGTGTCCTCTGCGGGTGACCAACATGGGCACTACTAGTGGGGGATGCCTTCTGCCCCAGAGTGAAGTAGTGAGTGGAGTTAACTTCCTTGGGTCTCAGAGCAGCAAAAGGAGACTCAGACCTGGAGACAGAGACCCAGAGCAGACCAGATGTCAGGAAGGAACAGCTCTGCTCAGCCCAGGGTACCAGACAGAGGAGACAGGATGGGGAGAAGGTGAGAGGTGGCAGGTGCGTCTGTGAGAGAAGAGCTTGTGTGAGAGGACACTGAGGAAACAAAGCCGGTGGAGGAGCATCCCAGTGGGGCTGCTGGTGGGAGGCCATCAGCAGGGATGGGCCAGCCTGGAGCCTGCCTACGTGACACCACCGTCTCCACAGAGAGATGCCGGCCTCCCACTGATGGAGCGGAGAGAGTAAGGTAGCACAGGGCTGGCCTGCCTGGAGCCATTGCTCAAGACATCCTCCCTTTGCCAAGGCAAAGTGTCTCATCTCAGCCATTAGGAGGCTGTGTGACCTGGGGCAGGTTGCTTCCCCTCTCTGAGCCTGTTTCCTTCTCTGTGAAACGAAGGGGTTTAACTACTTCTGCAGTTTTTCTCTTGGAGTCCTGGGACTGAACATCAGTCAACTAAAAATTGTGTGAAGCACTGTGTGGCTATCTACACCCAGGAGTATATTTCTTTGGGGAAATCCTCAAAGGGGTCCAAGCCACTTCTGAAACATTGGAACCCTGGGGGCACACCCACACTCAGACCCCTCTTCTCCATCCCAGAACCAGCCTGTGGGGTGGGCAGCCCCAGGGCAGTCTGCACACTCACCTGGGTCCAGGTCTGTGAGAAAAGACAGCAGGGAGAACTGAAAGAGAAAATGACACAGAGAGCAAGGTTGAGTTCTCTGAGCTGGTTGAGCTCTTTCCTGAGCTCCTGTGAGCCGAAAGGGGCTGTTTAGGGGTCATAGCCAGGGCATAGCAGCACTGGGTACTTTCCGATGGCCGGGGGTGGGGTGGGGGTGTGGATTGGAGAGAGTGGTAGGGCCTATTTGACCATGTTCCCCACTCTTCCTGTGCTGGCTGAGCATCCGAAACATCACTCTTCTCCCCAGGATGGATGCAGAGTGCTCTCGCTTACCTGTTCTCATGGGGAAACCTGGCTGCCTAGGTACTGACCATCTTCTTAGTTACACCGATCACCAGGTATTGTGTGTCTCCTCTGCCTGACTATACATTGCTGCATTTAACTCTTACAACAACCCTATGAAGAGGCTTTTATTAGCCTGT
The DNA here is from genome assembly GCF_016772045.2 of Ovis aries. NCBI lineage: Eukaryota > Metazoa > Chordata > Mammalia > Artiodactyla > Bovidae > Ovis > Ovis aries. The sequence continues at coordinate 33,579,715 of NC_056075.1, read as the reverse complement.
TCACAGATGAGGAAATTGAGTTTCAGAGGTCACACAGCTGTGAGAGGATCCACATTCACGCCCATGTCTAGGTGATTGCCTTGGACTTCTCTGGAGGCTCAGAGGGTAAAGAATCTGCCTGCAATGCAGCAGGCCTAGAGTCAGTCCCTGGGTTGGGAAGATTCCCTGGAGAAGGGAATGGCAACCCATTCCAGTATTCCTGCCTGGGAAATCCCAAGGACAGAGGAGCCTGGTGGGCTACAGTCCACGGGATTGTAAAGAGTTGGACACAGCTGAGCGACTCACACAACAGCTCTTTAAGGTTGGAGATGGACAGACGCTTAAACTCTCCAGTTGCTTCTCACTGTTCTTGGAACAAAATAGAAACACCTGCCACGACCTATGAACCTCACCCCAGACCCTTTTCTCCAAATGTTGTTTCTCTCCTGATGCTCCAACCAGACTGGCTTCAAAATGGCACCAGCCGAGCTCTTCCCTCCTTGGGGCTTTTGCGCTTGTTCCTTCCGCCCAGATGGCTTGCCCCACCATTCCTCCCTTGCCACCACATCAGCTTTAATGCCATCTTCTCTGCATCTTTCCCACTTCCCCCATCAGCACGGCGCACCCCAATACTTTTGTCTCTGCACCCATTCATTTCCTCCATGGTCCCCATTAAAGCTTATAATTTTATATCTGTTTATTTGCATGTTATCTGTTGCTCACACCAAACTCTGATTCTCTAGAAAATCGAGGCTCTTTCTGTTTCACCACTGATGTATTTAGCCATTACCCAGCAGTGTTTGGCATATGGCATGCCTCAACATAGTTTTGCTGAAAAAACCAATAATGGTAGGAATAGTGCTTGCTTTGCTTTTAAAATGCAGTCAGTCAGTTCAGTTGCTCAGTCGTGTCCCTTGCAACCCCATGGACTGCAACATGCTAGGCCTCCCTGTCCATCACCAGCTCCCAGAGCTTGCTCAAACTCATGTCCATTGAGTCAGTGATGCCATCCAACCATCTCATCCTCTGTTGTCTCCATTGTTTTTAAAATGCAGTACACCAGAAAAAAAGAGAAAGTTTTATTTATTTAATAGGTGGAATATTTTCTTTCAGTTAAATCAGAGATCAGCTAAAAAAAAAAAAAAAAAAGCCCTGAGGCTGAAGCCAGACTGTGTTTCTGCCAATAAAGTTTTATTGGAACATGGCCCCTCCCACCTGCTTATATACTGACTTTAACTCTTTCCATGCTATAATGATAAGACAGTTGTGACAGAGACAGTATAGTCCCAAATATTTCCTGTCTGGAACTTTACAGGCAAGGTTTGCTGACCTCTGACTTAGAAACCAGGAGTTCCGTCTTCTGACAGGCTTCCCTTTGGTTCTCAGTGGCCAGGAAGCTGCTGTCAGTATGATGCATTTTCCTGGTACCCAGTCTAGGCAGTTTTGTATATTTGCTTCCTCCACCTCCAGCAGAAGCTTTAGTTTTCTGTTTCACTGTAGCCCCTTTAGTCATTTTGGGATAAAATGATAAGAAGAAAGAATGCATTCTGACATGGTGTATGAAGGGCACAATAGTCTAGACAAAGATGCTTATCCTGAATCTCGTGAAGAACGTGACAGACACAAACCACGGGCTTTCTGCAAAACAGCTAGCCTCAACTCTGCGAGCCTGTCCATGTCATAAAAGATGAAAAAGATGGGAAGATTTTTCCTTATTAAATGAGACTAGAGAGACCTGACAACTAAATGCAGCGAAGGATCCTTGATTAGATCCTAAATTTCTTTTTAAAAAAGCCCTGACAGATATCATTGGAACTATCGGGAAATTTGAATATAGACTTAGGGTAGACAGTATTGTTGTGTCAATGTTGAATTTCTTGAGTGTGATAATGGAAGTGTGGTTTTATAGGAAAATGTCTTTGTTCTAAGAAGGTCCTGAAGCAGGGAGTGGGATGGCTGCAATTTAGTTGTGAAGGATTCAGCAAACCAACCAACCAACCAACCAACCAGCCTAACAAATGTATGTACATAAAATCAGGGCAGAAAGCGACTATGACAAGCGATCAGTGTTGCATCTGTCTGGGCGGAAAATATTTACTGTATTATTCTTTCCACTTTCTAGTGGTCTGACAAACTATAAAATAAAAAGCTGGGGAGGAAAAAGGATGCGGAGACAGAGGTCATTTGCTGCCTGGAGTGTGCCTGTTTTGGAGAGGTGAGGGCAGGTCGGCAGAGGAATGACAGGTTCAGGGCTCAGGGTGTTTCTGGCCCTGGGGAGTGTCTGACGTTGATACCTCCAGGCTTGGGTGCCGGGTAGGTGCCAGAGAAGAGGAATAAGGGGACCCTGGAACAAATGTCACCCCCTCCTTCAATCTTATCCTCGTCACAGCCAGTCAGCTCAGCCTTGATCCAGTCCTTTGTCTGTCTCTTCATCCCTCCATGAAGCTGTCTGGAGGCCAGGGCCTGTACCTCTCTACCGGCCTTCATCCAGACCTGCAGGACTTATGCTAGGCCAGAGCCCCACATTTTAACTGAAAACTGGAGCCTCAGGGAGAGCTGGGTGCTTCACTGCTCATGGCCAGCAGGTGGCAGACGTGCCCTTCCCAGGAGATGGAACCGGACCTGGCGCTCAAATGGAAACTAAACAAAAAGAAATCAGGACCTTCCCAAGCTGGGGGCCCTTCAGATCCCACGGGCTCTAAGTCTGAAGCAGCTGCCTCCCAGCTGTGCACCCTGGACTGATGTCAAGGGGTCCCAGGGGTCCGAAGCAGGCCCACTTATTTCGTGAATCACTGGATCCACCCGCAGAAAAGAGGCTGTGGTGGAAATGTGGTTACTGGCAGTCACAGCACCAGGCTGGACCAAACCAGAAAGGCCACAAGAATGCCAGCTGTTTGCGCCATACACCTGGATCCTGTAACTCACCTGGGTGATGGCAGGGCATGGGGATTGTGAATAGACAGCATCTACCTACTTTCATCCCAATAATCCATTCTGTTTCTACAGAGGGACAGGGAAAGGATAAGAATTCTTATTCCCAGGACTTGTAAATCCAAAGAGGAAGATCACTGGTGCAAAACAAGGAGAATGGGGGAGAAGGAGGGGACAACTATAATCTCAGTTCACATTTATTAAGACCTGACAGCTGCCAAGGACTGTGTAAATGTTTTATGTGCCTTTTGTCTCTTTTATTGCACATAATCTTAGATAATTGGAGTACTATAATTATGTCCATTGTAGACGTTAAGTTACCGATAGTAACTCAGCTAGTAAATGCCAGAGCCAGAGTAGAATGGAGCCAGTCTTATGCCAGAGCCATTGTGTGAGGATGAGGGACCCACCGCCTGCAAGCTTGATAATGAAGAAAGTAGAAGAGCCGCCTAATCCTGAGAGAGGCAGGGCACTCAGTCTGGTGAAGAGACTGGGCCCCTGTCTTTGGAAAGTTTTTGCAGGTCCTACCCAGACTAGCTCAGACCCGGCAGACACAAAAAGGGCGGCTAGGCTCCAGGGACATCCAGGGTAGGGACAAAAGTCAGCTGGAGCCTCAGCCAGTTCACTGTGACAAACACATCTCAGCAAACATCTCCACCCAGATCGAAAGGCACACAAGCTACTGCCTGCTTCTTCCATCATGTGTATTCCCAGTCTCACCATGGCTGAGTGTTCACAACTGCCCCAGCTCCTCTGCGAGGGCTAGGAATGGCTAATTCTGGCACATGGAAAGGTAGACGTTTTGCAGTAGATTCAGTGAGACCCCTTGAGATCCAACTGCTGGTCCATCTCTAATCAGACTTTCACAATGGATCCATGCCTCAGGACTTTGGCCTTCCCCAGTTGGAAGGACTGATCCTGAAGCTGAAACTCCAACCTTTTGGCCACCTAATGTGAAGAACTGCGTCCTTGGAAAAGATCCTGATGCTGGGAAAGATTGAAGGCAGGAGGAGAAGGGGGTGACAGAGGATGAGATGGTTGAATGGCATCACTGACTCAATAGACATGAATTTGAGCAAGCTCCAGGAGTTGGTGATGGACAGGGAAGCCTGGCATGCTGCAGTCCACTGGGCCACAAAGAGACACAACTGAGCAACTGAACTGAACTGAACTAAACTGAGTTAGAAGCAAATTACTAGCAATGTTAACATCTCACCCCCTAACCCAGTCACCAGTGAGCATAATATGGTGTCTTCTAGGTTAAGGATGGTTGGGGGGAAGGTGGCAGGGGGGAGGGGGGCGCAGAGAGAGGGATCCTGTGACTTACAGCATAATCTTCTTGAGGGTAGAGGGCATTGTGGTCTGATCTCTTCTGTGCTATATTTAATCTAGTGATTATTTCAACACAGGCTCTTCCTCTACCTTTTACAATTCTAAACCTTCTAGAAAACAAAACAAAAAAGCAGAGACTTAAAGTCTGTGTTGATGGTCTCCAGGAATTAACTATTAGGACATTTTCTCAGAAGGCAGATGCCAAAGAATTGATGTTTTTGAACTATGCTGCTGGAGAAGACTCCTGAGAGTCCTTTAGATAGCAAGGAGATCAAACCAGCCAATCTTAAGGGAGATCAACCCTGAATATTCACTGGAAGGACTGATGCTGAGGCTGAAACTCCAGCATTTTGGTCATCTGATGCGAAGAGCCAACTCACTGAGAAGACCCTGATGCGGGGAAAGATCAAGGGCAGAAGGAGAAGAGGGGGTCAGAGAATGAGATGGCTGGACAGCATCACCGGTGCAGTGAACGTGAACTTGGGCAAACTCCGGGAGATGGTGAGGGACAGGAGGCCTGGTGTGCTGCTCCATGGTGTCGCAAAGTCAGACTCAACTGGGCGACTGAAGAGCTAGAACAACAGCAATATGTTCTCAAAGGACTGGGAAGCAGTAGAGCAAAGAGCTGGGGCTAGACCTGACCTTTGGGGCTAGAACCTTAGCTTAGAATGAGCCGATAGCAGAACAACCTTTCACCCGGCAGGTAAGATTGGAACTCATACCCTAGCCATCTCTTTCTCCTTGGATGTTCTTCCAAGCCCTGGTGGTAGACCAGATGTCACTACACACCAGGGAAGGATTTGCATTGCTCCCAAAGGCAGCTGGAGAGAACTGCATTGTGGTCATGTGAGGCTGCAGGGCTGGAAAGCGAGCCAGGGGCAGGAGTGCACAGCTCAGCAGGGCCTGTCCCCACTGCTGGAGCAAGGGCTCAGTGTTGGGGTACGAGGTGGAGGTGACAGAGGACAGGTGTTGCCAGTCACCATTCCAATTGCCGCCTCCCTCACACCATCCTTCTGTTCCAGCCCCTGCCGCAAACATAAGCTATGTCCTGAGATGAACAATTATGCAAAGCCTCAGCCATTTTTTAAAAATTGTAAAATATATACACCATACTATTTTTCATTCTAACCATTTTTAAGTATACCATTAAGTGGCATTAATTACATTCACAGTATTATGTAACCATCACCACTATCTATAGCCAAAACTTTTTCATCATTCCCAACATAGAAACTCTGTATCCATTAAATAATAACTCTCGAGCTTCCCTGGTGGTCCAGTGGTGAAGAATCCACCTTGCAATACAGGGAACACCGGTTCCAGCCCTGGTCTGGAAAGATTCCACGTGCTTTGGCATAAATGAGCCCAGGAGCCACAACTATTGAAGGCTTTGCAGCTATAGTCTGTGTTCTGCAACAAGAGAAGCCACCGCAACGAGAAGCCCCCACTCGCCAAGACTAGAGAAACCCCGTGCACAGCAATGAAGACCCAGCACAGCCAAAAAGAAAGAAATTAATTAAAAATGAAAAAATAACTCTTCCTTCCTCCTCCAAGCCCTCAGTAACCTTTATTGTACTTCGTCACTATGAATTTACCTATTCTAGGTACCTCATGTAAGTAGAACCATACAATCTGTGTCCTTCTATGACTGGCTTTATGTCACCACTATTCATAATATTTTCAAGCTTCATCCATATTGTAGCATACATCAAAATTTTGCTGCTTTTTATAGCTAAGTAGTATTCCATGGCATATCACAGTTTGTTTATCCACTCATCTGCTGATGGACGCTTGGGTTGTGATATCCTTTGCCTATATGAATAAGGCTGCTCTGAACATTGGTGTACACGTACCTCTTTGAGTCCCTAATTTCCATTCTTTGGGGTTGATATTAGAAGTGGAATTGCTAGATCACGTTGTAATTCTATGTTTAACTTTTTAAGAAGCCACCATGCTCTTCCACAGTGGCTGCACCATTTAACATTTCCACCAGCGAAAAAAGAGAGCTCTGATTTTTTCACATCCTCACCGATACTTGCTATTTGTCGTTTTTAAAGGGTCCCAGGCATCCTGATAGGTGTGAAGTGGTGCCACTCCGTCCTTTGTGGTCAAAGGAAATCTCATCCTTGCTTTAGCACATGAACAATCTATCCATTGCACATGCGCAATGCTATCCTAGCAGTGGCCTCACTGCGGCTTTGCTTTCATCTGGAGCTGGAGGGAAGGAGGGAAGGTCCTAATGGGAAAATTTGGGGCCAGAGGAGAAGCAGCAGCCAGTGGCCCCTCTGGGTGTCCTCCTCCTTGGGAGACTGGGCAAAGCCGCTTATAGGACCACAGTGATGAGCCAGGAGGTGAAGAGGAGCTGGCCCAGACCCTTTACATGCACAGGAGGAAGCTCAGGCCCAGTGGGATGATGCATTCCTGAAAGGACACGAGTGGATTGGGCCAGGGAGGAAGTCAAGGCCGGATCCCTTCACTCTGAGGCAGTCGCCTGTGCCCGACCCGGAGCCACTACAGCACCTCTGCTCAGTTAGCTGCGGACTGGACTGCACAGCATTTGCAGTCGGTTGCTCTTCACATGAGAATCCCTGGTGGCTCAGATGGTAAAGCATCTGCCTGCAATGCGGGAGACCTGGGTTCAATTCCTGGGTCTGGAAGATCCCCTGGAGAAGGAAATGGCAATCCACTTCAGCACTCTTGCCTGGAAAATCCCATGGACGGAGCAACCTGATAGGCTACAGTCCATGGGGTCGCAAAGAGTCGGACACAACTGATAAGCACTTGGTGAGAGATACTGGTGCAAATGGGTTATCGCAGGAGCTTGCAGGGAGAGGGCAGAAGGATCGGGCATGAGACCATCCAGTATAAGGAGGTTGGAGAAAAACACTTATTTCTGGATGCGATCATGCTCTTGGGAGCCCACTGAAATGGCAAATGAACGAAGAGAAGAGTGGGTTGGCCCTGTGTCTGAGGCCCACCACATGGGCACGAGCCCTGATATTCCCCTCCTCCACCAGTCAGTTCTCAGGAAAAGCCCAGGGCTTCCCAGGGAGGTAGACTTCCCTGGTGACTCAGATGATAAGGAATCCACCTGCAATGCAGGAGAACTGAATTTGATCCCTGGGTTGGGAAGATCCCCTGGAGAAGGGAATGGCAACCCACTCCAGTAACCTTGCCTGGAGAATTCCATGGACAGAGGAACCTGGCAGGCAGGCTATAGTCCACCGGGTCATAAGGAGACAGCTGCAACTGGGCAACTATCTCTTTCACTTTTTTCACTTTCCCAGGAAACTAACTTCCCACAAATGGGAACCAATTCCATCCCCGAAGCCGTCTTTACGTCTGTGTTTTCCCTGGTGTGGCATGTGAACGGCTGCTAGTATCCAAGTTGATTCGGGTGGTGCCTGGCCAGGGAGAGACATCACGCCAAAACATAGCGTGAGAAAGCCATTTACTTCTCAGTTTTACTGTAAACTCTCCCAATCCCATAACCAAGACAGACTTGGGTGGTGCTGGTAAGTCCTTCTCTGAAGTGAAGTGTTAGTTGCTCAGTCATGTCTGCCTCTTTGTGAGATCATGGACTGTAGCCCACCAGGCTCCTCTGTCCATGGAATTCTCCAGGCAATAATACTGGAGTGGGTTGCCATTCCCTTCTCCAGGGGATCTTCCCAACCCAGGGATCGAACCCAGGTCTATCTCATTGCGGGCAGATTCTTTACCATCTGAGCCACTCTTCCTAATCTTCCCTCCTACCAAGGAGAAAGCAGAGTTCTGCCTAGAGTTTTAGAATGACAGCTGTAGCCAGTTGGAATTCAATTCCTTTTCTTTGATTTTCCAATTTATAGTAGTGACAGTTTCCTTTCAAAATAAATCTATTCAGGTTGACAGAAAGTATTAAGAAACTAGTCAGGGCCTTGGCAAAATTTCTGAAGATGGATTCATTCATGACTAAAGTTTTGAAAGCCCTGAGCTAATGGGCTAGCCATCTAGCAAGACTTGATCCCTCTCGTGTTGGAAAGAAAAGCTTCAGGGATTGTTGGAGAAGCTCCCAGGTGGGAGTGACTTTTCCTCCTGCCTGAAGCTGCAGTCTGAGGCCACTGTCCCTCTGGGCACGTCCCATTCCACATCGAAAGTCTCAGTCGTTTCAGGGTAGTGCTTGTCGCAGCAACCTCTAACACGGAAGTTATGAATTTGGAACGAGCATCAAGCCGTCCTGGGTTTGAATCCCAGCTCTGTAACCTCACAGGGCAGCCATCTGTGCAGATTATTTTATTTCTTTAAAGCTTAGTTTGTTATCTGTAAAATGAGGATGACAGCAGTGCTTACCCCATGGGGCTGCGGGGAAGCTATACATGAGGTAATATAAACCACACAATGTCTGACACAGAGCAAAGACTTAAGAAGCTTAATAAATACTTGCTACAGTGATTATTAGCCACTGTTGTCAATATGTTAATTTTTTTTTTTTTTCCACATTGTGAAGTAATTGAAGAGAGCTTGCTCAGCACAAACTCTTCCTGGAATTTGTTCATTGGGTCACAAGCACGTCACACCAGCCCCTTCCCCCGATTTTTCCTGGGATCTTTGCCAAGTCCTAAGCCAGGAAACCTTGTTATATTAATTATGAAGAAAAAGCATGTTTTATTTAAAATCCCGGCTGCCAAATATTCTGCCATGCTGTTTCTCTGTGACAGCAGAATTGCTTTTGCATTTAGGAAACTCTAATGAATTGAAAATATAAATATATCTGTGCTTACACACACATACGATTTCCTGCGACCTGATTTCCCTAAATACCAGCGTACACTACCAAAGCTAATGAGTTGGACTTGTGCTTAAGATCAGGTTGTTTTTTTTATATATAAGTACATGCAGTGCAAATCAGTACTTATCTTTTCCATAAGACTTTGAATGGGTTACAGCATGAAGGAGGGATGTCTCCTATGCCTGAAAGAGACTGACATTCTGGAGCATTGAGGATTTGAAAAGGGCGGTTTGTGTCTTCTCGTCAAAGCCCTTGTTTGGTCCTGGGGGCCATGTGGTTATGGATTCTTGAATTAATCAGACAAGGAGCCCTGTTACTTGACCACCCGAAACTGACTCTAATATTTCAGCATCCAGTGTTTCTGAACAATAATCAGACAAGCCTGCTCTCTGTGTTTCTTTCCTTGTTTGTCTCTCTCTTTCCAAGGTAGAACTGGACAGTAAATGTACACCCATTGAACAGAGACAGTGTCAAAAGTAGAGCATGCTGGGACCTGGGGGACCTGGGGTCTTCAGTTTCTAATACCAGAAGCAGTAGTTCCTTGTCCCCTCGGTGTCATATAAGAATGGAAGCCTGTGTTACTAGAATGTCTGATTTTCAGGAAAAGCTGGGATCTGTATTATTATATGAAGTGTCCTGATTCTCAAATGTCACCAGCAATCGAAAGGAAATGAAAACACTCTTCAGGTTGAACTTTTACCTGCCAAATAAAACATGGGCTGTGAGCAACATGTATCCCAAGCCACAAATTTGCAACCTCCTGTCTGTGCAGATATTTTTGTGACTCTCTACCTAAGAGGATTGTGGAGCCCTAGAGTTCTTGAGTTTAAATTCTGGGGTTTAAAAAGCTAATAAATGGGAGCAAATATGCATTTTAATTGCAAAGCCTCCTGTTGAGGATGAGCTGAGATAAACAGGGCAAGCCTGACAAGCCTTGTCCTCTAGCTTCTGACCCTGGAAGAAGTCAAATTGCATTAAAGCTGAGCCCAGGGGCTCCCCAAGTCACCCTGAGAACCGCAGCAGGAAAAGAAGTCAAAGCCTAGGAACAATGCACATAGTCGAGCAAACCTCCTGTGATGGGTGAGGAGTTAGGACAGAGCGGCGTCTCAGTTCTGGCTGGGAAGTTAGGTCACCTCTGGGCTTGTTTCTCCTTCAGAAAACGGGAATAACAACACGAGATGTCCTGGGGATTTCGTTGTTGTCCTTTAGTCGCTCAGTTGTGTCCAACTCTTTTGCACCCCCGCGGACTATAGCCCACCAGGCTTCTCTGTCCGTGGAATTTCCCAGGCAAGAATACTGGAGTGGGTTGCCATTTCCTACTCCAGGGAATCTTCCCGACCCAGGGATTGAACCTGATTCTCTTGCACTGGCAGGCATTCTGTACCACAGAGCCACCAGGGCAGCCCCTGTGCTGGGGACAGGTGTTCAACACTGACAGGCAAGGGAAAACAAATCTAGACCAGACCAGGAAGACACTATGAAGGATTCCCTGGAATCTGTGGCAATATTTGACCACGCTTTTTTTTGGATCATGATACCTGAATATAAACCTAAGTTACAGATGAGCCCCCAGAGAAGTCATCATAATATTTGTGGTATGTTCTGGAAGCATAGGCGGGTTTCGGGGCATCTCTCCAGTGGCCAGCAATGAGAGACCTGTAACTGCTTTTGTTTAAACTTTCAGAGGCACATGGAATCTGTGCCTGAAGCTTTACCCAGCAACGGGCCCCTGGTCTAAAAGCCCCGCATCCCTATAGGAAGGATCATACCCCTAAGGCTATATGTTGTTGTTTAGACACCAAGTTGTGTCTGACTGTATTGCGACCTCATGGACTGTAGCCTCGCCATGTTCCTCTGTCTATGGGATTTCCCATGCAAGAATACCGGAGTGGATTGCCATTCCTTTCTCCAGCGGATCTTCCTGACCCAGGGAACAAACCCGGGCCTCCTGCATCGCAGGCAGATTCTTTACCATCTGAATCACCAGGGAAGCCCCCCTAAAATTCGTTACTCAGTTGTGTCTGACTCTTTGTGACCTCATGGACTATAGCCCACCAGGCTCCTCTGTCCAAGGAATTCTCCAGGCAAGAATACTGGAGGCTGCATGGACCAAAGAAATCTCATCCTTAGCCAGGGCCCCAGGCAAGAGACCTTATCCAGACAGATGGAAACGAGCCGTAGTCTAAGACTCAGCTCTGCCGCCTCCTAGTTTGAGAACACGTTCCTCAGTTTCCTGATCTGCAAAGTGGGAGCAATAACAGTACTTCTTTCTTTTCTTTTTAAACTTTTTATTTTGTGTTGGAGCATAGCTGATTAACAATGCTGTGATAGTTCCAGGTGGACAACCAGGAGACTCAGCCAAACATGTACACGTACCCATTCCCCCGCATATTCCCCTCCCGTCCAATCTGCCACATACCATTGAGCAGAGTTCTCTGTGCTATACAGTAGGGACTTGGTTATCCATTTTAAATATAGCAGTGTGTACATGTCCATCCCAAACTCCCTAACTATCCCTTCTCCCCATTCTTCCCCCTGGCAGCCATAAGTTCATCCTCTAAGTCTGTGAGCCTATTGCTGTTTGTTAAAAAAGTTTATTGGTATCATTTCTTTTTAGATTCCATGTATAAAAGATGCAATATGCTATTTATCCTTCTCTGTTTGACTTATTTCACTCAGTATGACAATGTCTAGGTCTATCCATGTTGCTGCAAACGGCATTATTTCATTCTTTCTTCTGGAGAACTCAAGGACCAATCCCTCAAAAGCACAGCGCTCGGCACACAGGATTTCTCATTAAATGGCAGTTTATTCTTATTTTACCTACACTGGGGCAGGAGAAGCCACCCTGTCCATCTGACTTTGTGGTTCCTTTCTTCCTGGTGATGTCTCAGACTCTCTAAACATCTGAGTGAGTTGGCCACTTTCCCCAGTATCTCTGTATTGGCCTATGGAATGCAAGCCACTCTCCCAGTCACCTGTCTGGCAGGTATCTGGAGTAAGAAAACATTCCAAAGCCCTGAATCCTCTCTTTGGAATTGACTAAGCTTGTTGCCTAAAGGCTAGTTCTCATATTTTCTCTTTTATCCATTATTGACTTACAATTTCATTGCTAACCCTAAAAATTCACTAGGGCTTGCAAAATAAGAATTTGGGGAGACCGTTATCTTTTGCTGAACTTCAAACAGACTGCATCCACTCTCTTCCTTGCCTGCAAATTTTAAGATTTAATTTCTTCTGAGTGGTACTTTCCCTGGACCCTTTGTGAGTCTCTGATAATTTCCATCGCTTTTCTCTAGACCTGTGCTATTTCTGTAGGGTCTTAGCCTCAGACATTCAATAGCAATCAGTGATGTAGAGGGTTTGATAACGACTGATCACTCCAGCCACACTACACACACACACACACATACACAAGTTATCAGTGGAAAAGAAAATTCTTTCCGAGATGAGTCATTGGCAGCTTAATATGGTACCAAGGTAGGTGTCCGTGTACAATTTATGAAAAGGGGAGGAGAAGCTGCTGTTTTGAAGGCATGCTAATCAGAAAGCCTAGAATCTAATCTGCTTCCTACAGGAAAAGCTCTATGGAGTGAAACTTGAAATAAAATGCAAAGGTATTTGATATGATGACTGTTATTTCAGTTCTCATCCCTTTCTTGTACGTTACTCACCACCCCCCTCCACCCTAACAAAGGTGAGCCTTCTTTGATTTTTATAAAGAACTCATGTTCACTTTGGAAATTTCAAGGGAAAAGAGCTCACATTTATTGAAAGCCACATGCATTGCCCCGCTTAATCAGTCACGACCCTCTGCAAATCTGGGGGAGATTATCAGTTGGTTTGCAGTAGAGAAAACTGAGGTTCACAGAGATGATGTTATTTGCACAAGGTTCCACACCCAGAATGTGGCAAAGCTGAGATTCAAACCCTGGCTTCCAAGCCCACACTCCCACCTCAGACCACCTCCAGCATGGAACTTAAGAGGTGTGAGGTCTGGTGAGGACCCCTCTCATATGCCCACAGACCCAGCTAACACTCTTGGACTACAAGGGCACGAAACAGGAGCAGACACCACCACACCTCATCTGCTCCCCAATGTCTTGAATCCCCCATGTAAGACCCCCCAATGTCACTTTCCTGCTCCACTCACCACGACCTCCTAGGCCCCTGCTCACCTCTGTGCCCTGTCAACTACAGCCACAGTCACAGGTTGATGCGAGAAAAAGTCCTGCTTGCGAAGCTTCTCTCCAAATTCGATCCATTTAAGTAAAGCTGTTGCCAGCAGGATCCTCCTCTAGGGTTAAAGTAGGGGGATTCTTACCCTGATGTCCCCCAAAGAAGCTGGAGAACCGGGTATGCGTGCCAGCATGTACAGAGAAAGAGTTGGTAGCTTTCAGTGGCTTCCCAAAGGGATCTCTGGGTTCATATCAGACAAAACATGCTGCCTCAGTGGATTTTTTGGCTCCGATTCCCTTAGTCGGAAGGTGTTCATGGAGACTGCTCCAAGATGGCGCAAGTCAATTGCATGGCTTCTTAGAACTGGCCACTTAATAGCAACCGACACGAAAGACCTGCATTAGCGCTTGAAATCAGGACATATTCGACCTGGCAACAGCAGTCTTTCACAACTCAAGTTTCTCATTGCTCCTGGCCCAGCTGGTCTGGTCTTCCTGATAACCTCAGAGCCTCTCAACACCAGATATTTGAAAAGAACACTTACCCCGAAGGCTGTCTTTCCCGCCAGAACCATTAACAGGAGAACATGGAGATCAGACATTCTGGCAAACATCTTTGTAGTTTAAGAACTCTTGTTTTGCTCTAAATACAATTTCTTTTGTTGTCTCTGCCTTTGGGGGGGAGGGGGGAATGTCAGTCTCCCAGGATTCAGGAACAAATGAAGAGGATGCAAATTATTAACTAGGCATCAAATACTGTTTAATGTTTAATGTTTTGCAAACCAACTATCTTGATTAAACAAATGGTAACTTTGGGGCTGGGCTGAGTCATGGGGTTGGTTTCTTTTCTGGAGAGAAAGTCTCCAAAGAAAGCAGCAGAGATAAAGTGCCCCTGGCTCCTGGGGGTGGGGGCGGGATTGCCAAGGGTTCAGTGCAGAAGTCCCCACAGTTCACTAGCATCTCGGTTGCAGGATAAAAGCCTGGCCAGAGTGAGGCTCCTGCCACAGGCCTCTGACACTGCTGACTCGAGCAGAATGTTAATAGAGATCTGATTCATCAAATCGCAAACAGAATTAAGGCATGGATAGGCTCCTAATAACATCACGCTTTATATTCATGAAAGATAAATTAAAGGATGCAAAACTGCTATTGACAAACATTGATTCCAGGCCCTTTGAAGCATTCCCCACGATTGCTTGTTGGCTTCAAAGTTTTCTTTTAAATTTCATTACATAAGGCTTTAACTTTTTAATTATTTTTTTTTCCGTTTCATTAGAGTCTTTCTTTGATCAAGAGAGGGGAAAAAGTGCCCATGGTGCTCATATCTGGGGCCAATTGTTTCTTACACTCCTTTTTCACCTACGCTGATTGCAGGTAGCATCATAAAGCAACAGTTGCCTGTGAAGCATGGGTGCTCTTGGATACAATTGATCTCTTTAATAGGCATCATTGTGAGCTTCTGTAAACACCTAGCTGCCCACAATAATCTATGCAAGGGCTCCAGGAATCCTCTCATCTGAGTCCTAAATCCAGGGTCTAAAATCCTGCTGATGACCAAGGCAGGTGCTCACCTGGCTCACCTGTTCACCCATCTGCCATCCCTACTTGGACATGCGCTTAGGCCCCTGTGTGGCTGCTTCTACCCTCAGAAGCCAGGTTGCTGGTCATGGAGGGCCCCATAGGTAGTAGCCCAGGAGAAGACCAAAGTCAGTGCCCCAGTCATGAGAAAGATGGTCCTTGAAGAGCAAACCATCGAAAAAGAGCAAATTACCAAAAAAATGACAAACCGTAATTTGTCTTCTGCTCACTTGTGTTTTCTCCACTCTGTTTTAGGCAGACAGCAATTCATTCCCGGTCAACATTCATCAAATCCCTATAAGACAAGCACAGTTTCCCGGGAAAGATCTCTAATCTTCCCCTATTCATCCCCAATCTTTCTCGCTTGCTCACTCAGTTGTGTCCGACTCTTTGATCCTATGGGCCGAAGTCCACTAGGCTCTTTTGCCCATGAAATTTCCAGGCAAGAATACTGGAGTGGGCTGCCATTTCCTACTCCAGGTGGTCTTCCTGACCCACGGATTGAACCATGTCTCCTGAGTCTGCTGCACTGCAGGCAGATTCTTTACTGCTGAGCCACTGGGAAAGTCCCAGCCTTATTCCACTCCTAACTCTTATCCTAACTCCAATGCTGATCACTCTTTAGCAAATTCATTTAGGTACCCATCTAGTTAATCCAACTTTCCAATGTCAGCCCAAACATTACTTCTTTCTAAAATTTTTTTTTATTATTTTTTTTCTACCTAATTTTATTTACTTATTTATTTTTGGCTGTCCTGGATCTTCGCTGGTTTACGCGAGTTTTCTCTAGTTGCAGTGAGCAGGGGCTACTCTTTGTAGTGGTGTGCCGGCCTCTCACTGTGGTGGCTCCTCTCATTGCGGAGCACAGATTCTAGACACCTGGGCTTCAGTAGTTGCAGCATGGGGGCTCAGAATTGTGGCACATGGGCTCTGTTGCTCTGCAGTGGAATCCTCCCAAATCAGGGATCTACTGGGCCACCAGGGCTGTCCCAAACATTATTTCCTCAAAAGCCCTACGTGCGTTTTTCTTTCACAACACTTATCAAGGTTGCAATTGCATACCTATATTACTCTTCCATTAATATTTGTTTCCCTACCGCCCCCACTGGACTGAAAACTTGTGTGGTAGGCACTCTGTTTTGTTCATCATTGGATTCTTTGCAGGGATGCCTGGCACTTGCCTGGCTTGTGATAGGCATTCAATAGATACACCATGAATGAATGAGGAAAGGAATAACCACCTTCTTACAGTGACAGCTGGACACTTTTTAACCCAGGCACCATAGATAGCATAGCCAACTCAACGTGAAAAGGAAAACTGGGAATGAAAAAAAAAAAGGCAAAGCATTGGTACACTTGTAAATATCCTTCAATTTATTCATGGACACTACATGAATATTCATCAGCTACCCACTGATGATCTGCTGTGAGCAAGCGTTGGCCACACTGGGACAGGAGAGTTGGACATGAACTTTGCTCTTAGGAACTTTCTTGCTGGAAGAGTCGGACACGACTGAGCAACTGAACTGACTGAACTGAAGGGAGAGTTAGGCAGACCGTGAAAGGGTAAGCAAGTTAATTTTAATAAGTGGAAGAAAAGAAGAAGTCTGGAAAAGAATGGAACAAGGTGATCGGACAGAAATCTTTGCGAGTGGGAGCCTTCCATAGACTGTGAGGTGGCGATGGTAGTGACAGTGGCTAAGTGGGTCATTGTAGGGTGTAGACAGCGTTACTGGTTATCTGGTCATGGAGCAAGGGTCAAAGAGGCAGTGAGCACAAAGAGGTTGCGGCTCTCCAGACTCAGAGCTGGAGCCTTCATAGTATCAGCTCAGACTGTAAAAGGCGGAAATGGACATTTCAGACAAGTCGAATCACTGAATCACCCACGTGACATACGCTTTTCTTTTAACCTCCACGGCCTCATGTGAACTAGCGACCTTCTGACTTTGTGGAGAGATTCCCAGAAAACAAATCAGAAGCTTTTCTTCCTGTGTCAACAGGAAGTGACCTGGTGAGTCTGTTGTTCACCTTCATTAATAGAATCTGGATTCATTTCCCTGACATGTACCCTTCCTTTTATCTCAAGCAAAAAGTGGACAATTGTGCTCTTTGTGTGATAACTGCAGGCCTCCCACATATTGTCTCAGTTCCCTAAAGTTTTGTTATCACAACAGTGTGAAACCGAATAAACTTCTGCTTGTAGCCCTGAAAGACAGAATTCTAGAGAAGATGCTTAATCCTTTTAATTTGGTGGGACAAAAGGCCTAGTTTATCATGTGATATGGCTTTATCGGGGAAGTTGAATCAAGCCTATCTGCGATCTCTGTTTTTTAAGTCCAAACACATGAGACTTCACCTCTCATCCCGGCGGAGGTTTCAGATGTGATCAAGTCAATCTATTCTCTAGCGCTCTGGGGGCTGTTTTCTCACGTGTAGGGTTACATGTTGCTGGTGAGAATGTCTGTCCTGCCCCGGGAGGCCTTGGGACTCTGGTTCTCTAGCAGGCTGGTTCTTCCACCCTAAGGGAAGTAGCCCTCATAAAATGCCCTTGCTGGAGACCCAGCCTTTGATGGACTGGGTTACATGACATCTGTTGGGCCTGCACTGACCTGCTTCATGTTTGCTATTTACAAGTAACAGCTCTTCCTGCTAGGCCTTCAGTACGGGGAGGTAGCGGGCATGGGGGTAAGAACAGCAGCCCAGACTTGAAATTGACCTGAGCTCTGGCTCAGCCACATCTCTGCTTTGGACAGTGGGCCAATCATTTACTCCCTCCAAGTCTCAGTTTCCTCATCTGTGAAATAGGGATGCTGTGGCTCCTCCCTCATGGCATCACCGTGAAATATACATGAGAGAATAAAGGTAAGGCATTGAATGCAGTGTCTGGCATAAAGCAGACTTTGCAAAACACACTGGCTTTAGTATCAGAAAAGT
The DNA here is from genome assembly GCF_016772045.2 of Ovis aries. NCBI lineage: Eukaryota > Metazoa > Chordata > Mammalia > Artiodactyla > Bovidae > Ovis > Ovis aries. The sequence goes on along the minus strand of NC_056075.1, from coordinate 33,562,018 downwards.
ACTTTCATAGGATGCTACTTGCTGAGCCCCCAGATCCTCAGAGATGAAAGGACCTGTGTTCAGTGAATCTAATCCCCAACCCAGGGACAGAATGACTGTATCCTCGGGAGGACTCTTGTCTTACTGTTCTCTCTAGCACAGGGGTCAAAAAACTTCTGAAAGTGCTAGATAGTAAAAATCTTAGTTTTTTTCTAGACTCCCAGTTTATGTTTTGAATCTTCAGTTCTGCCATTTTTACACAGAAGCAGCTGCAGCTAACTCATCCAGCACTCCCCATGGTTCTGTATCCACAGATTCAACCAACCACAGATCAAAAATGTTTTTTTAAAAAATTCTAGACAATTCCAAAAAGCAAAATTTGAATTTGCTGCTTGCTAGCAATGATCAATAGCATCTACAATGATAGCATCTACAATTATTTAGTTTGTGCAAGTTCTGAGAGTTGGTGATGGACAGGTAAGCCTGGCATGCTGCAGTCCATGGGATTGCAAATAGCTGGACATGACTTAGCGACTGAACTGACTGACTGACAGCTATTTATATAGCATGCTCTTTGTATTAACCACTGAAATGGTTGGATGGTATCACCGATTCAATGAATATGAATTTGGGAAAACTCCAGGAGAAGGTGAGGGACAGGGAAGCCTGGTGTGCTGCAGTCCACAGGTCACGAAGAGTCAGAAATGACTTGGTGACTGAACAACAACATTTATATTAGATATTATAAACAATCTAAAGATGATTTAGAGTATACAGGAGGATACGTGTAGGTTTTATGTAACTACTACACCATTTTTTATAGGATACTTGAGCATCTATGGATTTTGTTATCCACAGAGGGTCCTAGAACCAATCCTCCCCAGACACTGAGCGATGATGGTACTAATGCCAACAGCAAGACTATGTTTCAATAAAACCGTATTTACAAAAAAGAGCACCACAGTCATGGACTACGACCCTAGGAGAGAGCCCTGAAGATGAGGCCAGAGCACTGCACAACTGGAGGGGCCCTGGAAAAAATGGAGACACTTGGGTAAACGTGGGAGGGGCCCCGGGCTGATGACATCGCTGTCCTCAGAGTGTTTGGTGGTGGCGGTTTAGTTGCTAAGTCTTGTCTGACTCTTGCAACCCCACTGACTCCGGGCTCCTCTGTCCATGGGATTCTCCAGGCAAGAATACTGGAGTGGGTTGCCATTTCCTTCTCCAGGGAATCTCTCCAATCCAGGAATCGAACCCGGGTCCCCTTCATTGCAGGTAGATTCTTTACCAACTGGGCTACGAGGGAAGTCAGAGTGTTTACTCAGAAATTATTCCTCCCAAATCCCAGAATCATCAGAACTTCTTTGTGGGGTGGGGGGGACTAAAGATCATTTGTCATTCCTTCTACAAGAAGTTATTGAGCACCTACTATGTGCCAGATGACAGACCAGGTGCCGGCTTCATGGAGTTACATTCCCAGGACCATCCCCGCTCAGAGTCACGTGGCCGATCTTTGGCTAAATTCTTCAGGTCATCCCTAATCACAGACGACATCCTGCAGGGACGTGTCCTTGCTCCTTCCTGTTGTTCCTGAAGACATCTGCCTGATCCATTCACTATCAGGGGCACTCTCTTTTGGGGGGATGGGTGATGGCTTGTTGACTTGTCATGGGGCAGTAACTTTCCCCCAGTCTACCTCATACCCCCTACCATGGTCTAGTATGTTCAGGTCATTGTAAACTTGTTGATACCACATACCCCATTCTCTGACCTGAAAGATACTAGGGTGCCACCCACCTTGTTTGTGAAAAGAAACCAGCATTTATGGAGCAGTTTTTGTGTCACAGGTGCTTTTACAATCTTGAGCTCATACAGTTTGTGTAACTACCCTGCAAGGTGATTTGGTCCATTTTGCAAATAAAGAAACTCAAGAGACTCAGAGAGGTTAAACACAGCGCCTAGGGTCACAGATCTTGAGGCAGAGCCAGGTCTGAAGCTCTTCCTACCCTACTGCATGGACTGGAGACTCTTGGGGTGCTGGTTTTGCCCTTAACCCCGAGCCACATTGGAACTTATTGATGAAAACAACATGTCTAAAAGCAGAGGTTGCCCCATTGCCTCACCAATTTCCATGTTCGCGTCTTCCTTACAATTACTTATTCTTAGGGATGGCACTGTTGCCACCAGCAATAGCAGCCATTTGTTTTAGGTTGGGTTTCCTGGGAGACAGAGATGTTGAGATCTGAGGGCAGGGAGTCTGTTGGGAAGTACTCTTAGGACCAACACCCATGAGGAGGGAGGGAGGCAGAGGGAAAGGCTGTGCTGTAAGGCAGTCACAACAGAGACCCATTTCACGAACTGCTCCGGAGCTGGGATGGCCTTCAGCATTGTCCTGCCATGAGCCAAGGGGACTGGGACTTTGTACTGGGACCATCTTGTCATGGGAAGGGGGTGAACCCTGGAAAAGAGGGCTGAGCTTGGGCAAGGCAACCCTGGTTAAGAGTAACTCTCAGAGAGGAACTCAGCTGAGAGCCCCTGGCAGCCAATATCTGTCCTCTGAGAGAAAGGGGACTTCATTTGGGAACTGGGGATCTGGTGGTACCCTCCAGAACACCCACTTCAACCATCATTAACTGGGAATTTACCCTATATCCCTCAGGTCAAATATCCAATTCAGGAAACCTGAATGGCCCGGTCAAGTTCTGAATGAGCATCTCTAGTCAATACTTGGTCTAGTCAGGGATGGCTGGACCCACAAACATGGGCACACTGATCCGGATCCATGGGATAGACAGTGACAGATGTTTAGTTGAGCTAATCAATATCAAGGAGAAAACCAGAATGCTGTTATAGGAACCATAAATTCTACATAGTTATTAAGCAAGCCAAGTTACAAATTGATAGCTAAGCTCCCTGTTGGCCAAAGGAAACTGAAAGCCCTGATCATTTGGCATCATTTTCATGATACTTAAATCAATTTCATAAGAAAAATTAAAAAGAATTCCCAAGACCAATTCCAGGTCAAATTTTTTTTTTTTAACCTTATGATCTGATGAACACAAGTGGGAGTTAAGTAAACGGGATGGTGAAACTCATGGTCTCTCTGATGATTTGAAGTTCACGTGGTCTGCCAGCATCACCCGTGAAGGGTCTCTGTCATGCCAAACCAAGAGTCTGGATGAACCCATGACATGGATTTGCTTCTTTCTCTCAGAAGCAGGTGTTGAGTCTCTAGCAGATAGTAGGTGTCCAAGAAATGCCAGTTGGAGGACAGGAAGAATCAACAGCTTTTCCCAATCCTCTCCATTTTAGAAAATGGCATCAGTGTACACATGACTTTCCAAGTTCGAAATTTGGAAATCAGCATTTGTCTCTCCCTCTCCTTCCTCAATCCCAAAACATCAGTATGTTTCTACCTCCAGAATGCATCTCAAATCCTTCCAGTACCGCCCACCCTAGGCTAAGCATGCCTGATCTCCTGCCTAATCTCTTGCAAAAGCCCCTTTACTGCTTTTTCTGTCTTCACTCCTGCTGCTGCTACTGCTGCTGCTAAGTCGCTTCAGTCGTGTCCAACTCTGTGCGACCCTATAGATGGCAGCCCACCAGGATCCCCCGTCCCTGGGATTCTCCAGGCAAGAACACTGGAGTGGGTTGCCATTTCCTTCTCTAATGCATGAAAGGGAAAAGTGAAAGTGAAGTCGCTCAGTCGGATCCGACTCTTAGCGACCCCATGGACTGCAGCCCACTCCTCTTAAATTCATTCTCTACCATATAACAGTATGTCTTGTAGAAAACGGATTTCCAGGTGGCACAGTGGTAAAGAATCCACCACCACTGCAGAAGATGCTAGACTAGGGTTTGATCCCTGGGTTGGGAAGATCCCCTGGAGTAGGAAATGACAACCCACTCAAGCATTCTTGCGTGGAAAATTCTGTGGACAGAAGAGCCTGGTGGGATACAGTCCATGGGGTCACAAATGTTGGACACGACTGAGCATATACGCACCACTGTTGTAGAAAAGCCTAATCCAGATTACGTCATGCCCCTGCTTAAAACTCTTGGGTATTTTCTTTTTGCACTTAGAATGAAAGCCAAAATTCTTACTGAGATACTGTTTGATCTGGCCTCATTGTGGGTTCTTCTCAGACACACAGTATTCTCTGTTCCTCTCAGACACAGTATTCTCCAGAAGACCACGTGACTGTCGTGTTTATTGGCCTAACTTATCCTCTGCCCCAGAGTCTGGTATCAGTTCAGTTCAGTTCAGTTCAGTCGCTCAGTCATGTCTGACTCTTTGCAACCCCATGAATCGCAACACACTAGGCCTCCCTGTCCATCACCAACTCCCAGAGTTCACTCAGACTCACATCCATCGAATCCGTGATGCCATCCAGCCATCTCATCCTCTGTCGTCCCCTTCTCCTCCTGCCCCCAGTCCCTCCCAGCATCAGAGTCTTTTCCAATGAGTCAACTCTTGTCATGAAGTGTCCGAAGTATTGGAGCTTCAGCTTTAGCATCATTCCTTCCAAAGAAATCCCAGGGTTGATCTCCTTCAGAATGGACTGGTTGGATCTCCTTGCAGTCCAAGGGACTCTCAAGAGTCTTCTCCAACACCACAGTTCAAACGCATCAATTCTTCAGCACTCAGCCTTCTTCACAGTCCAACTCTCACATCCATTGGTATGGTGTGTCAGTATTTATCCATTGGCTGAATGGGTGAATGGATTGGTGAAGAGACAGTGGGCAGCCATGCCAGATCAGATGCCAGAAGCCTCTCTTTTGGCAAGGGGTCACCATGGACTCCAAATCCAGAGCTCCTTCCCTCTTGCCAGAGGGATCCCTGGTCTTTGGTTATTGGTAGTTCTGGCTCCTGTGATCTATAAGGTTTGGAAAAATGTAAAACCACTGAGATGCAGTAAAACTGTATACCCTCCAAACACAATGCAACCCATTAAGTATTAAACACCTCAAGGTCTTCACACAACAGCTGATCTATTTGTGCTTCTTTCCTTTCTTTAGTCTTTCACTGAGGCTTCGACCTTTCCTCTTTCATTTTAAATCTCCTCTGTTCAGTGGCTGTCTATGGCAGAGAGTGTATTTTTCCCCCAATCTCTCCCATTCCATCAATCAGCTCTACAGAAACACAGTATGCCCCTTGACTCTCCAGCCTCGCAAAGAGCTGTCACCTGGGCTGTGTAATGCTTCTTACTCTAAGTGCATCTTTGATTTATTAGACATTTTTGAATAAAATTCTGCATACATTTTACATGTTGGAAGGTTTCTCCACCCTTCAACATAACAGAAAGCTTGAAAGAGAAGTGGGATCTTGATCCTTGGGTGTTCTTTTCTGTATAGACTTGCCAATATTCTGAATAGAGGGTGCAGTTATATTTTCAAAATCCTTTTCTCTTTAGGGGAAGGCAGACCTCTGAACACGTCTCCAAAATGTATATCTTCTAGACCCTGCGTGACATTGACATCTTTCCAAAGCACATTTTCTTTCTCTTTTAATTTAGTGTGAAAGTGAAAGTCACTCAGTTGTGTCTGACTCTTTGCCACTATATGGTCTACAGAATTCTCCAGGCCAGGATGCTGGAGTGGGAAGTCTTTCCCTTCTCCAGGGGATCTTCCCAACCCAGGAATTGAACCCAGGCCTCCTGCATTGCGGGTGGATCCTCTACCAGCTGATCCACCAGGTTTCTCAGCCCAGCCCTCAAATCTACACTTCATGGAGCCAGAAAGCCACCTTCCAAAATGCCGATCTGGTTGTGCCACTAACATGCTTAGAATTCATCAGTGGTGCCTAATTGGCTGCAGGACAAAGCCAGGATGAGTCACGTGACACAGGATGCCCTGCTAAACTGGCCTCTGGCGACTCGCTTTCTCCTCACCTCCCTGCTCTGTTCCCAACTACCATCCCACTTCCCTCATATCCACCCTAAACAAGCACCCTAAGCTCCAGCCACAGAAGCACCCACGTCTTCATTTATTTACAATTGTGATTCCCTGGCCAGAAGAGTCTCCACACCTCTGGTGCCTGGAAAACTGTACCCTTTTCTCTTTTAAATCTCGGCTTGACAGACCTCCTAGGGGAAGCTTTCTTCCCCTATAAGTTGGAATCTGCTGCTACCCTGAGGATTCCTGTGGCATCTTGACGTTTATGACCTTAAGACCCTGGTGTGTTACTCTTAGGGCTTCCCAGGTGGGTCAGTGTTAAAGAATCCCAAAGCAGGAGACACAGTACGATTCCTGAGTCAGGAAGATCCCCCCGGGGGAGGAAATGGCAACCCACTCCAGTATCCTTGCCTGGAGGAGTCCATGGACGGAGTCTGGAGGATGGCAGTCCTTGGGGTCGCAGAGTCAGATGCGATGGAGCGTGAGCATATGTTACTCTTGGGGACATTGGAGCTGAGCCTGTGATTCTCTCACTTCTGCATTTCCAGTGTACGGCACACAGCAGGTGCTCAATAATTGTTTTCCGAATGAAGTTAATGTGTTTTTGTCACTTTAAGAGCATGGGATCTCACAAGGATTTAGGAACAGGGATAAGAAAGGGAAAAGAGAGATGAAGGCAGGCTTAGAAAGGAGCAGTGATGCCCTTGGAGATGCCAGGGCCCCAGATCCAGTCTGAGTCTATTACATCCCTGAGTAATTGGAAGCAACAGCAAATGAATACAAGGAGCATGTGTCAGTGGGCCCATGGAAACTGGTTCTTTCAGAAGCAGGCTGGTCTCCGCTGTCAGTACGCATGCTCCTGCTGGTTTTGGCTCCAGCCTGAACCCTCCGGCTGGCTCCCATGGAGATCTCTGCTGAGTCCCTCTAGAGGGCTGACGTTCATGTGCTTGAACAGTGGAGCTAGGGGTTGGGTTTTGGATCCCCATAACTTATTTTTTCTCACCCAGTGATCTGAGATTGTTTGGTTATTCAACCAGTTGGGACCAATAAGGGCTTAGATAATATACAGAAGCTCTTTGTACAGTAAGTGCTCAATAAATGCAGCTATTATTTCTTAGGCTACCTTAAATCAATAAATTTAACAATCATAAATTAATGCACATATTACAAGAGGAAATTATTAAGGTTCTTTGTATAATATCCTAATGATTCTTTTCTGAGGCTGGTCATCTGAATCCTTCACTTGGCAATATGTGCTCACAGAAATCACAAAACAATAATAATAAATATGAATTTGTTTATAGAAAAAAATCATACATTTTCTAAAAACAAACTCATTTTGTGGTTGGATTTGGGATTTTGTGATCACATTGAGGCCAACAGATACTAGAGGTCTCCGGGTCTCTTTCTAGGTGGTTTTTCCCCAGCCCTTTCTAATAAAATCAGTTCTCTGATATGTTCTTCTAACTTTAAAACATTTACAATGGAGATGGCACCGGCCCCACAGAGGGAAACACTTGCAGAGAGATATCAAAAGTTTTCCCTATTCTAAGAAATTATTGACTCATCAATGACATTTTGATCAGCTAGTCAATTCTTCATTTTATACTCAAGCAGTGGAGTCCTGGAAGCTGACTCCCACTAGCTCACAAGAGTCGGCTGTCCACATCTCTTGCCAATTCTGCATTCGGTAACATCACATTGGTAGCTTAAAATCAGCCATGCAGAACTAGATCACAGAAGTTGGCAAACGCCATAAATCAGGGCTTCTCCCCCACACTCAAGAGTCACCTAGTAAAAACTTACCAGCATATCATGGATCCAATGGAAATGAGAAATAGAAAGATAACGTGACTCTCTCAAAGTCACACAGCACAGTAGTTTAGGAGAGACATTGTTAAGAAGGACTTTTTAGAACATGTAAGACAAATTTGGCTTCTAAGATAAATAAATAGAATAGAATGGAAAGATAGAAAAAATAATGCCCCCCCCCCAAAGATGTCCATGCCCTAATCCCACAAAATTTGTGAATATGTTACCTTGTATGGCAGAAGAGTCTTTGCAGATGTGTGTAAGGGTTTGGACCTTGAGGTGCTGAGATTATTTTGGATTATCTGGGTTTACCCAATTTCTTAAAGACATGAGTCCTAAAAAGCAGAGAACATTTCTTTTCTGGGTCAGAGGGATGAAACAGAAGAAAAAGGAGAGATTCAAAGTGTGAAAAGAGTCTCATGGTTGCCTAGTGGTTAGGAGTTGGGCTCTAACTGCTGTGACCCAGGTTTGATGCCTGGTTGGGAAACTAAGATCCTGCACACTGCAGGCATGGGCCAAAAAAAAAAAAAAATGCCCAAAGTTGTGAGAGAGGTCAGGTGTCTAAGATGGAGAAAGAGGGGACTACCATGGTGGTCTGGTGGTTAAGACTCCCTTGGTGGTCCAGTGGTTAAGACTTTGCCTTCCAATGCAGGGGGTACGGGTTCAATCCCTGGTCAGGGAGCTAAGATCTCATATGCCTTGTGGCCAGAAAACCAGAACATGAGACAGAAGCAATACTATAGCAAAATCAAAAGGTTTTAAAATGCTCCACATCAAAAAAATATTTTCAAAAAAGGGGAGAGGGGAGAGAAAGGCCATGTGTCAAGAATACGAGTGGCCTCTAGAAGCTGAGAAATGATCCTCAGCTGACAGCTAGCAAAAAAAGTAGGGATCAGCAAGGAACATAGCCCTGCTGATAGCTTAAATGTAGCCCTTGGCGACCCATGTTGGGTATCTGGCCTGCAGAAGCACCAGGAATAAATTTGTGTTGTTTAAGCCACAGATTGTTATGGCAGCAATAGAAAAGTGATAGTGAGGCTAACGTTTAGCGGCTAAAGGAAAAATAGGGAAAGTATGGATACCCAAGCAAAGGAGGCAGGAAGGGCAACACATTTTCAAGGAACGAGAGTAGATGACTTGTCTGCATGGGGGCTTCCGGTGGAATCAGAGTGGGAGGAGACTTTGGCAGGTCCAGGGCTCTGTGTGGCCCTTCAGGAACTGCTGGCAAGTGGCGAGGACAGAAGCAAGGAACCGCAGTACCGGGATGAGTCTGGGCTACTGATGTAGATGCCTGCAGAGGCCAGGCAGGAAATCTGAAATGAATGGAATGAGGGATGTGTAAGGAAAACAGCCTGAGGATGGCGATGGATGTTAGCTAACACTTAGCTTCAGGATGGGAAGCAAAATGGTTGGTGGAGACTGGGGGAACAGGGGGAACCCCACCCAGGGTCAGCATCCTAGAGCAGCAGGACTGTGGGCCTGGGGTGGCCAGAGAGTTAGCTTTTTCAAGAGAAGCCAGAAATCCTGAGTTCTTCTGAATTCTAAATGTTGACAACTATTTCAATGATTTTTAAAAATTAATTTATTTATTTTAATTGGAGGCTAATTACAATGTTGTAGTGGTTTTAGCCGTACATTGATATTTCAATGATTTTTTAAAACCTGTGTTTGTCATCATTGTCGGTGTCCCATTAAAGCACATCCAAAGGCCAGCTCTTGACCTCTGTCTCCCGCTCCCAGCTTTTTCTCCTCCTGGGTTTTGGATCCTATGCTGATTCCCAATTTGGATTGAGTAAGCTTCCGGGAAGATTACACAATTCCATAGTGGGAGGGCTCAAGGTGGGCAGAGTCTGGACTTCCTGCTAGTACTGGCCCAACTGCTTCATTATAAAAATGACAAGAGCTCATCCTTCCCCTCCCATTCCCTTTCTCTCGGCAAAAAAGGAAAACAAAAGTGAGCATATTTTGCTGTCTCAATGGCTAGCTTGCTAAAAGTTTGCTGACTACATCTCAGACCCTGGTCTTTGATGCTGAGAAAGAACAGGCCCAGCTGGGGGGTCTTCTCTTCAGATTGATGGAATGGCTGCGGTCCTTCCCACTCCCTCACTGTTTTGCCCAGGACCTGCTCAGACTTGCCTGGAGCCTTAGGGAGGGGCGGGGGAGAAGGAGGGCAATTATTTGGATTTGTTGTCAGAAACCAATTTATGCTGCATTTATCTGAACAGGATTCAATATTCTGTCTTCCCCAGAGCCACCGTTTATTTATTTATTTGGGGGGGGTAATTGATTCTTCATACTTTTCCTGTGCTACCTGATGGAGTGATGCTGAGGAAGCAGTTTCAAGTGGTAAAGTACACAGAGAGGAAATAATGAAAGCAGGGATGAGGGAGAGGCTGCCCTGGGGCATTTCCTGAAGGAACAGACCTTTGTTCCTGACATGGGCCCCTTCAACCACTTCTCAATGCAACCCTGGTCTTGATGGAAGGAGGAGCTCAAGCTGACTTTTGCAGGGCTGGGTGGTACGGTGGTTGGGAGCTCTGGTTCTGGGTGAGACTGACCCGCCTGCTGTTCTGAATTCACTTGTTAGGACTTGAATGATGTTAAATTCATCAAGCACTAGGAGCCTCAGCTTCCCCAAACCTTACAGGGTTTGGGGAAGATGAACTAGGGTAGGTTATGTAAAGGGTCTTGCTGTGACTTCTTGAGATGTTATATTTACAAGCTTGCAGCTCAGACTACACGCACCCCAAGTGTGGAGACATGCGCCCATATGCACATCGCCTGCGGATGTGCCTGTTCTTGTGCCTGTTCTCAAGCCCACTCCTTGGGCCTCCCCTGCTTCAGTTTCCAGGAAGGGAACTACATTGATCAACTCTCTTGCCCTCTGGCTTCTGGGCAGGTTTGGCCCCAGGGTGGTGGTTGGAGGCAGGGAGGTAAAGGCGGGTTGTTGTTACTGTTTAGTCTCCAAGTCGTGTCTGACTCTTTGCGACCCTGTGGACTGCAGCACATCAGGCTTCCCTGTCCTTCACTGTCTCCTGGAGTTTGCTCAAATTCATGTCCATTGAGTTGGTGATGCCATGCAACCATCTCATCCTCTGTCGCCCGCTTCTCCTCCTGCCTTCAATCTTTCCCAGCATCGGGATCTTTTCCAGTGAGTCAGCTCTTCACATCAGGTGGCCAAGATATTGGAGCTTCAGCTTCAGTATCAGTCTTTCCAATGAATATTCAGGACTGATTTCCTATAGCATTCACCGGTTTGATCTCCTTGCAGTCCAAAGGACTCTCAAGAGTTTTCTCTAAACCACAGTTCAAAAGCATCAATTCTTCGGAGCTCAGCCTTCTTTATGGTCCAACTCTCACATCCATACTTGACTACTGGAAAAACCATAGCTTTGACTTTGCAGACCTTTGTCAGCAAAGTCATGTCTCTGCTTTTAATATGCTAATACATCTATGTTTGTCATAGCTTTTCTTCCAAGGAGCATTTCATGGCTGCAGTCACCATCCACACTGATATTGGAGCCCAAGAAAATAAATCTGCCACTATTTCCATTTTCCCCCCATCTATTTGCCATGTTAAGTGCTTTACATATATTTTAAACTTATTTCATCCTCTCAGGGCCCCTGTGACGAGGAGGCTACCTCCCATGGGCTATCAGTCCCATTTTACAGATGAGAATACTGAGTCTCAGGTTAAAGTGCCTGCCATCCATCTCACCACTAGTCACCAGTGTCACCAGGATGTAAACTAACATAGTTTGATTCTAAAGCTTTTGCTCACCAAGGAATGAGCCTTATAGAACTGAGGGCTGGTTCAAGTCTTACTTCATTAGCAAACCATGACCCTAACTGCCAGGCCAGCAGGCTGACACCAGCCCACACTGGGCCTTGACAAGAAACACTTCCTGCACTACAACTCCAAGGAGGGGAGAGCTGCCTCTAAAAGCTGCAGCTGTTAAAGTTTTGACAGACACCACTAGCTGGGCCCGAGAAAGCCTCTGCAGCTTTGATGGGTGACAAGATCCCATCCAGGCAGCTCCCGGAGATGGCTTTTCTCTGAACAGATAACTCAATATAAAGGAGAGGAAAAAGTGGAGGGGTGGAGGGAGGGAGAGAGGCAGGGAGAGGGGGCGGGGGAGAAAGTCCCCGATTCCACAGAGCCCAGCCCCGACCAGACACTCTCTGATGACCAGGGGAAAGGCTTTGAAAAGTGGAGGGGCAGCGCCTCAAATCCCGTTCCCTGAAAGTGGGGGTGGATCCTGGCAGAAATCACATGGGGACCCCTGCTGTGGAGCCAGGGAGCCCAGGAAAGTTCAGGTGATAAAAAAAAAAATGTTAATAGAGGACTGAAATGCATTTGGCTGCAATTCAAGTCTTCTGATTCCCAGTTTGAAATCCTGGGGAAAGAAGGCAGTCAGGCTGCTGCCTCTCCCACCCAGAGGACTCCACTTCCCCTGGGGCAATGCCACTCAAGACTGGTACACCTTTCGTTGATGTGTGATGTGAGAGCTGCCATATTAAATGTGGCCAAGCAGACACCCTGGTTTGAATGGCTCTTCCATCAAGCATCTTCCTTCCTCCTAGATCCTTGAACCACTTGCTGGCCACAGATGAAAACATCTGAAGGCCATATGGACTCCTTGCCCCAAGAAAGACGGGATGTCCATGCCAGTGGTTGATGAAGAGGAACCCACTGACACCTCCAGTCCATTCTCCAGAAAGGATATTTTAAGGTACAAAAATGGGATCACATTTCTCCCCTGCTGAAATATTCATGCCTTCTGCATGCACTTAGATTACAATCCAGTCCTCACTTGTCTAACTAGGTCCTACATGGCCAGCCTAAGCCTTCTGGAAACCCCATCTCAGACCGTTCTCCCCTTTGCTCACAAAGCTCCAGCAGAAGGGCCTCCTCTCAGTTCCTTGAACACACTCTGCTCCTCATCACTGCCACAGGGCCTTGGCACGTTCACTTTCCTCTCTTGGGGTCCCCCTACAGGCTGCTCTTTATGAACCTGGCTCCTTTGTAAGCTCTGGCTCAGCTTAGATGCCTGGTGGCATGTCTCTTTAGAGAAGAAAAGGTCCATGATTTTCAATCTCAACATCCTTTAGGGCAGCAGTCCCCAGCATTTTTGGCACCAGGGGCTGGTTTTGGGGAAGATAATTTTTGCACAGACTGGGAGGGGTGGTGGTGAGGGGAATGATTTCAGGATGATTCAAACCCATTCCATTTATTTTGCACTTTATTTCTATTATTACTGCATCAGCTTCGCCTCAGACCATCAGGCATTTTATCCTGGAGGGTGGGGATGCCTGCTTTATGGCACTTTCACGGTATGCAGTTTGTTTATCTATTGGCCTCTTAAGCCCCTGTCCCAAAGTTCAGGGGCATTGTGTGTCTTTTACACATCTTTGTCTTCAGTGTCTAAGCAGAGGTGGTTGCTCAGTGAATAGTGGATGAACCCATGACTGAAGCGGGCAGGAAGCAGAGAGCTGCTTCTTGAAGCGAAGGGGGACTTCCCAACTAGCCTGCAGGTGACTATTCCCGGAGGGAATGGGGACGAAAGGCCAGCTATTAGGAGCTGGCTGTCGAAGAGAGAAAATCCTGAAAGAGGGTCCACGTGGGCAAGAAGAGGTCTGCACTACTGTGCCCCCTGGCTTCCTCTGGCAGGTGCGTGTGTCAGCAAAAGCGGGGGTGGACCGTGATCATTTCGTTTTATCTGGGCCAGTTTCTAGACCTGGGTCCACCAGCTCCCCACGCACGTCACTCTCTCTTTTTTACTTCCCTGTGGCACAGTAGCAAAACTGTGACAATTCCACCCAGCCAACCAACCATTTTGACATCATGTAGATGAAGACACGGTGAAAGAACCAATGAAACAGAAAAAAAAAGACACTGAAGCAAATACAGACATAGACGTGAGTGTGTAAATACTAATAGTTGCTGTTGTTTAGTCCCTACTGCTGCTGCTGCTAAGTCACTTCAGTTGTGTCTGACTCTGTGTGACCCCACAGACAGCAGCCCACCAGGCTCTCCCGTCCCTGGGATTCTCCAGGCAAGAACACTGGAGTGGGTTGCCATTTCCTTCTCCAATGCATGAAAGTGAAAAGTGAAAGTGAAGTCTCTCAGCCATGTCTGACTCTCAGCAACCCCATGGACTGCAGCCTACCAGGCTCCTCCGTCCATGGGATTCTCCAGGCAAGAGTACTGGAGTGGGGTGCCATTGCCTTCTCCATTTGGTCCCTAAGTCGTGTCCAAAACTTTTGTGACCCCATGGATTGTAGCCCGCCAGATTCCTCTGTCCATGGGACTTTCCAGGCAAAACACTAGAGTGGGTTGCCATTTCCTTCTCCTGGGGATCTTCCTGACCCCGAGATTGAACCCAGGTCTCCTGCTTGGAAGGCAGTTTCTTTACCACTGATCCACCAGAGAAGCTCCATGTAAATAGTACATATTTTTAAACAATATACATTTAGACAGTTTAAACCAATGTGTTACTTAGATAAATGTGACAAATATAGGAAACAAGAATTTTCATTTAGTTTGACTGGAGAAAAGGAAGAGGAAGGGATGAGTGTGTCCTGAGAGAAAAAACCCAACCCTCATCTATCTGAGTAGGAGATCAACAGATTCATAATCCATAAAACAAGAAGTAGTTGTGAAAGCAGAATATCTGAAGAAGGTCATCAGAAGGACTAAAAGCAGAAGAAAATTTTTAAAATTAGAAAAGAAGTTGCCTCTGAGCTTGAAAGAGGACCGTTGTATTTCATAAGCCATTGAGTGCTATTTTTTTTTTAAGTCGTATCCAAGTCACTCTGATACATGACATGATATACTTTTTTAAAATTAAAAAAAGTTTGTGTGTGTTTCAGTGGCTTTGATAAACATTTAAAAATATTTTATACTTTCTAAAATATTCATATATTTAGTTTTTCAAAAGATAAAGACAGGTAAAATTGCAGAGGGGAAGGGGAACTAGGTCAGATGGAATATGCTGGAAACCGAGTTAAGCCTGTATAACTCTCCATCAGCGTACTTCTCCCGGTTCCCAGGCTAGCTGCACAGATCATTGCCTCCCATCCCACTCTCTCCTAGTACTCCTGGGAATATCTCAGACTGGGGACAGGGGTGCAAGCCCTTCCTCACCATAAGACTCTGGGAAGGGAATTAATTACAGAGAAGCCCAGGACCCTGAACCGGGTCAGAATGGACCTGCCCTGAGACTCCCAAACCCCCGTCAGCAGCTGTCCTTCCTTGTGCGCCCGGTTCCTGGAGGAGAAAGGACACAGGAGCATCTCAGGGTACCTTCCCCGAATGGTCCTTGAGGTGACACTCTGGTTCTCTCCTTCCTACAGCCCTGCCCAGACCTGCAGACCAGGTTCCCATCTCCCAGTGTCTGCGTGGGGCTCCTGGGTGGGTCTAAATCCCACCTGGCAGTCCTCAAAGCCTCACGCAGAAGGGGGAACAGCAGTTTTTCTTGTAGCCAAGAGCCATCTCCCTCCCCTCTGACCATGACTCTTCTCCTATTCTTTCTTGATTTGGGGCCAGGTCACCTGTGCCACGGAGAAGGCGATGGCACCCCACTCCAGTACTTTTGCCTGGAGAATCCCATGGATGGAGGAGCCTGGTGGGCTGCCGTCTCTGGGGTCGCACAGAGTTGGACACGACTGAAGCAACTTAGCAGCAGCAGCAGCACCTGCGCCATCCTTGGAACCCTTCTCCCCCTCAGCCTCGCTCTGCAGGGCCCTCTGTGAGCTGGGTCATGTCCCGTTCATGCTCCTGAGACCTGGGGTTGGCAGGCTCCTACCTGCAGACGTGACAGTCCAGCCTATATGGGAATGACTGTGAACTCCTGTGACTGTTTTTAAGTCAGCCATGTCTCCAAATGCGCGCTGTTCCCTTAGAAGCACTCAGCTTTCTCTTGCAAGTCCCAGGGAACCACTCCTTCCTTTTGGGTCAGATGCCATCCACCCTGTTGGGACTCCCCTTCAGATGCTTCATCCTGTTAGCACCTCTGATGGCCACCTTCAGCCTTCAAGCAGGGCTTGGATTTCTTTGGAATTAAAATGGCCAGGGTTTTGGGATCAGGCACACTGCAAGAAGTGGCTTGCTTGTGCGCGTGTTAAGATCCTCTGTGAGTGTCCTTTTGCTCAAAACCAGCCCACCCTGCCCCTGAGTCTTGGTAGAACCCAGTGCCTGTGCTTTGAATGGTGTGCAATCAGGCAAGTCCATGGCCTCCAGGCTGGGAAGGAAAGACACCTTGTTGGTGCAACAGAACATTCGAGCATCACACTTGGGGAGGCTGCTCCTTTCCCTCTTCCTCCTGTGCTGCCCCAACTGTCCAAAGGAAGCGCCATCCTCTATTTGTCTCCTGTGGGCGCATCTCACCGTCCTCTGGCTGCAGGGAAAGGACGGTCTTGTTTCCACAAACGGCTCAATGCGGGGCTTTGCCAGGGGGGCTCTCTCTTATCTCTGCTCTCCTTTCTCACAAAGAATTGCAGGGCAGGTTTCAATTTGGGGATTAATCTCACCCAAGTACAGAATCTCCTTTTCTGTCTACATGGAGAATGCTCTCTACGCTGTTGTTTATCTGTCCCCCTCCCACCCCCCTCCCTGTTTCATCCTAATCTTTGGAGCTTAAAAAGGCTTAAAGTGCTTCTCAGGCTTGGAATCATTCCTAGGAAGCAACTATTGATGAGCTAAACAGAACTGACTTCAAAACTTATTGTGTGAACTTTCCTCCGTGACTATATGGCTGGATGTGGAGTGAAAAGGGAAGGCATGGGTTCTCCCTCCTATTGTCTTATGTTGTGGGATATCTTCTTTCTGGGGAAAGACTGGCCATTGGAATGTTCAAACACGGAAGCTTGAACCTGCTATGGAGGCAGCAATGCAGAGAGCGATGCAGAGAGCCCCCCTCCGTGTGCCCTTCACGTGGGAGGAAGAGTTAGTTCCCTTCACATCATCCTACTGCTTCTTGTTTTAACAGTTCACAGCAAAATGGCATATCAGAGTAGAATCCTAACATCCAAGTGGCCCCTTGCTGTGTGAAAACTGCTTTCACATACATCGTTTTGTCACTCACCACAATGCAATGGCATAAGTACAATGATACCCATTTGACAGATAAGAAGACTGAGGCTTGGAGAAGGGGAATGACTTACCCAGAGTATCTCAGTTACTAAGCTGTAGTGTTAGGATCAAACCCACAGTTCTGAAACCACAGTCCTTTTGCTGCGTGTTCCTGGTCCAGCTGCTTCCCATAGCCATGAGTGAAGCTGCAAAATGGATGATGACTGGTGATTTGAGCAAGGTGTGAGTCCTTCATGGTATTATTAATAGAAGAAGAAAGGTTTGTGCTGCTGCTGCTGCTGCTGCTGCTGCTGCTATGTCGCGTCAGTCATGTTCGACTCTGTGACCCCATAGACGGCAGCCTACCAGGCTGCTCCATCCCTGGGATTCTCCAGGCAAGAACACTGGAGTGGGTTGCCATTTCCTTCTCCAATGCATGCAAGTGAAAAGCGAAAGTGAAGTTCCTCAGTTGTGTCCGACTCTTCACTACCCCATGGACTGCAGCCTACCAGGCTCCTCCATCCATGGGATTTTCCAGGTAAGAGTACTGGAGTGGGTTGCCGTTGCCTTCTCCAAAAGGCCCATGGGTCATTCCCAAATCAAATCAGTTGGAGACTTCATGCTATATGATGGGAAAGAAACATCCCAGAAGAAGGTATCTCTGAGCTGAAACGAACACTCGAAATGAACACAGAATTTACCTTATCAAGTTGGGGAATTAGAATCCAGTGATCTTAAAATGACCTTAAAACCTGGGCTTCCTAGGTAGTGCAGTGGTAAGAATCCGCCTGCCAATGTGGGAAACACAAGAGACGCAGTTTCGATCCCTGGGTCAGGAAGATCCCCCTGAGAACGAAATGGCAACCTGCTCCAGTATTCTTGCTTGGAGAATTCCATGGGCAGTGTAGCCTGGTGAGTTACAGTCCATGAAGTTGCAAAGAGTCAGAAATGACTGAGTGACTGAGGACACACACCACACGACCTTACAAGCTACCATCTAGAGCCTGTTGGAGCTGACCCACCCACTTGTGAGGGGGAGCAGAAAATTAAGGGCAAAGTCAAGTGATTGACAGCGTGCCGACTGTTTCTGGGGGGAGCAGAGGCTGAAGTGTCTTGCTAATCCCATGCCTTTCTCCTCACCCTGAGTGAGTAGACCGGCTGAGCTGAAGGAGCAAAGAGAATGCCTGCCTTAGCTGCTCCATCATGCTGATTTTAGAGGCAAACCGCAATCACCAGTTTTGAGGTAGAAACCTTTGCTGCTGACACTAGTGTTTGAACCTTCTACTCACATTGTTGAGAGAAGAGTGCATGTTTGATGCTTCCTTTAAAATCTTTTTCTATTCCCTCACCATGGAAGAACAAAATTGGCAAGAGGTGGAAAGGAGGAATTTAGTCATAAGCAGAGAGGTATGCATGGAAATCTGTGGTTATTGTCCTGAGTTCTCAGGGTCCCCTTCTGTCTTGTCTAATACACCCGAGAAGCATGATATTTACTTGGGGACTCCTGGAAGACCCAGTGGTGTCCTAATGAAATAATAATGGGGCATATCCTTCTCCCCAGCATTTTCTACTGGGAAGATATATTGTCATCCCAGAAGAGGATTCAGTTCAGTTCAGTTCAGTTCAGTCGCTCAGTCGTGTCCGACTCTTTGCAACCCCATGAATCGCAGCACGCCAGGCCTCCCTGTCCATCACCAGCTCCCGGAGTTCACCCAGAGACGGGGATTAGGTCTAATAAATTGCACTTCAGAATGCAGGATGCAGGGCTGCGTCCTCAGGTGGATGGCCCTGAGCACAGAAAATTCATCATCCTGAGGGGCAGACACACAGCAGGCACCAAGCAACAGGAAGTAGCCTGGAGTGTGTCCCTGCCCAGAAGTGGTTCTTGGAGCTGAGAAGGAAATACCAGCAGTGATGCAGGGGAGAGTGACTGTGCGTGGGGGCTGTGCAGGAGGGGGCACTCAGATGCTGCATTTGTGGGTCCCTGTCCTCTTCCTAAGAGAATGTTGCTCATTCCTGGGTCCACCTGGCTTTCTCAGCCTCAGCACTGTTGATGTCCTAGGTCAGATCATCCTAGGCTGGGATGGAGGGGGCTGTCTCGCGTAGTTTAGGATGTTTGGCATTTTCCCTGCCCTCTGCCCACTAGATTCCATTAGCACAAAAAACGTCTCTAGACAAAACATCCCAGGATGGGGGACAAATGGCTCCCAGTTGAGAACCACTGGTCTATACTAGGAGAGATGGAGTGGCTGCCAAGTCACCAGAACAGAGAATGGCTTTCAGTCTCACTCAGAGTCCATTGGGACCCCAGCTCCTTCCTCACCCACCTATCCCGCCTCACCCAACATTTCTTCCCCTGCTCACCCCACGCTTGCTGGTCCTCAGGTGCCCCAGCTGTTCCCTGGTTAGGGACTGTGTGTTTTCCCTTTCTCCTGCCTGAAATGCTCTTTGCACCTCCCCCTCGCCGGTATCCACGTGGCTCATTTCCTCCCCCATTTGGGTCTCTGCTCAAATGTCAGTCACTTGGAGACATCTTCTCCCTGACCTTTCACCTTGAAGGGCACCCCATGGTCATTCTGACTTACTTTCCCCGTGGTACCCCTCCCCATTCTGTACCTGCTGCCCGTCTTCCTCGTCAGAGCTCATATTCCTTGAGGACAGGACTTTGTCCGCTAAATCAACTGCTGAAGTCCCGGCTTCTCCAATAGGGCCTGGCCCCCTCAGATGCTCAGAAACCTGTTGACTGAAAGAGGACGGAGTCTGTGCCCATAGTGGTTACCAGCGTGAACTCAGAGCCCACGTGATGTTAAAGGAGGCTGTTGAGGTGTGATTAATGACTTCTTGGATGGTGTCCTCTCTTGTAGGTGTGAGATGGGCATAAATGGAAATCAGAAATAATCAAGCAAGATGCACATACTAGGTGTCCGCCTGGGCTCAACTCTGCATGGGGCTAAGAGCTTGGCTTGGGGTCAGATTGACCTGGATTCAAATATCTGCTGTGGGATTTCATGAAAAAGCCACACAGTGGCTTTGGGACCTTTGGTAACTGTTCACTCCTCCAGGCATCAGTTGGACAGTGGGGAGATGGGTATCCCCTCCTGGCCAGGTTGTTCGGAGGAGAACATGAGCTGATGCTGACAAACGATTGGTCCACCCTCCTGAGATGGATCTGCCTCCAATCTGGGCCTCCGTGAGATGCTGCCTGCCCCCTCAAAGCAGAGGCAGGCAGGGCCTAGTGTCCCCCTGTTTCCATGGCCCAGTGTGGTTCGAGTAGGTTGGGTGATGGTGGGAATGAGGGTGCTAAGAAGGAGTGGAGCTGCACTTTCAGCCTAGGCAAGTCCTACCCAGCACACCAGTCCAGAACTTCCCAGGGATGAGCAGAGAAATGGGGCTGGTTGAACTTGGGGTTCACGGTCATCAGGCAGTTCACTTGGTGGGGGCACCTGAGTGGTGCCTGCTGCCACTTTCCTCCTCCCAAACCCTCAGGGGGGTCACCTGGCCAATGTCATCCCAGTGTGGGCAGCAGGAAGCGGCCCCGTGGTTTTGTGAGCTTCCAAACAGCAGTCCGGAGCTGTATGGGCCTCCAGCCCAGGACATGACCTCTGCTGTCTTCCAGAGGTTCCCTGGGAACTGTGTCCATTTGGGCTTTGTATGCATAGTTCACAACAGGATGTGACCTGAGACACCTTTCCATATTTCTGTGTCTAGCATTTCTCCCTACAGTTTGCCCCAAGACCCTGAATCACCATCATACCTTTATACCAGTGGCTGCAAGAGAATATTGTTACAAATACTATTCTTAGGGTGTCCCCAAGCCAGGATGGAACCCTTTTGTTCCTACTCCTGAAGTTGAGAGTCTGAGAGCATCATTCCCTTCCCCTCACTCCAACCTTGCCTCTCCTCCTCCAGGCTTCCTGAGAGCAGATGCAAAGATGGGAACACAGGTCAAGCCCCTGGGTGACACTTTCAACAAGGAGTCATTTACCACACCCCTTGGCTACCACGCTCCCCGCTGCCTTCCTAGAGTTGGGAGGAGGAGGATGTCACAGGGAACTTTAACCTTTCCTATTAAAAATTGCTGGGCTTCCCAGGTGGCTCAGTGGGTAAAGAAACTGCCTGCAAGGCAGGAGACACAGGAGAGTCTGGAAGTTTCCCTGGAGGAGGACATGGCAACCCACTCCAGCGTTCTTGCCTGGAGAATCCCATGGACAGAGGAGCCTGGCGGCTACCGTCCAGGGAGTTGTGAGGAGTCGGACACGACTGAAGGGACTGAGCATGCACGCACGCTTTAAAAATTGTTGGGGGATGAGACGATCATACGAGTAAATATAGGAATTGGAGAAAATGTGTCCTATTTAGGCCCGGGAAAGGAACAAAGAAACAAAGGGAAAGGAGCCTGAAGGGAGTCCAGCAGCTTCCTGAGGGTGACTCACTATCGGGAACATCTGATGGAAAGACTCTTTGTCCTGCAGACTGGCACCGGGCAGAACATTCCGCTGAGGTGGGCTCAGGCCTGGGCAAGCCGCACTTCTGGGCAATTTGTTTGCCAGCAGAGTCTTTCCTCAGAGGACTGGGCCCTTCCCCTCCATCCAGTGTGGAGCCCTGCCTGGGACACAGCTATTGATATAACACAGTGGTTAACAGTACAGGCTCCGAAGTCGGGATTCCTGGGTTCAAATCATTCTTCTGCCACTTAGTAACTGCAAGTCCTCAGAGGAGTTTGTTAATGTGTCTGGGCCTCAGTGATCCCTCTATACAATGGAGATACCATAATGAGCATGGAGCGAGTTATTACTAGTACGTGGTTCAAATGGTTTCCAGCAACATTAGTTGCTCAGTAAATGTCAGGTAGCATTATTTCACTGTGAATTTAACCCTCCAACAACAAATTGCCTTTCTACCTTACACTCCCACCTGTGAGCTAGGACTTCTCAGAACCTCACAGTTTTAGTCTGCTACTGGCCACCAGTGGTAGGAATTCTCCAAGGTCTCCTCAGGGACAGGCCCGGGGTCAAGTAAGGAATCTGTCTTTGCTTACTGGCCTTGGGTCAAGGACATTCCTTTGGCGTTGGTAGGGCATCCCCACCCATGGGTCAAGGGGCTGTAGCACAAGTCCAGGTGACTCCTCAGGAACACCTGTGCTGTGCAGACGTGTGGAAATGAGAGCAGACAGAAGAGCCCTCAGACCCCCACTGGGGCACAAGCCCAGGGAACATGACTTGTGAGCCATGAAACTCCTACAGACTTCCTGAAGCCTCTCCCACTTCTTGGACAATGCAATGGACGAAGAAATATACACTCCTGGTTCCTATTAGCATGGGGTGTCTCTGTCCCCTTGGAGGACTTCCCAGGAATCATATCAGAAGCAAAAACGATAGCTGCTTGTTTAAAATCTGTTCCTAAAAAAAGTTAGGTGATAGGCTAAAAAGATAACTCTCGTACATTCCGTGCTTATTACATGTCAAACACTGGGCCAAATCTTCATATACATCATTTCATTTGATTACCACAACAGCACTATGAACTAGGTCCTCTATTATCATCTCCATCTTACAGAGGAGGGAACCAAGGTTCAGAGAGGTTAAGTATCTTGTCCAAGGTCACACAGCTAGGAAGTGGTGAGGCTGAGGTTCAATTCCAGGTCTGTTTGACCTTTGAGCTCAAGTGACTTTATTTCACATTAGGAAATGGAGTCTCCTAATAAAGGAATTGTCCCTCTGACCTTTCTTCTGATTACTGGAGTATTTCAGTTAAATATATACTTTCTTTCTTAGCAACGGGGACATTCAGGGTCCTGTGTATGAGACTTACTGTATTACCAAAGAATACTTTTTTCCTCCTCATTTTAGGTGATATTGTGAAAAGGACACTTGACCCAGATACGCAGTTATCTTTTGGAATAAACCGGATTGCCGCAAATGCCTCTTAATTAAGCCATGACCTTTACCCAGTTTATCTTCTTTCTGAATGAAAGCTTTCATTTTCTGCCCAAACTACTTTGAGTGAAAATGAGGCTGGACCTGTAAAGCATTAACCTTTTTCTCTCTTCCTTTCTATATCTGCTGCTCTGTTTCCCATCTCTCTTTTCCAGTTGGCCACAGGAAATTGCCACTGGCAGTCCTGAAGGCCCCTCCGACTCCACCCCTCACCCCAAATAAAGCACATCCACCCCTACTCCTGCTGGAGGTGCCATTGTTCTCCCAGCCTGCAGAGTTCAAGGTCAGTGAAGCAGCTTTCCTGGCATCACTTCCTTCATTCCTGATGTAGCAGAAGTCACCAAGCCCACAAAAGCTGCCTTCCCAGCATCCCAGGCCTTTGTCTCCATCAGCACCTTGTCCTGAGTTCCAGACATCCTCACCTCCTCTCAGGACCCAGGCCCATTCACAATCTGGCTGGCATGAGCTGCCAGAGAGGCCTTGCCTTCAAGGGACGTGATCACATACACTTGCCCAGCAACCTTCTGAGAGTCCCTTTGCCAACTGCGGCAGTCTTCTCAGAGTCCCAGAGAGCAGACCCTCTGTGCCCCCTCTTTCCTATCAGATCTATCTTCCCACTCATAATTTAGCTCACTTCACGCCCTCTGGCGAAGATGCCCTTCCCCTCCCTGGTGGTCTTCAACCACCCGTGTGTCAAGTCTTGGAAAAGGAAGTTAGACTCCATTTCCCACTCAGCTTAATTGTTGTAACTGCCTGGAGCTCTGTAACGAGAACTCTGAGGTCATATAGATGGTCTATGTGTGTGTGAGAGAGAGAGAGAGAGAGTGTGTGTGTGTGCACGTGTGTGTGTGCGCCTGCATGCACTATGATTGATTAGCAATGTCTGCCATGAGTGTGAAAGCCCAAATGATCAATTAGTGATGTCTGCCACAGGAAAGAAGGGAGAAACTGAAACCAGTGGACTCTGGCTAGGCTTTCACGGTGGTCCAGCAGTAAAGAATCTACCTACAATGCAGGAGACACAGGAGATGCAGGTTTGATCCCTGGGTTGGGAAGATCCCCTGGAGGAGGGCATGGCAAACCATTACTCCAGTATTCTTGCCTGGAGAATCCTGGACAGAGGAGCCTGGTAGGCTGTAGTCCATGGGGTCCCAAAGAGTCGGACATGACTGAAGCAACTGGGCACACACAGGCTCTGGCGAGAGCCAGAGATGATAGCCTGCCTATTCCATGCAGCCTTGTGTCAAGGCAACCCTATCCGTCATCTTGCAATCAACGCACTATCATATGAATATACACCTTATTACAAAGGGCTCTGGGAATTAAAAACACTAAGGAGCACTGCCGTAGAGAAGGCTATGATTAGGAGTGTATTTATGCCACTCTTTATTACATCCCACCCTGTTCTCGATCTGCATGAGACAATTAAAAATCTGATCTATAACAATAATGGCTAACACTTATGGGGATTGCTCTGTGCCAGGCCCCATGCTGAGGTTTTGCCATACATCGTCTCAATTAATCATCTTGACTCTGTGAAGGAGGAACTCTTACTAGGCCCATTTTGTAGACAAGGAAATGTCTGAAGTGGTGAAGTAACTTGTTCAAGGCCACCTAGGCAGTAAGTGGTGGGACCAGGATATACACCCGGGGCTGTCTGATCTCGAAGCTTGACTGGCAGGTTGACGGGCATTTTTATGATTTTATTAGTGTGCGGTGAGCTACTCACTTTTGGTGAGCGTATTACGAATAGACTGTCGGGTCTTTGAGGGCAGAAATCTGCCACACACTCTGTGTCATTTCCTTTCCTTCAACAGCCAGCTACTCAACACGGTGCTAAACCAGAACTGGTGGACGCTTGGAGTCTCTGATGCTCACTTTAAGGCCAATCAAGCCCATTGGAAGTGCTTCCCTGAGAGCTCAGTTGGTAAAGAATCCTCCTGCAATGCAGGAGACCCTGGTTCAATTCCCAGGTCAGGAAAATCCGCTGGAGAAGGTATTGTAGGCTACCCACTCCAGTATTCTTGGGCTTCCCTTGTGGCTCAGCTGGTAAAAAAATCCACCTGCAATGCAGGAGACCTTGGTTCAATCCCTGGGTTGGGAAGATCCCCTGGAGAAGGGAAAGGCTACTTATTCCAGTATTCTGGCCTGGAGAATGCCATGGACTGTATACCCCATGGGGTCCCAAAGAGCTGGACATGACTGAGAGACTTTCACTTTTCACTTTCACAAGCCCTATTCGTTATCTATCTAGCATTATCTTAACATATTTTCAAGCCATTGGAAGGAGGATCACAGATACGTACAGGGTATGTGGGACTGGATCAAAAAGGCTCAGGGATCCAAAAAACAGTGTTCCAGGAAACAAAAATATCTCCCTCTCTGTGGCTGCAGTGCAATCTTTTTCAGATGTGACAGCAACATTTTGGCCACAAGAGGGCAGTAAAGACAAGGCTACCAGGACCAAATCGCACCAGATTCCATCCAGGCCTCAGAAGCAAGTGGAGACCTTGGTGGCAATCGTTTCCTCTACTGATATTACAGCCACCGTCATAAATCTTCAGCTGAGATGTACTGCACGGCTGATGCGAAGAGCTAACTTATGGGTTCTCTGCAATTTCCAACAGAAACTAAGCTAAATGGGTTTGTATTCATAAATGTATTCATGCCACCTGCATTTATTGAGCACCTACTGTATTCCAAGTACTGTGCTGCTGCTGAGGATGACAGAGAAGTAAAGTGAGAATTCTCCTGCAGGCTCCTAAAAGGCACCTGCAACCTCAGAGGAGGCACTCGCGTCTTCCTGGAAGGGCCTGCGATGAATGGCATCGCAGGAGGTGACATGGGAGTTGGGCCTTAAAGGAAGTCTAGGATTCCCCCATATAGAGGAGGCTGGGGAGAGGGCATCTCAGGCAAAGGGAACAGGAGAATTGGAACTGCACAAGTCCCTGGCCTGGAAGTGAATCTTTTTTACTACTTTCCAGGGGTTGGGATTTGATGGTTATCCTTATATGAAGAATCCTGGGATTTTCCTGCCTCTTTTGTTCAGGTTTGTAAACAGAGACAGGAGTGGAGCTACAAGCTCCAGCTAAAGGGTAGCAGTGGGAACCATCTTTTCTAGAAAATTCCTATGGTTATATTCTTCCTGAGCACGTTTGTGGGAGCTCCCAGCAAAAGCTTCACAGATCTTCCTCTGGAACAAACCCAAAGGGACAAGGTGGGGACCCTTGGTGCACTTCCCACCCACACTCAGAGACGGCTGAGGGCCCGGCTCTCAGCATGGAAAAGCGGCCACCGTCCAGTCCCCGAGCAGCTGGATTTCCCAATCTGTTCTTCCTCCATGAGCTCTTTTTCCAAAGTGGTCTTTCAACCCCTCCCCCTTTTTCTCCTGCTTTAGGGAGATTCTGTGTCAAAGAACAGTTGCCCTAGCAGTTGATCTGAGCCTCTGGGTATAAGGTCATGAGGTCTCTGAGGTTAGCCCTGAGCTCAAATCTAGGTCATGTCCACACCATGGCTATGTGAGCTTGGAGTTGAGGCTCAGTCTTTCTGGGCCTCCATTTCTTTATCTGAGAAATGAGAATCAGAGTCCTTTCCTCACAGGCTTATGCTGAGCAGCTGCAGTGGTACATGTGAGCTGCAGTCCCAAGTGAGGGCCTGGGCTCTGGACCCCAGGATGCCTGAGCATCGTGAAGGGCATGTCAGGGTATCAGGAACACCTGGGCAAGGGCCATAGCTTAATCTGCCCAGGGATCCTCCTGGGAAAGGTGAGTGCCTTCCCTCCCCAGCATGGGGGCCTCAGTGAGGAAAGCACGCCTAGAGACTGTCGGGGGAGGCTGAACAGTTCTCTCCGCCAGTGCTGACCCTTAGTCCAGGGAAGCTGGAAGCAGAGGGGCTAAAACGGATGCTGGAGGGAGGGTGATGGGGGAGCCGATGCCAGGGGGCAGTCATGGCCCCCACAACACAGAGTTGTTCCTTCTCAAAGGGATCCCAAGAGAGGGCAGGGCCAGGTGAGAGCAGGGATTGTGTCAATCACAGTGTCAGGGCCGTACCCATGACAAGAAAAGGGGACCTCAACCCAGAAACTAGAAAGCCAAGAGCACAGGGGGTGTCAGGGCCTGGGGAGAATGTCAAAGTTGTGAGGCAATGGAGAGAAAGGTCCTGTGTGTTTTTCATCATCACCATCATCACCATAGCAATATTACTGCTAATAATAATAGAGGAGTACCTTGAATTTACTGAGCTCCTACCACACTTCAGGTACTTTCCATACATGAAATCCTCACAACAGTATTTCCACGTATTTGTCATTACTCACATTTACAGATGAAGACTCTGAGGCTCAGAGAGTCTAAGGAACTTCCCAACTTGCTAAAAAAAAAAGCAGCAAAAGGCAGGATTCCAATCCCAGGGCACCTGACTTCAAAGTTGAGCCTCTTTCCACTTCCCTAGTGCTTCTCTGAAAGAATGAGTCACTCTTGATTCAAAGGACAAAGACCCCATGCAAATATCCTTCAACAATTTGGTTACTCTGAGTTAAAATGCATGGAACTCAAAAGCAGATTGGGAAAATCAGCTGATGTTTAAGGGATGAGCAGGGGAAAAAAGAGAATCCTGGGTGCCAAAGAAAACAATGAGCTGTGGGAGGTGCCCCACAGACCTGAGACCAGCCAGTCCTGTGCCCTTCTGTTCTCTCACCCGCTCCCATCCTAGCACCCAACTGACTGGGCCAGATTTTGCAATGACCCTTCTCCATCTTCAGACTTGCCTGGGGAGGGGACATTCTGCTCTCTGCAGGGCTGGGACTTCCAACTCCTGCCCCATTGGAAATCAGCAACTGAAAGCCAGGCAGAGCCTTTTTCAAGTCCAAAGAGTGGCTGTGTGGCCTCCTCCGGCATGTCTCCTAATCTCTCCGGGCCTCAATTGTCTTGTCTGTGAGATGGGCTAATACCTGACTTGTGCACATGTAAGATGCCCTCAGTTATAAGATGCTCCATGATCTTATGTACCACTGCAGAAAGATTTCTAAAAGTGCTGCCAATAGAACTCTGAGTCAATACTGAGATGGCATGAACACTCAGACACATCCAAATTGTGGTGATACAAAAATATGCAATGGATGTTTGTTTTAGAATTGATGACAGAGGGCGATGGTCCCCACATCCAACTCTCAGCACAGTGCCTGGCTCGGAGCCATCATCCTGTGAATGGAAGCCAGATGGGGCTGCATTTGCTCTTTTGCCTCTTGTTTATAGAGTCCCCGCCAGAACTCCCTCCACCCTCAGGGCTATCTTTCCAGTGCCCCGCCCCGGTGAGCGCCCCGACACCTCCCCCCTTCACTCGCTGCTTCTCCCTCCCCGCTTCCTCCCCTCTCAGGAGCAGCTTCTCTCCAGGCAAGAACCTGGGCTCACATCCCTTCAGAAATGGAGAGGGAGAAAAAATACGATTTTAAAAGTTCTCGGGGAAGCTTTCTTTTTCTCTGTTTTCAGTGAGCCTGTCAGACTCCTACCTGTTCTTTGAAAGTTAGAACATTAGCTGGGTCAGCAGGGGAGCCCAGTGCACTGCAGAGCTTCTGCACTTGGGCAAAACTTTTCTTCCTGCTGCGGCGAGACCGCAGCCTTGGTTCCTTCCCCTGCTCTCCTCCTCTGGCTCTCTGGATAGTGGGGCTGATTCCTGTCTTGAAAGGCATTCATAGTCTGCCTGAAGGGGCAGAAGTCGAGTTTGGCAATTCTCCAGCTCCTTGCAGCCCACAAGAGCTGCAACTGAGGAACCACCAAGCCTGTTCTCTGTCCTCGGGGCTTACACAGGAGCTGGTGGTCCGTCCACTGGCCCATCACACACCCAACTCCTCCTAGCTTTGGTCTATCGGCTCTGGACTCCTTGCTTCCCCTTGACCAGAAATCAGGCATGAGGGAGGGGCAGCGATCCGCAGGGATGCTCCTGCAAAGGAGGGACACCCACTCCCCTCACACAGGTGGGTGGACTCAGCTCAGTCTTGTCACCTGAGCTTTGCCAATAGCGTTCATCTGGGCCTTGCCCACAGGTGTATCTCCCCGGTGGGTACCACACACACCTCAGAGTTGGGAGATGCCCACCTGCTTCTCTGAGAGCCTTTGGTTTCTTTCTCCCGAGACCACCGTGGGCAAGGGGTTACCACATGTTGAGCTAAGCTCCCCATGTGTAGATGGATCAGACTCTTCCCTACTGCCCTGGAAACACTGTTCAAGAGACATGGAATATTCTAGAGCCACATTAACAGCTCCTAAGCCATGAGGATCCCAGAGAGGGGAGTCCTAGGTGTCTCATAAGAAAAAAAATAAAAGAGCCATATTTTTGCTTTTTGTTTGCCCACTGATGTTCCTTCTTTAGGAGACAAGGAGGAAGAAGTGGGTTTATATAAAAGAAGGCTGATGCCAAGTCCCCGAGCAGTTGAGGAACCCAGGGGGGCGCTCAACACTCAGCTAGAGCAGCCAGCCTACAGCCCCAGAGGCAGACCTCGCTGTGAAAGTGAAAGTCGCTCAGTTCTGTCCGACTCTTTGCAACCCCATGGACTATATACAGTTCATGGAATCCTCCAGGTCAGAACACAGGAGTGGGTAACCTTTCCCTTCTCCAGGGGATCCTCCCAACCCAGGGATTGAACCCAGGTCTCCCACATTGCAGGCAGATTCCTTATCAGCTGAGCCTCAAGGGAAGTCCTGCCAAGGGGGCTGGAAAGGCAAGAACTGGCTGACCTCAAATTCTGAAGGCTGAGAAGGAGTCAGTGGAGAAACGGTAGCTTCAAATTAGAAGTGACTGAGATGCAGAGAGTGAACTTTTCCTTATCTGTCACACGGGTCTTAGGGTACAGGTCAAATTGCCTTCTTGTCATTCTGAAATCCCCAAACCTCTGAAAACAGAAAGCCTCACCTTTTTTCCCTAAATTTTTGGCACAAAAACTCAGTGAGTGGTGAAGTCTGACCTGCATTAATAAGAAGTAATGTACAACTTACTTGTCCCACCAAAGGTGAAAATAGGCATGTGTTTGATCAAAGTGTGGTACTGCTGATCCTATGGAGGCATCATGGACTGTATACCCTATTATTCTTTTTCTAAAATCTGAGAGGAAAAGGCTTAGTTTTGAAACACAACAGACCCCGAGAATTTTTGGCTAAGGGCCTGAGGACCTGCAATATCTTCTGCAAAAGATTATTCTAGAAATCAAATCAGATAACACAGGTAAAGCACTTCCCGTAGACTTTGGCATCTAGTAGGAAATCCACTGGCCCCTGGCCCCAGATGTTATCCCTAGCATGTTTGGACCTTGGACAGAAAGAGAGTTGGACATCCTTTTGAAAAGGGACCTTTTCCCTGAGGGAGCAATAGGGACTTCCCTTAACACCAGGATC
The DNA here is from genome assembly GCF_016772045.2 of Ovis aries. NCBI lineage: Eukaryota > Metazoa > Chordata > Mammalia > Artiodactyla > Bovidae > Ovis > Ovis aries. Next base: position 33,531,938 of record NC_056075.1, on the reverse strand, counting down.
CCCCTTGATCCCCCAAATCATATTTCTCCCAGTGAATCAAGGTAACCACCGCCCCCCCCCAAGTCAGTTTCCAGAAAGAACATTGTATTATACATGGCTTTCTCCCCCAGCTGCTTTAAGTTGCAATACTCCCTGTTGGTTATGAAGTTGAAAAATACATTCACATCTGTCCTTGATCTGGTAAGTCAAGAACGTGAAAACTCAGAAACACAAAGACATTCTTCCACGCTCCTTCTAAAGGGGCAGTTTCCATCAACTGTGCAGGCGAGTAAGAACTGCTTTACATATGTTTTTGATGCTGAAACTATAACATTTGACTTTCTTCTCCTGCCCCAAAGTGTTAACCAAATAAATAAGAATTAGATGATGTTTGCATAAACTCCGATACATGGCCTAAGATTCTTCTTTCTCTTCTGACTTCGGCATAGGGCTTAGCTACTTAATCCTTACACTTTAAAGCACATGTCCTACTTATTTATTTATTTGATCAAATCCAGTTATGTGGCGAATAACCTCTTCAAATATACAAGCAAGGAGGTTGTTTTGTAGTCTTACCAGAGTGGAATGAACGCTGGAGCTTTGTGGCTGTTTAGGGGTGGGGCTGCTGCACTTATTGTCTGGATCAATATAGGTTCTTTTCTGTCTTCATCGCCTTGGTCCCCTGACTTCTAGCCACTGGCCACCAGGGGGAATGGGCATAGGGTGACCAACGGATTTCACTTATCTGAGACTGAACTGAACAAATTGTGGATAAACAGGGACCAAGTGGTTTCCTGGGCATGGGCGAGAGGATGAGTGTGTCAAAGTAAGCTACCTCTTCTGCTGGGTTGGAATGCCTGTGCCGTCTTTATTTCTGAATAGGTGCATGAACAGCTGGTCACACTAGCAGGGGATGGAAGGCAATGGAAGCTTCAGGGTAAAAGGACATTGGCAGAAAGCCACTGTGAGCTGTGCAGGAGCAGGGGCCCAGCCCAGTCTCATCCCAACAGGTACCAGCCACGCGGGGCCGTGGGATGGAACACATCTCTGGAGAGCTTGGTGAAGGCCTGGGGTGTCACAGGGAGGAGAAGCCCATGGACACACACAATGCCTCATTGCCCAATGCCACACACACACGGACTCTCCCACAGTGCCAGGAGGGAACAGAAGTTCTCCCACCACAAACCAACAAACAAACAACAGCAACAAATGACAACAATGAATGATGATGCTGCCTCCTGGAGGAGGGCTGAAGAATGGGTAAGGAAAGTCCAGAACAAAATTGAGATTACATTCTGAAAAGGCAAAAATTCATCCCAAACAGTTCATCTCAGACTGTTTTAAATCACAGACATTAAGAATGTCCAGTATGAGGTTTTTATTTCTTGGTGGTGAGAAAGATCTCTGTGCTAGATCAAGTTGACATTATTTAGAGGGGAAAGGTTACATTCTTGAGTCTTAGAGAATAAGTGTGGAAGCTCCTCCCCCACCGGCTTGATCACTATGACAGCTTCTGTTACTTTTAAGATAAGGTCCAGATCTCTGTCACAGATGCTGGATGACATCGTCCCTGCTTTGCCCCTTTCCAATCACATCTGGTACTATCGCCTCCCCTCGCTCTGCATACCCAGAGCACTGGCCTGCTTCCCATCCCCCACTCCCAGAGTTCGTCCTGTTTCAGGGCCTTTGCACCCCTCCTGATGTTCTTCCTGAATACCTCCCTTACTTCTTTTCCTAGATCATTCTAACTTTCCTTCTTCATCGCACATTAAATGTCTTTTCCTTGGGGATGCAATTCATGACCTCTGATATTAAGCATTTCTGCATCCCCAGTACCTGGCACAATGTGGAGCACAAAGTTGGTACTTAAAAAATATTTATCAGATTGACATAAGTTAAGAACTCCAATAGTTCATCCCTCCTTAGAACGGATGAATAAACTGGCGAAAACTTCCTCAGAATCAACTTTTTTTTTAAATTCTGGAAGTTAATCAAAAGCATGAAACAGTAAATAGAATTGTGGTTGGTTGTTTTGATCCATCAGGTGGCTTCCCAGAGGAGTAATTTAAAGGGCCTGCCATCATCTTGCCTAACTTAGGACTCTCCCAGTACTGAGACGGTTATCCAAAGGGCATTTGTCAAAGATATTTAAGGACGTGTACTAGTTCCTACTGGCTGGACAGTGTATAACAGCTGGGGCAAACAACAAACTAACCAAAAATTTGAGAGAAAAAGCTGGAGGATAAGATACTTTGAGAAATAAGGGCTTTGAAAAACTCTGGCGTTTTCTTGAGAGTATTGCAGGCTGCAGGCATACCAAGTGGTAGATCCATGCTCAGGGAAGAACTGAGAAGGTCTTATAGTTGGCTGACCTTAAATCGTTGCACAAATAGGAAGAAAAGGTTAAGGCAGAGTTGTCAGCTCTGACCTGAGTGTTGAAGGCGTGCCTCAATGGGTATCAGAACTCATCTATAAAGACTGAGAGTGTTTTGTTGTTCTAGACATCTCAAGACATCTCTTTCTACCCTCTGGCTGATTACTAAGCCAATGAAATAGAGACTTCAGTGATCGCAGTTGACAAAGAATACAGACTTTACAAAATTAGTTCAGAAAAGTCATTAAACAACTACAACAAGTAGAAATATAAACTGTGGGAAGGACGATAATCTAATTTCCAGAATTGCCATGTTAAAATGTTCAGTGTCCGGTTTTCAACAAAAAAATTATGAGGCATGCAAAGAAACAAAATGTATGGTTCATGCACAGAAAGAAAAACAATCAATAGAAACTCCCTGGGAAAACCTAGATGTTTGGTTTACTAGACCAAGACTCCATATCAAATATTTCAAATATGTTAAGAAAGCTAGAGAAAATCATGAGAATGATGCATTACCAAATAGAGAATATCAATTAAGAGATAGAAATTATAAAAGGGAATCAAATGGAAATTCTCAAGTTGAAAATTACAATATTAGAAATTAATAATTCACTTGTTTTAGTTGCTAAGACATGTCTACCTCTTTGCGACCTCTTGGACTGTAGCCAGGCAGGCTCCTCTCTCTGTGGGATCTGCCAGGGAAGAATACTGGAGTGGGTTACCATTTCCTTCTCCGGGGGATCTTCCTGACCCAGGGATCAAACCCACGCTTCCTGCGTTGGCAGGCAGACTCTACTGTTGAGCCACCAGGGAAGTGAGCCACGTATTATCTTTGTGTTATATTTATATCAAAAGGATTCTGGAAGATGTGTGTGTGTATATCTTTATCTGATGGGCTAAAAAAAAAAATTCACTAAGTGGGCTCACTAGCACAGTTAAGCAGACAGAAGAAAGAATCAGCAAATTTGAAAATGGATTAACTATCTAATATGAGGTGCAGAAAGAAAAACTAAGGAAGGAAAACCAACAGCCTAAGAGACCTATAGGACACCATCAAGAATATCAGCATATGTATAATGGGAGTTTCAGGAATAAAGAGAGAGAAAGGGAGGTATGTGGAATATTTGAAGAAATAATGACTCAAAATTTAAAATGTTGATGAAAACTTTAATCTACTCACACAAGAAGCTCAACAAACTCCAAGAAGGATAAATACAAAAAAGATTCACACAGAGATAAAGTGAAATCAAACTCTGTATAATTTAAGACCAAAAAAAGCTTCCTTGAAAGTGGTAAAAGAGATGTGACTCGCCCTGTATGGTTCAGTTCAGTTGCTCAGTTGTGTCTGACTCTTTGTGACCCCATGAACTGCAGCATGCCAGGCCTCCCTGTCCATCACCAGCTCCCGGAGTCCACCCAAACCCAAGTCCATCGAGTTGGTGATGCCAACCAACCATCTCATCCTCTGTCGTCCCCTTCTCCTCCAGTCCTCAATCTTTCCCAGCATCAGGGTCTTTTCAAATGTGTCAGCTCTTTGCATTAGGTGGCCAAAGTATTGGAGTTTCAGCTTCAACATCAGTCCTTCCAATGAACATCCAGGGTTGATCTCCTTTAGGATGGACTGGTTGGATCTCATTGAAGTCTGAGCGACTGTCAAGAGTCTTCTCCAACACCACAGTTCAAAAGCATCAATTCTTCAGCACTCAGCTTTCTTTATAGTCCAACTCTCACATCCATACATGACTACTGGAAAAACAATAGCCTTGACTAGATGGACTTTTGTTTACAAAGTAATGTCTCTGCTTTTTAATATGCTGTCAGTGATCCTCAATTAGATTAATAGCTAATTTCTCTTCAGAAACCATGGAGGCCAGAAAGCAGTGGGATGACATATTCAAAATGTTGAAATGATAAAAACACCAACCAAGACTTCTATATCTTACAAAACTATTCTTCAAATATAAAGGAGAAATTAAGACATTCCCAGATGAACAAAAATGGAGAGAATTCGTAGCTGGTTGATCTTCCTTACAAGAAATGCTGAAGGGAGTCTTTCAGGCTTAAATGTCTTTCAGAAATAACTCAAATTCACCTAAAGAAATAAAGGACATTGTTAAAGGTAACTACATAGATAAATATAAAACACAGCATTAGTCTCTTTTTGGTTTGTTTCCTTTTTCCTATATGCTTTAAAAGACATCTTCCTAAAACAGTAATTATAAATCTATGCTGATGGGCACACAAAGCAGAAAGATGTAATTTGTGACAATAACCACATGAAGAGGGGACAGTCTTATAGGAGCAGTTTTTGAACACTGTTGAAACTAAATTGGTATTAATCTGGACTAGATTGTTATAAATTAAGATGTTAATTATAATATCCAGAGCAATCACTAAGAAAATAAAAATATATGGCAAAAGCAATAAGGGAATTGAAGTAGTACCCTATAAAATATCTATTTAGCACAAAAGAAAGTAGTAATGGTGAAATTGAAGCCAAAAAAAAGGAAAAAAGATTTGATGTGTAGAATAGCAAAATGAAACGAGTAAGCCCTTCCTTATAAGTAATTACATTAAAAGAAAATGAATTAAACTCTATTCAAATGGCAGGAATAGGTGGAATGGATTTAAAAAACATGATCCAACTATGCACCATCTATAAGAGACTCACTTTAGGTGCTGCCGTGGTTTAAATTTCAAGGGGAAGACAGTGACTGAGGCTGCCTATTCAAGTCTATTTCTGTCAAACAATATCCCTTCTTCTTTGACAACTTGGGAGAGTGGAATCCAGGGAAATTATTGATATTCTGCCAAAAACCTAGAAACCACTTTCTGCTAAGCTAGATCAAAAATGAAAATAACACATAAATGGAAACTTTGAAGGTTATTCTCAGCCAATTGATAGTGGGCAATGACTATATCACCTGCCTCTTCTACTTCTGATACTTGATCATGTCCTTCAGTAACATCCATGGGCCGTATGTGTGGCCTTTTAGTAGCAAAGAAGGGGCTGGTACTCTTCTACATCTCCCAAGGGCATCTACCTTACAGTGTGGCTTGAGAGGAGAATTTGGGCCACCTGGTCTATATGACGGTTTGAACTGAAATTTGATTCAACATTGTTTTTTAGCACCAATCATTATGCTAAGTTTTGAGGCTGCAGTGTGAATGAATCCAAGTCTCCTGTCTCATGGAGCTTCTTTGTTAAGGTGGGGTGAAGGGATAGACAGATAGTAAACAAGGAAACAAGAATATATGAGTCACATGGCAGTGTATGCTTTGTAGACAAATCTCTTAAGGGAAGGGAGTGAGGCTGCGGGGGTGGAACTTGTCGATACTTTAAACAGGGTATTCAGGGACCCAGTAGGTACTTCTGAGTAGAGACCTGACACAAATGGGCAGGAGCCACAGAGATATCTGGGGGGAGATTGTTTCAGGCAGAGGGAAGAATGAGTGGGAAGGTCTTGAGGTAGGAGCTAGTCCTGTTTGAGGAATGGCAGGAAAGCCATGTGTATGCATCAGAGTGAGCAAGAGGTAGAGTGTTAGAGGATGAGACCCATGAAGACCAGACCACAAAGATTCTTGTGGACAAGTCTAAGATCACTGAACTTGAACTTGTGTCATGGTGTAGATGGGGGCTCTTTCTTGAGGGCTAGAAGATATTTGGGGTCTAGAAAGAGGACCAGACTCAATGAACCTGACTGCCACAAAATCATTTGCCACCTGGACATGAAACCCCTTGGGTGCATGGAGGGTCTATCCTAGACTAAGGCCGGGCAGGTCCTGGTCTATGTGCCAGATGCTCCAAAGAGGAAGAGCAGGGCAGCAGCTGGGCTGCCCCAGCTTCACCTGATTCCCTGCTGCTGCTAAGTTGCTTCAGTTGTGTTCGACTCTATGAGACCCCATAGATGGCAGCCCACCAGGCTTCACCATTCCTGGGATTCTCCAGGCAAGAACACTGGAGTGAGCTGCCATTTCCTTCTCCAATGCATGAAAGTGAAAAGTGAAAGTGAAGTCACTCAGTCGTGTCCAACTCCCAGCGACCCCATGGACTGCAGCCTACCAGGCTCCTCTGTCAGGAGGAGCAAGAGTACTTTCCAGGCAAGAGTACTGGAGTGGGGTGCCGTTGCCTGATTCCCTGGTCATTCTGAAATCATGAGGAAGTAAGCCAATCTTGAGAGCGGGTGCTAGAGTGAGCTGTCCACCAAAAACAAGCAGCTCTCCCTCCCTGGTGTGTCTTCCTCCTGCTCCCATCTCCCTCCTTCCAGAAGGTTTCTTCTGGGCTTGTGTTGTCTCTGTGTGCCCATGTGTGGCACATCATTATACAGCCTTCCTGACTCTGTTGAATGTTCCTGGCACAGCAGCATGAGAGAGAAGAGCCACAGGCTGAAGACATATTCGAAGTCTTGGGGCACAGCTGCTGAGTCACTTAAAAACAAAACAGGCTTTTAGCAAGCCTCTGTACCAGGGCGTAGGTGGGGGCTCTTTCTTGAGGGCTAGAAGATATTTGGGGTCTAGAAAGAGGACCTTATTCAACTTCCACACTTGAAAATTCCCTTCATTTTGAATCAATCACCCTGAAATCCTAGTGCTCCCAGCATCCATCCAGGATGAGTTAGTGACTGCCCTCTACTGATTCCACCATGGTCCACACAGGGTTAATTCAAATTTGCCTGTGCTCCCCTAACCGGTGAAAAGTTGGAAGCATTTCTGTTTTATTTCTGTTCCTCGATTTAATGGTTTTTCTAAGCCACTCGTTTTTCAAGAAGTAATTCCTTTGTCCTTTAGGAAGGATAAAGTCGTTTTTTATCTCATTGTGTTTATCCCAAACCCTTATCACCAAGGGCTTTGTAACTTATGCCTGCTATTCCTTAGCTTCCGGGTATAATTAGTGCCCATTGTAATCATACAGCTGACCAATCATGGGCGCCCTCAAGGGGTCCAAGGCTGGAAGGGAGACTATTCATAAAATCATACTTAATATAGTCTTATCTTGCCAGGGAAAAAAAGCCATCTGTGTGGCGTCCCACAACCTAGCGCCATGCAGGCTCTCCAGCTCTCCTTGCAGTGACAACTCTCACCAAAGTGTGCAGCCAATGGGCTTCAAAAGAGTCACACACAGGAAGTGACCAGAATGCTTATGGACTTAGCAAAGGACAGTTGCCAGGGTGCTGTTAGTGGACAAATGCACCTCACAACTCAGAAAACAGGAAAGAATGAAAATAGAAAAGAAAAGTCAGGCCCCTCTGCATCACTCACCCATGCCAGCCTTGCAGAAAGCTGGTTTCTCCCTCTCCTAAAGACTTTCCTTGAAACTGCTGCATAAAAGCATTGCCAGGAAAGTTAATGAGTCCCACCCCATCCTCCTCTCTTACTCCCTCCCAAAGAAGCGAAACAGGCTTATTTACATAGGTCAGCATCTGAAGGTAATTAAAAATGTAATCTTATGTTTGCAGCAAGCTCTCTCATCTCTAGTAAATTCCATTACCGAATCATACTAGGTGGCGTGGTGGTAAAGAATTTGCCTCCCCATGCAGGAGACACAAGAGATGTGGGTTTGATCCCTGGGTCGGGAAGACCCCTTGGAGTAGGAAATGGCAACCCACTCCAGTATTGTTGCCTGGAAAATCCATGGACAGAGGAGCCTGACAGCCTACAGTCCATGGGATCTCAAAGACTTGGGCATCACTGAGCGAATGAGCACGCGTGCAAATTATACTACTGCCCAACGTCTGGAGTCGCACAGAGTCGGACACAACTGAAGCGACTTAGCAGCAGCAGCAGCAGCCAACATCTGGAGTGCACTTTAAGCTACTTTTCCCATCCTTTCACTCAGGTGATGGATTTAGATCCTCATTGCAATCTGCCCCCACTGGGTGGGTAGGAAAAGAGCCAATATCCCCCTTTCACAGATAGGAAAACTGAAGTAGAGAGGGATCCCATGACTCATCTAAGTTCAGTGAAGCTAGGTGTTCCTGTTTCAAGTGAAGACTTATTTGGCCCATATCAGGAAGATGATAAGGAATGGTCTGTTCTGGTGCGGTGATGGCTTTGCTTAACTCAGTTTCCACATGGGCTAACTTAGGCTCCAAAATGTTCAAAAAAAGAAAGGAAAATGCTACCTTAGAGGATTTTATGTAGAATTTTATGCTGAATTTTGGAGCTAGAAGTTGACTTAAAGCACGTGGAGGCCACTTCTCACATCATGGACAGAACTCTGTGCCCCAGAGGGGGCCATGTCAGCCAAGTGACACAAGGAAGGGGCTGGTCCAACCTGGGAGAGGGGGCTCCCAACTCGTAGAAGACTGATCCAGCATCTTCTGATGGATTCAGAAGTTGCTTCCAAATCTTTCCCCTATATAACCTTTCTACTCATTGTCAGGGGTTAGCATTGTGAAAACAGGTGGTTCAGTGAGTTTTCGAGCTATTTGGGTTCTAAATGGAGTTCAGTATCGTAAAACCAAATGAACACTAGAAAGTGGCATAATGTAGTGGGCTGAGCACTTTACTGAGAAGAGACACATCTTTTCTGACTTAAGTTCTGTCAATAATTCACTTAGGGAAGGGGTTGGAGGCCTGGGGTCTTGTTCCCCATCTGCCACTAACTGGCTGTCTGATTCCAATTTCTCTCCGTTTTCTCATCTGTGTAAGAGGGAAGGGAGGCATTGGATGAGTTGGTCGGGAAGGGCACTTCTGCCTTGAGAAAAATGTTGGTTTTAGGGCACATATGTAGTACTGTCTCTCCCCATCCTGCCAGGGGAAGATCATTTTGGAATTAGTGAATAAATTAGAAAGACATGTCTGATCTCAGTTGGACCTCCACAGGAACCTGCATTTCACTTACATTGTACTTGTGTTCCAGAGGGTATCAGACCAAGGTGGGTGTGTATGAGAAGGCTTCAGTTCCACAGCTGTTTTTGCTCAAATGTAATGGTACTCGTTCTAATAGGATTTGATCTATACACATGAACACTGAGCTTTCCTTAATAAACATCTTCCGTTCCCACAGTCCAGGGGCTCCTTCTTCCAGCAAATCCAGGACCGACTTATTGTGGAGATGACTGCCAGGTGACAATGCTGGGACACCTTCAGAGGAGGGGGTCAGTGGTGACTCCAAACCTCATCAGGGCCCCCGGCTTGCTGTGGCCTCTGCATCCAGTGACGACAGAAAAGAAGGACGCGCTCAGAAAGGAGTGGCCAGCGTTTTGCTGACTGCCCTTCCTTCTTCAAGCCCGTTAGAGAAGTCAGATCACAGGTCCATAGAGAGGGCACCTCCACCGCTAATGCCCCGCCACTCAGGGAGCAGGACAGGGAGGCAGTGGGGCGGCCCTCCCCTCTTCTTGCACCATCGGAGCCCAAAGCCAGCCTCCATCATGCCTTCTTTTCCAGTCTGCATCTGCACAACCGCCCCCATCCCCGGTCCCCGACACACAATACTGAATAAATATGCCTGGCCCGGGTCCATGTGGGAATTCTGGAGAGTTACGATTGTTATTTCCAGGAATGCACAGACACCAGCAAAAATTCATTTCCCAGATGCATGGCTATTTTGAGAACCAAATCTCCTGCTCTGTAGCAATCAAATTGGGGGCTTTTCAAGTCTTGCTTTACAATAGAAACCTGTTCTGCCTTCAGCTGCCTTTTACCTACAAGAATTCAATAAGAGAGAGAGAAGCCATTAGAGTTTCCTTTCCCCATCTCCGCTTTGGCGCGACATATATTCCTGGCCAAGTTTCTCGACTCTACATCTTAGTAAATTCTTCCTGACAATAGTTAGTGACAAGCATGTCAGAAGCAACAAACTCCGTCATCTATACGGCTTATCAATAATTTAGTCTCTTCCCCCTCGTGAGAGCCTGTGTGTTTTGCAATAATGAAATATATGATTTTAAAAATAAATAATAGGCTGTTGTCAGCCCGATTGTAGCTGCAAGTTATGAATGTGATTGATTGATTGAACATTTGACTTCATCCGCTCGAGCAGGATCAAAGAGAGACTCTTCCACCCGCCTAAGGCCACTAGCAATTTATTTAGAGACTGTGTTCGTATCCCAGCAGGTAGCAATATTGGACTGAGGTACACAGAAAATCAGCTCTTTGAAATTTTTTCCAAGTCCGAGGGAAGCAACAAATGAGATTTTTTTTTCCTTAGTTCATTAAATCATTAACCACTTAATCACTAAAACAAGACATGATAAGCATTCCCCTTAGCTGGGTTACCCAGGACAAAAAGAAATGAGGCTTCGCTGAGATCTAGTGTTGGGAGATGGGCCCTTTTTACACAACGTGACAGTCTCTAATTTTTTATTTATATGGCGCTGTATTTTTTTTTCTTCATCTTAACTAATCAGCATGGCAACAACCACAATGACATCCAAAAGTGACAGGTGTCTGAATTGCAATGAAGTGTCTATACAACTGCCAGCACAGGGACAGAAAAGACAAAGGTATGGAGGAGATGTTTGTAAAACAAATACTGCAACTGCTTGCAGTTGGATGGAAAAGGAGGGAAAAAAGAAAAGAAAATGCGGCGTAGGAAATTGCTGGAGGTGTGGAATATAGCCCTCCACTTCAGCCGGGGAAGAGATCCTCCTGAGTTTGGGTACCCAGCTGGCAGGGAAAGGCTGTCCCTTCTTTCTAAAGGGGTCAGGTGGGACCCTTGGTGCCTCACAACAACTTCCCTGATCTTTTAAAACCGGGCAATCCAGAGCTATCCCCATGAGCTGGGGAGCTGTACAGCATTCCGATGAGCGGGGCTGGTAAGGAGCCTGCGTCTGGTCCTAACCAGGGTGCCGGGAAGAAAGGAGACAGGATGTGAAGGCCCGAGGACATCCACCCACAGAGGGACAGGCCCATCTTTACAAGAACGGGTTGCGGTCTTGGTTGTTCTAGCAGGGGAATGGAAGAAAGGGAACAGGCTTTCCTTCCTGGCTCCCCTAGTCCTCGGCTGTCTGACCTCAGGCAAGGCAATTTAATAATCATCCAAGTGCTTTTGACTTCATAGGGCCTTTCATCCACGGATCTCAAAGCACTTCACAAATACCAATTCATTAACCTTCACAACCCACCCTGGGGGACAGAAGGTGGGCACATTTCCCTTGTGGTGGGAACACTCAGCTGGAGGCATGGAGAAAAGCAGTTTTTCCTTCAAGGTCACTTGAAAGTTGACCAGGAAACTCCAGAGTGAGATCCAGAGCAGCTGGCATCAGCACCCAGTACTACTGATGCTGGAGCCTCAGTTTACCCTCCTTTGGGCTGGACCCACACCTCTGATGCTCCTCACAGAGCATAGAGGAGCAACAGCTTCAGGGAGGACAGGGCAAACCACGTGGCTTGCTGCCAGCTGCGCACTAGCCGCTTTCACAAGCCGCGTTGCATTCATTCCCTAGAGGATCCTCTGAAGCTCTACAGGCCCTATTTCGCAGGTGAGAAAATTGTGGCTCAGAGACGCAAAGAATTCACTCAAGGTCACCTAACTCATAAGTAGTAGAGTGACCATCTGTTTGTAGTAGTAATAGTAATACATAGATATTCACTTGAGAGGAATCTTGAGAGTCCCTTGAACTGCAAGGAGATCAAACCAGTCATTCCTAAAGGAAATCAACCCTGAATATTCACTGGAAGGACTGATGCTGAAGTTGAAGCTCTGATACTTTGGCCACCTGATGTGAAGAGCCGACTCACTGAAAAGACTCTGAAGCTGGGAAAGATGGAGGGCAGGAGGAGAAGGGGATGACAGGATGAAATGGTTGGATGGTGTCACCGACTCCATGGATATGAGTTCGAGCAAACTCCAGGAGATGGTGAAGGACAGGGAAGCCATGGGGTTGCAAAGAGTCAGAAACAACTTAGCAACTGAACAACAACATAAGATATTCACAGTCACTTTCCTGAGGCCACCTCTAAGAATTTTGTTTTTGTTTATGAGCCTTCCTGGGTCGATGATCCGCTCACCAATTGAGCCTCTGAGCTGTAACAGGAAATGTTCAGGCCAGTGATGGCAAAAGCCTGGCTCAGTTTAGAGAGAGATTTTAGGGAAATGAGCTTGGCATATAGGATGCTTGGCATCGAGGATGGGAAGCAGCTGCTGTACATGTGTGAACTAATGATGGAGAGACGCAGAAAAAGAATTTTAAGAAGTTTTGCTTTGCAAATGTGATGTTGTTTCTTAAGGAACTATAATGTAGATTTGAACTACTTCTGAGATGCTTTTGGGTGCCAGACTAATGCTCCCTATGTGCAATGCTAGGCAGAAACCAGCTGACACTCAGTTTGCTGCTGTGAGTTACTCTTTTTGTCAGTTGCACATCTCTGCTCTTTTCATGCCTCATCGCCTGGCATCCCTCCCACCTCTGCTGAGCTTTTGCGCTCCCATGGTATTCAAAATGGGTGTTGACCACGTGCTATTCACCCCTTCTTGTAACTGTTTTGTGATAAACACTGTTTCCTGTGGTGAGCCGGGGTGAGGCTTGGCAGAACAAGAGGCACAACTGATTCTACCATCTAAGTAATCTTACACACATGCCAAGAGGCAGTCAATATGTGCAAGATGTATTAGTCAGGGTAGGTTAACTGTCATAACAAACAACTCCATTCAGTTCAGTTCAGTTCAGTCGCTCAGTCGTGTCCAACTCTTTGCGATACCATGAATCACAGCACGCCAGACCTCCCTGTCAATCACCAACTCTTGGAGTTCACTCAAACTCATGTCCATTGAGTCGGTCGTTAGGTTCACATAATGAAAGATGATTTCCCACTCACGTGATGTCCCCTGTTGTTGTCCCTGTCCCAGATCCAGCTGTTCTTCTGGGCAGGTCACCTCCAAGCAAGACTCTGAGGCTAACCTTCTACAGTTCTGATATTCCCCCATCCTCTGGGGGCTGTGGAGCCCTGCACATCCAGTTGCAAGAATGGCAGAAAGATGGAGGGTGAAGAAGGGTACAAGGGCCCGAGTCAGACCTGAAAGTGTCATATATGCCACTCTGCCGATCATATGGTCCTGCCTAAATGTCAGGGAGGTTGAGACATGCTATCTAGCTGTGTGTCCATAAGGAAAAGGAAATCTGGTTTAATAAGCATAAGAGTGTCTCCAGGCTTCCCAGGTGGCACTAGTGGTGAAGAACCCATTTGCCAATGTAAGAGACATAAGACACATGGGTTCGATCCCTGGGTCAGGAAGATTCCCTGGAGGAGAGCATGGCAACCCACTCCAGTATTCATGCCTGAAGAATCCCATGTACAGAGGAGCCTGGCAGATTGTAGTCCATAGGGTTGAAAGAGACATGATTGAAGCAAGTTAGCACGCACACAGGCACGCATACACGCAGGAAAGTCTCTGCCACTCAGGGTCCTCCACCTCAACACCAGGCCCTCATCAGTCAGACTTGGAGCTCTGCTAGAGATGCTCTTGCAGGCAGTCGGGCATCAAGTTTGCAGGTACCATGTGATTCTCTTTTCCCCCACATGGATTTATGAGTAAGCTAGAATTCTCCAGAGGGCAGCAAAGCTTGTTTGGGGAATTTTGAAAATGGACAAGGACAATCAGAAGGCATCTGATATTTTCTGGTTGAAGGGAAGACATGTCCGATTTAATAAATGCGTTTAAACTGACATTGACCAAGACATCCTTCTCTTTATTCTGTGAAAAACAAAAAACTCCACTGCACATCATGTGCAAAAACCTGGCAGGAAGGAGTCGATCACCTGGACACCAACGGTGAGTGCCAGCAAGTGCTAACACTCCTCAGTCTTCTATCTCCAGTGTCCATCCAGCTAAGGCCGACTGTGCTTTCTTGGAATATCAGTCAGTCTTCGGCAAAAGAGAATGATTTGTCCTTCATTTTCAGAGAACAGCCTCTGTTCTCCTTCCATGTACAGTCATGGCCTCAGCAGTAAAGCTGGTAGGAGGTTTCATTCCTCTGATTCCCTGGAGAAGCTATGCTTTCTGGGTCACTATGACAATCCTTAAACATGCAGTTTTATTTTGGAACACAACTGTGCATACTTCTCATACATTGCAGGAGTTTAAAAACAGCAAAAACCTCTTAGCGCACAGTCTCTTTTCATTTCCCTTGAAAATACCAAACTCTGGTTGTCCCAGAAAACCAAGGTGAAAATATTCCAAAGAAAGATCTCACTCATCCTTTCTCCTGAGTTCTTTTCTCTGCTGCCTTCAATTCCCTTTCCCTTTCTATCTGTAGAGACAAAAGAGAAAATTCTGTAACCACTGGCCCCGGTCCAGGAATACAGAAGAAAATGAAGCAAGGCAAGCAACAGAGAAAAGTGAACAACAACAAGCTCAAACGAAGCTGCTCCATGATCATATAGTGCCAGCCTGGCAGGCTTGTGCTTTAACTTCTTTTCCTCTTTTTCTTTAACATCCAGTTTGGGGTCAAAATTCTTAAAATAAAATTGAGGATGGTTAAAAGTGCTTGAAAATCCCTACATGGAAATGACTTGCCCATCAACATGTATCCTGGATCTTTAAAGAAGTTATCTGGTTTGACTCAGTAATTCTGCTGCCGAGATTCCATCCAGAGCTATGACTTAGCTTGGTGTCTCCTCGCAGCAGGGCCTGGGACAAGGATTTGGTGCAAGTGGGTGGTTTCCTTGGGAGGTGACCCCAGGAAGCATGGGAAAGGAGGGAGGATTGTGGGAAACAGGTATGAAAATGTTGACCTTAAAATGTTATTTTGCCACTAAAAGAGGGTCTGTTCAGGAATAGCAGAGAAATTGCAATATGAGACAAGAAAAGCTATCCCATGGACAGAGGAGCCTGGCGGACATGACTGAGCGACTAAGCACACACCCACACAAGCTAACCCAAAAGCCATAGGCAAGTCCAACAAACAAAGGAGAAGAATGCTGTTTTATAGAGAAAAAATAGGAAGTTGGGAGGGGTTGTTTTGAGAGAAACTCTGTTGGAGAAAAGCAGGAGTTCAAAGTAATGATTGTTTCTCGTTGACTGAGTTGTTGGGTTAGCCAATGTCTTGGAAGAGATGCAATGCACCTCTTTTCCTGTTGGGATCTGTAATTGACAACTCCTGTAATTGACATTGAGTGGTACCACATGAGAGCTCTGCCTTCTGGCTTCCTGACTCCATTTTCACAGGAGGAAAGATAATATGATCGATATGTTAATAAGCTGGCCACTCTGGGTAGCTGGGGCTCAACCCTATGGGAACTATCTGGCAGACTGTGTAGAATACACCCTTCTTTGGTCACCCAGATGAGCAAGGAAGCTGAGATGCCCAACCCCACTGGTTGAGGGTCACTTAGGGACATCAAGGCTAGGATAAGCATATTCCCATGGTCAGAGAATAAGTTCAGGTAAGTGATATAGGTGGCCAGCAGATGGACCTGGGAGAGTCTTCAGGTACCTCTGGGAAAGCCCTAGGGGTGGAGTACTGACAGTATCTGTTATGGATAATAATCTTCATATAGGAAAAAATAAGCGTACCAGAATTGCAGCATTATCTATAATGGTGAAAAAGTGAAGGCGACTTTAATGTCTATGTTAGAGTGTTAGAGGGAGGGATCAGTGAGTTCTGGTATACCCACTCCATGAAATACTCCTCATCGTTGTTTTTTTCAGTAATATTACTGTCTGCCAGGCTCTGCACTAGGTCCTAGGGTCACTATGATGAGAAAGACAGACTCTGTCCTTACTCTTCAGAAGGGTATGGTCTCATTTGTTTAAAAATAGGATTTAGAAAAAACATGAGCGCATGTCTTTGCTTCTTGCATTTCTCTTTTCACCAAATTTTCTATAATAAGAATGCCTTCTTCTCACAAGGGAGAAAATAATAAACTTTATTCGAAAATAAGAGGGAAAGAAGTCACCTGCCAAGCAGAAGAGAACTCAAAGCTGGCCCTTCTCACCTTCTCCCTATGCCCAGCTTTTGTGTGTGTCTAACATTTCTGGTTTCCTGCTGCAGCTGGAAACAGAATCTAATGTGAAGTAATTTGTAATTTGGGGTGCCCTCTCAGGCATGACTGGGGCTTGATGGTAGCAAGCATTTCCCGATAAAATGCGAAGTTCAAGGGCATTCCAAAGAGAACAAGGGTATCTACTCCTTTTACTTTTCTTCAATTAACACATGGAAATGTGAAGTCCACAGTCACATTGTCCGCACTGGCTCCTCTGATTAGCTTTGATGCCGTCTTCAACAGTTTGCTGGGGACTTCAGCATTGCCAATTTCCGGCTGCTGTTAGAAACTCTCCATCTTGCTAGACGGAGGGGACCTCCATGGTGGGGAATTTTCTTGTCAGTCATCTCTCTGATAGATTCATGAGACTTGGAGCTGAAAGATATGACCTAAATACAAAGTGTTCTCATCAAATGCTTTGAAAATGTACAATAAGCTAGGCTTAAAGGAGCAGAAATATGAGTATATGCGATGTAATTTCATGTATTGGAATAGTTGCAATTGGCAAAGTTCATCTTGAAATATTTTCCATGCCGTTTAAAAGAGTTAAATATCTTGGAAATCCCCCTCCCTAGACTCCCCCAAACCCTTTAACTCTAAGTTATTCCTGGGAGATGGAAATATTTTAGTTCTTAAGCTTCTCATTAATTCTGGATTTGGCTTCAAATCCAGGCTGCAGTGATGCGCGAATCCAGAGAACTCTATCCCAACAGGATTGTCCCTTGGGGCTGTGTTTACCCAAATTAAAAGACATTTCTTTTAAAAATAAATAAAATAAAATAAATTTTTTTTTGTATTTATTTATTTTTGCCCTGAAAGATGATTTTTTTTTTTTACTTTACAATATTGTATTGTTTTGCCATACATTGACATGGATCCCCCACGGGTGGACATGTGTTCCCCATCCTGAACCCCCTCCCACCTCCCTCCCCACCCCATCCCTCTGGGTCATCCCAGTGTACCAGCCCATTCTGTATTATGCATTGAACCTGGACTGGTGATTCGTTTCACATATGATAATACACATGTTTCAATGCCATTCTCCCAAATCATCCCACCCTCGCCCTCTCCCACAGAGTCCAAAAGACTGTTCTATACATCTGTGTCTCTTTTGCTGTCTCGAATACAGGGTTATCATTACCATCTTTAAAATAAGTTTAGGAAAGGCCAGTTCAGTGGTGTTCAAAAGAATTTTTTACTCCAGGCCTTTGTACTTCCTGATCTTGAAGGTGCGTCACGTATCTTTATGAATCTCCAAGAGGCTCAACTCCTAAGCCCGTGTGCCTCAACTACTGAAGGCCGCGTGTCCTAGAACCTGTCCTCTGCAATAAGAGAAACCATCACAATGCAAAGCCCTCACAGTGCAGCTAGAGAACAGCCCCTGCTCACTGCAACTAGAGAAAGCCTGTGTGCAGCCAAAAGTTAAATAAATAAGATTATATATATATATATATATATACATATATATATATATGTATGTATGTCTGTATATAAAAGATCTGCTCAGTGGGAATAAGGCAAGAATTGGGTACAGGAAGTAAAGCATCAAGGCCAGATAACAAACCTGATTTACTGAGCACTTAGTCCAAGTTCCCTGAAAATACTTTTTTCTGGGACTGGTTTCTTAGTATAGCCCTGAGATTAGGACTGAAAGGCCCCTCAGAGAAGGACTATGGACCCTAGGAGCAAGACAGTCAGCCTGCCAGGTCTTGTGTTTCTCTCAAAGCCTTCCAGTGCCCACCCACTCACACAGTAGGTGCTCATTTATATCTGCTGCATAATCACTGTATTTGCTAGAGGGATGTGATCAACTTGATTCCAGGAGCAACTGAGCAATAACCCATCGAGACTTTGCTTTAGTCAGTTTAGTTTGTTCTTCTCAGAGCAAATGAACAAAACCCAAAACAAAACAAAAAAGAAAATCAGACAAGGTTGTGTTCTGAAAGACACTGAACAAATACACTTGAGTTCTTATCACAAGAAAAATCAGTAACTTTCCCAGTGTCTGAACCTTCAGCATTGACTTGGAAACCCTGAAATCCTGCCGGCCAGAGGGTCTCCCGAGTCCAGGGGCTGAGCACGCAGGCTCCAGCATCCCGAGCGGCCAAGCCAGTGTGAAATCATTTCCTTCTTGGAGCGCAGGGCCATCGCTGCAGGTATTAACGCGCCTTCTGAGCCCTCTGCTTCCTGGCTAGTGTAGCGAGTGGGTAAAGGAAAGAGGAGGCAAGTCAGGCAGCTGTGGGGCTTGGGGTTTTGGAGAGCAGGTTTGGGAAAATCTCAGGGGGGTTCAGCAAGCCGGGAGGCTGGCCAAGAGCTAAGCAGATGCTTGGCTGAGCAGCAGCATCACCTGGGGACCTTTTATTAAAATGATTAGTAGTATTTAAATTATTATTTAATGACAGGTTCCTAGGTCCCACCCTAGAGTAGATTCACAGTCTTCATCTTAACATCCTCTTCTGGAGATTCCATGATGAAAAAACCTGCAGCAGTCAATTTACGTTTCAGTCTCAGAGACTTCATCGTTTTGAGCGATCTCCAACCTTTTGAGCGATCTCCAACATTTTGCAGATCTCCCAGGGGTCTCAGGCTCCAGAGAATTCTCCCCAAGCACTCCTCTTGGAGGAGCAAGCTCATAGCACTGGGGAGGACACATGGTGTTTTAAGAACATAGAGTGTGAAAAAGAAGAGCTGGAGAATTCTCAGACTCTTCTCGTGGTTGCAGCCACGTGTCTGTCAGTGCATCTTGGAAAGCGTTCCCTTTCAAAAATCATCACAAAGAGTGGAGAGAGGTGTGCCCTTCTGTCTGTTTAAAAGCATGTCAAGATTCCTCCTTTCAGCACTTCGGCTCCTGTGAAGAAAAAGTGGACCCTTTGGGTATCTCATTAACAAATGAAGGGCTAGTCGGTCCTTGTAGCTGGAGGGACAGTGCATGGCTGTCCAGCCCTCTCCTCTCTGGCTGTGCCTGCTCTGAGTGAGAGTAACTCTCAATATGGGGGCTCCTGTAGTAAGCATTTTATACAAAATGTCTCATTACTTCTCCCAACAACCTTACAAAATGGGTCAAGGGTTGGCAAACAATGGTCGGTCACCTATTTTTTTTCCTTAATGTTTACAACTGTTTATTTATTTGGCTGCACCAAGTCTTAGTTGTGGCATGTGGAATCCAGTTCCCCAAACAGGGATCGAACCCGGGCCCCCTGCATTGGGAGTTCAAGTCCCAGTCATGGGACCACCAGGGAAGTCCCTCAGTCACCTGTTTTTGTAAATACAATCATATTGTACTATGGGTCGTGTGCTCAGTCGTGTCTGACTCTTTATGACCCCATGGAATGTAGCCTGCCAGGCTCCTCTGTCCATGGGATTTCCCAGGCAAGAATGCTGGGAGATTTTCCTTCTCCAGGAGATCTGTCTGACCCAGGGATTGAACTGAGGTCTCCTGCATTGCAGGCAGATTCTTTACCAGCTGAGCCACCAGAGAAGCCCGTACTGGACTATAGCCAGCGCCTTTCATTGATGTATCATCTGTGGCCGCTTTTGCTCCACAAGGACAGAGGAGAGCAGTTATGACAAAGTCCCTATGCCTTACAAAGTCTAAAATATTTGCTGTGTGGCCCTCTATAGAAAATGTGGGTTGACCTGTAAAATGGGCCATTGGCACCACTTTACAGATGGGGAAACAGAGGCACAAAAGGCTCAATGTGTCGCCTAAAATCATTTAGGTTATAAATGAGTGTCAGAGATGTCTCTGGCCCCAGAGAAACTATTCCTGTGCTTCTCCCCACTCTACACCATAGAACCTCTTACTCTGTCATGTTGATGGATTCCTGCTAAATGTGTCAGGCAAGAGGGACATGTTTATTTGCTCTAACAAAATGTCTTCTGCTAATGATCACACAGAGGCCTGCAGGAGATGCTGGAGTCCCATAGAGGTGGTCATCCAGCCCACCCACTCCTTTCCCAGCCCCTAACATCAGGGTCCAACCTGCCCAGGGTTTATAAGGGGGATCATCATCCAATATAGAGACAGCTCTTTCAAGTTCAGGATTGGCCCAAGGATTTGCTGATTAAAGAACTAGAGAAAAGAGGATTTTACTGGTGGTCCAGTGCTTAAGACTCTGAATTAACTGCAGGGGGTACGAATTCTATCCTGGAACTAAGATGCTGCATGCTGCATGTGCAGCCAAAAAAAAAAAAAAAAGAGAGAGAGAGAGAGAGAGAGAACTAGGAAGGAACCAGGTATATGTGTGTTAGCTGCTCAGGAATGTCCAGCTGTTTGCAATCCCATGGACTGTAGCCCACCAGGCTCCTCTGTCCATGGGACTCTCCAGGCAAGAACACTGGAGTAGGTTGTCATTTCCTTCTCCAGCAGATCTTCCCAACCCAGGGATCTAACCCAAGTCTCCCACATTGCAGGCAGATTCTTTATCATCTGAGCCACCAAGGAAGGCCCCAGAACTAGGTAACCTCAAGCCAAGAACAACAGCTGCCCTTGTCTGAGTGACACCACTAGGGGAGCTGAAACCTAGTCCTATCCCTGGAGACAGGCGTGTGTTCGTCTTGTCTGCCATTCTGCCCCTGCTAATGTCTTTCCGCTCAGCCTTGGCTTGACTTGCCTGCTGGTATTGCTCATAGTCACACTGCCCCCCCGTTCAGAGTTCCCATCCGGTCCTGGTTTCTGCCTGTCTGACCTTGGCTCACACTTGACCCTGTAGGTAAACAGGCCATGCCTCAATAGTGGTCTATAGCTCCTAAGGGATGTCAAAACTGAAGCTCTGTATCTTGGGGAGAAAACTCAATGTTTCCATATGTATTTTGGAACCAAACCAATTCCAAGAATAGAATGAAAAGCGAAACCAGTGGAAAAGATTGCTCAGCCAAAAGCCACCAGAATTTCCAAACATGTAGAAACAGTTATATCGATTAATGGCAAATCTATACAATGGAATATTATGCAGCCATTTAAAATGATATCAACAAAGATTTTAAAATAACATTATGCAGCAGAGTCAGAACCAGCTTCACTTGTGTTGCACGTATGCAGTTAAACAGGGACCTGTGTTTACAAGGGCCCCACACTTGGTTTAATTCCCCATGGCCACCATCTTGAAATTTTTAATAAATTTTGGACAAAGAGGGCCCACATTTTCATTTGGCACTGAGCCTAGAAGTTATGCAGTGATCCTAAGTAGACATATCTCCCAGAATTTATTCTCACTTGTCTCATAGTAATAGAACTTCCCCAATCCAAACCATATCACCCTGACTAATGTTTCATGTGAGAATGACTTTCCAGTATTTCTTGGGAATTTTTTATGTTTTTCAAAATTCTGGAAAAAAAATTAGAAAAGAAATTGGGATAATGTGGAAAAATACAGTAATCCTCCTGCAAGAACTGAAGCTTAATAATCAACATAGAGACATTTGTCTGCATCCTCCTGTGTTATGGCAAAAGCAAGAGCAGAAACTCGGACAAGTTAAGACTGACATTTCTGGGAACCAGAACGGGAGCACATAGGAGAGAACTGGCTATGACGTAATCAGTCACACTGGCAGTTCTTGTTCTGTTTCAAGTGTATATACGGGGCTTCCCCGGTGGCTCAGTGGTAAAGAATTCGCCTGCCAATACAGGGGACTTGGGTTCAATTCCTGACTGGGGAAGGTCTAACATGTCATGCAGCAACCAAACCTGTGCACCACAATTTTTGAGCCTGTGCTCGAGAGCCTGGGAGTCACAACTGCTGAGCCCATGTGTCACAACTGCTGAAGCCTGTGTGCCTTGAAGCCCGTGATTGCAGCAAGAGAAGCCGCCACAGTGAGAAGCCCGTGCATCGCAACTAGTGAGGAGCCCTCTCTCACTGCAGCTAGAGAAGACCCTGCACAGCACCAAAGACTCAGCACAGCCAAAAATAAATAAATTAAAAAAAAATAATAAAACACCTTAGAAAATTTTAAATGTATACATGGTCATGACTGCTACTAATGGCAAGTCATTCTTGCAAATTATAACATATATTAAAATGCATTATATAATAAATATTGTTTTATGTGCATATGTACTTTATATACATATTTTGTTAGTGATATTCTCAGAAATAACAAGTTTGGGGGGGCGCAAAATAAGCCCCTAAAGGGGCAGTATTGACATATGATTCTATATAGGGCTTTAATTGCTGGAAATTTAATTGCTACATTATTTAAATATTACCCAGTAGAGTTCACTGGTATTTTCCAATGTTTAATTTTTTATGACAGGCTATAATTGCTTGTAGGGCTTCCCACGTGGTGCTAATGGTAAAGAACATGCCTGCCAGTGCAGAAGATGTAAAGATACGGGTTCAGTTCCTGGATTGGAAAGATCCTCTGGAGGAGGGCATGCAACCCCGAAGTATTCTTGCCTGGAGAATCCCCATGGACAGAGGAGCCTGGCAGGCTACAGTCCATAGGGTCACAAAGAGTTGGACACGACTGAAGGAACCGAGCAGGCATGCAGGCACACTTGTTTGTAAATTCACTAAGTTAGTATTTCTTATTTATCAAGCTACTATTGTTAGATATCTACAGTAAGGAGTAAAGACTATGAAGAAAGTTGGAAGACCTTTAAGAATAATATAATTTCAGGAGCTTCCAGGCATTCCAGCTTCTCATTTGTAAACCCTGAAGATTCATGTCCATTGGGTAGTGGAAAACATTGCTTCTATATATAACCGTTCAGCTAGAGACTACAATTTCCAGCTTCCTTTGCAGCTAGTTATAGTTATGTTCTAAGTTTTGGCCAATGAAATGCAAGCCCATGTGAAGAAGGGTGCACCTACTGGATCACGTTTTTGTGAGGAAGTTGCTTGCCCTCCATTCTCTCTTTCCTTTTCTCCCTGGCCTGGAAATGAGGAAAACTGGAGAAGCCGCCTGGGACTGGGATATGGAGACTGTGTGTTCAAGAAGAAAGAGTTGTCCATCCAGTTTGCTCCACGGATGACCTTGTAGAACAGAACTAACTACCCACGATAGCCTATCTTTAGACTGTTAAATGGGAGATGAATAAATCTTGTTTTAAAGTGTAAATATATATATATATAAATATATTAATATATATATTAAAGTCTGTATATTAAGTCTCTTTTTTTATAGCAGTTTAGTTTATACAAACACATGTGTGCGCACTACGTTGCTTTAGTTGTTTCGGACTCTTTGCGACCCCATGGACCATAGCCCACCAGGTTCCTTTGTCCATGGAATTTCCCAGGCAAGAATACTTGAGTGGGTTGCCATTTATTCCTCCAAGAGATCTTCCAGATCCAGAGATTGAACCTGGGTCTCCTGCACTGCAGCTGGATTCTTTACCGTCTGAGCCATATACTCTTATGCTGCAATGCTACTTGACAAAGCATCACACACAATTGTATATTATATTTGTATATTATATTATATCACACTGGAGTTGTGAAGAGTTGGACACAACTTAGCAACTGAACAACAATAACACTATTCTGTGTATTATATTATACATAATTGTGTATGTAGTTCCAGAATGCCCCATGGATACAAAAATCTGCAGATGCTCAAGTCCCTTTTATAAAATGCCCTAGCATTTACATACAACCTACACACATCTTCCTGTATACTTTAAATCATCCCCAGATTACTTATAACACCCAATATAAATACTATGTAAGTGGTCATAAACCACAATATAAACGCTATGTAAATGTTGCCAGCATGCATCAAATTCAAGTTTTGCTTTTTGGAACTTTTTGGATTAAAAAAATATATATTTTTAGATCTGCAGTTGCTTGAATCATGCATAGATGCATAACCAGTAGATGCAGAGGGCTGACTGTATATATAACATAATCTCAACCGCTAAAAAACACACAAATAAAATGCCCGGGAGAAAATGTCAGAAAGCCTGGCCAAAAAAAAAAGAGAGAGAGAGATGAAAGAAGACAAATCAGACATTATTTCAGAAAGAATTAGGTAATATCATCTCTGTAATTGGGCTTCCCTGTGGCTCAGGTTGTAAAGAATCCACCTGCAATGTGGGAGACCTGGGTTTGATCCTTGGGTTGGGAAGGTCCCCTGGAGAAGAGAAAGGCTACTCACTCCAGTATTTTGGCCTGGAGAATTCCATGGACTATATAGTCCATGGGGTCACAAAGAGTCAGACACAACTAAGCCACTTTCATTTTCACTTTCATCTCTATAACTGGGGCTCCCCGGTGATTCCCTGGTTAAGAATCTCCCTCAATGCAGTAGTCACAGGAGATGCAGTTGAGAGTATCCCTGGAGGAGGGCACGACAACCCACTCCAGCATTCCTGCCTGGAGAATCCCATGGACAGTGGGGCCTGGCGGACTAAGGCCAGAGACTTAAAAAGAGTTGAACACAACTGAAACGACTTAGCACACACCTCTACAGTCATTGAACTAATACTCACTGAGCGTTACTCATCTTTCAGGCAGGGAACTAGAACAGAGAGCAAGAAAGATACATTCTCTGCATAAAATTTAAGGTAAAACTAGAAAGGAAGGTATATAATTAGTACACAATTACCAGCTTGAATGATATGAAGAATTTATTCCTTCTTTTCTATGAGTCTTTCTTCATGGGAATGGGAATATTGGTGAGATGCGGGGTTTTGGATAACCTCAGCCTCTCCTTCAAGGACTAATCCCTGCCTAATGCCTATAGAAGTTGAGCTTTCTCTGGGAGGTGGCCCACTCCTCCAGGAATCCTTCAAGGCTAATGATGGGCAGGAGAATTCAAGGATTTCCATTCACATTCCTGTCGCTTCTCTTGAGAAAGCTCTATCCAGCTTCTCCAGCCCTGGGCTAAAGAAAACTGGAATGTATCCCAGCCTCATTACACTCTCTGTGTCAAGGGAGCCCTCCTTATCTGAGTACACAGGGCTGGCTATTGGGTTGCCATCTTGGGAAAACCAAGAACATTTCTTTGGTTTGAGTTCGGGGGATAAGCAAAGAAAGCTGAACAAACACATAAGTGGAAATTTGGCGCTTGTCTTATACAGTAGCTATAATTTTCATAGCCTTAAAAAAGTGAGAAACTCAAGTGTTCTGCCATTAAACATGCTGTAAGAGGCTGTTTTAAGTCAGTGAGAGGCGGTCAGTTTGCTGTTGAGTAATACTCAGTGTTTACTGAAGACTTTACCTGCCTATCTGTCCATCTACCTGCCTGGTGAACACGTCTGGCTCTGCCAGCCACTGCAGGGCATTTCTGTCCACATTCCTGTCAGATTCCATTTTTCACCAGAAGCTTCATTAAGAAATGGAAGCTGAGCATTCTTAGAGGCGCTTTAAACCACTGAAAATAATGAAGGAGAAGTCAATGCAATTAGCCAAGCCCTTGGCAGTGGGATTTGAATAGCAAAGGAACTAATTATGTGCCTCAGGCACCCACACGTTGTACTGGCCACATCATCAGGCCACAACAAAGAATGTCTCAAAGCTGCGCATCTCACAGAGCCAGAGTGAGACAAAAGTTACCTTGGTGAATTCCTTTCCTTCCCCATTAAGAAGGCTAAATCTTGCAAGACAGAGTCTGCTCTTGTTTATCCACTATCATTCAGCCCTTCTTCCTTTCTATCAGAAACAAGATTTTACCCAGATTGGCAATGTGCCCAGATAAAAGAACGCGCTTCCTCATCTCCTTTGCAATTATAAATGGCCAATGAAATGTTAGTGGAAGTCAAACAAGTCTTCTGAGAAGGCTGTCCTTTTCCCTTGTCTCTTTCTACCTGGAATATGGATGTAAAAAGTGGAGTTTCAGCCATCATCTTGTTACTATGAGGCAATCTTGGGAATGGAATTCATCATCTGAAGATGGAAGAGCAGAAAGATTAAAGGAGATTGACTGCCCGATGACCATGAAGCTGCCACAGGATTCGCAGGCTCTAGACTTCATGTTGCATGACAGAAAAATAAAAGTAATTATTTATTGAGTGTTAATCACTCAGTCATGTCTGACTCTTTGCAACTCTGTGGACTGTAGCCTGTCAGGCTCCTCTGTGCATGGGATTCTCTAGGCAAGAATACTGGAGTGGGATGCCACTCCCTTCTCCAGGGGATCTTCCCAACCCAGGGATCAAACCCAGTTCTCCCACTTTGCAGGCAGATTCTTTACCATCTGAGCTGCCCAGGAAGCCATAGTTATGTATTGCAACTATTAATTCAGTTATCTGTTTCTAGCAAGAAGTCTAATTTTAACACATACAACATGCATGCAATTTCTACCTTTTCCACAAGTTTTTTCAAGAGCCCCTAGAAAAATTCAATCACTGACCGAGGCATTAACGTAATGTCCACCGTCAGCCCAACTCCGCGGTCCACATGGGGGAACGGAAAGGTAAGCATGCGTGGTCGCTGATGCTAGGAGCACAGTTCCCCACTTCCCCATTAGAATTAGCTGTTCTCTCCCACTGAACTTTCAGTCATTGTTAGAGTTGCCTTGCAGGAAAGGAATTGTGTAAGCTGCTGGAAGGCAGAGAACCTGCTTTGTTCATTTTAATATCTTTCTTCCACAGTCCCTGGCCCAACTCCTTCCCCTTAGGAACCCAAAGTCCAGGGCAGGGCTATAGAAAGGTTGAGCCTTCAGCCCAGCCCAGTTTGTTTCAGCAACTCCCCACGTCTGACCGTCACTGTATAAACAGTGGCCCCGTTCTGACTCAGGGTTCACTAACGATGCTCATCTCTCCCCAACCATGTGCCCTGAGGCTCAGATCTCCATTTTATCCTCACCATTCTCCATGGTGCAGATACAGTGCAGAGGAAGATGGGACTTCCTCTCAATTCCCACTCTGCCTCTCTAGCCTGACTTTGCTTTGGATATGGCCTTGTCAGTTCAGCTGGGCCCCAGCCCCACCAAGCAAGGAATATCCTTTGCGTCCTCCACCCAGTCACGTGTATTCAGGGTGAAGAAACCATCAAATCTGCCAGGCAGTAGCCCCGTTCTATCATCTGGTTTAGAGTAGGATCGTCCCTGAAGATGAAGGGTTTCGCTGAAGGGAAGCCAGTGAGCGCCCCCACCATGATATATCCCTGGGGGTCATTTTTAGCAATGGAATTCGGGGGCAAATACAGCATTTGTTTCTCTCCAGCCTTCTCAGGCTCTCCAGTGTGCCAGTTCCCAAGCCCATCATGACTGAGGCAGGCCCTCTTTCAGATCCTTGCTCTGGTCTTCTGATGAGGGTCGTGGGGCTGGGTGAGGGGCATCAGTTCTTGCTGTCCAGGCCCAGATTATGCTGGAGGGCAGCGTGGTCTGCATACCAACTCCATTCCTTCCCACCCCTGGGACTGTGGACAAATTGCTTAAACACACAGTGTCAGTTCTCTCACCTGTCAAATGGGAGCAACACACTGGCCTTACAGACTTGTTATACAGATTAAGGAAGTCAACCAACATACAAAAGCCCTGTTCCTAGGATAGAGCGAACTTCCAATCAACGATAACTGTCATCATCAGTGCAAGTAAAACCTGGCATCGCCTGTTGTTAGAAGTGTCTCATAACTTCATAAACATTAAACACTGTTGCCGTTCAGTCACTCGGCTGTGTCTGACTCTTTGTGATCCCCAAGAACTGCAGCACGCCAGGCTTCCCTCCCCTTCAAATTTCCCAGAGTTTGCTCAAACTCATGTCCATTGAGTCAGTGATGCCATCCAACCATCTCACCCTCTGTTGACCCCTCTTTCTCATGCCCTCAATCTTTCCCAGCATCTGGGTCTTTTCCAGTGAGTTGGCTCTTCACATCAGGTGGCCAAAGTATTGGAGTTTCAGCTTCAGCATCAGACCTTTCAGTGAATATTCAGGGTTGATTTCCTTTAGGATTGACTGGCTTGATCTCCTTGCTGTCCAAGGGACTCTCAAGAATCTTTTCCAGTACCACAATTTGAAACCTTCAATTCTTTGGCATTCAGCCTTCTTTACAGTTCAACTCTCATATGTGTACATGACTACTGGAAAAACCATAGTCTGACTAGATGAACCTTTATCAGCAAAGTGATGTCTCTGCTTTTTAATACACTGTCTAGGTTGGTCACAACTTTTCTTCCAAGGAGCAAGGGTCTTTTAATTTCATGGCTGCAGTCACCGTCCGCAGTGATTTTGGAGCCCAAGAAGATAAAGTCTGTCACTGTTTCCACCTTTCCCCTATCTGTTTGTCATGAAGTGATGGGATCGCTTCATGCCATGATCTTCATTTTTTGAACACTGAAAGCATTAAATGTAATTAAGGTTATAATATTGGTGAAGAATCTCAATTAGATTTTTGGGGGGGATTAGCTAATTTTTTCAAGTGACCGCCTCCCTTATTTTTCTCAACTCTCTTCTTTATTTCCCATTCGTCTCTCTAGGGATATTTTTTGTCCCTGAGGTCATAAGGAAACAACCCCACTGCAGTCTAAGCTCTCATTCTAATATCCTTGCTCTGAAGCATCTTTCTTTCTCCCTCTCCATTGCATTTTTTTTTTCCTTTTGTGAAGTTTACAGTAAAGGGTCAAATTACCTGCCCATTTTCTTCCCAGGATGCTCCCATCCATGGCCGTGTCTGAGGTGTGGTGAGACAGGCAGAAACATAAAGACACATGTGGGAATAAATGTGTAAATGTATTTAGACTTTATTTGGGGAAACAGGGCTTTTGCCGTCATCCAAGTTCAACAGAGATGGCTGTGCAGACCAAACAGTGGTTAGTCGTTGACACCAAAAACCATTTGCAGCCCAAATTAGACACAACAAATCAGAGAAGGAATTTTTAAAAATCCTAACCTTGCAACCCACCCCTCACCCCAGACTACTTCAGGCATCAGAAACGAAGGAAAATATGCATGCCAAGAGGAGGCTCGGGAGTCCAGAGCTGATTCCTGGGACTGTGCAGGTGAAAAGCACATTTATGAAAGGAGAGCACATCTGGGGGGCTGGGAATGGAAAAGCTGGGAGAGTTTGTGAGATGAGGCCCTTGGTCCCGTCTCCCCTTTATTCCCAGTGTGAGAAAATGTCCGAGCTGAGGGCTGGGTTATCCCTATGCCGGTGCTATTGGTAATAAAGCAGGAAAACTCAAGGATTCTGGCTGGGACCTAGCAGGCAAGAGCCTGCAAAATTCAGACAGGAAGATATGTCAGTGGAGTGGGTTGCTTAAGACCAAAGGGCTGGAGGGCCCCGTGGTGAACCAGACCACAGGCCCTGCAGGAGAAGAGAGTGTCCCCCAGGGGGCGCTGTCTAAGCAGCCCTGCCTGGTGGTTGCTGTGAAGAAATGTAGGCCGAGAGTGGCCAGATCTTTAGATGTTTTAAGAGATGCTATAAAAGATCCTGATTTTCAAATGCTTGGCAACTGATTCAACGCACTTTACAACACTGTGTACAGACTGAAGAAAACAAATCTGTCGGCTGGATCTGGCTTGCAGGGCAGCCAGCTTCTGAATTCTGGGTGGGGGCTGACTTTTATCTCATCTCTGAAGCGTGGGGGTTTCGGGGGCTGGGTTGAGAGCCCACATGTATCCACGTTCGCTCTTCTGCCCAGATCGTCCCACTGCTAAATTAATCTAGCCTAAGAACTCCTTCGCAGCACTGAGAAAAGCAAAGCTCCAAAATCAAAGTACAAACCCAGACAAAAACCTTCCAGGTAGAAGCCTCAAAGATTGAGCTTTACTTTTATTTTTTATGTATTTTGTCATGTCCCAGAATGCTTGGCCATTTTAAAATCACAAGTGGAATGAGAGTCACCATCCTCTGTAGCTCCTGGGGACCGGACAGCTGGGAGAAGGAAGGGAGAAGTGGGAGATGTTAAGTGATGGCACCCAAGACCACCCAGGAGGCTGGAGGTGGGGGTGGGGGCGCTAGTCAGGGGCCAAACTTGTTTCCTCCTCGTCCAGCTTTTAGTTTGAAGCCTGTGTTCCCAAGCCACCCCCTGGAACTTGGAATATCCAGACAATGGCTCTGGTAGATTGCTTGGGGAGCAAAGTTTGAAGGGAAGAGCACCGCGTGTAGGTGGAAAGAGTGAGGTCAGAGGATCCCCCATTGGCAGGGCAGAAGGGAAACCCCTGCCTGCCCCCGCCGCAGGTCATGGTGGCCCCACTGTCTTTTGCATCGACCAAGCAAGGACTGTCCACAGGAACCCGAATGTAAAAAAAAAAAAAAGCCAACGCATCTTAGGGCGAGGACTCGAGTCAAAACAGACTCTGCACAAAAATCTCCAATTCCAGGCAAGTGCTGTAACAACCCAGCCAGCCAGGACTTCTAAAGGTTGACATCCTCCTCTTCCTGCCCTGTATGCCTTCACCACTGCCGCACATCTGGGGAAAGGGAAGAAGAAGAAGGCAAAAAGCAAAAATACAAGAAACAACAGAAACAAAACCCAAAACCACAGAAAGGCAAGGTACGGGGTCTCTAGCCCATGATTACACCCTAAAGGGCTGGCAGCTCACTGCCACAGCCCCGCACCCGCCTGGCGTTTCCCCCGCAGACACCAAAGCGCCTCCCTCACCTACCAGCTCACACGAACCTTTCACTTTGTTCCCTAGAGCTCAGACACTGGGGCTGCTCAGAAAGATCTGGGAGCTCGCAGAGCATTGTGGGTACTGACATGCAAATGAGGAGCGCAACCAAGCGTGTCCCACATTGCTTCAGAGGACCTGAATTTTTTATGGCTTGTATGTGCTTTTTGATGTTTTCATTGTCTCCCAGCATAACTGATATGCATTCCGATTCTGACAACTAGAAGTTGTCTTTTTTTTTTTTTTCTTTTCTTTTCCTGGAGCTGGTTTTCTCCACCTTAAAACAAAACAAAACAAAAAAAAAAAAAAAAAAAACAACAACAACACCAAGTGTGGGTGGTGGGGGGGAATTAAAAAAAACAAATCCACCACCGTAACAAACCGAGGTTACTTTAAGGAGTGAAATATTTTAAGCAAATTGAACCACAGATGCAACCGGGAAAGGAAAACATGTTGATTTTCTTAAATTCCTTGGAGGAAAACAACTCCAGCTTGTCTACCTCATTTAAAGGGACAACTTCCAAAGAGAGCAGAGTAGGGAGAGAGTCACTTTTCTTTTTTTGCTGGCGGTCAGTCATGAAGAGCCCGCCCGTTTCTGTTATGAAATTCACCCTTCCCATCTGTTTGCACTTGCTCTTAATTAGGTTGGGGAAGTTCATTTGGAAAAAGTGAGAGCCTTGTTGGACACACTGCCCTACACACACACACACACACACACACACACTCCAAGTACTAAGTGAACTTTTAAGGGAACCATTTTCATTTTATAGTCATTTGCCCTTAGAGGATCCAGAACACCATAACCCACGCCAAATATCTCAGGCTCAGTGGTTTTTCTGGTTTGGCTGAGGCAACGAATAGCTGAACAAATCACAAGAAAGTCATTTCTGAGAGGGTCCTGTCAGTGGCCGCCCCCACCTCCCATCTCAGGGGACTAAGATCACAGGGGTGATGGGCTGGACGGCAGAAGGCCTTTCTGAACCTAGACATGGGACCTTCGAAGCACTCTGTCCTTAGCCGCGCAACAAGCAGACAGAGCACGTCTTGTAAATGTGAGCACAAGGGCAATGTCTGTAAAAATATAACACACCTTGTGTTTTACTCGCCGTCCAAGGTCTTACAACTCGTTGTTCCAGCCTCCATATGCCTCCTTTATCCAGATTCAGCATCATTTTTTCCTTTTGGTCCCATTCTCTTGTGTCCATTGGCTTTGGATGACTCAGCCAATAAAAGCTAACCACCCACTCACCAGAGCCCCCAGTCTCCACCCTCCTTCAGTTCAGTCGCTCAGTTGTGTCAGACTCTTTGCGACCCCATGAACCACAGCATGCCAGGCCTCCCTGTCCATCCCCACCTCCCGGAGTTTACCCAAACTCATGTCCATTGAGTTGGTGATGCCATCCAACCATCTCATCCTCTATCGTCCCCTTCTCCTCCTGCCCTCAATCTTTCCCAGCATCAGGGTCTTTTCCAATGAGTCAGCTCTTTGCATGAGGTGGCCAAAGTATTGGAGTTTCAGTTTCAACGTCCTTCCAATGAACACCCAGGACTGATCTCCTTTAGGATGGACTGGTTGGATCTCCTTGCAGTCCAGCGGACTCTCAAGAGTCTTCTCCAACACCATAGTTCAAAAGCATCAATTCTTTAGCGCTCAGCTTTCTTTATAGTCCAACTCTCACATCCATACATGACTACTGGAAAAACCACAGCCTTGACCAGACAGACCTTTGTTTACAAAGGAATGTCTCTGCTTTTTAATATGCTGTCTATGTTGGTCATAACTTTCCTTCCAAGGAGTAAGTGTCTTTTAATTTCATGGCTGCAGTCACCATCTGCAGTGATTTTGGAGCCGCCCAAAATAAAGTCAGCCACTGTTTCCACTGTTTCCCCATCTATTTCCCCTGAAGTGATGGGACCAGATGCCATGATCTTCGTTTTCTGAATGTTGAGCTTTAAGCCAACTTTTTCACTCACCTCTTTCACTTTCATCAAGAGGCTTTTTAGCTCTTCTTCACTTTCTGCCATAAGGGTGGTGTCATCTGCAATTTGAGGCTATTAATATTTCTCCCAGCAATCTTGATTTCAGCTTGTGCTTCTTCCAGCATAGCATTTGTCATGATGTACTGTGCATATAAGTGAAATACGCAGGGTGACAGTATACAGCCTTGATGTACTCCTTTTCCTATTTTGAACCAGTCTGTTGTTCCATGTCCAGCTCTAACTGTTGCTTCCTGACCTGCATACAGGTTTCTCAAGAGGCAGGTCAGGTGGTCTGGTATTTCCATCTCTTCCAGAATTTTCCACAGTTTATTGTGATCCACACAGTTAAAGGCTTTGGAATAGTCAATAAAGCAGAAATAGATGTTTTTCTGGAACTCTCTTGCTTTTTTGATGACCCAGCAAATGTTGGCAATTTGATCTCTGGTTCCTCTGCCTTTTCTAAAACCAGCTTGAACATCTGGAAGCTCACGGTTCATGTATCACTGAAGCCTGGCTTGGAGAATTTTGAGCATTACTTTATTAGTGTGTGAGATGAATAAATTGTGCGGTAGTTTGAGCATTCTTTTGCATTGCCTTTCTTTGGGACTGGAATGAAAACTGACCTTTTACAGTCCTGTGGCCACTGTTAAGTTTTCTAAATTTGCTGGCATATTGAGTGCAGCCCTCCCTCCATAGCTTGGACAATTTAGACCCAGGGGCTCTTTACTATCTTTCCTTGATACTTCCTCCCACAGCTGGGGTGAGTGGGGGCAGGGGGAGGGGCAGTGGAGGAGGGTGGTACAGGTTAAAAAGCCAGAGCTGCTGAGACCAAAGGTCAGCAGCTCTGATCTTTGACCTCAAGGTCAAAACTGCTCCTCAGACAACTTCTATCTCCATCCTCAGCTCCGAGCAGCCCATCTTAGGCACCATCAGTTTTGCAAAATAATTATGAATGAAAGTGCTTCATTATTTACTCGGCAGTTTCACACAGATTGTATCTAATATTCACTAAAGGCCTAAGAGGTAGGTATTAGCATATCTATTCCACAGGTGATAAAACTGAGGCTGTGAGAGGGCACATGACTTCCCCAACTATTCAGTGTCCAAAATCTGCTGCTGCTGCTGCTAAGTTGCTTCAGTCGTGTCCGACTCTGTGGGAGCCCATAGATGGCAGCCCACGAGGCTCTGCCATCCCTGGGATTCTCCAGGCAAGAACACTGGAGTGGGTTGCCATTTCCTTCTCCAATGCAAGAAACTGAAAAGTGAAAGTGAAGTCGCTCAGTCGTGTCTGACTCTTAGCGACCCCATGGTCTGCAGCCTACCAAAGTCTAGTGATCTCCAAAAGAGATCGGTCTCATCCCTTTATCTTTTCAGATCACTTCCACAAACAGGCTGACCCTGTCAGATGGAGGTGAATAATAACCCTGTTTTACAAATGTGGGATCAAGTAGCATAAACCCTTGCAGTCCCATGGCAGTTCTGTTCTCTTCTTCCAGAACCTTCTTTGGAAGACCACGACAACTGTGGTGATTAAAAGGGAGTCTGATTCTCCCACAGCATTAGCTCCCAGAGGCGCAAGGGAGGTCAGGTAGGAGTCTGAAGGAGCCGTGTTAACCTTTTCAATTACAAAAGCCTACAGGGACTTAATTCACCAAACCACCCTCAAGACCACAAGAATTTATGATCCTTCTAAATATACCCAAATGAGTCTCCGGAAGTATCTCAGGTAGCCAGAATCCAGCTCCATAAAGCATATAAATACATTTAAAATAGCAGTAAATGTTTCCACCCTTCTGTTTTTCTAATGACTGAATGCACCCCAAATAGAAATGTTGGCAGTCAACCCTTTAATAACGCTATTTACATTTAACTTATCAGGGTATAAATAGAAGCACAGTAGGCATACATACCAGACCTTGGTTTATGTGTTTTCAACCTCAGAGCCAGCCAGTCCTTTATTTTGTACTGACAATAAAAATGCAGAGAGGCCCAAGTGTTCTCACTTCATCCTCAGCTTCCAGCTCTGGTGCCCTTCAGTATCTCAGAGGAGAGCATCTTCAAATGGACTTAGCTTTCCAAATCATGAATGAGAGGGGGATTTCTTGTGAAACGTTTTGGAGTGGTGGCTGCAGTGGAACTCTAGAAAAAAAATCAACTGGCACGAATTAGGGTGGACATAAAAAGAAACAGTATTTCCTAACTGCACATAAGCGTGGCCCAGACACCCCCACCCAACCCTTCCTTGCACCCTCATGTTGGTTAGATTTCAGGTTCTTGAAGGAAATGTATTTCTTTTGACATTTAATAATGTCTGTTGACATGCAGCATCCCTGCTAGGGCTTCTCATTTTTTTATTGAATGATGTAAGTTCTGTAACTGATACCAGTTGTCATCAAACATCTTAAAGCCAATCAGGCCTCGAGTCATCAATATTTATTGTCCCTGGTGGGGGAGAGGCTGTTTTCAGTTTGGGGCAGATGGGTTTAATTTTTAAGTGGAATAGTTAAAGCAGACGCACCTAGTATAAAATATCAGACCGGCAAGGATCTGCCGACATGGTACAATTGAGATGTTCACACAGCTGAAAGGAAGAGGATGGGGGAAGAGAAGGAGAGAAAGGGAGGAGAGAGGAAGAAAGAGGAGGGTGCAGGCACAGATGAGAGACCAGGAAAGAGTGGATGTGGGGAAAGGAATAAAGAAAGGAGAGAGAAAAAAGAAAAACAGGTGTGGATTCTCATCAGATGTATGGTGTGTACACGAACAAAAATTTCTGTTCTAGTGAAGGCTATCAAAAAAGGAAGACTTTTTGACTCCACAGTCTCAATGCAGGGGGCCCAGGATGGATACCTAGTCAAAGAATTAGATCTCACAGGCCACAAGTGAAGATCCCTCACCCTGCAATGAAGGTAAAAGCTCCACAACCAGGACCCGGTTCAATCAATCAATCAATCAATCAATCAATATGTAACATGACTTAAAAAAAAAAGACTCAGGGCCATGAAAGGAGACACCATACTCTGCAAGGGCAGGCTGAGTACTACAGTGCAAAAGGAATTAGAGAAAGTGAAAGGGAAATATAAGAGAATGAAAGTAAAAGAGAGAAGGTGAAAAGCAAGGCAAAAAGGAAAATAAATAAGATATAATGTGAGAGAAAGTGAAAGACACAAAACAAGAAGGTGAAAAATGAGTGGAAAAAAATCAGTGAGGGATGGAGAGCTCTGTAGAGAGGGAAGGTGAAAGAGGAGTGAGCCAGAGGCAGGGTCAGGAGATGCTAGTGGGTCTGACAGTGGGTACCAGTCTGGGAAGAGAGGAGACCAGGACACGGGCCAGCATCCTAAGGGCAGGGTGGGATGGGGTAGGAGCTTGGGTAGGCTTTGGCAAGCTAGTCACAACCAGAGCTGGGGGAGTGCATCAGTTTATCTGTGGCAACTTCATCTGTCCTGCCTGTGTCCTCTTCCCCGTTGGAGGTCTCCATCTTATGTGTCTGGCTTCTGGAATCTTCTCACACTCTACCTCGGGAAAGGCTCTGAGTATATCATTCACACTGAGGCATAAATGACCAATAAAGCTTAATAGGATACTCCTGGCTGGTTCAAGTTTTACTTACTTGATTTTAGGGCTAATGGCAAATACACAGACCAGTGTCAGCCTGTGTGTGTTAGTCGCTCGGTTGTGTCTGACTCTTCTTGACCCCTTGGAGTATAGCCTGCCAGGATCCTCTGTCCATGGAATTCTCCAGGCAAGAATGCTGGAGTGGGTTGCCATTCCCTTCTCCAGAAGATCTTCCTCATCCAGGGATCAAACTCAGGTTTTCCGAATTGCAGGCAGATTCTTTACCATCTGAGCCACCAGGGAAGCTCTCAAAGTTGGCCAGGTAAGGAAAATTTCAGATGTGAAGCTGGCAGCCAAGCCACATCCCATAGACAAGTCTTTCCTGCCTCCTGAATGTTCTGTTGGGAGCACACTTTTTAGACCCAAATTTCTTTTTTTGGTGGGTTAGGGTTTGCTCCAATACTTTGGCCACCTGATGCGAAGAGCTGACTCATTGGAAAAGACCCTGATGCTAGGAAAGATTGAAGGTAGGAGGAGAAGGGGGCGAGAGAGGATGAGATGGTTGGATGGCATCACCGACTCAGTGGACATGAGATTGAGCAAACTCCAGGAGATGGTGAAGGACAGGGAGGCTTGATGTGCTGCAGTCCATGGGGTTGCAAAGACTCAGACTCGACAGTGACTGAACAACAGCAGATGGGAGTGATAGAAGTATGATTAAGCCTTGAGCCTAGATGGTGCTAGACAAACCTTGGGAATGCAGTCCTGAGCTGCTGAACAGAGGGACCAGAAAGTGGGATCTCCAGGGAACAGAGGATGAAGAATGTTGTCCCTCATCCTGGGACTTCAGGGGACTCTTGCAGAGACCAGGGCCTGGGGGGAGGAGGGGTCAGGAATGGACTCCTTGCCCTCGGTGTCCTTGAACGCCCAATTTCTGCCCACGCTCGCTTCTGTGCTGACGTCAAAGTCAGAGGGAAGAAAGGAAGAAGGAAGGAAAAACCTTAACAAAGACAGCTTCCAAAAAAGCTCCTGGTGAAAAAGAAATAGGTCAAACCTCAAAGCAGCTCAGCACACTCTTCCTAGTGGTTCAGCCCACCACTTGCGTTTTGAAATTACAGGCCTTCGTATTTATGTAACCTGGCCTGTGATGTAGGCGGGGGCAGGGTGCCCTCCCACGGTGTGGATAAGGATTCTGAGGCAGGGAGAGTCCCCACACAGGGTCCCAGAGAATGTTCAAAGCACCAGAGGAGCCAGACCCAAAGACCTCACTCGTATCTGCTCTCTTCCTTCCCTCCTCGGAAGAATGAGAGGCTGGGGCAGGTATTAATGTTGCAATATCCCGTAACTGACCTCTATTTCTCCCAGCCTATCTTGTACATTTCTGAGTAGAAAGATGCTGTACTCTGTAGCTCTCTCCTGAATTTTCCCATCTGATCTGGACAAGTGTCAGAGCCTGAACGCCACCCTGGTTTCTTCTGTTGATTTGCATCCAGGCCACCCTTGGAGGTTGCCTGGTAGCTCACTGACCGCTCACCTTGCGTCACTTGAAATGGCTGCGCGCCATTCCTTGTCCAAGCACCTCGCTAGCAACCCAGAGCTCACTGGAGATATTGTTGTTACTTAGGCACTCAGTCGTGTCCGACTCTGCAACCCCACGGACTGCAGTACACCAAGCTCCTCTGTCCGTGGGATTTCCCATGCAAGAATACTGGAGTGGGTTGCCATTTTCTTCTATCCAGGGAATCTTCCCAACCCAGGGATTAAAGCTGCGCCTCCTGCATTGTCAGGCAGATTCTTTACCACTGAGCCACCAGGGAAGGCCCATTGCAGATATTACGGTCCTTGTATTTCTAGAGAATTGAGCTGATTGGAAGGTTCCTGTTTCCCCTTATCCTCACTAACGTTTTGTCTTTTGTTCTGACTTTCCGAATTGTTGCCAGCTGGCATCTCACTGCTTTTTAATTTGCATCTGTCTTATTACTGATGAGGTTGAAGAGTTCTCCATAAATTTATTGGCCACTTCACTTTACCTTCTAAGAGCTGCCCATATCGCCCCATTATGTTTTCTGTCTTTCTCTTGTTAGTTTCCAGTATCATATTCTAGAGTCTATTCCTTTGTTAGTTTTAGACAATGATCGTTATTTCTTCCCAGTCTATCACCCATCGGTTAATTATGGCTCTAGTGGCCGTGTTTGAACAGATATTTTAAATTTTGATGTAGTCAAGTTCACCAATTTTTGCCATGTGGTTTATGCTTTTGCTGTCTTATTGAAGAAAGCTTTACCACCCTAAGGTCAAAAAGATATTCTTTTACATATTCTTCTATTGAATACACAGCATTTTCCTTTCACATGTAGGTCTTTTTTGAGTTTATTTTTGAATGTGGTTTGAATTAGAGTCCAACTTTATTTATGTTCACTCAGTGAGCCAGTTACCCCAACAGAATCTATTAAATAATTCACTTTTTTCCCTCTACTGAATCCTTGTGCCTGTTTATCATATATCATCAATCTCTTTCTGAGTTTTCTTCTTTATTCTATTCATCTGTTTGTCTGTTCTTACACGAATACACCATAATCTATAGTACCATGTCTTCGTGGAATGTCTTGATATCTAAAAGAGCAAAATTTTCTTTTTTTCCTTTTATTTTTCAAAATTATCTTAGCTATTTGTATAGCTTTGTCTTAACTTCAGAAGATTTATAAAGGTCAGAAAAAAGGTAAAATTTTATGGAATAGAATTTTAGGAATTGATGCGGAGAGGACTGACATTTAAGTTGCTCTATGTATAAATATGTTCTTTGTCTCTATTCAGTATTATTTTATTTAAATTGTTTTCTCTGTAAAGATCTTGAGTATTTTTAGGTGGACCTCTAGATACTCCTGGTAATAGAGGGTGATAGTAGATTGTTATGAATCGTGACATGGGTTCTATTATATTTTTATAGTAGATTATGTCTGATATAATGGAACCCCAGTGGGTTTCTTTTTAACTTTTTAAATCCTCAACTTTACTGGCACAAAAATTTACAGACAGTAAGATATACCCCCTTTGACTAGAGGCTTTAATGAGTTTTAACAGGTGTATGCACTGATGTAATCCCCACCACAATCAAGATATAGAACATTTCTGTCACCTGACAAAGTCCCCTCTTGCTGCTTTGTAATCAATCCTTATAATCTCTAGTCACCCAAGGCAACCACTGGTTCTCTTTCTATCCGATAGGTTAGAATTGCCTTTTTAATAATTTTATTTCCTAATTTTTCTTTAGTTGTATATGGAAATAAATTAATTTTGTATATTGACCTTATATCATGAAGTACTGTTAAATTAGTATATTAGGTCCAGTTTCATGTTTGTAGACGCTTGGAATTTTGTACGTAGACAATCAGATAAATTCTCTAAATAAAGATAATTTCACTTCTTTTCCAATCTTCATCCCTTCGATTTAAAAGTTTCTTCCCTATATTATTGCACTGTCTGGGACCACCAGTACAATACTGAACAGTCATGGTGAGAACAGACATCTTTGCTTGTTTCCAGCCTTAAGAAAGAAGTCTTGCTTTTCACCCTAAAGTATGATGTTAGCTCTAGGTATTTCTTACAGTTAATTTTGTCAGTTTGAGGAAGTTCTTTCTTATTCCTAATTG
The DNA here is from genome assembly GCF_016772045.2 of Ovis aries. Classification (NCBI taxonomy): domain Eukaryota; kingdom Metazoa; phylum Chordata; class Mammalia; order Artiodactyla; family Bovidae; genus Ovis; species Ovis aries. The sequence goes on along the minus strand of NC_056075.1, from coordinate 33,491,974 downwards.
GTTGAGAGTTATTATCATAGATGGATATTGAATTTTATCAAATGTCTTTTCTGTGTCTACTAAGATGATCGTATAAGGTTTCTCCTCTATTCTATCAATAAGGTGAATTGTGTTTGTCGGTTTTTTCTTTTTTCTTTTTTTGCATCTCTGAGACAAACCCTACTTGGACACAATGTATTCTCCATTGTATACATTATTGGTTTAGATTTACTAAACCTTGTTAATGATTTTTGCAGGTATTTTATGAAAACTATTACTCTATAACTTTTTTCTTTTAATTTCTTTTACTTTTTTGTCTTGTTTTGATATTCAGGTAATACCAACTTTATGAGTTAGGAAGTGTTCCCTCTTGGTCTATTTTCTGAAATAAAAAAATTTAAGATTGATGTTGTTTCTTCCTTAAATGTTTGATAGACTTTACCAGTAAAGACATCTGAGCCAGGATTTTTCTTGTGGGAAAGTTTTTGATTACTAATTTATTTTTAAAACTGATTTAAGAGCTTCCCTGATGGCTCAAACGGTAAAGAATCTGCCTGCAATGCAGGAAATCCAGGTTTGATCCCTGGGTTGTGATGATGCCCTCAAGAAGGGAACAGCACCCATTCCAGTATTCTTGCCTGGAGAATCCCATGGACAGAGGAGCCTGGTGGGCAAGAGTCGGACATGACCAAGCCACTTAGCATATACATAGAGTAGGTTCTCGCTAGTTATCTATTTTAATAGGGATACATGTCAATCTCAATCTCTCCATTCATTCCACCCCTTTCCCCCTTAACTATGTTTGTTTTCTACATTTGTGACTCTTGTTTCTCTTTGCAAATAAATTCATCTGTACCATTACTTTTAGATTCCACATAGAAGTGATGATATATGATTATCTATCTTGCTCTTTCTGACTTACTTCATTCTGTATGACAATTTCTAGGCCCATCCATGTCACTGCGAATCATGGCATTATTTCATTCCCTTTTATGGCATGGAGTTCTTTCTCTGTCTGACCTCCTTCCTCTCTGGTTCTCTGCCCACAAGTTCCAGTCTCCTCAGCCACATCAAACTCTGACCTCTTTCTTCCCAGCTCAGTGAGGCAGCCATGAGCTGCTTGAGGAGGTGCCCTCAAGACGGGGGTTGGTACTCCAAGTACCAGCTGTCACTCAGGTTAACTTGAGAAGTGCCCTCTTTGACCTGTATTCCAGAATATTCTTCCAGGCAGGTCAGGGATTGAAAGATTTCCCTCATTTGTTTGCCTTTTTTGAAAGATCACAGTCCTGCGTTGCCTGTTGTTCAATACCTGAAAACAGCTGTTTCATATATTTTAACCTATTTTCTAGTTATTTACGGAAGGATGGTAAGTCCTGTCCCAGGTCTTCAACATAAGTGGACCATAAGCAGAAGTCAAGGCTATGGTTTTTCCAGTAGTCATGTATGGATGTGAGAGTTGGACTGTGAAGAAGGCTGAGCACCAGAGAATTGATGCTTTTGAACTGTGGTGTTGGAGAAGACTCTTGAGAGTCCCTTGGACTGCAAGGAGATCCAACCAGTCCATTCTGAAGGAGATCAGCCCTGGGATTTCTTTGGAAGGAATGATGCTAAAGCTGAAACTCCAGTACTTTGGCCACCTCATGTAAAGAGTTGACTCACTGGAAAAGACTCTGATGCTGGGAGGGATTGGGGGCAGGAGGAGAAGGGGACGACAGAGGATGAGATGGCTGGATGGCATCACCGACTCGATGGACATGAGTCTGAGTGAACTCTGGGAGTTGGTGATGGACAGGGAGGCCTGGCGTGCTGCGATTCACGGGGTTGCAAAGAGTCGGACATGACTGAGCGACTGAACTGAACTGAACTGAACTGAACTGAACTGAAGCAGAAGTCAGGGGCTTCCCTAACCTGCAATGCAGGAGACCCATTTTGATTCCTGGGTTGGGAAGATCTGCTAGAGAAGGGATAGACTACCCACTCAGTATTCTTGGGCTTCCCTTGTAGCTCTGCTGGTAAAGAATCTGCCTACAATGCAGGAGAGCTGGGTTCGATCCCTAGGTTGGGAAGATCCCCTTGGAGAATGGAAAGGCTACCCAGGGTTGCAAGGAGTCAGACAAAACTGAGCGACTTTCACTTTCAAACAGAAGTCAGAGATAAATTTTTTTCATTGAGGTATATAAATACTCTTGTATCTAGCAGTCTTACCAGGCGCTTATGAGTCTTAAGAGTTGTTTTTTTTTTCTATTGATTCTGTTGGATTCACTGTGAAAATGATCATTTATAAATAAGTATAATTTTTTAAAAAAGTTCAATTTCCATGTTCCGTCTCATTTTCTTATTGTTGTATTAGACAGAACATCCTATAGTATATTGTTTAAAAGCATAGAGCATATACTGATCTCATTAACAATCTTAATGAAATTTACCTGACTTTTTTTCATTGAGTTTAGATTTTGCTCATGTGTATGTACTGAGCATTTATCAACTTAAGGAAAGCTTTTTCAAAGTACCCTTTCTCTGAGTTAAAAAAATCATAATTAGATGCTGAACCTTATGGAAATCATATTCTGAATATACTGAGATAACCATGTAATTTTTCTTTAGTACATGAAATATGGTGAATTTCATTACCCTATTTCTGGAGTTAAGCTATAGTTTGTCATTATTTATTTTAACTAAATTGTTGAATTTGGCTGTAATCATAATATTTTTCTAGCATACTCCTCTCATAAAATATGTTAGATAGCTGTCCCTCCTGATTTCTGAAACAACTTGTGTGAGGTAGGATTATCCCTTACTTTGACGATTTAATAGAACTTTCTTCTACAATTGATATTGGCGTTTACAGTGGAAACATAGTTGATCACCATGTCTCTGGCTGATACTGGAGCAACATAAGGTTTAGGGGTGCCAACCCTTCATGGAGTCAAAAATCCACAAATAACTTTTCAGTTGGTCGTCCATATTGTGGTTCCATCCAGGTACATAACCGTGGATCAATGACGTAATACTATAGTACATATTTAGTGAAAATAATCCACCAATTAGTGGACTCGCACTGTTTGAACCCATGTTGTTCAAGAATCAACTGTATTACTTTATGAGCTGTTTCTACTCAATATTTCTATTTGTCTTATCCTAGTGTTGGCTTTTTTTTTTCTTGACAATTTATCAATTTTGCCTCAGTTTTCCAGTCTTTTGGCATATAGCTGTTCTAATATAATATTTTGTTGTTATCCTCTGATTTTTCACTGCATCTATAGGCATCTACCTGCTTTAATTATGTGTCTATTTATTTGTATCTCCTCTCCTTTTATTTAAAAATCAAATTTTCATGATAAATCCTTATGAAAAAGAAACTGTTTGGTATCTTGGCTGAGGTACCAGACGTACAAAACTAAGCATGTGCCAAAGTCACTTGGGACTTATATGTGTGTGTGTGTACAACTGAATCCTTTGCTAAATGCTTGAAACATTGTAAGTTAATGGTACATCCATAAAAAATAATAAATTGAGTGCAATAAGTTGAAAAAATTGCATAGAACTAAGTACACACACATGCATACATACAAATACGAGTAAGTAAAACTGTAAAATTCTAAATGAAATCAGTATACTGTATTATTGTCAATAATATGGTTGTGCCTTGCACTATGGTTTTGTAAGACGTTACCTTTGGGGGGAAAAGTACATGAAATTTCTCTATATTATTTCTTATGATTGTATGTAAATTTACAGTTCTTTCAACCAAAATTTCAGTTAAAAAATCGGTTTTACCAGATGTTTGTCTCATCTCATTAATCTTTTCAAAATGCTAACTTCTGGTCTTGTTAGTCTTGTCAATGTTTTTCTGTTCTCTGTTTTATTCATTTCTAGTCTATTTTTATTTTTTCTTTCCATCATGCCTTTTTGAAGTTTCTGTTTTGCTGCTGAAAACATATGAAAGTTTAAATCTCAAAGCTTAGATGATTTGTTTTCGGGTTTGCTTTTTTTCCCCCTGGACAAATGTATTTAAAGCCATATGTTCTTTCTTTCATCTGTTGCGCAAATTATGGTATAGTGTTTGCATTTGCATTTGGCTTTAAGTATTTTAGAACTTCCCTCACGATTTTCTCTTCAACTCAAAAGTAATTAAATAGTACACTTTTTAGTTACACAGTGGATATAATTTTTAAAGCTAATAGTTTGATATTGGTTTCTTCTTTTCCTGACATAAGAAAACATTGTCTGATGCTAATTCTTTAGAATTTATTGAGGTTTCTTTAATGACTAAGTCAATAGCTAAGTTTTTGTGCATGTTCTATGCGCACTCAAAAAATGATGTATTTTCTGTATTAAATACATTATTCTATAAGCATCTATTAATGTGAGTTTTCTAATTGTGTATATTTCTGGACCTTGTTTCTTATTTATTTATATTTTTGGTTTTTACTTTTGATCCAATCTGGAATCTTTTTTTTTTTTTTTTTAAATCAGTGAATTTAACCTATTTACAGTTACTATTGGGTTTCCCAGGTGGCGCTAGTGGTAAAGAACCTACCGGCCTGTGCAGGAGACATAAGAAACTCAGGTTCGATCCTTGGGTTAGGAAGATCTCCTGGAGGTGGGCATGGCAACCCACTCCAATATTCTTGCCTGGAGAATCCCATGGACAGAGGGGCCTGGTGGGCTACAATCCATGGGGTCTCAAAGAGTCAGACAGGACTGAAGTGACTTGGCATGCAAGCATGCGCAGTTACTATTATACTAAGACAAATTTTTGCCACTTTATTTATCCATTTCCATTTACCGTACGGGTCAAGTTTTCTAGAAGCAGAGCCTGAAACAGGGATTTTTGTTCAAGAGATGTCTTAGCCGAGAGCTCTCAGGAGAAGGAGGAACATAGGACGGGACAGGGGAAGTGGACTAAGACAGTATTTTCAGCTGGAGCCAAGCCTCCACTGAGTAGGATGGCAGACCACCCTGGCTAGTCTGGAGTCCACCTTGATGCTGGCCTGCTTCCTCCAGCAGCTGCTGGTGGGCACCGCTGTACCTCCCAGAGGAGATAAAGACCTGTGGCCTGCCTGGGACAACGTGAAAAAGAGAAAAGGGCAAACCTTAAAGGCTCTCCCACATCCAGGGAGCTGACCCTGTGTTATTTTGGAGGTTCCTGCTCTTCAGCCTGGAGACCCATCATCTTCTTTCTGCTTAGAGGTTGCTTCCACATGTCTGCCCTCTCATTTTGCAGTTTCATCCACCTTCCTCTGGTCTCCACGGCACCTGCAGGGCTGGGATCAGGCAAGGGCACAGCAGCCTCTGTCCATTTTCCTTCGTGTGCTGCTGAGCTTCCACTCACTTCCTTCTGTCACAGGCTTCTCTGAGGACCCAGGTCCACTTTGATGAGTGAGTTGGAGGTTAACCTGAGTTACAACCTGCACTTGGAGTTCCAATCCCCATCTTTTCCAGTACTGTCGGTTCTCCCATCCTCTAGGATGAGTCCTTTCCCAGGAGGCGCCCCCATCTTTCAGGTAGATAGATTCCTGCTAGGGAGTCCTCGGATCCCTGACCTGGTTCCCATATGCTTACATCTTTGGAGGAAAGCAGTTCAAACTCCAGCTAAGACTCCCCTTTCGTTGTATATTATACACGACTTGAACTGGACCAAACTGTCAAGTGGCTGCTAGTGAAAGAAGAATATATAAAGGCAGAAACAAAACCCTTACAGATAAAATTAGGAAGATTACCAGTCATACGCAAGGAGAGGCCAAAGAATTCTTTCAGGAAAGATATTTGTATTTGAGCTTTAACTTTACCTGGCAACTAAGGTAAACCAGACAGGCACTGGGCCACATTCAATTGGGGATTAACCGTGCATGGATCATTTGGAAAATCAAGAGCAAATATTTCTAATTTAAAAATTCCTCTTTTTCAAAGCCAACATATATTTAAACAGGTTGGTCAGCTTCTTCCTCACTTCTTTGTTTGGGCTGATTTTTTTCTTCAAACTCACTTGACAAGTGAAAAAATAATCACGTTCCAGACCAAGTCCATAGATTTCTTTGCTTTGCCTTTTGCTTCCCTCTTATTATTGGATTTAGAAAAATATTTTAAAGCTGTGTCTTCATTGTCCCCTCACCAAGCTTTCATGGGTTCTGGGAGAGAGGTGCAGGATTAGGTTCAAATGGTGTGTCTGTGTGTTTGCATCTGTGTGTGTGTGTGTTTTCTGTCCCCTCCCCAAACAGTTCATGTCATACCTCGAAGCCTTGTGCTGGGGGTTTTTTGTTATAAACTATCCCCACTTCACAAGTAGCCTCAAGCAACAATTAGTCCTGCATGTAATTTCTGAATCAAATGGTGGATTTGGGTGAGAACTGTGCAAGCAGTTTGGAAGCAGATGTAGCCCGAGGTGAAGTCACTCTCCATGTTTAATGGGAGGCAGGAAGGGGGTGAAGGGAAAGAGGGGATGCACAGCCTGGTGTCTGACCCAGCTCTCTGAATGAGGCACCAGAGAATGGAGATCACCATGCGGTGGGCAGAATAACAGCCCCTAAGGATGTCCACACCCTCATCCCCCCAGGCCTGCGAATACCTTATCTGACAGGGCAAAGGAGACACTGCAGATGGGATTAAGGTGGAGGACCTTGAGATGGGGAGGTTAGCCTAGATTATTTGGGTGGGTGCCACAGTCCTTAAAAGTGAAGGCCTTTCCTGGCAGTGGACAGAGAGAGGTATGCCCTACAGAAGGGTCAGCAAGATTTAATGCTGCTGCCTTTGAAGATGGAGGAGGGGACCGTAAGCCAAGGCAGGCAGTGGCCTCTGGAAGCTGGAACGGGCAAAGAAGTGGATTTTACCCTAGACCATCCAGGAGGAAGGAAGTCCTGCTGACACCTCGATTTGAACCCAGTAAGACCCATGTCTGACCCTTGTAAAATACTAAATTTGTGTTGCTTTCAGTCACCGAGTTAGTGGTACTTTTATAGCATCACACAAGATGAATACAGCCTGCCTGCAAAGCTGCCTCTTACTGCCCTAACGTTTGGCCACACCACTGAACTTTCCATGAGCCTCGATGCTTTCATCAGTAAAATGGGGACAGAGTCACTTTTTACCATCCAAAACAGTCCAGGCCTGACCAGCACATGGGGAAAGGGAAGTCAGCTAAACTATAACATACAAACGGGCCTCTTTCTGCCCCGTTTCTGAGCAGCCAGCAAGCACCAAGCCCCCTTCCTACCCACCTTTCTGCAAGACAAATTCTACATCCCCTTGCACTCAGGAAGTGGCCTGTAGCTTTTTAGCCAGGCCCTACATGCCAGTTTAAGGCTTACCAGGTGGTACTAGTGGAAAAGAACCCACCTGCAATGCAGGAGATATAAGGGACATGGGTTCAGGCCCTGGGTTGGGAAGATCCCCTGGAGGAGGAAATGGCTACCCACTCCAGTATTCTGGCCTGGGGAATCCCACAGACAGAGAAGCCTGGTGGGCTACGGCCCATAACGTCACAAAGAGCTGGACACTACTGAAGCGATTTAGTATGCACTTGCCTGTTTCAACTTAGCCCCACAGAAAGGACTCTGCTGTCAATTTCACAGCCCCTTACTGCTCTTTGATGCTAACCCCTCAACTCAGTGCTCAGCAGCCTCTATTACCACTCCCCACTCATCTTGGGGAGCATCCTTGACCTTGTACCCAGAACTCCTTTCCGTCAAAATTTATCTGTCCTATGTCCCACCCCCCTCCCTCAGGAGCTTGCCCTCGACAGATCGGAAAACTTCCAGGAGAGTGGGGAGGTGGCAAAAATCATTATTTTCCCCTTGACAGCTTTGCCCAAGGCTGGCCCTCAAGCAGATAATCCACCCAGAGCAAGTTGGGGGCACAAACTGCTTCATGCTTTTTGTGATGCAAACGTGCACAATCTGTGTGACCCTTGTTTGGAGTAACAGCTTCTAGGAATCAGCCTCAAAGCACCCAGTCAAGGCTGTGCTTCTCCCTTTCAGGAGGCCAGAATGTTTGGGGAGGGATCTGCTGTCTCAACAGCATCCTCTTGGAATCAGCAAGAAGCTTTTCCACCTGGAGTCCTCGGGGGCTCTTGCCAGGGTTGCTGATCAACAAGACCTTTCAGGTTCAGGCTGAATCTCTCTGTGGAAGCTCCATTCAGCTTTCAGAAGCTGAGCCTAAGTATCCATGCCCACCATGGACGAGGATCCTGGACAGTCATAAAGCAGCTCTGGTGGACGAAGCTGCTTCAGACACAGCCACCCTCCATGACCTAAACTCTGAGCTGAGCCCAGGGGTGCGGGACACACCGGGGTCTCTCCTTCCCAACTCTAGGGGTAGTGTGCGCTCCTGAGAAAAGAATTTGAAAAACCTCCTAGGAGTTCTAAAGTGCATTCTGGTTGTGCTTATTTCCGAAGGCAAAACTCCAAATCCCCAAATGATAGGCAAACACAACTTGGTCGCCCCCCCCCGGAGCAGGAGGACTGAGGTCAAGATGGAAACGTGAGGTGCCTTCCAGGAGCTGGTTGGTGAAGCTGGCCAGAGAGCATCTTGCTCTGGCCTGAAGGTGCCACAAGATGGCAGCATTTCTGAATGTTTCAGACCCACCCAGGGGCTGCCTCTCAGGGCGCTGGGGTGCCTTGGCGCCTGGTCAGGAGTACAACCTCCCTCGTGTTCAGGAGGATTAAGAGTCCCAGCCTGAGCTGCTCAGTCCTCAGCCAGAGACGGGAGAGAAGAGGGCCAGGGCAGAAGGGCTGGAGCTCCGTGGTGAGCATTCAGCTGTTTCAACACAATCAGCGCTGAACCCAAGTGTCTGTTGGCCAGTGGCCACTTTGGATGTTGGCTGGTTTGTCTTAGTTTGTCTGAAGAACTGAAGGCTTATTTGGCCAGATGTTGTGCCGGGGTCAAGGAACTTTGCAGCACTTGAGAAAATACATCCACCCCCCACCCCACCCCTCACCATCCCTCTTCTAAGCCTCAATTTATGTGCTCTGGGGGAGTTTTTCAGCACGGCCTGGCATCCTTGCCAGCTTTTAGATTCCCACCCCACCCCCACCAGACTGGATGCTGGCAGCAATCAATTGGGGTGAAAGGGTGGACAGTTTTTTGCTATTAAGATCCTTCCTGGTATTTGTCTAACTCTTTATTCATTTGTTCATTCAATAAAGGCACTTTTCATTAAATATATATTCGGCACCCACTACGAGCCAAGTGTTCTATTGTGTCCTGGGGATACAAGAATGACCGTTCTACTATCATAGAACTTGCATCTAGTTGCAGGGCGAGGACAGTGTGTATGTGTGTGTTAGTCATTCAGTCATGTGCAGCTCTTTATGACCCCACGGACTCCTCTGTCCATGGGATTCTCCAGGCAAGAATACTGGAGTGGGTTGCCATGCCCTCCTCCAGGGGATCTTCCCAACCAAGGGACTGAACCCAGGTCTCCTGCATGGCAGGCGGATTCTTTACTGTCTGGGGTGAGTTAATTAATCACAATTATAAAAACTGCTCTGTAGGCAAAGTGCAGAGTACTCTGGCAGGGACTCTGGAAGGCTCTGATCTTTATTAGCGGTCGACCTTGGATGAGTTAGAGAGGGCCTCTGTATAGTCCCTGAGATTTTGCACGAGATGGTGGCGAGGATTAAAGATTTAACACATGTGACTGTCTGGCACATGGTAAATGCCAGATGCCGTGCAGCCCTCACCAGCAAGGTGTGCTATCACATGTACTCTCCACACACGCAGCGGGTGGTGGTACCTTTGACTTAACCTCTCCAAGTTTCAGTTTCCTCATCTGTAAAAGCAAGCAATAATGCTGACGTCATCATACCACTGTTGTGAGGATTAAATGGGGTGTGGAAAGGGGGTAAGTATTTAGCCTGGTACCTGGTACCCGTTATTATTATTAGATGTAGAAGGCATGATATCAAGGCTACATGTAAAGATTTAAATCTGTATTTCGGAGTCACACGTATAGCCCCAGGGTGCCCATTAAGGCGTGTGTTTGGCTAATTAATGGCCCCTTTTCATCTGGTAACTGCCTGCTCTTCACACCACCTGAAGGGGCTGTTGAGAAAGCTGATGCTGATGGCCTGGCAGTGTGCCCATGCCCAGCTTTCAGGATCAGGTTGGTGCCCATCTCTGTGCAACCGAGAAAGGTCTGTCCAAGCTGCTGGCAAGTCAGATCAGCAAAACTGGCTGAGGTGGGAGGAGGGAAGACCAGGCCCTTTGTGGAGTGACCCCGAGTGACAGCTACTGGCCTGATACGTCACCTCATGTCCTCCTCAGCAGCCCTAGAACAGAGAACCCAATTTCAGCATCCCTATTTTATAGATCAGGACATGGAGGCCAAAGTCACATGTCAAGCATGTGCTGGAGCCGGGCTCACACAGGGTCAGCCTGACGGCAGATCCTGAAGGCTGTCTGAGAGGTTTAATGGAATCTCTAGAAAGTCACCACTTAGCTTGCTGACAAGAGGCACTTAAATGCTAGTTGAACTGGGCCAAGGGGCCAATTCGGTCCAAACAGGCCATCCGTTGGCTCCCATGTGGATAAACACGGCCTGCTAGAAAATGATTAAATGGCGACTCCACCAACTTGCGTGATGCTATTAGCTTCCTTCCAGCCCACCCGCAGCTGCCCCTGGGTGAGCAGCCTGAGGTGGGCAGATTGTTATCTGTGGACAGGTCATTACTGAGAACAGGGTTGTTCTGACAGTATACTGTCTCATCTGACATCCAGGAAGAAAGTCTCATGGTCTCAAGACAACCCCGGCTGAAGTCAACCCTGTTCAGACCCCCGAGGGAAAGGCTACTTTTTTTGGTTCCCATGGGAGAAGGGAAAGAGCAATGTCTCTAAATACTGCCCTCCACCTAACGGGGATGGCAGTGACAGCAAGCAACCAGCAGGGCCAGGGACGGTGGCCGCAGGCCAGAGGACGGACTGCGGCTAAGCCCACACACAGGTGCTACTGCTGACTCTTCTTGACACCTTGGTTTTTGGGACATCCTGGCAGAATAATGATGAAAGTGCTTCTCAGATACAGGAAATTTCAAGTGTTGTCATCAGAATGTTTGGTGACCGAGGGTCTGGATCCAATGAGGCGTCACAATGGACACACTGTCACACAACAGCTTTTTCATTTCTCAACACTCATTTTGTCAAGCTGTAGGGGCTTCCCTGGAAGCTCAGCCGTAGAGAATCTGCCTGTCAGTACAGGAGACAGCTTTGATCCCTAGGTCAGGAAGTTCTCCTGGAGAAGAAAATGGCAACCCACTCTAGTATTGTTGCCTGGAAAATCCCGTGGAGAGAAGAGACTGGCAGGCTACCAGTCCATGGAGTCATGAAAGAGTCAGACACGGCTTAGCAGCTAAACAACAAAAACAACAGTGAAGAGCAGGTATTTATCCCGGCCTAGCACCCATTCCCCTTCTTCTCAGAATAACATCCTGGGTTTTCCCATGGGGGCTACCCCTTCCCTCTGCCCAGTCTTCTGGTTTGAATGGGACTGACTCCTTTCTCCAATTCTGGGGGTGTGCACATGACCACAGCTGACCAATCCCCATGCTTTATGCCCTGGAGGAGTGATTGTTCCCAAGATGGGAGTGTGTCTTCAGCCAGACCAAAAGAGAGTCAGTGCTCCAGTTTCGCCGGAATCTGGGGACAGCACACTCTCTTTCTCGGGAGTTATTAGGCTGATTGCCCACCAGCCTGGTTCTGCTGGTAGCTATGTTACTGCCACCTGAGATGAAGCCAGCCTTCAGGAAAGCAGAGGGAAGAGATGAGAAGGAGATTCCTGTGACATTTCTGAGTGGCTGGATTTAGTGGTGGTCTTTTCCAGTTAGCGAGTTAATACATTTCTTTTGGAGCTTTTGCAAGTTCGAGTTGAGTTATCATCTCTTAGACCTGAAACATCCTGTCTGATGGAACATTTCCAAAATATACCAGTGAGTTGGGTGCTGAGAACACAATGAAAATTTCATTTGAGATGTGTTTGACACTTAGTAGCAATCGTGATTGTTTTGTGATATTAAAGGCGTAAAAGATGTGATATGCCTACATTATGTCACAGAAAAAAAACAAACAAAAGTAAACAAACACACGCTACAACATTGTCTAGTAAATCCCTGCTTCTCTGGAGGCAGTAAGGTCTGAGTTTGAATTCTAGCCCTGCCAATTATCTTGGGTGACTGTCATAACTGTCATGAGCCTCACTCCCCTCACCTGCAATGTGGTGTTAATGAGACTAGCTACATCACTGGATCATCATGCAGGACTATCTGAAATAGTAAGAATATCCATCCTTACAGCAGTTCTGTGAGATAGGAACTCAGGGTCAATAACTAGCTCAAGATGAGGCAACTAGTAAGCGGCAGAGCTGGGGTTTGGGCCTGGGCGGCATGGCTCAGGGCTTCCACCCTTGACCACCGTGTTTACGAACTCTTGAGCTAAGAGAGGTTGAGTCACTTGCCCAAGGTCGCGCTTCCTAACATGGTACACAAAGTGCTTTTCAAGTGAGCGGATCCGTAGTAAATCTCAACAGATGTTAAGGAGAAGACAGAGAGGAGAGTGTTAAGCAGCTGGTTACACTTTAGGGCAGGGTCATGTCTGCAGTAATGAAGAGAAAAGGCAGAGTAGGATTTAGGATACCCGGTTTTAGACTCTACTCTGTTGCAAACCATAACACATGACCTTAGCCAGTCACTTGCTCCTCTGGTCTTTGGCTGCTTATCTGTAGATGGGAGGATCAGAATTATCGCCCTCCAAAAGCTTGTCCACTGTAACCATCTGCTGGTCCAGGGTTTGGAGCCATTTGTCACAATCAAGGTGAGTGAGGCTACAAGAACTAGACGTGGAGAGATGGCTAGATGAGAAGTGCCCATCTCCTGTGGGTCAGTCTGAAGGCTGGGCTTCAGGACTTCATCTCCGTGCTCTACACTGCTTCCAGCTTGGGTCTTCTCTCCCAAGTTTTCCACCGTTTTCTAATCTACTGTATTTCCAAGATCAAGGAAAAAAAATGTGACCAACATAGTCCTTCTCTGCACTAGAGTAAAGAAAGCCCAGACTAGGCCTTCAGCCTCCTCACATATCTGACTCATGATCAGCTCCTAGCCTTTTCACTGGAATTGTTTTAAAGGCTTTTTATCACATCTGAAAATGCTTCCCAAATGGCAACAAACTCTTTAAGGGGAGGAAAAAAGAGTGTTCTGATGAGTTAAGTTTAAATGAATCAAAACCATATGGATTAAATTTCCCCTGAAATACACTCAGGATTGATCATTAAGGACAAATGCTTTGGGACAACACAAGCTTTTGGGTGGGAGGGGTGGAGAGGTTAGGGTCCAACTTGGAACTTCTACTCTGCTCCTAACAACACCTCCCCAAAGTCCCAGACCCCCTAACTCACTCTCAGTGTGGAACAAATGAACTGATCATCTGAGGCTGGGACTTAATGGAACTTTTGTTACCTGAATAACCAAGGGCATCTCATTTTAGCTGCTCTTGCTGTGAGAGTCTCTATGAAAAGGTGGTAACCTTGTTGACGGCAGTAAACAACCTTGAACAAACAAGTCAACTTGTTTACTCAGTCAAAGAACATTTACTGAGCCCCCACTTTGTGTCAGAAACTGCAGAATAGGAACTTACTTGGCAGTCCAGTGGTTAAGACTCAGTGCTTCCATTGCAGGGGATATGTGTTCAATCCCTGGTTGGGGAACTAAGACCCCACAAACCATGTGGAACAGCCAAAAAGAGGGGGAGAAAAGAGGAAAAGAAACTGCAAAGTAGTAAGAAGCAAAGAGAAATGAGACCACCCCAGCTGCTCTGTCTCATCCACCTGCTTCATGACACCATTTGCCCTGCTGCTGCTTCGCTGTGGGTCTCTCTTGTTCTTGATGCCACCAAGCTCTCTGCTGAGAAGGTTTTCAGACCAATCTGGTAGTATTTTATCAAGGCTTTGGTTGTAGCCTGGGATGTACTGGATGGCAGTTTATCTACTCTGATGCACACTTGTTCATCAGACACTGTTCATAAGACATCTGTCTTACGGAAGCACCAAGGCAGACTCCTGATGGTTCATCTTGTTTGTCCCCTTCCAACCCTACCACCAGCACAATCTGCCTAGACCTCAAATCTGACCACATCATTCTACTGTTCCGAGAGTCAGAGCTCCTGTGCATCCCCTCAGTTAAATGCAAGCTCCCCAGCCTGGCAGACAAGGCCCTATAGGACTGGTCCTTCCTTGCACTGATGCTTCTTCAGTCCTTTCTCTCCATTTTGTACTTCACACTCTGGCAACACCAAAGTGCCTGTAGCCCTTGCTACCATGTACCCCATGATTTTCCATCTCCATCTCCTTGTTCATCCAGAATCTTCTACGATTTTTTGCTGCACTAGTTCAAGCTCTTGGCCAAATTCCTGAACCCTCCTCCGAGGAACACTGGCTCAGTGAGATGTTGACTATTTTTGCTCCATGAAATAAAAGGTCTCATGGTGAAAAATGTATGGAAAGTACTGAGTTAGCAAAAGTGAAGTGGGATTTTTTTTCTTTTGCCGACCTTCTCAGAGCCTTGACTCTGCTTTGCTCAGAGTGCTAACATGCACTGAGGATCTTCAGGATCAAACCTCATTTGATCACAGGATCATGTTTGTCTCAAATACTTATTGTCATCTGTCATTTCTGGAAACATAGTTGAGGAAAACTATCCTGGAAGTAACTGATTCTACAACTTTGAACTGACAAGTTAATTTGAACATTCAAAGAACATTTATTATTGTGTCAATCTGAAAAAATTGAGGCTATGAGCAAGCTTAAAGCCTCAAAAACTTTTTTTAAGAAAAATATGTGCAAAGCACTTATCTGACTAAAGACTAGTTTCTAGAATATATTTTTAAAAAATCTCAAATCACAACAGCAAAAACCTACATAATCCAATTATAAAATGGGCATAAAACATGAACAGACATTTCACCAAAGAGGTTATCCAGATGGCAAATAAAAATCATGAAGAAAATAGTTAATATTTTCCATTAGGGAAATGCAAATTAAAACTATAGTGAGACATCACTATAGACCTACCAGAATGGCTAAAATTTTAAAAATGACAACATCAAAAGCTGGAGAGGATGTAGAGAAACTGGATCATTTATCCATTGCTGGATATATAATAAATACATTATCTATATGGATATATATAATATATATCCATTGCTGGAATATAAAAGAGTACCTCCACTTGGGGAAATAGTTGAAAGTTTCTTATATAGCTATTCATGCAATCACCACATGACCCAGCAGTTGTACTCTTGGGCATTCGTCCCAGAAAAAATGAAAAAATGAAAAACAGAAACCTCTATCTGAATGTTTATAGCAGCTTTATTTATTAAACCCCAAACCTGGAAACAGCCCAGATACCTTTGAATGAGTGGACAGTTTGTTTAAACTGTGGTACAGTCATACCATGGAGTACTACTAAGCAAGAAAAAGGGACTATTAATACACACAACAGCTTGGATTGAATCTGCAGAGAATTATGTGGAGTTAAGAAACTCAATCCCTAAAGATCATATACTATATGGTTCCATTTATATAACATTTTTGAAATAACAAAATGATAGAAATAGAGAATACATTAGTGGTTGCTAGGGATTTGCATGAAGGGCAGAGGGCAAGAGGGAGGTGAATGGATGTGGTTATAAAAGGGCAAAAGAGAGATCCTTGGGACGGTAGAAATGTTCTGTTTCTTGACTGTGGTTGTGGTTATGGGAACACACATGTGATGAGATTGAATAGAACCTTGTGCAGAGTTTCCATTTTGCAGGATGAAGAGTTCTGGAGATGGATTGCACGACAACATCAACACGTTTTACACTGAGATGTATACTTAAAACGGAGAAGGCAACGGCACCCCACTCCAGTAGGAGTGGAAAATCCCTAGAAAATCCCATGGATGGAGGAGCCTGGTGGGCTGCAGTCCACGGGGTCACTAAGAGTTGGACACGACTGAGTGACTTCACTTTCACTTTTCACTTTCATGCATTGGAGAAGGAAATGGCAGCCCACTCCAGTGTTCTTGCCTGGAGAATCCCAGGGACGGGGGAGCCTGGTGGGCTGCCGTCTATGGGGTCGCACAGAGTAGGACACGACTGAAGTGACTTAGCAGCAGCAGCAGCAGTGCAATTAAAACTTGTTAAGTAGGTAAATTTCATATGATGTGTATTTTACTAAATGAAAAAAACTGTTTTAAATACATGGAACTAAATACGCACACATACTAGAGCATAAGTGAAACTGGAGAAATTTGAATAAGATCCGTAAATACATCCTTCTCAATATCTTAGATGTGACTTTGTACTATAATTTTGCGAGATGTTATCATGGGAGGAAACCAGGTAAAGAATACATGAAATTTATCTGTATTAATATTTTTTTAACAACTGCATGTAGGTCTACAGTTACATTAAAATAAAAAGTTTGTTTTAAAAATCGGCTGTCTCAAACTAAACAACCTCTACCAACTTTTATATCATCTTCTAAGGACATTGCTATTTTTGCTCTTGTATAAGTGTCTGGTGCACTTTTTAAAATAAATTAATTTTTTATTGAAGGCTAGTTGATGTACAATGTTGTGTTAGTTTTTGGTGTGCACCAAAATGATTCAGTTATGTGTATATATATATATATATTATTTTTCAGATTCTTTTGCATTACAGGTTATTACAAGATATTGAATACAGTTCCCAGTAGGACCTTGTTATTTATCTATTTTATATATAATAGTGTGTGTTAATCCTAAACTCCTAATTTATCCCTCCCCGCCCACCTTTCCCCTTTGGTAACCATAAATTTGTTTTTAAAGTCTGTGAATCTGTTTTGTAAATAAGTTCATTTGCATCATTTTTTAAATTCCACATAGAAGTGATACCATATTTGTGTTTCCCTATCTGACTTCGTTTAGTATGATAACCTCTAGATCCACCCATGCTGCTGCAGATGGCATTATTCATTCTTTTTATGGCTCGTTAATACTCCATTGTGTGTGTGTGCGTGTATATTTATGTGTGTATACCACATCCTCTTTGTCCACTCACCTCTTGATGGCCATCATTTAGGTTGCTGCCACGCCTTGGCTATTGCAATTAGTGCTGCCATAAACATTGGGGTACATGTATCTTTCCGAATTAGAGTTTTCTCCAGATACGTTTCCAGGAGCGGGCTTTCTGGATCACATGATAAGTCTATTTCTAATTTTTAAAGGAACCTCCATACTGTTCTCCACAGTGGCTATACCACTTTGCATTCCCATCAACAGTGTAGGAGGGTTTCCTTTTCTCCACACCCTTCTCTGGTGCCCTTTTTTAAATCGCATATTGTTTGTTCTTACTCTTAGAGTCCACAGGGTATGTTTCATACAAGTTAATATATGGTACATGAATTCACAATGATTTTTTAAAACTGCACACATATACATGCATTACCACGTAGTGGGCACTATTAGCACGTAGCATTAGATCCAAGACTGTAAGAAGGGAGTACAAAGTGAAAAACAAAAGAGCATATTCCTTGAACTTGACTGTGATTCTGCTTGATGGGGTGGGAAGCAGGGGGGTGGGGGGTGGGGAGAAGGAGGCAATGTGAGACTCCCAGAGTTATCTTGTCGTGTAAGATGGCTGAGGAATCAACTCGGCATTCCTTACAGGAAGCAGCCAGTTCCAACTTGGAGTTTCAGAGGCACTCAAACTGAAATCCATGAGGAGTGTTTTGCAGTTAGAAAGAAGGCACACCAAAGTGAATTGGTAGTGACTTTTATTTTCCCAAGGAAAGGAAAAGTGGGGGAGAGAGGATTGAGTCAAGCCAGAGGCAACCTGAGAGTTTAGGAAGTCTGTCCCTAAGTTAGGGCGTTATACTTCTGGGAGACTGAACATACAGACAGACAATAGCCGGACCAGACATGACAACGGAGCTTAGACCCGCAATCCGCAGCACCCGTTCATCTAGGATAAACAGCCCAGGAAGCCAGCCTGCAATGAATCAGACTTGCAGGAAGCCAGATTGCTATCTCCAGTGATAATCCTGGAAGCTAAACAATAACTTCTGTGACAGTCGGCCTTAGATAATCAGGATTTGATTAGTAACTGATGGCTTCCCTCATTTTTGACTCTGCTTCCAACTCAGGGCCAACCAGAGAAAGCCAAATATGCATGCTTCACTCATCACATAGGATAGGATGCCCCACCTCTATTTATCTGCCTTCAGCACCCCCAGGCTAACAGCCTCCAACCAGGGCACGCATGAAGCTTCCTTATTTTTCCATTTTAAAGCTCATCCAACCCTCTGCCACCTTTGGAGCCTCTGTCAAAACACAAGTGATGGTGGCTGACACCCTCACTATAGCAAGCTCTGAATAATCCTTGCTTTTCTCATTTGGTTAGTCTTTGCTTATTTTCACACATCTTCCTAAATATTTGTGGAATAAACAATTCCAAGCAACCAGTGGTATCACCTACTCTCCCCACGTCTGTTTCCAGTGGCACCAGCTGGTAAACGGGTAACTGACAGGTACTCCCACTTCTCTGCTTTGCAGCCAGAGGTTCCTTCACAGGCTCCATCCTGGGTGTGCCATGATGGGTTCCCAAGGTCTTGAGCAGGCCTGATGGGCAACTCTAAGATGCACTGGTTGGGCCTGAGTGTTTTTTGATGGCTGGCATCCATTCTGATTGCTTGAGGCCGCTGACTCAATACAGCACTGTGTTTCTTACTCATAAAACTGCAGTGGGCTGGTTTCTAATCCCAGCACTGGCCAGCAGGGCAAGCCACACCCCTCCATGGTCCTGCCTCTGCTGCTGTAATACGAGGATGGGGCTCATTAATGTCTTCCATCCCTGCTGAATCTAATCCAGCTGAACCTCTTCTCCATTGCCACCCAGCCCTCACAGGTTGGACATTATAGAAATTTCAAAAGGACCACCAGTGGGCTTACCCTTGCAGAAGGAGGGTGAACCAAGCTAGTGGCATTTCTACTGCTTGGCCAGTGACAGGCAAATCCAGGATGGAATCAAGCCCCTGTTTTCCTACACTCGACCTGCTGTTCCATTTAAGCCCCACCAACTTTTGAGCTCCTGCACCCTTGGTTATAATTCACGCCCACAGACTTGATTCCCCGGGGAACAGGTTTTTAAATGTTGAATGAATCCAGAGTTCACATCTGTTGCCTGAATGCGACATGGTGTAAGACTTTTTTTTTTTTTTCCTATTGGTAGCATCGCCCCTCCTTTAGAAACTCACTCTCATTGAGTGGCTTAAAAACAAAACAAAACAAAATCCTCACTCCCACTCAGAGGCCTCAGTCCTGGGGAGCCAGAGCAGAGGAGAGATTGTCACCTCCCAAGTTCAGCAATAAAAATGACTTTCTCCTTTCAGCTGCTGTTCCCTGATGTGACTGTGATCAGTATCAAATGCTCGGTAGCAAGGATTTCTGTGTAGCTTCCTCAGCTAAAATAGATTGAACCTGCCCGCTGCTCTTTGTGTGGGAACAATGGACGTGACAATGAGGAGCTGCTATATTGTTCATGCCTGAATAGTCCCGATTCTAGATATTTGTTGTTGGGCCCTGTAGATTACCCGCAAAGAATGTCCGGCTCGCCCGGCTGAGAAAGGTTATGCTACCGTTGAGCAGTCCAGGCTGCTCCATGGTAATGAATCAAACAGGGGCCTGCAATTAATGAAGTCTCATTGCAAAATGGTAGGGAGTCACCTTGCGAAACAGGGTCTGTTTTTACCTCCAGCTTAATTGCACAGCCTAGGATATCTCCAGTTTGAATGGGTCAACTTTGTGTGTGAGCCAGGGTTAGGGGGGCTGGCAGGAAGGGGCAGAGGGTGAAAAGCAAGGTGGCTTTGGGGGCTTACTTGGGCAAGCTCTGGGAGAAATGAAACCCATATGTGTGGTTATTAGCATGTGACTTGGAACCAGGCAAACAACAGAGGCAGGCTGGAAGGGCAAGAACATATTCTGAGTTTCCCAGCCCCGGTTTTTCAGCTGGGCAAAATCTGAATCACTAGGGACTCCTGCTATGCGGCTGCAGGCTGAGTCTAGCTCATGGCTACTGCATGGTGGTGCTGGTGGGAAAAAAACCCTCACAGAGTTTGCATCTACCACTCTGAATCTCAGTCATTACACTGTTGCTCACCAGCTGTGTGACCTTAGGCAAACTGCTCAACCTCTCTGAGCATCCTCTGTCTCCTCTGTCAAACAGGGGTATATCATCACCTTCCTGCAGGGCTCCCATTAAAAAAAAAAAAAAAAACATTCCCCTAGTGGGCATTTGGGCTTGCCTGGTGGCTCAGATAGTAGAGAATCTGCCTGCATTGCAGGAGACCTAGGTTCAGTCTCTGGATTGGGAAGATCCCCTAGGGAAGTAAAAGGCTACACACTCCAGTATTCTTGATTGGAGAATTCCATGGACAGAGGGGCCTGGTGGGTTACAGTCCATGGAGTCAAAGAGCTGGACATGACTGAGCGACTTTGACTTCACTTCAGTGGGCATTCAATAAATGGGTGAGACAAATATTGCTAGTTTCTCTATATCTATCCTCCCTTTCTTCCCTACGAACAGAATCTCAATTTTCTTTGGGGCAGCAGTATTCAACTGAGAAAATCTCAATTTTGCAGTGTCCCTTGAGGTTGCAGTGGCCATTGGACATTGTTCTGGTCAATCAAAAGTGGACATCTGTTGGATAGGGCTTTCCTGGAAAGCTAATTTTTTTTTCTTGATTAAAAAACAGACAGACTTCACAAAGTTTTTCCCTTTTTCCCTATCCTTTCCTTCCTTTCTGGAAAGCAGTCACAATGCCTGGAAGTGTGGGAGCCATCTTATAAACATGAGGACAAGTTGGGAAGGACACGGGAGAATAGAGGTGAGGGGAAGGATTGAGAAGGTACTGAAGCAGCTGTATTGTGTCTTGCTCAGGACTTCTGGTCCAGTGAGAACAATAAATCCTTGTACATTTAAGTCCCATTTCTTGACATTTCTCTTGCATGCAGCTAAGAACAATGGCTAACTAATACCTGGTGATTGTTATTTCTTCAGGCAGGCAAAACAGGCCCTTGGAAACTTCCCAGGAGGCTGGCTAAAGGAAGGAGAATAAACACACTGGCAGACAAACCAGCCAGTCTCTGTTACATCGTGACCTCACGACCTTTTCCTGTATCTACCATCCATGTACTCGAGCTTTGTACTTATGTAAGTTTCCTTGCGTGCTGAGGGCTAAGTTGCTTCAGTCATGTCTGACTCTTTGCGGCAATGCGGACTGCGGCCCTCCGTCCATGGAATTCTCCAGGCAAGAATACCAGAGTGGGTTGCCGTGCCCCCCTCCAGGGGATCTTCCCTACCCAGGGATCGAACCCATATCTCTTGAGGCTCCTGCATTGCAAGCAGATTCTTTATCACTGAACCACCAGGGAAGCCCGTAAGCTTCCTTGCTTACTATTAAATCAAGGCTTCTGGGAAAACGGAGCTAAATTAAGGGAGATCAGAAGCAAAGATAGTCATGGTACTGTATAAAAATACCTGTTTGCATCACACAAGATAGTGGAGTTAATAAACTCCAAGAAAAAAGGCAGTTTCTAAATGAAAACATTGCCATGGCCACCCTGCTGAGCACAGGAAGTAAACACGGGAACCAGTAGGTCCCCAATAATAATGGCAATAAGATTTTAAAAGCGTCATCCCTAATAAAGAAGCCTCTGCTGAATTCTCACCCCCCTGAACAAAGAGCCAAGAATACTGGGCTCATCCAAAGAGACTTAACAAAAAGTTGAGGGCAGTGTAGACATGTCTTAGTCAGATTGGGTTGGGGGCCCCTTGACTCAGAGGGAGAGCTAAAAGGGAGCCTTCTAGTGACCTTTGAAGGTCAAGCCACTGGCCTACCGCTCTGGGCAGTGTAGTTTAGAGGCTACTTCTCTAGGAAAAGAGTGGAGTAAAATGAGTCGCAAATGAGCTAATCACCATTAATGTTCCAGCTGAAACTGCCAGTCTGACATCCCTCCTAATGGCTGACAAATGTCAGGGTGACTTGTGTGCTTTTTTTGTTAATTGAATTGGTTAATTAGGTCCCAGAGGCCTAGCTGCTAATTATGAGCTACAGCCGAATATGAACTTAAGAAAAAAAAGATGCAAGGAAGTTAAAACAAAAGAGAAAACACACACACACACACACACACACACACACGATTGCTTTGTATTCTTTAAAATCTGTACTATTACCTTCCCTTAATTTTTGACCTGCCACATGTTACTACTTTCTTGATGTGCTCAAAAAAATTTTTAAAGAGAGGAAGGAAAACTCCAATTCTGCCTCTTTCCATGAGGAGCATCTGCTCAATCAGTATTTCGTTCATTAATTTTCTGCCAATTAGCAAGGAAAAAAAAAAAGACAGGCAAAGGGGAGAAAGAGTCCAGATTTCCAGCCTAATGCATTACTTTGTGAAGATGGTGTCTGCAGAAGGGACATGTTGCCTCCTGTTTGGGGAAAGAAACTGCAAGGGTCTACCAGACCCAGCGGACTTGTCGATGTTTAAGAAAACTTTCCCAGAACTTTCCAGAACAGGCTCCAGATGCAGAGCAATCTATACTGTCCCGTTGAGGAATATCTTTAAAGGTAAATAAAGTGCCTTGTAACTCATGGAGGACTTGAGAAATTTAGCGCTGAAGGCGAGAGAAGTAGCTCTCTACTCTCGCCCACAAATTCCTGGCGTTGTCTTTGTTTTTTGCGTCCAATTAGGGGAGAACATTAAAGGAAGTTGAAAGTTCCGGCTTCCTGACTCCAGTTCACACTACTCCTGGGAGCTGGCAGACCCCAAATATCTGATAAGCTAGTCCAGCATCCTTTGGCTGGTGGGGAGAGGAGGAGAAACAGGGCCGGAGGCACACTGAGCTGGGGGGGGGGGCGGCTGGGGAGGGAAAGGGGAGGAACTCAAAGAACCTTTGTGGCAGAATCAGATTCTTCCAGCCCCTGAGGTTCTGGCAAAGATATTTGGATGGGGAGAAGCTGCCCAGGACTGCACTCTCAGCCTCAATCTTGGATTGGCAGAGCCTGGGAAAGCATGTGGCCAGGAGCTTGAGGCCTTGAAGAATGTGTTTGACCCAGACACTGCTTGGAGCATCTTCCCCTGGCAGATTCAGGTGCATCTGACTCACCTTCCCCATCCTACAATCTGCCCTCCAATTTCAGCTGCCAAGTCCAGAGCCCTCCTCCCAGTTTCTTCCAGTTCCCAGCCTTTGCCCTGTTACATCCTGTACCTCTGCTCCTGGGGGTGATCCCTCAGGATGGCACCAAGCCAGTTTCCAGGCTCCTCTGTTCATGGAATTCTCCAGGCAGGAGTACTGGAGTCATTCCCTTCCCTGGGGGATCTTCCTGACCGAGGGATTGAACCTGGGTCTCCTATGTTACAACAGATTCTTCACTGTCTGAGCCACCAGGGAAGCTCCTTAACACTTGCCCCATTCCACAGTCTGCCCTCAAGGCTCAGCCGCAAGTCCAGAGTGTGTGTGTGTGTTCAGTAGTCCAGTCATGTCTGACTCTAAGTTCAGAGCACTCCTCCCAGTTTCTTCTAGTTCCCAGCCTTCGTCCTGTGCATCTGTGCCCAGAGGGTGATGCCTCAGGATGGCTCCAAGCCAGTTTTTGGCCCCCTGATGTTTCCAAGTCCTCCAATCAGAAAGGCTCTAGTTTTCCTGAAGACTTGAGAGGGAGGAGCCACACCCAACACAGAGCCTCTGCCTTCTGCAAAGCTCTCCCTCCAAAGCCCCAGCACCTTTGCCAGCCCACTCCAGTACCCTTGCCTGGAAAATCCCATGGGCAGAGGAGCCTGGTAGGCTGCAGTCCATGGGGTTCGCTAAGAGTCGGACACGACTGAGGGACTTCACTTTCACTTTTCACTTTCATGCACTGGAGAAGGAAATGGCAACCCACTCCAGTGTTCTTACCTGGAGAATCCCAGGGACAGGGGAGGCTGGTGGGCTGCCGTCTATGGGGTCACACAGAGTTGGACACGATCGAAGCGACTTAGCAGCAGCAGCAGCTGACCCCTTTCTAAGGTCATGGGATTGTAGGCTGCCTCACCCACTTCAGGTGGACAGTCACTGAGACATGTGCAAGAAAAGTTCAATATTTGAAAAAAAAGCTGCATGTTTTACACATGAGTTTCTGCATTTTTACTAGCAAGTGCATGTGTGTGCGTGCGTGTGTGTGTGTGCCAGCATTACAACAGCATTGACTCTCTGGGTTCATCCTGAGCAAAGCATCCCTGAAGGGTTTTCAGAAAATCGTGGTAAAATCTATGGGGACCTTTGGTGAGCTTGATTTTGCTGGGAGCACAGGAGATCAGCTGACCATGGAGCACCCTGGGCAGGGCCACGCAGAATGTTCATCAGCTGAAAGGGAGGATCAACTTCCACATCCTAACCTTGATACTTGCTACTTGGGCGACCTTAGCCTCACTGCTTCATCTTTGAGATGCATGTTTTCAACTCTGAAATGCAAATAATTAGAGTGCCTGTCTCCTAGGGCTGATGCGGGGGAGTAAAGGAAAGAAAGGGTGAGAGCTGTGAGCACCACACACCCAGGAAACACCAGCAACCACACTTGGTTTCCTCTCTCACTCTATCCTTTCAAAGCCTAACATCCGCATAAACACTGGCAACACCAGGAACTTACCATCAGTATCTTTCACTTCATTTGCTTTGCTTACCACGAGCTTCTCACGTGGCTTAGATGGTAAAGAATATGCCTGCAATGCAGGAGGTCCAGGTTCTATCCCTGGGTTGGGAAGATCCCCTGGAGAAGGGCATGTCTACCCATTCCAGAATTCTTGCCTGGAGAATCCCATGGACATAGGAGCCTGGTGGGCTACAGTCCAGAGGATCGCAATGAATCAGACATGACTGAGCATCTAACACTTCCACTTCACTTTCTTCTTCTGTCTTATCATTAGATGAAAGGGAAGATCATTTGACTACCCTAGAACATAGGGTGATTAAATGTGGCTGAGGAGTGCCCAGGACAGAGGAGGTTCTGGGACATGGGTCTTTCAGAGGAGGAACAGCCCAGGCAAACCAGGATGAGTCGATCACCCCCTAGAAGGGAGAATTTTAATTGTTTGTTTAAGAGAATCACTGTGGTTGGGGGAGGTATGATGCCAAACCAGCCAGCAAGTTAACAAACTCAGTAAAAACCTGGGGCTGCTCAGGACATCCACAGATGTTAAGTGTGTACATGTGGCTTGGCCGGTGCTGATGGCAGAGGCCACAGAAACACAGCATTGCTCATCGCACAGGACTAAGGCTGTAGAACTCGTGCCCTTCGAAGTTGAAGTCCCATGTGGGAACTTGTTAGAAAGGAAGTCATGAGTTAACCAAGCTGCTCCCCACATGTTACGTTATGGAACATACATACAAATATATATATGCATATATATACATGCTCTATAGTGTATATATTAATATATATGTTCCATAATATACTGGCTTCCCTGATAGCTCAGTTGGTAAAGAATCTGCCTACAGTGCAGGAGATCCTGGTTTGATTCCTGGATTGGGAAGATCTGCTGGAAAAGGGGTAGGCTACCCACTCCATTATTCTGGAGCTTCCCTCCTAACTCAGCTGGTAAAAACTCTGCATGCAATTTGGGAGACCTGGGTTTGATCCATGGGTTAGGAAGATCCCCTGGAGAAGGGAAAGGCTACCCACTCCAGTATTCTGGCCTGGAGAATTCCATAGACTATATAGTCCATGGGATCCCAAAGAGTCAGACACATAACATATATATATATATAGGGATGTGTGTGTGTAGTGACAGAGAGAGGAGATTTTTTTTCCTTTATTTTGATACTTGGAGTTTCAAAAAATATTTTCTTTACTTATTTTAAATAAATTTAAAAGACACTTGCTCCTTGGAAGAAAAGTTATGACAAACCTAGACAGCATATTAAAAAGCAGAGACATTACTCTGCTAACAAAGATATATAGTCAAAGCTATGGTTTTTCCAATAGTTATGTATGGATGTGAGATTTGGGCCAGAAAGAAGGCTGAGTGCCAAAGAATGGATGCTTTCAAATTGTGGTGCTGGAGAAGACTCTTGAGAGTCCCTTGGACTGCAAGGAGATCAAACCAGTCAATCCTAAAGGAAATCAACCCTGACTATTCATTGGAACGACTGATGCTGGAGCTGAAACTCCAATACTTTGGCTACATGATGTGAAGAGCTGCTCATTAGAAAAGACCCTGATGCTGGTAAAAATAGAAGGCAGGAGGAAAAGGGGATGACAGAGGACAAGATGATTCAATGGCATCACCAACTCAGTGGACATGAGTCTGAGCAAGCTCCGGGAGATGGTGAAGGACAGGAAAGCCTGATGTGCTGCAGCCCATGGGGTCACAAAGAGTCAGACATGACTGAACAACAATGTTTTTAATTAATGTTTAAGATTGAAGATTAGTTGATTTATAATGTTTCAAGTATATAGCAAAGTGATTCAGTAACACGTATATATGTATATACATTCTTTTTCAGTTTATTTTCCATTGTAGGCTATTACAAGATATTGAATCTAGTTCCTTATGCTATACAGTAAGTCCTTGCTGTTTATCGAGGAGACGTTTAGGTGCCAATAAAACAAAAAACCCACAGGGGCTCGAGGACACTGCTCACCAGGGGCAGAACCTAAGAGATGTCAACCACGTTCTTACATCCTGATGCCAGCTCCTGGAAAGTTGCCTTTCTCAACTGGGGTGATTGCTTTGAAATTAAACCACCAAGGATGCCTATTCCAGATTTGAGGGTTATATCTCTCCACAGAAGGAAAGGGGAAATAAACACCAGGGAGGAGAACAAATCTGCACTGAGCACCTAAAGTATGCTGGTCTAAGGGTCACAGAATATTTTCAGAGAATTTTAAATATTAAAAGAGAGTAGTTTTGTGACTCATATTTAATAACTTAGAAAACCGGGGCTCAAGAAGGAATGTAAGTGTTATAAGCTCACTCAGCTAAGAAGTGGCAGACCTGGAAATAGTAATAATGACAATTATTATTATTAATTAAATTGATAATTATTATTTAGTAAAAATAACCAGCATAATAGAGCAACAGTTTATATGTATTATGTGTTTCTTAGGTCTAGGTACCAGACTATATACGCTCTTTAATGTTTAATCCCATTTAGTCTTGAAACAGCCTTCCAGGTCAGTACCACTATTAAGCCCATTTATCATGAGTAAATTGAGGATTAGAGAGTTTCTATAAACTGCTGGGGGACATCCAGCCAGTAAGTGGCAGCACTGGAGTTTGAACCCATGTTTGTCTGGCTCTGTAAACCAGGGTATAAGACATTTGACCCATCTCAGCTTACAAAAACACTTCTGTGCAGGTTATCACATTTGACTATTGAGACTAATATTTTCTAGATTTAAAAAGAGAGGCCAAGAGAGCTTCTGATTTGTCCCAACTCATATAGCTTTTAACTGTGGGAGAGTCTGCCAGAAAACTGACCCCTGGTCCCAGTACCCCACGAGAATAGTGGGCCAATGTGTCCACTGGGAAAAGAATATTCTTCCAAAATGCTAGCTTTCTTCTCTCTGCTGCAACAGGAAACTTCTTAGGTAAACAGATTTGCCCCATAGGAGATCACCGGGTGACGCAGAAAGAGAAAGGAGACGGTCATACTAAGAAAGCACAGCCGGAAGAGCCTCTACCATCCCAAGCGTCCTCCCCCAGACAGTGCAGCAAGGCCTGGATCTCGCCTGCACGTGCAATATTGACCTGGTGATATTGACGCACCCCCTGCAGGGTTGCCTTTCCTTATTGATAACCAATGGCAGTGCCTAAAGTTCAAACACTGCTGGGCGGCTTTCATGTTTGTAAATAGTATTGATGCGCATAAATAAAGGCCCATCAGACTGCAGGACTAGACAGGATGGAGGCAGAACATTTGGGACACTAAATCCGGAAGCAGCTAATTAAAACCAGAGCTGGGAAGGAAGCCGGAAAGGGTGCCAGGTAATGTCAATGCCTCTGATCCTGGACACTCCAGTACCCCAACTCAGCCTCTCCCAACTTGGTGGCCGGCGATGCTGCCTCCTTCTCCTCAGGAAGGAACTGCTCCAAGGCTGGCTGCCCTTGGTTTACCCCCCACAGAGCCTGGTGAGCCAGTGATCCTGAGGGAATAGTCACACTGTCTGAGAAAACTAGGTGGTCTGCGGAAGAACACAGACATCTGACGTCACTATTTTGACCCAGGATATTCTGATGAAGCCTAGAAAACAATCGCTTAAACTTGCAATTTATATTTAAAAATAATAATAAATTAAATAAAAATAAATAAATAAAAGATGTAGCTAAGAAATGTGTACACAGCAACACTTCCTCTTTGACTCCAAGAGGTCAGTTTTGAGAAAAAGATTGGGTTCAGGGAGAGAGGAAGACTCAAGGTCAGTTGTCCTCATTACTTTTAATTTTTTTTTTAAATCCATTTTCTCTCAAAACAGTTAAGAAAATGGTAATAGGATCATCAGTTCAGTTCAGTCGCTCAGTCGTGTCCGACTCTTTGCGACCCCATGAATCACAGCACACCAGACCTCCCTGTCCATCACCATGTCCCGGAGTTCACTCAAACTCACATTCATCAAGTTGGTGATGCCATCCAGCCATCTCATCCTCTGTCGTCCCCTTCTCCTCCTGCCCCCAATCCCTCCCAGCATCAGAGTCTTTTCCAATGAGTCAACTCTTCGCACATATCAATAATTACCTTAAATGTAAATGGATTAAAGGCACCAACCAAAAGACATAGGCTGGGCGGATGAAAACATGTGGGTGTATGCACTTCCACTTACCACATCACTCAGCTTAATCCCTCAGACTGCACATAATTATTTTATATAGTTAGGTAATCATGTTTCCATTATGGCTTGCGATTATAAGCATCTTTTATATTTTGTCTGGCTATTGATTGTGAAAACTGATAAACATCTCTTACTACTGTGATTATGTAACTATTACTTAATACCATTGTATCATGATTGGTCAACAGAAAATAATTGAATTCTATATCATCAATACTACCCTTTAATAGAAAAACATGTACTCACTTTTTAAAATCCAGATATATATCAGAATTATCTTGGAATTTTTTGAAAAATACAGATGACCAGGTATTGCTTTTTTTTTCTCCAAAGCTCCAGGTATGTTTCTAATGAGCAGCCATGTTTAGAAACAATTGGACTATACAATAATCTTTTCCTTTTATCTAGTTTGTTTCACTTTTTCTATTTCATATTCAGTGCTCCCATTTCACTTAGCTTATGTTCTCCAGTTTCTCCCTCTTTTTTTTTTCTTTGATGTTCTTTCTTAAGCCTTTATCAAGCCTAGTAGAAAAGCCTTTGTATACACATATATACATAAGTAATATGGGTAATGTATATATTTTAGAAAACTTGTGAATTTTTGTTTAGCTAAAAAAATTATGAAATGTGATTTCATTTGTTTGACTTAGTATAAGCAGAATGCTAGATTTCTAATTTTTAAAAAATGGATACACAATAAGCAATGAAGATTTAGTGTATATCACAGGGAAATCTAGCCAATATCTTATAATAACCTATAATGGAAAATAATATGAAAGGTAACATATCTGTGTATGTATAACTGGATCACCTTGCTGTGTACCTGAAACGTTGTAAAGTCAATTATACTTCAATAAAATATATATATTAAGGAAAAAAGGATGTTTTCTGCATTATGATGGATCAATAGCAAAAAGGTCACATTGAAATGTCCCATCTCAAAACAGCTCTGTCCAAAGTGCCACCTCACTCTTGGGCAACCTAAGTGTGTGAGGGCAGGTGCTGGTTGTCTTGGGATAAAGAATCTCTTGCCAACTGCTCGGGAGAAACACCTTAAGAGCTGTTAATAGCAGGGAGGTAATTCATGTTTTTTTGGTGCCACATTTTCTCCTTTTCACCATCCTTAGCGAGCCTTCATTCAAAGCCAATAAAAATAACAGCTAATATTTGTTCAGCACTTACTGTGGGCCAGGCATTATCTTAAGCACTTTACCTACATAAGCTTGTTTAATTTTCATGACAACCCTAAGAGAGGAAGCTGAAGTACAAAGAGATGTTATTGCCACAATGACTTTATTTCCCCAAGTGATCTTGGAAGGGAAATAATGTGAGTCCCACTTTTGAGATGAAGAACAGAAGCCTAAGGGGTAAAAATGACTTTTCAGAGTGAGAGGCAGACGCCTAGCAGAGCATTATTTTGAGTGCACCTAGATGCCTTGCTTTTGTAAAGCAGCATGTGGGGGCCATCTTTTGCCCCCAGACACCATTCACCATTATCATGGGCCAGTCACAGCCCAACATGCTTCCAGAAGCATTGTATTGGATTTAAGAAAAGATAAGGTAAGATAGCCCCAACACTGGGCTAGCATGAAGAACAATGCCATCTAATGCTGTAAAGATGTCCTAGGCTATGGTTCCAAGGAGAGGAGTTTCCCCTAAAACAGATCCCAAGGCTGCCTTTTTTCTTGGCTGGTCCCAGCAAAGGTACCCTCTGCTGGCTCAAATGGCAGGGGGTCTGCATTGTGCAAAAGCACCTAAGATTTCTGGGAGCTACACAGGGAAAGGGGAGGGAGGGTGAGTGCATGTGAGTAAGAAGGATCATGTTCCTGGTTTTAGGTTAGCTCCAGGACTGGAATGCTTAACTCATGTGGTTTTTCAAGATTAATCATAAGTTACAACAAGCTACTTCCCCTTGGGGTATTTCATTTGCATCATTTTCTCTCCCAGAGGGTTGAAGGAAGAAAAAATATCCGCTGCACGGCTTTGGAAATTAGTTGCTTGTCACTCACTCGCTTGGAATGGGATTTGGATCTCATGGCCTTCGCTCCAGAGCTCTGGACCAGCTCCCCATTAAGCAAGAGGCGTACAGCTGGAAAAGACACTACTGCCAAGACGCTCAGAGCAAGGAGCCAGTTGTGGGCAGCTCAGCAGTAACGTGAGCCCCAGCTTCCGAGTGCCATCATTTATCTGCAGTTCCCCAGGCACTTCAAAACTAGGCACTCAGCCCGCCATATGCATTTGAGCTTCAGGAAGGAGTCTGCATGCCCCATTCTCCAAGGACGATGAGCGATCGTGGTTGAATCTCAGGGGAAAGAGTTTTAGGTGAGGTATTCGGGGTCCTCAGCTGTCCAGGTAGGGCAGCTGCCTGGAAACTGACCTGGCTAGGAGATTGCTGACTGCCTTTTGGAAGGGCAACCCAGGGTCCCTTTCTGTATTATACAAACTGGCCAAGTGAACCTAGATTCGAAAGAGTCAGTGTCACGGTGGAGCATGTGGGGAGTGGAACATGTTCCCAAGGCACAAAGTCCATACCATCTGAAGGAGGACCTCAGCCAGAATCTGGGAGTGGAGGGTCATCAGAGCCCAAGATACAAGGCTGATAATCAGAGCAGCAAATTCAGAGTGGTGGGAAAATTGGAAGAGAAAACCAGGAAGGCAGGCAGAAGTGTGTCCCACGGGCATGGCCAGCACCAGGAATGGCCAGGGCCAGACTCGGCAAGATTGGTTTAAGGCTGGGCTCCCCGACGGCAGGCCTAGGGTAGCACAGTTCCACAGAAGACCACACCTTCTGGCTAGTTAAGACTGAATATGCTGCCTGACTTCAGTGGACTGATTCATAAACAGGACTGGTGTTGGCATCCGGAGAGATGAACCCAACCAGGTGCCTCCAGGCCTGCCAAGATCCCAAGTGCCACTTCCTAGGGTGCTCACTGAGGTGCCACCACCAAGTGATGAGACGGATCAGAAGTTTAACCAGCAAAGTGGCATCCCCAGGAAGCAATATGCTCAACTGTGTAGCCAGAAAGCGCTCTATTTACTTCAGCAAAGCCAATCACTCTAGAAAATCATTCATTACTTTATTACTAAATGTCTCGACTTCTGATTTCCTTTGCTCACCTAGGACTTATTCCTGATTACATTTTGACCACTGGCAAACCCAAAATCCTCCAGAAAATTCTTCCTTGGAAAACTGTAACAGTTTTTTTAATTGGTGGAAAAAAGTATACTGCTTTAGTGCATGATCGGAATTATTTGATTTTGAACTCAGAGAGGACTAATCAGTGCTAATATGAAAAAGAGCTGCGTGCTAAAATAGGAAGCAGAGACCACCGATAGCAGGCCACTTCAATTGTCTTCTAAGAGAGCAAATGTTTCATGGCGAGCAGGAGGTATAGGTCTTGTGCACAGAGGGTACATGAATGCAACGGAAGTCACATTACTCAGCCATGAAAAGAACAAAATGATGCCACTTGTGGCAACTGGATGGACCTAGAGATTGTCGTACTGAATGAAATAAGTCAGACAGAGAAAGTCAAATATCAGATGACATTGCTTATATGTAGAATCTAAAAAAAAAAGATTAAAAAATGAGCTTATTTACAAAACAAATAGAGTCACAGATGAAGAAAACCACCCTACAGTCATGGGGGGAAAGGGAGAAGAATAAATTGGGAGATTGGGACTGACATATATGCACTGCTATATATAAAGTGGATAATAAGGAGCGACTGTACAGCATGGGGAACTCTACTCAATATTCTGCAATGACCTATATGGGAAAAGAACCTAAGAAAGCAGGGATGCATGTATGTGCATGATTGATTCACTTCGCTGTACAGCAGAAACTAGCATGTTTTTAAATCAACTACACTCCAATTATAAAATTTTTAAAAAGTAAAGAAACTAACACAATATTATAAATCAACTACACTCCAATAAAACATTTCAAAAAATAGAAAATACACTTCATCAGTTAAAAGAGGCTAGGTTTGGGGAAACATACAACCCCATGACGTCTATGGCTTGCAGCCACGAAGGTTTGCCTCTTGTTCAGGCTGTGTGTCCCCTCTGAGCTCACCGCCTCTCTGCTCCACGCTGAATGCTCCAGGGGATCCAGGCAGGTGATGAAGCAGCCTCGAGCTGGAACTTGGACAACTTTATGGCAGAAGGAAAAGACATATGGCAGGTCACTCAGAGCTCTTACAGCTTCTTCTTGGACAGAGCTCACATTTCGCTGGCCCAGGGAAGTCACCTGGCCCAGTGTGAAGTTGAGGCAGGAATGTGTAATCCTCCTGCAGAGAGGGGCCACTGCACGAAGAGGCACTGAATGTGAGTTCAACCCACCATGAGAGCATAAGCTTCCTAACATATTCCTGAGAGAACCAGCTTTATGTGACGTTGGGTGGTCATTTTATTTCTCCAGACCTCAGCCTTTTCATTGAGTAAATGGGAATCATAACACTTACCCGCTCTTCCTTACAGGGCCATGGAGAAAATTAACCACGTGATTAAATATGAAATTGCTTGATGAATGATTCTTAAAGCACCCCAGGGACAAAGGGCATACATTGACCATATTTGGGATATAAATTGCAGTTTATGTCAAAAGCAAAGACTGGTGGCCAGTGACAAACCATGTCTTTCCCCTGAGCTGTTGGAAAGGAAGGCAGCCTGGTGGGTGAGTGGGTTCAGTAAGGCAGTGCCCATAAGTGTAGCCTAGATAGTTGGGAGGACTGGGGAGGGAGAGGCCATCTTGCTGGCACATTAGTCTACTCACCGTAATGGACTTTTTCCTTTAAACAACTCTTTTATCCACCTGCCTTCCTGGTTACCTGCTTAGTGCAGGTCTAAACACTAATCCACACTCAGTTCAGTTCAGTTCAGTCGCTCAGTCGTGTCCGACTCTTTGCAACTCCATGAATCACAGCACGCCAGGCCTCCCTGTCTATCACCAACTCCTGGAGTTCACTCATACTCACGTCCATTGAGTCGGTGATGCCATCCAGCCATCTCATCCTCTGTCGTCCCCTTCTCCTCCTGCCCCCATTCCCTCCCAGCATCAGAGTCTTTTCCAATGAGTCAACTCTTCTCATGAGGTGGCCAAAGTATTGGAGTTTCTGCTTCAGCATCAGTCCTTCCAATGAACACCCAGGACTGATCTCCTTTAGGATGGACTGGTTGGATCTCCTTGCAGTCCAGGGGACTCTCAAGAGTCTTCTCCAACACCACAGCTCAAAAGCATCAATTCTTCAGTGCTCAGCTTTCTTCACAGTCCAACTCTCACATCCGTACATGACCACTGGAAAAACCATAGGCTTGACTAGACGGACTTTTGTTGGCAAAGTAATGTCTCTGCTTTTCAGTATGCTATCTAGGTTGGTCATAACTTTTCTTCCAAGGAGTAAGCATCTTTTAATTTCATGGCTGCAATCACCATCTTCAGTGATTTTGGAGCCCCCCAAAATAAAGTCAGCCACTGTATCCACTGTTTCCCATCTATTTCCCATGAAGTGATGGGACCAGATGCCATGATCTTCGTTTTCTGAATGTTGAGCTTTAGGCTAACTTTTTCACTCTCCTCTTTCACTTTCAACATTAAAGGGATGTAAATGCAATAGGATGCGTGCATGCTAAGTGCTTCAGTCGTGTCCAGCTCTTTGCAACCCTATGGACTGTAGCCTGCTAGGCTTCTCTGTTTACGGGATTCTCCAGGCAAGAATACTGAGTGGGTTGCCATGCCCTGTTCCAGGGGATCTTTGTGATCAAATCCAGATCTCCTTCATTGCAGGCAGATTACGGCTGTGCCACTGGGGAAGCAAAATGTCATTGGATTGCTACCTGCATTTTGTAGCTAAGGAAACAAGCAAGACGTTCAAGGTCACACAATAAGTAAACACACAGCGTCTCCTTTAAGCACTTACATACAGTAATATTTAATCCTTGCAGCAACTGCATGAGGCAGGAGCTGTAACTATGCCCATATCACAGATGAGGAAATTGAGGTACAGAGAGGCTAAATAATTTGTCCATTGTCCCACAGTTCATTAGTGGCCAGTATTGGGGGACCCTTGGGGTTGAGCATTCACAGTTGCACATTTTTCTTCCCACAATTTAACATCTCTGAAATTTGGATGTGTCTTTAATTGATTGTGTATCTTAGCTGAGGAATCAGTATTTTTCTTAGTGGTATATAAAATAACGGGGCTTCTTAAAATTGATGACATCTTAGTTAAAATCAATGTAATAAGAGACTTTATTTCTTCTTGATCCATCCCTCCCCACTTCCCTTCATCAGTTTTGAGATTTAAAAGTGATTCTTCCCCTTGGATGGAAGGGAAATCAGACATAGATCCTATCATCATTCTTTCTTCTCCCCTCCAGCCCTGTAGGTGAAAACACAGGAGATGTTGTTGACAAAAGGTGGCCAGTTCGGGAGCAAGGCAGCACACACGGCGTGGACTGCTTCTGGGCAAGATGGGGTATTTGGGAGACAGGGGTGCTATCCAGCCAGCATTTCCAGGAGGTCAGAGTCCCAGCCAGATTCCCACACACAGCACCCATTTGTGAGCCCCAGTGCTGAGAGCAAGCCCATTCCCTGACATGCAGAGATGAAGCTAGGAAACCTGAGTAGGAACTCAGGGGCAACTGCAGACGGCACGTCTAAGGCGCTGCAGTTACTGAACAAGACACGAATCTGTGTCCATTTCTTGGGGGGTAAATACAACCACATGTGGCTGAAACCCTCACATCATTTAGTCTGCGCTGACATGAATTCCCTTGGAAGAGTTAGCATTTGGTAACTCTCCCTCCCCTCCTCACCTCCCTTGTTCTCCATCAATATCTTGCAGATGTTGGAACAAGCCGCTGACGGACTTCTTTCCCACATTGGAATGCTGGCCTGGGGAACGATGCCGCAGCGCTTTCTGGCCGCCTGCTACCCTCGGCTACAATGGGCCTCCTACACTCTCTTACTTGCGCATCAAGCCTCTGGCTGCTTGCTGCCAAGTATTAAGTGCTTGTTCCACAAACCTGGTGTAGATTATCACTTCGCTGTATAGATGTATCTAATAGAATTAAATAGTTGGCTCCTGACCAGTAACAGATGTGCTACATATAATGCAATAATAATGAGACTGAAACCACCATGTAATATCGAGGGAAGAGTGGAGGGCAACTTGCATTTCTCTAGTTTGAAAGAAAAGGAAAGCAGAGAGGATGGCCATTTATTTGCACCGAATGAGCTGTATCTCTGTGTTACAAATTCCGCAAGGAGTGCCTCTTGCAACCCTGTGGACACCCGTGAAATGAGAGGCAAATAGGGTAGGAATGGGGGTGGTTTGTGCTAGAGGAGGATTGGTCCAGCTCAATGACCCCTGCCTCTCCTCCCAACCTGGTGCTGCTGGCTTTGGAGGGCTGAATTGGGATCATACTGGGACACACTCTTGCAGGGTGCTTCAGGTGAGAGATGACCAGTGGAGCCTAAGCTTGGGAGGTCAGCCACGTGGGCAGGAGGAAGACAGAAGTGCAGACAATGGAAAAAGGAAGCCAGACTGCTTGCTGGGCAGGCCCCCAATGGGCCCAAGTGGGGACTGCAGGGCTCTCTCCTGGTGTTTGTGCAGTTCCAGAACCTTCCTCAGAATTAGCACAAGCTGGTCTCTGGAGACGCCTGCTTCCCAACAGTTCTCAACTCTGGTTCCTAGGACTGCTAAACAGGAGACCTGGGAGGGAGTATGCGTACAGTGAAGGGGTAGCCAAGCTCAACACTGGAGGTCAAAGGGCGACAACAGGGTGGAATTCCTGCTGTACAGCAGTGCTTACTATGAATTCAGAGCTGCCGCTCTTCTGAGTGTTTTGATCTCTCACTGCACCTTCTTCCTGTCTTCTTCAACTCCATTGCCCTCCTTTTCTCTACTCTTCAATATTAATGTCTTTGTCCATTAGTTATTGCTGAGTAACAACCCCCAAAAACTTAATATATGCTTTATTTATTTGTCTGTTTTTCTCACAATTCTGTGTCAGTTTGGTTGATCTGAGGCGACTCGGGCCTCAATCAGTTGTCTTGGCTGGACTTGCTCATGTGCCTGTGATCAGTTGGTAGACTGGCAGAGGACTGGCTGGTCTTGGATCGCCTTAGGTCCTCATAGCTCTCACAGTCCTCCAACAGCCTTGCCTGGCTATATTCCTCTGCCAGGGTTGGAGCTGTGACAAGAGAGTTGGTGGAAATAAGCCTGCACTTTCAAACTTCCACTTGCATCCCACTGGTTTCCCGCTGGCCAAACCAGTGTCACAGCTAAGCTCGAATCTGAGCAGGAAGGGACTGCAAAGTTACGAGTCAAACGGAGGTCATGCAGTCAGTCTACTACAGTATCCGTGACACTTATCAGAGGTTTTCAAGTACACAGATTAGGAAGAGTCAGTGAAACAGGTTAATGACATACCCTGGAAACTCAAGTCCCATTTCAGTCCATCCGAAGACATGGTCAGAGGGCAGTCAGGCCAGTTTCTGCTCTCTCTACCTGGACTTCCATCTTCTATCTTCCTACAATAGCACTTTGAGGCTGCCTGCTGTCTCCCACCCCCGATTCATATACACACGCAAGGACAGACTCTGGTCCAATTTCTGGGGCCACTTCCTGCCACAGTCCTCAGTCACATAAGGATAGGCAAGACACATAAAGTTAAGGTATGAGAGCACAGCACATAGTCCCAGAAAGTTTGGGTCTCAGGAGAGGAAAAATCAAGGGGAAAAACAGACTTGATACTGAGAGGAGACCAAACAGTAATTAATACAGGGACTCCCTCATGCCCTGGACCCAGAGGTGCAATTGAGATCAACACAAGACGGTGGTAAATAGGCCCACCTTATCAGGTGAACAAAATAAAGGGTAGCATAGTCAAGTACTCCTAACGGCACCCAAAGGATCAAGCTAGGAAAGCAAGAGGAAATCTACTTGGCACATAATAATCACTCCATGAAATTTGTAGGCTGACTGGCTAGGAAACTATTCTAAGAAACCCACAGACTCTTAAAGATTTAAGAACAAGGAGAGTCATTGAAACCTATTTGTAAAAGTGGAAACAAACCAAATGTTCAACAATAGGGAATGATTAAATAATTTATGGCACATCTATATAAATGGCATATGATGCAGTTATTTAAAATGATGTTTTAAATTAAATTTTTACAACTGGAGGAGAAATTCAACGTGTAATTTGAAGTGAAAAGGCGGGTTCCAAAACGATATGCAATCTGATCCCAAGGAGGCATAAAATAAGTGTGGTTTTAGCAGTGGTTTATGGGAGATTTTTGTATCTTTACGCTTTTTACATTTTCCAGGTTTTTTGTAATTCCTCTATGTTTGTAAAAATAATTGAAGTTCTGGAAAGGACATGGATCTTAATTTTGAAACAAGGACTGAGATGTTAACATCCTCTTGTTGTTACCTCAGGCACTCTCAGACCCTCTCACCTATGTTCCTATATTTTCATTGGTACCACTTACCACACATTATATGTAGTTGGCGGTCCCTTCTGTCTTCTTCAACAGAATGTAGACTCTAGGAGGAAGGGTTTTGCTTGTCTTGTTCATGGATGTGTCCCCTGCATTCACCAAGCCTTATGGACTGCAGACCCTCAGAAAAAACTTGCTGAATGAATGAGTGAGTGAATGACTGAAAGCACTCAGAGGGAATTCCCTTTCCCTTCTTTGTCTCCTCTAGGATGTCCTGAAGCATCAGTATTAGGTGCACCTTGATTTATCCACAGAGAGAAGTGTTAGGAACAACTTTGATTTGCAAATACCCATTGCCTCTGATGTCCATAGATTTCCTGCTGGGCTCAGCATAGTACCAAGCACTATGGTGGACAAGAAGGCAGCAGAGTAGATTACAGGACAGGGCATCCATCAGACCAAAGAAGGGAACTCTAGCAGACAGCACAGAGACCCAGTTACACATGGCCACCGCGTCCCATTGATATCTTCGAGAGCCAGTGAAACTGCCCTTCCTCTCACATCATTTGGGAGTCAGCACCAGAAACGCCACATGTGTCCTTCCACGCATCTTCCTGAAGCAAATGACGCCCCTGCTCTGCCGTTTTCCACTGCATGGAACTCTCTTGACTGCATCTCAGCCAGCTCCTTGTCTAGTGTACTGGACCAAGAAGCAACTGTTCTATTAGTTACTACTAGGCAACCATTCTACTAGTTATTCCATTCTCTTTTTAAGAAATATTGATTGATTGATTGATTTGGCTGCCCCAGGTCTTATATGCAGCACACAGGATCTTTGTTCTTCTTGGAAGCATGTAGGATTTGTCACTGTGGCATGTGGGATCTAGTTCGCTGACCAGGGATTTGAACCCAGGCCCCCTGCACTGGGAGCTCAGAGTCTTAGCCTCTGGACCTCCAGGGAAGTCCCTAATTATTCTATTCTATTCTTCATCTCTGTCTTGTGTCACTCTTTCCCAGGCACATAAAGATAGCTTTTATTTCTATTTCTCTCTCCTTGTCCCTTCTCTCTCAGTCCCAAGTTTGAGCCCTCTCTTTCCCTGTAAAGCTATCAAACACCACTGAAAAGCAAATAAGTCTTACCAGTGACAGAAAAGGAAAAAGAAAGTGACCAGCAGAATCAGCCAAGAGAGCACATTCACGGTGTGAGATCCTTGCAAGTGTCCAATACTCATTTCAGACACTGCTCACCATTCTTTAATTAAACCTGCCTTTCCGCACCCACTAGTGCTTGAGACAGAGGAAGCAAATATTTTCATTTGGAGTGTTGTTTGTCCCTTTTGTTAGAAGTGAGGTTCTCTACTATTTTTTTTTTTTGAACACATGCATGTAGGAATTTCCCTGGATGTCCAATGGTGAAGACTCTGTGCTCCCTCTGCAGTGGGGTACAGGTTCAATCCCTGGCTGGGGAACTAAAATCCCACATGCCACATGGAACAGCCAAAAAAAAAAAAACCCAAAACAAATGAATAAATAAATGGGTTATTTTTTTTTTACAAGTCATTGTTTAAAAAAAACAAGTATGTAGTATTTCACTTTATAATAGCAATGGTTGCTGCTCACTGAACTCTTACTGATGCCCAGACAGTGTGCTAAGCACTGTGTCTGCCTGAATTATTCAGTTACTTCAACAACCCATGAGCTCAGTTCAGTTCAGCTCAGCCGTGTCCAACTCTTTGCGACCCTATGGACTACAGCATGCTAGGCCTCCCTGTCCATCACCAACTCCTGGAGCTAGTACTATTCCCCATTTTTCCAGATGAGGAAACTCGAGGGAGTAAGCAACTTGCCTAGTTACCCAGTTAACCTCTTAGACTGATATGGAAGAACAACTGTCATTCACAACATTGTATGAAGAAATATACAGTTGACCCTTAAATGACACAAGAGTTATGGACCCTGACCTTTCCCCACTCGCCATGCTATTGAAAATCCATGCATAACTTTGACTGTCCCAGAACTTAATTACTAATAGCCTATTGTTGACCTGAAGCCTTCCAACAATATAAACAGTCAATTCACACATATTTTGTATATCTACATAAATTTTATGTATTCATGAAATATCTAGCTTTCTCTTAATTTTTTTTTCAGTATTCTTAGGCTACATGGTTTATCTGTGAATTTTTTCAAATTGTCACAAGTCTCCAAAATTTTTTCCAATACTTCAATTGGAAAAAACCCACATACAAGTGAATCCACACGGTTCAAACCTGTGTTGTTCAAGGGTCAGCTGTATTCCCACTCCAAAGGACCAACACACACACACACACACACACACACACACACACACACACACACACACACACACACTCCTCAGGAACACAATCTGCTTCTTCTTAGTGAAGAGAAGAGTCAACATGTGTGACACTTTTGTCCCTGTCAAAGATTCAAATAGGAGCGGCTTCTGGTAATAGATCAATAATCTACCTCTGGACTAAGGGGAGGGCTTGTCTTTTCCCAGCCACAGTGATTGGTCCACAGGGTGAATTTGTAACTTAAGCTGGACCAATCAGATCCTTCCCTAGGGTTAAAAAAAAAAAAAAAAAGAAAAAGAAGGGAAATTGGAAACAGCCTCCTCTACCTCCTATCTCTTCAGGGACAGGCTGTGAATCCAGGGTTGCTGAAAGCTGAAGAAAGAGGGAACAGCCTGTTGAAGGAGAAAAGGCAGCCAAGCAGAGGGTAGCAGAAACTAGCAGTGATGGAGGGGAGTGTGATGGTGAGACTGAACTCACTTGTCCCCAAGCTTCTCTTTCCATTTTTTGAGCTGTTGCCTTCTTTTTACAATTCAGGGAACTGAGCTAGGGAGACCGAAGATACATGTTCAAGGTTAATATTAAGCTCATGGAAGAGCCCAAAGCACAAGTCCCTGACCCCCAGAAGAGCCCTCCTAAAGACACTCAAAAGGCCTGGCGGAGGGAGGGTAGGAACCAACTGAGAAGGGAGAAGCGGAGACGCTTCATGCTTCTGTGAACGCCCACGGCTCAGTCAGCTATGCTAAGCCCACGCCCCAGCTCCACACCTGCTGCCTGATGGCTCCGCCGCAGCCCAGTGGATGCCTCATTAACGGGATCCACCTGTGGGCACTTTAATTATCGCAACTGGAACAGAGTCAAGTTACTGGAGTTAATGTCCTTCCGCTTTCTGAGAGCTAATTATCACCTGTAGCTTGGCCCCAGGCAGATACAGAAGGGGTCACCCACGGCACTGAAATTGTGTTGCATGAGTTGAGAGCGTTCCCTCTCATTTTGGTAGGAAAGTTGAGTTAAACATGACAGGGGGTCAGGAAGCATCTGGTCCAGTGCCTGCCTCCAGACATTAGACCCTTGTGCCCTGGGTCGTCCATTTCCATCACCAGCCTGGGCATAAAGAAGGGCCCAGAATCCTGGGGCCTGAAAACAACTAAAACTGTCTCTTCTGGAGCACTTACTGTGTACCAAACCCTCCTCAGCTACAATCACAAGTTCTCACAGCAGCTCTGAGTGTATATTTACCTGCCCTTCTGCCTGGAAGGTTCCTGTTGGCTCAGAGAGATTAAGTGACTTACCTGGAGTTTCACGGGTAGGCGAATGAGCTAAGATGCAAACTTCAGTCTGGTTAACACTGGAATCAAATGTTCCCCTTGCCGCCTCTGTCTCAGGGAGTGTGATTGATTGCCTACTGCGTGCCAAACACTGAGATCAGTTTGGGAAATAGAAAGATATATTTACTTTTTGTATATCCCTTGGCTTACTTTGTATTAAAATAATTATACTTGCTGATACCATACTAGCAAGGTGCCTCAGTTTCTTCTGTCTTTAAATGTAGGATCTTCCGTATACCACCTGCCCCCTATCTTGAACCATGGAGCATGGAATTCATCCTATCTCCCTTGTTTCACGGGGTCGCTAGGACCTCAAGTCAAGGAACACATGGTGAAAACTGTTTACTAATGCACAGCTTTGTTTGTTGTAGGCAGTATTATTATTGGACGGAATCCTAGATTGACTTTACTCCTCCAGGAGTCAGAAGGTTGAATGTAGCATTATTCACAAGCAAGAGGTCTCTGCTTATAAAATAGGTCCCAGAAATGGGAATGATGGCCCTGCTCAGAAATTCTTTTTTTTGCCTCACACAGATCCAATGGTAAGCAGAAGGAGTTCCTCTGGGCCTTGAAAGTGACCTGATGGCTAATAAATCATCAACAAAAATCATAATTTACTTACAGACTTTCTGGAACTGGAATTTAAGATGATTTCCTCCCGTCTTTGCCTAGATCGTTCCAGGGGACTATTGCTGTTTTGTTAAACAACAGTAGCATGTGTCATTACTCTTTCCTTCTTCATTGTCATGTATCAGGATGGTATTTTGAGGAGGGGCAGGGGAGAAACGGGATTGCCTTTGCTAGACCAACTTGCTGGCTCCCCTTACAGAGACAGAGCTACAGACACCGGTGCCTGCTTTTCTGGAAAAAAAAAAACAAAAAACAAAAAAAAACAACTCTGGCCGTAACACCCAAGGAGGTTACTCCGAGTTGGAGTCTAACTCCCATACCCAGGGTGAACAACTCATCCCAGTTTGTCTGAGACTTTCCTGATTTTAGCAACATAAGTCCGGCAATCCTGGGCACCCTGGGATAGTCAGTTAGTCTGTCCACACTTTTTCCCTCTGGGGCAGACAGCACAGTGGAGCTGAGTCAGCTCTGGTACGCAGTGAGTGGCTCATCTCTTCTCTCTCAAGTGGGCAATGTGTTTACTTCTCTGATGCCTTAGTTTCTCCATCTGTAAATGGGGAGAACAGCAAAACTTGCCTCACAGATCATTGTAAGGAGAAAACAAGTCTGGAAGGTTCTCCATACAGAACAGGCCTGTGTGCATGCTCAGTCAAGTCTGATTCTTTGCGACTCTATGGACTGTAACCCTCTAGGCTCCTCTGTCCATGGAGATTCTCCAGGCAAGAATACTGGAGTGGGTTGCCGTGCCCTCCTCCAGGGGATCTTCCCAACCCAGGGATTGAACTCATGTCTGCCTGCATCTCCTGCATTGCAGGCAGATTTTTTTTACCCACTGAGCCACCTGGGAAGCTCACAGAACAGGCACAAAGAGCCAAATAATCTTCCATTAATGTCATTGCCTGGTGCTGGCCATAGGAGCTTACACTCAAGTCGAGGAGACAACAAAGATCTTCCAAGATAGTTCTGTTTCTTCTTCCGCTTCCCTTTGCATCTCTCTTCCTGGTTTTACTGCCTTCATGACTCCTGGCTCCCCAGCCCTGCCCCACTGTTTCTTGTTCCCTCATCCAAGGATACACAATGCTGTCGCTTTTCACAGTGCATTATTCATTTCTTGGCAGGGAATGCTGTGCTCATAAGAATTAACATTTGGGTTTTATTTACTAGTTTACAAAGTGCCAGAATTGCACGGGGGATTCAGTTGCACAAACTCTCTTGATGGGAAATCAATGACAAATTGAGAAGAAGGGGGCTTGAGGATCAAAGCAAACTGTTCACAACCCTTGTTTGAAAACTCAGTCCTGGCTGCTTTATTGCCACTGATCCCAAAGTGGTAGGGGGGAGGGACAAGGTCTCTCTCCAGAGTCCCCTCGTTGACCACTAAATTGAACAATTAGACTCGTTCCCAGTCTTACATGAGATTAGTCACAGG
Organism: Ovis aries; assembly: GCF_016772045.2. Classification (NCBI taxonomy): domain Eukaryota; kingdom Metazoa; phylum Chordata; class Mammalia; order Artiodactyla; family Bovidae; genus Ovis; species Ovis aries. The sequence continues at coordinate 33,447,978 of NC_056075.1, read as the reverse complement.
ATATTTCATTTTAAATCCGATGGAATGTTTTCCCAAATCAAACAAGACTCTTTCAATGTTTATGGCTGTTTTGTTGGAATTCTCTTCGGCTCCAGGAGGGATTTGAAAATTAAATACATTTCCTTTTGGTGACCTGGGGCCAAGCTGGAGGGAGATGAGGCCCCAGGCTTGGGCCAGCAGGAACTTGTCAGGATGGTTCCAAGAAGTCGCTCCCATTGGCCAGTCTTGTCGAGCACCTGCAGCCCAGCACAGAGCCCCAGCAGTCACCTCATCCCTGCAGCCCTCCTCTCATCACCCGGCCCGCTGGTGCACCATGGGAAACTGGAAACACAACACAAATGTTTTGCAAAATTAAAAAGGTGGGGTGAGCTCAAGCCATTTGGCAGAGAACATGGAAGGCTCACATGGGGCTTCTTTTCACATTCAGAACTTTCTTTTTGCCTGTGTGGTAGGTCAAAATACAGACTTCTTATCAAAGTTACTGGGCTTAGAGGTTGCAGAATTCATCCAATATGGTAGGTGGCTATTTCACTGATTTTTAACACAGATGAAGAGATGAAAAGAGAGACAGTCCTAGAGAAATGATGGTGAGATGAGATGAGGAAAAGAGAGCATGGGAAACGTGGGCGTTTACTTAAAACTAATACTCTCTTCTCCAAAGCTTACAATGGCTTCCCCTGACACTGATGGAATCCTAAAGGTGTGTTTTTCCCATTTTATAATTTCAAGTGAACTCTATTTTAAGTGATTGTTTCTGCCTTTTCTTTTATATGATTTTTATCTCTGGATAGTAGGACTGCCTCAAAGGAGAAACAATTCAGTCAGGGACACAGACTCTGAAGCCAAGCAACTCCTTGAATTTGAGTCTAAGTTCAGCCACTTATTAGTTGTGCATCTCTGGACAAGTGCCCTAATGTCTCTATACCTCAGTTTCCTCTACCACAAAAGGTATGTCATGGTAGAACCGAATTCAAAGGGTTTTTTGAGAAGCACAAATAAAGTCTGTAAACTGTTCAGAAGTGACGCTGGTCTATAGCAAGCTCTTGCTATTATCAAATCTGACTTAATTCAGAAGGTTGACATTACCAAAATTTGTGTTTCCAGCAGGTCTCCAATTATGCAGGCTGTCAGAGGAGCAGAGATTGGACTGAGTATGTTTCCCCTGAGAAAGACCAAAGCCATGATGAAGCCAAGTGGAGGTACAATCATTTAAATAAATTCCTGGTTCTGTTTTAGCAAGAGTCTCCATTAGGACTCATTAGGCCACAAATGATAGAAAACTCCATTCAAACAAGCCTAGTGGCTCAGATGGTAAAGCATCCGCCTACAATGCAGGAGACCTGGGTTCGATCCCTGAGTCAGGAAGATCCCCTGGAGAAGGAAATGGCAACCCCCTGCAGTATTCTTGCCTGGAGAATCCCATGGACAGAGGAGCCTGGCAGGCTACAGTCCATGGGGTCACAAAGAGTCAGACACGACTGAGCAACTAACACACAATCACTAGGAAATGTATTGCACTTCAAATGCAGGAAGTTGAGAGGTAGCTGGGCTTCCTGTTGGTTCTGGCCCATCAACTGGATCATCAAGGACCTATGTTCTTTCTGTCTTTCCATCTGGTAACCATGAGGTTGTGTATCCTAAGTCAGGCTTCCCTCATGATTATAGTATGTCTGGCAATGGACATCAGGTGAAGTGTTTCTCTGTCATATTCATCAGGATATAACAATAGAGACACACTGTGAAAGCCCTCCAATCCATGTTTCCTCATATCGTATTGTCTTCAATTGTTGCATTCTCAAAGTCACTGTCTAGAAGGATAGGATTAGCTCCAGTTCAGTTCAGTTCAATCACTCAGTCATGTCTGACTCTTTGTGACCCCATGAACCACAGCATGCCAGGCCTCCCAACTTGTCTATCACCAACTCCTGGAATTTACCCAAACTCATGTCCATTGAATCGGTGATGCCATCCAACCATCTCATCCTCTGTCATCCCCTTCTCCTCCTGTCTTCAATCTTTCCCAGCATCTGGGTCTTTTCAAATGAGTCAGCTCTTCGTATCAGGTGGCCAAAGTATTGGCGTTTCAGCTTCAACATCAGTCCTTCCAGTGAACACCCAGGACTGATTTCCTTTAGGATGGACTAGTTGGATCTCCTTGCAGTCCAAGGGATTCTCAAGAATCTTCTCCAACACCACAGTTCAAAAGCATCAATTCTTCGGCGCTCAGCTTTCTCTATACTCCAACTCTCACATCCATACATGATTACTGGAAAAACCATTAGCCCCAGAGCTATGGTCAAATCACAAACAGCTCTACCATTACTTTATTAGGACAGGAGCAGACAGACATTGGGGAGTCAGTCTCATTGTTCCCCATTCTGCAATTTAAGTGCTCCCACATTAGACAGTAATTCATGTTCAAGGTTGCATGAGTTTCCAGGAGTTCCAGAAAATTCTATGATGTCATTTAATTTCATAGAATTCTGCATGATGGGATTGGTAGGAATAGAGTTCTGAAGATGAGATTTTTAAAGCTATGTCCTGGTGAGCACGAGGTCTGCTGTGTGTCCTCTTCACACATAAGCTCTCGGCTTTGACCTAAGTATTGTCTGTGATTAGACAGAATATTTCAGCACCCTCCCACGGGGCTTCCTCTGCAATGACCAGTGGGAACAGGGATTACTTCTGCCTCATTCATCATTGTTTCCATACTGCCTGGGCAATAGTAAAAATCGATCTTTATTGAATGCATGAATCTTCCCCTCTCCAAGTCCTTTTTATTAACTTGTGCTCAGGCTCTGTTCCTCTTGCTCTAAATGTTCTCTCTCCTTCTCTCAACTCCTTTAAAGCCTCCATGGCCTGGAAATGACCCCTTCCTCTAGGAATAATAATAGCTTTCATTTGTTTATTGAGCACTGACTATATGTCCTGCCCAGTGCTAAGTGCTTCACAGATATTACCTCATTGCATGTTTACAAAATTTTATAAGGTGGGTTTATAGGTGAATAAAATGTCTTACCAATGGCGACATAATCTGTAAACAGAAACAGAAGAGAGATTCAAGCCCCCAGGGGCACCGACGTCTGACATCCTAACCACTGTCTGGATGTCCTTCCAGACTTCTGAAGTCCACAGGCCTCTCCCCCTAGGGACGCTCTCTTGGCCTGTGCTCCCCTGTCATCTACGAATGCCTGTGTATCCATCTCACCTCCTCCATGCCATGGGCTGGAAGAGTTGTGTTTTTATACTGCAGGGCCCCCTGCACTCAGCAGAGATCCCTGTCTTGAGCAGATGTCATTTGACTTGAACTGTATCCAGGGCCTCTGGATGGCCCCACTGCAGCCCACGTGCGGAGGTCGCTGGGGCTCCCCTGGCCCAACCTGTGTGTATTCTATATCTTGGCCAAGCCAGCTTTAAGCAGGCCACTGCTTCAGACAATCACTCGAGCATGGAGCCCAGTGTCCATCCGACTAGAGATGAGGTCAGCCACGGGGCCCCAGGCTGACTGGCTTGGCTCAGTTCTCTTCAACACAAGCAAGCTCAAGGACCCTGACTCCCCGGCTCTGCTGTTTCTCTGCCTCATGCTGTCCATTAAAGTATTTGTCTTTGTAAACATAGTTCATCCAGGCCAGGGAGGAGCCCCCAAGCTTTCAGAGAGGGCCAGGGCACTGGACTCTTCCTCCCCCATTAAAAGAACCGTGAAAACTTTTGACCTCTAGCTGGAGGCACCAGAATGGAACAGTTTATAACTCCTTATTATAGGTTGTGTCTCATATGGCACGCTTTAAGAGCTTTCGGCTGGGCCACACATATACACACAATCTGCTTCACGCAGCCCTGACCAATTGGCCCCAGAACCCAGCCAAATTTGGGGTAAGTGTGTGGTCACTGGTTTACTGGGCCAGCCATTGGACAAGCTAGCAATGGACTGGCTGAGTCTTCTGGAAACCAAAAGCAATTGCTGACATCTGGATGCCATGGGGTTGGGTTCCAAAATGCTGGGTCATTCCACAGTCATGGGAGAGAAAAGCTGATAGTGAGAGCCAGGGCGGACAGAAAGTCTGCTCCCTTCTTGCTGGTCCCAAGGATTCAGAAGGCTGAATGGAATCCCTCTGCCACCAAAGCAGAGTTCCCAATGAATGAATCAGGTTCTGCCACTGAGGTTGTGAAGTTTCATCTGGCTCTACCTGGTAGATCTCTAAGCTACTTATTCAACCAGTCCATTCTGAAGGAGATCAGCCCTGGGATTTCTTTGGAAGGAATGATGCTAAAGCTGAAACTCCAGTACTTTGGCCACCTCATGCGAAGAGTTGACTCATTGGAAAAGACTCTGATGCTGGGAGGGGTTGGGGGCAGGAGGAGAAGGGGGTGACAGAGGATGCGATGGCTGGATGGCATCACTGACTCGATGGACGTGAGTCTGAGTGAACTCCGGGAGTTGGTGATGGACAGGGAGGCCTGGTGTGCTGCAATTCATGGGGTCGCAAAGAGTCGGACACGACTGGGCTACTGAACTGAACTGAACTGAAGCTACTTATTGCCATCTTCTCTGCTTATTGCTCTCTCTGATATCACCTTCTCTCCTTTTCCTCTATTATTATGGGAGGAGTAAGACCAACGGAGCAACACTGCATTCTCTTCTTGGCTCAGCAGCCAGTTCTTCCCTTCCTATGCTGTCTCCAGGCTGCAGGGAAACCAACGGGCTTCTCAGGTGGCGCTGGTGGTAAAGACTCCACCTGCCAAAGCAGGAGATACAAGAGATTCAGGTTCCATCCCTGGGTCGGGAAGATCCCCTGGAATGGAAAATGGCACTCCACTCCAGTCAATTTCCATGGGCAGAAGAGCTTGGCAGGCTACATACAGTCCATGGGGCTGCAAAGAGTCGGACATGACCGAGCACAGCACAGGAAAACAAATAGATTGGGAGACTCTGGTCACAAAGGACAGAATTTCCTACAGAGGTCAGGGATGCACCCATGTGTAACCTTTATCTGAGCTAAAAAGGCAGCAGAACATTTTATCTCACCCCTTATGCTCAATACAAACCAAGTTGGGAAGATAGAAAGATTTAGTTGATGAAAAAACACAAAAGAAAATGGTTTGAATAAATCCAAGCTGCTGAGCCATCATCATAAATGTGAGTGGATCAAAGCTATCATATTAAAGGATAAAGACTTTCAGACTGGATTTTAAAAAATACCCCAAACTGGCTTTTTGTTACTTAAGAACAATATTTAAAATAAAATGACACAAGATGTTTAAAAATTAAGGGGTGATAAAACAAGCTCCCCAAACAGTGGGGAAGTGCTCGTGGAAAATGGAGAGAGAGTGGCTACCAGACCTGTCCCCACTCTCCAAGAAACAATATATTTCTCAAAAAAAGAAAAATGTTGTTTGGCTCTATTCTCAGAATAACCTTGAAGGAAAGCATTTAGGGAAAACATGTCACATTGGGATCTGCAGGGCAGACTCCATGTTAAAGCTTCTCCATTCATGCCCCAATTCTTCCCATTTTAGAAGCTGAGAGAAGCACACAAGTCTCTTGGATGGACTATTCCATCAGTCTCTTTTCTGTTTCCAAACAAAGGTGTTGATGTTAAGTTAAAAACAAGTTCAGAAATGTCCTCATGCTTCTTCTCAGTACCACCCTGGGAAAATGGCTTCCAGCTGGCCAGCTGGATAATTTTCCAGGCAAAGAGGTCACATACAGGCCACAGAGCCTATTTTGTGAGTGGGCCAACTGGGCTGTCCATTTAAGCAAACAAGTGAAATCAGCACAAAGGAAAATGGTGACGATCAGACAAAGAAGCCAATGTGTATATAAGTGAATATTCCATAGATGGATCTCAAGAGTTCGGAAAAGCCTTCATATTGTATGAGGACTTTGAATCTGTGAGCTCCCCCACACCAACCTGCCCACCGAGGAACAGATTTCTTAGCTTCCAGCACATTTCCAAATGGATTGCTGGCCTCAAAATGTTTTAGAACCATTGGATGGTATAATAATTTCAAAGCTGCAGTGACAGTCAGTGGCCTCCAAGGACCCCCATGCCAAGGCTTGGGGTCCTACTGCAGTTCACAGAGCAGAGAACTAAGCTCAGAACTCAGCCCTCGATCAGCAGAGGTAAAGAGCAGCTATGCTAATTGAGTTTGAGGAGGGAAGGTGCTTATGTGGGTCTCACAGTGAACCAAGAGTGGAATTGTTCTTTCAGTGGTTCCCTGCCCCATCACCTCATAGCCCATTCATATGGGAAAGCATTTTCTAGAGTGTTCACACACTCCACCTTGAAAAATTGGGCTCATTGGCAGAATAAATTTGGGAAATGCTAGATAGAAGATAGCCAAATCTTCTCCAATGAAGATTCACAGTGCATATTTTTATGATAAAGGTTCTGACAAATCCTGCACTAATTTAAGCTAACCTAGCATTTAAGTTAAGTTAACGTAGTGTTTCCAAAAGTTATTTGAGCAGACTTCTCTCTTCCCCAGAATGTCTCTTACATTCAAGTTAACTACAGTTCCACCACACATGCTTTGGGGGAAGCAAAGAAAGTCAAAGTCTAAAGTACTTCTTGGTGCTCAAGGCCTACCTTCTGGCTCTCCTTCCCATCTTTAGTCAAAGAGGGTGCCCAGGCTAACCCCCTCACATCTTGTCCTTCCCTGCTTCTTGCTTCTATGCACGTGATGCTACTCTCTCCCTATAGACTCTTCCCTGTCCTCCTGGTGATAAGTCACATCCATGGTTAGCGCTAGGCACCATCCCTCCTTTCTTCCACAAAGTCTTTCCAACAAAGAGCAGATGCAAAATAAAATTGTCCTGGGGTAGGAGGGATACAGAGGGAGGTAATCCTCTGTGGTCGCCTCCTACCGTCTCCCAGGCCCTCTTGGACAGACTGTGTTCTCAGATGTGGACATTGAACTTTCATCTTCTTTCAACAGGGCTTCTGCTGCCTGGTCACCTCCATGCATTTCTAGGCTGAAGGTAACAGAATGATAAGAAAGAGAAAAAGCAAGAGATGAGTATCAAGCAAAAGAACATAGTTGACACAGACATAAGTTCTCTAGATAGGGATTTGTTTTTACCTCTGCCCCTGCCATTCATACCAGCTCCTATGATGAATCCACAGTCTGAAGTATGTGCCTTATGAAGCCTGGGCCAAAGGGCAGGTAGGCTTTTGTGGCAGGCTCAACTCCAGTGAACATCAAAGAGTCAATAAAAGGGACACTGGGCATTAAGTAAGTTACCAGCTCCCCTAAAAATTCCCTAGACTCCCAGCCAAACTTGAAATGAGTCCTGAGTACAGCAGAGAGATCTGTGGTTGGTCAGGCCTCCAAGTTCAGAGGGCTTCCCTTGTGGTTCAGCTGGTAAAGAATCCAGCTGCAATGTGAGTCTTTTCTGGCAGACATCATAGCCCCCTCTTCTTCCATGATTCCTTCTCCCAAGGAACAAGATCATGTTCCTTAGTCTTAGGATTAAGATGTGGGCATTAACCACCCTTGGGTCTGTAGGAGCTCCTCGTCTTAAGAGGACCCAGAGCAGCAGAAACTGGTCCTCAAGGCAAGCATGGCAGCAGGAGATAAGAAGAGTGATAATATCCTGCCTCCATCACTTGTGGGCTGTGCAGCCTTAGGCAGGTAAATTAGTCTCTCTGTGCCTCAGCTGTTTCATTTGTGAAATGAGGAGAATACTCACATCATAGGCCTATTGTAAGCTGGATGAATGTAAAACCCCTTAAAAAGTACCTGGCTCATACAGCTGCTTTTGAGTAACAATTGTCATTATCATTATCATCATTATTACTCTAGAATGCACTGGACTGGGAGTTGGTAAGTCTGAGTTTTAGGCCCAGGACTGCACTTAATGTTCATACTGGTCTTGGAACACCGTGGACCTCAGTTTTGCCATTTGTAAAGTGGGAGTTCTGTACTTCCTCAGGAAAGTGTCATAAGGCTTAAATGAGATGAGAAGTGTTAAAGTACTTTTGACAGTGAACATCTCTGAGTTTTAAGGCAACATCAAGAAGAAGCAGGCAACCACCACATGCATTTTGGGTCTCTGGCTTGTCTCTACTCATCCAGAGCATCACAGGGGACTTTCCTCTCTCTCAACTCTTCCTTCTTGCTGAGGTTCTGGACTCAGATTGCTCACACAGAAGTGTCTGATGTGATGGCCAGGATTTCCTCTGCTATGGCCCCAGCCTTTTAGGATTCTCAGGAGACTTAAGAGATGATGAAGAACATTCTATCTTCCAGAATCTCAGAAGGCTTCCTTAACTTCATTTATTTCATGTTGTCTGGCTGGAAACCAAGCTGTTTAAAATAACTCCAAAACTGGACCTTCTGAGTAAGACTTCCACAAGAAGGCAAAAAATGCTCCTTATGACATGAATATTCACTGGAAGGACTGATGCTGAAGCTGAAGCTCCAATACTTTGGCCATTTGATGTGAAGAGCTGACTCATTGGAAAAGACCCTGATGTTAGGAAAGACTGAGGACAGGAGAAGGGGGTGACAGAGGATGAGATGGCTGGATGGCATCACCGACTCAATGGGCATGAGTTTGAGCAAAGTGAAGAGATAGTGAAGGACAGGGAAGACTGGCATGCTGCAGTCCAGGGGATCGAAAGAGTCAGACAAGACTTAGCAACCAAATAAAAACAAATGACATGATTCATTACTTTTATCCCTATTACTGTTATGGCCATTTTTATGCTTATGACTATGATTCAGATCACGACAGCAGCTCTATGAACCCAGCACTGTGCTGGGAGCAGAGCAGACACACATCCATTCCTCACAACAGCCTGATGAGAGAGGTACTGGCATTACCCGACTTACAGATGATAAATCTGAAGTTCAGCCTGCTCCTGGTCCCATAACAACACACATCTCCAGGTAGGGGAGAAGGGATGGTGGTCAGGAAAGGAGAAGGCCGCCTCCTCTGACGCTGTCATCCTCCTCTGGAGGGCACCTTCGCTGGGAGAGTGTCTTCTGTCTTCTCCTGTTAGGTCCTCAGCATCTGGATCTGCAGCCCATGAGCCTGGCAGGATTCAGGCTGAGCCGGACATCTTGGTGTCATCGCGTCTGTTGGGTTCTTAGCTTCAGATCTAGCGTTAGGAGATCACCCAAATTACATTGCTCTTCGTGATTTTAAGGACAGGGGGTTGAGTTAATCATACTCTCCAGCTCATGGTCTATTATCATCATTGATAGGTCGACTCATTCCTTCATTTACTTTCTTTCTTTCTTTTGATCCTTATTTTCCATTTCTATTCCTCTCCTCTTGTAGGCACTTCCAATGTGCTTAATGTGATCTTTTAATTTTACATGTATTGCTGCTTTATGAGCATCTATTTTTTATTTAGGTAAATCATAGTGTTTTATGTCTCTCATTCTATTTCTCTTCTCTTAAAACTCAGGATCAGGTTTTTAAGATCCAGCCATGTTGGTGAATATGCACCTATGCTGAGGCCACTTATTTGAACAGTCTGGTAGTTTTCCAAGGGAAGGGCGAAGGCAAATAAGACAAAGGGCATGCGGGCTGCGTCATCAATGAGTCCATGGAGCAGTCGGAGAGGATATGGGGGAAAGTTCCACCAAGTGAAACAGTTCTGGGCTATCTTCCTGACAAGCCAGAATGGATGCCCACAGACAGCACATTCAGTGAGGCCAACCAAGAATGGAGAAAGTAAAGAATCAAGGACTAGAGATCAAGTGCATTGGACCCTGACCTAGTCACCTTGTCTTCGACAAACCCGCATCTTCTAGGATGTCTGTGGCACCCAGCCTCAAGCAAACCTTCCCAGCTGGCAGTGCTGGCCTTGTTAGGAGTGTATGTGTGGCTCTATAGCTGAGACCCTCCTCTCTATCAGCCACAGAGGAGTCTGCCATGTGTCCTGGGCAAAGAAAGTTAGCCTGAGGGGCTGCCAAGGTCCTCAGATGTAACCTGTCTTATGGTGGCTCTTCCTGCCCTCTCTGCCTCTACACAGAACCAAAGGAGTGGGCTGACTTTTGAATAAATCAAAACCAGTTCCATTCTTTAAAACTGAAATTTCACAGGTGATCAGCCTACCCCATGGCCCACTGGCCTTGGAGAGGATGGAGAAATAATTGGAATCATATGAGTCAGTTTGATTAGAAAAGCGAATGTGGTTTGGAGGGAAGGCCTGGATTCCCTGTCCTTGGTGACCAGCTTGACCTCACCTTCCATGGGCCTAAACTCTTTAGAGATAAAACTGCCTACTTGCCCAGAGATATGATCCCATTTAAGAGGCAAGAGGTCGCCTACTTCCCCAGAGGCCAAGACCATTCACCAGCAGAACAGTCAGTTGAAAAGTCAAACATTCAGCCCCACAAGCCGAGAGGGTGTTTGCAAACCTTTGACCCACAGCTGCCCCTCCCCATCCCCCGACTCTCACCCTCACCCCATTGACTTGACCAGTTGTTTGGGTAGGCTGTAACTGTACCTCTGTAGATGACACAATTTCATCAATGATCCCATGGATCAGAGTTTGTTATGAAAAACTATTTCATGATTACAAAGTAGCTCCAGAAAGGATGATATAGGTAAAAAGGGAGGGAGTATGCAAAGGGTTTCTTGGGATGCCTTCCTGAGCATTTTCTGATCAGACGCATAGCTCTGAATTTACCAGCAATTATGTCAAATTGTGGAGTTGGATATGACTCAGCAGCTGAACAACAACAACAACAACAGTGTCAGATCAGGTCTGGGTGGTGGGAGCAATTAGTTTGCTAAGTCCCACTTCATGGATAATCAAGGAGTTAAGCAAACTCCTCACAACCCATCTTAGGTCCCATCCTCTCTTCTTGGTCATCCTCAGCTAACGTGCAAAGAAATACTTACCAGTAGTTAATGACGGAACACGGCTCTCCTCTAATGGTGTTTGCACCCAGAAATTTTGCCGATCACTTTGCTGACAGAGGTCCGTATAGTCAAAGCTATGGTTTTTCCAGTAGTCATGTATGGATGTGAGAGTTGGACTGAAAAGAAAGCTGAGCACTGAAGAATTGATACTTTTGAATTGTGGTGCTGGAGAAGACTTTTGAGAGTTCCTTGGACAGCAAGGAGATCAAACCAGTCAAACCTAAAGAAATCAACCCTGAATAATCATTGGAAGGACTGATGCTAGGGCTACATTTCGAATACTATGGCCACCTGATAGGAAGAGCTAACTCATTGGAAAAGACCCTGATGCTGGGGAAGGTTGAGGGCAAGAGGAGAAGAGGGTGACGGAGGATGAGATGGTTGGATGGCATCACTAACTCAGTGGACATGAGTTTATGCAAACTCTGGGAGATAGTGAAGGACAGGAAAGTCTGGCGTGCTGCAGTCCGTGGGATCACAGAGACTCAGACATAATTTAGTGACTGAATAACAACAACCCAGAAATTTTATAAACTATGCTTTGAAAGTTGAGTGACCCTTTAACTTGAGTGGCCTCTTCTAAGCTGTAAGACACTCTTGTCTCCTGAAATCTAGCAAGTCACAATCCCAGCACCCCACCCCCCTTGTTCCTCTAAACCTAGAAACATGTCAGGGCTTGACTGGCAATCTTACTTCACTGCCAAGAAAAGATTTTCCCATGAGGCTTTACATCTGGCCACAAAAAAACAGCTTCCATTCAAAGCAAAGAAATCAAGACAAGCGTTTCATATGAACACTTCATAAACCTAAAATCTCCCAGTTCCAAAATTTAGAGTGGGGAATTGCCTCTAGCTGCCTGAGCTTTCCTGATAACCTGCTTTGACCCCATAAGCCAATCTCACAGCCATATTGAATGCAGACCAGCAATGACCTGTAACAACTCAGACCATAACAGCCATGTGTCAAGAGTGGCTTAAGCCATATGTGCATACAAAATAGAGCTAGCAAATGCTTAGAGTTTTTTTTTAATGCTTCTTGTTAAGCATGTTTTTCCCAAGACCTCCAGCTATCTATTGCTCTTTTTTTTTTTAGGCTTAGTGAGGTGAACTATCTTTCCCCTGTAGACCTCCCCTGCAAATTGCTTTTCAATAATCCCAACACAACCTGCTGGCAACCATATTCTACATAACAATGCAGCTCACAAATGCATCACCTGCAATTATAACTCTAGCTTTGATGTAAGACCAATTTAAAGATAGAGAATCTGGGTCTAATTAAGGCAGCTCAAGCTCAGACTGATAAGGGCCACCTTCATTACAGCTCAAGTGAGCTGAAAGCTGTCCCAAAGACTCAGGAATCGCCTGGGAATATTTTCCCAGCATTTCAAAAGCACATTATATTGTGAAACAAGATTCTGGTCTCTACATTTCCTTCTCTGGACTCATTAGCAGAGTTTTTCGTCTATAAATATAAAGGACTGTGCTCAGCTGTGTCTGATTCTTTGTAACCCCATAGACTATAGCCCGTCAGGATCCTCTGTCCATGGAGTTTTCCAGGCAAGAATACTGGAGTGGGTTGCCATTTCCTCCTCCAGGGGATCGTCCGGACCCAGGGATCGGGGTCTTGAATCTGCTGCATTGACAGGCAGACTCTTTACCACTGCACCACCTGGGATGCCCCGCCCTCTGCAAAAAAATTTCTCAGCATTTGAAAGAGAATGACAAAGGGTGGTCCTGGATGGGAAAGTGTTTACCCTAGGTCAGTCCAGTGATGTCAGTTCAGTTCAGTCACTCAGTCGTGTCCGACTCTTTGTGACCCCATGGACTGCAGCACGCCAGGCCTCCCTGTCCATCACCAACTCCCAGAGTTTACCCAAACTCACGTCCTTTGAGTCGGTGATGCCATCCAGCCATCTCATCCTCTGTCATTCCCTTCTCCTGCCCTCAATCTTTCCCAGCATCAGGGTCTTTTCAAATGACTCAGCTCTTTGCATCAGGTGGCCAAAGTATTGGAGTTTCAGCTTTAGCTTCAGTCTTTCCAATGAACACCCAGGACTGATCTCCTTTAGGATGGACTGGTTGGATCTCCTTGCAGTCCAAGGGACTTAAAACCCTCCTGTTGCTCTAGAATAAAATCCCAGGTCCTGTCACCACCCACAAGGCCCTGCAGGGCTTGGGCCCCACCTACAGGTCCATCGTCATCTCGCTGCCTGCTCTCCGTGGCTTTGAAATTCAGCCCACAGGCCTTACGGCTGTTCTTGGAACCTAAGGAACTGTTTCTGCCTCTCGGGCTTGGTGTTTACTGTTCCCTCTGCCTGAGATCTTGTTCTCTCTGCTCTTTGCATGGGTGGCCTTTTTGCATCGTCTCAGGCCCAGTGTCACCTCCTGGGAGAGATCTTCCGTAACTGCCTGGTTTCTTCCTGTTTCATTTCTTTAGGCCATCTTTTCATTCACAATTGAAGTTTTGAATAATTTCTCTCTTTCCATGGCAAGTTCCCTGGTACCAAGTATAACAAAAGTAGGCCGTCAATTAAAAAAAAAGATAAAATGAATAAGTTGAAAAAAGACCAACAGCCCTGAGTTAATGGACTGATACAGTATTCAAAGCTACTGTTTTGAAACCAACCCTGAATATTCATTGGAAGGACTGATGAATTCCCAGTACTCTGGCTACCACCTGATGCAAAGAGCCAACTCACTGGGAAAGACCGTGATGCTGGGAAAGATTGAAGGCCAAAGGAGAAGAAGGTGGCAGAGGATGAGATGGTTAGATAGCATCACCGACTCAAGAGACATGAATTTGAGCAAACTCTGAGAGACAGTGAAGGACAGGGAAGCCTGATGCGCTGTAGTCCTGGGGTTGCAAAGAGTCTGACATGACTAAGAGATTGAACAACTACACTGTTCCCCTAGCTGCACAGATCAAAGGAGTGTGAAAGGAGGTAGCCCATGCCTCTTGCCATGTTAAAATTCCCTCTGCAAGGTTGTAAATGAGTGTCCCCAGCCTCTGCTAGAACAACCCACGTGACATTAGTCTTGTTGGCCAGGGGAGCCCATTTTCCACAACGCTGTTTTGAATCTCCATGAAAAAACACTGGCTAGATGTTTCTCAAAAGGCTTATGTGGTAACTTACTTGAGCCAACACTCACTGCATTGAGCAGAATGCAGGGAGGGTCATCGTGTTGACTTCCAGCTTTTTCCACCTCAAGAGCCTTGAAACTACATTTGGAATGGTACTGAAGAATACAAACACATATAACATTTAGCACACACCATGCACACGCACTATGTTAAACACCAGACCTGTCTTGTATTATTCCCAATGTGCAGACAGGGAAAAAATGCTCAGAGAGGTTAAGTAACTTGCCCCAAGACACACAGCTAGCTCATGAGTAGTTCAAGTCCAGTTCTGCCCCTACTTCCTAACTCCCTCACCCCAATTTTGTCCTGTTTTTAGTCTGAACATCTCAGAAGCCAGGCCTGGATCTCCATAGGTGTCAGAAGGAAGATTCCAGAGCCAAAGTGGATGTTTCCGCAGAGCCGTGGGCATGCGATTAATTTGCAGGCACAAGGCAGTTCCATGCCCTCCCCTCCCAGTCCTGAGCTCGCTAATGATCTAAGTCTGAGAGTGCGGAGGCAGGATGCTGAAGAGCCAGCTGGGCCCAAGTTCGGCCTGGGGACCACCCCCCCCCCCCCGGCCGGGCTGCCCCCACCGACGTGCCATGTAAATGATTTCACACTCCGGCAGCCCAATCAATTGGCTGTTTCTCTGCTTAAAAATCACTGGGTTAAAATGTTTCCCTGTCTATAGTCAGGGCATGTTCTTGGCCCATCAGGGGGCCTTTGAAAGGGGCTGGTTTTGTATTTAAGAATAAAGCCTCGCTATCAAAAAATTGTAATGTATTCTCCAGCAATTGAGAGATGACACTCGTCTTGGGATCTCCTGAAAGAGATGGCTCTGAGGGGATTTAGAGGCGTCCCAGGGAGGAGGCTTCCTACGTGGCACTAGTGGTGAAGGACCCTCCTGCCAAGGCAGGAGATGTAAGAGAGGCGGGTTCAATCCCTGGGTGGGGAAGAGCCCCTGGAAAAGGGCGTGGCAACCCACTCTAGTGTTCTTGCCTGGAGAATCCCATGAACAGAGGAGCCTGGTGGGCTGCAGCCATGGAGTCCCAAAGAGTCGGACATTACCGAAGCGACGGAACACACACACACAGGGAGGAGGCAGGTTGTGTCTCAGGCTCTCGGCTGCGGAGAGGCAGGTCTGGGCTGGACTTGATGTCAGAGCCCTGGAGACGTGCCTGGTACTCAGAAACATGGGTGGTGGGCAGAGAGCAGGGCCCTTGGGCTCCGAGGTCCCCATGGAACAGGAAGCCGAGCCGAGCAAGGCTCTGTGGCTTGCTGTCCAGAGGACCTGTCGGTGTGCTTAGTGGGTGCAGGGAGCAGAGATGCTGCTTCTCTTTTGCTCGGGGACCTATATGCCCCCAGAGCTTCCTACCTGCCTTAGAAAATGATTTGTCAGGTCCTGGCACGAGTGTACAGCATGAACTCCAAGGCAAAGCCAGAATTTCAGCACCTTGGAACTTAGGGCTGGTTGGACATGTTTGAGGCAGAGGCATTGTTTTTATCCAGAGCATATATTAGGGTAAAGGGAGATAGGCTGGATATAGCCTAGAGTTCACCGGGACCACCAGGAGTCAGTTTCTCCCCGAAGCATCTTCTCCGTGGCCCTGGATGGGGTCGGGGCGCGATGAGGTTGTTCCTGCCAGCGTCACCTCTTGGTGAGGGCAGCAGGGAAGACGAGAGAGAGGAAGAGAGAGGTATCTGGGGAAATCCATGGTATTTCTGGATGTACTATCCACCTGGGAAGGCAGAGGCGAACCCACCTGTGCGTAGCTGGAAAAAGCAATTCAGGCAAATAGCCAGTCAGTTAATGGGGAAGACCTGGACTGAGTCAAAATACTTGTTTTTCTGATAATCTAATCAATGCAGTCAAGGTGATTGATGCACCTTCCCTAAAGGTCTAAGGAAAGCAACTCCCTATGTGATATCTGTGTTTCTGGAAGCTTCCCCCAGCCATTGTCTGCAGGGGAAGCGCAGCAGACACATTGAAGGTAAAGGCAGCTACTTTTTTTTTTTTTTTTTAAGACTACACTACAACTTAGAAAAGAGGGTGGTAGAAGCTGTCAGAGTCCCTGCCCACCTCTGCTCCTCAGACTCTCCCTAGTCCAGGAGAGAAACTCCTGGAACTGCTCCAGCCCTCTGCATGCTCAGCACAGTTAATTCTCTGATTATGGGTCTCACGCAGTGATCTGAACCTAAAATAAGAGTTCCTGATCTTAAGGTCAATCATTGAATTGACTGTAATCTTTATTAAGAGGAAAATTAGTAGTAATTTCATATTTCAACAGGGATTTTTGAAGTAGAAAATCTGACTCATAATGGGTTGAGAAGATGGCAAAATCTAATAGAAAGGGAAAACTTCAACTACTCACAGTGAATTTTCCAAATGAACAGCTCATACATTTGCATGAAAAATAAAAATGTAACAACTCAAGGGTGAACAATCATAAGTAAGTAAATGAGAGGGAAAGCAGGTGAATTTTCCATATCCCAAAGAAGGTGGACACTGTTGGCACGGGGCGGGGTTGTACATACTCCTACAAAATTGAACAAATGAGACAACTATCTGTGGAGCTAAATCCCATTCCCCTCAATATTCAGATGATTGGAGCCACAAAATGTATTGCCCTAAACAGGGCAGAGGGCTTGATTCCTTTTCTTTTTATTGGCATATAATTGCTTTGCGATGTTGCATTAGTTTCTGCTGTCCGAGGGCATCAGCTATATGTGTACCTATGTCCCCTCCGCCTTGAACCTCCCTCCCACCCCTCTGTGTCACCACAGAGCACCAAGCTGAGCTCCTGCGCTATACAGCAGGTTCCCACTAGCCATCTGTTTCACACGTGGCAGCGTACACATGTCAATCATAATCTCCCAGTTTGCCCGGCCAACCGCCGCCCCCCCGCGCCCCCACCCCCCTGACTCCCTGCCCACCGCCCGGCTCACGCGTCCGTTCTCTCCAGCTGCATCTCTATTCCTAAGGGCTTGGTTCTTGTGGGATGGTAACCCGCCAGCAGCTGCCTGGCCCCCAGTGACCCCCACCTGGCAGAACAATAGGTCGGGACCCCCCGCCGCCCCTCGCACAGTCCACTGGCAGGGTGGGAGTTGGGGAGAGGTGGCTCAGGAGGTTACTGACGTGCCTGCCTTCAGCGCACTGGGGAATCGCTTCAAGATTTTTGATGCCTCCTATCCAAAGATCATTAGCTGAGTCTTCAGGCGCATTCAATATTTTCAACTTACGAGAGCAAGAAGAGCCAATTCCATACCTGGCATCTTTTCACATGGAAGCCTTTCCAATGCATAGCTGCATGAAATATGCTCATCCCGGCCAGGACACTCCCCACAGCATGAAAAAATGGAGCCTGTGAAGCCTGCTTGACATTTGAAACTTGGTCTGCTTGGACCTCAGTCTGCCTGGGGAGGGAGCGCTGTGCTGAAAGTGGGGCAGTGGTGTCTCCCCAAGGAGCAGGCCCCCTCACAAAAGCCCTGCAGCACACCTGCTTGGTGTGTGGTGTCGTGAAGACCTGGAGCCCCATACTGGGCAGAAGGTTCATTCTGTTTGGTGACATTGAGCAACAGCTGTGTCCATTGAGCACTTGAGGACACCCAGCTGCCACCTGTTCCAACCCTGACGCGGTCCTCCATGGTATGACTGCTGCTCTGCCCTGAGCCCACAGCCCTGTGTGCAAATCTGGGCCGTTGCCCCCACCTGTCAGACATGTTTAGATGAAATGATTTTCAAGGCAACCCCAGCATGCATTTCCCTTCTGGCCAACTGTACTGATTCCATAGGGCTGGGCTGCTCTAACAAATGACCACAATCTGGATGACTTGAAACAACAGAAATGCTTTCTGGAAGCCAGAAGTCCAAAATCAAGGGGTCAGCATGGCTCTGCTCCCTCTGAAGGCTCCGGGGGAGAATTTCCCCTTGCCGTTTCTGGGGAATGGCTGGTGGTGGTCGCAGGAGTCCTTGGCATTCCTTGGCCTGCAGCTGGATCCCTCTATACTCCACCTCTCTTCTCACATCTTCTTCCTCTCTCTGTGTTGTCTCTGTCCAGACTTTCTCTTTTTACAAGGACACCAATCATTGGGTTAGGATCCCCAGTTCCAATACGACCTCATCATAACTTGATGATATCTGCAAAGACCCCATCTCCAAATAAGGTTACAGTCAGAGTTAACAACAATGTGTGTAGGAACAATACGTGTAGGATCATGTCCTGCAAAGCAGGAGACCCTGGTTCAATCCCTGGGTCGGGAAGATCCCCTGGAGGAAAGCATGGCAACTCACTCCAGTATTATTGCCTGGAGAATCCCATGGACAGAGGAGCCTAGCGAGCTACAGTCCATGAGGTCACAAATAGTCGGACGTGACTGAGCGACTAACACACTTTCATTGAACTCAGGATAGATGCTGTACATTTCCCTTCCATTGCACTGATCTGTGGATTTTGAAGCAGAAATTGGCATTTGTGTTGGCTTCCAGGGGACCACAAGTAATGTTAAGCAGATGCGCTTTGTCTTTTAGGCCAAGGAGAAAAGTCAAGCCACGTCTACAGAGATTCAGACTTCTGTGCCCCGAATGGAGAGTAACTTTTACAAAATGCCCCTCACCTTTTTTTCCAAGAATCTTCTTCAGACTTTCTAGAATCTGCTCTACAAGATGGCTTGAGTTTGCATAGCTATGACTGGGTGAGAGAAGCATCTAGTGGCCCAGGGCACTCTGTCACCAGTCCTGTTTTTCTTTTTTCTTTTTTTTAACTTTTTATTTTATTTTGGAGTATAACCAATTAGAAGTGTTGTGATAGTTTCAGGTGGACAGCAAAGGACTCAGCCACACATATATATGGATCGATCCTCCCCAAACTCCCCTCCCATCCAGACTTCCACATAACACTGAGCAAAGTTCCCTGTGCTATACAGTAGGACTTTGTTGGTTATCCATTTTAAATATAGTAGTGTGTACACGTCACTGTCAAACTCCCTAACTATCCCTTCCCCCCACTGTCCCTCCCTGGCAACCGTAAGTTCATTCTCTAAGTCTGTGAGTCTGTTTCTGTTTTGTAGATAAGTTCATTTGTATCTTTTCTTTTTAGATTCTGCATGTAAGGGATGTCACATGGTAGCTCTCGTTCTCTGACTTCACTCAATTTGACAATCTCTAGATCCGTCCACGTTAGTGCAAATGGCATTATGTCATTATTTTTAGTGGCTAATAGTCCATTATATATATATATATATATGTACCATACCTTTTTTATCCTTTCCTGTTGATGGATATTTAGATTGCTTCCGTGTCTTGGCTATTGTAGATAGTGCAGCTATGAACGTTGGGGTGCATGTATCCTTTTGGACCACGTTTTTTTCTGACTTTGCCTCACTCTCGCTATGTGACCTTGAGCACATCACTTCACCCCATAAACTGAGGAAGGATGAAGATAACACAGCACTTGCCTCATAGGGCTATAGTGAGGATCAAGTGAGTTCATAAACAATAAGTGCTCTTGTTGTTTCGCCTGGAACTCAGCAAGGGTTAGATAAAGTTTAATGGGTGTCATTAGCAGACACACACATTACCCGGTGTGGGGCAGCATGGAGATGCCAAACCCCATGCTGGGCAGAAGGTTCTATCTGTCTTTGCTGGCCATGGAGAGCACTGTTGGGTCTGGGGGTGTGGGTTAGTAGATTTCTGCAAAGTTGCAAAGTCGGATTGATGTTATGACCCAACCACACATCTAAGAGATTGGGCAGGATCTGCTACCAATAAGAATGAGAATGCTTAGTGACATCTGCTGCTGCTGCTGCTAATGATCCCCTATTGTGTGTCATGGCTGGGACTAAGCACTTTACATTCCTCATCTTCCTACACGATGAACCTAAAAATGTAGGTCCTGTTTATGCCCCCATTTGACAGATGAGGAAACTGAGGCCCAGAACACTTTAGTAACTTGTGCAGGTTACACAGAACCCCTGTGGCACCAGGCTTCAAAGCCAGGCAAAACTGTTCTACTGCTGTGAAAGCCCCACCCCAGGATCGTCTCTTGAAAAAAATCTGGGTCTGGAGTGGAACCATTCTGCCCTTGGCCTCAGGAAATAAGCTGATCACCGGGGGAGCATGGCATCCGTGGCAGGACACACACACCTGAAGGAGGAAAGGCCCTGGCGAGCTCAGCTCAACCCCAGCTGGTGCTGTTCTCCAGCCTCTGGGTTCACAGTCCCCTGCTTCTTCTCTTTCACCCTTCGCAGCCAGGGAGGAACCACAGTCATTTCCAGACCCTCCTCACGTTGAGCCTCAGGAGCACCTGGCAGCCAACAACAACAGCAACAACAAAAATAAAGCGCATGCGCACACACACACACACACACACACACACACACACACACACAGGAGAGTGAGAGCTCCCATCCTGAAGCTAGGTTTCTCCTGGTTCCCGGGCAGAGTCATGTAGGGGTGTAAGCAGAGCCACCGGGGTCAGCGCTGGTGGCCAGGTCCCCTGGGGCCTCGGGCCTGGCTACCCCCAGCTGCTAGCTCTGTGCACCACTATTGGCATTGCTGGAGCTAACAGCTTGAGTGCACTCAGGGCTATACACTGTCAATGCCACTGGGCAGTTACCCTACTCTATGTGGGCAGGGAGAGCACATAGAGCAGGGATCTGGAGGGAGGGGGCTGGCAGGATACTATTTCCCCACCCTCGCCCCACCCTGCCCAGAGACACTACCGCTTCTGGCCGCCCACCTTCATCCATCCCACCAGGCTCACACACCCTCTTCTTCCTGCCTGGCTGAAAAGGCTTGGACTTAACCTCTCTGAATCCTCAGGGTCTCACCAGGCAGGAAGTCTGTGACCAGAGCAGCAGGGAAGTGCACCTTCCATCAAGAGTCTGGACTCCTGCCCAACTTGTTGACTGTTTTCCTGCTGACGGGGCAAGTTATGAAGCCTTCCTCAAACGTCAGTTTCCTCATCTGTTAAATGGGTATAATGTCATCCTCACTGTGAGATGCAAAAGAATGCAGAGTGGCCCTGAAGCACGCAAAGCCCATCACAGCAATGGATATAATTTGCATTCTCCTCATTATGAGGGGAGGGGCTTCCCAGGTGGCACTAGTGATAAAGAACCCACCTGCCAATGTAAGAGACAAAACAGACTCGGGCTCGATCCCTGGGTCGGGCTCATCCTCTGGAGGAGGTCATGGCAACCCACTCCAGTATTCTTGCCTGGAGAATTCCATGGACAGAGGAGCCTGGTGGGCTATAATCCATAGAATCACATAGAGTCAGATACAACTGAAGCAACTTCGCATACACATGCATGCATTATAAAGGGGAATAAATGTCTATGAACTTGGAAACAGCACTTAGCTGTAATTTTGGGGAGGGGAACGGAAAAGATGGTTGGCCCAAGGATTCATGGGTGAAGGATGGTTTTCCATGACTTTTGCTTCCCTAGTGTTTGCTTTGCAGAAATGGGGAGAATATGACAGAACATCCAGACCCAGAAAGGGAGTTGGAGATGACGCGGGTTAGAAGGAAGTGGAAAACAAAGCCTGACTGGTGTTGGGTGCTGAACTAGAAGCTTAGATGCTGTTCATTAGGTCCTCCCCTTGCCCAGCAGAGCAGGTAAGGTTTCTCCCATTTTACAGAAGAGGAAGCTGAAGTTTGACGATAATAGGAGTCTCAAGTCTCTTAGTTGACTAAGTGGTTGTGTTGAGATTTGAACCCAGCTCTGGCCAAACCTGTGACAGCAGTTCCAGTCGTGAGATGGACACAAAGCTGGTTGGGAGGAAAGCTACCTCCCTGACCTAAACATCAACAAAGACTGGAACTGGAAATTATCTTCATCAGTGAGTCCTATTCTCTGTTTGCAGATGAGGAAACCAGGCTCAGAGAGGTTGAGTAACTTGCCCAGGGACACACAGAGAGCTGGTGACGGACGAGGACCAGAGCTCCCATCTGCATCCTTGTGCTGAGTCATGTCAAAACAGCCTCGAATCCTTACAGCTCAGAAACACAGACTTGGATTCAGAAGAGAAAGAGATCTTTAAAACGTACAGAAAGAAAGTTCCAGGGCTCTCTTGGTGAGACGTTTGGGTGAACCATCTTTTCCAGGTTTCTTTTTCAACTTGTGTCAGGGGGCATGCCCGCTGGGAAAGCTCCATCCTCCTTCTGCTCTCGGCCGATTTCACAGCCCGTTGCTGAAGATGAATATCGTTTCCTCAGCTCGGTCCTTCTGAGGAGAAAGGATCAAACACATCACTTCCAGGATTTGTGAACTCTTGTCAAAAGGGTAATATACCCCTGAAAATGTAATTTTTCAAGGAAAATTTGTGTTTTGAAAACATTCCTTGTGTCAAGAGGCCACATTGTTTGAAAGAACCTTCTTGCCAATCCTGACAGGATCTTGGTGGCTGTGGTTGAGAGCTGTGCCCAAGGAAAGGGGTTGAGTTAAATGCTCCTTATTAAGCTAACCTGACAGCCTCGTCCTCATCGGTTCTGTTGTTCTTTAGCCTCTCAGCCATGTCTGACTCTTTTGTGACCCCATGGGCTATAGCCCTCCAGGCTCCTCTGTCCATGGGATTTTGCAGGCAGGAATCCTGGAGTGGGTTGCCATTTCATCCTCCAGGGGAACTTCCCGACTCAAGGATTGAACCTGCGTCTCCTGCATTGGCAGGCAGATTCTTTACCACTGAGCCACCTGGGAAGCCCCCTGGTCTGCTTAGGTGCCTTCAGTTTGAATCGTTATTGGATTATAATCAGTATTAGCATAACGACAATGATATTTTTCACAACTATATTTACTGAACACTGATTTACGTGTCAGATATTGTATTAAGTATGTTACATGATTTCGTCTTTCACATGCACCCTCCACACACTCCCTGATGCCAAATAGGAAGGTAGTATCATTAATATGCAGAGAAGGCAATGGGACCCCACTCCAGTACTCTTGCCTGGAAAATCCCATGGACGGAGGAGCCAGGTAGGCTGCAGTCCATGGGGTCGCTAAGAGTCAGACACAACTGAGCAACTTCACTTTCACTTTTCACTTTCATGCATTGGAGAAGGAAATGGCAACCCACTCCAGTGTTCTTGCCTGGAGAATCCCAGGGATGGTGGAGCCTGATGGGCTGCCATCTCTGGGGTCGCACAGAGTCGGACACGACTGAAGCAACTTAGCAGCAGCATTGTTAATATGACCACTTTACAAATGAGAAAACTGAGGATCTGAGAGGTCAAGTCACTTGCCTGAGGACACACAGGACTTTAGGAGCCAGGTTTTGAACCTGGGACGCGTGCCTTCAAGCTGTACCCTTCACCATGAAGCTACTGATGAGAAGATCTTATAGGTCCTTAGAACTCAGACGTAAGCATATTCACCTATTTTCCTGTCTCTCACTAGTCACGTTTTTCAATCAGATATGGCCAGTTCTCTGATCTTAACCAGGAGCTGTAGCCTCTTAGAAAACCTTTAGGGATCTAGTCGGTAAACATCTCCACCCGTGGACTATCTAACTAGGAGGCAGGCACTGTCCTGTGCTTCGAGGACCCAAGGAAGAAGAAGACAATGTTCTGCTTTCAAGGATCCCTTTGTCTGCGGGGTGAGGGAAGCCAGAAACAGGCAAACGATGGTCCCAAATGAGAGCAGAACAAAGGGTGGTGGGACAGAAAGGGGAGTAGCCCCCGGAGGATGTGGCACTGAAGCCGGAACTCCAGGAGATGTGAAGGATGATGGGGAGTTTGCCAGACACAGAGGGAGGCGCAGGGAAGAGAATTTCACGCTGAAGGCGCGGCATGTACTCTGGTACCGAGGCAGGAGAGGACGGGGCAGGTCTGAAAACAGTAAGAAGAGCAGCCTGGCGCTCAGGCATCGCCTGACCTGTGGGTGCATTCACAGCCCACCGCCCAGGGCTGTCCTAAATTCTCGCCTCCCTTGTTCCTAATCCCCTTCTTTGATTCCCAGGCATTTCTAGTTCTGACAGGCAGCTGACTTCCGGAGATTTGGATGGGTGTGTCTGCTCGACTGTTGACTCAGGATTCTGTCTCACGGCATCTCTTGGCTTATATGCTGCTGGGTCCTAAACTTTGGGGAGGGCCAAGATGGCTTTTCAACCTAGCTTAGGATCTCTGCTCCCCAACACCATGCTGGGCATGCAGAAGGTACTTAAAAAGAAATGGCGGTTTAAAAGACCTGTCCCTCCTGATGTCTGCTTGGTCCTCTGTTGTTGGTGCCTGAGTGCAGACCACACTCAGCACCATCCCCCAGGCTGAGGGTTCCAGAACTCTGCCACCAGAGCCTATGGTGGTCAGGGTGCTTCTCACTGCCCTCCCTCACCTATCCTCCCCTTTGTCTTGCAGCTTTAAAGATGCACTCTCTGCAGCCCAGGCTTTCTGAGCTGACATCTCCTAGCGGGAAAAAGAAGGCCACTCTACCACCCGATGGTCTGTGGTAGGGTTTGTTGTGAGGGGTCTGGAGCCCTCGACATGGTACACAGTGTTTTAGTATTGTTACAGAAGTAGTTCAGTATTGAGATTAAGGGGTCAGATTCTGGAAGCTAGACTCACTGTTGTTGTTCAGTCACTAAGTCATCTCTTTATAAAAAGGAAGCTAGAACACCTGGGTGCAAACCTGACTTTACTACTAGCTTTCGAAGTGTTGATTGTGTTCTCTAATAAAATAAGCTGAAGTCCTAATGTCCAGGACTTTAGAAGCTAAACTTATTTGGAAACAAAGTCCTTCAGTTCAGTTCAGTGCAGTTCAGTCACTCAGTCGTGTCCGACTCTTTGCGATCCCATGAATCGCAGCACACCAGGCCTCCCTGTCCATCACCAACTCCCAGCATTTACTCAAACTCATGTCCATCGAGTCGGTGATGCCACCCAGCCATCTCATCCTCTGTCGTCCCCTTCTCCTCCTGCCCCCATTCCCTCCCAGCATCAGAGTCTTTTCCAATGAGTCAACTCTTCTCATGAGGTGGCCAAAGTATTGGAGTTTCAGCTTCAACATCAGTCCTTCCAATGAACACTCAGGACTGATCTCCTTAAGGATGGACTGGTTGGATCTCTTTACAGTCCAAGGGACTCTCAAGAGTCTTCTCCAACACCATAGCTCAAGAGCATCAATTCTTCAGTGCTCAGCTTTCTTCACAGTCCAACTCTCACATCCATACACGACCACTGGAAAAACCATAGCCTTGACTAGATGGACCTTTGTTGGCAAAGTAATGTCTCTGTTTTTTAATATACTATCTAGGTTGGTCATAACTTTCCTTCCAAGGAGTAAGCGTCTTTTAATTTCATGGCTGCAGTCACCATCTGCAGTGATTTTGGAGCCCCCAAAATAATAAAGTCTGACACTGTTTCCACTGTTTCCCCATCTGTTTGCCATGAAGTGATGGGACCAGATGCCATGATCTTCATTTTCTGAATGTTGAGCTTTAAGCCAACCTTTTCACTCTCCTCTTTTACTTTCATCAAGAGGCTTTTTAGTTCCTCTTCACTTTCTGCCATAAGGGTGGTGTCATCTGCATATCTGAGGTTATTGATATTTCTCCCGACAATCTTGATTTCAGCTTGTGTTTCTTCCAGCCCAGCGTTTCTCATGATGTACTTTCCATATAAGTTAAATAAGCAGGGTGACAATATATAGCCTTGGCGTACTCCTTTTCCTATTTGAAACCAGTCTGTTGTTCCATGTCTTGTTCTAACTGTTGCTTCCTGACCTGCATATAGGTTTCTCAAGAGGCAGGTCAGATGGTCTGGTATTCCCATCTCTTTCAGAACTTGCCACAGTTTATTGTAATCCACACAGTCAAAGGCTTTGGCATAGTCAATAAAGTAGAAATAGATGTTTTCTGGAACTCCCTTGCTTTTTTGATGATCCAGCAGATGTTGGCAATTCGATCTCTGGTTCCTCTGCCTTTTCTAAAACCAGCTTGAACATTTGGAAGTTCACGGTTCACATACTGTTGAAGCCTGGCTTGGAGAATTTTGAGCGTTACTTTACTAGCGTGTGAGATGAGTGCAATTGTGCGGTAGTTTGAGCATTCTTTGACATTGCCTTTCTTTGGGATTGGAATGAAAACCGACCATTTCCAGTCCCCTGGCCACTGCTGAGTTTTCCAAATTTGCTGGCATATTGAGTGCAGCACTTTCACAGCATCATCTTTCAGGATTTGAAATAGCTCCACTGGAATTCCATCACCTCCACTAGCTTTGTTCGTAGTGATGCTTTCTAAGGCCCACTTGACCTAACATTCCAGGATGTCTGGCTCTTCAGATGTATTTAGTTATGATGTTGTTAGTTATGATGATGTATTTAGTTATGATGCAGTCCCTTTTAGCTAATAGCCCAATGTTGCCTGACATCCAAAGAGGAGAATGACACAGAGACGCACAGGGAGAAGGATGCCAAGTGACAACAGAGGCAGAAGGGGAAGCTGTTCGGTTGCAAACCAAGAAATGCCAAAAATTGTCAGCAACACTGACAGCTGAGAGAAAAGCATGAGACAGATTCTCTCTTAGCGCTTTTGAGAGAGCCTGGCCCTGCCACCACCATTTTGATCATGGACTTCTAGCCTCCAGGACTGGAAGAGAATAACTTCCTGTTGTCTTAAGTCACTTGGTTGTATTTTGTTACTGAAGCCCTAGGAAACTCATACACTAAATAGAGCAGTGGGCAAGTTAACTAAACTTTCTGCGCCTCAATATTTGCATTTGGTGATAATAAGTATCAGTAGTGTCTGCCTTCAAGCGTTGTTTCAGAGATGGAAGCTATCAGCACAGTGCCTGGCACACAGTAGGTGTTTAGTAAAGATTGCCATCCTTCCTCCCAATTTATTATTTATTTACTACGAAGAGGGACTGTGGCTTTCATTTGATTTTCAAATAGGCTATGTAAAAAAAAAAAAAGGAGGGGGTTAAGAAGAATTTCCCTAGGTCTTTCCTCCCAGGTGACAGCAGCAGAGCCTGGGGCCCCTACCCCTTCCTCCAGCACCCTCCACCCTGTAATTTGTGCTTGGTGTCCTGTCTTCCCATGAAGGAAGGATGCTGGAATCCCTGTGAGCCTTGTCTCTACCTGAGTGATGCTCCTCTACATGGCCACGTGTGTTGCCTCCCTGTCTGCTGCCAGCCACTCCAAGAGACGAGCAGTCATCTCCACTTTGCAGATGAAGTCACCGAAGAATGGTTCTCTTGCTCCCCCCTGCCAGATGACTTCCATCACCCACCCTACTAGGTATGCGTCTCAGGAGACCACGAACCTGCACTGATTTGACCAGGGGGTCAGTTGAGAATCCCAGAATCACAAGATCTTGGGGATGAGTCCTCAACAAAGGCCACAGCCTGGCCACTGCTGCTGCTGCTAAGTCACGACTTCAGTCGTGTCCGACTCTGTGTGACCCCATAGACGGCAGCCCGCCAGGCTCCCCTGTCCCTGGGATTCTCCAGGCAAGCACACTGGAGTCGGTTGCCATTTCCTTCTCCAATGCATGAAAGTGAAAAGTGAAAGTGAAGTTGCTCAGTTGTGTCCGACCTCAGCGACCCCATGGACTGCAGCCTACCTGGCTCCTTCGTCCATGGGATTTTCCAGGCAAGAGTACTGGAGTGGGATGCCATTGCCTTCTCCACAGCCTGGCCACAGAGAGGAGGTAACTCTGTTAGACAGAGTCATAAGGGTTCAGGAGATAGAATTGAAATGGAACCGTCCCCAGGCTTTTCGTGTGATAATGGAAAGAGCTGTCATCATTCGTGTAGTTACAGACTGTTCCCACTGAGTCCTGCTGTGCCTATTTCTCCCTTTCCATCCCCAGCCATTCAGCAAATGAAGCCAATGAATGGGTAAGTTCTCTGCTAGGAGAAGGCAGACACCATGTCGCCCAGGGCATTTCCTTTTTGGCTTCTGCTGCTAGAAATGTCCAGCCTAGGTCATTGCCCAAGCCTGAAAATCTACTCGTCTGTGTGCCTCCAAGCGATGAATCCTTTTCTCACTTCCATGAGATAATCTTGGCTTCCTTTTACTTGGCCGAGCACAGTCCTTTCATACATGAGCAGCTTCCTCAAGCCATCCAGGAAAAAGATTGGCGTAAACCCTAAATGCACACTGTGAAACAAACCATCAGCTTAAAGTCTCCAAGACATTGGCAGGAAATGGGCTTTCCCAGATGGCACAGACACACCCTTGGGGAGACAGAGGGAATGAGGGAAACAATACAGAAACAGACCTCTCTGCCCAGTGGTGATGCCTTCATCCCAAACTGTGGATGGGCCATCTCTCCATGTGTGGAGCTTGGTGAGAAAGGGTGATTCTTTCTCTAAACTGGTTCAACCCTTTTGACTGATTTTGTGGATTGATTCACTTCCCCAAGAGTCAAAAAAATTTTTTTTCAACATTTTATTTAAAACAACCACCTTTCTCTCTATTGTCTTAATGATCTGAGTGAGTAAAGAACCAAGCTTGTCAGGTATACTTATACACACACCGGTGTCCACACGTGCAGACCAGAATGGATCAGAATGAAGACGTGACTGAGTTTTTTTAAGTATTGGCAAGAATACTGTCTTGTTTCTGGGATGGAAGAAGGATTTAAGTATTTGGCCGCCTGATGCAAAGAGCTGACAGGTTGGAAAAGACCCTGACGCTGGAGAGGATTGAGGGCAGGAGGAGAAGGGGGTGACAGAGGATGAGATGGCTGGATGGCATCACTACTCAATGGACATGTGTTTGAGCAAACTCCAGGAGATAGTGAATGACAGGGAAGGCGGGCGTACTGCAGTCCATGGGGTCACAAAGAGTCAGACACGACTGAGCGGCTGAACAACAACAGCAACATCCAACCTGGTTTGAAGTCACAGAGTATGTGCCTCTCATTGTCTTGGACTCGCCACACCTGTGTTGATTTGGGTCCAGTAGTGACCAGTCTAGGGTTTGGATTCTGATAGTTTGGGCACCTTTCCTAGGAAACAATGTCTTAAGAAGAGATGTTTCTAAGGGTGGTATTTCTGCTCCATCTCAGATGTAACTTTCTTGGCTATTTCAACATTTCTTTTTCAGATCTGAGATAAGATACTGGATGTGAAAACAGACCACCATCCCCATCTGGAGAGCATGTTGGTATCAGTGCTCTCCTCGTGGTGGTAGGAAAAGGGATCGCAGAGACCTCAGTCAGCTTTCCCGGATGGCCCAGGATTGGGGCAGCCATGGCCAGAGCAGGCCATGTGGTGAGTAAAGAGGACAGCAGGGATGTGGGGACGCAAGGATGCCGGGTGGGCTCCAGCACCTCTGAGGACGGACAGCGGGAGCGTGCTCAGGTTCTACTTGGCAGGCAGACACATGCAAACCGCAGTCTCTCACATGGATCTCATAAAAGGCAGGAAAGTTCCCTGGAAACTGTGGACCCTTTTCTCAGTGTGGCTCAGCAAATACCTCCCAACTCAAGGGTTGGGTTGTGGGTCTTTCTTTCCAGCTATTGTTTAAGTGTTTATGTCCCCCTAAAGGGATTCCCCGGAGAAGGCAATGGCACCCCACTCCGGTACTCTTGCCTGGAAAATCCCATGGATGGAGGAGCCTGGTAGGCTGCGGTCCATGGGGTCGCTAAGAGTCGGACAGGACTGGGCGACTTCACTTTCACTTCTCCCTTTCACACATTGGAGAAGGAAATGGCAACCCACTCCAGTGTTCTTGCCTGGAGAATCCCAGGGATGGGGAAGCCTGGTGGGCTGCCATCTATGGGGTCGCACAGAGTCAGACACAACTGAAGCGACTTAGCTGCAGCAGCAGCAAAGGGATTCCCAGGTGGTGCAGCGGTAAAGAATTTTCCTGCCAATGCAGGAGACACAAGAGACATAGATTTGATCCCTGGGTTGGGAAGATCCCCTGGCATAGGAAATGACAACCTGCTCCAGTGTTCTTGCCTGGAGAATCCCTTGGATAGAGAAGTTGCCCTAAAAGTCACATGCTGGAATCTTAACCCCAGAAGGTGATGGAATGAGGAGGTGTGACCTTCGGGAGGTGCTTGAGTCAGGAGGGCAGAACCTCATGACTGGGATTAGTGGTTTATAAGAGAGACTCCAGAGGGATCCTTCATTGCCTTCTGCCCTGTGAGAACATGGCAAGAAGTCTGCAAACCCAAAGAGGACTTTACCCACCAAGCTGGCTCTGATCTCAGGCTTCCAGCCTCAAGCCTAAGAGAAATACATTTTTGTTGTTTCCAAGTCCCTCAGTCTGTGGTATTTTGTTCCAGCTGGCTGAACAGACTAAGACATTTACCATGATAACCTGCCAAGCACTCACCTCACACTGCGGGCTGGACACCCATTCAGAGCGTGGGTTCCTCTAACAGCCTTCACGTATACCTGGAACATAGCAGGAAAATCCAAGAGCATTTGCAATATACGTTGAGAAGTCTAAAGGACAGGGGTCTATCCACCAGCTCTCCCATGTTTGGAGGACTCAACAGCTGTACCAAGACTGACGGTGCAATGAATCCACCACCTCATTCAAAGAGCAGACTCCCCAGAGCCAAAATCAAAAAGGGCCAGACATCAATCATTCCCCAAATGGGATGTTTCACTCTCCCCTAAATACATTCTGTATGTTCAGAAATAGAGTGAAGTTGATTATTTCTTCTTGAGGACCCAGTGGCCGCAGCCACTTCCCCACAGCTCCATTGCCAGCCTCCCCAAATTGACTGTCTAAATATTTATCAGAGCATAACATGAGGTCGGCTTGAGTTCATTGGTTTTTCTGATTATCCCCGGCATCTGATGTGAGAAGGAAGTGCCGCAAACACTGTAAATATTTACAGATGACTCGGATCAGAGAGTCTAGCTTTGGCTCCAAACAGCTCACCCCACAACCCTCCCACAGGCGAGCAAGGCGCCAGTGTACATACATGGAGAAAATACCCCACGGGGACAGGCAGGCGCCGGCGCTGCCGCCAGGGAGCACTGCTCCTAGAAGGCACAGCTCAACAGAGGGCTGGAGCTTCGTGTTTCCATCCTGGAAGCACCTTTAATTATTCATAAACGTGAGGGTTTCACACTATTTATAGTATTAAAGTTAATCATTTATTTAGCACTGTTTCTCCAAAAGAGTTCAAGATAACCTTTATAATGCTCATTAAACAGTAACTTGTAATAATTAGTACTGTTCTTTTTCTGTCTTCTTGGCTGGACCATAGATGTCCCAAGGGCAGGGCCGGCATCTGACTGGTTTGCTGCTTTATCCCGTGCTTGGAACACAGCCTTTTACATAGTAGGTGCTTGATGCATATTTATAGATGGACCATATCGACTTAGACTTTTGCTTTTCATTTGACTTTCAAAGAGGCACAGGGAAGATGTTATTTTGAACTTTAAACTCAACTACATTAAGCTCCTAAATCTGAGATATTACCCTAAGTTTCCCCAAATGGTTGACATTGAGGTCTTCTAAAGAGTCCCAAGCAGAGAGTTACAAAGCCCAGTGCCCTTTCTGCCACTAACCAGCTGTGTGACTTTGAACAAGCACTTACTTAGACCACTGATCAAGAGTCATTTTCTTGGGGTCTTTGGGTCCCCTAGAGATCCACAGGTGGACTGCAGGGGCTATAAACCCCTGAAGTTGTATGTGTAGGTGTGATGACCCAGATATAAAGGGCAGTCTTATGGACATGGTGGGGAAGGAGAGGGTGGGACAAACTGAGACCGTAGCATTCACATGTATACACAACCACGAGTAAAATAGGTAGCCGGTGGGAAGCTGATATACAACAC
Organism: Ovis aries; assembly: GCF_016772045.2. NCBI lineage: Eukaryota > Metazoa > Chordata > Mammalia > Artiodactyla > Bovidae > Ovis > Ovis aries. The sequence continues at coordinate 33,416,223 of NC_056075.1, read as the reverse complement.
AGGAAACCCAGCCTGGCACTCTGTGATGACCCAGATTGGTGCGGTGGGGTGGGGGGTGGGAGGGAGGCTCAAAAGGGAGGATGGATATGGCTGATTCAGGTTGTTGCATGGCAGAAACCAACACAACATTATAAAGCAATTATCCTCCAATTAAAAAGTTTTTAAAAGGTGCATGATACAAATGGGCACTTACATTGGGTGGGAGAAAGTCCACAGCTTCAATAAGATTCTCTAAGGACTCCATAATTAAAATCAAAGTAAGAACCATTTCCTGTTTTCTTAATGTTTGCAGATGATGGTGAAACAGATTAAATCAGGCTGACTTGACATATCAATCAAGGTTTCCTGTACCATATACCCCCCACTCCTAGCCCTGGACACCCCCTCCAGCCTACACCCCTGCCTGGGGTTTCTTCCCACCCCAATCTAGTAGACCATCCTCCTATCCCCACCCCATACTTCCAAACCAACAGGTGACCTTGCAGGCCAGAACCGAGGACTGCACATTGGCTCATCACCATGGACACTTCCAGCTCTATGATCAATGAATCCTGTGCTCAGTCTTACCCTTCTCATCTTTAACAGAGTGTATGACATTGTACAAACCTTTTTGCCACATCCTAAAGCAATACTTTCTTCTATCTGGACCTGCCTGCCCTGCTGGCTTTGTGGAATGTTTTTGTGAAATGAAATGTGAGTGTCTCTTTAGGGTTATGAGGCTAGTGAGTCCAGGTTCTATTATCTCCTTCAGTGGAGTGCAGCCATAAATAGAGTCAAGTCTGGGTCCTAGTAGCCCAGAATTTTAGCCAAGAAGTAGGTAGGGGTCGGGGTGGTGGGGAGGAAGTACTTAATCTCATTAGTAGAAGCTTCTAGTAACTGTGTACAGCATCAATTTGGTGAAGACCGTATATGTCTTGACCCTTCTGCCTGTCATTCATTCATTAGCACACTTCCCTTCAAGTCCAAGACTCATTTTCAAAGCCCATTTGAAAATACAGTGGTGTTTCTAGAGGCGGTGGGGTTTGGGATTGATGCTGTGTTTTAAGGTTATTAGCTAACACCTTAAGTAAGTTGCATGGGCTTCCCTGATGGCTCAGAGGGTAAAGCGTCTGCCTGCAATGCAGGAGACCTGGTGTTCGATCCCTGGGTCAGGAAGATCCCATGGAGAAGGAAATGGCAACCCACTCCAGTACTCTTGCCTGAAAAATACGATGGACACAGAAGCCTGGTAGACTACAGTCCATGGGATCGCAAAGAGTCAGATGTGACTGAGCAACTTCACTTTCTTCTTTCTTTTCTTTAAGGAAGTTGTCACTTTAGCAAGTCCAGGGAAATCTGCTACTCATAAGAAGGTGAGTCATTTGACCTGTGTACATTCTTATTTTCTCATCTTTAAAATGAAATCACTGGACTATATTAAGCAAAGAGGTTTCAGCTCCAGTATATCTCCAGTATATCCCTGACAAAACGTGGTCCACTGGAGAAGGGAATGGCAAACTATTTCAGTATTCTTGCCTTGAGAACCCCATGAACTGTATGAAAAGGCAAAAAGATAGAATACTGAAAGAGGAACTCCCCAGGTCAGTTGGTAGGTGCCCAATATGCTAACAGTGGAGAAATAACTCCAGAAAGAATGAAGAGATGGAGCCAAAGCAAAAACAACACCCAGTTGTGGATGTGACTGGTGATGGAAGTAAAGTCTGATGCTGTAAAGAGCAATATTGCATAGGAACATGGAATGTTAGGTCCATGAATTAAGGCAAATTGGAAGTGGTCAAATAGGAGATGGCAAGAGTGAACATTGACATTTTAGGAATCAGTGAACTAAAATGGACTGGAATGGGTGAATTTAACTCAGATGACCATTACATCTACTACTGTGGGCAAGAATCCCTTAGAAGAAATGGGTAGCCATCATAGTCAACAAGAGTCTGAAATGCAGTATTTGGATGCAATCTCAAAAATGACAGAATGATCTCTGTTCCTTTCCAAGGCAAACCACTCAATATCACAGTAATCCAAATCTATGCCCTGACCAGTAATGCTGAAGAAGCTGAAGTTGAATGGTTCTATGAAGACCTACAAGACCTTCTGGAACTAACACCCAAAAAAGATGTCCTTTTCATTATAGGGGACTGGAATGTAAAAGTAGGAAGTCAAGAAATACCTGGAGCAACAGGCAAACTTGGCCTTGGAGTAGAGAATGAAGCAGGGCAAATCCTAGTAGAGTTTTGCCAAAAAACACACTTGTCATAGCAAATACCCTCTTCCAACAACACAAGAGAAGACTCTACACATGGACATTACCAGATGGTCAATACTGAAATCAGATTGATTATATTCTTTGCAGCCAAGGATGGAGAAGCTCTATACAGTCAGCAAAAACAAGACTAGGAGCTGACTGTGGCTCAGATCATGAAGTCTTTGTTGCCAAATTTAGACTTAAACTGAAGAAAGTAGGAAAATCACTAGACCATTCAGGTATGACCTAAATCAAATCCCTTATGATTATACAGTGGAAGTGAGAAATAGATTCAAGGGACTAGATCTGACAGACAGAGTGCCTGATGAACTATAGATGGAGGTTCATGACATTGTACAGGAGGCAGCGATCAAGACCATACCCAAGAAAAAGAAATGAAAAAAGGCAAAATGGTTGTCCTAGGAGGCCTTACAAATAGTGGTGAAAAGAAGAGAAATGAAAGGCAAAGGAGAAAAGGAAAGATATACCCATTTGAATGCAGAGTTCCAAAGAAGAGCAAGGAGAGATAAGAAAGCCTTCCTCAGTGATCAATGCAGAGATATAGAGGAAAATAATAGAATGGGAAAGACTAGAGATCTCTTCAAGAAAATCAGAGATACCAAGGGAACATTTCATGCAAAGATGTGCACAAAAAAGGACAGAAACAGTGTGGACCTAACAGAAGCAGAAGATATTAAGAAGAGGTGGCAAGAATACACAGAACTATACAAAAAAGATCTTCATGATCCAGATAATTACAATGGTGTGATCACTTACCTAGAACCAGACATCCTGGGATGCAAAGTCAAGTGAGCTTTAGGAAGCATCACTACGAACAAAGCTAGTAGATGTGGTGCAATTCCAGTTGAGCTATTTCAAATCCTGAAAGATGATGCTGTGAAAGTGCTGCACTCAATATGCCAGCAAGTTTGGAAAACTCAGCAGTGGCCACAGGGCTGGAAATGGTCAGGTTTCATTGCAATCCCAAAGAAAGGCAATGCCAAAGAATGTTCAAACTCTCACACAATTGCACTCATCTCACACGCTAACGAAGTAATGCTCAAAATTCTCCAAGCCAGGCTTTAACAGTACATGAATCATGAACTTGCAGATGTTCAAGCTGGATGTAGAAAAGGCAGAGGAACCAAAGATCAAATTGCCAACATATCTTGAATCATTGAAAAAGCTAGAGAGTTCCAGAAAACATCTATTTCTGCTTTATTGACTATGCCAAAGCCTTTGACTGTGTGGATCACAATAAACTGTGGAAAATTCTGAAAGAGACGGGAATAACAGATCACCTGACCTGCCTCCTGAGAAACCTGTATGCAGGTCAAGAAGCAGCAGTTAGAACTAGACATGGAACAACAGACTGGTTCCAAATCAGGAAAGGAGTATGTCAAGGCTGGATATTGTCACCCTGCCTATTTAACTTATATGCAGAGTACATCATGAGAAACGCTGTGCTGGAAGAAGCACAAGCTGGAATCAAGATTGCCAGGAAAAATATCAATAACCTCAGATGTGCAGATGACACCACCCTTATGGCAGAAAGTGAGGAAGAACTAAAGATCCTCTTGATAAAACTGAAAGAGGAGAGTGAAAAAGTTGGCTTAAAGCTCAACGTTCAAAAAACTAAGATCATGGCATCTGGTCCCATCGCTTCATGGCAAACAGATGGGGAAACAATGGAAATAGTGACAGACTTTATTTTGGGGGGCTCCAAAATCACTGCAGATGGTGGCTGCAGCCATGAAATTAAAAGATGTTTACTCCTTGGAAGAAAAGCTATGACCAACCTAGACAGCATATTAAAAAGCAGAGACATTACTTTGCCAACAAATGTCCATCTAGTCAAAGCTATGGTTTTTCCAGTGGTCCTGTATGGATGTGAGAGTTGGACTGCGAAGAAAGCTGAGTGCCGAAGAATTGATGCTTTTGAACTGTGGTGTTGGAGAAGACTCTTGAGAGTCCCTTGGACTGCAAGGAGATCCAACCAGTCCATCCTAAAGGAGATCAGTCCTGGGTGTTCATTGGAAGGACTGATGCTGAAGCTGAAACTCCAATACTTTGGCCACCTGACTCAAAGAACTGACTCATTTGAAAAGACCGTGATGCTGGGAAAGATTGAAAGTGGGAGAGAAGGGGACAACAGAGGATGAGATGGTTGGATGGCATCACCAACTCAATAGACATGAGTTTGAGTGAGCTCCAGGAGTTGATGATGGACAGGGAAGCCTGGCATGCTGCAGTCCATGGGGTCACAAAGAATCGGACATGACTGAGTGACTGAACTGAACTGAATATCTCTGGTTGCTTAGACTCAGGCTTCTCAAACTTTATTGTGTATATAGTTCATCTAGGGATCTCATTAAATGCATATTTCAGCTCAATAGTCCTAGGGTGGGATTTGAGATTCCAAATTTTTTCAAACTTCCAGGTGATGCTGATACTGCTGGTCCATGATGCATACCTTGGGAACAAAATTCTAAACTGCTGTGTTGGAAGCATTTGGAGAATAGTCTGGACCCATGAGGAAAGAGCAGCAGGACCGAATAGTGATGCCTGCCCAGGAAATAAAGGAAATCTTAAATGGCTGTGAAAAGACAATACTCAGACAAGATGGTTCTTAAAGAATCTTCCAGCAGTCATTCTCGAAGCTGGTCTCCTAGCCAGCAGGACTAGCATCACCTAGGAATTTGTTCAGAGAAGGCGATGACACCCCACTCCAGTACTCTTTTTTTTTTCTTTTAGTTTTTTATTTTTTAATTTTAAAATCTTTAATTCTTACATGCGTTCCCAAACATGAACCCCCCCTCCCACCTCCCTCCCCATAACATCTCTGTGGGTCATCCCCATGCACCAGCCCCAAGCATGCTGTATCCTGCGTCAGACATAGACTGGTGATTCAATTCTTACATGATAGTATACATGTTAGAATGCCATTCTCCCAAATCATCCCACCCTCTCCCTCTCCCTCTGAATCCAAAAGTCCATTATACACATCTGTGTCTTTTTTCCTGTCTTGCATACAGGGCCGTCATTGCCATCTTTCTAAATTCCATATATATGTGTTAGTATACTGTATTGGTGTTTTTCTTTCTGGCTTACTTCACTCTGTATAATCGGCTCCAGTTTCATCCATCTCATCAGAACTGATTCAAATGAATTCTTTTTAATGGCTGAGTAATACTCCATTGTGTATATGTACCACAGCTTTCTTATCCATTCATCCGCTGATGGACATCTAGGTTGTTTCCATGTCCTGGCTATTATAAACAGTGCTGTGATGAACATTGGGGTACATGTGTCTCTTTCAGTTCTGGTTTCCTCGGTGTGTATGCCCAGCAGTGGGATTGCTGGGTCATAAGGTAGTTCTATTTGCAATTTTTAAAGGAATCTCCACACTGTTCTCCATAGTGGCTGTACTAGTTTGCATTCCCACCAACAGTGTAGGAGGGTTCCCTTTTCTCCACACCCACTCCAGTACTCTTGCCTGGAAAATCCCATGGATGGAGGAGCCTGGTGGGCTGCAGTCCATGGGGTCGCGAAGAGTCGGACACGACTGAGCGACTTCCCTTTCACTTTTCATGCACTGGAGAAGGAAATGGCAACCCACTCCAATGTTCTTGCCTGGAGAATCCCAGGGACGGAGGAGCCTGGTGGGCTGCTGTCTACAGGGTCACACAGAGTTGACATGACTGAAGCGACTTAGCAGCAGCAGCAGCAGCAGGAATTTGTTAGAGGTCCAAGTTCTTAGACCGCAACCCACACCCACAGAATTAGAAGTAGGTTCCAGCAATCTAAAGTTAACCACGGAATTTAATGGAATTTTGTTAAGCCTCATCTGGCCCAGTTCCCACTCTTCAGATGATTCTGGTGCGTACTCACATTGTGGTGAGCACCTTTGATCCAACATCCAAGTCATCTATAAAATTGATGATTATCAGCTGAGGTCAGGAATGAGCACAGGTTCTGCATGAGAGATGGGCTGGGGGTGGGGGGGGGGGGCGGGGCGGGTCAGTCCCAAGGGGGAAAGGAGCCCAGGCAATAGAATTGAGTTGAAACCAAGATACTCTTCCTTTTGTACCCTGTTATTTAAGTGTGGAACTCTGAAAAAAAAATCATTAAATATTAAGAGTGCTTTTCAGCCTTCTTTGGTCTTGCTCAGTGAAGTTCATCTTCTGACCTGCATAATATGTAGCTGGTTCACGTTTTTAAAACCTATCAGAATTGTAGCATGATCTGCTTGTCATTCCCATAGGCTTGGGTATCGGGCAAAAGAGTCATGAACAAAATTCCATTTTGTTCATAGCTGGTACATGCGCTGAGCCTTGAACTTGACCGACTGTTCTTTCTTGGTTGGACTATTTCTGTATTGCTGAGAAATTTTAAATAGCAGACCCCAGAGAAAGCGGGATGCTAAAACCTCAGGGTCAAAATAAAGTCTTAGCCCAAGGGAGGTTAACAGTGATAGCCAACTGCCAGTGTCTCCTTCAAAAGGAAGGAAAAATCCTCTCTACATCAGAACGTGGGAAAAGGCTCTCTGCTACCCCATCTCCACAACTGTAGGAAAAGTACAAGAATCAAGCAAAACAACACCCAGGTGTGGAACAGATTATGGTGCACAGCTGGAGGCAAAGAAGTTATAACTCTATCCAATTACACCAATTTAATTGGGTGTTAAAAAACTCTTAGGTCCCAACAGTAGTTCCTCGGCCAGACAGCAGTCTGTAATGGGAAGAAGCAGCATCTCTCTTTGCTTGAGTTGTGATTTGGGGCACATTGTTTAGCATGCCCCAAGGTGGGCACCATCTTAACTTTGAGGATGAACTTGACGTCTGGTTTCGGTGTTGAAGACTTCAAAGCTCTTCTCCGTGGTTTATGAAAGCACAGGGTGAAGAAGAGTCGTGCAAATTCTTTCAGTCTGTGGACTACTAGGAAGAGCCCTGTGTTCAGGCTCTCCCATTTACATCTTACAAGTCTAAAACCAACCCTCTAAATATGGAAAAACTTGGACACTAACTGAATGTCCAGCATCAGAAGAAAGGTTAAGAAGCTTATGCTGCATCAGTCTCATGGCAATAATCGCAGCCAGTATAAGTATTCATGAACAGTGTCTAATACCACGAGGAAATGCTTGTGATATAATGCTAAATCAAAGATGGAGGATATAAAATTATCATATGTATGTTCTCATTAACATCCAAAAGGCACAGAAAAGTAACCACAGTTTAAAAACAATTTCCCGTTAATGATAGACAGGCAATGGCTTTTACTCCTCTTGTTTTACTGTATTTTCTAAAATTCCTACAACTTCATGTATAAGTTTTATACACAGAACCAAAAACTATTCAACTAAAAACATTCACTCCTAGTCAGATGTACCATTTTTATCTGACTGGTCTGTTCTCTGTACCTGGCTTGAACTTTTTTTTTTTTTCAAACCTTCTGTTACAAATCATTCCCTTTCCTGGCATACTCTGCTTGCTCTTCTCTGCTTATCCAAAACTTCCCTATCCTTCATCTGGTTGGGTTTCCTGCTCCTCCAGGAAGCTGCTGGGTCCCTTCCAATCATATACTATTCCCCTCCTGAACACCTGCACCACAGTTCATCCACACCATTTATGAAGCCAGGGGATGTTAGGGGTCTTTTATCCCCAGCATGCCATCTTCATGCCTAGGCCACACCCCTGACCACTTACCCCAGAATCTAGGGTAGGGCCCAGACATGAGTACTTTTTTAAAAAGCTTACTAGATGACTCCAATGTATAGCTAGGACTGAAAATCACTGATCAAAAGTCACCTCCCATACATACAAACATTTTCCCCAGATTTTCGAATTCAACTATCTGTGAAGTTGATCCCATGTAAACCATGGAAGCTTTTAAGAAATTTTGATGTTCCAGTCTTTACCTACTACTATTATTATTTTAATCATATTAACTATGTCTCTGAGATGCACTTGGACACCAGACTCACGTCATATCTTTCGGCTGGTTGAGATATATTTGGTTCGAATTCTTGGAGAATTGTCAGATTTAACAAATAAGAATACAGGCTGCTCAACTAAATTTGTATCTCGGATACACAGTGAATCATTTTTAAAGGGTGCTGCTGCTGCTGCTAAGTCGCTTCAGTTGTGTCCGACTCTGTGCGACCCCATGGACAGCAGCCCACCAGGCTCCGCTGTCCCTGGGATTCTCCAGACAAGAACTCTGGAGTGGGTTGCCATTTCCTTCTCCAGTGCATGAAAGTGAAAAGTGAAAGTGAAGTAGCTCAGTCGCGTCTGACTCCCAGCGACCCCATGGACTGCAGCCCCCCAGGCTCCTCCATCCATGGGATTTTTCCAGGCAAGAGTACTGGAGTGGGCTGCCATTGCCTTCTCCTTTAAAGGGTGAGTATATCCCAAATATATCCTGAGACATACTTACCCTAAACGTGTATTCACTGCTTATCTGAAATGCAAAGGTAACTGGGAACCTGTGTTTTATCTGACAACCCTTGTTTCAGGAAATAGGATTTCTGAACTCGAAGGCTTTAATTTCCTGTTGTGCTAGCATGAAGTCATCATATAGTCCTGGCTGAACCTCCAAGGTAGCTGAGTCACTGACTGCAGAACTAATCCAGAATTAACAGGGAGAAAAGCCCTGCTTCCCAGGCTCTGTCACTGATGGAAGCTTGTTAGTAACATTTCATTTGCAGATGCACAAACGAGGCCAAAATATAAATACCACTGCCAGCCTGCATCTAGAATCTGAGAATCACTAGCCTATATTGGGCAGGCTTCTCAGGTGGCTCAGAGATAAAGAATCCTCCTGCTGATGCAGGAGGCGCAAGAGCTGGTTTGATCCCTGGGTCAGGAAGATCCTCTGGAGAAGGAAATGGCAACCCACTCCAGTATTCTTGCCTGGAAAATCCCATGGACAGAGGAGCCTGGTGGGCTACAGACCATGGGGTCACAAAGAATCAGACACGACTGAGTGACTGATCACACACACAGCTTAAGTTGGGCAGTGGCTCAGAGTACAAGATTCTAGAGTGTGATAGTTCTGGGTATGAATCTCAGCTCTCCCGGCTACCGCACGATTCTAGACAAGTTAATGAACTTTCTTGTGTTTCTATTTTCTCACCTATAGGTTGGGGATAGTTATATATCTCTACCTAATTAATTAGCCTTAGGATTAAATGCAGAGAAGGCAATGGCACCCCACTCCAGTACTCTTGCCTGGAAAATCCCATGGACAGAGGAGCCTGGTAGGCTGCAGTCCATGGGGTCGCTAAGAGTTGGACACAACTGAACATCTTCATTTTCACTTTTCACTTGCATGCATTGGAGAAGGAAATGGCAACTGACTCCAGCGTTCTTGCCCGGAGAATCCCAGGGACGGGGGAGCCTCATGGGCTGCCGTCTACGGGGTCACACAGAGTCGGACACAACTGAAGCGACTTAGCAGCAGCAGCAGGATTTAATAAGATCATGTTTTAAAGTTTTTAGCATAATGCTTGAGTCATTATTATTACTCATGTGAAAATAATATATATATATTCAAATTCAGTCAACAAGCAAACAAATAAGCTGTCACCCGCCAATCCAACAACCTTCTGGCCCTCATCCTACTGCTTCTGATAGATGCAGACAGTGATGACCAGAAGGGGCTAGGAAAAAGCCTGCTGTGAAAAAAGAGGGTGAGATTCTTCTAGAAATTAAAGACTGTTTAAATAAGGCAGATACTAGTTGGTAGAATGTCATGCAAATTACAACCAAGTGGCTGGCCTTCATAGCAAGATTTTATGCGCTTGATTATGGTCTGCTAACAAACTCAAGTGGAAATGAGTGGCCAGGGTCATCACAGACATCGGGGCCTTTGATCAGCCCCGAGTGCTGGCACCAAGGGCCAACACCACCCTTGTGTGTCACCTCTTCAAATTCCTGCAGGTCAGAAACCATGTTTCTCTCTCAGCAATAGTTTCTACCCTGGGGCAATTCAGGATCACCTCGTCTGATGCTACCTACAGCCACCCCTTCTGGAGCAGCCAGACACTAACCAGATCTGATTTTTAGGTTTTTCATAAACAAGTTTGAAAAATATCACTTGGGACAGCCAGTGAAAGAATCCCAGGCCGACTGCTCCACAAAGAGACACGTCAGCTGCCAGTCACTGTCAACTTCCTGCTTGGACAGTGACAGACTGTCGCACTGAGAGGAGAAGGCCACGCAACCAACCTAGGCACTGGGCACACCGTCCCACACAGATCCCGGGAGAGGACTGATCAGGGACCACAAGAGGAGGGGGACGTGAAGGAGGCAGGGGGCCCAGCTGCCTCAGGTCATCCTTCCGGGTTCATCTTCTGCTCTAAGAATGGCACATTTGGGGGGAACTCTCAAGATATGCTTTGGGGAGGAAGCAGAAGTAGCAGGCTCACCCCATCGCTACATGGACAAACCCCTCAACCTTTCTGATCCCAATATCTTCCTCTGGGAGTTTGGGATGGACTCTGCCTTCCTCTCCCTACCATGGTTGAAAGGGGAGCGGAGGTCACAGATGGGAAAGAGCTTGAAAGCCCTGAAGATGTTCTGTGTGTTGCTAGGATGACACCCCTGTCTCCTTGGGGACAAGGCATCCATCCAGATGTTGAAAGAGCCCAAGTATGAAGACGCCATGGTCTCCACTGGCCTCCCTCAGCTGCAACCAGGAAGGCAGCTCACAAGCCCATGATGAACCATTGCCACCAGCCTGTCCTGCCTGCCCCCAACAGGCCCCTGCCACCGTGTCCCTGAACTCTCTTCCAGGGTCTGTTCTGTTTTCAGAAAAGTTGAACTGGTGAGCCGTGGGGGAGGGAGAGAGCCAGTGGCTTTCAGGTGGTCAGACTAAGGGGAGTGTGAGGCCAGCAGGACCAGAGAGGTGTGGAAAGCCGTCTACTTGGCTAAGCTTGGCTCACAAATGAGGTTGACCCCCTCGGCCTTCTCACTTGATGCACACCCAAATGAGGTGACGACGCACTGCGGAGGGCAGGGGGCCGGTCTTGTGGTTTCCCATCTGGTCTCGTTGGGCTTGTGGGGTTTGGCGCCTCTGACAGACACATGGAGAACAGCCTTGTCGTCTTGAATCAGACAGTCGGCCTGGGTGCGCAAGAGTATGTGTGAGATTTCACACATGTTCGCTGGAGGAAAGGGGCCGTGGTGTAGGAGAGGAGGCATATTTACATTCTCTGCGAATGTTTGGATTTTTTTAAGGAAAAAAATAGACATTTCACAGGGCATGTTATAAACCAATGTCAGCTTTCCCCCTGCATGATATTGAAGAGACGTGAACAAGCAGGAGACAAAGCTGACTCTGCGCTATTAGCGTTTGGAATGACCACCTGCTTCATTCAAGAAGTTCTTTTTCTTATGGTTACTGGAGGGAAGGATGAGGGGAAGGGATAGTCAGGGAGTCGGGGATGGGCATGTACACACTGCTATATTTAAAATAGATAACCAACAAGGACATTCTGTATACACAAGGAACTCTGCTCAGTGTTATGTGCCAGCCTGGATGGGAGGGGAGTTTGAGGGAGAAAGGATACATGCATATGTATGGCTGAGTACTTCTGCTGTTCACCTGAAACTGTCACAACATTGTTAATTGGCTATACTCCAATACAAAATAAAATTTTTTTTTAAAAAAAAGGAATTCTCTTGCTGTATTTATTCTGCTTACTAACATTTCACAATGAGACTTTCCTCAACAAGACTCAGGAGTAGGATAAGATTCATCTGCTATTTAAAAAACCTGTTCTGGGTAATACAGATTTTGTTACCCATATGCCAAGAACCAAAAGATTAAGTAACCTTGAAACCACAGAGGTGAACATTTTAAAAATAGAGCCATTTTTACTTTTCTGAACTTTTGGACTTTTCACAGTAACCATAAATTACTTGTCAAAGACAGTAAGATGATTGTTTTGTTTTGTTTTGTTTTGTTTTAATGGGCACAGTCTACATCAGTAATGGAGCTGGAGCTGGAGACAATGGGGATGAGAGCTGGAGTGGATAGTGTGGCAGGAAGAACTCTCACTCCCACCCACCTCCAACTTTGATATGGGTAATTCCTCTCATTCAGCAGCATTCTGAGCCAACTTGAACTGTCTTGAAGCACACCATGTGAAATCAGCTAAGAGGCATTCATTAAGATGCTAGAATGTGCTAGAGTTGACCAAATACCTCCACAAAGGATTCCGTTCACATTCCAAATAGCCCTGTTGTGGTTCCTGTTCAGTCACTAAGCCATGTCCAGCTCTTTGTGATCCCATGGACTGCAGCCTGCCAGGCTTCCCTGAGTTCACTGTCTCCTGGAGTTTGCTCAAATTCATGTCCATTGAGTCGTGGATGTTATCTAACCATCTCCTCCTCTGCTGCCCTCCTCTCCTTTTGCCTTCCGTCTTTCCCAGCATCAAGGTCTTTTTGCGTCAGGTGGCCAAAGTATTGGAGCTTCAGCGTCAGTCCTTCCAGTGCATATTCAGAGCTGATTTCCTTTAGGATGAACTGGTTTGGTCTCTTTCCCAGGTGGCTCAGTGGTAAAGAATCCTCCTGTCAAGCGAGAAATAAGGGTCTGATCCCTAAGTCAGGAAGATGCCTGGGAGAAATGGCAACCCACTCCAATATTCTTCCCTGGGAAATCCCATTGACAGAGGAGCCTGGTGGGCTACAGTCCATGGGGCCGCAAAAGAGTCAGACACAACTTAGTGACAAAAACAACAAGAACTAGAGCTAAGCCTTCCAAGTCCATGTCTCCCATTCTTAGACTTAGCGGAAGTCAAAGTAGCCCAGTGGGGAAGCTTGCAGGCTCTCATCCCAGGCTGTCTGCTTTAAGTCCCAGATCTGATGCTTGTTTTGCTGGCCCTAGGGAAAGATAACAGAAATTATCTCACTCTCAACTCCCTTATTTGCAAAATAGGAATGATAATAATAAGATCCCCTTTGCAAGGTTCTCATGAGGATTCAACGAAACACCCAGGTAAAGCACTTAGCCCAATGCCAGACACTCAGCGTATATCAGATCCATGAACTCGGGGATTATTAAGAGTAATGTATTCTATTCAGATTTCCTGATACATCTTGTTTTTCAATCATCTTTGTTATAGAACCCAATAGTGACGGTACCTATGAAAAGTTCTCTCCAGACCAAAATCTCTGTTTCTTAGAGGTCGGACATCCAGGCCAGACCTGCTTTATTGCAACAACGTAAAAATCTCTTCCAAGACATCCACCGCAGCTAGGAGGAAATAAGCAGAAGTCTATAAACTCCTCCAGGCTTGTCCAAGGTGCTAAGTAAGTGAAAGGAGTCAAGCTCTTCCCTGGGCAATACAGATATACCTTTTTTGGTGGAATAAAACTTTATTTAAAATAATTTCATACAGGAGAGGAAGGAAGGTTTTTGTTTTTGTTTTTAATAAAAAGTCTGGACAGGAAGAAGGGAACACCCAGTGTGACTGACTGTGAAACCTGGAGCATGTGGACAGAAAGTAAGGACAGTAATTTGTAGTATTTGTACATTCAGCAGTGTTTGAATTTCTTACCACCAATAGGCATTATTTTGTAATAAGAAATTAGCCACCCTCGGCTGGCTAGAGGGTGAACCCTGTAGGAACTGGCCCTAGGCCCTTCTCAACAAGGAAACTCGTAAGTTTTTCCTTATGACATTCAAGGTATTAAGGGGCTTCCTAGGTGGTGCTAGAGCTAAAGAACCCACCTGCCAAGTCAAGAGATGTTACAGACACAGGTTGCAATCCCTGGGCCAGGAAGATCCCCTGGAGGAGAGCATGGCAACCCCCTCCAGTATTCTTGCCTGGAGAGTCCCATGGACAGAGAAGCCTGGTGCGCTACTGTCCATAGAGTCGAAAAGAGCCAGATATGACTGAAGTGACTTAGCATACACGCGTGCAAGGTACTGAGAGGACAAATTATAAGTTCTCATCACAAAGGGAAAAAAAACAAAACAATCTTTTTTTCTTTTTTCTTTCTTTGTATTTATACGAGATGATAGATGTGAAGTAAACTTACTGTGGTTGTTGTATCACAATATATGTAAGCCAAGTGATTCTGCTGTACACCTTGAACAATGTTATATGTCGATTATATCTCCATGAATCAGAAGGTTAGAAAGTACCTAGCTCAACCGTTAGTTCCTCTAGGAAGCCATTCCAGGTGGAATTCATTCTCTCTTCTGTGATCCAATAGTATTTTGTGCCACCAGTGTTCTAGAAAAGTACAGACATGAAAGTGTCAGTCGCTCAGTCATGTCCAACTGTGTGTGACCCCGTGGGCTGTAGCCCACCAGGCTCCTCTGTCCATGGGGTTCTCCAGGCAAGAATACTGGAGTGGGTGCCCATGTCCTTCTCCAGGGGATCTTCCTGACCCAGGGATGGAACCAAGGCTTCTGCATTGCAGGCGGATTCTTTACCATCTGAGCCACCCGGGAAGCCCACCAGCATTCTGACACTTCATTAATTCAGCCCTTCGTTTGTTCACCTATTCAACAGCTGCTCTATGAATAAGGCCCTGGGGGAGGCTCTGGGGAGTAAGACAGGCGAGATGCCTGCTTGTTGGAGCTTGCTTTGATGGGAAAGATGGACAGCGACACCCTCCTCGCCGCCCCCCTTCCTCCCCACAGCCAGTCCTGGATTATTTAGCTGTCTTTGTGTCGTGAGCTCTGATGGAGAAGGGACAGGGCCAAAGCAGCAAACACTCTAGAGACCTGGCATGAGCCAGGAAGCCTGGGAAAGTTCCTCTGTCCAAGTGACCTTACAGCTGGAAGCTAAGAGATGAGAAGTATTAACTAGGTGAAAGGGTGGGAGGAAGACCGTTTGAGTGTTGGGCTGAGCACTCAAGCCGGCACTGCAAGAGAGGGAACAGGGCTCACCCATGAAAGGAGAAGTTGACCCAGCGGAAAGGCTAAGACGAGATCCAAGAAGGCGGCAGGGGCCAGATCGTGTGATGCTTTGCAAAATACGGGATGTTCAACTTCCCCTAAGAACAGTTACAAGCCACTGAGAGACTTACACCAAGGACCCCATTGCTTTTCTTCCCTTTGTTCACCTCCACTCTGACACACCAACTCCAGGCTGTCAGCTCCTGGCCATCAATGGGAGCCTAATTATTACTGGTTGGATGGCTGAACCAAGTCACCCTAAAGAAGAGACTGCAAGCAAAGCACACAACTCAGCCCACCTCTCTCCTCCCTCTTGTCTCCCCCAGTCCAAGCCTGCAAGCCGATAAGTATAAAATCCACACAATGGGATGATTAGCAATGAGAGGCAAGGCTAAGCCATTTCTTCCGCCTCATGGTCCTTCCAAAATGTTCACCACTGGCATCAGATATCATTATCCTGACCGATGAGACAACCAACGAAATTGGAGACTTGGAAGGGATGAGCATTTGCTAAAGGCTGTACAGCAAAGCTACAGCTGCTCTGATTGTGTCTTGGCTGGTTGTTAAGGGCCGATTCCTCCATCGCCTGGCTAAAATACGTATTTATAGGCTTAATCATCTGAATTTTGCTTCCCTTTGGCTCAAAGAGATTGGGTGTAGAGGCATTTTTCATGCTGTACAAAAATGAAAGTATACTGAAAACATCCTCACCTCAAACCGAATGTTAGAGCAGTTGGATTCCTCAGCAGCAACTGAATACTTTTTATAGAAAGGGAAGTCAATTGAGAAATCATAAAAAATTACAGTTGGGAAGGACCTCTGTGCTCACAAGGGTCAGGTCCCAGGAGCTGCTGTCGAATTGTTCCCTGCAGTGAAGGGTCTAATGTTTTGTCCACTCAGGTTTTAAATATCTCTACCAATAGCTCGCCCCTGGGGACGCCTCTCCACGGGGCGATAGATCTTGCTGTCAGGGCTTTTTTCCTGCTATTCAATCTCACTTTTCCTTTCCTCCACTTCATCCCATTTGTCTTTGGCAATGATTTAGACAAGAGTGTGCTGACGTCTGAAAACAAAAAGCCCTGTCTTTGCCTTCCACTTCGTTTTCCAGACCCCTCCCTCTACCTATGGCAACGTGGAGATCTGGGAAAAGGGGACGCAATCAAGCTGATGTTCATTCTGGATGAGCTCATTTCCAAAGGCCAGACCCAAAGCCTCGAGCCTCCAGGTGGACATGAAGGATCGTTAATGCCTCGGAAATGTGCAGGGAAGGCAGAGGGGGCAATCACCAGGTTTTCCAAAGTTAAGCAGCCTCCTGGTGTGACGGCTGGGACAGAAGGTGGCAGCAGAGCATCAGGCTCTGTGGGCCGAGCGGTCCTTCCAGATAACCCAAGTCCCAGCGTTCTCACTTGGAGGGCACGTTTAACCAGACCAGCTGAGAAAGCTGCGCTTTAGCCAAGAGTAAGCTGGAATCAGGGCTCTGCCCAGTCTTTTAAGTCAAATCCCAAACAGTCAGGATTCTGTGACCACGGTCCTTTTTCTCCCGAAGTAGGTCCTGCAGCCAGAATTTAATCCCAAGAATAACTGCAGTCCTAAACAGGGATGTTGCTCTAAGCTGATCTAAACACATAAACGTGCCATCTGGTCTGGTGTGGTGACACCCAAATTTTTGTGTTTAAGGAAATTTGGGGCTAGTGCAATTTTTTCTTTATTCTTTCTAGCCCCGGGCTATTCGTTTCTGCATTTGGTTCTGGTTTCCTAGTTTCCCTTCACTCCCTCAATTGCTTACTTCTTTGGTCGTGTTTGCAGGCAGCCCTTCCAAAGCAGCGTCCTAGAGAGTAAGCGTTTCTGACTTCAGGCTGGCCTCCTGCTGGGGAACCAATTAAATGTACTACCCACCAGGGAGAGTGTGATATTTTTTATTACTTTCTAATTTTGGGCCCTGAAATGGCTTCAGTGATCAGAACATTCTTCTGCTTCAGAACCTGAAGGAGCCGGTGGAATGATGCTTTTGAATGGTGTTTCATTTACAATGGTCCATACTGGCCAAGCATACTCCAAGGATTTCCATGGGGCCTCAGACTCTTGAAGTGGGGGGAAAAGCGGGACAAAGAAAACCACCACAAAACTTTCTCCTCGCTTTACCTTATTGCACTGTAAACTGCCAGATACTTTGGGAAAGTCTTTCTTTGAGAAGTCGGTGAATTGAGAAAAAAAAGAGAAAAATTAGAACAAAACAATGTCCCTGGGTTCTAAATCTATTTAAACTACAATAGTACATCAACATTGTGCCTCTTTCTCATTACTGATGGCCTGATAATAGGGCCTCCAAAATGCTCATGAAGGGGAAAGGAAGATTTATGTTGTATTTCTAAAAACAGTCACAAAATTTAGCAAAACCCCCACCCAAGGTTCCCACTGCTATTTGATTTGTGCTTCATTTTCTTTCTTAGAGAGTTAGCATGAAACAAAAAGGAAAGGCATGAAAAAGGGGAGTGGAGGTCCAAATAGGTTCTAATGAAGAAGGAAATCGAAGTCCCGTTTCCTTCAGTGTCTGAATTTCTGTTTCTTTTGCAACAAGGAAGGATACCTTAAAACCCAGAATTGCTCTTGGATAAAATCAAATACTAACAACTTAGCAAAACAGCTAAAAGCCCAAAGTATTAGCCTTTCCGAGTTCTTCTTACTGGCCATGGGGGTCCTGGTTTAGGGTTTTTACATTCTTTCTTTTTTTCCCTTCCCTCCTCCCCAGCTTGCTTGCTTTGCTAGAGATAAATCTAAATGTTTATCTGAAGTATCTCACTGATACTCTGAGGGGACTTTTCTCTCGAGCTAAAGCTCCCCTGAAAACAGAGACTTGTTTCAGTTCCCATTAAATATTGCTCAGTGTTGAGTCTGTTACTAGTGAATGGCTTCTTTTAGCAACAGTGACAATAACAAATTGACAAATATAACCCTGCTCAGTGGCGACTTTTGTAAATGTGACTCAAAAATTAACATTTATAATTTGATAATAAACCAGCTATCATATTTGCTATTATATCATGCTCTGTTAAAAACCATCTTTCCTACTTTTAAATAGAAGTCCCATGAGAGCAAAAATGTTTATCTTTATTGTTTATAGCCCCGTTAAGTACCTCTTTATCATATGATTTAAAATTCAACAATCTAACTTAGCAGTCAGTATTTATTTATTTAAAGAAAGGGTAAGTGTTTCTTCAGAGTTTGTCTAAATTTAAAATCATAAACCAAACTGTCTCTCTTTCCTTCATTCTTTTTCTTCCCTCCCTTCCTTCCCGCCTTTCCTTGCTTCCTCCCTCCTTTCCTCCCTTCGATACATTCATTTTAAAACCCAGTAACTGAATGTTGTTGGGTCTAAATGTTGCATAAAAAATTCAGCTTCTCTTCAGGATTATTTGAAATGACCAACTACCTTAACAGGTCTGTAGGGAGAATACTCTATAATAACTGGCTAAAAAAGCAATGTTCCAGATCAAAATATAGTCCAGCTCTACATTGGAAAGGAGACTAGAGCCAATAAATAGTGAACAGAAGCACGAACGCATGAACAGAGGGATACCCAGGCAGACGTGAAGCAGAATCACAATGCTCAAAGCTTCCAGTTAACTCAGTTCTCCACAAAACTCCCACCTGCAACTGAGCAAACACTCACTGGACCACCTCCTATAAGAAACAACAGATATCAGACTCTAGGAAGCAGTACTATTTCAATCAACCCATTTGGCGGGTTGTGTTCTACAGTTTCTAAAATTAACACGGAATCCAAACAAAACCACAGCCAGTGTGCAACTATAGGCAAAGGACCCTGCTGCGTGGTTGCTTTGAATCTCTTCGTTATCAAAATTAGCTGCCTTGTCCATCCCGCTCCCATTTTTGAAGGCACACCTTTCATTAAAGAAGCTGTCACTATGTGCTGGGGATGGCCAAATTATCCAGGATTCTCATTTTTAAATCCAATGTTGGTAGGAGTCCTAAAGCTGGGAGCTGAGGGGGAGGTGGACGCAGCAGAAATGTTTGGAGAATTTGCAGGTAGCACTCAGGCTTGCTTCTGGCTCCTCTCCTGGCTTCAGCAAAGACAACACATGGAAACTGTGCCAGGTTTTTCCTTTGCATTGAGCAAAGCTACATTTTCTGGGCTTGGCCAAGGAATTTTCTGCTGCGTGAATTAGGAAGCTGACTTCCAGCCAGGTGCCAGGCGCTCTGCCCTTCCTGTTCACCCAGGGTCTATCGACTTTTGTTCATCATGTTGCACGCTCCTCGTGTTTGCATCTTTTTCAACCTGTTCTCATTAGGAGGGTCGAAAGGAGTGGGGGTTTCTTTGTAAGTCACTCTGATTTTACAGAGTTTGGATGAACGGATCCATGCATGTCCGAAGAGAATGTGGACAGGATAAGTGGAGAGGTAAGGAAGGAGGGGAGGGAGAAAGCAGAGCAGAGAGCAGAGAAAGCAAAGCTTGATATAAAACCAAGCCAGAGAATTGTTAGCCGTGATGCATTTTCCCAAAGAGTCACCTGGCCTCATAGGTAAACAGAAACCATCCCTGGGACATTCTCGTGGCAGTCACTTTCCGGGGGCAGGGGTGCTGCCTCCAGTAAGCATATCCCATGAAGGCCTTTGCAGGAAGCAAGTTCAGCATCACAAGGAGCCACAGCAGATACTTAAAATTCTGTCTTTCACACCCTGACCACTTAAACATTCTTGTTAAAAATTTCCTTCATCATCCTTAACATACACAATTTTCCGAGAGAAAGAATGACTTTTTAGAGTCTCTCTGTGCCCATAAAATTCTGTCTCAGAGATTTTTATTAATAATCATAAAAACATCAGTATCCATCAGGATCACTGTGGAAAGAGGGAGGCAGTTTTTCCTAAAAATGTGTTCAAATTGTCTGAGACCGATATTGACGTGAAAAGGGGGTTAAGTCGAGTCTGACGATGGATAGATCTCTCCGCTTCCCCATCCATTCACCGTAGAGGACAGGACGGCTGGAAGCTCACACAAGCACACATGGGGGGAAACAGGCAGCCACACCTGCAGAGTATTCCAACCTTCACAGCGACAAGTTGTGTGTTTATCCAGGACATGGAGGGAAGGGGAGGGACTGGGAGTTCAGCACTACATAGCTTTTTATGGCATGAGGATATGTTTCTTGGGACTTTGAGAAGTCTAGGATGACATGCTTTAAATGACTATTCGACTATTCCCCAGCTAGCTCTAAGTACTGGCTGAACAGCCCTGGATTGTTGATTGTCAGTGAAGAGCAACCAAAATAGCAAATGGTGAAACCATGTCTGTTGAGGGATTTGTAGGGTAGGCTCCTTGGTTCACCTTTCAGAGGAGGTTGATGAAGTGATCACGATCTGTCTTCCCATAAGCTCCCTTACTTTTTCTTCTCACATTGTACCTTAAGCCCTGCAGTCAGGCAAAACTTTGATCTTAGAAGTTCAAAACTCTAAAGACCAAAAATTCATGAGGGGTTTTGAGGGGAGGGGTTCCTGCACAATGCAATGGCCCCATCAATTGGAGAGTTACTGGAAACGATCCAAGGCACTCATAATCCATCGATATCCAGGCAGCGTGGGGTGGTTCAAGGGCATGCATGCTGCAGTCAGTGAGGCTGAAGTCTGTGCCGGTTCCATCACTGCCAATTTCTAGACCTCTCTGTACCTCAGTTTCCTCCGAGCGAAAATTAGCATGAGAGTATCTACTTTCATGGGTTCCTGGGGGTTCAAGAATCCGTCATGACACTATGCCTGGCGACTAGTTGGCCCTCACAATATGCTATTATCTTCTCCTAATCCCAGCCAAGAAGTATTCTGTGATGAGTTGCTGTGACAAAAATGGGTCTCTCAATTAGTTAAGCAGCAACCTGAACTGAAGCCCAGAAATCTTCCTCAGGTGAGCCTAATGCAGGCCACCTGACCTAGGACCATGCACCAGTACTCCCTGACTTCTACCCTCAGATGCCGGTGGCACACTTCCCCTCGTTGTGACAACCAAGCATGTCTCCAGACACTGCCAGACACCCCCTGGGAGGCAAAAATGGCCATTTGAGAATCACTGGCGTAAGCTAAATGAAATGCATTCTCAAAGGTTGTACAATACTTCTCTCAGCCAATGTTTCCACACTGTCCTATGTCCCTTGCGCATGACCACAAGGTGAGATAAGCAGGCATCTTCACTTGACAAGTAATTACTGTAGAAAGCTGATTGTAAGGCAACGCATTTCCCCCAAACTGGTTTATAATGTAAGTCCTTACAAAGTTTCTCATTCCTGATGTTTTCTCAGTTACCTTATTTTGAATATCAGGAAGTGTTTGGGGGTGAATTCCCTGGTGGTTCAGTGGTTAAGACTCCGTACTTCCCCTGCAGGGGACCCTGGTTCCATCCCTGGTTAGGGAATGAAGATCCTGGAAGCCACGTGGTGTGGCCCCCCAAAAAAATTTCAAAAGAAAGTTTTTGGGGAAGACATTAGCCCCAAAGGACCTGAACCAATGATGATGATCTTGGTGATGATGGGGGAGGCTTAGAGATGGCATCTGATCATACCAGGGGAAGAAAGAGAGTCAAAAATACGTAACACAGATATGGGATTTATTTTTGAAGATATGACTTCATCATTTAAAAATATTAAAGGTATTTAAAGCAAGTCTTTCAACATTCATTTTACGGGGGGGAAAAAGGCATATTTTAAGTGGTAACCTTCTAGGTATCATAAATATCCACCCAGAGAACAAATGAGAAAACCTCTTGGGGATTAAAATAAAATTTTCAGTAACAGCATCTTAGATGGATTCAAAGTGCCCTTTTTTGAACAACTTGAAGTACAGGTGATGTGTGACAGAGAATTATGTTCAATGATTCAAAAACAGCTTTGGTGATGATGAAGACAAATGACAAAACTGCGCAGGAAGAATCTGAATACAATTATTCCATGACCTTAACTTTATTTTTTAAAGATTGGGAAACATTATATTTCTCAATGTTTATGCTATTTTATGTAATATGCCACATATGCAAATAAAGTGATTGATGAAGTATGGAAGCAAACATCTTCCTGTTTCCTAAAAGTTGGTTAGTAGGGTTGGCTCTCTCTTTGGACAGGGAAGCTCTGCTCTGTATTGCATGCTAAGTCGCTTCAGTCATGTCCAACTTTTTGTAACCCTATGGGCTCTATTGTGAGAGTTGAACTATAAAGAAAGCTGAGGGCCAAAGAATTGATGCTTTTGAACTGTGGTGTTGGAGAAGACTCTTGAGAGTCCCCTGGACTGCAAGGAGATCCAATCAGTCCATCCTGGAGGAAATCAGTCCTGAATATTCATTGGAAGGACTGATGCTGAAGCGGAAACTCCAACACTTCGGTCACCTGGTGTGAAGAACTGACTCATTTGAAAAGACCCTGATGCTGGGAAAGATTGAAGGCGGGAGGAGAGGGGACGACAGAGGATGAGATGGTTGGATGGCATCACTGACTCAATGGACGTGAGTTTGAGTAAGTTCCAGGAGTTGGTTATGGACAGGGAAGCCTGGTTTGCTGCAGTCCATGGGGTTGCAAAGAGTCGGACACGACTGAGCAGCTGAACTGAACTGAACTTGCCCTGTATTGCATGCCTGCTAAGTTGCTTCAGTCATGTCCAACTCTGTGTGACCCTGTAAACTGTAGACCACCACATTCCTCTGTCCATGGGATTCTCCAGACACGAATACTGGAGTGGGTTGCCATGCCCTTCTTCAGGGAATCTTCCTGACCGAGGGATCGAACCTACATCTCCTGAGGCTCCTGCATTGGGAGGCAAGTTCTTTATCACTAGCCTTATCCTCAGACATATACTCAATTGAAGCGTTTACTGTTTTTAAGACTCTGTGTGAGTTAGCCTAACACTTGGAGCACATGTTTCTGGCCCCCGAGAGCTTATGATCTCTGTGGGAAGATCAGACAGAAGCAGGAGAAGCAGCTTCCACATAACTCAGTGTGATTTGGCTCCAGGTAAGTGGTTCAGATGATGTACTGGGAGGAGGAGGCAGGATGACCTTTGAGAGATGCCTCCAGATGAACTTCTTGAAACTCCCAATCAGATGTGTGTGCCCTACTCAGGATTAAAGACTGACATCCCCAGGGCTTCCCTGGTGACTCAGTGGTGGAGAATCAGCCTGCTTATTGCAGGAGACACAGGTTGGCTCCCTGATCTGATAAGATCCCACATGCCACAGAGCTAAGCCAGTGCACCACAGCTATTGAGCCTGTGTCCTAGAGTCCAGGAACTGCAGCTATTTGAAGCCCACGTGCTACAACTACTGAAGCCCACGTGCCCTGAAGGCCATGCTCTGCAGCAAGAGAAGCCGTGGTAGCGAGAAGCCTGCACGCTGAAACTCGAGCGTAGCCCCCCTTGCTACAACTAGAGAACAGCCTGCGCTGCAGTGAAGACCCGGTACAGCCAAAAATAAATACGTAAAAATTGTGTATAAAAAAAGATCGACATCCCTAATGTGGTTTCCAACAGTCAGTGTGGCTTCGATGCCTCCTTCCTGCCAACCCCATCTCTGCCTTCAAGAGCCCTTCTGCCAATCCCACTCTCTGACTATCCCTTGGACACCTCACCCCCTGCTCCAGTTGAAACTCTCCTCCCACTACCGGCCCCTCCCTGGACTGTACCTTTCTTTCCCATCTGTCTTCCTCCTGCCTGCCTTTCTGCCTTTGCAACTTGCTCTTTGCTCCTCTCCCCTTGCAAAACTCCTTCTCATTCTTCAGCTGTTAGCTCAATCCTCACTTACCTGGGAAGCCTTCCTGGATACCCCCTCTTGTGGTCAGGTTCCTTGGCTGTAGCTCTCACAAAACTGGTTCTTTCCTTTAAAGTATTCTCTCCTTTATGCTTATGCATTCATTAGTCTCATTGTTGATTGATGTGTGTCTCTCCTTTACGCTACAAGCCTGGTGAGAGCAGATCCTTCATCCTTTTCCACTCATCGCTGTATTCCCAGGGCCTGGCCCCAAAGTTGATACCCAATAAAGAGTTGTTGAGTGAACTGATGATTAATTGAACGTGTGTTTGCTACAACCTTTAGCTTAAGGCTTGTTATTACATCATTACTGCATGACAAGAGCTAAGAGCCAATAGCATTACTGTAAGTTAAGTACCTTATGTGTTTTGTTTCATTTAATCCTCAAAAAATCCTATGATATAGATTCTTCTGTTTATATTACCCTTGTTTTCTATATGAGAACTCTGGGGCTCAAGAGAGAAGTTAAATAATTTAGTCAAGGTTGCAGGCACAGCGAGGGTGTATAGGAGTTAGGATTGATCCCTGGTCCATGTGGGTTCAGAACACTATCACCTATACTGTATTGCACTGTATTATATTATATTATATCTCACTCGTGATACTCATATGAAGTCCACCCATATGACCTGGTGTGAGATCTAATACCACTAAGAAGTTCTTAACCATGCTTCTCATCTCTGCCTCCTGATATGACTTTTAGCTGGTTCCCCGCCATTGGTAATGGATGTCCTGGCTGGTGGAGTCATTCTTACCATTTATAAACCTATCAAATATACCCTTGTTATATTACCCTCTTATTGAGACTAGGTTAGAGGGTGCCCCACCAGGCAGAAAGTGCCTCTTTTGTTTTTGTGGGACCCACGACATCTGGTGAGTGCTTAGCACCCAGTGGACACTCACCTATTACTCCGTTATTGGTTGATGACATCACACCGGTTTCCTTAGAAGTAACAACTCAGGGTTCAGAACTGGGGTTGGATTTCATATGCCTTTGATGTTATTGCCTTTCCAGAATTTAATCTACATCGTGTCTTGTACGGGCCATATTCATTTTAAAAATCTCATACATTTTAT
The DNA here is from genome assembly GCF_016772045.2 of Ovis aries. Lineage (NCBI taxonomy): Eukaryota > Metazoa > Chordata > Mammalia > Artiodactyla > Bovidae > Ovis > Ovis aries. Next base: position 33,391,192 of record NC_056075.1, on the reverse strand, counting down.
TCTAATCCATCAACAAATATTTGTTGTGGGGGTGGAGGTGTCAGTTGCTGGACAGATCCCTCCACCTTTCTCATCTGACCCCACCTGTCAGCTTGTGGAAAGAAACACTGGTCCAGATGACCCTCTGGCCTGTCCTTGGTCTTGGGTATCTGAGTGGCTTCCTTAACTCACTTGGACCATCAGGCGACTCTGTAAGAAGCCCCTCCATCGTATTTAGGGAACCGCTAAAGTTCCCACAGCACATTTGCTTTTGAACCCCACCCTCAGATACTTCCCCAAGACATAAGGGAGACCAAGAAACAGGGCATCTGCACAACTACAGAGGTTTTACATAAGATCAAAGTAGCATCAGGACTTTTTAATTGTGAAACAATGAATCAAGAGAGGAAGAATCAAATGAGAGATGGTAAATATTCCATAAAGAGCAGGATTAGAGTTCTCAGGCAGGGAATACCCACAGCTATCTTTATACCAACTTAAATCAAGCAGAAGCTCTAACAATGAGGATAAAATGAAATAATGGATGCATTATTTCTAGTGGGACTTGCATTGCTATTTGGCCTAATTATTCGTGATATTTCACCCATATAAGAAAGCTTCTTCAGAGGAAAGAAATAACAGTTTGTCTCCTTGAAAACAAAGAACAAAGGCCTCAGTGCTCTCTAGAAGCTCGCCTATCATTAAGAGGAAAAAGAATCTGTCCATTAGCAGGAAATTCTCCTTAGAGATCTTGAATATCTCCCCAAATAATCCCTCAATGAACTGCAAATGCCCGCATGGATGCAGATTCAGAAGCTATAGGTCTTGCTGCAGAGGTGAGAGAGGGGCAATGCAAGCCAAAGAAACTTTCTCTCTAGCCTTGGTCTATGGTGACTGGTGTGTGTGTTTGTGTGTGTGTGTGCGTGTGTGTGTGTGTGTGCGCGTGTGTGTGCGTGTGTGTGCATCATGTACATTTTAACTATAAATTGGGAAAATAGGGCACACCCCCAGAATTGCTTCCTTTAATGCCCTCTAGTGGAGAAGGCAATGGCACCCCACTCCAGTACTCTTGCCTGGAAAATCCCATGGATGGAGGAGCCTGGTGGGCTGCAGTCCATGAGGTCGTGAAGTCAGACATGACTGAGCGACTTCACTTTCACTTTCACTTTCATGCATTGGAGAAGGAAATGGCAACCCACTCCAGTGTTCTTGCCTGGAGAATCCCAGGGACCGGGGAGCCTGGTGGGCTGCCGTCTATGGGGTCGCACAGAGTCGGACACGACTGATGCGACTTAGCAGCAGCAGCAGCAGCAGTGTAAAGGACTAGGTTTCGCTGAGAATGATAGAAAATCCACAGTAACAAGGGCCTGAACAATATACACATTAATTTTCTGTCACTGGGGAGTGTGTCCTTGTAGTTCAGGCTGCAACGGCCATCTACAGGGACAAGGCCCCAAGCAAGACTGGACCAGGGAAAGAGTAGTTGCTCTAGTATCTGATGTCTTTCTGGTTCTAGGGCTCCACGGCATTTCCTTCCTTGGGTTGCACTGGAAACCCCTGTGTTTTTATTAAAGTTCTCCATTTGGGGCTTAGGGTTTTGGAGTGGTTTCCCTTCCTTGCAGACCCTGAGAAGACAATGTCTTTGTGTGGCTATGGCTCTGAGCAGAGGACAACAGACAACTCAATGGTCTCCTTCTCATCCTGGCTGCCTGAACAGGGACAAAGCACATCCCTCTCCCTCAGGAAAGTATTAGTCATTCAGTCATGTCTGACTCTTTCGGACCCCATGGACAGTAGCCTGCCAGGTTCCTCTGTCTGTGGAATTCTCCAGGCAAGAATACTGGAGTAGGTTGCTGTTTCCTTCTTCGGGGAACTTGACTTAAATCCATTAAGTTGATTCACTTTTAGAATATAAATTGTTCTCATCCGAACAGTGAGGCACTGGAACTTGAGTAGTAGATGCTGCAGCTAGAGATAGGGTTTTCTGCTTTGCATATTTCAAATAGTTAACACTTGGAGAAGGAACCCAGTGAATGCCTCTGGTTAACAAATTCTGTCTAACCCAGACTCCTAAGCATACTCATCTTGCTTAATCTTTTGCCTCTCTGGGCCTCAGTTTCCTCTTTTATAAAATGAAGGGGTGGTATTAGAAGTCTCTTCCAACTGAGAGGTTTTATGAGCCCCCACTAGCAGCATATTAAACCTAGCAGCATATTAAAAAGCAGAGACATCACTTTGCCAACAAAGATCCATTTAAGTTAAAGTTATGGTTTTTCCAGTAGTCATGTACGGATGTGAGAGTTGGACCATAAAGAAGGCTGAGCATCAAAAAACTGATGCTTTTGAACTGTGGTGTTGGAAGGGACTCTTGAGAGTCCCTTGGAGAGCAAGGAGATCAAACCAGTCAATCCTAAAGAAAATCAACCCTGAGTATTCATTGGAAGGGCTGATGCTAAAGCTAAAGCTCCAATATTTTGTCCACCTGAGCACAGAGCTGACTCATGCTGGGAAAGACTGAAGGCAGGAGGAGAAGGGGGCGACAGAGGATAAGATGGTTGGATGGCATCATCGATTCAATGGACATGAATTTGGACAAACTCCGGGTGATGGTGAAGGACAGGGAAGCCTGGGGTGCTATAGTCCATGAGGTTGCAAAGAGTCAGACACAAATGAGTGACTGAACAATAACTGCTCACAGAGAGGGTAGGATCACCTGGAAGGTCCTGAAGATGGAAAGGGAGAACACCGATTGGCTCTGCCACTTCCTAGCTGTTTACACATGGGCAAAAAAAAAAAAAAAAAAATACCTTCAGCCCTACACCTCAGTTTCTGACCTGTAAATGAAAAATAGTGACAGTGTCTACTTGGTGGGGGTCTCCCCAGGGCTTAGCACAGTGTGCCTGACAGCTGGGATGGGAGCCTGGGGTGTTGATCATCACAGCACTGATCACTGCAGGCCTTCCTCAAATGATCCATCTTGCAGAGGATCATACGTACCCCCAATACCACATCACACACACACACACACACACACACAGGCTGACTTGTCATCTTGGATAAATGTCGCTTTTATTAATTAACCCTGTGTGAGGGAAAAGCTGAAGTAAAAGGATGGAAGGCATAGGAGTGAGCCCGCCTGTGTTGGGAAAAATTCCTGAGTTATTTTCCAAATAGTCTGGCGTGACAAAAGAAAGTAGGAAACATCCCTTCTTAAGCACATGGCCTGTTAATTTTAAAATTCAAGTGTATATTTCAACGGAAAGTTAATTCATATGTTTCTGAATCTTTTGTGCTTTACCTATCAAAAGATTGTTTAAAAATAATTATTTGATGTCCAATAAGCAGTCTTTCATGTCAATTTTCCTGTGCAACCACCTGGGTGATAGTTGCCTGAAAGGCAAACAGCTCCAGTTGAGACTCAAGTGTCTCTTGTCCCCAGCCCTGTGGTCTAACCAGCAAGCATTATAACTCTCCCCTTCTGGCTAGAGTTGATCAGCTGGCCTGGGATGGCCATCCATGGACATACAGGCCACTGCTGAATGCAGCCTGACCTAGAAAGATGAGCTTGTCTCTCACCAAACAAGAGAGCTGGTCTCTCTGTAATTTGGACAAAGTGACTCAGGATGTAGGTGCCAAGGAGCAGTAGAGCCTAGCGCTGCAGTCATGGGGACGCTGGACTGGGGCTACCACTATGGGCTGTTTTAGTGCATTCCTCCAGAAGAAGACCTTTGAGTGTCTTTGGGATGTGGTCCCAGAAAATACTGGTCAGGGGAAAATAGGAGGAAAGGGAGCAACAGAGACAAGCAGGTTTCCATGGTGGGCAAATGGAGTTTCACCTTGCTGGGAAACTCAGAGAGACAGGATAGAACAGGTGCCTTATTTTGGTTGCAATCAACAGAAACTAATGCTGATGAACTTAACAACAAAAAAAGTGATCTGCAAGAAAAATTTGAGGTCCCCGGGGATAGAAAAGGAAGTCACAGAATCCAGTGAGGGATAGACAGGAAGCATCATAAGGTCTCAGTGGGAAGGTCTCCCCTGGGTATTGCCACTGAAAGGATCTCCAGCCCGTCTTTCATCCTCACTGTACAGTCAAGGGTCCAGTTAACCAAACTTAGGTCATACAACCACTGCTTGATCATCCTGGGTAGCGAGAGAAAATGCCTACTGGGGACTCTACAGAGTGAGTGAGAATTCTCAGAAGAAAAGGCTATTGGGAAGGAGGAATGCAGGCAGGGTAGTGGGGAAGCACACACACACACACACACACACACACACACTATATTTCCAGAAGTCTATCACTTAATGAGAGAATTAGAAATTATAACCTTTTATAAGAAATGCTACAGTGGAGACGTAGACACACGAAAAATCCAAGGAGTCCAAAGAAAGAAGTAGCTGGGGCCAAGTGGCAGGAAGCAAAGTTTTCCAGAGACCCATATTCAAGAAACACTCAAAAGGTAATTATTAAATGCCAGACAGTGTGTCCACCATGATATTTAAGCAGAATCCAGAAAACTGGGAAAGAGTGCTTAAGTGGAATCTATTTGCAAAAGGGGGCATTACAGGTCGAAAGAAGAGAAGGTATAAAGCTGCGGAAGTGTGAAATAACAAAGGCAATGGACACTTGACACGGAAGAGATTTACGGCAAAAAGAGACGGGAAGCAGACATGATCGTAGGTCAAGACATCAATGGGCTTTCCGTGTCAGATGCGTGAGACCGGATACACCCAAAGGCAGCGGTCAGTCCTAAAGGATATCTAGTGTGTCATGGGGCTGAGCTCTAGACAGACCATTCTGGTGGATTGTGGTGGCTGGATCATGAGGATATTACAGGAAGAGCAGTTCCCCTGTAGCTAGAAGGTCAATTAAACGCCAAGTGCACTATGCCAGAAGGCGTGATGAGGGATGATTTGGCTCATGATTTAGAGAGGGAGAGGTGATGATTAGCAGAGTTATTTGGAGAGTAGAATTCTCAGGACTTGGTCATCAACTTTGGGAAGTGGAGGAAGAGAAGAGATATTGTAGTCTTTTTTTACAGTATAAATTTATTTATTTTAATTGGAGGCGAGATATTATAGTCTTAATGGAAAAAACTCATGGGGTGACCCATAAAGTGGAATTTGACAGGAACTTCAAGCTTTTCCTGGCCTCCCATTGGGGAAATGGAAAGTACAGTCCACTCTTTCTTCCAGAAATGCAATGGCCATCCACAGAATTCCAGGTTGGTTGTCAGAGCTCAGCAGAGGATGGAGCAGGATCCAACGGGGCTGACTGTGGACATGCCCATCCTCTTCCTGCCTTCTTTCCAGTCAGGATTTTCCAAAGGCTGATGCCAATTTGGTGCATCAGCTTTATCTTCCAACACAGTCCTATACATAAAGTGAAAAATGAAAGTAGTAAAGTGTTAGTCTCTCAATCATGACCGACTCTTTGCGACCCTATGGGCTGTAGCCCCCCAGGCTCTCCTGTCTGTAGGGATTCTCCAGGTAAGAATACTGGAGTGGGTAGCCATTCCCTTCTCCAAGGAATCTTCCTGACCCGGGGATCGAACCTGGGTTTCCTGTGATGCAGGCAGATTCTTTACCATCTGCATCACCAGGAAAGCCCTCCAATACATATATTGCTCCTAACAAGACTCATTCCTTCCCCACCTCCAGGCCTTTCTTCAGGCCATTCCTACCATCCAGATGTCCTTCCATATCCTCCAGCTTCCAATATCACCTCCGACTTCCACGAAGACAGACAGAGATCCACCAGCAAATCAAAGCCATCCAAGAAACCCACTCTTGGCTCTTCTGAGTAGGCTGGGGAGTATGGTGAAGCAGGAAGAGCTCTCGGCTCCCCAGGAAGTCTCCTGCCTCTAGAGGCCTAGGAAGAGGATGCTGGAGATACAGTCGGCAGTACCTACTGGGAAAGCTTCTATTCAAAGCTGCAGGAGGAAGAATCCGACTGCCCTTCTGCCTGGGCAGCTAAGGATGGAGCCCATCCTCTCAGCTTCCATATGGGAAGTGGGCACTCTGACTTCGATCTTTGCCAAGACTTCCAAAAATGGCATGGGGGAAGGTGTTAACTTCCTATCAGGAACTCAGGGTGCTGGAGGCAACTAGGAAAGAAATGTCTCCCATGGTGGGGAATGGGCTAGACGTTATTTCTGATCAGATGGGGCCAGCAGTCACCAGTGTCCCTGTCTCGCTCTGAAACCATGCATGATGGCTGCACTGCAGAGGCTCGGAGGCCCCCTTCTAGGCTGAAGCAGAGCCTGGGAGGGAGATTTCTCTTGCCTGTTTCCAGCCTTGCTGCGGGCAGTAGACTTGATCGACTTATACTGATTGGGATCTTGCCTTGAGAGATCACACAGATGCCTTTTTCTTTTCCAGTACAGGACGTTCGGAGTCAGAGAAAAGTAAAATTGAAGATAGAGGCTAAGGTCACAGAGTCAAGAGTTCCAGTTTTGTCTTCCGTCCTCTAATTTATGGCTCAAGGCAGATCTCCGTTTTCTCCTGTGTAAAATAGGCATGCCAAATCACTTGCCCGACTTACCAGGATAGAATTAAGTCACAGCTGCAAGTATGGTTGAAAAAACGTCATATCAATAGATCTGGCCTTCACCATTAGAAGCATCTCATCGGCCCTCATCCAAATTTGTATGTGATTATAACTGACCTCTTCCTGCAATTCTCTTGCAAAAAAAAAAAAAAAAATATGTACGTATGTGTATATACTTGCACGCACACATGCACTGGATACATATATATACATATGCATATATACATATGCATATCAGGGAGGCTTTTGTATAACCACTAATGCTCTTGGGTTTCAACTGAAAAGAATCTAGCCCCCCAGATATCTCCCCAGGGGGAATGACCTATTGAGAAAGGCTCTGAGTGTTTTATCACTGTTCCTGTAGCAACCTAAATTTCTTTGGGTTTCTCCCAAGTCAAGTAAAACAGAGTAAAATGCAGGCTCAGCATTTCAGTTTCTAGGAGGACATGTGCCAACATGATATGGATCATGAACCCAGGGGAGTTTTCAAACCAATAATGCAAATGAAAATAAAGTAAGTTTGGGCAAGCAGCCTGCTATGTTAATTCTATGTTCAGTGTTACAAGCTACCTTTCCCTGAAAATTATTGCCCCTAGAGGAACTTGCTGGAAAACCAAAAAGTGCTCTCCTAACTTGGAGATTTTAAACCTGGAGTTTGAAACCTGCCAGATGCCAACATTTTCAGTGGGGTTTCTTCCAACCTTCTTTTGCATGTTAATTACAGTCCTTGGTTTTATCTCACTGATCCCTCCATATTTCCATGATTTCTATTCTATTCATAGCTTCCCTGGCATAGCTTTGAATATCCTGGGTAGAAACAGTTGTTCTCTTGTCAGTAGTTTCTAAACATGTCGGAACTCTTTCCAAATTGTAAAATCTTATCTCGCTCCCAACTCCAGTGCACATTTCTGATTACAGCAGTAATAAAGCAGGTTTTTGTGAAGGGAAGTAAGCAAAGAAAAATACTGTTGGCATTTTGTCGCTTACTCATGTCTGACTCTTTTGCAGCCTCATGGACCGTGGCCCACAAGTCTCCTCGGTCCATGCGATTTCCAGGCAAGAATATTGGAGTGGGTTGTCATTTCCTTCCCCAGGGGATCTTCCTGACCCAGGGATGGAACCCCCGTCTCCTGAACTGGCAGGCAGATTCTTTACCATCAAGCTACCAGGGAAGCCCGAATGCATTAACTTAAAAGTAAACCTAAGAAGAAAGTTCTTTTGGCCTAAGAAGTGAAAAATGATCAATTTTACACTGTAAAAAATGAGGGGATGCCATGAGCAGTTGTGAGCTCCCCACCTTCTGCTCTGGCTCATCCCTTGCTTAGAAGGAGATCACTGTGTAATCATGTTCCCACCTAAGTGGTATGGGGTTGGGGGCTGTAAATCCAGGGCCTCAGAGACCCTAGGCAAGATGTGTGTTCTTCTGACAACAGTCAGAAGAAAGGAATTTCCCAAGATCTTTGGCAAACTGGAAGGAAACCTGACAGGGAGCCAAAGGGCTGTGCATCCTCAAAATAAGTGGGTGTGGCTTGTCAATACCTTATTGGGGCAAAAGATTGTGCCAAGTCCATAGCAGTCCACAAAATCAACCACAGACATTCTGGCCCATGCAGTGTCTGGTACAGAGTTTGGGGGTAACTACCATTTCTGGAATTATTTAATACCATACCCTCATTCCTTACTGGCTTTCCAGGTGGCTCAAGTGGTAAAGAATCCACCTGCCAGTGCAGGAGACGCAGGAGACCTGGGTTCAATCCCTGGAGCAGGAAGACCCCCCAGAGGAGGAAATGGCAACCCACCAGTATTCTTGCCTGGGAAATCCCATGGACAGAGGAGCCTGGTGGACTGCAGTCCATGGGGTCACAAAGAGTCAGACCCGACCAAGTACACACGTGCACACAGGCATCCCTAACTGTACAAGCTCTGGCAAGTTCCTTCCTCCTCAGCTTTACAATGGGTTGGTAATAGCCTCAACCTCCTAAGGTTGTCCAAGGCTGGAAGGACACATGAAAAATGCTGAGAACAAGGCCTGAAATCCAGCAACTGTTCAACAAAGATCAGTGACTCCCGTTTGCTCTGAGGCCGTATACGAATTGCAAAAGTTTATCCCTGCTAGAGCATCAAAACAGAGAGTGGCCTATCTTCTGATGAGCCCACCAGCCCTGGATCTCGTTTATCTGCTGCTTCTTCCTCTCCGTGGTGTACTGATGTTCTCATTCCATGCCTCTTAATGATTGTGTGTGGGGAAAAAAGTCAAATTAGCTTTCCATGAGACATGATTCATCCGCAAAGTTCAACAGGCTGATCATGTGTGACAGCAGCCCATGGATATATTAAATATAAACGAAGAGTATATGCTTCCCCACTCAATACCCATCACTGAGTGTGGTCCAGTATGTGTTCAGCACTTGCCTAACCCTCATTCCATCCTTTAAAAATTTTACAGGATAAGTATTACTATTCTTTACAGGAGGAGGAGAGGAAGAAAGGAAAGGGTGAATATACACACTTCATTTCCTTTTTTCAGGGCTGTTTTGGGCAGCCTCTAAGATGACCTCCTGGATATGATTTTGAGCAAACTCCAAGAGATAGTGAAAGACAGGGATGCCTGGCATGCTGTAGCCCATGGGGTTGCAAAGAATCAGACTGAACAACAACAAGATGACCTCCCTCAATCCCAGCCTCCTGGTAACCACGCCCTTGTATAATATAATCCCATTTCCTTGAGTGTGGATTGAATTTACTGACTTATGTCTAACAGAGTATAGCTGAAATGGTGAGATGCCACCTCCAAGATCCCCTTCTCACTTTCACACGTGCTAGTTCTGAGAGAAGCCAGCTTCCAGGTTACAAAGTGCCCAATGGAGAGGTCTGCATGATTGAAAAAAAAAAAAAGGCAGACTACTATAGCCCAAGAGCCCAAGAGAAACTGAATCCAGTCAACCACCACATAAGTGACCTTGGAAGCAGATCCTCCCCAGCCAGGCCTTCAGATGAAGGTACTGCACACGACGTACTGACCAAACATTGACAGCAGCCCTGGCTGACAGTTTCCTCCAGCTTTGTGAGAGATGATAATGCAGAGGCAGTTAGCTGAGCTGCAGAAATTGGGAGATGATAAATGCTTATTGTTTTTAAGTTGATGAATTCAGAGGTAATTTGTTACACAGCACTGTATAATTAATACAGGAGTCTTTTAATTTATTTTTCCATTTTTTAAAATATTTCTTATTTTTAAAATCAGTTACTTATTTGTTTCTAGTTGTGGTGGGTCTTGGCTACAGCTTGCAGGATCTTTGCTGTGACTCACGGGCTTCTCTCTAGTTGTGGCATGAAGGTTCCAGAGCTCATGGTCTCAGTAGCTGTGGCCCGAGGGCCTAGCTGCTCCAAGGTGGGTTGGATCTTTGTTAAGTGACCAGGGATCAAACCTATGTCCCTTGCACTGAAAGGTGGATTCTTACCCACTAGACCACCAGGGAAGTCCCCAGAGTTCTTTTTATATGTAGCTTACACTCTGATTTTATGCTTACCATCAATAACCTAATGTTTGTTTGTTTTATAAGGATTGTTCAAGTTTAAAACACTTAAAATTTAAAACTCTTTTCATGACAGTCACAATTTCTTAAGATCCTGGGCCTCACCCACTTCGTTCTTTTTTCTTTTTTTTCTTTACCCTCTTCTTATATCTCAACTAGTTGGCAGTAGGAAGAAGATGCTGCAGAGTCTGGCTTAACCTTGAGGGACATGCACTTGTCTTGGGTTGGCCTCCATTCACAACACTAGCTGGCCAGCCAACCCATTTCCACTCGCACATTCTTTGGCCACACAGACACAGCTCTTAAAAGCACCAACCAGGATAACCACCTGAAACTAACCCTGGTCATGGCCAGGCTTTGGCCATGGTTTAGCGTACATCATCATTTCATTCGGGCTTCCCAGGCGGCACTAGTGGTAAAGAACCCACCTGCCAGTGCAGGAGACGTAAGAGATGCAGATTCAACCCCTGGGTTGCAAAGATCCACTGGAGGAGGAAATGGCCACTCACTCCAGTATTTTTGCCTGGAGAATCCCAGGGACAGAGGAGCCTGGTGGGCCACAGTCCATGGTGTCACACACATGCATTATTTTATTCAATGGTACTGAGATTCTACAGACTACTTGGTTCTAATGCAAACATTTGGCCATGCTGAATGTTCTAGTTCCACAATACTCTTTCGGGTTGAGCCAGGTAATGCGGTTTTCTCAGTCAGTAACAGGGCTTCCCAGCTGACACTAGTGGTAAAGAACCTGCCTGCAAATGCAGGAGACATAAGAGACCCAGGTTCGATTCCTGGGTCGAGAAGATCCCTTGGAGGAGGGCACGGTAACGCACTCCAGTATTTTTGCCTAGGGAATTCCATGGACACAGGAGCCTGGTGGGCTTTAGTCCTTAAGGTTGCAAAGAGTCAGACACAACCGAGGGGACTTAGCAGCAGTCTGTAACATTCTTTCCCTTACTTTTTCACACTACTTAATGCTTGCTCTTGATCTTTCATCTTGGGTACCACTTCTTCTGTGATGTGCTTCCTGACCACTTAGCCCAAATCTGAGTTGGGTACATTATTCTCCAATGCCCTGTACTTGCCAAATCACAACGCTTCTCACATTATATTCTATTATCTGGTGGCGTGTCCTTTTCTCTCATTAAACCTAAACTGTAAGCCAAGGTATCAGGTCTTTGAATCACTGTTGCATCCTCAATGCCTAGTGCTGTCTTTGGCATCAAATAATTGAATAATAAATATTTGTTGAATGAACAAATGCTTTGTGGTCTTCAGGCCAAAATTTTGCTTCCAAAACTTATCCATGCTTCTTACCGTCAAAACCTCAGAAAGCAACAACCTGGAATAAGAATGTAGGCAATAAAAGGCTGTTGGAATGCAAAAGAGAACACAAATTCCAAGGAAAGCGGAAGAATGAGACAGCTGTCTAGATAACAGAAGCCATCAGACACACTTTGGCTAAAATTCAGTGGTTAATTCAGGTGAGAGTGCTCAGTTGGCCTAAATTATCTGGATAATTCATTTTGCTTTGGTCCATAAATTCTTTTATCTCCTTTACAGTTGGATGGTTGGCAAAGCCTATCACTCCCACCAAAGAATGCAGATGGGTTCCAAGGCACTGACCTCCCTTTTATCCAGTTTCATCCCTTTTAGTTCCATTTCATTTCTTCTGGTTCCAGTTGGTTCCCTGGGTCAAGAGTTTCAGAACTGTTTAAGAGCAACTTTCTGTTTCCACCAATCTTACAATTGAACCTCCTCAGTGAGCTTCAGTGTTTGGTGTTTGCTTTATACATTATTCTGGCTTAAAGAATGTTGATGTCAAACTTTTAAAATATGATGGGAGGAAAGACTTTAAAATACTTCCAGAAAAATCCTTATTGATGTCTTAAATCTTCTTGTTTTTTTGCAATTAATCCTAAGCCACGTGACTATACAAAATAGCTGCCAGAAAGATTGCCATATCCCAGTCTATCTCTACAGACAGAAATTGTTTTGAACAAAAATCAGGCAATTTAAATGACTGATTGATTCAATCATCAATAATAGAGCCTATTAACAAGCTTTTGCTGTGTAACAAGCCACCCCCAAACTTAGTGACTTCAAATGACAACTTTTCATTTAGCTCACAAGTTTGGGGGTTGGCTGGATGGTCCTCTGCTCTGAGCTGGCTTGGTTGATCTCTATGACTGGTCACTCCCCTGCTTCTGGAGTTAGCTGATGGGAGGAACAGTAGCTGGATGATCTAGTCTTACTCCTCTTACACGTCTGGCAGGTGACAGGCTGTCCGCTGGGTCACCCGGGTCACCCACGTGGACTCTCATCCTCCACTAGGCTAGTTCAGTGGCACTTGCATACCGGATTCAGGGTTCCAAGCCCAACAAAAGAGATAAACCTCCAATAGGCAAGCAATTTTCAAGTCTTTGCCTGTTTCACATTTGCTAATGCTCCAAGTCACATGGCTAATCAAGATATGAGAGGTGGAGACATCGACTCTACCTCTTAATGGGATGTCGCAAGGAAATGGATGTAGAAAAGGCAATGACCATTTATTTTGACAATCTAGAAGAACAGCATTTCCATACGACTTACTTTGTTTTTACCTCATGGCAACCCACTGAAGGAGTATTCATTTCCATTTTATGGATGAAGCCACTGAGGCCCAGATGGGTGTAACACATACGTGGTTATAGCGCTAACAAGTGGCGCAGCTGGGATTTGGGCTCGCTTCTGCCTTGCTCTAAAGCCTGTCTTTCCCATCATTCTGCTTTGTGCCTCAACCAGGGACTGGCTGGTTTCCCACAGGTTGCTACTCTGAATTCAGGGCTATTTTTACCCCCATGCAACTAGGCAGCAGCTTCAGTCTGTGTTTATCAAATATTTTCAAAATATTTTTGCAAAGATTATTTTCATTACCAGTTCAATAAAACCTCAAGCCCCAGATGTGGTTTAGTCAGGCTCTCTTCTCCTGAACTTTCAAGCCCTGAGGCACTTTATGGTAATGCACGCTCAACTCCTCCAGCTCCTCAGTGACATGCTTTCCTGCTTAGAAACAGAAAGTATCTTCTTTTTTGAAGCCATGAAATTCTGCTGCAGGTTCCACCCTTGGAAGAGACAAGACTCAGAACCTCCAGGCTCATTCCTGGCCCCAGCTTTCCTTTCAAGACCAAGGGGGGTCTTGGGGCACATCTAGAGATGTTACCTTCTTGCATCGATAGGAAGAGGTCACGAGAGCCCATCAATTTTCAGACAAATGAGGAACCACACAGAAATGAAACCAGAGCCAAGCGAACAATGCCTCCGAGCTGGTCTCTGCCCAGTGTTTGCAAAGGTAGATTTCCTGCATTTCTCATTTCTGCTCCTTCTTCTTCCTCCCATCGCCCTCCCTTCCTCACTCCTCCCCTTGGCGGCTCTTCCCACCCACTTCTTCATTAGAGCTCTCACTTCTTCCACTGCCATTTCTTAAAATCCAGACATCCTATCTTCTCCATCCCTTGCCTTCCTTTGGCTGCGGAATGCCATTTAGGAGTAGAAATGAGCCCCCAAGATGCCTTGGGCTGCAATTTGAAAAGATGGAAGACCCAGGAGGTGAGTTAAATGCACTTGATGAATCTGGTCACCGTTTATTTTAAGGGAATAGAAACACATTATTTTGTACTTACATATATTCTGAGTCTACTCTGAAGTTTCCCATTGAGTAGGAATGAATTTATCTTCATTTGACAATTTTATGACCCAAATCAGCCAGCTCTGTCCATTTATCTGATTTAAAATGCAACCAAAGGACTGAACTGCTTTGACAGAAATCCAAGCATGGCCAACAGTGCTTACCATCAACATAGATTTTTCATAATATGAGAGTTTCCCAGCGTGGCTATCAGGGCCTCCTGGTTAAGCTTCCTTCTTGAATGACCATTATTCAGCAACAGCAAATGATTCAGTAATGAAAACAAGTGCTTGATTTTTTTTTTTTCTTTTCAGATTTATTAAAGCTCCTCGGAGGCTGTTTTTATAAAACCCAGCCCTTAGAGTGGCTGACCTTAAAAATGTGTTTATCTAAGCTATATTCCCCAAAACGTTGACCAACATGATAAATAATTTATTTAATGTTTCCTTAAATATTATTTTATTTGGTTTAGACCCAAAGTAGAAACTTCTTCTCCCCAAAAAGGAACACTGTCTCCATTTTTTGGTATACAATGGAAACTTTTGGGGATAAATAAAAGGAATATAATCTTTTTCACAAATTTTGGTTTACAAGGTGACTGCTGGTTAATCCAGGGGCTGTGGAATACATGTTGTGACATTTAGGTGTTAAATTAGGACCTTGGTTAATGGTTATATGCTTATTTCAAGCATTTCCTAATACTGGTAGGAAAACAAATATCCACAAATAAACACAGCAAGTAGGGCGCAAAGGAATAATCGATAGAAAAATGCCCCCCACCCAAGCCACAAGCAACACAAGGGCAGTGTTCATGTTAACAAAAGGTTCCCCCCTCCCCCAGAGGTTTTAGTAAATCTATAGCTTGGCTATATTGGAACCGTCCTTCAGGAGAACTTGTTAAAAATTCCCACTTTTCCTCAGAACAGTTCCGCAGAACTGTTCCTCAATCCGCACAACTAGTAATCCCAGAATTCCCAGCCCTGGGCCACAGAGGCCAGCCCTGATGTAGGCTAGACAATCAGAATCCACTCTCTGGGACTTGGATGGGTCATGTCACACATAGGCCCAACCTAAACCAGTTTTAAATCTTGGGAATTTTTAAATAAGGAACAGGATGAGAAACTGCCTGACTCTTGGAGTTATAGAACTAGAAGCAAAACAAAAGACTGCCCAGGAAGGAACCTGACTACAGAAGACCATTGGGAGAAGCAGGTCTCAGCATGGAGACAGTGATTTCTGACAATGCTGTGTAAGCGCCTGGATCCAGCCGAGCCTGACCATAAATGCCCCCCTCTTGTTTTAAGCTGGCTGGAATCCGTGTGGGCACATCACCTCTAATAACCCAAAGAGTCCTGACTAATCCAGTGAGTCAAGGATGAGACACAAGGGCCCTCAGGGGGTATTTGTTTTTTTGTTTCTCCCTAGCTTTCTGTTGGTAACTTAGATTTTTGTCTATCTTAAATCCTAGCTTCACAGTATAGCATTCTGTTCATTTCTTTTCTTTTCTTTTCTTTTTAATCTTGATGAAAAAAATCCCTATAGGAACACAAAGTCAGAATGCCAGTTAGATTCTTGCAGGGAAAAGCATGATGAATTATGTTATAACAAGCCAGTCCTTGAAAGCATTTTTGTTGCTCTCAGAATGTATCCTTGAATTAACAGTAAACATGGATGTATGCTCAATCCATCTGGGGATTCTTACATTTTAAATACAGTTATGAAACTAGTCTGTGAAGGCTCATTTGGGGTCCAGCTGGAGACCTTTGGCATCTTAAAACTGTCACTCTTTGAATGATGACTAGACACCACGCATTGGATGGAGTGCCTCATATACAGAGTCCCAATTAAGCCTCCCACAATCCTGTGTGGTAGATACCAGAACTGCCCCATTTCACAGATAAGGAAGAGACACTCTGAATGGTTCAGAAATCTGCTCAAGGTCTCTCAATTAATGAGTTGTAGGGGCTGGATGAAATCCCAGATCTATAATTTTCCATCCACCCCCCCCCCCCAAACCCAGGTCACTATGCTGGAAAGTGAAGAACAGAGGGGAAGCCACAGACAATATCAGCCCTGCTCCACAAGGTGGAGGAGGGGCTGTTGAGAAGAGTCACTATTTAGCAAAGAACACTGGAGGTGGAGCTAGAGTGTTCCAGGCTGACATCCTAGCCTTGCCACTTTCTTGCCACTTTGGGACACATGTTTCTATCCCTCTAAGCCTCAGTTTCTTGGAGAAGGCAATGGCACCCCACTGCCTGGAAAATCCCATGGGCAGGGGAGCCTGGTATGCTGCAGTCCATGGGGTCGCTAAGAGTTGGACACAACTGAGCGACTTCACTTTCACTTTTCACTTTCATGCATTGGAGAAGGAAATGGCAACCCACTCCAGTGTTCTTGCCTGGAGAATCCCAGGGATGGGGGAGCCTGGTGGGCTGCCATCTTGGGGTTGCACAGAGTCAGACACGACTGAAGTGACTTAGCAGCAGCATGCCTCAGTTTCTACCACTAGAAAGCAGGCTATAGTAGGTGGTCTCCAAACACAATCCCCCCAACCTGTGTCCCTCCTTAGATCAAGAAGAGATGTCCAGGTCCCTCTCCTCAAGGATGGACTAGCCTTGGTATTTGTTTGAGCCAATAGAACAGGAAGGAAGTGATGACCTGGGACTTCTGAGTCCAGGCCTTCAGCAACTGCTTCTTTTCTCTGGGATCCCAGACCCCATGTTCTTGGGAAGTCCAGGTTAGATTGGCGAGTGATTGGGCAATCTGGAGGATGTGTCCATTTGAACTGAAGCCACGACCAATCTCCCAGCAAAATGCAGCTGCATCAAACTCTGAGTAAGATCAGCAGAAGAAGTGGCCCAGGTGAACCCCAGACCTGTGAGACAGAATAAATATCGTCCTCTGAAGCCATTCCATCTGGGAATGATTTGTTATAAAGCAACAGATAGCTAACAAACTTACCTCACTAGGTGGTTGGGAGGATTAGACAAGCGAATGTATTTAAAAGTAAGAATGCCTAGGGCTTCCCTAGAGACTCATTGGTAAAGAATCCACCAGCTAATGGAGGAGACAGAGGTTCGACCTCTGGTCCAGGAAGATCCCACATGCCACTGAGCAATGAAGCCTGTGCATGGGCCACAACTACTGAACCTGTGTTTTAGAGCGTGGGAGTCACAACTACTGAGCCCAGCACACCTAGAGCCTGTGCTCCACAACAAGGGAAGCCTGAGCACTGCGAATAGAGAAGCTCTTGCAGCAATGAAGACCCAGCACAGCCATTAAAAAATAAAATATTTTTAAAAAAAAAACACTTAAAAACACTAAAAAAAAAAACAACAAAAAAAATGGGCAGAGCACCTGGAATGGTTCTTAGCACTGGGGCCCTCAAACATGTTGACTAAGCAAATACCTTGGGCTCACTGTTCAAGGCAACTTGGAGACGAAGACTGAGGAGACACTGTCCCCGCCCTCCTGGAGCTTACGTTTAACAGGCGCAATGGGTAGGCACAAATAAGTGATCTTCAGTCAAGTACTGATTCCTGCTGGCAAGGGTTGCTACCTAGTAGCCCTACCCTTGCATGTGTGCTGATGTTGTTCCTTGGCTCATGTGCCCCCAGTTCCTGCCTTCAGACAGGACAGGAAGCTTGAACATGTGCCTGAGACAGAAGACCTATTTGGATGGTGCAGTCAAAGTAGATCCCCCTATGTGGGAGATCTGAACAGACATCTGAATGATACCAAGAAGCCCACTTCCCCAGCATACCCATGATTCCTAGAGCTTGCCCGTTTCCGTGGTATGTTCTCATTATTTTGTTTTCATCTCTCCATTCTCCCTCTCTGAGACCTAGCAGGGCAGATGCAGGTATTTCTCATTCCAATTCTCTATGCCTTGGGCAGAGTACTGAAGAATTGATGCTTTCCAACTGTGGTGCTGCGGAGAAGGCAATGGCACCTCACTCCAGTACTCTTGCCTGGAAAATCCCATGGATGGGGGCACCTGGTAGGCTGCAGTTCATGGGGTCACTAAGAGTCGGACATGACTGAGCGAATTCCCTTTCACTTTTCACTTTCATGCATTGGAGAAGGAAATGGCAACCCACCCCAGTGTTCTTGCCTGGAGAATCCCAGGGATGGGGGAGCCTGGTGGGCTGCCGTCTCTGGGGTCGCACAGAGTTGAATACGACTGAAGTGACTTAGCAGCAGCAGCAGCAGCAACTGTGGTGCTGGAGAAGACACTTGAGAGTCCCTTGGACTGCAAGGAAATCAAACCTGTCAATCTTAAAGGAAATTAACCCTGAATATTCATTGGAAGGCTGGATGCTGAAGCTGAAGCTCTAATACTTTGGCCACCTGATGTGAAGAGCCGACTCACTGGAAAGGACCCTGATGCTGGGAAAGATTGAAGGCAGGAGGAGGAGGGGACGACAGAGGATGAGATGGTTGGATGGTATCACCTACTCAGTAGACATGAGATTGAGCAAACTCAGGGAGATAGTGAAGGGCAGGGAAGCCTGGTGTGCTGCAGTCCATGTGGTCTCAAAGAGTCGGTCACCACTGAGTGATGTACAACCACACAACAAATGCCTTGCGCAGTGTTGACACCAAGTAGGTACTCATGGTACGTTTATTGACTGACTGTATGAATCAAGACCACCTACCACTCAACAGTGGGGTTACGGTCACTGGGCTAAGAAGCAGCCCAGTGAACTCTGCAGGAGACTAGCAGAACACGGTCCCACTGCCTGCTTCACGAATAGGTTAGTTGGAGACTCACCTGTCATGTGACACACCTGTCATGTGACTCCACGCCCAGCCTGAGGAAGCCTTGCTGTGGCCCAGTCACCCTCCTCTCACACACCCCTGGGCCAAACCCTCCGTAACTATCCTCAGAAGGGAAACACCTACACCTGCCTTGAGCTGAACCCCTACACAGAGAGTCCACAGAGGCTCAGGCAGTGGGATCTCTGGGGCTGAGGAAACCCTGGAGGTCTGGGCTATGTCTCCTTCACTGAAAGTTCCAGAGAGGACTGGGTGGGAAGGAAGCGTGAGGAGCAGAGGTTTCTGCCCAGCAACCTGATCTCCACCTCATCTTCCACTGGAAATAGCATTGCAGTTTGAAAAATATGCCTGATGTCAAAAATAAACAACACATTGGCTGCACACAGCCACGGGCCCAGGGTGTGCTGCTCACAAAACTTCCTACCTACCAAACTCTTCCGTCCTTCCTACCAAACTCTTCTTCATTCTCCGAGGGCCAGAAAGTGGAGAGGTGTCTTGTCCTCTGGGGACATCCACATTCCACAAAGGGGCTCCGGCTGTTGCCAGCAGCCCTGGGAGAGAAAGCCCATCCAGGGTCTCCCCCACGGAGCTCTCTCTGTCTCTCTCTCTCTCTCCCTCTCCCCGCCTCTCCTCCAGCTGCTCCTGGTTCAAGCCGCTGCCTGCCCTGGCTAATAATGCCTTGTCACGCAGCGATAGAATTATGGTCTCACACTGGTTTCACATGTCACAAATAATTGCGTTCCTTGCGCATCATATTGAAGTTGTCAGGACTCTCTTACGCCTATAATTTGTGTGAGTTGATCATACTTTGGTAAATCAGCAGGTCACGACCTGTGCCCTTCTGCCCCAGTGGCTGGCTGAGAACGACCTACAAATCTCGTGACAGGGACAACAGAGAGGATATGAACTGTTCAATTGCTCGTGTCTATCAGCTGCCATGGAGAAGTGTTCTTTCCCTCCGCCATCGTTTTAAACGGGCTGACGCGGCACCCCATGTCATCCTGTCTTCATTTCTCCACATCTGTTTTTTTTTCCCCCTCCAGATTTCTTTTAAGCACTTTTGGATATTTCTAATTTTTTTTTTCTTTACCGCAAGACATTTTGGTGCCAAACCCAAGTGTCTTTCTGCCATGTGTTTTAAATAAATTTTAAAAAAACCTCCAGCATCTGTGATAGAGCTGGGAGACCTCACTCTGCGTCCAGCCCAACTGAATAGCGTCTCCCTCTTGCTCCAGCAATGGTTAAATCCCTCTGGCAGCTTTACGAGCTCCTTCGCTAACACTTTATTGGGTAACACGTCCACAAATATTGTTCCCAAGCCTTTGCTTTCATTAGGGTACAACATGTACCATCAAGTTGCATTTAATTCACTGCTTCATGTTTTATACAAAGTATCACTGACCGAGGCCTTCAGTATCTAATGCTGAAGAACGGATGATGAAGTTGAAACTGCCTTTGTTAACCAAGATGTTGAATAATCGGCTTCTAGAAAATCAGTGGAAAAGCAGCAAGATGACCAAGTTCTGGCCAGGCTGATGTTCTGCAGATTCACTACAGTGAGGTCAAGCATAAGATGTCTTATGTGGGTCCATTTCCAGGGAAACTGTTGGAAGTTTGGTGCCTGGAGAGTGGCTAGCCCCCCATCCTTGATTTGAGGAAGAGAAGATTGTGGGAACATGGCTGTGGATGGCCACCCTGGTGGCTTCCCATTCTTTGGCCAGCTACTCCACCTCTGTAGCAAAGCACCAGTGGGGTGCCGTTCCAAAGGCAGGTGGCAACATCTGACTCCCCTTCCCTTGATGCCAGGGTGTGAGGATCGCGCCATCTGTTTGGTGCAACAGAAGGTGTCAGAGCAACGGGTGAAGTGGAAACTGAATGAGCCAAGCACTCTCTCCACACAGTACAAGCCATGTGCATTTAATTTCTGAAGGTATCGGCCGAAGGGACGTGAACCAAGGATAATTACCAGCACACACAAACATCTCAGAGTTGTTACAAAGGACAGAAAGCCAAGGTCTTCCACTGTTTTGGTCCCTTTATCCCTCACCTCGGTTGTCTGGTTTGTAGGCACAGCAGTGATGCTTCCCAGCCCTGGAAGACAATTCACTTTCGAAGCAATTTACAGACAGCCAACCTTCCCTTGCGGTCAGCTGGTAAAGAATACACCTGCAATGCAGGAGACCTGGGTTGGGAAGATCCCCTGGAGAAGGGAAAGGCTATTCACTCCATTTTTCCGGCCTGGAGAATTCCATTGACTGTATGGTCCTTTGGGTCACAAAAAGTTGGATGCGACTAAGTGACCTTCACATAACCACCAGGTTGGGATGGGGAGTGGGTGTGGAAGTGGGTGGGAGGAGAAAATGTAGCCTCCAGGCACAAATGTAAACTTCTGAAAGCCCTACCTACAGGGCAAGTTCAGTGCAAATATGAATGATCGTGGACTTCAGCTTTACTTCTTAGCTCTCTTTGCTAAAAGATTGAGTGAAAAGGGCAGACAGACAGGGGTTCTCATCACAGTACCAACTCTGACCGTCCTGGTGATATTGTGATTGCTCAGTCATTAAGTGGTGTCCAACTCTTTGCAACCCCATGGACTGCAGCACACCAGGCTTCCCCATCCTACACCCAGTCCCGGAGTTTGCTCACACTCATGTCCATTGAGTTGGTGATGCCATCCAACCATCTCGTCCTCTGCCACACCCTTCTCCTCTTGCCTTCAGTCTTTCCTAGCATCAGGGTCTTTTCCAATGAGTCAGCTCTTCGTAACAGGTGGCCAAAGTATTTTGGCCAAAGAGTTTCAGCTTCAGCATCCATCCTTCCAAAGAATATTCAGGGTTGATTTCCTTTAGGATTGACTGGTTTAATCTCCTTACTGTCCAGGGGATTCTCAAGAGTCTTCTCCAGCACAACAGTGACCTTGGCAAGACCTCAACTCTCCAGGTCTCAGTTTCCTCATCTGCAAAATACTTGGTACATAGTAGGTACTGAGTATTTCTTAATATGTCTCAGTCCAGATTCTCATTTATAAGCAAAGGAGCCTAGTGGTTAACTTAAACAGAGAAGACATAAGGACAATGTTGGGTGGCTCAGAGTCTACGGAAAGACTGGGAGCTAAGATGAAAAATCAGCTGGAATCCAGAGGGGTTAGAGAACAGAGAACACAGTTGAGGTCATGCCTAAGGTATTGTCTGGTTATGATGCCACCCCTGGCAAAACCTCCACTGGCCATTTGGTGCCACCACCCTGTGCCAGACTTCTCCAAAAACCTCTTTTTGGCTTTCTCCAAATTCAAAGTTCCAGGTTTTACCTCTGAATGGTCAGCCCCAGGACACAGGGACGTGGCTGAGCTGTTCAAGAATGAGAAGAGAGAATACATAGAGAAAATTTAGAAGATGTTCACTGTGGCTGTTGGTAATTCTTAACCAAGTATTCTCTTCATTCTCATTCTCTACATGGAGCTAGAAGAGAGGGGAGTCCAGGCTTCAGATTTTACTCACACCCACTTTAATGTATTACAGCTTTTTAATTTCCTTTTCAATAAAGGGGTAAACGCATGTAAGAATTAAAGATTTTAAAATTTAAAAAATAAAAAACTATATTAAAAAAATAATTAAAAAATAAAAAAAATAAAGGGGTAGGGTTAGGGGGCGCTGCATTCAAGCAGACTGATTGACTTGTTCAAAGCCACTTAAAGGGCAAGTGACACTGTTCGCAACGAACACACTTCTCCAATTCCCTTAAAGTTGTACCCACACAAGCTCTTGGAGTGACTATGGAAAAACTCCAGAGAAAAGAGTTGAACCATTGCTTTCTGTAGCAGCCTTGAACACTGGCTAACAAGGGCAAAGTCATTGCTGACTGCCTTATCTGTCACTGATGCAACAAAACTTTAAATAATTACCTTGGCTGGTCAAGCAAAATGGTGATTCCACCAAGCCCATGCTTAAGGAGAGAATGAAAAAAAGTATCTGGAAACCTTAGTTGCATATTCCATCATGGAGCGGGTATGTTTTAAGCACAAGGCTAAGTGCCTTTGTGGCATTATTTTACTTAACACTCAAACCAGAGATATCGATGACTCTTCACATTCGTTTTGCAAACGGGGAAGCTAAGGTGCAAAAGTTAAGAGCATGGGGAGAGCATAGCCGTGGCAAAGACTTGGGTCTCAGAGCTTTGCCTTCAAAGTGGAACATGCACACAGGTGTCTCTGGGTGGTGGCGGCATGTGAAAGGGACTCAGGAATCTCAGGGCACAATGTCATGAGTACTTAAGAAATGCCTGATGATCTCATAATCTCAAAACTGGTATTGTTTGGGCTGAGAGATCAAGAGAAAAAAAACTGAGGGATATTCTGTAATCTGGAAACTTTCAGTTTCCTTTAATATGAAAATACTCAACATACAGTATGAAAGATGTAAGGATTCAGAGGTTGCAGGAGGCCAAAGAAGATTAAGAGCTTTCTTTCCCCAAATGAAGTGCACAGTGTATCCATTACGGGGCATGGAGATTTTCCCTCCCCTCCCCTCCCCTTCCCACTTAATAGAGAAAACGCTGAAAACTTTGAAGAAATGCATTCTTTGTTCCTTAAGTTCCATGATTAATTAGGTATAAGCCATGTTTCAAAACGTTTCGGCATTTATTTGTAATTCTCCCCAGAGCATGTACAGTAACTTGGCTCAGAGCACATAGATTACATTGCAAATGCTACTCATATGCTGGAACTTTTCACGTTTCCTTCTCTTCCCTCTTCTGTTTTCCCCTGTAATACTGGAGTCAAAGGACAAAGCTGGACTCCAATCCGAAAGCACCCCTTGCTCTCTATGGGTTTCCCTGACTTATCAGTAACCCTTAGAAGGGGGACAGCAACTGGAAACAGCAGGGGTGAGGTGGGCAGCCTCATGCCCACACACAGATGGGACCTCCAGGGCTGCGCCAGCCCCTTGTCCAGCAAAGACATGTATTTGCTTTAAGACCACTGTCATCTCTCCATCTCCATTGAAGCTCCTCCACCCCCATCCCCCCGGGGTACAGACTAGTTCACAAAGTTGTGTTAGTGAGAAACCTGCAGAACTCCGCTGTGGGGGTCTGATGCATCTTGGAGCTCTGGTTTTTCTGTAGAATGGCGATAGCAACAGCCTCTGAGCTCCACTGGCTCAACTGTAGAACTGAATAGGATTCAGCACAGTGCTTCATTCAGAGTACACACTCTAAGGATGTCCACTATTATTTTGATTATTGTTGCTTTGGCCCAACTCCTCACCCCAAAGAGGCACACACGCACACATACTCACATGTACACAGAGGCTGTTCCTTTTTGCCTTCTATCAGACTGCCCAACTTGTTACTGAGACAGCCCCCTGTTTCAGAATACCTTTGTTTCTGTGTCTTTGCTTCTGTTCACTCTTTTTTAAATATAACATTTACTTCTCTATTTTTTTTAAAAATTTATTGGCCACACCACAGGGCAAGTGGGATCTTGGTTCAGTCAGGGATTGAACCAGTGCCCGTTGCATTGTAAGTACAGTGTCTTAACCAATGGACCACAGGGAAGTCTCTGCTTCCCTTCATTCTTGTCAAAAACAACTCTTCCAAAGCTCAGATCAAATGATGCCACCTCCTCCTGGAAGCCCAGGGAAGAACATGTCTGTAATCCTCACTTTGCAGACTAGCAGGGCTAAGCGATTCCTTGGTCTTATGGATTGTGTGGTGTCAAGGCTGAGCCCTGGTCTTAGTAAACGTTATCTGCCTGGAGAGTTTAAAAGTGTGTTGAGTTGATTCACTGGTTGAATTAGTGTCACAGATCTGCCATAGCAAAATGCCACAAACTGGGTGGCTTAAACAACAGAAATTTATTGCTTCTCAGTCCTGGGCTAAAAGTCCAGGATCAAGGTGTCAGAGGTTTGGTTCCTTCTGAGTGCTCTGAGGGCCAATCTGTTCCTGGCTTCTTGGCCAGCGTCTGGTGCTTTGCTGCAATCTTTGGCAATCCTTGACTTCAGAAGCATCACCCTTATCTCTGCCTTCATCTTCACATGGTCTTCTCCCTGCGTGTGCATCTGTCTCTATGTCCAATTAGCTCTTTTTATAAGGGCACAATTAGGTTAGGGCTCACCCTAACGACCTCACCATAAATTGACCATCTATGAAGACTCTTTCCGAATAAGCCCGTATTCACAAGGGTTGGGACCTCAATATCTTTTTTAGGTGGACACGATTCAACCCCTAACAATAATTCAACTCATTAAGCATGAGAGGGTAGCAACTCTGAGGCCATGTTTGGAGTCAGAGGTAAATGACAGCCCTATAGGCTCATTCTACTCCTAATTATAGCAAGGGCAGGCGCTGAGGACTCTGGGAGGAAGTCACCATAGTATCACCAGAGCATGTTTTTCTCATCAAACTTAGGATAGTGGTTCTCAAGCCTGGCTGCCTCCATATTATTCCCTGGGAGTCCTAAAGACAAAAACAAACAAAACCAAGCAGCAGCACCGGGGGGTAGGGCAAGACAGAGTCAGTCTGTCTTCTTAGGGGCAGCCAAGGTTGAGAACCACTGTGTTAGACTAACATACAAACAACCCCTGTGGTTTTCCCTGGTTTAGCCTGAGAGACGTTTCTCATTTGGAGGCTTACAACATACTCAGGATGTTTCAATGATCATTAACAAATAAAACTGAGAAATAATACTAAAGAAACAAAACTGATCTTTTATATAGAATTCTATGAAAGGATACAGAAGGTTAAAATCCTTCGGATGGCCGAGATTAAGGAGAAATACACTCTTTCCTAAAAGATGTAGCCATTGCTTAATTGTTGGGCTACTTTTGGGAGAACCAACTTTTGCCAAATGGAGATGGGTATGCTAGGGTTTCCGTACCATGTAGCTGTAAAAGCTTTGAGATCCAAGAGGGGAAGATTTGTAAGTGAAGACACTGCTGTTGGTTATTTCCATGGTGGCCAGAATGACATGCCAGACTTACACACAACCTAGCTGGATACTTCAGCATGGACTTAGAATTGTTAGTGCCTATTGTGTCTACTGGAAAAGTGAGCTAGTGTATGAGGAGTATGTAGACACCTGGAGAGAAATAAGCCATCCATCAGTCAGCCTTTTAATAGAAAAGATAGTGGGAACACTAATAATAAGAGCTAAGCAGTTAAACTTCAGTATATTGTGCATCTGATGTATACAGTAGTAAGGCTGCCATTGCTACTAAATTTTTATGCCAATTTCCTACCTGACAAAAATTCCATTTTGAATATTCAGCTGCTTGAATGACTACATGCTTCTTTGTGTCTTAGAAATACGAACACAAGGAAGATTCTTTGGGAATTAAATGCCTCTTTATTTGGGAGGTTTTAGTAAAGGGTCTAGTGAGAGTGCAAATGTTAGTCACTCAGTCGTGTCCAACTCTTTGCAACCCCATAGACTGCAGGCCACCAGGCTCCTCTGCCCATGGGGATTCTCCAGGCAAGAATACTGGAGTGGGTTGCCCTGCCCTTGTGCAGGGGACCTTCCTGACCCAGGGATCGAAGACCCAGGGGTCTCCTGCATTGCAGGGGGATTCTTTCCTGTCTGAGCCACCAGGGAAGAATGACCCTAAAAATGCCTTGATTAGAATTTTAATTTTTGATGAACTGAGGTTCAGATGCCTGAGAAGCAGCAAAATAATGAGCATGGAAGTCTTATAAAAGGATTGGGAAATTCCTCATTCTAAACAAATTCGATTTGCTTTTTTTCTGAGAGAGTTGGGGGAGGAGGAGCTGAGGAAAATGGGTTAGTGGATTAGGACTAACTGCTGAGATTTGTTGCCAAGCCTACAAACCACAAGGATATAAATGATACCTACAGCTCTGCCACCTTCGCTACAATGTATATAATGACACAAATACTAATTTATCAATTGCCACAGGTTTGCCTCCAGTTGATTACCCTGGTCATAGCAGAGCAGACCCAGCAGAAAGGGGAGCAAGAAGTCACCTTTTGCCTGGGTCATGTGGGGGACCCTGGTGAGTTTAGGGACCACGAAACCCCCTTCTGCCAAGAAGTTGATCTCCAGTATTTATTTGGGTGCAAACCAAAGTAGAATAATGGGAAAGGAGGTCCTTCATGTAAAAGAAACTCAAAAGCTTTACAGACTGAATTAGGTGTAATCCTTATGGGATCCCTAACAGCTCATAAATAACTTTTAATGAGATTTCCAGCAAGTAAAATAGCACGTGGGGGAAAACGTATTCTTTTTTATTTTTGTTATTTTGTTTTCAATAAAGCACATACTTCATCTCTCGTTGTTTTCCCAACCCATAAGCGAAAGAAGGGAAACCATTGCAATAAGAAGAGATTAGTACTGAAAATATTTAATTAACTGATAGGGACAGGAAACGCTTGAATATGTCATTGAAAATTCTTGACATTGACCACTAATCTATGGAAACTTATAGAGCTGAGTCTAAAGCATGTTCCGGAGTTAAGCAGAGAAATAAATCAAGGTTTGCAAATGTCATTTAGGTTTTCACCTGTCCCACGATTCAAAATTATTGGCTTCCCAATGAAAAGCATATGTTGTGTCCCTTGCCTGGGGAGTTGTAATGAAGTGAGGCAGACACTCTCCAGCTCTCCCTCCCATCGTGCCCCTCTTGGTTTCCCATCGAGTGAAAATAATTACTGTATCCTTAAGGGAGCTCTTCCTTGGATTCCCTGCGTCTGGTCTCCCGATAAGCACTGCCATGCTGGCTCCTCCAGCCCTGCCCCTCTTCCTTGAGGGACCTCGATTTGATTTATGAGAAAATAGTTGGCAAATTGCGATGTCCATCTTGATGGATGACATCATTTGGACCATTTTGCTGATCATGTATGACTACCTTTTTTTGTTGAGCCTGGTTGCAATTGATCCGCAGCTCCAACAGCTAAAGAAGGCGGAAAAAAATAGCAATTGCCTTTTCTTGGAGAGGTCACCAGGCAGAAAGAGCTCTGGCCTTTTGTTACCTTGAAACTCGCAAGTCATGTTCAAGCCCTCAACAAAGAGCTCTTACAGGCTTTATCTTAGTACAAAAGAGGACTCCTGCAGGTAGGCAAGACAGGTATGGTTCCACTCCTTTGGAGGATGAGAAAAGAGAAATTCAGAGAGACTGAGTGCTTTGCCCAAGGTCACACAGCTAGAAAAAATCAGGGGTTCTGATATGGGGCTTTGGACTCTAAAGCAAGTGCACATTGGTCTTCCCACTGCTTCTGCCTGGAATGAGGATGCGCATTTAACGACAACACCAAAACTCCTCTGTTCTTTTTCTTTTTAAGATTTTGCTCTAAAATTTGCTTATTTAAAGATTCGGCTGCACTGCATGTGTACCTTAGTTCCCTGACCAGGGAGATCAAATTGCCACCGTTCCCTACCCCCCCACCCCACTGCCTTGCAGTGAAAGCTGAGTGGCAGCTCAGAACCACTGGACCACCAGGGAAGTCCCCTAAACCCCCCTCTGTGCTAAGCTATTCAGTCCCACCTTCCCCTGCCCCAGTTATTGTGTCCTGTCTCTGGACCTCTAACACCGTCTGCCCCAACTTCCTCTTTGCTGTCACCAGCAATATAATTCCCCAGAAACAGATCCAGCCATGTCCCTGCACTGTCCACCCACTTCCTGCCCATTCTGCTCTGCTCCCCTCTCAAAGCCTTCTGTCTCACCTCCTCTAACCAAAACGCTATGGAGGTGTGGGGTAGAGTCCAAAACTGCCTACTCTGAATTCCTTTGAAATCTCATGCTTTGTTTTAAAACTGAATGTGGATTTTTAATTCAACTCTAAATATCCACTTCTTTCCCCCCACTTAGAAACAATCATTCTCCCTTGTATTCCCTTTCCCTTATATTCTTTGAGCATAAATGATGCCCTGGAGAGCTGCCTCGTGTGTATCCCATAGCTTTGTGCCATAGGATCATTTTCCCTTATATTTCCCTTGTATTCCCTCTCCCTTATATTCTTTGAGTATAAACGATGCCCTGGAGAGCTGCCTCGTGTGTATCCTATGGCTTGGTGCACTCCTGCTTTAACGAGCCAGGTCTTGAAGTCTAGGACTTTGGCAGAGACTCTAAGGCCCTTATCCAGCTGGCCCTGCCTCCCTCCCAGCCTCGTTTCTGCCACCATCCCAGCTCCCTTACAGGAGAGCTGAACTGACTTTCCATATAGCCATGTCTTTCTATTCTCGCAGCCTGTAAGTCTCTTCTCCCTTTGCCTCAGAGACATCAGCCTGCATAGCACATCTGACTGCACCTTCCCTTGCTCCCACTCACCCACAGGACATGGCAGTAGTGTAATCTCCTGCTCCCCATTCACGGTAGCACGTAACCCTCTAGATCCCGATCTCCTATGGGCATGTCTGTCTTTCCTCACTACACTAAGTGATGTCATCCCACCTCCATCATCACTTACCAGTGCCCAGTATGCTTGGCACAAATCAGGCACTAGACAAACGCTTGTAAAATGAAGGAAAAATATTAATACATTCCCTCTAGGAGATTGGTTTTTAGGAGGTAGCTTAACCTCAGTTGTTTATATTGTACAGTTTAGAAGAGCACCCATACATTAAAAAAAAGACTCAAGTGGGCTTTTTTTTTATATGCCAGGTACATTATCTCATTCACCTTCATGTTTATGCTACAAAGTGGGCAGGGGAACTCCAACATACCTCATCTCCTGGCCATAACTTAGAGGTGAAGTCCAGGCATTGGGCGTGGGCTGCCTGGCTCCCAGATCCCCCTCCTTCCCAGCTTTGTGCAAGCTCAGCGTCCTCATCAATGAGATGGATAAGAATGGTACTATTGAGAGGCAGCATGCTCTGCTGGTGAAGGCATGAGCTCTAGAAATGATAGCTGAGGTCAGGGGTCTGCAAACTATAGCCCGTGGTCCGGTTCCAGCCCTCTATCTGATTTTGTGTGGCCTGCGAGCTAAGAATGGTACTTGTAATTTTCAAGAGGTTAAACAAATCAAAAGAATAATATGGTATGACACATGAAAATGATATGAAATTCATATTTTGATGTCAATAAAGTTATACTGGGACACAGCCCTGCTCATGTGTTTATATGGTGCTTGTCATTGCTTTTGTACAACAACAGCATTGCTGAGGAGCTGTGATAGAGACCATTCAGCCCACCAAGCCTCAATACTTGACCCTTTCCAGACGCTTGCTGACCCTTGACTTATGCTCGAATCTCAGCTTTGCACTGTATGAGCTCTGTGACCTTGGGAAGGTTAGTTAACTTTGCTATGTCACAGTTTTGTCTACTTTAAAATGCAAATGATAACAAATCTTTGCCTCACGGGGCTTTATGAGATGAATAAAGTGCTTGGTAAGGACCTAGTAAATGTCAGCTAATGTTACTAAGCTATCTTTCCAGAGGGCTGGAATTTGCCAAGTAGTAGAGTAGAGTGAGAAGTGGGTACCAGTGCCAGTTGTGTGGAGAGTTCCAACCTGATGTAATTAGAGATGCTGAGACCCAGCAAGTAAGCCAAACTGAGCTGCGGGAGAAAACCGAGGACCAGCAAGCAGATGCCCAGTGGACACCTTTACAAAGGGGCCCGGGCAGGATGGAGCCTGGGGTCATGAAGTCAAGACTTCAAAATCGGGTTTAGGTGGGACCAGTGCAGAAGCCACTGAGAAACAAGCAAGGGGTAGGAGAGGAAGGTTCTAGAAGATTCTCCAGGTTCCAGATAGCACTCCACCCAAGGGCTGGCTTAAAGGGACAAGCACGTCATTCCCATCTACCAAGCAGGAGACAGAAGTTTTGAGTGGTTAAATGACTTGCTTAAGATAACACAACTTGTAAACAAGTAACTCCAAAATGCAAGATGTCCAGATTATGGCTGCGCCCTCTGCCCCATCCTGGAAACTTTCCCACCCAACATTTCAGGGTCAAACCCTTTGGTGACCATTATGAACATCTTTGAGTCCAGGGGAAACAGCATGTCTCTATTGTTGTTTGGTTTTATTCCAAGAACAGAGAGTTGCCATTTTTTTTTTAAGCCATCAAGCAAGCATTCGATGTGTTCTCTCTTTCCTCATTGCTGGGTGCAGCAGGCATTTGCTGTGCAGGCTCAGACGGTCAGCAAGTTTTCTGACAGGCCCTCTAGCCCATGGGCGCGTTTCTTTCCCACAGTTCAGTGGCAACCCTGCAAATGAAATTGGGTATGATTTGAGGAGTGCAAGTATCCAAGATGCAGGGAAAGAAGAAGTTGGCAGGGAAAGCAGTCTAAGAAAACAACAAATAACGCAAGGATCTAGGCCACACACAAACCTGTAGATTTCAATGTTATTCTTGTTTAGTCGCTAAATCCTGTCTGCCTCTTTACAACCCCATGAACTGTAGCCCACCAGGTTACTCTGTCCATGGGACTTCCCAGGCAAGAATACTGGAGTGGGCTGCCATTTCCTTCTCCAGGGGATCTTCCCAATCGAGGGATTGAACCCTCATCTTCTGCATTGCGGGAAGATTCTTTACCACTGATCTATCTGGGACGCCCCGTAGATTTCAAAGACGTCTTTATAAGCATCTTTGAAAAATCCATGGCTCATCTTATTTCTTATCCCTAACATGATTGCTGAAGAAGGGTTCATGTTGCCAACTCTTTTTTTGACACTATGGACTGTAGCCCACCACACTCCTCTGTCCATGGGATCTCCAGGCAAGAATACTGGAGTGGGTTGCTATTTCCTTCTCCAGGGAATCTTCCTGACCCAAGGATTGAACCAGTGTCTCCTGCAAGCCTCCTGCATTGGAGGCAGATTCTTTACCACTAGCCAACAGATGGCAGTCTCCAAGGGTAGGGTGAAAACAATTGTGCTTTAGAGCCTAGGAATATGGAATGATTTTTCTGCAGCGTCAAAAGTGGAGCTTCTTGTTTATTTGACGATTTTTCTTCCTTGGACCATGTATTTAAACAAGTGTCTCCTTTTGGTGCAGTGTTTCTTCAAATTTATTTATAGAAGAACTTTTCCTTCCCCCTTCTAATCTGTTTTTCATATTTTGGTGAAAGGGATAATATATAAAATTTTACAAGGATTTAGCTTTCTTTACATTTCCTCTATGCGGACATCTGGCCTTCTCATTAAGGACGTGATGTTCATTCATAGACCCGCTCTGTCCCTAATTCACGCTGAAGAGCAGTGCAGTAATTTGAAGAATACACTGTCTTCCAATGCCTTTTAGAAAGGTTCTTTTAAAAAAAATCTATCTAGCACTCTTCAGTGTGTTTTATTCTGCTCATATCGTTAATTTCCTAAATTTCCCTTTCAGTGTCTTTTCCCAGATAAAATACATAGCATTGTTATTTTCTGGATTTTGCCAAAAGTGTGCTTTTTTATGCTTCAAGTCTCTCACTAGGACCCATCTAAATGTTACGGTTTAGGGCTAAGGAAACAGGCAGAGCAAGCAAGCAGACTGCCCACAAAACATGCTTCATTTATGCATGACAATGACCTCTGAAGTGCTCTATTCCTGCTGAGAACACCTCAGGTTTGGTCAGACTTTGGAAAGCTTGAATTAGAGTTCATAATCTTTTGAAAGCGATATAAACCTAAGGTTGGCTCAGTTCCTGTGATGTCATCAAAACATTTAATTATGTGAGAGAAATGTTTGGATAGGGTGCATGGAAAATACACACACACACACACACACACAGAGATAAAACACAGATACACACACACTTGCTCACATACCCAAGCATGTGAAATGCAATAGTTCAA
Source organism: Ovis aries (assembly GCF_016772045.2). Classification (NCBI taxonomy): domain Eukaryota; kingdom Metazoa; phylum Chordata; class Mammalia; order Artiodactyla; family Bovidae; genus Ovis; species Ovis aries. The sequence goes on along the minus strand of NC_056075.1, from coordinate 33,358,951 downwards.
CCCTGGGCCAAGGAATTGATGCCAATTTCAGAATCTTCACCTAAAAAAATCTTGTCTAGAAAGCCTTCATGATGCATTTATATTGTGGAGGTCATAATAACAATAGTTTAAAACAGAAACAGTGGTTTGAGCAGAAAATATTGTTGTCCTTGTTTGATTTCAGCAGGGATGTGTATTTCAAACAAGGCTTTGGGTGATTTGCATCTTTCTAATGTGCTGGTACAATAAGTTTCTCCTTAAAAGTTCTCTGCACTTTAGAGAATCAGTTATATATAGGAATCTATTTCCATTGACAAGCTGATGAATGGCCTGCCCAGTAATACAGATGAATGTGGGTAAACATATTGGGTGCAATGTATTTTAATGACGTCTAAACAGTCAGAGGTTGGGATACCTAGCTGAGAAAGGTCTGCTGAAATTGAACCTGCTTGTTTTCTTCAAATTTATTCCCAGTAATTTATGAGTTTGAATGTGGTCTGAAAGTTTGTATTTCCTGTGGTTTGCCCTCCTTTGGAGTTGAGTTGGGGCTGTGCTCCATTTAGGATGGCAAACGAGTTGCTTTAAATTTAAGTGGTTTCTGGAAGTGGTATTCCTTAATAACCATTAGGTCCACAGAATTAGAGTGAATCACACATTCTTCTGAAACCTCACACAGCACCTGGTGTTCCAGTCCTAGGAATAGGCCTTAGAAAAGCAAAGGATCTGGTAGGTTAACTAGAAATTGTGATGCACCAACAAACACATCACATAGCATCACTCACGCTGTAGTGTAGCCCAAAGTGCATACTTGAATTCATCAAGACTTCAGATAGAACATCTATCTTATGAGAGAAACAGGGGCTAGAAGAACAAGTTAAACACCACCACAAGGAAGCAACCAGACAACTCTACACAGTGCAACATTCCATAGGACCTCTGGCCTGACCTCTTCAACAAGTCAGCAGCATAGAAAAGGGAAATCCTAGATGACAAGAGATTTGAAAGCTATAGGAACTAAGTGCAATGTACAATGCTGACATATACAGTGGTTTGGACAAGCAGCTGTAATGGACATTTTGGGATCCATTGGAAGAATTGCAATATGGTCTAGCTTTTAGAAGAGGACAAAATTTACTAAAGTGACAGCAAAAAGTAGATTACAAAAATTCAAAAAAACACATGTCTGTTCGTGTGCGCATGTGTAAAGATTTGGAAGCATATACGTTGGGAGCCAGCGTGAGGAACTCCGCCCATGGCAAAGGTCATGAGGAAGGAAGCTTGGCACACGCAAAGGCGTGATCAAGCCTCAGGAAACCCCCTGTTCCCGAGCATCTACCCCAAAACCAGAGTACTTTACGGGGAGCTCTCCCCCATAACCATTTCTCTCAGAGAAGGAGTTAACTTGCAGCTCCAGTTAATAAAAATTCCTGGGCGTGACAACAGTGTTTCAACTTACGAACTCTGGAGGTTCTCTGGCCTGCCTGATCAGGCCCGTCCGGCCGCATGTGATTGTTTACAGCCTCCCAACAGTGAGAGGCACAGGATGTTTTAAAACTTTCTAAATACAGACTCTTTTGAGAAGTTAGAAGATAATTAGTATAGCATTAGCAGGTTGATTAGGAATTATATTGGTGAAGGGTTTTTTCATTTGTCGTGCCAATAATTACTGCTAATTCCCTGCCCTGGGTGTGACAAGGATGTCTCAGGTCAAACCTCTCTGCTGACAGACTAGCTCGTGTGACAACCTCTCAACCATAAACAGCACAGAGAGTTTGGAGTATTAGCATAGGGCTTTTTTCATTGTCGAGTCAGTGATTGCCATCAGGCCTCCATATCCTTAGGCACCTGGGAATATATTAATCAATGTATTTGGAATATAGAAAAGGAAATATAGTAGTTTTTTGATGTTAGCAATACTAGACTTTTTGAGTTAATGAATTTTCTCTTTTATTATAGACCACTGTACTTTGTTATAAATCACTGTGTCCTTGCTATGCAAAAATGTAACTTTATCACTATCTTAGGACAAAATAGATCTTAAGGGAAACACTGGTGAAGGGTTTACATTTGTTGAGCCAATTTTTGCTGCTAAATCTCCATATTCCTGCCCTTATAATGAATATAACTAGCATATAGGAGAAATAAGTATTAACCTTTAAGATTAATCATGTTAAACCTTAGGTTAAGTAAATTCCTTTCTTGATTGTAACTCACTACACCCTCACCCTATAGGAATGCAACTTTATTTGGAGGGTGGCGCCTGATTTAAGAAAAAATCACCCCTGGAAAAATAAGTTTTCTGGTTGACTGACCAGTATCAGAAAGAGCCATAAAATGTCAGCAGACCTCATGGCCAAAAGATGATGAAACTCATAAAACCTTTGTATAATTTTATATGAAGCACCTGATTGTGACAAGGGTCAGGTCTGCTGACCCCCACGTGACTCTGTATTCATCCCTATGTATAACAAAAAGGTATATAAACAAACCTGGAAAATGAAGAAATCGGATCAGTTTCTGAAAAGACTGATTCCCCCGTGTCGTTTCTTTCTTGCTCCCCGCTTTCCTGGCTGAATTACCATCTGAAATGTGGGTACTCACCAAGCCTGCTAATTCTGCCTGGGCTTCTGAGATCAGACCGGGGAGGCCTCAGTGCCTCCTCTCCTTTGGGAGAATGGAAAGACGCCTGTGACCTACGTAGGTGGTGATTGGTATTCCATGTAAACCAGTTATTCAGCCTCTTTTCTCCACTAATTCTCCCACTACACTATCTGTTTCTAATCTCCCTCTATATCTGTAATTAAATAAGTTTTTTCCAGGACGCCGACTCCGTCCCCACCTTCGAATCACCCTGTATCCACCGGGGCTGGACCCCAGCACATATACATACATATACTAAATTATACTGGTGATCTTAGGGTGGGTGGATGCATGTATTTGTTTCCAGTGGCTGCTGTAGCAAATTACCATCATCTTAATGGTTTAAAACAATTCAAATTTATTATCTTATAGTTCTGAAAGTCAGAAGTCTGAAAACAGTTTCACTGAGATAAATTCAAAGGCTCCTTCTGGAAGCTGTAGGGGAGAATTTCTTCCCTTTGCTTCTAGCTGCTAAGGGACACCTGCATTCCTTGGTTCACAGCACCACCTCACTCTGACCTCTACTTTATCATCACATATTCTTCTCTCTCTCTGCTTTCTTTGTTACACTGCCTTCTCTGACTCTGACCATTCTGTCTCTCTGTTACAGTCACCTTTGTGATTATAGTCAGTCTACCAGACAATACAGGATAACCTCCCCCACTCAAGATCTTTAACTTAATCATATTTGAAAAGTCCATTTTACTGTTTAAGACAACATATTCACAAGTTCTGGAGACTAGAATATGGATACTTTGGGAAGGGCAGGGGATTATTTGGCTACCATAATCAGTTCAGTTCAGTCGCTCATTTGTGTCTGACTCTTTGTGATCCCATGGACTGCAGTACATCAGGCTTCCCTGTCCATCACCAACTCCCAGAGTTTACTCAAACTCATGTCCATTGAGTTGGTGATGCCATCCAACCATCTCATCCTCTGTTGTCCCCTTCTCCTCCCGCCTTCAATCTTTCCCAGCATCAGGGTCATTTCAAATGAGTCAGTTCTCTTCATCAGGTGGCCAAAGTATTGAAGTTTCAGCTTCAGCATCAGTTCTTCCAATGAATATTCAGGACTGATTTCCTTTAGGATGGACTGGTTGGATCTCCGTGTTCTCCAACATGTTTTCTTCATCTCTTTATCTTTACTCATCTGATTTTATGCAGTGCACATGTCCTGGTTCTTTAGTATTAGAAGTTAAATAGCATAGTTTTGCCCATCTGAAAGCTTTGCAGTTGCCCCTTCAACTGGATGTGGTGCTCGCTCGGCTTTTCTGTGGCGCCTCTAAACCTCAGGCTTGCTTAGATTCCAGTATGAATGTCTGAAGTTGATGATTTAAATAGCCTTGCAATTGGTCTCCCTTACTCCAACCTCCTCTGACACTCTGTTTAACCTGTCTATGCCGGACCAGAGCATCACCTGGAAGACCAAATTTGACCAAGAGTCTCTCTTTCAAAATCTCTCAAGGGTTCCCTGTGGTCTACAGGATAGGGTAGCTACTTCTCCAAGCCCTGGCACAGGCCACATCTCAGTGGGTTAGTTCATTTTCCCCTCAAGGCTGCCCTGCCAGTGCCCTATTGCATCAACCCTTCTGCTGGCTCCTACAGATGTCGTCAAGGTGCTGGTTCCTATGGATGTCATCAGGGTGAATTCTGATATTCACAGCCCTTTGTTGTTAATCTCAGATCCTGACAGAATCTGACTGAGTGGGCAGAGTCACTCCCCACTGAAGACAACCAGAGTCTGCAGTGACCCTACTGGAGCAGGAGGCAATGCCAATGGTGCTGAAGACCCATTCCCCTGAGATTCCTGGACCCTCTCAACATCAATGCCACTGGGGTCTTGGGTGTTTGGTGCCTTTTCTATGTTAGCGTCCACAGAGTCCCCATGCCTGAAAAACTAGGATAAGATTTTGGAGGTGGAATGAAAAGACTGTCTAGATAAGAGAACCCCACCCATTCCCCAGCACTGGCCCAATGGCTCCAAACTGTGGCTCCTACTCTCTCTTTCCTAGGACGAGCATGTAACCAGGCAGCTCCACAATTCCTCATAAAACAGACCTTGGGTGGGAAGTGCCCACAGCCTCCCAACAGGCCCAGATGTGGCTGAAAGCTCAAGCAAATACATTCTGATATATTTCATTCCATAGTATGAACCAGGAACTATCTCACTGACAATAATATGACTAAACTATATGTGTTCAGGACACCAGGTAAAATGAACAAATACTTTCTTCAAGACCATGCTTCTGAATTTCTTAATTTTGATTTATTAGCACTTTCAATGCTTGTGTGTTTGTAGCACGTATACATGTCAAAGCTATAAGAAAAATGTGTGCGAAAAAGCTTGAGGCTGAGAAGCTCCTTTCAAGTAATTTAATGATATTTTGCAGATCTGGGAAAGCCCTTTTTTATCCCAGGGGGTGCTAATGGTAAAGAACCCACCTGCCAATGCAGGGGACGTAAGAGACACGGGTTTGATCCCTGGATTGGAAAGATCCCCTGGAGGATGGCATGGCAACTCACACCAAGATTCTTGCCTGGAGAATCCCATGGACAGAGGAGACTGGAGGGCTATAGTCCATAGGGGTGGCAAAGAGTCGGACATGACTGAAGTAACTTTGCAGGCACATAACCCCATATTCAGGAACAAGTTGAATGGTTCTGCAAAGATGCAGCTTGACAAATGTTCTTTTGCAGTTTGCAAATAAGAAAAATGTCTCATAGGGAGAGTAAGAAATCTTCCTTCTTGAACCCATGTCTCTGGCCTGCCTTGTCACCACACCTACTCCTTGCTCCTATTCTCTATTAATAGTGATACCTCGGTAAGCAAAAACCAAATAGCTAGGCAGAGCTGTCGACCCACCGGCAATTCCATGCAATCCATTTTGTTATGTAGCATGCTTTACAGATGATGTTACAAAACTCAGAGTTTGGCAAAAAGCCCTTCTTCTCAAATATTTTATGTGGAAAGAAGAAAAAAAGAAGACGAAAAACATATCCAGATCTTTTTTGAAAATTACTTACAATCAGCTGGAAGGTATTCAGTGAACTTTGTTTTACAGCGTTTTGTGGCCAGTTACAAATTTGGGTCACGCCCTGCAATCAATCTCTGCCTGGAACTTTCACTGAAGCCATCAGGGGAATTAGAAATAAAACGTTAGAGGCAGGCTCAAGAATGCGCAGATGAGCCGGAGAAACTTGTAACTGACTTTCTGGATGCGTGATGAAAGGACAGCTAGATACCTCAGCTCCAAGCCCTGGACCAGGTTCTCATCCAATGTCACTCAAAATGAAACTTGGAGTGTGTTTCCTCCATTGCTTATGGCACAAAGTCTTTACTGACTTAACCGAGACCGAATCATCTCTCTGTGATTATTTTATTGGCTGTAAGATCCATGAAATAATGGTTACAACATGAAACTGTACTGTGTCTGAGAAACTGGGGGGAACAGCCAAGTCTGATGGGCGTTCTATGTCTTTTTCGGCAAGCATCTGCCTTCTTTGCCTGGGAAGCTTAGCATATTTCTAAAGGAATAAATGTGATTCCCCACAAAATCTGGTGAGTGAAAGTGACTCTCTTTAATAAACATTCTTATTTGTAAAGAATCTGGCTTTCATCTCCAAAAAGTGAGGGAGAGAAGAGCCTGGGAATGCCGCTTTCGTTTTCTTCAGAGGACCACAAAGATGTCTCCAGTTCTTCCTGGAAGCAAGCTACTATGTGTTGCAGTCCCTCAGAGTCACTCTTTGAAAGGAGTTCCAGAGCAGTGGAAACTGAAGGTAACATTCAAACTGCTAAGGATTTAAATGGAGAGGTTAATCCCTTAAACCCCCAAATCCTAGGGAAGAAATTTTTATCCTAAACATGGAGATCCTTGTCAATATTCCATTTAGTATCCAACCTCTTTGATTTGTTTTCAAAGAAAATCAGGCAATGAAAATAGTGGAAATCATGACCCGGACTCCAAACTTTGATCCCTGGAGATGCTGGTTGCATAATAATATGGTAGTTCTATAACAGAGAAGGCAATGGCACCCCACTCCAGCACTGTTGCCTGGAAAATCCCAGGGATGGAGGAGCCTGGTGGGCCACAGTCCATGGGGTTGCTAAGAGTTGGACACGACTGAGCGACTTCACTTTCACTTTTCACTTTCATGCATTGGAGAAGGAAATGGCAAGCCACTCCAGTGTTCTTGCCTAGAGAATCCCAGGGACGGGGGAGCCTGATGGGCTGCCGTCTATTGGGTCGCACAGAGTCGGACACGACTGAAGCGACTTAGCAGCAGCAGCATAATAGTTCCATCCACAAGAAATAGCTACCATTTATTGAGCATTTATATGCGATTCATGGGGTCTCAAAGAGTCGGACACAACTAAGCAACTAACACTTTCACTTTCATGAGTTAAGTGCTTTGCATTAAATACCTCGTTTAATCCTTACAAGAACTGTACAAATTTGTACTATCATCCCTATTTTATTGATATAAACAAGAGAACTGAAGCTCAGAGAGGTTAAGTAACTTGTCAAAATCACACAGCAGTTCAGTTATGGAGCTGTGGGTTGAACATGTTCCATGCGGCTCCCAATCCTGTCTTTTATCAGTGCACAGAACTGTAACCACCCCCAACTCTGAGACAGGTGGCAGAGATCCTAGTTAGACTCGGGGGTACTGAGGAGAGGTCCATCCTGAAAGGGACAGTGTGGAGCCTGAGAAATAGAACCAGGATGCTGCCAGGAACCCCTCTAATATAAGCAAAGGGGACCCCATTTGGACGAATGGTGATGGCAGGAACTGAGCCAGAAGCAGGCTTCAGAGCAGCAGAGAGGAAGTGGGGCTAATGACCAGAGGTGCCCAAGAAGACCAAGCAAGTCAAGTCAGGGAGCTGGGTGGGATCTCCCTACGGAGAAACCAGCTCGAAAAGAGAATCACTTCTTCCTTCTTAGACTCTCAGGCTGCCTGGCAAGGCTGTGGCAGCACCCAGAACAAATGAAAAGTTAAGTCCGGAGCCCTGCTGGCTATGGTGATGGCTGTTGCTACACTGACTGGTGTATTATTTTGGATCTGCTGAGAAACAGACATTAGTCCTGGGAGGGCAAGTGAGGGCTACACCTATGAGGAGAATGGGGAGCCTTCAGACTGCAATGCCAGCCTGAACCCTGAGGAGGAAGGAAGACAGGGAGGGAGGAAAGACTGGGAAGAATCTCGGGGGCACGGTTCTGAGGAGAGTTTGGCCAGGCTGACGGGGTACTGCTTGAAGCAGAGTTGCCTGTGGGAAGAGCCTTGGATCTCTCGGAAAAGGGTCACCAAGGGAACCCGCCCTCGGTCAATGTCTGGGAGCAGCCCACACAATGCGGGCTCAGCACAGACTCGGTGGTGGATCTGGAGAGACGGTGACGGCCATCAGTCAACAGGCCGGGTGGTGGCTTTTCACAGTCGCCCCAACTGGCTGTCTCCTTGCTGGCTCCAAAACAGGGTAGGGAACTCATGCCGAACCACTGGGATGGCGCGCGTCGGGGTTAACGGCGCATGCGCCACAGTCTCTGTGCCGCTTTAGTGGGAGAGTACGTGTCAGCGTCCAGCTGAGCCCAGGCAATCCCAAGGCAAGGGCAGCTCTCGTTTTATTAAGCCATTTAAGAGGGGGCAGAGGTCATCCTGAGGAACCACACCCTGGTCTCAGCTCCTTCCTGGGATTACCAGTCGTGCTCTTCTGAGGAGATTCCTGCAGCTTCTAGAAACTCCATCTCTCTTCCCACCCTCCCCGCGCTGCTCTCCCTCCCCACCCAGTCAAGAGAGCCAGGCTGAGTTACACGATGCTCCTTTGGAGCACAGGTGGAGAAATCAATCCACCTTTCTTTCTCTTGACCTGAGCCTCCTGATTAGAGAGTCAAGCCCACTTCCCTTTGGAGCAGAATTCCTCGTCTGAATGTAAGTTGAACTCACTCGGTCTCGTTGAGATAAAGACCAGCTTCTGAACAGAAACGGTTTTGATTACAAAACGAAGACTGTGAGATGTGAGGTTTGGGGCTCCACCAAAGGGGTGCGGTAGGTCTGAGGCGGACCCTATTGATTAGCGAGTTAAAGAAAATAGCGTTGTGTTCTGTCGATGCCCTTGGGTAATGCCATTCTTGCCCTCCCTGGTGACCATTTCATTTAATTATTTTAACGCAGGGTTTTATGGACTGTATTTGCCAGACCTCATGTTTGCTGGGGGCACCTCAAGTTTCAGACATTTACGGGGGTTGACTCTAGTTAAGATTCTTTTTGTTGCAGATGAATTCAGTTCCGGAACTAGCATGTGGAATGGAAACCTCAGCTAGAAGGGCAGTAAAAACAGCCTTCTTCTAGAAAACATTAAGAAAATACTAGAAAAATTTTCAGAATGAGAAAGGCATGTACCCACAGAGATTCTCTCAATTTGGAGGATTTCATCATAAAAATACAGTAGCATCTGAAAGATAAGCACAGAGGGAAATTAAAAGAAAAGTTCCTCCATCAGAGAGCCTGGCATTGCCTTCCTGTCCTCCACTGACAAAGAGCCCAATTTTCTGGCATTTGAGAATGAGTAATATTTAAAGATTTAGGGAAAATTAGTCAAATGCACCTTGATTATAAACACATGGACCCATTTCATTTGGCTATTTTAAAATGTGGGTTTTAACCAGCTGCCATTAATAGTGAGGGTGCTGCTGGCCTGTTTTCCCCTCTTCTTGTAATAGACACGGCCGAAAGGAAGAAATATTTAGCCTTTTTGGATCCCTTTCCAGAGCAGGAAGAATTATTGAGTATAAATTGTATCTTCCTATCTCCTGAAACAAACAAAACCTTCTACATTAAATAAAAGGAAAATTAACAATCAGGATTAGGTAAAAAGCATTACATTTCCTTGGGGCTCAAGTTACAAAGATATGTTTCTGTAAAAGAAAGCAAGGTCAGTTACCACTATTAAACTTGTATATTGTTTTATACTAAGTCCTTTCAGTGGCCTCTCTGAGGGACCGTTTAGTTTGTATTACAGTCTAATAAACTCCAGGTGCACAGGACAAACTGAGTAATCAGAACCCGATGGCCCAACCTAGTTAAAAATAATGTGGTACATTCCTGGTTCTCTGCGTTTAATTTATTGTTAATCATTGTTATTACTTACATTTATTGGGTAGTTTTTCCAGATTTATTAGGCACTACATTTAACAGTGTTATCGCTTGTAACTGACCATCAGTGGAATCGAAAACATATTTTTGTAAAGACTCTTACCCTAATTAGTAAGTTGTTTTCCTTTGAGACGAAACAGACCCCCAAAATGACTCTGTTATTTTCCCCCAGAGTCAGAGAGAAACTCTGGCGCAAAACCCACTTTTGCTAAAACCACCTGTCTGATGATAGAGAAGGGGTATCATTTCTGAGATACTGAGTGACCTTTCCATTCAAAGCAGAAAAATGAGGGATGTTATTCTACACGTCAAAGGTAGTTGCCCACCCCAGTTGAACAGAAAACCTCCTGGGGCGCGGTTTCCAGGATACAAACGACGGACAGGTGAGGACCTAGTTCTCCACCTGCCTGGAATTCCATAATCCAGAAGCAAGCCTTTGGATGAATGGGAGAACTGATGTTTTGATGAAAATTCACACTCAGGTATAAGTGACTGATACTCTCTTGACCTTTTCTAAGAGCTGTTTTGGAAAGAAGGTGGGAGAGAGTGCAAATTACCACAAGAAAAAAGATTAGAAAGAGGAGAAACCGAATAGAAGCCTTCTTCTCTTTTCTTGTCCCTAATTTCACGGGTCCCAGTCTTGCCAGACAGCAGTATCTCCCACTTGGAATGCAGTGAAGGCAAGTGGCCAGGACAGAAGATTTGTCCCCAGGGAATGGGGTCATTCATTTGGCTCTGTACACTGCACACCTGTGAACCTGAGCAAGGTGCAGGCTCAGAGCTCAGGAAGTGGCCCCTAAGTACTCTCCAGTCTTTGATGAGCTCTGATTTCTTGGCACGCACCAATGAGGCGCATTGATAATTACTTGCTGGATGTCCGAATGAATGTCAATTCCCTTCACATTCTAAAGACTACTAGATGGTAGGCAAGAATCATAGGCTCTGGTCCCCAGTTTTCTGAGTGACCTTGGGCAAGTGGTTGGTCCTCCCAGGAAATTCAGCTTGCTCTTCTGTAAAATGAGACAATGTGGTCATCCATTGATTGCATTGTTCGTTGTTGTCGTTATTCTGTCACTAAGTCACATCTGACTCTTTGAGACCTCATGAACTGCAGCACGCCAGGCTTCCCTGCCCTTCATTACCTCTCAGAATTTGGTCAGATTCATGTCCATTGACTCAATGATGCTACCTAACCATCTCATCCTCTGCTGCCCCCTTCTTTTGTCTGCAATCTTTCCCAGCATCAAAGTCTTTTCCAATGAGCTGGCTCTTTGCATCAGGTGGCCAAAGTATTGTAGCTTCAGCTTCAGCATCAGTCCTTCCAATGAGTATTCGGGATTGATTTTCTTTAGGATTGATGGGTTTGATCTCCTTGCAGTCCAAGGGACTCTCAAGAGTCTTCTCCAGCACCCCAATTCAAAAGTATCAATTCTTTGGCCCTCAGCCTTCTTTATGGCCCAGCTCTCACATCTGTACATGACTACTGGAAAAACCTGATTGCATTAAGGCTTTCAGTTCTTCACAGATCCAATCCCTGTTCCAATTCACACTCAAATCCATATTCTTCATCAAGTAGCTTTACAGTGCCTCTCACCTAAGAGGCAGCATCCACTTCCCTATTCCTGGAATCCAGGCTGGTCCTATGACTTGCCCAGCCAAGAGATGCAGCAAGAGTGGAAGTGTCGGCTCTAAGTGAGTCTTTAGTGTTTCTGCTTGCCCTCTAACCTAGTGTCCTGGGGGAGGAGAGACACATGGAGTGAAGCTGAGTCACCCTGGTCTCCCCAGCCAAAGTCAGTCTCGGCCAGCTGACAACCACCAATCCCTGGATATGTGAGTGAGTCCAGCCAAGACCAACAGTCCTGCTAACTCCAGACAGGAGAGCGCTGAATGTTTGTTATCCTGTGCCACTGAATTCATCACTGTTTGTCATACAGCATTGTTGTGACAATATATGACTGATACAGCTTCCCTTATAGTTCAGTTGATATAGAATCCACCTGCAACGCAGGAGACCCAGGTTCGATTCCTGGGTCAGGAAGATCCCCTGGGGAGGGAAGTGGCAACCCACTCCAATATTCTTGCCTGGGAAATTCCATGGACAGAGGCGCCTGACCGGCAACAGTTCGTGGGGTCACAAGAGTCGGACACGACTTAGCAACTAAGCCACCACTCCAGACAGTGCCGTTAGATGATCTCTAAGGTTCATTTCTGCTCCAAATTCTACAGCTTCTTAGAACCTACTCCAATATATCAACAATTACCTAGCCCTAATTTTATCCCCCCAGGAGACCCCCATGGGTCTCTTTACCTCCCTAGGCCCATTTCAAATAGAGAATGATAATCTTGCCACTCCCTGTGTACCTCATTGGCACGGCCCCTCACAGGGGTATTTTCAAGGACAATTTGAATATTTAATATGGAATCACTTTGAACCATTCAAAAGGCAGACTCTATTATGAGTTAACACTTGGCCATAAAAATGTTCCATCTTCTTAGGAATCTCATTAGGAAGCGCCCTAAGGTGCCATGGCTTCGAAGATAAGCAAAAGAATCAAGTAGATGCTGTTTAAAACCCCATTTGGGTCTCTTGCAAGGTGTCCACATTCAGTCCTCTAAATTAGTATTTCTGTCTCAGAGCCACTGTAGAGCAACCCCTTTTGATGCCTCAGAGGGTATTTCCTCACTCATTTCAGGTTTTTGATCCAAATCATTTTGACCCATGGTTTAGCTACATGGAGCCAAAAGTGAATTTAAGATAAATTATTGGGCAGTGAAATGGAAAAGACAAGAAAGAGATGAGAAGTTACTCCATTCACTCCTCCATTCATTCAATAAATAGCTCACAAGTGTTGACCATGTCATAGGCCTATATTTCCTGTTTTTGTTTAGGATTCCGAGGTGACTAAAAGCGATCCTGGTCTTGCTGTCACAGGTGTTCTGGGGTACATGTTAGAGGACAGAAAGACACCAAACAATTAATTACAGGAATGTTAAGGAGCCAAGTCATTAATTTGGCAATTAGAATGTGTCACGTGTTCTTCCTGCCCTTCCAATACAAACTGTATCCTTGGGTAACTTAAATAGAAATGGAGGGCAAGTTTATCTTTTAGACATGTTATAGCTAATGAACAAAGAAAAAATCAAAATGTCATCATTTTGCAATCCTTACGACAAATGTTGAGCATCAAAGACCACTAACATCAAAGACATTATATGCCTTTTGAGGGAAGAGGCCATCACTTCCTATGAAGAAGCCTTATAATAGATACAAATTTTTTTTTAAAATCAAACTTTAAACCAATCAACCCTTAAGACAAATTTTCGATTTATAAGAGATTCAGAGAACAGAAGAACATGTTCAGTTACACCAAGGGGATGCAGTCAGCAAAATCTTGACTGTGGGAAACTCTGCAGAACAAACAGAGTTTGTTGTTGTCTTTCAGTCACCAAGCTGTGTCTGGACTCTTTGCAACCCCATGGACTGCAATACGCTAGGCTTCCATGTCCTTCACTATCTCCTGGAGTTTGCTGAAACCCATGTCCATTGAGTTGGTGATGCCATCCAACCATCTCATCCTCTGTTGCCTCCTCCTCCTGCCTTCAATCTTTCCCAGCATCAGGGTCTTTTCCAATGAACTGGAATTTGCTCGCAAATAAATCACAAGGGGAAAAAATGAGACAGGGAGGAACTTATAGATTAACAAAAACTTAAAAGATATATCAAAAATGAAACAAAACTAAATGAGATTCTAGGATGCACACTCAAATAATAAAGCAAAGAAGGAAGAAGATTGAAAAAAAAAGGAAGAGATGAACATAAATGTTATGCAAGATGTTTATTTCTGAAAATTAAAGGCCATTATTGCTACCAAATCAATGTGACTGTTGCATACGCATTTTGCCTTTGTTAATCTTAAACATGGTTTCAGTATCACTGGTGATCAGCTACCTTCTTCATTTTTTTCAAGTGGACTGTTCTCTTAATTTTGTATATGACCTGTTGTCTAAATTTTATGTACAGTCTTTTATAATAAACCATTCTCCTATATGAAATTTTGGATACTGTTAAAATCTAACTAATGTGGACTGAAATGTAGACTTCAGTTTTATGATCTTTACTCCTATGGTGAAACAAGATAAACCATATGAATTTTAACATTGATTATTTATTTGTGTAATGGCTTTACATGTGGCTACTATAACTGTGTAAATAATACCACATATAACCATCAAGATACCTCGATTAGAGTTTACAGGACTAGAATGACAGATTCAGATGGTTTAAATACATTTAAAAAGTTTTCTGAAAAACTTTGCCAATAAAAAAAAAAGTCCCATTAAAAAAAAAAAAAAAAAGGCAGGAGGCACCCTCTGCAGAGCATCAGGGTTGGCTGGCAACATTCTATTTCTTGAGCTGAGTAGTGCTGTCAGTCTTATTCATCTTACAATAATCCTTGAAACTACACTTTTCGTGTAGTTTTATGCATCTACATTTTACAGAGCAAAAAGTTTTTAAAGGCTTAATTATATACATTTTTTAAACATCGCAATTTATATAAATGGTCCAAGGAGAAGTTTCAGGGACTGAAAGACTTTTCCTAGTATGGCAGAGACAGCTAAGCAAGGAGATAAAAGAAGACTTTCACGCAGACAAGACAGCAAGAGCAAAGGCCCTGAGGTGGAAAGGGGGATTAATAAACACAGTACCTGCTATAGAACTGGAGATAAATGGTAGGTCTTTCCGCAAATGCTTATTACACTGAGGTTCATACACAAGGGGCATACAAATCTAGTGTTAATGGGAGAGTTCACCACAATCTTAGTCACTCAAAACAACACAAATTTATTACCTTATGGTCCTATAGGTTAGAAGTTCAACCCAGGTCCCATGAAGTTAAAATCAAGGGGCTGGCAGGGCTCTGCTCCTTCTGGAAGTTTTAGGGGACAATGCATTCCCTTGCCTTTCCTGGCTTCTGGGGGTCCCTACATTCCTTGACCCTCTTCCTCTGTCTCCAAAGCGAGCAGAAGAGGATTGAGGCCTCTTCACACAGCATCGGATGAGAGGACCTTCTCCTCCACTCCCATCTTCCACATTGGAAGACACTTGTGATCACACGGGGTCCATTCAGATAATCCAGGATAATCACTCTGGTTTGAGGTCAGCTGTCTAGCAAAGCTAATTACCATCTGGAACTGTAGGTCTCCTTGGCCATGTCACAGAACATAGTCACAGGTTCTCGGGATTAGGACTTAGACATTTTTTATTATTCTGCCACCACACTGAGCCAATGTTTATTGAGAAACTGTTATGTAAGAAGAGCTTCCCCAATGGCTCAGTAGGTAAAGAATCCACCTGTAATGTAGGAGATGCAGGAGACACAGGTTCAATCCCTGGGTCAGGAAGATTTTCCCTGGAGGAGAAAATGGCAACCCACTCCAGTATTCTTGCCTGAAAGATCACATGGACAGAGGAGACTGGCGGGTTACAGTCCAAAGGGACGTAACGAGTCAGACACAAACTGAACAAATGTGCACTGACTTTATGTACCAAGCTCTCCCTGGGTGCTGAAGATGTGGGAGAGGAGACATGGATAAGTTCCTTGCTTAGAGAGCTTGCAACTCAGAATTGCAAGCATATACAGATTGTCCCCAGTGACTTGAATACAAATGGAAAGAAGAGGGATAAAACCAATCCTGCTGTTGCCTTTAAAAATGTGAGAGTGTGCTAAGTCACTTCAGCCATGTCTGACTCTGAGACTCTATGGCCTGCAGCCCAACAGACTCCTCTGTCCATGGGATTCTCCAGGCAAGAATACTGGAGTGGGTTGCCTTGCTCTCCTCCAGAGGATCTTCCCAACCCAGGGACCGAACCAGAGTCTCTCATGTCTCCTGCATTGGTAGATTGGTTCTCTGCCACTAGCACCACCAAGATACTGTTTGTTAACTTTTAACCTTGCAACAATTGGCACTAAAGCCCAGTATCTCCATTTATCTGACCCATAGCATTATTCTGTTTCTAGTGTGGTTTTTTTTCATATTTAAAAAAAAAAAACTAAAAATTAAGTGGGGTTTTTTCTTTTTTTTTTTTAATCTAAAAATTAAGAGGTTTTTTTTTTTTTTTTAATACCCGTGTGCTTATCTTTGGAATCCAATTTGGTCTGAGTTTTAAAACATATTCTAAAGCATTCCTAATGTAAAACTTTTCTGCTTCTGGTTTCCAATGGAAATTTATTATTTGAGGGCAGACTTTTAAACATGTCACTCTTTGCCAGCATGCCTCAGGGTACAAGCACAGTGAATAAAGGGTATATTGAAATAGAATATTTCAAATAACTAGCAGCATCATTAAAACATCAAATTAAGTGAACAAAAAACAAACAGATTCTAGTTTCCTCGTATAATCAAATAGTCTTCATTAAAGGATCTCAAGTGGATTGTAATACCAGCTATGCCAGCTGTGACTTCCAGTTAAGTACTCATCTTACTGGGCAAAAAAAAAAAAAAAAGTGGAGGAAAAGGAAAAACACTTCAGCCCCACCAGACACCCAAAATTTATGTTAGTTTGTCCAAGGGTCTACGAAATCTCTGAAGGTGAAGGTGAATCTTCAACCCAAATGCTAAGTCAGGAATCGTGGGGTGAGCACAGTCACCAGTCGTCAATGCTTTCTGGCCTCTTTCAAGAAAAGAAGTGCTTCCCACTCAGCATCTAGAGTTCAGTGACACCCAGTCGTCCGAGGTCTCTGTAGGCTCCTGACATTCCCGATGGAACAGCTCGTCTCTGCGTGCCAGGAACCCTAGCATTCTTGCACGCACCTGCTAGATGTCAGGCACTGCATTAAGCAAAAATGCCTCCAAACATTTTCAAATTCTCTGCTGGGGTGAGACATCCACCCCCATTTCTAGCAAAAGATTTGCCCAGCCGTCTCCATTCGTAGTGAATTCTCCTTGACCTTGTCACACAGTAGTACGCTCTGTTCATGAGAGATTGAGCATAAGCACCACTCTAGATGGTCAACATGGTGGAGATGCCCCTGGCTGCCTGTGACCAGATGCCAGTCTAGCTTTATGATGACAGTCTTAGCCTAGCCCTGGCCCTGAGTGGGATCTCAGCCAATAGTCCAAAGGGAAACAAAGGGTGAGGCCCTTAGGAGAACAGGCCAGGAATCAAGGGACCTGGGTTTAAATCCAGGCTCTGCCACTTCCTTCTATGTGACCTTGAGCCCTTACTTTATCCCCATGCCTCAATTTGTCCATCTGTAAGTAGAGTAAAACCTCCCTCTTACCTCCTAGGTCATGAGAAAACTGAATGACAGAATATATGTAAAGCACTTGGAACCACACCTAATGCTTAGCAAACACACCAAAGAACATCACTGTTTTTATTGTCAATGACGATGAAAGTAAAACGGTGCTTCAAAAGTGCATCTTAAGCAAATTCCTATTTATTCTACACATGGTACTCAATGTGTGGTGTTTTTTTTT
The DNA here is from genome assembly GCF_016772045.2 of Ovis aries. Taxonomy (NCBI): domain Eukaryota; kingdom Metazoa; phylum Chordata; class Mammalia; order Artiodactyla; family Bovidae; genus Ovis; species Ovis aries. The sequence goes on along the minus strand of NC_056075.1, from coordinate 33,341,701 downwards.
TTCCCCTTGGTGTAACTTTCTTCCTAGGAAGGAAATCATTCCTGAGTCCCTATTCATTGCTTCTTACTGTTTACTGGAATTTTGTTCCCATGCTGATGAACATGAGACAAAAAGGATCACATATCATTGGCCAGGAAAAGCAACATACGAAGGTAGCAGCAGTGCCCAGAGACATGATGCACACAGCAGGTTCTCTGTGGCCCTCCGAATCTCTGTGGATGGCAATGCCATTCACCACTCTGTTCAAGCTGAAAACCTGAGACTCAGTCTTGATTTTTCCCTATCCTCTTCTCCTAGCATATACCCAAAATATGATCCATCAGCAACTGCTACTGCTAAGTTACTTCAGTCGTGTCCGACTCTGTGCGACCCCACAGACGGCAGCCCACCAGGCTCCCCCATCCCTGGGATTCTCCAGGCAAGAACACTGGAGTGGGTTGCCATTTCCTTCTCCAATGCATGAAAGTGAAAAGTGAAAGGGAAGCCGCTCAGTCGCGTCCGACTCCTAGTGACCCCATGGACTGCAGCCTACCAGGCTCCTCTGTGTGTGGGACTTTCCAGGCAAGAGTACTGGAGTGGGGTGCCATTGCCTTCCCCCCATCAGCAACTGATATCCCAAAGATATCTTGTGTCTATCAACTGATCTCCTGCTCTGCTGCCATGGATCCAAACCACCATCATTTCTCACCTGGACTTCTATAGTGTTTCTCTTCATTGATCTACCTTTGCTGCCCTACAACCCGTTCTTCCATAAGGTAACCAGAGTGATCCTTTAAAAATTCGGAGAGGCCCTTCATTCTGTTCGGGCGTCTTTAGTGCCTCGTCATTGTCCTTAGGATAAACTCCCCAAGTCATCTAGTTCCTGTCTGTCTCTCTGGACCTCATCATTACATACCATGTCCCCCCCATGCTTACTGTGTTCCAGCCACACTCTCCTTCTCTTTGATCCTCAGACAGCCAAGCTCTTTGTCTCCTTAGGGGCTTGTGCTGGCCTGTTCCCTCTCCCTGGAACATTCTGCACCCAGATCCTTGTGTGTCTGGCACCTTCATATCACTTGGATCTCCACTCGAATGTCACCTCCTCAGAATGACTTGTTCCTTGCTGTCTTCCCTGCATTTAGAAGGATGCCTGGCACATAGTAAGGCCTCCATTGATGTTTATGGAAGAATGAATGAATGAAGAGCCAAAACAACTGGACCCAGTTTTTTATGGAAGACAACCACCCCACCCTAAGTGAAGGGTCACAAAGATCATTCTTTCTATGAGGCTTTACATGCACTTTAGGAGTGATCAATCCACCCCCTCAAAACACCCATCCAACTATGCCAGAGAAAAACCAGAAAGCATGACTCCTGAGAAAAACAATGAGCTGAGAGTCGTGCTTCTTCGAGCAGATGAGGATCCACGCCAAATGCCTTAGATAGCTTTTAAAGTTAAGCAACCACACCATTGACAACAGCCAAAGAAAATGCTAACGCTCATACCAGAAGAGCTTGGGCTGACATTTCAACACAAATCAGGTTACTTTGTACTTCCTGGAAGTGCCTGATCTGGTCACATAATGGGACACTATTCGATTAGCAAGGTTCCTGGCTGTTCTGAAATGCATCGGAAAAGGGATTGACTTTTAGAGAGAGCCTTGTGACACAGTGGACTCTGGCTCCTGCCCCCCAAACTCACCCTAAGCTCATCTGGCCCAAAAATGCAATTAGATGACAGCCTTGACAACCAGACAGAAACTCTTCTCTCTTCAGTCAACACAGTACCCCTGCAGGAGGAATTTTCCTGGGAGATCTATCTGAGATTCCCTGGTGGCTCAGAGGTTAAAGTGTCTGCTTCCAATGCAGGAGACCCGGGTTTGATCCCTGGGTCGGGACGATCCCCTGGAGAAGGAAATGGCAATCCACTCCAGTATTCTTGCTTGGAGAATCCCATGGACGGAGAAGCCTAGAAGATTACAGTCCACAGGGTTGCAAAGAGTCGGACACGACTGAGCGACTTCACCTTACCTATTTGAGATCAGAATGTTTCTCACTGAATATACATAATTTGTTGGCGTTGAGTCACTAAGTCATGTCCAACTCTTTGCAATCCCGTGGACTGTAGGCTGCCAGACTCCTCTGTCCATAAGATTTCCCAGGCAAGAATACTGGAGTGGGTTGCCATTTCCTTCTCCAGGGGAATCTTTTTCAACCCAGGGATCAAGCCCATGTCTCCTGCATTGGCAGGCAAGTTCTTTACCACTGAGCCACCAGGGAGGCCCATATATAACTGGCATTCAGTTAATCTAGTTCTTTTAACCATGATTTTAATACATGGCTCTGTAGAGAGGTGATAATTGCAGACATGGAAGACAGGTCAGAGTGGGAAGAAAAAAATGGCAGAAAAGGAGGTGGAGGATGCATGGGGAGATGGGTAGGCAGTAGCAGAGGAGTTAAAAGAGAAAGCAAAGACAGGGGTGAAGTGGGATACTGTAAAGACTTGACCCAAGACCCAAGTAGGTCATTGTTTTCCTACTGTCCCTTCAACCTCATGAGCACCAGACCTATCAGCTCTTCAAAAGCCAGACAATACCTAATTTACCATTTTATCTTTTCTTACGCAGGGACTAGCTCTGAGTGTAATGAATGAATCAGAAATCTAAAGAATGGAGATACGAATTTAACAGTTTCTGAACTTGAGATTGCAACAGCATAGTCAGTATGCAGCAGAAAATCAAATGCGCGAAAATCACCAGCATGTGGGTGCCATGTGCACTAGGACTGCTTTTATCCTACTCATTTTAGGGTGGAGGATGGGTGCAGGTCTGAGACGTGGAATGGCAGAAGGGCGATCAGCTCATCCCATTTGTCTGAGACAGCCTTAGCTTTAAAAGTAAAAACCCCATGTCCTGGGAACCCCCTCAGTCACCCTAGACAGAGCTTTCAGCCAGTATTTGTTCAATGATCGAAAGATGTGACTATCTCACAGAGCTGTCAGAGGATCAAAGAAATTATGCCTAAAAAAATGATATGAAAATTTCAGTGAAAGTCTCTCAATCGTGTCCAACTCTTATGACCCCATGGACTATACAGTCCATGGAATTCTCCAGGCCAGAACACTGGAGTGGGTAGCCTTTCCCTTCTCCATGGGATCTTCCCAACCCAGGGATCGAACCCAGGTCTCCCACATTGCAGGTGGGTTCTTTACCACTGAGTCTCCAGGGAAGCCCTACAGTGTTGGTAGTGTGTCTTAACTGATCCCCTCACTGCCCCTTTACAAAACCCTTCTCAGAGATTATTCCTTGTGGTCTTTGGATTAGAAATCGTGCTTCTTCTGACTGCCCAGCCAGGGTTAAGTGTAGGGAAACATGACATAATCTGATTCGGGAGACACTTCCTTTACACTCGGCCAGTGCGAGAGAGCGAGCTGGGATTCCTCCTCGGATAGATGACAGGCTGCGGCCAAAGGAGAGAGACAGGAAGAACTCAGGAATTGGGTCTGCAGCATTCAAGAGGAGGGAAAAGAGCCCATGATGGGAACTGAGCATGTTCCAAGGCCTCAAGCAGGGCCTGCAGCGTGGAGCAGGCCACCGGGAGCACGGTGGCAAATTGTCCTTTTCAGGGAACACACTGTGGGCATGCGTGTGTCCTCCAAATCTGATCCCTGTTTTATTTTCTTCTACCCATAAGCCCTCTGAGCACATTGATACAGACACAGAAATTGACTGAAAGCCATCAGCATGCCCAACCTCAGGGCCTCTCATCAATAACATAAGAGCTGAGATTCTGAGTGTGCCTTTGTGTTCCCTAGCATGCCAAGGGCTCCAAGCACATGATCCTACTGTTTGTGACTGTAGCCTAGCAAAAGGAGGCAGATAGGATCCTCCCCATTCAGCTGATGAAGAACATGAACCCCAAAGAAATCAGCCTGAAGTGACCCAAGCTGACCTGCGCAAAGCTGATATGAAATCTCAGCTTCCTGATGGCCCCTTCCTGCAAACCAATGCCTCTGGTTTCCAGATAGAAGGAACCAAGGCAAAGGGCACGGCCACAGGGTCTGGGAATCTGGCTGGGCTCCTGGAGCCGACCTCAGCTCAAGGTGGACACTGATTCCAAACAGGCTAGTAAATATGACCTTGGGGCTTGATGTCTCCTGGTAGTCTAATCAGAAGTTTCCATCAACTCTTTTAACCACAGTTTTTGTGAGTGAGAAGGTTGGAATCTGGCCCTTCGGAGGGTTACTGGTGAACTGTCAGCAGGGTCCTTTGGAGCCTTCTGTGCAAAAGCCCAAAATACCTTACCAAAATACCCCAAATTCCTCAGGGGCACAGGAGAATCAAAAGGCTGACAACCAGCCAACTGGGGAGCCCTGATGTAAACCGCTAGGTCATATTTTTGTATAAGCATTGTCACCTACTTAAAAGTCTGAGTCATTTTGCTAGTCCTGGGGGTTGCGGGTGTGCGTGTGGATGAGTTACATTGATGAGAAGGATACCTTTTTTTCTTTAACCTAGTTCTCTAACCTTTTACATGAACACTCATTGGTTCTGCCCTGCTCTTAAAATATCCAGATGGGTTGTGTAAGATCCAGCATCAGGATTGTTTGTGCAAGGTCACTTCATTTGTGAATTTGAGCCTTTTATTGCTCAGAACTTATGTTCTTATTTTTAAAAAGCTCAACCCACATTATAATAGCCAAAATAATTTTATATCCTCCCACAGAGCTGGAAACTTAAACTCAATTATGGAGGAATTGGGCCTCGGAATCAGAACTGAAAATGACTAGTTTAGTTTCCCAGTCCAAACTAAGCAAAGAATTGGAAGAAAGAATAGGAAAAAATGAATGAAATGTAAGGCGCTCTATCATTTCCAGAAAACAAAAGTTACCCGAGTGATTTAGGCTAGGGTTGTGCTTTCTCAAATTTTATTTTTAATTGAAGAAGTCCTTTGGAATTTGTTGACACAGTTAAGAAGAGAGACCTCAAATTCTTTTCCTTTTTGTGAAGTACAAACACCAGCTGAAAGAGGAATAAGGAAGCCCAAGAGGAAGTAAAGGCTTCCCTATGAAGATCATCCTGAGTCACATGATGCTTTGACACCAGGGTGACTCAACTCAAGATGCTGCTTGGGGAGTCTTTCATAGCTTGATAGCTTGATAGACTGTCTTTATTCCTTCAACACTGAAATCTTTGAGCCATCCATGTTAAATTCCCAGAGTTTACAGAGTTGTCCAAAATTCCATAACAAGAATATATTTTAAGCCTGTAAAAGGTCTTCAACATGTTTTTGCCCTTTTAATAAGAACAAATAGGGTGAGGAATCAGGATAGTGTCTGCATAATTCTAACTTAAAACCTTCCCATTTGGAAAAGAGTATTTATTCACTTGATCAGAATTATACAAATTTATGAGTTACATGGATCATATGTATCCGCTTTTGCTGCAGGAACAAACACCCTCAGCATCTCAGTGACTCAAACAACACTTATTTCTTGCTCAGAAACACTGAATGCTGTGGATTAACTGTGGCTCTGCTGAGTTCTGTTGGGTTTTGCTGCCATTAGCTTAGCTCAGCAACTTGGGTCTTCTCATTCAGCAACCTTGGTGAAAAGAGCCTCAGGGCCTTATGGTGGAGAGCAAAAGTGCGAAGAGACAAGTAGAAACTTGTGATACCTTGTAAGGTCTCTACTCAGAACCAGAACACTGTCACTTCTGCTCATAGCCATTGATCAAAGCAAGCCAAATGGCTGGGACCAAAGACAGTGAGACAGGGATACAGGATGTAGAGAGTGAAAGAGTGAATATAATTGAGTTGTTGTTGTTCGGTTGCCCAGTCGTGTCTGACTCTTTGCTACCCCATGGACTGCAGCACGCCAGGCCTCTCTGTCCCTCGCCATCTCCTATAGTTTGCCCAAGTTCATGTCCATTGCATCGGTGATGCCATCCAGCCATCTCATCCTCTGATACCCTCTTCTTCTGCCCTCCCTCTTTCCCAGCGTCAGGGACTTTTCCAGTGAGTCAGGTGTTCGCATCAGATGACCAAAATACTGGAGTTTCAGCTTCAGTATCAGTCCTTCCAATGAGTATTCAGGGTTGATTTCCCTTAAGATTGTCTGGTTTGATCTCTTTGCTGTCCAAAGGACTCTCAGGAGTCTTCTCCAGCACCATAGAGTGAAGGCATCAATTCTTCAGCACTCTGCCTTTTTGGACAGTCCAGCACTCTATAGTTGAGTATCATCATCCAATCTACTACAGTCTGCCCTCTTGGTCACAGATACTTACTTTCCTACCTTTTGTCCCTAAGACAGCCCAAAAGCCTCACTCAGTCAAACTTAAAAGCCAAGGACCTCATGACCTATATCAGATTTAGATGTGGCTCTTCCTGCTTTGGAGACCTATGAACTGAAAGACAAATTATTGATACCCCCTCACCTACACACACACACACACACACACACACACACACTCACTCACCCACTCACTCACTCACTACAACACAACAAATACTCCCGGTTGGAAAGGGAAGAAGAGCAAACGCATAGACAGTGAGTAGTTGCAGTGGTTAATTTGATGTGTCAACTTGCCTGGGCCGTGGTGCCCAAATATTTGGGCAGAATCCACCTGCAGTGCAGGAGGCGCAGAAGGTGTGAGTTTGATCCTGGGTCAGGAAGACTCCCTGGAGGTGGAAATAGTGACCCATTCCAGTATTCTTGCTGCGAAAATCCCAGGGACATAGGAGCCTGGCCAGCTACAGTCCATAGGGTTGCAAAGAGTCAGACATGACTGAACACGCACATTTTAGACCCTTTAACCTGAAATGTGTGTGGAAATGCAAGAACTTGAAGGGGGAACACAGCCAATCAGAGGTCACAGCAAACACATGATGGCCAGGCTGCCACTCTGGTCTTTGTCCTCAGGTTGTGTCTTAATTTGAAAGCATCTTGCTGGCTGGAAAGACATCCTTTAACTCTACAAGTCTGCAAATTCCTGGATTCTCCTGTGTCTCTTTCATCCCTGCAGGGCGGGAGGGCTTTGTTATAGATGCCTTCCAGGGCAGACAACCCTAAGTTGAGTGTGAAGAATAAGTAAGTGTTCAGCCACTGAATACAGCAGGAAGGCAGGCATCTCCAAGAACCCACCAGGAAGAAGGCATGAGTGAGCCAGCCAGGAGGGCATCGTGACTCAAACTGGGCACCTAAGAGCTGGGCAGGTGAGGAAAGATGAGGCTGAGAGTCTGTAGGCTGTTCTGAAAGGTCCAGAGGCAACTTGGATGTCACACATCAGCTTGTGAACGGTATTCATAGGGCATCTGAGTCTCACTGTAAATACTGATGTTGCCTGGTCAGATGCAACTCAAGGCAGGCAGCCTTCCTTTTGCACAGTGCGTGTGTACAAGACAGAGTCATGCCTCATCACAACTCTACAAGACCTTTTCATTCTATTTTTAAACCTTTAAAACAAAATGCATGGAGCTGGCTGGAAAGGACGATCTGTTGTTGCAGGCAGCAAGCAAGGACGACCTTTCATGTGAAGGCAAGCAAACCAAGGCCCCCGCGGTGGCCTGCTACTCATTTTTATGTTTTCCAAAGACCACGCTTTACTCTAAAAGCGTCCATCTTTCTTAGGCATTTCCACAGGCCCTGAGTGCAGACCAGCAGGCACAGGCAGGCTGCTTCTTGTCTTACAGAATAAAAAACCTCGTGATGCTATCTGCAAGCCATCTCCACAACTTTGCAGCTCTGCCTTGAGTGTCAGGAGCAGGCTGTTTCTAATTCATCCCGGGGATTAGGAACTGTGTGAGGCAGTGGGATTCTCTTGTTTGTTTTGCTCTGTTCTTTGTGTTTCCTCTTCCACTTCACACCTAGAAGCCTAGGGAAGAATCTCCCCACCTGGCTTCCCAGCCCTGGTCTCAGCACAACAGAACTGGCCCAGTTGGATTTTAGCCACAAACACAGAACTGAGCACAGGGGTGGAGTCAGGTCTTGGGTCCTGCAAACCGGGGTCCTGGTCTCAGCTTTGCTATTTTCTTGCTGTGCTTCCTAAGGACACTCTCTTTATCTCTCATGAGGAAAATGAGGTGAAAAATCCCATGCCCCCTGGAAATGCTGAGATTTCCAAAGTCTGTTTCTTCTTATTTTTTCAATATAGTATAAGCTTTTAATTTTCCATTGGGGTGTAACCGACTAACAATATTGTGATAGTTTCCGGTGGCCAGTGAAGAGACTCAGGCATACATACACATGGGTCCATTCTCCCCCAAGTTCCCCGCCATCCAGGCTGCCACGTAACATCGAGCAGTGTTCCCTGTGCTATACAGGGGGTCCTTCGCCATCTTTCCAGTGATGTCCACTCAGGGTCCTTCAGACAGCAGCCCCGAGCTGTCTACAGTGATTGCCCCTTGTCATTTTTAAATATATGTATAGTTGAGTTACAGTATTATATTAGCTTCAGGTGTGCAAAATAATAATTCTACATTTTCATAGATTATACTCCATGTAAACTAATCACAGTATAATGGCTATATTCCCCTGTGCTGTACAGTATAGCCTTGCTGCTTGTTATTTATACATGGCACTTCATACGTCTTACTCCTATACACCTATCTTGCCCCTCCTCTCTCCCCTCTCCCTTCTGGTAACTGCTAGTTTGATCTCTGGATCTGTCAGTCTGTTTCTGTTTTGTTATATGCATATTCCAGTATTTTATTTTTTAGGTTCCACGTGTAAGTGATAACATAGAGTATTTGTCTTTCTCTGACTTATTTCACTATGCCTAATATCCTTCACGTCCGCACATGTTGCTGCAAATGGCAGAAAGTCATCCTTTTTATAGCTGAATAATATTCCATTTTGCATATATTTCTTATCTTCTTTATCCATTCATCTGTTGAGGGACACTTGGGTTGCATCCATACCTTGGCTATTGTGACTAGTGCTGCTGTTGAACATTGGGGCGCATGTATCTTTTTGAGTTAGAGTTTTTGTTTTCTTTTGATATATACCTGGCAGTGGAATTGATGGATCATATGGTAGTTCTGCTTTTTGCCTATTATTTTTAAAGAGTAACTCTTGATTCCTGAAAATGTCAACCCAGAGAAAAAAGCATGGAGACACTGGAATGCCGCTATGGCTGGAAAAATGGGTTGGATTGGCAAAAACCCTAATGAAGTGTCGTATAACAATCTGGAGAACCCAAGAAAAAGGCATTCAGTGACTTTTTTGTCAAATGTAGCCATATATGCATATGGAAACTCTAATGGTGACAAAAAAAACATACATCACAGAAAATGCATACCTGGGTCAAACAAAAATGAAAGCATTATAAGACTTCAAAATAATAACTGCCAGATTTCCTAGAGATTTGCTTCTAGTTTATTTATAATAGCCATTGCCTGTTGAACGTTTAACATAATGTGAATCATTGTCACAGCTTAAAAAAAATAACAATTTTCTTTTCTTTTCCCTTGGAATGACATCTGTTAATGTTGAAGAGTCAGCCTTTGAAACTCTTAACAATAGCGCTGCTGCAAAAATAGAATTCATGTGTCCTCAGTTATGAAATTAAAGGTTATTCAAGACTTGATTTGTCAGGATGTTGTCTTTTAGGTGAGGAAGGTGTAAACATATAATTATTAATTCAATTTCACTTTAGTAATACATAAATAATTCTAGCCTCAGAGTTTTTCTGGACTTTAGTCAAGCAATATGTTCTTGTCATCAATATACTTTATCTTAGTAATTACCTTTTTTTAAAATACCAAATGAAAAATGGAAGTAGTTATCATCACTTGTAGGAAGTGAAACTTTGGATGGACTTGCTGAATTTTCTAACTTCTCTTTTATCACTGTCCCCTCCCTGTCACCCTGAAAGGAAAGTGAAAACCAGTGATACCAAAGAGTCTGAAGTTCTATCCAGAGGAACACAGAGAACAAGGATGCTGAGTGGGACTGAGTGGCAGATGTTAGTGATTTAATTTCATTCTCTTCACTTAAAGAAAAAAACTTTCACGGGTGACCTGGGGGACAGAAAGGCAAAATGAAAAAAACAGCAACAAAGGAACTGCTGTGAGTTTTAATTACATATACAATCACAGTCAATGGTAAGAACCTGTCAGCTTTACCGAGGAGAAGAATTCAGCAGTGCTTGGTATTATTATGAGTCTTGATGCCTCCAGCACATCAGGATCAGCCTGGTGTTTTCTCTATAAGAGACTGGGAAGATGAAATGATGGAGAAGCCAACAGCTTGGTTAATCCCAGGGCAAGGGGAAGAGATCCCGAATGAGGGTCCTGCATCTTTCACCAACTAACCGCATGCCTGAGGTTTGGGTGCAAACAAACCAATCAGTGAACTTCCAGGCTGGGAACAAGATGACCTTTGATTGCCATGAAGCAACCCTGAGCTCATCTGCCCTCCAGAGCTTTTCTGAAAACGGTTCAGCACTCAAACATGGAACTTCAAGGTGCTTGCCCACCACAGGCTTGAACCACAGCCTCATTGCAAATGGCAAATGCAACATTTTTTAACTTGCTCTCTGGGCTGTCTGTGGTCCTTGCCTACTATGCTGCTGGCCTTGGTAGGTTAGATGGATAGTCAGCCAGTGAGCAACCTCTGAGCTCACATGCGCATGCTCCCTACATGCAACAGGCTCCCCAGAGGCAGATATTATAGCTCAGGGCATCACCTCCTCTGCTATTTCCCAGACTCAAAGACAGGTGGGCGACTTGCAGGAGCCAGTGAAGAACAGGATGCACCAAAGAAAGGATGCAGGATACAGGATGCTTGGGGCTGGTGCACTGGGATGACCCAGAGGGATGTGGGAGGGGGATTCAGGATGGGGAACACATGTACACCCATGGCAGATTCATGTTGAGGTATGGCAAAACAAATGCAATATTGTAAAGTAATTAGCCTCCAATTTAAATAAATTCATATTAAAATAAATAAATAAAAATGAAAAAAAAAAAAAGAAAGGAAGTCCAGAAGAGGCTCTTCCCAAAGACCCAGCTGGAGAAGAAGCCGTGTCCCTCTTTGACACAGTGCGGCTTCTCTCTGCTGTGTTAGTACAGTTCCCATGCCGCAAACAATGGCTATGACAGCACTGTGGAGGGGAGGACAATCCGACCCAGTGATCCCTGCAGCCAGCAGCTCAGGGCCGAGCCAGCCCTGCAAGGTGCAGAGCAGGCTGCCCGGTGAGCACTGATGGCGCTGCACCTGTGCAACGCAAGTCAATGTCTGCTCGACAGGCTACTGTGTCCTCAGTCTCGCGGGAGTCCAGCTCCACAAAAATGTGCTTTACTTTTGTTTTGTAGATGATGAGGTGGAGGGGGAAATAAAGATGAGACACTGAGTAGACCCCAGCAATAGTGGAAGCTCTTAATTTCCTTCCAAGTAGTAGCATGCATTTGGAATCCTTTTATAAGAATTCCAGATCAGTAAGGTGCGAACAAGGAGCTAACATGTGGAGCCACCTACCGTGCCCCAAATAACATGCTAAATCCTTCAGGTAGTATTTGATTTATTTTCCAGGGCCTATTGACCAACCTAGATAGCATATTCAAAAGCAGAGACATTACTTTGCTGACTAAGGTCCGTCTAGTCAAGGCTATAGTTTTTCCAGTGGTCATGTATGGATGTGAGAGTTGGACTGTGAAGAAGGCTGGGCGCCAAAGAATTGGTGCTTTTGAACTGTGGTGTTGGAGAAGACTCTTGAGAGTCCCTTGGACTGCAAGGAGATCCAACCAGTCCATTCTGAAGGAGATCAGCCCTGGGAGTTCTTTGGAAGGAATGATGCTAAAGCTGAAGCTCCAGTGCTTTGGCCACCTCATGTGAAGAGTTGATTCATTGGAAAAGACTCTGATGCTGGGAGGGATTGGGGGCAGGAGAAGAAGGGGACGACAGAGGATGAGATGGCTGAATGGCATCACTGACTCGATGGACCCGAGTCTGAGTGAACTCCGGGGGTTGGTGATGGACAGGGAGGCCTGGTGTGCTGCAATTCATGGGGTCGCAAAGAGTTGGACACGACTGAGCGACTGAACTGAACTGATTGGGGGAACACTGACATCCTCCTTGTGTTTGGAGGCAAACCCCTCATCGGGTACCATTTCTAGCCTCCTTCCCCATCTTTTCCACTCCATGGGAAGAAGAGTTACTTAACTATTGGAGGAGAGGGAGGACAGAGCATGCGTGGCTCTGCCACTTCCCAACCTCTGTTTGGGGTCCACCTGCTTGTATTCTCCTTTAACTCTGTCCTTCCACTCCCTGAGTTTAACTACTAGCCTCTGATCCTGGGGGACCACTAAGTGGACCACACTTCAGGCTTGCCTGTGTCTGCAAGGGTAAGTCTGACTCCATCTAGTTTTCACTACTTGGTAGCTCCCTGTTGCCAACTTGCCATGGGATCTAAATCACATCTTTCCTCCTCCCTATGAAGGGAATAAAGATGGTGTTTTCATCTCCATTTGCCTATTCTCGTATCTATTTCTCAATTGCTGTCAAAGTCAATTAGTACCAAACTTCCTGTGTGGCCTTGGCCAACCTCTTAAACCCCTCCTGAATTCATCCATTCTGCAAGTGTTAAGCATCTATTCTGTGAGATGTGTGGGAGATAAAGAAGAGACCTAACTTAGTCAGCACTCTCCAAGGGCTCATCACCTTGTGGGAGAGTTGCACACAGAAACAAATATCAGGTTGGGGAATAAGAGTGCTAGGATGGATTAGTGATGTCTGCTCTGGGCATGGAATATGAAAGTGGTATTTGCCAGCCCTGCTGCATGAGATTAGAAGGTTTAAACAGAGTGTCTGTTTTCTGGGTTCTATTAAATCTGGTGGCAAAACCTCCCTGCCTCCTTGTTTCATGTGATTTAATTCAATAGACTTTTGTGGTTGCTTTCTGTGTGCCAGGCATTTATATTCAATTTTTTAAAATTCCTATGACATGCCTATCTGGCCATTATGAATGTCAGTCTTGCCTCAGTTGAGAGCTGCTTTTTAGAGGATTTCAACTTACATGTCTTCTTTTAACCTCTAAAAATTCAACACAAGACAAATGGCAACACATGACAAGATAGGGCATTAATTTCTCTCTGAGACTGTTGACTCAGTTTATGAAATCTTAATTAGTTAAGATACAGCTGACAATAAACTCTGGAAAATTCTGAAAGAGATGGGAATACCAGACCACCTGACTTGCCTCTTGAGAAATCTGTATGCAGGTCAGGAAGCAACAGTTAGAACTGGACATGGAACAACTGATTGGTTCCAAATAGGAAAAGGAGTACGCCTAGGCTGTATATTCTCACCATGCTTACTTAACTTATATGCGGAGTACATTATGAGAAACGCTGGGCTGGATGAAGCACAAGCTGGAGTCAAGATTGCTGGGAGAAATATCAATAACCTCAGATATGCAGATGACACCACCCTTATGGCAGAAAGTGAAGAAGAACTAAAGAGCCTCTTGATGAAAGTGAAAGAGGAGAGTGAAAAAGTTGGCTTAAAGCTCAACATTCAGAAAACAAAGATCATGGCATCTGGTCCCATCAATTCATGGCAAATAGATGGAGTAACAGTGGAAACAGTGGCAGACTTTATTTTGAGGGGCTCCAAAATCACTACAGGTGGTGACTATAGCCATGAAATTAAAAGATGTTTACTCCTTGGAAGAAAAGTTATGACCAACCTAGACAGCATGTTAAAAAGCAGAGACATTACTTTGCCAACAAAGGTCCATCTAGTCAAAGCTATGGTTTTTCCAGTAGTCATGTATGGATGTGAGAGTTGGACTGTGAAGAAAGCTGAGCACCGAAGAATTGATGCTTTTGAACTGTGGTGTTGGAGAAGACTCTTGAGAGTCCCTTGGACTGTGAGGAGATCCAACCAGTCCATCCTAAAGGAAATCAATCCTGAATATTCATTGGAAAGACTGATACTGAAGCTGAAACTCCAATACTTTGGCCACCGGATGCGAAGAGCTGAGTCATTTGAAAAGACCCTGATGCTGGGAAAGATTGAAGGCAGGAGGAGAAAGGGATGACAGAGGATGAGATGGTTGGATGACATCACCGACTCGATGGACATGAGTTTGAATAAACTCTGGGAGTTGGTGATGGACAGGGAGGCCTGGTGTGCTGCAGTCCATGGGGTCGCAGAGTCAGACACGACTGAGCTACTGAACTGAACTGAACTGATGTCTGGGAAGCACGCTATCAATGGTTCCACAAATTCATCGTGTGCCCTACCACGCATGAAGCTAAGCTTGACTGCTCCGTTTCACTGAATCATCACCACTACCCATGAAGCAGCTTCTGTTGTCATTCCCATCATTTCCACTTTACAGGTGAGAAAATTAAAGTTGAGAAAGATCAGGGGTTTTCCTAATTAAGTAGGTCTGTAGAATGAAAGAGGTAAAGAATCTGCCTGCAATGCAGGATACTTGCAGGAGACATGGAATCGATCCCTGGGTTGGGAAGATCCCCTGGAGTAGGAAATGGCAACCCACTCCAGTATCCTTGCCTGGAAAAATTCCCTGGACAAAGAAGCCTGATGGGCTATAGTCCATGGGGTTGCAAAAAGTCGGATGCAACAGAGCACACATCTACACACACGTAAGTGAAAGAGCTGAACCTTAAATGTACGATTGCAACTCCAGAGCTTACATCTCTCCTATCTCACCATAACACAGTCCTTCACTACGGGGGAAAAAAAAATCTCCTGGGTTAAAACTTTCCTTCTGGAGAGTATTAAACATCACACTCATTGAACTCCACTTTCACCAGTTTGAGCAGGACATTCCCAATGGGTGATCTTGGACAAGTCACTTGCCTCATGGACCCTGGTTTGCACATCTGTAAGATGTGAATACTTAAGAACTCCGAGTTCCTGCTAGCTCAAAACCTCAGGATGTATATTTTGAAATCAAGATAGTGGGGCCCTAAGAAAATTCATGTGTAATTTACCTGTGTCATATATTAATTTCATAACACTCCCAAGTTGATAATTAGGTTACCATTTTCTCCCAGTGCCAAGTGGGGAAATGATTCTCTTTCCAAGTCATTGAAAGTAAAGACTGAAAGAATCGTGTTTTCAAGCTGCCATTCCAAGCTGCTGTCTTCATCAGCACTAATGCATTCTAAAAGCAGTATTTGGCGTCTGTAGGTTGAGGAGCTAGAGCTGGATCACATTTCTAAGTCAAAATGCAGTAAAGTTCACATTCAGAAGGATTTCACCATAATCCAATAGTATCTTAATGGGGCTTTAAGCCTCAAACCACATTTTAACCCATGAATTCTCAGGGAAGGCTTGGTCATATCATTTTTCAATAGAGATATTTCATGGTCTATTGTTTTTATCCAAGAATAAGAAAAGGCACTTATGGATGAAAAAAAAAAAAAAAAGGCTCCGGCTTATTTTGTAAAACTAAATGGATCCTGAGCTAGGAGGTTTAGAGGAGTCTTGTATGCTAAACACCACACTGAATGAATTGCATATAAACAACTGGGCCTGTATTAACAGCAGCAATTGTTTCTTTTACCCAAAATTACAACAGCTGCACTTCACTGAGGACAGGAGTATTTCTCCTTTATGTGCTGCTAAACTGCAAGATGGACCATAACCTGGCTTTCTTAGGTTTTTGCCAAAGCACTTGAGTTGATTCTGAAATGCCTAGGGGCTAAGTAATAGATCATACAATTCCTTAATGGAAGTGTTGAGTCTTAAGAAGAAGAAATCAAAGAGGTGGAGAGAGGAGAGAGAGAAAGAAAGGCAGGAAGGCAGGAAGCCAGGAAAAAGAAAGAAGAAAGGAAAGGTGTATCATGGGTGGAGATGAGTCAGGAGCTTTAGTCTCTCTGTTGTTGTTAGTCATGTCTGACTTTGGGACCCCATGGATTGCAGCCCACCAGGGTCTTCTGTCCATGGGATTCTCCAGGCAAGAATACCAGAGTATTCCGCATATTCTTGTGTTCATGCCATGGCCTTCTCCAGGGGGTCTTCCCAACCCAGGGTTCAAACCTGCGTCTGCTGCATTGTAGGTGAATTCTTTACTGCTGAGCATGAGGGAGATCCACTATAGAGGGTACCAGCTTACAATGGTTGGGCTTATGATTTTTTTTTTGTTTGACCTTATGATGATGTGAAAGTGATACGCATTCAGTAGAAACCATACTTCATATTTTGAATTTTGACCTTTACTCTCTTGTGCTAATAGGCAGAAGCCACAGCTCCCACTCAGCCATGAGATCACAAGGATAAGTACCCGATACACCTGCAGCCAGTCTGCACCCAGATAACCATTCTGGTTCTCTCTTTCAGTATAGTTTTGTAAATTACATAGCTATTCAACACTTTGTTATAAAATAGGCTCTGTGTTGGATGATTTTGCTCAACTGTAGGCTCATGTAAGTGTTTGAGTACATTTAAGGCAGGTGAGGCTAAGCTCTGCTGTTCCGTAGGTCAGGTGTACTGTGTTAAATGCATTTATGACTTAATATTTTTAGCCTGGGATGGGTTTATCAGGATGAAACCCTGTTGTTGTCAGAGGGTCTGTATAGAGGAAACCACAGAGGAAAATCCAGAACCTCTGCTGACAAAAGATAGAATGTATAGCCCCCAAGTTATATATGCAGAGATGCCTTTGTATGCTGTTCGTATGTAGAAGCAGAAATCCAAATAGAGGTCAAATCTAAATGGTAAAGGCATAGGAAAAAAATGTCCATTTAGTGATCTGATGAATACACCTCAGCCTGCTCTTCACTGGGTTCTGACGGGTTCTGTGGGCAGAGAAGTGAACAAGGCTGACCCACTACATGTGTAGCCTGGTGGAAGAGAAATCGGTGCAGAGTCCAAGAGAGCGATTTGGTGGTGGGAGGTGGGTGGGGAAATTTGTCCTAGTTTAGGCCTAGAAAGGCTTTTCTAAGGAGATGACATTTCCTGTGAGACCTGAAGCAGGAGCAGGAGCCGTATTGGGGAGAGGAAAGTGTGTCCCCAGCAGGCGGAAGGTAGAAAGGTCTGGAAGTGGAACCAGCTTGGTGTGCGAGGTGCTAACGAAGGCGAGTGGGGAGGAGAGGGAGGCGAATGGTACACGATGCAGCTGGAGCCCCATGGGCCTGGGTGGGGGGTTTGGGTTTCTTCTGAGTATAATGGGGGCCCATTGAGGGCTTAGGAGCAGTCAATAGAGAGACGCACAAAGGCATCCGGGAGGGCTCGGAGCCGTAAGCCCCGCAGTGAGGCCTCGCTAAGCACTCTCTGTATTGTCACCATAGACTCCTTTCACAACAGACTCTCGGGCCCTGATTTTCTCAGCTCTTTCTTTCCACGGCTCTCTTACAGCTTCAGAATGAACCAAACATGGGAGGAAGAAGAAAAGCCCCCAGCCCCAGGGGCCCCCTGTCTGCCCCACTTGGTGTGCAGAGCCGGGGAGCACAGTCAGATGTTGCAAGCTGAGAGCGGCCCTCCACAAGCAGAGGCAGAGAGAGGATGAGAAGAGGGAGCCAGAGACCAGAGCAGGCACCTGTGCAGACCCTCAGTCTTCCCAGGACCCCCGGGGGGTGGGCCAAGGGAACGGCAGAGGAGGGGAAGTGCAGGAATCTGGGTAACTCATTGAGATGGGCCGGGGGCACTTGTCTTTAAGACCCAAAAGAATGTGCGATCTGGGTCGCAAGACCTGGTCCAAGTCCTGACTCCAACCATGAGACAAGAGTTATGCTTTATAGGTTCTGTTTGCCCTGCAGACTATCTCTGTCCTTCCCCGCTCTCTGTTCTATGCCCGGAGAGTGAGCTCTGTTGTCCTCAGCTTCCACTTGGGTTTGGCCAGTGGAGGTAGGAGCTTGGAGGAGAGGACAGTGCTGATATTTATGCCCCCAGCCCCCTCCTTACCCCCAGGCTGCAGATTGTTAGCTGATGGGTTTCTTTTCTGCTGGCCTTGGTCTGGACCAGGCAGTCCTGTCCCACGACCCTCTCAAGAGCCCAGCTACAGCTTTTCCCTTAGCCCCTGCAGGCCTGGAAGTAGGCACGGCTTCCAGCTGTGGCCATCCCTGGGCGCTGCCATATCCCTGTTGGTTTCCTTGCCCCCAGTGGCAACTGTCATCAGTGGCACCTTCATTCACCTTTCCACATCCCCCCTCCCCTTGGAATGGGCCATCTGTTTCCTCCTTGCTCCTTTACTGATGCAAAGGGATCAGTTCAACCTCTCCCACAGGATCACTGTATCAGTTTCCGGCAGTTGCTGTAACAAATTATCCTAAACTAGTTGACTTAAAACAACAAAATATACTATCCTAGTTCTGAAGGCCCCGAGTCCAAAAAATCATGATGTTGACAAGGTCACTTGCTCTTTGAAGGCTTCAGGGGATAATTGTTCCTTGCCTTCCTTCCCAGCTCCTGGCTGTTGGAGCCTCGCTGGCCTTCTTGGCCTGCAGCTGCATCATTGCCATCTCTGCATCTATCATCACAAGCGATTCTCTCCCTGTATCTCCACATCCCTTCCCTCCATGTGTGTCTGGCTCTGTGCCTCACCTCATCTCACCACTCACAGTGGATGAAGGAGCCACGCCCCTCCAGGATGTCATCTCACCTAATTATATCTACGACAGCCTTATTCCCAAATAAGATCACATTCTGAGCTTCTGGGAAGGTTATGAATTCTTGGGGGATGCTAATCAACCCAGCACAATCACTTTCAGAACAATTACAGCAAACTCCTAATAGCACTTCCCATGAGTCAGGCACTGCTTTATGTATTTTATACACATTGACATTTAATTCTCGGAATGACTCTAAAATGTAGGTATTATGATAACCTCCACCCTACAAATGGGGAAATTGGGACACAGAGAAGTTAAGTAACTTGCCTAAGGTTATATAGCTAATACATAGTAGAGTGAGCATTCAAACTCAGACAGAAGCTTCCAGAGTCTGTCCTCTCAATGTTACACTGATTATTGCTCAGAAGAGTGGGCTGGTCCACTGCTTAAAAGCTACCTTCTGATAGAGACCAGGAAGTAATAATATAAATAGTAGCAACCAGGACTTCCCTAGTGGTCCTCTGATTAAGGCTCCGTGCTTCCATTGCAGGGGACATGGGTTCCATCCCAGGTTGGGGAACTAGGATCCCACATGCCGCATGACACACCCAAAAGATTTAAAAACAAAAGTAGCAACCAAAAGTACAATAAGAAAAGGTAACACAAGAAGTGCTTTAAAGGTGGGAGGTAGATTCTATCAATAACCCTCATTTTTATAGAGGAAGATACAAAGACCTGGAGATGGTAAGTGAACTGCCTGTCTGTGAACACAGCTGGTAAGCTCTAGAGCAGATTCCTCAAGTACGATCATAATTACTATTGTATGTTGGTGGCCAGATCCTCCCATCCACCTTGGGCGTTGGTAGCTATTGTCATATACTACCTGAAACATCATTTGCAATGGGTCTGCATAGGTGGGAAGACGGACTTTCTGCAGAAACAAACACAGAGCCTCAAGTTGTCATGTTTGCCAACTTCCGCCATGTAAATGCTCTCGCCACTGCCAATTTCAAGCCCCAATGTGACATCTCAGACCCAAACTTGGGAAGAGGTCCAACACATTTAGGCCCCGTCAGCCTAACAAGCTGGCTCAGTCACATGCCTGCCTCAGGGATCTTCTGTAAAATGTTGATGTGGACTCTTGAAAACAAAGCTCCAGGTCTTCTGGATCAAGAGACAAAGATTTCTTTAGCTTTCAGAGGTACAGCCAGGGCGAATAGGATTAGGGGGCCGATTTCCCGAGCAGGCATGGAATGTGGTTGGTATGATCTCAGGAGGTCTGTGACACTTCTGAGAATTAAGGGGTAATATTTGTAGTTCATATGTGGAAGACGGGCTTCCCAGGTGGTAAAGAATCCACCTGCAAGTCAGGAGCTGCAGGAGACACGGGTTTGATCCCTGGGTCGGGAAGATCCCCTAGAGGAGGGCATGGCAGCCCACTCCAGTATTCTTGCCTGGAGAATTCCATGGATAGAAGAACCTGGCGGGCTACAGTTCCTGGCATTGCAAAGAGTCAGACACGACTGAGCAAATAACATGCACACACACACACACAGGGCTTCCCAGATGGCGCTAGTCGTTGATATAAGAAGCTGAGGTCCCGACATAGGACCTTTCTGAAAATCTAGAAAATCAGGTCCTAGGTAGTGTTCTATTGTTGTTTAGTCACTAAGTCATGTCCAACTCTTTGGGGACCCCATGGACTGTAGACCACCAGGCTCTTCTGTCCATGGGATTTTCCAGGCAAGAATAGTGAAGTGGGTTGCCATTTCCTCCTCCAGGGGTTCTTTCTGATCCACGGATAGAACCCAAAGTCTCCTATATTGGCAGGTGGGTTCTTTACCGCTGAGCCACCCGGGAAGCCCAAATAGAAGTCTTGATGTTGCTGTTATTCAATCGCACAGTTGTGTTGACTCTTTGCAACCCC
Source organism: Ovis aries (assembly GCF_016772045.2). Classification (NCBI taxonomy): domain Eukaryota; kingdom Metazoa; phylum Chordata; class Mammalia; order Artiodactyla; family Bovidae; genus Ovis; species Ovis aries. The sequence goes on along the minus strand of NC_056075.1, from coordinate 33,321,273 downwards.
ATGGACTGCAGCATGCCAGGATTCCCCTGTCCTTTGCCATCTCCCGGAGTCCATTGAGTTGATGATGCCATCCAACCATCTCCTCTTCTGTCGTCCCCTTCTCTTGCCTTCAGTCTTGCCCAGCATCAGGGTCTTTTCTGAGTCAGCTTTTCACATCAGGTGGCCAAAATATTAGAGCTTCAGCTTCAGTATCAATCCTTCCAGTGAATATTCAGGATTGATTTCCTTTAGGATGGACTAGTTGGATCTCCTTGCAGTCCAAGGGACTCTCAAGAGTCTTCTCCAACACCACAGTTCAAATCTTCAATGCTCAGCTGAAGTCTACAGGGAGATAAATAAATATTTGTGGTCTGGCCTCTGCCCTTGGCTACACATCTCACGTAAACAGAGCTCCTCATTTTGTTCTAGAGAAGGAAAGTGGTATGACTGCAAATATTATAGAATTTAGGAGGCAAAGAGCCTTTTTAGGAGCATATGGGGAGAAACTTATTTTTCTGTAGGAGCAGCAAGATATTTCAATTTATTTATTTATTTATTTGTTTGTTTGGATGGGATATCACCTCACAGCAGTCAGAATGGAACCATCAGAAAAATCTACAATAACAAATGCTGGAGGGGATGTGGAGAAAAGGGAATGCTCCTACATTGTTGGTGGAAATGTAAACTGATACAGCCATTATGAAGAACAGTATGGAGAGTCCTTAAAAACCTAGGAATGAATCTACTCTGACCCAGCAACCCCACTACTGGGCATTTACCCTGAAAAAACTACAATTCTAAAAGACACATGTACCCTCAGTGTTCACTGCATCACTATTTACAATAGCCAGGACATGGAAGTAGCCTATATGTCCATGGACAGATGAGTGGATTAAGAAGATGTAGGACATTTACATAAAGGAGAAATTTTTTAATGCAGTCTATGCCACTCTCTCATGCTCTCTCCCCCATCTACCAACACAGCAATATTTTTACATTTTTGTAACTTTTTATTTTGAAATGATTGCAGGCTCCCAGGAAGTTGTAATATAGGACATAGAATAGTCCCATGAACACTTCACCTAGCTTCCCCCAGTGGTGACATCTTGTGTAACTAATACAATATCGAAACCAGAAAATTGACTCTGATACAATACTGTGCGTTAACTACACAACTGACCTTGTTCAGATTTTACCAGTTTTCATGCATCTCTGTGTCTTGGGAGAAGGTGTAGTCCAGTGCACCTTGATTCCTCATATAGAGTCATATGCTGTGCTGTGCTTAGTTGCTCAGTCATGTCTGGCTCTTTGCAACCCTGTGGACTGTAGTCAGCCAGGCTCCTCTGTCCATGGGGATTCTCCAGGCAAGAATACCGGAGTGAGTTGCCATGCCCTCCTCCAGGAGATCTTCCCAGCCCAGGGAATGAACCCAGGTCCCCTGCATTGCAGGCGGATACTTTACTGACTGGGCCACCAGAGAAGCCCGCAGACTCATGTAACCACCACCAAATAGGATACAGATTATTCCATCACCATTCTTTATAGACTCAGCCCCACCCACCCCTGTCCCTGTCTCCTGGCAACCACCCATCTGTCCTCCATCTCTAGAGTTTTGTCCTCTTGTGCCTGTTATATGTATGGAATCATACAGCGTGAAATCTTTTGAGACTGGCTTTTTTCACTTGGGGCTTCTCTGGTGTCTCCAATGGTAAAGAATCAGCCTGCAATGCAGGAGACCTGGGTTTGATCCCTGAGTCAGGAAGAGCCTATGGAGAAGGGAATGGCAACCCACTCCAGTATGCTTGCCTGGAGAATTCCGTGGACAGAGGAGCCTGGCGAGAGTTGCAAAGAGCTGGACACGACTGAGCAATTAACACTTTCACTTTTTTCACTTAGCATAATGCCCTTATCTATGTCTTTGCATGTTATGAGTTAAACTGTGTCCCACTCAAACTTTCTCAGTGTTGGAGTTCTAGTTCCTACTACTCCTACTAACTCCTACTGACTCCAAATAGGACTTTGTTTGGAAACAGGGTGACTGCAGATTTAATTAGTTAAGATGAAGCCATACTAGGGTAGGATGGATCCCTAACCCGGTGTTGGGGGTCCTTATAAAAAGGAGACATGTAGACAGGGACACGCACACCAGGTCAACACCTTGTCGAGGTTGGAGTTATACTGTCACAAGCCAGGAAACTGCCCAAAGCTAGGAGAGAGGCCGGGAACATTGCTCCCCCAGCATCCACAGAGCGAGCATGGCCCTTCTGACACCTTGGACTTCTCGCCTCCAGAGATGTCAGACAAGAAATTTCTCGTTGGAACGACTCAGTGGCATGATATTTGTTACAGCAAAGCTAGCTAACTAATATACTGTAAATCTCCAAACGTTGCTCCTTTTTATGGCTGAGGAGTGTGACACTGTGTGGCTGTAGGCAGGTGTCTAACCATTTACCTACTGAGGACATTTGGATTGCTCCTACTTTCAGGCTATTACAAATAAAGATGCTGTGAACAATCATGTACAGGTTTTTGTCTGAACATAAGTCTTTATTTCTCTGGGATAAATTTCCAAGAGTGTGACTGCTGGGTCTTAAAAGGTAAATATATGTTTGTTGTTGTTTAGTCACTCAGATGTATCTGACTCTTTGGGACCCCATGGACCATAGCCCACCAGGCTCCTCTGTCCATAGGAAATCTGTCCATAGGATTTCCCAGGCAAGAATACTAGAGTGGGTTGCCATCTTCTTCTCCAGAGGATCTTCCTGACCCAGGGATCAAACCCATGTCTCCTGCATTGGCAGGCGGAGTCTTTACCACTGAGCCACCAGGCAAGCCCAAGTGTATGTTTAGTTGGCAAGAAATCACCTAACAATTTTCCCATATCATTGATTTTTATGGTGCGTAGATTCTCTCAGCCTCTGATAAGCACGCCTTCCTTTTTTTTAAAGACTGCAATGGACTCTTAGAGGGGAAGTAGAAGGAGGACGAAGGTGGTTCAGAGCTAGAAAACAGGCAAATATGATAGAAATATGGCATTCTGATAACTTATGCTGCCACCAGTGGCAAAGTGGATTAACTCAAAAGAGCCACAGTCAACCCTGGTTTATCTGAATAAAGTCAGCAATTCGACAAACACCAGTTCAATACTTACCATGTGTCAGACAGTAACCCAGATACTGGGAAGGGTGCACACACTAGGATGGGCACTTGTTCCTCAAAACCTCTCAACCTGGTGTAAGAGGTGGTGGACATGTTCACAAATCACTTTCACGTTATCCAGTATGACGAGGAGGGTGGGGGAATTGTGAGATACGTATAATACAAAACAGAAGCTAAACCCAAAATTACAAGCACTGAGACCTGGAGTGTTTGACGAGATCTTGCTCCTGTCTTAATTTCTCCTTACTTAGCCTTTTACTGGGGCTTCCCTGGTGGCTCAGCTGGTAAAGAGTCTTTTATTATCCAAAATACAAGTAGACAGCTTGGAGATAGGACTGAGAAGAAATTTCAATCCTGCACAAACCAGAAAGTGAACTTTAAGGCTCACAGGCACTTTTCGATGATTTGAGCTCCTGGAAATGGAGTGTGACAGCTGGATTAGTTACAAAAACAGGAAGTGTTTTATTGGATTATCTGGATCATCCATCAGGTTGAAGCCCTTCACTCAGGGATGGCCCACCTCTCATGCTTCCAAAGCCTTCTTCTAGGAGACACATTCACCACCTGCCAGTTCTCCTCGTAAACCCCTCACTTTTTCCTTCCTTGCCCTTCAATGGAACAATCTGAGGAATTCAGTCGGAGCCTTGATTAAGGGCTTATGGGCAAGTCTGTGGCTTCATCATCTCTTCTCAATGGAGAGCTTTTAAGGCCCAAAAGAGGACTAACCCAGCCTTAAGTCTAACCAACAAAGCTCTTTTAAATAAAGTGAGTAGACCTTGCCTTGTCCTTAGAACTTAAAACATCCCATGAATATTTTTCCCCTTGACGTGTCTTTTGTAAGTTTCAGCTGAGTGCAAGATGATATTTTGCTTTTCAGCACTGACGTTCCCTGACTTTCTAGTGTCTACTTGAGGGATGGAGAGCCCAGGGCTGAACCAGATAGGAGAGCCATGACTGTGATATTGTCTGTCAAGACAGCTCTCCAAGATCGCAAACCAGAAATAGAGTATAATGGAGGCTGCTGGTTGTCTGAATCTCCATTTACTTCTGAGCTCTCACTGAGCATAGGCGCCAGCTGGACCACATTTCTCAGGCTTCCCTGTATCCAGGTGCTGTCACTGGATCAAGCTCTGGCCAATGGGATGTGAGCAGAAAGGATGGGTGCAATTTCCATGCCATGGCCTTTAAAGAAAGGAGAGTGTGTTCCTCTGTCTCTTTCTATTCTTGCCTCATGGAAAGTTGACAGGGTGGAGAATCACTTTGGAGCAGGCACTTAAGAATAATGCCTCAGGGATGGTGAAAGAATGAGATAAGATTCTGGGTCCTCACATCTGTGGAACCATCTCAACAACCAACTGCTTATTCTTGGGCAATCATAACCAACTCCTTATTCTTGGGCAATCTCATGAAAGTGAGATTAACTTCCATCTTTCTCTCTTAAATCGATATTATTTTGATCTTTGAAACAACAGTTGAATCTGCATTCTGCTAATATTAATACATGGAATAAATCAAAGGGAGAGAGCCGATCTATGTATGAGATGGAAAGAAGCAGGAAAACAGAAAAACAGGAAAGAGTCCACAATGGGAAAAGCAAGTGATGGAGAATGGCACAATCGAGTATACGGTGTGGCTCCCCAGCACTGAACAGGTAGTAGCCACTCAACTAACGTATGTTGATGGATAGGTCTCTCCTAGCAGTCAGTGTTCATCTCTCAAGTGCAACGCCCTCCTTCTTACTTCCTGGCCTTTGCACGTGGTTTCCTTTAACCTGGATCCCCTTGTCACCCTCATCGTTCCCAACACTTGGATGAATCCTACTCATCCTTCAGACTCTCCCTGCCTGTCCACCTGCCTGACCATTCTTCTGGCTCCACTTCCAGACTGAGAATTCTAGGAGGGCAGGGACCACACCTGACTGTAAGCCACTGAATCCCCAAGGCTGGCCCCCAGACTACACACAGGACACTAAATGACTCTGGTAAGAGTCACAGAGTCATAAAGAATTAGGCTTTTGAAGCTTGGCATAAAGCCCTTCCTCCTGGGGAGACCCAGCCAAGTGCCCAAGTGCCTCTGTTCTTGGGGAAGACAACTGTGGGACTTCATCTACCATCAGAGGCTGCTGTGCTGTGCTTAGTCGCTCAGTCATGTCTGACTCTTTGCAACCCCATGGATTGTAACCTGCCAGGCTCCTCTGTCTACGGGGATTCTCCAGGCAAGAATACTGGACTGGGGTGCCATGACCCTCCTCCAGGAGATCTTCCCAACCCAGGGATTAAAACCAGGTCTCCCACATTGTGGGCGGATTCTTTACCATCTGAGCCACCAGGAAAGCCCAAGAATACTGGCATGGGTAGCCTATCCCTTCTCCAGGGGATCTTCCCCACCCAGGAAATGAACTGGGGTCTCCTGCATTGCGGCAGATTCTTTACCAGCTTGAGCTACCAGGGAAGCCCTCAGAGGCTGTTATCCGCTTGCAATACTGATTAGCCATTTCCTCTCTCAACTTCCGTTGGTTTCAGCTGTAGTCGAGTTGAGGGTTTGTTTTGCTCTATTTCCTTCTCGCTTTTCACCTGGGCTTTTATATTCTGATTGTCATTCTGCTGTCTGGAGCTGGAGCACTGTCCTTCACAGCTCTCGGGCCGCACTCCCCCCACCACCCCACGTCGGCTCTGTCCCACACCGCCCCCCTGCCTCTGTTAAGCGCACAGCACCAGGCTCCTCCGCTCCTGTCGCCTGCAGCGCCAAATGAAAGCTCCACTTTCATCCCCAGGCCCTCTTGGCCTGCGATTTTTTCATATCATAATAAGGCTCAAATCAGTTCAAGCAACTTCTTCAAAAGCCACACAGATTATTCAAAACAACAGCAATAGGGGAGGAATAAAAGCAGTTAAACTACAAAAATTATCTGGTACACACAATCCTTGGGTCTCTTACTTCCTTTGACGATCATGCCTTGTTACAAGAGAGCAGGGACAGCAGCCTGCTGGAAAACAGCCCGGCTTCCTCCAGCACCAGGTCACCCCCACGGCCCAGGCTTCTCCCAGGAGCAAGGTGACTTGCCCAGGCTGCCAGTTCATGGGCCTACCACCCACACAGAGCCTAGAACTCACAAGGACCTATGCCTGGTTTCACACTCCACTGTCTCAGTTTTACATGCTTAATAACTTCTGAATAAGGGCTTGTGTTTCCATTTTGCACTGAATCCTGCAAATTAGGCAGCTCCCACTGCCCTTTGGGGTCAAGTCTTGGGAGTCACAGCTGCCTTCCCACAGGCCAGGCTCAGAGTATCTTTAGAACCTCAGAATTCTGGGCCATCGGAACCAGAAAGGATTACAGGATGAGAGTGCTGTAAGACAAAGGTCCAAACTGGATTCGGATCCCACCCTCCGGGTTGCCACCCGTAGACTAATTATCACCGAGTTCTGAGCCTCAGTTTCTTATTTGTAAAACAAAGGAAACCTGACTTTCCCTCCTAAAGTTGTTGGGAGGATCAAAGGAGATAATTTATTAGAACAAGGCACCTGGAAGAGACTGGGACTTTAAATATTTGAGGCTGGAAAGCGGCCATTTGGGGAATTTCAGACAGTCTCTGCGGTTTATGAGAGGAAAAAATAAATAAATTTGTCTTTGGAACAGACATTCCCTTTGTTTAAGGAGAGGCCACATCACTGAGTCATTTTGGTCCTACTGGTAAAGCCAGTTCCCATCCGAATGTATACCATTTACAAATGTCAATTGGAGACTCTCCAGATGAATCCTAAAATTAAAAAATTCTTTTATATAAAACTTGGAACTTCAGTGTCCAATGCCTGAAAAATATCATTGTATACTCTTGGGAGATGAGTTTGTTGTTTTGACCAAAAATGAGCTCACAAGTACTCCAGTGCCAAGACCTACCCCCACGAGGAGGGAGGTGCAGGCTTGGCCCCCAGTACTGTAGGGCTGAGGCTGTTGAGCTGCCCCGGCGGGACTATTTAAGCCAAGGAAGCAGACTTGATGAACACAGAAAGGTCTTCAGTGATTGTGAATGGCAACCTGACAGGTGGGGGTGGGCATTTCCCCCAAAGGGATCATTCGTTCCCACTGTCAGGCTTCCTTCAACTGAGCTGAGTCCTGGGGAAGAGGAGAAGGTGGCCTTTGTATCGGAATGGATGACACTTTTCTTTTCTCTGAGAGTGGCCTGAACTCCTCAGCAGAAATATTCTGCAAGTATCTTTCAGGTCCTCTAGTCTTTCGAAGGCCCAGTGGCAAGGCTGAGCTTAGTCTTGTTGTTAAACTCTGTTGTCCCCATTCAGTAAAGTCATGCCATTTCCTTTTTTTTTTTTTAATCACATTGTACAATTTCAGTTCAGTCCAGTTCAGTCACTCATTCGTGTCTGACTCTTTGCGACCCCATGAACTGCAACAAACCAGGCCTCCCTGTCCATCACCAACTCCCAGAGTTTACCCAAACTCATGTCCATTGAGTCAGTGATATCATCCAGCCATCTCATCCTCTGTTGTCCTCTCCTCCTCCTGCCTTCCATCTTTCCCAGCATCAGGGTCTTTTCAAATGAGTCAGCTCTTCACATCAGGTGGCCAAAGTATTGGAGTTTCAGCTTCAACATCAGTCCATCCAATGAACACCCAGGACTGATCTCCCTTAGGATGGACTGGTTGTATCTTCTTGCAGTCCAAGGGACTCTCAAGAGTCTTCTCCAACACCCCAGCTCAAAAGCATCGATTCTTTGGTGCTCAGCCTTCTTTATAGTCCAACTCTCACATCCATCCGTGACTACTGGAAAAACCAGAGCCTTAACTAGACAGATCTTTGTTGACAAAGTAATGTCTCTGCTTTTTAATATGCTGTCTAGGTTGGTCATAACTTTCTTTCCAAGGAGTCAGCGTCTCTTAATTTCATGGCTGCAATCACCATCTGTAGTGATTTTGGAGCCCCCCCCCCCCCAAATAAAGTCAGCCACTGTTTCCCCATCTATTTGCCATGAAGTGATGGGACTGGATGCCATGATCTTAGTTTTCTGAATGCTGAAGATACACAATTTTTACTTGTCAGTTGTATCTGAATAAAACTGGGAAGGGTAGTTATACCATTTCCATACTCTCTTAGCTGAGCTTTGAGGACTGAAGGAAGGAGCTCACACCCATGTCAGGGATGTAGATAATCAAGGGTTAAGTATCAACAGCCTGGAAAAAGGTAGCTAGAGTTGCCAGTGGGGCCAAGGGGAGCAGTAATGAATGAGCGAGGAGGCTGGCAGGGATGACAAGGCACCACCTGGGTTGGCTTGTGAACCCTCACACATTACTCAGGGGTCCCGGAAATACCCTAGAGGAGTGAGCCTTCTTGAAGAATGGGCTTCCTTTACCCTGTGAGACGAGGGTTTGGATTATTGCTATGTGGCCCCAGATGACTGAAAGGGTATAGGAGCTGGAAGGGAAGAGCGGAGGTCAGTTGCGTTCCATAGGTTAAATGACTTAATCTGACACTCAGTGGCTATTACAGGGCTTCCCTGGTGGCTCAGTAAAGGTAAAGAATCCATCTGCCAATGCAGGAAACATGGGTTCGATCCCTGGGCTGGGAAGATCCCCTGGAGAAGGAAATGGGTCGCAAAAGAGTCAGGCTACCACTCAGCGACTAAACAACAATAGCAATGGCTAATATAATAATTATTATTATTATTCTGCAGTTGAAGACAATATGACCCAGAAAGTTGAAGCAAGTGTCCCAAATGTCCACGATTGCTTTGTTCCATTCCCTGACTGAAGCACCTGCTCAGTCCACAGCTCCAGGAGGAGCTGCCCACCACCTCACAGGACCACCATCTCTGATCACAGCTGATCTGACCAGGAGCCAACATCTGATCCAAATTAAGCCAATCAATTTTTCTCTCCTCGATATTAAAACAAAATAATCATTGGTCCCAACTGTGTCAGTAAGCTGTGAAAATTCAAGAGTGACAAGTCCAGAATCACGGCCCAGGTTAGCCAAAGCCATGGACAGAGATGTAAGGAAGAGTAGAAAGGAGGCCTGGCAGGCAAAGTCATCCGCGGAGGAGAGTTGAACCAGTGTCTCAGATGTGGTGTAAACAGGCTTTCTGGGTGCCCGGGGAAGGGTGGTGATTTCCCACTGGCTGCGAGGTCAGGCTGGACTTCCAACAGCGGGCTCCCAGGAGCTTACGATAAGGTCGCTGTTTTTTGTTTGAACTAAACTGAAGGAGTTTCTTTTTTCCGCAATCAGCAATCCCTGGGCCAACTCACCAGAGAGGGTGGAGGCTAGCTGGTGGACTCCCAGCCCAGAGCTCTTCCTGTGGCTCTACATCGCCTGCCTCCTCTCTTAGGATAATTTAGAATATCCTAAATTACCTTAGCAGATTTCTTTAATATTAAGTCGACCTGCCCGTGCATTTTTGTAGTAAAATATAGTTTTTCTTACATCCTCACAAAGTTGTGGATAGGTCACGATGCTCAGAAACAGCCCAAGTCTATCTGAAGATCTAAGTAGGAATAGTCAGGTGACGCCTGAAAGCCCCTCAGTGGACATCTGGCCAAGGCAGTGGCTAACGCCAGCTCGGAGACCAAAGAGGCCTTTGTCTGTGGTCTGGCAGAGCTCCTTGTCCTGGACCAGCCACTCAGGTTGCAAGTCCTGACATGAGGTGATTCCCAGAAAACAGTGAGACTCCAGCCCATGGTGGCCAAGTTCCATGTATTATTTCCCTGCTAGAAAACTAATAACTTGGCAAGCAAAGCCCCTTGGGAACTTACCACCATCAGTGAGAAAGCCGGAACCATTCTGTCTAGGGTTCTCGTAACATAATGGTCCACTTAACTTCTCCATCAGCTCATTGTTCTGCTGCTGTTTACCTGTGACCCTCACTCAAAAAGTAAACTTCCTCAGAATAACAATATGAGTAATAATAGCTGAGTCCCTGTTAGTACCACACCTTTTGTGTACATTCTTGTTAGCCCCCAAAATCACCCTTGAAATAGGTGGCATCACTGCATTTGACAGATAAACAAGCTTCGGCTTAGCGAGTTATTAACTGTTTCACCTAAGTCACCGGGCTGATAAGGAACAGTGCTGGGGTCCACTCCATTCTGCCACTCACAAAACCTAACACTTAACAGGTCATAAACTAAGCTCTGGACACTGTCTAAATTCCTCCATTTCCTTTTGACACACAATCCTGTGATACAGTTACATAGGGATAAAACACCTGAATCAGAAGAGGCTAAGTGGGACCTCCCTGGTGGGCCAGTGGCTAGGACTCCACTCTCCCAGTAAAGGGGGCCCAGGTTCAATCCCTGGTTGGGAAGCTGGATCCCACATGCTGCAACTAAAGATCCTGCATGCTGCAGCTAAGCAGATTAAATGAATAAATGTGTGCTCAGTTGCTTCCATTGTGTCTGACTCTTTACAACCCCACGGGCTGTAGCCTGCCAGGCTTCTCTGTCCATGAGATTCTCCAGGCAAGAATACTGGAATGGGTTGCCATTTCCTCCTCCAGGGAGTCTTCCCAACGCAGGGATCGAACTCATGCCTCTTATGTCTCCTGCATTGGCAGGTGCATTCTTTACCACCAGGGCCAACCGGGAAGCCCCACATAAATAAATAAATATTTAAAACACACACACACACACACACACACACACACACACACACACACACACACACGAAACTGTGGTCTGCAGGCCAAATCTGGCCAACCATGTTTCATTATTTTTTAAAAAAAAGGCTAAGTTCAGTTTAGTTCAGTCACTCAGTTGTGTCTGATTCTTTGCAACCCCATGGATTGCAGCATGCCAGGCTTCCCTGTCCATCACCAACTCCCAGAGTTTACCCAGATTCATGTCCATCGAGTCAGTGATGCCATCCAATCATCTCATCCTCCGTCATCCTCTTCTCCTCCTGCCTTCAATCTTTCCCAGCATCAGAGTCTTTTCTAATAAGTTAGTTCTTCACATCAGGTGGCCTAAGTATTGAAGTTTCAGCTTCAGCATCAGTCCCTCCAGTGAATATTCAGGACTGGTTTCCTTTAGAATGGAATGGTTGGATCTCCTTGTAGTCCAAGGGACTCTCAAGAATCTCAACACCACAGTTCAAAAGCATCAGTTCTTCAGCTCTCAGCTTTCTTTATAGTCCAACTCTCACATCCATACATGACCACTGGAAAAACCATAGCTTTGACTAGATGGACCTTTGTTGGCAAAGAACATCTCTGCTTTTTAATATGCTGTCTAGGTTGGTCATAGCTTTTCTTCCAAGGAGCAAGCGTCTTTTAATTTCATGTCTGCAGTCACAGTCTGCAGTGATTTTGGAGGCCAAGAAAATAAAGTCTGTCACTGTTTCCATTGTTTCCCCATCTATTTGCCATGAAATGATGGGACCTGATACCATGACCTTAGTTTTTTGAATGTTGAATTTTAAGCCAGCTTTTTCACTCTCCTCTTTCACTTTCATCTAAGGCGCCTTAGTTCCTCTTCACTTTCTACCATAAGGATTGTGTTTGTTTCTGAGTTTATTGATATTTCTCCTGGCAATCTTGATTCCAGCTTGTACTTCATAAGTAGTTTGCCCAAATGGATGGTAAAGGTGAGATGTGAACTCAATTTTGCCTCATCCCCAAATCAGAGGTTCTACCCAGAATCCCCGCTTAGTTCTCTTCTGAGCCCTACTCTGGCAGGGTCTGGCTGGAGCTGACTGTTAAGATCCAGCTAAGATGCTAACTGATGTGTGCGTGGAGGCATTGTCCCTTCCCCATGTGGTACACAGCATCTCCTTAACTTCACAGCTGCTCTGTACGGTGGGCTCATCCTTGAAGCCCCACCTTTTGAGGCCCAGACAGGATCTCACAGTTGGTAAGTGGCAGAGCTGGGCCTCAGACAAGGTCCCTCTGCAGAACCACAGTGCATCTTTAAGTGATTTACAACAGGAAAATCTGGTGCAAAGAAATGAGGCAAAAGGTGGCATTTGAGGTGGGATAACAGGTCACTCAAGAGGAGATGCCCCAACATCATGAACCCCTGGAGGTTGCTCCACCACTGTCGGTGATCTCAGGGGTTCCCAGGAGCCCTGTTTTCAGAAACACCCAGTGAGGCTGTGGATGAAGCTGCCTTCGTGATTACACACAGCAGATCTGCCAGTTCTCATCCACCACCCACCTGAAATGAAGAAGAGAAGGCAATTAGTCGGTAGGCAGCTTCCGTGGCCGGCAACCCGAGACCTGGAGGTTTGCATGCGTGGGAGGCGTATTGGGGCGTGGCCCTTCATCCACATCCGTAAGGAGAGGGAGGGAAGGATGGAGGGAGGCGGGGTGGGGTCAAGGGAGAAGTTGGGCCACCATACAGTCACAGCAGAGGCCCCTGTGATCCCACGGGGAGCTCTGGAGCCTGGATAACCCCCTCTGTTGTCCTGAATCCACACACAGGGCTGAGGGTGTGGGCCGTGACATGGTGCTGTTGGTGGTTTAGTCGCTAAGTCGTGTCCGACTCTTGCGACCCCATGGGCGGTAGCCCGTCAGGCTCCTCTGTCCATGGGATTTTCCAGGCAAGAGTACTGGGGTCTGTTGCCATGTTCTCCTCCAGGGGATCTTCTCAATCCAGGGATCAAACCCCGGTCTCCTGCACTGTGGGTGGATTCTTTACCACTGAGTTACTGGACCCAAACATGGACCAGTCATTAAACTCAGGATGCCACAGAGATTGGGCATACAGTCAAACAAGCAGCTCCCTTTGGTGAGGGCAGCTTCTGACTGTGAGCCTCCAGCAGCCCAGCACTCCCAGCAGCTGGATGAATAAGCACCCCCATTCTAAAGAGGAAGCTGAGGGCACACCATAGTGTCCACTATAAATAGGCTTTAGGATGTGCCTGCGTGCAGGCACTTGGCAGGGTGTATACACACACACACACACACACACACACATACACACACCCTCTTACACACACATCCTCCTGGTCATGCCTAAGCCCCTGCAACCTCACCCCATCCCCTAAGAATTCAAATTGGTGAGAAAGCACTGTTAGATATCACCCTCTGGAAGAAAAAAGACTTAACCCTCCCCCCACCAAACTGTTGCTTTTTTAAAAGCTAAAGTAGGAAGAATGAAACAGTCTCCGCAGCTTGCCCTGGCTTTGGCCTGCCTCACCATTAGGATGGATTATGTTGTTACTCAATTACATAATAGATGGTTGCCTAATTTACCCAACTGTATATAGATATTAAAAAAATTCATTTCCCCCATAAATAAGAGCATAATTTCAACCACCAAACCACTCAAAATCTTAACCCCAAGCCACCTTATTTGCATTTTTTCCCGACAGAGCTTACATTTTTATTTCTTTAATTGGACAATTTTGAGCATGAAGCCTGACCACCAGCCGTGCTGGGTGATAACAGCCTCCCTCTCCAGCCACATTCGCCCCTCTCCCCTCCATTTCCAGAATTAAAGGAATGTTTAATGGCCTCAGGCCACTTCCAGAGTTGAAAGAACATTAAAAGAGTTGGGGCTCAGTCCATTGGGTCAGAAGAGGCTACAAACTGAGAGGACAGGTCCCCTGAGCCCCTTCTCAGTTTGGGCATCTCTAATAGTCGCTGCAAATGTTAGGGCTCTTAAACTTCCACGTGCTTTCTTGCTGGAGTTCTGAGAGTCTCAGAGAAACATTAGAAAAATGAAAAGAGAACAAAAGAAAAATGAGTAGGTCATTTGCTTAAAAAAAAATTCTTCAAGTGTCTACCCAACTGTATCTTTTCCCCACTCTCTCTTTTAATTATTTCATCTTACAGAAAAAAGCAACGGTGACTCAAAGTTTCCAGACCCAACATCATCCATTTCCCTATTCACAGAGATGTGCTTTTCCTAAAGAGCACAGGTGGCAGATTTACAGTATAATAGCTTTAAAATCTCTCTACTGGATTCCCTGCTTGTTCACATTTTTTTTCTCTTTTGTGTATTTGTTTGTTTTTATTATCGTTGTTATTTTTAATCTTCCAAGTTCTCGAAGAATGCTTCTCCAAGGCAAGGTTTTTGGGGCCCTTTAATGCCAGGGTAACTCTGCACTTAACTTGCAGCCATGGTACCATTCAAGATCAAAGAGGCAAGGCGGGATTAATGGAAAAGAATTGCTGTTACTTTGTAAGAATTTCTGGATGTTAACCATCTCTGACCGTGTGTCAACTCCTTCCAACTTCATTCATCAGTAGACTCTCTTGAAACCTCATGGATCCCTGGCCCATAATCTTCTTTTGTTTCTGTAATGAGATGAAGGGAAATAACTTCCACTGAAATAAGTTCCAATTAATTATGCCTCTGAGTAAATCTTTTGGATCACGATAAATGGCTCACAGTGAGAAGCGCCAGCTCTCCTGGAATATGTGTGTGTGCACGCTTGCTTTTTGTTTCTTGTTTCTTTTAGAAAGTAAGGAAAAATCAAACCAGATTTCAAAACTGAAAAACTGATTGCCAAAAAAAAAAAAAAATTTGATTGCAATTAACTGCTTTGGAGGATAATCCACAGTTTAGAAGATGAGGCTGATAAACCCTCAAACCTTCTGGAAACACTCTTTGGGCAGGAGGAACTGGACTCACTCTTTATTTTCCTGCTAAATTTAAACCTATGAAATTATCTACATACAGAGATGTCTGTTTTAAACAGAAATTGTGTGTTTTGAAGGCAAAAGTTTTTTTATAAGTTTGGATTTTGCAAGGGGGGAGGTTAACAATTTTTTTTTTAAGTCAGTGGATGGCTTTGGATAAGAGTTTACCTGAGTTTCTAAACTAGGATATTATTGGCCCCCAAATAATAATGTGAAATTTACAGATGTTTCATAGCCACAGTGTGTGCATGCTCAGTCGCTTCAGTAGCGTCTGACTCTTTGTCACCAGGCTCCCCTCTGTCCATGGAATTCTTCAGGCAAGAATGTCCTCCTCCAGGGGATCTTCCCAACCCAGGGCTCAAACCCGCATCTCCTGCATTGCAGGCAGATTCTTTACCACTGAGCCACAGGGGAAGCCCTCATATTCACAGATTATGTATGAAATTGGCATGGGGGCAGGTATGGCACTTAGCCAGCTGAGTGCTAATTCTCCACCAAAGAGAGGTCAGAATAGAAACAAAAGAGAGCCCAGGGAACACCATTGTGTAAAAGAAAGCAGACAAGGAAGAGGCGCTGGGACAGGTGCCTGAGACAAAACAGCCACACTTTAGAAAATCCTTTTAAGATATTTTTTTTAAATTGAAGTATAGTTGATACACAATATTATGTTAGTTTTGGTATGTGAAACAGTGATTCGAGTAAGTCTAGCAACCATCTGTCATCATAGTTACGGCAGTATTATTGACTGTATTCCCTATGCTGTGTGTTACATCCCTTTGGTTTATTTATTTTGTAAATGCAAGTTTGTATCTCTTAATTCTTCACCTATGTGGCACAATGCTTCACCCTGATTCGCTCTGGCAGCCACCAGTCTATTCTCTGTATCTATGCATCTGCTTCTGTTTTGTTTTGTTTGCTTGTTTTGTTTTGATTTATTTTTTAGATTCCACACATAAGTAAAATCGTATAGCATTTGACTTTCTCTCTGATTTATTTCGTTTGGCCTAACGCCCTCTGGGTCAATCCATGCATTCACAAATGGCAAAATTTCATTCTTTTTTTTTTTCGGTCTAGGTAATATTCCATTGTCTGTGAGTGTGCCTGCCCGTGTGTGTGTGTGTACACGTGTGTGTGTGTGTGTACACAGACATACCACATCTTTTTTATGCATTCATCTCTCAGTGGACATTTAGGTTGCTTCCATATCTTGATTATTGTGAATAATGCTGCTGCTGCTAAGTTGCTTCAGTCGTGTCCGACTCTGTGTGTAACCCCATAGACGGCAGCCCACTAGGCTCCTCTGTCCCTGGGATTCTCCAGGCAAGAATATTGGAGTGGGTTGCCATTTCCTTCTCCAATGCATGAAAGTGAAAATTGAAAGTGAAGTCGCTCAGTCGTCCCGACTCTTAGCGACCCCATGGACTGCAGCCCACTAGGCTCCTCCGTCCATGGGATTTTCCAGGCAAGAGTACTGGAGTGGGGTGCCATTGCCTTCTCTGGCAATGAACACGGAGGTGCATATATTTTTCAAATTAGTATTTCTGTTTTCTTTGGTAAATACCCAGAGTGGAATTTTATTTTTATTTTCTTTTAACTTTTTATAAAGGAAAGTTTTATTTATCATTTATTCAATTTTATTTATTTCTCTATTTTTGGCTGTGCTGAGGCTGCGTCTTCATTGCTGCACACGGGCTTTTTCTCTCAAGCTGTTGCAAGCAGGGGCTACCCTTCTTTGTCCTGTGTCGTCATCCCATTGCCGTGCTTTCTACTGTTGTGGAGCACGGGCTCTAGGAAGGCAAGCTGAGTAGCTGTGGTGAATGGTCTTAGTACCTCCAAGGCATACAGGAGCTTCCCAGACCAGGGATTGAACCTAGGTTTCTTGCACTGGTAGACAGATTCTTAACCACTGGACTACCAGGGAAGCCCAAGGAAGATTTTTATTTATTTTTTATTTTCTCTTTGGCCACACTGCACAGCATGTAGAACTTCCCAGACCAGGGATCAGACCTAGGCAGCCCCTGCAGCGGAAGCTCCAGTCTTCACCTCTGGACCATCAGAAAGTCCACTAGTTCTTATTTTTAATTTTTAGAGAAACCTCCTCCATGCTTTGTTCCATAAGTTGCTACACTCATTTATATTCCCATCAGAGTGCATGAGGCTTCTCTTTTCTCCACATCTTCACCAACACTTGTTATTTATTGTCTTTTTAGATAATAGCCATTCTGACAAGTGTGAGGTAATATCTCATTGTAGTGTTGGTTTGCGTTGCCCTGATGATAAGTAATGCTGAGCATATTTTCATGTGTCTATTGGCCATCTCTTGGCTTTCTTGAGAAAAATGTGTCTTCAGGTCTTCTGCCTATTTTTCCATCAGGTTTTTTTTTTTAATACTGAGTTATGTGAGTTCTCTCTATATTTGAATGCTAATCTCTTATCACATATATCGTTTGCAAATTCCCTCCCCCATTTCTTAAGTTGCCTTTTCATTTGTTAATGTGTTTTTTTTTTCCTCGTTATCCAAAAGTTCTTTTAGTCTGATATAGTCCCATTGGTTTATTTTTGCTTTTATCACCCTTACCTGAAGAGACAGATCCAGAAACATATTGTAATAGCAAAGTGAAAGAGCATTCCACCTATGTTTCTTGTAAGAGCTTTATGTTTTCAAGCCATAGATTTAATTCTTTAACCCATTTTGAGTTTATTTTTTAACATGGGGTAGTTCGATCCTTTTGCACGTCCAGTTTTCCCAACAACATTTATTGAAGAAACTGTCTTTTCCCCATTGTATATTTTCACCTCCTTCATCATAGATTCAGTCAGTTCAGTCGTTCAGTCATGTCCAACTTTTTGCAACCCCATGGACCGCAGCACGCCAGGCTTCCCTGTCCATCACCAACTCCCAGAGCTTGCTCAAAGTCGTCCATAGAGTCAGTGATGCCATCCAACCATCTCATCCTCTGTCATCCCTTTCTCCTCCTGCCTTCAATCTTTCCCAGCATCAGGGTCTTTCCCAAGGAGTCAGTTCTTCGCATGAGGTCACCAAAGTATTGGAGTTTCAGCTTCAACATCAGTCCTTCCAATGAATATTTAAGACTGATTTCCTTTAGGATTGACTGGTTTGATCTCCTTGCAGTCCAAGGGACTCAAGAGTCTTCTCCAACACCACAGTTCAAAAGCGTCAATTCTTCAGTGCTCAGCTTTCTTTATAGTCCAACTGTCACATCCATACATGACTACTGGAAAAACCATATCTTTGACTAGACGGACTTTTGTTGGCAAAGTAATGTCTCTGCTTTTTAATATGCTGTCTAGATTGGTCATAGCTTTTCTTCCAAGGAGCAAGTGTTATTTCATGGCTGCAGTCACCATCTGCAGTGATTCTGGAGCCCCCCAAAATAAAGTCTGTCACTGTTTCCATTGTTTCCCCATCTATTTGCCATGAAGTGATGGGACCAGATGCCATGATCTTAGTTTTTTGAATGCTGAGATTTAAGCCAACTTTTTCACTCTCCTCTTTCACTTTCATCAAGAGGCTCTTTAGTTGCTCTTTGCTTTCTATCATAAGGGTGGTGTCATATGCGTATCTGACATTATTGATATTTTGCCAGGCAATCTTGATTCCAGCTTGTGCTTCATTCAGTCCAGCATTTCCCATGGTGTATGTACTCTGCGTATAAGTTAAATAATCAGGGTGACAGTATACAGCCTTGAAGTACTCCTTTCCTGATTTGGAACCAATCTGTTGTTCCATGTCCAGTTCTAACTATTGCTTCTTGACCTGCATACAGATGTCTCAGGAGGCAGGTCAGGTGGTCTGGTATTCCTATCTCTTTAAGAATTTTCCACAGTTTGTTGTAATCTACACAATCAAAGGCTTTGGCGTAGTCAATAAAGCAGAAGTAGAAGTTTTCTGGAACTCTCTTGCTTTTTCGATGATCCAACAGATGTTGGCAATTTGCTCTCTGGTTCCTCTGCCTTTTCTAAATCCAGCTTGAACATCTAGAAGTTCATGGTTTATGTACTGTTGAAGCCTGGCTTGGAGAATTTTGAGCATTACTTTGCTAGCATGTGAGATGAGTACAATTGTGTGATAGTTTGAGCATTCTTTGGCATTGCCTTTCTTTGGGACTGGAATGAAAACTGACCTTTTCCAGTCCTGTGGCCACTGCTGAGTTTTCCAAATTTGCTGGCATATTGAGTGCAGCACTTTCACAGTATCATCTTTTAGTTTGAAATAGCTCAGCTGGAATTCCATCACCTCCACTAGCTTTGTTTGTAGTGATGCTTCCTAAGGCCCACTTGACTTCACATTCCAGGATGTCTGGCTCTAGGTGAGTGATCACACCATTGTAATTATCTGGGTCATGAAAATCTTTTTTGTACAGTTCTTCTGTGTATTCTTGCCACCTCTTCTTAATGTCTTCTGCTTCTGTTCAGTCTATAGTCTTTCTGTCCTTTATTGAGCCCATCTTTGCATGAAATGTTCCCTTGTTATCTCTAACTTTCTTGAAGAGATCTCTAGTGTTTCCCATTCTATTGTTTTCCTCTGTTTCTTTGCATTGATCACTAAAGAAGGATTTCTTATCTCTCCTTGCTATTCTTTGGAACTCTGCATTCAAATGGGTATTCAAATGGTTACATCATAGATTAATTGACCATATATGTACAGGTTTATTTCTGGTTTTTCTATTCTGTGCCAGTGATTTTTGTGTCTGGTTTTGTGATAGTACCATATGGTTTTGATTACTGTAGCTTTACAATATAGTTTAAAATCAGGGAGCACGATGCCTTCAACTTTCTTTTTCTTTCTCAAGGTTATTTTGGCTATTCAGGGTCTTTGCATTTCTATGCCAATTTTAGAACTATTTTATTCTATTTATATGGAAAATTCCATTTAATAGAGACTGCTTTTGGATCTTTATTATTTCACTGTTTATAATAGAAAAGAATGGAAACAACCAAAATGAGGTTCATCAAATAAATCATGTTATGTGCACATAACAGGATATGTGGCAACCATTTAAAATGATATAGAAATAACTTCAACTTATGCTTAATGGGGCTTCCCAGATAACTCAGCTGGTAAAGAATCCATCTGCAATGCAGGAGACCCTGATTCAATTCCTAGATTGGGAAATTTCCCTGGAGAAAGGATAAGCTATCCTCTCCAGTTATTCTTGGCCTTCCTTGGTGGCTCAGCTGGTAAGAAATCCTCCTGCAATGCAGGAGACCTGGGTTTGATCCCTAGGTTGAGAAGATCCCCTGGAGGAGGGCATGGCAACCCACTCCAGTATTCTTGCCTGAAGAATCCCCATGGACAGAGGAGCTTAGAGGGCTACAGTCTATAGGGTCACAAAGAGCTGGACATGACTGAGCAACTAACCACAAACACACATGCTTACAATATATTGTTAAGCGAACAAAGCAGGTTATAAAGCATTTTGAACAAAATTATTGATTTTTGTTTATATACAATATTGAATTTATATAATATATTCATGCATACATACACACTAAGTCGATGGAAGAAGACTGAAGAGATATAAACATTAGCAGTGGTTGAGATTATGGGTAATTTTAACTTTCTTCTTTACATCATTCCATACTTTATAAACTTTCTACAACGAGTAGCTCTTATTTTTACAGAAAAAAAAGTATTAAAAATGTATACACAACATACTTTCAGTGAATTTAAGAGTAAAAGAGGACCCATGTATTCCTCCTCAGGTCAATTATTTCCTATATAGGCCCCACCCAACCCTGAAGACTCTCCAAGAGATCCATAGACTTGTGAGTCCACATAATTGAAAGAGTCACAACATTCAGAATGAATGTGATGACCATGCGTCAGCACCTTCTGTGAGTCAAGGACCTTGTTGAGGCAGAAACAGACTAAACGAACCACTATACATGCTGTCTACCTGAAACTATCACAGCATCGCTAACTGCTGCTGCCGCTGCTAAGTCGCTTCAGTCGTGTCCGACTCTGTGCGACCCCATAGACAGCAGCCCGCCAGGCTTCCCCGTCCCTGGGATTCTCCAGGCAAGGACAATGGAGTGGGTTGCCATTTCCTTCTCCAATGCATGAAAGTGAAAAGGGAAAGTGAAGTCTCTCAGTCGTGTCCGACTTTTAGCGACCCCATGGACTGTAGCCTACCAGGCTCCTCCATCCATGAGATTCTCCAGGCAAGAGTACTGGAGTGGGGTGCCATTGCCTTCTCCGACATTGCTAACTGACTACACTCCAAATACGAAAATATTGAAAAAAAAAAAAAGAAGAAGAAGAACCAAGATACAGCCTCTGCTCTCATGTAGCTCACAGCCTTGTGGGGGAGGAGAAATGCCTGTAAAAGCAGCTGTCATGCAGGTCAGCTCTCAGAGGCCCCTGCAGAGGGTCTGCAGTGTGTCAGCGGTACAACACTGAGGTTGGGTGGAAGTGAATGAGTCCAAGGTTGAGCACACTCTCAGTAGGCACCAAGAACCATAGCTCAGCTTATCTTCCCAACAACTCCTAACATGGGGAACACGCTTCAACACAGGGAAACTGAGGCCCAGAGCACCAGGCACCTGCAGCAACCTGAGGAGGATGCCCTCACCCAGGGCTCTTCTACTCTAGGGTTCTCGTTTTCCTTCCACTCCAGCGGGTCCCATAGTATGAGGAACAGACCACCACTCTCTGGAAACAAATGTTCTTCAAAAGGGCTCCAGGAGCAAAGATTTTGAGGAAGTGATCTCAACTCCCTGAAGGAGAGTGATCGACCACATCAGCACATCAGAAGGTCCTTTGGCAAGATCCTTGCAAGAGCGTTTTCCACTATTTCTGGACCACCAAACCGTATTTTCAAGTACCATCCGTGAATCTTCTTGGAAACTGGGAGGATTTGTGCTCTGTCACAGTGCTGCATTCTGACCAGGAGAGGCAGAGATGACAGAGAGCAGCTCAGGAGAGGAGAGCTTCTAGGCCCTGAAAGGTGAGGGGTCTTTGGCAGGTGCAGAAGAGGGGACGGTTATTATTATCCTTTGGGGAAGCAGCCCAAGTGGCAGCCAGCGAGGCGCCCCAGATGCAGCCCTGTCACCCCTGATGCCAGTGATGGAGCGAGAGGACTGATCCAGCTGCATCTTCCTGCAGCTGCGATGACGCTGAAACCCAGGAGGCCACGAAGAGAGCATGAGTGACAGCCAAGTCAGTGACGAGTTAATCTCCCTGATGAGGATTTGGGCCTGTGCGGCCTTAATGCAATTTGCCTAATTTTCCCTCAAGGGATGTGTCTTCCTCCTCAAGAAAGTCACTAAGGACTTCTTCACTCTCACTTGTAAACAACCATGGATAATGTCTTCCCATGATCTCTCTGCTGCGCTGGCCTTTGGATGCTCATTTAACCTAAATGGCTGTGGGCTCCACTGGGGTCCCTGGAGGCCCACGCCTGCCTGAGAGGTAGCCTCTCCCAGCCCCCTCCAGATCCCTGATCATAGCTCTCCCAGTGCCCAGGGGAAAGGGCAAGGCAGAGGAGGCTGTACACATCACATGGATACAGGGTTTCTCGGAGGAGGCCACTGGCTAAGCAAAATTAGAGAAGGCGCATGTTTGTGCTTATCATTCAAACACTTGGGAGTTAGCCCTGGGTTTGAATCCTGCCTCCGATCTGTACCCACTATGAGACTTTTGACAAGAGACACAAGGTCCCTTGGTCCAAGATCCTCAGAGGTAAACAGGAAAGAAACAGAGGACTGTCCCAATGTGAAGCACCACGGACAAAGACTGGCCAGTGGCAGGTCTCAGTGATAGCTCTGATGATGGTGCCAACCGAGGCATAGACCCTGGCCCAAATGAGCTCCCGGAGAAATGTTACTCCCAAAGTTCCAGTGCTAACTAGAGATGAGTCCTGAGATGAAAGACCCAGGGTGCCAGCGCAGACAGAAAGCTTCATCAAGGATACTGAGTCTTGAAATAAGAGGGTGATCAAGCAGGAAGAAGGGAAAGGAGAACCACATGAGAAAAGGTCCAGAGGCTGACCCTGCGGGGTAGGTTTAAGCTGCCCCAGAAGATTAAAGCAGGGCCAGAGACAGGAGGACCAGGGTAGGGAGACAGGAAGGGGCAGAGAGAGACAAGCTGGGACCAGTGTTGAAAGCCAGGTTTGCCCTGATGCCACAAGACATAGAACCTTCGAGGGTACCTGAACTCAGACACAAAGGATTAAAATGGTCTTTGGAAGACACTTACTGAGCCTCGTGCAGATGATTTGAGCAGAGGAAGAAGAGGACAAAAGAGAGTAATCACAAGACCAAATCACAGTGGACGTCATCTGAAAACCAGAGCAGCGTTTTGGGGGAAGGAGCATCAGAAACAAGTGTCAAGAACCTCAGCGCTCCTCTCTGGGATCATTTGCTGTGATTCTGTCGGTACTAACTGGTGATGGGAGTGCATGAGGACCCAGGAGGGGAGTGAGAAAGCTGCTCTAGCCTTGTGTGTAATGATTTAATTTTTACAAAATTGGATTAATGCCTTACTTGTGTAATGAAAAATTAATTGAAAAAAAAAAAAACTAAGAAATCCATCTTTCCAGCATTCTAAAAGAGAATTCCTCTTAGGGATTAATTTTTGATTTTTGTGCAGAAGTTTTCACAAATTAGCCAAATGAAACACTGATATTTCTGGGAGGATTTCTTTCCGAGGCCTAGAAGCTGCCTGCGCACAACCTCCTCAGTGTCCTGGGCTAACAGGCAAGGGTGCCTTTATCGAATATTTGCTGAAAATGAACAAACCCAGAGGCAAAGCCAGTGGCCTCCTGTGTCTGTTAGTTCAGGACTTACCAACCGCTTCTCCCAAGCTGACTCCTCTGAAACCATCTTTCCTTCAAGAAACTGCACTCTCTCCTTACTATGAATGCTCCAAAGTCCAACTAGCAGAGGGACAAGGTTCCCACTGCAGATGGAATTTCAGGGTGCTGTGGTCCTTGGCATTGGATAGAGACACGAGTGCTCCCAAGTAGAAACCTAGAAAGCCAGTTGGATCCCCATTTTATGCTCATGTCCCTCACCGCCTTGTCAAAGGTCCCTTCTGTCTCCTATCATCATAGGGGGAAAAAGACAGAAGGCTGCTCTGGCTGGGCAGTGAGCAGCCGCATAGAAGGCGCCAAGGGAGGGAGAAATATGCATCATTAATATTTAATGCCCCTTTTCCATTTTCCCCTAATAAGCTGAGCGCTACAGCAGGGAGAGCTGATTTATTTTGTCAGCAGTGGAAATATTTCAAGTATGATGCATGTCACTGGGTCACACAGAACCCATCACACAGAAACACACACTGCGGAAGCATCCAGGGGAAGAATCTTCCGAACTTGATCTCAAAGCCTTTAGGCTTCAGGAAGTCTTGCCAATAGCACAGGATTTCAGTATGAACTGGTTGTAGGACAGGCAGTGGGGTGGATATTGGGCCACAAGGCTGTCCCCCGCAGTTGGTGCAAGGCACTGGGGACCACGGCAGAACAAGCGGTGACTGGAGGCAAACAGCATCAGTGTCCTGCCCTTACCCACTCCCACGCCCTGCCCAGCTCCTGTCCATGTCCCTTGGCATCAAAGCCTTCTCATCACAAGTCCCCGAAACTTGTTGAGGACTTTTCCGGCCACCAATGCTTGTTCTACCTGTTAGCTAATCAGGTTGGAACAAGCCAGGCAGTTAAAGCTTTTGGGAATAGCCTTAGAAGGATATCAGGTGGGGCCTGATGAATAATTAGTACAGCTTCTTCATCCTTCTGAGATGGGCTCTACACTGTCTCCTAGACTCCTCAGTCGAATTCAACCCCGAGTGCCTACAGCCATAACTTGCCCATTAGCACACCTTGTACTGGCTTCCTTCCTGCCCCACCCCGACCCCCATCTCACATCTCCAATCCCCTCCCCAGTTCTTTTTGGAATTGCTGCCCAAATAAACTTACATTCAAACTGTTGACTTAGGCTCCGCTGGCCCAACTATTTCATTCTTGATTTTCTCATGTGGACGAATGGGGAGAGCAGCAACCATCCAGCTGGTGGTCTTGAGAGCCAAGTGGAATAAGATCTATGACAGCACCAGCAAGCATGGCGGGAGGCCAGTAAATGCAAGACTCACTCATTCTTAGTAGGAATGTGGGCTTCTCGTAAGCCAGGCATCAGACCGTGGTGCGGGCTATAAAATAAATTCTCCTTGTCTCTCTGTAAATATTAACGTCTACTCCAACCCTTGTAGGGTCCTTCATTTTCTCCTCGCCATGAGAGGTTAGCATGCGGATGAGAAGCAAGAGATTAGAGTAAGTGCTAAAGAGATGAGGGATTCCCTGGTGGTGCAGTAGTAAAGAATCTGCCTTCCAATGCAGGAGACACCGGTTCGATCCTTGGGTCAGGAAGGTGTCCTGGAGGAGGAGATAGCAACCCACTCTGGTATTCTAGCCTGGAAAACCCTATAGACCAAGGAGCCTGATGGGCTACAGTCCGTGGGGTTGCAAAGCATCAGACACAACTGAGCATGCACACAGAGTTTAAAGAGATGATGGTAGAAAGGCACCTGCCTCACGGTCAGAGGTTCTGGGTGTGTCATGGGTTGAATTGTGGCTCCGGAAGATTTGTCCGAGTCTTAACCCCCAGCACCAGCAAACATGACTCAACTCGAAAAGGGGCCTTTGCAAACATAATGAAGTTTCTTAAGATGAGATCATCCTAGAGTGGGTCTTCAATCCAATGACAAGTGTCTTTAGAAGAAGAGAAAACACAAAGAGGACAAAGGCAGGGGAGAGGGCCAGTCATGTGGAGATGGAGCAGATTAGAGTGACGCTACTGTTAGTCAAGGAGCCCCTGGAGCCCCCATTAGCTGGAAGAGGAAAGGAAGAACTCTCCTTCAGATGCTTCAGAGGGAGCATGGAACTGCAGACATCTAGATTTCAGACTTCTGGTCTCCAGAGCTGTCAACAAATTTCCGTTGTTTTAAGTCCCCAAGTTTGAGGTAGTGTTTAAGAATCAGCCTTGCAATGCAGGGGACATGTGTCAGTCCCTGATGGCGGGAACTGAGATCTCACATACCGAGGAGAAACTAAGCTGGCAAGCTGCATCTACCAAAACCCAAGCACTCTGGAGCCACAGCCCACAACTAGAGATTTTGTGCACCCCAATGAAAAATCCTGCAGCTCACAACGAAGATCTTTCAAGCTGCAACTGAGACCTGACACAGCCAAAGAAATAATTTTTTAAATTGTTTAACTTTTGTTTATTTATTTATTTTATATTTTACTTTACTTTACTTTACAATACTGTATTGGTTTTGCCATACATCAACATGAATCCACCACGGGTGTACATGAGTTCCCAGTCCTGACCCCCCTCCCACCTCCTTCCCCATACCATCTCTCTGGGTCATCCCAGTGCACCAGGCCCAAGCATCCTGTATCCTGCATCAAACCTAGACTGGCGATTCATTTCTTACATGTTTCGTGAGACAGCAAAAGAGACAAAGAAATAAATAATATTATTTTAAATTATAGAAGCTTAGCTTCAATAGGCTGGTTTGGGCAGACGATAAATCTATTGGGAGGATGTCAAAGTCTGCTGTGTAAGTCAGGATGGACTAACTGCTGTAAGAACTGACTCGCAGTCACAGGGGCTGAGGACGTGAAGCTTTCTCCATGCTTTACAGGTCACTGGTCATGCAGGGACCCAGGCCCTCCCATCCTGTTACTCTGCCCTCCTCTAAGACCTCAGAGTACTCTGTATTCAGCCAGCCCCCGGGCCAGGGGTGGGGGAAGAGAGAGCATCAGAAGACAACAAATGAGGGATTATTGGTTTATTCTGTTTTACGTTGGGGTTTAGTGGGTTGAATAGTGTTTCTCTGTCCCCACTCTGCAAAAAAAAAAAAAAATATATATATATATATATATACACACACACATATATACAAGTCCTAACCCCTGGTGCCTGGGTGTGTGACCTTATTTGGAAATACGGTTTTGCAGATGTAATGAAGTTAAGGATCTTTGGATGAAATCATCTTGGATTTCAAGATGATGACCAGTATCCTTATAATAGAAAAGAGGAGGAGTTAAGACCCAGGGACGCAGTGGGAAGCTGCATAAAGACTGAGGTAGAGATTGGATGATGCGTGTACAAGCCAAAGAAGGCCAAGGGTTTCTGGAGCCACTGGAAGCCAGAAGAGAATGGATTCTTCCTCAGAACCCTGAGAAGGGACCAATCACTCCAACACCTTGATTTCAGACCTCTGACCTCCAGAACCATGAGAAAATACATTTCTATTGTTTCAGCCCCTGTTTCCAGTAATTTGTTACGGCAGACCAGGGAAACTGATCCATCGGGTAAGGCCAAGAGAAAGCAGTGCTCACATCCACTGGCCCAAACGTGCTCACGTGGCCCCATGTAACTGCAAGTCTGGGAAGCAAAGTCTGGCTCTGTGTCAGGAAAGCACATGATTCATGAGCCTGAAGACTCACTGCCAGGTTCAAAGAACCAACTGCCAAGAGGCTGGGCAGCCAGAACCAGCCAAACTCATGCAACAGGATGAATCCGTTTAGGATAGCCACTGCAGCCGCCACAGAAACCTGGAAAGTGCCACCCCCATTCCCAACAGGAAGTGCTTGCCACGCCCAGCCGTGGACACAGCTGTCCTCTCTAGGCACCTTTTTCCTCAACATCTAGCTAGTGTGATTTCTAGCTGCACACTAGAATCACCAGAAGGCGTTGCCCTTTTAAAACTACCATTGCTCTCATTCCCCAACAATTCTGATTTAACTGGTCTTCAGTAGGACCCAGGCTTCAGTACTTGTTAAAAGCCCCTGGGGATGATTCTAAAGTGTAGGCAAGGATGAGAACTGTCCTCAGCTGTCTTAATACAATTTTTTTCTTGTAGATTATATCATTTGAAACTCAACCGCAGGAATGATGATGGCTTGATAGCATTGGCCCCATTCCACAGATGAGGAAACTAAGTCCCCGAGAAGTGAAATGACTTTTTGATGCCACACAGTTACATGGAGCACAGCCAGGATGTGAATTCAGGTCTGTAATGTTAAATCTGCCGTCCCCAGACCAGAGCTCTCCTATAACAAGACCCTGGTTATGAAACTTACCATACCTTATTAATGAGGCCCTGGACTGATCGGAAGGCATTAGTGAAACCTGAATTCAAAGCATAAGGACTATTTCCTTCTTTCCACATCAGTTCTCTGACAATTGAAGAGACATTTGTCCAGCTCTTCATATGTGAGGCCACGGAGCATTCTAGGCACTGTGCCCAGGGCCTGCACTCTTGGCAAAAGCTCACAAAGATGCTTGAGATCTGAAATCTTTGCTTTCAAAATACAAAATGCAAAAGCGCAAACTAAAAACAAGCAACTGCTTAATTAATATATACGAATGTCATTACTTGTTAAATTTAGTATGCATTAAAATTTTACAGCATTTGAATGCAATTTGAGGTTATGTTTTCTTGCTTTGCTGTGCACAATTAGCTGTGAAACCTGAGGAACCGTGACTAATTATAAAATAAATGAGTTACTTGGAGCCATACCATTTCCAAAGCAAAGTCATAAAAATTCTTTGAAGTTTTTTTATAGCAAAAAGTAAATTTTGCTATAACGTGGGTGCTTTTAATGTCTTTGACATGATGGAAGGTAGGATTATCAAAATCAGAGCATGCCTGAGACATTTGATGGCTCTGGTTGTACGTGAAACCACGGTGCTCATCACCCCCACCCTAGAGAATGCAGTTCAAGCCTGGTGACAATATGAATACAGCCATGCCCACAGGCCTGGTCTCTCCTGTCCCTGAGCAGAAACCCCAGGACCTCCATGACTCAGGGAGCAATAGAACGATGTCGGTAAAAAATGGGACATTTTTTGTGGGTAAAAATGTAGGACTTTTTCATCTTCATCATAACTGATTGAGAAGTCTCCATTGGGTTGTTTTTTTTTTTTAATTTAAGAACTTGGTATGTTAAAAAAAAAATCTATACCCAATGGAGACTTTCATCAATCAATTATGATGAAGATGTGTGTGTGCGTGCTTAGTCACTTCAGTCATGTCTGACTCTTTGTTACCTTATGGATTGCCAGGCTCTTCTGCCCATGGGAATCTCCAGGCAAGAATATGGAGTGGGTTGCCATGCTCTACTCCAAGGGATCTTCCCAACCCAGGGATTGAACCTGAGTTATGGTTTTTTATGTCTCCTGCATTCTCAGGCAGGTTCTTTACCACTAGCACCACTTGGGAAGCCCCCATGATAAAGATGAGAAAGTCCCATTTTTACTCATAACATCTTTCTATTGCTCCCTAAGAGTCACTGTGGTCCCCGGGATTGCTGCTCAGGGACAGGGGAGGCCAGGCCTGTGGGTATGGCTGTGTCCCTCTTGTCACCAAGCTTGAACTGTATCCTCTGGGGTGGGGGCAATAAACGCTATGTTTCACATACAACCAGAGCCATCGAATGTCTCAGCATGGTCTGATTTTGGTAGTCCTATTTTCCATCATGTCAAAGATATTTTAAAAAACACCCACATTATAGCAAAATTTACTTTTTGCTATAAAAAAAACTTTGAAGGATTTTTATGACTTTGCTTCAGCAATGGCATGGCTCCAAGTAACTCAAAAGTTTTTAATGTCTTCTTAAAATGAAGCAAACTTTCATTTATTCTTCCCACTGGCTCCTCACACATCCCTGAATGGCCTTCCCACACTGAGGACACTTGATTAGACCAAATATGCCTCTTTTAGCTCAAATTTGGGATTTTTCTGATTGGTTTCCCTTCTTTCCCATCCTTGAAGAATACTCTTCTCCTCTCTCTTTTTCCTTCTCCTTTTTTCCTTTCTTTCTCCCTTTTTCCCTTCCTCCCTCCCTTCCTTCCTCCTTCCTCCATCCTTCCCATTCCCACAGCACTCACTCTCTTAGATGCAGTGATAGATACTAGAAACACAGAATTTGTGATGGTATGAGGTCTGGCTCAAGTAACTGAAATCTAGTGAGAAGGGAAGATGAGCAGAATAGGTGTGTGGATAGATAATCAGGATTCCAGATTATGCAGATAAGCAAGTGGAACCACAGGTGTCTAGAACAGGATATAGAAACAACAAAAAGCAAAACCTAACCTCTATTTGAAGAAGCTGGAAAAGGCTTTTCTAAAAGCATTTCCTCCATAGAAATGTGATGTCATTCCAATTCCATGCTGTTTGAAGTAGATCTGGGGAGAAGTTTGAGGGGGCCAAGCACGAAATGCTGCTGTCTGAAATACTTGCTTGGGGCCCCTGGTCATTTTGTCAGGTTAGAAAATAATGATTTTATGATGTTACCCAATATATTTTCAATATATGGGCCCATTTAATAAATTCCTCCAAGTACTTGGACCCAAGAAAAGGTTTGCCTTTCCAAACTGAATTGGCACCAGTGAGAGTGAAGTCATTAAACAGATTTTCCTTTTTGCCTTAGCTGCCAGGAAGCTCAGAGATAAATTGCATACCTATTAGCAGGGATTACCTCATCCTTGGTCTCTGGCGGAAAATATTATTCATGATAAAAGCTGCTAACATTTGAATTCTTAGCATGGCCCAACTTAACTGGGTTTTGCTCAGTAGCCTTTGTAAGAACAAGGCTGCATTATCTTTTTTCTAGAAAAGAACATTTTTGAGAAGTTTATATAACTAAACTATTAGCTCTGTGAAGTCAGAGGCTACATCTGTTTTATGTATCACAGTAATAATTATGTAGGAAAGTTTGGCAAAAGAATTAGTATTCAACAAGTATTTGTCGCATGAAAAAGTGGATGACTAAATGAATTGGGTAACCGTGAAGAGAGAACCATATACCTGAAAGTATAGTCACCTATTATTTCTCCTTGCCACAAGTCAGTTGTTGCTCCCTACCACCCAGTAATACCAGATCAATCTTTCTCCAACAAAGCAACAATTGTATACCTCTCTCTTCCTGTGCTATCACATATGCGCCGCTGAGCCTCACCTGAAAGCTTTCCACCCTTTGCCCTCCTAGTTGAAGTAGGGGACGCGTATTACTTGTGGTCCACGCTGCTTCCCTTCCCTCCAGCTACTGACCTTCCTATAATCCCTACATTTTCTGATAGTAATCTCAGGCTCAGGATTCTGTATCCTCTGCTATAGGATGGTCTAGAACTCAGACTGGTCCTTTGGTAGGCTTGCAACCCAAGCATGGCCCATTAAAGTCCTTTGGGGGAATTTATATAAATACTGGGAGGCGGAAGGTATCTCTCAACCTGAGACAAGAATCATGTAAGTCTAGTGTTTCTGGGATCCATTCTCTCCAACAGAAAGAGTTTGCCAGAAAACAAAGCCAACATAGAGAACACAGAAAAAAATGATGGGGGGTGGGAGGGAGATGCCCTTGAACACCTGAATCAAGCCTCTCTTGCATCTATTGCACTTCTGAGACTTGATATATTCCTTTTCTTCTTGAACTAGCTTGAATTGGGCAGCTTATCCTTGCAACTTTAATACTCCTGAGTGAGGATATTAAGTGTAAATTCCTATTTCCTCTCTCTGACCTTTGGAAAGAAATCTGCAATATATTGTCATGGATAGGACAACAGTGTTAATTCTCATGGTCTTGCTTCTCAAGCTATCTGGGTGAAGGACTTTAAAAAAATGTTTTTTTCTATCAACATATATCCAACAAGAGTGATAGTCAGAATATGAAAGTAACTCCTACTCTTCAATAACTAGAGACCGAAAATCCAGTAGAAAAATGGGCAAAACACTTGAACAGTCACTTAAAAAAATTAAGGATACACCAAAGGTCATTAAACATAAGCAAAGGAACTCAACTTCAATAGTCATCAAGGAAATGCCAAAAAAATTCACAACAAAGGACCACTCATTCTGGTTAAGATATACAAATGGGAAAGATCAGTTGAGTTTAATTCACAGACTGACATGTGGTCCAACAACACAGCACTTGTCCACGGCTCAACCACAGGCAACACTCCCCTGGGTCAGTGATGCCTGAATTGGCCCATGCCCATCCCAACAGGCTGGGAATCCTGCCAGTGAGGAAGCGAATGCAGGCAAACTCCATGTAGGAATCAATATTGGGAGGGAGAAGGTCACCCCATAAATGAAAGTGTGAAAGCGTCAGTCTCTCGGTCATGTCTGTCTCTTTGGGATCCCATGGACTATAGCTCTCCAACTCCTCTGTCCATGGACTTCCAGGCAAGAATACTAGAGAGAGTTGCCATTCCTTCTCCAGGGGATCTTCCCAACCCAGGGATTGAACTCGGGTCTCCTGCATTGCAAGCAGATTCTTTACCAGCCAAGCCCCCAGGGAAGCCCCACGCCCCCTAAATGGGGAGGAACAATTCCACTCCATAAGCCATGTGATTCACAGGTTCAAATTCTGCTACTGATACCATAGTTATGTCTGCAAAACCCTCCAGGGGACCCCCAGAGCTGGTAGCTTCCCTTAAGGGAACAACTGGCTCCCTGAAGTCTTGGCTGGGTGCTGTAGGATCCCTGCTCCTGAGAATTTTTTCAAAGACCCTTCGTGCTGGGTGTTTTTAAAGCAAATAACCCCAAGGCCCTTACTAGCTCCATCTAGTTCCCATTGTGAGGAGTGAGTCCTACACACCAGTGTGTTAAGAACTCCTCTGAAGGGAAGAAAAGAAACAGCCTCCCGCTAACACCAAGCTAGTTCTGCCCTGGCCCTGTGGCTTTATCACAGAGTGCGGGGCCAGGCATAGGAGGGCGGGGTGGTGTGCTGCTAACGAGAGCTCCTGTCAGTCACCGAGATGCCTGAGTCTTGGTGGGGGCCCCGGCTAGCCCCTGGGTGTTTATGGCGTGGGCCACTGGCTGGGGCTGTTTCTTTATTTCTCAAAGCATCAGGGAGCCTCAGGGCTGGCTACTGGGGGAGGAGGAGTCAGATGCTTATAGGAGGTGCTTGAGGATAGTTGGATGGGGGCAAAGGAGGTGTTAGCAGTGGAAGATCCTTTCTGCAGTGGATCTCTGGGTTGGATTGGAGCTACGGCTGCTGCTGGGGACTCAACAGAGAGGCTCTGTGTCTTTTGTTGTCCAGGAATTTTCCCTAGTGCAGCCCACCATGGGGACAGCTCAATACACTTCAGAGATTTTGGGCAAGTGGGCCTCTGGGGCCGGGCTCATGTTCATTAATCTGCCCAATGACGAAGCTCAGTGATAAGAGGAAATTGTTTCACGCTCACCAAAAGACATGGGGAAAGGGCTTGGAGTAGGAAGAAGGCCCAGGCTCAGGGTGCTGGGGGCATCATCCCCAGAGGGCCCAGGGAGAGCAACCTCTTTGGGGAGCAGGCCAGCCCTTCCCCAGGAGGACCTTGGAATTCTTGCTGCTAGGCTGTTAATTAGCCCAGTAAATGGGCCCGGCTGGAGCGGCTGGCCTGAAGCTTTGGACCTGCAACCATCAGGGCAGTGAGGGGGACATGGAGAGTGAGGGGGTGGGGATGTGAGCCTGAAGAAAAGCATGGACAAGAGGATATGCCAGGGGCAGATCGCCGTCATAAATTTTAAAGGCAGGCTCCTCAAGGCAGGAGAAAGCTGGAGTGTCACAGAGCCTGCGTTGGGACCTTTCTGTCAGTGTGTTTGGAAGAGACAGCTGTTGAGGCTGCATACGCGGACAGATGGCTCCACCTCCGCAGAGGCACCCCAGCAGCACGCAGAGGCTGGGACTAGGGCGGAGTCCTTTCCGCATGCTTCTGGGAGGACTAGAGCTCAGAGCTGCATGGGGGGGAGCTCACCCTGGCTGATGTCTGATCAGGAATAAACATCAGGAACAAAGGTGGGGGGCGGGGGAGGTGGTGAGTGAAAAGTGAAAGTGTTCGTTGCTCAGTCGTGTCCGACTCTTTGAGACCCCATGGACTGTAGCCCGCCAGGCTCCTCTGTCCATGGGATTCTGTAGGCAAGAATACTGTGTGGGGTGCCTTTCCCTTCTCCAGGGGATCTTCCCCATCCAGGGATCGAACCTGGGTCTCCTGCACTGCAGGCAGATTCTTTACCATCTGAGCCACCAGGGGAAAAAGTTGCTCTTTATAATACCAAAGAGATTCCTTATGAAAAGAAGGCCCTGGCTCTACTGAGTACCTGAGTTGGAGAGCTTCTATGGAAAGGAGCTGGGAAAAGCCCAACTGTTCTTTTTTCTTTTTTCTTTACTTTTTACTGCAGTTTCACTATGTACAGTCAAGTATCCATATCTCAAGCGTATAGCTCTTTATAACAAAGGGGAAGATATTTGGAGCTCCCAGGAGCAAACCAGGTGGAGAGGATGAGGCAGAAATGGAAGAGGAGGTAGACACAAATGGCAGCGGAATGGTCAGGGCCCCGGCCTTCTCCCCATTTTCTGCTAAGTCAGCCAAGCCCTGAAAGCCCAGTGGGGGTGGATTTGGGCCGGTAAAGAGGCCATTGCAGGCAGATGTGGGGTGAAAGGACCACACATGGGCAGGTGTTGGAGGTGAGGAGCCACAGGAAGGAGCAGACATCACCTCCAGGGCTTCGGGGATTTGTAGCCCTGGCTCACCAAAGGACAGGGAAGCCCAAGGTGACCTGTGGGTCACAGGGGGGTCACCAGGTGATGACACCCCCATTCCTTGGCCAGATACCTCTTCTCACTGCCTGTGCACCCACCTGAACATCCAAATGCATTCTTCACGTCTTTTCCCTGCCCCATTTCTTGTTATAATTTATATACAATAAAATTCACCATTTTAAATGTACAGTTCTACAAGTTTTGATAAATATGTACCACTGTGTAGTCATATCAAGACATAAAACATTTCCATCATCCCAGAAAGTTCCCTTGAGTGCCTTTGAAAGTCAAGCCCCGGTCTGTTTTCTGTCTCTATGATCTGGCTTTTTCCAGAATGCCATATAAGTGAAATCATACAGCATGTAGCCTTTTGGGCCTGGCTCCTTTCACTGAGCATAATGTATTCGAGATTCATCTAGGTTGAACATATGAGGGGGGTTTTTTCTTTTGATTACCGAGTAGTATTCCACTGTGTGGACAGATCATAGTTTGTAGGTTTATTCCCTAGTTGGGAATCATCTGGGTTGCTTTCTTTCATGTCCTTTTGATCTTGCCTTTTGTGGAACATTTTATTGGTGAGAATTACCAAAAAAGTAAGCCTAACCAGAGTTTGATAATTCCTCTCCTTCTCAAGGGAATCTAAGTTAGTTTTCCAGGTCTGTTTCTTCATGAAATATCTGCCTCCCAAGCTCACTGTAAATACGTAATTGTGTAACTTACAAAGAGACTTTGTTAGTTTTCTTATATAATAGTTTTATCGAGAGGTGATTCACATATTGTACAATTCACCCATTTAAATGAACAACTCAGTGGCTTTTAGAATATTGACAGAGTTGTGTCCCCATTACCTGAATCAATTTTAGAACATTTTTATTACTGGATTTTTTAAAAAGCCCACACCCTTTAGCTGTCACCTCCAGTCCTGATCTACATTCTGTCTCTATAGATTCATTTATCCTGAACATTTTATATAAATGCGGTCTTTGGTGTCAAGTTTCTTTCATTTACCGTATTTGCACATTGTAGCATTATCAGCATTTCATCCTTTTCTATTGCTGAATAATATTCCATTTTGTAGATGTACCACTGGCTTACCCATTCATCAATTAAAGGACACTTGGATTGTTTCCACTTGGGACTATTATGAATCATGCTGCTATGAACATTCATGTACAAATTTTTGAGTGGTCATGTGTTTCCAATATGTAACTAGGTGTGAAACTGTTGGATTATATGGTAACTCTACATTTAACTCTTTGAGGAACTGCTAAACTGTTCTGCAAAATGGCTGCACCATTATATATTCCATAAAGGCACTTTGGAAGTATAAAAGTATAAAGCAAATGGTTATAATTTAATATTACCCATTGAAGTGGCAAGAACAATATTTGATCATTGTAATAATTTAGGTTATACTAAAGTGCCTATATGCAGGTCAGGAAGCAACAGTTAGAACTGGACATGGAACAACAGACTGGTTCCAAATAGGAAAAGGAGTATATCAAGGCTGTATATTGTCACCCTGCATATTTAACTTATATGCAGAGTACATCATGAGACACGCTGGGCTGGAAGAAGCACAAGCTGGAATCAAGATTGCCAGGAGAAATATCAATAACCTCAGATATGCAGATGATACCACCCTTTATGGCAGAAAGTGAAGAGGAATAAAAAGCCTCTTGATGAAAGTGAAAAAGGAGAGCGAAAAAGTTGGCTTAAAGCTCAACATTCAGAAAACGAAGATCATGGCATCTGGTCCCATCACTTCATGGAAAATAGATGGGGAAACAGTGGAAACAGTGTCAGACTTTATTTTTGGGGGCTCCAAAATCACTGCAGATGGTGACTGCAGCCATGAAATTAAAAGACACTTACTCCTTGGAAGAAAAGTTATGACCAACCTAGATAGCATATTGAAAAGCAGAGACATTACTTTGCCAACAAAGGTCCATCTAGTCAAGGCTATGTTTTTTCCAGTGGTCATATATGGATGCGAGAGTTGGACTGTGAAGAAACCTGAGCACCGAAGAATTGATGCTTTTGAACTGTGGTATTGAAGAAAACTCTTGAGAGTCCCTTGGACTGCAAGGCGATCCAACCAGTCCATTCTAAAGGAGATCAGCCCTGGGATTTCTTTGGAAGGAATGATGCTAAAGCTGAAGCTCCAGTACTTTGGCCACCTCATGCGAAGAGTTGACTCATTGGAAAAGACTCTGATGCTGGGAGGGATTGGGGGCAGGAGGAAAAGGGGACAACAGAGGATGAGATGGCTGGATGGCATCACTGACTCGATGGATGTGAGTCTGAGGGAACTCTGGGAGATGGTGATGGACAGGGAGGCCTGGTGTGCTGTGATTCATGGGGTCGCAAAGAGTCGGACACGACTGAGCAACTTCACTTTTACTTTTCACTTTCATGCATTGGAGAAGGAAATGGCAACCCACTTCAGTGTTCTTGCCTGGAGAATCCCAGGGACGGTGGAGCCTAGTGGGCTGCTGCCTATGGGGTCGCACAGTCGGACACGACCGAAGCAACTTAGCAGCAGCAGCAGCGGCAAAGTCCCTCAAGTACTGATTCATGTCAATGTATGACAAAAACCACTACAATACTGTAAAGTAATTAGCCTCCAATTAAAATAAATTAATTAAATTTAAAAAAGAAAGTGCCTAAAGTAACCTGACCCCTCCAGTCCCACTAAACTCCACAGACAAAAAAGCACTGGAAACAATTTGGTATATAGTCATCCTTTTTTCTCTGCTCAACACACATATATCAAATTTTTATCTTTTTGCTAAAATGAAAATGCATTCTTACTAGACATGATTCTAAGTTCCTTTTTAAAATAGTGGTAACAGACACAGAAAACAAACTTATGGTTACCAAAGGGGGAAAGGGAAAGAAGGGATAAATTAGGAGTTGTGCATTAACAGACACACACTATTATACATAAATTAAATAAACAACAAGGTCCTACTGTACAGCATAGGGAACTCTATTCAATATCATGTAATTTAAAAAAATCATGTAATAACCTATAATGGAAAAGAATCTGAAAATCACTTTGCTGTACATTGTAAATCAACTATACTTCAACTAAATAAATAAATAAAATTTTGAAAAATAGATGTAACACAAAGTTTACCATTGTAGCCATTTTTAAGTGTACAGTTCAGTGGCATTAAGTATATTCATATAGTTTTCCAACCACTATTACCACCCATCACAGCACTTCTTTTTTCATCTTGTAAAACTGAAACTGTACATGTTAAACCATGACTCCCCATGACCATCCCCCAAGAACTGGCAACCCCCATTCTACTTTCTGTCTCCATGAATTTAAATAATCTAAATACCTCATATGAATGGAATCACACAGTATTTGTCCTTTCGTGACTGACTTACTTCACTTAACACTGCGTCTTCAAGACTCATCCATGTTGCCACATAGGTCTGCATTTCCCTCTTTTTAAATAATCTAAATCTTTATCTACCTATCTATCTGTGGGAAATTGGTTCCAGGACCCCCAGAGATACCAAAATCCAAAGATGCTGGGGTCTTTCATAAAAATTGTATTGTATTTGTATATAACCTAGCACATCCTCCCATATACTTTAAATCATCACGAGATTACTTAATAATACCCAGTACAATGTAAATGCTACATAGATGTAAGCACAATGTAAATGTTATCTAAGTAGTTAAAAGAGGGTGGCAAATTCAAGTTTTGCTTTTTGGAACTTTCTGGAATTTTTAAAAGATATTTTCCATGCACAGTTGGTCGGTATGGAGGACTGCCTGGACACACAGTGTGTATCCATTCTTCTGTGGATGGACACTTGGATTGCTTCCAGAGTTTAGCTATTATGAATAATGCTGCTGTGGACTCAGATGTATCTGAGTTATCTCTTCATGCCCTGGCTTTCAATTATTTCAAGTACATGCTCTCTAACTTTTTATTGAGATTTATGTCACTTAAGAAAATCTTAATGGTGTACTAGTGTGCTTCTCCCACATTCTAAATCACCTTCGGACTTTAAATTGTTCTGTTTTCATCTATAGTGTGGAGTCCTATAACCTACTTCACCATTGCCCACCCAAGAAATTGAGTAGCATTTCTAGTGGCTGTTTCCCATGGACTGGTCATGGTACATGGCTCTTCACATGCACTGGCTGATGGGGCTCTTCCAGCAATTCTTCGAGATGGATATAATTAATAGCCCCATTTTAGAGGCAAAGAAACGGAGGATAGACAGCTTAGGTAATCTCCCCAAAGCTGTTCTGCTAGTAAGGGCTAAAGTTAGAAATCATAGTCTGTCTAATGCCCAAGCTTCATAACTTCAGCACCATAACTAATGATATTACTAAAGGGTTTCTTTTGGTTGACCCAAGAGTGGTCTGATGGAGGCAGGGGAGGGGACATGAATGTGTGTGGATGCTCAAATCCCAAGAGCCATGAGCCGATCCCCCTAATAGACCAGATCAGCCTTTTACAATGAGTGTTCTTTCTCAGAAGCCAGGCTTCCTACAGCCTCAGAAAACTGAAGCAGGTTCCCACCTCCCTAAAGAGGGCTGTGGGATCATGCTTCCTCCCTCCCCTTCCCTTCCTTTCTCTCTTTGGTTTCTTATTTCCTCAGTCCTGCCTTCACTCCTGACCCCACACCCACCTCAACCTGCAGACTACCCAGGTTCAGGTGAAAGAAACCCAGCTCAAATTAGCTTTCAACCCAGATGAATGTTTGGGTTCATTTAAATGTGGAACATAAGGATGCATCTGGCCTCAATCATGATTGGATCCAGGGGCTCAAATGACGTCATTAGGCTCTTTCTCAGCTCTGCTTCTCTCTGTACGTTGATCAGTTCTTTCCTGCAGTGGACAGGACTTCTCCACAAAACTGGAAAGATATTCTGAAAGCTCCAAAACTACTACATCAGACTTAGTTATCCCACCAGAATGAGGACCAGTTTCCTTCTCCTGTGTGTGTTAAGTTCACTGCAGTCGTGTCTGACTCTTTGTGACCCTATGGACTGTAGCCTGCCAGGCTTCTCTGTCCATGGGATTCTCCAGGCAAGAATACTGGAGTGGGTTTCTATTTCCTCCTCGACGGGATCTTCCCAACCCAGGGATCAAACCTGCATCTGTTTCGTCCACCTGCATTGGCAGGCAGGTTTTTTATGGCACCCCACTCCAGTACTCTTGCCTGGAAAATCCCAATGGAGGAGCCTGGTGGGCTGCAGTCCATGGGGTCACTGGGAGTCGGACATGACTGAGCGACTTCTCTTTCACTTTTCACTTTCATGCATTGGAGAAGGAAATGGCACCCCACTCCAGTGTTCTTGCCTGGAGAATCCCAGGGACAGGGGAACCTGGTGGGCTGCCATCTATGGGGTCGCACAGAGTTGGACATGACTGAAGCGACTTAGCAGCAGCAGCGCCACCTGAGAAGCCTTCTTCTAGTATCCATAAACCAGTTTCAGGGAAAGACTTCAATTGGCCAGCCTTAAGCCATATGCTAATTCCTTAACCAATCATGTGGCCAGGAAGAGGCAGTATTAGGACTGATGCAGATTCAATGGCATAGAAGGCAGTTTGTGTTTCCAAAGAGACAGCAGGAAAAAGCACGTGTGCCCCAGACAGAAACTGGTCAAATGGTTCCTCCAGGCAGCCACAGACTCCCCACACGTGGCTACTGCTGTTACCACCAGCCCCGTCACTCAGGCCTGCCATCACCAGAGAATGAATGGAGCGGAACCACACTGCCTTAGGAAGAATCCAAACCTCTCGTCTATGGAGAGATCCAAGCCATCCAGCCCTGTGGCCCTTGCTGGAGGAGATGCTGCACTATCTAAATATTTTCATCATCTGCTGCTTCTTCCAACTCGCCCCCCAGGCTTAGCTCATCTTTCAGAGGCCTTGTTTCTTCCCCACTCGAAGGTACAAGAACATGAGGTGCCCAGACGTCCTGGCTGTCTATACCATGTGGAGCACAGGTCCCTGCGTGTGGCTTCCCACTTGTCCCCAGATTCTTTCTCCCCAAGGTCCTAGGCTGTGCCGATCACTACAAGCCAAATGGTCACGGACAAGCCTGGTCATTACACGGCCTCTTCCTCTTGACTCGCTGCAGACCCGACCAGATGAAATATTTGATTTTCTCATCATAAGGAGGCCTGGTTGCTTTGCCATTTGATTGACTGTAAAATGAAAGCCAGGCCCTTTTGTTTGGTGTGGCGTTTTTTTGTTTGTTTGGTTTTTTCCAGCATGTCATGATTAATTCATCCCTGGCCTGACTCCACAGACAAGCTATGCTACTTGGCACTTTCTTCCTCCTTTCTTTGTCTCCCTTTCCTTCCTGTACCCCAGGCCCACCTTGATGAAAAGCTTCTCTTCCCTCTGATGTCACTAAATACTCTTGCTGTAGGTGAACTTGGACCGACATTTCAAACTGCCAGAGACTAGGGCTTTGGGAAATAATAACAATATGTGTTTAAAATAGTTGGATGCTCCTGAACCATCTGCCCGTGCCAAATTGAGAAGTAAATCACAAAATGTAAACCAGATAAACAGAACCACAAAACTTTCATTTTCAAGCGAGTCACAAACTAAAGAAACTGTAGCAAAACGAGCAATGGGTGCTCTTGTCATTGTAACTAACTCTGTCTGAGTAGGACTTAATCAAAGCACTTTCCTATCTACCAAGTCATTTCACTTTCTACAGCCATAGCTAAGGGAAGTAGGCTAGGAGTTGTTCCCGTTTCCATCTTGCAAGTGAAGAAATGGTCATGGCAGATCCAGGTCTCCGGATAGGGCTTTTCAGGGAGCCTTCTGGAATGAAATCCCTAGTGTGCTCCCTGAGAAATTGAGTCAAGAAATGGAAGATCAGGTATGAAGCTGGAACAGAGAAGATGAGCACTGAAGTCTTGTCAACTCATTTTTTCTCCCCTGCACACATTCCCAGGGCACCATCCAAGGTCAGCTGAAACAAGGCCAGTTCTTTTAAAACTCCTAGCCTGGAAGCCAGCTAAGCACACAGTATAGCCCCATTTTACAGCTGAATAAACTGAAACAGGAAGGGTCACTCAATGCCTGGGATAAATCATACAAACAGCTGGCCAAGAGAAAAATTGAAACAAATTCTTACCCAGACACGGCATGTTTTTCCTCTTTGTCGCTGGAGTATAGGATTATTTTCCATTTGCACGCTTGACAAGAATGTGACTCCCATGAAGAAGGAACAAGAATCACACATTCCCTGCCCCTCAGTCTCTCCGGAAAGCTAAGAATATAAACACACAGATTACTGTTTATATGCTAGGGTTTGGGGCTCGAGTTGAGAAATTCACAAAATCTATTCTTTGTACTCTGAGCTTTGGATTCTTGACTTCCTTTAAGACAACAGGGACATGAATGCAGTCCTCGCAGTTACGGGTCATTCTGAATGGATACCATAGGTTTAAGAAAGCAGAGAGGTGGCAAAAGAACAGGATTCTACAGAGTGATGCAAAAGATATGGGCCATGTGTAAATAACTAAAAAGGAAGACGTGCAATTAACAGTCAGTCATCCATTTAATCATTCATTCAATCGGCACCCATTACAATTCTCAGATGCCCTTGAGGTTCTTGTGGGAGATAAGTGAGAACAGTCATGCACTTGAGGAAACCAGGGTGGTGCCCATCACACGATGGGCCTCCAGTCAACACTGGGTCCTTTTGTTCCCAGGGTCCCAGCCCTTGAGCAAGTGCCTAGTAACAAGAGTAATAGTGGTGTCTTTGTAAGTGAAGGCTACAGATGGTCTACAAGCAGGGGGACAAGGGGAGATAACTATGGTCATGAGGGTGGGCTGGGCAGGGTCTTCCTGCATGTCAGCCCCTCAAGAATCTCAGACATGGGTTGCTATGGAATTTCCAATAATTCCCATAACAGTGCCAAGCTGGGCAAGTTTAGAGTTAATCTCACGGTCAAGGGAGGCCCTGAGATGTAATAGAAAGTATACTGGGCTTTATCCTCTCTAGTCCCCTTTTTTCAACTGCAAAACAAAGTGGGGAGGACCACATGCTTCCTAAGGCCCTACTGGATGAAGCACGACTGTGAGTCAAGGTTTCCCTCATGTGGAGCCAATGTCTTCATTGTAAATTTCAACTCACTTCCTTTCATGAAATCAGCTAGTTCTAGTCTTCCTAACATAATGAAAAGATCACTGGACTGAGTGGACCGAGACCCATCGGAAGGGACCCAACCTGAACAGGACCAGCTGGCTTTGGCCGCTCCCATGGCCACATCTGGTTTCAGGAGCTGCTGAAGTTTGGGGAGCATCCTGCCCCATCCACCAGAGACCTCTGTGTGGGGCCAATGACTCGAGCTCTCAGGAAGCACGCTAGGGATTTTGTTCCAGAAGGATTGCTATAAAGGCCACCCTGAAAAATGGAACCTACAGAAGTGATCATGCAGGAACCCTTCACAGTGGGTTCCAGGGACCACCATCTCCTCTGGTACAGACTCATTAAGCCTTCAGAAAGAACTTCTGTGTCTAACACTATCCTGGGCCTTGCAGATACACCTTCACAGAACCTCACCACCTCTCCACTGTGTGGCTAAGGCAACTTTGCCTCAGTGACATTAAAACATCTTCCCAGGGGCTCACAGTGGGTAAGGGGTGAACCACGATTGCAACCCAGGTCTGTGTGAACCAGAAGACTACTGTGAGCTCTCTAGCTAGAGACATCAAAGAGAGCCTCGATGGGGGTTAGATTTCCTAAGAGAACAGTATAAAGGGGAGGGACAGAGGGAAAGTCCTAGAAGAGGACGCTGGACAAGCCTGCTGGGAGAGACTGCCCACATGCAGACCTTAAGGGCTGGAAGGGCACTGCCCCCCAGGGGAGAACGCTGCCTTCTGGCCATCTCCTGCTTCCCCGAGAGCCCATCACCCAGCATGACACAGACCAGGATGTCTTAAAGTCTGGGGCCCGGGACATCAGCCCCAGTTCCTAAATCTAGGGATGACCACTGCTGTGTCTGTGCCTTGTAGCCAAGAGAAAAGGGACTTCACCCATCCAGCCATGTGTCCATTGGGCAGATTCTGCCTTCAAGGGGGGTAATTTTCCTAATTCATGCAAAGGCACCCAAAGAGTGAGCCCCACTTTGAAGAGCCCCCTTTCTGGGTCTCACTTCACTTCTTCACTTCACTTCCACTTATCTATTCCATGAACATTTGT
This sequence comes from Ovis aries, assembly GCF_016772045.2. Lineage (NCBI taxonomy): Eukaryota > Metazoa > Chordata > Mammalia > Artiodactyla > Bovidae > Ovis > Ovis aries. Next base: position 33,277,787 of record NC_056075.1, on the reverse strand, counting down.
TTCCAGCCAGGTCATACAGCCATGCAAAGAAGATGGAGACACAGCCCCTGCTCTTGAGGAGCTGGAGGTCGAGTGCAGGAAGCAGGCACGCAGACCATGGGAAAGCACAGGTTCAGAGAACAGGGAGGCAAGGGGCCCCTCATCTGAATTCCAGAATCTCTCATGGCTGATCACTCTCTATTGCATGTTCCTCCTCTTTCCCCCTTACTAGGCAAATCAGAACTCAGGAGGGGGACCCCCGGCCCCCAACTCCCCAGCTGTTCTCCAGCTCATCTGATCCCCAATTTCGTGTGACCTGAGCTGGCCACCCTTCACCCCCAAGTGTAGTCAAAAGGTCCTTTGTCTCTGGGGACTCTGGGAAATTCCTTCCTTCCTTCCAGCTTGGGGAGGGACCTGCCACTCTTAATAGGTTCAATATTTGATTGTCAACAGATGGAAGGTCAAGTCTCTAAAAACAAGGGGTTTGGGGTCTGAACTGTTTTTTTAAGTCCCTCCAACTCACCACAGGATCTCAGGCCAAGATGTTAGGCTGCACCTAGAATCAATCAGAACTCAGGATACAGAAAAAGTGGCTCAAAATATAAAACGTGTTCTCGAAACACGGCACGAAGCCTCCCCCTCCAGAGAACGGATGCTCCTTGTCTCTGGGCAGTTTAAGGAACAGTGCAGACACTGGGTCTGAGGTACCTGACAACAACAATAACAAAGGGTCATCTCACTTAGCATTTCCAGCCTGCCATCTATTGAAACCTCATCTTCCAGCAATTTCTCTCATTTACAGAGCCGGGCTGTAGCCACATTGGCCCCTAGTCTTCTGCTGCTTGCAATGTACCACAGAAAGGAGGCCAGGGACTTCAGAGAGAGTGAGAGAGAGAACGAGGGGCCCATGTGGAGCATGGACATGGGATTCTACTGGGGTAGCCTTTCCCGAGTAAGGGGACTGAGCCCACTGCCTTCCCATCATGTAAGAGCAGACCAAGGTCTGCCAGGGCCATCCTGGGGATACGTGGGGATCCCCATGGTCGGAGGACCTGGGTGGACCAAGGACTTTGGGCAAGAGTGTTGCTGAGTCAGTAAGAAACAATTTCTCACTAAGAGGGGGTGTCAGCCATCCGCTGTCCCTGGGACCACCTAACCCAGCCCCAGAAATTCCAACTGTGAGAATAAAGTCAGCCAAAGGAGCTATCCTCCATGAAATGGGAGGTCGCTTTGGATTTTATAAAGGTATCACTGAACATGCTAAGAGCTTAGCTCCAAAAAGCCGCATGTACTTCTCCCGGGGAGGACCCCTGGAGTTCCAGCAAGGAACCCCAGCCACAGTCTGCCCTACCCTCCTCTGGTTCCCAGCCTCGCTCAGCACCAGGTTCTGGCACAAGGATGGAGTGGTCGAGGGCAGATGGCAGAGAAGATAAACATCCATGGTAGGGAGACTTCCTTATACAAAAAGCAAGTGCATGGCTACAGATAGCATGCAGCGATGTATACAAATCATAGGAAAAGCCACTTGAGAGTGCTCACTCTATTCAATATTTCATGAGCACCGAACAACTCATGAAGTAGAAATATTAATAATGGCCAACATTTATTGAGCACTTACTGTATGCTCAAACTGGAAAACCAGGGCACCAAGGGAAAGCGTCAGACAGGAGGCTTTGCAAGAGAGCTGAGAAGTGGAAACGGTGTTCCTGGAGAGGAAGGCTAGGAGCAAAGGCCCTGGGGCAGGAATGGAGTCCAAAGCAGACCTCCAACAAGACCTTGGTGAGGGCAGGCAGGTTGGCAGCAGGTGGGGGGCCTCACCTGGAAGGTGCCCACTACTCACCGAGGAAAGGGGAGTGAGCAGTTGCTTCGTTGCCCTGGTCTCTTTACCAGGCTGTTGAGCCCAGGCCAGAGCGAGGCAGAAAGGTTTTGACAGTTTCATTTTATTTTGTTCTAAACAAGAGATAATATGAAATAGGCACCTGGGAGTGTTTTGAATTAACAACCCAAACCAAACGAACAGCTGCATCCCAGAGAGTGGGGGGAAAGTTTCCTGCCTTGGCCATATTTCCTTTCAGCAACATTACATTAACACTTATGAAATACAGCCGAAAAGTCAGGCGGAATTTAAGGGGAAGAGAAAGGTACTTCCATACTGCGTGCGGAACGCGCTGCCAACTAATTGGCCGTGTAAGCTGGGTTTTCAACTCATCTGCAGGAGTCTCGAGGTTAATGAAACCATTACGTATGCACGGATATTGTGGAAGGGGAGGGGCGGAACGGGGAAGAAATAATTGACAAGGCTCTCTACCTACCTTCGCGGTGTGGGCTATTCTTATCTGACAGTGCTTATCAAAGTCAGGGATGTGGGTGGAATGGGTCTCTCCGGGTGTGTGCATGAGTGTGTGTGTGTGTGTGTGCGCGCACAACCATGCTAATAAGAACAATTCTGTTTCCCCATCTGGAATCCATTAGTCGTGATTATGATGACGGCCTCTCCTTCCCTTCTTACTATCAGGGATTAGCTAACCCCATTACTACCCAGGCCGCTTTCTCAATCTGCTCCGCCGAGCGGAGGAGACGGTTTCCTGTCATCTAAGCCGGCTCCCCCTCTCCCACTCTGGAGCCATCGTAAACTCCCTCACCCCATCTCAATTACAAGCGCCCTAATCGACCCTCCCGTCCCAAGCGACAGGCCTCCGCAGGTGTCTAGGAGGCGGGGGCGGGAAGGCCGGCTGATCTCCAGCCTCACCCGGGCTCTTCCGTGCTCACGGCGCCAGGCCTGCGTCTTGCAGGTGTTCAGCAATTATCTCGGCCGGGTTACCTCACCGTTTCTTGGGGTGGATGGAAAAAAATAAAAACGGCACATTCAAAAGATGGTTATGACAAAATAGGAAAGGCCTAAGAGGCAGGCAGGACCCCAAATGGAAGGCTCGATTCCTTTAATCAAGCCTGTGGCTTGGAGAAGTAGTCCCATCCCAGCGGATCCCTGGGATGGGAGACACGGAGGTGAGTTAAGGGTGATCTCCGATGGAAACACGAATAGAGTTAGTAAGGCTCGTGGACTTTGGGCTCCCCTCTCCCTGCTTCCCAAGGGACCTTATTTCCTGGCCACCCCACCCCACCCCCACTGGTAGGCAGCAGCAGCAGGCAGGGACTTAAAAAGGCCATCAGAGGAGTCGCTAGGAGCAAGCACAGGTGGATTATCTGGCCTTTATTTCCCGGTTTGGTTTAGTCTAGTTTCTGTTTGTTTGGAATGTGGTTGGAGGTGGGCACCATTTTTCAGGACTCAGTTCCTCTGTGACCAAGTGTCCCTTTCGTGTGCCTGAGAAAGCAGTGTCCCCACCGGGCTGATACTGTATTATCTTCATGTGCATTGGGAAGCACTGCCCTGAAGGTTTCCTTTCCTCCTGGCCTAATCCTCCCTCCTCCCTTTTTTCCATGCTTAGACAGTCAAAGCCGTCAGGACCCTTAAATTGGCCTACAATGTCCTCTGTTGACCACTGAGGACAACGAGGCCCCTAGGGTTCCAGGACTCACCTGAGGTCACACAGCATCCTCCCAGGGATTGGGGCAGAGCTAAGATTAGAACTCAGGCCTCTCTCCTCTGCCTACTTCTTGACTTGAAGCAGACAATTTTCCTGTTTTCTGCACTTTAGAACTTGCCCTCCCTTTCCCTAGGCCCTACCACCCACCACCCAGTCTCATTCCTCTCTCCCCTGCTGATCAGCAGGTACTGACTTGAATTTCCAGTCTACTAAGCGGAACAACCAGGCATCAGGAATATATTCAAATAGCAGACTTGGATGCTTGCTTGCTTTCATGCATCCAAAACCAGAGGGGAAAGCAGGACCACTCTGTGTTAATCTGCCACTCCTAGCTTCAAGACAGCAAGGCATTTCTCAGGAGGGCCAGGTTGGGCTACCTTTCTGTATCATGGGCAGATGCATGCACTTGCTGCCTTACTCGGCTTTGAGCCCTAGGGACGAGGGGGGAAAGAGGGTCCTGAGTGCTAATCCCCCTTCACAGCCCACTCATGCCACTATGGTACCCAAGACTCATCAGTTTAGAGAGGGCAGGGTTCCATGTGGGCACTTTCGGGGGACCATGCATGCCTGCATGCATGCTCAGTCGCGTCTGACTCCTTGCAACCCCCATGGACTGTAGCCTGCCAATCTCTTCTCTCCATGGGATTTTCCAGGCAAGAACACTAGAGTGGGTTGCCATTTCCTCCTCCAGGGGATCCTCCCAATCCAGGGATCAAACTTGTGTCTCCTGCATTGTAGGCGGAATCTTTACTGCTGAGGCATTGGTGATACCCTGGGGGGACCACAAATATTCCTTTTCCAAGCTAATTCCAAAATCTGGACTTTGGGAAATGAGGGAGCTTTGGTGAAGGTGGGCAAGCCATAAAACTCTTGTCAGACTCTCCTTGACTCTACTTGAAACTCCATCTGAGCATCTGTCCCTGTGTTTAAAGATGGGAAGGTTATTTTGGGCACTGTCTACGTGCATGTTAACCCCTCTGCAAACAAAGAATTTCCAGCCCCAGTTAAAGATGGCTTAATCTGATTAGTGTCCAGGGGGACTCAGGAGATGGTGAATGTGTCCTAATTCTTCACCACGGAGGGGGCAGGATGATTCTAAATGCTTATTCCTCCAGGTCAAGAAGATTAGTAGCTCCCACATAAAGCTGTCATGTCCATACCTCAGAAAACTGGCATCATCCATAATTTCATCCAAACTATAGCTGACAACCATTTGGAGATCGGGTGGTAAATGATAAGTTGACTATATGAGTTGCCTAAAGAGGCTCAAGGTATTTTAAAAGAAATCAATAATGGTGGTGACAAGGAAGCTGGGGAATGGGTGCTCTCCTAGACTGTCGGTAGAAATGAAAATTGCAATGACCTTCCTGAATGGCAATCTGACAAATATATACCAAAGACCTTACAATTGAGCACTCTTTGACTCAGCAATTCTAAGACTTTTACCCCAAGGAAATAATCAGAAATGTGTACAAAAATCTACATTATGAATTTTCATGACAGCAATGCTGTATAGTAGGAAAAAATGAAAATAACTTAAACCCTAATAATAGAAATTCACTTTTTTTTATCCACAATTTCATCATTTTATTTTTTTTTATTTTTATTTTTTTTAGTTTTTTATTTTTTAAATTTTAAAATCTTTAATTCTTACATGCATTCCCAAACATGAACCCCCCTCCCACCTCCCCTCCCCATAACATCTTTCTGGGTCATCCCCATGCACCAGCCCCAAGCATGCTGCATCCTGCGTCAGACATAGACTGGCGATTCAATTCACATGATAGTATACATGTTAGAATGTCATTCTCCCAAATCATCCCACCCCTCCCTCTCCCTCTGAGTCCAAAAGTCCGTTATACACATCTGTGTCTCTTTCCCTGTCTTGCATACAGGGTCGTCATTGCCATCTTCCTAAATTCCATATATATGTGTTAGTATACTGTATTGGTGTTTTTCTTTCTGGCTTACTTCACTCTGTATAATCGGCTCCAGTTTCATCCATCTCATCAGAACTGATTCAAATGAATTCTTTTTAACAGCTGAGTAATACTCCATTGTGTATATGTACCACAGCTTTCTCATCCATTCATCTGCTGATGGACATCTAGGTTGTTTCCATGTCCTGGCTATTATAAACAGTGCTGCGATGAACATTGGGGTACATGTGTCTCTTTCAATTCTGGTTTCCTCGGTGTGTATGCCCAGAAGTGGGATTGCTGGGTCATAAGGTAGTTCTATTTGCAATTTTTTAAGGAATCTCCACACCGTTCTCCATAGTGGCTGTACTAGTTTGCATTCCCACCAACAGTGTAGGAGGGTTCCCTTTTCTCCACACCCTCTCCAGCATTTATTGCTTGCAGATTTTTGGATTGCAGAAATTCACTTTTAAAAATAATGATGCCTTGCAAGAGAGTCACTGAAAATAGGGGATTAAAAATTAAAATGAGAAGTTTCATAATATAAGTAAAAAGGAAGTCAAGCTACAGAATAACTTCTCCAATATCATTTCAATTTTATAAAAAATCTTCGTGTGTGTGTGTTGATTAGACCATATATTTGAAGGTTATACCCAAATTTTCCCACAATGACTATATATTGCTTTTATACTCAGAAATAAAATTTTTAAAGAAATTAAATCAATTCCTTCAGCTATGAAATAGAGGGAAATGGAGTAACTTTTCTTATTATTATATATATTAATATAATCTAATCATCTCAGCTCTAAATTCAGCTCTCAAAATTTTTCTCAAGGATCAGATCTGATCCAATCAAAACCCTCAATCAACTAAACTCATCCAAGACATGAACTTAATTTTATCACATATGCATTGGTACTGTGTAATTTTACAAGGAAAATGGAAAAGTCTTCATTTTCTTCACTTGTGAGAAAAATACATGTATCTACCCATTGAACGTTTGGAACAGACATCATCCTAAAACCTAAAGAACTGGGGCTTTCCCTGCCCACACCTCTGTTATCAGTTGCCTCCTATAGAGCATCTTGCTGGATCCACCAAGGCAGAGCTTTTTGGTGAACCACCTTACTTGCTGTTTAGTCACTCAATCATATCCAACTCCAACCCCATGGACTTTAGCCATGGGATAGAGCAAGACTAGCCCACAAGACTCCTCTGTCCATGGGATTCTCTAGGCAAGAATACTGAAGTGGGTTGCCATTTCCTTCTCCAGGGGAACTTCCTGACCCAGGGATCGAACCTGAGTCTCCTGTATTGGCAGGCAGATTTTTTGTTTTTACCGATGAGCCATCAGGGAAGCTCACAGTACACTGCTAAATGGCATCTGAAGCCACCATAAGACAAAATTAGAGAGTGTTCTCACTGATCTCAAAAAGCTGTTGCCAACCAAATGGACTCAAAACAGGTTTTCAGTAGCATTAAGGGTGGTCTCTGCTGCAGAGCAAATCCTGGAGATTTAGCCCCATTTTTTCTCCCACAGCTTCCAACTTCACCATCGTCCCTTCTGGACTCCTGATGTCTCTGACGGACCAAGGTGCAGCATCGAGAACGTCCCCTCTCCAGGTATGTCTAGTGACCAAAATTGCTCCTCTCTCCTTCCAAGCTATCAAAAATACTATTGCCTTGAGAATGACCGGTTAGAGGTGTTGATAGGAAAGCAATCTGATTGAATTAGTCACTTTAAGATTAAAAAAATGACTATCACCCTGGCTCTCCCTGTTTGTGTGCTTAGTCACTCAGTCATGTCCGACTCTGCAAACCCATGGACTGTAGCCCAGCAGGCTCTTCTGTCCATGGGGATTCTCCAGGCAAGAATACTGAAGTGGATTGCCACGCCCTCCTCCAGGGGATCTTCCCAACCCAGGTCTCCCCTATTGCAGGCGCATTCTTTACCATCTGAGCCACCGCTCTTCCTGTGGTGTCTTTTAAATAACACTAATTCATTCTTTTCTTAAGTATAACTTCTGATTCATCTGCATTAGAATCACCTGGCTGCTTGTTGCAATTATGGGTTTCTGGGCCCCAGTCCTATCAGAATTGGAATAACTTCTGGTAGGCTCCAGGGATCTACATTTTAAACAAGTCCCTTTGATAATGGTGTACCCTAAAGTCTGATAACTACTGGAGTGTGAAGGAGTTGCTATCTTTGAGCAGAGAAGCCTTCACAGTTAAATGACCCACTTTTCACTCCAGGAGCACCCACATCAAAAAACAGGGGTTAGAAATTTCATCAACACTAAATAAATTTTTACAAAACTTTTATACAGCAGGCACTGTTATCATCTACATTTTAACACTGCAGAAAACTGAGGCTCAGAATGATTAGGTAACTTCCCCAAGGTCACACAGCTTTTAAATGTTGGATCTAGCCTTTGAACTGCAGCAGCCTTGAGAAAGCCTCCTGAGGACTTACTTCAAATATTAAGTTATAACCCGTCTCCATCACAACTTCAGCTTCGCTAAGACAGGCAGCAGTGCCCAAACTTGAAAGATTGTGCTGAGCTGTGTTCAGTCTCTCAGTCGTGTCTGACTCTTTGAGACCTGTGGACAGTAGCCCATCAGGCTCCTCTGTCCATGGAGCTTTCCAGACAAGAATACTGAAGCGGGTTACGATTTCCTACTCCGGGGAATGTGATGACATCCCTAAAAAGAGAGATAGGAAAAACAAAAAGTGGCTGAGGTGTGAATTTCTTCGAACACTACACCATGTGTCAATTCGCATTGAACATTTTGGACACCAGTTTAGGCTGGTTGACGTATTACAGTTTTGCCTGAGAAGGCTCAGAACTTTGAAACTGTTTCCTTTCGAGCTTTGATTACACATTCGCTCTGACTTGAAAAAGGATTATGTTGTTAGGAGCCACACACTCCCTCTCAGCAGCCGCTTGGAGCTGTTTTCATCTGTAATGATTGTTTAATGACTGTTTAAGAAAGTGCTGCCTGAGGTTCTCTAATCACCCAATTTTTATTAAGCGCTCACAGAAATCACACAGGTGCAGAACTGCCTAATTGACAGGCAAGTCACTAGGTGTGCAGAGCTCCTTTCCTCCAGAGGAGGAAATGCAACGCCGATGGCAATGTGCACCCCACCTTACCAGCAAGGGAGGAAACACAGAGGGGAACCACACATGGGCTTCCCCAAGGGGAACAAAAGATAGATTTGAAAAATGGAATACAGAGCAACAGATATTTTAAAGAGGGGAGCAGCAAGGTCTAGAAAGATCACTAACGGTATGGAGGTCAGGAACTCTCATCTTCCCTTACCCTGATAAGCATCCTGAAGATCCAAGTTCCCTCAACCAAGAGCTATAGAAATCTCCAACCCTAGCTGGAATGAGCTTTGGAGCTGAGTAGTTCAACAAATGGCTATTGATGGCAAATACTGTACTAGTTACCATGAAGTTGGCCCACAGATGAGTGATGAACATCTTGTCCTGTGAGACGCTCCAAGTCCGAGGTGGAGGTAACTGCACAGGATGATACCCCAGCAATACCTACAGTTTATGCACCCTTTTTATGCAATACACACTGTTAAGTGCTTTACAAACACAATGGAAGAATAGACATAAACCCATCTCCATATGAGAAAACAGGGACTTAAGGAAATCAGGTTCTTTACCCTAAATCATGTAGCTAGTAAGTGATGGAGCCAGCGTTTGAACTACAGTCTGGCTCTGAAACCCTGCTCTTAACCACTCTCCTAGACTGAGAATTTATTTTAGGAGTTGTGAAGACGAGGAGTAAGGTGTGCCCAGGGCATGATGGGAGCATTGACTGCGGACTCTTGGCCCAGCTTAGATTCAAATTCTGGACCAGACACTTGCTAAACATGAGGCCTTGGTGTAAGGCCAGACCCAGGGGCCATGATGGGCCGCCCCTCCTCTCCCTCCTGCCGGCAGGGGAAGTCCCTAACGGAAGGAGCTTCCCAGATCCTGGGGACCAATGACAACACACTTCACCAGCTAAAGCCGCCCCACCCCAGCCACGTAGAAGGACCCGTCAGCCAGAGACGTCTCGGCCTGGCGACCTATCCGAACCTCCATCCATCTAACCTGACCATCCCTCGCAAGGAAGGTATAAAAACCACCCCCAACAAACCACCCTCAACCTGCCTCATTCCGGTTTGGGATCCCCACCTGGGAGCTCTTCGCCATTAAAAAGCCTGTTAGACACTTTTGGTGTCCTGGTCTTTTACCTAACATTTGGGTTAAGAACTTAATTTTTCTCAGCCTTAGTTTTCTTGTGTGTAGAACAGTTTCAGTAATATCAACCACAACAGATCGCCCTAGAATGAAAGGGGATACAGTACGTAAAGCATCCAACTCAGCATCATCTAATAGGTCACGTGGTAGGTGATGAGTTAATATTGCTTTCCCTCCCGTTTCTGCTTTTCAGGTAAGAAATGGTGGAGCTGGCAGCCTAAAGCCAAAAATGGCCCAAAGTGCCTGGGAAACAGACTAATGGGCATGTGGACAGGGGCAGCCACTGTGGGGAGCACTCTAACATTACCTAATGAAAATTAAGAAAGGGCAACCAGGTCTGTATGGAGATGGGCATGGGGTTTCAGGACCACATTGTCTATCACAGTGGGGAGCTGGAAGCAATCTACATGTCTATCACTGGAAATGAATATGAAGATCACGGGGGAAGTCTGTTATAGAATACATTGTAGGAGTTGGGGTAATGTACTATCTATATAAACAACATTTAATGTTAAGAATCAGTCCTGTAGCCCACGTCCATTCATTCAAATAAAGAACCCTTACACATTCAAAATAACTGCATTATTTTGCAGTGATACACACGTACCTACCTTAAGTACATGTCTTATGTGTATAATGATTCTCAGAGTTGTCCACACCCAAATCCCAGTAACCTGTGAATACCTCATGTTATGTGGCATGTTATATGGTGAGAGGGAATTAAGGTTGCTAATCAGCTGACCTTGAGATGGACAGCTATCCTAGATTATCCAAGTGGTCCCCATATAATCACAAGGGCCCTAATAAGTGAGAAAAGGAGCGGGAGAGCAAGTGGAAGAACTCAAGTGAGAGAGACTAGGGCAGCCATTGGTGGCTTTGGAGATGAAAGGGGCTGAGAGCCAAAGAACATAGGCGGCTTCTAGAAACTGGAAAAGTCAAGAGAACGGATTCTTCCCTAAGCCTCCCAAAGGAACACAACCCTGTCAACAGATGATTCTAGCTTAGTGAGACCCACTGGGATTCTGACCTCCAGAGTTGTAAAATAATGAATTTGTGTCGTTTTAAGCCACCCCATGTGTGGTCATTTGTTACCGTAGCAACAGGAAACTGATACAACCTCAAACACATACCTGAGTACCAGCAGTAGAAGAGGAATGGAGGTCAAGACTGGAAAGGAAGGGAGTGCCATGCATGGACCAAAGCTGATATCTTGCCCCATGCTGAGGAGTGTGCTGAATTCAACTCAGTACCTGAGATGAAGCAAAACAGACAGGAGGGAAGGGGGAAGGAGAGAGAGGGATTTGGGGGCTGGGGGTAGAGCTGGTTGGTTGCATGGTCTATGCCACACAACGCCCTCACATCCAGCGCAGTGTACCAGATGTACTGAAGAAGTCAAAGCGCAGGTGAGAACTGATGACTCTGAAGGGGGTCCACAATAAAGGAGCACTCGTGTTAAGGTGGGTTAGACTGGAACAACTCCTAGAGTGGGCAGGAACCTGGGTTATGGTCCCCTGGTTTCAGAGTGCGGTACAAAGCCATCCTCCCTACCACACTAACCAAAAGGTACCTCTCAGTTGGGTAGAGAAGATTAACCAAAGAAAATCAGAACTGCCTGTAAAATGGTGTATTAATACCAATTTTACAGAATCTCTTCCAGAAAATAGAAGATGGAATGTTTCCTAACTCATTTTACAAGGTTAGTATTATCCTGATACCAAAACCACATAAAGACAGTCCAAATATCCCTCATAAACTTAGACACAAAAATCCACAACAAAATATCAGCACATTGTAACCTGTAGTTTATAAAAAGAATTGTTTACCATGACTAACTGGGATTTATTCCAGGCATGCAAGGCTGGTTCAACACTTGAAAATCAATGTAATCTACCATATCTACAGGCTAAAGAATAAAAATCATATGATCATTTCAACTGATGCAGAAAAAAAGCATTTGACAAAATCCAATACTCATTTGTGATAAAAATGTCTCGGCAAGCTAGAAATAGAGGGAAACTTCTCAACTTGATAAAGAACATCTATAAAACAGCTACATACTAACATGATATTTAATGGTGAAAGACTGAATGCTTTCCCCCCAAGATCAAGAACAAGGCAAGAATGCCCATTCCTGCTACACTTATTCAACATAATAAGCCAACATCTGGACCTCAGCTCACCTCAAGACAGGTGAGAATTCAGGAACACAGCACCTGGGACCTGCCCTTAGTATCTAGGTTGCCCAGATGGCACCATTTCAGTCTCACTGACCTCTCCCACATACTTGCGTTTTTTAAGAACTAATTTCCCCTCAACAGCAACTATTGAATTTAAACCCTCACTGCATCCCTTTGTTCTTCTGAAGCTAGAGCTTTCCCAAATTACCATCAATCCAGTCCAAACCAAGAGAAAAGAATGCAGATTGCACGCTGTTTTGTACTACCTGAAATCAGAATATAAAAGAGAATACCTTTTCTAACTGCCCACAGATTGCAAAATGCTTTCTTGTTCTCCAGCTCGTCAGCTCCAGTCCTCTCCTCTCACTTCTGAGCTTTCCTGGGATGCCCCCTGGCAGAATGAATGGCTCCCTCCTCTGAGCTCCCACGGGGTTCCCAGGCGGCTCACTGGTAAAGAAGCCATTTGCAGTGCAGAACCACAGTTTGATCCCTGGGTGGGACAGAGCCTCTGGAGGAGGGTATAGCAACCCACTCCAGTATCCTTGCCTGGAGAATCCCATGGACAGAGGAGCCTGGTGGGCTACAGTTCATAGGGTCGCAAAGACTCAGACACAACTGAAATGACTTAGCACACCTGCACGATGAGTTTCTACAGCACTTGGTACAATTCCCTGTGGCCACCCCTGGCACTTTCTATTAAATCACTAGTTCAAGTCTCTTTGTGCCCCACTAGACCAGGAGGGACCACACAGTGAGTAATTTAGCATCTTCTCCCCAGCACTTAGTATGGGCTCAACCATGGGGTTTGGGTGCAGTTCAATTGAGAGGTAGGTATTATTGGCACATAGAAGGGACTTGGTAACTGGTAACTGAAGTGGAAACCAGAGGAAGAAGCTAGGATTTGGACACAGTGAAGGACTCCATCAAGGTCACACAGTGAGATGGTGACGGAGCTGGGCTTCGATGCAGATCTTTTGCTTTTCATTTAGATAAACAGACACTTTTCACCCACTGATGTTCTGCCCTGTAGCTCTGGAGGGATCATACCCAGGAAAGCAGCTGAGGGTTTAATGCATACCTCCTCCGTGTGGAAGCTAAAGAGAAAAATAAAACAACCTTGTTCCGTGCCATCATGCAGAGGCAGCACAGAAGCAGAAAAGCGGCCAGGATTCTGAGAACCTCTGAAAACAGAATGCAAACCACAGAGCCCAGCCTATCACGAGCTCAACAAAGTTTCCGAGCGTTGAACTCTGAACTTTGAGAAGTCTGGAATCTTTAGCAATTGCTTATTGCCTGCAGGATAGACGCAGTTAGTCCCGTGCCTTCTGGGCATGCCCTTAGCTGCAATCCTCATTGAAGTTTCTATGCTGCTGCTTTCAAAACTGCTCAAATTCCTTCACTCAAGTGTTCTTAGCACTTATGTTGATAGGGAATACTTCAAAGGGTACATCTTTACTTTATCAAATCTGATCTAATTTTGCAGATGGAATCAAAGAGGTTCATTTTGAGTCTAGTCAAGTTTGCCAACCATCCCGGAGAGGAGGCACCGATGCTTTGTCGTCTGTATAATTAACCTTAACTGAGAGGTCCCCAGAGATACCGGGGTCTTCGGCCATCTGGATCTAGAGACCCTTGGGCAGAGGCAGGGGTGTCCCTCAGAGTGAGAGAAGCATCAAGAAGGGAAAGATGAGTCTCCGACACCCAGGGATCCACGGTTAGTCCTTCACTACAGCAGTCAAAGGCAGGATGGGTGTTCCAGGGGAGCTCTATGAAGACAGAAAATCTAATGAGCTTCAGTGTGCCTGGCGGTCTTTATAGTGTGCTGTGTGGTAGAGGGGAGCCCCGGACACAGGCAGCCAAGGCCCGGAGTATTAACCTTCACCCTCGGCTGCAGGAACAATTACACGTCTCTTCTCCCAACCTGGCACTTTTTATAAAATCCAAAAGTTGATGCCGGTGCTAATTTGCCCCTGAAACCTGCGTTTGAAGCTGAATCCAGGCATGAATTCAGCTTGCCTAACCAACTGAGCTATTATAATCGTTACTGTAAAAATGCCTGTCTGCATACAACACACCAGGTTGGAGGAAAGCCATTGAGTTTGGGGTTCAGAAAAGTTCTCTGTGGCTCAGAGCAGAGACAGTTCTGGCTGATGTGATATTATTTGGAGATATATATATATATATACATATACATATACAAGGGCAGCCATTTCGCATTGAATTGAACACGAAGGCAGGGGAGGCTCGGGGATTCAGCTCTTAATGTCCTCAGATCTGGGGTCTCCCTTTTAAAAAGCTCTTCAAAAACTCCCACACACAATGGGCCCCCACCCCCTGGCTTTGGACACTGGAGGGAGTCACGCTCATCCACCAGCCTCTGGGAGGTCAGGGGGAAAGTCGCAGAGCCTTTGTAAAAGGCCCACACAATTGACCATGAAAAAGCTCCAGGGCTTAGATCTCTGCCCACGCATTCCGGTCATCAAGGGTGTGGGCGTCACTCTCCCATTCCCTCAGAAAAGAAACCAGGCCAGGTTTGGAGAGGTGGAGCACCCGCCTCAGCTCTGAAGCCTTCAGGCCTCCCCAGGTTGCCTGGCCCCTTACCCCTTGCTAAGAGCCACCCATCTGGCTCCCCTCCAAATGATTCTCAACCCAGCAGAGTGACCCTGCAGAAACAGATCCAGCAAGGCAAAATCCTGAACTTAGCCTTGAGAGCTCTATGATCTGCCTTGATTGCCTCCCCAGACTGCTCTGTCCATCCAGGGCTGGTTCCATGGACCTGTGACACCTGCAGCCACATTAGGCCCCATATCCTATTCTTGAGATTTTTGCCATTCTTAATTTTTTAACGAGAGATCCATATTTTTAGTTTACACAGGGCCTTGAAAATTGCATAGCCTTCTGCTATGCTCCACACACCTTCCCATGCTTCCTCATACCATGAGCCTTCGTGCATGCTGTTCCCTCTGCATGAAATGATTCTACACACCCAATCCCCACCATTGACACTGCCTGCTACTTTCCTCACTCCTACTCATCCCTTGGATCTCAACTAAATTGTCACTTCCTCCAGGAAGTCCTCCCTGTCCTCCCCTGTTGGATCAAGTCCCCTTTTACAGGCTCTTACAGCACCATGCTCTTTCTTCCATAACTTTTTCTATGGTTACAATTCTACGTTTATTATATGTGCTGCATGCTAAGTCACTTCAGTGGTGTCCAACTCTTTGAGACCCCATGGTCTATAGCCTGCCAGGCTCCCCTGTCCAAGGAATTCTTCAGGCAAGAACACTGGAGGAGGTTGCCATGCCTTCATCCAGGGCATCTTCCTGACCCAGGGATCAAACCCATGTCTGTTACTTCTCTTGCATTGTCAGGTAGGTTCTTTACCACTAGCACCACCTAGAAAGTACCAACAAAGGCTAGTCCACCTCATGTAGTGAGGGCAGGCCAACCGTTTGAACGCATTTGATTATTCCCATCTGGAATATGATTTCCAAGAGGGTAGAAACCACGTCTGATTTTCAGCTCACCATTGTAGCTTCAGTGCCCAAGAGAGTGCTAGACACATAATAAACATTACATAAATGTGTGTTGAGCTAATTACATAACATAAAAGGATAATAGTGGTCGGAGGTAGGCTCTGCAGTCAGACTTCTCGACTTCACATCTGTTTCTGCTGCTGCCTTTTATGATCTCAGGGAAATTCCCTAACCTCTCTGGGCTTCATTTTTCTCATCAAGAAAAAAGAGGATAAAATAATTCATAGAACCATTGTGAGCTTTCAGTGAAATGATGTACACAGAATAGTTGAGACAGGCCTGACACGCAGTCAGCAGCCCAAATGTCCACCATTCTTATTATGGGATGGCTGACGAGCACTGTACATGCACTTTCCATGTCTCACGTGTTCCTGCAACAATTCCACATGGCAGGAATTGTACCCAGGCGGTGCAGCTAACAAGTGTCTGGGTAGAACAGGAATCCATTAGAATCCATCTTCTTGACCTGTGTTTGTGTCAAAGGCATAGCAGTTGAGAAAGGACCGGAAATGGAATTCTCAAGGGGTGGCAGAAACCCAGGCTGGCCCCACACTTTAGTATTTGTGTGATTGTGGACAATTTTTCTTGGCCTTCGTGGGTCTTAGTTTCCTCATCTATAAATCAAGGATGATAAGAAATGCATCTCATAGGGTTGCTGTGAGTGTTAAGTGAGACAAACCTTGCAAAGTGCTTGGCACAAGGCATGGCTCCTCATTAAGGATTTGGTAAGGTTTAGCTCTCAGTGTTATGATTAAATTGAAAATACAGTCCATGGAATTCTCCAGGCCAGAATACTGGAGTAGGTAACTGTTCCCTTCTCCCAGGGATCTTCCCAACCCAGGGGTACAACCAAGGTCTCACGCATTGCAGATGGATTCTCCACCAGCTGAGACACCAGGGAAGCCACTGGTCAGAGTCATGCTGCTCAGGGTGAAAGGAACCACATGACGCCTCAGTTTCAGAGCTGCCTTGCTCCCATAGTCACAACTACCAAGGCTTCTAAAGAGAATTCAAATTGCTGCATAGAGGAGGGCATCACTGTCCCGAATTCCTTCAACTTCCGGCATTTCCTCCACGTCACCCTGGATGAATTGTGCTGGTGGCAGTCTCTCTGCTTTTCAGATCAAGGGATGATGTTCCCCAGGGTGGAGGGTTTCAGAAGACCAGAGGCCCCAGGTGCGGCCTCAAGCCCTGCTCTTGCCCTCCATCCACTCTCCCTGGAGAAGATAAAGTCCTGGACAGCAAAGGGTTAATTCACCAGGTGCCTGCTTCACACATCACGAGCTGAGGTGACAACCTCATGCATCCAGAATGGCTAGACTATGCTGATATGGGATTAAAGCAGAAATCCTGTTCCCTCTTCAGCCAACAACCAAAGAACCAGAATGTGCTGGGCCCGTTGCAGACTTCTCAACACCCAGGAGAGAAAGAGTTCTAACCGCTGATCCTGTGGGCTCAGTAAGAGGGGTCCTCTCCTCTGCTCAGAATGAGCCAGGGCAGCTAGTAAGGGGAAGTCATGTGTGACCCAGAGGTAGGCCCGAGGAACCTTGACTGCCATCCAGACACATTGTGTTCCCCCTGTCCGTGAGCTGGGGGCCCTGGAGAAATGCCTTGGAGCAGCTGCTGGGGACCATGGAGGTTGACAGGGCCCCTCCTCCACTTTGGTCAGAGCCCTACAGTTTTGTCTGACATCTGTGATGTGTGTGTGCACATCACATACACATATATATACACACACACATATATATGTATGTATATACATGTACGTATATGTGTATATATATACATATATGTATGTATGTATGTATGTATGTATGTATGTATATATGTATGTATACAGACATATGTATTCTAGAGAGGGTTCTGTTTGAGGGTGGAAAGTCATTCTTTAAAGCTTATTATTAAAAGTAAGCAAGTATGGAAACGCAGAGGCAGAGAACAGATACGTGGACATCGGAGAGCGACGGGGGATGAGCTGGGAGATTGGGACTGACCTGTGAGCACTGCCATTTGTAAAACAGATAGCCGGTGGGAAGCTGCTGTATAGCACAGAGATCTCAGCTCAGGGCTCTGTGATGATTTAGATGGGGGGAGGTGTCCAAGAGGGAAGGGATAAATGTGTGTGTATCTATATATATTATATATATAATATAGTTGATTTGCTTCATTGTACAACAGTGTAAGGCAACTATACCCCAATTAAAAATACATAATGTTTTTGTCCATTTCCCACGTCAAACTAAGACTCATGGAAATCTCCAAGACCGCCCTGCACAGCTAATTATCAGCCAAGGAGAGGCCAGAACCTGAGCCCCTCCGTGTCGGCCGGGACTGCTCTACCCCAGCACAGGGGGCCCTGAATAGTGGCTTTGGCAGATGGGATCAGCCTGTGAAAGCTCTTCTTGGAGAGAAGAGAAAACTCACTGAGCCAGAGAAGACCTGAGAAAAGTTTTCCCTTCCCGTTATAGGAAAGGTAGGACTGCATACAGGTGTACTGACCCTCTCCTTTGCCTCTTAGGTGAATACAGCTGTGGGATCCACTACCAGAGAAGAGTGGGTCCCTCCCATTCCTGGAGACCTCCCTTCAGGTGCTTTTCACTAGGAGCTTCCCAGGCCTGCCAGGCAGCAGACCTCAGCATGGAAGTGCATCTTTGGGTGGACATTAGCTGGGGGGAGCCAAAACCAGGAAGTCTCATCTTTGGGTGGATATTGTGGGTTGCTCATCTCTAAATTCTTTTGAGTCTGGCTTCAAAGTTCTGGAGCCCCAGGCTGATTAGCTGGCCGTGAGGATGTTACTAATGGAAGTGAAATGTCCTTCTGGCAGAAACCCTGAAATCTGCTTTGGTGGGTTGTGAAATTCAAAAGATTGGGGGTAGAGTCATCCAAGTTTATCTAGACTAATGCCTATTCTACAGAGGAAGATGCTGAAGCTCAGAAAGAAAAAGTAACTTGCTCAAGAAAAAGTGAAAATAAGTAATGATAGACCTTTGCCTCTGGTGTAGAGGAGAGGAACACTTGTGTCTCATTTCTCCCCAAAATGTAACTGCTCATTTCAAATCATATCCTCTTTCTTGAGCTACGAATCTTTCTTCACTCCATCTTCCACCTCCCCCCATTCCCCAAATCTTACCCTAAAAATTGCTTTCCCATTGATAAGAATTCCTAACTTCTGGGATTCATAATTCCCCATCTCTCTTGACTGAGCCAAGTAGGGGATATTTTCAGGAGTCATTAGTCCATACGGGAAGTCCTAACTCACTGAACTGAAGTCGATGCATATAGCTGACACAGAGCCAGGCCCCATCTCTCAGCATGGGAAGGACTCCATTCAACTTGGTCTTACCCAAGCTCTCCTCCCAAAGCAGTGAATCAAGTTAACAAGAACCAATCTGGAGAAAGCAGGTCATGTTAGCTAAAATCATTAGAAAGAAGTTTCCATTTAATTGGGGCGATATAAGTCAGGCAACTGACACTTTACTTGGATCTGAGGAATCCACAGGCATGGACTCCATTTCCCAAATCACAGCACAAACATAGAATCAACAAAAAGATAAGCAGTCCATGCCCTGGTCAATCAAAACAAGAAAAATGACAATCACAATTCAACTTCCTCTCTTGAGGTAGGAGGTTCACGGCTCATTAGTCTCTTTCGCTCTAATCACCCCCATCCACCTTTCAGTCTTTAAAACTTTCTTTTACCTTCACTTATTCATCCATTCAATAAAAGAGTCAAGGTCAAGATGTTGGCCAAACCCTTATCCCCACTCAACACACTCTACCCAATACCCCCACCATCCCTCCCCAGCCAGCCTCTTCTCCTCCAAAATGAGCCCACGATGAAAGTACAGCAGGCTCTGTGCATTTTAAAGAGCTAGCCTATTTTCAACTCTAAAATAATATGTGGCATAGAAAACAGCATGTAGGATGAAAAAAGATCCTGTTTAGTTTCAGTGTGACATTTGCCTGGGGGAAGAAGTGCAGAGCTCATTGGCAAGCCGATTGTCGAAGCCCTGACCAGTCAGTTACAAAGTGTCATCATTTAATATGCCAGTCAGCTCTGCCTTTTCGAGGCCAATCACTCCTTTTGTGCCGGGGGGGAGGCAGCGGTGGGGGTGCAGAGGAGAAATTGAGCAGAAGAGGGGTGGAAGCAGCAGAATGAAGGGGGTAAGGGGCCCACAAAAGGGCAAGTGCACAACGTTGGATGGCTTGAGCTCTCTCCCACCCCATGGCGTCCTCACTGGTGCCCACTGGGGCAAAATGGCCAGAGCCCAGTGGCTCTTGGTCACGGTAGCTGCCCAGGTGAGGCATCCATGAAGTATGCCCCCAAATCCCACCTAAGCCAAGACGCGGGCATATTGGGCCCCAAAGTCACAGAGCTTCCATCCATCCCCAGAGCTGGGGTCATCTTCTGGCCCCAGATGCTACCAGAAATCCCAGCTTCTTAAGTTCTGGGCAAAAAGGTCAACGCATCTGAACCTATTACCAGCTCCTGCAAGCCTGACACAATTCTGTGTTCAGACATCAGTGCAAGATCCCAGCTGCCTTTCATGACTCTGAGCTTTGTATCCAACTTACCATTAACAGGGTTCAGCCAAGGCATGGCTTTTGACTCGCTCTCCCCCCACCACGGCCCCCTCTCTCGGTCTGTCAGCCTTTTCTTCATCAACTATATTTGTTACAATCAAGTCCTGTCAACTGTCACGGCTTACATACAGACTGCCAGTAAATATGTCTTTCCACTCATTAGACATTCCTCCCAGTCACCTTGGGATTTCTACCTTGTCTATCTCACTCCAAAAAACTTTTGTTCAGAAGTATGAGACACCCACTGAGCAATGTCAGCTTGCGGCCATTACCTCAGGAAGTGACAGAAAACACCCAACTGTCACTCATTAAGATCCATTTTTTCCAGAGTTGATGTAAGTCAGACTTTGCCCCCAAAACGAATCATGATTTATTTAATATATTTGCTTCTACAAGTGTCAGCTCATCAGCTTAAAATGTTCCTCCTTTAACTCTATTGAGGACTGAACAGAAAGTTTTCTTTGAAACCTCGTTTTTGCTTTAAGGCTTAATAATTAAAACAGGAACAGGAACAGTGAAGACTCTGCTCTATCGGTGCACTTTGGTGGCCCCTGGTTTTATAATTATATGTACAAAGCAGTCGTGTTGGAATTGTCGCCGGACACGCTGGAGAAATTGCCCCCCACTGAGCAAGCTGGCTTTTTCTGCCGGGCACACCGGGCTGGGGCAAGATGAAATGAAAACCTGGGATGGTTTGAAAGCAGGGACAAAAATAACAATTAGGGAAGCCAGGAGGAGAAAGATGTGGTTTCTTAATTGCTCGGCCCATGTGCCAGCGGGCAGCTCCCCACAACGCTGCAGGAACGTGGGGTCCCTGATGCTGTCCCGAAGCCTAGGGGATGTGGGCAAAGGAGCGCTGGCCACAGCTTTCTGGGAAAGATGCCCGAGGCCTGGCTTTGACCTGGATTTCAGGAGAGATCAAAGCCTGAGCCGAATAGGAAGGTGATTTGACGGGCTGATGGCTTCCTGTGGGGATCTTCAGCTCAAGGTCATATCCAGCCACCCTCCTCTTTTTCAGATTCACTCTGGTCAGTGCCTTCTCCAGGAAGAGGGAGGTTGAATTCCTCAGGAGGGGCCATTTGGAAGGCGATTACCATGCCCCTTGACATCCCTTTGGCCTTCCTTGGTGTCTCAGCAGTAAAGAATCTGCCTGCCAATGCAGGAACCACAAGAGACACGGGTTCAATCCCTAGGTGGGGGAGATACCCTGGAGAAGGAAATGGCAACCCACTCTGGCAATTTTGCCTGGAAAATCCCATGGACAGAGGAGCCTGGAGGGCTACTGTCCATGGGGTCACAATAAGTTGTATGAAAGAGCACACGCATACATGGTGAGTGATATCCCTTTGGCCAGACAGTTAGGACTATGACTAATTCTCCCTGCACCCTGGAGCTTGCTTCCCTCAATCCCATGGCCTGGGCTGGGGACCCCAGTGAGAGATTAATCCTGAGCTCACCCTATCACCTTTAAAAGGACTTCACCCCCAGACCCATATGCATCCAGGTAAAGGTTAGTGCTGTACAATGGGGACTGCACAGAAGAGTAAGGGAGAAAGGAAAAAAATCCATGTGAATTTCCCCAAAAGGAGATGGATGGTCTGGGGAGAAACTGGGGCTCCTGTCACCAAATGTTCCCACTCCACAGCCGATTGCTGGGGTGCAGCATGGGAGAGAGACCAGCCTCGCCTGGCAATCAGGTTCAGTGACACTCAAAACCGCACAGTTGGAGATCTTAGGATTCTGAGGTTTAATATTTTGCCAGATGCTCTTTCTTTGTGTCTGCATTACCAAGACAATGTGAACCCCATCCTTCAAATCCCCCCCAACATCTGGTCAAGGTGGGTTAGGGCATCTTCTGGGTTAGGGCATCCATCACTGATTGACATGGGGGTTCAGGGGAAGCTAGAAGCGTAGAGGAGGCTGTGGAAGGCCCATGGGAGAGGCAGGAGCTGCCATCTGGGTCCAGACAACTGCCCTGCTCACTAAGATGATAGCCCTGGCTTTTCTGCGGAAACAATGATGTTCTTCTTTTTTGAAAATAAATTTATGTATTTATTTGGCTGTGCTGGGCCTTTGTTGCTGCAGGAGATTTTCCCCAGTTGTGGTGCTAGGGCTTCTGATTGTGGTGGCTTCTCTCGTTGCAGAGCATGGCTCGGTCGCTGCTGTTCCTGGGCTCTAGAGCACAGCCTCAGTAGTTGTGACGGACAGGCTTAGTTGCTCCACGGCATGTTGGATCTTCCCAGATCAGGGAGCAAGCCCATGTCTCCTGCATTGGCAGGTGGATTTTTTATCACTGAGCCACCAGGGAAGCCCCACAGTGACATTCTTAAAATATAGACTTGATGGCAACATCTCCCTCCCACTTCAAGCCTTCCAATGGCTTCCCATGGTTTGTAGGATAAATGTCAAACTAAATAAGAGTGTGAGCAAGGACCTCATCCCAGCTCTGTCACTGTAAAATTTTGGTATCTCTATGGCCTGTGCCAGACTTGGGTCCCCTGAAACAGAACCAGCTCTGAGCCAGGTGATAGCTGGAGGGGGAAATGGCTTCTCAGGAGATGGAGAGGAGGGTGAGGAAGTAGCTATTACTTAATCATAGTACCCTATAGTTGCCAATGGAGTTTCCCCAGACAGGTGTGTCTGATTGACTAAACCAGGTCATGTGCTCAGTACTTAGCTGCCACAAGGACTGAGAAAGTGGGCACTGCCCTTTCCTACTTCTGCTCCCCTCCACGACTCAGAGAGTCGAAAATTCCCAAAATATAAGGAATTTCAGATGCTGGCCTCCAATACAAGAAAATGTCTTCTTTCAGCTCAGTTCATTGCCAAAGTATAGCTTTCCCAGGGAAACTGGCAAAAATCCCCAACTAGGTCTCATGAGGGCACATTTTCCATCTCTTTAGCGCCCCAAGCACCAGGAAGAGGGTCATCTACTACCATCCACCCAACCACATCTGTATCCATCTCCTTGACCCAGCATGACAGGCAAAACTCTAAGGGAGGAAAACACATTAAAAATTGGTCTACAAACAGAACCCTCTCACATTACCATGACCCATAGCTCTGAAGGTGGATCAGACGTGGAAGTGTTTGATGAGGCTCAGTCCGTTTCTAACCATTTATTCTAGAATTTAAAACCCGTGCCTCTTGGTAGAACTCAACACCCCTAGGAATGTGATCAAGGCCCCAGATGGAGCTGTCAATTCACAAGTAGCCCAAGAGGACAGAAGAACATGTTAAACTACACCACAGAAGTGCAATCAGCAAAGTCTAGACTGTGGGAAACTCTGTGGGACAAAAATTTGGATGTCTTACATAGATGACTTTCAAGGGGATGAAATGACAGATGGGGTGGGGGAGGGGAGAGCTTATAGATTAAAAACACCTAAAAACATTTCAATCATTTGCAATGTTTAGACTTAATCTGAATCACAAACAAATGTTAAAATATATATATATAAGACAAGTCTTCCCTGGTGACTCAGACAGTAAAAATTTGCCTACAATGTAGGAAACATGGGTTCAATCCCTGGGTTGGGAAGATCTCCTGGAAAAGGAACTGGGTGCCCACTCCAATATTCTTGCCTGGAGAATTCCACAGACAGAGGAGCCTGGTGGGTTACAGTCCATGGGGTCACAAAGAGTCAGACAAGACTGAGTGACTTATACTTTCCTTTCACTTTTTAGAAACCTGAATATTGGATATTTGATGGCATTAAGAAATTACTGTTAAATTTTCAGATGTGATGATGATTTTGTTTTTATATATCTTTAAGTGTCCCTATGTTTTAGAGGTATATATTGAAATGATATTAATGATGACATGATATTACAGATGAAATGTTATTAACGTCTGAGAGGCAAAGGGTGAGAATGTAGGATTGCACAAGGTTGGCTCTAAGCTGTTAATTGCTGAAATTTGGAGGTGGTACTCATGCTTTAAAAAAGGTCTATTAGCTCAGTTGGTAAAGAATCTGCCTGCAGTGCAGGAGATTTGGGTTCAATCCCTGGGTCTGGATGATTCCCTGGAGAAGGAAATGGCAACCCACTCTGGTATCCTTGCCTGGAAAATCTCATGGACAGAAGAGCTGCAGTCCATGGGGTCGCAAAGACTCGGGCACAACTGGGCGACTAACACTTCAGTTCAGTTCAGTTCAGTCACTCAGTCGTGTCCAACTCTTTGCGACCCCATGAATCGCAGCATGCCAGGCCTCCCTGTCCATCACCAACCCCTGGAGTTCATTCAGACTCACGTCCATCGAGTCAGTGATGCCATCCAGCCATCTCATCCTCTGTCATCCCCTTCTCCTCCTGCCCCCAATCCCTCCCAGCATCAGAGTCTTTTCCAATGAGTCAATTTTTCACATGAGGTGGCCAAAGTACTGGAGTTTCAGCTTTAGCATCATTCCTTCCAAAGAAATCCCAGGGTTGATCTCCTTCAGAATGGACTGGTTGGATCTCCTTGCAGTCCAAGGGACTCTCAAGAGTCTTCTCCAACACCATAGTTCAAAAGCATCAATTCTTCAGCACTCAGCCTTCTTCACAGTCCAACTCTCACATCCATACATGACCACTGGGAAAACCATAGCCTTGACTAGACGGACCTTAGTCGGCAAAGTAATGTCTCTGCTTTTCAATATGCTATCTAGGTTGGTCATAACTTTTCTTCCAAGGAGTAAGCGTCTTTTAATTTCATGGCTGCAGTCACCATCTGCAGTGATTTTGGAACCCAAAAAAATAAAGTCTGACACTGTTTTCACTGTTTCCCCAACTATTTTCCATGAAGTGATGGGACCAGATGCCATGATCTTCGTTTTCTGAATGTTGAGCTTTAAGCCAACATTTTTACTCTCCTCTTTCACTTTCATCAAGAGACTTTTTAGTTCCTCTTCACTTTCTGCCACAAGGGTGGGGTCATCTGCATATCTGAGGTTATTGTTATTTCTCCTGGCAATCTTGATTCCAGCTTGTGTTTCTTCCAGTCCAGCATTTCTCATGATGTACTCTGCATATAAGTTAAATAAGCAGGGTGACAATATACAGCCTTGATGTACTCCTTTTCCTATTTGGAACCAGTCTGTTGTTCCAGTTCTAACTGTTGCTTCCTGGCCTGCCTACAGATTTCTCAAGAGGCAGGTCAGGTGGTCTGTATTCCCATCTCTTTCAGAGTTTTCCACAGTTTCTTGTGATCCACACAGTCAAAGGCTTTGGCATAGTCAATAAAGCAGAAATAGATGTTTTTCTGGAACTCTCTTGCTTTTTCAATGATCCAGCAGATGTTGGCAATTTGATCTCTGGTTCCTCTGCCTTTTCTAAAACCAGCTTGAACATCAGGAAGTTCACGGTTCACATATTGCTGAAGCCTGGCTTGGAGAATTTTGAGCATTACTTTACTAACATGTGAGATGAGTGCAATTGTGCCGTAGTTTGAGCATTCTTTGGCATTACCTTTCTTTGGGATTGGAATGAAAACTGACCTTTTCCAGTCCTGTGGCCAAAGCTGAGTTTTCCAAATTTGTTGGCATATTGAGTGCAGCACTTTGACAGCATCATCTTTCAGGATATGAAACAGCTCAACTGGAATTCCATCACCTCCACTAGCTTTGTTCATAGTGATGCTTTCTAAGGCCCACTTGACTAACACTTACTTACTTACCCATGCTTTGCTATACTAGTTATTTTTTTCTTTCTGTTTTGAAAGTTTTATTGAAGTATAATTTACATACTACACAACTACATACTATTTACATACTATACAACTTTGGCCACCTGATGTGAAGAACTGACTCATTTGAAAAGACCTTGATGCTGGGAAAGATTAAAGGCAGGATGAGAAGGGGACAACAGAGGATGAGATGGTTGGATGACATCACCGACTCAAGGGACTTGAGTTTGAGTAAACTCCGAGAGTTGGTGATGGACAGGGAGGCCTGGCATGCTGCAGTCCATGGGGTCGCAAAGAGTCGGACACAACTGAGTGACTGAACGGAGCTGAACTGATACAACTACATACTATACAATTCACCCATTTAAAGTGCATAATTTAATGACTTTTGTATATTTGGAACTGTGCCTCCTATCTTAAAATACTATCTTAAAATATTATCTTAAAATCTATCTTAAAATATTTTCATTAGTGGAACTATGGTGTTGGGGAAGACTCTTGAGAGTTCCTTGGACTGCAAGGAGATCCAACCTAGAAGAGGAATTGCTGGGTCATATGGTAACTCTGTTTAATCATTTTAAAAATTACAAACTATTTCCTAAAGCAGCTGTATCATTTTACATTCCCACTGGCAACGTTTATGTCTCTTTTTTTATATGTTTGAGAGCTTCCATAGTTAAAAAAAATTGTTTTAAACAAAGGAAATGGCAACCCACTCCACTATTCTTGCCTGAAAATCCCATGGATGGAGGAGCCTGGCAGGCTGCAGTCCATGGGGTTGCAAAGAGTCAGACATGATCGAGGGACTTCACTTTCACTTTTCTCAGGCTGAAAAGCACCAAGGCATCATCA
Source organism: Ovis aries (assembly GCF_016772045.2). Lineage (NCBI taxonomy): Eukaryota > Metazoa > Chordata > Mammalia > Artiodactyla > Bovidae > Ovis > Ovis aries. The sequence goes on along the minus strand of NC_056075.1, from coordinate 33,251,268 downwards.
CCATGTCAACACCTTCAACTTTTTCTGATCTCTCTCTGTCACTTTTACTGACATGGGCACTCTGCGATAAGATCATGGTCAACTTTTATATATATGTACATTTACCATTATTTCTTTATTTGCTTATTTGTTTGTTTTTTAGCTGTGCTGGGTCTTTGTTGCTGCACACAGGCTTTCTCTCGTTGCAGGGAACAGGCGCTACTCTCTCACTGAGGTGTGAAGACTCCTCACTGTGGTGGTTTCTCTTGTTGCCGAGCACAGGCTCTAGGGGCACAGGGTTCGGTAGTTGCAGCCCTTAGGCTCAGCAGTTGCGGTTCGTGGGCCCTGCAGAGTGGTTGTGGCCACAATTTTTTAAATGCTTAGTTGCCTTGTCCCATGTGCAATTTTCGACCAGGGATGGAACCCATGTCCCTTGCATTGGCAGGAAGATTCTGAACCACTGGACCACCAGGGAAGCCCCCATGGTCAGTTTTAATGCCTTCTAGTTTGCTAGGTTTTTAGGTGCATAAGGACCTTTCATTTGAAACCTCTCTCTTTCATTTGGGGGATGCAGCTTCTGAAGAAATCAAAAATATTACATCGTTAAATGACTCGCAGCGAGTTCCTGGAGCAGAGGAAATCCGAAGCAGCCGTCTTGTCCGGCCGGGCCGCTCAGGAAATGTGTGCGTGATGCTGACTGTACTGACATAATTACACAAAATGAAGGCTGCTCAGGAAAGAATCGCTACGGTAAGATGAGCACAGGGGCCTGATTCTGCTGAGCCCCAAGGTTAAATGCCGGGGCATAAAGAGATGTAACCAAGAGAAATCTTTCAGCACAACAATTTGGGTCATAATGGCGCAGAGTCGTATTCTGCGGGTGTACAGCAAGCACTTGGCTGCATTATTCCATCCAGGGCCCCCATTTTCTCTTGTCAAGAGGTCTTTGACTGAAGACACAATTGTCTTCCAAAGAAAGGCTGAAATGACATGTGAATGACTTGAGTGATAGGCTGCAGCATCTTGGATGCTCAAGAAAAAGTAATGCTAATGGATTTGTACGCTAAATAACATAAAAGGGAGAAGGGGAAAGCTCCCCCACCCGACCCCAAGGCACTGCAACAACACATCCCAGAGCCTTCATCTGAGGCACTGGTAAGGAGCCAAGGCTTCAATAAAAATGTTCCTCCCCTGGTGAAGGCAAAGGATACCTGGGTTCCTGGGAGTCCATTCCTGAATCTGCCCTCCCTTTCACATTCTCAGATCCTCAACGAACCAATAGCAGGTGTTCCCTCTACAAATCTGAGGCATATATTTCCCTGGATAGCCTCCCACACACAAGATCTCTGACCCAGACCCGATGCAGGCCTCCCCTCTCAGGCAGCAAAGCTTCCTGGGAGATTCCCAGCCTGCCTGGCAAAATGGTCCAGCCCTTCTTAGAAGTTTATAAACTCACTAGGAGGCTCAAGCACTCTTCTGGAATAACAAGGTGAAAGAAATATAGAACACAAGCCAGAAAAGGACCTCGGGGTTCACCAGATCCAACACTCTCTTTTTATAGACAAGAACTCTAAGAACCATGGGGACTTCCCTGGCGGTCTATGGGTTAAGACTTTGCCTTACAACGCAGGGGATATGGATCCGATCCCTGGTCAGAAAGCTAAGATCCCAAATGCCTCTCGGCCAAAGAAACAAAACATAAAATAGAAGACATACCGTAACAATTTCAATAACGACTTTAAAAAAATGGTCCACATCCAAAAAAAAAAAAAAAATACTTAGGAAAAAAAAGAACTCTGAGAACCATAGAGGGTGAGCAACTCTGTGAGATTACGTCATCAGCTCGTGTCAAGCTGTGTAATTCCGCTCCTTTGCCCTGTGGTAGGTGGAGCTCACTGCAGGAAAAAAAAAAAAAAAATGAAAGAGCCACTGAAGAATCCTATCTCTAATATGTCTGGTTCTAGGGATGAAGCAGGACAGGGAACCTAAAGTTTTTTATATTTTATTATTTTAGGTAACCATGACCCAGAAACCGCAGCTCAGGAGTCCCTTTTGAAGAGGACCATAGCTTTACTGCAGGTTAGCTTGTCCTGGTCTGTGGGTGTCAGCCATGGGGCATTGGACAATGGCATTTGAGATCATTTGCTCCACCCCTTTTCACATGAACAAGGAAACTGAGCCCTGAGAGCCGATGAGATTCTCCAGGTCCACAGAGCTCATCCTGCTCTGTCTTCCAGTCCCAGTGAAGGGAGCCACCCTCTATCCCTCCAGATAAAGGAACCAGAAACCAAGGAAACACCCCCAAGATGCCCCATCCCCACCCATCCCCCCACCTGATCCAGTCGGTCCCCAGCCCGTCATCTCCAGTGTCCTTTCCATTCCCTCCGCCTCTAGCCTAAAGCAGGTTGTCACTGCCATTTGCTCAATTCCTAACTCTTCTCAAGCATCCACCCTTGACCCCTGGTCCCGGTCATTCTCAAAACTGAATTTGATCACATTTACTCCCTGTCTAAATCCTTCAGTGGCCCTAGAGAAAAACCTCAAATCCTGACAGCTGCAAAACCTGCCTGGCTTGGCCCCCAGGGGTGTCCCTGAACCATACCCCATGCCAACTCTCCTGTTCAAGCCATACCGACTAACCCTCTTTCCATCTTTCAAATATACCATGTTCCCTTCTGTCCCACAGCTTTTTCAAGGATGCTGTTGTCTCTCTGGAAAGTTCTTGTTCCACTCATTTGATTGTCCTTCGGGATTTGGCGGCTGCCCTTCCTCAGGGAAAGCTTCTCTGACCCCCAACACCAGGTGAGCCCCTGATGCTTGATGCTTTCATAGCAAAGCTCCTTTCCTTTAGAACATTAATCCCAGTTTATAATCCTGTGCTTATCAGTGTGATGAACACAATCTATTTCTTCAGACAATAAAGATGAAGTCTGCTTAGTTTCACTGTTCTTCCCCAGCTGCTAGCATAGTGCCAGATACTAGGCGTATATTCAGTGATAGGAGCAGGACAGTGGTGAAAACATTGAAATGTTTCTGTATCCAGTGGTAATTAACTACTGCCCTAAACCTCCCAAGTGCCCCCACAGTATATTAGCCATATCTCCTCCCCTGGACCTTTCAGACCACCCCACAGTCCAGTGATTAAAGGAGTAACTTCTGGCACAGCACTCGGATAATAATGGCTAAATATTTTGAATATCACTCCAGCCTGCCTATGGCAGGCACTTAATAATTATGGCTTGACTAAAAGAGTAATGGTAGAGTTAGCATTTCAACCCTGATGTATCAACTCCCTGCTCATCATTCTTTCTGCTTTGTGCTGCTGTTCTCTATCTTCTACCCCTCAACTAGCATAAAGTGTTTTCTCTGCACGTCCTGGAGGGCGGCATAGCTGGGTTCATGCTTGGATCTTTCAAATGATCCAACCTTTCCAATCTTTCACTCCCCACTTCAGGGCTTCACTGCAGCACTGTCTGCATTGACCCTGAAATCCATGGCCCCTGGTTATCACCGGGAGCAGAGGCAAGTGGCTAAACTTGCCAGAATTCTCTAGGGAATCTCCAAGTCATCAGAAGCCACTGCTGGAGGTGACTCTGGAAAAATCTGTTCACCCTTTCAAAAGAGTGAGATCCACTGCATGTCGACTCTTTGCAGGCCAGTCTTCCCTCTCTGAGAAGCAAAAGGGAGAAAGGAAAATCTTTCTGCCATTAAAGAAGATATTCAGTTGCAAGCCGTTTTTGATTCTTGGGCCGCTGTCACCATGGTTGAGCTCCCTAACATCTGGACATTGAAAAGGTGGTTCCTTTCTTAATTTGGATTTTTCCAAAAGTAGACCCTGAGGATAATATTTTGATATAAGCAGGTTTGAGAGATGAGTCAAGAAAGTTCTCTAAAGGAGGAGGACATGAGACCAATCAAGGGTGTGTTAGTGAAGAGGGTACTTTTGTGGGAGACGGGGCTCGGTCTCACAGTAGAATCTGCGGATGGAACAGCGTGTTTCTGTCAGAGGGGCGAGGAAGCTGGGTGATTGTTTACCAATTCCCATCCCTCACTGATTGTGGGTCCCTCTTGGACATTCATCCTCTGCATTCCTGCTCGCCCTGTGATCTGGTCAAGCAGTCAGGAGGCCAGAAAAGGCCTCAGGCCAAGAGACCCACAAAGTTATTAGATGTTTGGAAACTGTCTGCAGGTGACCTCATGGGTGTTAAGGGGTGTGTGCAAGGGGACCTCAGCAGCATCCTCTAAAGTGTTCAAGTGCCTTAGAGGGGAAAACCCTTGGAGGCCACTAGGGAAGCTGCAGTTCTGAGTGGTGATGCAGCAGGAAGAGCTTCGGCTTCAGAATCCAAGTCCTGGTCTCGATTCTCCTCTCTGCCACTTAACTAGCTGGGCTACTGGGCTAATTAACCCCATGTGAACCTGATGTTTTTTTATCTAGAAAGATTATGAAAGTGAAAGTGTAGTCACTCAGTTATGTCAGACTCTTTTCGACCCCATGGACTATAGCCCACCAGGCTCCTCTGTTCATGGAATTCTCTAGGCAAGAATCCTGGAGTGGACTGCCATTTCCTTCAAGGGATCTTCCCAACCCAGGGATCAAACCTAGGGCTTCTGCTTTGCAGGCGGATTCTTTACCATCTGAGCCACAAGGAAATAGAAAGATTATAATAAAGATCAAATTGAGTGCTTTGTATAAAGTGATTGGTACAGTGCTGGGCCCATAGAAAGTATAGCGGTGGTCACATGGCATGTGACAAAGACATAATAATAATAATCATCATCATTACTATTGAAATAAATCATTTGCTTTTGGGATTTTCATGATCTAGAAATCTCTCCAGACTGAGGGTCAATAAAAGGTGATGTCTTCTCAAGTTTAACTATTGGTTTTCTTTAATTCACTCATGAATTGATTCACTCATGAATTTGTTCATTCAACAAATATTTTTGAGCATGTCTTTCAATGACTTCATCAGCAAAAGAGAGTGATGGCTGCAATAGTTCTTTCTATTGCCTTCTAGCATTTACCATCTTTGAGTCTTCAACTGTTCTCTGCAGGAAGAAAGCTTCATTTAATGAAAAAAAGAATATTATAATGACATCAGTTCAGTTCAGTTCAGTTCAGTTCAATCGCTCAGTCGTGTCCAACGCTTTGCTTAATGGTGTTTAAATATTGATAACTTACTAGGTACGTGACTTTAAGTTACTTCACTCTGCTACTCTGTATCTGTGAAATAGGCATAATAATGCCCACCTTGCAATAATATTTACAAGAGATGGCATTCTAGAAATCTCTTACAGCATCAGGAACATGTTAGGAAGATGACATTGGTTCTTTCCCTTAACAAATGTTAAGAGGTGTTGAGAGAGTAAGCATTTCAGATCTCTGTGGAAAGATGAGCATGACCCATAAGCCATGCCTGCAGCTGAGCTCATCAGCAATAGTCTATGTTACATTAAAGAACACACACTGGCAGATTCTGATTCAGCCCGTCATCCTCTCACTCCCAACAGGGTGTCTGCACATAGTAGGGACTTTGTCAATATTTGTTGACAAATATTTGTTGTCAATATTTATTGACAAATAAATGAGACAAATCCAGACTGTTTTTCTGCATAACCACACAATCATAAACAAAGGAACAAACAAACAAAACTACTTTGAAAAAAGACACCATGCACAAAGCTTAGGTCCTTAAGGACAAGTAGAGAGGCATTTCTTGGTACCAATGGCAAGCCTGCGTGGTCGAATAACACCCAGGTAAATGAAATAGAATGTGGCCCAGGATCCATCTGCACTACAAATATAGACCATTGCGTTCGAAGGCCCTGTTCTGAAGAGAACCACTTAATCATTTAATCTTCCTACTCAGAATATGGTCCACCCAGCAGTGCAGACGTCACCTGAGAGCTTGTTCAGAAAGGCAGGATCACAGGCCCCACCCCAGACCTGCTGCAACAGAATCTGCATTTTATAAGCCGCCCACGTGGTTCCCAATTTAGAGCCATGCTGAGACTGTTTTTCTAACTCGGCTGCACATCATCTGGGGAGTTTTTTGTTTTTAATTGACACTGGACTCTATCCTTAATATTCTGGTTGTTTGGTCTGGAATGCAACTTGAACAAAGTGATTATTACAATCCTCTGGGCTTCCCAGTGGTAAAGAACCCATCTGCCAATGTGAGTCACAAAAGACACAGGTTTGATCCCTGGGTTGGAAAGATTCCCTGGAGGAGGAAATGGCAATCCACCTCAATATTCTTGCCTAGAAAATCCTATGGACAGAGGAGCCTGGCGGGCTACAGTGCATGGGGTCACAAAGAGACAGACACGACTTAGCGACTAAACCACCAGCACCAAGGTTTTCTAGTACCTCCTAGCTGGATACTCCCTCACACGGACTTCCTTCATAACTCAGTCAGTAAGTCATCTGCGTGCAATGCAGGAGACCAGGTTTGATCCCTGGGTCGGGAAGATCCCTTGGAGAAGGAAATGGTAACCCACTCTAGTATTCTCGCCTGGAGAATCCCATGGTCAGAGGAGCCTGGTGGGCTACAGTCCATGGAGTCGCAAGAGTCAGACACGACTTGGCAACTAAACCACCACACCTGGATATTGGGAAGAAAGCTCTCGTGTCATCTGAGAACCAAGTCCCCAAACCAGGCCTGCACCTCACGAAAGAAGAAAGCATTAAGCCCCAATCCGGCCTGCGCTCCCCTGCTTTCGTGAGTCACCCACGACGGGCCCCACAACCGTCACTGCAGCTTGTACATCTGGTTCCGCTCCTTGGAAACTTCTCCCCTTCTTACTGCTTCCCTCCCACCGGAGACAGCTTTCCTGATTCCTGCCCAGAAGAGTGACCTGGGGCCAGCAGGATCCAGCCCCGGAATGTCCCCACAGCCTCTTCTCTGGTCCAGACCTCCAGGTGGGGTTTGAAACGATTACATCAGTCATGGCCCGGGCAGCCTGTTCATCAGAAACCTTCCAATCCTCCCAGGAATCTCCTTGGGACAAGCACAAGGTTCTGGCTCATTTTAAATGTAATTAAAAGATTTTCTTCCTTTCTTTCTTTCAAGGCATGCTCAATTTCCATCACTCCCCTTCTTGGAATACAGTTCCTCTGAGGTCTTCTTTTTTTTTTATTTTCCAGATTTTTCCCCCTAAATGAAAACACTTACAACAGATGCAAATTCTTTGCTTATTTGGCCTAGTTTATCAGCAGATAGTATTTTTACCATACAGAAAGGTTTTTAATGGGATGTGGAAAATGTCTTTTCTCCCAAAACACTAATAATAAAAAAAAATAAAACCTCTTTTTAAAATTTTCTTCAAATTGCTTTTTATAACCCATTCAGCATTTTCAGGGACATAATTAAAACATCAAACAGTTTTCCTGCTGGTTATGCTAAAATTTGAATACTTGAGGCAGCCACTATTATTAGATATTAAAATGGACTTGAGTATTTATTAAAAAGATCCTCTTAAGTAACTATTCATTTGGGTTTGCTCTGTTTAATATAAAGACAAGCCCCATAATGTGAAAATACCTGTTTCTAATAAAGTCCATAATTGGTAGCAGGAGGGTATTTTTTAAAAATATAAAATATGTATTTTGTTCACTATTTTTCCAGCTTAATGTGACTAATTTCCCCATTCAACTTCATCCCTAAGGAAAACTATAGAAAGAAAGGCCATTACCAATACATGAAGCTCAGTAGTTTGGTTTCGTGGGATGTAATTGCTATCAAGAAGGCTAGTAGCTGGGTAATCTTGGTTTAAATGAGTACATAGCCTGAAAAAGGATACATTAACCTCGGTAGAACTGAAATTAGATTCCAGTGAAGGACTGTTCTAACTCAGCGCACATCGAATCCCGGGCTGGTGAATGTGCTATTGTTGTTATTCAGTAGCTCGCTCATGTCCAACTCTTCTGCAGCTCCACGGGCTATAGCCCACCAGGCTCGCCTGCCCGTGGGATTTCCTAGGCAAGAATACTGGAGTGGGTTACCATTTCCTCCTCCAGGGCATCTTCCCAACCCAGGGACTGAATCCTTGTCTCCAGTGAGCCATCCGGGAAGCCAGGAGAATATGCTGCCCAGGAGCAAAGCCAGCAAGGTGCGAGTGCCTGATCAGTGGTACAGGAAGGACATGGTAGGGAGGAGAGGGTAGGGCAGAAGTGGAAACCAGGACTATTTGTCTCTTTGACTTTTCCAGGGGTCTGTAGACACTTTCTAGATAAGTACAGTTTTCCCTTCTCATGAAACCCCAGTGGGCTTCTCAGAGACTGAAGCAGATCAGGTCAATTCATTAGAGATGCCGCCACTGCCAGCATATGACGTGAAAAAGCCTTCTCTGCTCCACAAAGAATAACGGTAGAATGAATGTTTGAAGACCACGTGGAAATCAGCTTTCATCTCCCTGAGGCTTATTAGGGAAAGTGAGAATGATTAGCAAATATAGACGACAACCTGGCAGGCTAACTGCCTGTCGAATGGTGCCGCCGAAAGGGCTCAGAACACAGTTGTTGCTTCGAGATGGGGACAAGATGGAAGTCTTCTCAGCAGAGGTGGCATTGAGCTGGACCTTGAAGGTCTTATCAGCTAGAGAAATCATATCCAGGTAAGTCTTCAGCCTTCTAGAAATGCCTGTAACACTAGAGGGTGTCAAAACTCCTAGAATTCCATACCTGTGACTGCCTAGATAAACTCACACCGCTGAGTTCAGTCCTTGCTTTCTTTTTGAGACAAAGGAAGAAGGTTCAGAGGCTCTGCAAACATTAACTAGCACTGTTAAACTAACACCCCCAACAAGTCCGTGTTAGATGCTGCTGGAAAATGAGGAGAAATGAGGTAGCGAAATCAGCATTTGCAACTGGCCATCTACTGGAAGATTCAGATGCCTAGCACCTCTGCCAGCCACATCTAACAACTGTAGGAAATACACAGTGGGCACCAGGTGAGTGCCAGGGTTGTTGATACGATAGATGGGGAGGAGAGGAATAGACCCCTCCGGTCCTGGCAGCTGGGAGGGCTAACTTAAGAACATGAAACTTGAATGAAAAGCTAGGACAGCAAAGAGCCCATCGTGGGTAAAGAACATTAATAGTGAAACGCAGGGGAGTGGGGGCAGAAGGGAAAGGAAGATGCATTCCCTGGCTGAGACATTATTTGGCACTTTCAAACCAGAGAACAGACAATTTGAATAAGGAGTGAGAGATTTCCCAGAACATTTCCCTTGCCCTCTCTCTGCTTCCTCTGTCCTTTTTAAGCACATCCCAGTCCCCAAGCCCTGGTCTAATTTGATGAGGCTGGCCAGTGTTATTTTGGGAGGAACAAGGGCTGGAAGAGGCTCCACGGCCAAATTCTTCTTGATGAAAGCCTTCTCGTTCTCAGCTCCGTAACCCCCACCCACTCAGAGGGCTGGCCCAAGCCTCCAAGCCCCAAGGTCAAGATCGCTGCACTGCAGGTGGCGGGATGGGGGGCACACCTGGGAATGTCACAGCCCCTCCCAAGGCCTCCCAAATGGAGTCCCAATGGATGATAAACACAGAAGAAGGGATCAAACTCTCACCGAATGCATCTCTATAGCCAGAGAATTTTGTTTCGCTACCCTCTGTTGAAGTCAAAACAGCTCCAGGAGAATTCCCTGGAGTGTGCAAGAGCTCTCTCATCACACAGGGTTCAAAGACACTGTGAGGCGTGCAGCATAGCTGAAAGTGTCTGTATGTAATAATGCCTTTATGATGTTGTTTTGTTTCTGGCTTGCCTTTACCTGAATTATCTGAAGACATTGTTTGAGGCTATGAAAAAATATGAATAATATTAGGCCTTGAGATCAAAAATCATTTTTTATTTCCATGGTTGTTAGCCGTCAATATCCCACGCACGGCTCTCAATTTCCAAAGCAGTAGTGAAAAGCTGGAGAGACCAGGTGAGGGCTTTTTTTTTTTTTTTTTTGCTTATTTTTATTTTTGTTATTATACACTGGTCTTGATTTTTGAAACTGTTGAAAGCTATTTGATATGGCAGAACTTATCATGGGTGGGAAACCACAATTTTAATGTAAGATAAAAAGAAGCTCTGCATATATGTGTGACGAGCTGTCCACCCAGTGGAATGAATTATTTGCCACCTTCCAGGATGGCCCCAAGTGCTCCGGATGCTGCCAAGGATCCAGGGCTGGTTCTGGCTGTGGTCCCAAAGAGGGCTTTCCACACTAGGGGATAACACCGCGGTCCTTCCTTTGAAATGACGAACAGGCCTTTTCTGCCTGTTTTTCTCTTTACCACTCTGCTCACTCAATCCTGCCGGGTGAACTTAGTTTGAAAAACTAAGTGAGGAGTTTGATCATTTCTCTTTTTTTGCCCCTGTTACCTAATCTATGGACAGTGCCCAACTCATGTCCCAACAAGTAGATGAGGGCCAAGACCACAGCTGACAGACGTTCACCTCAGGCTGACCTGCTTCAGTCCTGGGCTCCAAGAGCCGCCATGTCTCACACAGAACCCCGGACGTGGAACACCCGCCATGGTGAGACCGTTCTGACAGGGGAAGACAGAGCATCTGTTTTCTGGCCTGGCCTAACCTCTAAGGAGGTTCCAGACTTGGACACGTCACCCACCTGCCAGGCCTCCATTTCTTTATGCCTTCTGCATTTTCTCAGTTAGGAAACCTCATAATCAGAGGCCAAATGATGCCTCAGTCTTCACTGGGCATATTCCCAACCAGTTTCTTTTTGTGTTTTTAAGACGTTTGGTTTGATGTGGACCATTTTTAGTCTTTACTGAACTTGTTACAATATTGTTTCTGTTTTCTGTTTTGGTCTTCTGGCCACAGGCATGTCAGATCTTAGCTCTCTGACCAGGGATCAAACCCACATCCATTGTGTTGGAAGGTGAAGTCTTACCCGCTGGACCACCAGGGAAGTCCCCCAGGCAGTTTCTGAGTCTCAGGGGTGCGGCCTCTAACCATGCTCTCCCTTTCCTTCTAGCTGCACTTGCCCGCCTTCCTAACCCGTCTCCCAAACCCCAGTTTCTTCCCTCTTCCTTCCTCTGCTGCGCCCTCTTGCCGCTTTCAGATTCACCGTCATAAGCACTTCTCTGATTCTGTCCTCAACCTGTTCAGAAGCTGTCAGCGTTTTGACATCGTCCCCTCTGTTGATGCCTGCCAGCCATTACCTGTCTGCCCCAGCCTACCTGTTCATCCTCAGCACCTACCATGCCCCTAAACGCACCCACCTCTTTCACTCACATGTCATGCTTCACACACACACTTCTGGGCTTTCCACCTCCACACACTTGCTTGTGCTGATTTTCCTCCTGGAACACGCACTGCCTACCCTCACCCTGACCTCTGCACATGAAATTGTTCTATTTGATTGATGGAAGATGCGGCAACATATGATTGCGAGAAAATGGAAACAGAATGCCTGATTGGACTGAAATGATTAAATAAATTATCGGCCAAGCATAATCTATAAGCCATCATTTTGAAGAATATTTATGATATGTGAAAACTCATTATTCTGTTAAGAAGACCTCGAAGGTAGTTATTCAGTATCAGCCCAATTTTATGAACTTGTGTGTGTGTGTGTGCGTGTGTGTGTGTGAGTGTGTGTGAACATATAGACATATACACACACAAAGACAAAAGCCTACAAGAAAGACACCAAGATGTTACTTCTGTTTTTTTCCTGGGTGCTGGGATTGTGAATACGTTAAATTTTCTCCTTTATGTTTTTTAGCATTTTCTATAATGAACATATATTTCTTTTATCATTTAAAAGTACCATGAATAATCATTAGCTATAAAACAGTGAATTAAAGGAAACTTATCATTGCTCAAGTGTCATCTCAAACATTATCCTGTCCTCTAAGCCTTTCTGGATGGCATCCCCTGACCACTCACCTCCACCAGGTGGATGTAAGTTTTTCTTCATCAGGACCTTTGCTGTGGCACATGGCCCGATCTGCTTTATCCTGATTTCCCAGTGGCTCCAGCTGGTAAAGAATCTGCTTGTGATGCAGAAGAGCAGGGTTTGATCCCTGGATCGGGAAGATCCCCTGGAGAAGGGAATGACTACCTACTCCAGTATTCTTACCTGGAGAATTCCATGGACAGAGGAGCTACAGTACATGGGGCTGCAAAGAGTCAGACATGACTGAGTGATTCACACTTTCATTTTTTTTTTCAAGCTCTGTATCATGCCTGCCTCCTCTCTCAGCCCAGGCACACAGCTTGGCATCCATAAGCCCCACACTCAGTCTCTAGGACTAAAGGGGTCAGCAGCTGGACCGTCTACATGTCTACAGCAGCCGTCCTGGGCATCTTAGCACATCTTCCTTTCTTGTAGTTCTGCAGGGAACTAGTTTGAAAAGAAGTAGCTCAAATAGCCCATATCTATTCATTTCTTCAGAAAAGAAACGGAAGTCAGCTCCAGCTCACCTCTGGTCTCTTCTTGTTAGCAAGTTCAAGAGATACTCGGCAGTATTGACCCTGGAATACAAAGACGGCGGTTAGGGTTTCCTCATGAGTGTTTGTCCTGAGAAGAAAAGAACATCCTCATTCTTGGAAACCTAAAGTAATAGATGTACAGCCATCACTTAAACTTGGCCTCCTGATTCCTGAGCTAGGAAGCCTCTGTCAGATACTAATAAATCAAGACCAGCATGGCCTGGAGTCTCACGATGATCTCTAGTCAGTGACTTTTCCGAGAGTTGTCATCAACTTGGACCTCAATCCAAAACTCAGAGGCCTCAAAGAACCTCAGTTGCAAGGACATTCTTTTCTGGCCTCCTGTTGCCTTGCCACCAGGAACACTTCTGCAGCCCCCACCATTTCTTTTTCCTTCACCAAGGTCAGAGAAACACAATCCTCTGATGTCTGTAGGAGGGACTGATAGACATGAATGACTAGGTTGCGGCTCAAACACTCAGGGAAGAGTGGGACAGAGTCTCTACTTTTGAGGAGAACCATTCTGTGGAAGAACGATTTAAGAGCTACCACAAACCAACCTCCAAGCGTGCCCAGCCTTCTCTGAGTTCTCTTTATCCTTCAAGTCCCACTCAATTCCCATCCCCTGAAGGAAATCCTCAGACCATCCAGCCATAATGACTTCCTTTCCTGAATCCCCACAGCTGACTCAATACACTTGCCTCGTGAAGTTGCATATAAACCACTGATGCCAATACAGCATCCCAACAAAGATGAGCACGCAGTAGTTGCTCGATAATGATCACTAAGCACTCATTATACAGTTCTTATTAGTGTTCTTCTCTCCAACGTCATGTCAGCTCCTCAAAGACAGGGATCCTGACTTCAGCAGTAAAGCCTTGGCTAATCATCTTTGCTGGGAAATGGATTGTTCTAAATCTCAGGAGTCTCCTGGGTGACTCAGAGTTCAACATTTTGAGGATGGTGCAAAAGATACTCTTAGAAGCTGCTGGATCTGACCTCTTTCCTACAACCACCCCTGAGTCCTGACACAGAGCATTCTAGGTGCTGGAAGTTGGTATCTTCAGGGACCACTGAGGTGCGCAAGGCTTTCCATGTTCCTACCCTGTGCAATCCTGCATCTCTCCTTGCCCCCCGACTTCTGCCTCCGCTGTGTGACAATCTGTTCCTTGTTCCTTCATCATTACATCGAATCCCCCAGCAACTCCTGTAATCGCCTGCCTCCTTCGACTCTCTGGGCCCTTGGTTCACTCTTTTCCCTTTCGTCTCCTCTGACCGCCTTGGCTGTCACGTGGAAATACGTGACCTCCCCTAGGCATCACTGGGTGTCCCTCTCAGTCCACAGCCTTTGGGATCCTCCCTGCTAGGATCCACCAGCCTTCACTGCCACCTTCTTCCTCCCCAAGAAGCCTCCCTTTCCCCATTACACCCAGGCCAGCTATCATTCTGGACGATGACAATGAACCTCAAGACGTTACAGGTTTCTCCCCTCCTCCTAAATGACCTCTGTTTTCTGGCAGAGAGTTAAAGATGTTTGATTTTCAATAAAAAAACTGGCTGCTTGATTCAGGGAAGTAGTTAGAGAACAAGAAATGACAGGCTCAGGGCTATATTCGGCCTCAGCAGGTAAAGGATGAGAGTGATCTGCAGAAACTTCCCGAAGCCACCCAAGGCTGTGCTGAGTTTTGAGGGGAATGGAAAGTTTTAGGTGAGTTAGTTTGATTTTTGTCATTTCCTAAAGACATTTGACATCAGAAGCTTCTAGGGCTCCAGACGTCCTGGTCTCTGCGGCATGACCCAGCGTGAAGCGAGACATAGGGAGAACAGACACTACCTAGTCCCACCGCCCTCTGCAGATAATTAGCACAGCTAAGGAGCAGACCGATTCCTGCCTCCCGCTCCGTCTACATGGCTCTTGCTGAGGTCTGGGACAGAGGGACTCTTTCCTCCTCTACCGAGGCATGAGGAGGTGACTGGGGAGAGGAGCAAGGAAGATGAAAACACTATCTCGAGAAGCAACTCAGCAACAAGCTCTGTGAACTTCCTCTGATTTGCAAATGCGATTTCTCCCACAGACAATGCAAGCAGCATCAAGCCCTGACTGAAGACACAACTTACGAAAGTCTCCAAGTCAGACTCAGAAAAACCTCCAGCCACTGAAGGCAGAAGGCAGTGCTGGAAATAATGAACCACATTAACTAAGAAATCGCAAAAGCCATCTCTATTAGACAGCTGTGCAGGTCAGAAAGGAAACCAGACAGGAGACATCAAGAGGAAACTCAGGCTCCTCAGGATAATTGCAGCGCAATTAATACAGGGTGAGTCACTGGCCTGGTGGAAGTGGGATCGCTCGGCTAAGGGGAGCAGGCTTGCAGACCAGTCCCCCTGGTCTCTCAGCAGCAATTCCCCTTCCTCACCATCTGTGAAGCCCAAGGAAACATCCTCAGGAAACAGGTCAGTACGATGACATCATTATTTTAAAAAATCAAATGCAGCATCCACAAATATCAATGCAGAAAGTGCATCACCTGGAAACCTGGAAATGATTTCAAAGCTGTCCATCCCAACACAAAGGCCCATTGGACTGCTGACAGAAACTCGAGGGGACAGCCAGTAACCAAGAGAAGGCTGAGAAGAAAAAGAGGGAATAAGATGAAATTGACATGCCTTGTACACCTACCAGCTGCTGGGTGCTGGGTATGGTGGTTTCCTCCCCATTACCTTCTGGGCTAAATCCCATTTCGCAGATGTGGAAACTGAGTCTCAGGGAAGTTAAAGAAAAGTAAACCAGGAGGAAAACACAAAGAAGCAGAGGTACAGGGTGAGAGTAGGGGATGAGAGGAGAAAAAGTATGATTTAACCTATGGACAGAAGAGGAGCCTGGCGGGCTACAGTCTGTGGGGATGCCAAGAGTCGGACATGACTGAACAACCAAACACAGTACAACCTATGAAAGGTCCACCACCTTCTCCTCTTCACCCCCGTGGCCTTTTTCCCCTGAGAATCCTGAATCTCCCATGAGGCAGAGATCACTGTGCTATAAAAATAACCCAGGGCTCTTTCAAGAGCCACATTCAAGCCACATGCAGGGCTGAACAATATCCCAGCCCTCCTTGTGCCCACTGCCATGCACCAGACCAGGGGGAGACGGGTAGCACTCAGAGCACAGTGCACACCCACTGACTGCAGGGAGTTACAAATGCAGACGCTGGGGGCGGACTGGATCAATAGGTGATTCTAAACAAGGAAGTAACCGCAAGCTATGCTTTGAAAAACATGACAGAAGTTTTAATTCCTCGGATTGAACGTCTGCTGGTTGGTGTCATTGAGCTTTTCTCCCTCCCCATCAAGGAATACCTGTGGAGACATGAGAACGTCCTGGGATGGAGAAGGGCTGAAGCAGGCCAGACAAGGTCCCTGGTTACCACCTCTCTCATCTCAATAGCCTCGTGGGAAAGCAAATTCATAAGGGCTCTTCAAGTCACAAGCAGTGGTGTCCTGGTACAAGCTCACAAAAGCCAATTGTTAGATATTCAGAAATTTGCAAGCTGCTTGTTAAACCTTGGCAGCTTAAAATCTGACACAATGGGAGCATTTACACCATGGTAACTGGCAAACACAAAAAAAATCAAGTCTCCTCTCTCTCTCTCTCTCTCTCTCTCTCTCTCTCTCTCTCCCTCTCCTTCTCCTTCTTCCTCTCTCTTTCTTTTTTCCCAGCACACCACTGGTCACAAGTGGCAGAAAGGCCACTCAAATGACTTAAATAAGAAGATATATTTTTTAAAATCGGTTTGGCTGCACCAGGTCTTAGCTGTGGCATGCAGGCTTTAGTTCCCTGACCAGGGATTGAACTCAGGCCCCTGGCATTGTGGGTGCAGACCGCTGGGTCACCAGGGAAGTCTGAAGGAATATTTATTTGCTGTTACAACTAGAAAGTCCAAGGATGGAACTGCTTTAGATACAGCTGGATCTAAAAGCTTAAAGGATACTGCTAAATGTTTTTGTTTCTCCCATATTTCAACTCTGCTTTATTCCATGTCACTTTTAATCTGAAGACAGACTTTCTCTAGGTGACAAAGAAGATGGCAACTCCCTGCCCCATGTCCATATTCACTGAACTTAAAAAAAAAAAAAAACAGATTAAAGGATTATTGCCCCCCTGTTGGCTCTACAGAGCAGTGGGCTCTGTGGAGGGCTCTGTAGAGGGCTCGGTAGAGGGCCCTGATTAGCTTTGGGTCACAAGCCCACCCCTGAACCTATCACTGAGCCAGAGAAGAAGGAGGATTCTAATTGGCCAGCAAGGATTATGCACCTTGTCCCGAGATGGGGATATAGCCATCATGGTTGACTTTTGTTGTTATTTATTTATTTAAAAAAAAAATTTAGAGCTTGAAGTTGATATTTGACCAACCTCTCTGACTTAGGTGAGACAATGGACAGCAAGGCCTTCTGAAATTATAGGTTTTGCTCAGCTTATCCTGAAAAGGGGGAAGGATTTAGGAAGTCAGTAGAAATCAGGCAATGAAAGTGCATGTAAAGGACTTAATAATTGTCAGAGCAATCAGACAGGAAAATGGTAGCATGGGGACATCAGAGCTGGATAGCCCTAGGTACCATAAGGTACTATGCCATGGGTTGTTTGCAAGGATTAGGCAAGATCTACATGAACAGAGTGAGGCAGACACCTGGCACGTTTTGAATGTTCAATAAATGGTATACACTCCTCTTATTATTACTTCTATTTTGTGGCCTCTATTCCTCACCTATAAAAGGAAAACGATGAGAATGCTCATACAGTGAGCATATGAGACATTATAATAGGTCTGGTCTATTATAGCTGCTCCATATAAATTGCAACTGACCCTTTTGGGTGGAAACATTATTTTTCAAGGTTCCTTTGCTCTTGCCTCAGCTCCTTCCTTGAATCATCAAAATAAACACTTGACATTTTCCTTCCTTTCCTCTGAGCACATCAAGAAATAGTCAAGGAAATACGACAACCATTTTGTCTCCAAAAAAGAACCTTCTGGAAATGTGTTTCTCTGGCAGTTTTTCCAGAGCAAGTGGGTTTGGTTGAAGGGAAGTCAGATGTTAGCAAATATTTTCTCTCATGCTGATTTCCTGAGAAAATTGTACAAGATACTGAAAGGTTAAAAAAAAAAAATCCTCCATCTTTCCAACTTCAAAAAAGACATTGAAGGGGGGTATCACTGAAGTACACAAGATCTTTAGCAGAGTGGATAATATCAATGCATGTTGCTACTTTTGATATTGCCTCAATGACAAGAGTGGCGGCAGAAGGGGAAGTTCAAAAAAAACAAATTCAGAAAAGACAGATGGGAAGAGCTTTGTCACTCAAAGAATAATAAATGTTTGCTATGGCCTACTGGGCAAGGCTGTTGAGGTAAAGACAGTGAGTTCGTTCAAGCAGCAATTAGATGCTATCCTGGGGGAAAGACCGTATTACAAGAGAGAGGCATCAATGTGGTGAATGGCTTTTCATGCTCCTGACACTGCCTATGTTCTTTTCACACTCTTTAGGGTCTGCAGTCCCAGCAGAATATGTGAGCACAGAAATGAGGCCTAGAAGTATGCTCTGGGAAACTGGGCCAAGAGAAATAATTGTATTCAGGCAGGACCACAATTTGTGATGTTCAGCTATAGCATCCATTTCATTTCTGCCGTTTCTTACGTCTTGGAAAACACAGATGATGCTAGGGCAGGGAGTGGGAGACAGTCAGATTCTCAGGGCCCTGTTACCAAAGTTCAGTTTTGCCCCATGCTACATTCCTGGTATGGGAAATTCAATATAATATCCAAATGAGGTATTAAAGTATGTTAAGGTCTTAAATAAAAGATAGACCTTTGGCCAAAGGCCGCTGCATTTCTTCTTGGAAGTCCATCCTGATCATTGCCTATCCTAGTCTCTGGGAACTTCATTTCTGTGCCATTTTCCCAGTATGGGGAAAAAAAATCAGTATTTTGGATATTTTTTAAAACATATAATTTCCAGACTCCCTTTGGACAGTAGAGTTTCACATATCTACATGTAAGGTCTTCTAAGTTTTGTGTCAAGGATGTAATTCAAGTTTACAGTATAGCTTCTTTATTGCAAAAGATAAAGCATTAATTAGCATGGTGGCCTCCCAAATCCCACTCCCAAGTCACATTTGAAAAAATAGGGAGAGATGTGGAACCTGCTGAACACAAAGGAAAAGATACAATTGACAGGTGTCATTTGACAGGTGTCAATCTCAAACACGAAAACCAACACTAAGGTACAATTTATTCAGGCAACAAAAAACGATTTTAGAATTTGTATAATTAAGGTCTGCAAAAAAGGAATCAAATAGAAACCTCCAAAATTAAAATTCTGTACACAAAAATAATTAGTAGGTAGGCTGGCAAACAATATGAAATGGCTGAAGAGAAATTTAATCATGTAGAAAATGGAGAGGAAGAATTTGAGCAGAATACAACTTAAAACAACAATAAACACAAGTATGAAAAAAAAGCAATTGAGATGTGGAGTCAAGATTCAGTTGTTCCAAATTTCATCTAATAGGATTTCTAGATGGAAAAAATGCAGGCAATAGAGTAGAGGAAATAAATTATTTTAGTAGGAAAACTTCCTAGAGATGATCATTTATATTGAAAGGACCCGGTAAGTTTCCTAGAAAAACAAGATGACTTTAAATATATTATGTAAAACTTTAGTAAAACTGAGTATAAAGTGAAAAAAAATACTGTAAAGTTTTCAGACAGAAAAAAATAGTTTATCTACAAAATAACAAGACTAAAATTGGAATCAAGATTCTCAATAATTTACTGAAAGAAAAAAAGTCAAGTAATATCTTCAAACATCTGAGAAAATAATATTTTACCTAAAATTTCATATCTACTCAAATTACATTCAAGTGGGAGAACAAATTAAACATTTTTCTGACATTTAGAAAATCATAAAGTTTATTTACCATACATATTTACTGAAGTAATCACTTTTTAAAAAATAAGCAAGGAGTAGATGAAGAATTCATGACAGTTTTGTACTATAAATACAAATAATTTTGGTACATAAATGTATAAAAATTAATATCTGGAAAATGGAAAAATCTCAAATGATAATTCACATGAGAACATAAGGAACTGTGGAGATGGAGTGAAAGCAAGTGTGTGTGTGTGTACTTCTGATAGAAGATCAATTTCTTTTTTCTATTATGCATATTTGATAGTCCTAGAACTATTTATTAAGTCTATCACTTCTCAAGAAAATTTTAATGGTGTCTTTGTATGTGAAGTGTTCATATATACATGGGTATGTTTCTGGGCTCTCTCTCTCTTGTCCTTTAGCCAATTTGTCTATTTCTGCATCAATACTACTTTAATTATTGTGGTTTTATAGGATGTGTTAATATCTGGCAAAGCAAATTTTCCCACCTTATACTTTTTCTTCAGGCTAGTCTTGGCCTTTGTTTTATATATATATAAATTTTAGAAGAAGCTTGCCAAGTTCCTCAGGGTGGAGGGCAGGACCCTGTTGGGATTTTTATTCTCTTAACCCTAGAGCCTATAACTACTATTTCAAAAAGTCACTGTGCCCTTAAAACAAAAATATGAGGAAAGAAAAATCCAAAGCTTTTGGAAATAAAAAATATGATTGTTGGGAGTTTAAAATGTCGATAGAAAGATCAGGGGCTAAAAATGAAGAAAAATGGCAGGAAGCAAAGCAAAAAGAGAATTTTTTTCATTGTAAATATGACAGAAAAGATAATATTTAAATAAAAAGTCTACTTACAACATTAGACTAAAAGGAATTCCTAAATGAGAGAAAAATCAGGCAAAACAGTATCAAACAACACAGGAGAATATTCCAAAGTTGAAGTACACACATTGTCAGACTATAAGGAAAATGAATAGGAAAATCACACACTGGCAAATGAAAAAAAAAAAGAGTCAGAACATCAGAAATAAAGAATGAGGCAGGGAGTGAAGGGAGTAACATTTTTTAAAAGGTTGCCTACAGAGGAAGTAAAATTGGATAGGCATCATATTCTTCATCAGCACATTAGATATCAGGAGATGATGGAGAAATAGCTTTGAAAGTCTTTTAGCCATGCATTTTTATACCCAGTGAAACTATCACCAAAGGGTGAGTGGCAGAATAAAAACATTTTCAGACATACAGGGACTTGGAATTTTCACCTCTCACATTTCTTCTTCGAAGTTATTTGAAGCTGTGCTCTAACAAAACAAAAGCATAAGCCAAGAAAGAGAAAAATATGGAATCCATAAAAGAGTGGAACAAACCAAAAAGTGTAACAAATGGAAGTCCTAGGGTAACAGCAATAACTTAATCTTATAGGGCTGTAAGTTCATACGTATGAGGCTCATGGAGAATTCAGGACCAGTAACCCTGAAAATAGAATGAGGGAGGAAGAATTTGAAAGATTTTAAGGCCGTGATTTTAAAAGCGATTCAAGAGAAAGAGAAATGTCATTAGAAATGTTTCAACAGGAACACGAAATACATAACAGAAATATACATAATGAAAGATATTTTTAAGATATCCATTTAAAAGATATCAACTTCTCTAGTAGTATTATTCGATTATTAATGTATCAATTTTGGCCAATTAGTTCAATAAAAATTAAACATTGATTATGCCACTGAGAATGCAATTAAATGACCACTTTTATATGCTACTGGTGTCCTTTTGAAAGGCAATTTGGCGATAACTATCAAAGATTTAAAAATGGGCATCTTTGGTCCAAACAGTAACTTCTAGAAATCTAAAATAAGAGAATGTTTATATGTATTTCATAAATATTCACTGAAATATGGTTTATAGTAGTAAAAATATAAAATGATAACTTAACCATCAATAAATAGTGAGTTGATGAATTATGTATAAATTATAGCACAACCACACTGCAGTATACCATGCAGCCATTTTAAAAAGTATATGTGAGGACATGAAAAATTCCAAGGACTATTGTTTAATGAAAAACAAACAGCAGAACAATATGAATAAACAAAGATATAATTACTGTAATGTAGTACGTAATGGGGCTTCCCTAGTGGCTCAGATGATAAAGAATATGCCTTCAATGTAGGAGACCCAGGTTTGATCCCTGGGTTGGGAAGATGCCCTGGAGAAGGGACTGGTTACTCATTCCCATATTCTTGCCTGGAGAATCCCCATGGACAGAGGAACCTGGTGGGCTACACAGTCCATGGGGTCATAAGGAGTCAGATGTGACTGAGTGACTAACACTTTCACATCACATAAATTATAACACCCTTTACCAAAGACTCAGGAGGACAGCAGCTGCTTCCTCCAGGACTCATGAGATCTTCTCAGTGTAAACAGAACCCTCTGCTGGGGCTCCTCAACAGCCCAGGCATCATCTCAGGGAGACAGGCATCACTGCCATAGGCCAAGTCCATTGCCAGCCTGACTCTGCCAAGAAACACGCAGTTCAACTACACTTGATTCTCAAAATAAATACTTTAAGTCAGAACACATGCTGTCAGCTTGACCCAGAGCCATTGATGGCACCAATAGCAGGGAGAAAACTCTTGGACCAGAAGAAACACAGCAGGAGGCCCCTTGGAAGGGGCCGGGTCAAGCTTTCAGGACCTCTGGAGCATACTCCCTGGGTGGAGGCAAAGAGTCTGCCCAAGGAGACATTTCGGGAGAGAAGAGGTCGTGGTGCAGCTAACAGATTCCAGCCAAGAGCCGAAGAGCCAGCTGTTATCCCAGCTCTGCAGCTCTTGGCAAATCTCTCTGCATCTGGGACTTAGTTTCCTGTAAAGGAAAGTTGTTTGAAGATTCGAAGAGCCTTATGAACTAACTGTCTGGTAGGCGGAGGATTATAGTAGCCTGAGATCACCCTGAGATGTCCTCTGTTGCTATCATCAGGCAAAGAGAAGAACCAAAAGGGGACTATTCAAGTGGCCAGGACCTGAGGGCTCAGACTGAAGGCCGTGGACAGAATCAGGACCTCTTCTTTCCTCATTTCCAATCAGAAGGCTCCTGAACATGAGGTTACAATTTTCTCCGTCTGCTGTACCTTCTCCCTCTTTTCTTCCTTCCATCTCTCTCTTCTTTCTTCCTTCTTTGTGCTGCAGGGATCCAACCATTGACAATTCCTCTTCATCCTTGAAACAGTCTGTGCTTTCTCCATCTCACTGCAGGACTTTTTACCAACTGTGCCCTGCTTGTCTTCCAGACCTCAATCTAGATACAGCCTCCTCTGGGCTGGAAGAGGGACCCCTTTACTAGGTTCTTCTAATGTCCTATGCCCATGATGGTCTCACCTCAGACTCTGAGCTTGCAGGGTAGGGACCATATCTTATCCACCAGCCTCCCTTCCAGCAGAGCCTTGGGAGATGAGCACTGAGTGACTGAACAAGCTAAACATTTCTCAGGGACACAGCAGAGGGACATTCTCTGTCTACGATTCCAGTGCTTATTCATTCACTCATTCCGCCTTTCAATTATTTTCATGCAACAAATATTTGCTGCACATCTTCAAAAGTTAGGCACATGGTCAAGGGCTGGGCATACAGTGGGGAAAAAGACAAAGTATTTGTTCTCAAGGATATTGCATTCTAGATAGAATTAGGAAGTTACAAAGAGAATAATTATCTGAGAAGGATAAGCTTTACATAGAAAATTTGAATAGGCTAATGGGATAGAGCTTGACCTGGTAGATATTTTAGACTGGATAAATAGGTAAGGCCTCTCAACAGATGGGACTGAAAGAAAATAAACCAAAAAAAGCCCCTTGGGAGTGTCAATAAGAAGAATATTTCAGGAGAAGGACAGTTTAAACGGGAGGTGGGAACAGGAGGAAAGTCAGTGGGTGAAATGCAAGGGGTGAAGAGGAGTGTTTGTGAGATAAGGCTGGGAAAGCAAGGAGAGGCTAGTGTGGTGGTGGGGAGGGGGCTTGTTCTATTTTAATCAAGTGGAATGAGGTCCACTGGAGAGTTTTAAGCTGATGCGATATAATTCATGTTGTTAAAATACTAGCCTGACCACCCTGTAGAAATGGTTGGAGGGGTGGACAGGAGTGAAGGTGGAGAGACCAGAATGGAGGCTGGCGTGCTAGCTCCTGCAAGAGTAACACTGACTTGGGACTTCCCTAGTGGTCCACTGGCTAAGACTCCATACTCCCAAATGCAGGGCACCTGGATTTGATCCCTGATCAGGGAACAAGATCCCACATGCCATAACTAAGGGTCTGCATGCTACAATTAGAAATTCCACATGCTGCAACTAAGAGTTGGTGCAGCCAAATGAATGTTGTTGTTGTTTTTTAGATAATGTTGACTTGTGCAAAGGTGGTCGTAGGGATGATGGAGAGAAGTGGATGGACTCTGTTGGAAGGTAGAGTTGGTCAGATTTTTTCATGTTCAGAAGGAGGAACTGACAGAAAGTACACATATCCATACTAAAGGAGATTAGTCCTGAGTGTTCATTGGAAGGACTGATACTGAAGCTGAAATACTTTGGCCACCTGATACAAAGAGCTGACTCATTTGAAAAGACCCTGATGCTTTGAAGCAGTTGAAGGCGGGAGAAGAACGGGATGACAGAGGATGAGATGGTTGGATGGCATCACCGACTCAATGGACATGAGTCTGGGTAAACTCCAGGAGTTGGTGATGGACAAGGAGGCCTGGCATACTACAGTCCATGGGGTCACAAAGAGTCAGACACGACTGAGCGACTGAACTGAA
Source organism: Ovis aries (assembly GCF_016772045.2). Classification (NCBI taxonomy): domain Eukaryota; kingdom Metazoa; phylum Chordata; class Mammalia; order Artiodactyla; family Bovidae; genus Ovis; species Ovis aries. Next base: position 33,227,095 of record NC_056075.1, on the reverse strand, counting down.
CTGAACTGAACTGAACTGAACACATGGTATGGATAAAGGGGTGGATGAAGGAATGGGGACTCAAGGAACCCGGGTGGCTGGGAGTGCCTTGTACTGTGAGGGAGAGAAAAGACTGGAGGAAGAGGAGGCTTAGGGCAAATGATCAAGGTTTCTTAGACCCTGTTAGTTTTTGGATCCCTGCTAGATATCTAAAGGGAAATGTCACTTAGCAGTTGAGCACACAGACTTTCTGGGGAGAGATCAGGGTCAGAGATTTGGGGATCATCTGCTTTAGGTGACATTTAACGTTATGGGTCAGAGAGAGAGAGCATGCAGGGGGAGACTGGAGCTCAGGTTTATATTCTGGGCATTCTAGCACTGGAGGTCCCTAAAAGAGGAACAGCCAGGCAGCAAAGAGACCAAGAAAAGACAGCCGGAGAGGTAGGAGGAAAACCAAGGCAGTGTCGGGCCCAAAAGCCAGAGGAAGAGAGATTCAAGTTTGTAACCTTGCTTCCCTACCACCCCTAATTTTCCTAATCCGTCCTCTGTCCTTCTAGAAAGGTACCCTTCTGCTCCTCAGCTCAGCTGTTCTCAGTGGCACCACACTCACCCCACTGACCAATGCCCAAGTACCACCCTGCGTGGCCTCTTTTGGCATTCTAGCACTAAACGACACAGCCTGATCAGGTCCTTGCCCCTCCTCAGCTCCCTGCTCCTCCCTGGACCAAGGAGGAGGCTGGAGATAGCAACACCTTGCCAACAGCCCTCCCTGAGCCAATGTGACCTCAGGTCCCTCCTCCGCCTGCCTGCGCCAGGCTCTCCAAGTCTGGGCTTTGCTCGGACGTGGCTTCTATTTCTCCTCTTGTGGGGCCTTCCCCCACAACAGACCAGAGAGCTGGGGTCTCTGGAGACAATGCCAGGGATGCAGGGAGTCGGCTCAGAGCGTAACTCAGAGGTGGGGCACGTCCGGGGCCACAAGAAACCCCTGGGGAAGACCCAGAGGAGCGTCAGGGGCACATAAGGGCCTCAGGCCCCAGGCTGTGGTGTGGGCTGTCCATGACATGTCTTGTCACTGGGGTGCTCTGCTGATTAAAGACGGCGCCCTCAGATCTCCATTCGTAAATTTATTCTTGTTCACACAAAAGCGCCCTAGGAGTAGTGCCATGGACCCCTCTTTGAGCCTGTCTCCTTGCTCCTGACACTTCAGCTTCTCTGAGTCCACTGCCTGGCATCCTTAGGCTCGCAGCCTGAGGTCCGCAGGCCCATCACCATTACCTTTACGCTGACCACGTGCCCTCTTCAGGCATGCTGCCCAGCGCCTGGGCGGGCCTCCTGATGCCTGGGGGCCACCCCACACGTTTTTAGGTTAGTTCTCTGGATTATTGAAGCCTGTTGTGTCATAACGCTAGGCCTGCTGCCAGATTTCCCAAAGACCTGGGAACTGCGGCTGCTGCTCAATATCAGAGCTACGTGGCACATGAACGCTGCTCTCTCGGGGCGCTGTCAGGAGGAGAAGGCAGGACCCCCTCTCTGGCCTCCAAGGGTGACCACTGTGAGTAGGCCAGGGGCTCAGCCAGGCTTTGAAAGGCACATTTGTATGGTTTGTTTCCCTGTGCGATACCTCCAAGGCCAAATCCCCCAGAGACCGATTCATGTACCCATTTGCTTTTTTTTTTTTTTTTTTTTCGGTAATCCATGCTTAATAGGGAGCCGTGTGTATAGCGCCCTGTGCCTGCAACTCGGGGCTCAGTGCTGGCAGGGCAAGCAGACAACGAATGGCCAGCAGCAGGGGTAGGAGTGGGCCAAGAAAAACCCCCAGGCCTCCAGCGGTGGCAGGAGGGCTGCCCGGATGGCCTGCCCACCAGAGCCTGGCCTCAGAGCTCCCAGAGACCCGGTTGGCCGGGTGCCAGCAACTGCGGCCTGGTCCCTTTGCAGAGAGCCAGGGAGACAAAACAGAGCCTGGTTTAAAATAAGACACACAAAGTGGTCTCTTCAGAGAGCCCTGCAGCAATTTGGACCAAGACAGATGGATGCTCTCATGCAGGGAAGGGGCCTTGAGAAGCATACTGTACTACGTCCATTACATGCACGAATGCTGAGCTTGGACAGAATAACAAAGAGGGCAGCTCTCATTCAGCAACAGCCTCCCCCACCTTACCTGCCAGGCACTGTGTCACACGACATGCACAGGAACACCACGAAGGCCCACTGGTCTCCACCTTAGAGATCAGAAACTGAGGTTCACACACCTAGTCAAATGACTAACATTTTTTTAAACTGATAATATCAAGCCCTGGTGAGGATGTAGAATGGGGACTCACACATCGCTGGTGGCAAGGCAAAGTGGTACAGCCACTGTGGAATACAACTTGGCGGTTTCCTGTAAAGTTAAATACACACGGACCATATGACCCAGCAAGCGGACTCCTAGTTATTTATCCAAGTGAAATGAAATCTGTATGTAAATGTCTGTAGCAGCTTTATTCACAATCACCCAAACTGGAAGCAACCCAAGCATCCTTCAACAGAGGAACAGATAAACTAGCTCTTCAATGCCACAGAATGTTAGTCAGCAATAAAAAGAGACAGACTGTTAATACAGGAAAAATATAGATGAATCTCAACTGCATTATGCTAAATGAAAGAAAACTGAAATCAAATGGTTACATATTATATGACTCCATTTATCAGTACATGTGGTCATGTATGGATGTGAGAGTTGGACTGTGAAGAAGGCTGAGCACCGAAGAATTGATGCTTTTGAACTGTGGTGTTGGAGAAGACTCTTGAGAGTCCCTTGGACTGCAAGGAGATCCAACCAGTCCATTCTGAAGGAGATCAGCCTGGGATTTCTTTGGAAGGAATGATGCTAAAGCTGAAACTCCAGTACTTTGGCCACCTCATGTGAAAAATTGACTCATTGGAAAAGACTTTGATGCTGGGAGGGATTGGGGGCAGGAGGAGAAGGGGACAACAGAGGATGAGATGGCTGGATGGCATCACTGACTCGATGGACGTGAGTCTGAGTGAACTCGGGGAGTTGGTGATGGACAGGGAGGCCTGGTGTGCTGTGATTCATGGGGTCGCAAAGAGTCGGACACAACTGAGTGACTGAATTGAACTGAACTGACATTCTCATGAAAGATAAACTATAGGGAGAGAAAACAGACCAATGGCTGCCAGGGACTAGGGGGGTTGGTGGTGGATATAAAGGGACATGGATGAATCTTAGGAGGGTTTTGAAAACAGTCTATATATCTTGACTGTGGGAGTGGTTCCACCCTTGTGTACATGTTTATCAAAACCAGCAGAACTGTACACTCAAAGGGGTAAGTATTGCTAGATGCAAATTAAACCTTGATTTTTTTCTTTTTAATGAGAAAAAAATTAGAAGTTCAAGGAGATCAAGTAACTTGCCCAAAGGCAACTAGTCAGGAAGAACAGTTGAGATTTAAATCCAGCTTTTTCACCACTAAACTGGAGATTATCTGATCCAAGCCTGCTTCATCAAAAGACCTGGATGCCCCAGGATACTTAGAGAATGGTCGGTTCTGGGGAGCTGGCTTTCAAAAAAAAAAAACGGTTAACGGAAAGGTTATCTACAGATCACTTTTTTCAGCCCCTCTTGCTACAAATATTTTTTAGTTATCTGAAAATACTGCCATGTCTTACTACACAGGTTACTAACTCTGATATGTCTGAGAACTGTGCAGAGGTGCACACCCACAGTTTGAAGGATCTGGTCACCTGCCTTTATCTGTCACTATTTGCTGTGTCAGCCTGGATACGTCATTCACTCCTTTCAGACCCCAGCTTCCTTATCCACGAGACGTGTACAACTTCACACACCTCTAGAGGAAATAGGGAGATTAAAAGAGACTCCTAGAACTTAGAGTTTTAGATCTTTGTGATATAATTCAGCTGCTTTCTCTCTTTTTTTTTAAAGATCTCTCTCTCTCTCTCTCTTTTTTTTTGATGTGGACCACTTTTTGTTTTTTAAGTCTTTATTGAATTTGTTACAATCTTGCTTCTGTTTCACGTTTTAAGTTTTTGGCTGGAGGGATGTGGGAACTCAGCTCCCCAACCAGGGATGGAACCCCTACCCCTTGCATTGAAAGGTAAAGTTTTAACCACTGGACCACCAGGGAAGGCCTCAACTGCTTTCTTTTATCTCAGGGGATTGATTCCTCCTGCTGGTGATGATAAATAATAGTGAATACTTACTGAGTACATACAATGCATTTTACAAACATCAATCCTGCTCCTGCGCCTTGAGGTGGTACTATCTCATATAATACAACAGGACAAGAAGACACTTAGAAACAAAGTTATTTGGCAGGATTCCACAACTAAACAAAAGAGTTGTTCAGTTGCTAAGTTGTCTCTGACTCTTTACAGCCCCATGGACTGCAGCATGGACCAGGCTTCCCTGTCCTTCACTATTTCGTGTTCGCTCAAACGCATGTCCATTGAGTCAGTGATGCCATCTAACCATCTCATTCTCTGTCACCCTGTTAGAGCCGGAATTGAACCCAGGCGCTCCCATCTCAACTTTCCCCTGCCATCTGCAAAGAATTGCTGGTTACATCTTTTGTCCACATGTCAGCAATAACCTCTATGAAGCTTTCCCCAGAGGGACTCTGGATGTCCAAAGGGATTTTTCTCCCCTTTGGGAGATGCAGCCAAGCCACAGAGGTCCGCCGTCCTTCTTTTGGCCACCTGACCTGTCCTCTGTCCCACCAAGCATAGGTGAGAGAGGACAGTAGAGAGTGCCAGAGGGTCATTTGGCCCCAGGAGGGAGCTAAGAAGAGATGGAAGAAGAGAGAGGCCATGTTTGCAGGGGAAATGAGCCTGTGTCAAGCTCTAACTCAATCCGGGAGGTTTCGTTCGGGCTCATTGTTCCTCATTATCAGAGCTAACTATGTTCAGGCGAAGGGCGAACATGTTCCTAAATTTATGTCTCTGTGTGCGATCACGACAATGCGTGTTTTGTGTGCTTTCCCCTGAAAAACTCCTCGGGTGACACGGGCGACCCAGCTTGGACTGGGGCTTTCATGTGCGGTACCCACTCCGACTGGCCCCCGCTGGCAGATTTTTCTTAAAGTCGAAAATGAGGGGCTAACCTTCTCTTCTCGGCTTTTTCTTCTCCGCTACCTATAATCTTGATTTGACTCACACAAAAGTGACTCAGTGGGAGCCCCACTCAAGAAGGCTTTGACAGGGAACAATGCACGGCACCTCTACAGAGGCCGGCCCGCCGCGTCGAGAGAGGGAAAAGGGATTAAAGTTTAAAGATGTCATGTATGTTAACCGATCAGTATTGGTTTTATGTATTTTGTCAAAGAGACAGCAGTGAAGCTGGGCCTGTGAGGGTGAAGGGGTGCAGAGGAGGGAAGAGGTGGCCCCCAGGAACTTTGGCCAAAGGCCTCACCAGAGATAACGAGCCCAAGAAGCTGGAGTGTTTGAAAGGTAATAATAACAACAATAAAGAAGAAAGGGCTGAGTGGGGAGACTGTCGTGGGATTGTTGCGTGTGTCAGCTTTGTCCTTCCACAATAGCCCAGGGCCAGGAGCCAGGCAGGCGTTGGGCAGCAGAGCGGCTCCTCCTGAAAGCGGATGCTGCTCTTTCAGCCCGGATGGCTTTCTTCCCTGATAATGCTCCAGTGGGGCCCCTGGAGCAGCCGGAGCCCAGGGGAGCCCTGAGTGAGGTTTGGGGGCGCTCTGAAATGAACAGCTTCCTGCCAGCCAGCTCTCTGTCACCAGGCCCAGCACAGGGCCCCGGAGCAAGGGGCCCCATGCCTGCAGGGGGCCTCAGCCCTGGCCTGGCTTCTTGTTCCGGGAGGAGGGTGCCCCTAGCACCTCTCTCCCCTAACAAGAAGTCAAGAGAATAGATGTGACCTCTGGAACGTCTCTTCAATATCCCTGAAGGAGAGTGGAATTCCCCACGCTGGTTTCTCCAGACTTCTGAGCACTCTTCCTTTTATAGGAATCTCCCTTTGTGAGGGCTGCTAGAATTTTCTCAAGTATTGAACAGACAGAAAGTTGGGTATCTTTGAATCCTCTTTCTGAAGCAGTCTGGCCTCAGACAAGATGAACTCGGCTTGGAGGAGATGGTGCATGATAGAGGATACGTTTGTAAACTGGTGACCTCCCATTTTACTCAGGACTGTAAGGACTGGTAATGGGGCAGCCATCCTGGCTGGGCTTGTGGTGTGAATGCTTCAGAGACCCGCCAGGGGAAGGTTTCAGAGCTTGTCTGAAGAACGTTGCCCTGGCTTCTAATGGCCATGGGGATGAGGGCAGGAATATGCTGAATCCAGCTCAAGCTGGCTTAGGAGAGCTGATTTCCAGTAATTCTGCATGCAGTTTTATTTTTCCACTTACCACAAATGTATTTTTTCACAGTTCTGGAGGCTGGAAGTCCAAGGTCAAGATGCCAGAAGGGTTGGTTTCTCCTGAGGCTTCTCTCCTTGGCTTGCATACTTCCCATGTCCATCCCTCTGTGTGCCAAGAGACAGTTTTTAACTCTTGTGCAAACTTACAACCAGATAAATCATATTAACAGCAAAGGTGATAAACATTCAAAGCATCACTTATTTTACCATTATCTATACTTTTGTGGTGATGCATGTCTATTACATCTATGAAAGTGGAAGTATTAATAACTCAGTCATGTCCGACTCTTTGCGACCCCATGGACTGTAGTCCACCAGGCTCCTCTGTCTGTGGGATTCTCCAGGCAACAATACTAGAGCAGGTTACCATCTCCTTCTCCAGGGGATCTTCCCCACCCAGGGATCAAACCTGAGTCTCCCACACTGTGGGCAGATTCTTTACCGTCTGAGCCACCAGGGAAGTATCGTAGGAATATTGCGTAATGTATGTTTCTGAGCATCTGTATCTAACTCCATACAGTCACGTGGATAGACAGAAATTGGCCATGGTAGAGTATTTCATTTACACCACAGAAATCAGCAAATGCTACAAAGCAGGGCTTTTCCTCTTGAAGTTGTTAAACATTTATCAGTGCCCTGGTTTGGGGAGGGGAGGGGTCTGGCCCAGCTCCTTGATCACTAGACTCAGTTACTGTCCCTCTGAAACAAAAGGAAGAAGAGCTGGAATGGTGGGTGGATTTGAAGACAAACTGTATAAAACCAGAAGGGCTTCTGAGTTTCTTGACCCTCCATTCACGCTGTCACCCATTCATCCCCTCTTGTCTCTTTCTCACTCAAAAATATCGCATTAGAAAAATATAAATCATTTCTGGTTCTGAGAGCTTTTTATAAATAATCTTTTCCAATGTCTGCCTTTAACCAGGATAATTCAAGGCCAAAAAAGTGGATCTGCATGCTGGGCTCAGGAATGGGGGCCAGAGGCCAAGTTTTAGGCTCTGGGGGCATCACCTGCCCTTGAGCCCACTTGTGTCCTCACAAGGCCTCTCTCTCTCGGGGCCTCAGCTGAGAAGGCTGAAGCCGTCAGCCCTCCCCTGGGGTGTCTGCACTTGAACAGGGGTCTGGGGAGACTGAAATGTCTTCAGGGCCACCCTGAACAATTCCATGGCAGGGGTCTAGGCCTTGGGGGCACTGTGCAAATTTGAGTTTGGCGGCCTTCCGAAAGCATATCATGTGGGCCACGGTCTTCTCGTCCTAGAACACTGCCCTTGGTCAGGGTCCTTCTTTCTCCTGCCCCAGACAGCACAGGGCAACAGAAGCAGTAATGATAACCGGTGTTCATAGACCAGACCCCATGTGTCCGTCGCTGGCCCAAGCATTTCCATCTCACCAAGCTTCCCGGAAGCTGGCTCAGTGTTTTAATTCCACTTGACGGCTGAGGAGACAAGGCATGGAGCAGGTCCTTAACTTGGCCAATAGGCTCAGCCAGGAAGCCACGGGATGGGGTTTACACCCAGCCAGGCTAGCTCCAGAGTTCTCCTTCTTAACCACTCTGCTTAACCGGTTCCCAAGAATTATCCTTTCTGACCCAAAGATATAAGCCTAGCTGGCTCCCCACCACCAAGTCTGGTCAATGAGAAACAGGAAAAAGCCAGGAGAGGAGGATAGGGGTGAAGACAAGGAGACCAGAAATGGGGTGAAAACCAAAGTAGGAGGGGGCATAGCTATTATCCTGATGCCTCTACTGGGTATTCCCTTGGCCCCTGAGGCCTAAGAGTTTACAGGGGTACCCAGTCCTTGGTGGCAAAAGGAGAAGAGGACAGCAGAGGATGAGATGGCTAGATAGCATCACCGATTCAATGGACATGAACTTGGGCAAGCTCTGGGAGATGGTAAAGGACAGGGAAGCCTGGTGTGCTGCAGTCCAGGGGGTCGCACAGAGGCAAACTTGACTAAGCGATTGAACAACAACAACACTTCTGTAGGGTGAGGCTCACTCCTAGAATGTCCCTCCTCCCCTGACACATGGGGCCTGAGGCCCGAGTGGAATTGTTTCAGGTCTTGAAGGGCAGCAGCCTGAGGTCCTTGGCACTGGGCATGCACAACCCCCTTTCCCCAAAATGGAGAACATCGCTGAACAGGCCCCCCTAACAAGAGTGGGGATATAACACGGTCCTTTTTCCCCAACGGCCTCAACACCTACAAGGCACTTTCAAAGTCAGTTTCTGATTTGCTCTTTACGATCCTGTGACGCCAGCCTGTATAACGAGAACACCTTTTGCAGAAGAAGTTCATACAAATGCCTCTGGGGGTGGGCCTGGACCGCTCAGCCCAGCTGGCCTGAAGCACGGCCTCTGGACTCGCAGCCCAGTGCTCACTTTACAGCAGCATCCTCATGCACAACCCTACCCACCTGCCCCCACCCCGCCCTGCAGGAGGCCTAGTTTCTCAGAAGCAGATGAAATCAATTGGTCCTTGGAAATGTGTCAACCGCTGAGACCAGGAGACAAGTGCCAGGAGGAAAGAAATAGCTGAGATTCCTGTTAAAGAACAATGTTGGGTTTGACCTGAATAACACCAGAGAAAAAGGAGAAAATAATAATGTCAGACATTACATAATCTGTGGAGACGCAGAAGGAAGCTGGAGCTAGAAGGAGCTCAGCGGGGGAGATTTCAAAGGGGTCACCTTTCCCCACAGAAAGGATGAGGGGGTGGACAGGGTCACTGACGTACACTGAGCTGTTGCCATCTACTAGGCGGTGGGCAGTAGATTGTTGCCATGACAACCCTGTGGCCTAAAGATTATTACCTCCAGTCTGTGGATGGGAATACTGAGAGAGCGAGGGTGATTTGATCCTCTCCAAGCAGCACCGAGATGCCCAAGGACTCTTCCTCAAATGGGGAGCGGGCTGAGGGTTTCAGTATGGTGTTTAAGAGCAAGGACTTTAATAGCCAAAGCCCATTAGTGAGTGGCTAAACAAAATGCAGCAAGTCCATACAATCGAATACCACACAACAATCAAGGGGAAAGCACAATCTGGATGGACCTCAACATTATGCTGGGACTTTCCTGATGCCCAGCAGTTAAGACTCCATGTTTCCAAGGCACGGCAAGTGGATTTGATCCCTGGCTCGGAAAACTAAGGTCCCACATGCCACGTGGTACAGCCAAAAATATTATATATATGTATATATATATATATTATAAAATTACACTAAGTCCTACATTCTCCACCAAATGATATGAACCCTAAAAGGGAGAAAGCTGGGGGCAAAAACTTCTAAGCTATTACAATAATTTGTGGTTTTCCAAAGCTCAACTCAACCTGACAAAATCATATTCCTCAGTATATAATTTCTGTCTTTTGGGAGAATTTTAATTAAATATAATTTTTCCCCTTGGGGAAGGTGTGGATGATGAAAGAAAGGTTGAGAAGCACTGTGCTAAATGAAAGAAGCCAGACGCAAAAGACCATATAATGTGTGACTCCACATGTAGGAAATGGGAAGAAAAGGCAAACCTACAGAGAAAGAAGATGAGCAGTTGCCCAAGGCTGGGCGTGGGAACAGGGTGTGACTGCAAATGAGCAAAAGGGACCTTTCTGGAGTGATGAGAATGTTCTAAAATTGAACTGCGGTGATGGTTGCACAACTCTGTAAATTTCCTCAAAGTCACTGAATTGTACTGTAAGATGAGTGAGTTTTCTGGTATTGAAACTATACTTCAATAAAGTTATTTTTAAAAAAATAGGAAGAACATGGGCTTGGGGCTCTGAGAGGCCTAGCTCCAGTCCTGGTTCCCTCACTCCCGTGGCCCAGGCAGCTCCCTCTGGGCTTTCAGTGTGCTGAAACTATGAAATGGAGCTGTGAGGAGAGCTTTGGGAGGCTGGGGGATGCGGTGAGCCAGGCACCAAAGAGTGAGACAGGCCTAGACAACCTCTCAACCTTCAGTCCTCAGATGACACAGCACCTCCCCGAGGGGCCCCCTTGATGCTTGGAGGCTCTTGCCCATCTGACATCGGTTCACTTCCCTGTGGCACTTACTGAAATCTCAAGGGGCCCTTTTGTTTACTTGGCGATTGTCTGTCTCCCCACCCTCCCCTGGAATGTTAGCTCTGGGCGGGCAGGGACCTAACCAACACCGTCCCTGTTAGAAGGATACCCCGCACTAGCACAGAGCAGTGATGTAAAAATGTTAGCTGTCGTTATTACTGGCAGAATACCCAATGAACTAAGGCTTGCAAGCTACGTTTGCAAGCCGAAAGTTGCACGTTTCTGGAGCTGTCTTTCCTTCACAAAGACCTCGATGTCAGGTGTGTAGAGGTGTGAACAATCCTAGAGAAAAAAAAAAAAAAAAACTGCTTTACTGACATTGATTCACTGGCCCTACCTGACTGCTGTGGTGATTCATAGCCTGAAGGCCACGAGGGTTCGTGAACTACTGAAAACAGATGCAGCCCGTCGTTTGTAATCAAGCATATACATTTCGGGGGTGAGGCAGAGTGATGGTTATTAGCATGGATCAGAATTTCAAAGGGTTCATGATGGTTAAATAAAGCCATGATTCTCTGGTGCTTTCCAGGTGAAATGGAGACTCCTAAGTATGGAGGCCATGATTCTACTTTCTCTCTTTCTCTGTATTTCAAGTACTAAACACACACACACACATCTCATCTGAAGCTCCAACCCTAATGGAGAACGTGGGGCTGGGCAGTGATGAGGAATCTTCTTCGTGAAGCTGAAAACAGATCAGCTGAGATAGGAGCCCAGCAAGACGGGAAACAGGAAGACTGGAGACCTCAGGGCTTACACATCTGTTGCTAGAATAGCAAATTGTGCAATTAGAACTCGGGCTGGGCACGCATAAGGAAAGCCACAAAGAGAGAAAAGGAGACCGAACCTCGCTTTGCTTCTGAATGCCCCTCAGAGGGGCAGGCCATCCACCTGGGAGCACCTGCGCGCAGGCGCAGGGCACGGAGGCGGGGGCGGGGCCGGCCTGGGACGCTTGGGGCGGGGCCGGCCTGGGACGCTTGGGGCGGGGCCAGTTGTCCTGGGGGCACCTGACAGCTGGGCCCTGTAGGTTGCAGGCTAAGACTGTGTGATCCATCAACAGGCTTCTGTGGGTGATTTTCCAGGGTATGTGTGCACGCACACCATGCGAGTGCAATAGGGAGAGAGAAGAGAGAAAAATAAGCTCTCTACCATGAACAGAGCATACTTCAGCATCCACTCTTAAAACAGGGTGTCAGACAGCCAGGGGCCCAGGAAACCAGCTCCTATTCTCTGAACATGACAGCCCTTAAAGAAGAAAAACAAGAAGGGAGAGGCCAGGGGAACGGGCTCATTACACCTACCAAGCGACAAATCACTTGGAAAACATAAATACGTTTTCAAGGACACTCCTCCACTAACGAAGCTAAAGTGTTTTTCTTTCAAACCTCGGCAAGAAAATCCAAGGGATGAACAAACTTCGCTTATTTTAGTTTCTACTCAATTACCTGTTAATGGAAAAAATCTGGCACCACGCGTAATGAGGCGGGCATGAGCTCACTGGCGCGGGGGTCGGCGCTGTCAGGAAGGCTGCAACAAGCCGGGCATTTATCTGCCTCTCTGTAACCCTTTTCAAACTCGCTGTCAGGGAGCCCACGCCAAGCGGGCAGGAGAGGAAGGGCTTGGAACCTGCTGCCGGCCTCCGAGGCCCTCTGGGAAAAAGAAAATTGTTGTTGGCAAGTCTGCCTGGCTCCAGAAATTGATCCAGTGCCCCCCACTTGTCCGAGCAGCAGCAGACAGAGCTAAGAATTTTGTTATAATTAAATAGAGTGCTGATTGGTTGCTAGAGGTGGTCTTGAAACTGGTGTTTAAAAGCAGAGGAGAACAAGGGTTACTATTCATAGGAAAAGCTCAGAGTCTTAAAAATCCATCTGTTTCATTCCCAAATTTAGGCCAAAAAAACGCTCACTTGCTGTCTTTAAAAATACCACCTGCTTTGCAATGTTGTATAATGTGCCATTATATAAGGTGGAGGAGGGGCGGAAGGAACGGCCAGGCACAAGGATGCGGTGTGGTGGCCCAGCCCTTCCTGGGAGAACAGAGGCTGTCTGCAGAGGCCAGGCTGTCTGCTCCTAAGGCTGAGGGCTCCTCCTCAGATGCCCAACAACCCATCTCAAGACACTCGAGAGACTTTCCAGTATCACCTTAGTGAGTTGCATTCAAGAGCCCCCAAATGCCAGGCTCTGGTAACTACAGACATCCATCGTGCACCTGGCCTCCGGGATCAACCATCTGGAGGTTGCACTCAGGGCTGGACTGGACTCTCCCTACTGCTCACCACAGCTGGTAGCACACAGCGAAGTCACGGCTCCTGGAACCAAGAGAAGGAGATGTCTTCTTAGCCCTGGAGCCAGGGCGACTTAGTACCCTCCCCCAACACAGCACGCTAACCCTAGGGCAGAGCAGCCGAGGGACAAAGGGTTCCCCACGGGGCAGCCCTGTTTCTCCCAAGTGGACAGATGTCCCAGTCCAGCCTCGTCCTAACAGCTTTTCCTAAGCCTCGGAGAGGTGTCGGGACTCGGTTTCTCTTGTAAGATTCTCATATGCACGGTAATCGAAGAGAATCAGCTAATTTTAAACCCAGCTCCGACACTTTTCCGCTGACTGATGCTGAACGTGTTGCTGAGCTCCTTCTCATGACCATGGAAACAGGGAGATTCTCATCGTAGTACTTGGGTGAAGAACAAATAAAATCATGTGTGCTGTGCCAGATGCCCAGAAGCCTAGTATGGTGCCTGGCCCACTAACAGGTGGCTCCTGAATTCCTGTAAGCTGTGCAAGCCACTCCTCCGTTGCCTTGGAGTCTGGACACTGACCCAAGATTGGGGATGAGTCTCAGAGCTGGCACAGTCAGTAGAGGATTCAAGGCTGGGGTCGTTACTGGAGAGATCCCTGGTCTAGATTGCAAGGAATCCTGGCATCTAGCCTAGAACCTGCCAGCACCCAGCTGTGTGGTTTCAGGCAAGACACACTTGGGGCCTCTTCTCCAGGCTACAGGTTCCTCTGGTCCCTCTTTCCAGCTCTTGGAAATGAAGCAGTCTGACTTTGTTTAGAGCAGCTGTTCTTGGACTTACAAGGCCCTCCTGGAACTCCTACCCAGAAGGATAGAACTTACATGTTTCCGCAGCTCCCTCCTGGAAATTCTGATATCCTGGGTGGAGGTGGGGGTCTAAACAGGAGCCCCCTTCCACACCTTGATGCCAATGGTAGGCTCTAATTTCATAACAAACCCATGATTTCCATTTCCATCCTCCCCTCCAACCCTTACACCCTGAAAAGCAAATACAGAACCAGAGTGGTTTCTAGCAGGATATTATCTGCAAAGTTATTAATAGGAATTTAATGTGTAAGTTTAGTATTTATCCTTAGGGGCCACTCCAGTAGCCCCACTCCATCCACATTTTTTCACTGTGAATTTCCTTCCACCCTTGGTCTCATAAAGCTAACAGGGATATGGGTGAGAGGTAGGCAGTACTTAGCTTGTTTTAAGTAGTAACCACTGCTACCTTTAGAATCCAGAGGAAGTTAACATTGCTTAACCCGAATTCTTCATAATTCCATAAACCGAGTGAATAGCGGGCATTACATTTTTTTCAAGGGGTTTGTTTCATGACTTCTGGCTGTGGTCGCTCGCCTGCCAGGCCCGAGGCTGTAGACCACGTGGTGATCATAGCTGCAGTCTTTTATTGCCTGCTCCAGGCAAGACAAACCACTGAGAGGACTTCTGTCCCCCTCACCTGCCCAATATCACCTCCAGCATTTCAATGGAATGGAGTGTGTATCATCTATGGGAAGAGTCCAGAGGGATTGTGAGCGCACTGGATGAGAACTACCCATGTATGAAAGCCACAATGTATCCATCCTATTATTGATGGACAGTGTGTATGAGTCCAGTTTATGGTCATTATGAATAAAGCTGCTATGAGCATCTACTAAAGGTAAACTTATGCTATTGGAATATTCTTTTTTTGCATATCACCTAGTCTCATTTTTGTTTGGTTTTGTTTTAGTTTTTGCCCACTTTCAGTTGATTAAACTATCTTTCCTTTTGATATTTAGGAACTTTTTTATTCTCCTGGATATCAGTCCTTCATGAGATAAATGTGTTACAAATATTATCTCCTACCTGTGCCTTGCCTTTTCACCCTTTGAGTTTGTGATAAATGCTCTCAACAAACTAAGACTTAAAAAAGCACATATCTACAAAAGAGGGCTTCCCTGATGGTTCAGTGGTAAAGAATCTGCCTGCCAATGCAGGAGACATGGGTTTGATCCCTGGATTGGGAAGATCTCCTGGAGAAGGAAATGATAACTGACTCCAGTATTCTTGCCTGAGAAATCCCACAGACAGGGAAGCCTGGTTTGCTGCAGTACCTGGGGTCACAAAGAGTCAGGCCCGACTTAGCAATTAGACAACAATCTACAAAAGCAGCTGACAATACACATTATTGTTGTTCAGTCGCTCAGTCGTGTCTGACTCTTTGTGACCCCATGGACTGCACCACGCCAGACTTTCCTGTCCTTCATTATCTCCGAGTTTGCTCAAACTCATGTCCACTGAGTTGGTGATGCCATCCAACCATCTGGTCTTCTGTTGTCCCCTTGTTCTCTTCCTGCCTTCAATCTTTCCCAGCATCACTGTCTTTTGTAATGAGTTGGCTCTTCACATTAGGTGGCCAAAGTATTGGAGCTTCAGCTTCAGCATCAATCCTTCTAATGAATATTCAGGATTAATTCCTTTAGGATTAACTGGTTTTATCTCCTTGCTGTCCAAGGGACTCTCAGGAGTCTTCTCCAACACCACAGTTCAAAAGCATCAATTCATTGTCGTTCAGCCTTCTTTATGGTCCAATTCTCACATCCATACACAACTACTGGAAAAACCATAGCTTTGACTATATGGACCTTTGTCGGCAAAGTAACGCCTCTGCTTTTTAATACCCTGTCTACGTTTATCACAGCTTTTCTTCCAAGGATCAAGGGTCTTTGCTTTTCATGGCTGCATTGTTTCTGCAGTGATTTTGGAGCCCAAGAAAATAAAGTCTGTCACTGTTTCCATTGTTTCCCCATCTATTTGCATGAAGTGATGGGACTGGATGCCATGATCTTCGTTTTTTGAATGTTGAGTTTTAAGCCAGCTTTTATACATATGGTAAAATAGTGAATGCTTTTCCCTGAGTTCAGAAAAAAGACAAGGAAGTCCAATATCAGCACTTCTATTCAACGTTCTATTGGAGGCCCTTGCCAGTGTAATAAAGAAAAAAAACAAAAAAGCAGAAGAGGGAGTATAAAGATTGGAAGAGAAAAAATAACATTATCAGTATTTGCAAGATAATACAATGGTGTGGATAGAAACATCCAAAAAAGCTATAGCTAACCTATTAGAATTCATACATGAACTTAGCAAGGCTATTGGATGAAAGGTTAATATAAAAAATTAAATATAATTTGATACACTAGCATCGATCAAATAGAACATAAAATTTTTTAGATACTACTTATGATGATTTCAAAAAACATGAAATATTTGGGGATAAGTTGAATGAAAGACATGCAAAATCTCTATACATAAAACTATAAAAACTTTTGTTATGGGCTACAACTCCTGCAACTCAATTCCAGAAAAATAAACAACCCAATAAAAAAATGGGCCAAAGAACTAAACAGACATTTCTCCAAAGAAGACATACAGATGGCTAACACACACATGAAAAGATGCTCAACATCACTCATTATCAAAGAAATGCAAATCAAAACCACAATGAGGTACCATCTCATGCCAGTCAGAATGGCTGCTATCAAAAAGTCTACAAACAATAAATGCTGGAGAGGGTGCAGAGAAAAAGGAACCCTCTTACACTGTTGGTGGGAATGCCAACTAGTACAGCCACTATGGAGAACAGTGTGGAGATTCCTTAAAAAACTGGAAACAGAACTGCCTTATGACCCAGCAATCCCACTGCTGGGCATACACACTGAGGAAACCAGAAATGAAAGAGACACGTGTACCCCAGTGTTCATTGCAGCACTGTTTACAATAGCTAGGACATGGAAGCAACCTAGATGTCCATCAGCAGACGAATGGATAAGAAAGCTGTGGTACATATTCACAATGGAATATTCAGTTCAGTTCAGTTCAGTTCAGTCGCTCAGTTGTGTCTGACTCTTTGTGACCCCATGAACCACAGCATGCCAGGCCTCCCTGTCCATCACCAACTCCCGGAGTCCACCCAAACCCATGTCCATTGAGTCGGTGATGCCATCCAACCATCTCATCCTCTGTCATCCCCTTCTCCTCCTGCCCCCAATCCCTCCCAGCATCAGGGTCTTTTCAAATGAGTCAGCTCTTTGCATGAGGTGGCCAAAGTATTGGAGTTTCAGCTTCAGTATCAGTCCTTTCAATGAACACCCAGGACTGATCTCCTTTAGGATGGACTGGCTGGATCTCCTTACAGTCCAAGGGACTCTCAAGAGTCTTCTCCAACACCACAGTTCAAAAGCATCAAGTCTCTGGTGCTCAGCTTTCTTTATAGTCCAACTCTCACATCCATACATGACCACTGGAAAAACCATAGCCTTGACTAGATGGACCTTTACTCAGCTATTAAAAATAATGCATTTGAATCGGTTCTAATGAGGTAGATGAAACCGCGGCCTATTATACAGAGCAAAGTAAGTCAGAAAGAAAAACACCGATACAGCATATTAATGCATATATATGGAATTTAGAAAGATGGTAATGATGACCCTATATGCGAGATTGCAAAAGAGACACAGATGTAAAGAACAGACTTTTGGACTCTGGGAGAAGGCGAGGGCGGGATGATTTGAGAGAACGGCATTGAAACATGTATATTACCATATGTGAAATAGATCGCCAGTCCAGGTTCGATGCATGAGACTGGGTGCTCAGGGCTGGTGCACTGGGATGACCCAGAGGGATGGGATGGGGAGGGAGGTGGGATGGAGGGTCAGAGTGGGGAACACACATACACCCATGGCTGATTCATGTGAATGCATGGCAAACACCACCACAATATTGTAAAGTAATTAGCCTCCGATTAAAATAAATTTTAAAGAAAAAAACTTTTGTTATGGGCTAAATTGTGAATGCGCCTGAGTGTGCATCTAACTCTTTGCAACCCCAAGAACTATAACCTGCCAGGCTCCTCTGTCCATGGGATCATCCCAGAAAGAATAGTGGAGTAGAGTGCCATTTCCTCCTCCCGGGGAATCTTTCCAACCCAGGCATCGAACCCATGTCTCCTGCATCTCCTGCATTGGCAGGCAGATTCTTTACCACTGAGCCACCTGGGAAACCCTGGGCTAAATTGTATCCCTCACCAAATTCATATGTTGAACTCCTAATCCCTTGTATCTCAGAATGTGACTGTATTTGAAAACAGGGCCTTTAAAGATGCAATTAAGTTAAGAAGATCCAGATATGTGTCTTTGAGTAAGCCACTTAGCCTTGCTAAGTCTCAAAATTTCTACACTTGTAAAATGAACATAAAAGGAGTCTCTATTCCCATGAGGGTTAAATGAGAAACACAGGTAGAGTTTTTAGCACATCCTCTGGTCATTAACCTTCTGTGAAGTCACTTTCCAGGTGAGCGGCTTGTCCAGGCTTCAGGAATGTTGGCGGCCCCTTTTCTTAAAGACTCTGCCCTATTTAGATACTGCAGGACTGAGCTGAGAGGGAAAAACAGAGAACCAAGCTGACTTTACCCAGACCTCTGTGCCAGTTCAGTTCAGTTCAGTTGCTCAGTCGTGTCCGACTCTTTGCGACCCCATGGACAGCAGCACGCCAGGCTTCCCTGTCCAGCACCAACTCCCAGAGCTTACTCAAACTCATGTCCATTGAGTTGGTGATGCCATCCAGCCGTCTCATCCTGTCATCCTCTTCTTCTCATGCCTTCAATCTTTCCCAGCCTCAGGGTCTTTTCCAATGAGTCAGTTCTTTGCATCAGGTGGCCAAAGTATTGGAGTTTCAGCTTCAGCATCAGTCCTCCCAATGAATAATCAGTACTAATTTCCTTTAGGATGGACTGGTTGGATCTCCTTGCAGTCCAAGGGACTCTCAGGAGTCTTCTCCGTCTTCTCCAACACCCCAGTTCAAAAGCATCAATTCTTTGGCGCTCAGCTTTCTTCACAGTCCAACTCTCACATCCATACATGACTACTGAAAACCATAGTTTTGACTAGACAGACTTTCGTTGGCAAAGTAATGTCTTTGTTTTTTTAATATACTGTCTAGGATGGTCATAGCTTTTCTTCCAAGGAACAAGCATCTTTTAATTTCATGTCTGCAGTCACCATCTGCAGTGATTTGGAGCCCCACCGAAATAAAGCCTGTCACTGTTTCCACTGTTTCCCCATCTATTTGCCATGAAGTGATGGGACTGGATGCCATAATCTTCGTTTTCTGAATGTTGAGTTTTAAGCCAGCTTTTCACTCTCTTTTACTTTCATCAAGAGACTCTTTAGTTCTTCACTTTCTGCCATAAGGGTGGTGTCATCTGCGTATCTGAGGTTATTGATATTTCTCCTGGCAATCATGATTCCAGCTTGTGCTTCATCCAGCCTGGCATTTCTCATGATGTACTCTGTATATAAGTTAAATAAGCAGGGTGACGATATACAGCTTTGACATACTCCTTTTCCCGATTTGGAACCCGTCTGTTGTTCCATGTCCAGTTCTAACTGTTGCTTCTTGACCCACATACAGATTTCTCAGTGCTTGGTTCAAATTGGTGCTCAAGAAATAGTTGTTGAATGAATGAATGAGTGAATCAGTGTGCTTACAGCTCCCATTAAGTGCACTCACAAAATTCTAGCTTTAAAAAACCCAGACTCAGAGTTCACCAAAGTTGCCCGTCAGACCCACACCAGGGTTCACGCCGGCCTCTGCCATCACAACAAGCCTGGGAATGCCGGACCTGATCTGAAATGGGAGATGAGGACGCCAAGCCTAGGGGAACCCTCTAGAGCATCAGACCTCTAGCTTTGTTTACTACTGATTCCAAGCTCTGGTTTCTGCCACTTGCCTTGACGCACAAGACTTTTAGGCTATTCTTTAGTTTCTTTCCAAAAGGCTTTAATTAAAAACATACGTCCATGTCACAAAAAGCATGTCAGCCAGAGCTGCGGCGCTCCAAAAGGTAGAATTATTCCTTGGACCATGAAGTTCCAGGTAAAGTAATGACTGCGGATAGTCACAGTATCCCAGGCCTATGGTCCCTCGGCTACAATAAGGACGGGTCTTCCACATCCAGGGGCTTCCCTGGTGGCTCAGCTGGCAAAGAATCCGCCTGCAATGCGGGAGACCTGGGTTTAATCTCTTGGTTAAGAAGATCCCCTGGAGAACAGAAAGGCTACCCACTCCAGTATTCTGGCCTGGGGAACTCCATGGACTAAGTCCATGGGGTCACAAAGAGTCGGACACAACTGAGTGACTTTGATTTTGACTTTCATTTTCCACATCCGGATTTCTGTAATTCTCTAACCTAGGTTTAAAGATTCAGATTAGTGGAATCCCAAGGAGAAATAAGGAAAACAAATAATTATGACCAGCCTTCTGCTTTTGTGATAATAATAAACACTATGATTTATTATTCCAGGCCCTCTGCATTCCAGCCCTCATCAGGATCTGTCAAAATGACACTTGTCATGTTGACAAAATGACATATTGTCACCAGGTGTTAGATGAAGAAACAGAAGCTCAGAGAGATGGAGGCATCGCCCAAGGCCACACGGTGGAGTCAGATGGAGGATACTCCAAGCTCAGGTTCATGCCACCGCTCCCACATGCTTCCCCTCTTCAAATCCTGGATCCAGACAAAAGGCTCTGACCCTCTATGTATCTACATCATCAGAGTAAAAAGCGAATTTTCCATTATCTGAAATGGAAACACATCTACTATAATAATCCCTCTTGGCATGGGATTGTCCAAAACCATCACCCACAGTGGAACAACTCCTCATTCTGGAGGATTCTGTTCTAAGACCCTGCCGATTGTCCCAGAATTGGCAGACACCTCTGTTGTGGGCTGAAGGGTAGCCCCTTAAAGTATATGTCCCTATCCTAAGCCTAGAACCTTTACTACTTTATATGGCAGAAGATGTGATTGAGTTAAGGACCTAGAGAGAAGCGGCTTATGCAGGATCAGCCAGGGGGCACAAACATAATCCCAGGCATCCTTGAAAGAGAGAGGCAGGGGGACTTTCAGGACAGATGCAGAGGAGGCAATGGTGAGAAGGTAGAGGCAGAGATCTGAGTGATGTGGCTGCAAGACGAGGAACGCGCAGGACTGTAGGCAGCCACCAGGACATCCGGAGAAAGCTCACACTGGCTTCAACTTCTGGCCTCCAGAGCCCTGAGAGCTGTGCCACCAAGTCTGTGTTCACGTGTTAAAGCAGCCACAGGTGACTAATACACACTGCTACTATGGGGAGAAATACCAACTGCCTCAGATATGAAGATGATACCACTTTAATGGCAGAAAGCAAAGAGGAGCTAAACAGCCTCTTGATAACGGTGAAAGAAGACAGTGAAAAATCTGGCTTGAAACTCAACATTAAAAAAACTAAGATCATGGCATCCAGTCCCATCATTCCATGGCAAATAGACGGGGAAAAGGTGGAGGCAGTGACACATTTCCTCTTCCTGGGCTCTAAAATCACTGTGGATGATGACCGCAGCCGTGAAACTAGAGGGCCACTGCTTCTTGGCAGAAAACTGGTAACAAAAATTAAAAAGCGAAAACATCCCTTTGCCAACAAATGTCCATATAGTCAAGATAGTTTTTCCAGTTGTCATGTATGGATGTGAGGTGAACCATAAAGAAGGCAGGGTGCCAAAGAATTGATGCTTTCAAACTGCGGTGCAAGAGAAGACTCTTGAGTCCCTTGGAAAGCAAAGAGATCAAACTTGTCAATCCTAAAGGAAATCAACCCTGAATACTCACTGGAAGGACTAATGCTGAAGCTGAAGCTCCAATACTTTGGCCATCTGATGCCAAGAGCCAGCTCATTGGAAAAGACCCTGATGCTGGGAAAGATTGAGGGCAGAAGAAGAGGGCAACAGAGGATGAGATGGTTGGATGGCATCACTGAGTCAATGGACGTGAACTTCGGTAAACTCTGAGAGAAGGTGAGGTACAGGGAGGCCTGGCATGCCGTAGTCCATGGGGTTGCAAAGAGTTGGACATGACTTGGCGACTGAACAACAACTACACAAACTTCCTTGGCCAGGTCCCAATAGAGGTCAGGAAGCATATGGCTCAGTGATTGAGTCACGGGCTCCTAGACGTTGTCTTAGGGTCCCTTAATAACAAAAAGCCAACAGATTCTTCCCATGGATGAAATGGGAAGATGTTCAATTTGAAAGTAAACTCCACAGGTAGGAAGAAACCAAACTGATGTCAAGAGAAAAGATGAAGGGCAAGGACTCGGCTGGGCATTTGACAAGCTTGGAGGGAAAGGAACTTCTACATTGGGGTAGAGAGAAGATCCTCAAAGCTCAAGTGTTGTAGGTCAGGAACCACAGAGCTGGGTGATCTGTATTTTGAATTATAGGAAGAGATCTGTACCCAGGCTGGACTGATGATGGAGGATCAGCCCCTACCCCCACCTGGCGTTTTTCAGCCTTTATAACAAGGGCAATGAGTCATATTCCAGCAAAGCTGAAAGGATTAAGGAAGTAACTGAGAACTTGAAAGTTCTAGGAACACATTTGGAAGCATTATGGAAAGCTTCCATTCTCTTGCTTCCTGCAATACATGTGTGGAGTTGGCCAACTTCATTTATTCTTTCCTCCAATGAACATGAATGGAACACCGTCTACGTGCCAGGTACTCAACCAGAACCCTAGTATAGATCAGTGAGCAGCAAAGCTTCTGTCCCCTTGAGGGGCTCTCTAGAGCAATGGGTCTCAACTGGGTGTGATTTTTGATCCCAAGGAGGCATTTGGCAATGTTGGAGGACATTTCTGATTGTCATGACTGCCGGGGAGTGGGGTGCTTCTGACATCTACTGGGTAGAGGCCATGGATGCTAACACCCTACAAGGCATAGGACAGTACCCAGTTATCCAGCCCAAAATGTCCATGAAACTCAGTGGTGCTGTTACTGGCCTAACTTGGTCACGTCCAATGGACACGATGGTGGGTGAGAGCATTAATGGGAGGGAAAAACAGGAAGCTGAAAGGTCACAGAGAAGAGAGACATCATCACTATCATCTACGAGGGGAACTGAAGGAGGAGGGGCAACGAGGCTGCAGGAGCAAAGCAGACCTTCCCGGCAGAGAGCAACTGCATCTCCGAAAGCAGAAGAGCAAAAATACATTTATGGGAAACAGTATGTGCTGGGGAGGAAGGGGTGGGGCAAACAAGGAAGTCTTCAAAAGGACCGTCCCATCATTCTGTTTGGGAGAAGGACCATCTTTATTATGCAAGGAAGTATATCTTAGTATTAAGAGCATGAGTTTGGAGTCAGGGCTGAACTTAAACCCCAGCTCCATCACCCTACAGGCTATGTGGTCTTGAACAAGACACACACTCTGAATTCCTAAACCCAGTTTTAGAAAATAAAGCAGAGGGTGGAGGTAGAGGATAAAATCTACCTCAGGCTGGTAGTGTTAGGAAGAAATGAGAAAATGCTCATCAATGGCTTGGCACACTGCCACAGAAAAACAGATACTGTCAAATAACACAAATGTTTTCAAAGGTTACCCTGGTCCCAGTGTGCAAAATAAAATAGGGAAGGACAATCAGAATCACTTTTTCTTGGATATACAAAACAACTGAAGACAAAAATATCAAGATTTTACAGGACAAAAACCAACTTGAGCAAAGCAGAGCTTCCAAGGAGCTTTAAAGTCCTTGATGACGATACTGTGTAACTGGAAGTAACAAGGGCGAGGACACAGACTGCTTCTGTGTCCAGTGAAATCACGTCCTTTGAAGGTGAGGTTATCCAGACAAGTGGAACTACATATGCGCCCATCTATCCAACCATTCATCCTAGCCAGTGTGAGGAATGAATGCAGTGGAAATCTTGGGAAGATCTTTATTGTGGCCCTTGTTGGTGATGGCGGTGAACTTGCATGCTGGCCAGGGTGGAGTCCTGAACTTGAGTCTCAGGGATAGCAAGAGTCCTCCCTGCAAACTTGTAACAGAAGTACCTTGATCTATTTTCTAAAAACCTTCTTAACAATCGCTCACCCTGGCATCTCTCCTTGCATGTGATTCTTACAAAGAAATAAAGATACTTTCACATCAATGATCCTTAAATGATAATGATGTGCTTTCTTAAATTCTCTCCTGGTGAATTAAGTTTCATCAATAAGAATTAAATCATTTCTGCTTGATACTCAGAGGGCCAACTCAGATATATCAGAGTGACAGTCTTATAGCCCTAAGAGGGACATTTGCTTTCAGAAATGAACTAACCAGGTACACAAACTATGCCAAACAGGCATTAAGAATGAGACAGGAAAATAAAAAGAGTGCAA
This sequence comes from Ovis aries, assembly GCF_016772045.2. Taxonomy (NCBI): domain Eukaryota; kingdom Metazoa; phylum Chordata; class Mammalia; order Artiodactyla; family Bovidae; genus Ovis; species Ovis aries. The sequence goes on along the minus strand of NC_056075.1, from coordinate 33,203,162 downwards.
GGACCCTTTCTGGTATCCACATCACCACCCATCACCCACACCAACCACAGGCTCTCAAGTTCCACCTTGGGAACACATTTCTCTTGCTGAAGGCAGATTTAGTTTCCCCAGAGATAAAACCCAAATTATAGGAACAAGTGACCAGCCTTTATCTGCACATACTAAGTTGCTTTTATTAATCCAGAATGGCATGCTACAGATACTGTACAGCATGAACATTTATTCATTACAAAAATGGCTTCCAAACCATTAAAAATGAAATTGGAATAAGAGCATAAAACGGAACAGTAACATCACAATTGTTAGGAAACATTCAAAGTATTCACAAAAAAATGTTATAGTTAGCATTTTAATAAACCAGAGAAAAACCGGAGACAGTTTTACAATCGCTTCATGTCAACTACAATGGCACTGAATGAACAGGTTTTAGCTTTATACAGCATTTTGTAACATCAACATGCCTAGGTTTTTTTTTTTTTTATTTTTAAAGTTTGCTACCTACTTGTATGTCATACAGGTACATAAAAGCGGCAGCTGGTTTTTCCTTTAAGAGTAATCTAATATACAGAATTTTTGGCCCTTAAGGGTTTATACCTCTTCATTTAAAATGCTTTCTGGACAATCTGCTACCAAACACGTCTTGTTATAGGTGACATTAAAACTACATACAAATCTACCTATGTAACATCACAGCAAAACATGATGAACGAAAATTACAGCATCAAAAAGAGGGAGAAAGCTAAAGTCACTGAGAATTTTGGCACATAAAAAGTTTTGCACACGGTCAGTCCATGTCCTCAGGGTGCACGGTGCTCGCCTGTGAGTTCACAGGGGAAACGGGACAATTCCCACTGCTGCTGGTACAGCGTTCTAAGATTCCCTCACTAATGTTCAAGTCTTGTTTTACATAATGGCTTTTAAAGCAACTTTTGTTAATGCTACTGATCCTTTAATGCAACTATTAATGTCCATTTGGCGGTATCTGGGTTTCATACGGCAAAAAAAAAAAAAAAAAAAAAGTCCAAAAGGGAAACAAAAAATATATATATACACATTTTATATATAAACTTAAAAACCTTGTACAAATGAGTTGTTATATATAAGATGCTTATGCTAAGGGGAAAAAAACTTTATACAGTTTCAAGAAAAAGGAAAACATATTTTAAAAGGGACAACGTACAGGTTCGACGAGCAATCTCTAAAGCAATAAATACTACTGGTCCAACAGCAATGTGATTCCATTAATTGTTGAATAGCAACCCCCTCCCCCCAAAAGAACAACACCATGGAACAAGGTATATTAACACATTTTAACCCTTTGTTTCTGTACATTTAAACAATAACAAGTAACATCACAATAAAAGTTGTTTCACACAGAAAAAAAAAAAAAAGAGTAAATGGCACTGCATTCCTTGTGCCCTTATGGTTTAAAAACCAGATGTAAAATGATTGGTTCGCAAGCTCGTATTTAATACAAATAATACAGAACCAACTCCTTTTGGAGGGCTGCTTCAAAATTGCTTTTTTTTTTCTTTTTGCTTTTTAATCAGTCTTTTAAAACTAAGCTATCCGAACTACATAACAGTTATGTATATATATATATTTTTTAAACGCTACAAAGACTTTAAACAGCTGTTGATAAAAATTTTGGTAGAATCATGAGGTTCTTCTCTCATCTACATATTTAAAAGGAGAAATTGAAATAAGAATGGGTCAAATATTGACCAATGAACTCGATAAACATTAACTAATGTAGCCACGTGGCACAAACGGAAGAGGACAACACGAAAACCGGGCAGGAGGGTGGGGGCGGGGCGGAACCGGAAATAAAGAAAAAGCGAGAGGAAAACACTCCACAGAGCACCCGGGGCTGAGGAGGGTAAAGCTATTCTAAAGACTTGGTGACGAGGGACAGCGGCTGGGGCTGGGTCCCGGCCAGAGCGCCGTGGGAATGTAAGGAAGATGTCGACGGCTGTGCCAGAGATGCGGGGGGGATGGCAGGCGGCTGCAGAGCGGCGGGGGGCAGGTCCAGGGCCCCGTTGGCACAGAGGGCGGGGGCCTTGCCGTGGGCGGCCTCGGCAAGCAGGAGGGCGGGCGGCGGAGGCATCATGGACAGGTGGGCCAGGGGGTCGGGCTTCAGGGACAGCGACAGAGGCTGGGTCTGCTCAGTCTGTGACTTGGCGTCCTGGGGGGGGGAGCCTAGCAGGTTGGGGGAGGAAGGAGGCGAGTCTAGTAAGCTTCCATCTGAAGAGGGTGGACTGAGGCAGCTGCCTTCACCTTGTATGTAGCGAACGCACTTTTTTTTTCTCCTAGAAACAGGGGAGGGAGGGGAGAGAGTTATCTGTGAATAAAGGGCAAAGATGCCAAGGGAGAGAGTTATCTACTGCTCAGAGCCAAGAGGACCGCCACCTAACGGTGCCCCCCCGGGGAGACATCGCCCAGCGGCCAGGGGACGTTTAACGCCTCGCTGGGGTGCCCGGCTCACTGAGCTACAACGCCCGCTCTGGCGAATGAAGTGTGTCAGACCGCACAGCTCCCTACCTACCTGTTTCCCCTGCCCCGCTAAACACCCGCCTTCCCACTCCTGACCAAAGAGAAGTGAGCGGGCTCAAGGGCGCCACCTGTGGACCGTGACAGACAGCGGCTACGTCCACACCGAGAGCAGCTCAAGAGCTTGTTCGTTCCTCTTCTGGCTTAGACATCCCTTCATTTCCCGTGGTAACTAACCATCCCCCTCCATTCCCACCACTACCGCCCCCACCCCTCAGTGGGTGTGTGTGTGTACATGTGTGTAAAAGAGAAAGACAGCGCTCCCTCCCCAGGCGCCTCATATCCATCTGAAACTCAAAATGCAGACTGTTGAGCCCACAGAGCTTAAAGGCAGCGTGAGCAAGAGGCTGAAAAGGTTTCATCCCACCACCTCCACCATCACCACCACCAAACACCACCACCACCACCACCACCACCAGAGGCTGCTGGCGCCCAGAGAACTTTTTGGGCTTGTCTGTTAAGAACCACACCAAATCAAGAGAGGTCAGAATCAGTTGTGAAGGGGGGTGTGGACGGGGGTGGGGGGGGGGAGAGGGAAACGAAAAGAAAACCAAATAAACTCAAAAACAAAACAAAAATAAAAAACAAAAAAATAAAACCACCAAAAAATAGGTAGAAGAGGATAAACAAAGGTGGGGGAGGGGGAAGAATAAGAAAAACAGAAAATGATCCAAAGGAACAAGAATAACTGGTTGTATGGCCTGCAGGTTGTGGATTAAATTATGATTCAAACTTTTTTTTTTTAAGATTTGGGGTCTTCCCCTCCCCCACCCCACAGTGAGAAGGCTAGAAGGAGAGATGGTGAGAATGGGGATGGAGGGGCAACTTGCCCTGGTCCATGTGCCAGGGCCAGTGAGTAAGGGTTCAGCCCGTCACAAGGAAGTGACAACAAAGAAGATGTGCCAGGGAGTCACGGCATGGACTTTCCTGAATGGGGGGTGGGGGTGGGGGGGCTATCAGGAGTAGTGTTTAAACCAGAGAGACTAATTTTGCCCTGTGCCAAAACCAGAGTCTCCCCTCTCCATTTCCTGTTTATGTAAGAAATAGGATTGAGAATTTCAGAGCCTCTTGTGCTTATCCATCTGAGGTGGGCGGAGTCAGTTCAAGACACTGAGCGTGTGACCTCACAGCTTCCCCCTAGTATTTCATCCCAGTTTGATGGGATCATATGTGGTAGGACAGGTGATCCTGGTAATCAACCCCATTCATGCTATTAAAAATAATGCAGATACAGGGGATGTGCTGACCTAAGAATACAGTCCGAACCGCGGCTGATAACACTGTCCAAAAACAAGTATGGAAGTACCGGCTGGCTTCCAGTCATGGGAAAGCAACCGAGATGCTGCCCAGTTGAAGGCCACCACTGTCAGATGTCAGTGGCCTTTGAAAGGAAGTGAGTGCACTGAGTCCCTCCTTGGGTTTGTGCCCCAGAGCTGTCTGATGATGCCCCTCAGTGCGTGGGGTGTGGACTCAGCAAGATGGCAGGAGGGAGGGAAGGCGGGGGGCGAAAGGGCACATGCTCAGTCCTTCCTGCCTCCCAGAGGCCGAGACCCATTGTGCCAGTGGCTTCAGGGCCTCTCCATCCCTGCTCTGGGTCGGAAGGAACCCCAGGAAAGTGAGGACAGTCTGCCTTCGCCTTCCAGTTGGCAAGGTTCCTTTCCTCCTCTGGGATAGACTGAAATGGACTATGGGTTCTGTGCCCATCCCAGAAACCCAAGATAAAATAATTAAGCCTCTTAAGAGTTTTAAACCACCTTAGCCTGCAGATCAAAACATGCTCAAAAAACTAAGATGTCCATGCATTTTAAAAATGGGAGAAGAAAGGGAGGGGCATAAGCAAAACTGAGAAAGCAACAGGGACAAATGAGAGAGAGGGGAAAGAGGAAAGGGACAAAGAAAGAACGGGGGAAAAAATAACAGGAAACAAGGGAATGACATCCAGCAGCGTTCCATGCTATATTAGGGCAGAGTGAAAAGATGGGAAAAGCAACTTGGTGGGCTCAAAACAGAATCTTGTTAAAATGTCCTCAAATGTCAAGTAAAATTAGAAACCCTGTGCAGGGAGCAAGGAGCCCTGATTAGCTGGGAACATTTCTGGTGCTCCCCTCCCCCCTTCTGCCCTCCTCATGGTATGAAGTTTCCATGTCCTGGGGATGAGTGGGGGGCATTTGAACACAAGACATGTGGACTATGAATGACACGGTGACTGCTCCTTCTAAGAGGTGGCAGAGCGGATGGTAGTTGGAACCCACGCATTTCGGACAGGCCAGAAAATGCCTTGTTTTGCAAATCCTTTTACTATTTTTTAAAAGCACATCTTGTATTACTGGTTTAGCATCAAGCCAGAGATCCTAGCAAAGTCAAGAGGAAAAGTGGAGGAAAAAAGGGACAAGACCCATTCTCTTATCCTCCCCCACCTAGGCTCCACCTCTCATCAAGGTGTGGCCCCTGAAAAATCGGTTTTTAGCTTCTTATGGATTCATTCTGAAAGGAAAGTAAGAGTTCTTCCTGACCTTATTTTGGAATCACACCCTTAAAGGAGCAGATATGCATTGCTAAAGCTTTTTAGAGTGGGAAACAACCACCCCAGTGAAGGAAAAATGGCCCCCGGGGAAGGTCTAAGGGTGCCGAGGCAGGAAAGAGGAAAGATGGCGCTGGGGAAGGGGGTGTGTGGCTCAGTGTCTGGGCAGCCAGGCTGCACGCTGACAGCTGCCCTCGAGCTGCACTGTAGAAAACCATGTTTATGAAGCAGTTCCGAAGCCTTGGGGTTGTTTGTTTTTGTTTTGCTTTGTTAAAAATGTCATGAAAATTCTTGTTTCTGAGGAGGATTCCACACTCAGGGTTTAAGTGAGGTTGGAGCTGGGTCTGAGAAGGGACTATGTAGTTAGTCAATGTTGGACATGATAACTTTCAGCCCCCCAAAATGCCTGGTCTAACTTGCAGTTAACTGCTTCCAAAGCAGGAAGAGGGATTCATACACCACCACTCACCTCCTACAAATAAAATACACAAACCAGGCCACAGACCACATTGCGAGGGGCACACAAATGGTGTCAGCTGCACCTTTCTACAGAGCATGAGGAACCCTCCCTTAGGAGTGTGCCCTGTGATAAGCTAACCTTTTGCCATGGCAGAGCAGTGATTCTGCAGCTAGTCATATTCCTACTCAGCACATAAAGGTCTGATACAAATTCACTGCCTATAAAGGGTCATCAGAGGTTCCATCTTCTAGGCCAGCCCTAGTGAAATCTCTGACACCCTCCACCAGCTGCACCATGAAAACTTTTCTGTTGCAAAGACAAGATCCCAGGACTGAGTGGCAAAACCATCTGTCACCTCCAGGGACACTGTTGTCTCACAGAATGGGTGGGGGTTCCCTCTCCTGCTGGACGAGCACCCAAGGCCCCCCATCCTCACTCAATGGGCAGAGGGTTGCCTGTGGAGGGAGGTCTCTCTCAAGAAAGGCTCTTGGGCCCCAGCTCCCCTCAACGTCTGGTCAACATGAGGTGCTTCGCTGATCTCTTGTAAGGCGTCGGGGCGGTGGGGAGAGGCACAGGAGACTGGTGGGCATGCACGTGATGGAATGGACATGGGAGCTAACGTCTAAACACGGAACACATGGCGAGGGCGTGGAGGAAAGGGACACGTTGACAAGGGAGGCACTACAGACAGGGGGGCGTGTTTGGGTGTTGAGATACCTACCATCATAATATTCCAAATTCAAAGACTGCTTGTATCAGAACAAAGAAACAACAAATTTAACCAAAGGTGGTCATTAAAGGAAAGGAAATGAGACAGGAACTAGCTGGTATCCCTCCACCAAGAAGGAAGTACCTATACCTTCCCTGAAATTACAGGTTGGATGGAACCTGCAGGTGGAACACAGGCATTTAATTTGGACTCTTCTGATTCCCTTTGGAACCAGAGCTCTGTCTCTCTAAATATATGTATAGATACATATACATATTTCTTTTTGTCCATCGTGCAGGCCAGTGGCACTGCAGTGCGTGACCTCTGCTTGTGGCCCTGTAGCTGGTGCATGCCGTTGAATGCCACGCTTCTTTTCAGCACTGTAAAACAATGTCAGCTAGCCAAGCTCCTCTGTCCAGAGATGTGGTTTTGAAACAGAAAATAAACAAAAACACAAAACAAAACTAAAAGAAGCCTTCCCCCAGAGCCCTTCTCCACGTGTCTAGACTCCAAGTACATAGGAATGCTATCACTGCCTATCTGAGCTCCTTCAAACCTCGGGACATGGTGGGTCTCCCTCTGTCCTGCAGACATGCCACAGAAGCACTGACAGGGCCAGGCCAGATCCAGGATGCTGGCTTTCAGAGCAAAAGGATAAGTGCCCGTCCTGGTCTGTGAGGGCTGTGGTCTAGGTCCTACCACCAGGGATATGTTATTTATAAGAGCAGGGGAAAGAGAGAAAGAGAAAAGTAGGGAGAGGACACAGCATAAAATTAGCAAGGAAATTTTGAAGAATGAAGATCATTAGTCATTGATGCCAGCGGGGAAGTAGATGGGAATGAGGTCAAAATACATTGACGCACTAAGGTACCAGAAGGACAGAATGCTTTGATTTTTCCCAAAGGCCTTGCAGTAGGGAATATACCTGCACGGTTTGCACCATAAAGTCTGTCGGTCAAGCCCGAACAGTGCCCGACACTTCTTTGGAGTATTTGCATCTGTTAGCATAAGGTAAACACAAAAAAACACAACACAATGGTGGGTCGTGCTCAGTTGGATGTAAAATCTCGGCTACAGCTGACTTGTCTTCACTATCACCTTGGTTCTATGTGGCTGTCTTCCCTCACCAAGGACATGAAAGGAAAGGACTTCTATGCGTCAAAAGAAAAAATAATAAAATAAATGATAAAACACAAAAAGAAAAAACAACAACCAGAAACCAAAAACAACCAGGAAAAAATAAAAAAATAAAAACAGAGAGAGAAGAGGAGGGGGAGAAGGTGTCGTTGTTTGTTTCTACCTAGGCCAGGCTTACGATGGATGTCACTGAGCCCCCATCCCGGGTGGGCGGGAAGAAGGGGTTGGCAGGCAACACTCCCTGGGAGGGGGCGCGCTGGGGTTTGCTGTCACTGACCCAAGGAGGCACAAATGATGCTGTTTTACAGTGGCATTTTGGCTAGCAGCAGCGAGGAGGACAAGCACGTCCCTCACAGAGCAGTGTCCCGCGCCCTCCTGTCTCCTAAGATCCACACACAGAGCTACAAAGCAACAGGCCAGAGAAGGGGGGAAAGGACCGAATAGACCAGCTGCAAACCAGCACAGCGAATCTGGGAAATCTATACACACCTGCAAGGGCCGCACCAGTTATTCTGTTGATCAAGGCCAAAGCGCGCTCGGCATTTCTTAGGAGCGCTCAGGTCTGAATGAGTTCAAGAGAGAAGCGAGCAGAGGAGAAGGACGTGGGAGAGAGGGAGAGGGAGAGAAGAGAAAAGAGAGAGAGAGGGAGGGAGAGAGAGGGAAGGGGGGGAAGAGAAAGATACAAATAAGAAAAAAATAAAAATAAAAAAGGGAATAAATCAATGACCTGGTTACTAATTACAAAATATTGACTTTTGATTTTTAACTTTCTTTAATTAAAAAAAAAAAGGTAAAAAAAAATCACATTCTTATTCAACTCGTGAAATTAGCTGTTGCAAATAAAGCTGCAGTATCCCTTCTTTGAGGACTGTCTCTCCGATTCATTTGAACTGATAAAGGGATGTTAGCTCCTCAAGAACTAGCTTTTAAATAATGTTTTTCTTCTTTTGGTTCTGCTTTTTTTTTTTCCTCTCAATTTGTTTTTCTTAAAGAAGAAAATAAAGCAAAGAGGGAATTAAGTTTGTGACATGCTCTTTTCTTCTCAGAGTACAACAGTTTAAAAAAGAAAAAAAACAAGAAACAAAAAACTACAAATAAAACCAGAACAAAACAAAACGAAACAGAAAGAAAGAAAGAAAAGGGGTTGTGGTACTGGGATATTGCAGCTTTTGGAATGTTCATCTTTTCTTTGACTCTATTTTCATTAATATTAAGAGAGGAACAGGTAAAGGTCAATAGGCTGTGTGAATGAGCTGTTAGGAGTTAGTCAGAAGCTCACAGCGGCATTTAAGCAGGTACAGTCAGTGAAATGCTAGTGGATTTGCAAGTTATGAGCAGAAAAGTGAAAGAAGAAAAAAAACGAAAATTAAAAAAAAAGCAAAGGAAAAAAATAATCATACTGCGGATGCATGCTTGCGTGAGAAAACTTAGTGGGAGCGATGAAAAAATGCCATTAGATTAAGGAGGTTTATTGCTGAATTCCTTCCATTTTGTTGTTGTTGGTTTTTTTTTTTTTTTAAACCAGTCTCTTTGAAAGAAATACTGCATATTCAATTTGCACAGTTAGTTCAACTCTAAATCACTGTCATCATGGCTTAAACAACTGTTACGGGAAAAATAAATAAACAAAGCAGAAGTTAAATTAAATTCAAAAAAAAAAAACAACAAAGGCAGAAAAAAAAAAAAATCTACCAAAACATACGAAATCATGTAGATGGTCATTTTAAAGAATGTTCAAAGGTCATACGTGTTTTCATGTTAATAAAACTATAATGGCAAGAAAAATTAAAAAACAGTTTATCAACTATTTTAATGACTCAAAATGACATTAGCACCTGTAATCGGAGGAAGTGAAAGGCAAGGATTTAGGAAACATTCGCTGTGTTCTGAAAAAAAAGAACAAATTATACAAAGCCTTCACAATGTTTTTGTCGTTGTTTGTAAAAGCCTGGCCTTCTCAAAGGGCCCTCTGAGATTGCCTATGCAGTATTTCTAATTTCTTCTAGAGAATGACAAACCTCCTTAATTTAAATCGGGTGCAATAGACCACTGTAAAGGCATGCATCAGAACATTCAGGAACAGCCCAGTTAACATCAAACACTCGCACACACCCCCTCTGCTCCCCTAGCCCCCTCCTCATCCTTACTCAGACACATACAAAATAAGCAGACTGTATAAATCCCCGTCTAGGCATGCCTACTGCTCTCCGCTTACAGGCTCTGCAGTTATTTAAAAACACATTCCACTAGACTTACAATGTGCTTTTCATGCAACAATGAATGTTACTAGCTTTAAAAGGGCAGTCATGAAGCAATTAATTAAAATGCATAAACAAAAAGGCTGGCTAAGATGGGTTCCCCCCGCCCCACAACGTCCTGGCCTTGAATTTCTCCTGCCTCCCCCAGATAGAAGCCTGACATAAAAGAGTGGTCCTCAGAGTACAGCTCCCTTCCTCTATCCTGCTTATTCTAACTTACCATTGGTCTCCCCAGGCTGCTTGTCCCTTTTCCTCTTCTTCTTTTTCCCCTAGATAAACAGATGAAACACAGGGCATTATCTCAGGAAACAGATGGGAGGACGACAAAGTCTGGGCTCACCTGGAGAGGAGGTGGCAGGAGGAGGGACACCACCTGCCCTCTCCAGCCACACCCACTCCTGAGTGTTTTCCAACCCCCGGTTCCCTTTAGTCCAAGTGCCCTTCAACTGTGCTCCAGCTAGAAGAGGGCATGCCTAGCGGAAGAGATGGAATCAGTGGGGCAGACAGGAAGACTTCTTTTCCTATACATCTGTGTCCACCCTCAAACCCGATCCAGAGCATCCATAAAAGTGGAAATGAGGCCTGGATGGGGAAAGTTTCACAGAGGTGTGGAGAGACAGGATTGGAAGTGGCCCAAGAGCCAAGGGACGAATGATTGACTTTGAGATGGCCATGAGAACCCCTTGCCCCATGCAAATCTCTTACTAAGGCCAAAAGCTGCTCACTTGGAATCAAAAAATTAAGACTTAGTAGGGGATTTTCTTAGCACTGTAGTGTGGGTCTTGATTTTAAAGTCAGAAGGGGGAAAAAAAAAGCGAAATAAAACCAGAAACTATCTGAGCTCCTTTTCAAACTGCTGAGTGGACATCCATAAAGGAGAACATTTGGTCCTCACCATTTTCCACTTGTGTAATGACTGTAATACTCCTAGTAATATGGACTCCCCTGTAGCTCAAATGGTAAAGTAACTGCCTGCGATGCAGGAGACCAAGGTTTGATCCCTGGGTTGGGAAGTTCCTCTGGAGAAGGGAATGGCTATCCACTCCAGTATTCTTGCCTGGAGAATACCATGGACAGAGAAGCCTGGCAGGCTACAGTCCATGGCGTAGCAAAGAGCTGGACACGACTGAAGTGACTAGCAATAACAGCTCCCATTTATTGAGCACATACTATGTGCCAGACATGGCTCTAAGTGTGCTATGCCTAGAGACCCATTTATCCTCACACAATCCTGTTCAACAAGCACGATCACCATCAGATTTTCCAGATAAGGACGCTGAGATACAGGGTGCATGCAGTTTCCTGAAATGACACAGCTATCAGATGATGCTGTCGACGGGAACCCAGGTGACCTCAGTTCTACAGCCCTTATCCACTAGGCTATGCTACCTTCATATTTATTGCCTTGTCCTCTGAGGAAGGCTCTTAATGGATTATGGGTCAAGCATTGCATGGAGTCATTCACATTCTCCACCTGACCCTCCCTGCTATCTTGACAGTCTGGCCCCAGATGTGGATATGCAAAGGGAATGGGGATGAATGCTGCAGAGGTAACTACCTCCTTCCTTATCTGAAACTAGTTCTCCCTCACCCCAATAGCTCTGGTCCCATCCACGTGAATTAGCTGCCTGGTCTATATGAAATGTCACAAGCAAAATGTCACGTCTATTTGTTTCAGAATATCCAGATATCCTTTGCCTCATGGTTGGCTTAGTTTGGGCTTCCCTGATAGCTCAGCTGGTAAAGAATCTGTCTGCAATGCAGAAGACCTCCCTTCGATTCCTGGGATGGAAAGATCCCCTGGAGAAAGGATAGGCTACCCACTCCAGTATTCTTGGGCTTCTCTGGTGGCTCAGCTGATAAAGAATCTGTCTGTAATGTGGGAGACCTGGGTTCGATCCCTGAGTTGGGAAGATCCCCTGGAGAAGGGAAAGGCTGCCCACTCCAGTATTCTGGCCTGGAGAATTCCATGGACTATATAGTCCATTGGGTCGCAAAGAGTTGAACATGACTGAGTAACTTTCACAAGTTCTCATGGTGTGTTGACATCAACTCAAAAAGAAACCAGAAAGAAAAGCCATAGGCAGAAAACCTGAGAACCCACACGGCTCTGTGAGGGGGACGCCAAGGCAGGGATGCCTCAGAGTCTTAGATCTACCTGAGGGCTGAGGGTCAAGAGTCCTAGAGAAAGCCTGTCAAATCTGGGGGCCTGTGGCATCAGGGAAATCTGTCTGGGCCCTCATTGTTTCCACTAGAAACATGTTCCATTCCTTGGCATACAACTTTAAAAAAGAAACAAAGAAAGGAGTTTGTGTGCTTTTTCATGAGCCCTAGCAGCCCACCTTCATGTCTGTGCCTAGCAGCCCACCTTCATGTCTGTGCCTCCCTACGCCAGCAGCAAAGCGCTACCCAGCCATCCTGGAACAGGCAGGAGGAGCTAGCTTCAGTTCATTTAGGAACCTGGAAGAAAACCGCAGCCAGGCACAGAAATGGTTCAGATGCTGCACTGCCTGGAACTGAACCATTTCTGTGCCTGGCTCACCCATGTTCAATCTCCTGAAATATATTCTGAAAGGCAGATGACAATTCCTTCACCCCTGGGAAGCCATCCATGTGGGATACAAAACTGAGATGTTCATGACTGAGGCAATGACTGTTCAGACTAAAGGCTTCTAGAGGGCAGGGACTGTGTTTTTACTGGAAGAGGATATGAAACAATGAATCAACACTGCAAAGTAAATTAGGGAGATGCCTTTCAAGGGAGGTGGCCCCCTTGTTATCTCTTTAAATGTAACAAAAGAAAGAAAAGGCCTCAAATAGGGTGGTGAGGAAAAACCCACGATATGCAAACTACTGGGGATTTATCTCATTGACTCAGTACAGAAGAGCTGGAAAGGAAGTAACTTCTATTACAATGTCACGGGTTAGACATTACTCTCTGACCGAAATATTTTTTGTGTGTGTTCCAGAGTGTGTACCAAGTCCAACCCCCCAAATGCGACTGTTTTACTCAATTCTATGCAGCTAAGGTAGCATATAAAGGCTTCTATCACCACCGGGCTGGAAAAGCAGGAACGTGCAACTGGCATAAGGATATTAGCTCAGAAAACTTTTTCCAGAAGAACCTTCAGAACTTGACAACACCCAGAGTAATTTATAGAAGCTTCTATGTCAAGTCAGTAAAAGAAAATGCTAAATAGCTTCCACCACAATTGAACCTCTGAACAGTTTAATTCTTGTTCCAGACCACTTCCTGAGATGATAGAGGAAGTGAATGAGAGGAAGGAGAGAATGAAAGGAGGAACAAACGGAGGGCTGTGTGTGCAAAGCCATGTGCAATGAGCCACTCATAAAGGAATCTGACAGTACCCCTTGGAAGTGGTAAAGCTCCTACAGCCCCAAATCCAGGTATTACCTCTAAACGTGATCTCTCAAGTCTTTTCAGGGGTCCCCTATTACACCAAACCTCATCCCAATGTAAAACCAAGCTAAAATCATTTCAAGTGTCTTGAGAACCTTCTGAAACCTAGAAAACATTTCTTAAGAAGCCTTGGGCAATATCTTGTCTTGAGTCCAGGAAAGTCCATGGCAGTATTCTTTTGAAGCTCTCACAAAGTCAGCCCATACCTTTGTGGAGACAGAACACTATACAGCTCCAGGAGGTAATGTGCACACAGACCACGGTGTGAATGGCACACCCTAAAGTTGTGCAGTGCACGCCCTGCACAGCTGTACACGAAGGCTATCGTCTGACCCAAAATGTCTACTGGGGATAGGATACCTAGAGAGTAGCTGAATTCCTCTCTGTGGTACCATTCTAGATTCCTCAAAGAACTGGGTCTGTAGCAGGGAGAAGATGGAGATGAACTCTAAGAACTTCTGACCCGGAACCAGGAGAGCAGCTGTCCTGAAATGAGATGGGTCTTGTGTGGGGAGCTGCAGGGCCTGCCTGCTGCTGGCAGTCTCCACCTCGAGGTCAGGTGAGGTCAGCAAGCCTGTGGGAGAGCGTTAGCTTTCTTATCCTCTTCCTTTCAGCTCCCGAAGAAAGGCTCCTCCACCGCGCACATGCTGAGGACGAATGGAAAGGTCCCAAGCAGTTAAGAGCCCGCACCTGACTGTCTGTGAGTGACGAGGGCTCTGAGAGGAGCCAGTGTGTCATTGGGAAGTACAAGCACTGACTCCTGTTTCGACTCCCCAGGAGGAATCTGTTCTATTGCTGAGTCAAGTGTGTGAGACCTACGAGGAGACTGGTGGCTGTGGAGATGGAGACACAGGTGTCTCGGTCCTCCCCAAGCACATGGCAAAGAGTGGAGAAGCACGCGCGTGTGCAAAGGTGTGAGACCAAAGAGTGATGACACTTGGAACAGCGGGGCAGTGGAAGCAGAAACCAGTCTTATTCCAGGACCCACACATTCAAAGCAGATGTCTTGTGCTTCCTGGTTAAGTTCTGAGACAGCTCTGATTTAACTCAATCCCCTCAACACTGCGCTGACAGTAAGCTCACAAACAGCAGTGACTGAATGGATCTCAGCTCACATACACAGAGAGCTTCCCCACCACAGGTGAAGGCCAGAGGACAGCTAGGTCAGGGAGCACGGAGGGTAGAAGAACCATCCACGGCTCAGTACCATCAACAAGAAACAGGAGGAGATGCCTGCTGCCAGCATTAAGACGGGTTCTGTCTGGCCCCAAAGAGTGGATGGTAAAAAGCACTTCGTGAAACTAAGTGCCACGTAATGAAGTATGAGGCAAAATAAGAGACATTACGTCCTTTAGAGAGGAGAACGAGCCCAGAACTTGAGTTCCTGGGCCAAAAACCAGACTAAGAAAGAATGCTGAGGGTGACAGAAGAGAGCCAGTTTATGGGAGAAGAATCCACAGTGTCACAATCACTGTGACCAGTAAAGACAACAACCCCTACAGTGTTTTCTGAAACGAAGGAGAAGGGATTAGGCAAATCCCAGAGCCAACAAAAGGCTGAGGGACACACACATCACCCCACACACACACCTCCCTTGTGTCACTTCATCCATTCTGCCAAAAGATGGCTTCTACTGCCTACTTACTTTCAGAGATATTCCCATCATGCCTCTCTCAAGATGCACTAGGCTTCCAACTTCTACTGTACCACATCCTAAACCAACGGTTTCATTTTTCCCTCATAAGGGTGAAGGCCCTGCTAGAACAGCCACAAAGAAGCAAATGTTCTTCTTCCAGCTGGCATCACTGCTGAGAAACACACAGGCCTCGCTGGGTGTATTCTAGAGCCACGTCTCTTCAAAGATGTGGGCAGAAGGTGTGAACAGCCCTAACCTGGCCCCACAGGTCCCCTGAGCCGGAACGCCAGCCCCCTTCCTCCTTCTTGAAGAACTACCCCATGTTTATAGAGCCCTGCAGGAGGCTAAGACACAACCCTCCAATCTGGTGCTGGGGTAAGGTGCTAACAGTCACAGCTGGCAGACTGAGTGGTGCTGAAGCCCGATTCAGGTTGGCAGGTCACATCTCCTTTGTCCAGATGGACATCCACCCCATTGCTATAGCCTCTAGTCCCGAGAAAAAGGAGCCACCTACATAGTTATCCCGTGCGGACCAGCCGGGGTACAGCTGCATGTGAAGCTGTCGCTCCTTTCGGGCCAATTCGTAGTACTTTGCTTGCTCTTCTCTGGACAGCGCGTGCCACTGGAGGAGACAGGGTGAGGGGGGAGAGAGACACGCAGAAACGTCACAAACCACACTGTGGCCGGGGGACGGACAGTGCTTCCATCACAAACAGTGTCATCTGAAGACGCCTATGGTCTGCAGGGGCCTGGCACTAACAGGAGGGCCCAGACCAAACCTGACTTGTCGTCTATGATGTTCAAGCCTTTGCTCTCTGCAGGTGGGGAAGACCAGGGTGCGGCTGCTGTGAACACCATTCGAAGGCAGAGTTACTGCTGCCACCTCCACGAAGACCATGGAAGGAGTCAAGAGTATGGCTGAAGGGAAAGGACGCTCCAAACCAACGGGGACAGGGGCACGTCACGCCACCCACCACGTCCCTTTCTGGCCCTCCTCTTCCAGCAGGCACGCCACTTACCCTCCGGCCCAGGATCTGGTTGATGGCTGCACTTTCTTTCAACGTGCACTCGGCTACAACCTTTGCTCTCATTTCCTTCATATACAACATGAATGCATTAAGAGGTTTCTTTATGTGGGGCTTCTTCTTTTCTTCTTCCTTTTTGGAGTCCTGATGCTTTCTGGATAGGGACAAAACAGACAGACGCAACCCCAATGAACAACCTTGAGGTCAGCTTCCTCCACACCAGAAAGCCCGCCCCCTTGCCTGCTCAACGCCTTAAGTGACTCAGAAAAAGCACACTTCTACCGGGTCTTCTCCATCCTGGGAAATGGAACAAAAACAGCCTGGGGGTAGGGGATGAGAGAGATTTTGTCATCACTTCCTCAAGGTTTCAGTTCAGTTGCTCAGTCGTGTCTGACTCTTTGCAACCCTATGAACTGCAGCACACCAGGCCTTCCTGTCCATCACCAACTCCCGAAGTTTACCCAAACTCATGTCCATTGAGCTGGTGATGCCATCCAACCATCTCATCCTCTGTCGTCCCCTTCTCCTCCTGCCCCAAATCCCTCCCAGCATCAGAGTCTTTTCCAATGAGTCAGCTCTTTGCATCAGGTGGCCAAAGTATTGAAGTTTCCGCTTCAACATCAGTCTTTCCAATGAACACCCAGGACTGATCTCCTTTAGGATGGACTGGTTAGATCTCCTTGCAGTCCAAGAGACTCTCAAGGTTTACAAACACAAAATTTTCCCCAGCCAGAGGGAAAAGCACACTGTGACCGTTTCCATCTTGGCCAGTGTCTCTTGCGGCATCAGGGATGGAAGGTGCATGTGCGGTCAATCGTGTCCGACTCTTTGTGACCCCATGGACTGCAGCCCACCAGGCTTCTCGGTCAATGGGATTTCCCAGGCAAGAATACCGGACTGGGTTGCCATTTTCTCCTCCAGGGAACCTTCTCAGCCCAGGGATCAAACCCGAGTCTCCTGCGTCTCCTACACTGGCAGGCAGAAGTGCTTGCAAATCCCAGCCCCTCCAAGGACACAAAGAAAGAGCTGTGTTCTCCCCGACAGTGGGCACATGCCTCCCTCTCTGTAAGGCAGGTGCTTACTGAAGTCTGACCAACCTCGGGCAGGGCCACCACCCAGGCCCCGCGGGCTAAACACACGGTGAAGCAGAAGAGGAGGACACTTACGCGCTGTGGAGTGAGCCGACGTCACTCTGCGAGGACTCCTGTTTGACTGTCGGCGTGACTATGGCCGGGTGGGGAATGCCAGTCGTGTGCAGAGTGTGATGTGGTGGGACCATGTGGGGAGGGAACCTGGAAGACAGAAAGCTGTGTAAATCGTCAGAATCAACATGAATGAATGGGGAGGGATGTGTGCACACAATCACAAGGAAAGAAAGAGAGAAACAGCACGCAACACTCACATGAAAGCCACCCAAGGCATATGAAACCTGTCAGCATTAATCAGGGACAGATTAAACATAATGACTCTCGTAATGTCATTAAAGCCAATCTTCCCCTTCATTATTGCTACTGACATGAGACATTACGATTGCTAACATCTTCAGCAAAAGACAAGTTCAGCTGGTATACTTGGGCGACAAAGTAGGCTTGGACTACTTGCTGGAGACCACAAGTCCACTGGTTTGGGAGGACATTGTTAGTGGCATCTAAGACTATTTCTTAAGTCCTAATCAGCACTAGAATGAAAGATGAAATCTTTTGTTGCATATTGACAGCTAAATAAAATATTAACGTGGCTGAAGTATACATACATTTTTTGACAACGCCGCGCATGCCTCATTAGGCCTCATTCTGTTGATGGGAACGCAATAAAATTTTTATTTCTCTTTTGCTGCTGTGGTCCCATCGTTTTGACAGTAATGGGAGAGAGTGAGGCAGAAAGATGGGGGGAATCCAAATCACTGCCATCTGGTTCCCAACATACGTCACAGATGTTTTAAATAACTTTGTATCAGAGATGGCCCCAAAAGAGCATTTTACACAGACAACCCCCCTGAGTGAAGCTTTGAATTCTGGGATTTGTATATCCTTTCCCACTCTAAAATTCTAGGGTTCCTAAATTATTTTTACTTAAAATACTGCCTATGCATTAGAAGACCTTATAAAGAATGATCAGAATTACTAATAAAGAAAAGAATAGTCTGTGTTTTTCCTCTAACACTGTTTACTTTCAGGCATGTTATTTTGGACATGGTTTAAGCTGTAAATTGGCATTTCTCAACCATGCAAACTAGCCAGAACATTCAGAGCTAATTTTAAAATGCTCTTGGTTCATCTCCAAACTGACAACAGGATGCAACCTATGCTACTGCTGCTGCTAAGTCGCTTCAGTCGTGTCCGACTCTGTGCGACCCCACAGACAGCAGCCCACCAGGCTCCCCCGTCCCTGGGATTCTCCAGGCAAGAACACTGGAGTAGGTTGCCATTTCCTTCTCCAATGCAGGAAAGTGAAAAGTGAAAGTGAAGTTGCTCAGTCATGTCCGACTCTCAGCGACCCCATGGACTGCAGCCTACAAGGCTTCTCCGCCCATGGGATTTTCCAGGCAAGAGTACTGGAGTGGGGTGCCATTGCCTTCTCTGGATGCCACCTATAGCTCTAGTCTTTTCTGATGATACACTTGGAGTCACAATTTGTTCTCGGTTAGAAGAACCACCCTCTTAAAGGAATGTACATTACTGTACAGAAAGGTGGAATGAGGGATTACAAGGGGTGATTCCCCCAAAGAAAAAAAAGGGCAGCCCCCAGGTTCTGCCCTGACAAGATCAGGCAAGTTCAGGTGAAGGGGGAACCCAGATCAAGCAACTGCTGCCTTCAGCATAAATCCATGGCCACCCCACGTAGCAACCAGGGAAGGACCACCTGCTCTTTAGGGAGTCAGTTCTGCCGGTCACTGGAGGTGCTAATGAGACTTTGTTGTGACAGTTAGTTCACAAGGATCCTGTACTTATTTGCAAGGTTCTTTTCCTATGTGGACTGGAAATCTAAGTAGTTTTCATTTTACCAAAAGAATGTAGCAAATGTTCAGCAGAAGAAAGCTGAAAAACTAAAAGTCCTTACTGACTCTGCACAGATCAACAGAGAAACTACCAATAAATAATGCAGATTTTTGAAGAGGGCCCAAAATCACAGTGGGCATTTGACTTGGAATTTCTACCCTGATGTGGCTTTCTCCCATAGCTGCCTTGACAAATTTACCAAAGTTTGGTAACAACAGCATGATTTTTTAATAAGAGTCATGTGAGTTCTCTTAGGGTGTCAAGAAAAAGAAAAAAAAAGAAAAGAAAAACCCTGAGAGAGAGAGAGAGACTGAGGGGAAAAAAAAAGTAACTTCCATTCCCATCCCCTCTCCCCCAACAAAAAATAAAGAACAAAGCTTGGGAGGTACTTGGGCTCCCAAGTTACACCCTGTTCCTTCCCAGAGTTTGAAGGCCTCTGAGAAAACGTAAGTTAAGAACATGTGTTCTTTGAAGCCCTTGGGTGAAGCAGTGGGTGGAGTGGCAGCTTTTACTGTGAATTTTAAAGGCTTGACATTCCTCAAATACATACATTCCCTTCCTGCTGAATGAGAATATGTGTACAGACAGAGAGAGAGAGAAGGGGGAGAGATAAAAAACACTCTGTGTGCATGTATGTGTGTGTGTGTGTGTGTGTGTACACCAAACACCACAGTGCGACACCAGAATCTGAGTACATTCTGGGGTGGGGAAACATTTCTAGTGTAGCCATGAAGACCAAATACTTCCAAGTTCACATACCCACACCCATATTCCTATACCTGAGAAATGTATGGCAGAGAAAGGGACTCACGTATGAGTGTGTGTGTGTGTATGGGATATACACATACTTTCATGTAAGAAATTCCTTTCTGCAGACAACTATTTCGTGCAATGCAATAAACACCCTAAAAATTCTAAGCAGCTCATTATATCCCCCCGTCTGCTTTCATGGCTCCAAGCCAGAATATAATGATGAACCTTAACTTGTTAAGGACAACTAATTTTTGTTTCTGGCTGTCTCAGGGGCTTCTGCCTCCCCCACTCGCGCTTTCCTTCACTGTTGACACGTTTCTGTTAACTGGATGTCATCTGCCGGCCTTGATTTTATGCACAAGCAGTGGGATGCATTTTCCTGTGCAACAAGCCTGCTTTGAGCCGCATTAGGTTTGTCATTATTCTCTCATTTCCCCCCTTGCACTTGTAACATTTCATCTCTTCCTGCCTTATTTTTTGTGAGCCACGGTGCACCCACATTATGGTTTATACATGATCTCGCTCCCTTTGAAGCCGGCAGATTTCAGAGCCCGCTCTCGTCAGGAGAAGAGCCTTGCGCCAATTTAGCAGGCTGAGGGCCCGGAGCTCCAACATCTCAATCTAAAGGGGGTCACAGGGTGGCACAAGTGAGTGTCAGCAAGAGCTGTTTAATTGCCAATCTAGGCTTCTCCATGGTGTTTAAAGTATAATGACCCATCACTTAATTCTGAGAAGCCCTGGCCCCGCTGCTGAAGAGAATGAATATCAAAGGGTGTTCTGGAACAGGGCAAGCTGCCTACATTCCCTTAACTGCCATAAGTATAATAGACCCATACTTCTGTCGCCCCATTACCACAATAATGTATTTAATTTGCTGTATACGCTTTTTAACTAGCTACCTTTCATAAGGCCTACCTGGGGAATCGGCCGCCTACCCCCCACACCTCGAGCCCCCTAACCTTCCCTCCCACCGTTCCCTTCCTCTCCTCCACCCCCTGCCCACCTAGAAATCATCGGCTAACCTCCTAATGATAATTCAATCAATAAGCTTAACCTCAATCCCTATCCTACGATTACTGCACCGCTTTTAACCTCTGGAACGCACCGAAGAAACAAACACGAAAAACAGCCCAGCGCGTCGGAGGAATGCTGGTTCAGAGGAGGTAAGCCGTGGGTCCACGGTGCTCAGGAGCAGTTCTCCTCCTGGGAGACTCCCTATTCGTTCCCAGGCTTTCCAAGGTTGTGGTAACATTACTTAATGAGAATAACCTTCCTCTTCTTGCTAGAGAAGAGGACACACAAGCATTTTCCCGCCTAACCAATACTGGTGTGGATTTAGAAACTGACATGATTTATCACAGGTGGGAAACAGATCTTTACGGCTGCACAATACCCATGGCGTGATGACAAACACGCCACAATTTATGCTTCTTCATGAGTGTGGTTCTTACTCTTTCCTCCACCAAAATCACTGTTTCCTAAGTAGGAAAAGAGGCATCGTGGCCCGTCTTTCCAACCCTTCCTTTGGTCTAGGGTCCTCATGCTGGCTACAGAGATTGGGGAAGGAGGCTGGGAGGTGGCATCCCTGCCATGTAAATGCATGCTAATTTAATTAGGTGCCATCCTCAAAATGGATTTGTTGTTGCAGCCCATCAGGAAAGTCTAAACCTCCACCGATTTAATTAACTTGACTGAAAATCAGATGAACAGAAAATAAAACTATCATTAGGAGCAATTAGTGATTACTTAAACATACTGCTGCCAACCAGTTTGTAAATAAACGAGCAGTCACTGAAAAATTAGCCAGAATTAATTAGAAAGGGGGGAAAGAGAACATGGGGGTTAAAAAGATCTAGGTACACACATGTGGGTATATGTGTATGTGTTCTATATACATTTATACGCTTAAAGACGTGTGAACGTATACACAGTCAAAGTGAAGTCGCTCAGTCGCGTCTGACCCTTTGCGACCCCATCGACGGTAGCCTACCAGGCTTCTCCATCCATGGGATTTTCCAGGCAAGAATACTGGAGTGGGTTGCCATTTCCTTCTCCAGGGCATCTTCCCGACCCCGGGATCGAACCCAGGTCTCCCGCAACGCAAACAGATGCTTTACCCTCTGAGCCACCAGGGAGGATTTTTTTAAACTTCAAAAAATTTAGAGCCGCACAGGCCAACATGGTCTTCATCAGCCACATATGGCTACTGTGTACTTGAAATGTGTCCAGGCCAAATTGAAAAGTGTTGTAAGTGTGAAATATACATCAGATTCCAAAACTAAGTACACAAAAAGTTAAGAATTCATTAATAGTTGCTTACAGTGATAATGTGTCAGAATGATATTTTGACTAATTAGGTTGAATAAAATCAATCATTAAAAACTGAGTTTTCTTTTCTCTTCTTTTAAAACATATGGCTACTAGAAAACTTAAAATTCCCTTCGTATATTCCCTACATATAAGGCTCACCTTCCATTTCTACTGGACATTGCTACTTTAGACAGAGATGTGTTTGGGTAGGTGGGCGAGAGGGGAATGCTCTTTTTTGCTTAAGAGCCTGGAGCTTTGCAAAGACCAATAACCCTCCCTTCAAATTCTTCTTTGTATATACAATAATAAACTTACCTACATCCTTTCCTTTCTTCCCTGGTTTAGGGCAACAGAGAAATAACACTTTAAAAAGCTCCCCACGTCCTAATTATTTCTTCCTGCCTTCTTAAATTCTTAAAAATACTGACTCAGTAATTCAACCTTAAAATTGTGGCATCACCTACCTGGGAAATTCAGAGCAATTTTTTCAGGATTTTCTAGGAGAAAAGCCTAACACTCTATGGGTCTTTCACCCTTAGACCTACACATAACAGACCTGACCGGATGGTCTGGGAGCATCCAGAGAACTTTCTGAAAATAGACTCATGACTTTGGTTGAAGGTGCTGGGTCTTGGAACTCACCTGGACATGGAAGCGTTGACAGTCAGAGCTGTGGGGTAGGGGTGACGGAATCCTCCTGTCGTGATGGGGTACACTGGCTGACCTTGCCTACAAAGAGCGGGGTACATGGTGAGAACGTGCAAATGGGGGTGGGAGTGGGGAAAAGGAAAAGAAGAAAAAGGAAAAGTTCTCTCTGCACAGTAAGCTTTATTCTCATTTGATCAGAACAAAAATCTTGGGGATTGTACAGGAAGGATCAAAGGGAAGAAACACAGAACAATTTGAATGCCATAAATCTGATAGGAATGGCTAATTAAATTTTATAACCTTTGCTTATGTCAATAGAGACCCTCTCCCCAAGCTGAAACTAGGTGTTTTGTTGTAATAATTAAAGGCGAAGTCTCGCTTGCTTTAATGGAGCCATCACACTAATTGAGGGCTACACATCCAAAGGAAAACAATAATGAATGTAAATTTATACCAAAATAAAGTGCAGTGAATCAAAGGACTTCAGTTGCGCTTTGGGCCTCTTTCGGTATTTAGATCTCGGTGAGAAAACATTAAATTAACAGAGCTTAATTTGTAGCCTTTTGTCAAATTAACAAGTGTTGACAAGAGTTACCGGGGGGAGAATCCCCAAGAAGAATTGTGGGTAACCAATAGACAATCACACCTCATTACAATAATTAAAAAATACAGCAACATGCAAAATAGCATCCTCATGAAAGACACACAACTTTTCCTGACAGAGGGTTGTCTGAGTTGGCTATTCCTTTTTATCTAGCCTTCAAATATCTCCCCATCAGCTGAATGGGGCAACTGATGACTGAGGACTAGTGGAGGCACAGCCCCACCCACTGAGGAAGAAGAAACAGGACACACATTCCCATCCACATCCACCCTTCCTAATAAAATTCAGGAGCAAAAACATAAACTGAAACTACACCTGGGCTTGGTATTTGGTACAGCCACTGTGTAATACAAGTGTTTTTTTTTTTTTTTTTTAAAAAAAGAACAGAAATTGTAGAATATGCTGAGCTGGAGAAATCAAGGTGGAACTGGGGAAAAGAGGTGAACCACTTTGAAACTGTATCTTCTTTAAGGTCATGAAAGGTTAACTTCCCCAAGACCCAAACTTGAGAGTTTTTCCACGATGTATTCCTGATAGGATTCAACAAATTGTCCTGTGTTTTTCAAATAGTAGAGATCACTGATACACATGAAGAAAGATATACACAAAAGCACACCATCATAAAGCACGTATCACACGCATGCACACAAACACAGTATGCTTATACGTTAAAGGACTTTCTGCTCTGATTTTAAAATACATGTTAAAGCTGTCTAGGAAAGGTTAATGGGTGGTGCTATAAAAGCAAGACTAGGTGATAGGAAGACAAACTGTCAAAGGCAGTTTGATGATGTGGAGCGCTGCCAAGACCTAGGGCTGATACTCAGAAAGGCCCCGTACCCTGTAGTGGGGATTCCAACGACCCCACACTCCCTCCCCTCAGAATTTGGTGAGCCGCTTAACATGCAAAGACTCTCAGAGAGAGATGTTGGTTGGAGAACATGGAGCTTCTCAAAAGACGCAAATTTCCACTGTGGCTGTCAATCTTGGGAATGACGGTTGGGGTGGGGGATGGGGTTGTGACCTCCCACTCCCACTCCCACTCCCTGATTTCAAAACCAACCCACTCCTCTGCTGCCTCAGTCCAATGACAGGACTCCAGTTTGGGCTGCCACCCTAAGAGGCAGGATAGGCCTCACAGGAGAGAAGCCCTCAGAGCCTTCTGCGATTCCCAAAGTACCTTAAGGGTATCTTTGTTCCCAGAGAAGAACCTAGAGCCTTTGGCGACCACGGGTTAAGAATGCTGAATATCAATAGCTTTTCTCTTATATCATCCATCTAAATGGCTATTGACTTGCCTGCTTTTCCACTGGGCAGATTAGCAAGCATCTTCCCCACAACTCCCCACCCATGGCCCTTCCTCCTCTCTCCTGTCTTCTGAAGACACACACACACACACACACACACACACACATACATGCACAGAATAAATAATAAGCATGCCCATGTAAGAAACAAAAAGGAAATTAAAAAATGGAACTCCTTACTGTGGTACTAACCATCCTAGCGGATGGGGGATTTGTCCTACGGTGCCAGGTGACAGCGGGTAGTACGGAGATATATCTGGAGGGTGCGGAGGCCGTGGGATTCCTGGAAGAAGAAGCCACAGTTTCGGTGCAAGAGAAAGAGAGAAGGGAAGAGAAACCATCAAGTGATGGGAACAGGGAGAGGATAAAGAGAGACATCGCCTCTGTAATCCTAGCATGAGCTGTTTTCCGTGAGTCTGATCCTAAGACTTGTCGGTAAGTTTCATCTCATTATCCCTCTGCACCAGCTTGAAAAATTCATCTTCTTCTAGATGGATCATACACTGGCTAAATACATACAGACTTAGAAAATGCTGGCTTGGATATTTCTGCCTCATGGGATCGGTATGATTATTTGAATTGGAAAAAAAAAATCTAAAGGAGCTGGCACATAGTAGGGGATGGAGTAATATTAGATTCCTTTGTCCTCACAACTTGTCATTTTCTTCTCTTTAATTCTAATGACTTTCCTGCATGAGAGTTACTCCTCTGGTTTCTAAAATACTTTTTGAGTTATAGCTTTTAGAAAGGTTACTTCTAAAAAAGAAATCAGCTTCTAAAAATTAACATCTAAAAACGTTGTGCTAAGTCACTTCAATCGTGTCCGACTTTGCGACCCTGTGGACTGTAGCCCACTAGGCTCTTCTGTCCATGGGACTTTCCAGGCAAGTGGGAAGTCCAGGGTGGGTTGCCATTTCCCTCCTCCAGGGGATCTTCCCAACCCAGGGATTGAATCAGTGTCTCTCACATCTCCAGCACTGGCAGGTGGGTTCTTTACCACTGTTTAAATCTGTCAAACTCTGCCTTGAAGATGAGCTGTAGGAGAAACTCGACCAATGCCTTGACACCGTATCTAAGGAAGAATCTGAACTGACCAGACCAGGAGATGCTGGAGGCCTGGTACACTTGGCTCTAGAACCTGGCTTTCTAGAGGGCAGAGGCCACCTCGGATGGGGTACTGCTGGACCATGAGGCTGCGGAGTGAGTTCTGAAGGTCCATGCACCACACACCCATTAGTTCCACAGGCACATATCCTGCAATTGAGAAATCCTTGGTTTCTTAGAAATCAAGAGGGCTGGGAACAATTCAGGCCCAGAGCAGTCGACCGACACCCCTCAAGTGGAAAGCAAAACGAACAATTCCTCAGAATTAAAACAGGACTGAAGGGAATGAGCTGTGTGTTCACAGATGAAAACTATTTCATTTTTTTAAAATTCGTTCAGGAAGCTTTTAATCTGTAAATTAAGCCTCCCTGGGTGACATTTTCATGCAGACACTGCTTTCTCTCTATTACAAAAACCAAACAGATTAGCTGGGCTTGGACCCTACACCAAGCCACTCGCACACTTGAAAGAATGTTCGCAGAGGAAAAGTAAACAGTCCACAGACGTTAATCATATGTTTTACGATAACCATTTAAAAGCTATTCCCTGTACTACCATTATTTAAATGAGACGTTGAAACTGCCATTCACTCGTGGAGCCTGGGGCCGGCTGGCGGCCTCCTCCAGCCATCCCAGCGCCAGGCTCGGTCCCCCACGAGCACAAAGGGGGCTCAGAGGCTGCTGAAAACCAGCTAATGTGTGGCTTCATTCAGGGGCAGCAAAGACGGCCTGAACAGGCAGTCTACCTCGGCCCAACATCCAACAATTCCTTCCGATCAAGTGACATGGAATAGCCATTCTGAATTCATCCTGCTAATTAACCAGCTAAGAAGAGAAACCAACGCCAGCAAGTGCATCGCCTGGCCGGAAAGAGACACCCTGGCCTTAGCTGTTCTCCCAAGACCACTCCAGTTTGTTTTAAATCTTGTTTCAGGGGAGCTACAAGTAACCTCGCCTTCTTCCTCTCCCCACTTCTGGGAAAAGGCACCTGGACGGAGCCACGTGGCATCTTCTGCCTGAGACCCTAATGGCTGTTCCTTGATGCAATGAGGAAACCACCTTGGACTTGGGTCTTCCTGTCTGTAAAATGGGCTTGAGAATAAAGACTCAGGATATTACAGGGGAAGAAGAGCCCATGAGCAAAGAGAATGCAGAACCCAGTGATGTGATCTCTCAAGGATACACCAAGTCATTGCCAAGGGACTATAGTCCCTTAGCCACCAAGGGAGCTGGGGCTTCAGGGAACCATGCTGTTAGGGCTCTTAAACTCCCATGGAGCTGAGGAGGAGTCCATGAGATGCCTCCAAAACCATTACCGCTTCCGAGCCTGTCTGAGGTTCTTGGAGTTATAAGCTACTCCTGAGAATAGCCACTCCTGAGAACAGAACTCATAGCAAGGTTCCCAAGAGAGCCCCTCAGGGGTGGCTGAAGCTCTGGAGAGACCTGAGCACTGAAAATGGACCTCTCCAAAGGGGAGGAGAGATCCACTCCCTCACCAGGCTCTGGTTTCCGGAAAGAGGTTCCTGGCCAACACGTGGGAGAGGAATAGGGGCCCCTCCACTGCCCCCAGCCCAAGTCCCCAAACCACCCCCTGGCCCCCGCCCACCGCAGCAGGTCCTCCAGTGGTCCCGGGACCAGCACCCTTCTCTGCACCCAAGCATGCGTCCTACCTGTTTTGGGGTCTACGTCAGCTGGTAAGTGTGGAGGTGGGTTTCCCGGCGTGAAGTGTTCATTGCTGTATGTGATAAGAGGCGTGAGAGGGTGGACATGATGCGGGTGCTGCACAACCGGCACTTTGTTCGACTGCAGGGAGGGAAAGACACAGTCACGCCGGCTCTGCAGCCCAGGAGCCCGACCCGGCAGCCCCGACAACGCCCTCCCACCTGGATTAATAAGCACAGAAGAGGACACAGTCACGGGCGGCCCAGGAGCCCGACCCGGGCAGCCCCAACCACACCCTCCCACCTGGATTCCTTCAGTGCAGTCAACCCCGCCTGGCCCTGGTCCCTGTACTAAAATAGCAGAGGGTGATGATTCAGCTCTCTGGGTAGGTGTACCTTGGTCTTTACACCCCACCCCACCCCCACCACTGAGCCTGGCTTTTAAAATGCCTTCTCCTCCACCACCACCACCACCACCACCACCACCATCCCGTCACAGAGCCCAAGAATCTGCACTTTTCCCATTGGCAGGTAAATTGGAAGTGATGGCTTTAATCCCTCAGGCCTACTGTGCTTCTGCAGGTGGGGGTCTCTCCCACTCCAGGGCCCCACGGGAGGGACCTTCAGGAGGCAGGCAGGCTTCACGGGGGAAGGCTTCCGTTGTAAGAAACTGGCAGGACCCTAATCCCAGCCACCTCATCCACCACCCCAGGCTCTGAACCCCTCCCGGCTCCTTAGAACCAGTGGGCAAGCTACAATCCTTCACAGGCAGCGAGGATGAAAAGCCTCACTCTGGTCTGGTTGGGAGTGTGAACTTTACCAGAAAGCTCTAAACGGCCAGCCGAGCACCTGCATATTTTATGCAGATTACAGCAGCCTGGATTCATTACAAATCTCATTAGGAAGTCACAGGAATGCTAACAAATTAACTAGATGATGATGAATTGGGCTAATAAAGGGTGTGTACACATTTTAGAAACAAGCAGTTCTGGAAAACAACGTACAGGCAATTTTTATGTTTGGGAAGTGTTGACAGGTGAAGAGAAGGAGGATTAAAAAAGAAAAGAAAAGCATCTTAAAGATTTTTCTAGTTGCAATGATCAGACCTGCCCAAATTATTCTCCATTCCTTCCCCTACCCTTCTTTTCAACCATCCCTCCCCCTCCCCATGCGATGCTGTAACTTAGCCCAGCAAGATCACAAAGAAAAAATTAAGCTGAAACAAGCGAACTACTGGGCCATTTACCGAGAGTAATCCAATTGCAAAAAACCCTATTCCCAATAGAGGATTTTCACTAAAATCCTACAACAGGGACATTTAACCAGATTAGGTACCAGCGAAGATAAAGAGGCTAGTATTAGATGATGAATGGATTAGAGTCAACTTTCATTTTAGAACGTGTCTTCATTTCCTTTTATTACTTTTAGGAAGGCACAACTTGCATTAACATCAAGGAAAAGGAACTGCATTAGAAGAAAAGAAGGAAGGTTCCAGTGCTGCCCACTAGCGCCTCTTGAGTTCAGGGACCGCCAAGCAGTAAATTCTCTTTATGGTTTTCTTGTCTTTTTAAAAAATAAATAAAAATAGGTGAAGAAGGGGTGTGATAGAGTAAGAGTATTTCTTACCACAGTTAATTGTGCGGAAAGCATTTTAAAAGGTGCTTCTAACTTTTCCATGGGTATGTTTGGAAAGGAAAATACACACTTTCTAGATGCTCCCGGAAAAAAACCAAAATCAGAAAAAGAAGTCACATGTCCAAGAGCCGGGCTTAATGATTCCTACAAACAATTGGATACTTTCAGAGAAAGACAGATATAACTAGTGGCTCACAGAAGCCTTGTACTGTGAATTACCATTCTGCAATCAGAACACTGAAATTCAAAGCACCCAGTGACACTTTCCCAGGAACAGCCACGGAAGTCTGGACATGACCAAAGTGAGCAGACTGAAGGACTGCCACGCCAAGGCCAGGGCCAGCGTCTCAGCGTCGCACAGACACGCACTGAGGAGTTTCCAGGAACCATTTCTGTCTCAGACAACTCGAAAACTGCCCAACGAAAACACTCCCACTGTGTGCTGGGGTGGAGATGGAAAAGAGCAAGGGGCACACCTATCAGATGGACTGGAGACAATCAGGGGGAAAGGAAAATGAGAGTTGCTGCCTTCTAGAAGTTTTCTATCTGGAGAGATACACAACTGCTGAAATGGACGCAGACCAGCCCCAGACAGTCTAGAGTGACTGCGGGAAAACTCTGGGACCCTGGGAAGAGCCACAGAGAGGCCAGGGCGGGGGGACACTGTCCCTGAGGAGCTGAAGGACTTTGAGGGAACGGGGCCACAAAAACAATGAAAGAAAGCAAGTGTGTAAGTCTATTATGGGAGAAGAGCAGTGAGACTTGTATTTCTCAGCCTTGCCGAGTCAAGCATCTTTCAAGATGATTATCACAAACATGGGTCCCTATTACTAAGAAAGCTTCACAGGGACCTGATTCAGTAGGTCTGGGCTCAGGACCCAGGCATCTTGGATCTGCCTATGGAGGGCCACAGGCACCTCTTCCTTTCAGCCATGACCCCTAGACCAGAGAACCAGAAGGTTCCATACAAGCACAAAAGGTTAAGAGACTTGAATCCTAATCATGGATCAAGTCTTAGTTCTGAAAGAATTCATGGGAAGGGCTTAGTATTAAATATAAAACCTGAGACACAGTAAGCACAGGAATGCTGGTTTATTGTTATTTTTATTCTTTGGGCGAAGCTGTTTGAAGGACGGCACCGTTCCGTTTTGCAGTTCAGAAGCACAAATTCTATGACTATCTTCCAGGCAAGAAATGCAAGGGAAACCCTCTCTCTCTACTTGTGCATCGAAGGATGAAGATAGCGTTTCAGCAATAGTGAAGTTCACGGATGTGTGAGAAAAATTAATTCTCCCTCTTCCAGTTAGACACATGCATGAGAAGAGGATTCCAACAAAAGCTGGACACGTGTTATGCCAGCATCACTATCATATTATTTTGTATGCCTGAGTCTGCAAGCCAACTAGTTTTTTCCTATTCGTTCAAAACTCTATAGTGGGGCGGGGGGGGGGGGCAGAAAGGAGTGAAGAGATATGACGTTTTAACTGCTGCCTGGCTTTGGGGGTGGGGAGGGAGAGGGCTATTGGGACATGGAGCTCTTCTCTGATATGACTACATACTAGGCAGGTCCCTAGAAACAATACAGTCTTTACATGTTGGGTGGTTCCCAAACAAGGTAGGGGGAATGCAGCCGTGTGTGCAGAGACCAGGGTCTAACTGCCGCTCGCACTGAACCTGCCTATACCTGGACTGCTTTTATGATGGGAGGATGTTCTGGAAAACGCCCGTGTCTCTCCAGCCTCAGATAGCCACAATCCTTTCTGTCTACACCATACTATGTCCACTGCTGGGATCATGAGGCACCTTCCCTAGTCCTACCATAGCTAAGTCCCTGAAGGACAAAGATGGTGTCTTGTAGACCTTTGTGTCCCCTGTATTGCTCAGCCTGTGCGAGTGGTGAGTACACTCTTATAAACTGTAACAGTAAGCACCAGAAGAAGAGAAGGCTAGAGCCAGTCTCCCAGATTCATTTCATTCAAATGGCAGTGCTCTTAAATGGAGTCTACTCAACATCACAGAACAGAGCTAGGGGCAGCGGAAGCCTTCAGTAACCATCTAGTCTACTACCTTATTACAAGCGTCTTTTGGGGGGGAAAAAAAAATTGGTTTTCAAGCCCATTGGCTTGAACATGGTGACTAAGAGCGAAGTGAGAACATTCCAGGAAGACCCGCGTTTAAATCCTATTTTAATCCAGCTGTGTAACCTCTCACAAGCCTTCATTTCTGTGCAAACTCCCGGTGAGAACTAGGTCTACCTAAGAGGGTTGTTGTGAAAATCTAAAGAGATCATGCTTGGGAAGTGTGTATTAGCCCAGTGCCTCACACATCCACACACGTAAGGCAAAGAAGCTTTGAAAAATGAGAAACACAGTCCAGTGCTAACGATGAGGGCTCAGTGAAGGTCACGTTCGCTACCCTTCCAGTCTCTTCTAATTAAATTCACAGGGGGCAAGGCAGCCATAGCCCATACTCCTTACTGCAAAGGCTAAGACGTGCGTGGCAGGGCAAGAGCACAGGGGTGTTTTGCGGCCTCTTCCTCAGGTGCACGCCTTTCTTGAAAATGCAACACTTAGTCCACACATATAGTTAATTATGTCATTTGAGAAAAACCACCCCTTGATTATGCTAATAAATAACACTGTCACAGAAGAGTTGGAAGTTAAATAGGAATAGTTGGAGATGACCAAGGTTCTTCAAAAATTAAGGGTAAGGCCTTGAAGCAGAAGCTGATACAAATACACAGAACAACCACCCACACAGGAAAAGTTCCCCTAGACTTACCCCTTCTCTACGACCAGCTCCCACTTTATTTTTTTTTTTTAATGAAAATAGTTTTCCTTTTTTTTTTTTTTTAATGAGAAGCTTTGGTTTTCCAGCAAACCCTTTTAGAGCTCTTTAGCTGAATGTGTTAAGAGCACCACTATATGCTAGACACAGTATAAAGAGGCAAAACTCCGTTTTAAAAGTTTTTGTGGATTTTCCAAGTCATGTGGTCCTAATGGAACTGGGTTATAATTGCTATAATGAAATCATCACTAGAAATAATTCTTTGCAGTTTAAGGCCTTGGGGATGAATGTGACTTGATACCCAGTTCCTCCAGTGCTATCCCCACTTCTTTAAGGAGGCCTTTACAGACTGTGTTCAAAACCGTACCACCCTAAGAAAATTCGGATGTGAAAAGTTCCTTTTGTGGAGGACGATAGAAAACCTTCCAGAAGTGCATCTGGGAAATCTAAATCAAAGCCACGCTGTATGCTGGGAGTGCTGGTGGGGTAAACAAGCTGAAAAACATATCTCCTCCCTCTTTTTACAGAGTCCAGCGTTCAAGACAAACAACCATAACATAAAACCAGGCGCCTCTTAGGTTAAGTGTTTTATCTAAATATTAAATATGTCTTCGAAACTAGCCATGCATTTGCAAGAAATCATCCCCCTTCAGGGACAGCTAACTAAAGATCAAGGTTGAGAGAATGGCAATCATGGGAGGCTGCCTGGAGAGCTTAAGCCTTAAAGAATATGACGAGCACTAGGAATCTGTGAGCCAGGAAAAAAAAAAAAAAACAACCAGCAAACATTCATAAAACATTCATAGAATGGAAGTTCAGGGAGTGAGGCCACAGCTGCTCATACGCACCAGCACTAGCAATGCCTGAAACTCACCCAGAGGGCCGCTCCGGACCCCTTGTTGAGACGACCATCTCACTGAGGCCTCTCCGGCTCACAGCAGCGCAGCTCACGGCTGCCACACTAAGGGAGCCCCGGCCCCTGTGTTGACTGCAACAGACTATTCAGTCCTCACAAACCTACACGGCAGCTGCATTTGTTACCAGTTCCACCCAGCAGGTGAGAACATGGGTCCCAGGCCCACCTTCTGCTGCTGAGTCTGCAGACATGGGCCCTGGATGGGGCCGACTGCCAGGTGGAGGTTGTGAACTGCACCCAACAAACGTAGCCTGGGCCGACCTCCCCCACCGGATACAGATGATTCAGGATCACAAGGGGACACTCTGGAACCCAGACCAGTTCGGCACACAGTGCTCCCCCGAACTCCCAATTAGGAGTAAGCTCAGGGCTCTCCGCCTCAGTCAGGCACACCCTTGCCACGGAGCACGAAGCATTTTTAGTAGGGATTTTCATACCATGTGGCTGCTTATAGAGGGAGGGGTGTGAAACATTCAGTGGGGATATTTCTGCTTCTCAAATACAGACACAAGTGACATCAGGAGACAGGCGTGGTCAGTCCCAGCAGAAAAGGAAAAGTCAGCTTAAAACCCGAACTTATGAGGTAAATAGTAACTATTTAAAAGGAATCAAAATCTTCCTGTGACTTTAAATCCTGGAGGCTTTCTGTTTTCTACCTGGAGGCATGGCTGTGACTCATTTCTCGCTGGTTCCCTTCATCTAGCTCTCTGGATTTTGAGCACTGAATGGTTAAATTAGAAAGAAAGGGTCCTTTAACAGACCTCAGAGTGCACAAAGCCTTTCCACCCAAAGTATTCGTCTCACTGCAGTGGGGGGAGGGGGGATGGGGAGGGGGCACCCCCTGTGGCTGACCTTTGACCCCTGGAGAACCCTTAATCCCGGTGTTCTGCAACTCGGCCCTGCCACCCTCATCGCGCCCACACACCTGTCCACTGAATGCCGCTCGAGATGGGGAACCCAGCAAGTGAGAGGGTGATTTAGGCCCTTCGAGATCCCCCTGCCGGCCCTCCGCTCACCCCAATCCCTCCACCTTCCCTAACTGTGGGGAACCCAAAGGGAATGAAAGCTCGCCATTCACCTCGCAACCTATTAATCAACAGACGTTGAAAACAAATAGAGCCATTGCTGGCCCTGGCCTCTCGGGCAGCCGGCCCTCCTCTTCAATACTCCCCTATGGCTCTCCCTTTCTGCACAAGAAAAATGGGGCCAGAAAGTGCCTTTAGGAGCCCAGCACAATAAAACAAAAGCAGCACAGAGGAGCACTTGTCAGCCTTCTCCCCTCCCTGGGGTGGGCAGGGAGGGTCTTCAGGGTCTTAGATGACCGGCCCTCCCAGGGTCTGAAATCAGCATCAGGAAGGAACACACTTCAGGCTCTGTTTACTGGTTTGTTTGTTTTTCTTAATGGGTTTATGGCTCATCTTGATACATTTTTCCCGGACACTGCTTCCTATGGCTGTACCAAGGCCAATGGCACCTAGCAAAACAGTAACAGGCACTGCATGTCACTGGGGCCATGGAGTGCTGATGGGCAGGAGAGGCTGGGACAAAGAAGCGCTGTTTCTTCCTTATCAACCACCAGCCGCCACCCCACCCCATGATTCAACTAGTCCTGTTTCGGGGGGGCTATGATCCAGAGAGGAAGGGTCAGCGATGGTAGTCTTCCTGCCTTAACAACCCATCGTACCGACAGTGAACAGCCACTTCAGTGCTGAGATGATGACGTCAGGGAGTGCCCTGGAACCAGGCCTGCGCTCACAGCCAGACTTACCTGCTAAGCATCTCACTACTCTATCCTGTTACCCTCCTGCAGGCACGCACGCATGCACAGAAGGGAAAGGTGGTGGGCGGCCCTCCACTGGGGCTGGGGCCGAAAGGGCTGTTTCCCACCTTCGCTGTGACCCTGTGCCCAGCCACCAAGGGTCTCCCCACCTCCCTCAGGTGCAGGGGCTGTTCACAGTTGGGTGCTGCTCCTCTCTGCCTAAGGCTCTGTGCCACCCCCCCAACCTGGGCCAAGAGGGCATTGTTTCCTGGGGATCAGACTTCTATGGATGGCTACAGCACTGCCCGTTGGAAATGGTAAAACCAAGAAAGCTGCACAGGGTTTGAGTTTTGTTGAAGAAATGAGGTGGTTCAGAGAAAAGAGGTCTGCCTGGAAGATGCAGAAAAGAAACACGACCCCGCAACTGTGGTACCCACCATGCACCGCCTGGCCTGAGTCATGCGCCCACAAGGCTACAAAGTTATAGCTTCTACTAGCGCCAGAGTCTGACACTCAGGATGTTGTTGGTTTTGTGAACTATCAACGGCTGACTTTTTCTTCCCCCTTCCCCTCTTCCTTCTCTGGAATCAGATCCATTTAGACAGCAAGAAGAAGGAGAGAGAAGATTCCCCCAGCCATCTACAAAATTCTGCCGACTCACAGTTCCTCCCGCACTCACACAAGTATTAAAATTCTTTGAGCAGGGAAATGATTGAACAGGGCAGGCAGGGAGAGGGTAAACGTGCAGCCAATTTTCATCCAAATTCTCACACACACATGAATATACATAAAACTAACACAAACCATCCTGAGCCCTTGGCCTTTTTTTGGGTGAGGTGTTTTTTTTTTTTTGCTGTTTTTTTTTTTTGCCCCTTCTATAACATAACAACATAGCAAGTTTTATAACCAGACTGCTGAGCATTAAGGGTCTAGGGGGCCAAATTCAGCTCTTCTTAATGACCATGTCTCAATCACCCAAAAGGAGGAGGGGAGGGGAGGCAGGGGACTGAGGTGTCAGGATGGGGAGTGAGCACACGAAGGGGAACATTTAAACCT
This sequence comes from Ovis aries, assembly GCF_016772045.2. Lineage (NCBI taxonomy): Eukaryota > Metazoa > Chordata > Mammalia > Artiodactyla > Bovidae > Ovis > Ovis aries. The sequence goes on along the minus strand of NC_056075.1, from coordinate 33,167,907 downwards.
TGAAAATAAAGATGTGGTCCAGCTGCCTGGCTTTGGGAATGTTGCAGTCAAGGCCCGACCCAGGAAACCTGTGCGTTCACAGACTCTTGAACAATTACTTCCAGTTAAGTTCATTAAACAGAATTTATTTCCACTCACTCACATTTATTCTCCAATAAAAAGAAAGCATCCCATTGTGCTTCCCCCAACTAACCTTTAAAGCACTTGGAAGCTTATGCCTTGGCCTACCCAGTCCAGGCTTGTCCCTGACCACTGAGTTCCCAGGGTTTTCTTCCTGACTCCTGCCTCCCTTCAGTATCTTGCCACAGCATCCTGGAGGGTGGAGGCGAGGGGAGGGTGGTGTGCAGGGCAGTGCAAGGGGGCCCTTTGACAGTCCTAACCCTCCACCAGGTCTCAGAGATGAAGGACCAACCACTTCACCCTGAAGTAATTTCCCAGGAATTTGCAACCTCCACCCTCCAGCCAGCAAGATATTTTTCTACTACTTGGGCATTAAATGATTAGTGTTAGCATAATCAATCTTGTTAAGTCCGAGTTTGCAGGGAATGTTTGGGACTTGGGTAAGAGGGTACAGCTGTTTCTAGGAGAGTCAATTTTCAAAACAGAGCCAGGGATAAAACTAACCTATTCCAAATGAAGAAATCCAAAAGCTCAAATTCAAAACAACTTTTTTAAAAATAATGATTTCCAGACCATCTCCCCCAAAACACAACCACCCCAAATCTAAGGCTTCCTAAATAGTATGGAAAGGAAATCACCAATTTTGATTTCGAATAAATTTTAAGTACATAATGGTTATTACATCCTGGGAATTTCAAGTAAGAAGCAGTGAACAAAATTTGATACCACCTTTCTAATTTACAATGCCCAGCTATATAAAAATGTCTTTAGTGTTTTTTAAACACGCTGTGCCTAACTTTCCAATCTAGGCGGTATTTGAAAGCCATACCTGTTACATGAGTCTGATAAGAGCTCAAGAAACAAGTCACCTTCAGAGAGCAGGTAAATTTCTCCCTAGTAACAAACAGATGAACTGAGAGGTGGGATAGACATTTTCATGTGACCCCACAGATACAAATGACCCAAACTCGGAATTAGCAGGAACCCAGCAAAACCAGACTACAGGGAAGACGAATTCAAATGCAAAACGGGATTGTTCTGCTCTGTTCTGCCCTGTTAGTGTCCCAAACACAGGCATTCTTCCACGGACATCTATAGCCTCCATAAACGATACACATAGAAGGACACGGAGCTACACTGTGGTGAGGAGGACACAGCACCACCCTCTCTGACTGCAGCTGTCGAAAGTTTAAGGTAACAAGGGAATGACCCAGGCAAAGTTCACTTACAAAAAAAAAAAAAAAAGTCTTCAAATGTGTGCAGAAGTATGTAATCTGGATGGCATGTCAGGATTTCATCACATTCCAAAATATTGCAGAAGGAAAGAATTCCATGACATAGCTCAGCCAGGCCCCCCACCATCCCCAAAACACAGAGGGGAGGTTTCCTTAAAAATATAAGGTTGCAGGCTCTGTTGCTTCCAGAAAGTACGGAGGCAGCAGCCTGTTGTGATAATATAAAGATCATAATATCTGTATCATCAGAGTCAGGAATTTACCCTTTCAAAGGAACTCCCTTCCCATAAGCCATCAAGAATAGAGGCTTCCCCATACCAACACAGCAGGACTGCTATGAAGTAACCCCAGTAATTTGAGTAAACAAAGGTCTGGAACCTTTTAGGAATCTGGAAATATGTGGCAAGACAATTTATACATTTGCAGTGCCAGCCTGCACTCTTCTCCCCACAATTCTTGACAGTTTACACCATCATACACTGAGCTGGAAAGTTGCACGGAACCAGAAAGGGAAACCAAGACACACATCCCTTCATGTTCAACGAGAGAACTACCCACCACTTTGAGAGTTCAATATGACACAGAGGATTTTAATTCATGATTTTGAAAACATAAGGACTCTTATAGTCTCTAGTATATTTCACTCCTTCTTCCCCTAAATATCAGACCTAAGAGTTGACTGACCACTGCAAATGCACTGTTTCTTTGGCCGTTCGACAACAATAAAAATTAATAACAAAAAGCAATAATTAAGACAAGTAAGGAATCACCTCCAAGAGAATGCCCTTACAGCTTGTGGCAAAGGATTTGACCTAAGAGTTGAACAGAGTATCAAGTATTCTAAGCCCCAAATAGGTACTGCAAAGGGGCCTTCTCCCTGATCATTAACAGCGCAATAGGCTGTCATCAGTCTTCGCTCACATTTCCAAAACACATTTTATATTACATTTACAAAATACAAATACCACAAGCAAGACTGGAGCCCTAAAAGGCTGGCAGCATCTAAATTTGGAGATTGAAAATAAATACAACCAAAGACAGAGCAACACAAAGTTAGTATTAAATATGAAACCAAAATACACAGTTTACACAAGCCCTGCTACTGGAAAAGCCTTATTGTTCAAAAATGTTTCAAGCTTCCAAACTATGCTCTTCCATGAGAGCACGTCATTTTTCCTTCTCTTTCTCCCAGTGAAGCCCACCCTGGTGGTGAAACTGGGCGGGGGCCGGGGGGGGGCTATTATTTATTAGAAGAAATCCCAAATCCATCCCACCACCCTTTTCCAGATTATAGCTCACTTGCACTTGGGGAGCTGGGTCTGCATTGCTATAGAATCTAAGGATGGTGATAAAAGTCAAGCTTTCTCTACTCCCCATTTTTTTTTTAATCTTTCCCCAGCTTCCCCAAAAAACCGCTATGTGAGAGAGAACAAACCGTACATAGTGAGAGAGAATAGCTTGAGTTGACCATTTACTCTTGTCTTGGTTTTCCTTCCCACTGTCTGAATCAAAACAAAAAACAAAAAACAAAAAACCCAAGCACAATGGTTTAATGGTCAAGACTATATATAAGCAAGGACACGAGCGTGCACACGCACACACACACACACACACACACACCCCACTACTCACCCAGCAATTCAAATTGAGGTGCCAACCGCCCAACTGGTGGAAGAGAGTGAGCCCAGAGGCCCCCGCGCCTCCCTTCCCACTCAGATCTTCCACTCCCACTAAGACGGTATTCCTAGGGTCCATAATAGGTTTGGTTTTCTTTCTCTCCACCTCAAAAAAAAACTTTCTCTGTACCTTCAAGATGGGAATGGGCCAGCTTTTTTTTCTCCTCCCTTATTGCTTTTCTCACTTTTCTTCTTCCTCCCAGCTTCCCCTCCCTTTCTCCCTTTCATTTTAAAGAGCTTAAAAAATGCATCTTAAAAGATGGAGATGGCTCCCAATTTCTGCCCTGGGACACTCAAAATGCTCCCCAAGTTCTTGCTCACGATGCCTGCAGTTATTTGGTTAATTCTTCCCTCTCCACACACATCCCTCTGAAACCAAAAAAAAAGCAAAAACAAACAAAAAGAAACCAAATCATCTAGTTCGACTGGTTACAGATTAAATTTTTTAAAAATTAATGAAAAGAAATTCCTCCCAGTTTCTACCCTGTACCACCGCAAAATCCTTGAAGGAAGGGGGAGGCCCATTTCCCCAGCCAGCTCGGGCTCTAAACAGAGTCCCCCCTCCCTCACCCGTTACCTTGGGCAGCGGGGCCAGAGCCACCGCTAAGAGTAGCTAAGAGATTACGGTCAGCCATGAGGGAAAATGATCAACCGAAGGCAGAAGGCAGGCACTTTATCTACAAGATTGTCAAATCCCTCAAAACAGATTTCTTAGGGAGAGGGCTGCCATGGGTTGGGGGATGGGGAGAGGAAAGTGCACTTTCTTGTCAGTGATACGGCAGTGACACTTGGTAGGGCCTTGCCTGACACACATACACACCCCTCTTTTCCTTCCAGAGCAAGAGACTGAGCCTCTAAGATTTTCCAGTTGACCTCTCTGGAAGCAGAAGAACGGAAGCTTCCTGCGTTCACTGGCATTCCAGGAGTCTGAACGCTCACTGGCTTTCTGACTGTAAGTTCTGTGAGCTTTCTCCCCAGAATGAGAGAGAGACGGAAGAGAGGAGAAGGAGAAAAAAGACAATCCCTGAGTCCCCCCAACCCGACTTACTTTTCCCGGGTCTCTCCTAGGATCCAGGACTGGGAACATGTGTGTGGGTTTAACTTAATTGAAGTTGAGAGACCCAGGCATCACAGGCCTGAAATCATCCTCTTTTCCATGAAGGAGGGGACTGGGGGAGGGTGTCGGCTCCAGGAGGGGTTAAAGACAGAAGAAAGTTGCAGAGGACGCCACTCACCCAGAGCGCCTTTGCAGTCCTTCCCCTCCCCAAGTGTGAAATCTTTTCACCCTCTTCAAAAGCAAACACACAACTCCGATTTGCATGCAGGTAAGAAAACATCCCGGCTGCCACATGGCGTCCCGGCCGGCACCGTACTGCTTCAAGCAAGACCGGTGGCAAAGATACTGTTTCTTCTGGCGCGGGACACCTAACATACAGGAGATGTTTTTAATTTACCGACTCGACTGTCCAGCTGCTTATCTGCAAACCCACAGGGCTGTTTCTCCTGCTGTCGGTCTTTAAGCAATCTGTTACTATACCAGACAAGTTGGTACCCCTCGAAACTTCCACCTCCGCACAATGTCCCCTTCCACAAAAAAACCCACAAGGACTGGAAGGGCTTCAAGGTAACAAAAAAGTGAGGATTCTTAATTTTTCTCTCTTTTTTTAAAATACTGCTCCGTGGCCCCTGTTTCTGGACTTTACTCGGCCTTCCTGAGTAAGTGTCAGGCAGTAAGCTTTAAGGCCCTTAATACCAAAACAAAACCCTGCCATTTCCCTTTACATGGCGGTAACAAAAGCAATGAGGCTCCAGTTTGACAAGTAAAAAGCCCCAACCACACAGCCCCCTAATTGCCTCCCCTCCCTCTATTCACGCGGACCACCACACTAGGCAGCTGCCTTTGTCACACACGCAATTTCTTAAGTAAACTGCAAGTTCCTTTCCCGCTGATGGACAGCTCCCAATCATTCAGCAACAATAACTTATAAAGTGCAGCAAACAGGATGGGCAACTTGGACTAGAAATGTATTTTCTGGCTTTCTCAAAAGACAAGGAAAATGGAAACAGCAAGAGGAGCCAACACATTCCAGACAGACCTCCTCCTTCAAAAGGACACGGAAATCTCATGAATTTCTTCAAACTAACCCCTCCTAAGAGAATGCTCCCGGAAATAAGCTGTCCCACTGTCCGACTGTTCCCAGTCGGTCCCCTAGGCACCCCGATTTGTCAGAAGTACATCCACGCTTAGAACATTTTCATTAAAA